>NC_141685.1:438470071-440870071 GCF_964263255.1 Lissotriton vulgaris | reverse complement strand
GATAGTGGGACTTACAGATCAGGTACTGATGAAAGCCTTGTGGTTTGTGTGCAAAGGAGCCTGTGTGAAGTGTAGGTTTGTGTAATATTTGTGTAATTTGCCTTTGCTGAATTACCAGAAATTCAGACAAATTATGTGAAATGCAAAGCCAGCATTTGGCACTATATTTATTGCAAAAAAGAATCCTCTCATCCATTTTGGATGAGAGGATGCATTTCACGCTATAGAAGAAAAGGAAAAAACACAAATACCCCAAACAGCAGCTGCTCGCATTCTTGTCGTTTGCATTGTTCCTGTGTGTGTACACTAACTTTTTGCAGCAAATGGCACATAATGATGTGATGTGGTGTAATAGCGGAATTTGGGGAATTTTGCGGATGATGAAATTACTGACACTATGATGGCATAATGGAAATGTTGCCTGGTTGTGTGCTTAAGGTAGAAAAATGCAAACATTTTATCATCATCCAATCCTGTAATTTGACTGAAAAGTCTGCCATCCCACAGCTCAAGAACTAAGACAGACTCATAACATAAGTACAGAACACGTTAGCAACAACAAATGAAGTGATCAAATGAAATAAGAGCAAGGCACAGTTTTGTTGGAGAAATGTATGTCTCAGGTTTATTAACAGAGCTAATGAGTTAAGGGCGATCCAATGGCAATCAAATGATTATACGACCTCGGCTGGCAGCACCAGACCCAATGAAATGCAACATGCCAATAGGAGGCTAATGGCCAAAGATAATAGGTGGTTGAGCCCAGGAGTAAGATGGCAAGCCCGAAAACAACAACCATTTCCAAGGGCCAAGCATTTATATAGACACAATATCATCACTGTAGCAAAAACGACTTGCGTAATTTGTTGTACTTCCATAGATAGTTTCAAGAGAATAGGAGACTGCAGAAACACACAAATCTCACTGACTTTTCCTACATTTGTGAAAAAGTATGCACCACACAACCTAACTCCAAAACACAATGTGGCTGCACGGTTGTGACGTGAGAGATAGCCTCCTTCATACCACTGAACTAAGACTTGGTAGCCAGTATTGCAGATCTAAATGTATAACTCTATCACTGTCAAATAAAGAAAGTCTAGTGCCTCAAGTCGCTTATATGAATTTAGGCCTATTTTTTCTGTTTAAGACCAAAGATTGTGACTCAGTTAACTACTCTGAGAACTTTACAGCAAAGATAAGGGGGCAGATTTACATAGTGTTTGCGTTAAACCAATTGTAGCGACTTCCTTAACGCACTGGCATATCCACTTCCACAGGAATGCATTTGAAAGAATGTCAGTCTACAACTTATAGGGAGAGCACGTGGACCTGGGTGCCATAATTGTGGTGTATCATCTATTCAGTGGGGAATATACAGCAATTTGGTAAATGTACATTCACATGTCCCTTGCACCAATCTGGTATTGACTCAAGTAGTTTGCAGACCACCACAGTAAAATATTCTCAATCCTATATGCTTAGAGTCTCTTGGTGAGCCGACCATGATGCAATATTTTATTTGAGACCGTGGCTGCAAGTGGGGCCTACCCGCAGTGATATTTGGGGATTGGCACCTATTTTCTGTCATCAGATTTTGATCCAGATAAGGAGAGAGAAAACCACAAAAGATGAAAGAAGGAGGAAGAGATTGACATAAAACAGTGTCTAATTAAGGAAGCAGAGATGGAAGAAAAGCTGCAAGAGTGAGAGAAAGTACCAAAGAGTTTCTGGTGAATAAATAACAAAGAATCAGGTGGAATCATGAGTATGCAGCCTTGGTATTTGCCACCCTGGGTTTCGTATTACCAGATTAGGGCATGTGAGAAAACATTGGACTCCAGCAGCTGCAGCCCGTTTATGGGCTTGGAGGCCATGCCACCTTTTTCCCAACAAGAAAAGTCTGTCAGACTGAGCATAGGTCAGCCTGACATACACTCTTCTTGTTCAGGTCAGGCAACCAGGAGCTAGACCTGCGCTAAATGCATGGGCTCCCGGCTGCCTGAGCTGAACTTTGATGGGTTAAAGTGATCACTCATAGCTCCTGTGGGCATGCCCTCTTCAGCTTGGGAAAGTAGGATGAGGCCCTCCTCTCATGGTGAAGGAGAGTGTCATTGATAGCTTTGGACCTGGGTGCTTCAGTTTTAAGCCCTGATGTGCTCAGGGCTGAGTATCTATCACTGACACCTCGTTCAAAGAGTGGGGCATGGTCAGCAACTCTTGCCAACCCCATCTCACTCTGTGACGAGGTAAATACTGCCGCCTCTTCTCATTGGCTTACTTAAGGTCAGCCAATGAGAGAAGTAGGCAGTTTCCTTGAGGGCTGTAGCAGGTAACTGTAATTGTTTTTAATGTGTGGAAGATTCATGTATGAATATTTGGGAGTGAGGGTTTCAACTATGTGTGCGTGTGTGTGAATGTATGCCATTTAA
Organism: Lissotriton vulgaris; assembly: GCF_964263255.1. Taxonomy (NCBI): domain Eukaryota; kingdom Metazoa; phylum Chordata; class Amphibia; order Caudata; family Salamandridae; genus Lissotriton; species Lissotriton vulgaris. The sequence goes on along the minus strand of NC_141685.1, from coordinate 440,867,639 downwards.
TATTAATAATTTTTATTGCATGATTAATTAAAATCTTTGCAATTAGGCAATAAAAACAGGAAGGAGAAAAGTACATGAATAAAGCATTTTGGAAAGCAATTTTAAAAAACATTTGGAAAAGTTAAAAAGTGAAAGAAGAACCATGCGGCTGGTACAGTACTATGCATTAGTGAAAAAGGACTTTCACGATCAATTGTGTCTTTGGTTATCAAAGGAAAATAGCCTTGAAGAGCGGAAGCCATTCACGCTAAGTCAAATTCAATTACTAACCGCTGGGTTTAGGGCCGTGTTGACTAATTTCATAAAGCGCACTAGCCTGCATGCTAGTTGGATGTCTTCTCCCTTAAAGCTCATCAACAGAGCTTGTCTATGAGTTCGCACACGTCTTTGGTTCCAAAGCTGTGTTAGTAAGCTCTTTCGGATACTATCTAGAGCTTTGCAGCTACACAGCAGGTGCAGAACGTCGTCCTTAGCATTTTCGCAGAGCCTACACTTAGGATTGCAGCCCAGGCGCATCCAGGGGGGAAGATGTGCTTTAGATGGTATTACCCCCATCCTCAACCGCAAAAAGACTTCCTTCGCCTTCCTTGAAAAGTCGGTGCTGAGGTATTGCTGTGGTGAGGCGCTGATGTAGCCTTGAATCACAAACCACCCATGGGATCTCTTGGTTAGTGCTGCTTTATCCTCTTCCAACGAAATTGTTTTCACAGATTTATTGACAAGACGCTTGAAGCAATTGTGTGTACAACTCGAGTCCCAAAGATCTCTTAGCACAAGGGAATTTATGGCTGCTTGGAGGTAGACCATTGCAGGGGAGTCCTTGTTTATTTCCAGTTCTTTCCATAGATGGGCATTCAGAGAGTCTATTTCCGCGTTCTTTATTTTGTGCCAGCATTTTACGTATGCACCCTTGCGTGCGATTTGCTGCTTCTGTAGGCCAAACTCGAGCCTTAGCTGTGCTGGGGAAGTGTATGGAGGAAGCGCGAATAGTATTTGCAATGTTTTGCTGACCACGTTGTCTAAGATGGTCTCATCCTTCCCTCTCATACATTCACTGCCATATGTAATTGACGGCAGCAATTTCGCACAAAATATATCTAGCAAGGGGATTAAATTTGGGCCCGCTATTTTATTTTTGATGTTTTTTAATGCAATGGCCAATGAGATTCCTCTGTTCCTTATTGATGTTTCTTGTTGCTTGAAGGAGCCATTTGAGTCAAAAATTATGCCCAGATACTTGTATTCTTGGACTATTTCCATTTTTTTGTCTTGGAGAGACCATTGGAAGACATGCTATTTTGATTTTTGATTTAGTACCATCACCTTTGATTTTTCTGTGTTTACGCTTAGCCCATTCTTTTCGGCAAATTTGCTCGTGGTGTTAATGAGGTGTTGCAGGCCTACTGGTGTTTGACTGATTAGTATCAGGTCGTCTGCGTATAGTAGGTTGGACAGCGTAAAACCCCCTAGCTTTGGGGCATGGTGGTTGCAGTTATCCAGATCTTTGGAGAGGTCGGACATAAAAAGGTTGAACAGGGTCGGTGCGAGGATGCACCCCTGTTTCAACCCTTTTGTGGTTGGTATTTCTTTTGACAGACAGTTGCCGGCCCCCAGTTTTACTTGGATCCAGGTATCTGTATGTAGTAACATCAGAAGTTTCAGCGATTTGGGGTCAACTTCCCACCTTGAAAGTTTTGCCCACAGTTTTCCTCTGTCAATGCTGTCAAATGCAGCAGAAAAATCGATGTAACACACATATAGTGGTTTTTTGTGTTTAAGTGTAGCATCTGTCATCAGGGAAAGGGCTAAAATATTTGTCGCCGTCCCCAGATTTTTTTGAAATCCGGTTTGATTAATGGGGATTCATTTTTTGCGTGACGCCCATGCTGTTAATTCTTCCAAGAGAAGCCCCGAAAAGTATTTGGCGTCTATATCTATAAGGGCTATGAGCCTATAGTTCTTTGCCTCGTTCTTATTGCCCTTTTTGTAAATTGGGGCAATTATTGAACCCCTCCAGGAGGAAGGGAGTTGTTCGGCCCTCCAGATTTCTACAAAAAGAGGGAGCAATTGATCGGCCCAATAAGTTGGATCTTGCTTATAGAGGATGGGTGGAATTCCATTTGGGCCAGGAGCTCCCTCCTTCCGGCCTTTCGCGATTCGACCCTTCAACTGGACGGTTAAACCTGGGAAGTTGGACTCCTCAACTAAAGGTTTTAAAACCGTCTGGATCGCTTGGCAAAATTTAGGGCTTTGTTGGTTTTTGCATGGGCCTTCATTGTTAAAGTGTTTAAACTGAAAATTTGCACAGGTGTCCTCAGTGATGTGAGAGTTCACACCATGGGCATTCGGATTCTCTATTTTGTTGATGGTTTTCCAGAATCTTGCGCTGTTGTTTTTTGAATCATAGAGCAGTTTCGCCCAGGTTTGTTCAGTGGACTCCTGCTTGATTCGCCACAGGATTTTGTTCTTTTGACACTTTAATGCTCTCAGTTTGGTAATTAGGTCGTTATCACTCCCGGCTTTCCGCAGCTCGCGGAGTGTTCTATTTATGGCCGTTTTTATTGCCCTTAAATCGGGAGATAGAAGAGTCTGAGGATGTTTTTTTGAGTCGCTAATGGGCCGGACGGGTGTTTTTTGGCCTGTCTGTACATCGATTTCTTGAGACAATTTAGACTTGAAATTTGAGAGGGTGAAAGATGTCAAGAAGGACTCGCAGACAGTAATGTTACCAGCATTCAGTTCTGCAGTGCTTTCCCAGCACAGCTTCGCATCTTTCGCTAGTCGCTCCAGATCACTGATGTTGCACTTGATTCTTTTGCATTTTGTAGTAGTATATAGCTTTGGGCCATTGGTAGGAAATGTCAGAGCTCTTCCTTGAGCCCTCAGTGTCAATTCTTGCGGGAGATGGTCGCTGCAGTCGAATGTGCCAATTCCAAAGGCTTGTACTAATGTGAACATTGAAAAAGACAGGAAGGTGTAGTCGATCGCCGAGCTGGCCGTAGTGTTGTGAAAAGTTGCCGCTTGGGGTCTGTCCCCCTGGGATCGGCCTTTTATCGAAATCAGGCCCAGGTTTGATAAATATTCCATTAACCTTTTTGATAGGTTTTTCAAATTGCCCCTTGGACATACTTCCAGTGGGGGAATCCCCCTGACAAACAGATGATCTTCCATTGGCGGATTTGTGCCGGATGACTTCGAAAGGAACATGTTAAAGTCTCATGAGACAATAAGGTTCGAGTTTTCCACTTCCGTTATTAGTTTAGTCAATTCTGTCACCAGGTGTTTAGCCCCGCTTTTTTTGCCTTTTGGGTGCAAATAAGTGTTACCCAGGATTAGTTCCTGCCTGATGGTTCCCGATGTTGATATTTCCAGCTGGACTGCAATGATCCCGTTTTCAATCCCCGAAGTATTTTTATTAAGGAGTTCTTTTGCGTGGTTTATTGTTTGTATCGAGGTGTATATGGTTAAGCCACCTTTCACGTGATCAAATTTTGAAGTTCTCCTTGCTGGGAGGTAGAATGTTTTATAGCCCTGAAGATGGAATGGTTCTGCTAACCAGGTTTCCTGTAACAAAATTAGGTCATACTGCCGAAAGTATGACAGTAAGTCTTTGTTAAGGGTTTTTGCTCCTAGTCCATTTATGTTCCAGGAACACAGTTTTAGTGGCAGCCTTGTGTTTGGGGTGCTGCTGTTTCTCTCGGTAAATTGTCATTGGTCGGGCTGTCTGATGTTGATTGTTTTAGCGATCCAATCCCATTCTTGATGTGGGATCCTGTTTTTTTGCTGGGGGGATGCACCGGCCTTTCTTTTGGCTGAGCTTCCGCGTGCTCCTCTCAGTATAGATTTTTTGAGTGTCCCTGGCTGGCGTTTACTCATGGTCGATATAACCTTTTCTTGGGGATTACGGAGTAGTGGAACCGGATAGCTGGGGATGAGGTATCGTTTAATTCGAATCCCCCATTCTTTCAGTTGGTTTTCTTCTTTTATGATTTTCTTTCCCAGCACTCCTGTGTTCCAGATTGTTTTTGTTATTTCCTGCTCAGATAGATGTTTCATAGTGATAAATTCAATAGATTCCAAGTTTTGGGTAGTAAGCGTGCTTAAGGATATAATCGAGTTCAACACTCAAAGGATGTTACTTCGGTTTAGAATATCCTCATGGCCTTTGGATCTGTAGTCAGGAATGAAGAGTATTGTTTTGTACTCATCGTCAGTGGTAGCCTCCTGTAGTAGTTCATGATTTGTTGCCTGTCCAGTACTTTGATGTATATCGTAGGCTTGTGAGCCCTGCACTCTCTGGACTTGTAAACCTTGCTTTCTCTCGGTCAATGGACCTGGGTTAGCTATAGGATCACAGGGGTCATATTTGTTATTCTCCAGCGATGGTCCAGGTTTTATCTCGAGTGCTGTGTTTTCAACTGGTCCAGAGACTTGAACTCTCCGGGTCAGTGATTCCATGTCAAGCTTTACATTGAGTTCTTTTTTACTGGCTGTTGAAAAGATACAGGTGGCAGGATTCCAGGGGTTATTGCCTCCAGTCGGTTGGGCGACCAGATTGTGAACTGTAAGTGAATCCGCTATCTGGGGAATAAGGTTTTTTTTACACTTTTCTTTGTCGCCCCCAACTCGTCACGTTTTAGCCCTTCTTCATCTGTCCCCTTTGTGGGCTGTACTTCTGTATGATTTATCTTGGGAGAAGTTGTCTCTGGACCCTTGAGATCGGGAGCGGGGAAGGTACTCTCCCCGGACCTGGGGCTTATTTCCTCCTTTGTGCTCCCTTGATCCTTCTTTGGTTCTGCCAATGATTTATTTACTTCTAGGAAATAAGTTTTAATGGAGCCTATCTTGTTTCTCCCTTTTCTCTTCATTTTCCTTCTTTGCTTAGCCGTCAGTTGTCTATTGCCCGGTTGATCCTGGCTTTCGACAATTGTTGGTGGCTCTCCAGTCTTGACCTGCTGATGTTCTTCTGGCCGGTGGGCGGATAGGCATCCTGCTTGTTGGAATCTCGGTTCGTTCGAATCTTTAGGCTGACCATTTGATTTATTTAGGTCCATGATAGAATTGGGAATGGTCACAACCTCAGTTATTTCCCTTGTTTCATTGTCTGGATTGTTTCTCTCGTTGCTTGCTGTTACCCACGCCTCTCTTTGCAAGTTATTTACGGACTTGAAGTCTGTTAAAAGTTCGCTCATTGCTTTTGGTAAGGTGGATAACTTGTCGATGATAGAATAACATGTGCAGCTAGGCGGACTGATTGTAGTTTGCGATTGAACTCTTTTGATCAGCTCATTCAAATCTAATAACTTAGTGTCAATGTTAATGACATGAGTGGTTAAGCGAGTTAGCAAGTTTAATTGAATGTCCATTTTGTCCGAATGGTATTCCATTGCTTTTGTCACGAGGTTCATGGTATTTAGAAGTGACCACTATCTTCTATCCTTTGAGTCTTTGATGTGTCGTCAGGTTTGGTTTCTGTGTCTTGAGGCAGCATCACCCCTTTTCCCTGGGAGTATGTATCCACCATCTTCTACCATTCTTCAGTTGTCAGGGAGAATGAATTGGTTCCAACTGTCCCCGGGGATCGAGCCTGCTGTTTGTTGATGACATTGTTCTCTGGAGAAGCAATTTTGGTTTGTTGCCAGTTTACATTTCTTGAAATTTGATCTATGTATAGGTGCTGGGTCCGGCCCACACATTTTTCTTGCTCACTGATTGTGTATACACTGTCCTGTCTACCTGATAAGGGGTAGACAGGAAATAAGGCTGACTTGTTTGCAGCTGCTGGGCCTTAGTGGAGGATTGTGATTGAGTCTGAAAGCCTAGCTTGAGTTAGCGTATTTGGTGCCGAGGCAACATTGTTTGCACTAATTAATGGGGCCTGCTCAGTCAGGATTGTGCCAAGGAGGCTGGGTCGAGGTGGGGTTATTTTCTCCAGAGCTGGCTCAAGGGGCACCGACTCTGTTTTTTTTAACTGGTGTAGAGTGGTGCGATTGATTTTGTAGTGGGAGTTGTTTTAAATGCTCATAGAAGGATATCTCTTTGCCTTGGTCATCATGCTCGCCTGCTCCAAGACCTCTTTTGCGCTCGCATCCTTGTTGGCTTCTGATCGTTTGGTTTGCCTTGTGGGGTTTGCTCCGTCTTTTTCAGTATATTGGTGAATGATTGCTGCTGTAATTGGGTTAGGCATAGACATAGACAAGTTGGACGTAGGGTCCCGACGGGACTGTGATGGACTTTCATTGTCCGGGTGAGTTGCCAATGTCGTTACTGATGAAGAGCTTCTTTCTGGCTCTATGCCGTCTTGTTTTGTCGAGACAGTTATCTCCGGGAGCAGAGGGGAGGGAAGGCCCTGCTGCGTGGTGCTCATGTAGTTTAGCACTGCTCCAGCATCTTTTACAAACGCAAATTTGGAGTAGATTTTTGGTTGGAAAAGAGGTCTTTTAGGTTTTTGTATGATGTGAGTTTGTGGGTTGGATTGATCTAACACTGGTCCCTCTGCTTCGGCGTCCCTGACCAGAGTAACTAGGATATCACCCTCAGGATTTGGGCCAGATCTTGATTGACTTGTTAGTTTCTCCTGGCTGTCAGAGGGCACCTTAAGTATCTAGTTTTTTTTCTTCCGGTTGTTCACTAGTGATGAGACACTCCGTCTTTCTTTGCCCGATCTCATGGTGCCTGCTATGCTGAGAATGGTTAGTGACCCGGAACACCGAGTGCACAGTCCTTTCACTTGTCACTGTGGGCACTGTAAGGCACTGGAAGGACGTCAATCCGGCCCGACACGGTCACCAACTCTTGTTGTATGGTGCAATTATTTAGGTAGTTGTGTAGTTATATAGATATATGATTGTCTAGCTATGTGTCTTGGTGGCTTTCTTCTTTCCTTTCCATAGTCCTGGCACCGCTGTTGCCACTGCCCTGACTTATAAAGGGGGGGGGGGGGGGTTCGTCGGGGCAGGTTCTCCCGCTGGCCCGCGCTGTGAGGCACTGTGTGGTACTGTGCAGTGCTGCGGCCACGGTACCCCTCTACAGGGTCCCGCTTCTCCTTTCTCGCTTCTCGCTAAGGGAGGGCGTCACAGAAAATTCACAAAATCACAAGAAAATTCGCAAATCGCAATTCGCAATTCGCGGTTCTCAAATGCTCCTTGGTGGTACTGTAGCACCAAAACGCAGATGCAGATGCTCCATGTTTACAGAGACTTTTTAGCGTCTTTTCAGCATCAAAACTGCATCAAAACTGATCGCCCCACAGTTCTCTTGCAGGGTATAACTCCTTATGGGGATAGTCGTGCAAATTGTTGGCTTATTAACCTTTACTCTCTTATGTTTGTGTTTAGACGATGCTTTTGGCTGTTCTTAGCTAGTAGTTTACTTATTCTAAAAAAAAAGAGCTTCAGAGTGCTGCACTGTAAGTCAAGAGTTCAGGGGGCCTCGCAACTCTGAGGGGAGACTTCCTCAGGTTCCGCTAACTCGAACACCCTCGAGCACCCTGCAGCTGCAACTGAGGATCTTACAACTCTCTCGAGGCACCCGCTGTTCCGTGGAGCACTTTTCGGCACTTTAAACTTCTCGCTTTTCTGAGCTGCGCACTGTGTTCTAGAATCACAGCCTCCCCACCCCTTCACAAAGCTCAACTATTTGGGGGGCTGCCAACATCCACCGCAGCTGCAGCACTCTCACCACGTCTTGGCTCCGGCTCCGGCTCTGCTTCACCGTCATCGTCCCCCGTCCCCGATCCTCTCCTCTCCTCTCGAGACCAGGCCCCGGGTTCGAAACACCAGGCACTCCAGGGATGGCAGTGTGAGAAGCTCAGCGGCTAAGCGGATCTCAAAAACCACCGCTAACAACTTTTGCTGCTGTGGCCTGCTGTGGCCTGTTACACTCCTGCTCCTGCTTCTTGGCTGCCCGTAACTTGCTGCTCCCGCTCCTCGTGGTTCGTGGTTCGTGGGCTGTGGCGTTGTGGCGACTGCTCACTGCTCTCTGCTCACTGCTGCCCTCCAGTGGACATGTGTGAACGTATGGGTTTGAGTCAGTGTGTTAGTGTGTGTATGGCCCACAACTCTCCCTGCTAAAATCACTGGCTGCCAGAGGGCTCAAGCACTTATTCCTATACAAATTAAGCACAGAGTGATGCAGTTCTCATGCATACCCATGAGGCACTATTCCTCTTCTACTTCAGAAATGAGCAAGCTATGGTCTTTAAACAACACTTTGCTGTTTCACCAAATGTTTGTCTTCCACATCTGAAAGAAGAGTTCCTTTCTGTCGTTCTTTCGTACCTAACTATCAGTGGCGGCTGGTGGATTTTCAAAGTGGTAAGGCGAAAATTTCCTACCCAAGTATAATGAGCAAGTGAGCCTGAAGTGCAAAAGTGGAATGTGGGGTAATCTCCCCCTGACAAGAAAACTTTGGGAAAAAAAGGATTCAAATGGTGGCTTTTACACCATATATTTACTGTGTGGTTGTCTTTTTATTTACATAAATACTTCTTCTATGTTCGTAGTTTGGACTAAATGAAAAACCCATTGCGGTTCCTTTGATTTGTTAATACATTTAATTTCCAAATACAAATACTTTCTGTGTAAGGCATAGTCCAATCATTTCCAACAGCATTGTATTGTGATTGAGTTGTTGTAAGTTCCTTTTCTTTAGAATGTGTTCACATGCTCTTAGAACAATTTCATTCTTAATATTCGTATACAATGATGTAATGTCCATTGTGATTAACTTAAAAGTTTATGACCAAGGAATTTCCTGTAAGTGTCAAAGTAAGTTGCTGGTATCCCTAAGATACGAGCTAAGGTCTTGGACGTAAGGTGCGATGAAGAAATCAATGTAATTAGCGATGGGTTCTAGCAGTGGTCCTTTAGCAGATATGCAAATGTTGGGTAAAAAATGTATTGTTGCTATTACAGGGTAAGTAGATGTTGGATATTTGCAATCACCTACATCCAGCAGGTTCATATGTGCCCAAGTTTTTATTTTATCCTCCAATTCCTGTTGGTATTTTGGTGTTGGATTTGTCTCAAATTGTTCATATTACTCCTGATTGCTCAATTGAGAGTGCGTATCCCTTATATACTTTATTTCCTCCATGAAAACTACATTGCCACCTTTATCAGCGGTTTTGATTTCAATTGTCTCATCTTGTTGGAGTGCTTGCAAAGCCTTTTGTTCCTGTAGAGATAGATTAATGTTGCATTTCCTTTTAGTTAGTTTGTACAAGTCTTGTGCTACTATCTCGTGAAAAATATCCATTTTGTTACCTGGTTGTAGTTGTGGATAATAATGTGAATTCGTTTTTTCCCACTTAACCCTGCCCCCAGTCGGGGACAGTCGTTAGTGACATGGGGCAATGCCCCAAATCTTCCTTCATCTTGTAAATCAATGAATGTTTGTGTAATCCTGCTGTGTCTTCCACTAGGGGATCAATAATTGGTTTATCAATCTTCTTTTTGTAGTCCTTCATTTTCTGCGGATGTTTCGACGAGTTTGATTTTCCTAATATATATCTATATATCACTCCTAGTTTGTGCAAGGCAAAATGAATCATGGGTCAGAATTTAAGGCCTCTTTTCAGGAGCGAAATTTCAGAATCGTCCACCTGCCTATTTGAGAGATGGATCACATTCAATTCTTGCTGTTCCTGTTCTATGTTGTCTTCTGGTTTTGGTTCCCGTTTTATTCTTTTTCGATTGCCTCTCCTGCCTCTTCTCATTTGTTTCCTCTTCCATGGTTCCATCCCCTTCCTCTCTTTGTGGTATAATTGGGGGGCCCGGCGGATTTCTCCCATTGTCGTTGTTGTAGGGCTAATCACATTTCTCTTAAAAAAGTACATTTGCCTTTTGCACCTGTTGTTTCTAGTTCTTCGTCACTCAAGTCAGCATCAGTTAATGATGACAGACTACTTGAGGTATTAGTTACTATATTCAGGTGTTCCTGTTGTTTCAAGTTAGTAAACTTTCTCGCATATGTGAATATACGTCCTTCGTTGTAATCATCCTTTGGGATTTAGTTTGTTTGCATAATAGAACCATCTCCTCATGACTCTCAATTTGTCTTTCTAAATCTGATTTAAACTTCTTTATTTCATTTGATAAATCCAATTGTTCCAACTCCTTTTCGAGATCTTTACATTGTGTCTGTGATGTAAACTGAAATGAGATTCCACGAACAGGTACTCCAGGAAACAGCTTTATTGCAGTACAAGAACAGGTAGGACCATCCCTCATCTGACCAGAGCTCCAACTGCCAACAGGGCGAAGGAGAACTCCAGAACAAGGAACACTCACAGTAGTCTAGAGTGCTAGCCCAAGGGAAGAGCTAAGCACTGTACAACATATCTTCCCCCCTTAACAAGAAAAGAAAACAAAAATGTAAAATAAAGCACAAGAAAAGATCAATGTACATAGTCATTCAGATAGGTGGGTGGACGACGGGAGCGAGGGCTCCTCAACCTGACATCCAACGAGGAAGAAGAGGAAATGTTGGGAACAGAAGCAGTAGGGGCAGAATCAACCAAAGAACTACTATGCACACACAAAGAAGTAGAAGCATCGCCACTACCCACCTCCCCCCGTACAGTTGGCAGAGAGGTGGAGGAAGAACCACCAGAAGTCAACAAGTACCCATTGCACCCTCCTGAACCACTAGCCATTACATCATCAGATGAAAAGCCTTTCCTCTTTTGGTATAGTGCTACCCTCCTATAATTCCAACTTTCCCCATTGGCCAGAACAATAAAATGCGGAAAAACTTTCTTAACTCTGTAGGGACCCCTAAACTTGCTAAGACCCTTAGCACACCTACCCGGTTTTACCTTAACTAGATCGCCCACAGAGATAGGCAAAGGGACATGATTATGAGATAAAGGTCCTTCATCATCCAAACGCCTTAGCCAAGCAGGAGTCAATTTTGTCACCGGAGCACGCCCACGCATTAATTCAAAAGGGGATTTTTCACCATTCTTATGAGGCGTTGACCTGTACGCCCAGACAAGTTCCTGCACACGCTCATGTGAAAAACAACCACTCTCCACAAACATCTGGATCACCCCCTTAACAAGACGGTTTACCCTTTCACAAAGGCCATTTCCTTGCGGATTGTAAAGGCTAGTCTTCTGATGTCTAATGCCGCAATCACGTACAAACGAAGCCATTTTAGAAGACGTCAATTGAGTGCCATTATCTGAGATAAGGACAGAGGGGTATCCTTCATTCAAGAAGACACCCTTCAGAAAGTTAATGGTGGTGTCTGTGGTTATCTCCCTCACAAACTGTACGCAAAGCCACTTCGAGAAACAGTCAATTATAACAATGGCATAACGTTGGTTTAAAGGTAGCTCACTCATAGGGCCTATGAAGTCCAAACAGACACTGTGCCAAGGCACATTCTCAAAACCAATTTTCTGCGGTGATTGAGAACCTAGAATTTTCAGACGCTTCTCCCCCTCTTTGCAAAAGCTACACTTCAGCACACAGTCCACAGCATCCCTATCAACAGAGGGCCACCAAAAGTTTTCTCTGACACGACGTTGGGTGAGGCTTTGGCCCAAATGGCCCTCATGAGCCAAATCAAGAATCCTACTCCTTAATGAACCAGGAGGAACAAAGCGATCACCCCGCATCAGAACATCTTTTCCTTCTAAGGAAAGTTCATCCAAGACCTTCAAAAACGGTCTAACTTGAGGGTCAACAGTGCTCTCCCTTCTTGCTCCTTTCGAGACAAGATTTATCACAGCCTTTAAAATTTGATCCTCTTCCATACTTTTTGACCACTCGTCACGGGAAAAAGAACCACCTCCTACGAACAAGACATCCTCCACAATAGCAACAGCTAGATCATCCAAGACATCCTTAAATAGACCATCACAACTAGTGGATCGCACAGGAAGCCGCGACAAGCAATCCGCTTGGATGTTTTTCCAGCCATGAACAAACTCAATCTCACATTGGTAGTCCTGAAGTCGAGAGACCAACCTCGCCAACCTTGGAGACCCTTTTCCAGCACCACCTGGAGCTAAGACATTCACAAGGGGTTTATGGTCCGTACGGAGAATAAACTTGTAACCCCACAAGTAGGTCCTAAAGTAGTTTGTGCCCCAAGCAGCAGCAAGAGCTTCACGCTCTATGACTGAGTAATTGGATTCCGAGACAGACAAGGGCCTAGACGCAAACGCTATGGTCTTCTCTACTCCTCCATGTTTTTGCAGGAGAACTGCACCAAGACCTATAGCACTGGCGTCAACCATCAAAATAGAGGATCGAGCAGTATCAAAAGGAGAAAGGACATTAGCAGATTTAAGTTCCCTTTTGATCATATTGAAGCAAGACTCATGCTCAACAGTCCAATTAAACTTGACACCTTTTTTTAACAAGTATCTCAAGGGAGCAGTCTTTGAAGAGAAGTCTCTCACGAATTTCGAGTAAAACTCAATCAAACCCATGAAGGACCGAAGTTGATCCTTGTCAACTGGGAAGGGAGCTAGTTCAATGGCCTCCAATAAGTTCTTCTTAGGTTTAATACCTTCCTCAGACAGGCAAAAACCTAAGTACTCTATTTCCTTCAAAAGAAATGCACACTTCTCCCTTCTTAGCGTTAGGCCAGCATCATCCACTCTTCGCAACACATTATGCAAAGTCTCATTGTGCTCCTCCAAAGAATCTCCATGGATCAAGATGTCATCCTGAAAGTATAATACTTTATCTAAACCCTTAAAGACCTCGGAAACAAGTCTCTGGAATACACTCGCGGCAGAAACAAGTCCGAAGGGTAACCTTGTGAATTGGAAGGTCCCTTCGCTGGTGATGAATGCAGTCAAATGTTTGGACTTGTCATCTAAGCAAATTTGATGGTACGCATGCTTTAGATCCAACTTACTAAAAAACTTGGCCCCCTTGAGTGTCGAGACTAACTCACTAATGTTTGGTAGTGGGAACACATCAGCAACCACACACTTATTCAGTGAACGCAGGTCCACACAGAACCTAATTTTATTGTCAGGTTTTTGTGAAATCACTACTGGCGAAACCCACGGGGACGCCTCAATAGGTTCAATAATGCCACCTTGAAGCATTTCTTCCAAAGTAGCTTTAACCTCTTTTCGCAAAGCGAAAGGGACTCTCCTCACTTTATGTTGGACAGGACAACTACCTTCCTTAAGAATTGTGTGATGGGAATAACCTACGAGTTCCCCTAATTGATCTCTAAATACATTTTTAAATTTATCCAGTATCTCATCAACAGATGAATTATCGACAATAGACACTGGATCATCAGACCTGGGATCAACCACAATGTGTAAATCATACTGATGATGACGACCTAAAATGGCCGGTCCATCCGTTGAAATGTATATTTTTCCAGATGCTGATCTATTTTTAAACTCAATCTTTGCTTCGAAATAGCCCAACAAGTCAATTTTCTCGCCTTGATACCCAGACGGAAAAATGTCACACTCTTTTAAAACCCTTTCACTCCACACACTCTTCATCAAGGATAGTGGGATGATGGTCCACTTGGAACCTGTGGCATGAAAAATGGGACCCCCTCAAGGAAATAAGTTGCGACCAAGGAACAGAGGGGAAAAAAGAAATTTGTTCTAGAAAATTGTTCCTTCAATGGTCATAAGTATCAATAAACAATATACATCAAATAATTAAGAAAGGTGACAGAATTATATAACAGTGTTTACTTTATCATAGTTTTTATTTTCATTTAATGCAGTTTTTCATTTCACTTTTTTATATAAAAAGACATGATTCATCATAAATACATTTTTCAGACTTATATTTTTTGCTTTTAAGAACACACATAATTATAACGCACCAGTGATAGAAAAATGTATACAAAATTATAGTACACAATTAATTTCTAAGAAAACCACCTGATATCAGATACTCAACTCAATTCACTAACATACACACATGCATACCACAACCACACTACCAAAAGGGGAAAAAGGGAGAAACTAAGTATTGATTGACAAGTTCACAAGTTGTCAAATTCTAGGGTCTCAGAAGAAATCGAGACCCCCGCACATGATCGGTCGACGCGCGTTTCGGTGGGTGAACCACCTTCCTCAGGACCTTTTTTCTCTTGTGGATTAAAGATATCAGGGGGACCTAAAAAGATTGATTTACAAAAGAGAAAAAGTATCTGTCACCAACCCTTCTCATAATAATTTACACACACAAAAATACCAACACATCAAAAAAGACATTGTTTAGATCTAGCATGGCTGCCCCTCACATGACCAATGATTGCACGAAAGAAGTATGCACTGAAGCCAATTACTCTGATATAGATGGATCATAAATGGTTCATTTTATTCTGATATAGATGGAAGGTAATTTAGATATTAGACTCTAGTTGCATGAGAATAAAAAACAATTACTACCCGTATTGTTTAACAGGGATCCCTTATGTGCTAGTTTAAGACACTAGAGGCATTGTCATGTAAACCAAGACATGGTTCTACTTACGGTAAAAGACAGGTAGATTTATGTTCCTTTGCTATTCAGTTGCTAGATTTTAGGACCGGATACTTGTTAAGAGGCACCTGCATAGAGGATACAACGACCCTTATTCTATCTTCTGCAGCTAAATGAGGATAACATACAATACCTATCGGTGGTCAATCTTACCAGTTTTCGTTGCGAGGCAGGGTGCAATTACTCCAACCTGTTCAGAGATAGTTATCTGTTCTCCAGGGAGTCAAATAAAACTACAAAGTAAAAAGTACCCATATATGAATGTAATTTCTTCTTTTGGTTTGCGAACACACTATTTGAACAGGATATAAACGTCCTAAATGGTATGGTGCTTAACTATATACCTTTTAATAACTGATGATGCCCTCAGCGGTGCAATACGGATCGATAAAAGGCGGTCTCAACAACTGCGGTCTACAAGAGTAAGAAAGGGAAACAACAACCATATTGTCAGATATTCTGCATTATAGTGCATCGGGTTCTTCAAATAAATATTAGTAAGATGATCTTACATCTTATTACTGGCACAGAAAAGGAAAGCATTCCTTTCTTTAGTCCGGGTTATAACGCCGTTCATCAGACGGGAATTGTGGGTATTCCTTTCTTTGGTCGAGTAAATGACCCCGTTCTTTATACTGCATCCATCTGAAATATGAGGAAGTTTGAGATATTTGTACAACCGGAAGCAGTATGGTAAATGTAAAATTCTATAACGTCTCTAGTCTCACACGTCTATGGCAAGATGAAAACGGCAAGATTTAAGCGCTAAAAACGGTTAATACAAAGTAACGTAGAGCCTCTAATCGCACGAGATTTATAACGGGATAGTCGCGGCAGGAAATTAAGCCGATGTAATGGACAGGCAGCGTCTCAGATGGCTACATACCCGAACGTATGAAATCGCGGAGTCTGTTTTCATCTTCCTCGGCAATCGGCGATAAGCGGCATACTGCGTCTCAAGTCCGGTTTATAACGCCTCCCTTTGAGTGTGAACTCGCAGATTATTATATCGCGAGAAGGCGAATGTCGAATCACAATTGACATAGAGGATGGACTCTTATTTTGAGGTAGAGAGAACATAAAAAGTGGACACTAGTTTGTTATCTTGTCAAAGTAGAGAAAACACAAAAAGTGGACACTGATTTGTTACTCGTATCGTAGTAGGGTAAACACAAAAGTTGGACATTGATTTATTAGTCCATTTCGCAACGTTTCACCGTCGCCTATATTCTAATAGGACATATTGGACGTGCTAGTCAATGACTATAACGCTAGTTGTAGTTGGGAAGCGAAACTATAAATGAAGAAGGGAGAATAAATAACGAGAAAATGAACTAAGAGAATGCAGAGTGGACAGGATCCATTAATAGTCAGTGATAGGGTTCCATGAGTAAGTTCAGCCAAATCCGTCAGATAGGTAACATAAATTAAGTATCATACGGAAAAAGCCCTTTGTATACATTCTGGCATGGTTCAGCAAGGTAGTTATGAGTACAGAGTAATACAGAATAACACGATGCAGAGAGATAAAAGACCAAAGTTGTAAGGTATGATCATAAGATGGTCACTAAGGACTAAGTACTAAGGCATAGATATTGGTTGAAAATAAGGTATGCATATGTTTATCTTGTAACATACCAGGAAATTTCCTCATTCAGTCCATGTTTCACACTATCAAGATGGTATATCCAAAAGGTTTCTCGTTTCTTGCGGGTAACTTCATTGGGCTGACCTATTTTAGAGATTACTTTCTCTAATATTGACCATTTAATATCCTGCTCTGAATGGTTTTTATCCAAACAATGTTGGACTAAGGGTGCCAACAATTTTTTAGTCTTGATGGCAGACTTGTGTTCGCTGTAACGGACGCGGAATTCACGACCCGTTTCTCCCACATAGGCCAAGCCACAACTGCAGAAGAGAATATAGACAATGTTGCTACTGCGACAGTTGGTCAGGTGTCGTAGTTTAATCTCTCTGTCGTTATATCTGATGATCTCCGAGATAATTGCTGAGTCACATGCGTGGCATGAGCCACATCTGTGGTTACCTAGGACAGCCGGTAAGCCAGTAATAGAACGTAGATTTTCTGAAGGGACGCTTTTGTTTTGTCTAGTATGCACTAACATGTCCCTAAGATTCCTATTTCTTCTGTAGGCTACCAATGGCGGTGGTAGAGGGGGAACATTTTCATCACAATTTAAAATTCTCCAGTTCTTATTAATAATATTCCTGATTTTGAAATTCAGGGTGGAGTGATTGATTACACATGTGATCCGATTTTGTTTCATACGTTTGGTGCCTTGAAGTAATGCCGTTCTATCATAGTATTTGGCTCTCTTATAAGCATGCCGCACAAGGCGGTGGGGATATCCTCTTTTGAGTAGCCTATCTTGGAGGGCATCTCCATGCTTATGAACGGTAATATTGTATACACCTATACAGAAACAGAGTATACACCTATACAGAAACAGAGTCCTCTTATATCACTTTACAATGGATAATTTCCAGACGTTTGGATTTTCCGATGATGACTTCAATGCTCTGATGGGTAAAGTTACGGGTGATAATGTACCCGGCCCCTCTCACCATTTAGGTAACAGCGATTGGCAAAATCTTCTCAATATGCGGAAGAAATTAAAACGGATAGAGTCTCATGCATTTTATATGTTTGAGTACCTCAAGGCAGGAGTAATCCCCACAGGGCTGAGAGTGCGTAATGCCCCTGCATTATTTGTCGACATCAGAAAGTTCCTAAAAGCGTCCCTTCAGAAAATCTACGTTCTATTACTGGCTTACCGGCTGTCCTAGGTAACCACAGATGTGGCTCATGCCACGCATGTGACTCAGCAATTATCTCGGAGACCATCAGATATAACGACAGAGAGATTAAACTACGACACCTGACCAACTGTCGCAGTAGCAACATTGTCTATATTCTCTTCTGCAGTTGTGGCTTGGCCTATGTGGGAGAAACGGGTCGTGAATTCCGCGTCCGTTACAGCGAACACAAGTCTGCCATCAAGACTAAAAAATTGTTGGCACCCTTAGTCCAACATTGTTTGGATAAAAACCATTCAGAGCAGGATATTAAATGGTCAATATTAGAGAAAGTAATCTCTAAAATAGGTCAGCCCAATGAAGTTACCCGCAAGAAACGAGAAACCTTTTGGATATACCATCTTGATAGTGTGAAACATGGACTGAATGAGGAAATTTCCTGGTATGTTACAAGATAAACATATGCATACCTTATTTTCAACCAATATCTATGCCTTAGTACTTAGTCCTTAGTGACCATCTTATGATCATACCTTACAACTTTGGTCTTTTATCTCTCTGCATCGTGTTATTCTGTATTACTCTGTACTCATAACTACCTTGCTGAACCATGCCAGAATGTATACAAAGGGCTTTTTCCGTATGATACTTAATTTATGTTACCTATCTGACGGATTTGGCTGAACTTACTCATGGAACCCTATCACTGACTATTAATGGATCCTGTCCACTCTGCATTCTCTTAGTTCATTTTCTCGTTATTTATTCTCCCTTCTTCATTTATAGTTTCGCTTCCCAACTACAACTAGCGTTATAGTCATTGACTAGCACGTCCAATATGTCCTATTAGAATATAGGCGACGGTGAAACGTTGCGAAATGGACTAATAAATCAATGTCCAACTTTTGTGTTTACCCTACTACGATACGAGTAACAAATCAGTGTCCACTTTGTGTGTTTTCTCTACTTTGACAAGATAACAAACTAGTGTCCACTTTTTATGTTCTCTCTACCTCAAAATAAGAGTCCATCCTCTATGTCAATTGTGATTCGACATTCGCCTTCTCGCGATATAATAATCTGCGAGTTCACACTCAAAGGGAGGCGTTATAAACCGGACTTGAGACGCAGTATGCCGCTTATCGCCGATTGCCGAGGAAGATGAAAACAGACTCCGCGATTTCATACGTTCGGGTATGTAGCCATCTGAGACGCTGCCTGTCCATTACATCGGCTTAATTTCCTGCCGCGACTATCCCGTTATAAATCTCGTGCGATTAGAGGCTCTACGTTACCTTGTATTAACCGTTTTTAGCGCTTAAATCTTGCCGTTTTCATCTTGCCATAGACGTGTGAGACTAGAGACGTTATAGAATTTTACATTTACCATACTGCTTCCGGTTGTACAAATATCTCAAACTTCCTCATATTTCAGATGGATGCAGTATAAAGAACGGGGTCATTTACTCGACCAAAGAAAGGAATACCCACAATTCCCGTCTGATGAACGGCGTTATAACCCGGACTAAAGAAAGGAATGCTTTCCTTTTCTGTGCCAGTAATAAGATGTAAGATCATCTTACTAATATTTATTTGAAGAACCCGATGCACTATAATGCAGAATATCTGACAATATGGTTGTTGTTTCCCTTTCTTACTCTTGTAGACCGCAGTTGTTGAGACCGCCTTTTATCGATCCGTATTGCACCGCTGAGGGCATCATCAGTTATTAAAAGGTATATAGTTAAGCACCATACCATTTAGGACGTTTATATCCTGTTCAAATAGTGTGTTCGCAAACCAAAAGAAGAAATTAAATTCATATATGGGTACTTTTTACTTTGTAGTTTTATTTGACTCCCTGGAGAACAGATAACTATCTCTGAACAGGTTGGAGTAATTGCACCCTGTCTCGCAACGAAAACTGGTAAGATTGACCACCGATAGGTATTGTATGTTATCCTCATTTAGCTGCAGAAGATAGAATAAGGGTCGTTGTATCCTCTATGCAGGTGCCTCTTAACAAGTATCCGGTCCTAAAATCTAGCAACTGAATAGCAAAGGAACATAAATCTACCTGTCTTTTACCGTAAGTAGAACCATGTCTTGGTTTACATGACAATGCCTCTAGTGTCTTAAACTAGCACATAAGGGATCCCTGTTAAACAATACGGGTAGTAATTGTTTTTTATTCTCATGCAACTAGAGTCTAATATCTAAATTACCTTCCATCTATATCAGAATAAAATGAACCATTTATGATCCATCTATATCAGAGTAATTGGCTTCAGTGCATACTTCTTTCGTGCAATCATTGGTCATGTGAGGGGCAGCCATGCTAGATCTAAACAATGTCTTTTTTGATGTGTTGGTATTTTTGTGTGTGTAAATTATTATGAGAAGGGTTGGTGACAGATACTTTTTCTCTTTTGTAAATCAATCTTTTTAGGTCCCCCTGATATCTTTAATCCACAAGAGAAAAAAGGTCCTGAGGAAGGTGGTTCACCCACCGAAACGCGCGTCGACCGATCATGTGCGGGGGTCTCGATTTCTTCTGAGACCCTAGAATTTGACAACTTGTGAACTTGTCAATCAATACTTAGTTTCTCCCTTTTTCCCCTTTTGGTAGTGTGGTTGTGGTATGCATGTGTGTATGTTAGTGAATTGAGTTGAGTATCTGATATCAGGTGGTTTTCTTAGAAATTAATTGTGTACTATAATTTTGTATACATTTTTCTATCACTGGTGCGTTATAATTATGTGTGTTCTTAAAAGCAAAAAATATAAGTCTGAAAAATGTATTTATGATGAATCATGTCTTTTTATATAAAAAAGTGAAATGAAAAACTGCATTAAATGAAAATAAAAACTATGATAAAGTAAACACTGTTATATAATTCTGTCACCTTTCTTAATTATTTGATGTATATTGTTTATTGATACTTATGACCATTGAAGGAACAATTTTCTAGAACAAACCACTTGGAACCTGTGTCCACCATGAGAGTGACAACCTTCTCATCAATCTTAAAATCAGCTTTAAAAGCATTTCCCCTTCGATCCTTGCAAGAGCATACCTTGTCATCCAGAACTAATATCTTGTTCATATCACGTTTCAAATCGCCACAGTCATTGACTACAGTCACTCTTGAGCTATTCCTATTTTTGCACATCTTTGCAAAATGCCCCATCTTTCCACAACGCAGACACTCTTTGTTATTCGCAAAGCAGAACTTAGCGTCTGAGGTATGCGAAAAACTCCCACACTTTGAAAATATTTTTTGACTATTCTTACTGTTTGACGATTGTTGTACATTCTTTTTTTGAAGAATATAGCCCTTTTTCCTGACAATAGCTATAGCCATTGCTTATTCATCACTATTGTCACTAAACATACTCTTGTTGGAAACTTCTGCGACCTTTGTTTCCACACCACTCTTCTGTAACTCTCTCATACATTTCTCGCTCTCTTCTACAACTTTTGCTAATTCTATAGCAACTTTCAACGTTGGATTCTTCGCTGCCCATAATCGTTCTTGGACCTTCCTGTTGTTGGCCTGAACAATTAATTGGTCTCTAATTAGTTCATCCGCCATTTGACCGAAATTGCATTTTACAGATAGTTCACGTAGTCGTGCAACAAATTCATCAATGCTCTCATCTGCCAACTGTTTGTTCTTATAGAACTTATATCTTTGTAGGACAAGGTTTTCCTCTTTACCAAATCTGATTTCCAGTCTTGCCACCGCCTCTTTAAATTCGTCAAAATCATCTAGTGACCCAGAAGGTAATGCTTGCGGTAAATATTTGAAAAGGCGCTGTCCTTCTTTGCCCAACGTGGTCATTAAAAGAGCTTTCTTTCGTTTTGGTGAAAAGTCTTCTCCATCTAGAGCCTGAATGTAATTATTAAACATGACAATCCAGTCTTCCCATGTTACAGACGGATTCCCTGGCTCACTCAAGAATTGCGGTGGAAGAGCAACATTGACCGCTTGAGCCATGAGATCAGTTTTATGTAGGCACAAAAGCAAAATGAAGATTGCGAAGCACAGAGCAGTTGTTACACGAAAAAAATATATAAGGGCACAGTAAACAAGGAAAATAGTCCGCTTATTATTCTAATTTTTAAACTTATATCATAAGCACTTACAGCGATCAAGATATTCAAAGTCAGTTGACACTCGACGATGTTTCTGGCAATAAACAGAGAAGTTCCCGGTGGATCACGTCTCCTAGGCAACCACCGACAACCAAAATGGCCGACAGCGTCGTGCGTGAGCTTGTTCACGCTTCTGACGTCATCACGAAGGTGCGCACGAAGAGGAATGCGCTTCAGCGTGTGAGCTCAGTCACGCTTCCAACGTCAGCACTACAGCGTAGACACGCACAACGAAAGATGCGTTTCATGCGTTTCAGTGATATGTACAGCGTAAAGCGTGGTTGCTACGCGACACACCAGAATGCATTCAGATCGCGCTCACCGTCATCGAAGAGACGTTGAAGAAGGTGACGTCACTCACTTTGACGGCGGAGATGTCGGAAAGGGAAATCTTCTAAAAATCCTTCCGAGGTTGCGATCAGCTCTGCAATGAAGAGTTGTTCTACGCTGTGCACCACACGGGGTTCGCGAGGGAGCTGGAGACTACCGTTCTGTAATTCTTCTTTTGGACTGCAAAATCAATCAAGGAAGCTGTGGCCAGACGCATCACCAGTCCAAGTCGCCAAATGATGTAAACAGAAATGAGATTCCACGAACAGGTACTCCAGGAAACAGCTTTATTGCAGTACAAGAACAGGTAGGACCATCCCTCATCTGACCAGAGCTCCAACTGCCAACAGGGCGAAGGAGAACTCCAGAACAAGGAACACTCACAGTAGTCTAGAGTGCTAGCCCAAGGGAAGAGCTAAGCACTGTACAACAGTCTGAATACTCTGCAACATAATCTATATATGTTTTACAAAAATTGCAATAAATCCAAAAGAAGAGTTCAAAATATGTTCTCCCCCTTCATGAAGGAGCTCATTGCTTGTGTCATGGTGACTTGGCATTAATGTGATTCTCAGACTCCTGGGAACTCTTTTCACTGCTAAATATTTTTTAAGGGAGAGACCTTCCCACCATTTGTTAATTTCTTTTTAGATAGTTTTTCCCGTAGGCTTAGTTTGTTCCTAATATCATTGCCTCTTTGGCTTTGCTCCCAGTGGTAGTTACATTAGTTTGAACAAAGACTGTAGCTATAATAGCGGTCCATTTCACTTCTCTAGCATCCATCGTCAAACATTCAAATCTTCCTGATTCAAAAGTATGTTTTACTTTCTAAGTTAGTTTTCTTAGGACTGAAAGCGTATTTTACCCTGCAGCTGCTCAATGTTACATATGTTCACCATGTTGTTTGTAAATGGTAATCTCAACCCCAGCAGTTAAATATAGCCAACTGGCAACGTTGTTCCTCGTAATTCAAACCAGTTCAACCGCACTCACCTAATGGGCTGTCGACAACCCTCCGGTTGTTGACTGTCACGCTCCTGCCGTTCGGTGTTCCTCCAGAAATGTTTACCTCCACTTCAGGTAGAGTCGCTAGAGGTGGCAGGTGCCAGGAGAGAGCGCTTCTCCCCACCGTGTGTGCAGAGAGCAGCCCCCGCTCTAATCTTGCTGATGATCTGCACTGTTAAAATCCCCATATACATAGGATCACCGGTGTCTTTGTAGCTCTAGAGCACCTTCCTTCGAGTCGACCCGTGTAATTCTTTGCATTATTACATGGTTATCGGGAACACCTCTGGATCAGGTTACAGTCGCCTCCCCGCGTGCCCACAACAGGGAGATGTTTTCCAGGCCGTGGTTGACGTGTGCAGAAGTCTGTTTAGTGGTCATGCGAACAAGGGTCACCCCTGGATGAACAGTTAGATATGTTGGAACTAACCCAGACACTGGATTACTAACTGCAGTTGAGAGTAAGACAGGGACACACTGGGTAGACCGTGTGTTGTAACCATGCACAAGTGTGTGATGTTCTGGTGTCAAATGTTCACAGATGAGCTGTTGTGTCCGCAGAGGCAGGCAATAAGCTCTGTGCACACAAAGTCTGTCGTACATCCCTCCTCCTTCAAGCAATGTTGGCAGGGGGAGTAAAGCCACCCATTCTTGCACCGTATCGACTGTAACATGACTATTTTAAATTAGCCAATAAACCCCCCCTTACTCATAAACACACACATGTTTCCGTTCGCTGTGCAGAAGTGCACAACCCCCGCGTCAAGCGGTGTCAGCAAGCCCAAAGTGAAAGTGACCCGCGCTACAAATAACAAACAAAGACTAGTGGGACGGGGTGCAAACATGGAGCCCAGCTGCTAATGAAAACAAGCAGCTCAAGAGGAATGTTGGAGGTGGGCACAGGAATGCAGCTGCCGCCCTTCACGCCGCTACCCGCTCACGAGAGCACAACGCCATGGGAGTCAACATTACAAAAAGAGGTGGGACATGTACCCGCCTTTAGCCATTTGTGTGCTTTCATTAGTGAAAGACACATGCAAAAACCAATCCAATGTATGGGAGGAGTCAGACCCACACAGAGAAGTTTAGAGTACTTACAAGAAGTTTTCCATAGAGAAGCGCATGCGCATTGCGCTAGGCTTGACCTAAAAACATTTGTGGGGGTTGCAATCTTGCAGGACTCTTGTAATATCTTTCCTTCCGTGGGAACTCCTCAGGAGCAAGTGGGAACTCCATGTTCTTATGTAAGAGACTTGAGGAATCAGAAGACTTTAAAAAATGTGGCAATGTGGTGCACAGTGGGGCATCGGCTTCCTGTGGGAGCTGTGGTCATCCCCATGGCACACATGGGCAAATGCCATTCTTTGCAGGGGTTTGGCCAATCCGGGGCATGGAGAGATAATAACATATTACTTTACACTGAAAAAAACTAGAAATTCACTGGAAAAAACAAAGGCTAAAGTGGCGTTATAGCCTGGTGAAAATGTTAGTTAAAATGTAATATTTTAAACTAACAAAAAGACACAAAACTTAGCATTTATAGTTTACTGAAGTAAATCTAACTTGAGTACTAGCCATGCATTGCTTATCCCCTCATACATTACATCACTTATGACATGTTCTAAGACATCATTGATAACATCACTGGTGAAATTTTGAAATTACATTATTGATGACAACAATGTCAAGTTAAAGATGCTTCAGTAAAATGTAACTGCCGAATTTCAGTGTTGGTTTGCGTTTAAAATGTTACATTTAAATGACATTTTCACTTTACTTTAATGTCACTTTAACCTTTTTTCAGTGCCTGTCTGAAGATTTGTTTGAAAGTAAATTAAGATTTTATTACATTACCTAACTATACCTATACTGTCACTTTAATCTATGTGTAGATATTCAAAACAGGTCAATCAATGAAACTTGTAAAGCGCACAATTATTCACAGGGTGTCCTGGCACTGCAGGTACTGCAACCACTGATCGCTACAAAAGGAACAAGTTAGAAGGCGGAGTTAAATAGCCAGGTCTTTCAACCTCATTCGAAGGAACCCACATCCTTAGCGGTCCGAAGATAGCAGGTAGAAGACTTCCAGCCTATAGCAGCCAACGCAGAGAAAGAAGAACCTCCCCATCTCTTCCATCTTGTCTTGGGAACCACCGCTAACAATACATAAGCAGAGCGTAAAGTTCTAGCTGGACAATAGTGAGATAGCTGGGATCTAGGCCATAGGAATCTTTGTGGGCTAACCTGAGACCCGTGAACTTCACTCTCTCCCGAATATGCAACCAATGCAGCTCCTTACGATGTGTCTGCATAGAGGTGTTTCTTGGTATATTAGGCAGGAGACGAGTTGCAGCATTGTGCACAAACTGGAGCCTCTTAAGTTGGTACAGAGGGAGATCCCAGAAGTGTGCTTTGGCGTATTCCAAACAAGATGCTATGAGAGCATGGGCTACATGTTCTGGCACAAAGCTAGGAGCAGAAATAAGAATTTCCTCAGGAACCGAAGGAGGCTGAAGTAAGTCCCATTAACACTCTTCGCCTGGGGTTTAAAGGACAGGTTATTATCTAACTTCACTCCAAGATACCAAACCACTGTAGATGGAGTCAGGGAGAAAGAGCAGAGCTATGCCAGGCACGGCCATCCCAAGGGGAGAGGGCAACCAAAGACCAGCACTTCAGTTTTCCACGTGTTGCACTTGTGATTACTCCAGCGCATCCATTGGAACACCGCGTACAGACACTCTTCAAATCTATTTTGGGCAATTGAGATGTTCCTGTCCCAAGTTAAAAGGATCTGCGTATCGTCAGCATATGAGATAACCTGTACATCAAAACATTCCACCAGGGTTGCCAAAGGAGACATATAGACATCAAACAATGTCGGACTCAAGGCAGAGACCTGGGGAACCCTAAATGTAAGTGGTCTGATGCAAAAGGCGTATATTTACTCCTTTGGTTTTTATCTATTCAGTAGTTTTTGGTAAATTAGGGATTAAAATGCATAGATTCCTAGCAGTGCAAAACTCCAGGGCTTCTTGGGGCGGGGGGGGGGGGAGCCCTAGAAGGACCAGCCCCCCGAGACAAATTGAAAAAAAAACATTTTTCAGTAACACTGGAAAAATTTGAAAAAAGGCTGGGCTCTCCCTTTCCATGAAATTTTCCTGGGGTTGGGCCAAGACCTAGGATGAGGTGGTGCAAGTGAATTCTACTTTTTTGTTGTTTACAGTATGGTGAGGGTGTGTGCATGAGTCCTCCTTCCTCAGCCACTTATTGGCTCAAGTGACCCCATCCCTGGGAGCCTTTGGGATCCCCAACATGTAGAAAAGTTGTGGGTCCCCCTGGTGGGACTGGGATAACCACCGAAAGAAAGGAATGGCTAGCTCCTGCAGGCAGACCTGCAGGGGCTTTGTGTCTCCCCTTGTAGGCCCCAAATGAGAAAAAGAACTGGGTGCCCCAGGTGGAACCAGAGCACACCAAAATGTTACAAAAAAGATGTAATGCATTGTGCTTCACATAAAAACAGCAGTGGAAAAGCCGTTCGTAGAATATTCAGTCCTCCTGAGAGGACTGGTCTATAATAATGTCCTGCAAGAACTTTGTTTTGGATTTTTTTTGTTGCGGTGTTGCCACAAAGAGGGCCAGGGGCATCTCCAACAATGTATTTTAAAGTTGAAGGGAGGCTGTGGAGGGCAGAGCAGCCTCCCCCTAGGATTTTTTTTAATTGTTTTTATTAATTGCAGTAAGTCTCCTGGGTCATTTCAAACATGGCCCCAGGAGATCTTTCTATATTTTCAAAGCACTCCAAGCTAGACCCATATGCTCTACAGCAGGAGTGTGGAAATCCTTGTGATTAGCCCTATATCTGCATACAGTGGCGAGGCCTAGAGATCAACACATCAAAACGAAGTATATGACATAAGTCCTCATAAATCATATAGAGGGTGACCGACTCTAGGTGGCGTCCCGATAGAGTGGGAGGGTAGCTTTGAATATCTGGGTATCAAAATATCAGAAGATATGTCCTGGAAACCACATTTAATCAAGGCAAATTTGAAGTACAAACAAAGAAAGAACACTGCCCCTCATAGACCTAACCAGTCGCGGCCACCTTTGAGATATAAAATTCTAAAGCGGTGAGCTGTGCCTTATATGGGGCGGAACTCTGGGACTTCGAAAGACTGGAAGATCTCCTCATGTCAGAGAACACATTCTTAAGGAGTTTGTTGTCACTTCCCCCGAATACACCACTCCATCCTCTAAAACAGGATATTGGCTGGAAATCAATTGCCGACTTAGCTAAACTACACCCACTGCTCTTTTGCCAGAGAATAAGAACGACCCCCGAATTGTGCTTTTATATGACTGCACTTGAGGATGTTAGTTCTCTGGATATATTTGATAAGATAGGCTGGATAGAAAAAAACGCCTACTACAAAATATTGGGTTAAAGGCCAATCGAATGCTGCTAACCCCCAACTGCCACCCAGTAAAAAACAAGTGAAATTCTTGTATTGGGACTGGATACCCCAGACTGAATCCAGGAACATCACAAGGGGCAGGCAAATAGAAGAATTTATTTATTTTAAGACGACTAGAATCCTAAAAGTCTACCTTGACCTCATCCAGTCACCAACTTACAGAAAATTATATATCCAGGTCAGATTTGGCACCCCTTCTGAATTATTTTACAAGCCCCTGGTCTGGCAATCAAATACATTCTAAGTCCTGTCCTAGCTGCCTTGCTCCTAATTAATCACTTATACACGTCCTTTTTGCCTGCCGGCGTATTCCCTTCAAAGAGGCAGGTGGCTCATGCCCATATGCAAGCAGTTGAAAACTAGTGAGCATGGTGTGGCCCTGCCACAAGACCGTTGCTTGCCTGCTCACTTGCAAAATCTTGGGCCACATGTGGGAAATTAGGAGGAAAGCACAAAAGCCTCATACCTTACCTCCGTAATCTGTTTTAATAGTATGATTTTAAGTAAACCCATCCTTCTACCAAGTTTGGGAGGTAGTAATGAAATTCTCATATGCATCCAGGAAGTCTACACAGCATAGCGTACCCTACCGCCTAGCTGTTGGAATAAGTGTTTTTGCTGCCATTGATCCAGTTGTATAGTTGGAAGGCTTTTTATACAGATTTTAGTTAGATACAAATTTTAGCCAAATTTTGTGCAAGGGCTGTACGAATCAATTTGTCCATCTTACATTTTCTTTTTGCAAAATTGGCTATATTACATTTATAGCACATTGCACTTTTATGGTCAGATGACCGAAAAAAAGTCTTTTGATAATGACATAGACCATGTTTATGGTTATTCATTTTTTAAAAGTGCTTTATTTAAAGTATTTTACTAACAATTACTATCATTAAACATTGCAATGTGTGTTTTAATGATCAACGCATTGGATTTGGTTAGTGATTAAACTGGTTTTATTGATAAATAATGACATATGACTAATTTATTAATGTGGTGAACTTTGGACAAATCCAGTGGGTCTGCTGAGTTCTATATACAGATGCTCTGAATCTTTGATAAAACCAATATGCCTGCCTTATTTAAAATGACCCCCTACTTTATAAAGGCCAGGCCCTGCCGCGATCTCCTTACTGCAGTTCATTATGTTAATTAAAAACCATAAAAATTCACAGAAAAAACAAAAGTTAACGTGACTTATAGCTAACATTTACCAATTTACTCTAAAACAAAAATCACTCAAATTCATCTGTAAAAGATAACTGAAGTAACTATAACTTGTGCCCTCGTCATGCACTGCTTATGACTGCACATATTACTCTCATGACATGCATGTATGGTATCACTGATAACATCACTGATGTCACCTGAATGATATAATAGATGCCATCACTGTGCATGGCTAGGGAACAAATAATAGTTACTTCAGTTAACTGTAACTGGTCTATCCTAGTTTTTGTTTGAGTTTAACATCACTTTAATCTTTATTTTTTACAGTGAATATATATGTCTGTGTGTGTGAGCATGTTAAACGCACACTGTGAGGGCCAGCCCGGTCCTCGGAGCGTGGGTAAACTGTGAAAGAACCAGGCAAACATTATCTTTGTGAGGACCAGTGTTTTAAGAGGACCGCTTCCAGGAGTGTGTTTAGGTACTTTCAAGCAAGTGTATCAAAAAACTAAAAGTGAAGTTAGACGGCATGTTATGTTGTGTGTGTGTGGTTGTGTGCATGTGTGTGTTCTTGTTCTATAAGAGGGCGGAAAGTGCATCATGTTTAAGCATGGGCAGATTTCGCGGATCCACGATCCGCGAATTTGCGGAGTCGCGGATTCGCGGATCCGAAAAATCCGCAAATTTGCGGATTCGCAGATTTTGTGAATTTTTTTAATGGGGGGGGTCTTCTGTGCGAGTTCAAGTGCCTCTTGTGTGTATAAATGGTCAGAGACCGATCAGAGCAGCAGATGAAGAGAAAGAAGCTCCTGGTCACAGGAACAGCACGAGGATTGCGCTCGTGAAAGTCAAGGATACAAAGTCCTCTATCCAGCATCACAGTTGATTTTCGACGGTAGATTTGGGAAGAAGGCACACCTGCCCAGCCTCGACGACGCTCACGATTGTTTTTGGTCTGATGAATGAGTCACTGAATTTGAGCTTCAACTAGTTCCAGCGACCATGTGTGTGTTACTATGCAATCGCCCCAAAGGGCGCAGGGGTCCCTTGAGTGAGCTGTCCATCATAGTGGGTAAGTGGCGGGAAGAAGGTGCACAGCCACCGCGAGTGTGTGAGCGGGGCCAAACGGGCGGGGCTTCCATTCGAGTTCACATGCCTCTTGTGTGTATAAAAGGTCAGAGACCGATCAGAGCAGCAGATCAAGAGAAAGAAGCTCCTGGTCACAGGAACAGCATGAGGATTGCGCTCGTGAAAGTCAAGGATACAAAGGCCTCTGTCCAGCATCACAGCTGATTTTCGACGGTAGATTTGGGAAGAAGGGCGGCACACCTGCCCAGCCTCGACGACGCTCACGATTGTTTTTGGGCTGATGAATGAGTCACTGAATTTGAGCTTCAACTAGTTCCAGCGGCCATGTGCGTGTTACTATGCAATCGCCCGAAGGGCGCAGGTGTCCCTTGAGTGAGCTGTCCATCCATCATCCTGGGCTGTAACTATTTTAGGATGGCGCCGGCAAGCTGCCAGCGCCATCCTAAAATAGTTACTAAATTAGCTTCATCAGGAAGCACTAATTGATAATAAAAAGCAGGTGCTCGAGCACCTGCTTTATTTTATCTATTAGTGCTTCCTGTTGAAGCTAACTTAGTAACTACTTTAGGATGGCCAGCGCTATCCTAAAATAGTTACAACAACAAGTTCAAGCTTGAAGGCTTGAACTTTTGCCCCCCGAATCCGCCGCTCGCGGATTTGCGGATTTGCGGTAAATTTGCGGGAGTTTGCGGATTGCGGATTTACCGAAAATCCACGAAATCCGCAAGCGGAACGGATTTTGCGCTCACGCCTAATCATGTTTCAAAGAGGACAGTCAGTGGATTTGAAGCCCGTTCAACTTTAACTGATCAGTCCTAAGGTCAAATTTCTTTAGTCTGAACTAGATATGGGAAGCGAAATTCAGGATCTGCTGACATTGTGGAATGTTTTGGCAGTTCTAAATATTACCATAATCAAGGGGCGTGGGCAAGATGGCGGCGGAGTCGGACGTGCTTCATTGTCCCTCCGGCGCCGCCAGACGTCTGACCTTGTTTATCGCCCCGATTAGTGCTCATCCGTGCTAGCAACGGCGCGGCCCTGTGTCCCTAAGCGGCCCTGATGCCACTGGGGCCCCTATTTGTGAGATCCCAGTAGGCACGGAGCAGAGCTCTGCGGTGAGGCCCTGGCTGACTTCGGGCCCGGCGGGTCTCGTGGCAGGAAGAGAGCAGTGGCCTATACTCGCAGGATCGGCCTCGACGGCTCAGCGTTGCTGGCTCTGTCCGAGCGGCGCGGTGTGTGGTTCTGTGTCTGAGGCATCGGAGAAAACGGGCGGCCACTGTTGAGACTGGAGTGGTGCTCGCGGAAGTGGGGAGCCGTGGCCGGGCTTAGAGGAGCTGGGGCGCCCGGAGCGGTCCAGACGCCCATCGAGGAGGCGGTGGTTGAGACCCCCGCGGGGCGAGCGTGTGCTCCAGCGTCGAGAAGACCCGAGGGAGGCTGACTTTCCTGTACGCTCCGGCCCACGCTGAAAGAGGTGAGGAGGAAGAGGGCGGCTCCCCATGAACACTGAAGCTCAGTCCGCAGACCGGGGGATGGCGCGGGCCTACGCGGGAGGAGCTGACGTAGGGTCCCCGGTGTTGGGGGTGTGAGCGGCCTCTTGCTACCGACCCCGGCTACCCCTTAGACCTGGTGACTGGGGGCCTTGTTGGCTAGAAGAGGCACACTGCTCTGGAATCACGAGGCGGACCTAAATATCAGCGGACAGCTTTCCCCCCCCAGGCATCCGCAGACTGTGACATTGCACACACAACTGGGTGAGGACTAGCCGGGGGGGCTGGACTTCTATCGGCCCGCATATCAGCGGGGGGGCCTTTGCTTTAGGCAGCTCTGGGGACGACTGCCCTGGTATATGGGCCTGGGTGAAGCCTGGGAGCCTCGTGGCTGTCCTACCCCCGGAACCCTGGTGCTGCAGAGGATCGCTGAGGCAGGCGGGTGACAGGCATTTGCCCTGTGCCTAGTGGTGAGCAAGGGGCCTACCCTTGATCGGGTCCTGCAGCAGTGTGACTCCCGCCCCTACTGTTGGACTGGGACCTAGACGATTGGTACGGCGGGGTACACAGTGCCTACCCACAGACGGTGCCTTGTGATTTGGGAGGAATATTGGCCTTGCCTGGCCTGTGCTGCCACTATCCCCTGACGAGCTGCTGCAGCGGCCTGGACGGAAGGTCGGGCGGCTGGGACACTGCCAGAAGCCCAGGGCATGGGGTGGTACTGCTCTCCACCGGCCCCTCCCCGGGAGATCGGTTGTGGAACTGAGCTTGCGTCTGGGGTGAGCACGTGGTCTCTTGGCTGGGCCCCTGAGCTTTGGGTGTGCCTCTGTCCCAGTTCTGCGTATTGGGGCACAGGTCCCTCTCGAGGGGCAAGATGGCGATGGCAAGAAACCGAAAGGATAAAACCCTGAAGGATGTACCTCAGACAGGAGCGGGGCAGTCGGCCTCGCCGTCCGCTACCAAATCCCTACGCTCTGGCGATAGTGAGGCTCTGGCGACCGAGGCCTTCATGCTGGAGCTGTTCTCTGCCATCAAGGAGGACATTTCAGAGCTCCTCTCACAACTTTCATCAGACCTGCGCGAGATGAGGCGCGATGTGGACGCTGTGGGAGAGAGGGTGGCGACTCTTGAGGAACATGACCTAGGAACGGCAGAGAACATCCATCAACTCCAACAGGACGTGCTTCGCCTCACAGAGCAGAATCTGTACCTTCAGGCACATGCCGAGGATTTGGAGAATAGATCCCGGCGGAACAATATCCGGATTAGGGCTGTGCCGTGGAAAGGAGAGGGGGATGATCTGCGCGAATATGTGGGAGCGCTTTTCCGCCAGATTCTTGGCGAGGAGGAAGTACAGGACATTCAACTGGATCGTGTCCACTGTGTTGGTCTGCCGCGAGAGACCAGGGTCCCTCCCCCAGACATATTGGTCTGTCTTCATGTTTTTCAGCTCAAGGAGCTGATCCTCCTGAAAGCCCGCGATCTCAATCCCCTCCACTTCCGTGACCACCACCCTGTGCTTTTCCAGGACCTAGCGGCCTCCACTCTTGTCAAGCGCAGGGAATTTTAAGCCCATCACTAGCCACTTGAGGGAGCAGAGTATTCCCTACTTGTGGGGACACCCGTTCCGGAAAATCTTTAAGTTCAAGGGCAAGCTGGTCCAGGTTTGCTCCTTGGAATCGGCCTTCGACATCTTGGGACTGGAGCGGTCTGCTTTCACACCTAGGGAAGGCAGGTCGCCTAACAGGCAGTGCAGGCATTCGGCGGAATGGCAGCATGTCAGGAAGCCCTCTTCCGCTGCAAAACCGGACTTATCAGCGAGTCTGTTGGAGAGAGGGGCTGCGGTTGCCTCTGTGGCCCTGGTCACCGACACGCCTGGGGTCGCCTGAAGCCCACCGACACGGCACTAGCTGGGCCTGTAGCTGGTGCAGGAGCCGGACGTTTCTCTGATGCAGTGTGGTAGAACTCCTGTGTCCTTGGTCGGTGCTGTGTCCTGTATCAGGAGCTGGGAGAGTGAGACGATGGTGTCATGTTCCCCTGCTTTTGGGGCCTGTTTAACAGACCGTTGTTTTTTCTTCTCTCTTGCAAACTTTAAGCTCTTTGTCCTTTTGGGTTTTCATGTTACTTGGGTGGGGTGGGGGGTTTGGGTTTGGGGTCCGGGGTTGTTTTTGGGGCTCCGCATCAGCTTGCGGGGGAATTGGGAGAGGATCCAGGGATCAGTTGGGACAATGTGGTACATTAGGGGCTTTGGTGATGGGACACGCATCGGCTACCTATTCCTTTCATTGATATGGTGGGTAGGAACCTAAAGGTAGTGAGCCTCAATGTTAGGGGTCTAAATAGCCCAGTGAAGCGCGCTGCTATCCTCTCCCTTCTGGAGAATGCGGAAGGTGGTGTGTGCCTATTGCAGGAGACTCACCTCCTCTCTAAGGATGTCAGGCGTATGGCAGATAAGCGCTTCCCGCTACAACTTTGGTCCTCGGGTCCGAATAAGAAACATGGGGTGGCCATCCTGTTTAGCGCGCACATTGCAAAGTTATCGCCTAGGTGGTGGACATTAAAGGTAGATTTTTGGCTGTTCGTGTGCAATGGGGGGAGATGCAATTCACAATAGGGTCCATTTACGCCCCAAATGTTAAGCAGGAGCCCTTCTTGCAGGTGTTGACGTCGCCAGACGCCATGATTCTTGTGGGTGGAGACCTGAATATTGTAATGGAGACAGGGTTGGACAGATCAGTGCAGAGGTCTCATCAGGTGGGGGCGATGTCACAAGGGGGGAAGCAGTGGCTTTCAGAGGGTGGGTTGTACGATGTATGGCGCGTTCAGCATCCCGAGGAGCGCATTCACACCTACTCTTTGGCAGCCCATAAGACGTACGCGTGTTTAGACCACTTCCTGGCCACGCCCTCCTTTTTGCCTCATCTATCAGCAGCAGACATTGTGCCGCGTTCCTTATCAGATCATACACTTATCTCTGTGGTACTTACTTCCAGCAGCGCTCGGCCGCCGCTGGCTGGATGGCGCCTTCGTGACTCATTGCTTCAATCGGATTTGGTGGTTGCGAAGATACGTGACACTATTATTCACTACCTTGCCGAAAATGAGGTGGGGGATACTCCCCTAGCATCGATCTGGGAGGCCTTGAAACTAGTGGTGCGGGGAGAATTTATAGCGCTTGCAGCAACGTATTCTCGCCTGCGCAAAGAGAAGCACGCTGAGCTGGAGAAGGAGGTCAGAGCCTTGGAGGCGATCCATAAGAGGACTGGGGCACCGAGAGTATGGAGGGAGTTGGAGACGAAAAGGCGCATGCTAAAACACCTTAACATCGATAGGGCTGCGCATGCTTTATTGCGCTTGTGGCATACGTTTTACCCCTGTGGGGACAAAGGGGGTAGGATGCTTGCACACAGGTTGCGGGCACGCACTCAATTAAACCACTAAACAATCCATCAGGGACCCTCAGGCAATTGAGCAAACCACTGATGCCGCCATTGTGGGTGCTTTTCCCAGTTCTATCAGACCTTATACAGGAGGGAGGATGCAGCTTCTGGGGGAATAGCGGAGTATCTTGCGTCGTGTGGCATTACACCCCTCTATCGGGAATCGGCAGAAGCTTTAGATTCAGCGATTCACATCGAGGAGGTTATATCTGCTATTGCGCGGTTGAAAATAGCTAAATCGCCTGGGCCAGATGGCTTCTCAGCCATATTTTATCAAACTTATCGCGCAGAGCTGGCTCCTCTTTTAACCCGCCTTTTTAATTTCTTTCTTGATACGGGGGCAGTGACTCCGTCCATGGCAGAGGCGTCAATCATGGTCAATCTCAAGCCCGGGTAGGACCCTGTAGAGCATGGCTCGTATAGGCCGATCTCGCTGCTCAACATTAATGCCAAAATATTTGCGGGAGTGCTGGCTGAGAGGCTTAGCCCATTAATGGATGGAGTGATTGAGCCAGATCAAGCGGGATTTATCCCAACTCTGCAATGGGGGATAATACTAAGCGGTTGCTCCACCTCATGGATTTGGTTCATCGCTCTCGGACGCAGGCCTTCTTGCTCTCTATCGCTGCGGAGAAGGCCTTTGGCAGCGTAGATTGGGACTATCTGTTTGCTGTGCTGAGGGCTTTCGGAGTGGGGGATAATTTCTGACAATGGGTACAGTGCCTCTATGCGGCCCCTAAAGAAGCAGTGCGTGTGAATGGCTGTAGATCTGCTCTTTTCCCCATCACTAGGGGAACGCGACAGGGATGTCCCCTTTCCCCGTTGCTCTTTGCGCTCTATATGGAGCCCTTTGCCCAGCGCGTTCGGTCTAATATCGGTATCTCTGGGATTAAGTTCAGGGCGAATACTCATAAGATTAGTCTGTATACAGACGAATTCATCCTAGCATTAACCAACCCTCACTCCTCTCTGCGGTGTCTATCGACGGAACTCCTCGAATTCCAGAAGGTAGCGGAATTTAAAGTTCACTTTTCAAAATCACAAATTCCTAATATTTCTGTCCCTTAGGCAGAAATACTGGATTTGAGGCAGGACTTCCAGTGGGTACAATCAGACATTACATACCTGGGGGTCTGATTGGCCCCATCTATTGCTAAAACGGTGTCCCTAAGTTATGCCTTGCTTGTTGATCATGTCATCAAAGCCCTTTCGGACTGGTCCCGTCTCAATTTGGCCTGGTATAGGAGGCTGGCTGCGATAAAAATGA
Source organism: Lissotriton vulgaris (assembly GCF_964263255.1). Classification (NCBI taxonomy): domain Eukaryota; kingdom Metazoa; phylum Chordata; class Amphibia; order Caudata; family Salamandridae; genus Lissotriton; species Lissotriton vulgaris. The sequence goes on along the minus strand of NC_141685.1, from coordinate 440,831,938 downwards.
CTGTACTTCGACCGTATATTGTACCTCTTTCGAATGCTACCTTTGAGACCCCCACCGGGTACTCTGCGGAAGCTGCAGGGGCTCCTCAATAGGTTCTTATGGAACAATAAAAGGCCGCGGCTGGCGTTGTCCATAGCTACTACCCCGAAAGCAGCAGGTGGGCTAGGCTACCCCCTATTGACGGCATACTTTCAAGCGTCCTGTCTTAGGTACATCGTAGAATGGAATAGGCCACTGTCTAGTAAGCATTGGAACTTTATGGACCAAACGGTGGTGGGTTGTAACATATGGCGGGGGTTGTGGTTACCGTGCAAGCGTAGGGCATGGGGTCTGTATTCCTCCCCGGTGACTTCCCGACCCTAAAGGCATGGGACCAACTGGCGCAGCGTAAGGGGTTGACTACCTTCCCCTCCCCAATGACCCCTATCGTGGATAACCCGGACTTTCTGCTGGGATGCGAGTCCCCAGTCTTCCATCGCTGGCGAGAGGAAGGCTGTAAGAGGGTGGGCTCCCTCTTTGATCTGGATGTTCTGATTCCGTTTACCCGGTTATGTGCAGAATACTTCCAGTTACCGAGGGCTGACGCTTTCCATTTTTCACAGGTGGCACATTGGGTGACCCAACCAGCCAACATTGCCCTTATGTCTCGGCCTTTGACAGCGTTTGAAAGATGGTTGGTCTACAAGAAGGACGACCGGAGGCTCATCTCGGAGCTATATGCGATGATTATACGCCATCCGCAGAAGCAGCGTACGAAAGCGCAAGTCCGCTGGGAAACGGAGCTGGGGCGCCCCCTGACGAGAAAAGAGTGGGAGCATGTTTTCTATCGCGCACAGCACACGGCCTCTACCACTGCGGGTACCGAGTCGGCCTATAAAATAGCGGCCTATTGGTACTATACTCCAGCGCGCGTCAAGGCATGGGATGTCACGAAGTCAGGCCTCTGATGGCGGGGGTGTGGGTTTTCAGGGACATTGGTGCACTTGATGTGGCGTTGCCCGAAGCTGAGGCAGTATTGGAACATGGTATTAGATGAGTTGGACGCTGCATTTCAGATTATATTCCCCTGGATGCCTGAGCATGTGCTGTTGGGGCTTCCCCATCCTAAGTTCTTTCCCCTGCGCTCGCTGAGAGGCAGGCAGATTGCTTTGGCTTTATTGGCTGAGAGACACGTCCTCCTGGCGCAATGGGGCTCCCCAGCCATGCCTGACCCCCGAGATTGGATTCAAAGGCTCTGGCACATTCTAGCCATGGAACGGCTCTCGTTGGGCATGGATGGGAAGGGCTCTGAATATGCTAAGCTCTGGGGTCTGTTCCTACAACTCTTGTCTAAAGACCTTCTAGAAGTGACATGCCCAAAATATTTACAAATCTTACAACTCTTCCCTTTGGAACCTACGGGTCTACGCCTGCTGTTTGAGTGCTACTGGGTAGAACTGGCGGATCCTGGAGGGTGAAGGGTGTGGGTAGAAGCTGATGCGGAACGAGGCGGGAATGGGTGGGGGGTTGTTAAGGGAGGATGGGAGGTTGGGGGGGTCTTGTTTTTCATGTTTGTTCCCTTATAAAAGCGGTGGCTATAGCTCAGGCGGGGCTGCTCCTAAAGCTTCTTCTTTTACGCGGGGTCGCCCTCTGGGGTGTAGGCCCGGACGCTGTGTCACTGTTATGCGAATACGCCCTGTCGGCAAGTTGATGTAGGCAGCTGGGCTGTGTACCAAGATGCTTTCCCACTTAATTAAAATGATTGACTCTAAATATTACCATACTCAGGCTTAGCAAGAAAATAAAAATGTAGGGTTAAGAAAAAAATGCAAAACATTTTCTAATTACCAAGACGTGTGTTGTTCAGTATGGTCCTGGTTGTGGTTCAGGTATGTAATTCCTCAGGAAAAGAAGAGGGGCTGAAACATTGCCATATTGAAAGGGTGTGCACTGTTTCACATTTTTCAGTGAGTGGAGTGTGGAGAGGAAGTAAGACAACGTCAGGATTGATCTTATTACCGATCATATCTAACTCGTTTTTCCGTGGAACGTATATTATCCTGTCTACAAATATTCAGGTAATATGTCCACTATTTCAAATTGATGGTAAAGTACATTTGAATTCTAAGTAATATGAGATGAATTGATGGTTAAAGTATAATTTGAATTCAAAGCAATATGTGATGAAACGAGAAAATAGTATTATTTGTGTCTTGAAATTTATCAGAGGTGTCATAAAAAATTATTTAATGTGATTATCACTATTATTTGAGCCCCGTTGAAGAGAGGGGTTAATGTCAGTACTCCAGCAATCACAATGGCATTCAATGACAGTTCTTTCTGTATACTGAGAGAAATCATTCTACCTTTTACTATTAGACCTACTATTACTAACACAAAAGAGTGAAGATTAATGAAATACATGTTAGTAGCTCAGATCTTCCTAATAGCTTGTTATTTCATACCTTCGAAGAACAGCATTTTGCTCAAGGCAATGCAGAGCCTTCTAAAGGCCACCTGTGTTCTCACTATTTAGTAGTCTTCTGAAAAAATCATGAAACATACCAATTTACACTATTTAATTAGCAATGGTACAAAGAATTTTAATATTCGGTGTAAAAAACAATGTTGATAACATGTGCGCTTCCTATGGACCTAGGAGAAAAAGACCATTTGCAGGATCTTAAAGGCAATGAAACAGAGGATGTGCTAGGTGGTGGACATGTTATCGCTATATACCTAAGGTGGTGTGTTGAAAAGTTAGTTATTTATTTATGAGGTTTTACACAAGCATTTACAAACCCAACAACAACGACAATGATAAACACATCCCATCAAAAAAAAATTGCAAAGGGAGAGCAACATCACCTAAATGAAAGACTGATAATTCGGTTGAAAGGAAAAACAAGAATGGCATAGATTGAAGGACAAATGGTTGGTGGAACTTGAATTGTAAGGGTCAGTGTTCAGGATCAAAGGTGTTGTTTCAGAGAGCTTTTCAAGTAAATGATCAAGTTGGTCAGTTGGCTTATTTGACTGTGGAAGAGTGTTCCAGATCTCTGGGGCCTGGTCTTGTACTTTTCAATTTAGGATTGACTCAGATGCCTCCCCTTCGCCCTGTGAAGTTTCAAAATGTTGTGACTGCCTCTATGATAGCCATCTACTTCTGGGCCTGCCAAACTATTTAATTCTTAGGCTGTACTATATTCAAATACTGCTGTCTGGCTCCTGGAAAGACCAAGCATCTTCACATTACACTAGTTCTCACCCGCTTACATTGTATGAAAATGTAGACAACAGAGCAATTTAATTATATATGACTTGTAAAACACTCAGTGATTTTGTGGAACGACCTCATTTTAATAGCCAGTTTGTTGAAAATAGTTTATTTTTGGTATCAACCAATCAAATCAAGCTAAAACAAAATGCAATCATTCTTTTAACTTAGAAGCTCGTGATACTTCCTTAACATTTAAAACAGATATTTAGAAGAGCGACAGCAAATGCTCCAAGATGGCAGCAAAAATTGAGATATTGCACAGACAATGATTCTGGAGATATCTGATTTACCAAAACTTAGACTGCCACCAATTCCTCCTCATCTAAATATAATCTGAAAGATGGAACGCCCTTTATTTCTAAAAACGTGTCTATTAGCCTCCCTAGAGCTGAGCTGGTCAATTGTTTCCTATTAACCATTCCCTGAGTGAAAAAATAACACCATGAGTTCACCTTAGGGTGATTTGCTTTGAAGATGTCTGGTATCAGCTCTGAAAGCACAGAGAGATCAAATATATTTCTGAATCGCCCTAAACTGCCTCCAACCCTGCACTTTAAGTTATGGCATATGGCATCACAAAACATTTTTAGCCAGTATATCCAATGTGGTGCAAAAATGGCATTAGTTTAGCTTGTGACAAAATGTTCTTGATTCATAGATACAAAAATAAAGGGACATTGGAGCTTCTTAATGATAACTTCACTAATGTTCGAATGTCTTTCTCATTGCATGTCAACATGTATGTGTTTGTGAATCCCTCGATTTCAACCCTATATAGAGATAGAAGCTTATGAACCTCTAGTGCGGAAGACACCACTGCCCACCCATCTCTGTTTTAAAGCAATGGTGGCAACAGCCTGCTGGACCAATAAACTCTCACATTTTAAGATTTGTTTTTCCCACCGACTTTCTGAGTTTATTCCTAACCACAGATACACAAAGCGAGACATCATCCAACAGCAACTTATTTTTTAAATCATATGTGGCTTGAACACCATACGTTATTTCTTCGTGGTTTGATTGATAGCTGCGTCTTTTTACAGAATTCATGTTTTGGAAGACTGTAGGAGTCGTTCACACCGATAAGCTTGTGTCAGCAAAAACTAGGTTTGCAATCTTAGAACTTCCTCTAGCTTCCCTTTGACTCCATGGGAGCTAGCCAGTCCATCTCAGGGGGTATCATTTTCTTGCAAGCTAGATTTTTGTCGTCCAGTCCTCAGGCAACATTCCTCCTTGAGCACAGGCACACTAATACAGGAGGGCATGAGCTTGACCAAGCTTCATATTATCCAACTCCCGGAATGGAAACTACAAACCCGAGGGACTCATTTATTCTCTGGAAGAATTAATAAATATGATGAATACGAAAGGGAATAGTTGGTGACAACAGCAATGGTTCTCTTTTATGAATGTCGATTGCAATCTGGACTGGAAGGAACTGAGTGGGACAGCACAAAAAGACAAAAGACGAGAAGCAAAGGTAAGTGAGGAAAAGGAGGTGGGGTCGATGAAAGAATAGGGAAAAGGTGGTGGATGAGAATCGGATGACACTCAAGAGGGGCGAAAACAAGGAGCAATAGAGGACAACGAAGCAATTAAAAAAAATCAATAGAGCATCTTCTGTCAAGAAAATTAAGAGACTGGAATAATAGGGGCGGAATAGGAGAGGTTAAGGAAGATGGATGAGGTTGGGGGAAGATCACCTAGTTGATATGATTTTTCATCAAGAAGGAAAGTCATCTGATTGGTTTGGTCTTCCTGGTGAAAGCTATTTAAGGGAAGTCACATATAACCTAATGCTTTAGGCCTGCTTTCCTCAACTCTAGTGTCAGAGGATATTCTCAATGGGCTGTTTTAATGCATCAAGATACCTACTTTTATTAGACCTCCATACTCTAGGGCAGCGTTTTCAAGTCTCTGTGGAAGGAGTACAACAATACGAAGTTGTAAAGACAATTTAAAATGTGCCTCTTCCCTAAGTAACTCCTCTTTATATTCATTACTTAGACCAGGTCAAAGACACCATGGTGCTTTTGAATACATTAAAAAAAGCCATAACACAACATAACACAGTGCAGCATTAGAGCAATGATGTATCTCAAATTGTTTCCTAGAACTGTGTATGGTAGGAATGATCTAGAACCCTGACGTAGCATTGTGGTAAATAGAGATAGGTATGGTAATAACCCTTGCTCTCTCCCTCCATTCAAAGGAGGTAGAGAAAAAAATAACAGAGCTAAACTAACATTGCATTTCTTATACGGACTTGTGACTTTTACTGGTGCACACTATTTTATATATTTCTCAAACAGCTTTGTATTGTCGTTCAATACCATAAATATATATTTTAGTTTACGAATTTAAAATTATTAGCTTTTCCCCATTTAAAAAAAAGAAAAGTACTCCGATGAAAAAGTGTGTAAACAACTTGTAACAAAATTCGCAAATACAGAATACAGTCGCAAAATTAAGCTGCATTCTGCAAGGTGTATCAATATGAAAATGATGAGGTCTGTCAACAGAAGCCAAACGTGTTTTTTATGATTGATAATTCATACGAAAGTGCTAATCTACTTGTGCTTTTGATATGAAATTAATATTAATACGTGAGTTGTTTTACTATTAATAAAATGAAGATACGATTTCTTCTGAGACTATTCATAGCATGGATATTTAATCACCGTGTTGTTCTTCAAAGTCTGAATACACATTAGCCGGCCTGAGCTCCACTCTGTTAGATGTAATATGAATGCGCTCAGGAGGAGACACGAGACAGGCTCGGGTCGTCAGAGAGACACATATGATATGTGCTCCGAGTACATCATAGTGCACAATGCACAATCCCCTCCAGTGATACCAGACCCACTCCCCCGCCACCCAAGCCCCCGAAAGAAAGAAAGCAGGTGCTGTGCAAACACGCTCAAGCTGGCAGCATTAGGCACAAGCCACCAACATATGGCAAATCACATATTGTTTTTGTGCATGAGTGAGAACATTTTCTTTATTACAAGCCACTCAGAAATCTCTTACAGTTGAAAAAAAGGCACTGTCGTTTTTTTTTCATCCACATGAAAGCCACTTCTGATCTCAACCTTTTAAGTCTCCTCTTAGTTCACCCTATTGTTCGGGGCCCTTTTCAAAGGAACTTTGATAAAAAAAAAAAAAATCAAAGAAATTACTAAGTTGTTAAATGTCCCGCTAATGACCAAATCTAATAAGGAAAATGGTTCTGAAATTTCCCGTTGTGCCTCTCATACTGGCGCCATTGTTTTCATCTGAGGGGCAGGAGTGAAACCCACACAATCGAAAACACCCCCGACTGCCCCCCCCACCACCTCAGCCACAAGCCTGAATTAGCCTGTTGTGTATTCGGCCACGTTCACTGCCTAATTTTCACTAAGAAGGACGCTTTCACCAAAGTAATGTGGTTAAATAATCACATTCAATATGTAATGTAATTATTGTGGCCCCTATAACATGCCAATGCCATGTCTAGAGGAAGGCATTTATGAAGTCATTTAGAACAAGGACGAGAAGGAAGCCCAAGAAGGGATGTGTTTGCTGTGTGCACAGTGCTTAAAATGGGGAAAAATAAGTACAGGTACTCATTAAAATAGAGGTGTGGCTAGTGGGCGGGGCTAGGGGCTGGGCTAAGGCCTAAATATAATTATACATAATGACTTCTGTACCAGTTGCAGCACATATTAAAACACATGAGAAATGCTCTGATGTAAAAAAACAAAAAACAGATTAACTCATTACACAAAATGAAAGTAATGATGGCACTTTCACCTGAATGGTCGCTGCGCACCTGATCGACAGTGCAGGGTCTGTCTAGAGACCCTGTCCTGTTAATCACAGCGTGACATAAGCCCTGTCAACCCCCTGCAGTTTGGGGCCTTTCAAATGGGCGCTGCTAGGAATCTTTACCAGCAACTCTGCAAATGGCTACTTCAGCCGAGTAAATTACAAGCTCATCGGAAGCCGAGCGGTCTCTGCCCTGGACTGGAGGAGAAAAGTAACCTGCACCTGCCGTGGATCAGGGTACCGGTACTCTCCCTGGCTACAGAGTAGTGCCGGTACTGACTGCAAAAAAAATCGGAAGTGCCGGTACTCAGTACTGGTGAGTACCGGCCCATTTAAAGCACTGTGTGTGCATACGAACCAACATGCATGTAAATGTTTGACTCATAACTTGCCTACAAAAAGAGTTTATTCCAGGTGACATGAGGAAGAATCATGTCGGTTAGGGAAAAGTAAAGTACACTAAGTCGTGACAAGCCATAAGGTACAGAAAATCCCTTACAGGCCTCTGCTCACAGTTCTTGCCAGCTATTTGTTCAACAGTGTAAAACCCGCTGCTGGCATTGGCTGTGATCTGCAATTTACGAGTTTGAATTCCCTCTATGCCAACTCAATGTTGCAACCTCCTAAGGCTGGCACGCTAAGTACCATTAAAATGAGTGATACTGTCACCTTAGTACTATTTACAACACTTGGAAATGGCAGGAGATGGCTATGAAGTGTTCTAGAAGAACAAGGTTTTATTATCATAGCTACACTATTAAATAGAAGCCATTCAATCAACACTGCTGAACGAAACTGCTGAGATGAAGGAAATGGAAGCTAAACAAAATCCATTGCTGAAATATTTAAAGCATCTTGTCAAATCCAACCACTACTACCTCTTAAAATCACATCCTGAAAATATTCATTTTTCTACATCGCCTTCTTTCCATAGATGTAAAATGACACCATTAGTTTGAGTTCTAAAGCCCTCATTATGATCATTCACTTAAATTACATTATTAAGAGTATTGTGATAAATATCGCATCCCCTTGCTACATTTTGGCAGCTGAAACCTGCTGATATTTGTTGGAGGAAAAATGCCAGGTAAATTCCGGTAAATTTGGATTTTGGTGCAGTAAACACAGCAACATGAGTGCGGAGAACAATGTACATGTAGTCATATGTTTCTTGGTGTAGATGCGGGAGTGGCAAAATGGTAAGTCATTTGGGATTCACAAATTTTGCAACTGATAGTCTAAACGCACTCACATATATTTTTATCGTTTGCAGTGTATTATGTTTATGTTTATTAAATGCATTTATTCAGCATCCACAGCATGTGAAAAGTAATTCTATCTGGAATCTAGAATAAATGAAGCGGAGCATTCTTGCAAGGAAATTTTCAGGGTGGTAAAAGATTTCACCTCTCCTTCCGCTTATACTCCAACCCATGCTCATTCAGAAGCTTGGCTGAAGGAATTGGCTGTCTATTTTGTACAGAAAATTACCACTATTCAAGAATCTCTCCAGGCCACTTTTCAGCAGCATACGATGAGTCTGGGGTGCCCCTTACCAGACCATGGTCCCTTCCTGTGTGATTTTCCCCCACTAGATCAGGAGAGTTCTCTTGACATCTTGGCAAGTCTTAAATCCGGATCTCCACAGGATCCTTGCCCGGCCAAGTGTCTAGCAAATATGGCACCTGTTCTAAATGACCTGGTAAATCCCATCCTGAATCTGTCGCTCTCTTCCGGGGTAGTTCCCAAAGCTTGGAAGAGCGCCATGATCCTGCCACTCATTAAAAAACCAGCGCTCGACCCTTCAGTCCATGCCAATTAAAGACCCATCTCCCTACTCCCTGCTATGGCGAAAGTGACTGAGAGGTTTGTTCACAGATCTATCTCTAATTTCATCGAGGAAAAGGGTCTGTTGCATAGCACTCAATCTGGCTTCCGTGCAAATTTCAGCACGGAGACTGCGCTCCTTGAAGTCACAGATGCCATCAGGGAGGAGTTGGATGTTGGAAAAAAAGTGGTACTGATTATGCTAGACCTGTCGGCGGCTTTCGACACCGTTCCCCACGCACTTCTTCTTTCCAGACTCTGGGACTTTGGTCTGCGGGGAACGGTGTGGAATTGGCTTAAATCCTTCTTAGCCGACCGCCGGCAGACAATCTGGGCGCCTCCCTACTCCGCCGAAATGTCACCGCTAGAAGTGGGGGTTCCCCAAGGTTCCATTCTGAGCCCCCTCCTTTTTAACATCTTTATGGCCCCCCTGGCGGTGACGGCGGAGTCTTTCGGCGCCCGGATTGTCACTTATGCTGACGACACCCAGCTCCTCTTTGTAAGCAACAAGGATGGCCTGTTTGACGATGCCCAGGTCAGGGGCTGTTTGAGCGCTGTTTTTGAGTGGCTTGGATGTCATGGGCTGAAGTGCAACTCCGACAAGTCGGAGTTGCTCTTCTTTGGTTGTACCTCTGAGCCTGATTGGAAACCCTGGTGGCCGCAAGATATGTTTCCTCCCACTAGTTCATCTTTGAAAGCCAAAAATTTGGGAGTTGTGATTGACAATGAGCTATGTTTCGGGCCGCATATCTCATCTCTTACTGGGAAATGTTTCGGCATCCTTCGGATGCTTCGTAAATTCCTCCCTCTAGTCTCCATCCAGCACAGAAAAATCATTGTCCAGGCACTGATTGGCTCTAGGCTGGATTATGCTAATGTTTTGTTTCTGGGACTTCCCAAATATCTGGTCAGGCGTCTGCAAATCGCCCAGAATTCTGCAGCCCGAGCCATCTTTGGTCTTCCAAGAAAAGCCAGAGCCATTGATCTTCTCTCAACACTACACTGGCTTCCTATTGCTAAAAGGATTCTGTTTAAAACTTTGACCACGACTTTCAAGGCCCTACATGGTATAGGCCCCAAATATATTTCCAAACGATTGTCCTGGTATAACCCCCCCAGATCTCTCAGATCTTCGTCCCTATCTAAAATGAGTGTTCCCATTATCAAGCGTGCTAGAGCAGGAGGACGGTCTTTTCGCTACTTAGCTCCTCATGCTTGGAATGACCTCCCAATCTCTTTGAGACAGACCTCTAGCCTTCTGTCCTTCCGAAAGGCCCTTAAGACATGGCTTTTCCCTTAATTTGATGCTGCTTCCTGTGTCTGCACGTCCTCTCAGTGTTATGTTCTCCCTTCTTCGGTTGGGTTTCCTTCGATAAAGCGCCGGGATACTCCGTGGAGTGGCCGTGCGCTATAGAAGTATAAAAATAACATAATATAACATAACATGTACACCTTTAAGTAGGATTTATATGTATTAGAGACACTATCATTCCTGAACGCATAATGTGCAGGATGGCATTATATTCATATCAATGTAACTGTGTGTGTTTAAGTTGCCTGCACTGTAGGTACAGAGCTGTAAGTTGTTGACAGTTTCGAAATCCCTGGTTGCTAAAAAATAATTAAATTAATCTTTTGTGTGTGCCAGAACAGTATGCTCTCATCCCACTGCAGGTACAAGAATTCAACCTCGTTATTCTTAGTTTAAGGAGATAACCGGAATGTCTTTGAAGAGTCTGAGAAGGGGAGGGGAGGATACCTTCTGTGCCTGGCCTATCTGAACCACAAGGCCACTGTAAAGACAAGAACAACTTAATGAAAGAGTCTATGGAAATATAATGGGGAATATTGTAAGTGTAAACCAATTTGTCATGTGCTACATTTAGGAGGGGGCTGTATTTGGTCTTTTTGTATGATGCGCAGGGACGGAAAATCAGACTTCTACATTTTCGGAGGAGACGGAGCATCCTAAGAGCGAGCTTCATAGCCCTAAGCTATTTTGACCCATTTTTGATGTGAGTACTTCTTAGGAAGTCCACACGTGCTGACACCTTTGGGAAATGAGATAGGGGAAATAGACGGAACATTAATGAGAATAGTGTAGGGAAAGATAATTTATGCTTTCCTTCCTAATGAAAAAGGAATTAGATTCCGCCTCCATCTTGGGGTGTATTTTGTTTCTGGAATTGATCAGATTGTGTCTTCTATGCCAAATTAATTATATGCGTAGGTTCGGCTCTGTGTCGATCTTTATGTACCTATATTAGCTGATTCTTAGATGTGTGTATATTCAATAGTTTTTGGCCTTATAATAAAATCCATGAACGGGAATTCGGAGTCTGTGGTCTTTTAAGCATGACTAAATTGTAAGTATAATCTTGAAGTGTTTATTCCTCTCAACAACTTTCAGCAGGCAAATAAAAGACCATCAGTGCTAAATTTGGAAGGGAGGACAAGGACTAAATGTAGCGTAATCACAACCATATCTACTCCTCTATTACTGCAGACCAAACAGGTCCTACCTACTTCAGTCAAGCTTTTGAGTAAGTCACACACCGCACAGGCCCACTCACAGGTACTACAAAAGCTTCCCATAGAAATCAACGGAGGTCGGAAGTAGCAATACCAGCACAAAGGTAAATGAAATATATAATAAACACAGAAACTTAAACACTGTACATTCTTGACATGTACACTCTGTTAGACCTGACATCCTTGGCGTGGTATTCCACCAAACATTTTTCCTGGTTGGTGAATATATTTTTTTGCCTTGCCCATCATTTTGAACACTAATTCCTGGAGGAAAAGAAAGACAGTCTGCAGGCTAATTGTCACTATTTTTAGTGTGTCCAGGAAAGCACTACAGGCAAGATAATACTTCCCTCCAGAATTAAAATTTGGAATGTTTGCTGCATGGGAGAAGGAGTTCACCTCACCTACAGACTGTTCCCAGACCATCTCTGCACATGTGAAAATACTGCTGAGACTTAATTTCTCACAACTTTTTCTTTCCAGGGAGGCACTGGAGACATGTTTGGCATCTTGAAGGCAAGCCAGCCATGATGCTTGCTCCATGTACTGACATAATTCACCATGTTTGTGGAACATAATTCTGTGCCATTGTCCACTGCCGTTAGGTGTTGGCTGCCATTGATTATATCCACATGGCCATTTAGTCTCTCACTCACTATAGGGACTAGCTTTTCAGCAACAGACACCCCTGGCATTCCATGGTTGTGAAAGCAGTCTGCGATGCCAGGGAATGCTTCACTGATGTGTATGCTTTATTTGCTGGGTCCACAGAAAACAACTATATTTTCTGACAGCTGGATGTTGCACGTCAGATGGTTACTTGGAAATTCAGTGGCATGCGGCTATGAGGTAAGTTCACCTAGCTCACACTGGGATTACATGTGTACCTATGGATTGGCTTCATAAAGATAGTCACACACACCTTCACCCCACCTCAATGTATCCAAAACCATAACATTAAGTGAATGCCTATTGTATTTCCAAGGTGCCAACGGTAAAAACGTTATTTCATGACTTTGTTGCAGGTGATGCCAGCTGTGGCCTCTCTCCCCATCTTATTTTGATGTCCAACCACCCTGCCTCAAAAGAGGTACAGCTGGGCACACATACACCATATGAACCATCATTGTGTGCATTCTTGGCATTCTGAAGTCACACCTGTGTTGTTAATTAAATGGATGGGTGTTCCACTACTCTCCAGAAATAGTATAGATGTACATTTTATAGACTGTTGAATTTACCACAACATCACTATGCATGAGAAAACAGTGGCCCTGTCCTGTGTTCCATGGGGTGGTCCAGAGTTTAGGGTTTGGGGTTGCATGAATAACTAGTGGTCTTACCAATCCACAATTAGCACCCAAAGATAATGCATCCCATAAGGAGCAGGGTCAAGACTGATTTGCAAATGGCTGAGTATAAACTGGGGTGGCATGGTGAGCAAAAACACAATGGATCCAACCCAGATCTCATGACAGGGGGTGAATGTTTGATTTGTTCCACATTCCATCCATCATTTGTGTGTCTTTTGCTTTATCACCGTAAGTGTGCCGGGTATGCCAAGACATGGGTCATGGGCTCACTGTGCCACTGGATTAAAGCTAGCTTGGCTGATGAGGGGTGATACCCCAAAACCAGTCCCAGGATATTCAACAAGCATTTGCAATGCAATGGGTCTAGCATTACTGAAAGTTTGAGCTATTGGCGTTGCTAATAATAATGCAACACCAATAGCTTAAGCTTTCAGTAGTGCAAGAGCTATTGCATTGCAAATGTTTTTTTTTCTATTTATTTATTTGTCATGCATTTGTGGCATCCGTGCTTTAGCTTAAGATGTTTAAAGCTAACGCAAGGTTCCAACAATTGTAAGAAAAGTAAAGAACTAGAACAAAAGGCGTGTGCTGCATTTTTTTCTAATTATTTCTTTTTGTTATAATGGTGGCACCCGCTCTTTAGCTTTAAACATCTTAAGCTAAAGCGTGGGTGCCGCAATTGCTTCAAAATTAAAGAACTAGAGAAAAAAGGTGTGGCAGTGCATTTTTTTCCTATTTATTTACTTTTGAAGCAATCGCGGCAACCACGCTTTAGCTTACGATGTTTAAAGCTAAAGCGGGGCATGCCGCCATTCTAAGAAAAGTAAAGAAATAGAAAAAAAGACATGCAGCCAAGTTTGGTTAAATTAAAAAAATCATTGGGGGAGAGCGTGTCCTGCCTGCAAAAGCAGGCAGGAGGTAGTGATTTAACAAAATAGTGCTCCAAGGCTGTAATTAAAACATCTAGAGTAACAACACATGTAACAGGGGCAGTTCTCATGGGAGGTTACAACAAGAGAAGAGGAGGTACTAAGGAGGGACTACTACGCCTATTGACCAATGAAAATCCACCATTTACAAAGGACAGTAACAGGAGCCAATTAACAAGATGACCATTGTTCTACTTTCAGTCCATCAACTGTTGTTTTTGCATTTGTCACCCCCAGTGGGACGGGTATGCTCAGATGTGAGTCCCGTGCTCTCCACGTCACTGTAGTCAAGCTATCCTGGCTGAAGACAGCTGATAGCCAGAAACCGGTCCTAGGATGCTTGATTCCGGTCTAGGGAAGACATGGCTTGGCAGTTCGGGCTGGACTGTTCCCATGAGGCACAGGGTCAAGGCTGATTTGCATATAGCCATGTCTGACCTTAGGTTGTGTGGTGAGCAAAAAAACGATGGATTTAGGCCCAGATCTCTGTACTGGGGTGAATGTATGACATTGTTCTACATTCTGTCCATCAACTGTTGTTTTTGCATTTGTCTCCCCCAGTGGGACGGGTAGATCAGACATGAGTCCCGTGCTCTCCACGCCACTGGAGTCAAGCTATCCTGGCTGAAGACGGCTGAAAGCCAGTAACCGGTCCTAGGATGCTTGATTCCGGTCCAGGGAAGACATGGCTTGGCAGTTCAGGCTGGACTGTTCCCATGAGGCACGGAGCCAATGCTGATTTGCATATGGCCATGTCTGAACTGGGGTTGTGTGGTGAGCAAAAAAACGATGGATTTAGGCCCAGATCTCTGTACTGGGGTGAATGTATGACATTATTCTACATTCTGTCCATCAACTGTTGTTTTTGCATTTGTTACCCACAGTGGGATGGGTATGCTCAGATGTGAGTCCCGTGCTCTCCACGCCACTGGAGTCAAGCTATCCTGGCTGAAGACGACTGATAGCCAGAAACTGGTCCTAGGATGCTTTATTCTGGTCCAGGGAAGACATGGCTTGGCAGTTCGGGCTGGACTGTTCCCATGAGGCACAGGGTCAAGGCTGATTTGTGTATGGCCATGTCTGAACTGGGGTTGTGTGGTGAGCAAAAGAACAATGGATTTAGGCACAGATCTCTGTACTGGGGTGAATGTATGACATTGTTCTACATTCTGTCCATCAACTGTTTTTGCATTTGTCACCCCCAGTGGGACAAGTATGCTCAGACGTGAGTCCCGTGCTCTCCACGCCACTGGAGTCAAGCTATCCTGGCTGAAGACGACTGATAGCCAGAAACTGGTCCTAGGATGCTTGATTCTGGTCCAGGGAAGACATGGCTTGGCAGTTCGGGCTGGACTGTTCCTATGAGGCACAGGGTCAAGGCTGATTTGCGTATGGCCATGTCTGAACTGGGGTTGTGTGGTGAGCAAAAGAACAATGGATTTAGGCACAGATCTCTGTACTGGGGTGAATGTATGACATTGTTCTACATTCTGTCCATCAACTGTTGTTTTTGCATAGCCTGACTTCAGCATGTCTCGAAGAGACAGTACACACTCTGCCTAGGTGAGACCTAGAAACATAATTGGACACATTTAGGCAGTCATAGCAGGATTCTTCACCCATGAGGTCAAGATTCATGCTCGGGACACATAAATGGAGCAAGAAATATAAAAAAGGTGTATGTATGCCTTAAGCGCTTTTTACATGTTTGAGTCAAATCAAATTTCAAAGCTTTATTCGACAGCGAGTCATAAAAGCAATTTTACATCCTACACTACACAATAAATACTACAAAATTAAAATCATTATTTTTTTTAAAAAACTCATTAAACCAAGGTGCTGTCATGTTACAATTTAGAGAAAATTTATACATAATAATTAAAAATAGTTCAATAAAATATGAATTAATTAAAAGCAAGCCTATAATAAACGGTGTCAGTTAATTCATCAAGCAGTGACTAGTTGTTGTAAAGTGCGGGTGCGTATAGTCCATGACCAACCTAAAAATTTTGCAACGGCTATCGCCAAACAGGGTGTGCAATCCGATTCCAGCATTCTTAACGCCTCAATACACCTGCGTGTGCCTAGGTTTAAACACACAGGTTTTATCCACTTCCGTCGTGGGTTTACATAAAGGGGACAAACAAACAGTATATGAGCGATATTCTCAATCGAGTCTTTACAATAGGGACATTTGTCATCCTGAATAACTGACCATTTGCGGGTAAACGCCTTTATAGGAAGGGTCCCGATTCTGAATTGAAAATACAATTTTCTATCAAATGACCTTTCAATAATGTCCCAGTATGGCTCACAAGATGGTAAGGGTTTGATATCCAAGAAACGTCCTGTTAAATTTGTGTTGGATCCAGTACTATAAGCGGACGACCATACCATTTCCCAATAAATTTTTTTCAATGTTACCTTGGAAGGGAAGCTTTCAACGTTGGAAGAGTTCCATAGGTGGTCTAAATCCAGCTTAATAAGCAACCCTCTTAGTTCCTTTAACCACGGGATCGAATGGAAGCGATCTGCCCTGATAATATCCTTTAGGGCAGTGACATATTGCACAAGTTCAGGGGTAGTCATGATGCGTCTCCAGTATAACAAGGGTCGCAGCCGTACCAAGTCCTCAATGTTTTTCCTGCCAAGGTCATATGCCAGTGCTACGGTTGGGGTACTTTGGGGAACCCCAACCAGACGGCATAAAAACCTGTTTTCCGCCAGTTGTAGTTGTTTCAAGTTGGAGAATCCCAAAGTTCCGAACCGTATAGGGAGGCACTGATCACCTTCATGTTGTAGATTTCTAAAGCAGGGGTGATTGGTTTAGTCAATGAGGCTTTATGTTTATGGGCCACTACGCCAGCTAGCTGATGGAATTTTAAGACTGCCATGTCAATATGATTTTTCCAGCTCATACTACACTGAAGGGATATTCCTAAGTACGTGAAAGCCTCAACCTGTTCTAGGGGAGTACCATTGAAGTTAATTGAACCCTTGAAAGTGTTCCGCTTGTTCAAGCACATGAACTTGGTTTTGGAGGTGTTTATCTCAAGTCCACGTGCTTGACAGAACTCACCAAAAGCATCAACTGCCTTTTGGAGCCCACTTGGTGTTCGAGAAACTATGAGCGTGTCGTCCGCAAACATGAGGACAGGCAGGCGCGCCCCTGCTAGAACGGGAGCATCGGTGGGAGAACGGCTTAGATGGTCTACTATGCCATTGATGTAAATAGAAAACAGTGTGGGTGCCAGGACACACCCCTGTCGGACCCCACGTTCGACAGGGAATGTGTCTGTCACCTCACCCTGAGCTTTCCACCTGATTCTAGCATAATTATCCTCATGTAAGTGGACGAGTAGCGTCAACAGTTCCGGGGCCAACCCAGCATCGGCAAGCACCCTCAAAAGTTTAGAACGAGGAACTAAATCAAAAGCTGATTTTAAATCAACAAAAACAGCGTAGAGAGTCCCATTAGTTAGCGTCACGTTCCTCCAGTATAGAGCTATGAAAAAGAAGACCTGATCAACTGAACTTGTGCAGGGACGGAACCCAGCCTGATAAGGCAATATAATATCTTTTTCCTCTATCCAAGATTGCAGTTTGTTTTGGACTAGTCGACCTATTAACTTTTCGGCAGAGTCTATAAGACTAATAGGTCTATAATTACTAGGTAATGATTTATTTCCCTTTTTAAAAACTGGAATTATTTCTGCACCCTTCCATGAGGTCGGTATTGGTGCACCCCTGGCCACAGAATTAGCTAGCCACTCAAAGTACTGACACCAAGACGTACGATCGCTTAGGAACACATCTGCAGGTATAGCATCCATTCCTGGGGCTCGGCCCGGTGTCACACAATCTAGCGCTATACTGACATCTTTTTTAGTAAACAACTGGCATTGATAAAAAACTGTAGGAGGTAGTATAGTCTCTCCTTCCGCTAGATCGCGAGCGTATTGTGGTTTGAAGAAGTCAACCCATTGGTTTTTGGCGACATTATTTTGTGGGGGTTGTGCCACCCCCCCCTCTATCCCACTTGACCAAGGCCCAAAATTGGCTTTGATTCTTTGCATCACATGCGGATTTGAGATCACGCCAGTGGGCCTCATCCCACTGTTTCCTGGCCTCTTTTTGTACCTTCCTATATATATCCCTCGCCTTCCTCACACCTAGGATATTCTTATTTCTAAGTTCGGTGCTGAGGTTCTGGCGGGCTACTCTACAGGACTTATCATACCATCCCATTTTGGGTAGTTTTTTATGAACATTATCTGATTTTGTCTGCTTCTTGAAAAACTCCTGGAGCTTGGTGAAAAGGTTCATATGAGCCTCAAGCATGATTTCAGGGAAGTTTTGATTTGCAGCATATAAATTTATCTTACCCACATCTTCATCCACCATTTTTTTAAGCTCCTCCAACCTCTCTGTATTCTCAATTAATCTATCCCATTTTATGTGGCGCAGGTTATTCGAGGCTACAATATCTAAGGTGACTTTGCCACCCCCATGTATTGATTCTCTTAACCCCATATCTGCTTTAAAAACCATACAGAGAGAGTTGCGGTCACTCTCCATCCTGTTTTTTACAGCCATATCAATCAGCCTGTACCATTCTCTAATATCCACTAAGAAGTAGTCTATTCTGCTAGAGAACCTACCATTGTCAAATGTTTTGTTCCCCTGGCGATCTGAAGGGGTACGTCCATTAGCTGCTCTGAGCCCTCTTGCTAGACATAGGGCCTTCAGTTGGATGGCCACCGCTGACCATCTTCTGACTACGGGAAGTTCTAACTGAGGGACACCCCACTTGCTATCCTCCTCTTCCGCAAGGATTTGGTCTTCTTGGCCAAGCGGTTCAAATGTGGTGTTAACATCACCCCCCACAATAAAAGACAACTGTGTTGGGAGTGCTTCGAGCTCAAGGTCAAGAGCGGCGATTACCTCTGATGTTTAACCTCCCGCTACTCCCCTGGCATAGATGTTGAATATAACCACCCCCTGTCCGTTAGCCCATGTAAGGCTAACTGACAAGATGTCATCTAGTGGAGAACTCCTTTGCTGGATTCTACAGCATAATGTTTGGCGGACCCAAATTATCAGGCCCCCTGAAGGACGGCCCTTAGGCTTTTTTGTAGCTAGGGTTTGGAAATTAAGATACCCTAGGTGATGTACTGGGGTCACTGACCATGTTTCCTGCAATAGTAGAATATCAAATTGGTCTATAAAGTTACACCATTCTGGTGATGACAACTTATTAGTAATTCCAGCAATATTCCAGGGAAGAAAAGACAACCCTTCCTCATCTAATTCATCTGCTACTAAGCCTAAGGGAGCCTGAGATGGTAATATACCTTGGGTTTCATCCTCCAACCCTGGTTCTAATTCTAAATTAGTACAATGATAACTTAATAGTTCGGTGAAGATGCTACTGAACCAGGAACAAAACATGGTACTGTCAAGATGGAGACCGACTGTGAATCAGAGTATTTATTCTCCTTTCTATTTATTAAACTAATTGGATCATCTACCCATTTCTCTGGGATCAGGGAGATAACATTTGTAAGACCAAACCCCTCGTCTATGGAAATATCTGTTCCTTTTAGCTCATTTAATTCATTTAACACTACACAGTCTGCCCTCTCAAGTCAATCGCATTCGTTCAAATCTGACAGTGCCGCAAATCTATTTTCAAGACTAATTCCCCATTCACTAGATTGGGGACCCCTACCCCACTTATTGTCACCAAGTTCCACTTTGTCTTTAGTATACTTGGATTCCCTGTGCTAACTCTACGATAAAAAAAATCTAGAGTTAGTGGGATGATGTCAGTACTCCTGCGTTGCGGCGGAAATAGATTTCTCAAGACCTCAGGGAGTACTTCTGGACTTAGAAAATGCAGAACTACACAATCCCCTTGAAATGTTTTCACACTGTTCCCTATCCGGTCCACCCTTCTTGCCATAGTAATTTCCCCTGCTAACTGCTGTTTACCCCTTGGGGATATCATCATGTTGTTAGATAACCAATGAAATGCTTTACTGATCAGGGAAGATGTAGATTCCACTTGACCCGGCTTTAGGGGAGGTACATTGGCCAAGACCAGGACAAGGGGGGAGGCCTCTACAATAAGTTGAACCAGGCCTTTCTCTATACCCGTCCCAGTGGATTTTAGTGGGGGGTCTTCATTAGCTGTTAACCGGACCTTCATTAAGTACTGGGTGCTGTGTAGGGGGAGGATTTGATATCACTTTATCCCTACCCTCTGGCCCAACTTCTGGGACATTCACTGTTTGTTCAACTCTGTTTGAAGCTAGAATTGGTATATTACCCAACTCCTCCACAAACTTATTTATGAGTCCCCCCAGCCTGTTTACCTCTGCAGTTAGCTGATCAATTTTGGCTACCAACGGTTTAATAATGCATTTGATCTTGGAATCAATCATGCTCACTAGTTTCTTAATTTGATCATCCTCCAATATCTCTTTCCCACCATGCTCCCCAATTGCCTCTTTTGTAGCCATATTTTTGGGTGGAAAGACAGTCCTTTTTCTACTAGAGCGTAACCCACCACCTTTACTCTGACCCTTTCTACATGCTCTAGCTGCTCTAGTTACAGGCTTGGACACGGGGGAGGGGGAATTATCTATTATCATGTTTGACTGGTCTAAGGAATCATTGTCTAGATTAGCGGCGGTAGGTATGTTTTGATCGAAGTTGTCATCAGGGGGAAACACAATATCCAAAGTGTCACTGCTATGCACCTGTATTGGGACTTCTACCAGGTTTGATTCTAACAAAGAGCTCTGTGTGAGGGTAGTAGGCGGAGAACTCAAGCCTAGTGAAATCCTTCTCGTGCTGTTGATTTTACTTACTACCTGCACTAGGTAATTGTCCATAGTGTTAGAAACAGAAGAGGACTTTTGTTTAGACATGTTGCACACAGTGAAATGGTAGCAAGCTTGCACTAATAACCCTAGGGCAAACAATGAATATTAATTGTCGATAGAACGAAAGCACAAAGAGGCCACAAAAATGTTGAAACTGTGAGTCTTACTATGAGGATGCCACAGATGGACCACAACAACGACAGATAAGGATCCAGGCCCAGCCCAGTCACGGTCAGTCTCGGACTGTCTCAGACTGTCCGCCCTTTGTCCGGGCTTCGTCCGGCGCGTCCCGCGGGACGAGGGACCAGGCGGGGCTTTATGCGCCTCCTGGCGTGCTGCAAAGAGTGTTCCTGCCCCGTGGGATCTTGGGGATTGTGGTCCGGAAGAGCGTGACCGGCGGAGCCAAGCCCGGCCGGTCAGATGCCTCAATGTCCCGGTGAGTGTAAGAAGGAGCTGGGGGGCGGAGCCAAGCCCGGCCACAGGAGTGCAACAGAGGATTCCGGCTTTCACGAACACCCACGCATTCCTAAAACTGCAGAAGTCCAAAGTGTGGATTGAGCCTGTCTGTCTCCTAGATTTCTGAATAGAGCAGCAGCTTCCAACTCCCTGGCCATGTTTGAGTCATTGACATGAGACAAGGACCCAAGGTGGAAGGTCCCATCAGAATCGACCGCTATTAGTGGCCATATTTAAAAGCTAGAAAGGCTCACAAACAGTGTTTAAAAACACAAGTTAATATGTCTGAGCAATCAGCAGATTCATTTAATACCTCAACTAGGTACACAAAGTTCAAAGAAGTGCTGAATTGTGGATATTCCATACCTAAAAACATGAAGAAAAAAGTCCTATACATCGGGCAGTGATACCAAATGGCGTAGCTCAACCTAAAATGAATAATGCAAAATAGGACTATTGTCCTTTACACCAACACATCTATGGATCAGGCAATCTCTATCCCATGATCCTGGGGGAGATTTCAAGATGCACAAAGTAAGTGCGCAAAAGAGGTAATGTCCTACCCACCAATACTGTGTGTATACCAACAAGAGGTGTACCATACCAACCTCCAAAGCATGTAATTGATATGTCTCTTTTTGTGCAAAAACCACTGTAAGTGCATACGGTTGACAAGTCCCCCAAAGCACAGAAGTGCCAAAGATAGCTAGTCCCCGACTGCCCTCCCCACTTACAAAGCCAGCTGTGAATCATAGTCATCTATCATAAATCTCTCAAGTAGAAACCTAACTAATGCAGAGGAACAGGTACTCAAGATGGGATTTAGATTTGTCCCCACGGCAGGCATTAATAAATTCCAACTTGAAAAAGATCTAAGATCATTCTTTAGGAAAATAAGACTCCGAAGATTCTTTGAAAATAGGCCAGAAAGGGAACCCCTACCAGATTCAGGGCTACGAGCTAAGTCAAATTTTACCCCCAGTCTGGGAATGGTGGATAAAAACATTGACATTTTTGAAAGTATGGTAACATTAAAAATTGGTAAATTGCTGGAGAAAACACATTTTCAAACCCATAACATCTCCACAAATCAGAGAGAGGCATTGAATTCCCTTGCACAGGACACCCAAATAACTATAAAACCCGCTGATAAGGGGGGAGGAGTTGTTGTCTTAAATACAGTGGACTATGAACAGAGAGTAATGTCTCTTTTATCAAACACACAGCACTATACCAGGATATCCCAAATGAGTTTAGACATCTTGAAAAAAGAGGTGGAAACCCTGTTAGAAACAGCTAAAAATAATGGAGACATCACTGAAGAGGAATATAAGTTCCTCTATAATGCTAGTCCTAAAACACCGGCATTCTACGGGCTACCTAAAGTCCATAAGAGCCTGGATAACCCTTCTCTAAGACCCATAGTGGCCTCCATAGATTCTTTATTGGAGCCACTGGGCAAATATGCAGACAGATTCTTAAAACCCTTGGTGCAACAACAGAAATCCTACATTAAGGATACATCTGATATGATCACAAAAGTTGAGGGGTTACCTTTTGAGGGGGAATGTGAGTATATGGTGACTCCAGATGTAGAGTCACTGTATACAAACATACCCCAACATCATACAATAGAAGTCATCAGAAAACTCCTAGAAGAAACTGAAATAATAGGGGCTAGTAAGGAGTTTATAGTTAAATGTGTATCAATGGTGCTCCTAAATAACATCTTTCTTTTCAAAAAAGATCTTTACATACAGCGCAAGGGCACCAGTATGGGCGCAACTTGCGCCCCGAGTCTGGCCTGTATTTATGTCAGTGTATTCGAGGAAAAACACATCTATAATGATGTCAGTCCCTTTTACGAGAACATCCGTAATTGGGTAAGATTTATAGATGATATTTTTTTCATCTGGTCAGGGACAGAAGAAAACCTGAATGAATTTTTAACGTGGATTAATCTTGGAGATAATAACCTACAATTTACAGCCTCTCACAGTAATCGGAAAGTAGACTTTCTGGACATTACTATAAAAAATGAGAATAACCGACTTGCGGTTGAATTATTTAAAAAAGAGACCGACCGCAATACGGTATTACATTACAAAAGTTATCACCCCAAAAGCCAACGTGATAATATCCCTTTCAGAGAATTTCTCCGATTAAGGAGGAATTGCACATCAGTCGATGACTTTTATAAACATGCAGAACAGACGAAGTTAAAGTTTAAAGAAAGATTGTACCCTAAAAAACTGATTAACCACTCCTTAAAGCGAGCTCGCTATTAAAATAGCAACAGCCTTCTAGAAAAGAAAGACAGAAAGCCAACTCTAGATCAAATTGTAATGGTGAGTCAATTCTCTGGCATTGCAAACCAGATTAAAAATGTGATCAACCACAATTGGAAGATCCTCAATGAGGGAGCAGAAAACGTACTTCCTAGGCCTTTATATGCCTATAGAAAAATAAAATCTCCGCTCCACCCTGGTACATACCTACAGGGAAGATGTCACAGATAACCAACGCACCCTTACAGGAGAAAAAGCGGTAGGAAACCACAAATGCGGGTCCTGCAGTGTCTGCGATCAGTGTCTTGTCACAAAAGAAGTCTGTGTCAACTCTGTAAGACCTAGGATCAGTACACTAAACAACTGCAGAAGTAAAAATCTGATTTATTTGATCCTTTGTCCACGTGACCTAGGATATATAGGTGAAACCGGAAGAGAACTTAGAGTAAGAGTAGGGGAGCACAAATCAGCGATTAGATTGAATAATGAAAAAGCCCCACTAGTAAGCCACTGGAGAGAAAAAAACCATAGTGACAAAGACATAAGATGGGTCGTAGTGGAAAAAATTAAGGAACAAACCAGAATGGGAGACAGTAAAAAGAGAAGGAAACAACAGGAAAAGTGGTATATGGTGAAGTTCAATACCATTAAATGTGGTTTGAACACAAGGGAGGACTGGGATTCATTGATTTAACACATACGTATAGGATAAAAAAACAATAGGTCAAACTAACACTGAATCTAAATACATACATGCGACTGAGGGTATGAATAGGTAATAAATCCCCCCTTCTAAGGGTCTAATAATAATAGAAAAAAACCCTTTAGATACCACAAAAATAAAATAAAACTGAGATAATGATAATCTGCCATTTATATGAACAATGTAAGATAAAGGGTCGGTAAAAATGACGACCCAGTAAATAGATAGGACGCTTCTTAAGATGGCCGCCCGGTAATTATTAATGTCAGGAACTAGCAAGGCGCCTACCTAAACTGTTAAACTACATCTCCCAGAAGTCCTGGTAGTGGGAGTGGCGCAATAAAAGGAGGGGAGGGACCACCTGACATTGCTCGTGATTTTGTACTGTTGGTGTTCATGGAGAATCGGAGTCCGTTGGTTTGAGCTGCACTTCATGTTCTTGTTCCTGATATATTACAGAGCTGCTTCTAGGCTGAAATACTGAGGCGAGAGAGAGAGCTCGCTACATTGTTGCTTTATTTAACTGCAGTTAAGAAGCGGCTGGCGTCACTGTTACAAGCAGAGAGAGCGGAGCTCGCTACTTTGTTGCCTTAATGAACTACAGTTAAGAAGCGGCTGGTGTCACTGTGACAAGCAGAGAGAGCGGAGCTTGCTACTTTGTTGCTTTAATGAACTACAGTTAAGAAGCGGCTGGCGTCACTGTTACAAGCAGAGAGAGTGGAGCAAAGACGCATTCATAGAGAGGATTATTTACAGAGAACTCTGAGCTGACAAACTCTACTGGCGAGGAAAAGGAAACAGTGAGTAGAAGTGGAGTGGTGTTACTAACATTTCCCGACAGTCAAAGACAGCGCGTGGGTTTAACGCGTGTCTTGTGAATTGCATTATAAGGTTATAGATTCCTTTTTTTGTGTGGGACAGAGCCTGTGGTTTTATTGAACTGGCACGGCTGTGCAGTTTTACCTGGATTAAGGACAGCGGTAGAGCGGAGCGTAGTGGGAGGTTATTCCTACACGCTACCGTTCAGAAGAAGGTCACTAGTGTCCTGTTCTTTTCAGTGTCAAAGCGGAAGGTAGTGGGGCCCTACACCTTGCCGTATTTGGAGAGGAAAATAGAATTGGAATCTTGTGGAAACAAATTAAGAGAGCGGAGGACAGTGGTTGTATGCTACGTCTTACCGTTTCTACTTTGGAGATATTTCTGTGTGCATTTAAAGAAAATAACTTTTTGGTTTCGCACTTCTTATTGATCTACACTTGGGGAATGCAGTGTGTCATGGAAGCAGCATAAGGATACCAATATATACAAGGAGGGGTATGTTCTACCAAAATTCCAACAAATACTAGGTGGAGTTCTTTTCTGTTGTCAGAGTATAACCTGTTGTCTTGTGTTCTTTAGGACTTAGATGTACTGATACCCGTGAACTAAATACAAGGGAAAGGAGGAGAATACCTCACTCACAAAGGTGAACATGGTTGTCCTTTTAGCGAGAATGCAATGAGAGTAGGTTGAGTAGTGAATAACGTTAACCTGTGTGTTTCCTTTTCTTGTCTTTCAGCTGTCCCTTCCCTGCAGTCCCCTTCCGTCCCCTCCTTGTTCTATTTTTTTCCCTCGCCCTATCCCTCGAACACACTGTGCTTTTACCTCAGTGTGTTGGTGTGGTCGGGAGGTGGAGCCCTATGTACTACAATCGGATCCTGCAGCGTGGAGCCTGACAATTAAAATGAAAGAAATGCGCAGACGCGATAGTGCAATATGTGGGTGAGATAGAGATATTAATAATAAAAACAATGTACAGATGAGGAATACCCTTCGACTTCCGTAGATAACGGTCAATATAGTATTATGAGGAACTGGCTAAGAATGTGCAAGTAATTATATCAATAAGTGATAGTCTCCATATGACAATATCTAACAGGGGTGAGATTACCACTAAAAAATCAGAGATAGTAATCTGGGAGCACAGACTGGCTAACTTGCAACAAACACAGTTAGACAGGAGACCGAATATCCCTGTGAATCACTAACGATAGAGGATACGACCCCTCTCCAAGATGGCCGCTATAGTCGTAGCCGTAGCCGCAGTAAACAATAGCGCGCAGGCGCAAGAATATAGCGTGTGGCAAACTCAGGTAAACATGGCTGAGTTACATCAAAGATTTAATGTTTAAATAGACGTTAGATGGAAGTCCGGTCATCTTTGTAACACCGGCATACACGAGGCGAAGAACTACGCGACACAGCGGAAGGTGAGTGAAAGCAATTCGGGCACAGAAAATAGCGAGGCTCGCCGGCCCCGAGATAGGGAAATAGAAGTAGTGAGCAAACAGGGATACGCTTTCCCAATGATAATGTGGGGTAGTCTACAAGAACTCGGGGATGCTAATTAGTGAGATTGATGGGCACATCAGGCGATAGAAGATTATTGGGTAAAGGGTAGTTCTGGCTAAAATGGCTAACTTAATACAGAGAAATCACTATGACCGACGAGTATCCTTCCTGTGCTGTATCAAATACAGGAAGAACATGATTAAGGATAAGGGAACGCTACGAGGGTTCCACCATAAAATAAGTCACGAAGCACGATGTTTCTGATAATGTATTTTAAGATAAAATAAAACTCTTCCTGAACATGAGAGTGTGATAGACAACCACCTGGCAAATACTCTAGGAAGTTTAGCAGTAGACATAAAATCTAATAACAGAATAAAAAGAGGAGAGCATTTAAAGATATGCTATTTTAATTTATAGAACATATCCGGTTCGGAAACGCTGGGAAATGCGTACAACAGTCACCCTCTGTAGCCAGTGAATATTGCGGGAAAACAACCTTGTTCCAAAGAGAAGGTAAGGCAACTAACTGAATCCTATACACCAGGGGGATCATAACATAGGAATAAGAAATGTAAGACCAATCTATATTCATTTAAAAAACAGATGCCCGCATAGAAAATAATCTTGGACACCTGAGAGGAGATGGTACCACGAACACTATCATAAATACAAGGAAAGAATCAAAACGTTTAAATCACAAATAAAAGGTAAGCGAAACACTAGGTCAAAGTTGTGATAATAGATAGGGTAACAGCAAGGAAATGGAAGATAAGTTCGTAATAAATGTCTGTAATGATTATCTTTAATAGAGGAGAAAGATTACTATACTGCCACGCTAAGACACAACTCTATAACCCTGCGAATCTGGTCGCTAAGGAGATTTAAAGTATACGACCACGTCAAACTGACAAGATTGCTCAAGGTCAGTAGTATATATAATTAAAATAAATAATAACAGTGGTGAATATCTTGACAGAAGCTCTTCCGTCATAAGGTAATAGATTATGCCTTTGGTTATAAATTCCCTAGATTAAAGAATTTGAATCCGACTGGGAGGCACTAGACGACGTTTGGCGATAGTGAAGGAACACCACCTTGACTCCAATAAATTAGGTGGGTTGTGGTTGTTTAAGCGATGATAAAAAGGTGGAATCAATTCACACGCCTATATCCATAAGGCCAATGACTAAAGTGTAATGGAGGGCTCGGGACTAGATCAGGGGTATGACCCTAAGTATGTGCTGTAAGGAGGTTAAAAATAAAGGTACAATTCTATAAGTATGGAGCATGTATAATATCTTTAGAAAAAACTTTTCTGGACCATGTGTTTTCTGTAGAATAATGGTCATATCAAATAAATGAAGAATGGAGGCCCCAGAAATGTATCCCAGGTGGGGAAATTTACCCTAAGCTATAAATGTAGATACTAATGGTCACATCAAAGAAATGAATAATGGAGGCTCCAGCAAGGTAGACGAGGTGGGAAAATCCTCCCAAGGCCACAAATGTAGATGCTAATGGTATTGATGAAACGTTAGGATCTGCTTGATATATAGATACAGTGTCTTGTACTGATAGATATCTTTCAAATACACAGAAGGATATCACTTATATGAAAGTAAGGACCCCGCTATTAATTGTCCTGATGAAGGTGTGACCCCATCCACGGTACCAACACCGAAACGCGTCGACGCACAGAAAAATAGAGAATCCAAATAAAGTCTAGAAGATACCAACTATATGAAAATCTAACAATTGTGGTATGAATACATGAATTGTGCAAGGCTATTGGATCCCACAAATTGGTAGAAATAACATTCGAGCGAGTACAGTAACTGGGGTGTTTTTGATATTTTGTATACTTAGTGTTATTGAAAATCAATTTATTGTAATATATATGCACTGTACTAAGGTTTTATATGCACTTTTTTAATTGAAAAAATGTCCTTAATGTATTTTTATTTTTTAAGGTATGAGATGTTTGTTTACATTGTATGCTTTCAGAACAATTGTTTTTTCTGAAATTTTAATTCTGAAATAATTTGTATCTATTTTAATAAAAAGATTGTAAACGTTACACTTTGGTCCTTGGCCTGTCTTTTGACAACACGTATATGGGTATCATGGATACAGAACAACTTTTTCTATACATACTGTGGTCTTTTTAACTACTCCAGGGATATTCTTTAGACTTGCGTGAATGATAGTCATACCTGCCAGTTGCAAGCCATAATCATCAAAAGCAGGCAGTTCAAGCCTATACGTAATGATCTCATATGCTCAGAGCTGAAAGAGAATGTGAGGTGAAAAGAATGTCATGGACCCACTGATAAGAAAAATAAAGAAGGAAACAGGTAAGAACCTATCAAATGTAGACAAGATGTAATATGTTAAAGACGCATCATATAAAGACAATTGCGCATAGTGTCTAATCCCATTCTGTGTTGGTTGCCACAATATGAATAATAGTATAAGCAAAGAAACCATGGTTGCTATCAGCAATGCAATCGCATCAGAAAGTCACATTACAAAATGCAGTGAATCCATCAGACCATTCTTAAACAGACAGGAACATATGTAATTTCCTGTCAATGTTTAAACCATGATCAACAGCCAGTAATCTAACCAGCCATTTGGCCTCCTGTTGATGCAGTAAGGCTGCCCTGTTGCTGCCCCGTTGGGGCATTTTGAACATTACCAAGGCATGACATGTGATTCTAATATCATCATCGTTGGTGTGTATAAGGTTATAATGTGCTGCCAAAGGATATGTATTGTCCCAAATGTGCTCCTGTATCCTTTCCCTAAAACGTCTAATTGTGCTACCCACATAAATGGGGGAACAGTGGCAAATGATAATATAAACCACAAATTTGGTACCGCAATTAATAAAATCACCGATAGAATAACATGCACTGTTATTAAATTGAAATTTCGTGTTTTTTCTAAGGTGAAGGGACTGATATTGTATTTGCTACACTTAAAGAACTCTCTGGATTTAGATGGTAGGCAGGTTACGCCTTTGCATTTAGCGCAGGTAGTAAACAAC
This sequence comes from Lissotriton vulgaris, assembly GCF_964263255.1. Classification (NCBI taxonomy): domain Eukaryota; kingdom Metazoa; phylum Chordata; class Amphibia; order Caudata; family Salamandridae; genus Lissotriton; species Lissotriton vulgaris. The sequence goes on along the minus strand of NC_141685.1, from coordinate 440,802,551 downwards.
TATGGCATATTCTATCCCCAATTGTTATATTCTTTCTGGTAGACAATGTTGGGCTTAGCGGAAATCAATGTTTCCAAGTTGGGGTCAATGGTCAAAACATGCCAATATTCACGCATGACTTTGTATATCTCACTACAGTTTCTATTATATCAGGTAATAAGTAAAATCATTCATATATATACTTTCAAGTTTCAGTGTCTTTCTTGTGCACTTACAGGCTCATATACCCAGCATTACATGCAGTTTCACTCCTATTCTGTAACTGACATACCAACCCGGATAATGATACAGGCCCTCACAGAGCAAGACTTTGTACTACAACATTCACTTGCATATACAGAGTGCTCTTATGTAACTAGGCCTAATTGAGGCAGTTACACAAAGTCTAACATGCCCAAATGCTCTGTAATTCACCCAGTAATAAATCTATGAAGCTGTCTCCATACACGTTATCGGAGCCATAGAGTCAGTAAGAGAGACAGTCATATAGTAACAGACTTCTTTAAATATGTAAAGCAGGCACTGTTAAAATCATTCAAATATGTACTGAGGAAATTACACTAAATAGCCCGTGATGTAGACCAGTTCCCCTTTCAACATGTCTTAGGCCTCCTACTTTAGAGCAAATGTGTAGTGTTACTGCTGGGTAACAATAGGCCGGTACCTCCGCTCCGCCCGCAGAGTTTGCAGAGATTTGCTTACTCCACGCTCTGTTGCGAACGTGGAGGTAGGCAAAACCACGCCTCCGTGGCAGAGTGGAGTTAGCCGCTCCCTACCCCCCCCCCAATTTCTTATAAAATTATTTAAAAAGGCACTTACCTGCATTTCTGCTGCCTCCCCTGCCTGGCCGCTCTCCTTCCTGCTCCTATCGCGTCCTTCTTCATTAAAAAAAACACTACATTGTTCGTCTTGCACATGCACATGCGCAAGACGTACAATGTAGAGTTTTTTTCAATAAAGAAGGACGCGTGGAGCAGGAAGGAGAGCGGCTAGGCAGGGGAGGAGGCAGAAACGCAGGTAAGTGCCTTCATTTATCATTTAAAAAAATTAGGGAGGGAGTGGAGCGTAGCGAAACGTAGCTCCACAAAGTTTCCTTCAAAGTCCGTGGAGCTACGCTTAGAGGCACTACGCCAACTCCACCCACCCTTACTGCTGGGCACATTTGCCATATATAATATGTTTTCAAGTTTAAAAGGCCCTCTTCTACTATATATATGTCACGCCTAAGGTAGCCTATAACTATTCCATAGGATATGCTCCTAGGTGCACAAAAGCTAACACGCAGTTAGATGTTTGAGTGAGCTACATGCACACTTACAGGCCCATGTGCTCAGTTATACATCAAGTCTTTCACCCTAATTGGAATCTCAGGTAAGCACATACAAAAGGGGAGTGTGACAAGCATCTAAACATTCACTTACTTTTGAAGACAGAACTCTTATGTATCTAGCACTAATGGAGGCAGTGGCACACTCACTTAAATAATCCAAAAGTAACCAACACAGCCAAGAGACAATGCATGCTGTCCCTTAGATAAACATTTACAGAGCCGTACAGTCACAAACATAGCCAGCAATGTACCAACAAATTTACTTTCTTATGTAAACACCCCCACATACAGACTGAGACACTGGTTCAGATATCTAAAAAAGAACTGAGACTACCAAGTAACCCATCCAGAGAAGTAGCCCTTTAAATATGTCTAAGACCTGGTACACCTTAGGCTCTGCATCTAGTTCTGCTGCTCGGCCGACTTAGCTTTTAAAACCACTTCACAAGCATTAACCTGCTGTGCTCCCTCATGTAACTCAGCCCAAAGGTAGCCTTTAGCTAGACCATGTGATACGTCCTCTGTGCATAAAAGGTAACTGTGGGCGTGGGAGGGAAGGAGGAGATGGGCGCGGTAACAGTAACAGTCTGCAGACCAGAGGATTTCTTCAAACTGGGTTTTATTTTTAAAGTTCGCCGGGTTCGAAAGGTGAGTCTCTCTCTTGCAAAGTCTATATTGTCCGTGGTGGCGGTTCTGTCTGGCCGATGCAACTCCTGGCGGATTTCTTCTCCTCTCGCTCGGGTACGCTGTCTCCGGACCGTAAGGAAAAAGAGACCAACAGAGGGAAGCCGTTAGTACGCCGTCTGATACCGGCTAGCCCGATTTGGGACCTAGTGGTTGTGAGGGAGCACCCGTGTTTATACAAGACTAGCAGCCCGTCCCGACGTTGTCCGGGTATGAATTGCTGCCGGCCAGTAGTATATTGTTTTGTAGGATTTCGTTTTGATAGCATTTCTTATATGTGACAGGCCTGTGAAACGCTCCGATTCACAGTGCACTGCTGATGCACTTAAGAGTGCACGTTCAGTAGTGTGTGAACTCGAGTTTCCCTACTTTATTTTTCCTTGCAATATTATACAGCGCGAACTCGACAACATGGCATGAGCGCAATTTACATTACAGAAGAACACATTCATTTGTGGTAGGCACCGGGAAACAAAGCGATTTGCCTGGAATCACAGGATGTTGAGCTGATGCCGAGATTCGAACGTAGCTCCCCAGCTCTAAAGTTCGCAGTTCTAGAACTTGTGGCAGGAGGTGTGTCTAAAAGTGTATGTCGGTGCTGGCCATCAATGAGAGAGACCTGTGCATTTTTCAAATGGGTGGTGAAAAAATATGAGTATGTTGCTGGAGATGTGGCCGTGCCACCAATGTACTTACCGGGGTAGGGTAAACACCCATTATTCCGCAAATTTCTTTCCGCATACCATCACTCCGCTTACTTTCACTACGAAAGTACCATGACTCCGCAATGCCATTATAACGCATGGCATTACATTTTATATGCTTTTACCACGCATACATTTACAACGAAATTCGTTGTAAATGCATGAATGGTAAAGCATGTTTTTTTTAAATGTTTGGATAAGGTAAGTATGGGTATAGGGGTATATGTTTTGGGGTACTGAGGTATGTTTTGGGGTGTTTGGGTATTTTAAGGGTTCAGATATAGTTTTGGGTTATGGGGTACAGGGGTAGTTTTAGGGTTTAGTGATAGGTATGGGTTTTGGGGTACAGGGGTATTTTTAGGGTTCAGGGCTAGGTTTGGGTTTTGGGGTATAGGGGTATTTTTAGGGTCCAGGGGTAGGTTTGGGGTATAGGGGTATTTTAAGGGTTCAGGGCTAGGTTTGGGTTTTGGGGTACAGGGGTATTTTTAGGGTTCAGGGCTAGGTTTGGGTTCTCGGGTACAGGGGTATTTTAGGGTTCAGGGGTAGGTTTGGGGTACAGGGTTATTTTTAGGGTTCAGGGCTAGGTTTGGGTTTTGGGGTACAGGGGTATTTTTAGGGTCCAGGGGTAGGTTTGGGTTTTGGGGTACAGGGGTATTTTAAGGGTTCAGGGCTAGGTTTGGGTTTTGGGGTATAGGGGTATTTTTAGGGTTCAGGGCGAGGTTTGGGTTTTGGGGTACAGGGGTATTTTTTAGGGTTTAGGGCTAGGTTTGGGTTTTGGGGTACAGGGGTATTTTGAGGGTTTAGGGCTAGGTTTGGGTTTTGGGGTGCAGTAGTATTTTAGGGTTCAGGGGTAGGTTTGGGTTTTGGGGTACAGGGTTCTTTTTAGGGTTCAGGGCTAGGTTTGGGTTTTGAGGTTCAGGGGTATATATAGGGTTCAGGGCTAGGCTTGGGTTTTGAGGTACAGGGGTATTTTTAGGGTTCAGGGGTAGGTTTGGGTTTTGAGGTACAGGGGTATATGTAGGGTTCAGGGCTAGGTTTGGGGTACAGGGGTATTTTTAGGGTTTAGGGATAGGTTTGTGTTTTGGGGTACAGGGTATATTTATAGGGTGAACATGGGTTAGTGTTTAAGGGTGTTGGGGTATTTCAAGGAGTAAGGGTGGGTTATGATTATAGGGTGCAGGGGTATTTAAAGGGAGCAGGGTGGGATTAGCACACAATATGAGACATGGCATGAAGGGCGGAACGTACCACACGCCCCAGCCTTTGTCACGCCCCCAGCACACGCCCACAGCACAACGCAGACACGCCCACAAGGGACTACTTTGCTGGCACGGTTCTTTTACCTTTTAAATGTATATGGTGGGCGTCTGCATAGCCTATGTCCTTCTGCTGCAACTGCCCTTTCCAACGCTGTATTGGGTGTTGTGATTGGTGCTGTGGTTCCTGAGATTACCCGCCTCAAAGGTTTGGGCTCTCTCTTTATTATATTAGTATAGAAGAACGTGCTCGTGCTCGGGGAGGAGGATTGGCGTGAGGAATGAGGGATGGGTAAGGTAGAGTGAAGGGTATGGGAAAGAACACGGTAAAGTCACACACAGGGGTATTTACAATAATTACAAAGGGGCGCTCTTTTTCCCCACCCAGGCTGCCCAACGCCGCCGTACCTGAGAAAGCCACACTCCTCCCTCGGGAGTGTGGCACGGCGGTTCACGGGGTAGTTGGCCTTCTGGCTCTCCTCCGTTCTCGTTTCTCCCGTCCTCTCCGTCTTCTCCTCGCTTTTCCTTCGGTTCCTTTTCTCCGCTTCCTTCTCCAACCTCCGGGGTGATGTCACACCTCGCATACAGGACTTCCTGCCCTTTCACCAATCTGGAGCCACCGACATCAACAGGGGGCGGAGTCTCATCTTGGTCGTCACACGCCCAGTTAAAGGCGCCGGAATCATTTTCATCGTCCTGTTCAAGAAGGCTTTCCCATTCTGCCCTCGGAGAGTCAGTCTGTAGGGAAGGAGGGGAGTTAGGGTCAGGGGTCCACCAGTCCTCAAGACCTCCCGCCCCGACCCTGTTACAGTAACACATGTAGTTAGAAGTTTGAGTGATCTACACCCCTCATACGCTGTCACCTGCATCTAAACATACACTCAAATGTGTAGACAGAACTCTTCTGTATCTAGCAGTAATGCAGGTAGTAACTAACTCTCCTAAATCACCCAATAGTAAGGAACACACCCAACAGGCAATCCATTCTGCCCCTTACATATACAATTACAGAGCCATACAGTCAAAAACAGAGGCAGCAATATTTGTACTTACATATGGAAACACCCCCCCCCCCCACACTTAGGGACTGACAAACTCATTCAAGATATCTAGTAAAAGAACTGACACTACCAAGTCACCCATCAAGAGAAGTAGCCCTTTAAACATGTCTACGGGCTGGTACAGTTGAAGCTGTGTATCCAGTTCTACTGCTAGGCTGACTTAGCTTTTAAAACCAATTGACAAGCCTTAACCTGCTGTTCTATCACATAAACCTCACCCCTAAGGTAAACTGTAGGTAGGCCACAGAATACGCTCCTAAGTCCACAAAACCTATCAGATGTAGTTAGAAGTTTCAGTGAGCTACATACACACTTCAAGACCCATATGCTGAGTTATACATCCAGTGTTCTACCTTGATTTGAATCTCATTTAAGCACATACAAAAGAGAAGAGCCAATAATACACCCCCTCAAACAGTGCCACAAGCATCTACACTTTCACTCACATACATAGACACAACTCTTATGCACCTAGCACTAATGGAGGCAGAGACACACTCAGTCAAATAACCCAATAGTGACTAACACACCCAAGAGGTAATCTATGTTGCCCCTTACAAATACAATTACAGAGCCATACAGTAACAAACAGAGCCAGTGATTTATCAATAAGCTTCCTTACCTATGGAAATAGACCCCCACATAGAGACTGAAACACTCATTTGGATATCCAGTATAGAACTAAGACTACCCCATCACCAATCCTGAGAAGTAGCCCTTTAAACATGTTTCTGGCCTGGTACAGTTGAGGCTGTGCATCTAGTTCTACTGCTTGGTCGACTTGGCATTTAGAACCCCTTGAAAAGCCTTAACCTGCTGTTCTACCACATAAAACTCACCTCTAAATTATGCTGTAGCTAGACCATATTGTATGCGAGTCATACAACACACTGGTGTGTACTTAGGTCCAGAATTGTACAAAATAGTAAAATAATTATATATCTATGATTGTTTATTAATGATTTTAAATGGCTTAATCATAGAATGTTAAATGTGAATTCTATTTTCTTTTTAGATACCTGCTTCAGTTCAAACAGAACAAGTTAAGATGTCAAGAAAGTAACAAAGGAGAAAAGCACCAAAAAAAAGTACTACTTTAAAAACACTCGATCTGCTGGTAAGAGAACTAAGTAGTTTCTTAAAACAGTTGTAAGAAATATGAAAAATATGGAAAATTATGTCAACAAAAAGAAAAAGTTACCAACAACACAGAAACCAAAGGCAGTAACGTATGTTGAAAGTGGAAACGAGCCAAAAAAAAGAAGTCATCTAACAGGAAGGCGGAAACAGTACAAGGAGATAAGAAGAAGAATGTTTAGAAATAGGGTAATACAAAATTTAGCAAGACATTTAAAACAGTAGAAGAGAAGATGAGCAGCTTATAAGCAAAAACAATACAAAGAAACTGTAGTAGATAAAACTTTCACCTTGACCGAAAACTGTTCATCTAATATAAACAGAATGAAAACACTGGATAAAACAGTGTTGAGTAGGAAGTGAAAAAGCCAGCAAAAAGTCTTGTGAATAAAAATAACTTTTGTAAAATCTTTAGAGGTGTATGGAAACATACACCTATCACTGAGCCTTTCTTAACGAAGAAAGCTACTTCTAAGAGAACACATTAGTGCATGCAATTGAAACAACTGGTTGATGTTATGAGTTGAAGGATGGTATTCCTGTTGCAAAAGAGGAAATGGTTTATAGGAATGTTGAGGAAGTGATAGCTGAAGAGGTATAGGGAAGACGTAGACACTAGACAGGCCCCTGTATATAAGTGGAATCGTAGCAGTACTTGTAGTGTTCGGCAATAATCTATTGATATAAAGAGACATTTTCTATGTGAGTTTTAATGCAGAAGTTTGAAGAAGAAAATTGCAATTTTGCAGGGCTTAGATCCATGCACATTGGGAAAGTATAATCATTAACAGAGACAAGCACTAGCATGTCTATCAAAGAAAGTGTGTCAAAGTATTTTACATAATTTCAGAATGCTAGCTGTTCATCACTCTGAAATGCGGAAGTTAGGTAGGAGACTTTACTATGTTAAAACTCCTGCACTATGTTTGGGAGAAAAGAATAGAGCTCTTTTGCATGGTATAGTAGCAAAGCTAGAAAAACTTTGTGATGATGTTCATTTTTGTTTTTTTGGTCCTGAAGAGGAGTATAGGGAGAATTTGCCATATGTAGGTGTAGTACAACAGGACACAGGGATTACTATTGAACTCTGTGGCAGAGATCACAAAGGTTAACACAGTTTCCTCTGAAAAACCAAACTGTGTTTGCTTTTGTTGTTGACGCACTCACTGCAAAAGTCAAACTTGAAAGGTTGAATTTTATTTAAAAGTGAAGAACAGAAAAAAGTTGTGACAAAAATTTGCTGTTTATTTATTTATAGATTAACGATTTGACGTATCCACTCGTCAAGCTTTATATAAGTACTGTTACGAGTTAGAAGAGAACATAATGTGAGCTAGAGTAGAATATATTAACTTAGAGTTGGTATCTATTCCTCAAGAACCAGCACACTTAAATGTTTATGAGTTTATTCTTATACAATGTGTACATCCATTCCAGGCCATAGTTCTTATGAAGCCTAAGGCAGGGAAGCTGCCACCAACTGACCTACAGAAAGGCCTTAAAAGAAGAGTTGCATACTTACCTTTAGATTTTAAGCAGAATATTAAAACTGCTGGTATAGACAGAGACAAAGAAAAAACACTTGTTATTTTAGTAAATTATTCACCTACCAAGACTAAATAAATCTGGTCAGAGTTAGCAGATATTAGTAAATTTAAAAATGCAACATTATACCCGGTTCAAAATAATGTTTATTATAATAATGTTTATGTTGTTCAAGATGCTACATATGTACATGATGAAACATTACCATGAAGTGGACAGATTGAATAAGTGGATTGATCTAGCCCAGAAGAGATTTATGAACACTACAGCATCCAGCCTCTGCATTCAAAAGAAGTAAACAGTGAGCTATTGAATTATTTCTAATGAAGCAAGTAAAAGAAACTCCCATGAGTTTATGGGAGAAAAGTTTAGAAGCTCACTTTTTTCCACAACTCTTCCCACTGGAGAAGGTGGACGCTATGATGACCACCCTGTACAAATACCAGCTTCTGAATACTGATCAACAAGATTATACTCAGAAGATCCAAGGTTTCAGCAGTGTATTCCCCACATATTTCATCTTCTGTGTAAGAGTGACTTATTTGGACTTCCATAAACTGTTAACCATATATTAAAGACAGGATTTCATCTACAAAATTTCCCTGCAAAGGAATTCATTGACTAAGTTTATGGAAGGGATGAAAACTTGGAATATAGCTTAATAAATTTGATGGCGTGCCAATGTTGCACCAGCAAGTATTGGTATCATCATCATGGCGAACTCTAAGGCATGTTGAGAAACTTAGAAGCACCTACTTGGGGCCCGATTCACAAAATTAACTTAAGACAAAATCCCAAACTTACTACCATTTTGATATTCACAGAAGCCACTTACTCATTTTGGTATTCACAGAAGGCACTTACTCATCAATGAGTGAGTGCCTTCTGTGAATACCAAGATGAGTAAGTGCCCTCTGTGAATACCAAAATTAGTAAATGGTACTAAGTTTAGGATTTTGTCTTAAGTTAGTTCTGTGAATCTGGCCCTTGGTTTCTAACACGCAGTTGTTCTGAGTATGCGTGGGATGACCTGCTTGAGCCCCTGCAAGAAGTAAATTCAAATAAAAAGAATATTGAAGTTAAGGCAGCTGGCGAACTTTGTTTCTTGGCTCCCGCCAGTGTTTCCAGGTTTTTTAACCACAGGTTCGATGTTATGATATCTTTCATGTGCAACAAAGAAATGTTCCTTCTGGAGAAGTAACTGATTTCTTTTGGCAAAAAGAGTACCAAGCCAGAGGTGATCTCCATATACACATGCTATTACGGTTTAAGGATGCAGCAAACTTTGGGGCAGTTAGTCATGAGGCTGTCCTTTCTTTCATCAAACAGTATGTCACATGTGCTGTCCCAAAAGATGGTGGGGAAAACAGCTTGAGACAACAAGTTTTATGGTTTCAAAGTCATCTATGTGGAAGATACTGCAGTCGAAAACACAGATGCAAAGGCAAATGTTATACAAGATGTTGTATTCGATTTCCACGATGTGTCATTTCACAATAAAGAGTAAACCGCTTCGTGTGAGCAGTAAGACCTAAAGTAACTCAGAAATCACCCAAAAACATGTACAACCTAAGGAGAACAGAAGCTTCAAAGTATATTAATGAATATAATTCAGTCATTCTTAAAATGTGGAATTTGAACATGGATATTCAGTTCGCTGCAGACAATTCAATTGCTGTTGCTCATTACATCACATCATATATTACAAAACCAGAGAAGTTAGAGATGAAAGAGATGTGGGAGGTGATTTCTGCGGAGAAGAGTGTCTTCAAGGAATTGTACAGCTTCAGCTTCAAGATGCTTTCCCATAGAGAGGTAGGATTCTATGAGTGCTCAGATTGGTTGAGCGCTGCCAGTTTGCCCTCAAAGTCAAGAGGAATTGTTTGGGTAGGTGTAGGCCTAGCCAGAATGCAGAACAGAGTGTTGAAGTCTTTCCCAGAAATCCAATACTTAGCAGAGTTTGAGCTAGGAGGTACTGATATTGTCCAAACCAATATGTTGGACACATACTACCCAAGAGGGGATTCACATCTGAAACACATGTGCCTCTATGAATAGTTCAACACTACAGATATACAAGGAATGTAAGACAAAGCATACAAGAATAAAAGTACCCAGTAGTTGGATTAACCATAGAAAACCCTGTTGCCAAACTCCGGACAAGAGAGAGTTTTTCTATTTAGCCCTTCTGCAACTCTTCAAGCCTTGGCAAGCTGAAACAGAATTACTTGGAGACTATGACTGCTACAAAGATTCTTTCAATGCTATTAATGACAGGATTATGTGTGCAGTTTTTCCTATCTATTTGAAAATGTTAAATGATGAGATTGATCAAGAAGAAACCATTGCAGCTGAAATAGCTAGAGACAGTTCGCAAAGTAGCCAAAGTCCAGGACCATTGAGTCAAGATCTACCTAGCCAACCAATATTTCAAAAAGAAGCAGCAATGGCCACAAATTAGGTAGAAACTGCAATGGAACAAGTGGGACAAGATACTCTGATTTTGAGAAGTTAGAAGGACAGCTAAACAGAACAGAAAAAAATCTAAATAGAAATAAAAGATTCTTTCAATGCTATTAATGACAGGATTATGTGTGCAGTATTTCCTATCTATTTTGAAAATGTTAAATGATGAGATTGATCAAGAAGAAACCATTGCAGCTGGAATAGCTAGAGACAGTTCGCAAAGTAGCCAAAGTCCAGGACCATTGAGTCAAGATCTACCTAGCCAACCAATAATTCAAAAAGAAGCAACAATGGCCACAAATTAGGTAGAAACTGCAATGGAACAAGTGAGACAAGATACTATTGATTTTGAGACGTTAAAAGGACAACTAAACACAGAACAGAAAAAATCTAAATAGAAATAAAAGACAAAAAAGAGTGTGAATTACTCCACGAGAACAACAATGTGAATGCTCATCATTTACACCTATCCTATTATACATTAGTGGTCAAGCTGGACCCCAATGCAGCAGGAGAATTCCACAGAAATACACAGACAATTTTCCTTTGGTCTAATATAGACCTTGCCCATCCGCTTAGTAGCGTTATTTATCATCCAACAAAGAATTGAAAAGATATACATCCTTATGTCCCGGCACGCGCGCCTTATTTAAGCCAGAATAATCGGACTTATGCTTGTACCAAAAGACTCTTTATTCATCCATGCGCCGTGATTTCAAACGAAATGTTACTTTTACACCATGTTGGATCTAAGCCTTTCCTCATACTTATGTGAAGGCACCAGATTAGTAAAGCTTATGTGCTGCATTCTTCAAATACATCACCAGAAGCTTACGAGCTAAGCTGTCATTACTTGCCTCTTAGAGTACCACCAGCTGATCCGCACCACCAAAAGGTCATCCTTCAGAGAACGACTGGACAACAACACCCACAACAGCAAGGAACACTTCAACGTCGTGAAAGAGCTCTCCAACCCCAACACCAGCAACAACGACATCACGCCTTCTCAAGACCTTTGCAACTCTCTGGCCACCTTTTTTCACCGTAAGATCGTCGACATACACGACAGCTTCGGCGCTCAGAACCACCGAACCTACACCCCCCACCACCACCATATGCGCCTGGACTCAGGTCAGCACGGAAGATACCACCCACACAATGAACACCATCCACTTGGGCTCCCCAGCCGATCCCTGCCCACACCACATCTTCAACAAAGCCGACTCCATCATCGCACCCAAACTTCAGGACATCATCAACAACTCCTTCATATCCGCCACCTTCCGAGAGAGCTGGAAGCACGCAGAGATCAGCGCCCTCCTGAAGAAACCCACCGCAAACCCCTCAGACCTCAAGAACTTCCGCCCCATCTCGCTCCTCCCCTACCCTGCAAAAGTCATCGAGAAAACCATCAACAAACAGCTGACAGCCTTCCTGGAGATGAACGGCTCCCTCGACCCATCGTAGTCCATATTCCGAGCGAACCACAGCACCAAGACCGCCCTCATCGCGGCCACCGACGACATCCGGACCCTGCTGGACAACTGAGAAACTGCCGCCCTCATCCTGCTCGACCTATCGGCTGCGTTCGACACGGTCTGCCACCGCACCCTGACAACCCGCTTCCGCCACGCCGGGATCGAAGGAAAGGCCCTGGAATGGATCACCTCCTTCCTCTCCGACAGAACCCAAATAGTCCATCTCCCGCCCTTCCTCGCAGAAGCCCCCAAGATCATCTGCAGCGTACTGCAAGGCTCCTCGCTCAGCCCCACCCTCTTCAACGTCTACATGAGCCCCCTCGCAGCCATCGCACGCAAGCACAACCTCAACATCATCTCCTACGCCGATGATACCCAACTGATCCTCTCCCTCACCAATGACCCCACCTCCACCAGAGCCAGCTTGCAGGATGGAATGAAACACATCGCAGACTGGATGAAGCTCAGTCTCCTGAAACTGAACTCAGACAAGACGGAAGTCCTCATCCTCGGCCCATCCATCTCCTCCTGGGACGACTCCTGGTGGCCCCCTGCTCTGGGCCCCCCACCCAAGCCCACGGACCTCGCATGCAACCTGGGCTTCATCCTTGACTCCTCCCTCATGATGGCCAAGCAAGTTAACGCCGTTACCTCCTCCTGCTTCAAAACTCTCTGCATGCTCTGTAAGATCTTCAGCTGGATCCCCACTGGAACCAGGAAAACGGTCACCCAGGCCCTCGTCACCAGCCGTCTGGGCTACGAGAACGCCCTCTACGCTGGGACCACCACCAAACTACAGAAAAGACTCCAGTGCATCCAGAACGCCTCAGCATGTCTCGTCTTGGACATCCCCCGACACAGACACATCTCCGCCCACCTGAGGGACCTGCACTGGCTACCCGTCAGCAAAAGGATCACGTTCAGACTCCTCACCCACGCACACAAGGTTCTCCACGACTTGGGCCCCGAATACCTCAACAACCGCCTCACGTTCTACACGCCAACCCGCCAGCTCCGCTCCGCCAGCCTCGCCCTCGCCACCGTCCCACGGATCCGCAGAACCACCACCAGAGGAAGATCCTTCACCTACCTGGCGGCCAAGACCTGGAATATCCTCCCCACCCACCTATGACTCACCCAGAACCATCTCTCCTTCAGGAAGCAACTCAAGACCTGGTTTTTCGAGCAGTAGCAGCCCCCCAAGCGCCTTGAGACCCTAGCGGGTGAGTAGCGCGCTTTACAAATACTCTTTATTGATTGAGAGTACAGACGCCGTATGTACTATCTGACATGAATAAAAACACCTGTATAGTTGCAGAAGATATCAAGTTGTCAAAGTTAGGGCTGTTCCTGACGAAGGCACACTTTGTGCCAAAATGCGCATAGAAATTATCGGAAATCATCAGAGTTTATGCCACACTGTCTGTCTTTATGCAAAAAAAGCTTTATTAGAGAATGTTCAATTTTTATGTACATTTGTAATTAAGTATTCAATCAGTGTTGGAGCAAAATAGACTAGCTCCTGTCAAAAAATATTTCAAATGTTTTTGTGATTGATTTTGTATATTGTTTTTTTTTGTAAATGAATGTTTTGATGAGAGGTATGCATGTGGACCTGAGTGAGAGTGTATGAGTACGTTTCTTAGTGTAATATATATTGACCATTATGAAGAAAAGTAAGTTTTATATTTGTGGATAAAAAATATATTCTTTGGTTCTTTCATTGTATTTACTAAACTAAATACAGTACTGCTTAACAAGAAATTAGTTGCCTTAAGTACACTGATTAATTAAAGTTCTCACCAGTTATCTACTCAGAACTACAGAATCAAATGTTGTAGTAACTGCACCAACTTGATTAGCAACATTAAAGAAATTACGTTAAATTGACTACTTATGCTACTAGTTGAACATGATAATAAACTGGAATACAAATAGTTATCTGGTGAAGCTTGTCATGAATTCTTGAGAGTACTGAAGAAACTGAAGCTTTTAATCATTGATGAGGTGAGCATTGTCTCAAACTTAATGCTTGCCTTTGTACACTTGAGAATGCAGCAGATTTTAAAAACAGAGTACAAAGTACTGTTTGGAGGAAAGCATTTAATATAGCCTTATAGCCCGCTGTAGAGGGCTATACCGACTATTAAAGGCCCTCTCCAGCTCTCTCCGGCTCAGGCCTTTAACAAGGGAAAAGGACTTTATTAGCCAGCATACCCCAGATATGAAGGGCCATAAGGCTAATAGAACATTCTGCCACTAGAGGGCAGAATGTTCTAACAAAAAAGAACAAAGTCTTATGGGAGCGTGAGGGGATTGGAATCCCCTCAGGCTCCCTAAAGCCTTTGTTCACAGCCAGAGCTGTGAACAAAGAAACATTGGAATGTTGGAGCTCCAGGCTTATACCAGCCATTATAAGCCCGGAGCACTCCATTGTTTTCAATGGAGCTCCCAACATTCCAATGTTCTGATTGTCTTTGGTGACCTACTGCAAGTTACCCCTGTGAAAGGCTAACCTGTTTTTAAGACATTCTGCCTAATGAAACAAGGAATTCTTTGGAAAGCCTTGGCAATGTAAATATTTGGCTAAACTTTTCATACAAGGAACTAGTGCAGAATATGCGTCAAGCATCTGATGTGGGATATGGAAATTTTCTAAATTTACATTAGAATAGGAGTCTTGATGAAAGGCCATAAACAAGCTTTGGGAAGTCGACCAATCAAAACACTGTTTTCATCTTAAAACACATCAGCACAAATAATTAATAATTTCATTACAGAAGCATATTTAGGAGATTACAGCTATCAATAAAATGGAACACCAGGGACTAACAATTGTATTAAATTAAAAACGATAAAGTTTGATACTTTGGAGAAGTCTGTATCGAAAACTGCTGGTTTAGAAAAGTGTTTACACATGTGTAAAAAGTTCAAGTCACTTTGAGGCTCAATTTGCATGTAGAGGAAGCGTTAGTAAATGGTGCTATGAGTAAAGTTATATTGATTTTATTAATTTCCAAGCAGGGGTCAGATAGAATTCTTGGCTGTATAATTTGATCAGATTGATGGCGTAAAGCAGATTGGGTAATGTGCTGTACATTTTTTGCTTGTAAAGGACTTGTATGTCTGATGACAGCAGTTTCCAGTGTCCCTAGCATATGCTATAAATATCCACAAATCTCAAGGTTTAAGTGTAGACAGAGCTTTTGTGAACACCTGTAGTAGTGTGTTTAAAGAAGGGCTGGCATATGTTGCATTGTCTCAAGTAAGAACATTGTCCAGTTTGTATTTGATGGAGTTTGATGACTAAAAAGTTAGTGCCTATGGAAGTTGTTTAAGAGAATACAATCGGTTAAGAAGTCTATATGCTCCTCATTTAGGCATTTTTATGAGAAACGAATAATGTGTCCTAAACTGAAGCATAAAAAAGACTCAACTGCTCTCCAAGAAAAGAAAAGAAGCCCCAGGACAAGCCTGAAGGCGCTAAGAAGAAAAAAGTGGAAACTTAGGGAGTTATTGTAGGACACCGGTTGGAAAACAGTTCAAATATCAACTGCTATGCAAATGTGGTTCTCAATGTGGCGTATCATTTGCCATATCTTGTTAATCAGATTGAACAAAAACATGAAAAATGGTTCTGTTCTCACTGTATCATTTACTCCAACGTCAGTGACAACGTTTAATACATATTGTTTCAGGCATTCAAGATCATTTGGATACATGTAGCAGATCAGTAATATTTAGTCTCAACATTCAACATGACACACAAGAATTTATGAATGGTCATGCTTGCAGTTTTAGAAGACGAGGTAAATATTGATGAGTTATTTTACTAACTTACAAATGGGAACATGACTGTGGACAGATTGAAGATTGCTCATTTACATCAACCATTGAAATAAATGTTGAGCAATTCCTTTACTTAACTCTACAAGATTGCAAAACAAAGCCTTTTAAAAGATTGATTAAAACAGCACACCAAAATATGACCTTCCCACAATGTAGATCAGAGGTCGTGTCTACGCCGCAAATACTAGGAAATGGAATATACGTCATGTTAATGCTCCAACGATATGGAGCAGATGGATCTAAACTGGAAACTGAAATTACAAACTTCAAATCAGGTCAAATATACATTTCTGGAAGAACTTATGTAACAATGGCTATAAAATCAAAACAAATCAAGTTTATTTGCATAGTTAGTTAAAACCATTGCATACCATTGAAACCAAACCAAGGACATTCAATATAGAAAAACTGCTCAAAACATTTCTAAACAAACATTTACATTTTTAACATTAAACAGCGCATTCTAGGTTTGTGCAAAATATCCGTGAATTAAAATACTATTACATAAAAAGTAATTTCAGAATTAAGAGAGAATCTGTTTTCACCTGACTGAGGGGCCTATAGTGCTCATGGTCCATAGTCGTTTCGCAACTCAAGGTGCAAGTGAGTGGTGCAGCCAAAAGTATTAAACCTAGCTATCTTGAAGTACATGATTGTGCACTTTGTACTATAGAAATGTTACGTTTTACTCCAGTCTTTACAAATTTTTTTGTCATTTCTTAAAATAGTGGTATTAAACATTTTCCCTACAAGCTAGGGGTAGAAAAGGGCCACTTAACCAAGTAATTACCACTTGCCTGCACAAACGTATTGTCAGGTTTCTGAGGATTGATTTCAGGAGAATTTTCCTTTGTGTTTAGGATACTACACAAACACAGAAGATGTGAGCTAATGACTTTTGTTTATATCCTCAAAGTTGGCAAATTGGACTTTGTCACTGATGTTTCCAGGAGGGAATAAAATCTTTTGTCCTCATGTTGTCAAAACAAAATAACATGAACTGGTACTTCAATACCATCGAAAAATGGGCTGCCAGATACGCCTGGGGACATAAGTTATATAAGAGTTTATGACTGTCCATGCATGCCAACTTCGTGCAAATGCGTTCTTGTCTATTTGGTGAGATGAGATCTGAGTTGAGGCATTTAGTGCTTGATTAAATGCAGATTTTGCCATGCTTACTGTCCAGGTTTCTTGCATTCCTAGATCCTTGATGGCCTAGTTAAGATGATTTCCTCAAGAGCCTTTAAAGTTGCTGTGTTAATGTTCCTCAGTTTCCAGCCAGCATAGGTTTTTAATGCATCCCCTTTCAGAAGCTCAAAGTCTCCAGCACAAGTTGATAAACTCGCTCTTGCACTGACACGCTTGATTTTTCAGTCCAAACTCAAGGCGTCCTTGCCTGGTGAAGCTGACTTTTGGATGTGAAATACAGATTTATAAACAGTCATTTGGATCTTCTTAAGAGTGGCTATTTCCCGACAATGCGTAATTTCCATACCATACAACGAAGTAGGCCATAGCCGAGCAGGAATAACCATGGGCAAATTGGTGAATGACGGTCAGCTCAGTTTCTGTTTTAATGTTTTGAACCTATAAATTAGCAACTGTGCTTGTTCCTGGATAGCACCTAGCTGGTATTTGCAGGTCATCTGATGATCCACAATGAATTCCAAATATTTGTATGAGTGAGCTACTTCGGCCTTTTTTCCCTCTAAAAATCAGGAATGAGTCTTGAATTTAAAGTCAAATAACTGAACCACCTTGGTTTCATTCAGATTTAGCTCAAACCCTTGCTCATCCATATCGGTTTTTAGAGCGTTCATGCTCCGTTGCAAACCTATTGGTGTTTCACGCAAGAGGCCAATATCATCCGCATATTGGAGGCAACCAAGCTTCTCTGAAGCAAGGATTGCCGGATGGCTGTTATCCAATGGAAAAGTGCCAACTAAGCCTGCAAGATATAAATTAAACAGACTTGGCACCAGAACTCATACCTGTTTGAGTCTATTCTTAGTGGTGATTTTGCTAGTTACTCAGCAGCCTTTTCCGATCTTGACTTGCGCCCAGGTTTCTGTACATTGGCCTCAAATGATCTCAAAAGATCTCTTGGCAGACCCCATTCTACTGATTGCAGAAACTGCTGTATGCGCATTTACAATAATATTGAGTTCCTAATGTGGGAGTTCCTATAGTTTTTGTTGTAGAAGTGGATGCAACATTCTGCTTTGAAGTTTTTTATTCCTGGGTCACATTTTCAGTTGTGGACGCTAGTACTTTTCATGAATACACAACACCCCAGGCACAAATCAGCGACCTTATACTCTTGTTGAAATTCCTTTTACAGCCTAGGAGCACCAGACTTGGTTTAATAGCACCCTTCCCTATGTGCCGGGGCCATTTCGAATGTGTTGTCTCAGTAATGATGGGGCCACCTGGCCGGCATTGGCTGGATATACATCATATCCAGATTTAGGTAATTTGAATCTAGTACAAACCTGTGCTTTGTATACTGTTCTTGTCGTCTTATATGGACAACTAACTCAATTTATTTCACATACATTACTAGCTGGTCCAGTTAGATTTGGCCTGCAAGCACAAGCTCAGTTTCCGGCAGTGGACAAGAGGAAATACTGTTTTGCATTGCCCAAAAAAATGTTCAATTTGAAGCTGTGTTTCCCCTTATGGAATCACAGCTTCAAGCACATAATTTTAACTATGTGCTTATCCACTAGACTGGTTCCCACTCTAGATGACAGCACACCTGGAGAACTATTTTTGTCACAGTCTCCCCTCTTTGTCATGGGATTCCCTCGATGGCCATTCTATCGAACGTCCTCAAATACTGAATGAGCATGGGGACGTCCCGCCCTCGATTTGGGGATGAGACTCATGGCTAATTTTTCCATTGTCTCCAAAAGGATTCTTTCTAATGTTAAAGGTGAAGCAGTGTCTTTGACAATACCCCAGCGTCTTGCTGCGATGGCTGACCGTGAATGTGATTTGCCATTTATCATTGCTAATGAATATACGTTTTTAGAATGCAATTGTTTGGGCACTAGACCTTCAGTACTACCACTTGGCAAACCTAGCTCTGACAAGGATGGCAAATCAGCTCCTGAGTTTGCTAAAAAACTAGGGACTTAAATCAAAACAATAACAGAAACATAGACAACGTGGAGGTTCTCCACCCCAGTCCTCAGAGAGACAAAACAATTTTCGCGATTGCACTGAAATAAAGACTCCAGACAGGTATCAGGCATCTGATACACATTCTCTCCATTCCTTTCAGGAATCGTCTGATCAACATTACGACAGAGGAGGGAGATCTGACCGCAGGGAAGAAGAGTGTGTGAAACCAAAAAGGGAGCTACAGTGCTCGTCTGATATAAAGCAGAAAGAAGGAGGACAGGCCTCCACCATATAAAACAACTTTCAGAAAAAGAAAGTTGCAGCTGTAACAACTAAATTTGCCACAGACAGTGAGAACCCGCCTCCTGAATAGGAGTTGGACAGCGACTCTCCTCGACAGCGCAGCAGAAGTCACCATAATAAGCCGGACTCTCCACCAGTTTTTTATAGCGAAAGCAACTGAAACATTTATTATGGTTGAAACTGCAGACACCCGCGTGGCACTCCGGACAGGCTATATCATTTAGATATTAAAATTGAAGGTGACGTTAAATGCACCCTTACAATGAAATTTTGAAACAACTTCTACATCTTGTGACATATTTTTGGCGGAGGTCGATTGGACCCCCACCTTTTGTTCTTGCATCTCCCCAAGGTGAGGATGTTATTCTACCTTTTTCACACCTTGTCCCGGACGAAGTCGATCACACGTATGCATCTGGATGGACCCTTGTACTTTATCATAATCATACTGGTTGGGATAAGGATTCCCCATACCACGTCATTCCTATACACAGGCACGGCCGGTACAGGTAAGAACGGTGGGGTGCGGTGGAGGGGGGGAAGTGGACAGATGACGGAATAGGGAAAATAAATAAAACCACTTACTCTGCGCTCGCTGTATGACTGCATCATCGAGTTGAAACCTGCCCATTGCTTACAATTTGTTGGTTTCACACATTTTCAAGCCATACCACATAATTCGACTTCAAACCACTTAATTCAACTCAACAACACAACTACACAACACACCACATACATCCAATTCACACCCCAGAATTCCACATCATACCACAAAATTCAACAGCACACCACATAATTAAACTCCACTGCATACCACTCCTCAACACAAAATACCATTCCAGATAATTAGACTCCATAACACACAATCCCACTCCACATATTTCCAGTACACTCAATACGACATAATTACTATTCACATAGTCCTTCTGCACACCATGCAACATAATTTGAATACACAAATCCACTCCACACCACACAATTCATCGCCACACAATTCCACAACTAACAGTTCTAATCCAACCCACATAATTCCAATACACACCACATGCATACACTCCATAACACATGGGTAAAAGACATTGTCATTTACAATGCCAATAGCTCTAACACAATCAAATTTGATACCTATTGCCTTTCTAATGCTTGTTGAATTTGTGCTCTTATGTGACGCCCGCAAGACTCTTGCGAGCCCGACTGTTCCCATAACTATATTTATTTACCCTTAATATCTCAAAAACGACTCAAACAATTTATACCAAATCACAAAACGCACAATTTGCACACCAGGGTCTTGCTTCCTGATGAATTTGGTATAATTCCATTCAGCAGGTTTTGCTGTGGCCCATCTTAAAAAAGACTACGGAAAAAGAATGGGGATTCTACATTTTGGGATACCACTTTTTTCTTAGCCCCTGGTGGACAGATCATCCCAAGACTTTCCAGGAAGGGTCAGAGGTGTATCAACTTTATTTTTAGAAAGTTTTGTGAAGATTGGTCAAATGAGGCCAAAGTTATTAGCAAACATAAAACCTTTCAATTTATGGAAAAGCAGACCTAACTAGAACTAGCTAGTGGTGACTGCCACTGGGCAATACATATATTACCCAGTGGCCCAGTGGCCAACCGTTACAATTAATTAGTGGCCCTGGAGGATGGCGTCCACTGTGCCTTTAAAGACTTTAAGAGGAGGGCTATGCTGTCCCCTCCAGTGTAAATAAAAGTGTCCTGGGGTTCCCAGGGCCTAATAAGGCTTTGGGAGGGGGGCCATGCGGGCTCCCACACTTTTTTTAAATCCCTGGTATGGGTTAGAGCCCGGGTGGATGATGCATGTCTATTTGTTTTGGGGGGAAACATGTGGTCCACCACTCCATGTCTTGTTTGACACTGGGAACTCCATACCCCGAGGCCCAAAGTATTTTTAACGGGAAGGGGGCATGCAGCCCTGCTAACCAGGCCTTTTAGGTATCAGGGGCCCCATCCCCTGTGGCCCAAAGTATTTTTAAGGGGAGGGGCACGCTGCTTTTAGCCAAGAAGACCCCATTTTCTGGGGCCCAATTTCATTAATTAGGGGAGAAGAGCATGCCTACACTCTTCCCGAGCTGTTTTGCCCCATGAACCCAATCCCCTGTGGCCCTGGAGACCCCATACACCAGGGCAGCTACTTTTTGAAGAGGGAGTGGGCCACGTTGGCTCCTGGTCTGAGCCAATATTGGCACCAGGTACCCATCCCCTGGGGCCGTGTCAAGTGCTGTTTCCCAGTGAGACTGCCCCCAGGAAGCAGCAGGGAAACTTGTGCTTGCTCCCACCTGCCGTAAGTATTTTTTAAACTCCCGTCCACTGGGAGCAAACACAAAGTCTGCTCCCAGTGAGTGAAATCTTTAAAAATGCTCCTGCCGGCTGGGGGCAAACTAGAATCTGTTACCCTGTCTGCACTGAAGTGGGCAGGGAAACAGATCAAGATATTGCTCACGCCAAGAGGGAGCAGCATAAATAACTGCTCCTTTCAGGCCAGAGCAATGCTGGTTCCTGATGTCATCAATGATGTCACTGACCATGTCATGAGTGATGTAATATCTGTGGTCATTAACGGTGCATTGCAGGGGAGTAAGTTATAGTTAGCTCAGATAACTATAACTGCTGAATTTCTATGGTTTTGTACCAGTGAAATCTTAGCCTAACACTCCTGAAACCTTTTGTTTTTTGAGTGTATATATATATTACCTACTGGTGGTCGCCAGTAGGTAGTGTAAGTTAGGACCTTTTTTTCTATTCAAATAGTGTTTTTTCTTTTCCCAATAGCTTTGACACCTTTTGACGAATCTTCATGAAATTTTCAAAACCAATGGCCCGCTCATCTCAGCTGTTGTGTTTAAAGTTTTGAGGTGATTAGTAAAGTGGGAGCAGTGAAAAAGAGAGGGTCCCAAAATGTGTTTTCTCCATGTTAATTTCCATATGAAACTTTAGACACGGCTATAGCCCGAACTGCTGAAAGGAATTAATCCAGATTTGGCAAGAAGGTAGCTCTTGGTTCAGAATGCACTCTTTTTTTAACTGGTGTAAATCCGTTCCGTGGTTCCTGAGAAATTTTTAAACATTACTCAGATTTACAAATATGGCTGCAGAGGATCCGCAAACACTCCCGATCTCGAGCCTGCCATCTGATTGGCTGCCAACAGATCCAACCAGGAAGTGTTGGTATCCAACTTGTGACTCTATTGAATCGAGGCACAAGGAAAAAGGTTGATAAACATTAGAAAGTAAAAAAAGGTGGGAGGGTAGAAACACCCTAAGTCCTAGGCCTGCTGAGGGTGTCCTACAAGGATCACCAGAGCCCCCCCAAATTATTTTTTTTAAATTTTCGGCGAGAGCTGCGTAGGGTCCGCAAATCTCGCAGAAAATAAAAAAAACTAAAACAAAACGCGGTCTCCCGTGCTTCGTTTCTTTTAAGGCCCCAGGCGAGCCAGATCACAGGAGCAATTGTGTAATTAAATGTGCAGGGCCTGTGGGGGCCCCTGCAGCTGCAAGGACCACCACCTCCCTGGGGCTATTTATGTTTAATGCGTCGGCCATGCGGCCCCCCGCAGCCCGGGGACTGCCAACTCCCCAGGGCTATGCTCAAATAATGTGTGGGGGTGCTCAAGCCCCCCACACAGCCCCAGGGATCACCACCTCCAGTGGCTTTAGTATTGTTGGAGTTGGGCCACGTGGCCCTGCTCCTGGAGCCATAAATGGCCCTGGGGACCACCACCCCCCAGGGCCGGCCCCAACAAGAGGCCAAGCCCTGTGGGATGGGGTCCCCGATGCCAAAAATGGCCTGGGCTGGGGGCAGCGCACCCCCTCTTTTAAAATATATACAAAAAAATAAAAAGAAATGGCCAAGCCCCGGAAGATGGGGTCCCTGGGGCCGAAAATAGCCTGGGGGAGGGGGTCTGCTCAGCCTCCTTCCCTCCCTCCCTTAAAGAATAACAAAAAATGGCCAGACCTGGGGGATGGGGTCCCTGGGGCTGAAATCAGCATGGAATAGGGCTGCATGGCCCCCCTCACTCATTCATTTATAATTAAAACATAGGCTTAGCCCCATTGGATGGGGTCCTCAGGCCGAAATAAAAAAATTGGTCAGATCTCAAGAGATGGGGTTCCCAGGGCCCAAAAGTGCTAAGGGAAGGGGGCCACACAGCCCCCTTTCCTAAATGTAAAAAAAATACACAAACCAACAACTCCTCAGAGGCCCTGCCACCTTTCTCCAATACTCTGCAAATGCACCTCCTGGTGCACTCTTGGTTGGGGATGAAGTCCTCATTGCTGCTGAGGATCCTTAGGGTGAACTAGCCCACCAGGTACCTCCAGTAAGCCACACACAGTGGGATTGCTGAGAGATGGTCAAAGGCTATGCCCCTTTTTACACCACTCTGCAAACATGCCTGTTGTCGCACTGCTGGTGGGTGGATTAGGTCCCCTTGTGTCCTGAGGGCCTCTGGAATAAAGTGCACTGTGTGTTTTTTTCTTGTTTCTTGATCCCCAGTAGAGAGCAGCAGAGAATCGTCAGAACGAGCGGAGAGCAGTCACAGCTGAAGCAAGCTAGCTGAAGCAAGCAAGCAAGCGGGCGGGCAGGACGACGAATGACATCGCCTTCGCTAAATTCAGCAGTACGGCGTCCAAGGCCCAGCTCAAGCCAATCGTCCCGTTACTGGCAGAGGGACCCCCAACACTGAGCCGGGACTGCGGCGACGCGGCGAGGCGCGGCGAAGCGCATTGAATTGGCGTACTGAAACGCTCTGCCTCCTTGCATCCTTGCCTCCTACCGGCACACGGCACCCAGGCATACGGCATACGGCTTCCCGCCCACGAGTGAGGGAGGGCAGGGTAGAGCAGCGGCGGACCACTGCGTGCCACGATGGATCACAGCGGCCCATTGACGACACTAAACGGTGAGAGGGGTGAGATAATCGGCATCAGGCATTTGCATTTGCATTGTATCAGCATCAGCGGGCCCCCTGAGTACTGCGGATTGTTAATTGCATACAACGCATACAAAGCACACAAAGCACTAGCGCAATTAACAGCTCAAATCATGCGCCTACCTCACGCCTGGGCAAACTTGCGAGACGCAGGGGGAGAAGTAGCGTGACTATCCAGAGCCAAAGAAATAAAGCTGCCGAATTGCGACCTGCGATCTGGGAAGGAGACTGTGAAGATAATTTGGGTGACGCCTTCCAGCGGCATTTGGCCCTGAGTGCCAGACGATTTTACTAATTGTAGACTGGCACAGCCTCACATTTTCTCTTTTAGACGTTTACCACCCCCCCCCCCCGCAATCTGTCAATCAGCCATCAGTGTGCCGGACAACAGTACCTGCGCCTTGCTCCGGTTCCTGCACTAGATAAGAAGTTATTCTAAATCCGGCGGAGAGGCAAAGAGAGGCACTAAGCGCCCCCACCCCAGCAGGTGATCAACAGGTAGCAAGTGTTCTGACACAGCGGGCTTGAGGCACCCGCAACATAATTTTGGGTCATTTTGATCATTTGACGCAAAGGTAGAGCCGAACTGACCCGAATCCAGAATAACTATGAGGTCCGGCAAAGTAAGAAAGGCTCCAGGCGATAAATCAACTGCGTTAAAGGACACAACAAAACGGAGAAGAGTCGATAAAACAAATGCAAACAAGGCAAACAACACCTAAAAAACCTTTAATCTCACCAATTGCTTCCCTCTTCGAAAAATCTGCATCAAACAAAAACTCTTTACAGAGCTTACAATTCCAATTCTTGAAAGATCCAGGGTCAGCACTGTTTTCCTCCACAGCAGAAGTTGCGGGATTATCGACACCCTTGGACCCAGAGAAAGACTTTGCAGCAAACAATCAGCGGTTGGAAGATGCTGAGCAAAAGCCTATTTTAGGGACTTTAACTCCCCAATCTAATGAAAATTGCGTCTCCCCTGAAGGACAAGATCATTTAACATATCCTGCACACAAGAAAAACCTGACTGAGACAAAAACCAGCATAATCACATCAGCAATAGTTCACTCTGCCTTGGATGATCTTATTGTTACATCCACACAACAAAATCTTCAAGCAAACTCAATAAGTCGAACTCCAATTCTAAGTCTGGAAGCAACAAATAAAACCCAACAAAACCAAATACAACTATTTCATTCAAGCTTTGATGAGCTTTCCCAACTATGGCTTAACCCTAGCCACTCATTTGATAAAAGCAAAGAGAAAGATCCACTGGCAGAAACAATTTCAGCCCAAGAGGAGATTCAAGAGGTGGCAAATGCGGAAGCTGGAAAGAGTAGCAATGACGAGGGCCTACAATCATCAGACTCGAGCTACAACATGACTCAACGCAGGTCAACGGGTCCTATTGAAACTTATTTACCAGCAGAAAACGTGACGCATAATAAATCAACAACAAATGAGGCCAAGATTAATTCCCGCAAGGAAGAAGGGCCACTGGATTTTGTAGCTCCCCTCTTACGAGCATTACAAACATCTACGACAACTTTAATAATGCAATATGATAAATTGGATATCCAAATTGACTTAATGAATGTAATCGCATCATATATAGCGGGGAAAAATACGAAATTAGACAATCTGAATAACTTAATTAAAAGAGCTCAAGCAAACACTCTTGATCTCCAACCATCTTGCCCTTGCGGACCAATTCTTGATAAAATGAGCATCTTACCAACTGTTCTAGAACAGATACTTACTCTAAACAAACGCTTTATTAACCCTGATACGGATTCAGACCAACTGGGCACTCCCAAAATTGAGCACCAACCTCTATTCAATAACGAGTATTCTGCAGGGCAACCGAATAAGGAAGAAGTCATTAAACACGGTAACACTATAATTAGCAATAAAACCAGCGAAAAATCTACGCCTGAGGCAATCATTTCTGAACCAATAAAGCAACTACTAACTAAGAGACAAAGGAAAAAAGAACGGAAAGCTAGAACAAAAAATGCAAAGCAGTTACACAACCAGGCATCAGAATGAATCCTATTTTTTTCAAATCTAAACACAAGGGGAACACAAGAGGACTGTACCAGGGAAACTAGTCCGGATGCAATAGTAGGAGCTAATAGGTCCACTAATGCAAACCTGTCGTCCAAAAAGGAACCTAAGGGCTCCCTACTATCGGGAAGCCCAATAAGCTCCCTACATATGACAGAAAATCTGCAGAATGCCTCGCTAAAAGCGAACAATTTGCCTGTCACTGGCTCAGATAAAAATTCCAACAAAACTGCGACTTGGGACAAAAACAGTGATATCTACCCAGAGGACAAGATGCAGTCCAATGATGTTCGGAAGAGCATGCCACCTCAATATCTGGTGCCAGCCCTGGAAATCAACAACACGGCAAGGCACAAACAACCAATCAACATAATAACAAAACCAACATCTCAAAACACGCAAATTGGAGACCATTCAGCTGGCATTAAAAGGGCACCTGACTGCACTCTTAGCCAATTACAAATGGAACATCGTAAAGAAGCAGGAAAAACGGATTTGACTGCTATTGCTCCACAAACAATGCAACAACGAATAGAAGCACAAGATATTGTAGACAATCCCCCATCACATTATCAAAATCAAACATCAGAAATTCAGAGTAATCTGATTCAGAGTAATTTAAAGTCAAGTTTAGACTGCTCTAAACCTGGTGACATCTGTCTTCAAATTATTTTGACGCCGGAGTATAAGACACAAGGTAGTCATGACATATTGAACAGGAGCAACATCTTGAAACTCATGGCTGAAATTAAGGAATAGAGTGACATTAAAACTACTGATCTAGAACGGGTTCAATTCCTAAGTGGAACAAATGATATAATAAATAACCAAACACTGACTACTTGGAAATCCCCTGCGACAGTGCAACTACTACTAGGGAAATCGGGTACATTTTAAGCATGGGGTATCCAAGTATCACAGCCCACTATACCACGATATCCGCTTCCTCTTAAGAAACATAGCAGTTTGTATCTTACTAGGAAACTGGCTGAACTTGCTCCCCAAAAGCCAGTCTACTCGATTCTATATAATGCCAAAGGCAGAAGTGATGTAGCCATTACACAAGAAGGATCTGATGTAGAAAAAGTCGGGGAATCCCTAAAATCAAGCGATACGTGGAAATGGCTCCCTGGCATGTTAAAGGACAAATGGAAGAATTGACCGAACGGAGCTGAGATGAATCACGCAGTAAACAATGACATACACGTACTATCATGGAATATCGCCGGTGCCAAAAGACTGTTAGAAGATGGATTAGCTTTAGATGAATGGGCTAACTGCGATATAATCGCCTTGCAAGAAACATGGCTGCAAGAAGAAATTGCATTGGCCGGCTTCACTCATTACACAGTAGCCGCAAAAAAATGTAAAACCTATGGTCGAGCCATTGGAGGCCTTTCAGTTTACGTGTCACCAGCTTTAAAAATCAATTCGGAACAACTTAAATCCCCAGACCCAAGCATTCAGCTAATTAAATTATCAGGACAAAACTCTTACAATAACAAGGCGATAATCCTGATTAATTATTATACTCAACCTAATCTTCAAGTAAAAAAGATAAAAAATGCTTTGCTATGCAACGTAATAATGGGTCTACGAAGCACAGAGCCATTATGGAACATAATACTAACCGGAGACTTCAATTCCAATCTGATATATTCCCCAGAGGAAGACGAAATATTAGCAGCAGAGAACAAGGCATTGGAGTGTTCCTCAGCAGAAACAAGGCAGCACAAGGACTCTAAAGGACCGATTAGGCACACACTTGGTAATGGAGCTAGAGTATCTAGCCATGCGCGTCCTGAATGGAAGGACAGATGAAGACCGACCGCCGAAAAAAACTTATTACGGCACGCATGCCCAATCAACATTGGACTTCACCATCGTAAGTCTTTAATTGATCCCCCTACTGATCACTTTTTATATTGAATATACACCCATGAGTTATTATGCGATGCAACATATTAAATTCAACTTCTGCATGGAAAGACTTCAACCTTCATATATACTAGAGGGCCAACTATGTACAATTAACCAAAAACGAATAAATTGGACTAATTCAAATGAAGAGAGTGGTTCTCAATAATAGAGGACACAATGAACAAGATACAAGTTTGGACCCTCTTTCTGGAGATACTAAAGACAAAAATGAAATCATCAAACACGAGGGTTAAGAGAGTCAATCCAAATATGAAACTGCCAAAGGAAATGCAAGATTTAAGAAGGGATCTACGCAGAAGTCAAAAGAAGCTGCAGCTGAATGACAAAGATCGGCACCATTTACCATTTGGAGAATTTTTTTGCACAAAGAAATTTTTATTAAAAAAGGGTCTGGGAGTATAGAAAAAGGGCGAACAATGATTTCTGAACTAATCTGCTGGCCAGTTCTAAACTCCCGGATTCAAATACATTTTGGAAGATCATAAACCAACTAAGAAGACCTCGAAATGTACTAACATCGAATGTTCAGGAAACCGAATGGGTTACTTTCCTCTCGTCAAAATTTAAAGAAAATCCATTAAAGGTATCTGGGCAGCAATTCATTTCAAAACATCATAATAAAACCAGGACCGAAGAAGAATTCTGCAGTCAGTCACCAACAACCGACCTAAGGAATACCTCACTCTCTATAGCAACATATGGCACCTACTCTGTAGAGGAGATAATTAAAATAATTAGAAAGGGCAAAAGCAATGGAGCACCGGGGCCGAATGGTATCCCGCAAGCCACCTACGAATATGCACCTGAATACTGGGGCTCACCCCTGGAAAAACTCTTTGCAGATGTGCAAACCCATAACCTGATTCCTGAAAGCTGGCAAGGCTCCCTCATTACGCCCATATATAAAGGTGGAGACAGATCTAACCCACTTAATTATCGACTAATAGCATTGCAGGACGTAGAAGCCAAATATTTTGCATCACTACTTCTAAAAGATCTGGTAAACTGGTCAGGAAAAAAAGAAATGATCCCAATTAACCAAACTGGATTTAGAGAAGGAATCGGAACAACTTCAAACATTTTATGCATTACAATGATTGCCGAAAAATGCCAGCGTACTAAACAGGATCTGAACTTGTGTTTTATAGACTTGCATGCCGCCTTTGATAGTGTGGATCTGAACTTACTATGGGCTAAGCTGAGAGCACGGGCTGTACCAGAGAGCATATTAAGGGGCCTGTTGTTATTCTACTCTGACACTTGGACACAAATTAAACTAGGAGATGGATCCCATTTATCGAGAAAAGTATTCACAACAACTGGCTTAAAACAGGGTTGCGTCCTGGCTCCACAATTTTTCAATCTATTTATTTCAGACCTCTCAGGCAAATTAAACAACTGCAATGCCCACTCTCCGAAACTAGGCAATCTACAACTTACACATCTCGCATATGCCAACGACATAGTGCTTATGAGTTTAACAAAAGTTGGTCTGTCCAGACTACTAACAGAACTGTCGGAATTCCTGTTTGCAAACAAGCTTGCTCTCAAACTATCAAAAACAATGTTAATCACTAACCAACGATCAGCACATCTCAACATCTGGCTGGAAGGAAAACAGTTGGAAAGGGTATCAAATTATAAATACCTGGGATATTATATTGACGATAAGCTTGGCCTAAAAGACCAGAAAAACTATCTGAAACAAAGAGCAGGAGCCTTAATATTTGCACTTAGCACTCTGTCAAAAAAATTGGAAGGCCCCTCGTTAAAACCACTACTTACAGTGATTGCTAGCAAAGTACTCCCCACCTTAGCATATGCTAGTGTAGCAATGCACGGTAAGGATTCTAATATTTTAAACAACTTAATTACAAAAATCTACAAAAAGGTCCTTCAATTTCCTAGCTCAGCCTCACCAGCGCAGATGTGTCTAGAATTCGGTCTAATAAATGAATCTCTGGGAAGACTCTACACATGCATCAAGGTGTGGTACCGAATTAAGCAGAACGCCACTGATAATAATCTTAATAGATTTTTATGGCAGGAGCTGGAAACGCAAAAAAACTCAGAAGAAAACAAAGTCTTGACCTGTGCTTTGGAGCAAACATGCACTGCAAATTTGTGGGACAAAAACTTGCCATTTATCTCATTTAAACAGGCATTAAATAAGGCAGCCAAATTTAATTCGCTGATTACTGACAAAGATATCTTTTCACACCGCTCCCATTCATGGACTGTGATTAATAGTTACAAAATACTTACCCTGGCGGCCTATTTAGATACAACTTATTCTGTTTTCATCAAAAAAAGGCTGATGGCTCTGAGACTCGGCAAATATCCAACCTTGGCCGAGGAACCTGCATGGAAACACACTGAAACAGTTGTCTGTCGCCTATGTGGCAACATAAAAGAAGACTTAATTCACATTATAGGCCACTGCAAGAAACTGCATCGGGAGCAAACGCTCTTCTTAACGAACGTTTTTCTGGCCAAGAGACTACGCACCTACAGGACGGCTGTTATTGGTGGTTTGGACTCAACTGCCCCTATAATCAACTGCAAGATGATAAAGTTCTTGATGGCCCTTGAAAAATGCTTGAAAGCAATTCAGCATTTTTAGATCTAATAAGACTTTTCTTCTGATTCAATTCTTTTTCTTTGAATTGCATTTTTTTTAGCCTTGGAAGAATTATCATTAGAATTGTATTTCGATGAAATTTACTTATTTTCTTTTATGAGATCTTATTTTCTTTTTTTAATATTGGTTGCTTACTGTAAAGGATATTTGTTATGGTTTTAATTAACTAAACAATAAAGTTTAAATAAAAAAATAAATAAAAGTGGACTTCATCCCCCAACCAATAGCATGCCAGGAGGTGCGTTTGCAGAGGGGAGGAGAAAGGGGCGTGGCCTGTGACCACCTCTCAGCAATCCCAATGTGTGGGACTTACTGGAGGTAACAGGTAGGCTAGTTGGCCCCTAAGGATCTCTTGCAGCGAATTATCAGTGCTGTCACTGACCATGTCATTAATGAAGTAATATGTGATGTCATCTGCGGTGCATTGCGGGGGCGCGAGTTATAGTTAGCTCAGCTTACTATAACAACTGAATTTCTCTGGTTTTGTACGAGTGAAATGTCAGCCTAACGGTAATGTTCCTGTAACTTGTGTGTTTTCTGTGAGTATATATAAATTGAGCACAAAACATGGGTCTTGAAAATATATGCTGTTATCTCAGATACATAGATGATATTTTTATCCTATGGCAAGGTGATGAACAAGAGGCACTCAGGTTTGTAGAAGCTATTAACCAAAACTCCCTCAATTTGCACTTCACTTCACATATAAACAAATTAAAAACAGAATTTTTAGATGTACAGGTGTACATTTAGAATGAAAGAATTGAGACAACCCTATATAGAAAATTTACCACCGGAAATGCAACGCTTCATGCTACCAATATATGCATCCGAAGCATTTAATATCCAGCATTAGGTACGGTGAGATATTAAGACTAAATGTATTTGCAGCTCCACTATGGACTTTGATCTTTGCCTCAATGATATGATTTTACGATTAAAGGCACAAGGTTATACGGATAAAACTTTACAACAAGCTATTGATAAGGCTAAACTTAGATCTAGAGAAAGCCTTTTCAAAACTAAGGATTCTACTGAGATTGAAGGTGGATCACAGGAAGCCACATGCGAGACTATCACTACTAACGATTGTCCAAGATTAATAACTATGTTTAGTAGTGAGGAAAGAAATATCAAGGCCATTATAAAGAGCAATTTGCCTATTCTACTAACTGACACAGTGCTTAAACGGAGGCTCCCAGATATTCCCCCGATTACATTTAGACAAGCCAGAAATATGGGTACTATTTTAGATAAAACGGCCCCAGAAACTGGACAAAATGTCTCATGGCTCAAGCCCCCCAATGGGTTCCGAAGATGTATCAGTTGTAGAGCTTGCAGATTTGGTGTAAACACTACACACTATTCTACTCCTTTCAGCACGTGTGAGACAGCAATTGGAGGCAACTTTAATTGCAAAACAGAATTTGCTGTGTATGTCTTGACATGCACCTGTGGCTTGAATTACATAGGAAGTACCAAGCTACAGGTGCATGTCAGGATATTACAGCATCTAAGGGGTATTCTTCACAGCGACCCTACCTATCCGATGGCCTGACATTATAAAAGTACTCATAATAATGACGTGGCCTGTTTAAAATACTATCTAGTTGGTGCTGTACCTAAGATGCGGAGAGGAGGCAACCGAGAACGACAATTGAGACAATTAGAGACAAAAATTATTTTGGAGTTTGATAGTAGATGGCCTAATGGGTTAAATAACACTGAAGATTTGCATAATTTCCTCTAATGAGCTCATCTCCCCATGGCAATACTCCTGATAATGTATGAATATTATCATCCATGTCACTTTGTTTCTGGTCCCCGTAGTGAAATTTGAATGATTCTGGTTTCTTTCTAGATGCTATCTCAATATATAGGTTCACTAATATTGAGCACAATATGTAAATGTGTTTATTGCCTGAAAACAACATACAGAATTCTTTAACTTTGTGCCTGATGATACTATATATATTTGTTTGTATATATTTATATTTATTTTTCTATCGCTTTTTAGAATTATTTATACTGATGAATTTTAGAGGGATATTTATAAGATTTTAACAATATTATCTTAGGGATCTGAGACATTTTTATTGTTATAAATATTGGTATGCTTCTTGAATCATACAGTTTGCACTTTATATATTGCTTCTTTGCACAGTCTTTGCACAGTTTTTTGCACTTTGAACTAGTTGCTGCTTTGTTATTTTGCACTATTTCTACCATAGATAATTTGAAAGAGTGGCAGACCTCCTCTCACCCTAATATAACCGTTGATACACACATTCAAAAATAGAACCTACAATTTTCATAAAAATGGAGATACCAGTTAGAACAACCTATTCAGTAATTCCAAAATCTACATACACATTCACTCATTCACCAACAGTTCTATATAGTCACTCATACATGTACTCACTCATCATATGTACTCATACACCTATACATCCTGTTACACACCTACACTTATACATAGAGTTATTCACACATATACTCACACATGCAAACAAACTATCAAACATCCATGCACTTGCATATACAGCTCTACACACACCACTACACTTATTTCTACAGAAACATACACATACTTACTCTCTTAAACAATCAGTTATAGAAACACATACTTATTTATGCAGGAACTCTTCCAATCTGTCACTGTCATATATCCTTACTTATATACATCAATACTCACATATACTAGTTTAAAACATATGTACTTACTCATAAAGACACTATTGAGGCAGTCATTCATTCACTAACACACCCAGACACACACTCATTCACCCATACAGTCCTGCACACATGCTGTCTTCAAAACACATACAAACAATGAGTCAGTCATTCATGCATCTGTTCGCTAAGTAATACCCCCTACCAAACCATACAGACACTCATTCTGATACTCAAAAAAACAACTAATAACCCATATAGACACTCATGTAGCTACTCACTAACCCATGCAGCCACTTATAAACAAAGTGAGACACTGATACAGATATTTACATATTTAAACATTACTCGCTAATACATGTATTCACTAAGATATACTTAATAGGTCAGTTATACAATCAATTTTACAAAAAAAAACATTTAGACACTTATTTACCCATTTATTCTTCCATCAACCGTTAGATATACATATATAAAAAATATTTCTTTTTCAGAAAGACACACATTCACTGAATGATGTCATCAGTGTTGTCATTTGAGATGTCATCAGTGATGTCATGAGTGATGTCACTGACCATGTCATGAGTGATGTAATATGTGACGTCATCAGCAGTGCATTGCGGGCGCGCGAGTTATAGTTAGCTGAACTAACTGTAACGGGGAATTTCAATGGTTTTGTATGAGTGAAATGTCCAGCTAACTATAACATGTGTGAAACCTATGTTTTTTTCAGTGAATATATATATATGTATATATATATGTATGTATGTTGGCTTGTTTTTGCAAGTGTGCAGATTTCATGTGTGTATTGTGAGTTCCGCAGAGTGGAGTTTTTTCCTCACTCGCGATCGTCAACGTCAAGTTGGTGACCGCGCGCAAGGAAAATCAACCTCCCGGCGTGATTTTTCCTCCTTTGCGATCGTCAACATCAAGTTGGGGACCGCGGAAAATAAACATTCCAGCGAGATTTCTCAATGTGGGGTGGTCAGGTATGTCATTGCGAGCTGTTGCATATGCTCGCGACTGCTCGCGATGAGAAACTGCTAGTTCGCGTTGAGAAAGCTGCCGCTCAAGTAAAAGTCTACTCGAGCAGCAGAAAAGGGAAAGAAGAGACCGCTTGCACTGTGTAAGGTGCCGTTCGATATGATTGCACAGTGTGGACAAGCATCCGCAGTGTGCAATCACCGCGAACTGTATTTTTCTGCGGAACTCCTCCGCTTGCGGAGCTCCGTGTAGCGTGTAGCGTGCAGAGTTTTTTTTAACACTTTGCGGAGTTCGGCGTAGGGCAAATCTGTGAACTTCTCCCAGGGTTAACTGCAATGTGGGAGTTCACTGCAGGAAGATCAGAACGCTGTACAGGTGACATAGGCTGGAGTTGGAGGATGCTGATGGGGTATGGTTTCACTGAGAAGATATACTTCACACTACTTGCTTCTCTGTTACTTTGGTTATCCACACATAGAAAGGCACAAGGCAAGTTGTATCTGTCATGCTAGGTTTGAAATTCCCATTCCTTCAATGCACTTGTTTCATGCTATAGTTGGTTAGCAGTGCGTGGCTAAATAGATGCCATTTATATTCACGTTATGCAACCCACTGAGTTATCACCGTAGTGTGCAGGCTTCTGTTAGCAAGTGTGATTTCATTTTGCATTTCTTAATCCTTATTGGGCTGATTAGACTGTGCCAGAGTTAGGCCTCATTGCTCATATTGCTTGCCTCAGCAGAACGATGTGTTTCGTTATTATTTTCTCTTCTATCCAAGGCTGTTTTCTCGACTTGCTAATGAATAGACCATTCTGCCCTTGCATGCTTATCTGAATGTGCAGTTTCTGCTTCCACGTTAGGAGATGCTAAGACCCAGCACCGTAGCCTTGAATACCTGATAAAATGTTCCCATCTGGCAGCTGTTAGCTCACCCTACTGTGCCTTTTAGTTCAAGATCGGCCTAGGCAGTTAGTTTTCCATGGTGGGCGTGGTTGGAGGCTTCTTGGAAGGAATGATTATCCACTGTAGACGGTTGGGGTGCCAGATCCCCCGGCAGACATCTTAGGGTGCAAGTCATGATGGGCTCCTCTGCAGAGTATTGCCAATAAAGATGTATGTTTGTATTCTCTACTGTCTGACCGACTCTTCAGTTTTGAGCAGACAGTTGATGTTTGATTCTCTAAGAGTGTGGCAGAAAGAAGCAAAGCAGCGCTGTATGAGAGCAGAGAAAGAGGCTCGGAAGAGGCAGATGCAAACACAGAAAGCAGTGGGTTTTGAGAGGGAACGGGTAGAGAAAGGTATAGAATGTGCCGATAGAAAGTTCCAATTACAGACTGATAAATGTTATGTTACTAGAGAGGAAGGTGGTGATTTTGTAGAAGAGCTATTGGATTATTGCCCTCCTCCTACTTATGCCCCTGAACGGATACACCCCACAGTCCTGATGTCCCATCCTTCGGCCCCTAGTGCCGCTATCTCTAGTGTTTCTGTTTCTGGCACTACTGCCTCAGCCCCAGACCCACTTTCTTCCCCTCTACCCGCACCAGTCACCGGGACTGGAGCGTGAGCTCCCCTGTCCTGTCTATCAGTTCCGTTTGGACTGCTATGCCCCTTTTCACACTTTCACCCCTCCAGCCCTGTCTCCCTACATGATGGTACCTGCATCCGCTCTTTCCACCTTGGGTGTGCCCCCCAAATACTGTCAAATGTTGAAACACCTGTGCGTGGGATGCATGAAGCAAATTGGGCAGCAGTGCGAGACCGCATGGAGAAAGTGTTGGTGCGTTCTGCTGTTGGTGATGAAGAAAAGCAAATGGTGGCAAATTAAGCGGCTCAGTTGGCTTAGAACCCGATCTATAGTGTGGAGGATGTGTGGAGTGTGATGAAAGATTATGAGCCCTTCGTACAGCAGCATGCTCTTAAGCACATGTCGGCCACGCTAATAGGACTATGGGAACAGTGTTTTCAGGGTATTGCAACGCAGATCATCTATGACATACAGGACAGGGTATATGCTATAGGTATGGCTCCTAATTAGGTTTTTGCCAATGTAACGACACTGGTGTGTTACCGTGGCAGACTGCTCCAAAAGGTTTCGACATTTGGGGCACAGCACCCTATGAGGGAGGTCCATCCCAATCACCATCCTGAAATATCAGAACTGCATGACTCCATGGACACATTAATTAATCCACGAGTTGATTCTCAGTTCCAGGAGCAGTGGATCTATACTCCTTGGAAGATTAGTGAGGTCCTATCCCTAAAGAGTCAGCTGCCAGACCCCCCCCAAAAACCACTGTATATTATAAGGAATTGACGGAAGGGCCTCCTCCACAGTGATGACATTAGCTGATATTGAATTGTTCTTTGGTCTGCTGTTACCAGTGGATATATTTATTTATAAAGTTTTATATAGCGCGAACTTGACCCAAGAGAGTATCAGAGCGCTTTACATTTAGGATCGTAGCTTAACAAGTTACATCAGATACAAGAGCATAGTGAGGGACAGTAAACATAAACAATGTTTCAATAATTTGTAGGATGGAGGGGAGGAAGGAGAAGTAGCGGGGAGGCGAGGAGGAACAATGCCCAATGTCCGGCTGGGTAGGTGAACGGTCATGGAGGAAATCCAGGGCCAATCTCCTGATTAGCTGTCAAGCAGCTCCACCGTCATCAGCCATATTGCTCAGGGCTCAGCGTTCAGGAAAAAACTGTTTTTAGTTTATTTGATTTGCGAAGGTTATATAGCGCTATCTAGACCTGGAGGTATCAGATCACATAACCAGGGGAACTTTGTATTAGAAGGTACATCAAAAGGATTATGGAGCGCTGGCCAGACCCATAGGTATCAGAGCGCCATAACAGAGAAACATTGCGTTACAAATTAGATCAGTTACAATAGCGTAGTAAGGTACAGTAAACAAACAACGAGGTTGAGAGAATTTATAGTAAAAGGAGGGGAGGAAGGAGCCATAGCAGAAAGACTCGGAAGAACTGTGTCCATTGTCCGAAGAGACAAATAGAGAGGGAAAGGGGAGAGGTAGAGTGAGAAGGGAGAGGACAAGGGGGAGGACGGAAAAGAGATAAAAGGAATGTCAACCCAAGGACCGGGTGGGTAGGTGACGGCCAAGAAGATAATCCAAAGCCAATCTCCTCAATAGCTCTCTAGGAAGCTCCAACGGGCATCGGACCAAAAGCTGGAAAAAAAGGCGACAAGGAGAAATCAGAGCACCAGAAATACGATGAGGGAGGGTGGGCGAGATAGGGAGAAGGGGAGAAACTGTGCCAAAGGTGAGGCTGAGCAGGTGACGGTCAGGGGATGAGACAAGGCCGATCTCCTCATTAGCTGAACAGAGCAGCTCCACAGGGCGTCAGACAAAATGCTCAGACTCCGCTGTCAGGGTAGAGATCATGTGTATGCCGGGCGAGACAAGTAGAGAGGGAAAAGAGGAGATGGGAGTGAAAAGGGAGTGGATGAGTGGGAAGATGGAATAAGAGATAAAGGGAAAGTTGGCCCAAAGATCGGAAGGGTAGGTGACAGCCAGGGAGGAAATTCAAAGCCAGTCTCCCCTAGAGCTATCAGACTCCCAATAGTTCTTAAAAAGGACACTAGATCTCACCATTGCCCTCCACGGAGTTAGAAGGGGGTCTGATGAGGTTTGCCTGCACCCATTTGAGTTGTGGCTTGATTTTGAAAACAACAGGCAGTTGTAAGGAGAATGAGTGGCATCTCGCTGTTGAATTTGAGGTAATATGTCATGAGGAGCCGCCATTTTAGGGTCAGACATCCATGGTTACATGACCATGTCTCGGTAGTAAGTACAGTTGCTCGCTCGATTTGGAGCCACGAGTTACAACTAGCTTAACATCAGTGAAGCTTACAGTATGTAGGCATGTAGGCATACCGTGTTTCCAACCTCTCGTTACCCGCTCCTATTGTGGTGGTCTCTACAGCAGCCCCTGGTACATACACAGGATCATGCCTTGGAGTTAGGTGGCACTTGGGATGAGATCAAGACGTGGGATAAGCCCAACGATAAGCTGAAAGCAGAGCTCCTAGCTCTACTGGGGCGTATTATCACCTACATACACACACCTACCACACCACAGAGAGTGGATTGGGATAAGTTGACTGTGTGCCGTCAGAAGACGGATGAAACTGTGTCGGACTTCTTTACTAGATTTGAAGGAGTATTTCTCGATTTTAGTGGTCAGGACCTGTCACAGGAGGGTGGTGTTCGTTTGTTTGTTAACAGATTTGTCACTAATTTGCTTCCCGAGATTGCAACCAGGTTGCAGGCTTCGGAAAGTACTTGGACGACATCATCCTTATCGGTGATGTTGAGTATGGCACAGTGCTACAAACATAGAGAGAATGAGGACAAACAGAAGGTGTCGAAAAAATCAAAGGATTTGAAGACGAGGGTGTTGATGCAGCACGTTGCAAGGGGGAGAGGCAGAGGCCGGGTTCGGCTCAGCGGTTACCTAGGTCTACTTGGGGTGGTGCCTCGAGTACACCTCTTGGGCTTAACCAATGTGTCAGCAGGAGGGACATTGGTGGAATGAGTGTCCGGAGTTATTTCAGAAATGTGAGGTCTGAGAGGTTGAGAGTTTAGAGGATGTGGATGAGGAGGAGGAGGCCGAGGGGGGACGCAGTCAGAGAATACATTGTACAATAGGCAGAATGGGAACTATTTTGACGACCCCTGAAGTTGACAGTACTATCATGATGACTATGACATGGAGGAGGTGACGGGGTTGTCTCACAGCTTGGACAGCCAGGGACAGGGCGAGGGAGCTGTTCCGGTGCCTAAAAATCAGCGTGGACCCTACGTCACTGCTGATTTACAGGGCACCACAAAAACAATGTCTAATTGTTACAGGGGCTATGAATAGCTCTGTTTCCCATTCACTGGTCCCGGGGGCAGCTCTGTCTGGCCAAAATAATGTTTAGGTGGGTTTCTCTGGTGTGCCGGTTGTTTGCCCCATTTCCAAACCTCTTGCCTTGACTATAGGCCCCTTCATGGTTGATTCACCATTTTTACTGATGTTCAATTGTGGGGAGAATTCATTGGTACTGGTTTTGTTAAAAAGGTTACATGCAACCAAATTTTGTTCTCCTAATGGTGTATATATGACTATTGGACCACAGGTGGCCCGTGCAAAGCAATGCTTTGCAAAATATGATCCCCTTCCCACGGAGTACCTCACATTGTGGGCTACAGGGGACACGGATGTGGTGTTGCTTCCGATCCCACCAGTCTCCATTCAGATAAAGGACAATGCCAAATTGCCACACATTCCCCAGTACAAGATTTCACAGGCGGAAAAAAGGCCTTAATACAAATATTACAGGATTCGATTAAGTCTTGTGTGGTTGAAGAGACAGTGGCGAATGTGTGTAATAGCCCTATTCTTCCTATTCTTCTGATGCCTACCCTGGCGTTTACCATTTTGTGATCGACCTCAGTACCCTGTGGTCCCAGACATAACCATGATCCTGACATTGATTCCCCCATCAGCCAAATTCTTTTCCTTGATTGACTTAAAATATGATTTCTTCAATATACCATTACCAATCCATACAGATAGCCGATATCTGTTCCAATTTAAAATAGCCGTTCGAAGCTTTAGGTTCTGCCGTGCTCCACCAGGCTATACAGAAAGTTCTAGTATTTATAACCAAGCCTTGAAAGCTCAATTGGACTCCTTGGAGGTTCCCCCTGGTAATGTGCTCTTGCAGTACGTTGATGACCTCCTTGTGGCTTCGGACAATGAGGATGGTTACACAGAAGCCACAGTTAAATTATTGTTGCATTTGGCACATCATGGACACAAGGTGTCACTTTCCAAATTTCAATATTGTAGGCAGGAGGTTACCTACTGTAAAGGAGGGTCGCAGACTATCACCTAAACGCATAGCTGCTATTATTGATATGCCCGTTCCTAA
Organism: Lissotriton vulgaris; assembly: GCF_964263255.1. Classification (NCBI taxonomy): domain Eukaryota; kingdom Metazoa; phylum Chordata; class Amphibia; order Caudata; family Salamandridae; genus Lissotriton; species Lissotriton vulgaris. The sequence continues at coordinate 440,762,393 of NC_141685.1, read as the reverse complement.
GACCCAACGCGAGGTACTCATGTTCATTGGGATAACATGGTATTGTCGGCACTGGATCCCTAACTACTCTCTACTAACAAAAAAAAACCTTCTTTACCTGACCAATTTTGAGCAAGTAGAGGTTGCGCTTTGCTCTGCTCCTGTGCATGGTACTCCTGATTACCAGAAGTCTTTTGTGCTCTACATGCATGAGGCGGACGGTTGCGCGCTTTCTGTTCTAACACAGGGTTTCAGTGGTAAGCAGAGACCCTGTGCATATTTCTCCGCCATGCCGAATAATGTCGCCAGAGCTCTCCCCAGCTGTCAGAGAGCTACCGTGGCGGTGGCATTTTCTATCAGACAATCAGCAAGGTTCGTCCTTGATACTGATCTCACAGTACTGGTACCTCATACTGTGGAAACACTTTTGAACAAGACAAAGACACAGCACCTTACTAGTGCACATCTGACTGGAAATGAGCTGACCTTGTTTGCTCCGCACATTACCATCAAAAGATGTGCCACTCTGAACCAAGCCACGTTACTTCTCCTCCCTTCAGAAGAAAAGGACAATGATGTCTGTGATTGTTTATTTCGGACTGAGGAAGAAATGAAAGAACGGGTAGACCTGACCAATGTTCCCTCTAATTTTTTTCCTCTGTGTGCGGCAGTGTGGGGTCTCTGTGCGCTGCAGCCATGGTTATGTGCGCCAGGAACCAGACCGTGCGTGTGGGTGCAGCGCCAAATATCACTCCAAACTCATGCTTAAACAAGTGAAAAGACTGCATTTTCACACATAAATCGGCACGTTAAGTGTCTTATGGCAGGTTTGCAATTTAGACACACACAATTACATGAATTGGTTATACAGGCAAGTACACTTCGGGTTTAGAAAAGCACAAGGCTCCAATGATAGTACCATTATAAGATTTTACTGCTGTAGATGTAATATTACTTGTTGTATTGTATATCTGGATGCACAGACGGAAAGAAGCAACAAAATACCAGCCAGGTGGCACACTAGGCTAAGCAGAGAGATTTCTATCTTGCGTGATATCTAAAAGAAATGTAGCAAGTCCAAAAGAACGACGTGTGCTTTACATGCTGTTCAATTGGACTTTGGTCAGCCAACTTCAACTAGGCACAAGCCAGGCCGTCTTTAACACTGGTGGAGCCCTGTGTGACAATGTTTGTTGGCGCCCCCCAATGGCCACCTCTACCATGGATTCCCTCACTAGCACCCTTTAATAGCGGCCCTCAAGTCTCCAGAACCACTGGCTCTCTGATTAATTTACATAATACACACATTGCACAGACACAATCATAGGTGTGTAAATCAGTGTATTGGAAGTGTTACATCAGACAAGACTACAAGGTGCAGTGTAGGAGTCATCGATACTAGTAGGCAATATAGTTTAACAATGCTTATTCTGGAAAAGTACGAATTCAGAATTCAAAATGTGCCCCCATGTGTTAGAGGTTCTCATAAAAACAAGAATTGTTTTTTTACCCAAATAAACCCTTTTGGAAAGATTAGGATAATAAAAGACTGGGCAATAAAACATAATGCTCTAACACAGAGGTCTTCAAACTTTTTGCTGCCAAGACCCCCTTGTAAAACCTTTTTAGGCGTAAGGACCCCCTTCCGACAAAAGTTTCTAGAAACTGGTACTCCTCATCATCAACTTTTGATAACCATAATGCACCTGTTAGACCTCATCACATCCATCCATCATTCATCCACCCACACTTTCACACATCCATCCATCCTTTCATCCTTACATCCATCCTTACATCCATACATCCATCCTTCAACTATCCACCCTTTTATCCTTCCATCCATCCTTTACCCATCCACCTTTCCATCCATCCACCCAACATTCATCCACCCACCTTTTCACACATCCATCCATCATTCATCCATGCAACCTTTTATCCATCCATACATCCATCCACCCTTTCATCCATCCATCCATCCATCCATCCATCCATCCATTGATCCTTCATCCGTCCACCCTTTTATCCTTCCATCCATCCACCCTTTTATCCATTCATCCACCCTTTCATCCTTACATCATACATCTATCCTTCATCCATCCACCCTTTCATCCTTCCATCCATACATCCATCCTTCCTTCATCCATCCACCCTTTCATCCATCCATACATCTATCCTTTACCCATCCACCCTTCCATCCATCCACCCATCATTCATCCACCCACCTTTTCACACATCCATCCATCATTCATCCATGCAACCTTTTATCCATCCATACATCCATCCACCCTTTTATCCTCCCATCCATACATCCATCCTTCCTCCATCACACTTTCATCCATACATCCATCCACCCACCCACCCTTTCCTCCATCCATCCACCCATCATTCATCCACCCACCTTTTCTGTGACTCTCTCATGGGATGTAGGGGGGGGGGTCAGTATCTCTGTGTCTTCTTCCTTCTTTCCCGCTCATGGGAAGGCATCTCTGTGCCTCCCTGCTGGGGGCGGGAGGGGGGGACGTGTCACGGGACCCACAGCTCCAGGCCCCATAGCAATCTTAAACCTTGGCAGCTATGGCCTCTGTCCCGCTCGAACTGTCAGCTGAGCAGAGCGCACATGCATCTGCCCGAGCCAGCCACAACAGAGACCTCTACCACTAGCGAGGAGGGGCTGGTGACATGATTGAAAATGGCGGCAAAATAGATGTGGGAGACACCGCCTAATCCAGTCTTTTCTTTTGCTGAATTTATTTATTTATTTATTTATAAAGTTTTATATAGCGCGAACTTGATCCCGAAGGATATCAGAGCGCTTTACAATTTGAGGCCATAGCCATAAGGAATAAAACCAATATTTTCACACCACTGCAGGTGAAATAAAAACCTTCTATTATACAGATATTATCATGACTCTCTCACAACCACCGCTCTCCGCAAATTCAAAAGGGAGACTGCAGCGCATCCCTATAGCTTCGGCCATTTAACGTCTTCGAAAGACAATGCCATTGTACAACTCCCTGGTAGATATGGAATAAATCTACAGCTATCAGAGAGTGAGACAGTGAGTCACTTGGTAACATATAGGGTATTATTTGGTCTAAAACGGTAATATCATCCATTTTATATTTTTAACTGTGTTCAAGGAGGCCCCGAACATATGGGTTAAGCACTGTGAATAACAAATGAGGCAGTGACCACTCGTTACATTATCATATTTAAAGAGCTTCGAGTATCAGAATAAACTTAATGCGGAGCAAAATTTGTCAATGTACCTCCATTGATGTCCTAGCAAACTAGATCAGAAGGGAACGACCAGAAAATATACAGTGTTTAAAGAGTTAGTGGCCTATGTGAAATGTTTTAAACACACCCTGTATGGCCCTCATTATGATAACAGGTTAACTTTCTATCTTCAGATAGTGAAGTACTCATAGATATGACAGCACATGTTGTGTGTGTACCTCCACGGATGTTTAAAGAGAGCAAGCGATAAAGACACGCGAACTCTAATGGGACAGTTGGGATGAGGGATGGGTGCATCCTAAGCCAGTACTTATACTTAATTAAGGAGGCATTCAGCCAGTACACGGTTTGGCCTGTTGTCACTTCCAAGTCACTATTTGTACAACTAATGATGGCTCTTAAGCTGCATGAATAAAGCAGCAGTGTAGTAAAAGTGTTATAAACGTCGAAGAGTCATAAGACATGCATGTAAAACATGGTTTACCTTTTGATGGACAGAATTGATCTATTTCAAACAGACTTGCCTGTTTTGTTTGTGAAGGTGTGAAATGAAATCAATTACATTTTAAAGAGGAGTGGCAAAGCGCTGAATATGGTGATTAAGATCTAATCATAGCTGATGTATGTTCAAATTTGTTTTATAATGGGCTGTGGCTGCGGGCTGTTTGTGGCCCTTTGTGAAGACATTTGTTAATTGCAGCGCCGTCATGCACTGCAATTAACAAACATTTTCACAATGGCTCACAATCAGCCCCCGACCGCGCTCCCTTAAGAGAAGACATTTAGCAAGTCCGTGCTTTTGGAATTGCTAAATGTCTTCTCTTAAGGGAGCGCGGTTGGGGGCTGATTGTGAGCCATTGTGAAAATGTTTGTTAATTGCAGCGCATGACGGCGCTGCAATTAACAAATGTTTTCACAAAGGGCCACAAACAGCCCGCAGCCACAGCCCATTAGTGCGGAGCTTCTTCAATCTTTCCCCCAAACACGGAATTGCCGTTTTCGCGCCGCTCGCGTTTTAAACGCGGCGGCCCGAAAGCACTGACAGGATGTGTGCGCGCTTTCCTCGGGACTCTGCGCGCTCGGGGTCAGCAAGGTGCGCGCGCGCGCTCCCGCGCACGTTACAGGGAACACTGGACCTGACTGATGTTCCCTTATCGACCCCCAAGGGGAACTATATGTCGATGGCTCTTGTTTCAAGCTACCAGATGGCATCACCACTGCAGCCAATGCAATCACAACGCTACACACTGTAGTTGAGGCATCCCGTATCCCACAACAATTGGCCCAAGTTGCAGAGTAGGTTGCCCTTCTCAGGGCTTGTGAGTTGAGTGAGGGAGTGGCCTTTAATATCTATACCGATAGCCAGTACGCCTTTGGGGTCACCCATCATTTTCGGCGCCTTTGGGCAGAGAGAGGGTTCTTGACATCGCATGGACTCTCCAGATGGAGTTCATATAAATGGACCGAGTGATTTGAGTATTCAGTAAATGGATTGAGGCTTACCAAACTAAAGAGAAAACAGCTATGGCGACGGCGAAGGCACTTTTAAAAGAGTTCTTCCTGCGCTATGGATTGCCACGCGTGATTTGGAGTGACAACGGAAGTCACTTTAATTCAAAAGTCATTGAATTGGTGTGCAACGGTTTGCATATTAAGCAGAAATTTGATGCAGGGAACCGCCCGAGTCAGCAGGTTTGGCTGAGAAGTACAATGGTACTCTCAAGGTGAAAATAGCAAAAAGTCAAGAAAGCACAGGATTGCAATGGCCAGATGCGTTACCCTTTCTAGAACAGGGTTGTCCCTGTACGAAGTGGGCTTCAGATGCCCTGCTAATGTCTGCGGCGTCCCGAGACCCAAGTGATTTTCAGAGATAGAGTACCCTCTGCTTGTAGACTATCTGTACAAATTGTCTAAAGATCTTTGTTCTCTTCACCAACAGATACACGCCACATTGCAGCCAGTACCAGAGGGGCCCGGGCATTGCATGCAGCCTGACGATTATGTGATGGTTAAAAACTTCCAGCGGAAAAACAGTTTGGAGCTGAGGTGGAAGGGGCCTCTCATCATTCTACTCATCACTCGCACCGCAGTTAAGGTAGGTGGCAGAAAGTACTGGATTCATTCATCGCACTTGAAGCGGGTGCCTCTACTGCTCCCGTATGATAAGTGGGTCAAAAACGGCATCGCTGATCAGGAATGTGAGAGTGTGCCAAGCTTTGTTCCCTTCTCTGATGCCCGATTGAGGTGGGCGCAGACTGACAAGGAGAGTGATGCAGCCCTGTTTGAGGCGATTCCCCTGGAAATAAGGGCTGCCTCAGACATTTCTGTTTCCAATACACCCAACTCTGAGTCTCGATGCCCGCCTGACCCTGAGTTTCTGTTCCTTTTTGTTGATGAAACAGTGCATAGAGTGACAAAATATTACTTGAGGCCCCGGAAGAAGGACGGTGCACCAGCCGAACGGTCTAGGAGATAGGGAAGTACTTGAGCTTAGGGTGCAGGTGCTGTGCCTAAGGTGTCTGTATTAGACTAGAGTGAACTACACTGGTGCACTGGCCTTGTCTCTGGACAGGATAGTTGAGGGCACTTGCCAAGGAGGGATGGTGCCCTATCCTGAAAGAAGAGGATTTGTTTTTCAGCAAGGGCTGCGATCGCACAGCTTCCCCATGGGAGTGCTTCATATCACCATTCTTGATGAACAATAGGAGTCTACCAGTGAGGCTCTGAAGGATACTGGGTGACATTTGTCCCTGGTACTGTTTTTACAATAGTGGCCCTAGCCCGTGAATATTTATTTTTCCTTATGACACACATAAATTGCCCTTGAAGTTTTCTAAATATATCCCTTTGGTCGTCCTATCCCTGATGAGGAGCTGCCCTTTGCGGTTTCCCGTCCCACTTCAGATGGGCCTGTCTGTTCCTCTTGGTCCACTAAAAGTAAAATTGTGTTTGTCAGAATAATTTTGCTTTCCCTGCTAGTTATGTTCGGGGGTGCTGTTCTTCCTAGAAGAGAAATATTCTGTCCATGCTTGGATAAGTACTACACCAGCACCTCCTGAACATATTTTTGGTACCTTAGTGCCTCACAAAGCAGAACACCCGAAGTCCTGTAAAGTCAATGTTTTTATTCAAACGTTGGACCAAACGCATGCTGTTTATAATAAGACTAAATGTTGGGTGTGTGAGTTGTTACCTTCTGTCAAGCATCGAAGTGAGAACTTGCTGCCTATGCCCTTATCCTATGTCACTAGCTGTGAGGGATGGTTCACCTTACTTAGATTGATCCGCTCATTCTCTCAACTTGACTCCTTAGAATACAAAGGCACCAATTCCCGTTCTTTGACAATTCATGTGTATTTCCAACATTGGTCCCCGCCTGGCGTTTCCCCTGGAGATAGGCGGTTTGATCGAGTGTTCTTGAATACTTGCCTCAGAGCGGCAGATCGAGGTAGAAAGACTAATAAAACAGGAATGGACAGAGATATGATCTCACAGTTCAATGTATCAGAATATTACCAATCCTTCCAAGCACGCAATGTCACCAAAGATAAGGCCATACCCTGGCGGTGGTAGATGTACCGGGTCCTTTTTGTGTTCAAGGGGCGGGAGACATAGAGGTGGGGGACAGTAAATGCAACACCACTTCCATATTGAGGATGCCCAAAAGTCCGCCCTTGATCCCACCACCTAATGTTTATTTTGTTTGTGGTGCTGGTAGTTATGTCTGGCTCCCTGCGGGTTGGTCCAGGCGGTGTTACCTTTCTTACCTCCTTCCCCCAGTCTATATAACCCCTCCCAATTACCACAAAACTCATCGCCTACAGCGTAGGACTATCCTAGCCCCCGAGTTAAGAGAGTAGTCAACACAGACGATATTGAACTAACAGATACTTCCCTGCAGCAATTTACTGACATAATAAAAGGCATTCTGTCGTTCTGGGTCCCATGTTGAATAGCTGTAATATTCGGAGCCTGGCCAGAGTAGTTGATGGCGTTATTAATATAACTGCAGGAATACTGACCAATACCACAGCTGAGCTATAGACTATGAGGCTTGTTGGTCTTCAAAATCGGATGGTTTTAGACGTCATCCTGGCTGATAGGGGTGGAACCTGTCGCGTCATCAGGAGCAGCTGCTGCAGGTACATCCCTGATTGCGCCCCTAATGTATACTCTGCAATACAGAAATTGCACAGACTTGCTTCAGAAATCCCCCAAGATAGTAGCTCATGGTCCTTCACAGGGTAGGCTCTGTGTTCTATTGATATCATGGGGTTGGAAGATACTAATTGTCCTAAAAGCTATTGCAGGTCTCATTTTCATGTGTTGCCTATGTGTTAATTGCCTCCCCGCCAGTTGCACCTATTGTGTGTGCAAGATCACCCCTACTCCTAGGTTCTCAGGACATGATAATAAAACCTCTACTATGAAGATGCAGGGTATCCAGGATCTGATGCTCATAGATGAAGGCATTTTTTAATATTAGTTGAATTTTCATATTAAGTGTGTTGCTTTCTTTCCCATTGTTACATGATTGCTACATGAGTATCTATGCATTTGCCCCTCCCTTAGAATTGTAAAGACCCTAACGGATAGGCAAATAAAGCATTTGGCCACTTCTGCTTAAAGGAGGGTCTGTTAGGTTTGATATTCCCATTCTTGCAATGCACTTGTTTCGTGCTATATTAGGTTAGCAGTACGTAGCTTAATAGATGCCATTTGTATTCATGTTATGCAACCCACTGAGTTATACCCTTAATGTGCAAGCTTCAGTTAACAAGTGTGACTCCATTTTGTATTTCGTAATCCCTATTAGGCTGCTTAGACTGAGCTTGAGTTAGGACCCATTACTCATATTGCTTGCCTCAGCAGAACGGTGTGTTTCGTTATTATTTTCTCTTCTATCCAAGGCTGTTTTCTCGACTTGCTAATGAATAGACCATTCTGCCCTCGCATGCTTATCAGAAAGTATAGTTTCTGCTCCCAAGTTAGGAGATGCTGAGACCCAGCACTGTAAAATGATCCCATCTGGTAGGTGTTTGCTCATCCTACTGTGCCTCTTTGTTCATGTTCGGCCTAGGCCGGTAGTTTTCCATGGTAGGTGTCCTTGGAGGCTTCTTGGGAGGAATGATTATCCACTGTAGACGGTTGGGGGTGTGGGGGGCGCAGTCGCTTGGCACACATCTTAGGGTGCAGGTAAGGATGGACTCCTCTGCAGAGCATTGCCAATAAAGATGTTTGTTTGTATTCTCTACTGTCTGACCGACTCTTCATTTTTAGGAAGGCATAGCACGTGGTTGTAAGTGACCTGGGTGGCTCCTAAGGGCCACTTCCTTCTGCCGCCAGAAAGTTTCACAATAAATCATTTGAACCTGTGCATGGTTTGCTGTTTTGGGGGGAAATACTAGCAATTTACCTTTCTTGTTCAGCTGCAAATGCCCAAAAATTCAAAATAATTGTGCAGAGTTCAGTTGTGCAAAGAACACAAATTCAATAGATTTTATGATCCAGAGTTTTTTCTTGCTTGCTTTTTCCATAAGAAAAATATGTTCTAGGGCGCTTTTTTCAGGATTTGCAGCGTGGATATATTTCGCAACCCCAGCATTAGCTAAACATAAGTTTTATTATCAATATCAGGTACCCCCATGTACTTTGAGTACTGTTATCTTTCAAAAGCCGCGTTCCACGCACAGTACTCGACTGCGGTGGATTCAAATTACGAATAACTTCCTCTTTTAATTTGCTTAGACTTGCTTTTGCTGAGGGTGCATTTTTCCTTCCTTTAATGTCCCCCTTAATGAACGGCGTTTTGCCACACAACAAGACGTGGATAGAAAAAAGCTGACAGGAACAGACCTAGCACTGATCACGGTAATTTGTAAACAGATGCTAGTGCTAAGTACGTAAATTACGAAATCAATAATACCTGTCTCGTGAGCACACAGCCCTTTATCGGCGACGAGCCTTCTGGGAATTCCAGCCCTTGCAACAACAGACAGTGCTTTGCTTCCGAGTGTTATATGACGGTCTCATGCTTCATAAAGAGGACTTCTGCACGTGTACCAAGGGCCACCTATGATTTCTTTATTAACCTTCTGGGTAATAAATATGTATCCCATTTTTACAGCAGCATTTAACGTTGGCGAATTGTGTCCAAATATCTGTAAATCCTTTGCACGAGATTAAAGTGCAGCTGCTTCGAAGCACTCCCTCGAGACACCCGGGCATTCGCTGATAACAATGAAACGAGCAGTGGGGAAAAATAAACACTCGCCGCGTGGCATACAAAGACGTCGAAAGGGACTTTTACTGTCATGGTAGATTACGTTTTAGTTCTCAAAATATGCCATAACACCAGTGAAACAGTGCGTCGGTGAAAGTGAAATTAAGTTCACCAGGTACTGTCGATGGGCTTGGTGCAAATCAAAATGAATGCCCGCATTCCTTCAGAATATTGTGAGCAAATCAGTATTCTTTAGACCACAGAGAAATTTATTTAACATTGAAATCATACATTTAATTTCAGTTGTGTGATTCAAATTACAATATTTATTGCGCAACTGAAATTCACAGTTATTTGGTTGAGTCCCAACTTTAATTTAAAGGCAGGCGCTTTGAACCAGAAACCCCAAGCATATTATGGGTCAGACACGCCAAAATTAGTCAGCTACCTTGTGCCAAGACCAATAGTGCGCGCCTCAATTGTGTAAAGAACTCTGGAGCTCTTTGCAAAACAGGAAGCTGTCATGTGGGACAACATCGCTTTTGAAAATCATGGCAGGAGGCCTCGAAGCTAGCCGACAGTTGTACCCCGAAGGGCTCTCCGTGATGTCCTCCCAAATCGAAAATATGGGCCTGAATATGTCGGTCGGATTGGAGTCCCACCAACACCTTAGCAGGAGTGGAACCGCCCAACTATTAGTAGGCAGTTCCACCCGCACTATATGGATGCGACTGCCCTATGGTCGGTCAGAACATCAATTTTTCTATTGCAGCTTGTGCGGTGGCCGAAAAAGGGCCACAGCAAAAGCTGCAATAGGAAAATTGATGTTTTCAAACATCCCTGCTCCGTGTGGGAGGCACCATGCGGTGCCTACCACATGGTGCAGGGATGATTAGGGGGGGCAGGCCCCATAGCAGAGGGACAGGGGGGAAGGGGGCCCTGCTAGGGACCCTCAAAGTCTCTTTACACCTGCCTATTCATGGAGGGCGGACCGCCATGAAAGGTCAGATGGAAAGTGTTGGAAATGGCCCTTTTTGCAGGGTTATTCCCAAACTTTTTGCTTCTTCCTCCTTTATTTATCCTGACCCGTGGTTGTTGATAATAGGACTCTAGGCACTTTACCACTGCTGATCAGTGCTAAAGTGCATATGCTCTCTGTGTAAATTGTTATTGTAATTGGTTATCCATGATTGGCATATTTGTATTACCAAGAAGTCCCTAGTAAAGTGCACTGAGTGTGCCAGGGCTGGTGATTCAAATGCTACTATTGGGCCTGCGGTACAAAAGGGGGTGGTGATGGACGGAGCATCTGAATCAATCAAACACTCACACCCAGTCAAAAGATCTGGGTTTAATCCATCACCGTTCTTTAGCCCACTCTGCCACCCCAGTTCAGACATTGCTATATGCAAATCAGTCTGACCCTGTGCCTCATGGGAACAGTCCAGCCCGAACTGCCAAGCCATGCCTTTCCTGGACCAGAAACAAGCTTCTGAGGACTGGTTTCTGGCATTCCAGCCGTCTTCAGCCTGGCTTGTTTGAATCCAGTGGCAAAGTGAGCAAGGGACTCACGTCTGAGCATACCCTGCCACACTTATGGCGGCCAAAAGCGGTACAAAAGGGGGTGGTGATGGACGGAGCATTTGAATCAATCAAACACTCACACCCAGTCAAAAGATCTGGGTTTAATCCATCACCGTTCTTTAGCCCACTCTGCCACCCCAGTTCAGACATGGCTATATGCAAATCAGTCTGACCCTGTGCCTCATGAGAACAGTCCAGCCCGAACTGCCAAGCCATGCCTTCCCTGGACCGGAAACAAGCTTCTGAGGACCGGTTTCTGGCATTCCAGCCGTCTTCAGCCTGGCTTGCTTGAATCCAGTGGCAAAGTGAGCAAGGGACTCACGTCTGAGCATACCCTGCCACACTTATGGCGGCCAAAAGCGGTACAAAAGGGGGTGGTGATGGACGGAGCATCTGAATCAATCAAACACTCACACCCAGTCAAAAGATCTGGGTTTAATCCATCACCGTTCTTTAGCCCACTCTGCCACCCCAGTTCAGACATGGCTATATGCAAATCAGTCTGACCCTGTGCCTCATGGGAACAGTCCAGCCCGAAATGCCAAGCCATGTCTTCCCTGGACCTGAAACAAGCTTCCGAGGACCGGTTTCTGGCATTCCAGCCATCTTCAGCCTGGCTTGCTTGAATCCAGTGTCAAAGTGAGCAAGGGACTCACGTCTGAGCATACCCTGCCACACTTATGGCGGCCAAAAGCGGTACAAAAGGGGGTGGTGATGGACGGAGCATCTGCATCAATCAAACACTCACACACAGTCAAAAGATCTGGGTTTAATCCATCACCGTTCTTTAGCCCACTCTGCCACCCCAATTCAGACATGGCTATATGCAAGTCAGTCTGACCCTGTGCCTCATGGGAACAGTCCAGCCCGAACTGCCAAGCCATGTCTTCCCTGGACCGGAAACAAGCTTCCGAGGACCGGTTTCTGGCATTCCAGCCGTCTTCAGCCTGGCTTGCTTGAATCCAGTGGCAAAGTGAGCAAGGGCTTCACGTCTGAGCATACCCTGCCACACTTATGGCGGCCAAAAGCGGTACAAAAGGGGGTGGTGATGGACGGAGCATCTGAATCAATCAAACACTCACACCCAGTCAAAAGATCTGGGTTTAATCCATCACCGTTCTTTAGCCCACTCTGCCACCCCAGTTCAGACATGGCTATATGCAAATCAGTCTGACCCTGTGCCTCATGGGAACAGTCCAGCCCGAACTGCCAAGCCATGTCTTCCCTGGACCTGAAACAAGCTTCCGAGGACCGGTTTCTGGCATTCCAGCCATCTTCAGCCTGGCTTGCTTGAATCCAGTGGCAAAGTGAGCAAGGGACTCACGTCTGAGCATACCCGCCACACTTATGGCGGCCAAAAGCGGTACAAAAGGGGGTGGTGATGGACGGAGCATCTGCATCAATCAAACACTCACACCCAGTCAAAAGATCTGGGTTTAATCCATCACCGTTCTTTAGCCCACTCTGCCACCCCAATTCAGACATGGCTATATGCAAGTCAGTCTGACCCTGTACCTCATGGGAACAGTCCAGCCCGAACTGCCAAGCCATGTCTTCCCTGGACCGGAAACAAGCTTCCGAGGACCGGTTTCTGGCATTCCAGCCGTCTTCAGCCTGGCTTGCTTGAATCCAGTGGCAAAGTGAGCAAGGGACTCACGTCTGAGCATACCCTGCCACACTTATTGCGGCCAAAAGCTGTACAATAGGGGGTGGTGATGGTGTCTCAGGCCTGCCACCGCAGCACCTGTGTGCAGTTGCCAACTGCCATGCTGTCATGGCCATTGTCCACACTGGCCAGGCCTAACCCTTCCCTTTCTGTACACATTGGACACCCCTATAGAAGGCCCTAGATACCCCCATGGGCAGGGTGCAGTGTATATGAAAGGTAGAGCATGCACTGGTGTGTGTGACATGCTCTGGTAGTGAATTACAGCAATTTCCCCTTTTCACTATTGAGAGGTGTATCTTGCCCATCGGCTATAACGGGGAATGCTGAGTATAATGTTTACCTCCGTATCTTCCCATAGGAGCAAGATGGAAAATTAAAGTCTGGTATCCCTGAACTCAGAATTTATTAACACATCTTTTAGGAAGGTCCTGTGTTTGAGAACAGCCCTTTTAGAAAGTGGCTGCTTTCTTGTCTGACCTTTGTGTGTGCATTTGACTGTCTGGTTTGTGAGTGACAGGGCTCGGAGATTCCAGGAGACAGAATGAGTCCGCCCGGTGGTTAATAGAGAGATCTGCATCTACAGTGCTGGCTCCACCCCCTGTAGTGCATCTGATGTCTCTGCCCTGCACTGTGAAAGGAGAGAAGGAATCATGTCAACAAAGTGCTCGAGGGCTGTGCTTTCCCTCCACAATGATGGCTCCACCCCCAGTGGGGCGTCTGATGTTTCTGCTGTGCACTGTGAAAGGAAAGAAGAAGTCATGTAATCAGAGTGCTCCAGAACTGGTTTGGACCGGGCTCAGATCCCTCCTGCACAAAGGGAACAAAGACTTTTTGGGGTATAAGTACAGGACCCCAGACCACTGAACTTTAGATCATCCTGGAATCAAGAAGGAACCTCTGCCAAGGGGAAAGCTGGAAGACTGAAAAGGAAGGACTGTCCTGCTGTGTGTTTGTGGGCTGACCTGCAGTTGCTTTTCTTCCAAGGAGAGGGGGAAGACTTTGCTTTGTGCTGTGTCCCCTTGCTTGAAGAGATCTCCCAGGGTCTGAGTAGAGCTGGCTCCCTGTTAAGAAGTCCCAGGAACTACACCCCCAGCTTCCCCCTGAACTCTACTGAGAGAGTTCTGTCCTTCCTAGAGTGCTTGGACCAGTTGTGGTGCCTCTGGAAGTTGGACCTGTTGTTGGGAAGCTGGACAGGAAGAAACTAAAGACATTCTCCAAAATTACACGCATCGCTCGCTTGCGAAGCGCATCCCCGTCAGTGCAAGGAAATTCCCGCCGCGCGAAGATCGAGATAGTTGCAGCGCCTGTTGCCACTGCAAGAGCCAACGCAATCCTTCACTTCCGGAATGCATTGCTCCAATGAGGGAAGAGTACCATCGCTGCGAGTATTGTCGCAGGTCCTATCGTCACTGGGTGAGATTGTCTCACCACTTGCTTGCGGACTGCATCACGTTGCTCCGAGTGTCATCGCAAAGCCATCGCATCGAGGGGCCACAAGAGGAGAAGATCAACGCTGCGCATCGCCACCGCACCTGAGATCGTTGCCGTTCCGAAGATCGTCGCATCGTACCTTTGCAAGACGCTTCCTACAAAACCTGCGCACCGGAATCCATACAAGGTATCGCAACCCTCCCCATACATACCGGAGTCACCTTAACATGCCCGCTGCATCCAGCGGGGTTGTCGCATCGCCTCCCCAGGGTCTCAGGAGTGATGCATCGCTTGTTTTTCAACGCTGCAGATTTCCCTTGGAACTTTTGTCACATCTAAAGGTACTTTTGGCTAAAACGTAACGCAACTGTGGATTATTTTAATGCAACCTTAAGAACTCTTTTGAAACCATATTCTTGAACTGTGTATGTTGGATTTTTGTCGTTTTGGTCTTGTTTAGTTTAAATACTTCTATTTTTCTAAACTGGTGTGGAGTCCATTTGTGGTGTTTTCACTGTGTTACTGTGAGTGCTGTTACAAATACTTTACACATTGCCTCTGATAAGCCTGTCTGCACCTGCCAAGCTACCAAGGGGGTGAGCAGGGGTTATCTAAAGAGTGTATCCCCCTTACCCTGACTAGAGGCCAGGGTCCCTATTTGTCACAAGTACCTACCTGTGCCGACTAGAGACCCCGAAATCTAACATTGGTGGTCAGCTGTGAGGATTTGAACTTGTATTTGTACTTGACCCACAGTAATTGGTGTACATCACTAGTTTAGTGCAGACCACTACGAAACCACATACCGTGTTTTGTTTTGGTTCTATTTTTGATCATAGCCCTGAAAGTATCCAAGCATCATGTCTCAGAATGGCCCATCAACTGTGGTTTTTGCATTTGTCACCCCGAGTGGGAGGGGTATGCTCAGACGTGAGTCCCATGCTCTCCACACCACTGGATTCAAGCAAGCCGGGCTGAAGACGGCAGAAATGCCAGAAACCGGTCCTCGGAAGCTTGTTTCCAGTCCAGGGAAGGCATGGCTTGGCAGTTCGGGCTGGACTGTTCCCATGGGGCACAGGGTTAGACTGATTTCCATATGGCCATGTCTGAACTGGGGTGGTGCGGAGTGCAAAAAAACGATGGATTTAGGCCCAGATCTCTGTACTGGGGTGAATGTATGACATTGTTCTGCATTCTGTCCATCAACTGTGGTTTTTGCATTTGTCACCGCGAGTGGGATGGGTGTGTTCAGACGTGAGTCCCATGCTCTCCACACCACTGGATTCAAGCAAGTGCCAGAAACCGGTCCTCAAAAGCTTGTTTCCGGTCCAGGGAAGGCATGGCTTGGCAGTTCGGGCTGGACTGTTCCCATGAGGCACAGGGTCAGACTGATTTGCATATGGCCATGTCTGAACTGGGGTGGTGTGGAGTGCAAAAAAAACATGGATTTAGGCCCAGATCTCTGTACTGGGGTGTATGTATGACATTGTTCTGCATTCTGTCCATCAACTGTGGTTTTTGCATTTGTCACCCCGAGTGGGATGGGTATGCTCAGACGTGAATCCCATGCTCTCCACACCACTGGATTCAAGCAAGCCGGGCTGAAGATGGCTGAAATGCCAGAAACCGGTCCTCAGAAGCTTGTTTCCGGTCCAGGGAAGGCATAGCTTGGCAGTTCGGGTTGGACTGTTCCCATGAGGCACAGGGTCAGACTGATTTGCATATGGCCATGTCTGAACTGGGGTGGTGTGGAGTGCAAAAAAACGATGGGTTTAGGCCCAGATCTCTGTACTGGGGTGAATGTATGACATTGTTCTGCATTCTGTCCATCAACTGTGGTTTTTGCATCAGAATGGTAAACCAGCAAGTGAGGTTGCGGAACTGAAGTTTGATATTGAAATGTTAAGTGATTACAAAGTAAGTCAAGTCAAGCAGTTCTGCAGGAGCTTTGGATGTCCCATGAAGCACCGCTCCAAGAAGGAGGAGCTACAAGAGTCCTTAAGGGCCTGGTGGGAGACCAAAGAGGCTGGGGCGACGGTGCAGAAGTGAATGAGGATGCAGAAGGGGATGGTTTCAGGTCACCGGATCTGCCTGTGTCCAGAGCAGCCTCCAGGGCTGGCAGCAACCATTCCGCTGTAAGTTTTTCCACAGAGGATTTGGAGGAAAACCAAAAGGGCTAGAGGTCATGAGTTAGAAGTCTTGAGGCTTGAGTTGAGGCTGATGGAAATAGAAGCCCAGAACAAAGCAGAGAAGAGCAAGGAGATGTATGCTTTGGAAGAATTGAACTTGACCTTGGCACATGAATTAAGAATGAGGGAGCTTGATTTGGAGCTCGAGAGGCTTGAGGTCAAGAGTGTCTCAGCTGAAGAAGAAGAATGAGTAGCTCAAGAGGTGAGCTTTGCTGAGTTGGAGGTGGAATCGAGCTCAGATGGTGGCAGCAAGATTATAGTTTCTAGTGCTGAGAGGAAAGTACAAACACCCAGAGATATGGCGCCTGACTTGAGGGAGGGGGTTGACATACACCAGGGAGTTCAGGTTTATGATGTAGCTCCAGTGGTGTACAGTGTCCCTGAAGTACATTGGGGGACTGACACAGGGGATCATATTCCTAGTGATGTGAGGGATGCTCTACTGACTGCTGGGGGATTCCAGGAGGCAGAATGAGTCCGCCCAGTGGTGAATAGAGAGATTTGTATCTAAATGGGAGGGAGGAGTTGTACCTGGGACCTGAATAGGACTGTGCCTTCCCCCACAGTGCTGGCTCCACCCCCTGTAGTGCATCTGATGTCACTGCCCTGCACTGTGAAAGGAGAGGAGAAATCATGTCAACAACGTGCTCCAGGGCTGTGCTTTCCCTCCACAATGCTGGCTCCACCTCCTGTGGGGCGTCTGATGTTTCTGCTCTGCACTGTGAAAGGATAGAAGGAGTCATGTAAGCAGAGTGCTCCAGAACTGGTTTGGACCGGGCTCAGAGCCCTCCTGCACAAAGGGAACAAAGACTTTTTGGGGTATAAGTACAGGACCCCAGACCACTGAACTTTAGATCATCCTGGAATCAAGAAGGAACCTCTGCCCAGGTGAAAGCTGGAAGACTGAAAAGGAAGGACTGTCCTGCTGTGTGTTTGTGGGCTGACCTGCAGTTGCTTTTCTTCCAAGGAGAGGGGGAAGACTTTGCTTTGTGCTGTGTCCCCTTGCTTGAAGAGATCTCCCAGGGTCTGAGTAGAGCTGGCTCCCTGTTAAGAAGTCCCAGGAACAAAAGGACTACACCCCCAGCTTCCCCCTGAACTCTACTGAGAGAGTTCTGTCCTTCCTAGAGTGCTTGGGCCAGTTGTGGTGCCTCTGGAAGTTGGACCTGTTGTTGGGAAGCTGGACAGGAAGAAACTAAAGACATTCTCCAAAATTACACGCATCGCTCGCTTGCGGAGCGCATCCCCGTCAGTGCAAGTAAATTCCCGCCGCGCGAAGATCGAGATAGTTGCAGCGCCTGTTGCCCCTGTAAGAACCAACGCAATCCTTCACTTCCGGAACGCATTGCTCCAATGAGGGAAGAGTACCATCGCTGCGAGTATTGTCGCAGGTCCTATCATCACTGGGTGAGATTGTCTCACCACTTGCTTGCGGACTGCATCACGTTGCTCCGAGTGTCATCGCAAAGCCATCGCATCGAGGGGCCACAAGAGGAGAAGATCAACGCTGCGCATCGCCACCGCACCTGAGATCGTTGCCGTTCCGAAGATCGTCGCATCGTACCTTTGCAAGACGCTTCCTACAAAACCTGCGCACCGGAATCCATACAAGGTATCGCAACCCTCCCCATACATACCGGAGTCACCTTAACATGCCCGCTGCATCCAGCGGGGTTGTCGCATCGCCTCCCCAGGGTCTCAGGAGTGATGCATCGCTTGTTTTTCAACGCTGCAGATTTCCCTTGGAACTTTTGTCACATCTAAAGGTACTTTTGGCTAAAACGTAACGCAACTGTGGATTATTTTAATGCAACCTTAAGAACTCTTTTGAAACCATATTCTTGAACTGTGTATGTTGGATTTTTGTCGTTTTGGTCTTGTTTAGTTTAAATACTTCTATTTTTCTAAACTGGTGTGGAGTCCATTTGTGGTGTTTTCACTGGGTTACTGTGAGTGCTGTTACAAATACTTTACACATTGCCTCTGATAAGCCTGTCTGCACCTGCCAAGCTACCAAGGGGGTGAGCAGGGGTTATCTAAAGAGTGTATCCCCCTTACCCTGACTAGAGGCCAGGGTCCCTATTTGTCACAAGTACCTACCTGTGCCGACTAGAGACCCCGAAATCTAACATTGGTGGTCAGCTGTGAGGATTTGAACTTGTATTTGTACTTGACCCACAGTAATTGGTGTACATCACTAGTTTAGTGCAGACCACTACGAAACCACATACCGTGTTTTGTTTTGGTTCTATTTTTGATCATAGCCCTGAAAGTATCCAAGCATCATGTCTCAGAATGGCCCATCAACTGTGGTTTTTGCATTTGTCACCCCGAGTGGGAGGGGTATGCTCAGACGTGAGTCCCATGCTCTCCACACCACTGGATTCAAGCAAGCCGGGCTGAAGACGGCAGAAATGCCAGAAACCGGTCCTCGGAAGCTTGTTTCCAGTCCAGGGAAGGCATGGCTTGGCAGTTCGGGCTGGACTGTTCCCATGGGGCACAGGGTCAGACTGATTTCCATATGGCCATGTCTGAACTGGGGTGGTGCGGAGTGCAAAAAAACGATGGATTTAGGCCCAGATCTCTGTACTGGGGTGAATGTATGACATTGTTCTGCATTCTGTCCATCAACTGTGGTTTTTGCATTTGTCACCGCGAGTGGGATGGGTGTGTTCAGACGTGAGTCCCATGCTCTCCACACCACTGGATTCAAGCAAGCCGGTCTGAAGACCGCTGAAATGCCAGAAACCGGTCCTCAAAAGCTTGTTTCCGGTCCAGGGAAGACATGGCTTGGCAGTTCGGGCTGGACTGTTCCCATGAGGCACAGGGTCAGACTGATTTGCATATGGCCATGTCTGAACTGGGGTGGTGTGGAGTGCAAAAAAAACATGGATTTAGGTCCAGATCTCTGTATTGAGGTGAATGTATGACATTGTTCTGCATTCTGTCCATCAACTGTGGTTTTTGCATTTGTCACCCCGAGTGGGATGGGTATGCTCAGACGTGAATCCCATGCTCTCCACACCACTGGATTCAAGCAAGCCGGGCTGAAGATGGCTGAAATGCCAGAAACCGGTCCTCAGAAGCTTGTTTCTGGTCCAGGGAAGGCATAGCTTGGCAGTTCGGGCTGGACTGTTCCCATGAGGCACAGGGTCAGACTGATTTGCATATGGCCATGTCTGAACTGGGGTGGTGTGGAGTGCAAAAAAACGATGGGTTTAGGCCCAGATCTCTGTACTGGGGTGAATGTATGACATTGTTCTGCATTCTGTCCATCAACTGTGGTTTTTGCATCAGAATGGTAAACCAGCAAGTGAGGTTGCGGAACTGAAGTTTGATATTGAAATGTTAAGTGATTACAAAGTAAGTCAAGTCAAGCAGTTCTGCAGGAGCTTTGGATGTCCCA
Source organism: Lissotriton vulgaris (assembly GCF_964263255.1). Lineage (NCBI taxonomy): Eukaryota > Metazoa > Chordata > Amphibia > Caudata > Salamandridae > Lissotriton > Lissotriton vulgaris. The sequence goes on along the minus strand of NC_141685.1, from coordinate 440,742,672 downwards.
TGAAGCACCGCTCCAAGAAGGAGGAGCTACAAGAGTCCTTAAGGGCCTGGTGGGAGACCAAAGAGGCTGGGGCGACGGTGCAGAAGTGAATGAGGATGCAGAAGGGGATGGTTTCAGGTCACCGGATCTGCCTGTGTCCAGAGCAGCCTCCAGGGCTGGCAGCAACCATTCCGCTGTAAGTTTTTCCACAGAGGATTTGGAGGAAAACCAAAAGGGCTAGAGGTCATGAGTTAGAACTCTTGAGGCTTGAGTTGAGGCTGATGGAAATAGAAGCCCAAAACGAAGCAGAGAAGAGCAAGGAGATGTATGCTTTGGAAGAATTGAACTTGACCTTGGTACATGAATTAAGAATGAGGGAGCTTGATTTGGAACTCGAGAGGCTTGAGGTCAAGAGTGTCTCAGCTGAAGAAGAAGAATGAGTAGCTCAAGAGGTGAGCTTTGCTGAGTTGGAGGTGGAGTCCAGCTCAGATGGAGGCAGCAAGATTATAGTTTCTAGTGCTGAGAGGAAAGTACAAACACCCAGAGATATGGCGCCTGACTTGAGGGAGGGGGTTGACATACACCAGGGAGTTCAGGTTTATGATGTAGCTCCAGTGGTGTACAGTGTCCCTGAAGTACATTGGGGGACTGACACAGGGGATCATATTCCTAGTGATGTGAGGGATGCTCTACTGACTGCTGGGGGATTCCAGGAGGCAGAATGAGTCCGCCCAGTGGTGAATAGAGAGATTTGTATCTAAATGGGAGGGAGGAGTTGCACCTGGGACCTGAATAGGACTGTGCCTTCCCCCACAGTGCTGGCTCCACCCCCTGTGGTGCATCTGATGTCTCTGCCCTGCACTGTGAAAGGAGAGGAGAAATCATATCAACAACGTGCTCCAGGGCTGTGCTTTCCCTCCACAATGCTGGCTCCACCTCCTGTGGGGCGTCTGATGTTTCTGCTCTGCACTGTGAAAGGATAGGAGTCATGTAAGCAGAGTGCTCCAGAACTGGTTTGGACCGGGCTCAGAGCCCTCCTGCACAAAGGGAACAAAGACTTTTGGGGTATAAGTACAGGACCCCAGACCACTGCAGTTTAGATCATCCTGGAATCAAGAAGGAACCTCTGCCAAGGTGAAAGCTGGAAGACTGAAGAGAAAGGACTGTCTTGCTGAGTGTTTGTGGGCTGATCTGCAGTCGCTTTTCTTCCAAGGAGAGGGGGAAGACTTTGCTTTGTGCTGTGTCCCCTTGCTTGAAGAGATCTCCAAGAAGTCCCAGGAACAAAAGGACTTCACTCCCAGCTTCCCCACTGAACTCTACTGAGAGAGTTCTGTCCTTTCTATAGTGTTTGGGCCAGTTGTGGTGTCTCTGGAAGTTGTACCTGTTGTTGGGAAGCTGGACAAGAAGAAACGAAAGACATTTAGCAAAATTTCACGCATCGCTCGCTTGCGGAGCGCATCCCCGTCTGTGCGAGGAAATTCCCGCCACCGCGAAGATCGAGATCGGTGCAGCGCCTGTTGCCGCTGCCAGAACGGACGTATCCTTCGCTTGCGGAACATATCGCTCTGATGCGGAAAGAGTACCATCACTGTGAGTATCGTCGCAGAGTCTGTCGTCACTGGGTGAGATCGTCGCAATGCTTGCTTGCGGACCGCATCACGTTGCTGCGAGTGTCATCGCAGAGCCATCGCATCGAGGGGCCGCGAGGGGAGAAGATCGACGCTGCGCATCGCAGCCGCACATGAGATCGTCGCCATCCCGAAGATCCTTGCATCGTACCTTTGGGAGACACTTCCTACAAAACCTGCGCACCGTACTCCATACAAGGTATCGCTCCCCATATAGACCGGATTCACCTCAACACCCCCGCTGCGTCTAGCGGGGTTGTCGCATCGCCTCCCCAGGGTCTCTGGAGTGACGCTGCAGCTTTCCCTTGGAACTTTTGTCGCATCTAAAGGTACTTTTGGCTAAAACGTGATGCAACTGTGTAATATTTTAACACAACTTTAAGAACTCTTTTGAAACCCTATTCTTGAACTGTTTATGTTGGATTTTTGTCGTTTTGGTCTTCTTTAGTTTAGATTAAATACTTCTATTTTTCTAAACTGGTGCGGAGTCCATTTGTGGTGTTTTCACTGTGTTACTGTGAGTGTTGGTACAAATACGTTACACATTGCCTTTGATAAGCCTGTCTGCTCTTGCCAAGCTACCAAGGGGGTGAGCAGGGGTTATCTAAAGAGTGTATTCCCCTTACCCTGACTAGAGTCCAGGGTCCCTATTTGTCACAAGTACCTACCTGTGCCAACTAGAGACCACAAAATCTAACAGAAAGCAACATTGTAATCTCGAAAGCAGGCTGGCTCTGCTGTCATTTTGGGATTACTATTCCACCCGCAGCCATCACGGGCTCTGTGAGCCTTTGGAAACAGAGTGGAATTACCCTGCAGGTTTCCCTCCGACTGCCAGTATCATTATATGAGCTGCGTAGTGTGGTAGGGAAATGCTGTTTGCACTGATGCACAGTGCCAGATGCTTGTCCGCTCTGTGCAATCATTGCAAACGGCATCTTGCACAGTGCAAGCAGTCGTTTTCTGTATCTCGAGTAGATTTGTACTCGAGCTGCAGCTTTCTCAACGTGGACTTGTAGTTTCTCATCGCGAGCGGTCGTGAGCATAAGCGATCACTCGTAATGAGAAACCTGACCTCCCTGCGTTGAGAATCTCGCCGGGAGGTTTATTTTCCACGCTCGCGATCGGCAACTTGATGTTGCTGATCGCGAACGAGGAAAAAGTCTTGCCGGGATGTTGATTTTGCTCGCTCGCGGTCGCCAACTTGATGTTGAGGACCGCAAGCAAGCAAAAAATACCCGCTACGCTGCGTGTTTTTGCACTGTGCTCAGTGCAATTCGCGTAGTAGCGCAAACTATGCACGCTCTGCGAGCGTAGCATAGTCCTACGCCCAGGGTTATTCTCAAAGTCACAGGATTTGCTACCGAGAAACAGCATGTCAAAATGTACTAGCACCTTTTGTGAGTCAGTAATCTCTTAACGACTCGCAGGACGCATTCTGAATGTCAATTTTGTTAGAGCGTGAAAAGGGCACCCCCTCCTAATTGTGAGCTCAATTGCGGCAGGAAACCATTTTAAAGTTATCCAATCCCAAGATGGGCAGTAGTTGATTTGCAAAATAGGAAGCTGTCCTGGAGACAAGATTCCTTTTGAAAATCATGTCAGTTGTAAGGTTCGAAGCTAGTATACAGTTGTACAGTTGTCCAGAGGACTACTGCCTGCGTGCCATGATGTCCTCCCAAGTCGAAAATATGTTTTTAAAGCTGCACCTGCGCCTTTAATCAACACAGTCTGCTTAAAAACACATACATAAACTTTACACAAATGTACAAACACAAATAGGTCAAGTCATTTCCCAGAATCACACGATTTTAGTTAGTATAGAAACTTGGATTAGTGCCCAGGTTGCCGACATTTTAGAATTGGAAATAAGACAGTGAGCCCAGGATGCTGTTTATGGCAGTGAATGTGCGGAGCAGTCAAAGAGTTGGGTAGGCAGATTACTGGCCATTTGTTCTAAAATGATCTATGATGAAAACATCTCTGCTATAACACAGGTGCAGTGCTAGTACAGTGATAATCCAGCTCACTCCTTTCCGCCATATTTAAAGGCCAAGATCCTAATCTTAAAGAAACTTTCACTTCCTGTCAGATCTATTTGCACTTTATTGAAGTACAGAGGAAGGTTGAATGGGTTACTTCCCTCTGCCATTTATTATTTCACCTGCTATTCTTATTGAGATCAGCCCATAGTACATCCATTCTCTGTTGGAAATGTCAACCATAACCTATAGGATGTTGCTTATTCACTGCCCTAGAAATCCACTGAGTAGAGGAATCCACTTCTGTAGGCAGTGCCAAGGTTAGCACTATTTATTATGGCCGAGGCTTGGCCATAGTGATGATGTTTAGGAGTAACTGAGGGGATACCTGCACTGGTAGCACACCTGTGGCCTCCTGTGGCTGACATGAACCCAGGAAGCCTAAACAACATAAGAGCAAAAGGGCACAATATGTGATCAGCAAGTCTGGCTGTGCTTATAAGAAGGCAGAGGTTTGGTGCCTTAGCCTCATCAGGGACATACAGCTGAGCGATGGGCTCAGAATGTGTCATGGAGCTGTGCATGGTTAGCCAAGCATTACTGTCAGCCTCTGCCTCTGCATCATATCATTATTGGAGTCACAGAAGTACATTATGGCAGGTTCCGGCAATGGCTCCTGCCTGCACCAAGCATCAGCCAGCCAATACTCTTGAGTCCCGAGTACAGGTGACAATCACATACAGGAGAGGTTAAGCTTGGATTGTCGGGGAATGGCAGTGTGTTTCGATCATCTTTATTGTGTCGTTCCATTGAGCATCCCTAACTCTGTATGTTGCTTCCCACTGTGCTGGCAGTAGATGCTGCTTCTGGTTCGGGCTCACATTGGCAGGTGACAGCAGAGATGACCCACTCTACCCCACTGCCATGCTCAATGACGAACAATAGATCAAGGTTGTGCAGCTGCATCTCAAAAACATCAAGAAAATGTCAATGAATGCTTTAGAAATGGAAGCCGAGCAAACTCAAACTTAACTCTTTATATTTCTTGCCAATACTATTTTGAGGCTTTTGTTGCTCATTGAATAGCTTAAGAGTTTTACTGTCGTCGGTGGAGAACCTGAATAAGTGCACATTCTGCTGCATTCCTTAGAGATTGTGGCCACCACAGAAGAAACAGTTTTTCAGGACAAGGCAGTGGATTCCTTGAGGAATATACAGAATAATAATGTCTCTATGGGTTGGAAGTAGAATGAAGGTTGGGTTTAGCCTTCTGAATATATAAATCCACTAGCAGCCCGTCCCGACGTTGTCCGGGTATGAATTGCTGCCGGCCAGTAATATATTGTTTTGTAGGATATCGTTTTGATAGCATTTCTTATCTGTGACAGGCCTGTGAATCGCTCCGATTCACAGTGCACTGCTGATGCACTTAAGAGTGCGCGTTCAGTAGTGTGTGAACTCGAGTTACCCTACTTTATTTTTCCTTGCAATATTATATAGCGCGAACTCGACAACATGGCATGAGCACAATTTACATTACAGAAGAACACATTCATTTGTGGTAGGCACGGGGAGACAAAGTGATTTGCCTGGAATCACAGGATGTTGAGCTGATGCCAAGATTGTTTTTTTTTTAATGTTTGGATAAGGTAAGTATGGGTATAGGGGTATATGTTTTAGGGTACTGAGGTATATGTTTTGGGGTATTTGGGTATTTTAAGGGTTCAGATATAGTTTTGGGTTATGGGGTACAGGAGTAGTTTTAGGGTTTAGGGATAGGTATGGGTTTTGGGGTACAGGGATATTTTTAGGGTTCAGGGCTAGGTTATGGTTTTGGGGTATAGGGGTATTTTTAGGGTTCAGGGGTAGGTTTGGGTTTTGGGGTACAGGGGTATTTTAAGGGTTCAGGGCTAGGTTTGGGGTTTGGAATACAGGGGTATTTTTAGGGTTCAGAGCTAGGTTTGGGGTTTGGGGTACAGGGGTATTTTAGGGTTCAGGGGTAGGTTTGGGTTTTGGGGTACAGGGCTATTTTTAGTGTTCAGGGGTAGGTTTGGGTTTTGGGGTACAGGGGTATTTTTAGGGTTCAGGGGTAGGTTTGGGTTTTGGGGTACAGGGGTATTTTAAGGGTTCAGGGCTAGGTTTGGGTTTTGGGGTACAGGGGTATTTTAGGGTTCAGGGGTAGGTTTGGGGTTTGGGAGTGGTATTTTTAGGGTTCAGGGCTAGGTTTGCGTTTTGGGGTACAGGGGTATTTTTAGGGTTTAGGGATAGGTTTGGGTTGTGGGGTACAGGGTATATTTATAGGGTTAAGATGGGTTAGTGTTTAAGGGTGTTGGGGTATTTTAAGGAGTAAGGGTGGGTTATGATTATGGGGTGCAGGGGTATTTAAAGGGAGCAGGGTGGGATTAGCACACAATATGAGACATGGCATGAAGGGCGGAACATACCACACGCCCCCAGCATTTGTCACGCCCACAGTACAACGCAGACACGCCCACAAGGGACTGCTTTGCTGGCACGGTTCTTTTACCTTTTAAATGTATATGGTGGGCATCTGCATAGCCCATGTCCTTCTGCTGCAACTGCCCTTTCCAACGCTGTATTGGGTGTTGTGATTGATGCTGTGGTTCCTGAGATTACCCGCCTCAAAGGTTTGGGCTCTCTCTTTATTATATTAGTATGGATAAGGAGCTAAAATGCTAACATTAAACATTGGTATTTGCTCTGTTTTGGACATTGTTGTATCTGTTTAGGAGGTACAGATTCACACTGAACTAACGAACAGCCCCCCAGTTGCTTCTTAGGAGTCCTCTCGTTGTCCTTTGATTCCTACTGCTGTACCTGCAAGTTAGAGGAATTCCTACATTTATATAGCACAAACGTCCTTAAAAGGTCTCTTTACATTGCTTAAATGTCCTCAACAGTTATGAGAGTGACATAAAGAATATTGTGGAGACACTAACAAAAAGAAAATGTGTGTCATCAACTTAATACGTGTTTGAGATAAATTTGAGGCACAATTTTCAATAGGTTTTCTTACAAAAGGTATTGCATGGCCAGAAGCTTCCAATTGTATTGTCAATAGATACATTATCCCCTGCCTTATATAATAAGGATAGTGCAAGTCACTATGACCATATGGAGGAAGAAAGCTGAAGGCTGAGTCCCTTTATAAGGTTATGGAACTCAGAAGTGGTGTGCAATATCCTTGTCATGTACTGCAAGGGAAACTTTATCCCATATAATACTAGGTCAGACACTCCTCTTTCCCATAAACCACTTAAATCCTTGGTGAGTAGCTTTTCTATATGTAAATATGAAGAATACAAATAGAATATCTAGTGCAAAATAAAACACATCAAAAAGCTGTTAGAAATCTTTTGCAAAAAGCTATTCGAATCAGTTTAATACCTGTCAATCTTTTAAACACAGCAGCTTGGAATGCGTAGAAACGTGCATTACAGATGGGTTCTGATGTCATTTCTTTATTATCGGCAATTGGGTGAGTCAAAAATGTCCGATTATAAAGAATTTTGGAACAGGTTTTTATACAGTGATTGCAGGGAATGCCATAGAGCAAACACTGTATTTCAGACATTCTTGGTGCAGCATTCATTAGGGTGTTTACCATAACACAGGATATTATAATGTAATTATTTCTGTTGACATCTTCATGTTTTTGATGAACATTACTTGAGCCCCTTTGGTTTTGCTTTGTTCACCCAAAGTTGGCAGGGTATGCCCAGACTTGGGTCCCTTGCTCACTTTTTCACTGGATTCAAGCTAGCCTGGCTGATGACGGCTGATTAGCCAGAAACCGGTCCCAGGATGCTTGTTTCCTGTCCAGGGAAGACACCGCTTGGCAGTTCGGGCTGAAATGTTCGCATGAGGCACAGGGTCAGACTGATTTGCATATGGCAATGTCTTAACTGGGGTGAGCTAAAGAATGAGGATGGATTAAACCCAGATTAGTTGACTGGGGGTGAGTGCTTGCAATGTTCAACACTCCGTCCATCATCCCGTTTGGCTTTGCTTTGTTCGCCCTAAGTTGGCAGGGTATGCCCAGACATGGGTCCCTTGCTCACTTTGCCACTGGATGCAAGCTAGCCTGGTTGATTAGCCAGAAACTGGTCCCAGGATGCTTGTTTCCGGTTTAGGGAGGACATGGCTGGGCAGTTCGGGCTGGACTGTTCCCATGAGGCACAGGGTCAGACTGATTTGTATTTGGCCATGTCGGAACTGGGGTGGCGGAGTGAGCTAAAGAATGATGGATTAAACCCAGATCAGTTGACTGTGGGTGAGTGCTTCCAATGTTGAACACTCCGTCCATCATCCCCTTTGGTTTTGCTCTGTTCGCCCTAATTTGGCAGGGTATGCACAGATGTGGGTCCCTTGCTCACTTTGCCACTGGATTCAAGCTAGCCTGGCTGATGACGGATGATTAGCCAAAAACCGGTCCCAGGATGCTTGTTCCTGGTCCAGGGAGGTCATGGCTTCGCAGTTAGGGCTGGACTGTTCCCATGAGGCACATGATCAGACTGATTTGTATATGGCCATGTCTGAACTGGGGTGGCGGAGTGAGCTAAAGAATGATGGATTAAACCCAGATCAGTTGACTGTGGGTGAGTGCTTCCAATGTTGAACACTCCGTCCATCATCCCCTTTGGTTTTGCTCTGTTCGCCCTAATTTGGCAGGGTATGCACAGATGTGGGTCCCTTGCTCACTTTGCCACTGGATTCAAGCTAGCCTGGCTGATGACGGATGATTAGCCAAAAACCGGTCCCAGGATGCTTGTTCCTGGTCCAGGGAGGTCATGGCTTGGCAGTTAGGGCTGGACTGTTCCCATGAGGCACATGGTCAGACTGATTTGTATATGGCCATGTCTGAACTGGGGTGGCCAAATGAGCTAAAGAATGATGATGGATTAAACCCAGATCAGTTAACTGGGGGTGAGTGCTTGCAATGTTCAACACTCCGTCCATCATCCCTTTTGGTTTTGCTTTGTGGCTATATGATCGGCACAGAGTGCACAAGCATTTTCTGAAGCGCAATGAGGGTTTTCACTGGGCACAACAAAATTGATAGGCATATACAATTATCTGAGCCACAAAAGGCTGCTAAAAACTTGGCACTGTTAAAATTTGAGATATATTAGATGAATTCAGAAGGTCCCTTTTAGACGTGACTTTAAAACAAATCATTATCATTTGTGAAAAGCAATTAAGACTAGCCAGCCCAGTGGTTGTTTTTAGTATTTTATTTACATTCCGGTTCTTTTTCAATGTAGAATGGGCCTACCAAAAATGAAGAAACTATCATATTACAACTATGGAATTTTTTTCAATATGTTTAGTAAGGGTGGGCGGAGTTGGCGGGGTGCCACTTTGCGGAATTCCACGGAGTTGGCTAAAAACTCTGTGGAATTCCGCTATGCTCCACTACGCACTGCCCCCTGCTGCCACCCACCCCGAGGCTGCTGCAGACTTACTTGGTCACGCCGGTGTTCCATGCCCTGCCGGTGCTATCCTCCTGGCTGTCTCCTCTCATCACTTCTTGCTTGTCCGACACCCCAGGCAAAACGAAACACCTACGCTCAACATCACTCTTGGGAGGACTGCACATGTGCAGTCCTCCCAAGAGTGACCTAGAGCGTCTGGGGAGTCGGATGAGCCTGGAGTGAAGAGAACTGGAGACGGCCAGGAGGAGGAGAAGGACAGCATGGGCTGGGCACGGAAGCACCAGTGTGACCAGGTAAGACAGAAAGCGGGGTGGGTGGCAGGGCAAACTCTGCTACCCCGTGTAGTCTGAGTTTTTGTTAAGCTTCGCGTTCCCAGCGGAGTGCGGAGTTGGCAAAACTCTGCATACTCTGCTGGCGTAGCGGAGTATTGTGCCCATGGTTAATGTTTAGGGACAGATGTTCCAAAATGCACTACTGTAGTCAGTGTTTCTCACAAGTATTTTGGGGTCCTTCTCCGCCCCACACCCACACATACTCCAGAGAAAGGAGCCTAGCTTTTGCATTGGTTACAAGTATTTTGCAATTTTGCAAACCACCCTTTCTGAAAATTGTTCCAACTCCACAGATCATTTCATTGTGTGATCTAATATTTTTGCTGCTTTTTGGAGATTGTGAGTGAGGGTGTTGTGGACCACTCTGTCAAATATGGGCGAGCGGTCTAGCAGCATTAACATATTCAGCCACAGTCGGTCTGCTATGGTATGGGGCTATAGCCTTACATCACACAGGAACTTATGATCTTTTGGGATTCAATGTAGGTATACTGTTGGCAAATATCCTCCTTTTGCAGAATTTTAGAGTTCCATTAGACTCCTGCAATTGGCTTAGGTGGTACAATAGTATAAAGAAAAGCACTTTTAAGGAAGTGATCAGAGAATCCTTTAGGTAAACAGGAGTTTCCAAAGCTCTGTAATTAGTTGTTGCAAGCAGTCAAACGATCAGCCAGGATATATGCATGGGCTGAAGTCACATGAACAAGGGCTTCCAGATCTATTGTGTGGTGTGGTGTGAGGAATTTAATTAGGAGAAGCAATCGTGTGAGGTGGCTGGCATTAAGGAGAAGCACATGACACTGCTGGAGTCATAGGTCTGGTTAAAGGGGGTTGGCATGGAGTAAATGCTGACAAGTGCTAAGGGTGTCCTATATTTAAGCTTTCACCAGGAAGAAGGAGGCTGAACAAACACATAGCTCTTCATGCTACTTCTTTTGGAAACTTGATCGTTTCCAAATCTTGTAGATGGTGGCATGAGTAAGTGAAATCAAATAACAATGGGATAACAACCTCTGTTGCTGTGACTAAAGTTTAAGGGGAATAGGGGACAAGAGAAGTGCCTGCTTTTATAGACTTACATTTGACAGTAGCGGTAAAGTATGAGAGAAAGGAAGGCGGCAAAATTCTTGGCACCGATGCCGGATCACTTTGCCCACACTTGCCTGAATAGGAGTGCACTTACGTTCCAGGTATCCAGTGGCTGGTTTGCTGAACCAGTCCTCAGTTTTTTGTATTTTTATAGGTCTGCCCCTTTTTTGACGATCTCATCTTTGCATAAAGGAAAATAAATAGAAAATGCAGGCTTGTCAATGCCAGACATATTAGATCAGCAAATGCTTGTTTCACTTGTGCTGGTGATGCGATTTCTGCTTTCATTGAACGACTTGTCAGTGGCCAGGTGTTGTGTATCACTTACTTCGAGTTTGAATTGCAGTAGATTTTAGCCTACTGGGCAGTGGTACTACTTGAGTAGATGTTGATTTACAAGTTGTGTATTGTGTAACTTATACATTTGTAGGTGTATTCTTGTATTACCTTGGCCCTTAGAGCGCTCTTCCTTGACTTTACCCTTGACCCTCCATTTCGCTGCATGTGTTCAGGGTGGAACTGGCCTACAGGGAAATCAGGCCATGCCTGAGAGGCTGCTCTGATAGGCCCACGTGTGGGCCGGTTTATTGGAGGTTTGTGAACCTGCTTTAAGGTCTAGTGGGACGATGTTTACTGTTGATTTCCCTGAATATACCACAAACATTGCCTGTAGCAAGGACACATGCATGCATACCTTGCAAAACATGTGCACAATGCTACCTTACAAGTTCAAAACTACCCTAGTTTTAAATGTGGGCCACTTTTTGAGCCTCTCTGGGGTCCTCTTTTATTTTGTTGCATTTTAAAGACACCCCACTTCGCCACACCTTTAACACGTAGCAGCCGCGGTTCGTGGAGGGAGTTCCGGTGGGGCAGAAAGGCGGGGTGGGGGAGGGGCAGAGTGGGGGGTGCTAAAGTGCTAAAAACCGGAATATATGGATAATTGGAGGTAAGTAAACAATGTAATAAATAAAACGGATTTCGTAGCGCACCCTGCATCGCAAAATGCGATGCAGCGCGTGCTACGAAATTCGTTTTATTATTTAAATTGTTTACTTACCTCCAATTATCCATATTCCGGTTTTTAGCACCCCCGCCCCGCCTTTCTGCCCCACCGGAACTCCCTCCGCGGACCGTGTCTGACACGTAGTAGTAGGCTTCCATGTGCAGAAAAATCTGCAAATGTAGGGTATTATTAAGCAGATAAGAGACTCACAGCCTGATTCATCAAGGTGAGTATTTGCTATTCCTTAATAGCGATTATTAAGGAATCGCTATTAAGGAATAGCAAAATGCTATTCACCAAGAAATCGCTAAATAAATTGCGTTTTCTAATTATTCCTTAATTGCGATTAGCAAATTGCTAATCGCAATTAAGGAATATCTCCCCATTCATTCCTATGGGCCCAAAGGCCCATAGGAATGAATGGGAAGACATTTCAATGTGCGAATCGCAATTAGCGATTCGCATATTGAAATTGCGATTTCAAGGGTGCAGGGGTGTCCAAAGGACACCCTGTAGCACCCCTGAAATGTATGCTACATTGGTGTTGCGCACACACATGTCCCAAGGACATGTGTGTGTGTAACATGAAACTTAGAAAAATGCATTTAAATTTTTGCGATTTCGCAATTTAAAAATGTTTCAAGAATAGCATTTAAGGAATCTCTAATAGAGATTCCTTAAATGCTATTCCTCGCAAATATGCGAATTCTTAAATAGCGATTTTTGCATTTGGGATGATGAATCCCAAATGCAAAAATACCGCTCGCAAAGGGCCAGATTCTCAGAATCTGGCCCTTTGCGACCGGATTTAACAATGATGAATCAGGCTGTCAGTTGCATAAATGCATACCTGTAGCTTTTTGAATTGCCTTTTAAGAGTATGTGAAGCAGTAGAACAGAAGTACTAATCTTCTTGCTGGTGAAAGGCTTTGGTAATCTGTCCCCTAAAATCTAAATGGTTCTCTTGTACATAGTTGTTATCCTGAAAATCTAATATGAGTTTAGCTCTTAGGACAATGTTGGCCCGTCTCTTAATTGTCAAACAAGCAACCCTTTCACCCCCTCAGCATACATGGCACAGACATTTCTATTGTAGATGTTTGCACTCTACAGCTTTATTATAGTTGGAACTCACATGATTGGGAGAAAAGGCAAATACAGGAAGTCACCAATTGCATTCTAGGAATTCTGCACGAAAGTACAAGAACCAGAATATTGTTTTCCCAGCCCCCTTTAAAATATTCAAGATATTCATGTAAAGAAAGGCTCTCCTCTCCTGTCAAACAATGTACCGTGCAATTCACATGTCTGCATCAACTTTGTCATGTTATGAAGTAATTCAGAGGAGCTATGCAAATGACTGGCAGCTATTAACTATATTTCTATTTCTAACTCGACATGCCCATTGAATTAAGTAATCTGTCTCATGCACATCTATTTCAGGATACACTGCTGGGCACAATTTTCAGGAAAGAAAATGTGTTTGCAATCAGGAAAATGCAGTACGTTCAGACTATTTCCTGTGCAAAACAGGTGTGCATATAATTCAATGTGCATGGTTTTAAAAACCGTGCAAAGAATATTAGTGGAGGAAGGCTTCTCTTTCTTGGCACTGTGGAGGAGATTTAGGCTTTTCCTTTGAATTTCTGACTCAAGAAAAGGGACCCTTTCCTTATCTGTTCTTAGTTATTTTTTTAATGAAGAAGAATGCTGTCAATCGCTTTACTCTTCCTGTTTCCCTGATTGCGTATGGGTATTCATTGCCAATCTTTTCTGTCTCTAATTGTACAGTCCACGATGGTAAACAATCATGGGGCCTGTAAAGCGAGGGAACAAACACAAGCCCCATAATGTGGCAAGATAGATCAGGAAAACTCTCAAAAACAATTTGCAGATTAAGGCACACTTATTTTTGATTAATCTCTATCGACGTGATTCATACACAAAGTGTAAAATCTATGAATTGTATACCTCATTCTACAATTTGTGCAGATTTATATATATTTTTTTATTTACAACATCCCGTATGAGCATACAGGAATCTACGTACATGGTAGGTATCCAGGCGTTCTTTCTGTCCTTTATGCACACACCAGTGTGTATGTCCTCCGTACCCATGCAAATTGTACACCACAACTGTGTACAATTTGGGAGGAGTAACTCCCATGGGGTGGGAAGTAGGAGCTCCTAGGTGTGTTTAGCCTTTTGAGTTTGTGAGAAGCATTAAATCATTCAGACACTCCTCTCCAACAATTTCCCACCCTCAAAATAGTCAGGGATTTAATCCTGCAAAGGGCGTTTTTAGGTCTCGGGCCTAGCGTACACTGAGCATACAGTGTCGAGCAACGCGAGCCTATTCTGGGCAAATTGAAAATGGACCTTGCATTGCACAACACTCATGCCTTTGTGGAATCCAAGCTCCAATTTCATTGGCCTTCGGGTGCGTGCTGTTTTGAAACAGAACAAGCAATAGGCCATAGGCGGTCGTGTAGCTACGCCCATGGCCTATTGGTGCCTGTTACGCGGACCAGAGGCCTTATGTTTTGAATTATCGCGGCTTGACAGCCATGATAATTCAAAACATATGCTGGCAGTGGCGCGCACGCGCACCACTCGCCATTTTTTTTATTTTTACAAAAGCGATCACGCTGCTTGTTTTTAAAGTGACCACCACTTTGTATTCTCGAGTTGGAGCGTATTCGAGTCTCACTCCTCTGATTATCAGATTTTGCCAGCTGTGCTCAGGATAAGTGGTTCTGGGACCTACGAAATTGCACATTTATATTGACTGCCATTAGCACCGTGGAAAGAACGACGATGATTGATTGTATTTGGGTACTTAGCACATTTTACATAATATTTATTATTTACTCTGTGTGAAATTTAGTTGGGCTTGAAATTCAACAATCTATAGGATGAGAGGAATATTGGTTGTGGCATATATAAGGCCTAGACCCTGTCCTCGTTTATTTTTCGGGCGGTAGTGGAGTTAGCCCTGAACGAGCCAAGCCACGCGTAATTACTGCCTTCCCAGTGCTTAATTCAGAGACATTTTACCAGCTAAAATCTGGTGATACTTCTGAGTTGGAACAGACCAAAAAGCAGGGGGTTACAGACTACAGTAGAGTTAAGGTGCTGTAACATGCGATTTTTGCTGTGGTTTCTATTTCCAAGGACACACTCAAAGTCGGAAGAGGATGTGGCTTAATGGATAGAGCGTTCAACTTTAAAGCCAAGGAACCAGGTTCGATTCTGGGCAAATCACTTAATCGCCCCGTGCCCTATATGAATGTGTCAATCAATCAATCAAAGCATTTGTGTAGCGCGCTACTCACCCGGAGGGTCTCAAGGTATGCAGGGTAATCAGTATGTAAGTATGCAGGGTGATCAGTATGTGGGTGTCCAGAGCCAGCAGTGTGTGAGTGTGCAGGGTCAGCAGTGTGTGAGTATGCAGGGTGAGCAGTACGTTGGTGTCCAGGGCCAGCAGTGTCTGAGTGTGCAGGGTGAGCAGTGTGTGAGTATGCAGGGTAATCACTATGTGAGAATGCAGGGTAATCAGCTTTTCACCAAGCTCACACACACCACCAGCCATCACTGCATGCTTTCACCAGGCACACACACACACCACCAGGCATATACACACCACCAGCCGTCAGTGCACGCTTTCACCAGGCACACACCACCACCCGTAAGCTTTCACCAGGCACACACCACCACCCGTCAGTGCACACCAACAGCCATCACTACACACATCAATTGTTAACAAATCCACAATTAACTATTGTAGCAATAGCAGTATTGCAAACTTTACTTTTAAACAATCATCCAAAGCTCAGCATGCTACCATTGCTACAATTCCAATCCAACCCACACAATTCCATTACACACTACATACATACACTCCATAACACATGGCGAAAAGACATTGCCATTTACAATGCCATTTCCTGTAACTCAAATAAATTCGAGATCTATTGCATTTCTAATGCTTGTTTAAGGCTGGTAGGAGGAACGTAACACTTTCATACTTGGTGGGGTGTAAGGAATGGGCTTTTACTCGTTGGGGAAAATATTTTTCTGGTGGAGAATCAAAGAAAAAATATACAATTGCTCATCCGGACTGGCTTTCCCAAGTGCGGATTTGCATTGTGTACACAGTTCTGCGCAGTGAGGAAACGAGTGTTGCAAGATGTTACGTGACTCATCCCAGTAGTACCCCTGGAAATCCTTGAGCCTTGATGTATTAACGGGAATGTCTGTATATTACATTTCTTTTTGAAAACATGTTAAAACAAGAGACATTTTAAGGCATGGGCAGAGAGGGCAGTTGCCCCCCGTACATTCCATATCTGGCCATGGAATAGTGTTCTTTAAATCACTGGCTCACCTGTACATTTCTATTACAACCTATCTCCTTCTCTTTGCCTACTGATATCCCCGGACTCTGTCTCTCTCCACCTCTCCTAATTCAATGTTCTTTACCATCTTCGCTACTTATCTTTCTCTCCTATCTCTTGCTCTTTTATCTCTCTGGCTACATGGCCTTACGCATCTTTACCTCGGTGCGTAACATCTATACCTCTTTCTAACATACTTATCAAATCACTTTCCTCTGTTTACCTTGTCTCTCTCTCTATATCTCACGTTCCTCCACTTCTCTACCTCTCTATATTGTGGTTCCCCATCTTTTTCTACCTCACCAGCCATTAAACCCTCCCCCTACTCACTTCATTACTCTATCTACCCCTCTCTCCTCTATGATTAAATCTTCAGTTTGTAACATGCTCTACCTCTTTCTCTTCCTCAAAACTCTTTCTCAGTTTCATTGTTCTCTCATTATTTAAACTCCCCTCTCCTTCTTCACCTCTCTCTTTTCTTCTCTTTCTACCTACATTTATATCAATATACACCTCTTGCTCTACAACTCTCTGGGTTTACCTCTAAATCTCTACCCCCATCAATCCCTCTCTTTTGTGATCAGTCAGTCAGTCAGTCATTAAGCTTTATTCGGTTTGGTTTCAACCATAAAAGCATACAGTGTAAAAAATATACAGTCATATAATCACAAACAACATACATTTAAAAAAGGGTCAACAAAGATCTCATTGGATTAAGTAAATAGAATTAACTGATCCAGTTAGTATTAATATCAAAGAATTAACATTTTATGCACCCGCCTAATATTGACATTTGTTATATGGGGTGAAAAAGTTAGATTGAGGTAGGTTGCTAGACTTAAATAGTCTATGAGGAAAAAGGTTAAAAGAGGGGAAACAGTACTCGCTTGGTGGCCAGGAACTGTGGGCCAGCTTTGGGTTGTGATTGGCAGACTGTTCCCGATAGGAGTTGTGTGATTCACTTGGATAAAAGTCATGTAGGTCCCAAGTTGTTATAGGGCCATCACTTTCTT
Source organism: Lissotriton vulgaris (assembly GCF_964263255.1). Classification (NCBI taxonomy): domain Eukaryota; kingdom Metazoa; phylum Chordata; class Amphibia; order Caudata; family Salamandridae; genus Lissotriton; species Lissotriton vulgaris. The sequence continues at coordinate 440,725,790 of NC_141685.1, read as the reverse complement.
GGGGCAGCCACGACTGTAGATAGGGGACAACATATCTGCTCCTAAATCTAATTAGAATCAGATCCCCACAGATATCTTTCCGATGGGGACCCAACCAACCCACTCTCCTCACGCTGACTATTCTGCCATCGAGGTTATGGGGTAGGGGTCTGTTTTTCGATAACCAGAACTTAACTTTATTTACCAGGTCACTGGTTCTCTCGATTTTACCATGTTTCAGAGGAAGAGCCCCCGACAGGATGGACACGAATGGAGCGGCCTCTGGGGGAAGATTGATATGAGAGGTCTTAATACTTTTCGATTTAGGCTCAATAATGCGTTCTGAGGTAGGTATGGGTAGTGATTTAGGGACGGGAGGGCACACAGTAGTGGAAACTGAAACTTGTGTTGCGGAAACTGTGTTTTGCACAGTTTGTTTAGGCAAATTAGGTTGACCGGCCTGGGGTAAACACTTAGATGTTGCTGTGTATGGCTGATTGTGTTTGACAGTTTCCTCAATCCCCGTTAGTCTTTCCCCCAAGCTGTTGATTTTGTCGATCAGGGGATGAATGATAGTTTTAATCAACTGTTCCATCATGGTCAGTAAGACCAATTGGGGAGAGGATACTGGGTCATCTATTTTTTTGCCCATCTCCTGGATTAATAGAGCCATGTTAACAGGCGGGTTTGGTTCTGTTGACACATGCTGCAGTGTTGATAAATTGGATTGGGACCCACTTTCTCCAACCCCATCATGTTTCCTTTTTCCAGATATGGCATTACGGGGAGTTGTTTTGTTAGCTTTTAATTTTGCGAAAGATGGTTGAGGCCCCTGTGTACTATCGTCAAGAACTAGCGGACTGGCATTAGAAACCAGGAAGGGCGAAGTAACAAGGGAGTACTTGTTGTTACACAAACTATTTAAATCAACTAGCCATAGGGGATTAGATGCTGTACTGGGCGTTTTCGTAGGAGGATCCATGCTGGGTATGATTAAAATGTAAGGAAACAAAACAAGACAAACAGCTGTGGCTAGGGGAAGACTTTGAGTACCCGCACCCTTGTAGGAAGGGGAAACAGACACAGTCCAAAGTGATAGTCAGTGAAGATGGCCGTAAATGGCGTTACCTCTTCTTGGAAGTCCAAGTGGGATAGCCCGTCCCGGCCTCCTCTGGCCTCTGAGGGCCACAAAGGGCCCGCCCTTTGCCCGGGCTTCGCCCGGCGCTGCCCGCGCGCTCCCGCGAAGCGGGGGGCAGTCCTTCCTTATCAGCGCCTCCGGGCGCACACTGATTGGCTGCTTGCGGCGTCCAGCCGCTAGGGATCTTGGGGGATGTAGTTCCCTCTCCCGATGGCCGCGCTGCGATGTCCTGGCAGCGGCGGTAATGGCGGGAATGGCGGGGCTGGAGGAACGCTCGGACCCAGGAGCACAAGGCACAAGGTAATGGTCAGTTCTCTGTCCGCTGAGAACACCTCCCGCTTCAGCAAACACCTCCCGCCTCTGTGAGGGCAGTCCTGCCTTATCAGCGCCTCCGGGCGCACACTGATTGGCTGCTTGCGGCGTCCAGCCGCTAGGGATCTTGGGGGATGTAGTTCCCTCTCCCGATGGCCGCGCTGCGATGTCCTGGCAGCGGCGGTAATGGCGGGAATGGCGGGGCTGGAGGAACGCTCGGACCCAGGAGCACAAGGCACAAGGTAATGGTCAGTTCTCTGTCCGCTGAGAACACCTCCCGCTTCAGCAAACACCTCTTTTGTGATCTCTCTCTCTCTCCCTCACCCTTCTCCCTGTGTCTTGCTGTTCTGTTTCCATCTTACCTTCCTTAACATCTCCTATCTTTTTTGTCTCTCACTGCAATTCTCTCTTTTACCTCACCAATCTGTCTCTCCATCTCTTTTAACTTGCCTTGCTTAAACTCTCTGTTGGGCCTCTAGTTGGCAGAGGTTTCCACCATGTCCGGGTAGGGACCACTTTCGCAGTCAGGGTAAGTCAGATACACAACCTAAATTAACCTGTACGCACAGGCAGCCAGGCCTTATTTAGGAGGCAATATGTAAAGTATTTTTGCAACACTTAAGTTACAGTAACACAGTGAAAATACCACAAAAAGACTCCACACCAGTTTATAAAAATAGAGACTAAGGGGCATATGTAGGTAAATTCGAATTTGCGATTCGGAAAAAGCGATTTTCAGCGCATCGCACTTTCCAAATCGCAAAATCAGATGTAGGTAAAAAATCGCTAATATTTTGCGATTCTCAAAAATTCGCAGAATATTTTTGCGATTACTCAAATAGCGATTCCTTAATAGCGAAATCGCTATTAAGGAATCGCAAAAACGCGAAAGAGCAATTCAGGTGCAGAATGATGACATCACAACCAGGAAGTGTGAGTCTGCATGCTGCACCTAACTGCCTGCACCTGTCCCAGAGTCAGTTGCTGGCTGAGAGACAGAGTGGAGGGGCTGTTGATTTGTCTCTGACTTGAAACACTGCAAAATGGAATCACAGGGTGCCGAAAAGCAAGGAGGAGAGAAGCAGGTAGAAGCACAAAGCAGAAAAGGAAGCAGAAATTGTCTGAGAGGGAGTTGGAGGTTTTAACAGAAGAGGTGGTGAGGCAACATGACCTTCTTTTTTTGAAAAGCCTCACTACGCGTGCCTGAAGCCAGAAAGAGGTAAATTTGGGCAGATATACAGGAGAAGGTGAATGCAATTGGCGTCACCCATCGTACCACCGATGACCTCAGAAAAGCGGTGGTACGATATGAGGCAAAGGTCCAAAGAGAGGGTGGCCACGAGATTGGCAGAAGCCAAAGCAACTGAAGGTGGGAGCACCACTACACCTGAGCCGACGCCCATGGAGGAGTTGGTGGAGGCAACCCTAATGCCTGAGGCAGTGACGGGCGTGGCTGACCTAGACAGCTCAGAAACCAGAGACAACACAGAAGGTAAGATGCATGCCAAAATCACCCAATGCATTCCCATCCCACCCAAACTCCAAAATCCACATGCATAATTAGGAATCCGGTCCATGTTTTTATTAATACCTTGTGTAGCATCTTGGGAAGTGTAGTCCTATGTTATGTAAATATGGGCAGATACACATACAAAAGGCATATAGGGAACATCCCCAATAGGTAAATGCAAAGTACACAATATAGACCAGCAGGCATGTAAATAGTGTAGTGAAAAAACTTTATTGAAAAAAAAAAATTACACACAACTTAGGTGTGAATTTTATTTTTTGCAGATGGACTAACAACACAGGACACTGTTGCAGCAGTGGGAAAGTCAGCTCCAGCAGAGGAACAGGCAGGGCACTAGAGGCAGGGTGCCACAACTGACACACCTTCTGTGCAAACAAAATGTCGCAAAACAGACTGCTGCAAAATCTACCGAGTACAGGGCTGGAACGCACTCACCCTCTGGAGACTGCTGCTGCTGGGCGCTGGGCTGCTGACACCGTTTGTGACCCCCGTTGACGGCGCCATTCACCATCTCGGCTCCCAAGGGGAGGAACTACGGTTCCCAGCGTCCCTTGCGGCCGTACACCACCACTTCCTGTCCCGCGCACCAGGAGGTGCTTAAAATCGCGGAGCTCCCTCGGTGGAGCGGAGACTGCTGCAAAATCTACCGAGTGCAGGGCTGGAACGCACTCACCCTCTGGAGACTGCTGCTGCTGGGCGCTGGGCTGCTGACACCGTTTGTGACCCCCGTTGACGGCGCCATTCACCATCTCGGCTGCCGAGGGGAGGAACTACGGTTCCCAGCGTCCTTTGCGGCCGTACACCACCACTTCCTGTCCCACGCACCAGGAGGTGCTTAAAATCGCAGAGCTCCCTCGGTGGAGCGGGGACTGCTGCAAAATCTACCGAGTGCAGGGCTGGAACGCACTCACCCTCTGGAGACTGCTGCTGCTGGGCGCTGGGCTGCTGACACCGTTTGTGACCCCCGTTGACGGCGCCATTCACCATCTTGGCTGCCGAGGGGAGGAACTACGGTTCCCAGCGTCCCTTTGTAGAAAAAGGTAGGGCTAGGACCTTTCTCAAGATTTGCCCGGCGCTAACCGCCCTTGTACCATTCAAATTTACCAAGCAATGAGGCAGGCGCCGGAGACCAGAAGGCAGGAAACAGAAGTTTATTCCGACGGAGCAGAACACATCAGATCAGACAACAAGGTATCGTCTCGAGGTGCTCTAACAGCCACTCAGAGGCCTGGCCTCTTATACACTGGTTTATGGCATGTGACCTTCTTTTAATACAATCACAACTTTGTAAGGCATGGGAAAAGACATCCCCATAATCCTCGTGTTAATCCCACCCCCATATACATTCACAATGGAGGTCCTCAACCTGCTGATAAGAGGGAGGGTCATCACGCAGCTGAGTGTTTCGTCGAGTCTTAGGATGTGTGCGCCTGAACATGTCACAGGGGGTGGGGAGGCCTGGATCAATAGAGGGTCCTTTGAAGGAGAGCGACCTCATACAATAAGGGCAGTAAATGGTATTTCTCGGCTTAGGCAATGGCCTCGGACCTGTGTGGACAGTCGGACACCGGGTGAGGGGCCATCAATGGAGTGGTATTCATGCTGCGTGGACAATCCAGCGCAGAGGGGAGGTTTATCAACAGAGGGGCATTCATGGGAAGAGAGGAGGTGTTGGTCAGGCGCTAGCGTGACTCCCAAGGACAGGGTCATGCAGATGGGTCATGCTCATAAGGAGGAGGGAGGGGGGAGCCAGGGTGCGCGGAGGATGCCTGCTGGGTCAGAGGGGTGCACTGGCGATCGATCGTGGACAGGGAGACCATGATATCTAAAATGGCTGCCGTGCACGTAATACATAGGTGACAAGCTGGCGCAGATGATGTTCAGATCGCAAACTAAAATTCCACAGTCCTCCCTTTTAACATGTCTCGCCAACTTGTCAGTTCGGATTTATCCCCATAAGGCCACGTATTTCTACTTCATAGAGGGGGCTCATGTGCTCATTTCGGAAGTCCAAAGTCTTTGGGCACATACAGTTAGAAGCAAGGCCGAGCAAAGGTGGCAGACATTGGATACCTAAGCAACACACACATAATATTACAATAGGTATCAGCACGAAGAAAAACAACTTCCAACCCCAATTTTTCAAAGTGTCCCAAAACCAGCTCCCAAGCGACCATCCTTCCTGCTCTTGGTGAACCTCTGAGGACAGTCTGTGGAGGTGTTCAATGGCTTTGTAGACTGAAGGCGAGTTGTCAGGCACGTAGGTGCAGCAGCTGGATCCGATGATGCGGCATGCTCCTCCTCGGTCGGCTAGGACCACGTCTAAGACAAGACGATTTTGGAGGGTCACGAGGCGGACCGCCTGAAGCTCCGCAGTATTGTTGGCGAGGATGCCAGCCGTGATATTGATCGTTGTTTCTACTGCCTGGGTCAGGTGTCGGATAGCACGGCTGTTAGCCATTGGGCCCCACAGAGGAACAAGTCCCTTTGCTGCATCCAGGAACTGTGCTCCAGTGGAGTCGGCTTGCCCAAGGTCGTCTGCACGCCTCTGCCGGTGGTGGTTGGCAGGGGCTACATATGTGGGTGGAAGAACGAAGGCAATATAACAGGTGCCCTTCCATCCTTTCGGGAGCCAGGTGTAAGCCTTGGTGCCACACACAAAGTACATATTCGGAGAGGCAACAAAAGAAGGGGGTTCAGCTGAGTCCAATGTTCTGGTGACTCGGCAGGCGCTGTAACCCACCAGCTGCGTTCCTTGGCCTTCTAGGCACACAAGGCCAGTGACATTGATCACGGACAGAGCCACAGTCAGGGTGGCGGTAGTTTGTTTCTGCAGATGAGAGAAGGTGGTTCTGGCTGGATTGTGGAGCACCTGTACTTCGACTCGTTCTTTGGCTGGAATGTCTTTGATGAAGGTGGTGCCTGCGAGTGCTGGACACAGGGCAGCTGGAGTCTTTCCTGTTTTGTTCAGCCAGAACCCAGAGTAGAAGAGTGACACTGTCCGGCTGGAGGTGGCGTTGTCCCTGTGGCTCTCTTGCATGAGGATCAACCAGGCGAGGCAAGAGCCGTGAACTGAGAAGGGTGAAGGGATGAAGGGGATGGAGTGTCCAGTGGCATGTGGGAGCAACCCACAGATCCAACAGTTCGTAGCATTTGCAGCAAGGTTATGTTGGTGCAACAGTTGCACAAAGGAATTGTTCCAGAATTCCCTGCGCCTTTCTCGGAGCTGAGGCGACAGAGAGATTAGGTGATGCTCTTTCAGGGGTGTTGGCTGTGCAGTAGGTAGTAATGTCTCATGAGCCGGTGTGCTCTCCTCCAGAATCCAGAGGGAGGCCATGAGAAGGAGGCAGAAGAGGAAGACAATGAAGAGTGCAATTGTCTTCGATTTGTGCAGGTTGTCAGTCTTTGGATTCCTATACTGGGTATTTCCTGTTGCTTCCATCATCTTCTTATCTGGCGCTTCCATCATCTTCTTATCTGGCGCTTCCATCACCTTCAAGGGGCTCGGTAGTGGGCAGAACCACAGACTTTGTTTAGCTTCTCTCCCGGCAACCCTTGATTGTGTGTAGGTCACCGTTCTGAGATTTTAACTTAGTCCGTGGCCTACTTAGCCGAGACTCCCTCCTTTCGACGCAGGAAATACCCTTCTCTGGATGGCACAGTAGGATCAGAGAATTTTGCAAGTTCGAGTGCCCCAGTATCTGGATAACAGTCCAATATCGGTCGGTCTTTGGTCAGGAGCTCTTCTTGGGTGCTGACGTTTTCTGTCGTGGCCAGGTTTGCAGGGACCTTCCGACAATGATGCGCGTGCAGCCAGTGCTTCTTCCCCTCCACTCGGAGTGCTGTTCGGGTGGTGATCAGCACTTGCCAGGGGCCCGTCCACCGAGGTTCCAGACTCTTGGTTCGCTGGAAATTTCGTATCAATACAAAATTTCCCGGTTGGATGTCGTGACCGGGGCCCCTGGAAGCATCGGGGATGGCCTGCTGCACCTGTTGATGAATGACAGACAACGTTTTAGTCAACTTGCACAAATAATCAGATAGTAGGACGTCTGGGACGTCATGAATGGAGGTCGGTTTGGGAGCAGTCCAGAGGTTCATAGGCCGCCCAAACACGACCTCATAGGGGGTCAAATGGTGCTTGGTGGGAGTGGAGCGCATTGATAACAAAGCCAGTGGGAGGGCATCCGGCCAGTTAAGTCCAGTGGTGGCCACTATTTTTGCCAGTTTCAGCTTGAGTGTGGCATTGTGGCGTTCCACTAGACCAGCGGATTGGGGGTGGAAGACCGCATGGAATCGTTGCTTCACCCCCAACCCTTTCAGGATTAGCTGGATAACCTCAGCTATGAAGTGGGGGCCATTGTCACTCCATAAAATTCGGCAAAGGCCATAGCGAGGGAAGAATTCCTTCAGTAGTACTTTGGCAGTAGTCATGGCAGTGTTGTCACGGGTTGGATAGGCTTCTACCCATTTGCTGAAGGCACATACGATGACTAGCACATACTTCAGGCTTTGGCATCTCTCTAGTTGGATGTAATCCATCTGAAGGACCTCAAAGGGGTGATTGGGGGTCCCAAACCCTCCCCGGGGCACTACAGTTCCTTTCCCGGGGTTGTGTTGCAGACAGATGAGGCACTGCTGAACTAGGCGTCTGGCTGAGTCAGGGATTTTGTCATTGTGCCAGACTTTGGAAATGAGTTCGATCATGGGTGCAGATCCTATGTGTGCGGGGGAGTGAGCCATTGTCAGTATGGGGATCAGGTATGAGTCGGGCAGCAACCATTTGCTTGCATCCTTCGTTCGCCAACAGCCCTCCTCATCCTTCAAACCCATCCTTGCCCACTTAGTCAGCTCGTGAGGGGTGCTGGCCGATTGTATGTCTCTAATCATTATCCTTGTGTCACTCCATGTTTCTGCTTGTGACCTGGTCATGTACATGCGCGTCACCGTCCTATTCTCAGCTGTGGTTCGTGCAGTGACGTCGGCCAATGCATTCCCTTGCCCAACTAAGTCTGTCACCCTTTTGTGTGCTTGACATTTGATCACCGCTAGTCGTTTGGGGAGGAGAACTGCTTCAATCAGAGCGGAAACTAGATCTCCGTGGAGGATCGGGGTGCCGTGGGATGTCAGGAATCCCCTCTCCCTCCACAGGAGCCCAAAATGGTGGACCACTCCGAAGGCATACTGGCTGTCCGTATATACGTTCGTGGTGGTCCCTGCGGCTATGATGCATGCTCGGGTGAGGGCTATCAGCTCTGCTGCCTGGGCAGATCGTTGTGTGATGCAGGCTGTCTCGACTACTGTTCGGGCTGTCGTTACTGCATAGGCAGCTGAAGTGGTGCCATCTGGGAGTTTGATGCAAGAGCCGTCTACCCATAGCTCTCCATCGGGGTCGGGAAAAGCAGTGTCTCGGAGGTCAACCCTACTCCTAGTTTGTTCGTCCGTGAGGGTCACACAGTCGTGTATGGGAGGCACGTCGGGGTCATTTTCAGGCAGAGGCAGTGATGTGGCAGGATTCAAAGTCGTGCATCTCTTCAGTGTGATGTGGGGTGCAAGTAGAGTCAACTCGTACCCTGTCAGTCGTGCGCTAGTCAGGTGCTGGGTCTTTGTCTGATTCAAGAGGGTGTCGACCGCATGGGGTACTAGCACTGTGAGGGAGTTGGAAAGTACAATTCCCTCGCTCTGACGGATAGAGACAGCAGCGGCGGCTACTGCTCGAAGGCAGGCAGGCAAGGCTCTGGCTACAGGATCAAGAGTGGCGGAGAAGTAGGCACAAGGGCGCTGCTTAGGACCAATGGATTGAGTTAGGACAGACAATGCGCATCCCTCCCTTTCGTGGGTGAAGAGGGAGAAGGGTTTGGAGTAATCCAGCGTTCCTAGGACAGGCGCTGAGCAGAGTGCATCCCGTAATTCTTTAAAGGAGGCTTGACACTCAGCGGTCCAAGGAAGCGGGGAGGGGACATCTTTGGTCAGTAGGGCAAGTAATGGTTTCACAATGAGGCTGTAATTAGGCAACCACTGTCTGCAAAAAGAGGTTAGGCCAACCAAAGAGCGGACCTGCTTCTGTGTTTTCGGGATGGGGGTATCTAGGATGGTTTGGATTCGGTCGGGTGTGAGTTTCCTCCCTTCTTTGGACAGAAGATGGCCTAGGTAAGTCACTTGTGGCTGGCAGAACTGTAACTTCTTTTTGGAGACTTTATGGCCATTCTCTGCGAGAAAGTGTAGGAGTTGGACGGTGGCTGTCGTTGCAAGCGGGGTGGTGTCGGCCGCCAAAAGGATATCATCAACATATTGGATCAACACCACTCCCTCCGGTAGCTGGAAGGCATCCAGCTGTCTTTTGAGGGCCTGGCTGTAAATGCTGGGACTTTCAGTGTACCCCTGGGGAGCTCTACAAAATCGGTACGAACGGGATTTTAAGGTGAAGCCGAACAGATAACGGCTATCTGGATGAATGGGGATAGAGAAAAACGCGTTCTTAAGGTCGATAACAGTGAAGGTGGTGGCAGTGGACGGGATGAGGGTCAGAATGGTGGTGATATCAGAGACCACAGGATATTGGGGTACAACCACTTTGTTAATCTCTCGCAGGTCGATGATGAAGCGGTACGCTTTCTCATCTCCTTCACCTTGCTTCTTAACAATAGGTAGGATTGGGCTGTTGCAGACGTTGCTAACCACCTCTTCAACCACTCCTGCATCTACCAGAGACTGAATGATCGCTACCAGTGCCTTCTCACCCTCTGGTGATATCCGATACTGCGGGAGTTTCGGGAGCATAGCGTCCTGTCGTACAGTTATGTGAATAGGATCAATCATCATTCGCCCCACATCAGAGTCATTTTTGGCCCACAGGTACGGGGGTAGGGTGTCAAGCAGGGACAGGTCAGCGTCAGTTACGGAGCACATGTGTCGTGGGGGAGGGGATCTGGGCATGTCTGGATTGTCGTACAGGATGACTCGTATTCCATCTGGGGAACACCTAATGGTAGCTCGAAAATGTTTCAGTAAGTCAATACCCATAATGGCGTCAGGGGAGTTGGAGGAGAGTAGAAATGTCGCGTCAGTAGTGTTGTTTTCTAGGTCAAAGGTAATAGGTACGGACAGGGGGTTAGTGGAGGGCGTCCCATCGAAACCTATCGACGTTATGTGTGAGCCAGACAAGGGTGCCCTTGGAATCAGTCGTTTTGATAACACACTACGTGTCGCCCCAGTGTGTACCAAGAATGGAGACTCTGTACCCAAGACCTTAGCGGTGACATAAGGACCTTGCTGGTCAACACAGAGCTCGACTGGATCCCTCCCTTGCCCCTGGCAGTCCTATGCAAAGTCGGGGGCATGTTCACCTTCAGATAGCTGATATTGGTTCTGTCGGGGACGGTCAAATGTGTTCGGTCTTCCTGATCTGTCATTATTGGTGTCGTTGGGGCTCCCTCGTCCCTGTACTCTATTCCTCGGACCACCCGTCACATCCCTGGAATCCCTATTCCTATTCATTTCTAGCAGAACTGGACACTGGAATTTCCAATGGCCGAGCCCTTTGCAGAAGGCGCATTGGTCATTGCTAACGTCTCTACGTCCAGTGTGGGGTGCTGGGGTGTGATCTTTAGGAGGTAGATCTCTGGGGGTGGTTGATTGGTAGTTCCCCCTTTGGTGTTCCCGTCCAAGCGCTATACCTTGTATCTGGGCTATCATTACCCTTTCCTTTAAATCTTTCTTCTTTTTCTCGGACGCCCTATCATTCTCATTCTTTTGGTGCTCGTAATACTGAGCCATCTGAAGGATAGCTGCGGGTTTGGAGGCCCCCCAACTACTCTCGCTCGTCTGCAGTTTTTGGGAGACTTCTTGTGTTAGTCCCTTTACATAATTTTGCACAAACAGGTGCTGTCCGGTTGCGGTGGTCATGTCTTGGCCACTGTAGTCGGAGAACACTGTCTCAAATCGGGAGAAGTATTCTGACACATCTTCCTGGGGTTTCTGTCGACAGGCTGTGACTATCGACCAGTCTACTTTTCTTTCCGGGACCAGGGTTTTCAACTTCTGGACCAGTTTGTCTGGGAGTTCCAGTATGTCCTTCACTGGTTTACTCCCCGGCTCTCGCTGTCTATCTAGTTTACCGAGTTGGTCCCAGGTATGTCCAAACAGATCTGTGTGGTCAACCTTCCGGATTTGCTTCCACACATCAGCTGGCAGGCATAACCCAAAGAACAAGTCAATATCTGCTAAAGTCATTATTGTCGAACCCAAGGCTGTGCCTAATTCGGTATAAAATGCCGTTGGGTTCTTTCTTAAGTCGGGCAGGGTTTGTTTGAAGGTTAGGATATCTTGTCGGTCCCATGGTTGGTAAACCCAATTGTACACAACCCTTCCCTTTGCATGTTCATTATTAATATCATCGCTCGTCCCCTGGCCCCGTGGCGGGATCCAGTAAGGAGCCGCTTCTCTGATAGGCATCATAGTATTGACTACTTCTGCCGAGGTTGTTTCAGGGACCGTAACCTTGGCTTCTGGCTTCTGTTCCGCGAGGTGGCGGAAGACCTCAAGCATTTGCATGAAGAGCTCCGTCGCCTCACGTTCAGTCCCATCTCCAACATCAACCTTCCTATACAGTGTTGTTAGTTTAGCGGGACCCTTACTCTGATACCTATCTTCATACGCGTTCAGGGTGTGGTAGCTGAATCGCAAAATGAAATGCCGTCTGTGGCTGTCGGCGTGTGAATTATATACGCTCATTGTGTATTCTTCGCTCTCCCTTCGGTCTACCAATGTCTTTGCTATTTCGTTGATCCCATCCCGCTCATCTTTGCTTAACCTACTTAACCTGGCTGATGATTGTTTGCTAGCCTCGGGGTCGTCTGACGAAGTTGTTAATGTGGCTGGTGCGGAGGCCGTGAGGGCCGGTGCACTAGCACTAGGGTCACTTTCACTCACACTCGGGGCTTGCAGGTTTTGTTGGCTGGGAGCGTATGGAGGGGGCATGTAGATGATTGGGGGACCTAGCAGTAACTCATCGTTTGCCCGTTGTTTGGAGGGCAGTTCAGGGTAGAGCGCAGAGGGGGTCCTAACAGGACATTGGCCTGTTGACCCTGATTCTTGGTTTTGTGTAGCTTCTTTTCTTTCTTTTATTTCTTCTTCTAGTTGCTTAGCGGCTAGGTGGGCTGCCTTTCGTAGTTCTTTCCCTACTTTTGCTTCTTCTCTTTTCTTTCGTTGTTCCGTTTCTTTGCGCCACATGCCGATACTGTCGAGCATAGTGGGCGTGGTCTTATTCTTCTGGAGCGCTATTTCTAATGTTTTTATTTTATTTTCACTAAAGGAACCTATCAGTGGCCACTGACTTTCAGGGTTCTTTTTCGTATATTTATGCCATAGTCTAGTGTAAGCTATAGCGACTAGTCCATACTTAGTGAACATGTCCTTATTAGGGGTGCCCTCCAGTGGAGCTGGATGGTTCATCTCTAATAAGCGGTCCGGGCTAAACAGGCTACCAACCAGTGGGGAGAAGATAGGCATGACGGTTTACACCGGGGACAAAAGTCTGCACTACCTATCTTATCACAGCGGGCAAAGACTAGGCAGAATATTTCTATTCTCCGTTGTTTGGCGGCGGTGAATACCTCAAACGAACCAATACCGAATAATCGGCCAATCAAACAATTCAGTGGGGAGAATAAGTGGGCACGAAAAGTTATCGCTACCCACTCTTTCTCTACCTGCAAAGAGAGACCTTGTTCTTCCCTGTTTGCAGACAAAGAATCTCCAGACAATAATCCACGAACGACAGTTCGGGAAACAGTGGGGGAGGAAGATAGGCACGACGGATTACAATGGGGACAAAAGTCTGCGTTACCTATCCTTCACTGTTTGCAAAGAGAGAGCCTGTTTGTTTTTCCCCGTTTGCAGACAGCGAATCTCCAGAGGTTTCAACAAAGCGTAATACTAGTATTATCCAAACAAAAACAATTTTCCTCAATTCGTCGTGTTTACACGACCTTACCCGGACCGCATGGACGGTTTCCTGTCCTCTGGATCCAGCGCCCGATCGTCCTCTCTCCTTCGTGATGTTCGCGGCACTCCTGATGGTTCCCAGTCAGGACCGTAGATCACTCGAGAGAGGTCTGTTCAGAACTAGTGAAGGTCGGATGATCGGCTGTCAGACGAGGGTCTATCGGACATGAGCTCTTCCCGATCGTTGCAGTCGTTCACTCTGTCATCGGGACCTCTCCCACTGGATCCACGTGTCGCTGATGGGCCCCACGCTTTGGGACGCCAAATTGTAGAAAAAGGTAGGGCTAGGACCTTTCTCAAGATTTGCCCGGCGCTAACCGCCCTTGTACCATTCAAATTTACCAAGCAATGAGGCAGGCGCCGGAGACCAGAAGGCAGGAAACAGAAGTTTATTCCGACGGAGCAGAACACATCAGATCAGACAACAAGGTATCGTCTCGAGGTGCTCTAACAGCCACTCAGAGGCCTGGCCTCTTATACACTGGTTTATGGCATGTGACCTTCTTTTAATACAATCACAACTTTGTAAGGCATGGGAAAAGACATCCCCGTAATCCTCGTGTTAATCCCACCCCCATATACATTCACAATGGAGGTCCTCAACCTGCTGATAAGAGGGAGGGTCATCACGCAGCTGAGTGTTTCGTCGAGTCTTAGGATGTGTGCGCCTGATCATGTCACAGGGGGTGGGGAGGCCTGGATCAATAGAGGGTCCTTTGAAGGAGAGCGACCTCATACAATAAGGGCAGTAAATGGTATTTCTCGGCTTAGGCAATGGCCTCGGACCTGTGTGGACAGTCGGACACCGGGTGAGGGGCCATCAATGGAGTGGTATTCATGCTGCGTGGACAATCCAGCGCAGAGGGGAGGTTTATCAACAGAGGGGCATTCATGGGAAGAGAGGAGGTGTTGGTCAGGCGCTAGCGTGACTCCCAAGGACAGGGTCATGCAGATGGGTCATGCTCATAAGGAGGAGGGAGGGGGGAGCCAGGGTGCGCGGAGGATGCCTGCTGGGTCAGAGGGGTGCACTGGCGATCGATCGTGGACAGGGAGACCATGATATCTAAAATGGCTGCCGTGCACGTAATACATAGGTGACAAGCTGGCGCAGATGATGTTCAGATCGCAAACTAAAATTCCACACCTTTCGGCCGTACACCACCACTTCCTGTCCCGCGCACCAGGAGGTGCTTAAAATCGCGGAACTCCCTCCGCGTCGCGGACGCGCGCGGACGGCGCCGGGCGGAGCCCGGGCAGAGGGCGGGCCGTCTGTGGCCGTCAGTGGTCTGCAGTGGTCGGGCGGGCCACCCCTCTAACATTGCCTTCCTGCCCGTGGTAAGTTTACTTACTTCTACCATCATGGAGCCTGCTGTCGCAGCTGCTACACAGGATGATTTCCCTTTCCCCCCCCTACATTCGAGTCCCTACTTGAAAACGCACTTACCTTGGTATCAAATGAAATAGCTGACACTGAAAGGAGAATGTCCATGAGTTGTACCAACAATACTACACAGCTGATATCACTATCAAATAGCCCTGGCATTCCACTATCACCAGTTGTTGTCATCACAAAGCCAGTACTGATATCAACACCCCCAGTATCCCTGTTGACTGAAACTATTCCCACTATTACAATAGCCTCCCAGGACGATGCCATTGCCTTGGGTACTACGGAATCTAGTAGTAATAAACAGGGAGGGGAAAAACGCAAAAGAGGCATCACCAAGCAAAGTGCCAACAAAAGGAAACAACCTTCAACTAACAAGAATCAGCCCACGCCTCAAAGTTTGTGGAATAAACAAAAATCTACTGGGGCACAAACTGTTCTTGTTGCGGATAAAGACATAGTGGACACAGACATTACGTCGGCCGCAACCACTACTCATTCAAGTGGGACCTCTAATACTATATGGACCCAAACAATACTATTGGGAGATAACTATAATCTCTCAAAACAAAATGGGAACCTTATAGAAACTATAGTTGATACTATTTTTAACCGACTAGAGAAGCAGATGATCAACCAGTTTAATAACGTTTTTAAAAGACTTGATAGATTAGATAACCTGGTCAAAAATGGAGAAACAAAAAGAAAGGGGTCTGCCATCTTGGACCAAATCAGAGCTGATCGTCTCTTAAAAGAACTGGAATCTGTAAGCAACACATTGTCACTAAAGAAACAGGAAGCTTCCACCTCATCGGGTGGGGGCATGAGTAGCCCTGGAATATTACCCCCGCCTACTGCACCACCTACAATTCAACCTCGATCCGTCAATGGAGGGAAGAACCCGACAAAACCTAATTTACCTACTAAACCGATCCCCACGCCTGCACCTAGAAAAACTACTCCCCCCGTTATTATCAACAACAACGCTTCCAACCGCAATAATGGTCCTACCCAACCAATAACAGCAACAAGACCAACTGCTGATAACAATAAGGGTATTGGGCAACAAGGGACAAACAAGCCTTTTAAACACCAAGGGCCTGCCTTACATTTGCCACCGGATGCCTGTCCTTTTGTCTTGGTTCTTGCAGGAGTACCGCCGTTGAGGGAGGACCAGGGGGAATCATGGGTGCAACTGCGAAACAAATGCATAGACTGGCTGACTAAGCACAAAGGTGTTGGATATGATATCTCACGAGAGATTTTATCGGCTCGCAGGGTGTCGTGGGTTGGGCCCTTACTCAAAGACAAGGAAGGCGACTGCATAGTTCTCAATTTTAAAAATCCAGGGACTGTAAGAAACCTTCTCAACAGAAACAGCAACTGTTCTGCCATTTCTACTGTTGCAACTATGCTACCTTTGAGCTATTTCTACAGACAACCGGCAATGCAATCTCGGCCACCCTTCATGCAATTCCAACCACCACCAATGCATTTTCAACCAACACCAATGCATTTTCAGCCACCCCCTATGCAGTTCCAACCAGCTCCATTTCCATTCAAGATGTTTAATAGATTTGCACCTTTGTCGGATTTGGATATGCAAGATTGACCACCTTTGACTAACTCAGTTGAATTATCTCTGGCACCACTTTCTGAACCCCAGGAAGTCCCACAACCCTCGCCACGGACTGTTGTGAGTCAAAAATACCCGAATGACAGACAATTGCCCCAGGATTCCGAACTATCTCTTGTTAGTTGGAACATAGCGGGACTTAATTCCAAATTGAAAATTAAAGAATGGTTAGACTGGGTCGATAATAACTGTGATATATTGATGCTACAAGAGACTTGGTGCACAACTACACCGACAATGGAGGGTTTTTGTTGCTATAATTTAAAGGCTTCCCCCTCACCTATGGGTCGCCCGAGTGGGGGTCTATCTATCTGGTCCAAAATAAAACCCGGGGTGCAAACCAAACTGATCCCTACACCAGGCAATTGTTTTATGGCTATGAAGTACACTAACAGGATGAAATTATGTATAATTAATTTTTATAATAATGATTTTGTTACCCGTCCCAATGATAATTTTATGTTATTGTTTATTTTTATTGACGAAATTATGGAGGGGCAGAAGTATGGGCCCTTTGATGGCATCTGCATTGGAGGGGATTTTAATGCCCATATGTATCGCAATAGCCCACTATGCAAAAACGGTGAGGAGCTGAAAAACCATCTAGCCTCCCGTGACCTAGTAAATGTAATGGATATTGCAGGCTCTAGTGCAAATAATATAACTACACCCACATATATAGGTCAGGGCTGTGCCTCTACGATAGACTATATATTTATCTGCCCAACAATAAGCGATATAATCCTAAAAGCAGAAGTCATCTGTTCTGCATATAGCTACCCCTATCCGCTTAGAATATATTTACATAATCCACAGATCATGAAGGTTGCAGCAAGATTAGAGATTGGGGCACAAAACCTGGCATTATCTACCGACAGATTAAGACTAATATGGAAAGGAGTGGACAACAAAGATATTTTAGCCAGAGTAATTAAAAAACATCCTAAGACAGTAGAGACTTGCCTGTCATACACGAGTCCTGGCAGTGATGTGGTTGTTGCCTTTGGCAATCTATGTGGGGCTATTAAAAGAGAATCCTCTAAACCAGCCAGGCATAATAGAGATCATGGCCCCCGCTGGTTTGATTCTTCCTGCTCTAAGGCCAATAGGGACCTGACGGCTGCCTTAAAAATTAATCCAAGGGATGCTCCACTTGTTAGAGAATTAAGATCAAAATACAAAACTGCGCTACGCACTAGATCTGAGGCCTTAGTGATTAACCACTGGGAATCTCTCACGCGTACTGCCACATTAAAGGACACAACAGGTTTTTGGAGAGAAGTTAAGTCCCTAAGATCCTTTGGTTCTAACATCAAACCAATTAACTGCAATATAACGGGTGAGGCATGGGTAGAGCATTTTTCCAAAATCTATGCTATATCAGCCACTTCTCTAGATACTGTCCTTCTATCCAATACTGTAGAACCACTGAACTTTTCATTACTCGAGGTCGAGGATGCTATAATCGATAGCGCTAGTAATAAAGCTCCCGGCCCGGATGGTCTTTCTATTGACCAGATTAAATCTGAAATTAATTTTTGGGCCCCTTTATTATGCAACCTATTTAATAACTTGACTGACAGCTCAATTCCCGAATCCTGGTCTAACAGCGTCATCGTACCGATATTCAAAAAAGGTGACAGGTCGGACCCTGCCTGTTATCGCCCGATCTCACTGATCGATAACACGCTAAAGGTCCTTGGAAGGGTAATCTTTGAAAGGATAAGGAATTGGGCTGAGGATAATAATGTTCTACACTGCAGTCAACTGGGATTTAGAAGCCAAGTAGGCACTGTTGAACAATGTCTAAATTTGAATTTGATTATGGCCAAGTACACTATTGTTAAAAAATCCCCTCTTTATTTAGGCTTCATGGATCTGAGTTCCGCATTTGATTTTGTTAATCGCTCTAGGTTGTGGTCACTTTTGCTTGATTATGGTTTGGATGACTCACTGGTTTATTTTCTTTCTTATTTACATAGGGATTTAAAAGCGAGAGTACGAATTAATAATGATGGCGAATTATCCAATGATGTTTTTATCAGCAGAGGAGTTAGACAGGGCTGCGTACTCGCCCCACTGCTTTTTATTCTATATATTAACGGGTTGAGTAGCACTTTGAGTAAGATTACTAAGGATGTACCAATCATAAATGGTTCCCCCATTACTACTCTACTCTATGCGGATGACGCAGTATTAATGGGGCGTACCCCGAATGCTTTACGCACTTTAATCACTGGGTTTGTTGCCTTTATGTCCGACCTTGGTTTAAATACCAATTTTAAAAAATCCTTTATTATGAACTGTGGACCTAAAAAGTACAATATTACCACAATTAAATCTGGCGACAACACTTTAAAATGCACTAGCACTTTCCCTTATTTAGGGTTATTATTCTCCAACACAGGCTCATGGCAGCCACATGCTGCCTATGCGAGAAATAAAATTGGTAAGTCAATCAATTCAATTTTATCTCTCCGACAACCCAAACTGGCTGATGTCGTTACCCCCCTGCTCAATATTTATCGTACCCAATGCCAACCAACTGGGACATATGGAGCAGAAGTGTGGGGTTATTGTAACAACACGTCTCTCCAGTTGGAGGAAAATAGATTTTGCAGGAGGGTGCTGGGGGGAGTTCTTTGTGCCCCTACATTTATCTGTCACAATGAACTGAGGTTGCCATACATTGTTGATTTTATTAGGTCTAGGCCCGCGCTTCTCTGGATAAAAATATGGTTAAATCCAGCGGCATCCTTAACGCGCAGTATAATATCTGACTGTTTATTATGCGAAAGATTCCATCACATACCTTGGTTGAATGCAGTCAAGAATAGCCTGTTGAGCGTGGGACACGGTTCTCTGTTCAGTTCTCCTGATACCATTGTACCCGCTCATAAGAACAGTGTCAAACGGGCATTGCTTAATTCATATAAAGAGGAACGAATGAGATCTGAATTTATCAAACCTGCTGTTATCAGATATTTGTCCCTTATTGACTTAGGCAACGAGAACTTGAATAATTTTTGCAGATACCTGTCAATCCCAATAAGAAGATGGAATCGGAGCCTTTTGTTCAGGTTCCGGGATGGAAGCATAGTCAATTTACTCAGCTTCCCCCTTGGCTATAACAAAAAACTAGAAGAGTTGGACTGCCCCTGCTCTGAAGGCGGAAAACAAAGTCTGTTGCACTATTTCCTCTTCTGTGGCCATTATAAACTGTATACCCGCCAATATTTAAGGCCGATTCTTCGCAAACACAATCTAAGAGATTTCAATTTGGCATTGAGATTTTTACAAATGCTGCTAACAGATCAAGTTATATATGCTGTAAGCTGTTTTGTAAAAGTTTGTGTGAGATCGAGGGCAAGTATGGAACATGCATAATGGACAACAGTACTATGCTATTTTATGCTCTTTGCACTTTATCATCTTGTTATAATTTAAATACAGATTTAATTATATACGTATCTGGATATATACGATCATTTCAGGAGTATATAAACTGAATCCTGTGACTAGATACACTAATAGATCAATGTTTCTCTCCTTATGTACTTCGCACTTTATATTATGTACTTCACACCTTACGATATAGATGCTGCTTAAACCCAACTGGAAAAATCAGTTTTTAATTTTTATACATGTTTTTAATGTGTTTTAAATGTATTTCATTCTGTATGTACTTTTATGGATGGACTAAAATCCGAATAAAGATCATTTGAACTTGAACTTGAACTACTACAAATGCAATCTGGGTCCACAGATGTTGAAGACGAGACACAGGCGGAGGCATCCCCTAGCACAACTCAGGCACGATCACAAACACCAACATCCAACACGACTGGCAGTTGAGGAAGACAGAGGGCACGGAAAACACCTGCAGTGCCACAACAGGTACTGAGTCTGTTTTTGCTGGGCTGGATGGCCAAATGTTACACGTGCAGCGCCTACAAAGCAGAGGAATTTCATCAATCAAGCGTCAGATGGCGCAACACAATCGACACATGGAAGAGGTGAGAGCTGGTATAAGACAAATAGCAACAGCAACAGAGGCACGATTAAATGAATCAAGGATTGCAAGGCAGGCCCAGCGCAGGGATCAACTACGTCTAACAACACGGCTGGACCAATTTGCAAGGGCTGTGAGCTGTCAATCTACAGCTATTTCCATGCTTTGCAGAAGAACAGTGAGCATGCAACACGAAATGGCACAATGCTGTCAGGATGTTGCCAAGAGCCTGGTGCAGGTGACCCATTCACTTGATCAGCTGCGTGCTGCTGTAAATGGAGGGATTGTTACGCCAGGTAGCATTGACACTGATGGCCAATCGAGCCGTAGCACACCTACTCCACCAATACTAGCTGAAAGGCGCAGGAGTGGCCGTCAGGGCAGAGGAGTGGGCAACCACACCAAAAATCCAGAACAGGCTGATGGGGGTGAATCAGGACGTACACGCCGTAGGTGAAGGGGCAGAATGTTCAATGGTATGTTGTGGAGAAACACATCCCAGGAGGACTTACGTTACTGACATTTAGTCACTATGTGGACATGAACACGTGCTCCTTTCTGACTTACAGTCCCACTGTGTGACATTGCATATCCTGCATTTAAGGAATTAAAAATGTATTTTGAACAAAAACATTGGTCTTTATGGTTTATTCTCTTACCTAGAAGTAGTCGGTGTGATGTCATCATGTCGTATTGCCCCTGCGGCTGCTCCAGCTCCTCCTGCACGTCTGCGTTGGGGGGCTGGTTCCTCCTCATCGGATGTGTGGGAGTCAGTCAGATCCACTGGGGTGTCCTTCTTGATGGCAATATTATGTAGCATAGCGCAGGCCACCACTATCTTGCAACATGTTTTTGGACTGTACTGTAGAGTGCCTCCACTTTTGTGGAGGCCACGGAAACGGCTTTTCAGGATTCCGAAGGTTCTCTCTATGGTGGCTCTTGTGGCTCTGTGGGAAGTGTTTTATCTCCGCTCAGCAGCTGTGGTTGGATTCAAGTAGGGTGTGAGTATATAGTCACGCATAGCATATGCACTGTCTCCTGCATGAAAGAAAAATGGTGAATGTTAGTGAGATGTCCACAGTTTCAACATTTCATACTACTGTTTGTGTGTGCCATGTAATTACCTAGAAGGTATTCCTCTCCAAAATCGCCATTTGAAAGTCTACGATGTAAAGCACAGTGTCTAAAAATGAAGGAATCATGAGTGCTCCCTGGAAATTTAGATACAATATCGGTGATGAGATTTTTTGCATTGCAGACTACCTGGATGTTAATTGAATGGTATGATTTTCTGTTTCTGAAAACATACTCATTGTGTGATGGGGGGATAATGCGACATGTATTCCATCTACACAGCCAATCACGTGGGGAAATTGGGCAATTTGATAAAAATCCTGTTTTGTTTGGTCAAGTTCCTGCTGTGTACTTGGAAATTTGATGTGGGTATGCATCCTCTGCATCATAGCATTGAGAAAAGCATGGAAAAAACGTGAAAGTGCGCTCTGGGACACCCCTCCCACTGTGACAATTACCCCCTGGAAACTCCCTGACGCTAGGAGGTGCAGTGAGCACAACACCTGTATGTGTGTGGAAAGGTTTGGGCCCTGTATGTGGGGTGCTCAAGCATGGGTGTCAGCTCCTCTATCAGCTCCAGGATACTTTCAGGGTGAAGCCTGTAGTGCACTTGGATGTCCTCCTCAATGCGTTGGAAGAGGGTGATGCGTGTCCTGTAGATCCTATCCTGGCGTCACCTTCCCTCTCCAGCCTGTTGGATGCGCAGCCTCCTGGCTATACCATAAAGCCCAGCCATTGTGAGAAGCCACTGAGGCATTATGGGCCACATTATATAGGTTGCACCTGGTTACCACCTGCTTAGAGTTGGTGGTATTTTAGAAGTGCAAAATTGCGATTTTCGGAAATTCGCAATTTGCGATTTTTTCCTACATTGAAAATTGCGAATTCGCATTATGCGTGGCTGTATTTGGGATTTTCGCAATTACTGATACGCAGATTGTTGATTCGCAAATTTATTCGCAGAAACCATTTCTCGCAAAATTGCATATCGCAAATTTTGCGATTAGTAATTTTGCTTGAACATTTGTTACCTACATAGCAACACACACTTTTGCATTCGCAAACACCAGTAATTCTGCGAACTATGGCATTTGCGATTCGCAAAAGCATACCTACATATGCCCCCAAGTATCTGAGTGAAACACAAACAAAATGACAAAAATCCAATCAGTTGAGCTCAAGATATGAATTTTTAAAGATTAAACTGCAATCCAGTGCTTTAAAGTCGATAGTGTTTAAAGGTTACTTGAGGCCGCCCTAGAATGAGGTAAATACAAAGTTCAGGCTGACAGCGATAGTGGGTAGATGGACTACAAAACCCGCGCAGGGACTCCCTGCATCTGTTCCGATTTACGCAGTCTGATCGATGCGCCTAAGTTGAACCTCACAGTCAGTTTAGAAGGGTTGTTGCTTCATCGGAGCCAAGCCTCACATCAGGGTCTACGGATTGGCGATGTGTTGTCATTAAACCTAGCAGTCAGGACACGTGTCGTCGTCGAGTCAGCACTGCATCAGCACTGGAGGGAACTGCCTCGGCTCTGATCAGTGCAAAGGGTCACTGTGTTGATTGTTTTGCAGAAAACAGCTGCAGAACCAACCTCTGAGGCCCAGGACTTGAGGGGGCACCTCAGGCAATGATTGGACTCACAGACAGCAGAGTCCAGCAGCACCAGCATAATTGCAAGAAGTCTTCCATGACACTGAGACTTCAGAAAAGAGGAGGCAAGTCAACAAGCCCTTGGAGAAACTTGGGTTTAAGGATGTAGACAAGGTCCTCTTCTTCTCACTCCCAGGTGCAGCCTGATTCAGCTGCAAGTGTCAGCTCCTCCCTTGTAATCTACCTCAGTAAGACCCATCAGCCTGGTGATGGGCCATCAGGATGCAAATGTCACACCCCAGCTCTCTTTGCACGTAACTGTCTAGAGGGAATGCACAAAGCCCAGCTGTCACCCAACCCAGACGTGTATTCAGAGATAGGCAGAGGCGCAGAATGGCCAACTTTCTAAAAGTCGCATTTTCAGGTTTGCAATTTAAAATCCAACTTCACCATAAGTTGTGTTTTTAAATTGTGAGTCTAGAGACACCCAACTCCAAAAGTCCATCTTTTCCTATTGGAAATTGCACTTAAAAGATGTTTTAAGGCAATCCCATTGTTAACTAACCTATGGTAGAGATAGGCCTTGCAGTAGTGAAAAATTAATTTGCAGTTTTTCGCTACTAGGACATGTAAAACACAAAAGTGCACGTACTACCTTTTAAATACATAACTCCCTGCGCAAGGCGAACCTTAGGGGTGACTTATATGTAATAAAAGGGAAGGTTTGGGCCTGGCAATTCAAAATGGTAGTTTAAAATGGCACACACAGGTTCTGCAGGGGCAGGTATTAGCCATGTTTAAGGGCTACAGAAGTGGGAAGCACAATCAGTGCTGCAGGCCCACTAGTAGCATTTAAGTTACAGGCCCTGGGCAGATATGGTGCACTTTACTAGGGACTTTTAAGTAAATTAAATATGCCCATTGTGGATAAGTCAACGGGAATATGTTTAGGGTAGAGAGCATGTGCACTTTAGCACTGGTAAGCAGTGGTAAAGTGCCCAGAGTGCTAAGGCCAACAAAAATGAGGTCAGAAAAAAGGAGGGAGGAAGGCAAAATGTTTTGGGGTGACCCTGCAGAATGGGTAAGGTCCAACAGTTTCTCTCTTCCATCTCTCTCTTCTTTGCCCCTGTTTGTGAAAGTTTAACATAAAACAGACATTAGGTTTAAAGCTGGTCCAAACATGTGCTCCAAAATATGTCTTATCCAAGGCCCAAATAATACTAAAGATGGCAAAGGTTCAAACAGTAGAG
This sequence comes from Lissotriton vulgaris, assembly GCF_964263255.1. Taxonomy (NCBI): domain Eukaryota; kingdom Metazoa; phylum Chordata; class Amphibia; order Caudata; family Salamandridae; genus Lissotriton; species Lissotriton vulgaris. Next base: position 440,701,869 of record NC_141685.1, on the reverse strand, counting down.
GAAATCAGAAAACATGCTTTTGCATTGTTTTTTGGGAATTTCCCCCTGCATTTCAATGGCATCTCACCAACCCACGTCTGAACACCGGCTTCTCTCTTTAGGCTTCATGTCCTATTGGAGCATTGTTTGCCTTTGTAGATAATATATGTGACCAGAGAGGTCTGCTGATTCTGATTTTATGAAGTAGGGTCAGGGATAATCTCCACATCTTCGATAGTGCAGATGGAAATGGAACCCATTTTTTTTCTTGCACAGATTCACAAAATAGGTGTGCCCTGCATTTCTGCAAGGTGCGTCTGTTTGTAAGCGCTCTTAGTAAAAAATGTCCAGTTGACAGATCTACCCATATTCCTGATTTACAAAGGAATACCATGAGATGTGTGCTTGCCTCACATCCATTCTCTAACCCAGACTTGGCTGCCACCAGTCTCATTACTCCATTGCACATGTAAGTCAAGAATTGCAAAAACTAAAATAAAGAATTTCATTTCAAGCAAAGGCGTGGAATTTTAAATCACTACATTAACACATACATGAAGGTTAAGCCCTGTATGTGTACATTTTGCTTCCATGTGTGACATGGGGGCAGAGACTTCAAACAATACCCTTTCACTCTGCTATTGCCACAGGGCTAGTGGAAGCAGATGCATAGCAGATCAGCGAGACTGTGTCCGATGCTCCAGTTTCCAGAGAAGTCTGACCTGAATTTGTGAGGGCATTCAAGGTTCAAACCCAAGCCAAAGGTCTTGGTAGTGAACAGGAGTTACATGGTCATTTGCAGGAACATTTTTCTTGTAGCAAATATAACAGCCATAGTTTCATGAATCCAGTCTTATGCATCCTATTGAAATAACAAGGAACCATATGTATGTATTGTATTGTATTGTAATTGCATTTATATAGCGCCTACTACCCCTGACGAGGCGTCGAAGCCTTTTTTCGGCGAGTAGCACGCAACTCTGGGGCCCATAGAGTATTAGTGTTGAATTAGTATAGTGAAGCATGCAAGTACATTTTAAGTGGTGGATAGGTTAGTCAGTTATTTGGATTTAGAATGTTAGCAGAAGGATAGAGGAGGACAAAGGTTTGTATTTATATAGTGGTTGTTGATGCACGCTATTAAGGAAGCCTATAAAGGATTAGTGGTGAATTAATATGGTGAAATATGAAGTAATTTCAGTGGTGGATATTAGTCAGTTACTTGGAGTGAGAAGAATAGCAGAGGGATAAAAGGGGAAGAAAGATTTGCCTTCATATAGCACTTGTTCCCCTGATGGGTGTTGAAGCGCTTTTCTGGCGAGTAGCACACCACTCCGGAACCCATAAAGGATTAGTGTTGAAAATGAGTATGGTATAAATATGAAGTAATCTGAGTAGTGGATATGTTATTCAGTTATTTGGGTAGTATATTAGTAGAGTTGAATATGGAATTTGAGAAGTGAACATGTTAGTCTGTTAATTTTGATTGAAAAGGCTAGTGGAGGGATAAAAGAGTGAAGGATTCTTTCTTTTTAGGTCTTAGCTGTAGGAGGAGGCTTTCGGATGAGTAAAAATGAGTTTTGGAGGGGAGGAGTCAGAGGGAAGAGATTAGAAAGGTTTGTTTTAGGGGATCAGTATAGTAAAAAGAGGTGCCAGATGATGCAAGGAGGGGTAGAGTAGGAGAGAGTTTAGAAAGGGTTATATTGGCGATGATAGTAGTGGTATGGGGTTTGCGATAAATGAGAGAGTAGATGTAGAGGATGTATTGATAGATGTATAGGATGAGAGATAGGGCAGACCGAATATTTGGGAGAAATGCGAGACCCAGTCATCACTAGATACGTTGGAGGTTAACTCAGAATGTTTTCCTCCTTAAGAAAAGCAGAGTTAACTGTAGCCCAAAACAGTGTGTTATTTGATAGCTCAGCAGCTTCATTAAGTGAATCCCATGCCTGCTGCTGCATCTCACCCTTCCTCCTTAGTGCTTGCTTATACTCCAGTCTTAAATTAACGATTTCACCTGAGTCCCTAGGCTTTTTTGCAAGAGCGCGTTTAAGCTTAGTTAATAGACTGGTACACATATGTTCAAACCAACCCGGTCCATTTCTACCTTGTGTTTTTTTAGGTCTAGTGAACCTAGCATCGATGGATTTATTAATATCAGAAAAAAAGCAGTAAAAACCCTCTCGTGATCAGTGTCATTATCAAGAATAAGGGTAATGTCAGTCAAACTTTCTTTGACAATAGAATTTAGCAAATCTTTAGTATTCTCCCCAACCCATCTTATTCTTACACCGCTAGGTCTGTGTGGCTCCACATTAGTAATTGTGGAACCCGCTTCCACAATGCTTTTCCCCCGCAGAGTACATTGCAAAATTATACAGGTATGGTCACTTAGAGATGAGACCTCAATCCTGGGGGGGGGCACAGTATGGGGTAATGTTCGATGGGACAATGACATGGTCAATTACTGAGCTGCACTGCTTATTTTTAAAGGTAGGAATAGTCTGGCCCAGATCATCTTTGGCAAAATCTAAGATTTCAAGGTCATAGTGGCCCATGATCCTATGTAATGAATCACCATAGCTGTTATGTTTTAAATGCAAGTCATCTGAGCCACCATTATTGATAACACCACATACCTTTTGGGTTGACAGTTCACACAGTGGTAAATTAAAATCACCCACCCAAATAAAGTTGAATAAAACATTTGTTTCCATGCTAAAATTATCAATTTGACTGGCTAGATCTTTAACTACTTCAATCCTAGAGTTATCAAACACATTATTGTATTAGTTAATAAGTAGTATATTACGCCCTTGATTCGCGATGAGCCATAGAAGCTGTACGTGTGTGCCCACGGTCAAGTACCTTTTTACTACAATATGACGTTTAATAGAGACCAAAATCAAAAGACCACCTTTGGCTCTCCCCGAGGTAGAACCTTGCGCCACCAAACTATAAGAAACAAACCCCTCATAGTTTACATCTTCTCTACACCAAGTTTCCTGGAAACATAAAATATCATGGCTATTAATAAGGTCTTTCCAGCCCAGAACATTCCCCTTAGATTTTAATCCAGCGATATTCCAACTAACAATTGAAATACCATTAACATGCGTAATACCTTTAGCAGCTGATGCAACACTAATGTGTATACCATCCCCAGCCTTAGGATTGACCATTGATGCATCCCTACAGTCATTGTTTGCCAATATACCACCTGTGAAGGTTTGCTCTAGGTCTGTAAGCAGGGCGATTGGTTCACTTGTCTGGCTATTTATAATTGCCCTTACTGGTGGTCCACAACTCTGTAGATGTCAGTCATTTGTATCCAATGATCTTAAAACTTGGAACCTATTCTGCATGGTTAGTTCAAAGACAGGGCGGACTATAGGTCAAAAGGGTCTACTTCTGCTGGTATCGGGAGATGCCGCAGTGAGGTGACTATAGAAATAGCCAAGTGAGCGCACATATACACTGTTCGCATCATATACAAGGGAGGCTGCTCTTAACAAGGCTGTAGCAACGTGTTGGGGATGTTTACAATTAATGATGACACAGTCACCCCTATAGGTCTTTCTAGACGGGTCAATCCAATTTACCCTTCTGGTAGATAATATTTGATCAGAATAGGCAATTGGGAAGCCACAATGCTTATTTAGCCATGAGACTGTTTTATTTTTTTAGCGACTCATGAGATTCCTGGTGAGACAGGGTAGTGTGGGGTTCATTAGGCAAGACATTGGTCAAAACAACCACATAGGGCGCACAATCATGGGGGAGATTAATAGAATGGCTTTTCTCTACTTCTCTGAAACCCAAATTACTCTCTGGTTGTGCAATAGCCTGCTTATTCTGACAGTTAATTGGTGTTGCATCGGGCATAGCAATTTGGGTAGCGCTTATTCTCCCTCTAGATGGGTTAGATATGTTTTTACTCGTTACATTACCCTCTGCGTCTGGACCCAAGGTAGCAGCCTTAGATCTTTCAGCCACGGCCAGATGTGTTTCCAGGAGGCCCTCTAATCTTTTAACTTCTAAGGAGATAATATCCAATTTAAGCACTAGGTGTTTGATGATCTCTTCCATCTTGGTTTCGATAACTCTGACTAGAAGTTCAAGTTGCTCAGGATTAATTTTTGCTGCACCTATTCTTTCTGATAGTACAGGAACAACCTGAGGGCTTTTTGGGGGTGTTTCTACTCTTTTTTTGGTACGATTTCCCCCACGCTTAATTTGCAGCTTCCTGCATGCCCTCACCGCTCTAGGGGCCGGTGGACAGTGCTGAATTGCCTCAATCGATACATCCAGGGTATCCGGATGAGAATCAGAGTGAACCTGTGCTTCGGTCGTGACAACTAACCTATTATCTCGTTCTATACTATCATCATTTACTAGTGCAGCTATTGGGGAGGGGGGGGGAGACTGGGTGTGTGGCAGGTGGACTCCCCCTTCCTAGCGAGGCTCTCTGATCATTATTGATTTTATTGACAACTTTCACTAGGTAATTATCTAAAGTAGCTAAAGCAGGTGTGGTTTTATCGGTTTTTGTTTAGACATGATCAAATCTAGCGACAAACCCTCAAATGCTTGAAAATAAATTTAAAAGAACAAAGACTATCATGAATATCCAAATATAATAGTACCAGGATCAGTACACAAACCTGAGGCCGAGTGTGATAAATAAAACTTCACAATGTCCACGGTGAAATAAAAAGTTATAAGTCTCACTACAGTTAGCTTGAGGGGAATAGGTGTATGCGGTATCAGGGCCAAAGTCTGTGGCCCAGCCCAGCCTCGGCCTGCCCCGGACTGCCACAGACTGCCCGCCCTTTGCCCGGGCTTAGCCCGGCGCACACCCGCGCGCGTCCCGCGGGGCGGGAGGCGTTCCTTCCTCTTCAAGCGCCTCCGGGCGTGTTGGTGGTGTCGATGTTCCTGCGCCGGTCCCCCAGGGCAGCTGGGAGATGTAGTTCTGCTGCGGGTTGGACCGGCGTGTGCTGTGGCTGATGGAACGCTGCTGGTAAGTCCAACCAAGCGGCCGTTTCCTCACGGCGTGCTGGTGCCCAAAAGCTGTGTGCCCCCAGGAGCCTTCGGCGCTCCTTCCTCTTCAAGCGCCGCCGGGCGCGTTGGTGGCGGCGAAGTTCCTGCGCCGGTCCCCCAGGGCAGCTGGGAGATGTAGTCCTGCTGCGGGTGGGACCGGCGTGTGCTGTGGCTGATGGAACGCTGCTGGTAAGTCCAACCAGGCGGCCGTTTCCCTCAAGGCGTGCTGCTGTCCAAAAGCTGTGTGTCTTTTCATGGTCATTAAATGTGATCCGTGGTATAGGGTATTGGCGTAATTGAGTTCGGACAGAACAAGGAGATGGTAGCTTGGTCCTTGTGTGGAAATCCCATATGAGGGAAAATTTGTTGCAGCGTTTTTATAGTAGCAAAGCTTGATCTTGCTAGTTTATCCACTTGGGGATTCATCGACAGCTTGGAGTCCATGGTCATTCTGAAGTTTCTTACTTCCTTTGATACTTTAGGCAGTGATCCCAGTTCATCAGGCCATAGGGCAAGCGGGTTGTAATGTTTCCAATCGCCACACGTGAGTATTTCAGTTTTTGAAACATTCAATTTGAGATGGCTCAAAGTCATCCACTGATCCACGGCTCTGAGACAGCTGAAAATTGGTGATTTTCCAATGTCTTTGGGGCATTCCAGTCGGTGGAGTATTTGCGTGTCATCTGCATAGTTATAGCACATGAGGTGAAATATATTGATCAGTACTGGTAATGACTTCATGTAGATGTTGAAAAGCATGGGCGAGAAGATAGAACCTTGAGGGACCCCTTGCTTTTGTGGAGTACGGTTTGGACGAGAAAGGTGGGGTATGGATGACATTAGTTCTGTTTCAAAGGTAGGACGTGATCCAGTCTAGAGCAGTTCCCTCTATGCCGGCTTCATAAAGTCTTTGTTTCAGAGTGTCATGGTCAACCGTGTCAAAGGCAGCTGAGAGGTCCAAGAGAAGTAGCGCAGCAACCCTGTTGCGGTCATCTGTATTCTTTAGGTCATCCCAGATGGCAAGGAGGGCAGATTCAGTGCCTCTTCCCGGCCGGAATCCTGTGTGGAAGTCTGTAAGTATGTCATTCTCTTCAATGAATTGTGACATCTGGGCGAACACTGCTCTTTCTATCAGTTTGCCCAGGAAAGGTCCATTTGTAATGGGTCTGTAGTTATCAGGGTTCGGCGGGTCCAAGTTTGTTTTCTTTAGTAAAGGGCGTATGTATGACTTTTTGAGTTCTTCTGTAAATATTCCAGTAGTTAAGGAATCGTTGATGATTCTTCTTACTGGAGTGGCAGCAGAGGTTGTACTGCTGGCAAAATACTCGTCACAAGTTGCGATCTATGTTTTTTGAGCTGGTACAGCATTTTTAAACTAACCTCTGTACAAATAGGTCGGTTCTGACAGTTCAGACCCTGAGTTGGTTACATCCGACCGGCCTCATTATTATTCATGAAGTAGGTCATAAATTATGACACACTCTGATTAGAGGCCATCTTATAGATGTTAGCCTGCATGGGCCAGCAGACCGCTGTGTCTGTGAGTACTTTTCAATAGAGTAAACATTTTTGGAAAACATAGCCTGTGTTACTTACAGGAAATCGAGCCACAGTTAAAAAGAAAAAAATATGCCTACTCCTCAATAAACTATATTTTTAATTTGCAATGGAGATAGTGTTGTAAAGCAATGCTTTGTGTTTTGAGAATGGGTTACCACTCCAACCTAAAAGTAGGAAAACTATCAATGCTTTGTGACTGCATTTCGATCGTAAAGTATTGATGCCTTTGAGAAAGATTCGGTATTTCGACGGTGCACCTACATCATGCCTCTTCCGAATACTGATTCAGTATTGTGAAGAGCAGCAGAGTACAATTATTTCCTTGTTATTGGAGATCTTCTAGTGAAACGTCCTACCCACAGGGCACCCCAACAGTAACTGACTCATGGAGTTCTCAAGTTAACACAGTCTAACAGCATGAACACTCTAAAACACAGAACGTTTCTACATTAAATGAACTAAAGCTGAAGGCCTGCAGCAACAGGCTACATATCAATTACCACAAGTGTCCATTCTAAATCTCATTTTAGGAGTTTGATAACCTTTTCTGATTCCGAAAATGGAATTAGTACATACCAAAAAGCATTTTGACAGTCCCAAGCGCAATAACGCAACATCTGCGATTGTTAAAATGCTTCGCACATCTGGCTCAAGAATTCTGCAAGTTGTCAAAAGACCAACTAAATCCAATAAATCCTGTTAGATTCCAGCTTCATGCACACTTTGGCATAGCAAATCTTTTTTGTGCCATCTTTACTGATATCAGGAAGGGAACAGATGCAAACCTATATTGCACACTTCCACTTTAATGCATGTTGAGTTACGGCAGTATTATTTTGCTTTAAACCTAGGTCCATTTTCTATATTAGAAAGGAGCAACCCCCACCCTGTTAGTGTCGCTCGAGTGGCAGGGGCGTAGCTTAAGGGGGGGTGTTTGGCGTGTTACTGAGTGCAGTGCTGAAGTTGCCTCTCAATGTGACTGCAGTGCGTCACTGCATCAACCATCGAACGAGCCTTCAGGCTTCCATGGAGTACTGAACAGGAAAAATGAGTTGCAGATGAACTGTTGCTCCTTGTTCCCATGCTGTGTGCTAACTCACGGATTTACTGCACACTAACTCAATTAGATGGTGCATGCACCATAGACGGCACTTTTCTTTCATAAGCCGTGTAGAGATGTACACCCGCACAAACCCTACACCACTTGAGTCCTTAAAGGGCTGATCTATGAAAACACTGATGTATGAGTAATAGTTAGTGTTTTTATTAATTCTAGTTTCATATGTGTTTGAATAGAGTCCTCTTTATATATTTAGACTTGAACAAATAGAGACGATTATATAGCATAGCAGGGTTTCTGCACTCACAACAAGGAATGAGGCAAGATGGTTTTGTAATAAACGTGTCCTATAGGACAATCTGCAAAAAACCAAAGTTTGAAAGAAAGTGTAAACTTTTTGTAGTTGCAGTTTACTTACTTTATGTCACATATGTAATTTAAAAGACGGGTGCCAGCCTAGGGCTAAACAAGTTTTCAATAATCTTTACTAAATATATGGTAGCAACATTAACGTATGTCCGGGGGCAAAATCTTTGGATGAAAACTGTTGAATCCACTCCTCACTACAAATGCCAGAAACTAAAGAGCTATGGATTGGTTGTATCTTTAAGTTGTTGCAAACTTTATTTGTCCCTTCATAAAAATGGCAGCTACCCTGAACCGAATTTGAACTTTTTGACCGAACAAAAACAGATGAGGTTTGCTGTGGGTCAGCAGTGTAAACCAAAGATAAATTCAAAGACAATTGAAAAATGTGAAACTTACAGACCGAATGTACAGTGCAGGTAGGAAGGGAAAGGAAAAGAGCCACAATCCAACTTTTGTTTGACTGCATCACAATGCAAATTCAGTTCTATTGTTCCTACCTTAATTCATTGTTTGATGACATGGGAAACCGCTGTGCAATATGGTAGGTATAGAATCCAAACCTAACTAGGAAGCAAAGGATCACTGCATAAGAAAAAACTAGAATAGGAAAGGTACCCAAGAAAGAGGCAACCGGGTTTCAGCATGGGGTGTGTACCCTGGCAATTAGGCAGTTTGGGCTCGATGTTCAACGAGGAGATCCTTAAAGCGATGGGTTTTTAGTTCTATACTGAACTGTAAGAAGACAAATGTAGGCTGACAGATGTTAAAAGATTAGCTAAGACCTTTTGATTTCACTCAAATTAAATCCAAACTATTTACCTATATGGGCTTTGTGCCATCTAATGGTCTTTTGTTTTGTTATTCACTTTGTTCGTCACTTACTACAGTATAGAGCCTGAGGCAAAGGGTCTGCCCACTTCAACCATTAGCTAACTTCACTGTGTGTGACTTCATTCTGCCCTTTCACAGGTAGGTACCCGCCTTGTTCAACCTGGCAGACTTGACACAAAAGTTAAATACTTACAAAACCCATGCTCATAACTAGGTGATATGACAATTTCCAGCCTCTTTTATGCTGACGACTTGGTCCTGGTGAGCCATACCCAGGTGGGGCTGCAACGTCTGCTCGGCACCACATAAGAGTACTTAATTGAAAATGTTTGACCATCGACCTAAAAAAACCAAGACTATGCCGATCAATAATAATAAGAGAAGACCACAGCCGTGATATATGGCCAAAATGTGGATCGACTCAGCAGATGAATATAAATACTTGAGGATAATCATTGACTAAAACAGATCTTGTATTCCACAGAAAGAGGCAATAAAGCAGAACGCACTGGCCATAACACTCAATAATCTTAAGAGAAAATTGGCAGGACAAACACGAACGCCCCTACTTCGGATAGCGAAAGCCAAGCTGCTATCGACCATAATGTATGGTAGCGACTCACTGAGAGGAAGGGACGCCATCAAATTGGACAACATAAGGACAAGAGCATACAGAATAATTTTCAGTCTCCCCAATGAAACATCTCTGGGTCAGATTAGGCTCGACCTTGGGCTGCAAAGGCAGAATCTGACCAGATGGGTGACTACATAGATTGGTGGAATAAAATTAGGGAGGAGGACTCAAACACCCTGAATTTTTATTTGTGGCAGAAGCTGCAGAATAGAGATACTTTGGCTGCCAGAGCTTATCTCCATGAATCATAATCAAGTCAAAAAGATCTTTATTTCGGCAACGTGCCTTAAAAGAAACAGATATATAAAAACAGTATACAGTAGATGACAATCAAGGTTCATGTTATATGTAGCAATCGCAACAAATGTTTCCACACAAACAATTGGTCGAATTTCATAAGTATTAGCGACAGTTAAAAAGGTAAAACAATAAATAGATTTCAGATACCCGTTTTAAGAACATGTAAAATAGTCAAAAGAAACAGTACGCCACGGGCTAAAAATGCAGGCGGGTGCTCAGGTAATTAATCGCCTGCGCTTAAGCCACATAGCAGCCAAATATTTTGAAAGGGCAAATACAATCGGACCAGTTGTGTAGATTTTTAGTATTCTAAATGCCTGCATGCATTGTCGAAAGCCAAGGTTTTTACATAGCGGGACAAGCCAATATTTCCTGGCCTTGTAATATCCTGGACAAAAAAATAATACGTGAAGTTCAGTTTCGGTATCATATTTACATGCTGGGCAATTTGTCGGTGCAGAGAGTGTCCACTTACTGGTGTACGCTCGCAGTGGTAATACACCATGCCTGCACTGAACATATAGTTTTTTAGCTAGAACAGGGTACATGTTATCCAAAAATTGCTCAAATAAATAGATATCTTTGACCAAGAGGAAAGAGGCTGCTGTAGAACCAATCTGTGGATTGTGTTGTACAGCATCAAGTCTATCAGCACGAAATATATTCATGAGCTGTTTACGCAATATTTTTGCGCAGCCCTGCTCTGGTTCGGACCATAGGTTGATGATTTCTAACCTTGTAAATTCTTTCCTTATATATGCAAGCCAAGGAAAGTTCTCCGATCCTTTATGAGTCATAATCTCCTTGAGTTCTTCTCTATATTGATTCAGCTCCGGGGTAACCCAGAGCCTACGTCAGAATCTCAGGGGTTTTAGTGCTAACTCATCTTTAATTGGTCTGATGCCCAGATCGAGCCTTAGGGGAAGTAGTGGGGTACTGGGGTACTGGACGGTAATGCTACTAATCCGCGTAAAAATGTATTTTCAGTCGTGGTGATTTCAGGCCTGGCGGAGTAACCCCATAGTTCACCCCCATACATAATGGCACCCCTAGGTTGAGCCTTATAAACCTCCATAGGCGGGCCCAGAGTTTTCAATGTAGACGTGTTGGGCCAGTTTTAACTGTGACTTAATCTGTTGGGGGCCCCATGTAAGATTTTCATTAATTGTCACTCCAAGATAGACAAACGTGATTACCCTTTCCAAAGATGTAGATCCTAAACTAGGGTTTGGGCGAGTGGTTCTTGGAGGATTGAAGATCATACATTTCGTTTTTAAAGAGTTGATCTCCAAACCTCGGATATTACAAAATTCCTGAAAACCATCCAATATTCTCTCTACCCCCATGGGGGTTCTAGACAGCAGGAGAGTGTCGTCGGCAAAGATGATTGCCGGGACCGTGTTCCCTGCCAGCTTTGGGGCATCATTATAGGGAACTCCATTAAGGTGCTTGATTACTCCGTTAACATAGAGGCAAAACAGGGTTGGTGCAAGCACACAACCCTGCCTTACCCCCCGGCCAACAGGGAATCTAGATGAGAGTGTGCCGTTTTCCCACATCTTACTTGGACAAAATTGGCCTAGTGTAGCCTCATCAAAATAGATAGAAGGTCTGTGGGGATGCCAAGATCTAGAAGGACTGCCCAGAGTTTGCCCCTGGGAACAAGGTCAAAGGCGGAGCGTAGGTCGACGAATACCATATAGAGGCTGCCACTCTCTATTCTCACTGTTTTCCAATAAATAAGCTGTAAACGGAAAATTTGGTACACAGTGGAGGTATTCTTTCTAAACCCCGCCTGGTAGGGGCTGAGGATTGCAGACCCCTCTATCCAGCTCTGCAACCAATCCAGAATTAGTCTAGCAAAAATCTTCTGGGGGACATCAATGTCGGTCTGTAGTTGGATGGGAGCAGAGGAGAGCCCTTTTTAAATATGGGCACTATCTCTGCGCCCAGCCAAGTACATGGGACCGCTTCTCAAAATCGCATTGAACAAAATCTGGAAGTATGGACCCCAGATTTTTGGTTCCTGCTTAAAGAGGTCCCCCGGAAGTTTGTCCATGCCCGGAGCTTTACCTGAGGCAAGTTTGGAGATGACATCACAGACGTCTGGTACCGTGAACTCAGTCATCTCATGGGGCATTGTCAGTGCGACCTGGGCGACTGAGTCCTGAGTGTGGTCAATTAGTCCCTCAGTGGAATATAAGGCCTGATAGTGACCTTCCCAGACTTCTGGGGCTATGTTTGGTTCTATTGCTGGTTTCCTCTCGCTGGTACTATTATTTATTATGGTCCAAAATTTGCGGGAATCTCTATCCACAAGCGCCTGAGATAAACTAGACCATTTTTTGTAGTCCCACTCTTCCTTGGCGCAATTAATCAACCGTTTGTATTGCGCCCTCCTGATTTTAGTTATAGACCTGTCGTTTTCTTTTATGGCCAGCAATAATTCGTTTTTGGCTTTCCTACACGCCGGATTATACCAAGAACAGTGAGGCGCCCTTTTTGTTCTCCCCGACACCCGAGGATTAAGTATCTCCGCCAGGTTTAACAAAACGCTCTCATTGCATGCCTCCAGCTTAGATAGATAATCATGTGGTAATGGTAGGCTGGATAGAGTTGCAATCTCACTGAGCAAGGGGATTATTGAGCTGTAGAGTTTCCCCAGTAGTTCCGGGTGTTCAACTAGTTTGTGCCAGCTAACTCTGCGCCTATCATTGGAGACGTAAGATTGTCGTCATTGGCTTCAAGAGATAGAGGGTCACCCAGTTTTAAGATGAGGGCGTTGTGGTCACTTTCTGCTCTTGTAACAACATTACAGTCAATGACAATTGGCCATAACCTTGTCTCAACCAAAATATAATCAAGAAGATACATTTGTCCTGGTTTGTTATAGGTGTATTTAGATGGGATATCGGCAGGAGTACGGCCGTTGCATGCTCGTAAAGAGTGGTTTAAGGTGAGTGCTGTAATTTAATCGCTAACGGGGACCATGCCTTGGGAGCAGGAGCCTGGGACGCAGGAATAGACCAGTGCTCAACCTCTGCGTTTATTGCTTCATCATTTAGACCCTTGAGGGGTTCATAGTGACAGTTTAGGTCTCCGCCCACCAGCAAGCGGATACCACTCAGAATTGTTGGAATAAAGAGGGATAGGTCCTCGATAGTGCTTGACTCGCTGGTGGGACTTACAGGGCGGGAGTATACATTAAACAGCGCTAATTTAAGCGTGTTAGGCCAGGTGAGAACCACACACTGGATGTCTTTAGAATGTGAATTTAAAATTTTAGCTGCACAGCCAAGGTGGGTTCCAACCCAAATAGGAAGGCCCCCAGATGGTCAGCCTTTTCCTCCCCAAACAGCCGGTACATAGAATGTAGCAAAGCCCGTACGATGTAAGTCGGTACGGGCCCATGTCTCCCGAAAGAGACAAACATCGCTTTCATCTACAAAGGATCCCCAGTCAGGACAGGTCAGTTTGTTTGGGAGCCCTGCCACATTCCACAATAGTATTTTAAGTGAATCGGGCAAACGCTAGTCATCACGGACAACGGGAGGGCGCGGTGTGGGTGGGGGGAAGGCACAGACAATGGGATGGAGGGGGAGATGGCACGAAAAACTGGAGTGCGGGGAAGGGGAGAAGACACGGAAAACGGGAGTGTGGGTGGGGGAGGGTGAGAAGGGGGTGAGAAGGCATGGACAATGGGCGGGAGGGGAAGTAGAGAAGGCATAAGGAGAACCTCAAGAAAGAAAATAGTGCTCACTGTCTAAATAACATGTACCGTTTAACACTCTAAGTAAAGGGGCCAGTAGCCATGGGAGGTGAACAAATGATGATATGGCCATAATAAGGAGGGACTAACATGCCTATAAACAAATTCGAAGGCAGCATTTAGGAAGGACAAAGACACAAGCCAATGAAAAATATAGGCGGGGAGTGGGTGGGGCTTCCCTCAGATACTGAACTACAGCAGATCTTCATCAGTGCAGTGCTTGCGCGCTGACTCGAGGCTCGACCTAAAAAGAATACAAGGAGGACATTTTATTTAATTAGTGACAGTTACAAATATGTGCTTTAAATGTGCTACACCAGGTAGTTTGTGGGAGTGAGTGACAGAGGTTGAAGGGGACTGATAGGGAGCGCCAGCTCATTCGACAGGCCCCTACAAGCAAGTGGATTGATTTCAGCAGCCCTTCTGAGAACTCTGCTTGTCTTCAACAATGGTGCCACTGAGCTATGAGGTGACACCACAAGCGGAACCCTGCATGGACCTCCCATACACCATAAAGATTCAGAAGGCACACAACACCAGGAGGACCTGACAGCCATCTTTATACACTGAATTTGCAGCCTCATGCTTCAAACTAGCAGATGATCTGATGGGGCAAAAGAGAGTGCAGAGTGGAATGGGTGCGGGCACACTGCTTAAAGGCTGATGGGTTAACTCCCCGGACAGCGGACTGCAGCACAGTGATAGTGCTCAGGCACTGGTTAAGCACTGATTTCCTCTATGTCAGCTCCAGAATGATTCAAGTGGTAATTGAGCCTGGGGTCCTCCAGAGAGTTGCAGTCTGTTCCCGATAGAAAATGGCACCTAAAAACAAGCCCAAACCTACACGGAGTAAAAGAGGTATTTCCAGAACAAGATCTCTAACTGCATATAATAGAATCAAAAAAGGAAGAGATATGAAAGACTGTATACTGGCTACATTGACTCACACGTAATTTGTGTTGAATGAGATGCTGCAAGACCTGCTCACAATCACCAGCGATACTGGCCACAAAGTCACAACATTAAAAACGTGTGTAGTGCAGATTAGCAGGAGGGTGGAAACCCCTGAACACGAGGTCTTGGCATTGAAATGGCAGGTGTAGATTCAGGATGCAGACACAGGAATCAAATATCCAGTTACCAAAGGCATTCAGAGACTGCAATATAACATCTGTGATTCAACTCAAGGTCAAGTTGGAAGATTAAAACCTAACGAGTTCAACCAGTCAGTCAGTGGATTGCGATGCAGCCAGAGTAATTACCAGTAGCTGAGATTAATTCAAGCATTCCATAAATTACTTGTTTGTATTCTTCATTGTCCTTCAATGGAAGCAAAATATATATCTTTTGGGAGGTACTGAATTTAGTAATTAAGAGCTTCAACTCGTAAAGAAAGAGTTTAATCCACAAGGCATAGAGGTCTTTCTGGGGCATGCTTTCAAATTGTGGGTGGTGAGGAATGGTACTGTGCACCAGAAGCAGCTCCTAATTTCCTGGAACTGACTAAAGGACAGGTGATAATTAAAGTCCAAGCCTGGCACCTGTAGAGAGAGACAGAGAAGAAAGTGAGTGCACATGTTTGTCTGCTACGCTGAGTGCCAATAAGTTTTTTTGATACGTGTGAGAAAATGTTCTTATGGTAATACCCTGTGGTGTACGGGGCAGTTTTTTAATTAATTTAAGGTTTTGCAGGATGGCTGTGAACAGAGAAAGTTAAATTAAAAATAAAAGAAGTGAAGCGCGGGTTAATCAGAAGCATCTCCTGGGGTTGCATTAGAATGTGAGGGCCGCTAGCGCATAACAGTGCGTATTGTGCACCATAGATGACGGGTCCACACATGTTGCATTTGCACATGAGTACCCCTAAACCTAGGGATGAGTTGGTCTCTCATGAGGGGCACAGAGATCAGGGCATAAAAGGCTGCAGAATACATTTGCTTAGTATTAGTCAACACACTTTTCATTCCTGTCTTATTAACATTTTTAAAGTAAAATGTTTCTGGATTTGTGGCATTAAAACCTGAGAAGTATGTGAAACCAGATATGTATTTGCAAGCTGGTAAGAAACGTTCTGTTACTTGTTCTTTGAAAATTTTATTTGCTGGCATTATTTAGGGCTCACTGGGATCCTCAAAAAAAGTATTAAAATTGATGAAATAGCCAGAGGCATTTCTGTCAATTGTTGGTATTGCATCTGGATGTTTTGAAATCACTGGAGCTGTTTGTTCCCTTGACATATTAGTATAGTCAGATGCTACATTATTGTAGACAGGAGTTTCTTGACGAACTGTTATTTGGGTTTCAAGAGGCACAAGTTCCATGGCTTTGTTGCATAGTCCTTCTTTTCTTACTGCAGATTCTTCAAACGTGATGGGTCTCTCAGTTTGAACCTCTTGAATAGTAGCAAGATTTGGTCTTCAGCTACACCTTTGGAGTCCACTTGGCCTACTACTTATTATTGGCCACATGTTGTGGTTTACCAGGTCAATTGACACAAACCCGTTCTCCTTTCGTCCAGCAAGGGGCGGCAGTAACACTGTTCTTTATCCGTGGATTGCTAGCACAAGTATTGGTTTTCTGTAAGAAGGCCCAAATTCCTTTTTATCTGCTATTTTCTCTCTGACCAGATCCCCAATCTTTGGAATCCAGACAGGTCTTGCTGGGACAGGTGGTTTTTCTTCAGTGGTCGTTGGCTTCTGTAGTGTGTTGCTTAGACTTCTTCTTGTTTCAGTTAAGTCCTGTAAAACAGCCAAACGGTCTTTTATATCAAATGGTTTTTGTTCTACCACTGAAGTATGACGATTGAGGTCTTCGACTATCATTCGAGTACCAAAAAGGATTTCATATGGAGTGATTCCACCCAGAGAATTTCTTGGCAGATTGTTAAGACTACGTTGGACACTTATTAGATGTTTGACCCACCCGTCACCTGAGCCTAATACCCTTGCTGTTATAGATTGCTTTATGTCACGTTTTTTTCTTTCCACAACCGAATTTCCCTCAGGATGGAATGGACTTGAGTACCACAATGCAATGCCCAAGCAGGCCATGGCCTCCTTGTAAGCTCGAGAGCTAAGCACAGGACCCTGTTCAGAATGTAGCCTGCTGATTGCGTATGTGGCGATAAAGACTTGCAAATCTTTTATAATAGTTCGAGCGTCAGCCGAGCGCTGAGGCCACATCCAAATGAATCTTGTACATGAATCCACTGCGACCATGATATATTTATAGTTGCCATCCCTTTGTAAGGGACCACAGTGGTCCAGGTAAACACATGCAAGTGGTTTATCTGAAATTAAAAGGGACGTCTGCGCCGGGTGCTTCACTGTTGAAACTTTAATTTTCTGGCAGATTTCACATTCCAAAACATAGTTACGGGTCTGATTCCTCATGCGCGGCCACCAGTATCGTTGTTTTAACCCCTCCCATGCTCATGACGAGCTGAGCTCGTCATGAGCCACGGCGCTCCAGTGCTCATGACGAGCTCAGCTCATCATGGCCCGTGGAACGCTCAGGTGAGGGGAGAATTCCCCTGTTGTGCTGAGCGTTCCACGGGAGCCGTTGCACATGTGACGAGCTCAGCTTGTCATGAGCACTGGAGCACCGTGCCTCATGATGAGCTGAGCTCATCATGAGCATGCGGGCGCTGTGCGCGCCCCCTCACCCCATGGACAGCAGGGGAATTACCCCCGCAGCGAAGGGGTTCATAATGACACTGTGGCTGAGACAGCTGCGTGTGCAGAAGCAGGTCCTTCATGTGCTGCTAAAATTAGTCCTAATCTATGTTCCATGTTTGGGATTACTCTATCCCCCACTCCAGGGATTCGAGCAAAAGGAACATTATTTGCATCAGTTATATATGAATACTTGAGTGGAAAGCCTTTTGGAAGTGATTTACCACTGTCAGCTTGCATTATATCGCTGTCTATTTTTGTTTCTGAACGGGTGATTGCAGCTACAGAAGCCGTTTGCACAGCTGCCTTCACAGCTTCATCAGCCAATAAATTCCGTGAAACGTGAATGCCATCATGCTGATGACTCAGTGTATGGATCACGTGAGTCTTTTGTTGTCCTTTCTGTCATAGAACTACTTGTTCCCAAAGCAATTTATTCTTGATTGTGCCACCTATTGCATCTTTGAAACCGTTTTGAACCCAGGTCTGCAAGTATTCATTGTAAGATTGAACACAGTAATACGAATCTCACACTATGAGTGTGGGGAATTTTCAATCGGTATTTTCAAGCGCCATCTTGAAAGTCTGTAGTTCAGCTCGCTGAGCTGTACAATCTCCTAGAGATTGAGTTTCTGTGACCATAGGTCGGAATTTACCATCGCGCCAGTGACTTTTAACAATCGCACACGCTGCACTATAAGCTTGTTTTCCCCCAATCGCAGGCTCTGCTGATCCGTCTGTATATATTATACAATTATACATCTGTAATGTTCTAGAGGCAGAATCTCAGTGGGCAGAGGACATTTTTGTTCATATTGTAGAAATTCTTGAATTTTCAAGTAGGGGTCAAAAACGTATTCAACGTCTGTTGCAGCAAGAGAATTAACCCATTGTATCCACCTTGGATGTTAAGCTTTTGCATTCGGAATGCTTGCCTTTGTCACTGCCCCTAAGGCAGGTACATGAGTAACGACTTTTATGCGTTTTCCCTGTGCGAGAGCTCTCTATTTTGCTACTGCAGTTTGAACCGCTGTTAGAATTTTTTCTGTTGAAGTGAATTTCATTTCAGCTTGTTTGTACAAGTGTGATTTATAAGCTATTGGTACCTTCTCACCTTCATTAAAGGTTAGGTATGAGAATCCGCATCTCCCTGGGATGATTCGGATTACAAGGTTGTGTACATTTACGCATGTCTGTAAATGTGTTGTTGCTAACATATCTGTTTGCACTGAACGCAAAATTTCTGTGTGTTTTTGAGTCCAATTAGTAGGTTTGAAATCAGGTTTGATTAGTTCGTAAAGAGGTTTAACCCTTTCTGCGTAAATTAGAATGTAAGTTCTTCTGAAATTCAGGAAGCCTAGAATTGACTGTAAGTTCTTCAGCGTTTTTGGAGGTTGGAGCATCGCACATTTTTCTGAAAAGTTTGCTGCCAGGCTTTTGCCTTGACTTGAAAGTTCGTATCCTAAGAATAGGACGTTGAGATGGGCAAATCTTGATTTTTTAAAGTTTAATTTGTACCCTTCAGATGCAAAACCAAGTATTATGGTATTCACTCTTTTCAAGTGCCTATCCAAGTCATCATCTGTTAGATAGATGTCATCGACATAAGATAATGCTTCATCATCATACATTTGCAGTAACTCTGTTACTCTGGCTGAACATAACCCTGGACTATTCTTGAATCCCTGGGGGAGACGACAGAAGTGACGCTTTGTCCCCAGAATTGAGAAAGCAGTCAAGTACCTGCTTTCAGGTACAATGTTTTGACAGAAGAAACCATTTGAAATATCTAATGTAGTTTTATATTTTTTGCTCACAATGTTATTCATCAGTGCTGCACTGTGTGAATTTTGTACTGCAAAGGTTTTGCAACAAGAATTTAAATGTCTGTAGTCCAAAACTAGACGATATGTATTGTCTGGTTTGGAGACAGGAAACAAAGGATTGTTCATGGACGAGGTGCATGTTTCAATCACCCCATGGTATTCAAGTTGATCTAAGATCTCCCTGACCTGTTTTTTAGCTTCTTGCTTAACTGGATACTGCCTCTGAGCAGTTGGTTAATTTTTTAACTGGATCTTATGGTGAGGAGAGTCCTCATCCCATCTCACATGAATTTTATATAATGCTGGAGCCTGGGCCACAGCCCATTTTCTGGCAAAGGTGTATTTTTTATGAATAGGAATATGATTTGAGAAGGCTGGCATAATGATGTCCTCGCCATGTGGGCACTCCCTGACAAATTCAGGTGGCCAGTCTTGTTCAGCCAGAAGAATGTCATAACCCTTAGAGAGTTTCTCCCAAAAGAGTACTCTTATTTTTCTAGTTATGTCCCCCTCTATCCTGAGCGTTACTTCATATAACTTATGGGGTTCACTAACCCTGGTATCAGCAGTTTCAACTTGAATGTATTCATTCAAGTCCACTGTCTCCAGATGATCCTTCAGGATCTTGCGAGCTACGGTAACTTCTGCTGCGCTGTCCAGCATTGTCTGAGCCTACTCCCCGTTCTTGAGTTGTGTCCTCAAGATCCTCGGCATGTCTGATATTTAGACCTGCTACCTTCTTTTTGGTGAATTGAGTTTTCTTATTTTTTGGAACGTGTTGATCTTCTTTGGACTTCACGCGTTCTTCCTTGTGTTCTGCTCGTCCTCTTCTTTCCGATTTCTGTGAGGAAATCTGAAAGGTACGAGAGGAACGTGTATCAGTATCTTGATATCTATCAGGTTTTCTCACATTATCCCTGTTTCTGAGGTTATACCTCTTTTCAGAGGGCTCCTTTTGAGGAGACCTACCTCTGGATTGAGAACACTTCTCTTTAGGAAGTGTTTGTCTAGTATTTTCCCACTTCTTTTTAGGAGTAGTTAGCGTGTTTTTAATAAAAGCTTTTTCAGGATTTTCTGTTAGTTCGGGTTTTACTGGTTTCCCATCCAAACTATCTCTTCCTAGTTCTTCATATGATTTTTCTATTATTCTGGCCAGTTCATATGGTTGCTCAATTACATCAAATTCTTTTAGTTTTTAGCGGATTGCCAGGGATTCTGCTTCACCTTTAATATTAGCTAATAATATAGCTGAGACCTGTTTGAAATCCTTCAGTAACTCCATACCGAGATTTAAAGCAGGCTCTGCCCCGTATTCATTTTGAATCTGTTTCAGGACATCTGGTATTACCGCCATGGATGGAACACCATGTGTTTTTGTGTAGATTGCAGCAAAGACTGTACCCCAAGTGTCACAGTCCTCCAGGTGTGGTGCGATCCCCATTGGTAAACAGATTGTTAGAATCCTGTGTTTCTCATGAGGTGTACTATCGGGAAATACTGCCTCTATTTGAGTAATTTTTGAGCTAACCAGAATGGAATTTGTTCCCTTTTTGTGGGTAATTTACCAATGACTGATTGTATGGTCTGTGGTGTTATTTTGTTTGTATTCCCCTGATGAGGGGTGTGCTGTGGAATTCTTATAGTCGGTTGGACTGTTAGAGTCCACATGACATATTGTACCAATTGTCTATGTATTTTAATTAATTGTTTTAGCTGAGCTAATAGTTCTATATCTGTCATTCTTTCAATGTCAGGATGTGGTGTATAGCTGGCTAGTACAGGCCATGTTGCTCCTAGTCTATCTAGCGGACCGAGCCTGGTAATGGGATTTTGATGTTGTAGGGCGCCTTTAAACCAGAGTTGATGCTCTTGGTAAGTTAGTGGAATTTTTTTGAAAGGAACCCTATTCCCCGGGAGGTTCCTCTATCATGAAGAAGTGGAACACATGTGTTGTTGGATTTGTTTCTGGGAAGATAATCCATGAATCCTCTGTCTGCCGATATTCATGTGCCTCTATGACAAATATCACCCTACCACCTCTCGATGATAGGCCATTTGTTATAAGCTTTGTAGTGATGGTTTTCCTTAGATTTTCTGGGATGATTATAGCATCCACGTCGTCTTGTTGGAAACCTGTAACGTCCAACCCTGGTCGGGCTGAAGTTCTTGCAGCTCCCCGGTTCTCGGTGTCGCTATTCGACATTTTGTTGACTGAAAGTTTGCAGAGCAAGTTTCAAGGAAACAAAGATAAGGTGCACAATATTTTGGAAACACTGTATCCTTCAACGTTGAACAAACCAAAAACTAATACATAGGCCGTTCGTCCTACTCAGTTATGGCGGATATTTTATCCTTTAACCCACTCCAGACGTCTATTGGAGTATTTTACGGGAAAAAGGAGTTTTTGAGAAAAGCACGACTGAGTTACTTGAGTATCTAGCGTTAAATTAGTGCCTTACCAAAGTTGGGCCCCATGTAGTGTAGTTCCTATATTCCCAATAGGCTCTGCGCATTGGAATAATATATCCTATAGATGTGACGTAGGACTTAGGTCTACTAGGTCTCTATTGAATATATTAAACTTAATTGTGAGTGCCAGCTAGCTCAGAGGTCACTAGAAACGTTCTCGAATAAACAAGAAGGGATTAGTTTCTGACAACCGCATAAACATGACAACTTTGTTTCCCCAAGATAAATCTGATCTTCAGCGCCGTGGAAACAATAGATAGATATTTTACTCAGTCATTCGTGCATGCTTCGTTTCACCAGAGGAGCAGAGAAATAGAGAGACGGGCATTTTCAATAAAAGTATTTATTGAACAGTCTTCTTTCTCATGCAGAAGAAATTAACTGGTACAATCGTAAAACTGGCTGTAAAGTATAATGCGTACAGCAGGAAGAGTATTATAAAATAATACTGTAAAAGCATGGTATGGTTTCTAAGCCATAAAATACATACATAAATAAATAAAGACTAAAAGTACTCAACTGGTGCTTGTAAAATATGCCTACCTCGATGTACCTAACCTAAGCCTAGTACGAGGGAAGAAGTAAGTGTGGTGTAGCATAAGTTTAGTATTCTTTTGCCAAGAATCTATCCAAGATTTCTCTTAGTGTCTAATCGGCTCCATACCTTGGTTTAGAATGAAGGAGGTCTGGTATCTCTCTGTATTCAGACTCGATTTCCCAACAACCCACAAGGGAGCTGGATTTCTCGGCAAGAGAAAAGACAGCGTCTCTCTCAGTGTGTCTGCTGGAGGGTCGGCATCCTTTGGCACTTGCTGTAGCGAGATGCGTTGGGCACGTAGATAGTCGAACTGCTCCAAACCACCATGTGTTTGCTATGGCAAGTGTGGGCACATTTATACCTTGAAGGTGCTGAGTTTGACGTAAAGTTGGACATAATAACGTCATCAAAGAATCGCAGTTGTTTGAAAACTCCATGAGTTCTTGGACAAATCAATATTCAAGCAAGGGGAAGTCCCTAACTGCTAAAGCTAAGTTTTCCAAGAAATCGTTGTGGCTTTTCGGAACTAGTGGAAGTATCCATGCCTGTATTTGGACTGCATGGGCTATGTCTAAATCAACCCTGGGCGGAGGAGTCCGCTATGCCCAATGGGGATGCGCGGCCGCCCGCGGATGCGCATTGAGATCCAAGACGGCGGCGCGCGATAAGAAGGGGGAGCCCCGGATCCGCGGACAAGGTAAGTGCGTTTTATTTACTTAATTAATGCTCTGGTGACAAAAAAAAGTAGTAGGGGAAGGCGGGAGGGAGGCACGTAGTGGGGCTA
The DNA here is from genome assembly GCF_964263255.1 of Lissotriton vulgaris. Lineage (NCBI taxonomy): Eukaryota > Metazoa > Chordata > Amphibia > Caudata > Salamandridae > Lissotriton > Lissotriton vulgaris. The sequence continues at coordinate 440,679,033 of NC_141685.1, read as the reverse complement.
CGCGGAGTGCGGAGGTGGACGTAGTTTCTCGCCCACTTCGCGTAGCTCCGCGAAGCCCAACTACGCCTGCTACGCCCAGGCTTAGTCTAAATATGGTTATGATTTCTATGCCTATATAAGGACAAGGTGATTTATACCTATATAAGGTCATGAATTGGGAAAATTACACTAGAGTCCTAAAATGCTATACAACAAGAGCCTATGACAGTGAAGAGTGCACATTTACGACAATGCCCACTAATTAAAAAAACATTGCATGCTCTTCAATTAGTTGCTCCAATGAGCACTGTGCATAGACTTCTGCGCCATATGGTGTTCCTAATAGTTCTTGTACGGGTTCTGTAGTGCTGATAATTCTTCTGGTCAAATTTATAGACCTGAATGAGCCTCCGCTTGCGGGTCCACTTTCAATCCCAAATCACTGCTCCACATCTGCGATCTGCTTGCATAGCAATCTCTGTGGCTTCCTGGATCGCGGGATGGTGCTCCTCTGCGGCATTGCTGCCGCCCACGTATAAAAACAACTCAATTGCCTAGCGCAATGAGAAGCACTCAAGCCAGCAAGAGGGTAAAAAGCCTTTTATTGAGTACAAGCAGACCCCGTCAAGCAGAATCCAATTTGCAGCTTTACTGTCTTTATATCGCCTGACGCGTTTCAGAGATGAACTCCTTCCTCAGAGACTGTAACAGTGAAGAGTGCACATATACGGCAACGCCCACTAATTAAAAAAACTTTGCACGCTCGTCAATAAGCTGCTCCAAGGACCACTGTGCACACATTTCTGGGCCTTGTAGTGTTCATAACATTCCCTGTATGGGTTTTGTAGCGCTGATAATTTTGCTAGTCAAATATATAGGCCTAAATGAGCCTCCGCTTGCGGGTCTGCATTCAATCCCAAATCACTGCTACACATCTGCGAGCTCCTTGCATAGCAAACTGCGATGCTCCCTGGATCGAGGGATGGTGCTCCTCGGTGGCAGGGCTGCCGCCGCATGTACCAACAACTCGATTGCCCAGTGCAATGAGAAGCACTCAAGCCAGGGAGAGGTTAAAAAGTCTTTTAATGGGTACAAGCAGGCTCCGTCAAGCAGAATTCAATTAGCAGCTTTACTGTCTTTATATCGCCTGACGCGTTTCAGAGATGAACTCCTTCCTCAGAGGCTATGACAGTGAAGAGTGCGCATTTACAACAACGCCCACTAATTAAAAAACATTGCACGCTTGTCAATTATCTGCTTTAATAAGCACTGTGCATAGACTTCTGGGACTTGTATTGTTCATAATAGCCCCTGTAAGGGTTTTGTAGAGCTGATAATTCTGCTGGTCAAATTTATAGCCCTGAATGAGCCTTCTCATGCAGGTCCGCTTTCAATCCCAAATCATTGCTTCAAATCTGCGATCTGCTTGCATAGCAAACCGCGTTGCTCCCTGGAACGCAGAATGGTACTCCTTAGCGGCAGGGCTGTCGTCCACATATACCAACAAGTCAATTGCCCAGCGCAATGAGAAGCACTCAAGCCAGCGAGAGGTTAAAAAGCCTTTTATGGGGGACAAGCAGACTCCGTCAAGCAGAATCCAATTAGCAGCTTTACTGTCTTTATATCGCCTGAAGCGTTTCAGAGATGAGCTCCTTCATCAGAGGCTGTGACAGTGAAGAGTGCGCATTTACGACAATACCCACTAATTAAAAAACCATTGCACGCTTGTCAATAAGCTGCTCCAATGAACACTGTGCATAGACTTCTGGGCCTTGTAGTGTTCATAATACTCCCTGTATGGGTTTTGATGCGCTGATAATTTTGCTGGTCAAATTTAAAGCCCTGAATGAGCCTCCGTTTGCGGGTCCGCATTCAATCTCAAATCACTGCTACACATCTGCGAGCTCCTTGCATAGCAAACTGCGAAGCTCCCTGGATCGAGGGATGGTGCTCCTCGGTGGCAGGGCTGCCGCCCGCATATACCAACAACTCAATTGCCCAGTGCAATGAGAAGCACTCAAGCCAGGGAGAGGTTAAAAAGCCTTTTAATGGGTACAAGCAGGCTCCGTCAAGCAGAATTCAATTAGCAGCTTTACTGTCTTTATATCGCCTGACGCGTTTCAGAGATGAGCTCCTTCCTCAGAGGCTGTGACAGTGAAGAGTGCGCATTTACGACAATGCCTACTAATTAAAAAACCATTGCACGCTTGTCAATAAGCTGCTCCAATGAACACTGTGCGTAGACCTCTGGGCCTTGTAGTGTTCATAATAGTGCCTGTATGGGTTTTGTAGCGCTGATAATTTTGCTGGTCAAATTTAAAGCCCTGAATGAGGCTCCGTTTGCGGGTCTGCATTCAATCTCAAATCACTGCTACACATCTGCGAGCTCCTTGCATAGCAAACTGCGATGCTCCCTGGATCGAGGGATGGTGTTCCTCGGTGGCAGGGCTGCCGCCCACATATACCAACAACTCAATTGCCCAGCGCAATGAGAAGCACTCAAGCCAGTGAGAGGTTAAAAAGCCTTTTAATGGGTACAAGCAGGCTCCGTCAAGCAGAATCCAATTAGCAGCTTCATTGTCTTTATATCCCCTGACAAATTTCAGAGATGAACTCATTCCTCAAAGGCTGTGACAGTGAAGAGTGCGCATTAACGTCAATGCCCACTAATTAAAAAACCATTGCACGCTCATGAATGATCTGTTCTATTGAGCACTGTGCATAGATTTTTGGGCCTTGTAGTGTTCATAATAGTCCCTGTTTGGGTTTTGTAGCGCTGATAATTCTGCTGGTCAAATTTATAGCCCTGAATGAGCCTCCATTTGCGGGTCCGCTTTCAATCTCAAATCACTGCTCCACATCTGCGATCTGCTTGATTAGCAAACTGCGTGACTCCCTGGATCGTGGGATGGTTCTCCTCGGCAGCAGGGCTGCCGCCCACATATACCAACAACTCAATTGCCCAGCGCAATGAGAAGCACTCAAGCCAGTGAGAGGTTAAAAAGCCTTTTAATGGGTACAAGCAGGCTCCGTCAAGCAGAATCCAATTAGTAGCTTTACTGTCTTTATATCGCCTGACGCGTTTCTGAGATGAACTCCTTCCTCAGAGGCTGTGACAGTGAAGAGTGCGCATTTACGACAACGCCCACTAGTTAAAAAAACCATTGCACACTCCTCAGTTAACTGCCAAAATGAGCACCTTGCATAGACTTCTGGGCCTTATAGTGTTCATAATACTCCCTGCATGGAGTTTGTCCGTTATCTTTATTTTTAGTGAGGAAGTTTTGTCTGTTGAGGCCTTGAGTTTTGTTAATCGTCTCAATAAGTGTTGCAGCCGGATATCCCCTGGATAAAAACCTTTGTTTACTCTGTTGTTCTGCTTCTACCAGGTCATTGGGCTTGCTACAGATTCTCTTTAAGCGTAGCATTTCTCCATAAGGGATACTATGTACAAGATGGCTCTGTATACCTTAGTTTTCAAAGTGTTACCTTTTGCAATTATCTCCACATCCCAAAAATTAATTTTGCAATTACTAATGGTCGAAGTAAAATTAAGGTTAACATCATTTTCATTTATGTATCTCACAAACTCCATAGCTTGTTCACACGATGAAAAAATCATCAATGTATCCGAGGTACAGTTTTCCATGATTAGAGTAAAAGTTGCTATGCGTGCCCTTAAGGACCAGCTGCTCCCACCAGCCCATGAATAGGCAGGCATAGCTGGGGGAGAAGCTGGCCCCCATTGCAACTCCTCGCATTTGCTGGTAAAAGGCTTGATTGAATAAAAAAACATTATTGTTTAAACAGAAACTAATCATGTTCAATAGCATGGCATCATGATCCGGACAAGTGATCTCATTTCTGCTAAAAAATAATTATTCTGCCCTGAAGCCGTCCCTGTGGTAAATGCACGTGTATAGGGAAGACACGTCTAAAGTTAGGAGATAGTATTGTCTATTCCACTCAAAATTCTCAATTTTAGATAAAAAGTCACTAATATCTCTTACATACGAAGGTAAATTCCGTCCCAATTTTGAAGAAAAAAGTCTACATACTTTGAAGCATTTTCCAGGATGCTTCCTCTTGCAGATATGATCGGTCTTCCTGGGGGCTTGGGGGCATTTTTATGTATCTTCGGGATGAAGTAAATATTAGGGACGATGGGATGGTCATTCCTAATATATTGATATTCATCCATTGTTAATAATCCCGAGCTTTACCAAACCACCAGTTTAGTGTAGAACTCATTAGCAATTTCTTTGAGAGTTATGGCGTTTGAGAGCTGATAGCAAGACCGATCTTTTAATTGTGATAATGCTTCTTGCATATAGTCCTTTCTTGCACACAGAACTACATTCCCACCTTTATCGGAATTTCTTATAATGACATTTTTATTGTTTTGTAGTTTATTGATCAGTTGATGATATTGCCTATTGCTGTTGGACATTTGCTTCTTGTTCCTTGCAATTCTGTAATTTAATGTTTTTATTTCACTGACCACATTTTCACAAAAAATGTCAATCCCGTCTCTGATGAGAATAGGAGTAAATTTTGATTTTCTTTTGAATGGGTATTTTTCTTCCTTACAGATTCATTTGACAAAGGACTCATGATTGGTGCAGGCGAGAGGGCCTCTATTTCTGCATTTGTATTTTCCTGATGCAACTCTGTCAGAACTAGCAACAATGAAACTTCAGCTGCTGATGCCTCAATGTTGGTATTTGGGGGATTTACTGCTGTTTTTGTTTCTTTCATTTCATGATATTTCTGGAGTTTCAGTTTCCTCACAAATTTATAAACGTCCATTCGGGTATTAGGATAGTCAAAATTCGATTCTTTGCAAAAAGATAGGCCCAATGCTAAAATGTGTATTTCCGCCTGGTTCAACTCTATCTCTGAAAGATTGATTACTGTTTTTTTTATTTTCTTCCAAAGTGGTTATCTCCGATTCCACCAGCCTCTCACTCGCTTCTTGTAACCTCCCCGAGCGGGCTGCTCATTTTCCTGCTTTTCTCGAGAGCAGCTTTCCGATCCGGGCGTCTTTGTTCTGGCCAAGGGGGGGCAGGCTGAAAGGAACTTCCTTCCCAAATTGAGAATCCTTCCTGTCCAAGACACCGAAAAGATAGACTTTGCTTGAACAGCCGCCACAAGTTGATTGGGGGTCCGTGTAGAACTGGTCAAAGCCTCACCAGTTAAATACGAAAGATCGCCGCTTTTTATCACCTACTTCGTTTTTCGGCCAGTAAACATACATGGACCCATGAATCAGTGGTTAAAATGCTGGTTTATTTTCTGCCATTACGCGTTTCGGTCTCCGAAGGACCTTGATCACATGACAATGCCAGTAAGGTGAGAAGACCAATTATATCATAGCACTTATGCACGTGATAGTAAACATGGAAAGTTAGTAAACTTTATCAATGATAGAAGGAACACATATATATGTATATCCTACTTAGCAAACTTGAAAAATTGTGCAATCGTTTTAAACAGACAATTTATCTATATTTGCCTCAACTGCTGGACCAAATAAATAACCCATTGTGACAAGGTCAAGATGTACATTCATTACTAAAAAATAAATAGTAATAAATATATAAAATTAAAATCAGCTATTTGATAGTCAAATTATGTAAGAGCTTTAAATATTTAAAAACTCAAATAAATATGTTGTTTTCATGCATGTAAATAACAGTGTATCTTGACTTGTAATATATATATATAAAACCTACTGGCGGTCGCCAGTAGGTAGTTATACTTAGGACCTATTATCGATAGGAAAACCGCAACATTCTATTTGGAGTAACTTTGGCGTCGATTGATGACTCTAATTGAAAATGTTCAAACTTTTGGCCAGCTCAGCTCCGCTCCTTCCCTGAAAGATTGGGGGTGATTGGTGAAGTGGGGGCCAAGAAAAAAGGGGTGGTCGCAAAACGTGTTTTCCTCAAGCAATTTCCCATAGGACCTTTAGACACGGCTGCAGCTCGAGCTACTGAACGGAATTACACCAAATTTGTCAGAAAGGTAGTCCTCAGTTCCGACTTATGACTTTTGCTTATATGGTGTCAAAATGTTCAGTAGTTTCTGAGACAATTAAGGTTAAAGTCATTTATATATCTATGGGGGCAGTGGATCCGCGGATTGTGCGAGGATTGGCATCGTAGCATAAGCGCACCGTCCCGATCACGCTCTGAATTCTAAATGGCTGTCAAGCGGTTGTAAACATTCAAAATCAGGACTGTTGGCAGCCATTTTGTGCCTCGGTAGAAGCGAGGCTGAGGAAGTCAGTGAAATATGTGTGCAAAACGTGAACAGGGGCAAGGCAGACACACCCTGACCCCCTAGGCCTGCTCAGGGGGTCTCATAAGGACCCGTAGGGCAGAAAAAGTAAGAACATTTTTTTTTAAAAAAAGACGCAGGATACGTGTAGGATCTGCCCATTTTGTCGCTGAAAAAAATTAAGCGTGTATTTTTGAGATATATATAAAGCTTATGTGTTTAGATGTTGGGTGGCTCTAAAAAGAGCCCTTGTGTTCATTGAGAGATTTTAGTACCTACAAGTAAGTATCGATGCATAGTCTAAAGTTCAAGAGGAAGACTCTGTTCCCTTCATCTGTAAAATGTACACCATATCTCCTATAGATGCCATCCATATTGAAACACAGATTATTGTTGTATATGGACCCGATTCTATAGTCTTTGAGAAAAGCAGAAACAGATTTATTCAAATGTTTCCTAGCTTTCTCAATCTATGGACAAAATTCATTGGACTAGTTCCATTTGTACTTTTGGTATATGTTAGAATAAACAAAGGGAGTTTGGAGGAAAAGTGAAATCTATTCTCCAAAGGTGTCCAACATAAGCATTTGAAGACCTATCCCAGTCAAAGTGCCTAGGTCATTGCCACCACAGTGCACAATTATGAGGTAGTGTGCTGGAGATGCAAAAAGGATTTAAGCAATGGCATCAATTAGTGTCACTTTAGTCCTCTCTGTCCAATCCATTAAATGTCTACATTTGGTAAACCTAGGTCTTTGTGAATTCCCTTGTGTTTTGCATTCCTTTGACTCAAGAAAATATAGTGGTGTTGCACAATTCACACTCTGAGCATCTTGAAAAGAGGTCTCAATGCACTCAGATGGTCTCTGTAAATGAAATGACAGTTTGAAAATTAAGATCTTTCTATATTGGTGGATAAGGTGCAGTGTTGAAAAACAGAAAATAAATGATTGGTTGTTTGACAACATTCTACACAGAAAACTAGGGTGCATGTTTCTGTTTTTAAAAATCATGATTCTTATTGGTTATTAGAACGTGATTGAAAATAACATTACGTAGGATAAGGTTGTATATTGAGAAGTCAAGCACACTTGCTGCTTTATTTAGTAACATTGTGTGATGAACTTTTGCGTCCTTCAGGAGCCAGCATTACTTTTTTTCATGGGTAGATGCTAATTTGTATGTGGAAATGCTATCTGCTTTGGATTTTGAAATTGACAACAGATTTCACTACTCTATTTTTCAAAATGCAAACTAAGTTTGCTATGGGAGGGCGGGAGTCATGAGAGTCCCGCTCTGTCAAAGGAAACAGCAGTATACTGTGAGGCTGCAGGAGCCGGTCGTGGTAGTTTCCAGGGCCCTCGAGGGCACCAGGGCGTAGGACCACGCAGTCTGCCTTCCGTAATACACAAATTCCCGGGGGTGGTGATTCCCGGGTCTTGAGGGGGGTCATTAAGGCCCACATACTTGTAATTTTGTATGGGGGGTTGGACGCAAAAGTGGTGCAAGGGTGTTTTAAATCTGGTACACTGTGTTTTGTTTTACTTTGCTTTCCTTTTTGGTGTTGTAGAGGATCCAGGGTAAATATAACGGTTTTTGTACAGCCAGTAACTTTTAACCCTATCCCCAAACGGCTTTCTGCCTGTTACCATAGTAACAGTTCATGGAACACAGAGGTTAGAAGTTCACCACACTATAGGTATAGACTCTGGTAAAGATCTGGTAAAGAGTTAGCTTCACAATTATACTTCAAATTATAAATATCATTTCTATTGGGGAATGCTACCCCCACAAAAAAAGACGTATATACTTTTTTAAATTAACTTTTATTAAAACAATAAATAACTGGAAATATAACTAAAAGATCATACAATAAATAACTAGAACCATAACTTTAACAAAACAATATAATAAACAACATGTGATGTGAACTCCAATAGAAGTGCGTAAGTTAATCTGCAAAACAAAAAAGAAAATTAGTGTTTAAAATTAGATCGATGTGACTAAATGAGGTCAAACATTACAAGTCATAGTAACACTTGACGATATTTAATATTTTTTAATGTGTGCAGTGTGCCTGATACATTTCACTTATCTTATAGGGTTGCATTTAAGCGGTGTCTGAATAGAAGTGCCTATTGCATCAGATTTATATCTGAGATCAACAGGTCTTTAAAATGATTCAGAGATGAGACAGAATTAGGGCTTATTTACAAGATTCTTGTGCCACTTTTGTGTTGGTTTTCTCATGTTGAAAGTGACGCAACAGTGGCACAAGGGGTTTGTAAATACGCTCTTTTATTTCTAATACATTTAATCGGAGGTATTGTATATCTAGGCCATTCTGCTTACTTTGTGTAAACACTGTGACCAACAGAGTTCACATCTTCAACTGAGCTTTGGTTCTACACGTCGGAGTTGACAGCAGCTTCCATTACTTTAAAAGAGAAAGAGAAACAATGTGAGAGAGAGTGAGAGAGAGAGAAAGATAGAGAAAACAACATTAAAACTGTGAGAGACAGAAAGTTATAGATGGAGCAGATTTCTCCCCATTGTTGCACCTCCTTTGCAATGCCTTATCAATCAAATCTCTTCACTTGATCTTGGGTGTACCCGCTCTCAAAACGCTTCCACTGGCCATTGTACATGCAGACTTTGATCCACCAAAATGAATGTTTTGAAATTAATTTCCACAAGTCTTGAAAAAGGTGAATGCAAGAAAAGTTACTTGCAGCATATGCAAGACTGCTTTCAAGAGGAGACCCCAATAAAAAATACTGGTGTGGAACTGCAAGTATGCGGAAGCACTTGCAGACTAAGAATCCAGTCAACTTTGCAAGGGAAGAGTTAAAGAGATTGAAAGAGTCTCCTCCTACTTCATAAGAAGGCCCAAGTACCAGTGGAGCAATACCGTCAACCCCTACTGCACAGCCTAATATTCGTCACCAATTTGGAACCATTTAAGAGAAAAAGTAAGAAGGTTGGGAGCTCTGTATGCCATCTTAATACCTAATCATCCATTATTTATACAGAGATCCACCCTATATCAGACCCATCCATACAAGTGTGAATTGGAGATTATCTGCCACCAAAAACCCCCCAAGTACTTATATCTGTTACTTTTTAACTTCGTCGACTTGTCATATTGAGAGTATTTACCTTAACGTTATCCGTTAAAAATTTGTTATGTTTTTGGCTTCTCACAACTAGTTCATGCCATATTTGAGACATCGGTGTAATGAGCTAGAATAGGAGGATATTCTTTCTTCAATCTCGGCAATTTGCTGCTGACTTATGTAACATTCTGCAAACTGAAAAAAAGAGTTAAAAATGAATATGTTGTACATATGTCCAAGCTTAATTTTAATGTACATAAAAACAATTGTTCTCAATAGGATTGGGGTTGAAAAGCAATCATCAGAGGTTTTCCAACCAATTGCGTTAGGAGTCAGGGCCATACTAGGGGTTATACAAAATTATATGAGAATACCAATATGCTTTCGAGGGGCACTATTGACGCGATCGGTAGGCGTTCATAAGTGTCATCCCTAAGAGCCCTCTTTCCTATTTACAACTATTCTAACAAAAACAGTTATTAACAAAAAATAAAATAAAGTAATGTATCTCCAACAAATTAATGTCTTTGGAAGTATCATTACCAGCATGCAAAAAACACCACAATTGTAGTCATCAGTCTGCAAACACATAAAATACACAAATTCTCATCTCAGAATGCTTTTCTCTCATGAAATGTTGAAGTCAAACCTGATAACTCCATTAGGTCCACTGCAATTTTCGGCTGATAGCATATGGAGAGTAGTCAGTGGATCTGGTGTATCGAGTTGTTGACCACAACCTGGGATAGTGCATCCTCAGGAATAAACAGTTTGCGGCGACCAATACGTCCCATGGTTGAGACATCTGCATAATGAGCTAGAGCAGGGGGGCAAATCAAGTTTAACGTTATTAAAAAACATGTAGAGCGTGCTAAAATACAATATTGGCCAATCCATTACATGTGCATTACACGAGAAAAACTACATCGCATTAACTTGAACAGCACGTAGCACACTGCTGCGGGAACGGCCACGTGGCGCTTGACAAATTAAAGAAACATGGTAGGATTAAGTGATTTGTACAGAAGAAAGGATAAGAAATCAAGTTTAACATTATTAAAAAACATGGAGAGCATGCTAAAATACAACAATGGTCAATCGAATACATGTTCAGTGCATGGGGAGGAAGCAGCACGGGGCGCACTCCTTAAAAAATGAAATGCGGCAGGATTAAGTGATTTGCCTAGAAACAACGGCTACCAAGGTAAGTTATTCGATATACAAGAGCTGGAAACTGTACTAAGATGCACTATTGTCGAAAACATTACTTTTGCAATGCATGGGGCACGTGACGCACTACTTACACGAGAAAAACTACATCGCATTAATTTGAACAGTACGTAGAACACTGCTGCGGGAACGACCACTTGGCGATTGGCAAATTAAAGAAACGTAGCAGGATTAAGTGATCTGCATAGAACAAACAATAGAAAATCAAGTTTAACTTTATTAAAAAACATGGAGAGGGTGCTAAAATACAACATTGGTCAATCAATTACATGTGTAGTGCATGGGGAAGAAGTAGCACGTAGCGCACTACTTAAATAATGAAAGGCGGCAGGATTAAGTGATTTGTCCAGAAACAACAGCTACATAGGTAACTTATTCGATATACAAGAGCTGGAAACCATACTAAAATACACTATTGCTGAAAACATTACTTTTGCAATACATGGGGCACGTGACGCACTACTTACACGAGAAAAACTACATTGCATTAAGTTGAACAGCACGTAGCACGCTTGTGCGGGAGCGGTCACTTGGCGCTTGGCAAACTAAAGAAACGCACCAGGATTAAGTGATTTGCACAGAAACAATAGTTACGAAGTCAACTTTAACGATATAAAAAAGCAGGAAAGCGTGCCTAAAAACAACACTGTCAAATCAAACAAAAATTTGCATTTACGCGGTATTTAAAGATCGTTCAGATTAATTAATTTAATTACTCTTAAAAAAAGTGCTCACCTACGAAGAAGTGGATACGAACACTATTAATGGCTATGACTGCGGAATAGTAAAAGTTCGAAAAGGTTGGCAGGTTATAAATGCTTTGCAGAACAATGATTGGTTGAGCATGATATCACTGGGTGTGAGAGCTGATTGGGCATGTTGTAATTGAGCATGCGCAAATAAAATGAAATACGTTGGGGTACTTAGCCAAACGGTGGGACGTATCGTGCGCATGCATAACATAACACGCATACGCTACCACAAACATGCATGCGCAAAGTGAAGGCAACTCCTAGGGGGTAAATACACAGATGGAGTTCGGATGTTGTTTGAACACTGGCTCGGGATAGTGGGGGAATTGGGGACCCTCCCACGGTCCCCAAAGGTGACGGCCAAAATAAATTTTGAAAAAAGGCCGTTTCCGGGGAATGGAGTCCCGGGTACCTTGAAGTGCCTTCAGGAAGGGGGGTATGTAGCCCTCCTCCATAAAATAAAAATATATAATTAGCCATGCCTTGGGGGATGGGGACCCCGGTGCACAGAATTGGCCACATGAGGGGGGCCACGCGGCCCCCTTCCCATAAAATAATTGAATACGAATATTCCGCTTATTGTCATCATACCATAAGCGTACCCTTTCGATCATGCGCTGAATGCTAATTGGCTGACAAGTGGTTGTCAACATTCGAAACTAGAAACTGCTGGCAGCCATTTCGGTAGCCATTCGGTAGAAGGGAGGCTGAGGAAGCGTGTGAAATGTGTGTTTAAAACGTGAAAAGGGGGAGGGTAAACACACCCTGATCCTCTAGGTCTGCTCAGGGGGTACCACAAGGACCCTCAGAGCTCCAATTTCTTTCTTTTTTTGTTGGTAAAGTCGCGGGGTGCCCGAATGATCCGCGCATTCTAGCGATATTAAAAAAAAAAAAGAACGTGGGCTTCCGCGCGTCTTTGGTAATTTGCATTTTTTAAACTGTTGAGAGGAGATGCACAAGTGCTGGATCCAGGATCCACCCCTGAGTAATAAAAGGTAACAATAACACTATTTACCTGCTAAGTGAATTTTCTTTCATAGGCTAACATTGAGTGTTTTCACTTGCAAATTCTTCTAAGTGTGGAGTTTTGGAACTTTAAAATATTCACCTAAAATCATCCGAACAACGAATTCTAATTTACTCACCTGTTATCAGGAGAGAACCCAGTGCTGCATCTTTCAGCCCAACACTGACCCTGAAAAGTAGTTCTAAGCATACTTACAAGTTACTTGTATTTCCTTCTATAGGAATCCCCTTCCTATAAGAAGAAAAAAATGAATAAAGTTAGATTTGCGGGTCAGGCTCTAGGGGATGGGGTCCCCAGGGCCCAAAAAAAGTAAAAGGAAGGGGGGCCCACACAATGTAATGTAATTAAAAAAATTAAATATCTAAAAAGAAATAGTTTTAAAAATAATTAGTAAATCAATATAAAAAAATAAATATAAGAAAAAATATTTAAAAATTGTCATTTACAAAACCTTTAAAATTCATTGAAAAAAACATAGGTTTCATACATGTTATAGTTAAGAATTAGCATTTAAAAAACTTCAGAAATTCACTGAAAAAAACACAGGTTTCAAGGGTGTTATTTCACTCATACAAAACCATTGAAATTCCCCTGTTATAGTTAGTTGTACTAACTATAACTCACGCGCCCGCAATCCACTGCTGATGATGTCACATATTACATCATTCATGACATGGTCAGTGACATCGCTGATGACATCACTGATGACATTTCAAATGACAAAATTTTCAGAAAGAAACCCGGCAAAAAAGAGTTTTATTTTTAATCTATCAAATGGTGCCAAAGTGATTAGTGAACCAAATAAGGCATTTCCTATGGAAACATATATGGAGTAGATCCAGCAGTTTCTGAGAAATTAAGGTTCAATATTTATGTATATTTCAAGCCATGGTTATGTATGTTTCATATAGTAGAGTGTTTGTGGACCTGAGAGAACAAATGATTGGATCTAATTGGCTGCCACAACATCAACAATGTTGTTGCAGCCATTTTAGGACTCAGGTAGTACTCAGTTTCCTGTCCTGTAAAAAGATTTTAAAAATGTATAGTTGGTAAGGTTGGGATAGCCTGAGCCCCTTAGCCTGGTGGTGGGGTCCTAAAGCGACCCCCTTCGGGCAAAAAACCTAATCTTTTTTAAAGGTCTGAGGACACAAAAAAGGGCAGGCCTGCCCCTTTCATTTTTAAACCCCTGAGGGTGGACCAAGGCCAGTGCAGTCAGTGCAACCTTTATATTTGGATGGGGGGTGGTTGAGCTATTGGAAAATCCTGGGGGATGAGACTCAATGCCTATTGATCAATTTCATTTTAATGGGTAGGGGTATGCAGCCTCGCTCCCACGAGTCATTGTACAGCCATGTGGACGCTATCCCTTGGGCCACCAGTATTTGTTTGGGTGGTGTGGGGCTTCTCTCTTAAAGCCATTTTAAGGCCCTGGGATCATATTCCCCGGGGGCTGCAGTGTTTTTTTGGGGTGAGTGTGTAGGCACCTCATGAGCCATTGTACGGCACTGGGGACCCCATCTACTATGGCCTGTAGTGTTTGCCCAAGCAGTGGTATGGTCTGGCGGTTCCCCTCCCTCAAGGCCAACTCACTGTTTTTGGCCTGGGGATCAATTCCCAAGACACTGCTCCCTGCCTGCAGGAGCACAGAATTGCTCCCCTGTTGCGAGCAAAAGCTAGCTTCTGCCAGGTGGACCAGAGCTGCTAATTTATTACTCATTGCTTTTGCCAAGGAGTGCCCCATAATGCCCTTCATGTGCTATTTAAATAAATATTACTCCATTGTGGTGTGCCAGTCTGGGCAGGGGCACCTCCACTATGTTTTAAGTGTTGTGGGGGCAGCAGGAAGTGCAGCAGCTCCAGAAATACAAAAACAGTTAACCCTATGTTTCTTGCTGTCTATAAAGCATGAACCCCAGGAAAAGTTGATATTTTTAAACATTCCGGAGTTGGAGTTTTTGCTGATAGTCTCAAAATGGATAAATGGTTTTAACTCCAATTTAGACCCTAAATACAATGAGACTCGGTCAGAGGCTTTCTGAGTCATCACGGTTTCACTTTCGACTGCTGCATTATGATGCAGGCGGTCGAAAGTGAAACTGGCCAGTTCTTCCAGATGGATTCCGACAGGCTCATGGAGCCCCTCACCAGTCGGAGGCCTGCCTGTAATCCCAATGGACGGCATTCCACAGTAGTGATTACGATGTTGGTTTCTGACAGGCTTTTAATGTCAGGCTTTCCGACATGGAAAGCCTGGCGGAAAATGACACTGGGGGCCCCTAGAAGGGCCTAATTCACCCTGCTGCCTCCGGTTTGGGGGCAAGGGGGCACCTATGGTTAATGCCACGCAGTGCAGGAATGAACAGATTCTTATTTCTCAATGTAAGCTTGTGCTACAAGCTCCCATATAGAAGTTGGAGTATGCGACCGCACCACGTGCGGTCGCATTGTGATGCTGCGGTCAGGACTGCCGACCAGAGATCAGTCAGTCCTGATTCCACAACGGTATCGTAGTGTAATTTGGCCCTTAATACTGATAGGCAACTGTTGAGATGGCCTAATGTATCACAAATGGTTTTCTGTAAATATATTCTTATTTTTATCTCCAGATCCTTGCAATTAAAATATTCTACACTTCCGCCCCATAAAAGACTCCTGACCTACTTACTTTTAACTGAAAGAAAATAACACACCCAAGACTAATTATTTTGAAATGAGGTAGAACATTAGTTTGAGCAAACAGAATTATCTATGCCTTTGTTGGCTTCTGGTTATGGCAGGTTGACATATTTGTCTGTTGCGAGTAGCTTGGCAGATTCATTAGGTCTTTTGTTTTGTTAAGACTCTTACTTGTTACAACCACTTCTGAGTGGATTGGTAAACATCATATCCTAGCATGGGAATTTACCCGCAACAACTCAACCTTCACTCTATTCACATCTAAATCCAGTAGTATATCAAAATTGGTACTGTAGTTCACGTCTTCAAATACTAATTTTAAATTAACAGGCAAAGTGTCTAAACATTGAACAGTTATATTAACCCCTTTGTGAAAAACCCGCTCAGAATGGGGACATAATTATTTAATTATCTGGCAACCTTGCCTGTGAATGTGGTCAAATGCAACTTTAGAAAAAATCTCATTAGAACTATCTAAAGAGATAGGCTGATAGTTATCAATGTTTGACTTCTCAGTTTTTTAGGTCTGGCTTAGCTGTCTCTCCAGCCAAACGTAAACAAACAAATTTATAAGTAAAAATGCATATATACAAACATGGAGTGGCTTTAGGGTAGTCTTCTTCATTCATTGGCCTATTCAGCTATCAATCACATTTTGCTTCTGCCCAGCACTGCAAACAGAATGGGGCAGTAGATCAACCTACTTTAGCCTTCGGCAACTTTTTACAAGGTGAGTAACAAACGTTTTTCTCATCACATATATACTTCTGCCTAAAAATGTGCAATTCAGTTCCTGGACTGATCGGACAATATTTTATTCTGCCAATGCTTTTATACTGTTCCATTCTTTATCCTATATTTTGGCTTGTCCTTGTGTGTTTAAACTTGTGTTCACGTTACACTAATTATAGCACATAAAAGAATGGGTCAATGAGAATCATATTTTCCTGTGATATGCATTAAAACTAAAAAGTGTTCATCTACCTCTTCTCAGAACAAGTGCCTGCTAGGTAGCAACCCTACCATTCTATTAAAGTTATATTCAATGATTGATTATTTTTTTATTTTCAAAAGTTCAGTGCAAGGTCATGGCTGCAATGTTTAGATTGTAACGTTTTCTTTTATCATTCTTTTTTGGGACATATTCCTGGAATAAAATATTTTTTTAATTACCATTCTACCAGCTTGCCAAGGCCTGCCCATAGGCTGTGCTAATATTTGTTGAAAATACCTCTGTCTTTCGAGCTGTCTATTGCCGCTGGTCTGCTCTCTGTGTCCAGCTCACCAAACCCCGGATTTTTGCCTCAACACCTCGCGGTTCCCGCTCCGCGGGACCCGCTTCGCTGCCAGGACCAAGGAAGCGCCAAGGACTACTCAGGGCGCAGAAAGGGCCAAGCAGGGCTGCGAGTAAGTGCAGGGACTCAATGTTCCAGGAGTCCCTGCCGGCCGATTGAGCACACCTGGCCGCTCTCCCTGCTAGCCCCGCACCCCTGAGCACTGGGTGATCAAAAGACCCACCTCTTCCTTCTTTCAGCGGGACCCTCTGTCTTTCGAGCTGTCTGTTGCCGCTGGTCTGCTCTCTGTGTCCAGCTCACCAAACCCCGGATTTTTGCCTCAACATCTCGCGGTTCCCGCTCCGCGGGACCCGCTTCGCTGCCAGGACCAAGGAAGCGCCAAGGACTACTCAGGGCGCAGAAAGGGCCAAGCAGGGCTGAGAGTAAGTGCAGGGACTCAATGTTCCAGGAGTCCCTGCCGGCCGATTGAGCACACCTGGCCGCTCTCCCCGCTAGCCCCGCCCCCCTGAGCACCGGGTGATCAAAAGACCCACCTCTTCCTTCTTTCAGCGGGACCCTCTGTCTTTCGAGCTGTCTGTTGCCGCTGGTCTGCTCTCTGTGTCCAGCTCACCAAACCCCGGATTTTTGCCTCAACACCTCGCGGTTCCCGCTCCGCGGGACCCGCTTCGCTGCCAGGACCAAGGAAGCGCCAAGGACTACTCAGGGTGCAGAAAGGGCCAAGCAGGGCTGCGAGTAAGTGCAGGGACTCAATGTTCCAGGAGTCCCTGCCGGCCGATTGAGCACACCTGGCCGCTCTCCCTGCTAGCCCCGCCCCCCTGAGCACCGGGTGATCAAAAGACCCACCTCTTCCTTCTTTCAGCGGGACCCTCTGTCTTTCGAGCTGTCTGTTGCCGCTGGTCTGCTCTCTGTGTCCAGCTCACCAAACCCCGGATTTTTGCCTCAACACCTCGCGGTTGCCGCTCCGCGGGACCCGCTTCGCTGCCAGGACCAAGGAAGCGCCAAGGACTACTCAGGGCGCAGAAAGGGCCAAGCAGGGCTGCGAGTAAGTGCAGGGACTCAATGTTCCAGGAGTCCCTGCCGGCCGATTGAGCACACCTGGCAGCTCTCCCTGCTAGCCCCGCCCCCCTGAGCACCGGGTGATCAAAAGAACCATTCCTATTTGTCCAAATAACTTTTTAAGTGGACCATACTACTGCTGCGCGGGAGCGCGCGGGAGGGCGCCGGGAGAAGCCCGGGACAAGGGCGGGACCGTCTGTGGCCGTCAGGGGCCGAAGGAGGCCGGGCTGGGCCACCCCACTGACATTTACTGAACTGGTATTCTTCTTTGTTGGTAGTGTTAGTGACCTAACTTGCTTTTATTTATTGAGGTGGTAAGAGGGTCGCTAACATGGCTTGTTCTATAAACACTCCTACCTTGCTGCCCTCTTTGAATGAGACAGGGGCTGCTATCATGGGCCCCCTAGATACTTATTTTAAACGGCTGCCTCAGGATATTGACAGGGAAATTGCCCTGGCAGAAAGACGTGCGGGACGCAGGTTGTCCATTGAGCTTCTAAAAACCTCTGTTGATAAACGTCCAACCCAAAGTTTTCCATCATTGGTCACGCCTTTATCATCCATCATGCTGCCTGTTGCACAGGAAATCCCACACCTCTCTCCCCCAACAATTGAGCCATTGGCTACTTTTCCTTTGGAAATAGTAACCTCTACTTTGCCTGTAACCCCTCCTTGTGTTTTTACTAATCCATTCACTGGGCAGCAGCCTACAGCTCAACCCAGTGTTTTAACACATGTTGCAAAACCCAAACCCTGTTCCAAAAGGAAAAGGAGTGTAGTTCCAAAGAAATGTCATGCTCCAAAACCTCCCAAAAAATACAGGAAATTAGGAACATGTACACGACCTCGTGATACTACTGGGAGTAATCTTAGTGGGCCACCAATGGGCGAGGGAGAAGCTGTTCCATCAGGCTCAGATGCCATAGTAATAGCATCCCCTGGGACACCACTACCATCAGGCTCAGATCCCATAGTAATAGCATCCCCTGGGACACCACCAAGTAACCCGCAACTCTTCTTGGAGTTGGAAAAATTAATACGGTCCCTCCTGAACCCCTTTGAAGACAGACTTAAAAAGCTAGCTGACCAGCTAGACCACCTAGAGCAGGCTAGTCTAGATACTTTCTTTTCAACAAAATCACTAATCAAGTCCTGTCTTAAAACGGGCGAGAATAGGAATCACCAGCAATCAGCTGAGCGAGATGGAGGCGCCCCCTCGGTCGAACTACATCCTCCCGTGGCTAGTATTGCAACTGGCCTACGGGGGAAGGGACAAAGACTACTACCGAATCGCCAGCTATCCCAAGCAAAAGCAATTGCGGGAAAA
Source organism: Lissotriton vulgaris (assembly GCF_964263255.1). Classification (NCBI taxonomy): domain Eukaryota; kingdom Metazoa; phylum Chordata; class Amphibia; order Caudata; family Salamandridae; genus Lissotriton; species Lissotriton vulgaris. The sequence continues at coordinate 440,660,290 of NC_141685.1, read as the reverse complement.
CCAAGCCCCATAATACGGTGGTTAAAGGTAGCAAGGAATGCCAAAAAAATGTCACCCCTGCTAGTAATGTTATCTAACCCCTACCAAGTACCCTGATAGCTTGCCAGGGTCCTTCGGTTAGTGATGATAGAAATTCCTGCAAAAATAGTGTTGAAACAAATAAGTCCCATGCTCCACAAGTTCAAAACAGGGGTGGTTCTGTAACTGGTGGTAACGATAGCTTTAGGAAAAATAATGCTTCCTTGGTGTCAAAGAATGTTCTCCTTCCACGCCCTGTTGTTCCAGAACAAAGCCGACCAACATCCTGTGTGATAAAAAATCCAACTAGGATACCACCAATAAATCTTACCCCGGATTCTTATCCCTTTGTGGCTATTCTTACCAATGTTCCATCTCTATTGGTAGGTCAAAGAGAAACCTTCCAGATGTTAAAAAATAAGGTTATGCACTGGTTAAGGGTTAATAGACCACTGCCCGGGGAAGTGGATGGTTTGATTATCGGGGTAAGAAGGGTTAACTGGATAGGATGTACCCCGAAAAATCTGGGGGGAGAATGTATTATAATCAACTTTCAAGATCCAAGGGTGGTAGGATTGATCACGAGGCCAGGCTGGAGCACTAGCAGTGGTGGGATTGGTATTGTGGATCTCACCTTTTTCTATCCAAGACCAGTTGGCGCCCATCTTGGTGGGAATAACGAGCTAGGGAGATTCAGCTTTCCTCCACAGGCAGAGACCATCCCTTTTAACGTTCCTTTTCCACGACCAAATTTTTGTTATGATCAAGTTTATAACTCTCATGATGGGATGAAAAATTTGAGGTGGGGATGTTGACGAAAATCGGGTGATTTCTTGGAAACTGGGGGCAACATGACTAGGGAGGATATATCCGAGAATTTTGTGGCATCAATTATGGACGTAATAGTAAGTCCTAATGAAGTGATTACTGACGGGAAGAATGAGAATTGGAGGGGGGACAGTAGGGTGTGCATGGAAAGTTTGGGGGGTGAAATAAGGTCCATATTAAATACTGCTGTTATCCAGGGAACTGATGTTAACTGTGCGGATATTGTTGTAGACGAGGAAGGTAATTGTGAGAGTCTGGCCAACCTCCCGTCTATGCCAGTCCTCGATGCGGGAACTTGCAATGGCACTAGCCCGGGGAGGCTTTTTTTGTGGAATATCGCGGGGCTAGGTACTAGACTATTGTCCCAAAATTGGATAGACTTTGTCAATGGGTTTGAAGTGTGTCTATTTCAGGAGACATGGGCTTGCGATCCGATCTTCCTCCCAGGCTATTTAAACTTTTGTATTCCAGCGAGCAGAGGCCCTAGGGGTCGACCCATGGGAGGCTTAACAGTTTGGATCAAGCAAAGTCTGCAAGTTAAAATAAAAGTGCTTGACCTGGGTTGCAAGGATATCCAATTGATAAGAATGTCATCGGATAAGGGGGGTGTGATAGATATATATAACATTTATGCTAGGGGTATCAATGCTGGGAATTCTCCCACCCTAGAGGCTCTATCCACCTTCCTTGAATCACAGTGGTTGTGGCTGGCGATCTCAATAGGACCTTCGAACCGTTGGAGAATACGGAAAATCCGATAGGGCAAGAGGAAGACGTCCATAGGGGTGTCCCGAACCTAAATCTTGCACCAGTCAAACGGTGGACAAAAGACATATTGCTATTAAATGCACTATGTCTGGAATATGGGTTGAGGGCCCTTAATGGAAGGACAAAGAGCGACCAGGGAGGCAACTGTACATTTGACACTGGTCATAGTAAAAGTAGAATAGACTATGTCATTTGTAGCCTTAATCTATGGTATGGGATAGGCAATATGGAAATAAAGGGTATATTAGAAAGCGACCATAATCCCCTTTGTGTCACCCTCACTTGGTGGACGGCCACGCCAGACAAGCTACAATCACGTAGTGAAGTATTACCTGTTATGGCCAATGATATGCGTAGAGTTAAATGGCCAAATGTGCTGGCAAATGTAGCGTCCATGGACTATATAAATTCTGAGGTGGACACTGCAATTGCCGCCATGGAGATAGCAAATCCCGTAATACCTGGGTCCGCTTCAACGACAGCCATACATGATAAGTTCTTTTCCCTTTTAAAACCACATTTTATGAGATTGACTAATGCAAATAGAAAAGCCCCACTCAAAATGGCTAGGTGGTTTAATAAGCAGTGCAGGTTAGCTAGATTGGAACTGGGTAGGGCAATCAGAAGTAGGGACAAGGTCTTGATTAGTGCAGCCAGGAAACACTACAATGTTAGTATTCGCCAGGCTAAGAAAAAGTGGGATGAAGAATATTGGGATGAGTTGCTGGAAGCCTCCGGGGCAAGGGATCCCAGACTTTTCTGGAAAATTGTGAAGTGGGGCCGAGGTGGTACCCCTAACAACCCAGATAACAATTTCGAGGAGGCATCCTGGGTCGAGTATTTCAAACCCCAGTACGCAGAGAACAGGGAGATTGTGGTTATAGAACCAATTCCAGTTGTATTTTGCAAGGAAAACTTGTTTTCAAACAAAGAAGTAGAATTGGTAATCTCCTCTTTACAAGGGGGAACGGCACCGGGTTTAGATGGGATACCCTCTGATATATTTAAGAATGATAAGGTATGGTGGGCTAGGTATGTGACCCTACTGGGAAATGCCTTAGCTAAAGGGGCTGCAATCCCAGAAATATGGAAGGGGGCAATAATCATACCCATCTACAAGAAAGGTGATCGGTCACTCCCGGCCAATTACAGGCCGATAAGTTTGATTGCCACTGTCCAAAAAGTGGTGGGGAAGATGGTGGTTAATAAACTTATGGACTGGGTAGAAGAGAACAATGCTCTTTCCCCTTACCAGGCAGGCTTTAGATGGGCGACCAGCACGGTAGATCAAATATTTCGATTTACCTTGTTGCGGTGGGGGACGGTACTCCTTGGCGAGGGCAGCCTATATGTCGCTTTTGTAGACTTGAGGGCTGCCTTCGACCTGGTTCCAAGGAGCAAGCTCTGGGCAGTCTTGAAAGGGATAGGGGTCCCACCCGAGTTGCTCACCCTGATAATGCGACTCCATGAATGTAACTATGCCAAAGTCCAATGGGGGAGGAACGGGGAATCTACTGTTAACTTTCCTGTCGAGCGGGGTGTACGGCAGGGATGTGCAATGGCACCCCTGCTCTTCTCCCTATTCATCAATGGTATTGTGGACAGGATGTTGGACGCAAGTGTGGATGCACCTTCGCTAGCGGGCATCAGGGTTTCGATCCTGATGTTCGCTGACGACACCCTAATTGTGTCCAAAACCCCAGTTGGACTGCAGCGTGCCCTAAATATATTTGACACTTTTTGTAGGGAGCATGGCCTTGAAGTTAATGCTGGCAAAACTAAGCTGATGGTCTTCTCCCAAAGGCGCCGACCCCAACCAAGGGTATCTCTGAATAACATCGAGCTCGAGGTAGTAAATGTTTTTACCTATCTTGGGGTAGAGATATCGAGCAAGCCAGGTTGGTCCCGCCATATAGAAAAGGCGGTACTAAGACACCAGCAGATTGCAGGGGCGCTTCGGGTAGAGCAAGCTAAATAAAAAACTAGGCCTATAAAACCGGTCCTCATGGTTTATGATGCCAAAGCTTTAGGGTCAGCCCTGTATGGGGCAGAAGTATGGGGTTTTGAGAGGTTCCCTACTCTACAAATATCAGAGAATAGGTTTCTGAGGGGAATTACGGGTCTCCCCCAGAGCGCGCCATTAATCCCGCTTGGCGTTGATCTAGGGAGGAGATCGGTTAGTGACCGTGCTCGATTAAGGCCTATCCTTTATTGGAGACGGCTTTGGACAACCCCAGAGATCCAACACTATGCTGATGGGTTTTTAGCCTTAATCAAATCAGATACTTTTCACAAAATATCATGGTTGAAGACACTCAGGGTTGTTCTTGGTGAGCTTGGTCTCCCTAACCTTTGGGAAAATCCCTCCGGGGAAGTATTCCCAAGTAAAAATACCATCAAGGCCATCTATTGGGATCACGTAGAAGAAAGGCTCTGGAGGAGTACACAATCCGAAACAATGGGGGGTAGATTTCTGGAAATTAAAACGAGACCTGTATTAGAACAATACTGGGACAGTATTACTGTCCCGATAGACAGGAAGTTATTTTTCCAGCTAAGGACAGGTTCTCTCCCCCTGAGGTCATTGACGGGTAGGTGGAGGAGTTCGAACACCTCATGCTGCCCGGTGTGTGGTGCTCCTAACGAAAGCATAGTCCACTTCTTATTTTTGTGTGAGGCCTATGCAAACCCAAGGAGAGTTTGGTTGGCTCCAGTTTGTAGAAACCTTGGGGTATCTAGTGGTGTTGAGGGGTTGAGAATTATTTGTACCTCCACTGACATGCCCATTGTGCTGGGAACAGCAAAGTACTTGAGGTGGGCATGGTCCATTAGGCGGAGTGCTTTATCTCCCAATATGAATTGAAATTTTATAGTAATTTTTATCATCCTTCTTGTTAAAGCTTGCACAACTGTTCAAAATGTATTTTTATGTATGAAATATGAATTTTAATTACAATGTATTTTAAAATGTATGTATTTTAAAATGTATGTTTGTGCTTTTATGAGTCTATAACTCGAATAAAGCTTTTCAATCGGCAATCGACTATTTATTTCATATCCCTTCTCAAGAGAAAGGAAACAGCCAAGTCCAATGACTGCATTAAATATCATGGTTAACATAAAACCCAATTTACACCGTTAAAAAATGAGGGGAACCCAGTTCAAGGCAGAAACCTTCCTTGTCCTCTGAAAGTTCAGGGTAAGTGAAACCTCGGTCGCCTCAATGCAAAGATTCATGTTTAATACATTGGTATCCAGTGTAGAGTTTCAATTGTTATGCTCAGCAGAGGGTGGTGAGGGTAAAATATCGTTTCCATGTCTCAAAGTAAATGTTTGCTGATTGGACAGGATGCTGTTCTTTATATCCTACAGATGACTTTTTTTCTTGCATTTTTAAAATCGTTTGAAGCTACTTCACTTTGCAGTTCCTCCTAGATTTTAATCTGCATTTCATGTTCCTTTGTTTTAACCTGGGACGTAAATCTACACTATTTTAAAGAAAGTTGTTTGAGAGTTATGAGTGATGCTTCTAAATAGCCTTTAAGAACTGTTTAACATGCAAACGTTACAATCATTATTGAAGATAACATTTTCCCAAGATAAATCATTCTTGCGAAAATATTTTCCTTAGTTTGTTCAAATATGAAAAGGCGTTTTCCCTAAATACGTATAAGGATGCAGTAATTGTTCTAGTGGCTGAATTATGAATAATTTGCAGAATAAACACTAAACGTTCCAGATTGTAGTATAACAACATGCACACAATATACCCTGGGTTCACTGAATTAATTTTAATGTCCAATGCAAGCATCATATTACTCCCATTCTGTGTTTCAACCTGAAAGGTAACAAACATCTGAGATAACGTGACTTTTGTCAACGCTCCAGGCATTCCATTCTACTAGAAGGGAGGAAACAAGCTCATTGGTCCAGTGCCTTAATAATAGTCACCATTGAAAACTTTGATCACTCCTACCAGTTTCACCAATGAAAACAGACCCCATGATAGTAAAGCTGTTCTATAAGTGGATTCACGTTGATTAAGATGTGAATCCATCCAGCCAGAACAGAAAATGCTGACAAGAGGCCTGATCATTCATTGATGATTCATTAAGTTCAAATCTTAAAGCTTGCGTTGCAGTGGAGACAGGTAACTGAAGAGAGCTGCAATAACATATTTTAAATTGGGATCAATATTCTGAAATCTAATACTCCTCAAAATTTTGCTTCGTAAAGCACACGTTCTACCGCTGAACTTAATAGACTTTCAAAAGTGTTGAAAGAACAGCAAGACTTATATTGAACCGTTCCAAAAAAAGTGAAATGGTGGAAAATCTGGGCAAGGTGGTTGACAGGATATTGCACATTCACTTTAAAAATGTACCTCTCTAAATTCCGAGATTGATTATAAACTCTTGATTAATGCAATTGGTGGTGCACAGTTCTGAACTACACTACCTAAATAATGAATTAAACATTGTAGCCCCTCACACAATGAAGAAAGTGGATGAGGAAAGTTAGGATGAAATTTCATGCTGGTTTGGAATTGTGCAGTATCTTTAATGGTGGAGGCATTTTCTTGCTGATGTTTTCTTAAGGTACCGGAGAAGGCTGATTGACCACATTAGTTTAGTAATCTCTACCTATGCAAAAATGGCCTTCACCATTGAAGCTCAATTAATGGCAATGAGTACAGGCTTTAAGAATTAAAAGAACACATCACTGATATGACCAGGCCTTTATGGAAGTTATAGTAATGGGGACAATGAAGCACATTTCTCTACAAACAGATGGAGAATCACAGCCAAACATCAATATGGCAAGCACGAGGGAAGATTAGAGGCTGGACTATAGCTGATCTTGCAAAATGTTGAGGTAGCCTGCGAGTAAAGACAAATAAAAATCACATAAAGGGACTCAGCTTCCGAGGGCAAGAGTGACCAAGTTGCCTTGCAGAGGTGTGATCTGATATGAGTGCCCTAGGTGAAAAGTTCCAGATCCCATTAAAAGTGAAGGAGTGTTATAAAACAAAAGAGCATATCAGCAAGAAGATAGCTAGGCTGAAAGAATGAACAAGGCGTTCAGAAATCAGATGATAGGACTGTGTGACAATGAAGACCCTATAAATAAACGATGGGGCTGAAGATGAGAAAATCAAGAGATTTCTACACGATTGGTCGTCACCAGTAATCGGAGGACGTGACTGATCACGTATAGTGCTGAACCGAGTGCACTGAGGCAGAAGGTAGGTCCTTAAAGGAGGCTAAGGTTGAAAATTCAAGCGATGTCATAACTAGGGTCTGCAGTGGCACAATCATTTAAATAGCTGATAGGGACCAAGAAAATGTCTCGTACAGCAACCACACAGGAAGCATGTTTATGCAACCTATGAAAATACATTCTCTACTGCTATTGGCTGAGAATTTATTATGACGAGAAGGTGATTTATGACTGGACATTTGCCTACGGCCGGCAGCCACATGTCACAGAACTGATTTGTCCAGAACACACAGCTTATTTGGTCCTTTAGGTAAAATTGCCTCTGTACCACATGGAACGTTTTCAATGACTTCTCCTAAGAAGGTGGTGACTTGTAAGGTACTGCACCTTAATTTCAAGTTTAAATCTGCACCTCAACCGAGGATTAAACTGATTGATCTTGGATCTCCGAATTGAAAATCTCTAGCTAAAATGACCACTGAAAAGACTGTTTGAGGGTTCTCTATCTTATTTTCAGTTGGATTTTCCCAGGATATAGTACACATTGTTGCTTACAGATTGTTGTACAAAGAGACAGTTTGAAGATGCAGGGAGACATAGATCCACTGGCTTCTTAAAGTATGTATCCCTATTAAAACTATTGTAAATAGAGATAGTAAAAGGGATCATGTGGCATCCAACAATCCAACAATGCTTCACAATGTGTTGTCAAGATCTTGGAAAGGTTTTGTTGGTGTGAAGCATTTCAATTGCAACTCTAAAAAAACACTTTATTAGCCAGTATCAAGATTGGGAAAGTGAAATGGAATAGAATGCACAGTTAGCATTGCCAAGACTCAGCGTACAATCCTACCACAGTCACCGTTAGGGTGTTCATACTTAATGTACATGGCCTGAGCACTTAAAACAAGAAGAAAACAAGAAAGGAACTAGATACTCTTCACAGTTTTTGATACTGGGTAGAATTAGAAAGGTCCTGGCTATAATGATACAGACTAGTTGCTCATTGACACATGCTAAATTGCTAAAAGAAATTAAAGCCAGGGAAACTCGGAGACATAACAGTCATTTGTGGTTCCATAAATGCATCACATATATTTCTAGACATATGACTATAAGGTTGATAGATGTTTGAAGAAGAAAATGCTCTAAAGTCTTTTTAAGGGCTTTAATGACAAATATGGTTGTTATGTACCTGTGATGCCAACTGTTTTGCGGTAATGTACTAGCCATGGTATTTTAGAAGTTGAACCCATATGAGAAGGCTGCCATTTGATGCCAGAAATGGCCTTTATTTGCCAGAAGTAGCCATAATGTGCAAAAGATAAACTGCAGATACCAAGAATAAAGACCACATTTGTATGCCTAAGAATGTCAGTACAGGCCAGCTTTGTCCGACTAATGGTAAACATGCCATGCACGCTAATGCCATAGAAGGCCACCGCAAGATTATATATGCCCTGCAAACTTACCAGAGGTTACAAGCATTCAGGGGAAGATGCTACACGGCTCACGCAGACAGTCTGCATGTTGGTGGAGGCACTGCTCAGCATTTTGTTTAGCATGTTTGTTGCTCAGACTGCACTTGTGTTTCTACGCTTTTGGTCACCCAGAGGGGTGTTGTGCACTAAACCTCGGCAACATCATGAGTTTCAAAAAACAGATGTGGCCAGGTCTTATAAACTGCCCTTTCCAATATGGTGATCTGTTCAGAAAATGTTATCTGAGGTTCCCAATCCACGATGTAGTAGAGCGATTCTCTGTGATGTCAGTCCCTACTTGAATTATATAAAAATTAATATTTCAAAGTAATGTCATGTTAATTGAGCCCTGGCTCCAATTTTGTTCCTGATTTCTACTTCTTTGGAACATTTTCTGGATCACCTTTTGAATAATCTTGCTTGGCTGTTTCCTTATCCCTAATGTCAGGGCAAGTTTAGTGCCTTGCTAATAATGTCAGTATTAATCTTCATCTTTAATGAAGAGCTACAAGATTTCCAAGGAGATATGACATTATGAAATATACTCCTCTAATAATACTGAGCAACAATCCATTATATTTTATGTAATAACTCTTTGTATTAGTTTACATCAAAGCACAGTATCGAGAAAAAAATTCTTCTTTTTGTGATACATAATCAGTAGCCGACATTGGAGGCAGTGGCCATATGGAATTGACACAGCTGCATGCCAACAACCCGGAGGCAGGCAGCGTAGGCTATGGGCAGCACTAGGCTATTCATTGAGAATTTGCTTTATAATCTTAGTCTTCTTGAGTCTTTCTCATGCTACACGATAGCGAAGTACATCACATACTTGAACATTTAACCTGGCAACGAGCCTTCGAGGGAAGAAAAGAGAAAAGAGAACGATCATCTCCTCACCCAGCGTTAGATCTATGTTGAAATTTTGTAGGGGCCCCGCCCAGTAGTTATCGTGTCTTATGAAGCTGGGCTGTGTCAGTGAGGCGTGAAACCTGTAGGAGCTTAGGGCAGGCTACGTCTCTGAACTCCTGAGGATAGTTATAAAAGGAGCCCAAAGTTCTTGAAAGGCATCTGTTTTTTTGTATGCCACCAACGATAATCGTTCCATTCCCAACACCGCCCATAGTCTTCTAAGCCAAGCAGAGTGGTCCGGGACTTTCTCTGAACCCCAATGAGCTAATAACTCTAGACGTGAAGCATTCAGGGCTATAGCTATTTGTCTCCCACTCATGGAGCGCAAAAGAAAGGTCAAGTGATTGGGAAGGCCTAGCAGGACGTACACAAGGAAGCGTGGGATGTCCGTGTCTAAGGCATGATTTATGTCTTTTAATACTAGATCTCAGTATCTCACTAACTTGGGCCAATGCCAAAAAGGATGCACTAGGGAGCCAGTCTGACCACAGCCCCACCAACAGTATGCCTAGTGATCCTTATTCCAATGATTAAGTTGGGCCGGAGCTAAATACCAATACGCGGCCACCTTATACGCAGCTTCTGTACCTGAAATGTCATGGGCTGTGTGGTGAGCTCTGTAGAAGATATCCTGCCACTCTTTGCTTGTAAGATGTCTGCCTAATTCCTCCTCCCATTTTAACTGTCTCTTGGTTTCGTGGGAGAGGTGTCCGAGGAGAGGAATGTGCATAGTTCTGATATAAGGCGCTTGTCATCATCTTTAATGATGATCCACTTTTCGAACTGTGTCAACCATCATGAGGCTCCAGGTCCCACCTCTGGAGAGGTTACCCAGTATATTACTTGTTGGTACATGTAGCCGGCCGCCACAGGAATTGCATAGTCTGTCTGAAGCAGATCAAAAGGAAAAATTCTCTCCTAATCAAAAAGGCAGCCCACCTTTTTACAACCCATCTCACGCCATAAATGAAAAGGTTCAGATTTACACCCCGGAGGAAAGTTTGGGTTGTTGACCAGCAGAGTCATCAGGGAGAGGAAAGTGGTAAGCCTGTGTTGAATCGCTGTTGCATCCCAGACCTTTAGAGTTGTCGCTGTGACAGGAGTGGAGTACAGACCCCATGCCCTATGGTTACGAAGGAAGCGCTCCTGGCGCTCATTCGGGGCGTATAGGGATGCTACCATAAACTGTGTGCATCCTCATTGTACTCTCAGCCCTAGTGCTCTACCTTTTTGTTCAGCAATGGTCTCGATCACATTTTCTTGGAAGCTCTGAGCAATTAGTATGGCTACTCCATTCTTCTTGGATGAGTCTGAGGACCAATATTGTCTAGGGAACTTCGGGGAGCACATGCGATGGGTGTCTCTAGTGAGCAAACGGGTTTCGTGTAGTAAGCAAATGTCCCCTTCAGTTTGCGCTTGACTGCACTGTTGAGGCCTCGGACATTGAGGCTCACTATGCAGGTATTGTGCATCTTATTAGTGGCATCTGTACTCCCGCTCTTTGCACATGGATCTTTTGTTGCAGTTGCCCTATCCCCCATGGAGTGTTCTAGTGTGAAGCTTTCGAATGAGTTGCCATCTGTCAATAGCCTAGGTTGGTGCAGAGGAGAAGAAGAGAAAGAAGATAAAAAGACCCCTTTGAATAACGTAAAGGATACTTTAAACAGAATGCAGGACAATAACGGAGTGTCTAAGCCCATTAACTCCGACGAGTCGGTATGAGGCGTATTCGGTCAAGATGGAACAGCATTGGAGGAGAATTTCTGAAGAGATTCAGTATGGGTCCCTCGGTCCGTGAAGGGTGGGTCATTAAGTGGAACATAAGTTCCTCCACACCTCCGCCGCCTCGTTTAGGTCTTCACCAGGCCCGCTCCAACCCCTGGGGGCTTGCTAAGTCACTGGGTCATTGGGATGGTGGCTTCGCACCTGCAACACCGCCTGCCTCACCTTGCTGATGGTTTCAGAGTCTGGTCTAGGCCTGTCGCGGCCGCTTGTGACCCTCTGGTAGGCCGGCCGTTGGCGCTTGAGGGATGCAGGCTGGTCCCCAGAGACTTCTGGGGCATCAAGGTGCAGAAGAGCGCAGGCCTCTTTGAGTGATCGGAGCTGATGCAGCGCCCCTTCATACCTAAAGATGATGCAATGCATGTGTTAGGCACGCTTTACTTTTATCTGCGCCACTGCTGTTTAAATACATTTGTGAAACATTGTTTGCTCCGTCGTCTGGGCTTTTTAAAATATAACTTTTGTGACTCACATTTCTGCTCTGTCCCCGTTCCGCCGCGGCTTGTGTCGTTTGTAGCGGAGGGACTTTCTGGGCATTCACTCTCCTCACTTCCGGTTGCACCGGTGTGTAGAGGACGGTCGGTAGTCTAGCTGCACGCTCCCCCGCATGTATTTAAACCTGGCTGGGGTGCGGACGCGCAGCTGACGCGCTCATCGGCGTGCCAAATGCAAGCCGGTCTGCGCCCATCCTCGCCAGACCGCCGCCAGACGCCAGGTCCCTCCGTGTTTGAAGCTCTTGGGTAACATACAAGGATTTCAATTCTTTCACTATGTCTAAAATATATTATTCTAGAGCAGAGCTTCTTGCTTTAAATAAGTCCCCTCTCATGGATGAACCCTTGCATATAGCTCTAGGAAACAAGCCCATTTCCTCTTGAGTGCAGCCCTCATTTGAAGCATCTCTCCTGAGCCCTACAAGGGCGAAGACCCCAGTAGCTGCCTTTAAATATCTTAAGGCTATCTACTTCAATGCACAATCAATTCCAAAACATTTGTTGGAAATATGGGCTCTCCTAGATCAAGAGAAACCAGATGTCTGTTTCATAACTGAAACGTGGCTTCATGAACAGGCATATCCTGATATAGCCACTGCCTTTCCACCATCATATAAGCTAGTAAGGTTGGTCAGAGCAGTTGGGAGAGCAGGGGGCTTAGCAATTGCCACAACAGGCATATTAGAGACCACCATTGTGGATTCTTTGCACTCAGACAAAGCAGAAATTCTGATTTTGAAACTTATGTCGCAGTCTTCTAAAATATGGACAGGAGCCTTAGTTTATAGACCTTCTGGATATAAAGCTAATTTTGTAAACTGGCTAGTAGAATTTATTGTGCCTTGTGTCTTGAGTGCAGATAATTTCATTCTTATTGGGGATTTTAATTATCATGTCGATCTAGCACTTGACCCGGACACTGACCAACTCATTACATCCATGCAGTCCCTTGGGTTGGAGCAATTGGTAGATGGGCCAAAACATCCGGCCGGCCACACTCTTGACCTCTTAGTCACAAACTCTGCCAAGCTGGTAGTTGGACAACCCTTACCGCTTCTTTGGATGGATCATTATTTAATAAATTTAAATTTCCATATAAATGATCCCATAACCAGTCGTGAGAAAGAAAGCGCCGTTATTAGACCTTGGTGCAAAGTAACCCCCACCTCTTTTTCGGACCACTTCAGTCTTGATGAGGTATTGAACACCAACAACGATGAGGAAGCATTCATGGAGTTTGAACAGGCAATAACATCGAACCTGAATATAATAGTGCCTTTTTCAAGAGTAAAAATCAAGAGGAAACCTTCTCCCTGGTTTACTACAGCACTTAAAAATGAGAAACTGTCTAACAGAGCAGCTGAACGTCTCTGGAGAAAAACAAAAACAGCCAGTGACCGAGTTAAATACAAAGAAAGCCATCGCTCATATTAAAATATCAAAAAGGCAAAAAAGATGCATTTAACAGGGAGGATCGAGAATGCAGCCAACTCCAGTAAAGAGTTATATAAAATCTTGTTAGAGTTTACTACCCCTGAAGCTATTCAATCCTCCGTTGTCCCTACACAATTCTGGGTTGACAAAATATCTATTTTCTTCGATGATAAAATAAAAGCTATTTATAGTTTTTAGCCGCAAGATAAAGAGACTGATGTGCAGGTAGTTAAGAATAGCCAACCATTGATCCCTCCATTGACTAAATTTCAATCAGTAACTTGTGATCAGGTGTCAGAAGTTATTGTTAAGATTAAATCCGGCTCCCCCTCAGATCCCCTTCCTCCTCGGATCTTTGGGAAGTTAGCACCCCAGCTGATACTAAGGTTAACAGAGATTTTTAATCTCTCTTTGCACCAAGCATTTATACCAGACAGCTGGGAGAAAGCGCAAGTTAGGCCCATTCTTAAGAAGCCCACCCTAGATGTCAGTGAACCAGGTAACTACCATCCCATCTCGCTGCTGCCTTATTTCGGGAAAGCCCTCGAAGCCCTGGTAAATGAACAACTCACCAGCCATCTAGAAAGTCACAAACTTCTTGACTCTTCTCAATCTGGGTTCCGAGCGGCACACAGTACTGAAACGGTGGTAGCTGAAATGGTAGGCAACATCAGGTGTGCCTTAGATAAAAAGGAATCAGCCGCTTTCGACACCATCTCCCATGACATTTTTTTACAGCGGCTCTGGGAGATGGGGGGTTCAAGGGAAGGCACTGGACTGGTTTAACAATTATCTAAAAGACCGGTCCACTACAGTGCATCTAGGTTTGATGGTGGTGTGCAGTAATCCAGTATGTATGGGAGTACTGCAGGGGTCCATCTTGAGCCCTATGCTCTTTAATCTCTATGTCACCCCTCTGGCTAAGATAATCAGGTCTTACGGTTTCGACACAGTATCGTATGCTGACGATACCCAGTTGCTGATTACCTTTGACCCGGGCCCTGAAGAGACTATGATCCGGTTTAGAAACTGTATGACCCACATTGACAGCTGGATGGGGCAAAATAAACTACAGTTGAAAACAGCAAAACCGAGATCATTCTGTTCGGCAGGGCCAAAGACTATTGGTCTAGCGACTGGTGGCCCCAGACACTGGGCCCCTGTCCTTCTCCTAATCAAACCATCTGCAATCTGGGGATCACCATCGACAATGAGCTCTCGATGAGAGCGCATGTGAACCGTGTACTAGGCACCTGCTATGGAATTCTGCGGAAACCGCGGAGGATCTTCAAATGGCTACCAATTGAAATCCGGAAGCCACTTGTACAGGACCTAATCGTTAGTCATTTGGATTACGGCAATGCTCTACTGGCCTCCATAAACAAAGACCTTTTCTCCAAATTACAGACCTTGTAGAACACTGCAACCAGATTAATTCTGGACCTACTCTCAAGATCTCCGTCACATCCCAACTTAAAAACCCTTCATTGGTTACCAACCAGGTTGATAGGACAATACAAATGTTGTGCCTCACACACCAAAGCATCCATGCTATGGGCCCTGGTTATCTAGGAAAGAAACAGAAAAAATACCAGCCCACTAGAACGCTGAGATCCAGTTCTTTATTTCTTTTAACTCCTCTGCGGGTGCACATTGTGTGAAACGGCAGCCGCTCTATTTCCTATTGTGCCCCTATCTCTGGAATAAGCTTCTGTCATGCATCTCATCTATTCCAGATAACTTGCACTTTCGCAGAGAACTAAAAACATGGCTGTTTCCCAAGTGATATGTTATAGATCTTGGTGTGTCGATCTGTCTGCGAGCGCCCTGGGACCTTATGGTGAAATGTGCGCATTACAAGATTCTTTGACTTTGACTTTGACTTTGACCTCAGGCATAAGGAATCTTCACCTCCCGCAGATGCTCAGTGATGGGGTGGAAATCTCTGCGCTTCTGCAGAGTGATTCTTGAGAGGTACTGAAAAAGGATCGGGAGTGGCCTTTGAAGTGAACCAGATGTGAGTCTCTGGGCTTCTTGAGGATATCGTCTTTGATCTTAAAATCATAGACACACACCAGGATGTTGGCAGGGGGTCCTTTGCCTAATCTGTCAGGGCTCACCCTATGGACCCGGACCAGCTGCAGGGGAAAAGTCTCTGGGAGGCCCGAGACATACCGAAGGAGGTCCGTAACGTACTTGCGAAGATTGGGGCCCCCTGCTTTGGATGGCACTCCTCTGATTCTTATATTTTTCCTCATCGACCTGTTCATAAGGTCTTCATTGTGCACTTGAAGGTCTAGATGCTGGTCTTTCAGCCTTATCACTTCTTGCTGGAGCCAAGCTACCTCATCCACCCGACTCAACTCTATATCTTCGAGCTCGGCAACCCTTTCTCCCACTTCATCCACATTGTGACGTTCTTTATGGAGGTCGGAGGCATTTTCTGTTTTCATCGCCTGCAGATCTGCACGGAGAGAGGTGAACAATGATTCCATATAAGCTTTAGTGATCGGGCCCTCTCCCTCATCTGCCTCCAACCGGGATTCTGCATTTTGAGACAGGGGTGCTTCCTCTGACCCTGAATTTCGTGTCTCCGCAAACATTTCTTTGAGAGATCGTTCCTTCTTTGATCTTGCCCTGGCCATACTGCCTGGCTAGCAATCTTGAGGTTTGCTTGGTGTGGTGTTTCAGGAAACTCCTAAGATCCAGATGGCGGGCCATCGGTCCTGTCCCACATGTTTGTGCTGTCCCTTCCATGGTCCTGAATTCAGGTGGAGGGCTGGTGGGAGGGGGTGTGCCTCAGAGCTTTCAAGATGAGGCATTGATGGGGGAGCCACTGTGGGCTCCGATAATGATCTGTGTTTTGGCTAGAAGAGCAGGGGACCACCGCTACAACTCAGGCTTCCCAGTCCCTACATGCCCGTCGTTAGTTGAGGTCTTCTAAGAGGCGCTCGTCCACCCGTGCCCCTCTTGAGGCGTCTCTGTTGGGGTCTCCTCGTGCCCCACCACCACATACACCCCTAACTCATTCCGGGTCGCTCAGGCCCATGTCCCGTTAGGCCTCTCCACAGAATTCCTCAGAGACAGCCATTAGCCGATGTTGCTGGGCTTTCTGACCTGGAGGGGATAGGGTCATAGGCTTACCTTCAGTCCCTTTACACTGAGCTTCCTTGCTGGGCATTACTCATGCGGCTACCACCCGTTGAAATAGTCCTGTGTGTATGAGAGGAGAGGGCCTCATTCCCTTCCAACTGCGCCACCTGTAACACGGCAAGGTAGGTGCTCGCAGAGGGGGGAGGGAGCCCCACTCTGCTCTCCCGAGTAGTCTTTTATGCCACACTGCGCCCTCCTGTTTAGTGGGGGTCTTCAGTTGCTGGAGGCTGGCCACGTGGTGCAGCCCTCAATCCCAGCCTGGTGCGGATCCAAGGCTTACCACAGACCTCAGGGCCCACAATGCAAAGCAGGTCTATTCATTTCCAAGGTGGGGCAATGCAGGGATGATGTGCACTCACTGTAGATGTGAGCAGGCTGATTGTAGCACTCTCATCAGGGCCGAGCTGCAGGCCTCGGGTCTAATCTCTGTCACCCCCAGGTCCCAGCCATGCAGAACCACACAGCCCAGCCGGGGTAGGCTGCAGACAACGGGCCACAACTGCGGCCCACCACTTCCAAGGCACAGTGTCCTGGAGCTTTGATACGGAGGACCTGGATCGGCCCCTCCTGTGCCTGTGCGCACCTCTGCTTTTCCGGGGCTGATCCTCGCACTTGGGGGGGGAGGGGTGCTTGAGGCTTGCAACCCCCACCCGTGACCCACAGACCACGGTTGCGCCCCGGGGCCCAACGGAACAATGCCTCTCTTGGAGTCTGCGTCGGGGGCCCCAGGCATCCCTGCTCAAGGCTGCCTGAACTTGCCTTCCTTCAGTGCTTCTCCTCTGTGCCCGGGGACCCGCGAGCCACTGGGATGCAGCCTGCATAGTTCGACTCCTCAGGCCTGCAAGAGACCAGGCCGCAATCCTCGTCAGCGCTAACCTGTCAGGCGCTGTTCGGGTATTCCGATTTTGCTCACTGCTGCTTGTCCGCTCCAGGGCTAGATTGTGCCTCCCGCTACCTGGAGCCTCTGCTAATCCCCTGGGGGTCTCCGGAGTAAGCCGACGGGCGCTAAGGTGTGCTTTGGAAGGCAGCGGGATGGAACAGTTGGGAAACACGTCTATCCCACCGCCATCTTGTCCACACCCTTCATTATATTTTAAACATGCATAGACTCCTTCGTCTCATGTAAAGCTTTTATAATCATGGCTCTTTAGTATTTGTCAAGTTCACACTTATGCACGATAAGCAGTGACATCAATCAGTGGCACAAACTGTACACTTTGCAGTCACATTTTTTATTCCCCAAACATTCTTGCATCATAAAGGCATAATGTGTGATTCTCATTTAGTTTTCAGATCAAAGCAAATATGTTTCATCCACTGGGCTAACCCAGAAGCTCCTCCTATGAGAGTGGCATACCTGCTGCCAAAGGGCGGTCTTCCACAAGCGGAATGTAGGGAGGAGGATCTGGACTGCGGTGGCACCCAATCTAATTAAGATACTATGATATTGAAGGAGTAATAGCATGGTACATTAACACTTCCTAATATAGAGGTCTATATGTAGTAGGCCAGTTTTCCATCAATTACATGGAGAGGGACACTGCTCCAGAGGTTAGGTTTCGTAAATTGCTTCCTGAAAAGCTTATTTTCACTAATCGCGCCACCCTAATACAACATTCTGCAATTATATAATGCCTATTATGAGACACATCAACAGTACCTTTTATACATAAGAAGAACTGACCTTCTGCCTTAGGGATGCACGCTACTTCTTTATGAAGCAAGAATGTTTGGTGAATAAGAAATGGTGCAAAATTACTTAATTGAACTAACAGAGGTGTGTGGTCCACAGTTTTCAGAAAATATAAACAGTTTTTTTTACCCTTTGTAAGTATTTACACTGTTGGTACTGGGCGATGTTTCCCTTTCCGCAGACAATTAAGAAGGGGACTCAACAGATCTTCTCAATGTCCAGGCCTTTGACAGTCATATCAGACACACACAGGTCTGATATGACTGTCAGAGGACAAGAATGGCCAACAGATGACAAGGATTGTCCGTTTATGCCATGCTAGACCAGCACGTGCAGGTCCTGTCAACCATCACTGTGTACCAAGGAAGGCATCCATATGCTAGCGATTACCATTATGCCAGCAATACTGTGATCATTCCTATCGGGGATAACTTCCATATACCCGCAATGGCCAGTGGATGCCAAAGATGGTCATCATATGCCAGGAATGGTCTGTCTATACCAGGAATGGTCTCTATATAGCTGGAATGGGCACCATTTTTTCTCGATTGGCTATCAGATACCAGGGATAGCACGCACCAATGTACATGGGATGTTCTTCGTATGCCAGGCATGTTTTGTATACTGTTTGTTAAAGATGACCATATGAAACCAGGAAGGACCACTATATGTTAGTGTTAGCCAAAATGTTCAAGTGATAGTCAGAATATGGCAAGGGTGTCCATCTCAAGTCACAGAAAAATATGATATGTCAGTAACTGTGACAATATGCCAAGGATTGCCATCACATGCATGGGATGAATGCTGACAGGGCTGATTACCACATGCTACAGGTAGTCACAATGTGACAGGAATGGCCATCAAATGCAAGAGATAGCCTCCATCATTGTATGCCGGGAATAGTAACATATGCCAACTATGATGAATGCATGCCAGGTATACCCAGCTCCGATTAGTCCAGGGATAGCAAGCATTGCTATGGGTAAGGACTACATGCTACAGATGATTTTCATTGTAAGAACTGAGTTATGGGTTAGGGAGCGGATTTTGGAGTCCTCAAACAGGCAACAGCCATAGTTCTTGTCAGGGTGAACCGCAACATTCACTAAACTAACATTTATTTACTCCTCTCATATATTGGCACAAAAACAGTCAGGCTTAACGGAAAGGCAATGTGTAATTGTAGCACACGAACAGAAATAACGTGAAAACACAGCACAAGAAAAATGGCAAACCAATTTAGAAAAATAGACTAATTTGAATTATACCAAAATGACACAAATCCGATCAGTTGAACTGGATATATGGAATGTGAAAGTTTTTAGGGAAAATAATGTCAAAAGAAGTAGAAAGCGCCACCTGCAACTATGTGGTTGGGCTGTATCTGGTGGAAGTTACAAGTTCAGGCTGACCACTAAGGAGCACTGGGGAGATGTAGGGACTAGGTTAGTCCCACTAAAGAGTTACCTCCTCCAGTCCAGTGCAAAAAGTTCCGTTCCGATTGGAGGAGGCTATGAGGAGGAGGCTTTTGGCATGAAGACCAGGTTGTGTATAGCGAATGGTCGTTGCTGCAGCCTGAAGGACCCGTCCTCGCTGGAGTCTTGTGTTGGTTGATTGTCGAGGATAGTTGCTGTCAGTGTGAGGGGCCTTTTTCGAGTTGCCGTTCGTCATTGAAGATCGCTGTCAGCGCGAAGAGCAGGTCTCACTAGAGCCTTATGTTGGCGGTCATCACTGGCAGCAGAGTTGTGGCTCAAACGTGCAGGTTAATGGATCCAAACTTCAGTATTTTTACCTTTTAATTCAGAGGGAGTTCTCCCTGATGCCATCAGCGTGTCCAGGACCTCGAGTACCTCTTGAGTATCAGGACTCACTTCACCACAGGCCAGCAGCAGAGCTGTAGCTGTCACAGTAGGTCAACCAACTGTTCGCTGGAGTCAGTGTGGGCCGCCTGTGATCAAGAAAAGTAGGTCTAAACTACTTCAGACAGAAAATCAGTCCTTCAAGCAGGAGGGCAGTCCTTCTGAATCTTTCACAGGTCCAGGAGTGTTCTGATGTGTGGTACTGAAGTTCCTCTTTTAATACCTGGTGCCAGTATTTGTGTGGGGAATTCCCTGGTCTACCACCAAAAACTGGTTCTGGTCAGTAGTTCCCTTCCCCTGGTTGAGGCTCCAGACTGTCCCACGCTCATGCCCACGCACTGTGTGTGCTGTGGGCAAGGTCCTTTGAAATGTAAACAGACAGAATACAGCTCCTCCTCAGTCATCCAGTCAGGAAGACCCTCTCTCAGCTACGCCCAGGTTCCATGGTTCACTGCCTGGACCCAATACACATTCTTGATGGGGAAACCATTAGCAGGCTTAGGCAGTTGGAAACTCCTAGAAAGGACTTGAAAACTTTAGGGAAGGCAAATGCCAACTTTCTAGAAGTGGTATTTTGAAAATGATAAACTAAAATCTGACGTTACCATTAAAGGGCATTTTAAATTGCAATTCGTTTGAGTGTGAGCATCATTTCTCTATCTTCTCCCAGTTAAAAAGGAAGGTTTGGACCTGGCAAAATGTTTATTTTGACTGGTCAAAATGGCAGTATAAAACTGCACTCCAGTCTGCAGTGGCAGACATGAGACATGTTTTTTATTAACCCCTTCGATGCTTGTGACGGAACCCTTCCGTCATCAGTCACGGTTGAGCTGTGCTGATGACGGAATGGTTACGTCAAGACCACACCCAGTTAAGGAATGTTCAGCACGGGAGGGAAATCGGGGCAGAATCCAAGGTGTTAATTAATTTGTATTTATGCATTTAGAAAAAAAAATTACAAACTGCATTACAGCACATTAAAGGTAGACATAATAATTGATTGGAATAGACCATCAGGTAGAGGTACACAGCACACAAAAGTTGCAATCAAATGAACAGTGAAATGGATGTCTGACCTGACACATTTTTAAAGGATAGCACAATGGGTGCCACAGCCCATTAGTAGTAGCTATTTTAATGGTTATAGGGGGAGGTAGTACAAGGTACTGGGGACCTACAAGTAAGTTAAAGGTGCAGATTAGGTGTAGTCCAATTTTACTATGTTTAAAGGGAGAGCAAAAACATTTTACCACTGATAATCAGGGATAAAGTGTGCAGAGTCCTCTTGCCAACAAAAAAAGAGTTCAGCAAAGCAAGGGAGTGAAGGCAAAACGGTGGGGGATTACCACACCAAGGATGTCAGGTCTAACAATCATTTTATACCAAAGCATTTTCATAGACATGAAAAAATACACACACAAATTACATAAATTAGGTAGATACGTGGAAATAATTTCAGAATCCTCAGCTCAATCTTGCAAAGTCTCACTCAAATACATACACAACTCCTCCTGCCGCCATATCTTGACTCCCTTTCAAATACACGTTCCTACCCAACGATCTCTTGATTTAAACTTTCTTCTTTGTGGTGGCAGCCCTTAATAATGTTTCTTTTGCCTAGATGCAACCTCACAGACCCAAATGGCATATGGTGCTGAGCTGATATATCCCAAAAGGGTCTCAAGGAACACAAGAATGGAATACATTCAGTTCAATTATGTCCATATGACCTACTGGACACCTGACAGAATCCAAGTCCTTTACGGATGGGAGCCATGTGAGTGCCTCAGATTTCAATACCTAGATGTAGACTTCTGTCACATGGCTTGGAGCTGCACCGCTCTGCAGCCATTCTGCAGCATGGTAGTACACAGACAGAACAACACACTGGGTCGGACACTCCCATGTATGATATAGACATGCCTCTTCGGGGCGTTCCCCAGACCTTGGAAGGTGGGTCCTAGGTTCCTAGACTTGGCTCTAATATTGGCCAAGAGACAAATAGCAATGGGTCCTTTTATGGAGACCTGGGTGAGGGATGTCACCATATGGGCTAGGGCAGAGGAGAGGGTTTGCTTAGAAAAGATGCTGTGTGAGTGAAATGATGCCCGATGGTTGGTCTATGGAAGGAGGTGCATCTGGTGGGAGATACTGAGGCAGAGCTTGATGGGCGGAATGAGCCAGCCGGTGAAAACAAGGGGGACAAATCGGGTGATGGGGAAGGGACAAATGTGCATTAGAAGAGGCCGGCCCCTCCACCCCTATGGTAGTACACCCCCCAACAGCCACATTCTCCCTGAGAGCTCATACACCCCTGTAATTGGTGAAATTGCCCATGCAAACCTGGGGGCTCCCAGCCTGCTCTGGGCTACCTGGACACACCTTCCCCAGTGTTTTCCATTACTAGCAGGCTACACACACCTTGAGACAGTTGTATTTTTTTTTTGTTTGTTCACAAGTTTTCCCCTTCACTCCCTCTGGTCCAATATCTTACTGACCAAAGGGATATCGCAGTCATGTGCAACTACAGAAGCTCTGCATAGGTCGAATTGGTGGGCACACTACAGGGGGGACCCAGGAGGGGTGTAGTGGTGATGGGAGACCTGGGTTGCACATCAGCAGACCCCCTGGTGTGGCCCTGACGTTTTTTATTTAAACTGATGGAGCGCGATGGTGTTTTGAAATTTGTAGGGGTGCATCAGAATCATGAATAGTCGTCACCCGCATATATTCTCATGTAGTATTAAGATTTTACCATTAGAAGGTGTTCAGTAATAACACGTAAAAGTGTAAGTGGTAGGAAAAGAGTCGTGCCATGTAAAGAGACAACATAGTATTCATGTGAGGATATTATGTCATTTGCCTAAGGAAATTGCTTATATGTAATGTGATGTGTATTTTTTAAACATGCACAATATTAAAAATTGCACATAGACGTGACTGAAGTGCATTTAACGTGTAGACTTTCATAGGATGCTCGCAGTTAACAATACATTTGATGTGCTTCAGTAATGTATTGAGATGTAAAGGCCCAAATGAAAATTTCACTTAAGTGTATTTGAGAGGCCTATGTGTTTCACTCTTATGTTGGCCGATTTCTGTAGGCCTGAAATGTATTTTCCCCGGGGGGGCTCAGTAGTGAGGGTTTTAGTGAAATTTAATGTGCATGTTGAATCTGTTCTGTTCTCACGTTTCTGTTGCAGGTGGAGAAAGTGGTCTTTGTTAGTTAGAAGATCATCCTTTGTTTAGGAGAGTTAGGCATGGGAGGATTTGTTACATTTTGGTAAAGAAGAGCTGCTAATTGGAAGCCAGTGTTCTTTCCCATTGAGGGAGGCCTGGGAATCAAGGGCATCGAGCCAGGAGCCAGGAGCACCAACATCATGTTGAAAATCACCTATGGGAAGTGTCCAGTGAGATGAGGTGATCTGTGGGCGTGTTTTATTTTTTTGTGTTTTGTATTAGGGATAGTGTCCCGGGGTGGAGTCAGGAGAATGGGTGAGGAGATGGAAGGAGATCGGAGCTTCTTAGAATGAGCTCTGTTGCTTTGGCTACTTGACCCATACAACATGAGTGTACCTCTTAGGAAGTCTTCACACGCTGACACCTTATCCTGATCTTGCCGATAGTGGTAGTGCAGGGACAGACTAATACTTTTTATTCATACTCCGCAGATAAAGACCGAACTCGATGTGGGGGCAATCATTGCCTGCGTTCTGCTTCTGGAGATTGTCATTCTGTTCATGAGTCATCGTGCAAAGTTATATGCTAACAAAGAGAGAGTAAGGGTATACTCATTCACTCTCTTACTCCTAATAGATTATTTTTAAACAACAGAAGAGTGAAAGTACAAACAGAGAAACTTCAAATCAAGATGTGAGGTTTAAGTGAAAGGGAAAGAAAGGTAAGAAAAATCAACACATATAACAAGTTGTATAAGAACCCTCACTCACCAACCTAGTGGTGACATGCCTCATCACTGGGTTCCCACTGGAACGAACTAATGTCTTTCCAGTGTGCTACGACGCCTGTTTACAGCGGAGCTGGTTCTTGTGTGTGTTGAGGGTGTGGAAAGGAAGCCAAATTGTGCTAGGTGAGTGCAAAAAAAGGGTTAAATCTAAAAGGTGCGTAGTTGTGACTGTCAACTACTTTATTAATAGTACAACCAGCACTGATTAAAAACAATTATAAGTGGAAACATAGGAATGGTCTCGTCTATCAGAGACACCTAGTCCACTGTGAAAAGTAAATTCAGGTCGACATGTTTCTGCTTATAAGAGCCCGAGTCACTCAGCTTTCTTCAGGACCAAGTTGTGTGATCCTCCAGTGGTGTACACGCACTAAGGTGCACCCTGCCGTGAGGATTTTAGTGTAAAAAAGACAAAAAGGGTGGAATTTCAATAATACTTACGGCTTATAGCCGTTCGGTCCCACTCAGCAATTTGCTAGGGTCAGGTACCTGTAAAGAAAAATGTTTTCAGGTTAGAAAAAACTTTTTCTTAATTACAGTATATTACCGGTTGATACCGTTCAGATCCCTTCACCCAAACAACCACCCGTGTGGTGAAAGTCCAAGAGGTGGTGTATAGTTTCTCATTGGATGTGAGCATTTCTTGCTACTTATAATTATAGTAGTAAGTAATATAGTCCACCTTGAAAACGGTAAATGTATGGTGGAAATAAGCGGTTTATTTTACCACTACGTTTGTGAGGTGACAAACAAAGTCCACTGATTTAATGTGTGATAGAAATCGTGGAAATATTTGCTACAAGCAACAAGCCAACAGTGCACTCAATTGAATGAATAGTGGAGTCTCATTGTGCTCCAAAGGGGAGGGGGATTCAGGATAGTAGAATAACCCCCGGAAGATAAGAAGGTCCACACATAAACTCACGTGAGGAAGACCATTCTCACTCCACATGGGCAGACACGATGGAGGGTATATTTCACATCGCATATCTAAAGAACAAACAGCCATGCGGACGTTTAAAGAAAATAGTCTGCCATGTGAGTGCATTTTGAATTTTTTTTTTCAGATATCACATTGCCACACGAGTAAAAAAGGGGGGGGGCGGGAGGCTTAATGCTTGATCATTATAGCCCCATACTTACATTAGTGCAGACGACTCCCCACAGACTACCTAGTCTGTCAACACCGCGGCCCGGATGAACGCCGAGATTGCGCGCTGCTGATAGACGTAGCGAGTAGTGCGGTCACGTGAGGAGATCACGTGGCCTCGTGTGTCGGAGATTTTGATGAAATTTAAAGGGGCCATACTGTTATTGTCCGTGCTCATATTATTTAGATGGTTCCGTAACAGTTTTCATAATATGGTACAATGCTCTAGTAAAACTGTACTGATACTTAAGGATATTTCATCGTTCGGTATTAGGTGAACGAAAGTTATGACGAGGCTTATACTGGTTCTTCGAAAGGTCGCAATTATATCGACTAAAAATGAACACCAGCAGTTGTAGTGTATGGGGAAATATGTATTGGTGTTGGTATCAGATTAGTAGCAACCTAATATGGGTGTGTTGAATAAGAGGTACAGAATGACAAACCTCCCCTTATTTTAGACAATTCTACTCAAGGACGTAGAACTAGCCTTAGAGTTATTTTGAATCAGTCTAGGGTTATGACCTGATTAGGTACTGCATTTTTATTAGATATTTCCTATCCGGGTCAATCTAAGATATTATCGTCTCAGCACTAAACCCCAAGCAATATCATCATTGAGTCCTAGGCGATGGCTGGATAAGCGATGGATCCACCGTTGTTCCTTCTCGAACAACATTTTTTCATCGCCAAGGACATGCTCCACCACGGTCCATCGCATGTCGTTTGGCGTATGGTTACTTTCAATAAAGTGGTTTGTAAGCTTGGTAGCATTCCGTTTGCACCGGATGCTGCTTCGATGCTCGCATATTCTCAGCTTTACACGTCTCGTGGTCATACCATCGTATTTCAAACCGCAGGTACAGGTGATCAAGTACACAACGTTGCTGGTGTTACAGTTGGTATGGCTTCGTTGTTCCCACTGTTTACCAGGTTCTAAATTCAGGAACTTTGTGTGGGTGGTTAGATGACAGATGCTACAGTCCCCACAAGGGAAATGACTCTTCAGGACCAGTAGTCCCCAGGTGGATAGTACAGTAGAGTCTTGACTTTTCTGTTTCTTGGCTGGGCGTGTATGGACTAAGGAGTCTTTCAGACTAGTCGCTCTCTTGTAGGAGAAGAGTTGTTTTTCCCACTTTAATTTGCTGCTAGTCACAATCTTCCAGTTTTTTTGAATGCTCCGGCTCACCACATTAGACATACTGTTATAAGTTGTTACACATGTTAGAGGGACTTCTTGTTGTGTATTTTTAGGATATGTCTCCAAAAGGGCATCTCTGTTTTGATTGAGTGCTCTCTTCCGACTTTTGTGGAGTATTCTCTTGGGGTAGTCACGTGCCTCCAATTTCTCTGTTAGTTCATCTGCCTGCTTTTTGAAATCAGCTAGGTCACTGCAATTTCATCTTATACGAAGATATTGTCCATAAGGGAGATTCTCCCTTAATGGCCGGGGATGGAAACTACTGAACAACAACAGATTGTTTTTTGATGTTGGTTTGTAGTATATCTTCATATGGATCAGATGATCCTTCTTGTTGATGGTAATGTCAAGAAAGGTAATACTTTCTTTGGCGTACTCATGTGTAAATCTCAAATGGGGATCACAGGTATTGACCCAGGTAAAGAAAGGGAGTAGGGACGCTTCATCTCTTTTCCATAACATCAGGACATCGTCAATATAACGTTGCCAAAGGACGATGTTGGTGGTAAAAGGGTTTGTAGGGGCAAGGATGTGTTTTCTTTCAAAACTGTACACGTACAGTCCTGCCACCGAAGGGGCAAAAGTACTGCCCATGGAAGTCCCTGTTGTTTGGAGATATATCTGGTTCTCATATTCAAAATAATTCCTCTTGAGGGCTAGGGTGGCACAGTCTACTACAAAACCTTTAGGTACTGTGAAGTTCCAGGTGTTTTGATCAAGAGCCTCTGCAACTACTTTGATGGTATCATCCTGCGGTATGCAGGTATAGAGGCTCTCGATATCCAGAGTAACTAAGAAGGTAGGTTCCTCTGGTAATTCGATGGTTTTGAATAGCCAAGAGGCTCTTAGTGTCTTTAATGTAGGTCTCAGTTGATTGTATTATCGGTTTTACGAAAAAGTCGCAATATTGCTAGAGGGGTTCCAATAGTGAACCGATCCCGGAAACAATTGGACGTCCAGGTGGGGGTGAAGTGTTCTTATGGGTTTTTGGCAATGTGTAGAAGTATGGTACCTTGCCTGTTGAAGATGTAAGGAAGTCAGCTTCTTGTTTTGATAGCCATCCGTCAAATTCCGCTGTGGCGACCAATTCTAAGATTTCATCACGGAGGCTTTCACTGGGGTCCTCTCTCAAGGTGGTATAGTTATTGGTGTTAATCAATAACCTTCTACACTCAGCGTCATATGATTTTTTGTCCTGAATCACTATGCCTCCGCCCTTGTTGGCACTTTTAATCACAATGGTGGTATTTTTCTTCAGTGATTGAATTGCTTGGTGTTCTGCTGTTTTAAGATTTTTGAAAACAGGTGGGCTATCTAGTGCTTCCACTTCAGATAGAACAGCTTGCTCAAATGTCAAAATTATTGGTGGTACAAGATGAGTAGGGGGTGTGAAATTCGATTTTATTCTAAAAGGGGTGTCGTTTCTAATTACTTCTGTGAGTTCTGTGTCCTTATTTTTCTCAAAAAAACTTTTTAGTCTTAGTTTTCTAAAGAACTCATTGAGCTCACAAAGTAGCTTGAATTTATCAAAGCGTGGGGTAGGCACGAAACCTAGGCCTTTCTCCAAAACAGCCTTTTCAGGGTCGTTCAGGTTGTAGGATGATAAATTTGTTACCTAATTCATTTGCTGCTTGGGCCTGCTCTCTGTTCCCCGGTTTTGCTTCGAGTGTTGTCCCCCACTGTTTCCGTTTGATCCCAATGGACTTGATTGGATCCCTTGCGTTCCCCCCTGCCTCGTCGGCCCTGATCTAAAAACGGCTGGCGATAGGCATTTTGCTGAAAATGGGGTGGGGCAAAATGTGGATTCCACCCCATCATCGGTGGTGCAGGTGGTGGGAAGGGATTATTTTGGTAAGGCAGTAAACCTGGGTGTTGAAAAAATGAAGGCCATCCTTGATAGGGGGGGGATCGTTTGATTCCCACGACCACGTCCACGGCCTCTGCCTCTGTTCCCTCTCCTTGTGTTTCCACCACTAGAACCACTCATATTTGAATCTGCTGAGGAATCTGAACTGTAGTCCGTTGTTGTTGGTTGGACATAATCAGGGCTAGCATAGGGATAGACACGGGTGTATGACCAACGTTTGAGGTCTTTTTGCAGTTTCTGCGCCTTTGATTGAGCCAAATTCTCTTTATACTCATTCTGTTCCTTATTTAGCTCATCTAACTTCTTCTTAAAACCTGTCAGTGTAGCTTTAAATTGGGATTCAGTAGTTTGAATTTCTAACAGAAGAGTTTCAGAAAGACGCAGTGCTGTCTTTATGATTAATATGCCCCAATCTCTGGTGCAGTGCCATGCTATCTGCGCCCATTCTTTGCGGAACACTGCATCATCTAAAAAGATTCTGGGCGCATTTGTCACGAGTAACCCTTTAGGTGCTGCGTTTTTGTTAAGGTACTCTTTGATCATTGTGCCATGTAGTATGGCCCTAATGCGGCTTCTTTTGAGCTCTCCTAACTTGTCCCAATCTTCTGTTTGGGAGATGGTTTGTGCTAATAGTGTGTCTGAAAAAAGGGAATTATCCCCTAAGAGGGCATTGACCTCCTCCTTTGAGAAGGAGAGACCTATATCTTCCATTATCCACGTAGATTGAAAGAGATTCTTTCAGAAGAGTGCAAAGCTTGAGTTTATAAACTCTCGCAGCTGTACGCTGCCTGAATCATATGCTAACAAAGAGAGAGTAAGGGTATACTCATTCACTCTCTTACCCCTAATAGATTATTTTTAAACAACAGAAGAGTGAAAGTACAAACAGAGAAACCTCAAATCAAGATGTGAGGTTTAAGTGAAAGGGAAAGAAAGGTAAGAAAAATCAACACATATAACAAGTTGTATAAGAACCCTCACTCACCAACCTAGTGGTGACATGCTTCATCACTGGGTTCCCACTGGAAAGACCTAGGCCCAGATGTAGGTAAAATAGATTTACCAAATTTTAATTACCGAATTCTACCGATTCGGTAATTAAAAATCGGTAAATCTTAGGGGTGGATATGTAGGAACATCCAGATGTTCCTTTTACCGAATCGGTAAATATCTGTATTTACCGAATCGGTAAATACCGACCGGTAATGCCCCATTCATTCCTATGGGCTTTGAAGCCCATAGGAATGAATGGGGCATTACCGGTCGGTATTTACCGATTCGGTAAATACAGATTTTGACAAGGGTGCAGGGGGTGTCACTTTGACACCCTCTAGCACCCCCAAAAAAGATTCGGGGGCCATGTGGCAGGCATACCTGCCCTAAGGGCAGGTCTGCCTGTCATATGGCACAGGTGTGCATGCACACATGTGCATGCACACCGGAATCGGTATTTTACCATGAAGTTGGATTTCATTGTAAAATACCGATTCTGTAAGGCTTGTAGGACTCAGAAGAGTCCCACCTACATCTCATTGTTACCGAATCGGTAAAAATACCGATTCGGTATTTTACAGATTCGGTAAATTTACCGATCGGTAAATTTACCGAATCTGTAAAATATGTGGCCCTACATACCATTTTGTGAATCTCGTCGGTAACGGCCGAAAATACCGATTTTCGGCCGTTACCGACCGACCTACATCCGGCCCTTGATGTCTTTCCAGTGTGCTACAACGCCTGTTTACAGCAGAGCTGGTTCTTGTGTGTGTTGATGGTGTGGAAAGGAAGCCAAATTGTGCTAGGTGAGTGCAAAAAAAGGGTTAAATCTAAAAAGTGCGTAGTTGTGACTGTCAACTACTTTATTAATTGTCCAACCAGCACTGATTAAAAACAATTATAAGTGGAAACATAGGAATGGTCTCGTCTATCAGAGAAACCTAGTCAACAGTGAAATGTAAATTCAGGTCGACATGTTTCTGCTTATAAGAGCCCGAGTCGCTCAGCTTTCTTCAGGACCAAGTTGTGTGATCCTCCGGTGGTGTACACGCACTAAGGTGCACCCTGCCGAGAGGATTTTAGTGTAAAAAAGACAAAAAGGGTGGAATTTCCATAATACTTACGGCTTATAGCCGTT
This sequence comes from Lissotriton vulgaris, assembly GCF_964263255.1. Classification (NCBI taxonomy): domain Eukaryota; kingdom Metazoa; phylum Chordata; class Amphibia; order Caudata; family Salamandridae; genus Lissotriton; species Lissotriton vulgaris. The sequence continues at coordinate 440,630,326 of NC_141685.1, read as the reverse complement.
CGGACCCACTCAGCAATTTGCTAGGGTCAGGTACCTGTAAAGAAAATTTTTTTCAGGTTAGAAAAAACGTTTTCTTAATTACTGTATATTACCGGTTGATACCGTTCAGATACCTTCACCCAAACAACCACCCGTGCGGTGAAAGTCCAAGAGGTGGTGTATAGTTGCTCATTGGATGCGAGCATTTCTTGCTACTTATAATTATACTAGTAAGTAATATAGTCCACCTTGAAAACGGTAAATGTATGGTGGAAATATGCAGTTTATTTTACCACTACGTCTGTGAGGTGACTACCGAAGTCCACTGATTTAATGTGTAATAGAAATCGTGGAAATATTTGCTACTAGCAACAAGCCAACAGTGCACTCAATTGAATGAATAGTGGAGTCCCATTGTGCTCCAGAGGGGAGGGGGATTCAGGATAGTAGAATAACCCCCGGAAGATAAGAAGGTCCACACATAAACTCACGTGAGGAAGACGATTCTCACTCCACATGGGCAGACACGATGGAGGGTATATTTCACGTCGCATATCTAAAGAACAAACAGCCATGCGGACATTTAAAGAAAATAGTCTGCCATGTGAGCGCTTTTTGAAAAAACTTTTTCAGATATCACATTGCCACACGAGTAAAAAAGGGAGGGGCGGGAGGCTTAATGTTTGATCATTATAGCCCCGTACTTACATTAGTGCAGACGACTCTCCACAGACTACCTTGTCTGTCAACACCGCGGCCTGGATGTACGCCGATAGACGTAGCGAGTAGTGCAGTCACGTGAGGAGATCACGTGGCCTCGTGTGTCGGAGATTTTGATGAAATTTAAAGGGGCCATACTGTTATTGTCCGTGCTCATATTATTTAGATGGTTCTGTAACAGTTTCTATAATATGGTACAATGCTCTAGTAAAACTGTACTGATACTTAAGGATATTTCATCGTTCGGTATTAGGTGAACGAGAGTTATGACGAGGCTTATACTGGTTCTTCGAAAGGTCGCAATTATATCGACTAAAAATGAACACCAGCAGTTGTAGTGTAGGAGGAAATATGTAATGGTGTTGGTATCAGATTAGAAGCAACCTAATATGGGTGTGTGGAATAAGAGGTACAGAATGACAAACCTCCCCTTATTTTGGACAATTCTACTCAAGGATGTAGAACTAGCCTTAGAGTTATTTTGAATCAGTCTAGGGTTACGACCTGATTAAGTACTGCATTTTTATTAGATATTTCCTATCCGGGTCAATCTAAGATATTATCGTCTCAGCACTAAACCCCAAGCAATATCATCATTGAGTCCGAGGCGATGGCTGGATAAGCGATGGATCCACCGTTGTTCCTTCTCAAACAACATTTTTTCATCGCCAAGGACATGCTCCACCACGGTCCATCGCATGTCGTTTGGCGTATGGTTACTTTCAATAAAGTGGTTTGTAAGCTTGGTCGCTTTCCGTTTGCACTGGATGCTGCTTCGATGCTCGCATATTCTCAGCTTTACACGTCTCGTGGTCATACCATCGTATTTCAAACCGCAGGTACAGGTGATCAAGTACACAACGTTGCTGGTGTTACAGTTGGTATGGCTCCGTTGTTCCCACTGTTTACCAGGTTCTAAATTCAGTAACTTTGTGTGGGCGGTTAGATGACAGATGACACAGTCCCCACAAGGGAAATGACCCTTCACGGCCGATAGGCCCCAGGTAGATAGTACAGTAGAGTCTTGACTTTTCTGTTTCTTGGCTGGGCGTGTATGGACTAAGGAGTCTTTCAGACTAGTCACTCTCTTGTAGGAGAAGAGTGGTTTTTCCCATTTTAATTTGCTGCTAGTCACAACCTTCCAGTTTTTTTTACTGCTCCGGCTCACCACATTAGACATACTGTTATAAGTTGTTACACATGTTAGGGGGACTTCTTGTTGTGTATTTTTAGGATATGTCTCCAAAAGGGCATCTCTGTTTTGAATGAGTGCTCTCTTCCGGCTTTTGTGGAGTATTCTCTTGCGGTAGTCACGTGCCTCCAATTTCTCTGTTAGTTCATCTGCTTGCTTTTTGAAATCAGCTAGGTCACTGCAATTTCGTCTTATACGAAGATATTGTCCATAAGGGAGATTCTCCCTTAATGGCCGGGGATGGAAACTACTGAACAACAACAGATTGTTTTTTGATGTTGGTTTGTAGTATGTCTTCGTATGGAGCAGATGTTCCTTCTTGTTGATGGTAATGTCAAGAAAGGTAATACTTTCTTTGGCGTACTCATGTGTAAATCTCATTTCCCTTGTGGGGACTGTAGCATCTGTCATCTAACCACCCACACAAAGTTCCTGAATTTAGAACCTGGTAAACAGTGGGAACAACGGAGCCATACCAACTGTAACACCAGCAACGTTGTGTACTTGATCACCTGTACCTGCGGTTTGAAATACGTTGGTAGGACCACGAGACGTGTAAAGCTGAGAATATGCGAGCATCGAAGCAGCATCCGGTGCAAACGGAATGCGACCAAGCTTACAAACCACTTTATTGAAAGTAACCATACGCCATTGCCATTGCATCGAGGAACTGTGCTCCTGTCGAGTCGGCTTGTTCAATGTCCTTGGCTCGTTTTTGTCTATGATGATTCGCTGGAGCCACATAAGTCGGAGGAAGGATGAAGGAGATGAAACAAGTGCCCCCCCAGCCCTTGGGGAGCCAGGTGTAAGCCTTCGTGCCACAAACGAAATACATATTCGGAGAGGATACAAAGGAAGGCGGATCGGTGGAGTCCAAAGTTCTGGTGAAACGGCAGGCGCTGCGGCCTACCAGCTGTGTCCCAAGTCCTTCTATGCACATGTGGCCTGTGACGTTGATGACTGATAGGGCCACAGTCAGGGTGGCAGCCGTTCGTTTCCGCAGGTAGGAGAAGGTGGGTCTGGTTGGATTGTTGAACACCTGCATTTCAATTCGCTCTTTAGCAGGAATGTCCATGTGGATTGAGTCGTTGGAGGTCTGTGGGCAGAAGTGTGTCTTCGTTTTGTTTCGCCAGACCCCGTGGTAGTAATGCGTTACAGTTTTGCTGGAGGTGGCATTGTCCTTAAAGCTTTCTTGCAGAAGGATCAGCCAAGCAAGGCAGGAGCCGTGAACTGAGAAAGGTGAAGGGATGAATGGTATCGAGTGTCCAGTGGCGTGGGGTAGCAACCCACAGATCCAACAGTTAGTGGCATTGGTGGTGAGGTTGTGCTGGTGAAGTAGCTGTACGAAAGAGTTATTCCAGAACTCCTTTCGTCTCTCTCTGAGTTGAGGAGAGAGCGAAATCAGGTAATGTTCCTTCATGGTGGTAGGCTGAGCAGTGGTCAGGAATGTTTCGTGAGCAGGTGCATTTTCTTCCACAATCCAGAGTGTGGTCATGAGGAGAAAGCAGAAAAGGATTGTGATGAAGAGTGCAATTGTTTTTGAGCTGTGGAGTCTGTCTGCTCTTGGGTTTCTGTAGTGGGTATTTCCTGTTGCTTCCATCATCTTCTTATTTGGCGCTTCCATCATCTTCTTATCTGGCGCTTCCACCATCTTCAAGGTGCTCGGTGGTGGGCAGAACCACAGACTTCGTTTAGCTTCTCTCCCGGTAACCCTTGGTTGTGTTTAGGTCACCGTTCTGAGATTCAACTTAGTCCGTGGTCTACTTAGCCGAAGCTCCCTCCCTTCGGCGCAGGAAATACCCTTCTCTGGATGGTACAGTGGGATCAGAGAATTTTGAAAGTTCAAGTGCTTCGGTATCAGGATAGCAGGTCAGTGACGGTCGGTCCTTGTTCAGGAGCTCTACTTGGTTGTCGATGTTTTCTGTCGTGGCCAGGGTCGAGGAGATCTTCTTACAGTGGTGCGCATGCACCCAGTTGCGTTTTCCCTCCACTCGAAGTGCTGTTCGGGTGGTGATGAGGACTTGCCAGGGGCCCGTCCACCTGGGTTCCAGACTCTTGGCACGCTGGAAGTTCCGGATCAGAACGAACTCCCCAGGTTGGATGGTGTGTCCGGGACCCCTGGAAGTGTCAGGGATGGCATGCAGCACCTGTTGATGGATAACAGACAGTGTTTTAGTCAACTGGCATAAGTAATCAGACATTAGGACGTCCGGGACGTCATGAATGGAAGTTGGTTTCGGTGCAGACCAGACATTCATAGGTCGGCCGAATACAACTTCGTATGGTGTCAAGTGGTGTTTGGTAGGGGTGGAACGCATTGAGAGCAATGCCAGTGGGAGTGCGTCTGGCCATTTCAGTCCTGTGGTAGCCACTATTTTGGCCAATTTTAGTTTCAGTGTGGCATTATGTCGTTCAACTAGTCCAGCAGATTGGGGGTGGAAGACTGCGTGAAACTTTTGTTTTACACCCAACCCCTTCAAAATGAGTTGGATAACTTCGGCTACGAAGTGGGGGCCATTGTCGCTCCACAAAATTCGACAAAGGCCGTAACGGGGGAAAAACTCCTTTAACAGAACTTTTGCTGTGGCCATAGCAGTGTTGTCACGGGTTGGGTATGCTTCCACCCATTTGCTAAATGCGCATACCACAACAAGTACATATTTCAGGCCTTGACATCTGTCTAGTTGGATGTAGTCCATCTGCAGGACTTCAAACGGGTGATTTGGGACCCCAAACCCTCCCCGGGGTACTACAGTTCCTTTCCCGGGGTTGTGTTGCAGGCATATCAAGCATTGCTGGACCAGACGTTTGGCAGAGTCTGTGATTTTATCGTTGTGCCAAACTCTGGAGACAAGTTCAATCATGGGGGCTGACCCTATGTGGGCAGGGGAGTGTGCCATAGTCAGTATGGGAATCAGGTACGAGTCAGGTAGCAACCATTTGTTTGTGTCTTTTGTCCGCCAGCAGCCTTCGTCATCTTTTAATCCCACCCGTGTCCATTCAGTGAGTTCGTGTTGTGTGCTAGCCATTTGAATGTCTCTAATAGTGTCCCTAGCATCAGTCCATTTTTCTGCTTGTGACCTGGTCACGTACATATGTGTTGTCGTCCGACTTTCAGCTGTCGTTCGGGCAGTGATGTCAGCTAGTGCATTTCCCTGTCCTATAATGTCCGTCACCTTCTTGTGTGCCTGGCATTTGATGACTGCAAGCTTTTTGGGGAGAAGGACGGCTTCGATCAAGGCGGAGACTAGGTCCCCGTGCAAAATGGGGGTGCCGTGTGAGGTCAAGAATCCCCTCTCCCTCCAAAGGAGCCCAAAATGGTGAACCACCCCGAAGGCATACTGGCTGTCGGTGTAAATGTTCGTTGTGGTTCCTGCTGCTAGAATGCAGGCTCGTGTTAGGGCAATCAGTTCCGCTGCCTGGGCAGATCGTTGCGTGATGCGGGCTGTTTCGACTACAGTTCGAGCCGTGGTGACTGCATAGGCAGCTGAAGTGGTGCCATCAGGGAGTTTGATGCAGGAACCGTCCACCCACAGCTCTCCGTCAGGGTCAGGAAAAGCCGTGTCTCTGAGGTCAACCCTACTTCTAGTCTGTTCGTCCGTAAGGAACAGAGTTGCCGGGTTCAGTGTGGTGCATCTTTTCAGGGTGATATGGGGCGCGAGCAAAGTCAGTTCGTATCCGGTCAGTCGTGCACTCGTCAGGTGTTGCGTCTTGGTTTGGTTCAGGAGGGTGTCAACTGCATGGGGTACCAGTACCGTGAGGGAATTCGAGAGCACGATCCCCTCACTCTGTCGGATAGAGATCGCAGCAGCAGCTACAGCTCGGAGGCAGGCAGGCAAGGCTCTGGCTACAGGGTCAAGAGTGGCAGAGAAGTAAGCGCACGGTCGTTGCTTTGGGCCGATGGACTGGGTCAGGACAGATAAAGCGCACCCCTCCCTTTCGTGAGTGAAAAGGGAGAAGGGCTTCGTGTAATCGGGGGTACCTAACACAGCGGCCGAACAAAGGGCGTCTCGTAGTTGCGTGAAGGAGGTCTGACACTCAGGGGTCCAAGGGAGTGGGAAAGGGACGTCTTTAGCTAGCAGTGAAAGCAGTGGTTTTACTATGAGGCTAAAGTTGGGTAACCACTGTCGGCAGAAGGAGGTGAGGCCTAGTAGGGAGCGAACCTGTTTCTGAGTCTTAGGGATAGGAGTTTCGAGAATGGTTTGGATCCGGTCGGGAGTGAGTTTCCTTCCGTCTTTGGACAAAAGGTGGCCTAGGTAAGTGACCTGGGGTTGGCAGAATTGCAACTTCTTCTTGGAGACCTTGTGGCCATTTTCTGCAAGGAAGCGCAGGAGTTGAATGGTGGCTGTGACAGCTAATGGAGTGGTGTCGGCTGCCAGAAGGATGTCATCGACATATTGCACTAACACCACTCCATCGGGTAACTGGACTTGATCCAGTTGTCTCTTGAGGGCCTGGCTGTAGATGCTAGGGCTTTCTGTGTAGCCCTGGGGTGCTCGGCAGAACCTATATGAGCGGGCTTTGAGGGTGAAGTCGAAGAGATATCGGCTGTCTGGGTGGATGGGGATGGAAAAGAATGCGTTTTTAAGGTCAATGACAGTGAAGGTGGTGGCAGTAGAGGGAATCAAAGTCAGGATGGTGGTGATGTCTGAGACCACGGGGTACTGGGGTACCACCACTTTGTTGATCTCTCGAAGGTCAATGATAAAGCGGCATGCTTTCTCATCTCCCTCTCCCTGCTTTTTGATGATGGGCAAGATTGGGCTGTTGCAAACGTTGCTAACCACTTCCTCTACCACTCCTGCGTCTATCAGTGACTGAATAATCTTTACCAATGCCTTCTCGCCCTCGGGCGATATCCGATATTGTGGAAGTTTTGGGAGTGTTGCATCTGGTCGGACAGTAATGTGCACTGGGTCAATCATCATGCGCCCTACGTCCGAATCCGTTTTGGCCCACAGATACGGAGGCAGAGTGTCAAGCAGGGATGTGTCAGCGTCGGTGATGGAAAACATGCGTCTGGGAGGGCAATGCCTAAGCAGAACGGGGTTGTCGTAAAGAAAAACTCGAACACCGTCTTGAGAACATCTAATTGTCGCTCGTTTTTCAAGTGTTTCAATAAGTCAAGTCCCATAATTGCGTCAGGGCTATTGGAGGAAAGCAAAAACGTGGTGTCAGTGGTGTTGTTTTCTAAGTCGAAGAGGATCGGGCGGACAAAGGGTTAGTGGAGGGCGTTCCATCGAAACATGTCGACGTTATTAGTGAGCCAGACAAGGGTGCCCTTGGAATCAGTCGTTTAGATAACGCGCTACGTGTTGCGCCAGTGTCTACCAGGAATGGAGACTTTGTACCCAGGACCTTAGCAGTGACGTAAGGGCCTTGCTGGTCAACATAGAGCTCGACTGGATCCCTCCCTTGCCCTAGGCAGTCCTATGCAAAGTCGTGAACATCATCGTAGTCAGATTGCTGGCATTGGTTCTGTCTGGGTCGGTCAAATGTATTTGGCCTGCCTGATCTATCGTTAGTCGTGTCATTTGGGGGCCCTCGCTGCTGTCCCCTATTTCTCGGCCCACTTGCTATGTCCCTAGGGTCTTTATTTCTGATGATTTCCAAAAGAACTGGGCACTGAGATTTCCAATGGCCCGTTCCTTTACAGAAAGCACACTGGTCCTCTCTAATGTCTGTACGTCCAATGTGGGGAGTCGAAGTGCGGTCCCTGGGAGGTGCCGTTTTAGGGACGTTCGTCTGATAGTTTCCCCGGTATTGGTCTCGTCCTATAGTCACCCCTTGCAGTTGAGCAATCATCACCCTCTCTTTCAAGTCTTTCTTCTTTTTCTCTGTTGCTCTATCGTTTTCATTTTTCTGATGTTCATAATATTGGGCCATCTGGAGGATAGCCGTAGGTTTGGAGGCTGCCCAACTACTCTCGCTGGCCTGCAGTTTCTGGGAGACCTCTGGTGACAGACCCTTAACGTAATTCTGGACAAAAAGATGGTGTCCGGTTGCAGTGGTCAAGTCCTGGCCGCTGTAATCGGAGAACACCGTTTCAAACCGGGAGAAGTAGTCCGATACATCCTCCTGAGGTTTCTGGCGACAGGCCGTTACTATCGACCAGTCAACTTTCTTTTCTGGGATCAGGGTTTTTAATTTCTGTACGATTTTATCCGGGAGGTCTAAAATGGCTTTTAAAGGCTTTTGTCCGGGTTCTCGTTGTTTATCTATGCCATCGAGTTGTGACCAGTTATGTCCAAACAGCTCAAGGTGGTCGACTTTCCGGATTTGCTTCCACACATCAGCTGGTAGGCATAACCCGAAAAACAAGTCGATGTCAGCCAGGGTCATAATCGTTGATCCTAGGGCTGTACCCAACTCAGTATAGAAGGCAGTGGGGTTTTTACGTAGGTCAGGCAGAGATTTCCGGAATGTCAGAATCTCTTGCCGGTCCCATGGTTGGTAGACCCAATTGTACACTACCCTTCCTTTTGCATCTTTGTTGTTTGCGTCATCGTGAGTCCCTTCACCTCGTGGAGGAACCCAGTAAGGGGCAGCCTCTCGTATCGGCATCATGGCGTTAGATTGTTCAGTTTGTGGTTCGGTCACTACGGATGTCGTAGGCTCAGTTGCCGGTTTTCGTTCAGTGAGGTGGCGGAAAACCTCAAGCGTACGCGTAAGGAGGTCCGTCACATCACACTCACCCTCATCCCCGATATCGACCTTCCGGTACAGAGTCGTTAGGCTCTGGGGACCTTTGTCTCGATATCGGTCCTCGTATGCGTTCAAGACGTGGTAACACAGTTGTACAGTAAAGTGTCGTCTGTGACTCCCTGTATACGAGTTAAACACATCCGTGATGTACTCTTCATCTTCCCTCCTTTCTACCAGTGTCCTTGCTATCTTATCAACCCCTGCTCGCTCATCTTTGCTTAGTCTGTTTGTTCTTGCAGAACCAACCCTTCGGGCCTCGGGGTCGCCTAACGTTGTCGTTTGCGTAGTATCTAATGCAAGGGGTTCGGCCGGCACAGAGGCCATGGGGGCCGAAGCTGTGGCGCTACTCTCACTTGTACCTGGGGGTGGTGGGTGCTGTGCTAAGGGTTGGGAAGGGGCATATGGAGGGGGCATGTAGATGATCGGAGGACCTAGCAGCAGATCATCGTTGGCTCGTTGTTTCGAGGGTAATTCAGGGTAGAGTGTGGAGGATGTTCTAACCGGACACTGGCTTGACGTTTCTACTTCTAGTTTCAGTTTGGCTTCCTCTCTTTCTTTTATCTCTTCTTCTAGTTTCTGAGCCGCTAGGTGGGCTGCTTTCCGCAGCTCCTTTCCCAACCAACTCTCAGTTCTCTTTTTACGTTGTTCAGTTTCTTTGCGCCACATGCCGAAACTATCAAGCATAGTGGGCGTCGTCTTGTTTTTACCAAGGGCTGTTTCTAGTGCGTTTATTTTATCATCATCGAAGGATCCTATCAGTGGCCACTGACTTTCTCGATCCTTTTTCGTATATTTATGCCACAGCTTGCTATAGGCTATAGCGATCAATCCATGCTTCATGAACATGTCCTTATTAGGGGTGCCTTCCAGTGGAGCCGGATGGTTCATCTCTAATAAGCGGTCCGGGCTAAACAGGCTACCAATCAGTGGGGAGAAGACAGGCATGACGGATCACAATGGGGATAATAGTCAGCACTACCTATCTTATCACTGTGTGCAAAGACTAGACAGAATATTTCTATTCTACGTTGTTTGCAGGCAGTGAATACCTCATGAATCAATATCGGGCAGTTAACGTTTGGTCAATAAAATGGTCAATAAAATGGTCAAAAAAATGGTCAATAAAATGGTCAATGGGGAGAATAAGTAGGCCCGCAAAGGTCTGCGTTACCTACCCTTTCACTACCTGCAAAGAGGGAACCTATTCTTTCCTGTTTGTAGACAGAGAATCTCCAGAAAAACGATCCGTAACAGTTAATCAATGGGGAGGGGCAATTGATCAGTGGGGGAGAAAGATAGGCACGACGGATGCGTTACCTATCCTTCACTGTTTGTAAAGGGAGAGCCTGTTGTTTCTCCGTTTGCAGACAGCGAATCTCCAAATAAATTAACAAAGAGTAATACTAGTATTTTTTTTTTTTTACAATCAATCAAACAATTTCTTAATTCGTCGTGTCTACACGACCTTACCCGGACCGCATGGACAGTTTCTTGTCTTCCGAATCCAGCGCCCGATCGTCCTCTTTTCTTCATAATCCTCGCGGCACTCCTGATGGTTCCCAGTCAGGACCGTAGATCACTCGAGAGAGGTCTGTTCGGAACCAGTGAAGTTCGGATGATCGGCTGTCAGACGAGGGTCTATCGGACAGGGTACCTCCCGATCGTTGCAGTCGTTCACTCTGTCGTCAGGACCTCTCCCACTGGATCCACGAGTCACTGATGGGCCCCACGTTTGGGACGCCAATTGTAAAAGGGTGGCTAGACAACCATTGACCAAAGACCCTTTTTTGTTGCCCGGCGGTGTCGCCTCTATTACCCACAGAATATTAATCAATGAAGAAGCAGGCGCTGGAGACTGAAAGGCAGGAAACGAGGGTTTATTCTCTCCGGAGGAGAACACATCAATTCGGACAGCAAGTATCGTCACGAGGTGCTCTACCCGCATCTCTGAGGCCTGGCCTCTTATACACAGGTTTATTGCTTTATTACATGAAACACATATTTGTCAATACTTTGATGTACGGAAAAGCATCCTAGGAATCCCCGCTTCAAGCCCGTTCCCACACGTTTACAGTTGAAATCCCCACCCGGTCACAACAGGTGATGATTATCGCGCAGCTGGACATTCCGCCGATTCACGGAATGTGTGGAGTTGATCGGATCTCATGGGGTGAAGGGTGGTCGATCGACTCGAGGGTCCTTTGATAGGGGGAAGCTTCCTACTGTACGGGGGTGTGATAAACAGTATCCGCAGGGCCAGGTGGCGGCCTGGGAACAAGGGAGACAAACGGGCACACAGGAAAAGGGGGTTTGTATCAAAGGAATTGGGACCATGAAAGGGGTGAAGGGAGGTGTCGTGCTGGGAACAGGATGGGATTCCGAGGCAGAGCTGCGCTGAAGAGGGGTTTATGACCCGAGGCATATGAGAGCGGGAGGGGGTTGTCAGCGTGCGAGGGATGCCTGCGAGGTTAGGAGAGAGAGAGACGCGCTGGCTATCAGCGAGGGCAGGGAGGCCATGGTGCTTAAAATGGCTGCCGCTTACGCGTACGAATGGGCTCGAAAAAGAGCAAGATGGCGCCGATAATGTTGACGTTTGCAGCCTAACTTTTAACAGATATAATTGCGACCTTTCGAAGAACCAGTTTAAGCCTCGTCATAACTCTCGTTCACCTAATACCGAACGATGAAATATCCTTAAGTATCAGTACAGTTTTACTAGAGCATTGTACCATATTATGAAAACTGTTACGGAACCATCTAAATAATATGAGCACGGACAATAACAGTATGGCCCCTTTAAATTTCATCAAAATCTCCGACACACGAGGCCACGTGATCTCCTCACGTGACCGCACTACTCGCTATGTCTATCAGCAGCACGCAATCTCGGCGTTCATCCGGACCGCGGTGTTGACAGACTAGGTAGTCTGTGGGGAGTCGTCTGCACTAATGTAAGTACGGGCTATAATGATCAAACATTAAGACTCCCGCCCCCCCCTTTTTTACTCGTGTAGCAATGTGATATCTGAAAACGTTTTTTCAAAAAGCGCTCACATGGCAGACTATTTTCTTTAAACGTCCGCATGGCTGTTTGTTCTTTAGATATGCGACGTGAAATATACCCTCCATCATGTCTGCCCATGTGGAGTGAGAATCGTCTTCCTCACGTAAATTTATGTATGGACCTTATTATCTTCCGGGGGTTATTCTACTATCCTGAATCCCCCTCCCCTCTGGAGCACAATGAGACTCCACTATTCATTCAATTGAGTGCACTGTTGGCTTGTTGCTAGTAGCAAATATTTCCACGATTTCTATTACACAATAAATCAGTGGACTTCGCTTGTCACCTCACAGACATAGTGGTAAAATAAACCGCATATTTCCACCATACATTTACCGTTTTCAAGGTGGACTATATTACTTACTACTATAATTATAAGTAGCAAGAAATGCTGGCATCCAATGAGCAACTATACACCACCTCTTGGACTTTCACCACACGGGTGGTTGTTTGGGTGAAGGGATCTGAACGGTATCAACCGGTAATATACTGTAATTAAGAAAAAGTTTTTTCTAACCTGAAAACATTTTTCTTTACAGGTACCTGACCCTAGCAAATTGCTGAGTGGGTCCAAAAGGCTATAAGCCGTAAGTATTATGGAAACTCCATCCTTTTTGTCTTTTTTACCATAAAATCCTCACGTCAGGGTGCACCTTAGTGCGTGTACACCACCGGAGGATCACACAACTTGGTCCTGAAGAAAGCTGAGCGACTCGGGCTCTTATAAGCAGAAACATGTCGACCTGAATTTACTTTTCACTGTGGACTAGGTGTCTCTGATAGACGAGACCATTCCTATGTTTACACTTATAATTGTTTTTAATCAGTGCTGGTTCGACTATTAATAAAGTAGTTGACAGTCACAACTACGCACTTTTTAGATTTAACCCTTTTTTTGCACTCACCTAGCACAATTTGGCTTCCTTTCCACACCCTCAACACACACAAGAACCAGCTCCGCTGTAAACAGGCGTCGTAGCACACTGGAAAGACATTAGGTCTTTCCAGTTGGAACCCAGTGATGAAGCATGTCACCACTAGGTTGGTGAGTGAGTGTTCTTATACAACTTGTTATATGTGTTGATTTTTCTTACCTTTCTTTCCCTTTCACTTAAACCTCACATCTTGATTTGAGGTTTCTCTGATCGTGCAAAGTTAGCCCGTAGGTTTGGATTTGTATTAGTTCCCATGTATTTCTACAACCTCATAATGAGGAGTTTGTACATCCAGTTGTTTTTGGCCTTGTCATAAATCCCACTAACCTGAAGACCAGAGTCTGTGTCTCTTTGAGTCATGGTTCCTTGTAAATTGTGATCCTAGGCAAATGAATTGTTTATCCCCTTTACGCTTCTCAGCAGGCTTTAATGGTCCGTCGGCCGTGAGTTTCACAGTATTTTGGTAGGGAGGAACACAGCCCTTTCAGTTGGTAGTAGAGTGACAGTTCCCTCTGCAGCAAGGGGAGAAAATAGGAATATTAGGGAATGTTAGTCATAGTCCCAAAAAGCCCAGAGGATAAAAGGTCAGAGGATTGAAGGCGGTGGACGATGAATTTTGGCAGAAACCGATGGAGAGTGACGGTGCAGCAGAAACAGCAGTTCACGTGGAGTGAGTATGAATAGGGAAGTGTGTTTTAGATTGCGGTGCTGATTTGATTATGTGATGTCTTGCAGAGTTTGGTTGAGAGTCGAGTGATTGTGGTTTCGAGCCGAACACACGCAGTCCCTGTGATAGGATTTGTTTTGTTCTGATGTCAGGCTCGACGAGTAGCCTAAGATCCCGGGATAGATTTGTGGTGTAGAAGACACCAGAGCTGTAATTGTCTGACCAGTGATTGTGGGAGTCATGAGACGTCATCGACAATACCCACTGGGAGATAGGGTACATGTATGAGAGAGCTTGGGAGAGTTGTGCGGAAAGCTAGTGCACAAAGGCGGACCACAGCATTTCGAGGGGCCAACGCAGGTCGTGGGTCACTGTGTGTGAATGATTTTGAGCCAGTGGATCCTATCGGCAGTTATATGACTGTCCGTCCGTTCGTGGGCAGACGGTTGAGGTGACTGTCCAGTTGTTTCGCAGACAGTTACCTGAGGTGAGGGAGACTATTACTTGTGAGACTGTCTGGTCATTTTCTGGACAGACAGTCAGTTATGTGACTGTTCGGTTGTATGGTGGACAGACAGCTACTTGTTTCTATGAATGAGGTGCAGGAATGTGTAAGAAAGAGATTGTAAAGTGGGCGTGAACTGCTGAATTGAGCTAAGTGAGGAAGAAGAGTGACGTCGGAGTGTGCCGTGCTGTGATAGGTTGGTTAGTGTAAAGCTGCCCTGGGATTGGTGGATTGTCATCAGAAGTAGAACGAAACATCTTATAAGGGAACAGAGTTGGTTTAAACATGTGAATTTTTAGAGTGTTATGTGATGTTTGTAGGGGAGATAGAGGAGTAGTAACTCGAGTGGGTGAAGAGGCACCACCCGAGGACACACCAGCACACTATATGGCCACAAATGTAGGACACCATACCATAGTTTTGCTTCAAAATTGGCACAAAGTCACTGAAAAGGAGGGAGAGTTGGCTTTTCCATGTAACGGGTCATTCAGATTGGATGTATTGTACCAGTTGAGGGCAGTGATGGCTTCATTGCGACCTGCACCTAGACCAACACAGTTTGAGGCTTTTGATGCATGGATAAGAGCAGCACATGCGAGGAAAAGGGACTGAAGTGAGGAAAGAGTGAAAAAGTCAACAAGGGCGTTTTAGGATGCACGATGGGATGCATTGGCGTAAGGATGGAGAGTTAGAGACTATAGAGGAAGAAAGGATATTCCCATGTTAGTAAAAGTAGGAGATACCCAAAAGAGAAAGGAATAAGAGGATGATAGTGACACCAATGACAGCTTGTTGTAGAGGATGTTAGCAGAGTCTCTACAAATCAAAAGGTAGGGAGGAGGAATATGTGTCTAGCCTGTTCCCCGAGTAATCTTATTTTTTATCATAGGTGGACATAGACACTTGTAACTGCGTTACGCACAGTTGTGTAGATAACCCTCATAAACGCTATGTATTTAGGTGATGCGGTTTATGTTGATTCTCCGCCCCACATAGACGTTGCGGCATTTATCATTGGGTCATCATTTGTGCTGTATGCCTACCTCAAGCCTGAGGTCAACTCTGGAGTAACGCAGCAGTGTCCAGAGAAAAAGGTGAAGCCACAATGGAGGATTACTCTGTTAAAAGACACACCTACGTCGAAAGATCGATTTATTGTAAAGCTGATGTGATGTGTCATTAAAATTCATGTGGGTATACTCTTGGACCTAGTTACTGGGTCCTAGTATATCACTTCAAAAAGACAAACTGCCAACATGTTTCTGCTCCTTTTGGCCCAGCCGGGTCTGTGGAGCATTCGTCAGGACAAACACAAAAATTTAAATTATACTCACACCCTTTTTGTGTGGTATTTTAGTGGATCATTGCTCTCACTGTGGTATAGAAGGTTCTATTAAACCTGGAGGAAAAAACATAAATCAGCTATATTTATATTGTTCTGTGGCTCGTGCACCTATCAGTGTATATCAGTTAATCACACTTCATTCAAAACACTTTTTTTAAATACACTAATGTTTTCATGTTCATTCATTGTGACGAAGCAGACATTTATATGATACCAAATACATATGTTTTCAGGCCTATAGTCTTCTTTGAACTACTAAAGAAAGACACCAGCAGAAATCCACAGAATGGTCGCATGCTCCATTCTGTGTGTCAAGCCAGTTTCAGTCAGCTGCAACGTGCAGAGCAAACGCAAGGCTTCCGAGAAATGACATGCCAGCTTTCAGCTTTTAGCTTGCTATTGCTAAACATCATATCTCCAGTAAAGATGTCGACATGACCTGCCCTAGCTGGTCAAGTACGTGCCAAAATCCAAGTACACTAGAAACGCAGATTTCACCTTTAGGGAAAAGCCCAAATCTGCTCTTGTAGATGACACGTGGGTAACAATGTTAGGGTGTAGGCACTCTTCGAGCCTTAAAAGGGTATCACACCATATGTGCACTTCACTGATTGGTCTAGCAGGTCATAGCCTGATCCAGATTACGTATGCTATGATGCACATCCTGTGAGGGCTTATACCTATAAAATGTCTCTGCACTGTCATACCAATTGGGCACTCAGTGAGCTTTGCTGAGGTCTCCGTGTGCACGTATATTGCATTGTGATTACTTTCTAATTGGGTTCCCAATAAATCTTGCATACTCAAACATGCTGAGAGCGAATTGTTTATTTTACTGTTGTCATTGATCTTTTATTCTTGCAGTTAAACATTGAGCTTCGACATTTGGTGGAGAGAATGTGGACTCATTACAGCTGACTGGCTACACCGACAGAGCACTGGTGATCGGACCCTTCGGCACCCATCTGAGGGCGGGGATTTGAGGTGATAACGTTCTGTTTGTTTATCTCTCCCCGGCCTGGTTGGTTGCTGGAGGGGGTCGGATCCGGTGGATGATCCGTGTGTGGCCTCTCTGCTGTCTTTGGTCTTGTCCTGCTCCTTTTCGCTCTCGGCACGCTTGTGTTGTGTTTCTGCTCCTGACTCTTCTTATTATTGCCTCTCTATGTCTGACGAGGTGTGCCTGTGTCCTGGGGATATTTACAAGGCTTGTTCAGACTCCATGTCTTTCGTGGTTCCTTTTCTGATCACTTTCTTCATTCTGCTGTTTCTGGCTCTGATGGTTTACGTGTGTTTTTGTCACCACACGGCCCGGGAGGTAGCTCCCGTCTAACTCTCTTTCCTTTTCTCCAGCCCTCGGTGCTGTTGACCTTTCTTACGTTCTGTGCCACGGTCGTGTGTTCACCTCTGTCATTGCTGCCTGAAGTCCACTGCCTTTTCTCACATACATTTTTTTATCTCATAGGGTCTGGCCTTGGTCCCCTGCGTTCCCTGGCTGGCTGGTGACGGCAAGCTTCTGCAGGATTCCTGGCCGGCAGTAACTCTTTGGTGATTTCGTGTCAGTGGGCCCTTGGCCAGCCATTGAGGGCGAAGGTCTGCAACCCCACCCCCGCCGCAGAGAGTCACCGGCAGCTGGGATGCGGGATACCATCGCCAGACCATTCCCATCAGGTACAGTGGACGTCGGTATGCTCTAACAGACTGGACGAAGCCCGGTGAGTACACTTGGGAGGGGATTTTTAACTCTCCGGTATTGGGTTGTAGCAGTTGGCCCCTCATTGTGAGCTGTGGCAGTTTGTGCTCCCCTGTGGGTGGTAGCAGGTAGCTCGCCGTTTTAGGGCGTGGCAGTTTCGCTCCCCAGATTGACACATAGTGTTTGTGCCTGTTAAGTATCGCGATACGAGTGACCAGGTTGGCTACTAGATTTAGTTTGTACTGTGTATTTGATAGATTGTGATTTTATTTGTTCTCATGAGCTCTGGCCTGGGTCCAGCAGCATCTCCCACGCGCAGCTGGCCTAATATTTTGGCATTTATGAGGAATGCCCCGGGCGCTCCTGGCTCTTTGGCTAACGCCAGTCGCCCTGCCTGGGTTCCGCCTCCACCCTCCGCCTAGAGACGTTCACCTAGGGGCCAGAGTGGTTCTAGGTTCGTGCCTAGGGGATATCCTCGGCACGAAGAGGGGGGTGTGACGCCTAGTACAACAGTGTTTCTTTTCTCAATCATTATAGGTTTCATTGCATTTTTTTATTGTGTACTTGTGATGTGCTTGGCCTATGTAGTGGCCAAATATTGCTAGGAAGGTGGAGTATTTTTGCCTAGGGCTAGGTTCTAGGTTACCTTTGCCGGCTTATTCATTCAAACTGTATACTAGAACGTTACTGAAGGAGATCTGGTAGAAAACCTCCATCTCACACACCCAGTTACCAACGTTGCCAAATAAGTACTCCCGCCCACAATACCCACTGGCCTCTGGAAGGGACTGGCTGGAAAGACCGATTAAAGTGCACCTCTCTAAAAATCGAAAATTTGGTAAAATTTCTAATATTCCCCTCACTTCTTTGGGACTACGTACAGCAGACCCACACACATTCTCTGCACAGAAAGTTCTTTCTACAGCGCTGCTGCGTAGGATCCCCGTATTTGCCCTAGATGTTTTATGTGATTGACTGAACTGAACGAAACGAAACAATTCACCACTATCGCTCTATTTGTTGAATGCAAGCACCCTGTGGCACAGCCTCAGACAGGGTCTGTTTTCCTACCTTACCTGTTTTCACAGGCCGTCAAGGCCCAAATAAACAAACTAGGATCTGACTTCTTTTCTCCCTTGTGAAAATGCTTTGGTGAATTGGCATACATGACCTGTTGGGGTGATTGATGTATGGCTTTCTTGTTGCCCTCTTGCAAATACTGTGCGGCTGAAATATAAGTGAAGTATTTCTGTCAACCTATTGTGTCACATGTTACTATATTAAAGTCCACCCTGCAACCCATCCGTTTGGTACACTTGAACATTTATTTGTAAAGCGTTTAGGACTAGCTGCTACACACGACTCAACCATGGGAAACCTCAATAGTAAAAAGAATTTAAATACGACTCAGCCAGCCCCACCCAAGAACTCACCTGCATATAATGTAGCTTTAAAAAGAGGCTTAAGCTCAATAATGTACACACATAAGTGGCATGATCTGACATCTAAAAACAAGGATCTCCAATTCCCATGTAATGGCACATATGACATGGCCAAACTATCATACTTGCGCCAGATGTTAAATATAAAGGGAAAGAAGATTAGAAGTTTAGAATGGGAGGCGTACCATAATTGGGACTCTGTGTTAAGCGATATGCGTTCAACAAGCGCAGTCAAATCTAAAGTCCACAGCGAACTTATGGAAATTAAAAAACAAATAATACAGGCAAAATTGGAGGGCAGATGGAGAAAAGAGCAATTAGATACAATAGGCGCATTCCCATGTGTACAAGTTAAAGAAGAAGAGGCAGAAGATCAAGTCTTAGAAGACATTCTCTTGGGATGCCTGGGTGGTGATTCACCGCTGCAGGCACCTGAGTCAGAACACACTGAGCTAGCTCCCGAGGAACGAAACGCAGCCATAACCTTTGTACACAGAGCATTGAAATTGGAGTCTATCCAAGACCTGTGTACGCTGAAGCTAATAAGAGGGATAGCGGTCAAAGCCGCTTCAGACTACAACGAGAAAAAACGCAGTATTCTCAAAGAATGTGTTAAAAAACAGGTTAAAATACCTAAGCTAATAGACAAACCGTGGCAGCAATTATTTGAGTATGAATCACAGGATGACTCATTCAGCAAACAACAATGGCACTCGCTAATATGGGATGCATTTACATATGCCCATCACACAGAACACGATATTTCCACACTGGAGCAGTGTTTAACAGAAACAGAGTCAGCTCCAGAGAACAAAAGAAGAGCCAGTTTGGCGGGATGGTGGGAGGAGCTTCAGCGTCAAATCCAAATTCACCAAAACTGATGTTAAAAAGTGATTCTTTAAATTGTCAAGCGCTACTACAGCGGCTCGTGGAGGGCTCACTAACTGTGGACTCTTTTATACAAACACCGCATAGGAGGTATTTAGAGAAAACACTGTCCTTAGCACGAGCAGAGTTAATGAACAAAGCACCCCAGGCCCACTTAGCATATGCAAAGCAAGCTGACGCCCAGACGACCACAGGTAGTCGTGCCCAACTTCCAGAAAAATATGATTGGGAGGTAGGGAAGTTCGGATTCACAGACCCAGATTTAATAACATGGGAGGAGTCTAAGTTGCAGGACACGCTTGAATATGCTATAGATAAATTACAACAATGGAAGCAGTTAATACACACATGTGCAGTAATTGACGTAGCTCACTCTCTGGCCCACTCCATCCCCACAGCCAACACAACAGGCAACTCTACGACAACAGAGGTCCCATCACTTATCATGCCCCTGCGAGAGATACCACCACCACCTGGCAGCGCGCCAAATGATTTAGCATATGTTTATGTCCCATGGTCAAGGCAAGACATTAGCACCTTCAGCAGAGACTTTCCCCGTTTAAGAGAGGAGCCCAGAAGATGGTACGAAGAGCTTAGCAGAATGACAGCATTGGGAGGTCTACTGTGGCGCGACCTCGACACGCTATTTAACATCATCATCCCAAAAGATCTTTGGGAAGATTGTAAAAGAAAGATTGAGTGGCCAGATGTTGAACCAAAGCGGGGGAAAGGAGGGACGCCAGGCCCAGAAGTAGAGGAGTTATACAAAAAAGTAGTGGAACACTTGAAGGAGAAGGTACCTGAAGATAGGGTTGATTGGAGCAAAATTACAAGTACCAAACAGGAGAAAGATGAAAGTGTGAATGCATACTTTGACCGCCTCCTGCAAGTATATAAGCAGAACAGTGGATTGAAAGACCCCATGGGAGATGCAATGCCAGCCCTGGTAACTACATTTGTACAAGGCCTTGCACCACCCATCAGGACACACCTGCAAACTTCTTTCGTCTGTTGGCAGAACGAGAAAATTGAAAAAGTGCTATCAGCGGCTAAATACTGCGCAGATTTCCAGGCTAGCGCGCAGGCAATGGAGACAGAAAAATTAAAAAAAGAAAAAGTCAGGTTAATGGTAGCACAAGAACGGTTTTATAGCAACAACAGAGGTAGGGAAAGGAGCAGGGTGGGGGGCGAGGCGTAGGAAGACAGCAGACCGGTAGGACACCTTCCTTACCCCGCAGATCAACCTCCCTGCCACCCCAAGGAACAGCATGCTTCTATTGCAAGTACCCTAATCATTGGAAAGCAGATTGTCCAATATTAAAGAAAAGAAATGAGGACAGTAGGTACAAACAGAACAGCGGGTAGGAGGGCAGACACCAGCACGCCAACTGCACTCGGCACACAGAGTACCGAGACAACATGCCACATGAAAATGAGTCCCAGCAGCAATGGGCAGGGGGGAGGGATGGACTCCAGTAACGAATGACTGGCCCCCACCCCCACCCCCAGCACCATTCTAGGGATGCCTGAAAGTGGGAAACTGCGTGATAATAGCACCAGCAATAGCAGTAGATCAATCCGGACCATATGTAGAGGGAGAGGTATTGGGCAGGGTTGTTCCATTTCTAATTGACACAGGGGCTCAAAGATCAATGCTGAAGGCACTAACAACGCCTGAAGCTCCACTTTCTAGGACTACGATAACCGCAGTAGGCATGACTGGCCAACCTATTACAGAATACCTTACTGAGCCACTACAGTTTGTAGTAGGCACGATAACAGTGCACCACCAATTTATTCTTACCAGGTTCTGCCCCGTGAATTTGCTGGGGAGAGATCTGTTATGCAAATTACAATGCACCATACACTGCTCACCAACAGGGGTCTTTTTAGAGAGCAAGGCAAACGGTTTAATGATACAAGCCTTTATGAAATGCACTCCTTCCAGCACCGACCTCCAAATACCACTAGAATTACGCAATTGTGTGCCGCCGGAGGTCTGGGCAACAAGTGCCAATGACGTAGGGCGGGTATTGAACTACCCACTGGTACAGATAAAACTGAAACCAGGGGCAGTTCTCCCAAGAGTGCCACAATACAAGATCTCAAAAGAAGGGGAGGATGCCATCGCACCAGTAATAAAAGACCTTCTGAAGCAAGGAATTTTAAGAGAGATTCAATACAGTCAATGTAACACCCCTATACTTCCTGTGAAAAAGGGATCCAAGGGCCCGAACGGGGCCCCTGTCTATAGATTCACTCAGGACCTCAGAGAATTGAACAAAATAGTCTTGCCATCTTTCCCAGTGGTCCCAAACCCAGCAACAATATTATCTAATATACCTGTGTCGGCTACCACTTTCACCGTGATGGATCTTAGCTCCGCCTTCTTCACCATCCCATTGCACCCTGACAGCCAACATTTCTTCTCCTTCAGTTTTAGACAAAAAAGATTTTGTTGGACAAGGCTGGTACAGGGCTATACAGAGTCACCATCCATTTTCACATATGCCTTAAAAACAGATTTATACTCCCTGGTACTAAAGGAGGGGTCCACACTTATCCAGTATATTGACGATTTGCTATTGGCCTCACCTTCAAAGGAGGCTTGTGTAAAGGACACCATCGCTGTCCTATGCCACTTAGCATTAAAGGGATACAAAGTCTCCCCAAAGAAGTTACAGTTTTGCCTCACCTCTGTGAAATACTTAGGCCATGAGTTAACAGAAGGAACAAGAAAACTGTTGCCAGACATAATCTCGACAATAACACATTTTCCCAGACCCAGCACTCAGAAGGAAGTTAGAGCTTTCTTAGGAGTTGCAGGATATTGTCGTCATTGGATACCAAACTTCTCTCTCATTGCAAAACCCCTACAGGCACTGACAAACAAAGGCATACCTGAAACTGTACCCTGGTCACAAGAATGCGAGGCAGCCTTCAATGCGCTAAAAAGGGGACTGGAAGAAGCACCAGCATTAGGCATACCAGACTATGGAAAAGACTTTCATTTGTTCTGCCACGAGAAGGGGGGGTGCTCAATGGGGGTCTTGGCTCAGAAACATGGAGCTTTCTACCGCCCTGTGGCATACTATTCTGCCACGCTAGACCCAGTGGCTGCAGGGCTCCCACCGTGTCTGAAAGCAGTAGCTGCTGCAGCACTCGCCGTGGAACAGTCAGACAACTTAGTGTTAGGACACACACTAGTGCTACATGTGCCCCACGCTGTGGACACACTTCTGACATCCACTAAGATACAGCACCTCACCAATGCACGCCTCACCAGGTATGAGTTGGTACTCCTGACACCACACATTATAATCAAGAGGTGTACCACTTTGAACCCTGCATGCTTGCTACCCACGGAGCATGAGCTGGAGGATTTTGATTCAGATGATTCCTTTCATGATTGTGCATTGGCATTAGACAGGCATACTAAGATACGACCAGACCTTAAAAACACACCGCTCCCAGATGCTCAAGGAGATCTATTTGTAGATGGGTCATGTTTAAGGGATGACACAGGAGTACTACAAGCATCCTATGCGGTGGGCACAGCAACTAAATTGTTGGAAGGAGGGAGACTGACAGCAGCAAAAAGTGCACAAGCAGCTGAACTTGTGGCACTTACCAGAGCATGTGCATGGGCTGAAGGGAAGAAAGTAAATATATACACGGACAGTCAGTACGCCTTTGGGGTGGTCCACGATTTTGGCCAGTTATGGGCAATGAGGGGGTTCCTTACATCAGCAGGCCAGCAAATACAGCATGCACAATTGATTTGTGACCTCCTCCAAGCACTGCTACTACCTTCAAGGTGGCCATAATAAAATGTGCTGCCCACACTTCATCAAAAGACCCCATCTCCAGAGGCAATGCTTTCATTGACCAAGAAGCAAAGAGAATAGCGCTTACAGGCTGCGAGCGAGCTATGGTACAACTAGTAGGCAACAAGACAGACACAGAAGAGGGTAAGGGTTCACTGCATTTTGATCCAATACGTATTCAGAGGGAGGCCACTGACAATGAAAGAGAGGAGTGGAAGCAACAGGGATGCAAACAAACTGAAGAGGGGCTATGGGTAGGACCTAATGGCAGGATATGCTTGCCTTCAACCATGCTCCCTTCAATGAGTAGGTTGTTCCATGGACCCTCACACGTGGGGCGGGATGGTATGGTCAGGTTATTCTCCCAGTGTTGGTACAACACGAAATTCCGCCAGACAGCAGAAAGGCTGTGCAAGCAGTGTGCTGTCTGTGCGCAGTACAACACTGGAAAAGGTATCCCAACTGCGCCTGGCCACTTCCCACCCCCCCATGGACCATTTGAAAGCCTTCAGCTTGATTTTATAGACATGCCCCCCACCCAGTCATGCAGATTTGTTTTGGTAATCGTTTGTATGTTTAGCAAATGGATGGAGGCCTACCCCACCAAACACTGTGATGCCCAGAGCGTGGCAAAGTGTCTACTTAAAGAGCTATTGCCCAGATTTGGGGTACCTTCCGTCCTGGCATCCAACAATGGGCCTGCATTCATTTCCAACGTCATAAAGGGACTGTGCAAGGGATTGGCCATAAAACAAAGGCTACACTGCGCCTATCACCCGCCGGCGGCAGGGGCTGTCGAGCGCAGAAATGGAATTCTGAAAAATAAAATTGCAAAGATCTGTGCGTCAACTGACCTTTCGTGGGTAGACGCGCTGCCTCTAGCGCTTCTAGCAATGAGATGTACACCAGACAGAATAACAAAGTTAAGCCCCCACGAGATTATATTTGGCCGACCCATGCAAATACCAGGCTATATGTCAACAGCCCCCCTTTCAGTAATGGACGACTTATTGCTATGTTACTGTAAAGAGTTAACACATGTCTTACGTTACCTCCACTGCCAGGTGCTGACGTCCCTTCCAGATGCAGTGACACCACCAGCCCACGACCTAAAAGCTGGTGACTGGATCGGGGTCAAAGCCCACACACGGAGGAATTGCTTGCAGCCGAGATGGAAGGGGCCCAGACAAGTCATCCTCACGACGGCCACAGCGGTGAAGTGTGACGGCATAGCTTCGTGGATTCATGCGTCACACACAAAGAAAGTAACGGACGGAGAAAGGACGCAACCGATTCAGATATCAGCCGCCGAGCCCAGCAGAGGATACCACCTTCGCTCCCACAGCAAACAGAAACATGACCAAGGAAGTTAATGATCAACGGACTGCTGGCTAAATGCAATGCTCCTGACAAATAGACTTCGATCTGTGTCAATACAAGCCTGCGGACAACGGTCCAGGATAGAATTAACTATTTTATGCCCGGGAGAAGACATAACTGCAACTCTGACCCTCCTGGTACCGAGGCCGCTATTGCTCAGTGAGCTAATACGTTTGATTTTCAATGACATTTTTTTTCCGGCGGGCCAAGAGCAAATTCCTGAGCAAGAGTTAACAGACCTACGTTTTGACATTCTCAATAGTTCTATTTTTGCGATACAGAGTACTGGTTCTAGCATTATTCAAAACCTTGAACACCATCCATTGTGCCGCTTTTGCAACAGAAATCACTAGTCCTAGACCTGTTCGAGACATTGAAAACTGAGAGAAGAGCAGTGGTTAAATGCTTGACTCTAGGAGCCAGCCAGCATAGCGCCAAGTGGAACAAGAATAAATTTAGGGCCTATTCACAAGACCGAGTGGACCAAGAATAAATTTAGGGCCTATTCACAAGAAGATTGCATAGCATACGGAAGGGAAAGTGATTCTTGCAATATTATTACCAGTTCCAGCGGTTATAGTAACAGCAGTTATAATAACATATTCTAATGAGCTTGAAATAGCACACCTCAATGGAAGGGTGGGGGATGGTAGTGATGGAACTGAGCCAACAAAAACACCAAGAGACTATGAACAAAATATAACAATGAACATTACTGGTGTGGGGGTGGATGTGAATAAAGGGGACCAAGAAGGATTGTGGGATACATACGAGGGGAACCAATATGTGGAAATGTTGAAACTGTATGTGACAATTTTGAATATATCTGACTGCTATGTTTGCACACACCTGCCCAGAGACACCACACATAGTTTAAAGTACAACGTCCTGCCATTATCCAAATGTGTAGGCTGTGTCCTTTTGCGAGACATGTTACAAAGTCAACACGGCATGTCTGTGTCAGTATCGATAGGTACACCCTCATCTGAAATACTGACTGTGGATCCCAGCGGTAGCAAGGGCTATAGCTATAGCAGAAGGACAACAGACCCCCCTCCCAGACCTAAGAGGATCCCTTGTATGAATATGCAGCCAACTAAGGGAGACTTAGAGATGCTAAAGGGATTTGACAGGACGTCCAGAAACAAGGAATGGAAGGGCAGGGCAGGTTGGGATGACATAGAAACAGGTCACTTGAAAATACCAAGGTTCAGGGTAGGGGAAGTTCCAGCCCCCTCCTGCATCCTCAAGGAAGAAGTAGTAACACCCAAGAGAGTGCCGGTTCTTCCAAAGGGAGCTACCAGAACATGCACCCTTTCAGAACTGCTGTCCAAAGACAATTGGAAGGAGTGCATCTCATTTGGATGTACCTTCGAGGAGGTCGCTCAAGGAGAGCAGGGCCTATTTGATTGCGAGGACAGAATAAACAAGATAAAAGGCATACCACCCATAAAGGCAGTTCCCCAGATTTACATGGGAATGAGCAGCTGTAACCACACAACCAGACTAACTCGAGTTAGGAGTCGTGACGAGCCGTCACCAGGTCTGGTAGGTTACAAAGGCCTTTTCTTTGTTTGTGGTCCATGGGCATACTTCTACCTGCCCCCAGGATGGTATGGAAGTTGCTACTTAGCATCCATCATCCCAAAAATGACCCACTTCACAAAATTAGTGCAAGCAGAAAAAACAAAGATGACACTGGTGAGGGCCAAGAGAACGGCTGCTTGGGTAGACCACGCGTTAACAGGTGTTGGGGCAATGGTTCCAATACTAGGCAATATCTATACTTCAGAACGGATACACCAGTTGTCCAGGATGATTGAAGATCTAGCGGACTCTACTACTGATGCCTTAGGAAATATAACAGAAGAGCTCACCTTGATGAGGGCTGTCGTAATTCAAAACCGGATTGCTCTCGATATGATTCTGGCCAAGGAGGGAGGAGTCTGTTCCGTCCTCCATGAGGCATCTCCCCCAACATCTTCCCTGGCTCAGAGCCAATGCTGTGTATTTATTCCGGATAACAGTGGGAATATAATAAAAGCCATAAAAAAAATTAAGGATATAAGAGATGAGGCCCACTGGATACACACAGGTAGTCTATGGGAAGATGTGATGAAATGGTTCACAGGCTGGGGCTCATGGATACTTGAGGCAGTCATAATAGTGGTAGCAGCTCTTTTGACACTGTGCCTCCTGATAAGAATATGCCCATCTTGTTGTGCAGCAATTTTCAGGTCCTGTGCCAACTGCATATTCAGGAAAGGTGGTTCACCACACCACACTCACAAGGATGAGGATGAGGATGAGGAACAGGAGATGATAAAGATGAATGACTTCTGATTAACATATGATTTAGTATCAGATTTGGGGATGACGAAGCAGACATTTATATGATACCAAATACATATGTTTTCAGGCCTATAGTCTTCTTTGAACTACTAAAGAAAGACACCAGCAGAAATCCACAGAATGGTCGCACGCTCCATTCTGTGTGTCAAGCCAGTTTCAGTCAGCTGCAACGTGCAGAGCAAACGCAAGGCTTCCGAGAAATGACATGCCAGCTTTCAGCTTTTAGCTTGCTATTGCTAAACATCATATCTCCCGTAAAGATGTCGACATGACCTGCCCTAGCTGGTCAAGTACGTGCCAAAATCCACGTACACTAGAAACACAGATTTCAGCTTTAGGGAAAAGCCCAAATCTGCTCTTGTAGATGACACGTGGGTAACAATGTTAGGGTGTAGGCACTCTTCGAGCCTTAAAAGGGTATCACACCATATGTGCACTTCACTGATTGGTCTAGCAGGTCATAGCCTGATCCAGATTACGTATGCTATGATGCACATCCTGTGAGGGCTTATACCTATAAAATGTCTCTGCACTGTCATACCAATTGGGCACTCAGTGAGCTTTGCTGAGGTCTCCGTGTGCACGTATATTGCATTGTGATTACTTTCTAATTGGGTTCCCAATAAATCTTGCATACTCAAACATGCTGAGAGCGAATTGTTTATTTTACTGTTGTCATTGATCTTTTATTCTTGCAGTTAAACATTGAGCTTCGACCATTGAAACTTAGCGAAAAAGGAAGACTGATTGGCGAATTACAAAGGAGAAATTCAAGTGAGACAATATATTTGTGCATGTGGAGATTATCTGTCAAGTTTCCATGTCTATACTAAGAATTGTGCATAAATTCAGTAAGTAGCGTCATGGTTTGCTGTTAGTCTATAATTTATCAGATCCCAATTTCTTTATTAGTCCTCACGTGTAGGACACATTTATACTCTATTGCTCAACACGCGTCACCTAAAATGTCTGTATTCGTTAATAAGGCAAACTTAGCTGTAGGTAGCGTGCACAAAATAACAAAGCATACTGTGCTATATCAGTTAGGCGCTCGAACATTACCTCTTGAAATGTGTAATTGTGTTTCCACGGGGGAAAGGACATCTGTGTCCCAGGGTGTGCACATAAAGAGAAAAAGGAAAAGGGGAGGGGGGAAGGCGGGGAGAGAGAAGGTGACGGTTTTAATACATTGCCCTCCTCGTATTATGGCCCTCTTTGCTTGAAACACAAAGAGCGTCCTTCGTTGTAGACGTTCTTTCTATCTTACCCG
The DNA here is from genome assembly GCF_964263255.1 of Lissotriton vulgaris. Classification (NCBI taxonomy): domain Eukaryota; kingdom Metazoa; phylum Chordata; class Amphibia; order Caudata; family Salamandridae; genus Lissotriton; species Lissotriton vulgaris. The sequence continues at coordinate 440,602,365 of NC_141685.1, read as the reverse complement.
CATTCACTGGCGAAGTACGCATCTGGTGCTGGCGCTGCCCCCGGATGCGGAAACTCGTCAGTATCGGGTTTTTTGTATAGTCCCGATCATGGACATAGTTGACAGACATTCTTCTGGGCCCATTGTTCCGAGCAACATAGAAAATGGACTTGAGTGGCATTACGCCTCCGTGTTTATATTATTAGGTCTTAGTAATTCAGCTACTATTTAAAATGTAGCTATATTTAGGGTCACACGAGTGTAATGTAATTGACTGATAATTCAATTGGTATTGTGTTGGTAGATGTTATGATTAATGATTTTAAATGTAAACCATGCGTGATGGTAAAAACCAATTTACTTGACAGAATAGAGATTATGTGTCAATATATTCTCCACATGTTAGTATTTATGACATTAGTCGGCATAAGGAAGGAGGGACCTCTTAGACAGCCATTTAGTTTTATTATATAATGGAACTATATGGGATCCATTTCTTTACCACTATGAAGTGATGCTGTAGAGCCCCTGCATTGATAGTTTACACAGAGAAAAAAAGATAAGGGGAATCCTTTGAGTGATTGGCAGAACAAATTAAGCAAAATGATGCCACTGCACATTGTCATTGAGACCCCGTTGGTGGGTTTTGAGTCTATTAACCCATCTTTGTTCTTTTTCGTAAAGGGTTCTTTCTGAATTTCCTGCTCTGTATGTTAACATCTCAATTACTGTCCATTTTAGATCTTCAACTTTGTGACCAGTTTCTACGAAGTGGGTGCAGAGTTTGGTGTTATTCTTTTTTGTTCTTATATTGCTCTTATGCTCCCCAATTCTGAGCTTGACTTTCCTGCAGGTCATTCCAATGTATTGTTTTCCACATGGGCATGTGATCATGTAGATCACATGTGTAGAATTGAAGGTGGTGTGTTGTCTCTGGGTCCAGAGTAACGTTTCTGAAAGTTGTAATGTTTTACTGGTCATTGTTGAGTTGCAAACTTGACACGATCCGCATGGATAATGGCCTGTAATTTTACTCATTGATGGATTTCTTACAATGTCTACTACAGGTTGTTGTCTTGGACGTGTATGTACAAGCAAGTCTCTTAAATTACGTGTTCTCCGATTTGCGAATCTTGGTTTTGGCCATTCGAGATTGCCTGAAGTTAGAATACGCCAGTTTTTATTGATCAGTTTCTGAACTTTGTATGTGGCCGGACAGTAAGTGGTGACACACGTGACGAGATCCTTAATAGGTTCTTTTGTAATGGTTTCAAGTAGGGCAGTTCTCGGCTGGTTATTTGCTCTCTTCCTGCATTTTGTAATCGTAGCTTTATTGTAGTCGCGATGCTCCAGTTTTTTAGTTAGATCTTGTGCCTGCGTTTTATAGTCCGTCTGCTGACTACAGTTCCTTTTGAGTCTAAGAAACTGACTGTACGGCAGGTTGTCTCTCAAGGGCTTTGGGTGGAAACTTTTGTATGATAGTAAACTATTTTTTGATGTTGGTTTTGTAACTATCTTAGTTTCGATTCGCCCGTTCTGTACAAAGATTGTTAGATCTAAAAAGTCTATACTGGTGTCATTGGCTGAAAAGTGAATTGCAAGCATTTGTCTCTTGTGTTAAGCCAATCCATGAATGATTTTAGGTCTTTATCTTTCTTCCAGAACATCAGAATATCATCGATGTAGCGCTTCCAATAAAGCACATTGGTAAAGAAAGGATTACTATCAGAGAAGATGTTGTTTCTTTCAAAATTGCTCACATATAATCCTGCCACCGAAGGGGCAAAAGCACTCCCCATGGAAGTTCCATGTTTCTGTAAGTAAAGCTGTCTGTCAAATTCAAAATAATTTTCAGTTAATGCCAAACGACAGCATTCTAGTACAAAGTGGCGTGGAGTACGATAGTTCCATTCTGATGAGAATACGGTGTCTTCTAATATTTGTAGTGTCTCTTGTTGTGGTAGGCTTGTGTATAGTGATTCTACATCGAGTCCTACCAACATCATTGTTGTACTGTCAAAGGGCATCTCATTAATTTGAGTAAACAGATACCGAGTGTCTTTCAGATAGGTAGGTGTTTGTTGAACCAAAGGTTTTAAGAATTGGTCGGCAAATTGCGATAGAGGCTCTAACACTCAGTCAAGTCAAGTCAAGAAGATTTATATAGCGCGCTACATACCCATAGGGTCTCAAGGCGCTTGAGGAAGGGTGGGGATTTACTTGTCGAATAACCACGTTTTGAGTTGTTTTCTAAATGCTAGGTGGTTCTGAGTAAGGCGAAGGTGAGTGGGAAGTGAGTTCCAGGTTTTAGCTGCCAGGTAGGAGAAGGATCTACCTCCCATGGTGGTTTTGTTGATGGGAGGTACAGTGGCAAGGGCTTGGTTGGAGGATCGTAGCTGGCGGGAGGGGGTGTAGAAGGAAAGTCGTGTGTTGAGGCATTCGGGTCCGATTTCGTAGAGTGCTTTGTGTGCGTGGGTTAGGAGCCGGAAAGTAATTCTCTTATTGATGGGGAGCCAGTGGAGGTTTTTCAGGTGACCAGAGATGTGTTCTTTACGCGGGATGTCTAATATGAGCCTGGCTGAGGCGTTCTGGATGCGTTGGAGTTTATTCTGGAGTTTTGCGGTGGTACCGGCGTAGAGGGTGTTACCGTAGTCCAGTCGGCTTGTGACCAGAGCGTGGGTGACTGTTTTTCTAGTTTCGGTGGGGATCCAGCGAAATGTTTTTTTGAGCATGCGAAGGATGTTGAAGCAAGATGAAGAAACGGCGTTGACTTGTCTGTTCATCGAGAGTGAGGAGTCCAGGATGACGCCTAGGTTCCGTGCGTGGTCCGTCGGAATGGGTGCTTTTCCGAGGGCCTCTGGCCACCAAGAGTCATCCCAGGCGGAGGGGGAGGTGCCTAGGATGAGGACTTCTGTTTTGTCTGAGTTCAGTTTCAGACGGCTGTGCTTCATCCATTCGGCTACTTCTTTCATTCCTTCATGCAGGTTGGTTTTGGCGGTGTTAGGGTCTCTGGTGAGTGATAGGATCAGTTGAGTGTCGTCGGCGTAGGAGATGATGTTGAGGTTGTGTTGGCGTGCGATGACCGCGAGGGGGCTCATGTATACGTTGAAGAGGGTGGGGCTGAGGGAAGATCCTTGTGGTACGCCGCAGATGACTTCAGTGGCTTCTGACTTGAATGGTGGAAGGCGGACTCTCTGGGTTCTTCCGGTGAGGAACGAGGTGACCCATTCCAGTGCTTTTCCTTGGATTCCGACGTTTCTGAGGCGTTGTAAAAGGGTGCTATGACAGACCGTGTCGAAGGCTGCGGAGAGGTCGAGGAGGATGAGGGCGACTGTGTCTCCATTGTCCAGTAGTGTTCGAATGTCGTCTGTTGCTGCGATGAGGGCGGTTTCAGTGCTGTGCTTGGCTCGGAAGCCGGATTGTGAGGAGTCGAGGGATTTGTTGGTTTCGAGGAATGCGGTGAGCTGGTTGTTGATCGCTTTCTCGATGACTTTGGCCGGGAATGAAAGGAGTGAGATGGGGCGGTAGTTTTTGAGTTTGGTGGGGTCAGCTGTGGGTTTCTTCAGGAGGGCGCTGAGTTCGGCATGTTTCCAGCTTTCCGGGAAGGTTGCGGAGTTGAGGGAGCAGTTGATGACGTCTCGGAGGTGCGGTGCAATAATGGAGTCTGCTTTGTTAAAGATGTGGTGAGGGCATGGGTCTGTGGGGGATCCTGAGTGGATAGAGTTCATCAGACGGATGGTGTCCTCAGTGGAGATTGGCTTCCAGTCATTGAGGATGTTCAGGGGGGGTGGGGGTCCTGCGGGGGGTTGGGAGAGTTGGTCTTCGGGTCGGTTGTCGAAGCTGTTGTGGATGTCTGCAATTTTGTTGTGGAAGAATGAGGCTAGGGAGTCGCAGAGGGCTTGAGAGGGGGTGATGTCGTTGGAGTTGGCTGAAGGGTTGGTAAATTCCTTGACGATGTTGAATAATTCCTTGCTGTTGTGGGCGTTGTTATCCAGTCTGTCCTTGAAAGCGGCTTTCTTGGCATTCCGAATTAGTTGGTGGTGTATGCGGGTGGCGTTTTTGAAGGCGTCCTTGGTGCTGGTGGTTGGGTCTTTTTTCCAGGCCTTCTCAAGGGAGCGACAGAGTTTCTTGGATTTCTTAAGATCATTGTTGAACCAGGAGGCTTTCTTCCTGCTTACTTTGATTTGTCGTTTTTTCAGTGGTGCTAGGATGTCGGCGCTGTTGGATAGCCATTGGGTGAAGTTGGTTGCTGCTTGGTCTGGGTTTGAGGAGTGGGCTGGGGGGTTTTGAAGAAGCGATGAGGAGATCTGGTCGATGGTGATTTTGTTCCAGTTTCTTTGCAGAGTAGGTTGAGGATGGTTGTTGGATGTGGGTTTGTTGTAGGTAAAGTGAACACAGCTGTGGTCAGTCCAAAGGAGAGCTGTGGTGTGGCTGAAGGAGATATGTTTGCTGGAGGTGAAGATGGGGTCGAGTGTGTGACCTGCGATGTGGGTGGGGGTAGTGACAAGCTGTTTAAGTCCGAGGTTGGCGAGGTTGTCCAAAAGGGTGGTGGTGTTGCGGTCGTTGTTCTTTTCAAGGTGAAAGTTGAGGTCTCCCAAAAGGATGTAGTCCTTGGAGGGGAGCGCGTGTGGAGTGATGAAGTCCGTGATGTCTTCACTAAATTGTGCGCGGGGTCCTGGTGGCCTGTAGAGGAGGGTGCCTCTGAGTGTGGTCTTGGGGTCGATGTGGATTTGGAAGTGAAGGTGTTCAGAATTGGCGAGATTGATGTCTGAGCTGGTTGAGATACGGAGGGATTTCTTGTGGACGATAGCGATGCCTCCTCCTGTGTGGCCTGTGCGGTCCTTGCGAATGATTTTATATCCTTCCGGGATGGCAATGGTGATGTCTGGGGCTGATGCGGCGTTCATCCATGTTTCTGTTAGGAAGGCGACGTCCGGAGAGATGGTGTCTAGTAGATTCCAGAGGTCAATGGCGTGCCTGTGGACCGAGCGGGTGTTGAGCAGGATGCATTGTAGGTTGTTGGGGTCGGCTATCTGTTGTGTGTTCGTAGAAGAGGAGTTGTTTTTGGTGCCGTCGAACTTGCAGGAGTTACAGGAAAAGGGTCCATTGGTGTATCCAGGGGCGGCTTGGAAGCAGGTGGGGGAACGGCTGGGGTTGAGGGCTAGGAGGGTGGTGGCATCGTAAGTAATGCGGGGAGGGAGGGTAATACGTGGACCAGGGGGTCTGGTGCTGGGCACGGTCCAGGCGCGGACGGGCGTAGACGGGCTTACCTTTGGCGCACCTTCGGCGCGACTGGGGCGCGAACGCTGCGCGTGGACGCTGCGCGTGGACGCTGCGCGCAAATGCAGCGGTCATATATGGATGGTGAAGGGGGGAGGGGCGAGGGCCGCTCAGCTGGGAGGCGGGGCGGGCTCAAGGGAACGGAGCACAACAACAACAAAAACAAAATGGAGGGGAGGGCAGAGCAGGGCGCCGGGGGATATCGCTGAAATAATGTGCAGGTCAATATCAGAGCAAGCCAGCAAAGCAGCGACCAAGCAATCTAAACGCTAGTAAATTCCTGGCGCTATTAAACAAACTTTGTCACAATGCAGCGTAATGATATGATACCACGTCTCAGCACAGAGACAGGGGAGCGACCACTCAGGGCAGGAGCGAAGAGTGGATCACAGCGCTGCGAGGTCAGGGGACGCTGTATATTGGTAGTGGGAGGGCGGCTCAGCTGGGAGGCGGGGCGGGCTCAAGGGAACGGAGCACAACAACAACAAAAACAAAATGGAGGTGAGGGCAGAGCAGGGCGCCAAGGGATATCGCTGAAATAATGTGCAGGTCAATATCAGAGCAAGCCAGCAAAGCAGCGACCAAGCAATCTAAACGCTAGTAAATTCCTGGCGCTATTAAACAAACTTTGTCACAATGCAGCGTAATGATACGATACCACGTCTCAGCACAGAGACAGGGGAGCGACCACTTAGGGCAGGAGCGAAGAGTGGATCACAGCGCTGCGAGGTCAGGGGACGCTGTATATTGGTAGTGGGAGGGCGGCTCAGCTGAGAGGCGGGGCGGGCTCAAGGGAACGGAGCACAACAACAACAAAAACAAAATGGAGGGGAGGGCAGAGCAGGGCGCCGGGGGATATCGCTGAAATAATGTGCAGGTCAATATCAGAGCAAGCCAGCAAAGCAGCGACCAAGCAATCTAAACGCTAGTAAATTCCTGGCGCTATTAAACAAACTTTGTCACAATGCAGCGTAATGATACGATACCACGTCTCAGCACAGAGACAGGGGAGCGACCACTCAGGGCAGGAGCGAAGAGTGGATCACAGCGCTGCGAGGTCAGGGGACGCTGTATATTGGGAGTGGGAGGGCGGCTCAGCTGGGAGGCGGGGCGGGCTCAAGGGAACGGAGCACAACAACAACAAAAACAAAATGGAGGGGAGGGCAGAGCAGGGCGCCGGGGGATATCGCTGAAATAATGTGCAGGTCAATATCAGAGCAAGCCAGCAAAGCAGCGACCAAGCAATCTAAACGCTAGTAAATTCCTGGCGCTATTAAACAAACTTTGTCACAATGCAGCGTAATGATACGATACCACGTCTCAGCACAGAGACAGGGGAGCAACCACTCAGGGCAGGAGCGAAGAGTGGACTGAGACTATCCCCGATACTATGGGTCGGCCTGGTGGGGGCAATCTATTCTTATGCGTTTTTGGTAGAGAATAGAAAAAAGGAGTTTTTGGTTCCTTTGTGATTAGGTATTCAGCCTATTTTTTCGATATCCAGGCATTTGTCTCTGCTTCATAGACCATCATTGAGATAGAATTCTTCAACCTCGGTGTTGGATCAGAAATTATTCTTGAATAGAATCTCTCATCAGACAATAAAGTGAGGCATTGTTGTTTGTAGCCATCCTTGTTGAGGATGACTATTCCTCCACCCTTATCTGCGGATTTTATGACAATTTCATCGTTGTGACGTAGTTCATCCAGGGCTTGTCGTTCTTTTTTAGTTAAATTTTGGAAGGTATGGTTGTTCTCCATATTCATCTCATCTATGCCTTTCAAGATCGCTTGCTCAAAAGTTTGGATCTCAATGGGTACAGCAGTATTTGGAGGATTGAAAGTGAACTTTCTCTTTAAGTTAGTGTCTCCAATCTCTGTTCTTGGATTGGTGTTGTTAAAAAATGCTTTTAGTTTCAAGGTACGGCAGAACTCAGCCAGTTCGCATTTCAACTTGAAAGTGTCTTTGTTGAGGACACTGGTCTGGTCTTTGGAGAGGTGCAGCTCTGTTAAATTGATAATCAATGATTGCTCTTGCTGGTCCCTGGTTTCTCCGTAGTCATGCTGCGGGTTTGTATGTTTTTTTGTTGGTCCTGCCAGGTGAGGGTTTTGTGGCGCCCCCTTTGTTGTTGATTCAGAAAAGGGGGTGGTGATGAACAGAGTGTCTGAATTAAGCAGACCACTCTTACCCAGTCCAAAGATCAGGGCTTGATCCATCACCGTTATTTATCTCACTGCCCCATCCCAGCTCAGAACCTGGCTATATGCAAATCAGTCTGTCCCTGGCCCAGTGCATCATGGGAACAGGGCAGACTAAACTACCAAGCCAATTCTTCACCAGAAAGGAGACAAGCTTCCGGGGACCGGTTTCTGGCATTTCAGCCGTCTTCGGCCCGGCTTGCTTGAATCCTGATGGAGCAGTGAGAAAGGGACTCATGTCTGAGTATACCCTGCCACACCTATAGTGGCCAAAAACGATTCAGAAAAGGGGGTGGTGATGAACAGAGTGTCTGAATTAAGCAGACCACTCTTACCCAGTCCAAAGATCAGGGCTTGATCCATCACCGTTATTTATCTCACTGCCCCATCCCAGCTCAGAACCTGGCTATATGCAAATCAGTCTGTCCCTGGCCCAGTGCATCATGGGAACAGGGCAGACTAAACTACCAAGCCAATTCTTCACCAGAAAGGAGACAAGCTACCGGGGACCGGTTTCTGGCATTTCAGCCGTCTTCGGTCCGGCTTGCTTGAATCCTGATGGAGCAGTGAGAAAGGGACTCATGTCTGAGTATACCCTGCCACACCTATAGTGGCCAAAAACGATTCAGAAACCGGTCCCCGGTAGCTTGTTTCCTTCCCAGTATAAGAATTGGCTTGGTAGTTTGGTCTGCCCTGTTCCCATGATGCACTGGGCCAGGGACAGACTAATTTGCATATAGCCAGGTTCTGAGCTGGAATGGTGCAGTGAGCTAAAAAACGGTGATGGATCAAGCCCTGATCTTTGGACTGGGTAAGAGTGGTCTGCTTAATTCAGACACTCTGTTCATCACCACCCCCTTTTCTGAACCCTTTGTTGTTGGCCTCTTCCTCAAAAAGGCTGCTGGTTTGAATTATCTGTTCCTTGCATTTGCATACCCATCATTTGGGGCATATGTGACATACCATTATTGTAAGGATTCATCCATGCTCCAAAAGGTGGCATGTACGGTTGGAAATAGGGAATTTGGTTGCTATTGTACCCCCTGCCAGTGAAGTTCTGTCTTGGTCGTCTATTGCCTCTTTTATAGCGAAACTGGCGGTAGTTATTCCTTCCCCTCTTAGATGTTGAATCTTCTGATCCATCATCTGAACCATCAGTCGAGTTCCACCCTCCAGAGTCTTTGTCAGAGTCTTGATCTGGTGGTGAATATTCCTCCTTGGTGTAGGGATGCATTTTCTCTTGACTGAATCTTTTTAAGTCTTTAGCAAGTTTTTGTAATTTATTTTGCATTAAATATTCATGTGTCTCACTCATTTCTTTATTAATTTCATCAAGTCTCTTTTTAAAGGCTGTTGGGGATATACCTTTCCTTAATTCATTCTCGCAAGTTTGTATTTGCGTCAGAAGTGCATCTGATAGTCTTTTCGCAGTTTTAACGATGAGGACCAGATAGTCAAGGGTACATTTCCATGATATAGAAGACCAGTCACGTCTAAATGCTAAATCATGGAGAAAAATCCTTGGTGCATTATTGACCCACAGGCCCCTTGGTGCAGATTTCGATCTCAAATACTCCGTCATAATGATGCCATGGATGGCTGTTCTAATTTGATCTCGTTTTTTCTCTGACAGGCTATCCCAATCATCGGTTTGTGCTAAAGCTTGGGTTAATTCTGCGTTTTGTAGTAAAGGTTGTGCCGCTAATATTTCACTTATGTCATTATCCGTGTAACTCAAGCCAAGGTTGTCTTCCATGTTGTAGTTTCAAGTGAATTCTTATGGTTGCTACCAGATGATAGCTTCTGTTTTGCTCCCGCAGCTGTGCGCTGCTTAATATTCTACAAATCAAAAGGTAGGGAGGAGGAATATGTGTCTAGTCTGTTCCCCGAGTAATGTTATTTTTATCATAGGTGGACATAGACACTTGTAACTGCGTTACGCACAGTTGTGTAGATAACCCTCATAAACGCTATGTATTTAGGTGATGCGGTTTATGTTGATTCTCCACCCCACGTAGACGTTGCGGCATTTATCATTGGGTCATCATTTGTGCTGTATGCCTACCTCAAGCCTGAGGTCAACTCTGGAGTAACGCAGCTATGTCCAGAGAAAAAGGTGAAGCCACAATGGAGGATTACTATGTTAAAAGACACACCTACGTCAAAAGATCGATTTATTGTAAAGCTGATGTGATGTGTCATTAAAATTCATGTGGGTATACTCTTGGACCTAGTTACTGGGTCCTAGTATATCACTTCAAAAAGACAAACTGACAACATGTTTCTGCTCCTTTTGGCCCAGCCGGGTCTGTGGAGCATTCGTCAGGACAAACACAAAAATTAAAATTATACTCACATCCTTTTTGTGTGGTATTTTAGTGGATCATTGCTCTCACTGTGGTATAGAAGGTTCTATTAAACCTGGAGGAAAAAACATAAATCAGCTATATTTATATTGTTCTGTGGCCCGTGCACCTATCAGTGTATATCAGTTAATCACACTTCATTCAAAACATTTTTTTTAAATACACTAATGTTTTCATGTTCATTCATTGAAACTTAGCGAAAAAGGAAGACTGATTGGCGAATTACAAAGGAGAAATTCAAGTGAGACAATACATTTGTGCATGTGGAGATTATCTGTCAAGTTTCCATGTCTATACTAAGAATTGTGCATAAATTCAGTAAGTAGCGTCATGGTTTGCTGTTAGTCTATAATTTATCAGATCCCAATTTCTTTATTAGTCCTCACGTGTAGGACACATTTATACTCTATTGCTCAACACGCGTCACCTAAAATGTCTGTATTCGTTAATAAGGCAAACTTAGCTGTAGGTAGCGTGCACAAAATAACAAAGCATACTGTGCTATATCAATTAGGCGCTCGAACATTACCTCTTGAAATGTGTAATTGCGTTTCCACGGGGGAAAGGACATCTGTGTCCCAGGCTGTGCACATAAAGAGAAAAAGGAAAAGGGGAGGGGGGAAGGCGGGGAGAGAGAAGGTGACGGTTTTAATACATTACCCTCCTCGTATTATGGCCCTCTTTGCTTGAAACACGAAGAGCGTCCTTCGTTGTAGACGTTCTTTCTATCTTACCCGCATTCACTGGCGAAGTCCGCATCTGGTGCTGGCGCTGCCCCCGGATGCGGAAACTCGTCAGTATCGGGTTTTTTTGTATAGTCCCGATCATGGACATAGTTGACAGACATTCTTCTGGGCCCATTGTTCCGAGCAACATAGAAAATGGACTTGAGTGGCATTACCCCTCCATGTTTATATTATTAGGTCTTAGTAATTCAGCTACTATTTTAAATGTACCTATATTTAGGGGCACACGAGCGTAATTTAATTGACTGATGATTCAATTGGTATTGTGTTGGTAGATGTTATGATTAATGATTTTAAATTTAAATCATGCGTGATGGTAAAAACCAATTTACTTGACAGAATAGAGATTATGTGACAATATATTCTCCACATGTTAGTATTTATGACATTAGTCGGCATAAGGAAGGAGGGACCTCTTAGACAGCCATTTAGTTTTATAATATAATGGAACTATATGGGATCCATTTCTTTACCACTATGAAGTGATGCTTTAGAGCCCCTGCATTGCTAGTTTACACAGAGAAAAAAGATAAGGGGAATCCTTTGAGTGATTGGCAGAACAAATTAAGCAAAATGATGCCACTGCACATTGTCATTGAGACCCCGTTGGTGGGTTTTGAGTCTATTAACCCATCTTTGTTCTTTTTCGTAAAGGGTTCTTTCTGAATTTCCTGCTCTGTATGTTAACATCTCAATTACTGTCCATTTTAGATCTTCAAATTTGTGACCAGTTTCTACGAAGTGGTTGCAGAGTTTGGTGTTATTCTTTTTTGTTCTTATATTGCTCTTATGCTCCCCAATTCTGAGCTTGACTTTCCTGCAGGTCATTCCAATGTATTGTTTTCCACATGGGCATGTGATCATATAGATCACATGTGTAGAATTGCAGGTGGTGTGTTGTCTCTGGGTCCAGAGTAACGTTTCTGAAAGTTGTAATGTTTTACTGGTCATTGTTGAGTTGCAAACTTGACACGATCCGCATGGATAATGGCCTGTAATTTTACTCATTGATGGATTTCTTACAATGTCTACTACTGGTTGTTGTCTTGGACGTGTATGTACAAGCAAGTCTCTTAAATTACGTGTTCTCCGATTTGCGAATCTTGGTTTTGGCCATTTGAGATTGCCTGAAGTTAGAATACACCAGTTTTTATTGATCAGTTTCTGAACTTTGTATGTGGCCGGACAGTAAGTGGTGACACACGTGACAAGATCCTTAATAGGTTCTTTTGTAATGGTTTCAAGTAGGGCAGTTATCGGCTGGTTATTTGCTCTCTTCATGCATTTTGTAATCGTAGCTTTATTGTAGTCGCGATGCTCCAGTTTTTTAGTTAGATCTTGTGCCTGCGTTTTATAGTCCGTCTGTTGACTACAGTTCCTTTTGAGTCTAAGAAACTGACTGTACGGCAGGTTGTCTCTCAAGGGCTTTGGGTGGAATCTTTTGTATGATAGTAAACTATTTTTTGATGTTGGTTTTGTAAATGTCTTAGTTTCGATTCGCCCGTTCTGTACAAAGATTGTTAGATCTAAAAAGTCTATACTGGTGTCATTGGCTGAAAAAGTGAATTGCAAGCATTTGTCTCTTGTGTTAAGCCAATCCATGAATGATTTTAGGTCTTTATCTTTCTTCCAGAACATCAGAATATCATCGATGTAGCGCTTCCAATAAAGCACATTGGTAAAGAAAGGATTACTATCAGAGAAGATGTTGTTTCTTTCAAAATTGCTCACATATAATCCTGCCACCGAAGGGGCAAAAGCACTCCCCATGGAAGTTCCATGTTTCTGTAAGTAAAGCTGTCCGTCTAATTCAAAATAATTTTCAGTTAATGCCAAACGACAGCATTCTAGTACAAAGTGGCGTGGAGTACGATAGTTCCATTCTGATGAGAATACGGTGTCTTCTAACATTTGTAGTGTCTCTTGTTGTGGTAGGCTCGTGTATAGTGATTCTACATCGAGTCCTACCAACATCATTGTTGTACTGTCAAAGGGCATCTCATTAATTTGAGTAAGCAGATCCCGAGTGTCTTTTAGATAGGTAGGTGTTTGTTGAACCAAAGGTTTTAAGAATTGGTCGGCAAATTGCGATAGAGGCTCTAACACTGAGCCTATCCCCGATACTATGGGTCGGCCTGGTGGGGGCAATCTATTCTTATGCGTTTTTGGTAGAGAATAGAAAAAAGGAGTTTTTGGTTCCTTTGTGATTAGGTATTCAGCCTCTTTTTTCGATATCCAGGCATTTGTCTCTGCTTCATAGACCATCATTGAGATAGAATTCTTCAACCTCGGTGTTGGATCAGAAATTATTATTGAATAGAATCTCTCATCAGACAATAAAGTGAGGCACTGTTGTTTGTAGCCATCCTTGTTGAGGATGACTATTCCTCCACCCTTATCTGCGGGTTTTATGACAATTTCATCGTTGTGACGTAGTTCATCCAGGGCTTTTTTAGTTAAATTTTGGAAGGTATGGTTGTTCTCCATATTCATCTCATCTATGCCTTTCAAGATCGCTTGCTCAAAAGTTTGGATCTCAATGGGTACAGCAGTATTTGGAGGATTGAAAGTGGACTTTCTCTTTAAGTTAGTGTCTCCAATCTCTGTTCTTGGATTGGTGTTGTTAAAAAATGCTTTTAGTTTCAAGGTACGGCAGAACTCAGCCAGTTCACATTTCAACTTGAAAGTGTCTAATGTTGGAGTAGGCACAAATCCAAGTCCTTTGTTGAGGACACTGGTCTGGTCTTTGGAGAGGTGCAGCTCCGTTAAATTGATAATCAATGATTGCTCTTGCTGGTCCCTGGTTTCTCCGTAGTCATGCTGCAGGTTTGTATGTTTCTTTGTTGGTCCTGCCAGGTGAGGGTTTTGTCGCGCCCCCTTTGTTGTTGGCCTCTTCCTAAAAAAGGCTGCTGGTTTGAATTATCTGTTCCTTGCATTTGCATACCCATCATTTGGGGCATATGTGACATACCATTATTGTAAGGATTCATCCATGCTCTAAAAGGTGGCAGGTACGGTTGGAAATAGGGAATTTGGTTGCTATTGTACCCCCTGCCAGTGAAGTTCTGTCTTGGTCGTCTATTGCCTCTTTTATAGCGAAACTGGCGGTAGTTATTCCTTCCCCTCTTAAATGTTGAATCTTCTGATCCATCATCTGAACCATCAGTCGAGTTCCACCCTCCAGAGTCTTTGTCAGAGTCTTGATCTGGTGGTGAATATTCCTCCTTGGTGTAGGGATGCATTTTCTCTTGACTGAATCTTTTTAAGTCTTTAGCAAGTTTTTGTAATTTAATTTGCATTAAATATTCATGTGTCTCACTCATTTCTTTATTAATTTCATCAAGTCTCTTTTTAAAGGCTGTTGGGGATATGCCTTTCCTTAATTCATTCTCGCAAGTTTATATTTGCGTCAGAAGTCCATCTGATAGTCTTTTCGCAGTTTTTTTCGATGAGGACCAGATAGTCAAGGGTACATTTCCATGATATAGAAGACCAGTCACGTCTAAATGCTAAATCATGGAGAAAAATCCTTGGTGCATTATTGACCCACAGGCCCCTCGGTGCAGATTTCGATCTCAAATACTCCGTCATAATGATGCCATGGATAGCTGTTCTTATGCCGACTAATGTCATAAATACTAACATGTGGAGAATATATTGACACATAATCTCTATTCTGTCAAGTAAATTGGTTTTTACCATCACGCATGGTTTACATTTAAAATCATTAATCATAACATCTACCAACACAACACCAATTGAATCATCAGTCAATTACATTACGCTCGTGTGACCCTAAATATAGCTACATTTAAAATAGTAGCTGAATTACTAAGACCTAATAATATAAACACGGAGGGGTAATGCCACTCAAGTCCATTTTCTATGTTGCTCGGAACAATGGGCCCAGAAGAATGTCTGTCAACTATGTCCATGATCGGGACTATACAAAAAACCCGATACTGATGAGTTTCCGCATCCGGGGGCAGCGCCAGCACCAGATGCGGACTTCGCCAGTGAATGCGGGTAAGATAGAAAGAACGTCTACAACGAAGGACGCTCTTCGTGTTTCAAGCAAAGAGGGCCATAATACGAGGAGGGTAATGTATTAAAACTGTCACCTTCTCTCTCCCCGCCTTCCCCCCTCCCCTTTTCCTTTTTCTCTTTATGTGCACAGCCTGGGACACAGATGTCTTTTCCCCCGTGGAAACGCAATTTCACATTTCAAGAGGTAATGTTCGAGCGCCTAATTGATATAGCACAGTATGCTTTGTTATTTTGTGCACGCTACCTACAGCTAAGTTTGCCTTATTAACGAATACAGACATTTTAGGTGACGCGTGTTGAGCAATAGAGTATAAATGTGTCCTACACGTGAGGACTAATAAAGAAATTGGGATCTGATAAATTATAGACTAACAGCAAACCATGACGCTACTTACTGAATTTATGCACAATTCTTAGTATAGACATGGAAACTTGACAGATAATCTCCACATGCACAAATGTATTGTCTCACTTGAATTTCTCCTTTGTAATTCGCCAATCAGTCTTCCTTTTTCGCTAAGTTTCAATGAATGAACATGAAAACATTAGTGTATTTAAAAAATTTTTTTGAATGAAGTGTGATTAACTGATATACACGGATAGGTGCACGGGCCACAGAACAATATAAATATAGCTGATTTATGTTTTTTCCTCCAGGTTTAATAGAACCTTCTATACCACAGTGAGAGCAATGATCCACTAAAATACCACACAAAAAGGGTGTGAGTATAATTTTAATTTTTGTGTTTGTCCTGACGAATGCTCCACAGACCCGGCTGGGCCAAAAGGAGCAGAAACATGTTGGCAGTTTGTCTTTTTGAAGTGATATACTAGGACCCAGTAACTAGGTCCAAGAGTATACCCACATGAATTTTAATGACACATCACATCAGCTTTACAATAAATCGATCTTTTGACGTAGGTATGTCTTTTAACATAGTAATCCTCCATTGTGGCTTCACCTTTTTCTCTGGACACTGCTGCGTTACTCCAGAGTTGACCTCAGGCTTGAGGTAGGCATACAGCACAAATGATGACCCAATGATAAATGCCGCAACGTCTACGTGGGGCGGAGAATCAACATAAACCGCATCACCTAAATACATAGCGTTTATGAGGGTTATCTACACAACTGTGCGTAACGCAGTTACAAGTGTCTATGTCCACCTATGATAAAAATAACATTACTCGGGGAACAGACTAGACACATATTCCTCCTCCCTACCTTTTGATTTGTAGAATATTAAGCAGCGCACAGCTGCGGGAGCAAAACAGAAGCTATCATTTGGTAGCAACCATAAGAATTCACTTGAAACTACAACATGGAAGACAACCTTGGCTTGAGTTACACAGAGAATGACATAAGTGAAATATTAGCGGCACAACCTTTACTACAAAACACAGAATTAACCCAAGCTTTAACACAAACCGATGATTGGGATAGCCTGTCAGAGAAAAAACGAGATCAAATTAGAACAGCCATCCATGGCATCATTATGCCGGAGTATTTGAGATCGAAATCTGCACCAAGGGGCCTGTGGGTCAATAATGCACCAAGGATTTTTCTCCATGATTTAGCATTTAGACGTGACTGGTCTTCTATATCATGGAAATGTACCCTTGACTATCTGGTCCTCATCGTTAAAACTGCGAAAAGACTATCAGATGCACTTCTGACGCAAATACAAACTTGCGAGAATGAATTAAGGAAAGGTATATCCCCAACAGCCTTTAAAAAGAGACTTGATGAAATTAATAAAGAAATGAGTGAGACACATGAATATTTAATGCAAAATAAATTACAAAAACTTGCTAAAGACTTAAAAAGATTCAGTCAAGAGAAAATGCATCCCTACACCAAGGAGGAATATTCACCACCAGATCAAGACTCTGACAAAGAGTCTGGAGGGTGGAACTTGACTGATGGTTCAGATGATGGATCAGAAGATTCAACATCTAAGAGGGGAAGGAATAACTACCGCCAGTTTCGCTATAAAAGAGGCAATAGACGACCAAGACAGAACTTCACTGGCAGGGGGTACAATAGCAACCAAATTCCCTATTTCCATTCGTACATGCCACCTTTTGGAGCATGGATGAATCCTTACAATAATGGTATGTCACATATGCCCCAAATGATGGGTATGCAAATGCAAGGAACAGATAATTCAAACCAGCAGCCTTTTTTAGGAAGAGGCCAACAACAAAGGGGGCGCCACAAAACCCTCACCTGGCAGGACCAACAAAGAAACATACAAACCCGCAGCATGACTACGGAGAAACCAGGGACCAGCAAGAGCAATCATTGATTATCAATTTAACGGAGCTGCACCTCTCCAAAGACCAGACCAGTGTCCTCAACAAAGGACTTGGATTTGTGCCTACTCCAACATTAGACACTTTCAAGTTGAAATGCTAACTGGCTGAGTTCTGCCGTACCTTGAAACTAAAAGCATTTTTTAACAACACCAATCCAAGAACAGAGATTGGAGACACTAACTTAAAGAGAAAGTCCACTTTCAATCCTCCAAATACTGCTGTACCCATTGAGATCCAAACTTTTGAGCAAGCGATCTTGAAAGGCATAGATGAGATGAATATGGAGAACAACCATACCTTCCAAAATTTAACTAAAAAAGAACGACAAGCCCTGGATGAACTACGTCACAACGATGAAATTGTCATAAAACCCGCAGATAAGGGTGGAGGAATAGTCATCCTCAACAAGGATGGCTACAAACAACAGTGCCTCACTTTATTGTCTGATGAGAGATTCTATTCAAGAATAATTTCTGATCCAACACCGAGGTTGAAGAATTCTATCTCAATGATGGTCTATGAAGCAGAGACAAATGCCTGGATATCAAAAAAAGAGGCTGAATACCTAATCACAAAGGAACCAAAAACTCCTTTTTTCTATTCTCTACCAAAAACGCATAAGAAGAGATTGCCCCCACCAGGCCGACCCATAGTATCGGGGATAGGCACAGTGTTAGAGCCTCTATCGCAATTTGCCGACCAATTCTTAAAACCTTTGGTTCAACAAACACCTACCTATCTGAAAGACACTCGGGATCTGCTTACTCAAATTAATGAGATGCCCTTTGACAGTACAACATTGATGTTGGTAGGACTCGATGTAGAATCACTGTACACGAGCCTACCACAACAAGAGACACTACAAATGTTAGAAGACACCGTATTCTCATCAGAATGGAACTATCGTACTCCACGCCACTTTGTACTAGAATGCTGTCGTTTGGCATTAACTGAAAATTATTTTGAATTTGACGGACAGCTTTACTTACAGAAACATGGAACTTCCATGGGGAGTGCTTTTGCCCCTTCGGTGGCAGGATTATATGTGAGCAATTTTGAAAGAAACAACATCTTCTCTGATAGTAATCCTTTCTTTACCAATGTGCTTTATTGGAAGCGCTACATCGATGATATTCTGATGTTCTGGAAGAAAGATAAAGACCTAAAATCATTCATGGATTGGCTTAACACAAGAGACAAATGCTTGCAATTCACTTTTTCAGCCAATGACACCAGTATAGACTTTTTAGATCTAACAATCTTTGTACAGAACGGGCGAATCGAAACTAAGACATTCACAAAACCAACATCAAAAAATAGTTTACTATCATACAAAAGTTTCCACCCAAAGCCCTTGAGAGACAACCTGCCGTACAGTCAGTTTCTTAGACTCAAAAGGAACTGTAGTCAACAGACGGACTATAAAACGCAGGCACAAGATCTAACTAAAAAACTGGAGCATCGCGACTACAATAAAGCTACAATTGCAAAATGTAGGAAGAGAGCAAATAACCAGCCGAGAACTGCCCTACTTGAAACCATTACAAAAGAACCTATTAAGGATCTCGTCACGTGTGTCACCACTTACTGTCCGGCCACATACAAAGTTCAGAAACTGATCAATAAAAACTGGCGTATTCTAACTTCAGGCAATCTCGAATGGCCAAAACCAAGATTCGCAAATCGGAGAACACGTAATTTAAGAGACTTGCTTGTACATACACGTCCAAGACAACAACCTGTAGTAGACATTGTAAGAAATCCATCAATGAGTAAAATTACAGGTCATTATCCATGCGGATCGTGTCAAGTTTGCAACTCAACAATGACCAGTAAAACATTACAACTTTCAGAAACGTTACTCTGGACCCAAAGACATTACACCACCTGCAATTCTACACATGTGATCTACATGATCACATGCCCATGTGGAAAACAATACATTGGAATGACCTGCAGGAAAGTCAAGCTCAGAATTGGGGAGCATAAGAGCAATATAAGAACAAAAAAGAATAACACCAAACTCTGCACCCACTTCGTAGAAACTGGTCACAAAGTTGAAGATCTAAAATGGACAGTAATTGAGATGTTAACATACAGAGCAGGAAATTCAGAAAGAACCCTTTACGAAAAAGAACAAAGATGGGTTAATAGACTCAAAACCCACTAACGGGGTCTCAATGGCAATGTGCAGTGGCATCATTTTGCTTAATTTGTTCTGCCAATCACTCAAAGGATTCCCCTTATCTTTTTTCTCTGTGTAAACTATGAATGCAGGGGCTCTACAGCATCACTTCATAGTGGTAAAGAAATTGATCCCATATAGTTCCATTATATTATAAAACTAAATGGCTGTCTAAGAGGTCCCTCCTTCCTTATGCCGACTAATGTCATAAATACTAACATGTGGAGAATATATTGACACATAATCTCTATTCTGTCAAGTAAATTGGTTTTTACCATCACGCATGGTTTACATTTAAAATCATTAATCATAACATCTACCAACACAATACCAATTGAATCATCAGTCAATTACATTACGCTTGTGTGACCCTAAATATAGCTACATTTAAAATAGTAGCTGAATTACTAAGACCTAATAATATAAACACGGAGGGGTAATGCCACTCAAGTCCATTTTCTATGTTGCTCGGAACAATGGGCCCAGAAGAATGTCTGTCAACTATGTCCATGATCGGGACTAGACAAAAAACCCGATACTGACGAGCTTCCGCATCCGGGGGCAGCGCCAGCACCAGATGCGGACTTCGCCAGTGAATGCGGGTAAGATAGAAAGAACGTCTACAACGAAGGACGCTCTTCGTGTTTCAAGCAAAGAGGGCCATAATACGAGGAGGGTAATGTATTAAAACCGTCACCTTCTCTCTCCCCGCCTTCCCCCCTACCCTTTTCCTTTTTCTCTTTATGTGCACAGCCTGGGACACAGATGTCCTTTCCCCCGTGGAAACGCAATTACACATTTCAAGAGGTAATGTTCGAGCGCCTAATTGATATAGCACAGTATGCTTTGTTATTTTGTGCACACTACCTACAGCTAAGTTTGCCTTATTAACTAATACAGACATTTTAGGTGACGCGTGTTGAGCAATAGAGTATAAATGTGTCCTACACGTGAGGACTAATAAAGAAATTGGGATCTGATAAATTATAGACTAACAGCAAACCATGACGCTACTTACTGAATTTATGCACAATTCTTAGTATAGACATGGAAACTTGACAGATAATCTCCACATGCACAAATGTATTGTCTCACTTGAATTTCTCCTTTGTAATTCGCCAATCAGTCTTCCTTTTTCGCTAAGTTTCAATGATTGAACATGAAAACATTAGTGTATTTAAAAAAATTGTTTTGAATGAAGTGTGATTAACTGATATACACTGATAGGTGCACGAGCCACAGAACAATATAAATATAGCTGATTTATGTTTTTTCCTCCAGGTTTAATAGAACCTTCCATACCACAGTGAGAGCAATGATCCACTAAAATACCACACAAAAAGGGTGTGAGTATAATCTTAATTTTTGTGTTTGTCCTGACGAATGCTCCACAGACCCGGCTGGGCCAAAAGGAGCAGAAACATGTTGGCAGTTTGTCTTTTTGAAGTGATATACTAGGACCCAGTAACTAGGTCCAAGAGTATACCCACATGAATTTTAATGACACATCACATCAGCTTTACAATAAATCGATCTTTTGACGTAGGTGTGTCTTTTAACATAGTAATCCTCCATTGTGGCTTCACCTTTTTCTCTGGACACTGCTGCGTTACTCCAGAGTTTACCTCAGGCTTGAGGTAGGCATACAGCACAAATGATGACACAATGATAAATGCTGCAACGTCTATATGGGGCGGAGAATCAACATAAACCGCATCACCTAAATACATAGCGTTTATGAGGGTTATCTACACAACTGTGCGTAACGCAGTTACAAGTGTCTATGTCCACCTATGATAAAAATAAGATGTTAGCAGAGTGTCTGCATCAGTATAATCCAACATTGGAGGAGGGAAGACAAGCGCTTACGGAAGGGACTGGTGAATCGCAGACAACTCCTAGTGTAAGAGATGTGGGGAAGATTTCAACAGGAGCGGAAGAAATAGGAATGCAGCAAACGAGAGACACAGAGATAAGTGGAGCTAATGCTGTTACACAGTTGCTGGATGCCCTTACAGTGCCAGTCACCATAGGTCCCATAGTGTCAGTGTATGATCCAGGTCAATCAGGAAACAATTGCAAATCACAGTTACCAGCAGCAGGAGACAGCTGTAATGCTGGAGGAAATGGTACAGTGAGTAGAACTGGTTCTTCTTTGCGACCTTTACAGGGTAGTACTACATTGTCAGCTACTGCAAACTCTTCTAGGGGGCATACTGAGTCTAGAGCAGTAAGATCAGTGTCGTCAGCAGATCCACGTTCTGATTTGAGGATGTGGGAACCCCCAGTTAGAGGTCCCATGGTGAGAATAGCAGAAGGAGGAATGGATAAGGAATTTTGGAAAGTCAAGGTGTTTCATGGTCTGTAGTCGAAGGGAGTCACCGATGAAACCAGAGCAGTAAAAGTGGAGAGAAAAGCAGTACATCAAGTCAGGGAACAATTAAAGCTGCTATAAAGGCCAAAGTGCTGGATGTGGTGAGGTTGAAGGCAGAAGTGGATGAAATCATAAGCTGAAAATGACCTTTAGAAAAAATTAACTATATGAACAAGATGAACTTTTGTTTGTGGCATAGGACGTGACTCTCAAGGCAAGGAAAGCTCACAAACAATTGACAGAGTTAACAATGAGGTATGGTGTCAATCTGTCCAAAATGAAAATGTTACAGGGAAGTCATAGGTTAAATTATAGTGATCAGGATTAGAAAAGAAATGAGTCATAGGATTGAAAACACACATTCAAGAATTGATTGTAGGATACACGTATTGAGTATGCATGACAAGTGGGAAATTAGGTGGTCTAAGAAGAAAAGTGTTAAAAAGGGTATAGGTGATACGCCGCCTCTGGGAGGAAGAAGAGCAGGAATAGAGGCTTACCCATTGCTAGAGGTGCCGAGTGGAGAGTATGTGCATGTAGCTTGAAGCTGGGGTGATTTGGCAGTGTTCACAAATGATTTTCCTCGGCAGAGGAAAAAACCTGTTGAGTAGCACAAGCAAGTTGAGCGCTTTGTTAACATTTTTAAGGTTTTGTGGATTGATTTGGACACGTTTGACAATGCAGTACCAAGTGATTTGTGGTCAGAATGTAAAATTGACATTGAATGGCCAATGTCAGAACCAGAACGAGATCCTATTACTCATGGTCCGTCACCTGTGGTTATGAAAAAGTTTGAGCAGGTAATCACATGGTTACAGTCAAAGATTTCACCACAAGATATTGCTTGGGTTTAGATAGATTGGACTATCCAAGAGCCCAAAGAATCAGTCCATGCTTATTATGAGAGGTTCTTGCAAGCCTTTAAGCAGTATAGCGGGTTGGATACCAACAGCATCTGATCTGTTTGGCAAAACAAGTCTGTGGGTGAAATCCTACAGTATGCTAGGTATTGTAGTGATGAAGTAGACTCGAAGCATAAGAAACTCAAGGATAAGTTAATGTTGGTCCAAATGAGAAATGCAGAAAGGATAGATCAGGCACAGCCGAGTGGAAGAACACTAGAACAAAGACAGGGAAACGGCCAGAGGGGGGTCAAAAACTCATCAAGTCAGGGAAGAGGGAAACCTGTAGATCCCAATACAGAAGTGGATGTTGGTACTCTGAAAAAGACTACTGCATGTCATTATTGTCACAAAATCGGGTATTGGATGTGTGAGTACAGGTTAAATCCCGCTAATCAGGTTCAAGATGAGGAGATAGTACAGGTACCTGAGACGGTAACTACCACAGTAAGAAGCGGATCAATACAAGGAGGAAGCTTAGGACCACAAGTGCAAGTTCCCCAACCGCCGAAGATTCCACAAGTTAGCAGAGCATATCAGCAGATGCCACTCATTGAGACTTTCAATGAAATTGACCCAGACCCATTACAATGAGGGTGTCTGAGGGGGGAGGAAGACTGTACCCTTGGAGCAGTCTTAGAGGTAGACCAGAGAGGACCGTAAGTAGAGGTAGATGCTGAAGGTCACCCTATCATCTTTCTGATTGATACTGGTGCTACCCGTTCTACTGTAAGATCAGCAGTAGTCCCAAACCTAACCCTCTCAGGACAATCAATCCAATTTGTAGGAGTTGCAAATCATAGGGTGGCAAATCCTTTAGCAGATGAGATACCTGTGAGAATCGGGACATTTTATGATCAACACCAATTTATGGTGTGCGATTAAAGTTCGTTCTGTTTGCTGGGTCCTGATCTTTTGTGTACATTAAATTGCACCATCTATTGCACGCACAAAGGAGTGGAGTTGCCGACTTATGATGATGACATTGCATTTAAACTGGCAAACCAGAATCCCTGTATAGAGATGTTCCCTGTGTTGACAGTTGAAGACTTACCACTTGATTTGAGTGATTCTGTCTCTTTGGGGATTTGGGATTTTACAGCTGAAGAGATAGGATTGATCAAAGTGGTTGAGCCAGTTAAGATTCAGGTCACACCAAATGTTGAGTTCCCCAAAACGCCCAAATACAATCTGACGCCAGAAACTGTGGCAGGAATCAAGCCTGTAATTGAGTCCATGATTGAGCAGGGAGTCCTGAAGGAGATAATGGGGAGCCCATGTAATTTCCCTATAATGGGACTGCAGAAACCAAGTGGGAAGTTCACAATCGTGCAAGACTTGTGAAAGGTCAACACAATTGTAGTTCCATGTTGTCCTGTGGTGCTGAATCCATCACTGATCCTGTTTCAGATACCGTCTGAAGCTGAGTGGTTCACAGTGAATGACTTGTGCCAGGCATTTTCTCACTACCTTTGCCTGAGGAAAGCCAATTTTTATTTGCTTTCCATCTGGAAGATCGTGTCTTAACATGATGTTGTATCCAACAAGGGTATACAGAGAGTACATTGATTTTCAATTAGATCCTGAAGAAGAATCTTGAGAGTCTCATACTGCCACAGAATTGAGTTCTCGTGCTGATGACCACTGGATCGCATCGGATACTGAAGATGCTTGCAGGATTGATACTGTTGCACTGTTAAATCATCTAGCAGAGAACGGACACAAGGGGTTACCAAGCAAATTACAGTACTGTTTAACTGAGGTTCAGTATTGGGGTCACTGAATTGAGAAAGGCAAGAGAAAGGTGTCACCAGACCGCATTGAGGCGATCATGAATATGACTGCACCTAAAACACAGCAGGAAGTCAGAAAGTTTCCGGGAATGGTTGGGCACTGCCGTCAATGGATACCTAACTTTTCATTGAAGGCAAAGCCTTTGCAGAGATTGACACACAAGGATGTTAGAGATCCGGTACCATGGGATAACGACTTTTTGGTTGTCTTCTTGGAGCTGAGAAAGAGCCATTGCCGCGCTCCGGCTCTGGGAATGCCTGACAAGTGGTTCTCACTGTTTTGCTGTGAGAGAGAAGGTTGCGCATTGTCAGTACTAACACAGACTCATGGAGGTGTCCGTAGACCAGTTGCTTACTTCTCAGCTACCTTAGACCCAGTGGTTTCAGCATTGCCCGGATGTCTCAAATCCGCTGCTGCAACAGGTGTCAGCATTGAAAGATGTGAGAGCATAGTCATGGGTCATCCTTTAACTGTACATGTTCCACACTCAGTTTAGCTCCTGATGACGAGAACAAAAACAGTACCTGATGAATAACAGACCCACACGCTATGAGCAGGTCATACTTGCCTCTGGAAATGTGTCACTGAAGATGTTCTGTTTTAAATTCTGCTACTTTGATTCCTTTGCCAAATGTTGATGATGAATATTGTGAGGACAATGACTGTCTCAATGTGACTGAACTTTGCACCAAACCGAGACCCGACATTGCTGATAAACCGCTGTTTGAATCTGATGAAATCTTCTTGGTCTACGGTTCATGCTTAAGAGACAATATGGGCCACCTGAGAGCAGCGTTTGCTGTGTGTATCATTTCTGGAGTTGTGGAAGCTGATTGTTTACCGGGAGTATACTCCGCACAAGTGGCTGAGATCATTGCCTAACGCGTGCTGGTTTGGTTGCAGAGCAAATCCCAGTCTCCATCTACACCGATAGTCAGTACGGTTTCCGTGTGGTTCATGACTTCAGACAGCTTTGGTCACAGAGGGGATTTCTAATGTCATCAGGATCGCCAATCAGGAATGGAGAACATGTGAGGAAGTTGTTGGAGGCTTTGCAACGTCCAAAAGAATTTGCTGTGGTGAAATGTGTCGCTCACGAGAGGAGGGAGGACTTTATCACTCTTGGGAATACGTATGCGGATGATGGTTGCACTCTTCTGTGCTGAACAAGAGCGCATTTTCACAGGAGAATATACTGGAGAGAGCCCAGAAAGAACCAAGCTCAGCGTGATGTTAGCCATAGCAGACACTTGGGATGAGCTCAAGTGCCTGCAGGGAGAGGTATCAAGACAGGAAGAAGCTGGTTGGATTAAAGCAGGTTGTGAGAAAAGAGATGATGGCATTTGGGTTTCAGTTAATGGTCAAGCAGTGTTACCAGATGATTTACTGAGCCCTATGGCGAGACAGATTCATGGAGCAGTTCACATTGGAAGGGATGCCACAGTGCAAGTGTTCAGGCAGATGTGGTTCAATCCACGGTTTCCTTTGTTTACTGAAGCAGTGTGTCACAGGTGTGTAAAGTGTCAACAGATGAATGCTGGAAAGAAGACTGTGGTTGCATTGAGTTACATTGGAAGGTCAGGTGGACCCTTTAATCAGGTCCAGCTTGACTTCATAGAGATGCCCGGGTGCAATAGATTGAGGTAAATCTTGGTTGTGGTCTGTGTTTTCTCACGGTGGATGGAAGCTTATCCGACAAGGAGTTGTGATAGTCTCACAGTAGCAAAGTTATTGCTTAGGGAGCTCATACCACGTTTTGGGTTTCCGACTTCATTGGAGTCGGATAGAGGAATGCACTTCCATAGTGAGATCAGGAGGATGCATTGTGCTGCCTTGCAAGTTGATCAGAGACTGCATTGTAGTTACAGGCCCGAGGCATCTTGAATTGTGGAGCAAGTCAATGGAACTCTCAAGATGAGAATGGCAAAAGTGTGTTCATCTACGTCTTTGAAATGCCCTGTTGCATTGCCCTTGGTGCCATATGACATTCTGATGGGGAGGGCGATGCGCTTGCCAGCAGTGCCGTCTACAGCTTTGATAAACATCACAGATGATTTGATACTTGTTTATTGCAAAGGACGTCCATTCTGAGTCTCACCAGGTAGAAGCTGCGACTGCCCTGGCCTCAAAGAACCTGTGCCACGACTTGTGTCCGGGTGACTGGATGCTCATTTGCAAGCATGTGAGGAAGAGTTGCCTTGATGCTCACTGATGGGTCCATATCAAGTGATTCTAGTGACAAATACAGCTGTGAAGTGTGGAGGCCTGCCAAACTGGATACATGCCTCCCATACCAGGAGAGTTTCAGAACCCTTGGAAGAAACAGCTTCTCTCCATTAGAAAATCCAGCTGTGGTTGTGAGGCCACAGGAGAGGACAAGCCAAGCTCTGAGGGTTACTGACAAAGCTGGCTGTCCGCCGGAGCAAGCTCAGGGGGTCACGCTACACAAGGCCCAAGTATTAACTCTGAGGGAGACAGTAATGTTGCTAGAGATATAGAGTCATACTCAGCAGAAAGAACTGGTGTGCAAAGTGGTCGGTGCAGACACAAAGGGCAGAGTTTGCAGAGGAAACGTGGCCTGGGAGACGAAGGAGATTAAACCTGAGATTGGCACCTGAAAGAGATCTTGTGCCTGTGTCTGAGACATCTGAATCAGAGCTAACTGACGCAGAAGAAGCACAGGGGAATCTGAGAAGATCAAGGAGGGCGAGGGTGCCTTGTCAGAGATACGCCGCTCCAGAGTGGACTTACCTAGCTATCGATGCCAAGAGAAGTGGGGAGCGGGAAGCTGAGGTCTTTTCACGAGTGGTCAGCAGGACCCCTCAACTGAAAATTGATATTGAGCTGATAGTTCCTGGACTGGAAATAGAGGGAGTGTTGACAGTGACAGTGACAAGACCTCCGATATTGAGCAAAGTGCGAGTTTTGATTCTGCAAGACTTGTCTTTTCCAACTTTTGGATTTCAGCCACCAGCTCAGGAAATTACAGCTGTTCGTCTTGAGATTTTGCAACATGTCATAGTTGACATTTTTTCTGAGCTCATAAGAGACTGTTGAATGAACTGTGAACTGTAAATACATTAGTTAAAGAAGATAACCTAGGCCCAAGTGGAAGAATAATAAATTTAGGGAACTTTACGTTGTAGAAGAAAGAGGGCTAAGGAAGTGTTTCTGAAATGTGTAAATGAAGAGAACAAGAGCGAACTGTGAATTTATTTCCAGAACTTCACAGTATTGCATTGAACTGAATAGCAGCAATAAGAGGCGGAGAAAGAAACTGTGTGCAAATCATATATTGTGCTAAGCTGACAACTGAAAATGGAGTCTGAAAATTCCAAATCATAGGTCTAAGTGTGTGATAGGTACACTCATAGTAGTAGAGTAGAGTGATAGTAGCAATAGCGGTAGTTATTATTGTTTCTGTAAAAATGTCACACAATGCTGAAGTTGAGGGGGTGGGAATGAAGGGGACAACCACACCTGTTACTACTAGCACAAAAGAGGGTATTATTGGAGCTGAAAAGGCTATGCTAGATCAGACTGGTCGTATGTTACACGTAGATGATTACTGTTGGAAAAGGCCCTTTTTGCAGGGTTATCCACAATCTTTTGCTATAGGTTTCTGGGCACTTTACCACTGCTGATCAGTGCTAAAGTGCATATGCTCTCTGTGTAAATTGCTATTGTGATTGGTTATCCATGATTGGCATATTTATTTTACCAGTAGGTCCCTAGTAAAGTGTGCTAAGTGTACCAAATGCTGCTAGTGGGCTTGCAGCACTGATTGTGCCACCCACATGAGTAGCACTGAAAAGAGGTCTCAGGCCTGACCGCCTGTGTGTTAACTGCCATTTCGACTTGGCAAGTGCACCCACTTGCCAGGCCTTACCCTTCCCTTTTCTTACATACAGGACACCCCTATGGTAGGACCAAGGTACCCCCCTGGGCAGGGTGTAATGTATGTGAAAGGTAGGACATGTACTGGTGTGTGTAACATGTCCTGATTGTGAAATACTGCTAATTTCGTTTTTCACTATTGAAAGGCTAGCTTGCCCATATGACAGAATGGGGAATGCTTTGTAACATTTTACAAGTATATCTTCCCATAGGGATAAGAAAGAAAAATGGAGTTTAGTACCCCCAAACTCTTAATTTAATAACAAATCTTTTAGTAAAGATGGTTTTTAAATTGTGTGTTTGAAAATACCACTTTTAGAAAGAGGCTATTTTCTTGTTCAACCTTTTTGTGTGCCTCTGCCTGTTTGTGGGTTGACTCTCTGGCTTTGGAGTGACAGGGGCTGGGGAGATGCAGTGGCTCAAGGATTCTGGATGAGTCAGCACTAGGCTGAATAGGCCTGATCTGCATTTGGAGTGGTGGCATAAGTAGCACCTGTACCTGAATAGGGCTGTGCCTGCCTTCCACAATGCTGGCTCCGCCCCCAGTGGTGTGTCTGGGACCAAGGCTCACACTAACAAAGGAAGTGGTTGTAGACTGGCAGAGTGCCCCCAGAACTGGTTTGAACCGGGCTCAGAGCCCCTTGCACAAAGAGAACAAAGACAATTTGGGGTATAAGTATTAGACCTAAAACCCCTGAACTTTAGATTTATTTATTTATTTATTTTGAAAGTTTTATATAGCGCGAACAAGATCTTTGCAGATATCAGAGCGCTTTACAAAAACAAGGGGTAAGAAAAACAAGAGAGTGTTTCACAGACTTTTTGAGCACAGAATAGCTGTAGGTAATAAATGGGTAGCAAAATGGGGTAGGTAAATCAAGGAGCATAGCCGATCAGACAAAACAATTAGTACAAGTAGGTGCAGAGTCTCAAATAAATCCAAAGTAAACGTTCAGGTGAATTTAGCCATGAGGATAGCTTTTACCTCCTTCTTGAAAAATGCAGTGGAGGAGATAAGTCTGGTTTCTGGAGGGAGTGCATTCCAGATCCTGGGTGCCATTCCTGAAAAGGAGCGTTTATAAGTTTTTTCCGTCTGGAATCTTCGAGGTTTCAGAAGAAGATTTTTTGTGCTTCTAGTGGCTCTTGAGCCACCTGAGATTGTCAGCTTCTGAGTGAGGTAGCTGGGCGAGTTGTGGTGTACAGCCATGTGTGTAATGCGGGCGATTTTCAGATGGATTCTGGCTTCAAAAGGCAGCCAGTTCAGGGATTTTAAGTCAGGGGAAATATGCAAGCGTTTTTTTGATCCAGTGATAAGTCTCGCTTGCAGCGTTCAAAGAGGCTCTTAGGGGTGCGGTTGTTGATAGGGGGAGTCCGCAGAGGGCGACGCTTCCGTAGTCTATCCGAAGAATGACTAGGGCTTGTACTGCAGTTTGAAAGTCCTTAGCTGGGAGGAAGGGTTTAAGTTTCCTCAAAGTATTGATTTGGAAATTAGCTCCCTTAGTTACCTTGCTGACATGATGTTGCATATTGAGATTGGTGTCAAGGGTTATGCCTTAGGATTTTGCGGAGTCCACGATGGTAGGTTGGACATTGAGTGCAGTTAGGTGCTTAAGCCATGTTTGACTGGTGGAGATTTTCGCGGGAGGTGAGATAAGAAGGAACTCAGTTTTCAGAGCATTGAGTTTGAGGTGATTTTCGGCCAGCCATGATTGAGTGTTTCTGAGCGTTGAGTTCAGAAGTTTGATGTCTTAAATGGAACCTTTGCCGAGGAGAAGAGTTGAAGAGACTGAGGAGAAGTAATGCTCTTGCTGTGTCTAGAGTTGCTGTTTCTGCCAAGGAAAGGAGGAGGACTCTGCTGTGTGCTGTGTCCCCTACTTTTAGGAGTTCTCCGAGGATCTTAAGTGAGCTTGTCTCCTGTTCAGAAGTCTCAGGGACACAGAGACTTCACTCCCAGCTCCGCTGAACACTGCTGTGAGTTCTGTCCTGCCTAGAGGTGCCTCTGCCAGTTTTGGGCCTCTGGAGGTAGTTGCTGCTGTTTGGGAGATGGAAGAGAGAAGAAACTCAAAGAACTACATAAACCGATGCATCGCTATTCTTGCGGCTGGTTTTCTGACGCATCTTCACAGCACGAGAAGAATTTCCATGCATCGCTGCGCCGCTGCGAAAACCGTCACAGCGCCTGTCAACGCTGCAAGAATCGACGGATCGAGGGATCGCGGCTGAAGAGGACCGACGCAGCGACGTGCGCAGCATCGATCGCTGATGCATCCTGAAGATCCACGCATTGTACCTGTGCGACACGCTTCTCTGACGCATCACCTGCGGACCGGAACCGGCACGAAGTATCAACGCATAACTCCCTCTACAGACCGGAATCAACGCAACCCTTCCTCTGCGTGCAGCAGGAATGTCGGATCGCCTCCTCAGGGTCTGAGGAGTGTCGCATCTGTTTGTTTTCCGACGCTGCAGCTGTTTGGCTTGGTGAACTTTGACGCAACTCCATGTACTTTAGTGAAAAGTCACGCATCTACAGATTTCTATGGTACAAGTTCTTGAAACCTTTTGAAAGTCATATTTTTAACTGTGTATGTTGGGTTTTTGTCATTTTGGTCTTGTCAAGTTTAGATAAAGATACTATATTTTTCTAAACAGGTGTGGTGTCCATTTGTGGTGTTATCACTGTGTTACTGTGAGTGTTGGTGCAAATACTTTACACATTGCCTTTGGGATAAGCCTGTCTGCTCGCGCCAAGCTATCAAGGGGACGAGCAGGGGTTATCTAAAGTACTTATCCCCCTTCCCCTGACTAGGAGCAAGGGTCCCTATTTGGATAGAGGTACCTACCTCTGCCAACTAGAGACCCCTATTTCTAACAATTACACGCTTAATGCTTACGCAAAGCTGCTTTATGAGTATGTAAATAATATGGATGTGAGAGATATGCAATTGCCTGCGTCTGTGGAGGAAGGTATTCGAGAGCCAATATGGCTAGCATGCCCTCAGCGAAGTGATGTTCAAGAAGCTTTATATCTTTATCAACTGATAACAGCAGGTGCGTGTCGTCAGCATACGAGTAGGGAGTAAATCTGTATTCCCTAACAATCTTGGCGAGGGGGGCCCACATAAACATTAAACCAGGTAGGACTCAAACAAGAGCCCTGGGGTACCCCCTAAGTGAGATTCAAGGTATAGGAGTCAAAAGGGCCTAGATTAATCGTCTGGGTATGCTGATCCAGAAAGGTAGCAAGCCACTTAAGTGCCTGTCCCTGCAGACCAGACTCTCTCAATTGATGAATCAATTTCTGGTGAGAGACAGTATCAAAGGCTGCTGTCAGATCCAATAAAACCAGCAACACTGGCTTTTTGTTATCCAAATCCATTTTTTTATCATCTGTGACACCAATGATTTTGAACACAGAGGGAAGCTTTGCATTAGACAGGTACAGACCTATTATGATAACATCTATGTGGGACAGAGTGTATGTGATCTCATATTCACGATTGAAGCAATGGCGAAGAAATGTTTGCAGGAGACGGCGCAAGTGGTACCAAATGTGTATTTCGTATGTGGGAAAATGCCTGTGTGCTATTGCTGTTGAATTGGTATGGTACTTGTTATGTAACTGTGGTGTTTCCCAAAATATATCATGTTGAGGATCTAGGATCCTCGGAAGGTGGAGTGCATCAAAGAGAGAAAAGGGGCACAAGTCCAGGAGAGAAAATTGGAGATGTATTTGGAGCAATGATACCAAGTCTAGGAGTGGTTTTCAATGATGTTAAAATTAGAAGGTTGTCAACGATTGTAGACAAACTATCAGCAAACACAGCTCAGACTTTGTTACTTGTAGATGGAGATATGGTGTCGATAAGAGCTATGGTGATGCAGAACTGTCTTGCTTTAGATGTTTTACTAGCAAAAGAAGGTGGAGTCTGGAAAATGTTGAGGGTCCAAAAGTGCTGTACTTATATACCTGACCACAGCAACGATCTGAGGAAGTATTTGATTAACATCACTGAGATTCATAGTGAGGTACATGATTTGGCTACTGAAGGTGTTTGGGATAAGATTACGAAAGTTTTCCAAAAAAGTAAGAAGTTGGTTTGCAAACCTTGGAAAGAGAATACTTGGTTAGATCTTGAAGCCCATTATCATAGTTGTGGGTTGTGTGATCATATTGTTGGAAGCTGTGAAGGCCTACAAATGGCATAAGGCAGGACAAGCTGAGAGATCTCTTAGGGAGCGAGAGATGAGAATGGGGAGAATGCAGGACAGTCACTACGAGAATTTCAAGAGGTTAGAGAAGTTCCGACAAAGAAGACAGGCTATGACTTCTGTTTAGGTCGGTCTATTCTCCAGGGAGTTGTGATTTGTTATGAGGATACTTGTCATCAGAGGGGAGACCTATGGAGCGCGATGGTGTTTTGTAATTTGTAGGGGTGCGTCATAGTCATGGATAGTCTGCACCTGCATATATTCCCATGTTGTATTAACATTTTACCATTAGAAGGTGTTCATTAATAACACGTGAAAGTGTAAGTGGTAGGAAAAGTATTGCGCCATGTCAAGAGACAACATAGCATTCATAGAGGAAATTGTAATTCATTGTATTTGATGTAATTTGCCTAACGAAATTGCTTATATGTAATGTGATGTGTATGATTTAAACGTGCACCATATTAAAAATTGCACATAGACATGACTATTCATACTTTGCCGATGAAGACCGAACTCTGCGTGGGGGCAATCATTGCCTGCGTTCTGCTTCTAGAGATTGCCATTCTGTTCATGATTCATCGTATAAAGTTAGCCCATAGGTTTACATTTGTATAATTCCCATGTATTTCTACAACCTCGTAATGAGGTGTTTGTACATACAGTTGTTTTTAGCCTTGTAATAAATCCCACTAACTTGAAGTCCTGAGTCTGTGATTCTTCTAAGTCATGGTTTCTTGTTAATTGTGATCACAGGCAAATGAATTGTTTCTCCCCTTTACGCTTCTCAGCAGGTAATAATGGTCTGTCTGCCGTGAGTTCCACAGTAAATGTAAATGTGTTTGTATTTATATAGCGCCTTCTACCCAGATGTCTCGTAGCGCTGTATTCATACCACTGTGGAACCCTTCCTGGCTTTCCTGTGAGATGTCCACTCCTGGGCACCCCAAGGTGAAGCCACGCATCCAAGCACTGCTGGGGCCATTTTGGAGATTAAGCAAGCTATTGCCCAGAGTCACAGAGTGGGGCCCATGATTAGACTAGGTACCAAGGCGAGAATTATCAGGTCCGGGGAGATTGAGTCCAAGAGCCGCCGAGGCGGGAATTGAACCCTGGTCACAGGCCAGACCTCTGCATCAGGGTCTGCCTCTCTAACCATTGAGCCACGCTGCTTCACAGTAATTTAGTGAGGAGGAACTCGGCCCTTTCAAGCACTTAATCACTTGTCCAAAAACTGTTGTGATGTACATGCCTATTGAATATTGTCTGAACGGCTTGAACATGTAATGTCTTGAAAAATGTATTATCATAAAAATGACAATAAACATGTTTAAAAAAACAACTTTCCTGTAGCCTCTAGGATCTATCTATCCAAGTAGTTGAGCATTTCTAATGCTGCTGCTGTTTCCTAGAAAGGTTTGTCAGCAAGGGCAGGCCGGAACAAGGCTTCATAGAGGCAAAATCAATGGCAACAATTTCAGCCATTGGGAGGGTCTCCTCTCCTCCCCACCGCAATACCAGCAACTGAATTTCAGCCAATCACAGCACTAAAGGGTGGTGACTCAATTGAAAACTCAACCGAAAACTGTTTGCCAGGGCTCTGATTGAGCAAGGTAGAAACAAACATTTTTGTGTACCCCTTGTGAAAGTAACTTTCCATAACAATAATATGTACTAAACGTGTGGTTTTTAAATTAACCAACATAGAATAGAATGCACACACATAAATATACGTGGGATATTAATTTGCATGAAATTGCCAAGCATAATTTACTAATTTGTCGTATATTGTGTCATAAAGGGTACGCATTTGTCGTAATCTAATTGAAAATTGCATCAATGTGCTTTTTGTCTGTTTATTTGTGGCATAAATCATGAAGATTGGTAAGTAAATTAATGCATATGCGTTTCTTAAAGCTAGGTAAATACTAACTAGGATATTATTAGAAAGGGGGAGGTAAACAGAAAGGCTTTATTTAGTAAATGTACTTTTATTTGTGTTTGTTTCTGTAATAGTTCCTAAATTGAGGCCTATGTGACTAAAAGAAAAGATGGAAGCTAACTATGACCCTGAGGTAGCAGTGTAAGTATGCATGCACCAACTGGGAGCTTGAGCTGCCTGTTCCTGAGCAGTATGGGTCAAGGACAGCGTGGCCTGCTGCATGGAGTACATGCCAAGTTTGTTGAAGTCAGCAAGTTGACTCATGGGAATGAGGCACCGAATAACAATTTAAAGGACACTTCGAAGGAAGTAAAGTTTGAACAATAGCACCACTATTTTTTGTGTCATAATGATGACTCTGCATAAATTGAACAGTAAAGCGATGAGGTGATGCTCATCCAATTCTAAATTGACCAATCACGAACATTGAAGGACATAAGAGTTACAAATTTAGATAGATAAGTTAGCGAAAAAGGGTATAAAAGAAGACATTTGGGACTTTGAAGAGAGCTTGCTTTTCGACCTAATCTTTGCACCCCGAGATGCTGTCGGTCTGCGCAATTTTTCCTATGGCGCAGGGACTTTTTTCTGAACTTTAACTTTTGAATGGGTGCGAAGTCCTATGAGAAGGGAACATTGAGAGAGATAGAGAGGTATTTCTTTGGGAACTATTTTGTTTTATGTTGATGGCTGCGTCTCTACATTTGGGTAATATACCTTAAACCTATTTTCCTAAATTGCCATGCTAATAAATGAATGTTTTTGAATTTAACCTTTCTTTCATGATTAATAATGTATAATTGAATTATTCTTTCAAATAGAACGTAGAGATCATGCTAGGAGATTTAATGTCTAAATACAAATTAAATACATTGAGAATTAAGCAGGTCTTGTTGTCCTTTAGTTAACTTTTACCAGCTGATCCATCAACAATGAATAGTGGGGTGTTTTAAATCTTTCCTTTAGAGAAAACCATGGTATTAAAATTAAAACTGCATGTGTGAATAATGTATAAATTTTAAGTTTAGGCACTCTGCTATAGCCCTGCGGCTCTCCTTTCTGTCTTCCCTGAATCCTCGGAGCAGAATAAATGTGTGAATGAATGAATGGTAAAGTTATGGGCTCATTGGTGAGAAATTAGTGAATAGCTCTGTGGGTTAAGGTGATGGTTTCTGAAGAATTTTTGGAGCTGCGCTGCACCAGTAATACTTGGTAGCAGAGCAATGGTTGCTATAGGTTGACTAGGATATATGATGTGTAAAGTAGAATATATAGAATTTTGATGTACAGAATGTTTGGACTAACATTTTTTAGAGTTCGTATTGCGTTATATGTAGTCTGCAAAAGGCTTCTGGAAACTGGAAAGTGTGGGAAGCTGGTCACTCTGTCTGCAGGCACAGGAAGTGTGGCAAGTGAAGTCGCACATCACATAGTCTGTTTCAAAGTGGTGACATTGTCGTATGTTACAAGTTTAGGGACCTTTATGTGTAAAAGTGGTGAATGTATAGCGAGGGAAACCTGTGAAATCTTGAGTCTGAGCATAGCGATCATTGCGTATTCTGGATAAAACTCTACCCAAGGAGAGTAATAAAGTTTAGCCTAAGCTTGAGAGAAGGGTAAGGTAGAGTGAAGTGCTCCTTTTATCGGCAAAACTAAAATTCTGTGGTAGAGAAGAGGTAAGTGCTGCCTACTGGAAATACAGAATTCTTGTGCGATTGAAGAACTATCCTTTTGGTTTGAGCGAAACCGACAAATGGAGTTGTTTTATGTAGTTACTAACTGATTTTGCTGTATAAAAGTGTAAATACAGTGTGCTGATAAATATTGTTAAGGAGGAGTCAGTCGAACGTGCAGAAACTGAAGCAAGGCAGACGTCAAAGGTGTCACGCTGGGATTGGTCCGCGTGACCAAGACGGAGTAAGGGCTGATTGGTGCATCAGCAAAAGCAGCGAAATAATTCTTTGAGCACTAATGAAACGTATCTAATTGGTGCAATAGGTTAAACCGCGCTGCGATAGGCTGGTGTTACCAAGCAATTTACAGAAGAGTGAGCGATCTTTTGAAAAGACCGGAGATTAATAGCAAAATGGAATTTTATTAATGAATGGAGAAAGAGAAATCTTCATGGTTTCAAACATTGAAAAATGTGTTTAAAATGGGTAAAGCAATTGAAACAAGAGAGGGAAAAGTAATTCTTCCGCCGAAAACGCCTGCATCATACATGATGACAAAATATGGCTACCAAACATGTATATAGTTCAAAAATTGGGCAAGGTATACCAAAAATGATGGTGCATTAGCTTTCCCAGAAGAAGGATCTTTCAGTCTTGCAGTGTTAAGACATTTGAGAGACAAGATGATGAAACTTGAACCAAGACCTAGACCAACTCAATTTGAAGCTTTAGCTGAGTGGGAAGATGAAATGCATGATTTAGATGCGGAAAGGTTTGGAGATTACATAGGACCAAGAAATAGAGGTCGTGGATTTTGGAGTGAAACGCATGAGACTAGAATGCGAAGGTGGAGAAATGCTAACATGTGTGATGGAATGTTTCCGGTTAGATTGATGGATGAGGAAAGAGGGCAAAAATTTACAGAAAAAAGGAATAATATAGAAACAGGAAAAAGAAGTTATGAGGATTGTGGGTCCGAAGATGCAGTGTTGGAGGAGATCCTAAATAGGAGACCACCGCCATACCAAGCAAATTCTATGGGTATAAGTCCAAGTACTCCACAGTTAGAGGATAGACTAGCGGAAACTCCAAAACAATTTTCAAACTTCAGAGATGTTCTGGAGAGAGTAGAAATGAGATATGATTCAGATGTTCCATTAATAGGAACTAGATATACTGGGACACCTAAAAAAGGGAATGGAACAGAGAGAAATGGGAACAGAGTAGAACAACAAGTTGAAGCACAACAGAGTACTTCTGAATATATACGTTCAACAAATGAACTAACTGAAAAGATACAGGAGCTTACTAAAAATTTAGAAGCTGTAACTGTTCCAGTAACAATAGGTCCTGTAATCCCAGTGTTGGAAAACCAGAAAATAAAAGAGCCATCTCTAACTATTCCTTTAAATCAGATTTCACAAAAAGTAAAAGAAAAGGTTTACCCAGACTTGTCAGAAATTAAACGTACTAATCAAATGACAGCGCCAGATTTGACTTTTAATTAGTCTCCCGTATAAATTTCCAACAGGAGCGGAGTCTGGTTCTATAACTCCTGAGAAAAGTGTTGAGAAAATTGATTTAACACAAACTCTAGTAGGACCAGGGGGCGTGACCAGCAGCCGAACATGACGGACACCTGCTGAGGGAGCTCCGGACCCGAGCCCACATAATCCTGAGAAAATCTGGGTCTACAATGTATGCGGACGGCTATGGCTGCAGCCTACTGTGGCTAAAGTTGTGGTGAACACTCAATGCTACCCGGATGAGAACACTGAGGCACTCGCTACGGGGAAATTGTCGTGACGACCCCCGACGCCCACGAGTGCGGAAAAGCAGTGCGGGGTCTGTGTCCTGCCGCGACGTCAACCCTTGAGTCAGAGGGCTATGATGGGCAGTAAACACCCGGAGAGAAGAGCGCTGCGCCCCAGTTAGGTGATTTGACGCTATCCTGTGTGAGGCGCTGCCGGTGAGGAGGCCTGGTACACATGCGGCGGGGGAACGCATCAGCGCAAGCCTGGGGTTGATTTGTGGCCTACTGTTGAGGAGGCGGCTGGTAGAGGACGGAACCGGAGGCGGACTGCTGGGTGCCTTGATACCCCTGGGCATGACCGAGCGGAAGAAGTGAAGCCAAACACTGATAGAATTTCACTGGCACGGGTGGCAGGCTCCGACCCGTGGGCCAGATCAGGGTACCCCCCCACTGTGCTGGACGCTCGCAGCCCCGATACTGCAGAGGATAAGATCATTGGTATGCAGAGGTAGGAGAGCCTGATTACCCCCCCTGCAGTAAGGACTGGCACTGCACAATCTGTGTTCATGACACACTCCCCGGCGAAACGGCTCCCCCGCACTGAGGTGTGGAGTGACATTGCGTGTTACGTGAAGTGGGAGTTGGTCACCTCTGCTGCACTGCAACGTTAATGACACGAGTGGCTGGGTCTCAATAGCCTACACGGTGAACGGTGCGCGCCGCATACCTACTTTACAAACACGGTGCTACACGACTGCGACGCTGCCAGTGGACATGCAGAGGGAACTTCCTGGAGGCAATACCGGAGACCCCCCTGACACGCAGAGACGGACAGAGTGCTGGCGTGCTGTCAATGTATGGTGCACAATATAAATACAAGTGCCCTCCATGCTCCTGCACCTGGCCCGGGTGGAATAGTCTGGAACACTCTGTTTTGCAGGACCCTGCACGACCCACACGCAGGGACCTGCCCCTAGACTGTCACAAGCCGGACACTGGAACAAACGCGAAGTGGATTATGACATCCGGCGGGCAGTGATTTGCCTACCCCTCCGGCCAGAAACCCTTGCCAAATGCGGCAGGATTGGCCATCCGATGCACGTCCACTCTCCTGCCCTACGAGATTGACCCGGTGCTGCACTGCCTGGGCACTATGGGGCGAAACAGACTAAAGCAACAAGGACAAAATGTAGTTGAGAACACGCAAGACGGACAAGACAGCACGGACAGCGCGCCGGCGTCTGGATATGTTCCCCCCACAATGGTGCCTGCTCAGGAAGATAAGTTGGATCTTATCTTGCGGGAAGTGCGCGACTCCAGGAAGGCGATTGAGCTACAGATAGGGACCCTGACCACAAGCCTGAACCTGCTGAGGGCGGACCACGCGAATACGGCGGACAAGGTGAAAGACCAAGCGGCGACACTGGCAGAGGTAGTCCCACGGCAAAAACAGACTGAAACCAATGTGAAACTGCTACAAACGCAGGTGGCCTGCCTTAATGGACCGTGTGGAGGACGTGGAAGGGAGAGCAAGACGGAATAACATCTGGGTGATCGGCCTGCCGGAAAAAAGTGAAGGGCCCGACGCATCTGGCTACATGGAGCAGTGGTTCAGAGACCACGTCACGACAGAGGGACTCTCCACACAATATTGCATTGTGCGGGCACACAGAATACCCACTGGAAGACTGAAGCCGGGTGCCCCACCAAGGCCCCTCATAGTGAAACTGCTGAACTTTCGCGACCTGGACACCTTATTGCAAAAGGTGCGTGAAGCGGCGCCGATAACGTTCGAAAACACGAAAATCTCCCTATACCCGGACTATACGATGTTGGTCCAGCGGCAGCGGTCTTCTTTTGTGGCCGTGAAGCGACGTTTACGAGACTTACACATAGAGTATGCGTTATTGTTCCCGGCACGTTTAAAAATATTACATGAACAGAAAACTTACTTCTTTGAAAGCCATGGAGATGTCGAGGACTGGCTTGGGGTGATGGAATTAACCAACACTGAGGAGAACACTACACGCATGGAAAACAAGCAGGGGTCCCAAGGTAACGCGCCGACGAGCCATAGAGGAGGCAGGCCACGGTGGAACATTGCGGTTGTGCGAGTCAATTCACAGCAAATGCGACAGGCTAAGAAACAGGCGATCATCACTGCAGCAACTATCTAGACCGCCCCAAGAACGGATGCTAAATCCTCCACAGAGGAAGAGGCGTCACAAGGATCGAACTCCGAGGGCAGTGTGGCCCTGTTCCCCTCTGCCACACCGCAGCTGATCACGGACCTGTTCGGATGATGGACTTATGCAAATATATAATGTGCTTTGTAACTGTAAGCTGTAGTCCGTCTGCGTTAACTTTAACTTTAGCTGTTACTAGATTCTTTACAATCAAAGATGGAGCTTGGGCACCGTAGTAGCTCTAGATTGGTAGACCAAAGTACCACATAACCACATGCGAAGTGCAGGCGCCGCCCCCCATATGGCGAAGGCCCTTTGCATGTTCTCTTTGTTTTTCTCATTGCAATGTTATGTTGTGGTCTGGTATGGTATAGTTTTGAGACCAGACCGTGTATTGGGAATGTTGGGGGATGGGGTGGTCACTTTTTTAATGTAATTACTGATACATCTGCTCTATTGCAGATCATGACAGCACTCATGTGGATTCACCGCTTGACACGATGCATGAGTTGGGCAAATACACTGTAATCACTTGGAATGTGCGAGGTATGGACACAATACACAAAAGGCATAGGATACATGTGCATTTATTACGCTGTAAAGCGCAGATAGTGTACTTACAGGAATCACATATGGAGGATAGGGAGGTGGTGAAACTTAGGAAAAAATGGAGAGGTCAAATCTTCTCTAACTCTTCCTCAAACTATGCATGGGGATCCACAATTTGGGTACGCCATGGGGTTCCATTTGTAGCACACGAACAGAAGATTGATAAATGGGGCAGATATGTATTTGTGAGGGGTGCCTTAGATGGGCAATTGGTGGTGTTGGGATTAATCTATGCCCCTAACTTTGATCAAGATAAATACTTTGAGACGATCAGCGGAGCACTAGCGGGATGGGATACATGTCCGTGGATACTTGGGGGGGATTGTAATACGGTTATGGATGTGTCCTTTGACAGATCGCATCCGCCGCTACGCGGTGCGGGGGTGTTTAAACAGACTGAGGCGCTGACTAGATGGGCTGTGGGATGGCGACTGTGTGATGTATGGAGAATGCATCATCCCGGGCACCGGGAATACTCCTTTTACTCAACAGTACATGATCTGCATACTAGAATAGACAGGATTCTCTGTTCTGACGGCATAGCAATGCAGGTACTCTGCTCAACATATCCTCCCAAGACTTTCTCAGATCACAACCCGCAAGAGATTAGTATTACATGGGGTAAGATACCTACCCCCGTCCCCACATGGCAGCTATGGCCACAATTGTTGGAAGACCCTGTGCTGCGTAATGATCTTTCGCATACTATAGATTGCTATTTTACAGAAAACAGTAACACAGCGACGAGTAGACTGATTGAATGGGACGTCTTTAAGGCGGTAATCTGGGGCAAGGCGATCAGTGTGACGGTTGGCGCAAAACAGGAACTTCATAGGTCCCTAGTGGACATTGAAAATAAAATGGGCAGACAGGAACAAATGGCCGCGTCTGACGACAACCACAAAGGTTCACTCCAAAAGGCGACAATTAAACACGCTGAACTCTTAGAATCCCTTAGAGTTATAGATTACCAGGAGTATACTAGACGAACACATGTAGAAGTGGACGAAGCAGGAACTTTGTTAGCTAGATTGCTCAGGGACACCCCTCCCACAACAGTGATAAATGAAATCAGGAAAACGGATGGAACAAGGGCCGCCACACAGGGTGAGATTAATGAGGCATTCAGAACGTACTACGCATCATTATATAGTGTGCCCGTAAGCGTACCCATTGGGCAAATGGAAGCCTTCCTGTCTGACTTAGCATTCCCAGTATTAGCGCCTTAGGCTCAAAAAGACCTGGCAGGACCCATAACACCACAAGAAATTAGAACCGCTATGAAGGGGCTCCCCCGTAATAAGACTCCTAGTATGGACGGGCTTCCCATCAAATGTTATGCCACGTATGCGGAATCTCTAGTACCCAGATTAAGGGAACTGTATAACGCGAGCTGGGAGGAGAGTTCTCTGCCTCTCACCACTGCACAAGCACTGGTAATATCATTACCAAAACCTAGAAGAGACCACACGGATATGGTCAATTACCCCCCCTTATCACTGCTATCCACCGAGTACAAAATACTGAGTAAGGTGCTGGCCAATAGGCTACTGCCGTTCCTGTCGCCCTTGGTACATATAGACCAGACTGGGTTCCTACCAGTGCGTAGTACTTCGTTGAACATTGGGAAATGACATTGTTTAATGACGGAAGCGCCAAAGTGGTTCCCCCACGCGGGTTGTATTTCTTTAGACCTCAGACAAGCATTTGACTCGATCAACTGGGAAAATATGTTTCAGACGCTACCTCACTTTGGGATACCGGAGGGATACATGACATGGCTGCGACTACTGTACAAAGCCCCGACAGCTCGTACGAGAACGGGTGGGTACGTATCGAGTGAATATATGATACATAGAGGTACACAACGTGGTTGCCAGCTATCGCCACTGATCTTTATTCTGGCACTGGAACCCCTGGCAATAGCAATGAGACAGAACTTCCTGGGTTTGGGAATACCGATAGGACGTACAACCCACCTCTTCTCTGCCTATGCAGACGATATTATTGTGTACCAGCGTGATCTTCATCAGCCATTACAGCCAATTTATGATCTGTACAGACGATTCGAAATTTTTTCCGCCCTTGCGGTGGGGGTCACAAAATCACATGCCTTTT
This sequence comes from Lissotriton vulgaris, assembly GCF_964263255.1. Lineage (NCBI taxonomy): Eukaryota > Metazoa > Chordata > Amphibia > Caudata > Salamandridae > Lissotriton > Lissotriton vulgaris. The sequence goes on along the minus strand of NC_141685.1, from coordinate 440,559,784 downwards.
TCTTTGAGGATCACGCGGAGGACACGAACATAGAGTTTGGGGATTCCTCTCTACAAATAGCACATACTACGTTTTGATACTTGGGTATTCAAATCTACAGAGCGAATGCAGATATGCTAGAGGGTAAACTTGATAGAACAATACGATCTCTATGGTCTAGTGTAGCCTTTTGGACCTCGTTGCCCCTGTCCGTCATGGAGAGAGCCGCGATAGCAAAAATGGTCGTCCTGCCACGCCTGCTGTATTATTTCTCCAACCTGCCTTTAATAGTACCGTTATCCACCTTCAAAACACTGAATACCCTACTCGCAGATCTTATTTGGGGTACGGCCCGTAGACGTATAAATTTGAAAAGGTTCCAAGTGGGCACTCGTATGGGAGGGGCTGGGAGTCCCAGACTTCCGCGCGTATTATTACGCATGCCAATTACAATGGTTGTCGTACTGGACGGCAGGTCGCAACCTCCAAGAAATAGGGTACACAGACACAGGCATTAGTAATGGCACCCTAGATGCCCTATTATTGCCAGGACATAGACCCCCAAGAGATTAGCCCCCGCTGTTGGCAACTGCGATCACATGTTGGAAAGCGGCACTGAAATACACAAACACAACCTCCAAATACGCTGACAATATACCACTGCTGGGAGTCCCGCTGCCTGCCGGTACCCTTACCAAACGTGCATTACTGCCCTGGTATCACCACGGTAGCGGACCTCTTCGGACACGAGGAATTACTAGACCATGACACTTTTGTAAATGAAAAGGGTGCCCCAGCACATCTATATTTAACGCACGCTGCATTGGTGCAGTATATCAAAAAAGTACTGGGCACCACAAACACGAGAACCCGATCACAACAAATTGGTTAAGATGGTACACTACATGGGGAGGGGGAGACATTTGGTCCGCTGGATATATAAAGGGATCAGTGCACATACTCTGGTTTCCCTAGACACCCTGAAGACCATTTGGATAGGGGAAATAGGTAGAGACTTGTCGGATAAGGAATGGATGATGATATTGGAGCACACCAGGAAGGTGTCCAGAAATTTGAGATTTAAGTTAATCGAAACTATGGTATTGCACCGGGCCTATTTGACTCCAGGTAGACTGAACAAAATGTTCCCGCAGACAGAACACTCCTGCCCTAGATTTATGACGGAGGGGGCGGGCCTACTACACATGCTTTGGACATGCTCTCAAATAATAGAGTATTGGACTATGGTTAGGGAACTTATTGGGGATGCAGCGCACCTCGTGATACAAGACACAGTGGAGGAATGTCTGTTAGGCCTACACAAACATAGGTCCAAACACAAAGTAAAATACAGATTCATAGATCTGGCCATAATACTAGATATTAGGAATGTTACCATGCGCTGGAAGTCGTGTAAACCCCCAGAGGTGTCCAGCTGGCATGCAGAAATGTTGAGATGGGGCAGCGTTGAGGGCGCAGAGTTACTCAGAGAGGAGGCCAGGGGACTGCATAAGTCATCAATCGCAATGGAGTGGGAAGTCATGCTGGGAGAGCTAAAATCTGTGGAAGTTAATGTAAATATCTAAACAGGCCATGTGTGAATTAATGATAAATATCGCCGAGACCTCGTCCTCCAATGTATAGTAAAGGTACAATATGCTACAACTTGAACACTGGACAAAGCTACGGTGCACATGGTTCGATAGTGTTGTTGTGTGTAAAAAAAAAAAAAAGATGACCACGGTTGCTGGGGAGGGGGGATGTTTAGTAGGGGATGTTATATGATTTCTTGTTCTTTCAGACGAATTAGTACTTCTCCATGGTTGTATGATGTTTCAACGCATGCTTTTACCACGCATGCCTTTACAACGCAGGTATTACAACGCAAGTTGTTACAACCACCTGCGTTGGGGGGCGCTGGATAGTGGAATAGTTTAATTTTCTATTCCAACTCCAGTCCCCGTGGATAGTAGGAAAGGTGTTGGATAGAAAATTAAATTATTACCTATCCAACAGCGCCCTCCAGCGAAAGTCGTTGTAACGACTTTCGTTGTAATTCCTGCGTTGTAATGGTAATGCGTGGTAAAAGTTTCGTTGTAAATGATGTTCCCCCTTCTCCATATATATGGTATATGTAAATGATATATGTGTATGTAACACAACAGTGATACTGCTGGAGCATCTGGTAACGCTTCTATGTCGCACCGTACAGGTCAATTGTTATGTGTTTATACTGGATTAAGACGGTATGCATTGGATGTGTTAATGGAGCCAATAATTGTAATAACACTGCAAGGATGTATGTGAAAATTTAAAAAATCAATAAAATATGTTTAAAACAAAAAACTCTAGTAGGACCAACAGAGCAGGAATTAAGTCATTGGATCAAAACTTTAAAACTGAAAGAAACGGAACCAAAATTGTTAGATGTAGCAAGACTAAAAGTTGATATGGAGGAACTAATAATTGGAACAATTGGTACAGATAGATTGAAAAATTATCAGGATGATGAGATCACTTTCATGTGTAAGAGTATTACGTGGGAAACCAAAAGCATGCATAATCGGTTTGAAAGCTTAGCAAGTGAAATGGATGTAGATTCTACAAAATACAAAGTATTGCAGAAACCTTATTGAGTGGATTTTACTGACAAAGATATAGAAAACATGATCATAGCAGGAAGAATTACTCAAATAAAAGAATTAATTGTGTTATTGAGAAAATGGGGAGACATTGATAAGTGGAAAATGATTTGGACAAAGAAAAGAGAGGAAAGCAGTGACAAATCCACATTAGCGTTTCCAGTAAGAGAAAAAGAAGAAGTGGTAAAAGAATTTCCTATGAGAGAAATACCTGGAGGAGGATATGTACATGTGCCTTGGAGTAGACAATGAATTTTATCATTCACAAATTACTTTCCTGGATTGAGAGAGAAGCCAGTAGAGTGGTATAGGCAAGTAGATCGATTTTAAAAGTTTTGTGGGAAGATTTAGATAGGTTATTTGACATAGTAGTACCAGCTGATCCATGGTCAGACGAGATAAAGTGACAGGTGCTCCTGGACCTGAAGTAATGCAAAAATATGAGCAAGTGATATTGTTTTGGAAAAATGAAATTCCAGCAAAAGAAGCAGATTGGGTAAAAATAGGCAGGACAATACAAGAAGCCAAGGAGTCAGTTCACGCATTTTATGAAAGACTGTTATTGGTGTTCAAACAGTATAGTGGATATGAGGAGTTGAATTAAAAGGATATGAGTCATTTTGTATATCGCTTTGTGTTTGGATTGAGACCAGAAATAGGCGATATGATTAGGCATAATTTAATGGGATGGCAGTCATGTTCTGTGGACGAAGCCGTGAGACATTGAAAATACTGTAGTGATAAAATTGAAGTAAAACAAAGGAAACTCAAGGAGAAAGCAATGTGGGCACAAGCAAAGGTTGCAGAGCATCAAGTAGCTCAATTAGAAACTAAAACTACAGAAGGGAACCAAAATAGAGTAAAAGAACATTTTAGTAAGCCAAAATTAACTGGAAATATAGAAGAATTAAAGAAGAAATATCCATGTCATAATTGCCGTAGGATGGGACATTGGAGGAAAGAGTGTAAGTATCCACCGAAAGGTAATCCAGAAAATACATCATTGAATCCACAGGTGCAGAATGAGATAATTCAGCAACCATTGCCACAGCAAAAGGTAGTTAATCCACAGTGTCAGGTGCCACAACCTCCACTTCCTCACAATGTAAAACTACAGAGTTACAATATTGAGAAAGGATTCTGCGCAGGAGATCAGGTAACAAGAAATAACAGAGTGCATGTGAGTTCGCAATATTGGCTGAAAGAAGACGGAAGCGAGTCGGATGACAGTTTCTGACGGTGCCTGAGAGAGGGAGAAGAGTGCGTGCCTGGCGCTACTCTAGAGGTAGATCAATCTGGTCCATTTGTGAATGGGAAGGTGAATGATGTAGATGTGACTTTCCTAGTGGACACAGGTGCTACCCGTTCTACTGTTAGATCCGTGGAAATTCAAAATCTTCCTCTCTCGGGTGAACACATTCAAGTTGTAGATGTAGCTAATCACAGATTAAAACGTCCATAACAAAACCAATTGAAATAGAGATTGGAAATGTCAAAGATATGCATCGATTTGTAGTGTGTGACAGTAGTCCATTAAATCTTCTTGGAAGGGATATACTGTGTAAAATGAACTGTGCCATTTATTGCTCACCAGATGGCATTGAGCTTCAAACTCCAGATGAGGATAGTTTGTATAAAATGACAATGACACTGATTGAAACAGAAAAGTATAGTATGTTTCCTGTGTTTGATCGAGAGAAAATACCTGACGAATTAAAAGAGGTAGTCAAAGAGCAGGTGTGGGATTTCACAGGACAAGATATTGGTTTGATGAAAAACGTAGATCCTGTGAAACTTTCTGTGAAAGAAGGAATAAGCTATCCAAATATTCCTCAGTACAAAATGACAGCTGAAACAATTGAAGGAATAACACCAGTAATAGATATGATTGAGCAAGGGATTTTGAGAGGAATAGAAAGCAGTCCTTGTAATTCGCCAATAATGGGATTGAAAAAGCCTAACGGAACGTTCAGAATAGTGCAGGACCTGAGAAAAGTAAATAGGATAGCTGTTCCATGCTGACCAATTGTGCCAAACCCAGCAGTAATTCTATATCAAATTCCACATAATGCAGAACGGTATACAGTCATTGATTTATGGAATGCGTTCTTCACGGTTCCATTACACCCTGAAAGCCAACCAATATTTGCGTTCCAATTCAGAGACCGTATTTTGACATGGTGCCGAATTCCTCAGGGGTATACTGAAAGTCCCTGAATCTTTAATTAATTATTAAAGAAATCATTAGAAAATGTTAGTTTACCTGGAGAATCAGTTCTAGTGCATTACATTGATGATTTGGTACTGGCGTCAAAAACAAAAGATGCATGTGTTTCAGACACGGTTACATTGTTAAATCATCTGGCAGATGAAGGACCTAAAGTGTCACCATCAAAGTTACAATTTTGTCAGAAAGAAATACAATATTTGGGCCACAAGATTGCTAAGGGAATCAGACAAGTCACCTTAGAAAGATTAAAAATTATACAAGGAATGAAACCTTTAAAAACACAGAGACAGGTAAGAATGTTTCTTGAAATGGTTGGATACTGTCGACAATGGATTAGTGGATTTTCACTAATAGCGAAACCCTTACAGAGATTGACAAAAGCAGATGTAAAAGACCCAATAATACTGAATAAGGCAGAACTGGAGGCTTTTGAGCAGTTAAAACAAGTCTATGTGAAGCACCAGCATTGCGAATGCCAGATTATGAAAAAGAGTTTGATCTATGCTGCAGTGAGAGGGAAGGATGTGCATTGTCAGTTTTAATACAGAGGCATGGAAAACTGAGAAAGCCAATTGCATACTTTTCTGCCGTTTTAGATCACGTTGCAAGGGCGTTGCCAGGATGCTTAAAAGCAGTAGCTGCTACAAGTATGAGTATTGAACAAAGTGAAGGTATAGTTATGGGATTTCCTTTGAGAGTGTATGTACCTCATTCGGTGGAGATTCTCCTCACTAGAACCAAGACACAGAACCTTACCAATAATAGAATGAAAAAATATGAGAAGACAATTCTAGGTGCAGACAACGTTACAATTTCAAGATGTGTAAATGTGAATCCATCTACATTATTACCTGATATCATCAATGTGGAAGTAAGAGATGACGTGGATCACAAATGTTTGGATGTTCTAGAATACTGCACCAAACCAAGGCCTGATATCAAAGATGTACCTTTACCTGAATCTGATTACATGATGTTTGTTGATGGATCATATCTGAGGACAGATGAAGGTGTACTGAGTGCTGCGTATGCTGTTTGTACAGTAGCAGATGTCTTGGAAGCATCTTGTAAGAAGGGAATCCGTTCAGCTCAAATTTCGGAATTGATTGCTTTGATTTGAGCATGTGAGTTGGGAAAAAAATAAGGATCACCATAGTGACTGACAGTCAGTATGGATTTGGGGTTGTCCATGATTATGGTCAACTGTGGTCCAAAAGAGGTTATATGACTTCGGCAGGATCCCCCATTAGAAATGCTGAATTTGTGAAAATGTTAATTGATGCCATTCAATTGCCAGATAAGATAGCGGTTGTAAAATGTGCAGCTCATAAAAAAGGAGATGATTATATTACTCGTGGTAATAAATATGTGGATTTAGTTGCAAAATACTGTGCCAAAAATCTTGCATCTATTAACCGGGATAGGCAAACTGGACATGTTTCAAGTCCTTTGATGCTAACCACAGTAGTGGAGACATGGCAGGAGGTAAAACAAATTCAGGAAGAGGCTAGTGAAGAAGAAAAGGATAACTGGTTGAAGGCAGGATGTAGACAAAGAGAAGAGGATGAAATCTGGGTTTACAAAGATGAAAGACCAGTAATGCCTAAACCATGATCTCAAATATGGCCCGAATGTATCATGGTCAAGCCCATATCGGAAGAGATGCCAAGATTCGATACAATGATATGATACAATCCTAAGTTTAGGATGATTGCCGAGAGCCTTTGTCAGAGATGCCTTGTGTGTCAGCAACTGAACCCAAGAAGAAAACTTGTGTGAGTTTGGGAACCATAGGATGGGAGGGAGGTCCTTTCACAAGAATGCAGTTAAATTTCATAGAACTTCCACCATGTAACAGACTTAGGTATGTACTTGTGATCATTTGTTTATTTTCACGATGGGTTGAAGCATTCCCCATTAGGAGGAATGATGGAGTGACTGTTGCCAAACTCCTGTTACGTGAGATAATACCACGCTACGGTTTCCCAGTAACCATTGAAACAGATCGTGGAACTCATTTTCACAATAAACTAATGCAAATGATTTGTAAAGCACAGGAAATTCGTCAAAAGTTGCACTGTGCTTACAGACCAGAAGCTTCAGGGGTGGTTGAACAAGTAAATGGAACAATAAAAAACAGAAAAGCAAAATTGTGTTTGGCCACAGGACTAAAATGGCCCGATGCACTGCCACTTGTTCTAGTGACCCTGAGGAGTACTCCTGACAAGAGAACAGGAGTAAGTCCCCATGAGATTTTGATGGGAAGAGTAATGAGACAAGCATTTGTACCAGTTGATGAACTGTTGAGCATAAATGATGATATCATACTGGATTACTGCAAAAATCTGTCTGACCTAGTAACTTCTGTGTTCCATCAGGTGGAAACTGAGTCACAAACGAAAGAGAAACATCCAGCTCATGATCTAGTCCCTGGAGATTGGGTTCGGATAAAGGTTCACAGGAGGAGAAATTGTCTAGTGCCTCGCTGGCAAAATCCTCGACAAGTTATTCTGGTTAGTTGAAGATCGACCTGTAAGTCGCGATTTGGTAGAAACTGACACCAGCAAGGACACTGAGTTAAGTGAAAATAAAACTGGTAATTCGGAAAATATTGAAGGACAGTCTGAAAGCTCTGAAAGCAGGAACTGAAATCTCGAAACTGGTGAAAAGGAATTAACTCATGATGAGGATGAGCTTCCAAGTACCAGCTATGGAGATGTTCCTCACAGAGTGAAAGAACTGACCGGAGAGAATTTAAATTCCAAAAAAGAATCAGATCCTATACAATTCATTATAAATGAAACTATAGAAAGATCTGAAACAGAGATAGATGACAGTGATGATGTAACTCAATTGAGGAGAAGTTCAAGAAAATGAACTTGGAGAGTGGAGCGAAACACTACTGAACCTGAAATAAAAAGAGTGAGAAAAGGAGCTAATTGGCCTAAAGAAATTGATGGACTGAAAATCAAACTGGTTAACAAAGCAAAAGTTCAAGAGGCTCAAGTAAATGAAATAACCATTCAAAAAGAGTTGTTGGGAAAGAAAATAGAAGTTGTGCAAAGGCCAAAAAGAGTGAGGAGACCAAATCAAAAATACAAATCACCTGAGTGGACCTACATGGTGCTGCCTTCAATAAGAGAAGTAAACAGCAGCCAGGAGAACTTGCATTGTCAAGGTGTTGAAAAAGGAAGTGAGTAAACTGTAACACAGAGAAAGGAAAAGGATTTCCAAGTGTAACAGTGAAAAGAAAGGGATATATATTTATCCAAACAGAAGCTGTCATTGAACTTGAAGGGAACATTGTAAGTGGAAACAAGGTTAAAAGGAGACAATTGAGGGTAAAAAGACTGTGTAAAAATAATGGCTACTAATGAAGTGATTAGATCTAAATGTTCCATTTTTACAAAATGGTGTAGAATGTGGTTACTTTGTACTGGAATATTAATGTTAATATGGTTAATTCTTGCTATTATCATTCCTTTTAGATCTGATATTGGAAAACTGAAAGCAAATGAGAGTTTGAATGGGTAAAAATTATGATTCGAAAAAGGAAAAATTACATGTATATAGGCCCGAAATTCATCAATATAAGTCACTCAGCGATTTTTCTAAAAATACTTTTTCAAGACTATTGTCTGAATATGTGAGGACAATGGATGCCAGCGATTGCTATGTCTGTAAAAGGCTGCCAGCATCTGTCTCCGAAGGGGTGAAGTACCACCATTTACCGTTAACATATGGAGTAACCTGTAGCGTAATAACAAGTTTATTTTATAGAACTGGAAAATTAGAATATTATTATTCTGCTTCTGATGATGTATTTGCAAAATTGAAAATTGTTGCAGAACTAAATCAAATTAAGCCTGCTTAAGTTTTTGGAGAATATTTCTTAGAAACACAAGAATTGACACATGATTATGGCTTTAAACATAATTTGACTTGTAAAATGAGAAATGAAGAGAAAGTTTTTCTGAATATGGTTGAGGAAAGGAGACAACAATATAAGCGACGAGCAAAAGTAAAACAGACTAAATCTACAAAATGGGCATTTTCAGATGATAATATTGAAGGACATAATGTAAATGTGGCTATAAATATAGATACACCATTGTTAGGGAAATTATGTATTCAGAGAGATAACACTGTATATGACAATTATTTTGTGGGTGCAAGTCAATGTGAAGATACTCCCCCTCTCGTAGAAAATGATTATCACTCCCCGGCCGCGCAGCGGTCCGGTACAGCGGTCGCGCCAAAGGCGTGCCTAATGCAAGCCCGTCTGCTCCCGTCCGCGACCAGCCGGGGCCAGGGGCCACAACCCCTACATTTACTTCTGGCCAATCCAGGCGTTACAGTTCAAAATCACTGCACAGGCTAAGAAAACAGGTCAATGCGACGTGCCACCATCTTTATCACCCTTTACATCTGCCTACTCTCTGTCCTCAATGTAATGCTAAGCTTAAAATCACGTTTTTTGCTAAAGAACAGCCGGCACCCAAATTGTATCCCCTTAATTGTAGGTCTCTACCTAAGCATTGTACAGAAATTGCATTATGGCTTGATGAACTTAAACCAGATGCAATTTTCCTTACTGAAACCTGGTTAACCCCGTCTTCGGAACCCGACCTAGTGCAAACTCTCCCGCAGGGTTACCAAATTGTAAGGAAAGATCGCCCCCATGGCAAAGGAGGCGGTCTGGCAGTTATTTTTAGAGACCATATCACATGCCGCTGCACCTCTGACTCCATCCCAGATTGCGAAAGCATGTCCTTCTCTCTAGAGTTCTCTCTGAATGCTAGCTTTTCAGGGGCGCTCATCTATCGCTCTCCGGGGCCCTTAAAACAGTTTCATACGTCTCTACCTCCTGTTGTCGCTGATCTAGCAACCTCCCCCCCCAACTTTACGTTGTTGGGTGATTTTAATATCCATTTTGATAATACATCCGACCACACTGCCCTAGAGCTGATTGCCGGTCTACCTGCATTACAAATGGACCAGCTTGTTCTTTTCCCTACGCACATTAAAGGCCATCTGTTGGACCCAGTGTTTAGTAACTGCCCCAACTTGAAGGTGGACCCTCCTATTTTTCTTCCCTAAACCGATCATTCATTAATTCCTTTCACTTGGGAGATCCAAAAACTCCCTGCTTTAATACCTGGACTACGAAAAGCACGCAATTGGTCCAAACTTTCCTTAGAACAATGGACCAATGATCTAGAAATGTCTAGACTTCCAATCAGTCAAGAGCCTCTGGCAGCTAATGACAACTTTAACAACTGGATATTGACATCCCTTAATTCTACACTTCCCATCTGAAAAACTACCCTAAAACGATCTAAGACTACCGCTCCTTGGTATTCAGCAGAGCTCAGGGAAAGAAAATGCCAGTGTAAAAGACTGGAAAGAAAGTGGCGATTGGAGTACGCCGCACCAGACACATTTATTTATAGAAAGGCAATAAGAGCCTACAAACAGGAGATAAAAATGGCTCAATCCATGTACTATACTAGAAAAATCTCTGCGGCCAGCTCCAAACCCAAAGAAATATATCAAATCGTGAAAAGCCTTACCAAGCTTCCTCAAACTTCTTCAGCCAATTACGACTCACAATCTCGCTGTAATGATCTGGCGCAGTTTTTCTTTCAAAAAATCCACCTAATATACTCATCATTCCCTGATGTAGACCTGAATATCCATGTTGAATCACCATCTCCGTTCTCCCCGGAAACCACCTGTCATTCGTCACCCATCTTGGATCAGTTTCCCCTGTTAAATCCACAATTACTTGTTCCTTTAATGCTACAAGTAAAATCAGGCTGCCCCTGTGATCCTGCTCCTCCCCGCATATTGGTTGCCATCACTCACACTATTCTTCCTACCATGTTGGATGTACTCAATGCATCCATCTCCTCAGGCATTGTCCCGCCCATGTGGAAACAGGCCATGGTACGGGCACTTTTGAAAAAACCCAATTTGGACGCCAATAATCTTAATAACTATCGTCCCATTTCCCTGCTTCCCTGGATTGGCAAAATCCTCGAGAAATATATTAATTGCCTTCTGACGCTATTCCTCGAGAGCAACCATCTGCTTGACGCCACCCAGACAGGTTTTCGCCCTAAGCATGGGACGGAAACTGCCCTGCTTGCGGTGATGGAAGAAACCAGAGAGATCTTAGATCGAGGGGGATCGGTGGCAGTCATCCTCCTCGATCTAAGCGCTGTATTTGACACGGTAAACCATAGAATCTTATTGCAGCATCTTCTTAATGTAGGAGTATCAGGCAGAGCGCTAACTTGGCTTCAATCTTTTCTGAGTGACAGAACTTTTCAAGTTTTTGAAGAGGACACCACCTCCTCTAGCAAACTGGGATGCGGGGTTCCACAGGGCTCATGAGCCCGACGTTGTTTAACGTTTACATGAGACCGCTGGCTGAGATCGTCCGTCCATATGGTATCAAGATCATCACCTATGCGGACGATACTCAGCTGGTGGTCTCCCTTGTGCAGGGAGACAGCTCACTAGTAAAGGCTGACCTGGCAGGCTGTCTAGAGGTAGTGAAAAACTGGATGACCACGTCATGTCTCAAGCTCCACGGAGACAAAACAGAGCTTATGCTTCTGGGCCACTCTGTTCCATCTACAATTAGCTCTATATGGCCCTCCTGTCTAGGCCCGCCACCAGCCCCTAAGGACACCATAAAGAGTCTTGGAATCTGGCTAGACAGGTCCATGACGTTTGATAACCAGGCAACCAGGCTGCATGGTCTTCCAGGCACGCCAGGGCTCAGCTCCCGCCTTCATTACCTCTTTGACAAGGGAGTATGTCCCTACCAGAGAGCTTCGCTCATCCTCCCAATCTCTTCTGCAGGTACCCCGCTATAAGCGCAAAAAGTGGGGAGGGGCCAACTTCTCATTCTTGGCACCCACTTTTTGGAATTCCCTCCCCAACCGGCCAAGCACTATTCTCTCTTCCGTAAAGGCCTCAAAACCTTTTTATTCAAGCAGGCCTTCCCGCTGTAAATTGTCCTCATTTGCCCCCTCTCACTGTACCAGTTTCTATTGCCTCTCCTCTGCTAATTTTGCCTCCTTAGCGCCAAGAAACCGCATGGTGAACGCAGCACTCTATAAATATTTTAAATTCAATTTTGAAATTCAATCTGCCACCTGTTTTGGTCTTCTTAGACTCCTCAAGAAGATCCTCACCCTGCTACCCTTTGAAGCCAAACAAATTGTGATTCAAGGCCCGATTCAATCTCGCCTCGATTTTGGTAACGCTCTGTACTTAAGAACTCCGGAATATACCTTGAGGAAACTCCAGCGAATCCAAAACTGTGCCGCGCGCACACTTCTTCAGCTCCCCTGCAGGCTCTCAGCCAAACCCGGGCTGAGAAGCTTGCACTGGCTCCCTGTCCGGGAGAGAATCAATTTTAAATCTTTGTGCATCGCCCACCAGGCCTTCTGGGAAACAGGACCAGTGATTAATCACTCCTTAATCACCCCATACCACCCAAGCAAACAGCTGCGCTCATCACATGCCTTTCTAGCAACAGTCCCTAAGATCAGGAAATCAAGAGCAGGAGGCCGCTCATTCTCCTTTAATGTAGTCAAGTTGTGGAATACTCTTCCCCTCGACTTGAAATCTAATCCCAATTTGTCTTCTTTTCGTAAACAACTGAAAACGTTTTTGTTTAACAAATAGAGCTTTTTCCCCAGGCCTTTGGGCCTCTTCAGTTTGCACCTCTTTCTTAGCGCTTGGACGCCCCGGGGCAGCTATTTGCGCTTTATAAAATCCATTTTTATTTCATTTCATTTCATACTTATATTATCAAAGGGGGATGGGGATTTAAAGGTGGAAAGGACCCAGTTTCATCTGGAATTGACTTTTTGTGTGGGAACAAGGCCTATTATAGATTACCATATCACTGGTACGGGTTATGCTACCTTGGCTTGGTCTTTCCTAAAAATGTTCATATTGATAGAGGTACAAATGGGATTCATGAAATAGGTAAACCACTAAGCTGAAGAAAAAGAGAAAGTGTAATTGAAATAATAGATGATGTTTTTGGAGCACTAATACCAGCAGTAGGCATATCATTTAATGCAAACCGAATTGGAAAATTGTCAACAAAAGTAGATTGATTGTCAACAGACACAGCTGGAGGATTCTTAATGGTTAAAACTGAATGTCAATGTAGGCAGAGAAGGAATGTCAAAAGGTCCTTGAAGAAAGAAATTGAAGAAAAACAAGACAGGTAAAGGGAAAAAGGTGATATTGAGATGGAACAATTTAAAGAAAAGTGTTATCAAGATAGAAAGAAATTAGAAGAAACAGAAATATAACACATACTAATTAAAATAATTTGAAACATGTTGAGATACAATGTTCTAAACTAGGGGAAATATTTGGTGATAAAATCACCAAAGGGGGAATTTGATGGAGCAAGGTGTAAACAAAATTTTTTGTATACCCCTTGTGAAAGTAGCTTTCAATAACAATAATATGTACTAAACGTGTGGTTTTGAAATTAACCAACATAGAATAGAATGCACACACACAAATACATGTGGGATATCAATTTGCATGAAATTGTCAAGCATAATTTACTAATTTGTCGTATATTGTGTCATAAAGGGTACGCATTTGTCGAAATCTAATTGAAAATTGCATGAATGTGCTTTTTGTCTGTTTATTTGTGGCATAAATCATGAAGATTGGTAAGTGAGTTCAGTTCATGCATATGTGTTGCTTAAAGCTAGGCAAATACTAACTGGGATATTATTAGAAAGGGGGAGGTAAATAGAAAGGCTTTATTTTGTAAATTTACTTTTATTTGTGTTTGTTTCTGTAATAGTTCCTAAATTGAGGCCTATTTGACTAAAAGAAAAGATGGAAGCTGACTACGACTCCGAGGTGGCCGTCTAAAAACGCATGCGCCAACTGGAAGCGTGAGCTGCCAGTGCCTGAGTGTTAGACCTAGAAAACCTAGACTGCATAGGGTAGCCTGGCACAGAGTGGAAACAGCTAACTTCCAAGGCTTTAGTGTAGCGCTTACAAACCCACTCACAGTAACCCAATGTCTTATCACTAAAAATAAAGGACGCCACACCAGTTAAGAAAAATACCAGTACCTTTTATAAAATATATCTCTTTGTTCCTTTTTGTTTTTCTTTCAAATCATGGTAGGGTATAAATTTAGTACAATAAGCGTCTTTACATTCAATGGACACTGTTCCATACATTTGCTTTCAATTATACTTTAACTGTGACTCCTCAGCCACAACAATGGCACTCTATCCCCTCACAGCATGGATGACTTCTCCTGAATAGGACACAATACTAGGTTAATATTCAATTAGAATCCTGTCATATACATTACCCTTAGACACATGTAGGCAACCTTAACGTGAGTTCACAGAAGGACAGCAGCCTGACCCCCACAACTCCTTGTGACCCGCTTCCGTAGGCTGTATGATAGGAAGAAGACAGGCAAATTACTTATACATCTACAATGCCCTCACCACAGCTCCCTTCCCACAGAGGGTGACCTATCTCTTTTGTTATACTCTTGAGGATATTGTCGTTAAGCTGCTCTATCACCACCAGTTCAGCTCAGTAGCCTGGTTGTTTAACAGATTGACTTGGTTGACAGTTCACATAGAACCTTGTTCCTTCCTCCTGTTTCACCTTTAGCAGTACTTATTCTAGCAAGTCTATTTCCTGCTGGTAACCCTCGGATTGTCAAATAGGACAGCCGTTGACACCACAGCTCAGCTCAACCCAGAACGGGTTCCTGTTCACCCCTTCGCTTTACGGACACGGCTAGTCCACTTTCTCTCCTCCCGCTCCCAGCATACAGTTCCCTGCTTACTTGAGGGTTTGGAGGATGTTCCCCGAGTCCCGGACGTGCTCCGGCTTTGGTCCTGAACTTGACAGGAGGATGGGGCAGGTCTCCACAGCGGACTCCGCGGCTGCTTCTCTGTTCCCGGTGGTCGCAGAGTTCCGGTTCTCTATCACGCAGGTCTGACTTCAGTGGCGTGTTCTACCAGCCTCCCTCCGACGCCGATTCCTTCCGTGGCAAGCTCCGCCTTCCTCGTCCGGCCTCTCCTCATGCTGGTACGCCTCCTCCGATTCCGTCGTCAACTTCCTGCCTTGGGACACCACCTCCGCTCCGCCTTCCGACATCACCCGGGGCTTCCCTCTCTCTCTCCAGAAGCCTCCGACGAGCCGCGCCTCCTCCTCAGCAGCCGTCGGCCACGGACCCGCAGAGAAGGGACTCCACACGCTGCTGGTATGCCAGTGAAACCTCGACTTCTCCTCACAGTAAGTGCGAGATCAGCGCACATGTTGCGGCTTAGTTATTTACCGGACAACCTCCACAACAGAATTATGCGAAGATTTTGTAATTCTGTGATGGTAGGCAGTCCTCGAGTTACTTCCCTGGATACAAGACTTCAGATGATAGGTGTGTGGTCTTGCTTTAGGGTTAATGGTCAAGCTCCTAGGTCAAGGTTTGGTCAGACCCAGAGGGGTAGCGTTGATACAAGAATTTAGCCGGCCCACAGGTCGATCTATCCTGTGAAAGCGCTGACCTCCCCAGCAGTTCGCCTCTCTCCTGTCCTGGTCACTTCTCACCTAAAATGGCCACCCTGAACTTGACCTTATATAGGCTGGCCACGGACCCCTAGAACCTGCTAGAGGGTTCCAGAACTTTCCCCATGTTGTCCAATGGGTCAGGAAACCTGAGGTGACCGTTTTGACAGTTGGTAGCCACCTTCTTAGGTCTCAGTTTCTAGCAGTATCTGGTTCTGAGGAAAAACTAGGCCCAGCAGAAAAATGGCGGGCTCCAGGAACACCTAGCCCCTGCGACAATACTGGAAAAATTCTGGTGGACATAAGAAAGAATAAATAACTGGATCCTCTGGAAGGCCAAAGGGGACAAAATAAATAATTAATAGTAAAGACACTCCCAGAGGCAGACAGGTCTAACACTGAGCAGTATGGGTCAAGGACAGCGTGGCCTGCTGCATGGAATACATGCCAAGTTTGTTGAAGTCAGCAAGTTGACTCATGGGAATGGAGCACCGAATAACAATTTAAATGACACTTCGAAGGAAGTAAAGTTTGAACAATAGCACCACTATTTTTTGTGTCATAATGATGACTCTGCATAAATTGAACAGAAAAGTGATGAGGTGATGCTCATTGAACTCTAAATTGACCCATCACGAACATTCTAGGACATAAGAGTTACGAATTTAGATAGATAAGTTAGCGAAACAGGGTATAAAAGAGGACATTTGGGACTTTGAAGAGAGCTTGCTTTTCGACCTATTCTTTGCACCCCGAGATGCTGTCGGTGTGCGCAATTTTTCCTATGGCGCAGGGACTTTGAAATTTTTTTGAACTTTAACTTTTGAATGGGTGCGAAGTCCTATGAGAAAGGAACATCGAGAGAGATGGAGAGGTGTTTCTTTGGGAACTATTTTGTTTTGTGCTGATTTATGCGTCTCTACATTTGGGCAATATACATTCAACTTATTTTCCTAAATTGTCATGCTAATAAATGAATGTTTTTGAATTTAACCTTTCTTTCAGGATTATTAATGTATAATTGAATTATTCTTTGAAATAGAACGTAGAGAAAATGCTAGTAGATTTAATCTCTAAATAAAAATTAAATAAATGGAGAATTAAGCAGGTCTTGCTGTCCTTTAGTTAACTTTTACCAGCTGATCTATCAAAAATGAATAGTGGAGTGTTGTAAATCTTTCCTTTAGAGAAAACCATGGTATTAAAATTAAAACTGCAGGTGTAAATAATGTATACATTTTAAGTTTAGGCACTCCGCTATAGCCCCGCGGCTCTCCTTTTGGTCTTCACTGAATCTTTGGAGCAGAATAAATGTGTGAATGAATGAATGGTAAAGTTATGGGCCTATTGGTGAGAAATTAGGGAATAGCTCTGTGGGTTAAGGTGATGGTTTCTGAAAAACTTTTGGAGCCGCGCTGCACCAGCTCATATACAAAATAAAACGTCTCAACGCTTGTAAAATTGTTGTTCGTGTAAATGGGGCCTGCCTTCGCCTCTACCTCCCTCACGTTCACACTGCATGTGACCCTGAACACGCACAGGCAACGCAAACTAATCTTGCGTCCTCTACATTGGAAACAAGAAACAGAACGGAGAAACAACTTTAAATAACACAGTTGCTTCGGGTAACTGCATGGGCAGACACTCCAATTATCACGCATTGCAAAGGATATTATGTTACCTTTGTTCGGTGGCAAATTTGATGCAATTGTTTGCAAATCAGTAAATGTATATAGGGGCACATGCATCAAGCGATTTTGGAATCGCAAACGGTGCGAATCGCAAAATTCGGCCGTTTGTGATTCCAAAATCACTTTTTGGGATGCATCATTTATTTTTCATTTATCGCAATTTAAGAAATCGCAATTTTTTGCGATTTCTCAAATTGCAATAGCATTTAAGAAATCGCAAATTTTGCGATTTCTTAAATGCTATGCATGATTAATTTTAATTTGCGAATTCGCAATTAGGAAGGGGAAAATTACCATGAAGTGAACCTTCATGGTAATTTGCCAAAAGTTTCAAAAATGCAAAAAAATGCATTTTTGAAACTTACATTTTACACACACACATGCCTTTGGGACATGTGTGTGAGTAAAATGTACTTATATGACATTCCAGGGGTGCAGGGGGGGGTCTTTTGGACCCCCCCTGCACCCTTGAAATTGCATTCTCAATTTGCGATTCCTTAATTGCGAATTCGCGAAATGAAAATGCCTTCCCATTGATTCCTATGGGCCTTTAGGCCTATAGGAATCAATGTAAAGCGATTCCTTATTTGCGATTCGCAACTAAGAAATCGCAAATAAGGAAAATTAGGAAATCGCAAAAACGTTTGCGATTTTTTGATGCATAGGAATTTGCGATTCCTAATTTGCGATTCCTTAATTTTGACAATTTAGGAATCGAAAATTCCTACAATGATGCATGTGGGCCATAGTTTCTGATTTTTTGCACCTGTACTAAGCAAAAAAAAAACACTTCTCCTTTCTCCAGTCAGGCCAGATGGTTTCTGCTACACCTCTAGATTTGACTGAAGTGGGGTCCGCTTTGGCGCCTCATTTCCAGGCGAATCACTTCTTTCGTCGGAAATATGAGTGATCTTTAAAGGGGGACATAAAAAAGATGAAAAGGGAACTTGTACGAGAAAAAATATGTGTTCTTTTACAAGAAAATGTGACTGGCAATTTAAGATCGTGTTAGTGCATTACATTAAACTTGAAATGATCCATAGTTTAAGAAAGGCGGTGTGACTTAAAGCGTGAATGAACCTAATATTATTCCTACAGAATTTAATGTGTTTTTAAAGTCTTTTTGAGCACGCTGGTGTTAACTGTGCAGGGAGGGGTGAGCAAGGAGTTATTTTAGTTTGGCTCTGAGTGGAAGTCTGACAGTAGACATGTAACAGCATGTTCCAATTACTGTTTTTAAGTATAATTGCATACCCGGCTAATCTATTTCATATTGGCGCCATTTAATAAGATTATGGAAAGTGCTTTATAACATTGCTCTGTCATATTTTAAGCCATGAAAATATCAACTACTTCTCCGCTGTTCCAGGACATCCTATTAATTCCACGCTGCTTAATCTTTTAACTAGGCCGCGGCCAAGAGTTCATCGCAAGGTTTCTGGGCTTTGAGGATGTAGTTACGGCTACGGTTTCTGTGCGAGCCAATGAGCGCTGGGCGATACCTGATCTGTTTTGCTAGGTGCCTGCTTGAGTGAGCGAGCTTGCTACTGAGTGACTAAGGGAATGTGAGAGCGAATGAGTGAGGGATTCACGGATTGACTGAATAAATGAGTAAATATGGGAGTGAGTTAAGTCAGCCAATACAAGAGTGAGACGGGTGAACTGGTGAGTGATTAAAGTGATTGAATGAGTGAGTGTGTGAATGAGTGTGAGTGTAACACATGCGAGATAAAATGCTCATATGTGATTTGCAACAAAACATGAGGTAAAAAGTGTCATTATTTTTTAAAAAAAGAGTAACTCGAAATAGAAAATTTTGACAGACCTATGGTGGATTAAGATTCACCTCGAATTTCTATACATTTCTGGTTCACATTTGTGTAACAGTTGTGAACTTTCATCACGGTTTCTATTGCTTTTTGTAATCGTTCTCAATCTTGGGAGCAGATTTGCAGGGAAGTGCCGCAGCGCAGTAATGCAAGCCCTTTGGCTATGCCACGCTGTGGCACTTCCAAAGCACAGGAATGTGACATATTTACAATAATATGTCGCATTCCTGTGCTCTCCCCTACGCTGGTGCACAAACTGCTGCCATGCACTGGCGCAGGCACCCTTGCACTATGGTGTAAGGATGCCTGCGTCATGGGGAGATTGTGTTTGTGCAGGAATGGGCACCTTCCTGCACAAAAACAATCACTAAATGCATTTTCCTCTTTCAATGGTGCTGTAGACTGCAGCACGCATTGAAAGAGGAAAAACAAGGAGAAATGAAAAATTTCTCCTCGTTGCGCCTCGCTACGCCGTAACATTCAGATGCATTTCCAGATTTACGATTCCTCGTAAATCTGGAAATGTGTCTTGTTCTATGGGTGTTGCATGGGAACACCCACAGCAACATCCATGGAACTCCCCTTTCACGCAAAGTGCTGCGTGTAAAGGGGCCATATTTACAAAGACAGGAAAAGCCACGGAGCAGTAACATGAGCCACCAGTACGTCACTAAAAGTGATGTACTGTTGGCGCAAGGGGCTTGCATGCGAAATGGCGTATGAGGGATGCAAAGACACACTGCAAAGACACACTGGGAAGCTCAAACAATTTTTAAAGATATTTAATTTACACCTTTGCATTTCAGATAGGTGGCACTATATTTATTGGCTAACCCAATAAACATAGCTTGCATGTGGTAAAGCATTAACAAGAAGGCATGCACACATGCCTCGGTGGTGGAAATGGCAGTGAGTCACTGGCATTGGTTTGCACTTGAGTCCTGATAAAAACATTCAAATAAAGCACGATCGAAACAAAAAAAGTATTACTTTCCGTTGATAAAATTCATGTATTTGATAATGAATTAAATGTGCGATGAGGAGGTTTATTTGTCAGATATAAAATAGTCCCTTTTACACTTCATGTGAGACCGAGTGGTACACCAAGCAATCAATATCATAGGATGAGAAAGTGATGCTCCGCTTGGTGGAGCCTTTGACAAACATATCAAGGTGTAAAATCATGTATTTCTTTGGCTCTAAATGCTCAAGTTACCCTTTCTATTGCCCACGATGTAAGACCTGTTTATGCAAAAAAGGAGGGATTAGGGTTAGTAGGGGATGCAGTCGCAGCTCAGGGAAGGAAAAAAGGGGGGAGAGCTCCAATAATTAGCAATGGCCCTCACACATCCTGAGAGGTGTCATGCTTCATCATGTGGCAGCTCCTCGTTGGGCCGGCACTGCAATGCCCAGCCGGCCCCGCAGGGGGGGGGCTTTTTGCCAGAGTTCTTCTGTGTTGTAGCCAGGGACCATCCATGCCGTTGCGGTGAGACGACCGAAGAAACTTCTCCAGGTTCACGACTTTGGAACCTACAAATGACTGTGGGAGGAGGAAGCGACCCGACTTCCCTTACCAGATATTCTAAGCACCGGAACGTGAGACGTCACTAATAGGGGATTCCATATTGTCCCTACCATCAGGTCTGTTTGAAGGCTCTTAAAACTCCAAAAACGAAAACAAATCCACCTATATTCAATTCCAAGGACAAGTAGAAAATTCAACCGTCAGGAACAAGAAACACAAACTCGGTCTATAAATCTGGAGGATCCATACGTGTGCTTCCGGTGAAAATTTTAGTCGCCCTGAAAAAACTCCCTGGTAGGGAGTGAAACGCGTTGGCTGATTTGTTTGTAAAGTGCATGGTGATTACTTTTAAAAGAATGAACAATAATAAATAAAGAACTTTTCTATATACACAGTGACTATCTTTCTGGACTTTTTTCCTGGTGCACCCCCATAGAAAACCAAACAAAGTACTTTTTGATCTGGAAAGCACAGCGACGCCAATTAGCAGCTGACGTCGGGGTTGGCGGCACAAAACTTTACAGACTTTTTTTGGAACCGGGTGTTAGGTGCGGCATCGTAGGGTCCGCTGCTATAATCTTTGTGCTTTTCATTAGCCAGGAGGCCTATTGAAATTAGGTAGTCTGGCAACAATGTGGTTAGATGAGTGGATACTGTGAGTGCTTTAAGAATAACTATGACCTAAGACCTTTATTCGCTGGGCACTGATACTATGGTTAAAAACAGACTATGAGAGTTGTGTCTAGCAAGGAAGAATTAGACCTGCTGCAGCCCAGTGTGTGAAGTGAGAGGTGAAAAAAATGGGTCAAAAGGTCGACATGTTTCACGCCTTGAATCTCCTAACAGATGAGCGGTGTTTTATCAGGACAGGGAAATCAAAAACCTAATCTACTCTAAAGTGTTAAGGACGGTCCGAAGAGTGTTTTAAAGAGTACCGTCCCTATCTCATGGATTCAGTGGTAATCCTAGGGGAAGGTGCTACATGGAGTATCTTCCTCAAGGCAAAAACCTAGAAGGGGATTGTGTCGAGCCTCAGCCTTGACATCCGGATATCCTGCAGCACTGGCGGGAACAAGTCACCAATCAGTGGGGGCTCCTAATCGTAGAACCTACCCACTCTTCCAGGCGTCCAGACGTGGGTAGGTCCTACGATGAGGAGCTCCTTTGTAGGGACCCTTACTTCTAGTCAGGGTAAGGGAGATACACACCAGATAGCCCATGCTCACCCCCTTGGTCGCTTGACACGAGCAGACTTGCTTATCCCAAAGTCAATGTGTAAAGTGTTTGTAGTCCAAACACACAGTAACACAGTGAAAACACCCCACCAGTTTAGAAAAATAAGGTGTCATTATCTAAACCAAACAAAACCAAAATGACAGAAGTCCAAGATACAGGTAGTGAAAACGAATTTAGAACAGTTTTTTAAAAATAGAACTTATAGCAAACAATTAACTCCACCTGGGGCTATTATGACATTGTGACAGGCAATAATCCAAAGTACGGCACTGATTGCGAGGTGTGCGGTTTCGGGCACGGAGTCCCATGGACCCCCGAACAACAGTACCTTGGAACATGTCTTTGGACGATGAGGTGAGGCATCGTGTCTGCGAGGATGCGGCATGTCAAGTCCAGGACAGTAGAAGTTGGTTGCCTCGGGAGTGATGCGTGGGTTCAGAAGTCGTAAACTCGTGGAGTCACCCTTGGCGTTTATCGGCTTCACAATAATGGGTCACGGGTGCTGGTGGTGACGGCGTCAGAGCAAGCACTGGCACAGGCCGATAACTGCAAGTGTCAGCAGGCGTCAAAGGGTGTCGGAGCTGCGGTGCAGGTGGGGCAGTGCATCATGCATTTCACGAGCAATGCCCCATGTCTGGGTGCAGGTAGCAGCGTCACAGAGGCATAGCTGATGGCGTCTGACATTGTTTTCCTTGTTCTTATAGGTTTCGTCCAGCACCCAACAGCAGGAACAACTTCCAGATGGCCAAAACTGGAATAGGCACCTCCTGGCAGGCCAGAACTCCCAGCAATGGAGTTAAAGGGGGTTGGGAATGAAGTCTTTGTGTCCCTGATACTGCAGAACAGGAGGCCAGCACACTCAAGCCCTTGGAGATTCTTCTTCAAGCAGGTTTCTCAGCAACGTTCCAGTCTTTGTCCTTTCCTTGGAAGAAGCAGAAAATGCATGCCACCACACACAACACCCTGGAAAGGGAATTGTACTCCTCCTTACAGCTCTCCACCTCTTCTCCTTGGCAAATGTTCCTCTTGATTCCAGAAGTGTCAAATACCAGGACCTTAAACCCGAGATTTCTCTGGGGTTTAAGGTTCACTATTTATACTCCCTTTTCTCTTTGTTCTGTTTGTGGCAAGGGTCTCGGAGCCCAGTCCGAACCAGTTCTGCCCTCTGTGGCCGAGCTTCACTACTGGATGTGGAGACAGCATTGTGCAGAGGAGACACTGCCTATTCAGGTGGAAGTGAAACTCCTCCCACCACTCTAAATGCAGCCAATGTCTATTCAGGTCAGTTCTGAGTCACCCAGGAAAGGCAGGACACACCTAAACCCCCCTTGTGGCTGTCTACAGTGAATGCACATCCTCAGCCCCTGCCACTCCAAAACCAGACAGTCAATACACAAATCATTAGAGGCACACAGAATGGTTAAATAAAAAAAAAATGCCTACTTTCTAAAAATGAAAGAAAGAGATGACCTGGGCCTTAATAATTTCTGTACGTTATTAAGTTAACGTGAATACCAAACACAATCCTAGAGCTGTTTGATCAGGTATTTTTTATTTTACCTTATTATTCAAACTGTTTTTCTTGATTTTCAAAAATTATGTGGAAAAGAACACAATGTAGTCATATCAAGTTTTCATACATCAATACAGTAAATCATTACATTCATTCCTGTACATTTACAAAGAACATTTAGCAATACATTGACAGGACATTACTGAAAAGACAACATTAATTTCTAGCCCCAATTTGAAAGGTATAATACATTTTTTGAGTCTAGACACTCTTGAAGAGGTACAAATGGGGTCTCTGAAACAAACAAGGGGAGCACTTTAATATCTATACCAGGGGTAGATAGAATAACCCCTTTCTAGAGTGAAATTGAATTCACAATTCCCCAATGTTTGAAATTTTGGCAATGCGTTTTGAGTCCCGGACAAAAAAGTACAGGGCTCTCATCAGGGCTTCTGAATTTTATGGGTAATGGTGTTGTCTGAAACAAGTATAAAATAAATTTGTATTAATGCTTAACAAAGCTCCCAACCTTTTTATGAATTCTTGTTCTTCATGGAACATATTGCTCTATTTACATAATAAAATGTATCTTTCTGTCAAACTATAGCTTCAATGGAGGGCAATAGAAATAAATTCTGCTGGTAGTAGAAAGAAAAATTGCAAGTGTTTGCGGTCAAAAGTTAATTATTTTCCACCAAACACCTTCAGCCTGAACTGTCTCCTACCTTTACAAGGGGCAAGTTCAATTCTATTTCCTTGTACGTTTCTTTTTGCACAGTCGATTTTCAATAATCTGCGGACAATGGACTTTGTTCAAAGGCATGCTTGGAATTCGGGAATTTAAATCATTCTTTTTACCAGACATATTGCCGTCATTTCTAAACATTTCTTAAGATGAGCGTACCTCTATTCCAAATAACTTCCTCAGCTTGTGCTTCTATTTTAAATGAGTGTGTTGTGACGCACGCGGCTGGATCTTGCACAGATTATCTACGAAGAACGGAATAGTTGTTCAATGTTAGATATGGCACCAACCAATGTCGGTTCCCGCACTGCCATTGTGAAGGAATTTAAATAAGCGTACCTGACCACGAATTCCTTTTGTCAGGGAACGCTTCACATCATGGCTTACAAATTCATCATAGTGATTCCTCACATTTCTGTGTGGGGACACTGGAGTGAATCTGGCATACTTCTCTCACTTCCTTTCCAATTAACTCTTCAAACGCTGCAAGGCTTACCTCCATTACTGTTAGCCTTCATTCCATCACCCTTCCTGTCAGCTGTCTCAATTCAAATGCCTGTGATTAAGGCATTTCCTCCTACAGTCCCTCTCATACGGTTCCATTCTGGTAAGCTTGGGAAATGTAGTTTCAATGCATTTGGCTCAACATAATGCTACTCGTTTAGTCAAGCACCCGAAGTGGTGCATTTTGGGTATTGTAGTTTTGATAACTCTGCCATTTCCTCCTGCAGTCCCTCTCATACAGTTCTATTCTAGTAAGTTTGGGAAATATAGTTTCAGTGCGTTTGACTACTCATAGTGCTACTTGTTTGGCCAAGCACCCGAGATGGTACATTTTGGGTATTGTAGTTTTTTAAAATTTAGATAACTCAGGCATGCTGTTCAATCCAGTCACTACACTGTTGAATTTCAAAATCAAGGATGCTTCCTTACAAAGCAAAACACTATCGACATCCATCAGATTTTTTGATGTAAAGACACCAAGACTGTCCATTTGAACTGATTTTCATTGTGTGCCTTTTTCAATAAAGTGTTCAACCATGGGTGCAGTTAGGATTTTCTTTTTGATTCTGGACCAATGTTGGGTGATCCTGGTGTTAATCTGCTGTTTTCTCTTGCCTATGTATATTTTAGAGCAAGGGCCCACAATTGCATAAACCACAGTCTTGGTTTTGCAGTTGGTAAAATCGGGATGTATGATGTTAGAACGCGTACGTTTACCACACGTTCCATTACAACGCGGTCGTAACAACGAAAGTTGTTACCACGCATTGCGCTGGGGGGGCGCAAAATTAAATAATTTAATTTACTATTCCAACACCAGTCCCCGTGGATAGTAGGGAAGGTGTTGGGATAGTAAATTAAATCATTTCCTATCCTTGAGCGCCCCCCAGCGCAATGCGTGGTAACAACTTTCGTTGTTACGACCGAGTTGTAATGGTAGGTCGTGGTAACGCGCGCGTTGTAAGCGTTGCATACCGTAAAATCGATATGTTTCCATTTAACTGTATTGTGGACAAATTCAGTTCCTTCAATGGTTGAATTGCAGGCTACACAAGTACTACACTTTCGATGGCCTTCAATCAGTTTTAGCTGCCACTGTGTGAGTAAATTGCTTTTCGTTTTGCTAGGGAAGATGTCAGTGGTCTTTCTTCATCGCAAACAGAGGTTTTGGAAACGGGTATTCAAGATTTTCTAACAGATGCCAATTTTTTAGTATGATCTGTCGGAATTTGTTGGTATCAGGACTGAATGTGGACAGACATGCTTATTTCTCCGATGGTGGTTTTTCTTCTATTTGGAGAAGATCTTCTCGCGGTGTGAACCTAGCCCTTTTAGTGAAATGCTTGAGCAGTTTTTTAGGATACCCTCTTTTGGCCATTTCCTTGCAGAAGATGTCCGCGTGTTCCTCAAAATCAGATTCTCTGGAACAATTTCTTCTGATTCTTAGTAGCTGCCCATAAGGAAGATTTTCTTTGAGGCTCCTTGGATGAGCACTCCTATGGTGCAAGATGGTATTTTTGTCAGTATGCTTTCAATGAAGTGACATTATAAATTGGTTCTCAAATGGAGCAATTTCAACATCCAGGAAGGTCAACCTACTTTTACTGGAGTTGACTGAGAATTTTATATCTTCGTGGCGTGTATTCAACCATTCATGGAACGACGTTAGTTCCTCCTAGTCCCCTTGCCACAGGCACCAGATGTCGTCGATGTAACATAGCCACTGCAGTATTTTTCCTTTGAAGGGGTTGTTGTTAAAAATAAACTTCTCCTCATATTGGGCCATGAAGAGGACCACCATCTCTGGAGCAAAAGGACATCCCATGGCGGTCCCCTTCACTTGGATGTAGAATTGATCTTCAAACTTAAAGTAATTTTTCTTTAAGGCAACTTCAGCTAATTCCAGAATGAACATCGTTGGTACCCTATGTGGTCGTATCCTCTTCTCTAGGTATCATTCGATTACCTCCAAAGCTTCCTCTTGCGATATCTGCGTATATTGGGACGTGAAATCTAATGTCACCATCAATTGGGTCTTTTCATCAAATGGTAGTCCTTCTGTTTTGGTAACAAAATTGGTGGTGTCCCTCAAATATGAAGGAACCTTCAGAGGAATGGCTTTAGAAAAAAATCAACATATTTAGAGATTGGCTCCAACACAGAGTCACACCTCCAAAACTATCGGTCTTCCTAGAGGGGGGGGGGGGGAGGTCATTCAATCTCTTATGTATTTTTGGCAGAAAATACAATACAGGGGTTCTCAAGAACTTCTTTGTTAAAAATCCGAACTCCTTTGGTCCCAGTTGTTAGTATCTTAGATATGGTTTCTTGTATTAATCATGGTGGGTCTTCCTTTACACTTCAAACCATGCTTTATTGTTAACTTCGTTTCTACCCTCAATCAAATACATATCTCTAGGCCAGATAACAAATGCTCCCCCCTTGTCTGCCTGCTTACTGACAACCGAAGTTTCATCCTTTAGGTCTTTTATGGAAGCTTGCTGTTTTGAAGATATATTTCTCTATACATACTTATTCTTTTTCTAAAGTTGATTGATGGATGATAATACAGTTTGTTCAAACGCATAAATCTCTTTGGGAATGTTGCTAGTAGGGACAAACTTTGACTTATTCCTCAAGCCTGTTGCTTCAGTGGAGTTCATGAGTTCCTTGCCTCAAAAAAGGCCTTAAGCTTGATCTTATAACAAAACTCAATGGCCTCCAATTTGAGTTTTTTAGAGTCAGTTGGTTTATTAGGGACACATTTGAGACCTAAATTAGGTACAGCTTCTTCCTCCATAGTTAGTTGTTTTTGGGACAAGTTTATAATCGAAGTTGGTTCTACGAGTTGTAAAATCGGTTTCTGGTTCGCATTTCCCATGCTGGTTTGTACCTTCCTTTTGGCTACTGTTCAACTTCCTCTAAAAAAGACACCTGTTTTTTTGATGTGCCTTCTCTTGGGTCAGTGTCTCCTGAGGACTGAGATGACGACATTTCCGAAAACGTTGTGAACCGATTTCTGGAACGACCTTGGTATGTAGACAGCACTCTCCGAGATTCAAGGAAAGTATAATAATCTTCCTTCAGGAAAGGGTAAACCTGTTCAATATTGAACGTCTTGATGGCATTTTCAACCACATAATCTAAAAACCATCTCCGTAAAAAGATGTGTTATTAAATTCTGAGTTCAGAGAGCCTAAACTCCATTTCTCTATCTTGTCCCAATGACACATTATGCTTGTAAGATGTTACAAAGTAACTCCCATGTTAGCCTATGGGACAGATAGCATTTCAATCGTGAAAAATGAAACTGGCAGTATTTCACTATCAGAACATGCAAAACACACCAGACGTGTCCTACCTTTTACCTACATTGCTCCTTGCCCATGGGGGTACCTTGGGCCTACCTGAGGGGTGCCTTACATGCAAGAAAAGGGTAGGTGGAGGCCTGGCAAGTGGGTGCACTTGCTAGGTCAATATGGCAGTTTAAAACTGTGTGCAGACACTACTGTGGCAGGTCTGAGATACCTTTACAGGGCTACTCATGTAGATGGCACAACCAGTGCTGCAGACCCACCAGTAGCATATGATTTAACAGGCCCTGGCACACACCGTGCAGTTTACTAGGGACTTATCCAGTAAATCAAATATGCCAATCATGGATAATCAACTATGTTCACAATTCACACAGAGGGCATATGCACTTTAGCCCTGATTATCAGTGGTAAAGTGCCAAGAGTCCCAAAGCCAACACAAACAGGTCAGAAAAAATATGAGAAAGAAGCAAAATGTTTGGGGACAACCGTGCAAAAAGGCACATTTCTAACACCACCCCAATTCACAAAAAAAGTTATACGTAGGTTTGAGGTTCCCTTCCCATTTAAGCGTACTTTTGCACTTTTTTGGAATTCACAGACTTTGCCAGTTGGACATATGTGAAGCTAGCCCTGTTGCATCTTTTCAGACATACTACTTGGACATCCATCAAACATTTTTGGATGTTCCTATTTCCCCAGCGGTGAACTGCACACAGGTTGCAACTCTGCACTGGGGAAAGATAGCACTGTTATGCAATTGCACTCTTTTGTTTTGTTTTTATATTCAAATAGAAACATTTACTACTCTGATAATCCCTTTCTCTTACACCCCGTGTATTTTGGGAGTATTCTGTTCCCCTTCCCACGCTGGAAGAGAACTTTCTCCAGCTTTTTAGAAGAGAAAACCCCGTCCTTATTCAGGATGCAAAAGGGTTGTTTGGAGGGAAGTTTGTGAGAACACTCTCAGTGACGTGTTTCTTAGTATTCACAGACTCCTAATGGATAACCACGCCTTGTTACACCCACTTTGTACAGGCGGTACCTACATCAAATTGTTCCGAGTCGTGGCACACAATTACTTAAGTGGAAATTGATATACAACTGATAGATATATATTTGTGTAACTAAGCAGCCAAAAATCCAACCATATTCAGCAGTTTATGGCAAAAATGGCCTTTGAATGAATCAGGCTCTAGATATCTTTTGCCTCATTGTAAACAATTCTGAATCGTATGTCTCAGTTTTTCCACTTATGTTAAGTTCTCTAGCTAGATCTGCGCGCTACAAATACACACACAGACTGTCTCTTTCTCTCTCTCTCTCTCTCTCTCTCTCTCTCTCTCTCTCTCTCTCTCTCTCTCTCTCTCTCTCTCTCTCTCTCTCTCTATCTCTCGCTCTCCCCCTCTCTCGCTATCTCTCTCTCTCACCCCCCCCCACATGGCCATGCAAGCATCTTATTTCTGATTATGATGGGCGTTATTTGTCAAAGATGCTTAAATGAAGATTTTCATAGAGGGCCCTAACCTCTACTTGTTATCATAATGTGTCCATCAAGTGGTCCTTTCAAGCGCACTCTATGGCAGCCCCAGTTATCTGCATGCTGAATTTGCGTAATAACCTAATCAGCTCAGATAAACCTCTTTGCAGATGAGTCACTGTAATGTAAAAACAGCCAATCCTACGGGACATATGTCCTGTAATTTTTTATTTATTTTATTTTCACCAGACACTGTCTCATTCAATTTAATTTTAGGGTCAACTGCATCGCTGCTGGCAAGGCACGCATCTTAAGAATGAACATATGCTACATAAAATGACAATGCATTTAAGCTAAGCTTTGAGTTACACTGTT
The DNA here is from genome assembly GCF_964263255.1 of Lissotriton vulgaris. Classification (NCBI taxonomy): domain Eukaryota; kingdom Metazoa; phylum Chordata; class Amphibia; order Caudata; family Salamandridae; genus Lissotriton; species Lissotriton vulgaris. Next base: position 440,530,125 of record NC_141685.1, on the reverse strand, counting down.
ATGACATCTATTCCCAGCACAGTTTCTTTTCTATGTTATTCGAAAACGTGGAGCTCTCCACTCTCTTTCACCAACACAGGACAGTAGGAAAATACATTGGTGGTTATTTAATTTACTGGTCTGGAAGTGCCTTGAGTTTTTGTCCCTGTGAATCCTGGTAGTTTCTGTCTCACACCTCAACATTGCCCATGACATATTTAAGTAACAGAATACACATTTCAACAAGACCTTTAAGATGCAATGACTACCACTGTTATACATGAGATCTGTTAAGTCTGTTTCCTGGTATTGCATGAGGGCCTTTTGTTGTCTGTGATAGAAGTACCAGGTCATTCCCAATCACCAAAAGAGACAAGGGGATTTTACTAGACTCTATTATGCTACAGGGTGGTTAGTGTAGGCTGTGAGTGCCTGATCCATGCTAGATTTTGAGAAACCCCACTGACTATGCAAATTATGCCAATTAAGGTGTGGTACATATAAATGTATGTTATGTAGATATCCTGCACATCTGGCATGGGTCAGATGAACACCCCTGAGCTATACAACCTGATATCATATTGCACTGTTTTATTACAAATAATTAAAGGTTTTTCTTAAATCACCAACAATTAGTGTACAAATTATAAAATTACATCTGGCGCTAGCCAAGACCTTCCTATTTTTTAAAGACTATATATATATATATATATATATATATATATATATTCACTGAAAAAAACCATAGGTTTCACACTAGTTATAGTTAGCTGGAAATTTTACTGACATAAAACCATTGAAATTCCCACGTTATAGTGAGTTGGACTCACTATAACTTGCGCGCCTGCAATGCACTGCTGATGACGTCACATATTACATCACTCATGACATGGTCAGTGACATCACTCATGACATCACTGATGACACCATCCAGTGAATGTGTGTCTTTTTGAAAAATAAATATGTTTTATATATGTATATGTAAAGGTCGATGGAAGAATAAATGTTTAAATAAGTGTCTAAATGGATGTTTTTTAAAAAAAAAATTGATTGGTTAACTGGCTTATTAAGTTTATCTTAGTGAATACATATATTAGCGAGTAACGTTTAAATATTTAAATATATGTATCAGTGTTTCACTTTGTGTATAAGTGGCTGCATGGGTTGGTGAGTAGCTACATGTGTGTGTATATGGATTATTAGATGTTTTCTTTAGTATCAGTATGAGTGTCTGTATGGTTTGGTGGGGGTATTACTTAGCACATAGATGCATCAATGACTGACTCACTGTTTGTATGTGTTTTGAAGACAGCATATGTGCAGAACTGTATGGGTGGATGAGTGTGTATATGTGTGTGTTAGTGAGTGAATGACTGTCTCACTAGTGTCTTTATCAGTAACGACATATGTTTTAATCTAGTATATGTGAGTATTGATGTATATAAGTGAGTATATGTGAGAGTGAGAGATTGTAAGGGTTCCTGTTTAAATAAGTATGTGTTTCTATAAGTGATTGTTTAAGAGTATAATCTCTTGTTGTATATGCAAATAAATGGATGTTCAATAGTTTATTTGCATGTGTGAGTATGTGTGTGAGTAACTTTTGGATGACTGTCGGTGTGTAACAGGATGTATAGGTGTATCACTACATATGATGAGTGAGTATATGTATGAGTGACTATATAGAACTGTTGGTGAATGAGTGGATGTGTATATAATGAATTGGTTGTTGTAACTGGTATGGGTATCTCCATTTTTTTGAAAATTTTAGTTTCTATTTTTGAATATGTGTTTCAAGGGTTACATTACACTGAAAGGATGTCTGTCACTCTGTCACAAGGATGGTGTCATCAGTGATGTCATGAGTGATGTCACTGACCATGTCATGAGTGATGTAATATGTGACGTCATCAGCAGTGCATTGCAGGCGCGCAAGTTATAGTGAGTCCAACTAACTATAACGTGGGAATTTCAATGGTTTTATATCAGTAAAATTTCCAGCTAACTATAACTGGTGTGAAACCTATGGTTTTCTTTGTGAATTTAATAGGTTTTTTAAATGCTAATTCCTAACTATATATAGGGCCTCAAACCTATGTTTTTTTCAGTGAATTTCAAAGGTTTTTTAATAGCAAATTTCTATAGCTATCAAATATAATATTTTTAATAATGAATCCTATATTGTATATTTATGTAATAATATTTTTTTATGTATATTGTTCATGTTTTTTTTTTGCCCTGGAGCGCTTACCGGTGCGCGTACCAGTGAGCGCACCGGTAAGTGAAGTCTTCCGGCGCGCCCTGGTGCGCGTACCAGTGAGCGTCCCGTTTGCGCTATTGCCGCGAACAAAAACATCATCGTGACGTATCGCGTAGCTGCGTCCGCGTGATACGCACGGCGTAAGTGCACCCGGAAGCACTCGAGCTCATACGATCGCACTACGTAAGCGCCCCGGGGCGCGTAGCCTAATCGCGTCGGGGCACGTAGCGTAAGCGAAAATAACACTTTTCATGGGTTCAAGACAGTTTTCGTTTCCAAATGATGAAAGCCTGGGTCATGTGACCTGAAAATAACACTTTTCATTGGTTCAGGACATTTTGTTTTCCAAATGATGAGGGCCCCCACCTTTTTTCCTCATTCTCACTTTTTACTTTGACTGAGGAAGACCTGTTTGCAGACCTATTTGGACCTATTTGTACTGAGAAATGGCTACAGTAGCAGCAGCAGCAGGAGCATCTCAACCACCACCACCACCACCACCACAAGGACCACCACAACACCACAGTGGTGGAGAAGAAGAAGAGGAGGAGGAGGAGGAGGAGGAGGAGGAGGAGAGGCGGTACCTGCCTGAAGATACTATCACCTATAAGCCAAAGGAGCACATTGTCTGGGAGTTTTTTAAAATCCCAAGGGGCCTCAAGAAAGTTAATGCGCCAAAGGTTACTTGTCTGATCTGTGGCACTGTACTTTCCAGGGGGAACCCTGCCCAAAAATATTCTTTTGGCAACAACGCCATGATTCGCCACATGCAACGCCGCCACCCAAACAACTATGCTGCGGCAGAGGTCAGAGAACTGACCAGAAACCCTCCCCAATCTTCTCCCAGCACCTCCCAAAGTAAGCAACCCACTCCATCGGGTCCAGAGACAAGTGAGATGGTCCCAAACATCCAAACCCAGTTTGGAGATTTCAAAATAGTTTGCAAATTTTGTGGAAGGACAATTTGCTATGGAGAGCAAAGTATTAAACGAATTAACCGTGCTGAAGACAACAACAAGTGCAAAAACAAACCTTAATTTTTTCCTGGTTTTTTTTTTGCTCCAGTTGAGCCGTTTACAATTCCCGGTTTTTTGTTTGTCCCCATAAAAATTAAAAAAAATATTTAAAATTGTTCATAAAAGCCAAAAAAAAGTAAAAAATGTTCCAAAAAACAATAAAAAAATATAAAACAACAAAAAGAATAGAAAAAACTGTTCTTTTTAGAACTACCTCCAATTTATAAAAAAATGCTACATTTTAAAAAAACTCTGTCATTCTTTTTTCCCCATGGTACGCTCCCCGGTGCGCGTACCGGGCGCTCCCCCCGCACAAATCGAAAAAAAAATAATACTTTTTTGCCCCGCGGGGCCCTTTTATGGCCCCCACATCAAACCTAGGGGGTCAGGGGGGTCTACCCTGCCCCCTTTTGGTCATTTCCCCCTTTGTTTTTGCCACCTCTTGTGTCTCGATCCTACCGAGACACAAGATGGCGGCCGCTCCAGACTGTTTGGAATGTTGACAGACACCCGAGAGCCAATCAGCTTTCCGCTCGCGAACTCGCGTAGCGCGCTGGAGCGCGCCCCGGTGCGCGTATCGGGGCGCGCTTATAGATATATATATTTTTTTTAACCTAAATTACTCAAAATCCACTGGAGCACATATCTTGAGACGTAGCAAAGGCACATCGGGCTACCAGTCCCTACAATTTTGCCAAGTTTGGTGGAAATCCATTCTGCCGTTCGGGCTAAAAGTGAGTCCAACCGCCCTAAGGAAATTAACATGGGGAAAACACGTTTTGGGACCCCCCTTTTATCTTGGCCCCCGCTTGACGAATCCCCCCCAAACTTTCAGGGAAGGAGCGGAGCGCAGCGAGGCAAATTTAAGGAAAATTACAGGCAGATTCCTCAACCGGTGCCAAAGTTATTCCCAATAGAATGGAAAACAATCCTAACTATAACTACCTACTGGCGACCGCCAGTAGGCAAAATATATATATATATATATATATATATATATATATATATATATATATATATATATATATATATATATCTATATATATATTCAACAAGAGTTTGCCCACACTCGAAAGCGCCTCACACAGATAGGTATTTCCACGTTTATTGGCAGAGAGCTGCAGCACAGGTACAGGATACATCACCAATTGTTAATGAGCCAATGCGTTTCGTGCTCCCTCGCACTTTTTCACAGGCTAGGTTTCTTGAACAACGTGAGGCAAACGAGCACTTTTTATCCTTGATGATACCCGCCCCAGTGGGCGTGGACAAAAGCACTGCCTGTTGGTCTCTGTAGTGCTCGTACGTTTTGCTTCAGTGAGCTGCTTGCACGTTGCCACAATAAAAAATGAATAAAACACCCCAGTGGGCTGTGAAATGTCCCGTTCACTCTGGGCTACACCTTAGGACGCTCTCTCCGTGCCTTCTGTTCCAAACTGCTGATTGTAGAATGAGATCAGCATGGAACCGCTTCCATGCGGCAGGGCGCTTTCATGGCTAGGCCAGCCGTAAAAAATCATACAAGAGTTTGCCCACACTCGAAAGCGCCTCACACAGATAGGTATGTCCACGTTTATTGGCAGAGAACTGCAGCACAGGTACAGGATACATCACCAATTGTTAATGAGCCGACGCGTTTCGTGCTCCCTCGCACTTTTTCACAGGGTAGGTTTCTTGAACAACGTGAGGCAAACGAGCCCTTTTTATCCTTGATGAGGCTACCTGCTGTTTGATATATATATATATATATATATTCTCTCTCGAGTTGCCCCTTAGGAGTCGGCACACTCGGGCTGCTCTCTCTCCACAGGTGTGAGTTTTGGCAGAACACTCTGCCTTTCCTTGTAGCCGACGCGTTTCGAGTATAAAACCCTTCTTCCTGGGCATATCAGGAGAATAACGGCAATGAGGCTCTTCAGGTATAACCCCTCTTTTATTTCTTTATTTCTGCAATGACGCCTATAGTCAATCACAAGGCATTATGGGACTTGAAGTGCACGCATACATTACAACCCAATTGGGCGCCGTTGAGTTACTCCTTTAAACAATCATAGGGGATAATAAGTCCTGCAAAATTCACCGTGCATTTAAGATGGCTAGTCTCGTTCCACTTCAAACTGTGCAATCCTCACAGTGAGCAGACCCATGGCGCTGCAAGGATGGAACTCTCAAGCCGCAAACGCCGCATGGAAATCCCGCTCCGTGAACGCCCAAACAAACCAAGGCACATGGATCCCAACAGCAGCAATGGTGACACCTGACCGTGACCAAGGGCTGGCGACCACATTTTCTCTCGAGTTGCCCCTTAGGAGTCAGCACACTCGGGCTGCTCTCTCTCCACAGGTGAGTTTTGGCAGAACACTCTCCCTTTCCATGTAGCCGACGTGTTTTGAGTATAAAACCCTGTGTCCTGGGCATATCAGGAGAATAACTGCAATGAGGCTCTTCAGGTATAACCCCTCTTTTATTTCTTAATTTCTGCAATGACGCCTATAGTCAATCACAAGGCATTATGGGACTTGAAGTGCACGCATACATTACAACCCAATTGGGCGCCGTTGAGTTACTCCTTTAAACAATCATAGGGGATAATAAGTCCTGAAAAATTCACCGTGCATTTAAGATGGATAGTCCCGTTCCACTTCAAACTGTGCAATCCTCACAGTGAGCAGACCCATGGCACTGCAAGGATGGAACTCTCAAGCCGCAAACGCCGCATGGAAATCCGGCTCCGTGAACGCCCAAACAATCCAAGGCACAAGGATCCCAACAGCAGCAATGGTGACACCTGACCGTGACCAAGGGCTGGCCACCACATTTTCTCTCGAGTTGCCCCTTAGGAGTCGGCACACTCGGGGCTGCTCTCTCCCCACAGGTTAGTTTTGTCAGAACACTCTCCCTTTCCTTGTAGCCGACGCGTTTCGAGTATAAAACCCTTGTTCCTGGGCATATCAGGAGAATAACGGCAATTAGGCTCTTCAGGTATAACCTCTCTTTTATTTCTTTATTTCTGCAATGACGCCTATAGTCAATCACAAGGCATTATGGGACTTGAAGTGCACGCATACATTACAACCCAATTGGGCGCCGTTGAGCTACTCCTTTAAACAATCATAGGGGATAATAAGTCCTGCAAAATTCACCGTGCATTTAAGATGGCTAGTCCCGTTCCACTTCAAACTGTGCAATCCTCACAGTGAGCAGACCCATGGCGCTGCAAGGATGGAACTCTCAAGCCGCAAACGCCGCATGGAAATCCCGCTCCGTGAACGCCCAAACAATCCAAGGCACACGGATCCCAACAGCAGCAATGGTGACACCTGACCATGACCAAGGGCTGGCCACCACATTTTCTCTCGAGTTGCCCCTTAGGAGTCGGCACACTCGGGCTGCTCTCTCAGCACAGTTGAGTTTTGGCAAAACACTCTCCCTTTCCTTGTAGCTGACGTATTTCGAGAATAAAACCCTGTTTCCTGGGCATATCAGGAGAATAACGGCAATGAGGCTCTTCAGGTATAACCTCTCTTTTATTTCTTTATTTCTGCAATGACGCCTATAGTCAATCACAAGGCATTATGGGACTTGAAGTGCACGCATACATTACAACCCAATTGGGCGCCGTTGAGTTACTCCTTTATACAATCATAGGGGATAATAAGTCCTGCAAAATTCACCGTGCATTTAAGATGGCTAGTCCTGTTCCACTTCAAACTGTGCAATCCTCACAGTGAGCAGACCCATGGCGCTGCAAGGATGGAACTCTCAAGCCGCAAACGCGGCATGGAAATCCCGCTCCGTGAACGCCCAAACAATCCAAGGCACATGGATCCCGACAGCAGCAATGGTGACACCTGACCGTGACCAAGGGCTGGCCACCACATTTTCTCTCGAGTTGCCCCTTAGGAGTCGGCACACTCGGGCTGCTCTCTCAGCACAGTTGAGTTTTGGCAGAACACTCCCTTTCCTTGTAGCCGCCACGTTTCGAGTATAAAACCCTTCTTCCTGGGCATATCAGGAGAATAACGGCAATGAGGCTCTTCAGGTATAACCCCTCTTTTATTTCTTTATTTCTGCAATTACGCCTATAGTCAATCACAAGGCATTATGGGACTTGAAGTGCACGCATACATTACAACCCAATTGGGCGCCGTTGGGTTACTCCTTTAAACAATCATAGGGGATAATAACTCCTGCAAAATTCACCGTGCATTTAAGATGGCTAGTCCGTTCCACTTCAAACTGTGCAATCCTCACAGTGAGCAGACCCATGGCGCTGCAAGGATGGAACTCTCAAGCCGCCAACGCCGCATGGAATATATATATATATATACCATTCTTACTTATACAGGCTTTCAGGCAACTGTCTTTGTCCATTGATCTGTTCTGACTTTCACATTTTCTTCGGTCCACTACAGCATACATCATTGGGTAATGGGCCAGCCCACTTTAGTGAGTGGCTAATTAAATCTTGAGCACTGGCTTTTTGCTATTTCACAAGAAAGACATCACTACACAAAGTAGTTCCCTTCAGTGCCAGGGAATTCCACGACAATATGTGTATCTTGAGGAAAACAAATATCGTTTTGCATTTAGCCATTGTTTTCTTATTGGAGAGGGCCTGGCAGCTAAAGTTTTACAGAAACCATGACTAAATAAAACAAGCATTAACAAAGCCGGAAGGTTGACAGACAATCTCAGATCTATTTGCTTTGCCATTGTTTTTTCTAATTGCTTCTGAAACAGTGATTAGTTTGGTTAAGTTCTGTAAAAATGGGTATTAAGTTCCATAGTCTATGTCTGTGTCAATGGAAGGTATGATTTGCAGGTTTTTGCTTTTATTACATTATTGGTACCAGTAGTAGAACATAATTATTGCTTGATCTGTTCATCTAGAGATGCTTAATTTATTTCAGAGAGATAGTTGCTGATGGGGTAGCTTGTACAATATGTTTTGATTGTTACTGTCACTTAAGTTTGCAATTGGTGACTCACTCTTTTGTCTGTTATCACCAAACACTCTACCTTGGAAAAGGTGTTCATACCAGTCCCATATTGGACAGAGTGGGTAAAGTGGGCTCAGTCCAACTGTCTCTAGAATGATTTTTGCATGGGGGAAATTATATATTTGTCTACAATATTATATGTAAACTGTGTGTGTTCCCACATGGGTGTTTGGCCAGGTTGGATACCTAATGGCTTCTCTGTCTATCCACCTTAGAGGTAACCTCCTTCGTCTTAATCCTACCAGAGTTTCCCCCTGTGTCCTATATGGTCAATCCAGCCCTTCATGTGTCATGTGTCTGGGCTAGCGTTCCACCAGAAGGCCCTGGATGGCGTCTATGATTCTTGGAGCCTCCACCACCCTTGCATAACAATTCAGAACTCCTTCTTCAGATGGCTTCCAGTGGTCACTGTAGATCATCCCCCACATGGCCCCAAAGGCTTCATAGCAGAACCCAGTGTTCTTGCTTTTCCCTCTAAAAGTGCTATGTGCCTTACTATGATCGAGCCTCACGTTTCCTGTGTCTTGCCAGCTAAGTCCTAGAGAAGAACAGCTGGTACATCCTGGTGTCTCCGGATCATCTCACTGAGGATCCACAAAGTATGCCCATTGAGCCTAGAGCTGTATTTCTACTGTACACCTTTAATGGGAGTATCTTTTCTCCTAGAGCAGATGTCTAAAAAAAACTTTTATGCTGTTGGCCTGACAACTAAAGTTTTCATGACGAAGCCCCCACCCCAACTAACATTACTGGAAGTTGGTAATCTGCATCCTCAACAACCATCACTAGCCCCAGATCCCAGGTTTTAAATGGTAAACAAATGTTGTGGTGGAGAAACAATTTCAAATGCGATACCAGTGCTTAGTAAATCAGCCGCTTGTGAGTGTCTACAGTTAGGTGATAGAGCCTCAGTACAAAGTTCAAATAAAGTCTTCAAGAAAAATTTGCCAAGAAAGTTCAATTCTGCTTTATGTTACACATACAACACATAATTTGACGTAACATGTTTGGATAATATGACCTTGGACTTTTCTGAACTAATGCAATTTGTGTGCCTGTTTCTCTTCTGAGAGATGGTCAGTCTGTGAATGAGCCCTATCCATTGCCATCCTAAGGTTATGTTCCATTTCTAGTCTTGAAAGGTACTTTGGGGGCAATTTATATATTTGCGGGTGGCAAGGTATTCCGCCATGGGGAAGGAGTAAACTACTCCCTGTGACAGAGGGACCTCCCCCTAATTTATAAATGACCACCAAACAGGTGGCAATTTATAAAAGCATTGCCAGGAAGCGCTCTCACTGCGGTTTCTGTCAATGCGTTGTACTCTGTACTACGGGGCTGAAACAACTGGAAGTAGCCCTGTAGCACAGAGTATTCCTTTTTTTCTACAAAAAGAACATGCAGACAGAGGATTTTCTTTTGTTAAAGAAAAAACATAATGCTCCCCTCACCATGGTGTCTTCTCCCATGGTGGGGAGAGCATTATTACAATGTTATTGTTCCTTTCCGCCATGTTTTACCCATCTAAATTGGGCTTGCAGACACACCGCCATTTATCAGATGGCCCTTACTCCCCAGGGCCGTCAGAGACGTTTGGCCATGGCGGAGACAGAGTAGTCTCTTCCGTGGCTAAACTGAAAGTCCACCCACATATAGATTTGGCGGGAAACCACTATGTTGGTTGCCTTCTTGCCAACATATAAATCAGGCCCTTTGTCTTCAATGCCACAAGTGCTGAGAATCCAATGTCAAATAAATATGCAGAGTTGAACACAGAACAGTTTTGATATCAAGTTCTGTCAAAGCTGTATGCTTGGCAGACATTTTCAGCATAAACTCCCCTATTGATAGTTTGTTGAATTGCATTTGCAGTGAGAGGTCTCTCTGGGGCCTAGCTAAATCTTCCTGGATGCAGACTGGGAAATGGGACCTCACTTCCAGCAGAAAAGGTTGAAAAATCCCATCCTTGATGTTATCATTGGCCTCAGCAAAATATGTTTGTTAAATTTATCTGAGGGAAGTCAGATGATTTATTATTATCCTGGCAACACTTTGAAGGTCATATGTTGTTTCCTTAAGAGCATCTTCTAAACATGGAATTGGCCTAAGCAGGCCAGATTTAAATAATATTTTCCATAACTTTAGCTTCTTCTTGAAGGCAGTTATTTTTATTCATGGTAAAGAAAGTGGGTTCAGCTCCTTGCAAAGATAGATTCAAGGTATTCAATTTATTAAAGATGGCAGCGTGGTATGATAAAAGCACAAGCCAGCCGGGATTATACAATTTCTCTGCTTGGCAGGGATCCAAATCCGAAAGGAATTGGCATACTACTTTCTCCAAATAAAAAATGTGATTGAGTACAATCTTTCGACATAATCAGATGACTTCTGTTAAAGAGCAAACTGTTGTAGTCTGCTCCAATTTCAGCACATATCACTGCAAAAAATCTAGCTCTTGTGGGATGGAGTTGACTTTTTTTACTGCAGAATTTAGCACATCCTCTAGTTTTCTCTGCCATGCTTCTGAAGGTATTTTCTGGATAGCAAGGGCTTCCAGTATACACACAAAATGAAACCCCGCTACCAACACTTTCGATTTTAAGCCAGCCCTAGAAACACACATGGTAGGAGCAACACCTGGGCATATTCCAAAACAGGCTTCTCATCTTAAGTCTTAAATGCAAAGGAAGTCATTGACATTGTCAAAAAAGCTAGATGCTGTTGCTTACCATTTCATTGTCTTACAGAATAAAAAGTCCTCCAATTTTACAGATTATTTGCAGTACTGGACAGTGGTTTTTTACCAAGCATTGTCCTGACCACATCACATCAATAATTGGCTGGGGGAATCATTTTCTCTCTACCAGTAAATGTCTTTTTCGTCTTTGCACTATGGTATGCCACTTAATAGGATGCTTTCAAAGCATTTGCTGCGGTGGAGGTGACATTTATGACAGTGACTTTCTGCTGGTTCATGTCTTGCAACTTCCTGGTAAAACCTCTACTCTTTCGTACCTATATTTTGGTTCCAAATGGTGCCTTAATTGGGCTGGCTTTGAACTTTTGTTATCTAAAGTCACACCTCAACCCTCATACTATGGCCTAATTTCTCTGGTAACATTGAAGGAAGTGAAACCAAAGGCTAAATATGAGGCATCACATTTCATTACTCTTGCTGCTTTTTTCTCACCATCCACTTCTGTTTAAGCCTTTGCCTTGAAAACCATACGGTCTTTTTGCAATAGATAATAATCCATGTTAAATTTGCGCTCCACCTAAGACAAAATTCTGAAGCTCTATATTAACAAAGAAAATGCACCTGCACTCTTCTTGCACAGGTAGTTGCATTTTTGTAAAAAACGGTCCTAGGATGCTTGATTCCGGTCCAGGAAAGACATGGCTTGGCAGTTCGGGCTTGACTGTTCCCATGAGGCACAGGGTCAAGGCTGATTTGCATATGGCCATGTCTGAACTGGGGTGGTGTGGAGTGCAAAAAAACGATGGATTTAGGCCCAGATCTCTGTACTGGGGTGAATGTATGACATTGTTCTGCATTCTGTCCATCAACTGTTGTTTTAGCAATTGTCACCCCGAGTGGGATGGGTATGCTCAGACTTGAGCCCCATGCTCTCCACACCACTGGAGTCAAGCTATCCTGGCTGAAGACGGCTGATAGCCAGAAACTGGTCCTAGGATGCTTGATTTCGGTCCATGAAAGACATGGCTTGGCAGTTCGGGCTGGACTGTTCCCATGAGGCACAGGGTCAAGGCTGATTTGCATGTGGACATGTCTGAACTGGGGTGGTGTGGAGTGCAAAAAAATGATGGATTTAGGCCCAGATCTCTGTGCTGGGGTAAATGTATGACATTGTTCTGCATTCTGTTCATCAACTGTTGTTTTTGTATTCCAATTTGAGGAGCCTTTTTTTGGGTGAGCGTTGATGGCTTGCAGGGACACAATATTCTTTTGACCATGCACTGACAAAAACAGTTTTTTTATTTAGATGTATTTATTCTGAGATACTTCCAAATTCTCCCTTGGCAGCCCACATCCTTATGGGTTGGTAAAGGGTGGAGTTTGAATTATGGCAAGGGCCATTCAGGCATTAATCCTTCTGAGATCAGTAAATGGAATATACCATTGGTTAATAGTACAATCTGAGTTGTGATCAGTAAATTGAGTACTGTGAGAAATTGGGTTGTTGATTTAGGGGGTGTGAGACCTTTTCAGGTAACAGCCACAAACTTCATCAGGGTGAACCACAAAAAGTCACTAAATTAACTTGTGCTTAACCCTCTGGTAGCTTGGCACAAAAGCAGTCAGGGTTAACTTAGAGGCAATGTGTAAAGTGTTTATGCAGCTCTCAAGAAAAAATAAAGTGAAACCACAACACAAAAAAAGAAAAATTACTCACCAATTTAGAAAAATAAAGTACATTTAATAAATTATTTGATACCAAAACGTCAAAAATCCAATCAGTAGAACCAGACATATGAATGTTAAGTAAAAATTGCCCTTAAAAGTATCAACCACAGTCATCTAGTCGAGTAAGACTGGTGCAAAGTCTAAAGCTATGGCCAACTGCGATGAAGCGGTGATCGGACACATGTAGTGGATTGGGCCCAGTCAAGGCTTACCTTCGGCCTTAGAAGAAATTTTGAAAAAAAAACTGTAAGGTAAACTTCAGCGGGGCAAGGCAGCAGGCAGTGTCCAAGGAGGAGGAGTCATCATCGAGGGCCTGGTGGACAAAGTCGAAGTGAAGAGTTCTGCATTTGGACGAGTTTCTTTTTTGGAAGCCAAAAATCTACAGTTGGATGAAGCTGCAGGCTTAAGCTGATGAGGGCTCTATGAGGGTGGAGGCCTCTTCTGCTAGGAGCCGCTGAACAGGATTTTCTGCTGCGGAGAAGAGCATAGCAGACGCTACTGCGAAGTCAGGCTGCCTTACGATGCATCTTTGGCTGATGGGCAAGCAGGTACATCCCGTCTTTTTCCAGTTCTCAGGGCACTTTTCGCTGAAATGTTTTAAGTCCTAAGTTTTGGATTTGGCCTACTTGGGCACTTCCAGCATCACTTCAAATGGTCCTGAACTGGAAGCGCACCACTTGGAGGGTCAAGACTCACTCAGGCTGGGCCCGGAAGCGGGTTCAAGATGGTGGGAGGCTTGTCCGTCGCTGAGGCTCTGATCAGGAGGACAGCCAATTATCCCTTGGAGTCACTCTGAAAGTCCTTGGTTAAAGCAGAAAAGCAAGTCTCAAGCAGCAGGGTAGTCTTTTGAGGACACATGGCAGGCTTAAGGCAGCAGGACAGTCCTTTTTGTGCAGCAGGACAGTCCTCTGAATTACACAGTAGGCCACAGGCAGCAGGTCCAGAAGTGAATTGGAGAGTGGGTCTCAGGGTCCTAATGTGTTTATTGGTGCTACATTTGAAGTGGAAGAAACTTCTAGACTTTCTCCCTCCACACAGATGGTGTTGGAATTTCCTTCCTCCCTGCCGTGGTTCCAAGATGTCTTGGGGTACCAAAGGCTAGTTTGAAGCTCTTTTGGTGTGGACTGGCCCATCTTGACAACACCCAGTCCATCTATTTTATGGCTGCCTGGGAGGAATAAACAAACACCAACTGTCACCTACACCAAGTCAAATGAGCTAAGAAGCAGGATGCAGGTACCAAATGGTTAGGACAAGAAAATGCCAACTTTCTAAAAGGGACATTTTCAGATTTTTTACCTAAAATTCGACTTTATCATTGAAGAGGATTTTAAATTATAATTCATTAGACACAAAACATGACCACCTGCTCCAAGACAAAAGTTATAATTGATTAAATATCTTGTTATCAAAGGAGAGAGAGAGGACGAGGTAGCTGGTCCGTATCCTCAGGGTTTACATGTTTAATCAATGAGGACTAGCCTCTATGTGAATTATTTTGTTTGACTCAAAACCTGTATGGCAACGTACAAACTATTCTGTTTGTTCATGAAGCCCTCACCCACCAACCTGTTGGTGGCATGCTTCATCATCGGGCCCAACCAGTGACACCGAATGTGTCCCGGGTGTGCTTCGACGCTTGGATACAGTGGAGCAGGTATGTTACTGAGTATGCAGTGTGATAACGTGAAAGTGAGAATTAAAAGCTATACAGGGGTCCCAGTACCCAAAGGTAAATTAAACTTTAATCACTGGGCCTCTGTTAGATTAAAAAGTCTTTTGAATGTAGTAGGAGTATCAATTAGGGCCTCATGCATCCAGGTGTGGTCTACATGTTTCAGCCAGGCCTTTGTTGTTAAAACTGGCTTTCCTCAGGACCAATAAATAAGTGATGGTGCAAACTTAATTTAAGTGAGTGTGTAATTGGAAAATGTGAAGCACTCCCTAAGGTGCTATATGTGTGCGAGGGGGATTCCATCTTAAAGCATTACTGGACACACAACAATTATGACAATACAAACATACAGGGGAGAGTCTTAGTATGATAACTTATATTCAAAATAGTTTTGATGCTTATTTCTATTGTGATGTGTAGACGATAAAAAAGCGGCAAAAGGTGTAACCATATTGGTGGTATGGTTAAAGTGAAAATTATCAGGAATGCGTAAAGTATTTGTGGTAGGCTAAACAGCGTAAGCATCACACACAAAATGGGGTGGTAGGTGCATAGAGGGATTGTTATCCTCACGTTGGCTATTTGCCACATATGCCCCATGGATTTGTTCGGCAGAGGTTTTTTGACCCTGGAAATATAAAAGGGGTCCTTGGATGATTAGCGACCTGCAAAGAAAAAGCTTACCTGGGTAGTTGCTGTAGCAGGTGTATACTCACGATACTATCGATCGAGACCTGCGGTGAACCTGTTGCTCTCTCGTGGACCTCCGTAAGTGTGCCATGAGAGCTGTTCTGACCGTAAGTATTGTCTACTTGGATTCAGTTCACCTGTGAATGCGAGGTCATGAAAGAGAGACTTCCCTCGCTGAGTCATGCCTGTGCTGCTCAAGCGTGGGAGGAGAGAGTCTCCCGGTTTGCCATGCGCTGAACTACTTGGTCGCCCCTGCGCATTAGCTGCAAGGCTCGTGGAACAGTACCTGCAAGGTGTCGGACAATAGCGCAATCTGGTACAATGTGTACAATAAATATTTACACAAAAAGTAATATTTACAAAAAGAGCGGAAGGGCTGGCCGCTACTGTTAAGGTGGGACTATGGTTAAAAACGGAGAGAGCGGGGGAAGAAGGGTCGTATGGTGTCATACTCAGGGATTGTCTTAAGTGTCACTATCATGGTTCCAAATAAACTCCAAGAGTCAGAAGGAGGGTGTATGGTGTTATACTCATGTAATGTCATGCAGTGGCACTATCATGCGTTTAGTGAACTCCAAGGTATGGAGTCCTTTAGGCCATGTTGCTTTGTTGAAAGGCGATAGATCCATCTTTGTTCTTTGGTTAACAGGATCCGGTCATTATTGGGTTAGTTGGTGTCAAACTGTTCAATGACTGTCCAGATCATGTCGTTGGGAATGTGGTTCCTAGAAAGAAAATGTTGTATCAGTCTGCTGATATTTTTCCCACATCTGATCGTGCTCCGGTGTTCTACCACTCTTTTCCTGACTTTCAGGGTTGTCATGCCCACATAGTGGAGCCCGCAGAGGCATGTGATGAGATACACGAGGTTACTTGAATTACAATTAGTGTGTTGGCCTTGTGTCCATGTTTTGCCGGATTCAAGGTCAAGTGTTTTAGGTTGTCTCGTGAGGTGGCACACGCTGCAGTTAATGCATGGGTAATGGCCGGTGACCTTAGGTAATCCCCATGAATTAAGGATGGTGTTGTCCATGGGTTTGGGACTGGGTCGTGGTCGTGTGGACACTAACTAGTCTCTGAGATTATTGGCTCGTTTGAATGCAAAATGCGGGGTGTCATAGTCTCTGGTCCCTGAATTGATTTTCCTCCAATGTTTTTGTATAATGCTAGAGACCTGGTTTCAGGCTGTGTTGTATGTGGTCACACAGGTCATGGGTAGTGATTCGGGGTCTTTTAGCACTGTTTCCAGGAGGGATTCTCTGTTCTGGTTGCGAGCCCTCTTGCTAGTTTTGGCAATAATGGCTTTAGGGTATCCACGTTCCTGTAGTTTGTGTGATAGGGCACTGGATTGCTTTTTGTAGTCTGTTGGCTACAGTTCCTGCAGATTCGCAGGAACTGCCCAAATGGGAGGTTCTCTCTCAGCGGTCTGGGATGGAAACTATCAAACCGCAGTAATGAGTTCCTAGCTGTCAGTTTTTAGTTGTTGGTGGTACGCAGGGTCCCGTTTTCTGCCGTGATGCTGAGGTCCAGAAATGCCAACTTGGTGGCACTGGAGGTGCAGGTGAACCGTAGATATGGGTCCCGGCTGTTAAGCCAGGTGAGGAATACATTCAGTGTGTCCTGTATGCCCTCCCAGATCACAAAGATGTCATCTCGGAATCTACGCCACATTTTTATATTGTTTGAATATGGGTTGGTGGGTGGAATTATATGTTCCTGCTGAAAGTGGTGGATGTATAGTCCCGCCACGCTGGGTGCAAAAACACTACCCATTGAGGTCCCGTTGGTTTGCAGGTAATAAGTCCCTTCGTACTCTAAGTAGTTCTCCTTGAGTGCTAGGGCTGCGCATTCTAAACTAAATTGCCGTGGTGTGTGGTAGGTCCAGGGGGATCGCATGAGCTCATTGTGTAGCACTTGGAGTGTGGCGTCTTGCGGTAGGCTGGTATAAAGACTTTCTATATCCAGTCCCATTAGCAGTTGGGTGGTTTGGTCAAAGCTTTCTTCTGTGTGGATGTTCAGGAGGTGTTTAGTACCCTTAATGTAGGTCGGGGTCTGTTGGACCAGTGGGTTGAGAAAATGGTCACAGTACCTTGAAAGTGGTTCCAGCAGTGAGTTGATCCCTGATACTATGGGTCTTCCCGGGAGTGCTATTGTGCCCTTGTGTACTTTGGGTACAGTGTAGAAGTAGGGAACTTTCGCATTTCTGGTACATAGATATTCTGCCTTTTGGTAAGAGATATGTTCTGCGTCACTGGCCCTTTTGACCAAGGTATGTATTGTGGTCTGTAGGTCTGCTGTGGGATCTTTGTCCAGGCGTTTGTAATTGCGGGTGTCGCTAAGGAATCTGCGACATTCTTGATCGTAATCGTTTTATCCATGAGAACGATTCCTCCCCCTTATCAGCTGGTTTTATGATCACTGAGGGGTTGTTCTGGAGGCTTTTAATGACATCATGGTCTTGTTTGGACAGGTTATTGAAGGGCCCTTTAGGAATCAGCTTCTCTATGTCAGTGTAGACTGCTTGCTCGAAGGTAGATATTTCTATTGTGGTAGCATGAAAGTGTATTTTAACCTCCGGCCGGTCTCGTTGGGATTCGTATTGGTGGCTTCCTCCTCTGATGCGACTTTTTCAAAGAAGGCCTTTAGTTTTAATTTTCTGAATTTGGCCAATTCGACATGAAGTTTGAATTTATCCAGTTTTGTTGTCGGAACGAAGGAGAGGCCTTTGTTGAGGACCGCTGTTTCTCTTTCTGTCACAGGCATGCTTGATAGGTTGAATACCAGAGATGTGGTTGTTTCAGTAGTCACTGCTTGCTGGTCCCTGGTTGTTCCCGGGATTTGTTGCGTGTGTTGGCACTTACTGGGTCTTATTCTTCCGCCCAGTGGACTTGTTGAGGGTTTCGTCTTCTGCCACGTGATCTGCGGCCCTGCCCTAAAAAAGGATGTCTTTGGTTTCCTTGGTTGAAAGGCATTGGGCCTGGCAGGTAAAGTAGTGTGCACCCATAGAATGCATGCTGCATTTGTCCAAATGGAGGGGGGCCAATGGTGTGTGTTTATTGTGGTCCCTGCCCTGTTTGCGGCCAGCGATGGTCCCCGGCATTCTCTGCTGCGCTGTTTGTTGGTGCCGGTGCTAGAGTCGCTTGATATAGAGGTGTTATTTCCTGAGGTGTCACTGGTTCCTTCACCTTTGTTGGGAGGTGTATAGTCATCATCAGCGTATGGGTATGTTTTGAAATAGCTGAATATTTTGAGGTCTTTCTGGAATTTATTAATTAATTTTAGCTTGAGTCAGGTAATCTTTCTATTCAGCCATCTCTTTGTTTTGATCGTCTAGTTTCTTTTTGTATCCTGTTATCGTGGTTTTGAAGTGACTTTTCCCTGGCTTGGATGTCAATAATTATTGCATCAGAGAGGCATTTGGCTGTCTTAATAATAAGCACTAACCAGTCCCTGGTGCAGTGCCAGGCTATCTGGGCCCAATCCTTCCTGAAGGTAGTATCATCCAGGAATTTTCTGGGGGCATTGGAAACGAGGAGTCCCCTCGGTGCTGTGTTAGTGCGTAGATATTGGGTGAGTATGACACCATGTAGGATGGTTCTTATTCGATTCCGCTTTTTCTCCATTAGAGAGTCCCAGTCAGTTGTTTGAGCTCTGGTGTTTGAAATGTTAAAGTCTGCCAGGAAGGAGGGGTCAGCGAGGATCTCACTGATGTCATCCTCACTGAAAGTTAAGCCATGGTTTTCCGCCATGGTGAGTTGCAAATGTCTCTCGCAGCTGTGCGCTACCTATATATATCGTTATCAAAGGAGGGAGAGAGGACTAGGTAGCTAGTCCGTATCCCCAGGGTTTATATGTTTAATCAATGAGGACTAGCCTCTTTGTGAATTATTTCGTTTGACTCAAAACCTGTATGGCAACGTACAAACCATTCTGTTTGTTCCTGAAGCCCTCACCCACCAACCTGGTTGGTGGCATGGAATGGAATGGAATGGAATGAGATTTTTAAAGCGCATGGCTGCCCAAGAGCATCCCAGGGCTGACAGAAAATCCAGGAGGTCAGGTCAGGCGGAAGCGAGAAGAAAGTCAAGGGAACAGCCACGTCTTCAAGGATTTACGGAAGGACAGAAGGTTAGGTTGGGCACGGAGGTCCAATGGGAGAACATTCCACATCTTGGACACCTGATAGGAAAACCGCCGGCCTCCGGAGCGTGCTTTCTTAATCCTGGGTATTTGAGTGAGGTGGACATTAGAGGATCGGAGGGTTCTGGTCGTGATATAAGGAATCACAAGATTTTTAAGGATAGGCGGGGCGTTTCCATGGAGGATTTTATGAGTTAAGCACATGGCTTTAAACTGCATCCTTTGCTCCACAGGAAGCCAGTGGAGTGCTCTGATCGCCAGTTTGGCAGAGCAACGATTTTTTGTGCCCGTGAGAATCCGGGCGGCCGCATTTTGCACCACCTGCAGCCTGGCTATAACTTTTTTTGGTGAACGGAGACATAGGGCATTGCCGTAATCCAGTCTCGACAGGATGAGGCCCTGTAGGAGTAGTTTTTTTGACTGGAAAGGAAGCAGGGGGAGGATCTTGCGGGTGGTACGTAGTAGGCCCAAGCATGTTCCGGCTGTTTTTCTGGCCTGGGTGTTAAGGGTTAGGTTATGATCCAACCAGATCCCCAAGCTTTTGATGTCAGTTTTGGGGATTGGGGGGGGGGCCCATACTCGGGGGCCATAGAGACTCCGGACGATAATGGGACTGATTACCCATTACCATTATCTCCGTTTTATCCCCATTGAGTTTTAAATGGGAGGCGTTCATCCAACTGACTATGTCCCCCAGGCAGGAGTGCAGATCAATGGTGGGGTTATCTGGCTGGCTGAGGGAAACAACCAGCTGAGTGTCGTCCGCGTAGGTCAGAAGTTTAATACCATACAGGAATTTTTTTTCCAGGGGCGACATATACACGTTGAAGAGCGTTGGGCTCAATGACGAGCCCTGAGGCACTCCGCAACGTATAGGGGTCTCCCTGGAGATGAAATCACCCTCCGCCACCTGGAAAGATGCAAGGGCAGATCCTGAAATACCAAGATTTTCAAGCCGCTGCGCTAGGATGCTGTGGTTGACGGTGTCGAATGCCGCGCTAAGATCCAGGAGGATCACTGCCACTGATCCTCCTGCATCAATGATCTTCCTAGCCTCTTCGACAACCGCCACCATCGCTGTTTCTGTGCCCTGGCCGGGCGGAATCCGGTCTGTGATGTTTTGAGCAGATCATTGGATTCCAAATAATTTGATAGCTGCAAATTGATGTATTTTTCTGCCATCTTGCTGATGCCAGGGAGGAGGGAGATCGGCCTGAAGTTAGCCAGATTGCCAGGGTCAAGGTTGGGTTTTTTGATTAGGGCTTTCACCACCGCCTTCTTCCAGCTAGTGGGAACCATTCCATTTTCAATGGAGGCGTTTATTAGGTTCACCATTGGTGCTAGGATAGCAGGGGCGACATGTTTTAGATGTCTGAGTGGTGCTGGGTCATGCGGAGATCCGCTTTTGAGGGATTGAAGAATGGGCCCTAGAGTTTCCTCGCTAATTGAGGAAAACCTGATTAATTCTATATCCCTGTTCTGACACTGCAGAGAGTAAGAGGGAGAGGGGTCCACAGGGAGAAGAGGGGGAGGTGTTGAAGAATGTTTAGTATTTTCAGATTGAAGAATGTGGCTAGCTCGTTACAATGATCGTCCGAGAGATTGTGCGTAACTGAAGGTACTGGAGTCTTTAAAAGTTTTTTCGCAATTAAAAACGTTTCTCTGAACGAACAGGCTGCCTCGCAAATTTTTTCATTGAAAAAGGATATTTGAGCATTTTTTAGAGCCTTTTTATAATTGAGGATAGTCCGCCTGTAATCATTTTTGCTATTAAGATCGAAGTCTTTCCTCCATACTCTTTCCGCTCTCTTACAGATTTTTTTTAAGAGGCGTACCTCATGGGTGAACCATGGGGATGTGGCTTTTTTCCTCGGTTTCCGATGAGGTTTTTTGGGGAGGACTGTATCTAAAGATTTAGTGACCCAGGATGAAAACTCCACGTCTGCCAGATAAGGGTTCGAACTGGGATGTGGTCTGGTGTCCTCAAGAGCTTGTTTCCATTTGTCATAATCTAGTTTCGCCCAAGGACGGGATGGTCTACCAGATGCTTGGGTGGGAGGAGAAGTGGACTGAATACGCCAACTAAAGGGAATGAGCAGATGGTCAGACCATGGCACAGGGATTGGCGTTCTCACCACAAGGTCAGGAAAGTTGCAAAAGATGGGATCAAGCAAATGTCCACGATTGTGTGTGGGGAGGATGTTCTGTAAGTGCAGTTGATGGGCTGCCAGGTCTAGAATCAATTCTGTAGCTAGTTTGTCTTTGCTATTTTCCATATGGACATTGAGGTCCCCTAAGATAAGGAGATTAGGCCGTGTACTGGCCATGGCCAAGGAGCATTCCAGCAGAGAGTTATGGAATTGCCCCATGGCTCCTGGTGGGCGGTAAATAAGGACTCCTGAAAGGGAGATGCATTTGAATAGTGAAATGAGTATTTTCACAGTCCGACAGGGGGCTGTCAAGGAATCTACACGGGAACGATTCTTTAAAAATGACGGCAATTCCTCCTCCCCTGCCCTTGGGACGGTTCAGATGTTGAATAAGGAATCTGTGGGGAAGAGCCTGTACTATGTCGGCGTCTGAATCAGACGCAAGCCATGTTTCTGTAAGAAACAAGATTTCTAGATGGTGTTCCTCAATAAGTAAGTGTATTTCAAGGGCATGTTTGGGCAGAGACCTGCAATTGATCAGGGCCATATTAATAATCGTCTGAGTAGGGTCCTTGTTAATAGAGGGAGTGCATTTGAAAGAACAGTGGGGGCAATGGGTGAAACAAGAATCTCCTCTCAATACCTGGGAACATGGCGGTGGAACAGGCCGGTTAAGGTGGAATAAGGCATCCCTTGAGTATAGTGTCCTCATCTCAGCCCCCGTGCCTGGCTCCGGGCTTGTACTGGCGCGGACAGGTGCAGATGGGCTTGCCTTAGGCGCGCCTTCGGCGTGCCATCGTCGCGCCCGCTGCGCTCGTCCGCTGCGCGTCCTAGGAATGCACATGTTTTGTAGGAGTGAACTGCTAGGGGGGCGTGGCCTCACGGTAGTGGGCGTGTCCCAGTATGCTCGGCAATGACGGCAATCTTTACACGGAGCCCGTGACAGCGCTAGAATCCGCTGTTAGGGGAGCTCGAGTGAGTCTGATTTCCAAACTGAAATGCTCAGGGGAGAACGTGCCAAATAAAAACACAGTAAATTACAATTTTTAAAAAGAGTGTGGCGAGTGGTCTCCCGGCTTCCGCCTCAGGAGATGGTGTAGATTTTCAGAGTCGCGCTTGTATTCAGCGCATGTTTCATCATCCGGCCCACGCAGTGACACTGAATGTGTCCCGGGTGTGCTTCGACCCCTGGATACAGCGGAGCAGGTATGTTACTGAGTGTGCAGTGTGGTGACGTGAAAGTGAGAATTAAAAGCTATACAGGGGTCCTAGTACCCAAGGGTAAATTAAACTTTAATCACTGGGCATCTGTTAGAGTTAAAAAAGGCTGTTGGATGTAGTAGGAGAATCAATTAGGGCCTCCTGCATCCAGGTGTGGTCTACATGTTTCAGCCAGGCCTTTGTTGTTAAAACTGGCTTTCCTCAGGACCAATAAATAAGTGATGGTGCAAACTTAATTTAATTGAGTGTGTAACTGGAAAATGTGAAGCACTCGCTAAGGTGCTATATGTGTGCGAGGGGGATTCCCTCTTAAAGCATTACTGGACTCACAACAATTATGACAATACAAACATACAGGGGAGAGTCTTAGTAAGATAACGTATATTCACAATACAGTTTTGATGCCGATTTCTATTGTGATGTGTAGGCGATAAAAAAGCGGCAAAGGGTGTAACCATATTCGTGGTATGGTTAAAGTGAAAATCATCAGGAATGCGTAAAGTATTTGTGGTGGGCTAAACAGCGTAAGCATCACACACAAAATGGAGGTTAGGTGCATAAAGGGATTGTTATCCTCACGTTGAATTTTTGCCCCATATGCCCCCATGGAGTTGTCCGGCAGAGGTTTTTGACCCTGGAAAGACAAAAGGGGTCCTTGGATGATTAGTGACCTGCAAAGAAAAAGCTTACCCTGGTCGTTGCTCTAGCGGGTGTATACTCACGATGCTATCGATCGAGACCTGCGGTGAACCTCTTGCTCTCTCGTGGACCTTCGTAAGCGTGCCATGAGAGCTGTTCTGGCCTTAAGTATTGTCCGGTTGGATTCAGTTCAACTGTGAATGCGAGGACATGAAAGAGAGACTTCCCTCGCTGAGTCATGCCTGTGCTGCGCATGTGCGGGAGGAGAGAGTCTCCTGGTTCGCGCATGCGCGGAACCACTTGGCCGTGCCTGCGCATTAGGTGCAAGGTTCGTGGAACAGTACCGGCAAGGTGTCGGAATATAGCGCAATCTGGTACAATGTGTACAATAAATATTTACACAAAAAGTAATATTTACAAAAAGAGCACAAAGGCTGGCCTGCAGAACTGTAGCCAACTAACAGACTACAAAAAACAATCCAGTGCCCTATCACACAAACTACAGGAACGTGGATACCCTAAACCTGTTATTGCCAAAACTAGCAAGAGTGCTCGCAACCAGAACAGAGAATCCCTCCTGGAAACAGTGCTAAAAGACACCGAAACACTACCCATGACCTGTGTGACCACATACAACACAGCCTCAAACCAGGTCTCTAGCATTATCCGAAAACATTGGAGGATAATCAATTCAGGGACCAGAGACTGTGACACCCCACGTTTTGCATTCAAATGAGCCAATAATCTCAGAGACCATTTAGTGTCCACACGGCCACGAGCCAGTCCCAAACCCATGGGCAACACTATCCTTAATTCATGGGGATTACGTAAGGTCACCGGCCATTACCCATGCAATAACTGCAGCGTGTGCCACCTCACGAGACAACCTAAAACACTTGACCTTGAATCCGGCAAAACATGGACACAACGCCAACACACTAATTGTAATTCAATTAACCTGGAGTATCTCATCACATGCCCCTGCAGGCTCCTCTATGAGGGCATGACAACCCGGAAAGTCAGGACAAGAGTGGTAGAACACCAGAGCACGATCAGATGTGGGAAAAATATCAGTAGACTGACAGAAAATTTTCTATCCAGGAACCACACTTCCAACGACATGATCTGGACAGGCATTGAACAGTTTGACACCAACCAACCCGATAATGACCGGATCCTGTTAACCAAAGAACAAAGATGGATCTATCGCCTTTCAACACAGCAACATGGCCTAAATGACTCCACACCTTGGTGTTCACTAAAAGCATGATAGTGCCACTGCATGACATTACATGAGTATGACACCATAGACCCTCCTTCTGACTTTTTGAGTTTATTTGGATCCATGATAGTGACACTTAAGACAATACCTGAGTATGACACCATATGAATCTTCTTCCCCCGCTCTCTCCGTTTTTAACCATAGTCCCACCTTAACAGTAGCGGCCAGCCTTTCCGCTCTGTTTGTAAATATTACTTTTTGTGTAAATATTTATTGTACACATTGTACCAGATTGCGCTATATTCCGACACCTTGCCGGTACTGTTCCACGAGCCTTGCACCTAATGCACAGGCACGGCCAAGTAGTTCCGTGCATGCGCGAACCGGGAGACTCTCTCCTCCTGCACATGCACAGCACAGGCATGACTCAGCAAAGGAAGTCTCTCTTTCATGTCCTCGCATTCACAGGTGAACTGAATCCAACTGGACAATACTTAAGGCCAGAACAGCTCTCATGGCACACTTACGGAGGTCTACGAGAGAGCAACAGGTTCACCGCAGGTCTCGATCGATAGTATCGTGAGTATACACCCACTACAGCAACGACCCGGGTAAGCTTTTTCTTACAGGTCGCTAATCATCCAAGGACCCCTTTTATCTTTCCAGGGTCAAAAACCTCTGCCAGACAACTCCATGGGGCATATGTGGAAAATAGCAAACGTGAGGATAACAATCCCTTTATGCACCTACCACCCGATTTTGTGTGTGATGCCTACGCTGTTTAGCCCACCACAAATACTTTACGCATTCCTGATAATTTTCACTTTAACCATACCACCAATATGGTTACACCCTTTGCTGCTTCTTTATCGTTTACACATCACAATAGAAATCAGCAACAAAACTGTGTTATGAATATAAGTTATCATACTAACACTCTCCCCTGTATGTTTGTATTGTCATAATTGTTTTGTTTCCAGTACTGCTTTAAGGGGGAATCCCCCTCGCACACATAGCACCTAAGCGAGTGCTTCACATTTTCCAATTACACACTCACTTAAATTAAGTTTGCACCATCACTTCTTTATTGGTCCTGAGGAAAGCCAGTTTTACCAACAAAGGCTTGGCTGAAACATGTAGACCACACCTGGATGCAGGAGGCCCTAATTGATACTCCTACTACAACCAAGAGCCTTTTTCAATGCTAGCAGAGGCCCAGTGATTAAAGTTTAATTTAACCTCGGGTACTGGGACTCCTGTATAGCTTTTAATTCTCACTTTCACGTCATCACACTGCACACTCAATAACATACCTGCTCCGCTGTATCCAGGCATCGAAGCACACCCGGGACACATTCAGTGTCACTGCGTGGGCCCGATGATGAAGCATGCCACCAACCAAGTTGGTGGGTGAGGGCTTCATGAACAAACAGAATGGTTTGTACGTTGCCATACAGGTTTTGAGACAAACGAAATATTTCACATAGAGGCTAGTCCTCATTGATTAAACATCATTTATTAAATGCCACAAACTAACCTACTGTTATCCTATGGGAGAGGTAGACCTCCCAGTATTGAAAAACAAAATTGTTTTTCACTACCAGGACATGTAAAATTTGAAAGTTCATGCCCACCGTTTTAAATACACTCCACTCTCGGCTGTTTAGGGCCTACCTTAGGGGTGACGTATATGGATCAGACTGCAATGGCAGGCCTGAGAAATGTTTAAAAAGGCTAATTAAGTGGGTGGCATAATAAGTGCTGCAGGCCCACTGGTAGTATTAAATGTACAGGCCCTGGGTAAATGTAGTATCACTTGTGGCAGTTGGATTTGAGGTAATTTTACCATGTTTAAAAAAGAGAGCACAAACACTTTAGCACTGGTTAGCAGTGGTAAAGAGCTCAAAGTCCTAAACCCAGGAGCAGCAAAACTCAGAAGGCAGGAGGAGTGAAGGCAAAAGGTTTGGGGATGACCCTACAGAGAGGGCCAAGTCCAACAAGTACCATTAAATTATATACTAGTAAACTCTGAAATTATTCCTGCAAAGCTGACTCAGCCTTTGATCATTCCAGAGCCGGTAACCCCAGTACTATTTAATTGGGTAAACTCTGTCATTTACAGTACTGAAAAATGGCAGACGTGTGGTATAAAGCATTATAATAAACACGTTATTATAATTATTGGTGATTTCTGAAATTGTAATGCAACAAAAGAGTGAAAACAAATTTCTCACCACAATTAGTTCTGTGGGTGTATGGGATGTGTTCGGTCAGAGAAGTTTGATATGCCTTTGTATTTAAATTACAGTGGAGATGAGGGTCTGTAATGCAATCAAGTGCAATCATGTAGTATTCTGTATTTCACGGTGGCGTAAGGGATATTATTCTCATTGATCCCACGTCTCTGTGTGGACTGAAAAGGGTTCTGTGGTTCCCCGGCATGTCTGTGTTAACATAGATGAAAGCTAAGCAGTAATTTATTATCCTGCAGCACTGTACAGTCCTATTTTTGATGTGCGTACCTTATAGAAAATGAAAGTAAGTGAAAACATTGCCTCTGTCAAGTACAGCACCTTAAACACTGGTACACAATTCCAGGTGGAAAAAGCTTTAAGAAAAGCACTTAGCACTGGCAAAAGTATGATATGAAATGGAATATGACAGCAAGTGACAGCAAGTTCTAATCACTTTTAAATAGGGCACATTGCTGTATTTATGTCATGAACTCTCCACAAACCTACCACACATGATTTTCTGAAACAATACATAATTTACTTAAGAATTGTTCAAATGTGTGAATGTTGAAATCTCACTGGGGGCGTCCAGACCTTTTTTTAAAGTCTGATTTTATTACTGTTGCGGATGTAGAATTTGTGAGGACGTCCTCCCTTAAAAGGCTTGATAGAGATGGGGTAGAACTGCGCAAACCGAGCGTTCATAAATTTATGATGCTAAAAACCACACCATCCATTGAACTATATCTTTTGTGAGCTTTGTCGTCCCACAAGCGCTTTTTATTGATCAGGTTTCGTTTGGATTATTTTCATTTTTTACTTGCTGTCCCAAAAGGGAGTTGTAGAAGCTAAGTGCTAGCATCTTGTGGCTGTGACGGTGTGTCTCCACAGAATTTTCTGCACTTTATGTTTTTCTGTAAATTTTATGAAGTGCCCCGTAGGTTTTTTTTTAACCCCTTTGTTAAAAAGGCTGAATGTTATACAGGCATGCCCAGCTCTCTTTTACCTACAAATGTTGAAACCTGAATTTATTCCACTTGTAGTAGGCTTCTTGAAATCCTCACTGAGATCTAGAAACTGCAGGGAAAATTAATAATTCCCCAACACCAGTAGGCAGCCTCTTATTTACTAGCTATCAATGTGTACGTTCAATTACTGACAGCCCGTTATTTTCCCCTTTTTTAATATTGATCCTGATGTTTATATTTTTGTGTATTTTATTGGAGTGTCTATTAAAATTTATACCATGAATTGTATGTTTTTATATTTGTAATGGTGCTGTATAACTTTTATGGTTTTTGTTTTTAAACCGAATAAAGTCTTTTGAAATTGAAATTGACTTAAGAATTGTTCAAATGTGTGAATGTTGAAATCTCACTGTTGGAACAGGCATGTTCTGGTTGACTGATTCAAGGCCTTAGCCAGGCAGAACCTACCACTCCCATCAGGGGCAGGTGATTACACTCACTATATAACCTGTGCTCACCCTTGGGTAGCTTTGCACTGAGCAGTCAGGTTTATCACAGAGGCAAGGTGGAAAGTGTTGGCAGAGTACTGTCAAACAATAAATACACTGAGCATCACAAAAGAGACTTCACAAGTGGTGTATGCAAATAAAGTTTGTATATCAACACACAAATTAATTAACACATCATCAACATCACGTAGTTCTGGGCATAAATCACATTTGGAAATATCACAAGCAGTACTAGGTCCAACCGTATTAAAATAACATCAGTATTGGGAAAGATCCTACTTTACCCACCAGCACTCTTATGCAGTGCAAAATGTTGCCAGAACAGGGCCCAGCTGGGCAATTATTATAATTCAATACCCCACAGTTATAGGATGTACCACAGATCACAATGGTACCCGAAATGTCCACACATAGATAATTACAATACTTTTAAGCAGCACCGTGGCCAAGGCTGCATGCATAAAAACCAATGTCAAACGCAGTATGCTTTTGGCAAGGAATCAACATGTAAGGCAGCACCTCAGTGCAGTGTAGGTAATAACAGGCAGACACGGATATCGGGAAGGCTCGTATGAAGCACACACACAGCTCCATAATGCAGTCCACTGATATCCGGCAGGTCAGCTGATAGTAAGCATGCAGAACATGTGGCTCAAGCCCTCCTCCACCAGTCAGTTAAACCCGACCACCCTACACTTACGGGCTGGAGTGAAAGAAAACCTTCTTCCGGATATTAGGCCGATCGTGGCCAGAGTTACACTTAATCAGGGCCCTAGGAAAGAAGGTGGGGGTAGGTAGCAGGGCAAATTAGGTGGCAGTTGACACATAAGAGATTCCACAACGGACCTTACAGCACCAGCCCAGTTCTGCGGAGCACAGGGGATCACACAGTTTCTAGACCCACTTCCGATCGCTCTCAGAAGCGTTCCTTAGCCCACTCAATCACTCTCACCACCCTGGCCCGGTATGTGCAGTACTACCTGGTAACACAAAGCTGTTGGGGCAGGGTGAGAAAAAGGGATATTGGTCTAACTCAGTGAGGGTATGAAATGAACAATCGATAATTGGGGGATGAAGCAGGGGAGTGTCTCGGAAGAAAGAGGCACCCCATCAGACACATGTCAATCAATGTAGCTCATGAGGCACAACGGAACATGAAACCACTCCTCTGAACCTCCCTGGAAATGAGACACGTTTGGTGTGCGTTGGCACAAGTTGCACCAGACAATTCCGGTCAACACACAGGCGCAAGTTTGGCAGTGCGGCACAAGGTAGAATGAGGCACTACTACCGGTACGCATAGATCCTCAGAGGGTCGCAACCTGTGAATTGGACACCACATGCAATGAGCATGCAGTCTGCATGTCACATGAGAGAAATACAGTGTGATCGACGAAGCAGGACACAGAGGGATTTGCATCCGGTGAATCCACTCACCAACAACAAGATGCTTATGCAAGATGAGGCCCCATGATGCAGAGCCACACTCCTTAGATGCAGGCAGTACTTTTTGGGGCTCTGTACAAGGCAATCCAGTCTCCAGGCATGATTCCTAGTTCCACACTCACACCGCACTACCAGGTGGGATCCAGCAGACGATGTAGGCACTTAAGAGGGCACCAATCTCCAGGTGTCATAGGTAGATAGTGTGGGTCCCTCGTGGGAGGTCTTTGATGTCCCTGAGACCTCCACCAGAGAAAAGGGGGCAAGCCAACAAACCCTGGAGAGTACACTTAAGGGTGCCACAAAGCAGCAGGTAGTCATCCTAGGCCAGTGACTATTCAAGAAGGTTGTACGGTCCCTTCCAATGGCAGTAATCCTCCTTGTGCACAACCAATCCCTTGTGCAAGGCAGTTCTAGGATCTCCGGTCCTACATCCCAACAAGTGTATCTCTGCCCTGCTGAAGTATGGCACCAGTAGTTATACTGTAGTGTGCCCCTGAAGTTGTTGTCTCCCCTAAATTTCCCCTAAATTTCCATCCTTTCTGCCATGGGGCCATGGATTTCCAATCTTAATCTTTAGTGGGGCCATGATCTGGCTCCCAGAGGTTAAGTTTCAAACGTGTTCTTCCAATCTAGCCAGCCAGGCCCTTAAATGGCAGAAGTCTGTCATTCCAGTTGCATGCCCAAGTTTTATAGCTGTCTCTGGGGAATACACAGATGTGCTCCTCCATCCTCCAGTGTGGACTTGAGTCAAACTAAAAGGCACAAAAAGAGTTTTAGAGCAAAGAAATGCCCACTTTCTAGAAGTGGTATTTCTAAACTATTAATGACAAAACCTTATTTTACCCGAGGAGAGTGTTTGTCATTGTGAATCCAATGATAGGAAACATTATGAGGCTGCTCCAATGTAAGATACTATTGCAGCTTAAAGTAGGTAGTAAAAACACACATCAATCAAACTGTGTCTCCTTCGAAGAGCCAGGCCTGAAGACTGCCAGTGGGGGGGCTGTATCGAGCTGGCGGGTAAGGTCATCCCAGGTCTTGGCCGCGATGTAGGAGAAGGAGCAGCCACTGCTGCTGCTGTGACGGATTTAGAGAGTATGTGCGAGGACGAGTGAAGAGGAGTGCAGATGTCTAGCGGGTTGGTAGAAGTTCAGTCGATGGTTGAGACAGGCAGGCAAGCCCTCTTTGTAGGTGTGAGTGAGGATCTTAAACTGGCATTTTTTCGGGATGCGGAGCCAGTAGAGGTCTCTCAGGTGAGGGGCAATGTGGGTTAATTTGGGGAGGTACAGGATGAGTCTGGCTGCAGCATTCTGTATGGTCTGGAGTGGTTCGAGGAGGATTGTTGGTTTCAGTGGAGCGGCTCTGTCAGCGCTGTGGGTGATCCAGGCGGTGAAGTTCTGGACGGCCTGGTTGAGGTATGTTGAGGCCTTGGGTTGGGCAATGGTGAGGGACTGTGCCCACTGTGTTTTGGTGGTCTTGCTCCAGCTGCGGTTGGAGGGGATCAGACGCTTGGTGAGGGCGTGCTGGACATCTGTGATGGTGAAGTGTATGATGGTGTGGTCAGTCCAGGTGAGTTCTGTGGTATGGCTGAATTTGATTCTGTTGCTGGAGGTGGAAATGGGGTCAAGTGTGTGCCCGGCTTTGTTTGTGGGTTTGGTGACCAGATGGGTGAGGCCAATGTTGTTCAGGTTCTCCAGGAGTGTGGTGAAGTTGGTGTCGTTGTGATCGCCAATGTGGAAGTTGAGGTCACCGAGTAGGACATAGTGGTGGGAGTCGATTGCTAGGAGGGTGATGAGATTGGGGATGGCGTTACAGAATGTTACTCGGGCCCCTGGGGTCTGTAGGCAAGGGTGCCTCTTATTGTGGTCTTTGCATCAGTTTGTAGTAGGAAGTTGATGTGTTCCATTAGAGGTGTGGGGTTGTCTTTGGTGATGGTGCATCTGATGGGTTTCTTGAAGATGATGCCTTGTTTCTTGGTGCAGTCATGGTATATCATCTTGTAGCCTTCTTGAGTGGCAGTGGTGATGTCAGGGTTGAGGAGAGGTTGAGCCACATTTCGGTGATGAAGGCAACATCTGTGGAGAGGTTGGTGATGGTGTCCCAGATTTCCGTGGAATGTTTGGATAGTGAGCACGCATTGAGCAGATTACCATGGAGCGGTGGTGAAGAGTTCTTGCTCCGGTTGGGTAGGAGTGGTGCAGGATCTTTTATAGGTTGTGTCGCGGGAGAAGTGGCAGTGTATTTGGTGGTTCATGGGGAGGAGGAGACTCAGCTATTTCTGCATCTGGGGTCCAGGTTCAAGTGTTCCTTGGTGGTGTACCATTGGGTGGCAGGAGGACCAGGGGTTCTAGTGTTGGCCGTTGTCGAACCGGAGGTGCACTGGAGGCACTCACATTGCAAGCGTCCACTGTGTGGTCGTATGGCGGCCTCCATTAGTGGCTGTGGTAGGAGTTCCTAGTGCAGGTAGCTCGGGGTCAGCAGGCAGCACAGGGACAGCAGGCAGTGCAGGAACAGTGGCAGCAGGCAGTGAAGGGACAGTGGCAACAGGCAGCACAGGGACAGGAGACAGCACAGGGACAGCAGGCAGCACAGGGACAATGACTGCATGCAGCCCAGGGACAGAGGCAGCAGGCAGTGCAGGGCAGGGGCAGCAGGCAGTGCAGGGTAAGGGCAGCTGGCAGTGCAGGGACAGCATCCAGCGCAGGGACAGCAGGCAGCGCAGGGGCTGCAAGCAGAGCAGGGCACGGCAGCAGGCATGTGCAGGGCAGGGGAAGCAGGCAGCGCAAGGGAGGGGCAGTGCAGGAAAAGGGACAGCAGGCAGTGCAGGGACAGTGGGAAGGCAGAACAGGGACAGCAGGAAGGCCAGGGGCAGCAGGAAGCACAGGAATAGGGACAGCAGGCAGTGCAGGGATAGCAGGCAGCACAGGGCAGGGACAGCAGGCAGTGCAGGGCAGGGGCAGCAGGCGGGAGTCGGCTAGTGGGTTATGCGGCGGTAGTGGCAGGCAACAGGAATGATCTCCTCCCAGTAACAGAGTCTGCTAGGAGGTGTAGTCTATGGAAGGGAAGAGCTGTCCTTCCCATGATATGGGAGTCGGCTGATGGGTTATGCGGCTGTAGTGGCAGGAAACAAGGATTGCTCTCCTCCCAGTAGTGGAGGCTGCTGGGAGGTATAGTCTGCGGAAGGGAAGAGCTGTCTGTCACTACCTGGCCAGGGAACACACATGTGTGCATGCCCTTCTTTTCACCTACCACTTGCTTCACCCCTTAAGACCTAGGGGTGCTCTTGTGCCAGTAAAAGGTCCCATCAGGATTGGCCAGTGGTTTAGAAAGGTCAGCCTAAGCATAAGTGCAATTGCGAACACACAGGCCTTCTGTGGCAGGTTTTGGCACATCTTTAAAAACATCATGCGTGCAAGTGCTCACACACAGACCTGCAATTGCAGGATTCAGACATGTTTAAAAACATCAGGTATGCACTACTTCCTAACATATGTAGGAAGGGCATGCGCACTTTCACACTGCATTTACAGTGGGAAAGTGCCCAGGGCCCTAAGTCCACTAATAGAGAATGAGCTAAACCAATGAGGAAAAAGCAAAACGTTTAAGGAAACACTACCTCAAGCGCTGCAAGTCTAAGACTCATACATTCTGATGGCTCTCCAAAGGAATGTAAAAAAACTAGAGGCCTGGTTTGGAGTTTGGCGAATGAGATACTTCATCACAAACATGACAGATTTCCTGTCTGTCGTATTCCAAGTGCATTATATCTATGGCACTTGTTAGATGGCAGATAGGATTCCTGTCACATGTGTGACTTAGTATCCCATCCGCCAAACTCTAAATCAAGCCCAGGAGCCTGTTTTAGAGTTTGATGGACAGGTGACACCACTACAACATGACGGGTATCCTATCCTTCTTGTTAGAAGTGCATTCGATCCTATGGCATTTGTAATAAAGTTGACTGGACCCGGCACGTTGTAATTGAGTAACTAATTTGTCAAAGTCTAAATCAAGCCCCAAGACTTTTGTCCATGGCTGAGATAGATTTATACCACAAGAAGATGTGAGTGCAACAGTGGGTGCTCCACTTCCTGTTCTTTCTTAGTAATTGAGAGCAGGAGTGGTGATGAGCACAGAGGTCGGAAATGCAGCTGGAACTCCATTAAAAACCACCTCCCCTTCAAACTGGACACCACTGAATCCCATGTAACAAGTACTTGGGATGCAAGGAGAATGTGTGATGTTGAACATGCAAGTACCATATGTAGGCAGTAGTAGATGGAGGGGGTGCCAGAGTACTCTGGTCCATGATTACTAAACGGTGGATTGCAGAGAGCCACTCCGGCTCTCATCTCCCACTCTTCCCAAAGTCTTGGGAGGAGGCAAAAGACATTTCACAACATACAACATTGTGTCCATTTGAAACTGGTCTGCATTGTTATCCTCTTTTTACTTTTTTCTTTCTCAGTCTTTCTTTACCAATGCCCTTCCTTCCTTTCTTCCTTCCTTCCTTCCTTCTTTCTCTTTATTTCTTGTTTTCTCTTTCTTGCATTGTTTCATTAATTTGTGTTTTTCTCTTTCCTTTTCTCTTTTCTCCGCTCCTTCTTTTCTTTGCTTTCCTTCTTTATTTCTTCTTTATTTGTGTTCTTTCTTTCTTTCGTATTTTCCATCTCTCTTTGTTTCCTTCTCTTTCCATCTCTCTTTCATTCCTGCTTGTGCCTTCTTTCTTTTCTTTTTGTTCCTTCTTTCGTTCCTTGTCTCCTTCCTTCTTTCCTTCTTTCTTTCTTTCTTTCTCTCTTTCTTTTATCTCTTTCATTCTCTTTTCTTGCATTTTCTCTAAGTGTTTTTCTCCCCTACTTTTAATCTTTCTTGCCTGCTTTATTTTTTCTCTTTTACTTTCTCTCTTTCTTTCTTTCTTGTATCTTTCTCTTTTTCTTTCTTTCTTTCTTTCTTTCTTTCTTTCTTTCTTTCTTTCTTTCTTTCTTTCTTTCTTTCTTTCTTTCTTTCTTTCTTTCTTTCTTTCCTTGAGAAAGCCTCTTGCAGACTGATTGCTGTTTTAGGTCTGTGTTAGCCAAACCATTATGATTTTACTATAATTATGTGTATGGGTTTCAGCCAGTCTTCATCCATTAGTCTGGGGTTGGCCGTTGACTGACTTCACTACAAGTTCAGCATGCTGTCCTTTCACAAGGAACACATCCACAGGCAAAATAGTTCCTTCAGTGCCAGGGATAACTATGATAATATGTGTTTTTTTCAGCCCAAAAACGTTTTTGCCTCTAGCAAATGAATTCTCTTTCAAGTTTATGAGGACCCGGATTATTCCCAAACAATAAAGTTTTGTAACAACATGACAAACTAAAACAATAATTTCCAGATGGCTGGATGCCAACACAAGACCTATTGGCTTTACCAATGCTTCTTTCCAAGATGTCCTCTAGCTTTTCTGTTACCATGCGAAAGGTAGCATGGATGTGGGCTTATTTTGTGCCCATCGCGTAGTAGATCTCATGCTGCCATTGGCCTCTTACTTGAATTTTAGAGAATACACTGCTGCATTTCCATTTTTCCACAAGTCTCCACTGCTAACCCCCTCCCTGGAGTCTGTAATTGACTTGTTATGCACAGTCCTCAGCTGCAGGCGCTGAACAGGGTTATCCCACAGCTGTCTTGATGACTGCAGTGATACAGAAGGAATGCAGGGGGGAAGACGAGATGCAGGCAAGGACGGCTCCATGATATGATGTCGTGGGAGACAGAGCCGCCGAATGCAGCTGTACAAACTTACCTGATAAAAATCAGTATCATTGATCGTCTTAGTAGCAGGAAAGTGGATATCTGGCTACAGCCAAGCAGCGAGGAAGGTCGATCCCAGTGTGCAGCTAGAAGTGAGAACTCTGGATCCCAGGAAATGAGCACTCCAGCAAAGTGAAGTACAACATTCACTCCAGAGCTTCATTTTTATGCCCACTCAATTTGCTGGCATTTTCCGCGCGACCCATGCTGGATATTCTCTGACTGGAGGACAGGATGTGCTGAGGATGCTGCACAGTGATTTGCTGCTGTTTCTGCCTCCTCCAATCAGAGTGTCGTGGAATGGCGATTTCTTTAGAGCCAGAGGAATGCAAACAAACACACGTCTGCGTAGTGATGGAAAGACAAAAGAAGGGTCATCTTTCTTTTGAGCTGGCACCCACTACAATAGGGGCACGCCACACAGGAAACATACTTACCACACAGTCATTACCAGGATCTGCCTTTAGAATGCAGTCACTACCCCGACTGCGACGTTACCACTCATTCCATTACCACGCAAGTCATTACAACGACCTGCATTAGGGGGCAAGTTGTTGGACTGGTGTTGGATTTTAAGTCCAATACCTCCCCTACTGTTGTGTAGAGTGGAGTTCGAATAGTAAGTTATACTGTTCCAAAGTCAAGCGCCCTTTTAATGCAAGTCATTGTAACAACTTGCGTGTAAAGGAACGTGTGTTAACGTCGGAATTGGTGATGAGACTGTGTTGTAAAGGCATGAGTGGTGAATGCATGCAGGGTCCCATCATACATCCGACCACACTGTTTCAAGGACTCTGCCCTAGAAGGAGTCTCTTAGAAGGACTCTAATACCACAGTGTGCACCACTGGGAATCAAGAGAGCTCTTTATATCTACCATTAGGCCCCAGAGATCAGAAATGCACCCTTTATGACGACCCCGGTGGGAACAACCATAATGCCTACTCAAGACGATTGGTCCACAGTCAGACACAGTTGAGCTATTTACAGGCATACACTAGAGGGCATCTTGTATATACCCTGAGGATCATAAGCAGAGTGGAACAATAGCAACCACAGAATGCCACTAGAATCTATTTGCCCCTTTAAAATGCTACTATGGCATTCCAGTTGTCCTCCAAAGGTCCTTAATTGTATTTTAGGACAGACCTCATCAGGATTTAAAGCAATTGCAAGAGATCACCCAAATAGCTACCAGCAGCTACTGAGATCTCAAATGCTCCTCCGCAACCCACCAGAAATGTGAAAGCAACCAACAAAACCCACAAAGAGGCACCATCAACTTCTCAGAAAAGTATGAGAAGGACCCAATGATTGTGTGCTATTAGTGTCCATTAAAAGGCTCTGGGTCCCCAGAGGTAAATGGCAAAGTTGCTTTCACCTTCTCATTCGCAAAAAAAGCTAAGAGATAACAGCAACCCCACCCACCTTTTCTCCTCTCATTCGAGGGCCAATGCAGGTTCTCTAGAGGAATACTCAAACCTATATGCTACCAAACATCCCATATGGGCTCCATGGGAGAGAACACCACAAGGTCACTTCCAGATTCCTCAAGAGGACCACCCCAGACCACCAGCGGCCTCACCAGAGGCCATCCTAAAGCTCCCACTTGAAGCCACTAGAGATTTTATGAAACCACCAGTGCTACTTTCCAAGAGCCTAGGGAAGATCACGTGAAGCCCACGTCATGGAGATCACCAGTCATCTTACCATAATACTACCAACTCCTTTCCATAAGATGCACAGGTACCCAGAGGGCTGTCATTGGCTCATTTGGCCCACAGAGTAAGCATGTGGAGGATTTTTGTGTGAGTCTGATTCTGGATAGTGGATCTGTGTGTTTTTAGAACTCTAGGCACTGAAGGCTTTAATGTGTGTTCATTTCCATGTGGGCTGGCAGTGGTTGTAAAAGCTACCTTTTTGAGTGCTGAAGGCAGTATGGTTGGTAGACTGAAAGATGCCGGCCGCATCTTCTTCCAAAACAGGCTTTGAGCTTGTGCCATTGATGTGCAAAACCTGTTCTAAGCACAACGTTCAGGTTTATGACACTCCAACCATAGGTCCCTGATGCTACATTTTATACCAAATAAGTCTGCACTTGCTATCCCTGATAACCTCACAATAACATAGTCAATGACATGATCGATAACATTATCCAGGAATCACTAATGATATACTACCACTGTTATGTGCTGTAGGATTATTGATGAAACCACATTGAATAGGCATCTTCCAAGGGGTAGGTAGGAGCTGCTGTGAAGGGGAGTGAACACTCACCACTCGCTATTGACAGCCACATGCCATTTAGACCACTCCTCTGTCCCATTGTATACTCCACATACACTAATAACTATGTGCACTGCTCATATTATTGTGTTTCAACGAGTCTTCTAGAATCCGTCCCAAGAGGTGGACTTGCAGCAAGACTATATATAGCTGATGGCAAAGACAAAAATCATAGGTAGGTCGATGAAATGTGGAATGGATAACAGAGTTGCAACACTCAGAGAGCAATGAAACAAGAAAACCATTAAAATACATTCATTTTCTGAGAGCCTCAAATTGAAACATCCCTAGGATTCTGTGCTAACTGAAAATCCACCAGGAAGACCAGGACTGGATCCCCAAAAACCAAGAGTGTAAGTAGAAAAGCGACTAGTCCAGCAAAGGAACTCCCTCCTAAAAAATCCCAAACCCAAGAGGTCACAATCATAATGAATTCCCCCAAATGAACCTAGGTAAAATAACTGGAAGGCAACTAAACACAATGTGAAATCACCTGCCAAATTATCCCTGACACAGTTGCGAATCAACCTTCAAAATATTCTAAAGCATAGCCTTGAATCAATATAAAAAATATACAAAAATAAATTCTGGAAAGGATCTCAGGATATCCCTACATGAAGAAAATAACACCCCTAGACAGGAAGTGGAAGACAGGTTGTTAGAAATGAGATTCCTGGCTGGCTGATGTATGGACCCAGTTCAGGACAGAACTACCACTCTAGTCAGGGTAAGCTAGATGTATACTAAAAGATAACCTTTGCTCACCCTCTGGTAGCTTGGCGCAGATCAGTCAAGCTTATCTAAAGAGGCAATGTGTAAAGTATTTGTGCAACACACACACATAGCAGCACAATGAATGCACCACAAAAAAACTGCACACAGGTTTAGAAAAATAATGATCATACTCTGAACAAAACAAGACCAAAACGAAAAAATTCCAATGTATAGAAGTTGAGATATTGAATCAGTTCCGGCCGACCATGATGGAGTGCCGGTCGGCTACAGGACCCACGCATGCCCTGGACAAAAAGTACCTTTCCTGGTCGCAAACAGCAATATGCGTTGATGTTAAGGCCCGCAGGTGCAGGATGTGTCGATCTTCTCTACACAGAGAAGCTATGCATCAGTTCCAAAGATGGGTGCCGGAGTCGAATGTGACAAGCACAGAGCTGGATTCTTCCATGCACTCAAAGGGATGCGTCGATCTCTCCAAGCTGCACCGGCAGCAATAGGCTCTCCAATGCATCGAAGCACTGGTTCACAGGAGATGTGCCGGTTTTACTCCTGCAGTCAGGTCAATGCGCAGGTTCTGTTACACACAGACAGGAGATCCGCCAAAATCCATGTTGCAATTATCTGGGCCACATTCAGTGAGCCAAGTGCGGAAGGGGTAGATACTTTGATATCCCAGAGTCTCAACAACAGGAGGCAAGCCAACAAGCCCTTGGATATCACTTGGATTTCAAGGCAAAGTCAATTTTTCTTTCAGCGGAGTCAGAGAACAGTAATGAAAAAATTGTAATCTTAATATTTCGGTTAGATCTAACCCCACAGCATAGCTGGAAGGGAGCCTTAGTCTACCGTCCCCGGGCTCCTTCTGAGATTTTTTATTGCAGGACCCTCACCAAACCCACTTCCTCCATACACAGCTCCAACTCTAACCGCCTGAAGTGCATCCTGCTCAACACCCGCTCGGTCCACAGACACGCAACGGAACTCTGGGACCTACTCAACACTGCGTCACCGGACATCGCCTTCCTCACAGAAACATGGATGAACACATCATCAGCACCCGACATCGCCATAGCCATACCGGACGCTTACAAGATTACCCGTAAAGACCGCACCAATCAAACAGGAGGAGGCATTGCCATCATCCATAAGAACACCATCAAAATCACGACCAGCTCCGAGGATAATCTTGCAACCGCCAAACATCTCCACTTTCAGATCCACTCCAACCCTAGGACCACACTTAGAGGCACCCTCATCTACAGGCCTCCAGGTACCCGCACTCAATTCAGCGATGACATCACGGACTTCGTCAGCCCACATGCCCTCGCCTCCGAGAACTACATTCTTTTAGGAGACTTCAACTACCACCTTGAAAACAAACACGACAGCAACACCACCACCCTTCTGGACAACCTGGCCAATCTCAGACTCAAACAACTTGTTGACACCCCCACCCATGTAGCCGGACACACGCTCGACCCTATCTTCACCTCCAGCAGGCACATCTCCTTCGATCGCACCACAGCTCTCCACTGGACGGACCGCAGCTGTGTTCACTTCAGCTACAAAACCACCCTGACCCACAACCGCCCACAACATATTCCTCGGAGAAACTGGAACAAAATCACCTCCGACCAACTCCTCACATCACTCAACCAAAACCCTCCCACCCTCTCATTGGACCCAAACCTAGCGGCCACCAATCTCAAGCAATGGATCACCCACAGTGCTGACGAATTAGCACCCCTGAAAAAGCACCAGATCAAATCAGCCAGCAATGATGACCTTAAAAAATCCAAGAAGCTTTGCCGCACCCTGGAGAAAACATGGAGAAAAAACCCAACCACCGACAACATGTCCACCCTCAAGGCAGCCACCCGCAAACACCACCAACTGATTCGATCCGCCAAGAAATCAGCATTCAAGGACCGTCTCGACAACAACACTCACAACAGCAAGGAACTTTTCAACATCGTCAAAGAATTCACCAACCCCACGCAGCATCTAACGACATCACTCCCTCCCAAGACCTCTGCGATGCGTTATCCTCCTTCTTCTACAACAAAATTGCCGACATCCACAACAGCTTCGAGAATACTCCCAGTGTTCAACCCTCCCCACCCCCCTTAGATCGTACTCCGCCAACTAACAACCTTAGCGCCTGGAACCCAATCACCACTGAAGACACCATCCGCCTAATGAACTCAATCCACTTTGGCTCGCCAACCGACCCCTGCCCCCACCACATCTTCAACAAAGCGGACTCCATAATCGCACCCATCTCCGTGATGTCATCAACTGCTCATTCAACTCTGCCACCTTTCCAGATAGTTGGAAACACGCCAAACCCAGCGCCCTTCTGAAGAAACCCACAGCAGACCCCTCCGAACTTAAAAACTACCGACCCATATCCCTCCTCCCATTCCCGGCCAAAGTCATCGAGAAAGCCGTCAACAGCCAGCTCGCCGCCTTCCTTGAATCCAACAACTCCCTTGATCCATCTCAATCCGGGTTTCGAGCCAAACACAGCACCGAAACCGCCCTCATTGCAGCTACTGACGATATCCGAACACTACTGGAGAACGGTGAAACAGTGGCCCTCATTCTACTCGACCTCTCCGCCGCTTTCGACACAGTCTGCCACAGCACCATCATACAACGCCTCAGCAACATTGGAATACAAGGAAAAGCCTTGGACTGGATCACCTCATTCCTCGCTGGGAGAACTCAAAGAGTCCGACTTCCCCCATTCAACTCTGAGGCCACTGAAGTCATCTGTGGCGTACCACAAGGATCTTCACTCAGTCCCACCCTCTTCAACGTTTACATGAGTCCACTTGCCTCCATCGCGCGTCAACACAACCTTAACATCATCTCTTACGCCAACGACACCCAGTTAATCCTTTCCCTCACCAAAGACCCTAACACCGCCAAAACCAATCTTCACGAAGGCATGAAAGAAGTAGCCGAATGGATGAAACATAGCCGCCTAAAACTCAACTCAGACAAAACGGAGGTGCTCATCCTAGGATCTTCCCCCTCTGCTTGGGACGACTCTTGGTGGCCTTCTGCTCTGGGCACAGCACCCACACCCACAGACCATGCACGTAACCTTGGCTTCATCCTAGACTCCTCTCTCTCGATGTCCAGACAAGTCAACGCAGACTCATCCTCCTGCTTCAACGTACTTCGCATTCTCAAAAAGATCTTCCGCTGGATCCCCCTCGAGACAAGAAAGACTGTCACCCACGCACTGGTCACGAGTCGACTGGATTATGGTAACACACTATATGCCGGAATCACAACAAAATTACAGAAAAAACTCCAACGCATCCAAAACGCAACAGCAAGACTCATATTAGACATCCCCCGCCAAGATCACATCACCGGACACCTAAAAGACCTCCACTGGCTTCCCGTCGACAAAAGAATTACATTCCACCTTCTCACCCATGCACACAAGGCCCTCTACAATCTAGGACCCGAATGCCTCAACACTCAACTGTCCTTCTACAAACCCACCCGCCAACTAAGATCGTCCAATCAAGCCCTCACCGCTGTCCCGTGCATCCGAAAATCCACCATGGGTGGCAGATCCTTCTCTTTCCTTGCTGCCAAGACCTGGAACTCACTCCCCACTCACCTCCGCCTTACTCAAAACCACATCTCCTTCAGAAAAGATCTTAAAACCTGGCTATTCGACAAATAATGAACCCCTTCCCCAAGCGCCTTGAGACCCTCTGGGTGAGCAGTGCGCTATACAAATGCCCGAACTTGAACTTGAACTTGAATCTCTACCAACTTATTTTCCTACTTGGAGATTTTAAAGTGCACAGCAAGTGTGTGGAGAAAACGGAGGCAGCGGCTCTTCTGCCCCAGCTCGCAGCATTAGACATAATCAAGATCAATGAAGGCTCAACCCATACAGCTGGCGACACCATAGATATTATATTCTCGAACTTGCCCCATATCATCTAAACAAGATTTTGCTGAGGAGACTAGAAGAATCTGGGAAAAAAGGAGAGGCTTTGCGGTGAATGACTAGCATCCTTTCAGACTACTCCCAGACAGTCAACCTGGGACCCTATAGATCTAGGATCAAGAGGCTGACCAAGGGAGTACCACAGGGCTCTTGTTTAAGCCCTACCCTATTCAATATCTATGTTGCACCCCTGGCCGATCTCCTGAGGACGTACAGGTTCAAGCCAATATCGTATGCAGATGACACACAGCTTACCTTTTCTTTTGACAAATCCTTTAAGATGGCCCAGACCACCTTCTCCACCGGCATGCTAGCAATATCTCAGTGGATTTATAACAACTATCTAGAATTGAATGCCGGGAAGATGGAGATTCTGCTCTTCGGAGAGGCAGCACTGCTGTGGATGCCAGAGTGGTGGCCTGGGGAGCTGGGTGTCTCGCCCTCCCCAAAGGCATTGGTGAAAAATCTGAGGGTGCGAATTGAGCAGAACCTGAACATGAAGGAGCAAGTGGCTCATATGGTGGGCATATGCTTTCACATGCTGAGTCTGCTGAGGCGAGTATGTCCTTTCCTTCCAGACCACACGTGGAAGACTCTCATTCGGGCTCTAGTTTTGAGGTGACTCGACTACTGTAATGCCCTACTGATCTTGGTTAATGAGGCCTCGCTATATCGCTTACAGGTAGTCTAAAATACAGTGGCATGGATGGTACTGAATGCCCCTCATAGATCCCAGTCGCTTCTGCAGAAACTTCACTGGCTGCCGGTGCGCAAACGCATAAAATTTAAGGTTTGCTGCATCGTTCACAAGGCAGTGCTTGGCAACGGTCCAGCATACCTCGCAGAGAAAGTACAGCAATACAT
Source organism: Lissotriton vulgaris (assembly GCF_964263255.1). NCBI lineage: Eukaryota > Metazoa > Chordata > Amphibia > Caudata > Salamandridae > Lissotriton > Lissotriton vulgaris. Next base: position 440,486,886 of record NC_141685.1, on the reverse strand, counting down.
TCCCCTTAGGGACCTGCAATCTAGCTCTAAACCCCTCCTTAGGATCCCCTGGACTAACAAATCTAGGACAGGAGGAAAGGAAAATTTTTCTCGTACCTTGCACCTCAACACTGGAATCCGCTCCCTATCACAGTGAGGCAGTGCCCGGACCAGCTTAAGTTCAGAAAAGCATTGAAAACACATCTGTTCTAGACATTCCATAGTGCCAGTACTCTCACGTCAGTCCACAAGAGCAGAGATACCCCTTCCAGAGTGATTCAGGCAAAAAAAAAAAAAGAGGGCAGCAGGGCAACAAACAGAAAAGTAGGTCTTCCAGATCAGCAGTCCAGTTGAGTCATTTAAGCAGCACAGCAGTTCCTCTGGCAGAGCTTCCATTACAAGCCCATTTGCATTTAATTTTAGAGGGGTCAAAGAACCAGTACTTACAACCAAAAATGCCTTTGAAGTGGGGGTGATTCAAAGCAGCTCTCTGAAGTGTACAAGTATCATTTCCCCCCCCAATCCTACCTGCCAGGCTATCTGTGAAGCGTAATCAGTCATTTATGTGGGAACAGGACACCCCCTATTCAAATTAAGTGTTAGCCCCTACCTTCCGGCTTGCCGAGGCAAGGCCATTAGAATGCAGATGTTTGTAGATGGATTCTCAGACACACCTATCCTTGTGGCTATCTAGTGGAAATGCAGAAAGTGTAGCTGTCACCCAATCCATACATGCATTGTAGACAGGCTGTCAGGTACACAGAGCAGTACGTGCAGAGAAATGCCTACTTTCTAGAAGTGGTATTTCAAAAACAGTAATCTTAAATCCAACTTCACCAGCAAGGAAGTTTATCATTACCATTCCAAAGATATAAAACATGAAGTATCTCCTCCTTTCTGATTAGGAATTACCACTGAAAAGTATATTAGGGAATTCCCAATGCAAATTTGGCTGTTTGTCACTACTAGGACATACAAAGGTAAACAATGTTTACCACAAAACTTTTACCCCGCAGGAAATCACAGCGCAGTTGTTGTGATTCCGCATACCCTTACTCCGCAAGTCGGAACAACGACTTGCGGAGGGGGGGAGGTGTTGGATTTAAAATCCAACACCTTCCCTAGTGTCCACACAGACTGGAGTTGGAATAGTAAATTATACTATTCCAACATCCAACGCCCCCCCTCCACAAGTCGTTGCGGACTAATGGTATGAGGAATCACAACGCGGTCGTTGTAATGAAAGCGTTGTGATTCCCTGCAGGGAAAATGACTGCGGGATAACGCCATACATTCCATACAAAACATAAAAGTACATGTCCTACCTTTTGCTTACATAGAATCCCGCCCTTATGGCTACCTAGGGCCTACCTTAGGGGTGACTTATATTTGGTAAAAGGGGAGTTTAAGGCTTGGTAAGCAGTTTTAAATGGCAAGTGAAGTGGCAGTAAACTGCACACACAAGCACTGTAATGGCAGGCCTGAGACAGGTTTGAAAGGCTACTTGTGGGGCTAGTGCAATCTGTGCTGCAAGTCCAATAGTAACACTCAACTTACAGGCCCTGGGTGTATGGTATACCACTTTACAAGGGACTTATAAGTAATTTAAATATGCCAATCATGTATATACCAATTATACACATGTTTGGGGAAGACGTGCATGTACTTTAGCACTGGTCCTAAAGCCAACAAAAAGAAGGTCAAAAAGGAGGGGGGGGGGGCAAAATATTTGGGGTAACCCTGCAGAAAGGGCCATTTCACAGCCAGGTTAATTGGGAAGTACAACTGGATATGTAGCGGGCTTCTTCCTGAACATGGACACAAACTATTGTGCTGTGCTGGGTTATAGATGTAAGTGCCATATTGTGTGACTACATGTGCATCTGTTACCATTGCCGGTCTAGAGAGTCAGACAGAGAGCTAATCAGATGGACAAGCAGGCAGACAGACAGGTGTATGGTCAGACAGACGGACAAATGGACGCGGACAAACAGATGGACAGTCTGTTGGAGAGACAGTCATTGAGTGTTTCAAAAACATGCACAAATAGATCTACATTGAAAAATATAAATGTGTGTAATTTTACAAAGTATTGAAGATCCTTAGTAATTTAAATAGCACATACGTACTGAACAGAAAGAGACAGATACTAAACATGAAGGTATTTTCCTTTGTATACAGCACTAGGGTTTCTTGTTACACTACTATGGAATATGGAATAATATGGAATAATATTATCCACACATGTACTAACATATCTAAATTATAAAAGTAGAACTGTGTATTTATCCTACACATCAGCAGCCAAACATCTGTTTCTCTGTCAGATTTTCTAAAGCTCAGTTCGATAATAACTTGGGACTGCACATTGTGACTTTTCCCCACTCATAACAAAATGCCTTGCATACTGCGCCTATCTAATTACAATCATAATAACATTAAGGATTTGTGATTGCTTCTGTAGCAGCATGAAAAGATAATCACAAATTACAATTTTATTTGGAAAACATGTCCCATTTTCCATGATAAACTTGAGAAAAAAATAAACATTTGCATTGGTATCCAGTATCATAAGTAATCACTAGTGGGAATTGATTGCAGTTTACATCAAATTTGAAAATAAAATCACTGGTATTTGGAATTTAATTGCCTGCTGTCTTGCCTACATGTGTGTTCTATAAGAGAAAGGCAAAGTTTTCAAAATGATGTTTTCATGATTAAATGTATTATTATCTTCCTTAGGGCAGCATTAAGCACTTGATAAAAATGGTTTCCCATTATTTTATCATAGCATTGAGTGCTAAACCATTATTAATGTATTACACACAAATATTTGTATATTTTGTAGCCTTCAAATGTTTGAGAATATATTTTGTAGGAATTTACATTACCTTTCCTTTAGAAGAATTGTATGTTACCGCCTTCCTCTGAGTCTGGCCCTTAGAGGCAGATGTATCAAAAAAAAATTTGCGATTCCCAAATAGCGAGTATTACCGAGTCGCTATTTGCGAGTTGCAAAATGCAGTGCAGGAAAAAAAATTGCAAAAAATTGCGTTTTGGTAATATTTGCACTAAAAAAACAGATTCCCAATTAGCGAATCTGTATTAGCAAATTCTCAAATTAAAAAAATCACAAAATAGTGAATCTGCAATTCCGATGCAGTTTGATGGCATTACAAGCAGGAAGTGTTTCTACCCATGCTGTTTCTGAGTGCCTGAGGCTGTGGAAGAGGCTGAGAGCAGGAGCAAATCACTCAGGAGATCATCAGGAATGCAGAGACAGCCTCAAATACACATCATGGCCTCACAGGAGAAGGCAAAGGGGGCTGCAGGATGAAAAAGGAAGCACAAATTAATTGAAAAAGAATTGGAGGTCCTCACTGAGGAAATGGTGCCATGAGCAACTGTTTGAGGAAAAATCCCTACACATCCCCGAGTCAGAGAAGGGGAAGATCTGGCTGGACATCCAAGCCAAAGTGAATGCCATAGGGGTCACCCAGCGCTCCATAGAAGATCTACGCAAGCGCTGGTACGACTTGCGCTCGAGGGCAAAAGAGAAGAAGGCAAGCAGGCTTGCGGACGCCAAGAAGACCGGTGGAGAACCATCAACACAGCTGGCTTTCACGCACCTTGAGGACTTGGTGGAGTTCACCCTACAGCTGCAATCCATCAGTGGCATAGCAGACATCGACACAACCAACACCAGCCAAGGTAGGAAGCATGATAAAATACCCCTTCGCCATTACTCACAAAACACCCCGCTTAGAAATGACTTAATGAAAAAGTAAGATTTTCACTCTAGTCCACAATTTTGTTACCACCCAACAATGCATCATGGGAGATGCAATCCGACACATAAGATAGTAAAGCAATGATACTGAGATACATATCTGCAGTTGAGACACAGCAATGAATAAACAAACTAAACACACCAGTTAAGTACCCCAACACAAGTGCTTTTTATTTCCACTGAACAGAAAGCAGGACACACAATAAGTAGTTTTGTTATATTCACAGATGAACCTGTGCCACAGGGTGAAGAGACCAATAGATGAGACAGCCGAGAACCAGGAACAGACAGGAGAAGACGAGTCAGACACCACAACACCACCAACGCCTGCACCAAAACCATGCGGGTACACTGTGGCTCCAATACAGGAGTTGGAGGCAGGAGGGGAAGACATCCAAGATGAGCCACAGTCAAGACCCGATGAGCAGGTACAGTGTCAAAGTTATCAGTCTCCCAAGCAGCGTAGCAAAACCAATCGCAGGAGACGCAGTGCAAGAGCACAGGGTGCCACTGAGGAAGTAGAGGAATCTTCTGTTGTTGCTGGGCTGGAGGGGACTATGGAGAAGATGCAGCGGCTGCAATTAAAAAGCATGCAGTCAATGCCAAGCAGCTGGTGTGTCTGAATCACAACATGACTGACATCAAGGATGTCATAAGGGAGATGAACAACACACTGGCAGAGGGCCATAGGGCAAATGCAGACAGTCTAAGGGACATGACAGCAGTGATTAAAGAGCTCTGTACAACCATGCAGAGGGAGCACCACCAATTCAGCCGTTTGGATGGTTACACAAAGGCAGGTAACCGTCTGTGCAATGCCACTGCTGTCCTGTCCAGACGCTCTGTGTCCATGCAGGTGGAAATGGCCCACTGCAGTCATGACGTTGCCATGGGATTGGTGAAGGTCACCACTGCTCTTGAACAGCTACAGACAGTCACTATAGCTAACACAGATATACTGGGTGCAGGGGACAGCGAGGATGCCTCCAGCCACAGCAGCATTACTCCACCGGTGATTGAGCCCAGACGGCGGAGTGCAAGGCATAGTACAGCATCCGAGGCCTCATCAAGGGAGGCCAGTGTAAACATTGACTGCTCTAGTGCTGTGCATGGCCGTAAGAAGTAGTTAGTGGTGTGACCGAGGCATGCAAATGGGTGAGGTAACCCATGGCATTCGAGGAAAAGTGCTGAATGTTGGTCATGGTCTGTATGTATGCCATGTTGACCTACAAAAGCCACACACCAGTAAGGAGTTGATGACTGTGTGCACACACTTTACTTTACAAAACATAGTTGATCATCAATCAAGAGGTGCTTTATCTCATCATTACTCACCTAGAAGTAGGTGCGTGTTAGTTCATCATGTCTCTGTGTGCCATCTGCTGCACCTACACCACCTGCTGCTCTGTGAGGTGGACGTGGATCATCCTCTTCATCAGACTCCGAATCCGTGTGGTCTAATGGTATGCCTTTGGTTGTTGCTAGGTTGTGCAGCATGGCACAAGTGGTGACAATTTTGCAACAGATCTCTGGCCTATACTGCAGTGCACCTCCACTTTTGTGTAGACAGCGGAACCTACTCTTCAGTATGCTGAATGTCTGCTCTATGACATTGGGAGTGACTTTTGTTCAGTATTGTATTTCCTTTCACTTTGATGTGCAGGATTGAGGTATGGTGTGAGTATGATGGAGCGCCCAGCATATGCACTGTCACCTACAGGATGAAAGGCATATGGTTAATCACTGTCCTATTTCTACAGATCAAAGAGGTCTATCCGAGTGAGTAACATGCATTTACCTAGCAGGTATCTTTCGCCAAATTCACCCCCAGTGAGGCATGTGTCCACTGTGTCTGAATATGAATCATTTGTGCGTACATCCAGGATATTTGACCAATATGCCAGTTATTTTGTGTGAGGCATTACATATGACCTGGATGTTGAATGAATGAAAGGATTTCCTGTTCCCAAACACATACTCATTATCTGAGGGGGGAAAGGTGCCTACATTTGTCCCATCAATGCAACCAATTACATGTGGAAATTGTGCTATCTGGTAGTAATCCAATATGGTCTGGTGCAATGCCTGTTGTGTAGTGGCGAATCTGATGTAATGGTGTATCGTCTGTACCATTGCATCCAAAAAACCATTCAGGAAGCGTGAAACACAACTTTGGGACATCCTCCCTGGAAGCTCTCAGATGCTAGTAGGTGCAGTGAACATAGGACCTGCACATGTGTGGGAATGGCTTGGGTCCTACAGGTCTGAGGCTCCAGTATTGGATGTAGGTTAGCTATCAGGTCTAGTTTTGTTGCTGAGTCAAAGCTATGTTTGTCATGGATTTCTTCCTCTGTCTGATGAAACAGGGTTATGCGCACTCTGTATAGGGTTACTCCTTCTCTGTGCTGCTGCTTAAATCCACATCCTCCAGGCTATGACATTCAGCACTGGCATTGCGGAAGATTCTGAGGCCCTCTGAGCCTGTTTAAATAGTTTGCATCCGGTAACCACCTGCCTTGAGTTGGTGGTAATATAAAAGAGCAAATTTACAAATGTTGGTCGCAATTTGCGAATTTTTCATACATTGGCTTGTGAGTCCCAAATTGTGAATTGGCAATTTGGGACTTTCAAATTGCAAATTCGCAATTTGGGACTCTCAAATTGAATATTGGCAATTTGGGATTCGATAAATAGGGTTTCGCAAAATGTGCTTTCACATTTTCTGCGAAATCTTTCATACATACATACATTAGCAAACTGACAAATTTTGTGATTCGCACCATTTGCAATTCCAAAATAGCTTGATACACCTGGCCCTTACTGTCCTATGGCTCAGCCATTTTGAGAGGGACGAGAAAGCTGCCAAGTTCAACCTATACCAGTGACGCAAGCAGCATGATTTAATCTACAATCTATTTTGAAACCGATTTTTTTACCAACAATTGTCAGGTGGTTTCATATTAAATTCTTGCAACAACATATATTAAAAACATATGAGAAGGTACAGTAGGGATCGAAAAAGGACTCTAGGATGAACATAAGAGGATGCCTTAATATGAGAGCAAGAAAACTAGATTACAAAATGTTATACCGGAGAGAAAATAGTTACCAACAACAGTGAGGAAAATAGAGAGGGCAAAGTAAAATTGTGAATTTGACCCAAGTACCTGTGAAAAAGTGAATATTTTATTAACACTTTGTATGTTTTTTTCTCCAGAATGGTCTGGGTTAATGCATCTCAGAACTCAGATTCAATTGTTGTCTTTGTGTTTATCTTTCCAGTTATATAAGACAATTTTGGTTGCAACTGGTGATGGTGATGGCTAATGATATTTGAATTAAAAAAGCCCTTTAACTGAACTCCTGGAGTGCGGGTCGAAATTCTTTGGTGGCAAAATTAGGCTGAATTGGATTAGTTTCTGCAGACCAGCACTGGTTGTGAGCGCGCTGTGAGAGGGATCAATTGTTGGTACAAATATAACACCTATGTAATTATAGTTAAGACCTAGTTTCCAAAGGAAAAGCGTTTTTTCCTTTCCCAATAACTTTGGCGTTATTTGATGAATCTTTGGGAAATTTTCAAAACTAGTGGGGCCCTCTGGTCAGCTCCTGTCTTGAAAGTTTCGGGGTGATTCATCAAGTGGGGGCCGAGAACAAAGGAGGGTTCCAAAATGCATTTTCCCCCATGTAATTTTCCATAGGAAACTTTAGACAAAGCTACAGCCCGAACTGCTGAATGGAATTACACCACATTTGCCAAAAAGGTAGCCCTTGGTTCAGAAAGAGTCCTTTTTGTTAAATGGTGTAAATCCATTCAGTAGTTCCTGAGAAATTAGAAAAAGAAAAACTTTTGGTATCTATGGCCATGGTGGGTTCGCGAACCCCCCAGAGTACAAGCTTCATTCTCATTGGCTCCCAACACTAAAAACCAGGAACTGTTGGTAGCCTACTTGTGACTCGGTAGAACCGAGTCACAAGAAAAAAGTAGAAAAAAGATTTAAAAAGAAGAAAAGGGGGTAGGGTAGATACACCCTGACCCCCAGGCTTGTTCAGGGGGTCCGACAAGGACCCCCAGGAACAAAAATATATATATAAATATTTTTTTTTTAAATGGTAGAAGTAGCGTTGGGGTCACGACTCCTGCTGAGAATTCTTTTTAAAAAGCAGCACAGACTGTTGTTTTTAAAAAGCCCCCGGGGGGTCCAGGTCCCGGAGGCACTCGCAAATTAATGTGCAGGGGCCCCCGCCACATCCCCGGGGCATTTTTTATTTAAATACGGGGGTGTGTTGCAGATCCCCGGGCCCCTGAGGACCATCACCTCCCCGGGGTAGTGAAATGGGGAGAGGGGGCTATGGGGCCCCCTTCCAGGAGTCCTCTATGGCCCTGGGGACCGCCACCGCCCAGTGCCAGCTCCAGCAATGTCCTGGGGTGCTCATCCCCTCGACACTGCTGTTTACTATGGGAGGGCGGGAGCACGGCTTCCGCCTTGCCATAGCAAACTCCTAAATTGTTTCATGGAAGCGAGAGCAGGGAAACCTGCTCTTGCTTCTACGAAGCAGCTCCCCTTGTGGAAAAGCAATGCTGGCTCCCACAGGAGGTGGGGCGCCAGTGAGACAGTGGGGGCATTGGGGCCCCCCCCTACGGTCCCCAACTGTGAGGGTATGCCCCAGGGGATGGAGTCTCTGGGACGAATATTAATTATTGGTACTAGACTTTTATTTTGCCAAACGTTTGGACTCGCGACCTAGCGTGGCTCTCAGTGTGGCATCTGGTGTGAGCGCAAGGGGTGTGTGGCTCCCAGTGCGGCCCCCTGGTGTGAACACCAGGGGTGCACGGCTCCAATCAAAACTAATGAAGATATTTTTAATGTAAACCTAGGTTGTATGTTGTGTTATTGAGTGGCTCTAAAAAGAGCCCTTGTCTTCATTGGGAGGTTGTTGTAGCTACATGTAAGTGCGGATGCAGAGCGTCAGGTTGATGAGAAACACTACGTTGCCTTCATGTGTGAAGTGTACTCTGTCACTTCTGTAAATGCCATCCGTATTTAAACGAAGATTGTTTTTATAAATGGAGCCCATACTATGGTCTCTGAGGTAAGCAGAAACAGCTTAATTGACATTTTTTCTAGCTTTCTTTTTTTTTTTGTCCTCATTTTCGCCCTTGGTGACCGAGTAACAGTGCATGAAGAGGGACATACTGTCACAGATAAACTGGTAGGGGCACAAACCAATACATAACGTGTCACCCCTCAGTACGGTCTCCATACTCCAATAGCACCACACTGGGACAGCCACAGGAGTAGTTTGCTGCAGTCAAATACCCATCGTTGATGCCAATATCGCCCTATTGGGTATACCAAACCTGAAGGTTACCAAGCAGCCTAATCATTGGATCATGGGGGGAAAAAACAAAAAAGAAACCCCATGGTCGAATATATCAATTATAGCCAGTTCAACAAAAACCAAAAGTTTCTCTTATCCGGATTACCCGATCTTGTTAAATCCACTTTGGAAGTTTGGAAGTTTGCAGCACTGAGGTACGCCAGTCCAACAAGGTAGGAGGTAACAGATCTTTCCATTTTCTACAAATTTCTCTTCTGGCCAGCAAGATGCCATAAAAGAGTAGATTCTTAGCCGAACCCCGAAACTCTGGTGCAACTCCAAATATTACAAGAGCGGAACTTATCGGGACTTCAGAGCCCAAGGCAGTCGTAAGTGCTAGACATACCGCATTCCAAAAGAGCAGCAGCAGGGGGCACTCCAAAAACATATGCAGGTCTGAAGCAGCAATCAACCCACATTTAGGGCATGCACTGATGAATTATTTGAGAATTTTGAAAGTCTCAGTGGCGAGTAGTAGGCCCTATGTAGGATGATTCCTGCGCAACCAGGAAGGTTTCACAATGTCCCACAAGATCTTAAAAGACTCAAACCACAAATTCACCAAGTTGTGATCAGTAATGGATAAAGCCCACAACGACTCTGGGAGTTGGAAGTCATCCTCGACCTCTTCCAATAGTAGGTTATACCACAGTGAAACCTCCTTTCTGATTGGTGGCTTATCCAGTCAGAGGGACACTATGTTACTGTCACCTCCTATCGGGAATCTACCCTTAGCAGAGATCTGTGAGTGTGCCCAACTTGCAATTTGTAGGTATTTGAACCTAGAGAGTCCCGCCCCTATTTTAGATAGTAAAGCCTCCCACGGAAGTAGGCAGCCTTCCACAAATAAATCCCCCCAGACCTCCATACCTGCCTCTCTCAGTGGTATTGCAAGACTGTCAAGAAGCCAACCCGGGGTCCCAGGTGAATTCCACCGTGGTGACCTACTTGTGAAATAGTCAATTTTTATAGAGCACCTAAGTTTCACCCATGTTTTAGCTATATCCTGCAGCACCTTCAGTTTCAATTTTTTTAAAGATTTTGGGGTCACCAATTTTAAACAGAAACCCCTGCTGGGCTACCCTTTCCCCTCTAAGTAGTGCTGTAAACATACATCCACATCCGGAGTTTGTGGGCGTTTTTAGCAGCATCCTAGCATGGGAGAATTGAAAGGCCCATGCATATAGCTGTAAATCAGGAGCCGCCAAACTCCCCTTTTCTCTGCGGCGCCTACGTTTTTTCCAGGCTATTCTGGGAGTGTGGTCGTTCCAGATGAAAGAACTTATATCACTCTGAAGTTTGGCTAACAGGGAGGGCTAAAAAAAAGGGAGATAGTGTTGAACAAAAAAGAAATTTTTGGGAGTATGGACATTTTTATTAGATTTGCTCTTCCCAAAAGAGATAGGGGAAGCGAAGACCAAGATCGCATCAGTCTACTACACTCTTTGGCAACATTCGAAAAATTTGATGGTACAATTGTATTTATGTCCTTATAAATATTAAGGCCTAGATTTGATTTGATTTGATTTGATTTATCAATTTGTAGAAAACGCGAATGCCCGAAGGCGTCTTGGCGCTAAGATATACCATTGGCTCTTGAAGATGTTAATTAGAGCTGTGCGGAGAAAAGCCAGGTTTTAACTTCCTTTCTAAAGGATTTCAAGGATGGGCTGATTTTTATGGCCAGAGGCAGCTGATTCCAGGTTCTTGCTGTATGTACAATGTTGGACAGGCCTCGTGAAAGGCCCGCTCCCTCCCCGCATGAGAAGGCCCAACCGCCGGCTCTCCCGGTGTCCCCCGAAGAACCACCCCTGCAACCCACCAAAGCAACCCCGCAACCCCTCCCCGACAGGACGCCTGCTCCCGATCATCCCAGCATTGGCTGTCCCGGGCTCCGTCAGCACCATTGCCCCGGCCCAACCGCCATCTTGGACACTACACCACGAGGCCGCGTGGCCTCAGCTCGACCCCAACCCTGGGCCTGGCCGGGCCCCGACATTGAGGCACCACCATCCACCCAGGAGGTGAAGAGACCACTTGGCAGGTCAATGGGAGAGAGAAGTGTCGATGGCTCTTCCCCCGCCAGGTGCCGATCGCCCCCGGCCTCCCCGGGCGCTGTCTCCACCCCCCTGCTGGGTGTCTGGACTCCCTCATCCCGGACCGCCCGACCTCCAAGCGCGAGGGTCCGGACATCAAAGGGGACCAGACCTATAACTGGGGCAGCTCCAGAGCAGGAAGGCAGTTGTATCCTGGAGTCGAGAGACACCTTGAAGAACTCATCCTTGACGGACTGCTGGCGCTGCCGCAGCCCTGCCTTGTGAATCATCGTTCCTGCCTGCTGGCGCTGCCGCGGCCCTCTGCAACCTACACCTTCGTCGGGACCTGCCGGCGCTGCCGCGGCCCATCCTCGTGAACCATTGTTCCTGCCTGCTGGCGCTGCCGCGGCGCTCTGCAACCTACACCTTCATCGGGACCTGCTGGCGCTGCCGCGGCCCATCCTCGTGAACCATCGTTCCTGCCTGCTGGCGCTGACGCGGCCCTCTGCAACCTACACCTTCGTCGGGACCTGCTGGCGCTGCCGCGGCCCATCCTTGTGTGAACCATCGCCCTTGCCTGCTGGCGCTGCCGCAGCCCTTCTCAAACGAGACTTATCATCCTAGCCTGCTGGCGCTGCCGCGGCCCGACCTTCCAGAACGCCTAGCTCGAGGATTGTGAGCTACCCATCTTGCCACCTCCGTACCGGACCGGTACCAAGACTGTCCCGCTACCTTTTCCCCCTCAGAGACTAGAATTGAGAGGACCCTCGTGTCCCGACCTCACTGTATCGCTGATAACTTTGCTTCAAGAATCGTATATAAAGAGTATTGACCTCATCCTTGTGTGGTGTCCTTTTGTGGGGGGGGGGGGAGTTACTCGTCTGTACGATCGCTGGAGACGGCCCTCACCGGAGGCCTCTCCCCCTGTCCTCGGCCGACCCTCCGGGTCCCCGTCTAACATTGGTGGCCAGCGGCGCGATCCGAACCAACGCGTAATCGTACAAAGAGTAACTCACCCCACGACACAACCACAATGACCACAAAAGAGAGCGGAACCACAGAGAAAATCCAGATGGAGAAATTAGAAGAGTATAACCACAGAGAACTAAAGCAGTTCTGCATAGAACTGGGCATTGCTACCACAGGACTGAGCACGAAAGAAGACTTCAAAAAGGCCCTGGAATCTTGGGCAGAGACGGGTACGGCCGTACCCCAAAACCAAAGCCTCGAGGCACCGGAAACGAACCCCACTCCGACGGAAGAAAGAAGATCGGGTCTCTCCCCGGAGGAGATCCGGGAATGAGAAAAAAGCAGGCTCCATGAACTGGAGCTGGCTCGACTTCGGTTGGATGGAGAACTGAAGTTAGCGGAACAAAAAATAACATTGGAACACTTGAGGCTCCGAGAGGAGCGGGAAGAAAAACAAAGACAAAGAGAGTTAGAAGAGAAAAAGCTAGCCTACGAACATGAGCGCAACCTAAAAGAAATAGAGCTTCGGAAACAGAATAAAGATCTCGGGGTACCCGAGCGCACGAACACGCCTACCACTACAGACCCTAAAGTCCACATCCCCAAGGATGTCGTCAGAGAATATTACCGGAACGACGATATCCAGCAATGGTTTAAAGCCTACGAGGTAGCCATGACCTCCCACCGGATTCCCCGAAGTGACTGGGGAGCCGGGTTATGGGGGAGGTTCGTCAACGAGGGGCGAGACGCCCTGCTGCAACTCCCGGACCATCAGATGACCTCCTACGACCACAGGAAAGCCGCTCTCCTCACTCTATACGGACTCACGCCCGAGATGTACCGCCAGCAGTTCCGCGACTGCAAACGGATCCCGGGTACAACTTGGGTGGAGTACGTGAACTTTTTTAGCAGAGCGTTCGAGGGGTGGATCAAGGCAGCAAGGTGACCACTTACGAGCAACTCTTTGACCTTATTGTGTGGGAGCACCTCTCTAACAACTGCTTCGTCGAGCTCAGGCAGCACCTCCTCGACAGCAAACTAACTGAACCTCTGCAACTCGCCGCCGAAGCTGACCGATGGGAAAGCACCCGAGTTGCCCGAATCGGGCCCAGCGAACCAAACAGAACCAACCAAGTACCCCATCGCCCCCGAGGGGGAGGAGGAGGCCAGGGTCGGGGCAGAGACGCCGTCCCGGTGGCTCCCGCCAGCAGCGCCCCGCCCCCGGCCGGCAGGGGAAACCCCCCCTATGCGTCCAGGGTTCCGAGCCAATGTTACTTGCCACCGATGCCAGCGACCCGGCCACTACGCCAACGACCCTAATTGCCCGAAGAACCAGAACCCTATGCCCCGCCAGGTCGCTGCGGCCGCCCTGGGGGAAGAGCAAACGCCAGAGGATTCGGAAGAGTACGAGGCCGACCAGCCCGAGTGGGAACCAGCCGCCATGTCCCTGGTCTGCCTAGGGGAAAGAGACATGATTCCGCAGGCTCCCCTTCCCGCCAACACGCAGAAATACAGCCAGTGGGTCAACATTAATGGGCGCCGGGCTGAGGCCCTCCGCGACACCGGGGCCAGTGTGACGGCAGTCCGTTGTCATCTGGTGACCCCGGAGCAGATCTTGCCGAACGTCCTTTGCCCCGTCCGGTCAGCCGACAACTCAGAGAGCCTGTGTCGGATGGCCTGCGTCCCCTTCGAGTGGGGAGGAGTGTCCGGAACGCTGAAGGTGACTGTCCGCGATGATGCCCCAGTGGACTGCCTCCTGGGGAACGACCTTGAAAGTTCCTCCTGGGCAGCCGTCGAAAGAAGAGAGCACCTAGGGATGTTGGGCCTCCCTGAATGGGCCTGCATAACGACCCGGTCCATGGCCGCCCGCGCCATCTCCAGTCCCGAAGAACCAGAATGGCCAGAACCTCCTCCCCCGATCATCCCGGAGGGAGCCACCCTAAGCACCAATCCCCCAGAGCAACACGAAGAAGAGCCCGTTCAACTCCAGGACCTTCCCGAACTGGCCCAGTGGCGTCAAGAGGGTGGTCCTACCCAGGAACAATTCCGACAAGAGCAGCGGACCTGTCCCTCCCTCGAGGGACTCCGGCAGCAAGCCCTCACCCAGAGTGCGGGAGACACCGCAGGGGCCCACTGGATTTATTGGGACAATGACCTGCTCTACAGTGAGCAGAGAATTGCTGAGCTAGGGGCCAGTCGGGTGCTGGTGGTGCCCCTCCGCTTCAGAGACTTCCTTTTGAACTTGGCACACGATGTCCCCCTTGCCGGGCACCTAGGGCAAGACAAAACATACAACCGTCTGGTAACTCACTTCTACTGGCCCAAGATGCGTAATGATGTCTCCAACCACTGCCGGGCCTGCCCCACCTGCCAGGCCAGCGGGAAGAGCGGCCGAAAGATTAAAGCACCCTTGCAACCGTTTCCCGTCGTCACCACCCCGTTCGAACAGGTCGGAATAGACATTGTGGGGCCCCTAGACCCCCGAACAGCCCAGGGGCACCGGTTCATCCTAGTCCTGGTGGACCACGCCACCCGCTATCCCGAGGCCATTCCTCTTCGAACCGTGGTAGGCCGGGCCCTGATGGGGATCTTCTCTCGAGTGGGCTTCCCCCGGGAAGTCGTAAGCGACAGGGGCACGAACTTTATCTCCAAGTACATTAAGTCTCTCTGGCAACAGTGCGGGGTCACCTACCGGTTCACGACCCCTTATCACCCGCAAGGAAATGGACTGGTCGAGCGGTTTAACCGCACTCTCAAGGGAATGATCATGGGCCTGGAAGAACCCCTACGTCGCCAATGGGATGTACTGCTTCCGTGCCTCCTCTTCGCCTATCGAGAAGTTCCCCAGAAATCCCTCGGCTTCAGTCCCTTTGAGCTCCTGTACGGACATCCTGTCCGGGGCCCCCTCAGCCTGGTCAAGGAAGGATGGGAGATGGCCCCCCAGAAGACCCCTCCAGACGTCTATAAGTACCTCCTGACCCTCCGCAACCAGACCCGGCGATTCAGGGAACTCGCCAAAGCCAACCTTGAGGCCAGTCAGGAAGACATGAAGAAATGGTACGATCAGCATGCCTCCTCCATCGAGTTCGAACCAGGCCAGCAAGTCTGGGTGATGTCTCCAGTTGAACCCTGTGCCCTGCAGGACAAATGGACAGGACCTTTCAAGGTGGTAGAGCGCAAGGGCCCTGTCACCTACCTAATAGACATGGAGTCCTCCCGGAACCCCCTGCGCGTTCTCCACGCCAACAGACTCAAACCCCACTTCGTACGTTCGGAGCTCAGCCTACTGATGGCCACAGATAGTGGGACAGAAGAAGACTCCGAGCCCCTCCCTGACCTACTGAGGACCCGTGAAAAAGATAGTTCAGTAGAAGGGGTCAGACTCTCCGATGCCTTGTCCCCAGAACAACGCCAAGACTGTCGGGCTCTCCTGCTACAATTTGCGAACCTGTTCTCCCTCACCCCCGGGGTCACCCCCCTGGTGCCTTCACGATGTGGACACTGGGGATAGTCCACCTATTCGACACAGGGCGTACCGAGTGCCAGATCGGGTGCGCGCCTGCATCCAGAACAAAGTCACTAAGATGCTGGCCCTAGGAGTGATCGAACCATCCGACAGCCCCTGGGCCAGCCCAGTCGTACTGGTCCCCAAGGCTGCCGCCCCGGGCGTTGCCCCCGAGCTCCGGTTCTGCGTGGACTATCGGGGCCTGAACGCTGTTACCAGAACCAACGCTCACCCCATCCCCCGGGCAGATGAGCTGGTTGACATCATGGGGGCTGCCCGCTACCTGAGCATCTTCGATCTGACAGCGGGCTACTGGCAAATCGGCCTCACCCCCAGGGCCCAAGAACGATCCGCCTTCTCTACCCCGGATGGCCACTACCACTTCAAAGTGATGCCATTCGGCATGAAAAACGCTCCAGCTACCTTCCAACGACTCGTGAACCAGGTACTGGCGGGTCTCGAAGAATTCAGCGCCGCCTACCTGGACGATATCGCTGTGTACAGTCGTCACTGGGCAGACCACCTTCACCACCTCCGAGAAGTCCTGCACGCCCTCCAGCAGGTTGGCCTCACCATCAAAGCCAGCAAATGCCAGATTGGCCAGGGGTCTGTGACCTACCTCGGACACCAAGTGGGGAGCGGTCTGGTGGCCCCCCTTCAGCTCAAGATCGCTGCCATCCAGTCCTGGCAACCACCTGTCACCCAAACCGAGGTCCGGGCCTTCCTAGGGCTCACCGGATACTATCGGCGGTTTGTAAAGGACTATGGCAGCATTGTGGGGCCCCTCACAGAACTAACATCCAAGAAACACCCCAAAACCGTCAACTGGACTCCGGACTGTCAAACAGCCTTCGAGAAGTTGAAGGCCGCCATGTGCACCGCCCCCGTGCTCCAGGCCCCCGACTACAGCCGGGAGTTCATAGTCCAGACGGACGCCTCCGATCATGGCGTTGGGGCAGTCCTCTCTCAACTCAACGCCGAGGGAGTCGATCAGCCAGTGGCCTTCATCAGCCGACGCCTACTGGCTCGAGAACAGCGCTGGAGCACCATCGAGCTGAAGGCCTTCGCAGTGGTATGGGCTCTCAAGAAACTCCGGCCCTACCTCTTCGGTACCCATTTCAGGGTACAGACAGACCACCGACCCCTGCAATGGCTGATGCAGATGCGGGGGGAGAACCCAAAACTGTTGCGATGGTCCATCTCCTTGCAGGGGATGGACTTCACTGTGGAGCAACGTCCTGGCCAGGACCACGCCAACGCGGACGGCCTGTCACGCTTTTTCCGCCTCGGCGAGGAGAGTACCCAAGAGGATGGGTGACTCTCCCTGCCTTCAGCTGGGGGGGACGCATGTTGGACAGGCCTCGTGAAAGGCCCGCTCCCTCCCCGCATGAGAAGGCCCAACCGCCGGCTCTCCCGGTGTCCCCCGAAGAACCACCCCTGCAACCCACCAAAGCAACCCCGCAACCCGTCCCAGACAGGACGCCTGCTCCCGATCATCCCAGCATTGGCTGTCCCGGGCTCCGTCAGCACCATTGCCCCGGACCAGCAGCCATCTTGGACACTACACCTCGAGGCCGCGTGGCCTCAGCTCGACCCCAACCCTGGGCCTGGCCGGGCCCCGACATTGAGGCACCACCATCCACCCAGGAGGTGAAGAGACCACTTGGCAGGTCAATGGGAGAGAGAAGTGTCGATGGCTCTTCCCCCGCCAGGTGCCGATCGCCCCCGGCCTCCCCGGGCGCTGGCTCCACCCCCCTGCTGGGTGTCTGGACTCCCTCATCCCGGACCTCCCGACCTCCAAGCGCGAGGGTCCGGACATCAAAGGGGACCAGACCTATAACTGGGGCAGCTCCAGAGCAGGAAGGCAGTTGTATCCTGGAGTCGAGAGACACCTTGAAGAACTCATCCTTGACGGACTGCTGGCGCTGCCGCAGCCCTGCCTTGTGAATCATCGTTCCTGCCTGCTGGCGCTGCTGCGGCCCTCTGCAACCTACACCTTCGTCTGGACCTGCCGGCGCTGCCGCGGCCCATCCTCGTGAACCATCGTTCCTGCCTGCTGGCGCTGCCGCGGCCCTCTGCAACCTACACCTTCATCGGGACCTGCTGGCGCTGCCGCGGCCCATCCTCGTGAACCATCGCCCTTGCCTGCTGGCGCTGCCGCGGCCCTTCTCAAACGAGACTTATCATCCTAGCCTGCTGGCGCTGCCGCGGCCCGACCTTCCAGAACGCCTAGCTCGAGGATTGTGAGCTACCCATCTTGCCACCCCCGTACCGGACCGGTACCAAGACTGTCCCGCTACTTTTTCCCCCTCAGAGACTAGAATTGAGAGGACCCTCGTGTCCCGACCTCACTGTATCGCTGATAACTTTGCTTCAAGAATCGTATATAAAGAGTATTGACCTCATCCTTGTGTGGTGTCCATTTGTGGGGGGGGGAAGTTACTCGTCTGTACGATCGCTGGAGACGGCCCTCATCGGAGGCCTCTCCCCCTGTCCTCGGCCGACCCTCCGGGTCCCCGTCTAACATACAAGGAAACTTCTTCCGCCCCAATTGGCTCTTCTGAATCTCGGGACCCTGATGAGTTTCTTTTGGCCGGATCGGAGAAGTCTATTTGGCTCATAATGTGTTAGATGTGACTTCAGAAATTGTGATCCAGTTCCGTTAATTGCCTTGTACGCCGGGCATAATGATTTGAATTGTACCCTTTTTGCAATTGGTAGCCAGTGCAAGATTTTTAGTTTGTGGCTTATTGGTTCAAACTTAGGTATGCCGAGTACCATCCTGGCTGCTGCATTCTGCAGGCGTTGAAGTTTGGCTAGGATTTTTATCCTGGCTCCAGCATAGAGGCCATTCCCGTAGTCCAGTCTTGACAAGGCTAAAGCTGTCACCACTGTCTTATGCGAATCCTGCTGTAGATAAGGTAGTATTTTTTTTATCATTTTTAGGATGTACCAAAGTGTTGATGCCAGCTTGCTGGCTTGGGCGTCAAATGAGAGATTGGTGTCTAGAGTGACTCCCAGGTTCTTCACTTTTTCTGATGATTCTGGGCATCTTCCCAGATTTTTAAGCCACCATGATAACAAAGAGTAGAACCCAACTGAGCCCCGGCCACCGTCTCAGGGTCATTCCAGACCATAATATCCGTCTTAGTGGCATTGATTTCATAGCCGGACACTTTGCCGAAATCATGAGCCAGAGCAATCACTGCTGGAAAAGCCGAGTGGAGTTCAGAGGAAAAGACAAAGACATCGTCTGCGTACAGGGCTACCTTCTTCTTCCACCCCTCATAAATAAAGGGCTTGATGTTACAATCATCCCGCAACCATTGAGCAAAAGGCTCAATATATAGGTCGAATAAGAGGGGGGAGAGAGGGCAGCCCTGGCTTGTACCACGTGTGATGTTAAATGGCTTTGACAATTCCCCGTTTACGAGCAAGGAGGCAGATGGATTCTGATACAAAAGCCTCACAGCACGCCAACATTTTTCCCCAATGTTTCATTTCCCCATGACCTCCGATAGGTATATCCAATTGACCCTATCGAAGGCCTTGGTGGCGTCCAATGTGAGAACGGCCAAGGGGAGTGACTCCACAGATGCCATATCGATGGCACCTATAAGGTCGTAAGTTAGCTCATACAGCTGGCGACTCCTTACAAAACCCTTCTGATCTGAGTGCAAGATACTTGTAGCTACCGCCCCAACCTGTTTGCCAAAACTGACACAAAGATCTTATAGTCAGAATGTAAGATGGAAATTGGTCTGTAAGACTCACAACAGGTTGCCGGTTTTCCTGGTTTCAGTATTAGGGTTATAGATGCACTGTTCCAAGAAATCGGAGGGGCATTCCCTCTTGGAGAATCTCATTAAACAGCTGGGTAAGAAAAGGGAGAATTGTTGAGTCCAAGACCTTATAAATTTCAGACGGCAAGCCATCTGGGCCGGTTGCCTTACCCTTTTTACTGCTCGAAATCGCCAGTCTAACTTCTTCCTGCGTGATAGTTTGTTCCAGAGTAACACGCTGTTCCAATGGCAACGCAGGAAGAGAAACTCCCATCAACCAGTCTTCAACGTGCTTAACCTCAATACTTTTATCCTCACGGTATATTTCACAAAAAAAATCTCGAAAAGCTCCCCATATATCTTCATCGGCAGAGTGTGTTACACTACCAGAAATAATTGAATCAATATTGTTTCTAACCTGGTCGGTCTTTGCCTTCCAGGCTAACAACTTCCCAGCCCCCTCAGCATATTCAAACTGGGCTAATTTACTCGCTTCCCACCGCTCGAGAACCCGAGAATTCAAGACTGAGCCCAATTCCCCTTTTAGAGTAACCAATTTGTTTTGCCACTCCTGTAGCGTGGTAGAAGGAACATCCGGGTGCATGGCTATTTCTGCTTGCACTCTGGCCATCTCAGATTCCAAGGAAGCCACAGCTTCCCTATAGGTCTTTCTCTTGTATGTAGCCTTATTTGTTATAAGGCCCCTTAAGAAGGCCTTAAATGAGTCCCATACACAACCCGGAGAAGCTGTCCCAATATTAATATCCATGTGGTGCTGAGCCTCCACATTAAAAACATTAGTAACCTCTAGTGAAGAAAGCAGTGATCGATCAAATGACCAATTTCTGAAAGGGCTCTTAGGGAACCCCTCCAGTTCTAGATGTATGGCCGCATGGTCTGATAGGTGAAATGGAAGGTGGGAAACAGTTTGCACCAAATTAACTAAGTTTTGGCGATTCTTGACTGATGGTGATATCGGTAATTACGAAATGAGACACCTCGTTGTTGCCCGGATTTTGCTCTCCAAGTATCCACATACCCTAGCTGTTTCATGTTGTCAAGCAAAAAAGACCTAGTTTTAGATAAGGTCGTAGATCTATTGGAAGGGGACTTGTCAAGTAGTGGATCCAAGACTATATTAAAGTCTCCTGCCAAAATAACCGGCTTGGGAAATGAAAACAGGTGGGAAAAAAGGATTTTTAAAACTGACGGGTCGTCCTGGTTTGGACCATAGTATCCTATTATAGTGATTGGGGACCCCGCTATAATCACAGATGCAATTGCCCACCTACCCCCAGGATCGACCAACTTAGACACTAGTCTCGCCTTTATAGATTTTAAAAAAATTATTGCCACTCCTCTAATGTGTGCAGACTGCGATGTTGTTATACATAGGTCAATCCACCTGTTCCTTTTAACCATAGAGAGCATCTCAGATTCCGCTAGGTGGGTCTCCTGGAGTATTATAATCTGCGCATCTGCATCACGGAGATATTGCATTATCTTGTTCTTTCTAGGACTGGTGCGCAGGCCATTACTATTCCAGGAGAGGATCACTAACTTACTCATTACAAAGGAAACCTACCACCATTACCATCACCATCAGCCAAGTAGCACAAATAGCCAAAGTACAGAAGGTACAGAAGCAAACCCTCCAGTGTTCATACAGCCAGCAGTAACTAGAAGCACATGTCCCTCGAGCAACAACAGCAAACTAAAAACCAAACTAAGAAACAAACAAAAATGAGGACATTTTTTAATTTTTTTCCCTTGCAGCCCCTCCCCGTGCCCCAATCTACCCCTCCACTCCCCGTGGGAAACCCTTGCTCTATCTATCTGGAAAGTCCAGAAGAGAGTGCCCCTTTCTGGGTTCCCGCCCCGTCTGTAACCGGAAAAAAGACCCACACAAAAAATCAACATCACCAATGCACTAAAGAAATACTCAGATATAGTCACCTATACCTAGACCTATACCGACGCAACATAACAGTGCTTATATCTAATATAGGGGAGTCCCCTCCCCCCTTTTTTTTTTCTTCATGTTATGCTAACACTATTTTCCATTATTTACCATTATTTACCATTATTCTCAGGGTGCCTGCTACTTTGACCTTACCTACCCTGACGCCTCCTTGTCTTTTCCCATAGCCAGCAATAGCTCATCAGCTGCTTGCACCGACCTGATGTTGTGCCTACTGTTTTTACATTACTTTCAGGGCGGAGGGAAAGACTAGTTGGGCTACCGCACCGCAGCTTCTAAAAGTCTCAAGCCTCCACCCAAACACCCAATGCTTGTCAAGAGAGGTCCTGGACTGATCGGATCAGATCTGGAAATTAAATCCCTTCCTACTCACAGATTTCTGCTTAAGGGCCAGATTAAGAATAGCTTCCTTAAGAGAATACGTATGAAAGTTCACCAAGATTTTTCTAGGCTTAGTTCTTTGGGGGTTCTTTCTGAAGGGCTCTCTATGAATACGTTGGATATCAAGAGCTAGCTCTTCCATAGATTGATCCAATCATAATGCTTCTTTCAATAGCAGGATGATGAATTGCTTAATATCTGAGCCTTCACTATCCTCCGGGATATTCAAGATGCGGAGATTATTCCGTCGGGCATTATTTTCAAGCGTCTCCATCCTCTCCGCCAATGCTTGATCTTCTTTCCTGAGTTTAGTAATATCCGCCTTTGCTTCATCCAGATACAGGGACAGGCCCGTTACCGTATCCTCTAATGTTTCTGTTCTTAAAGTAAGACCACTGATTTTATTGTCTAGAGATTCACAGAAACACCTAATATCGGCCTGGTTTGCTGCAGAGGTTTCAAACCCTTTCTTTATATCTGCTGACAAAGATGTAAACATTGCTTGTAGGGAGGCATGTAGGGAGGCGGCCAAAGTTGTATTGTCGCAGCTGTCAGCCAGTGTACTGGAAAGGAGGGCAGACGTACCGTCTTGTACAATATCCCCTTGTGGTATACCTCCATCAAGGGACCCCAATAGAGGGAGTGGTGGGGCCAATACAAGTGGCGAAGCTAGAACTAAAGCAAGAGGTGGGGGGTGACAAAAGGACTCTGAAACTACAGTCACGGGAACTAAAATCTCGCTTTCGTTTGTTACAGCTATTGCTGACGTTACAGCAGCTCCCGTGTTAGTCTCCACTCTTGCTACACTAGGCTCCAGGACCATATCCAAAACTGCCGTTCTGTCTGCTGCCATACTGCTTAGTGTACCGCTTGGCGTAACTCCAGCAATCACCGCCTCCTCAGGACCCAAAACCCCAGTAGATGACAATGTTTTTTCCGGAGAGCCCTTGGGGGAGAGCTGTTCTGAAAGCAGTAGTACTTGGGGGACCACTTTGAAATAAGACCGGAGCGATGGAGTTATCTTAGACCCAGAACTACTGCTAGGCTTAGAGTCTTTAGGGCCCCTGGCTATTTTACACATATAGGCTCGTTTGGCCTTGACCTGCCCAGCCAAGAAAGAAAAAACTTTCTTTTTTGTTGTTGGTACACTGGTATTGCCAGAGACAGGAGGAAGAACTAGCTCTGCCACCTCAATACATGGGTTGGGGCCCGAGTTGGAATTAATAACAATGGAGGCTTGTGCGTTTTTACTTTTTTTTTTACCCCTTTTTTGACCTCTTGCGCTTATCCTTCCTTGAATGCGCTGCACACCTTGATTCTGACTCCAGTGCCCCACAACTCGCTGGTACAGGACAGGTCTCACCTTTGTTGCCGGGCCCCCCGGCTAGTGTTAAGCCCGTATCACCTTTGGATCCGCTGCGCCCGTTGATACTATGGCTGCAGCTGCTTACAGTCGTCTCCCCCACCTCTGCTGTTACATCCAAAACGTTAACGCTAATGGTGGGAGCTCCACGAAGACCCGGGAGAAGACTGCGGTCTTGCGCCCCCGCCGAAGCTCCAGGGCGGCAAGACTCCAAACCTGCAAGCTCGATACAGCGTGCAGCTGCACCAACACACTCGGACTCTGGCTTAGGCTCGAGAAGGAGAACACGAGGACGCCGAGTCAGTAGCAGCTTCTGCCGATGAACGACACGCCCCTTCCAAACACATGGGGCGTAATGGAGATCGTGAAAAGCGAAGCCAAGAAATGCAAAGGCTCCAAAGGCTCAAAAAAGGCTCACAGGGGCTCACAAGGGCTCCAAGGTAATGGGAAAGACAGCCCGGCAACTTCAGAGGCTACACAGCCTTATTTTCAGCCCTGCAACATCAGGAAAATCAACTCAATCAGTTGCAGATGGGAACCCAGGCACGGAGCACTGCAGCAGCTCATCAAGCTCCCGCCATGTTTTCCCCCTCAAGCTACATTTTTTCTAGCTTTATCAATCTGAGGACAAAATTGTTTTGACCAGTTCCATTTCTGACTTTGGCATATGTTAGAGTATACAAAAGACAGTTTGGGAGAAAAACAACATCAATTCTGCAAAGGTGTCTTTCATTAGCAATTCTAGACCTACCCCAGTCAATGTGCCTAGGTCATTGCCACCACAGTGCATAATCATGAGGTCAGGGGCTTGGAGAGGCAAAAAGGTTTTAACCAATGGCATGAATTTTTGCCACTTTATTACTCTCTGTCCAATCCATTTAATGTCTACATTTTGCAACGCTAGGTCTTTGTTAATACCTCTGTGTTCGTCATACCTTTTGCACCAGAATACATAGCTGTGCCCAACAATCAACCGAGAAAACATTTTGAAGGGATGTCTGTAGGTAATCAAAAGATGTCTGTAGCTGAGGTAGTCAGTTGGAAGAATGAGAGGTATCTAAAATGGTGGAGAAGGTGCTGTTTTTAGAAAGAAGATAATTGATTGGTTGTTTAAGAATATTGTATATCCAAAAATAGGGTGCATTTTACTTAGTTTAAAAAGCAAGTTTCTTAATGGTTAATAAAAAATGTTTGAAAGGTACAGTAGAAAGGATAAAGAAATGTTTGGGAAGTATTGGAAATGTGAACATTTGGTCATATTTATAATACAAAGAACTTATTAAAAATATGCGACAGGCAAGTGATGAAAATTATGGAAGCATTCTTCAAGATATAAGAATTGGTGTATTGACAGAACATGCCAAAGAAGATTTGCAAAGTCGACTACTTACAAACTTGTTTCCAAATGAAAATGTTGTTCCCGAACTAATATGTAAAACAATTGGAGAAAAGAGATCAATAATCTGCCTAATGCCAACACTGCAAGAACTTTTGAAGCTGGATAAACAACAAATAATAAAAATGCAAGCCATTGATAAAATAGAGCATGAATGAATTACTAATATTTTGTCTGAAAAATTAAAAACAAAATTGGATTAATTGGAAAAATCTACATCTAAGACTGCTGGTTTAGAAAAGAATTTATATATTTGTGAAAACTGGCGGATTAACTTTACGGCATAATTTGGATGTGGAAAAAGGTTTAGTGAATGGAGCAATGGGAAAAGTTGTTAATTTTGTTAATTATCAAAATAGAGATGCAATTGAATTTTTGAAGAATACATTTGATCAGATTGAAGAGGTAAAACAAATTGGATGTTGTTATGTTCATTTTCTGCTTGTTAAAGATTTGTATGTTCGTAGAAAACAGTTTCCTCTTTCTTTAGCATATGTGGTGACCTTCATAAATCTCAAGGTTTAAGTGTAGACAGTGCTTTGGTAAACATTGGAAGTAGTTTAAAGAGGGAATGGCATATGTTTCATTGTCCCCAGTCAGAACTTTATCTGGATTGTATTTGAAGGATTTTGATGAGAGAAAGATTAGTGCAGATGCAAATTGTGTAAGAGAGTATAAGCGTTTAAGAAGATTGTATGCTCTAAACTTATCCTGTATGAAAAGCGTGTCGTAGGTCGAAAATGAACATAGGAAAAACTCTGTAGTGAGATTTGAAAGAAGAAAACAAATCAAGAGAATGTTGACATTCTAAACAAAAAGAAAAAGGACACTGTTGAAGACTTTGTAGGATATGAGTTAGAAAATAGTTCAGGTATCAACTGCTATGCTAATGTAGTTGTGAATGTCATATTTTTTCTAGAAAATCTCCAACAACAAATTATGGGGAATCAAGAAAAAATGTTTTGTTCCTTGTTGCTATTTTACAAAAATTGAGTACCGATAAAACTAAAATTCAAAGTGTTTCTGGCATTCGGAATCATATGGATATATATGGTTTCTGGTTCTTCACAATTTAGACAGAATATACAGCAAGATGCTCAAGAATTTCGTATATGTTTATGCTTGCAGTATTGGAAGATGAAGGAATACAAATTGAAAATCTGTTTGGAGTTTGTTACAGATGGGAACATGGATGTGAAAATTGGAGATTTACTACTACCACTAACAAAGACATTGAAAGATTCATATACTTGACAATACCAGATTGTAAAACAGTGTCTTTTAACAAATTAGTTAAATCAGCTAATCAAAATATGGAGTGTAGTCACTGCAAGTCAGAAATATTATCAACATTATTTATAGAAAGATTTGGACAATATATAATTTTAATAATACAATGTTGTACAGCAGATGGCAGAAAATTGGAAACTTTAATCAAAAATGTTGTGGCAGGTCAACTATCAATATCAGGAAGAACTTTCAAAGCAGTTGCAATTATTTTCCACGATGAACCTTCAACAACATTAAAATACCACACTGTCTATTTAAAGTGCAATAAAGGATTGACGCATTGTAATGATGCCCATTTTCTTTTTAAATATCGGTTGACTAATGAATTACCAAATTCATACCTAATATTTTTGATGTCAAAGTTCTGAGAACATAGTTCGGCCTATTGGAAAGATGTCATTATGAATTAATGAGATTAGTTTAGAGATTTTCAATACAAAGGATTTCAGAAACATAATTTGGACTATTGAAAAGATGTTAATATGAATTAAGAAGTTTATATTTGGTATTCTCACTTCAAATGGTTTCAAAAAACATAATTTAGACTATAGGGAAAATATCAAGAATGGCTGATTCAATTATCTTTTCTGTTCTTTGATATTTTATTTAGAAAATTATGTTAGAAAGAAGCATTTCATACGTTTGATCCTTGTATTATATGCAATAGTATTGAGGACTTTTTTTAGGAAATCTGAACACATAGTTGAGTTTGTTGTAAATATTTTGAACACAGATCTGTTTTTTTTAACAATCTTAATGATTTTTTGCCCGCTGTCACATGATAAGCAACATTGAAATAACTGTCTATGGTGATAATCAATAGATCTTGAGAACAACAAAAAAGGCAAACTGAATATGTTATGTAATGGTAACATTATGTTGTGTACTTTAAACTTTAATATTATATGTTATAACTGTATTTTTTCTTCTCTTGGCCAGACCAAAGTTCTAAAGTTTGAAAGTATTTAAAATTTAGATTATAAAAAAATGAAAAAAATGTTTCAAAGACTTTCATATCTACTATTGAAAAGGTAAGATTAAGTAACACAAACACTATCCATGTAGTACTACATTCACATCTGCACTATCCATACAGTCCTCTAACCAGCTAGACACTTCTCTTTCGCTCCTTAAATTCCCCTGGTAGTACCCATGCAGTCCAGGAATCACCCTGTCACTCCTTCAGTCACCCAGCCACTACCATGTACTAATCCAAACACTCCGCCAATACCCAACAAACTAATAAATTCACCACGCGCTCTCCTTGCCGTACACTAATCATCCACTCAGTGGCAATCTACTCATGCAATGACCCAGTCACAAACACATGCACTGCTGCGATCCCCTATGCACTACCCATGTGGTCCGCTAACCACTTACACACTTCTCATTCACTCCTTCAATTCCCCTGGTAGTACACATGCACTCCAGCAATCACCCTGTCACTTCCCGTGCACTCCTCCAGTCACCCAGCCACTGCCATGTACTAATCCAAACACTCCTCCAATACCCAAGGAACTAATAAATTCAACATGCACTCTCCTTGTGGGACTTTAATCATCCACTCAGACCCCGTCACAAACACATGCACTGCTGCAATCCCCTATGCACTACTCATGCAGTCCTCTAACCACTTACACACTTCTCATTCGCTCCTAAACCTCTACCATATATACTCATGCAATCACACACGCATTAGCATGCATTTATTTTTCTTTTTTTAACCAGGTAAGGTAGTTCTGAAAAGAGCTCTTTTTTTTCTTCTTTTATAATTTGTTTGTGTTTTTTAAACCATTTTGTTTATGTCTTTGGTGGGTTTTTTTTAAACGGGAAAAACAACAGAACTAAGTTTTAACTTTTGCAATTATACAGTCATTGCAACCATTAAAAAAATTAACAGTGGTGATTCCTTTGCTGCACGAACCACAGCATCCACAGATTGCTCCCCACAACAAATCACAGTTTTGGACTTGATGCAGTGTTGCTGCAGATTACCAAATTCAGGACGAATGTGCGGACCTCGAGATGAGGAACTTGAGGTTCCTGAAGTATTTGGACCAGCTCCCTGGTGATTCTGTTGCATATCTTGTTGGGCATGTTGCAGTTGTTCGCATGCCAGAGGCAGAGGGTGAATTGTCCCAAAATGTTTCAGCATGCTAGAGGTTCCGCACGAATACTTTCCGTCACTTCCCCTCGACAGTGCTCTAGGACACAGAGTGCAGCTGAACTTGCGCGCATTGAATTTTTTTCACCATCTGGAATGGTGGAAAATTTCCACAAGCAACATCAACATTTGTCTTTGAGTAGCAAGTAGCAAAACACCAAAATGCCGTTTCCCTCTCTGACCCCTGTGACCCCCGCCCTGCTCCCCGCTTCCTGCCACCGAGCGTGCGGCCACGCCCCCTTTTTCCTTCTGTACCCTCCCCACTCCCGCCTCCCGGCTGCTCCTCCCTCCCTCCCACTTCACCACAAATGGCGACCACGCGTACGCGCAGCGTTGACGCGCAGCAGGTGCACCGATTGTGCGCCGAAGGTGCGCCAAAGGTAAGCCCGTCTGTGCCCGTCCGCGCCTGGACCGCGCCTAGCGCCAGAAACCCTGGCCCCCGCAGACACCAGCCCACCCGCCGGACCTACCACGCCACCGACCTCAACGCACTCAACACCGGCCGGATCCCTGGATGCTACCGAGCCACCCCGAGACGCACCCACGGACCCTTCTGCTGCCACTCCTGCAAGTTTTCCTGCATTCGGACCTGCACCACACCCGCACCCACCAAGCCGAGAACCAGCAGCAACCACCTGAAGTGCATCCTGCTCAACACCCGCTCCGTCCACAGACACGCCGTTGAGCTCTGGAACCTCCTCGACACAACATCACCAGACGTCGCCTTCCTCACGGAAACCTGGATGAACGCCTCCGCAGCGCCCGACATCGCCATCGCCATCCCAGACGGTTACAAGATCATCCGGAGAGACCGCGGCAACTAGACCGGAGTAGGCATTTCCATCATCCACAGGAACACCATCCGCATCACAAGCAATTCCGACGACACCCTCACAACCGCCGAACACCTGCACTTTCAGATCCACACCGACCCCAGGACCACCTTCAGAGGCACCCTCATCTACAGACCCCCGGGACCACGCACACAATTCAGTGAAGACATCGCCGACTTCATCAGCCCGCACGCCCTCCCCTCCGCTGACTACATCCTCCTCTGGGACCTCAACTTCCACTTGGAGAACAACAACAACCGCAACACCGCCACCCTGCTAGACAACCTCGCCACCCTTGGTCTCAAGCAGCTGGTGACCACCCCCACCCACTACGCCGGACACACACTCGACCCCGTCTTCTCCTCCAGCAAGGACATCACCTTCAGCCACGCCACCGGACTCCACTGGACGGACCACAGCTGTGTCCACTTCAGCTACAGAAAGAACACTATCCACCACCACCAGCAACAGGCTGCACGCAGAAGATGGAACAAGATCACAGACGACCAGCTCGCCGCTTACCTGTACCAGGACCCCCCCGCCAGCTCAGCGAACCCCAGCCAGGCCGCCAACAACCTCACGAAGTGGATCAGCAACTGCGCAGATGGCCTCGCCCCGCTGAGGACCCCGCCCAGCAGACCCGGCAGCAAAAAAGCCCTGTGGTTCACCGACAAACTCAAAAGCTCCAAGAGGAACTGCCAAACCCTAGAAAGAGCCTGGCGCAGAGACCCAACACCAGACAACATGACCACCCTCAAGCTCGCCACTCGAAAACACCACCAACTGATCCACACCACCAAGAAAACCGCATTCAAGGAACGACTGGACAACAACGCCCACAACAGCAAGGAACTCTTCAACATCGTCAAAGAGCTCTCCAACCCCAGCGCCGAAAATAACGACATCACCCCATCACAAGACCTCTGCAACTCCCTCGCCTCCTACTTCCACAACAAGATCGTGGACATACACAACAGCTTCAGCACACAGCCAGCGCACCCCACGACATCACCTGCACCCCCCACCACCACCCTCCGCGCCTGGACCCCAATCAACACCGAGGAAACCCTACGCACGATGAACTCCATCCACTCCGGATCCCCAACCGACCCCTGCCCTCACCACGTCTTCAACAAGGCCGACTCCGTCATCGCGCCCCACCTACGGGACATCATCAACGCCTCCTTCGACACCGCAACCTTCCCGGAGAGCTGGAAGCATGCCGAACTCAGCGCTCTACTGAAGAAACCATCAGCGGACCCCACCGAACTAAAAAACTACCGCCCCATCTCGCTCCTCCCGTTCCTGGCCAAAGTCATTGAGAAGACAGTCAACAAGCAGCTGGCCGCCTTCCTCGAGACAAATGGATCCCTCGACGAATCGCAGTCCGGCTTCCGGGCCAACCACAGCACCGAGACCGCCCTCATCGCAGCCACTGACGACATCTGAGCCCTGCTCGACAATGGGGAAACAGCGGCCCTCATCCTCCTGGACCTCTCCGCGGCCTTCGACACTGTCTGCCACCGCACCCTAGAGCAGCGCCTCAGCAACGTCACAATCCGAGAGAAGGCACTAGAATGGATCATCTCCTTCCTCGCCGGGAGGACACAGAGAGTCCGCCTCCCCCCGTTCAGATCAGAAGCCACCGAAGTCATCTGCGGCGTTCCTCGAGGCTCCTCGCTCAGCCCCACCCTCTTCAATGTCTACAAGAGCCCCCTTGCGGCCATCGCACGCCAACACAACCTCAACATCATCTCTTACGCCGACGACACCCAGCTGATCCTCTCCCTCACCAACGACCCGCCACCAACAGAGCCAACCTACGCGAGGGGATGAAAGACGTAGCCGAGTGGATGAAGAACAGCCGCCTGAAACTGAACTCAGACAAGACGGAAGTCCTCATCCTAGGATCCTCGCCCTCCACCTGGGACGACTCCTGGTGGCCCCCTGCCCTGGGCAGCGCACCCAAACCAACAGACCACGCACGCAACCTGGGCTTCATCCTGAACTCCTCCCTCTCCATGACCAGACAAGTCAACACCGTCTCCTCGTCATTCTTCAACATCCTGCGCATGCTACGTAAGATCTTCCGGTGGATCCCCACCGAGACAAGGAAGACAGTCACCCAGGCCCTCGTCACCAGCCGACTAGACTACGGTAAATCCCTCTACGCCGGAAGCACTGTCAAACTCTAGAAGAGACTCCAGCGAATCCAGAATGCCTCAGCAAGACTCATCCTGGACATCCCCCGACACGGCCACATCTCCGGACACCTAAGAGACCTGCACTGGCTCCCGGTCAACAAGAGAATCACGTTCCGACTCCTCACCCATGCACACAAAGCCCTACACAACCAAGGCCCGAGATACCTCAACAACCGCCTCAACTTCTACACTCCCACACACCAGCTTCGATCAACCAACCTCGCCCTCGCTGCCGTCCCCCGCATCCGAAGAGCCACCACAGGAGGAAAGTCCTTCTCCTACCTCGCCGCCAAGACGTGGAACTCCCTCGCGATCCACCTCCGGCTGACCCAAGACCACCTCGCCTTCAGGAAGCAGCTCAAGACCTGGCTGTTCGAGCAGTAGCGGACCCCTCCTCCCCAAGCGCCTTGAGACCCTCCGGGTGAGTAGCGAGCTATATAAATGCTGTGATTGATTGATTGAAAACACCCCAAAAATATATAAAGCAGCTAAAAAAACACAGCAGGTGTGTCTCCTGGGATGGTGTAGAAAGAATGGAAAAATGGGTGGGGTCCTTCAAGTTCTAGAATGGAAAACCCTATGAACCAATTAAATGCTTTCTATTAAGGTCACATGGGAGTCGCGCACCGAGCACGCACCAAGCACGTACCCAGCACGCACCCAGCGCGCACCCAAGGTGACTTCGCAAAAGTATATTTAAGAGTAATATAACTTTATTGCAATTATAAACATATTATTTTTATAATAAGTTTACATAATCTCTTGGTCTAATATACATATTGAACTAGTATACATATATGTTTTAAACATACTTTTTTTTTTGGGAGTCGATCACCCAGCGCGACCGCACACGTACATAACGTTACGCGGGGCACCGCGCATCCATCGCATACCATACGTGCAAATAATGCGATCCCATACGTATATAACAGTACGCAGGGCCAGGCACTGCGCACCTATCGCATACAAAACGCGCACACAACACAATCGTATATGTGAATGATGTTACGCGGCAACAGACACCGCACACCCGTCACTTACCCAACGCGCATAGTTCCCGATTTTGCCAATATGGTGGCTTGAATCCGCGCACCCACCGAGATAGGTACGCAATGGGTATGCGAATCCACTTTAAATTTTTTTATATATATATGTATATATATATATATTCACAAAAAGATAGGTAGTAGTGTTCCCAAAGGGAAACGTCCGCACACACTCTGCAAAACAATCTTGTTATTTCTACAATTAGTACACATCAAGTAGTCTATTTCTTATAAGAAAAGTAATAACCGATAGGGTGCTACAGAGACTCAAGGCACCTACTACCTAAAGGTGCCGTCAGTACACACTGAAAGTGTGTCACATGAATTCAAACAAATTTTGGAGAAACTTTTGACAGCACTCCTGTGGGCTAGTAATTCTAACAATTAGGGCATAAGTTATAAACCCTCAATATACCAAACTCTACTAATTATAGAGTATTCTAAAAGAAACAAATGACAAGGTTGTATTCAATGGGGATTGTCAAAGAAAGGTTTCAAAATATAGTCCACTTATTTTGTTTTCTTCAGTCTTTATTCTTTCAATTCCACTCGTGTTACGGAGACCGTTTGGGTGAGGAAATGTGATAGCCTGACTTTTGTTCACCAACTTATCATGGTTGTAAACTCTACTTTTCAAATAACACCGGCCTGCTTTCGAGTGTTCGTTTCTATGAACCTGATATAAACAGACGTGTACTTACCCTTCGAACAAACGTATAGCTAGCTTATGAGCTGGGTCGTACTTGACTATCGTGATTGTTGCTACAGACCGGAAGACTTTCCATATTTCGCATTTTGCTCAACTTCTCACCCTGCCACTTATACTTTGATATTATGTTTCATTCCCAAATCACGGCTTATTCTGTTCAAACGTTATGCTCAATACATATCTCAGTTCGCCGTGTTCATGCCTTGAAAAAGTCCTTGTGTAGGACGAAACACGTGTTGGTGATTTCTATTTTTGCTGGGAATATCTGTTTTATGGAATTGAAAGAATAAAGACTGAAGAAAACAAAATAAGTGGACTATATTTTGAAACCTTTCTTTGACAATCCCCATTGAATACAACCTTGTCATTTGTTTCTTTTAGAATACTCTATAATTAGTAGAGTTTGGTATATTAAGGGTTTATAACTTATGCCCTAATTGTTAGAATTACTAGCCCACAGGAGTGCTGTCAAAAGTTTCTCAAAAATTTGTTTGAATATATATATATATATTTATATTCAACAAAAGACATTACATAATTTTAATAACAAAAAACAAACTTAAAACTAGTATTGTTATGATATTATATTTACAAAATATCTCTAAAAAATTGATAAATAGTGGAAAACCACAGGTTTAATGAATATTATAGTGAGAAATTAGCCTTTAAAAAAACTTTGAAATTCACTGAAAAAACATAAGTTTCAATGACGTTATAGTTAAAAATTAGCATTTAAAAGAACCTTTGAAATTCACTGAAAAAACCATAGGTTTCAGGCACATTATATTTAGAAATTAGTATTTAAAAAACCTTTGAGATTCACTGAAAAAACCATAGGTTTCAGGGACGTTATAGTTAGTTGGACAAACCAGAGAAATTCCACCGATATAGTTAGTTCAGCTAACTATAACTCGCACCCCTGCAATGCACTGCTAATGACGTCACATGGTCAATGACATCACTGATGCTATAAAGCACTGCCCCTTACCCCACTGGTTGGGACGAATGAGTGGTGGATTTCATGGGACTACAGATCCTGAGCATCACTTCAGCCCGAAGAACCATTTTGCAGGCGGGGGGCGGTCCCATCAACAAGTGCTATAAAGTCCCATACAGCCCCTCTCCCCGCTGCACGGAACAAAAGAACAGCAGATTTAAGTAGGACTACATGACCCAGGCATCATTTATACCCAATAAGCCTTGCTGAAGGGGTGGGTCCCATCAT
Organism: Lissotriton vulgaris; assembly: GCF_964263255.1. Lineage (NCBI taxonomy): Eukaryota > Metazoa > Chordata > Amphibia > Caudata > Salamandridae > Lissotriton > Lissotriton vulgaris. Next base: position 440,452,851 of record NC_141685.1, on the reverse strand, counting down.
CAAGCACTACAAAGCATTGCCACGCACCCCATTGCCCAGGATGAATGAATGGCAGATTTCTGCATGCCTACAGGTCCAGGCATCACTTCGGCACAACGAGCCTCTTGTAGGAGGGAGGGCCGAACAATGTTAAAGTGCTATAAACCGATGCCCCTCATCCTGCTGCACGGAATGAATGAACAGAGGATTTGGACTACAGACATCACTTCAGCCAAATGAGCCTTGCGGCAGAAGGGGGGGGGTGGTCTGAGCCATCTCCAAGTGCTATAAAGGGCTGCCCCTAACTATACTCCACATGACATACAAACTACGGATTTCAGCAGGACTATAAAGTCCTAAGCATTGATTCAGCCCAATGAGCTTTGCAGCAGGAGGAGGGTGTAGTCATCTTTAAGTGCTATAAAGCTCTGCCCCTCACCCTGCTGCACGGGATGTGCTTGGGCCATGCCTGGGTGAACCCTGGGCATAGGGCGGTGCATCTTTACCTGCCATTGCCCAATTGAGGCTAGACTGGGCCACGCTTTTGGATTATTGACTTTTGTTTTTTTGTCTTCTAACAGCAAGGGTGTCTGCTGCCATGTTTTCAGGTATGGGCAAATGTACAAAGCCTTCTGTTGATCACAATCCCTCAATCATCGATGCCTTATTTATTAAAGCTGTTGGGGCCATCTCAGAGGAGATAGCTCTGATGGAAAGGTGTCTTTCTGCGGGAGCGGATGTATCATCTAATATTGTTCAGTTGGCCCAAGGTAACAGTGTCAGTGCATTAGTTCCTTGAGAATCTTTGTCCATTGTTTTCCTTGGATTTGCAGGCTTTGCCGACTGTGTCCAAATACTTGGACACCTCTCTTGCCCTTCCTGCAGGCCCTGCTCCAAAATGTAAAAGGAGAGCTGCCCTAAATAGGGCCCCATCAGGTTTAAAAATGTGCCACAATGGGCTCGAAGTGGATTAATTTGGCTTCTCTTTCTGACACTTTGCATTAAACTCTGTCCTCTAGTTTAGAACCTGGTATTGACCACCTGGAGAGTTTTGAAAAGATTGCTGAACTTATTTTGTCTTAATTGTGTGTCCTTATCTCTCCTAGGATGGTGTCTTCTCATCCCACAGGTTCTGCGCCAGTAACTGGTGCTGTTTCAGTACTATCTTCTTCCCAGTACTCAGTGCTGTGTTAAGGCCCACCCATTTAGACGTTAGCCAGTCGCCACTTCTCCTCACATGTCCATCTTGGCTCCACCTGTTTATGTACAGCCCCAGGCCCCCCAACATAACAGTGAGCAAAATATCCCAAACCCTCTTAGAAGTGTATTGTATCCCCAGCCATGTTATCCGGGTATCCAGCAGACCTCTACTTGACCTGAGGCTCTTTCTTGTTGTCCTCGCTTTAATGTACTATCGGAAGCTAGTCCTTACATTGTGATTTTGGATAATTTTCTTGTCTTGGCACCAGGGTCCCCTAAATCTTTTATGCAACTTATAAACAAGGTCTGCCACTAGATGTCCAGGAACTCTGCTTTCATCCTGAAGGTGATTGACAAGATTTTGTTTTTCAGGGAAGTAACCTAGACATGTGATTAGCCGAAAAGATTTAAGGGGGATTGTATTTTGATTACCTGCAAACTGCCTACCCTCAATAGAGGTTTATTATCACAGGTTTAGTTTGAGGCCTCTGCAGTTGATAACATTAAGATCTTGCCTTTGTTTTTTTTCCTACTGTCCCTTTCATTTGTCCAACTTGCAACCATTTGTTTCTCATTAAGCTGGCCCGATGGCACTGTCACCACCACTATTCTCATTTTTAATCAGAATCAGGCCTAGCCAAATTGTGTGCTATTGAGTGACTAAACAATGTTTCTTTTTTTATCTTAGGCCTCAGGAGTCTCATTCCAGTATTCCTCTTGGGCCGTGTTTTGTAGACACAAATGATGTGGGGCTCCTTTTTAAAGCTTGGGTCAGTTGTTAAATATTGCCAGCTGGAATATATCAGGTATTGCTTCTAAGATTGGGAATGAACGTTGGCTGGATCTTGTTAACCACTATGATATTGTTTCATTGCAGGAAACCTGGGTCAGGAATATGATTAGCGTAGATGGTCTTTCCAGTTTTTCTAAGCTGGCGCTGCCATCCCACTCAAGAAGACCTTGTGGCGGTCTTTAAGCTCTTTTTAAGGTTTTCTTGAATGTAAAAGCAGTACTTATTTCTTCCTCTTTCTCTGGGATTAACATTTTCTGGACTATTTTTACAAAGTGCTTTTATATATTTGCGATAAATTTTTACAATGTGGTAGAGGCTGATTCTCCCTTTGGTAAACTCAATTTGCCTGCCCATATTATGTCAGCTTTTAGATCTATTTATAACTCATTAAAACTATGTTTACTGTTATCTTGTGGGGTGATTTTAATGCAAAAATTGGGTTGTGTGATACTTTTATCAGTTTGTCCGCCAGACTTCATCAGATGAAGGCAATCTTTTATGGATACCAGAGGTAGGTTTTTTATTTCACACCTTTGCGATTTTGATTCATCAAATTTTTGGGATATTACAAGTACCCATGAAAATCAAATCACAACTTTTACATTGCATTGTAAAGGTACAGTCATCGATTACAACTTTGGGCCTCATTATGATGTCGGTCAGAAAGCATTCCAACTGACTCCTTGTTGGAATCAGTTCCGACCGACTCGGGTTCAGCAAGTCTGACCGACTGATTACGATGTTTCCGAACACCGTTCGGTCAGACTCCCATCGACTTCAATGGGAACACGTGTTCCGACTGACAACATAGGGTCCCACTGAAAAAAGGGGTGGTTGCTGAAAACCTTGCACCCTGTCACAAGCTCCTCATGGTGCCTGCCACACTGTGCATTGTTGTAAAGAGGGTTCCCTGGGTCTCAACCTGAAATGAAGGGGGGCCTGCTACGGGCCCCCAAAGTCAGTTTCCGACTGCTGTTCTGTGTTGGACAGACCTATTAGGTAAGGCTGTCTGAATCCGACATTGTAATATGTTGGTCATAAACGCAGTCCATAGACTGGTATAATTCGGCTCCAACCGACTCGAAGTTTCCGAATGCCGGTCGGAACAGAGTTGTAAAGACCGAAACAGTTACCTTCTATCGTAATCGGTAAGTCGGAAATGTTACCGAGTTAGTCGGAAACATGGGTTCTGACATGAGTTAGGAAAATCTGTATGCTGTTCCAAGCCTTTCTGACCAACATCGTAATGAGGCCCTTTATGTTCTAAAAGCCGAACAATATTGTCATGGGGTGGTGTTAAGGCTAGTGCGTTTAGCGATTATAATATCAGCTCAATTGTGTTAGAAATTCCTAAGCATGTTCTTCCAACTAACCTTAGGCATCTCCAGCATGTAAAATTCATTGACACTGGGTTAAGGCAGAGGTGGAAGGATGCTAACATCCCACGTCTTTTTGCTGACTTTGTGAGCTTTCACCACAGTCTGGTTGATTCCTGTCTACATATTGGATATGACTCCTGTGAACTTGTCGTCAGTGCATTTGTTCACTAGGGACGCTGCACTAGGGTCTTTTATTTCCCTCAAAACCAAGGGTACTTATCCTAGTTGGTTCGAAATATCCGGCTGATAAGCCAACAAGGCGTTACGCAAGGCCCTTAATTTCAACCCTAGGAATAAGGAGTTAATCATTAGGTGCAGTACAGAATGCAATATTGGGCTCAGATCCCGGATTTCTTTTTCAAAGATTCCATTAGGGATACCCTGGTCTCTTCCTTGGATAATCACAGCCCTGAGGTTTTTGGGATATTGTTAGTAAGGATCATTCCTAAATAATTACTTTTCAATCCTTAGTCGTCAGTATTAACAAGGACCAATGGGTTGTGCGTTTTTTAATGCCATATATGCATCTAATTTAACTTTTGATGGAGACCTCACAGTGGGATTACAATAGAGCAAATGCCCATGAGCCATGACATTTGAGTTTGAGGAGCTTGCTCTGGCTACATCAGGAAGCCCTAGTGGCAAAGTGCCAGGACCTGGCAGTGTTCTCCTTGATCTATATGAGTCCATAGCTGGTGTGGGGGCTCACGTTATTTGGGGTCCCATTATTATCAATGTGCTGAATGCTTATTTTTGTAGTAAATTTCCATCTTCCTGGTACACTGCCATTATTGTCCCAGTATTTACAGACCTACATCACTTCTTGACTCTATTGCAAAAGTATTGAGTCATGCTGTGCTCAATCCTGGTGCGCTAAGGCTAGAATTTTATCTGCAGTTCAATTTGGCATCAGACCTGGTTCAGGAGCAGGATCTAAATCTTCATATAGTGATCAGTAAAATACATGGTTGCCAAAAAAGAATCTTTATATCTGTCCTTTATGGACTTGAGCTCAGTCTTTGACTGCATGAATAGACCCAAGCTTGGACTTTTACTTCATGAAATGGGTATGGACCCCCATTAGAGGAGTTCCTTTGTGTTCTTCCTCATGATGTCTCTGTGTCTGTAACATATGGGAAGGGTGGAGGGTGCCTTTCAGCCTGAATCATGGTGTGAGACAGGGGTGTGTAATGACTCCTCTTTTGTTTTTATTGTACATCACCATACTTAGCCCATTTTTGTCTGAACATGGATAGGGTCTGCCCAAGGTAAGCGCAATATCGTTACTCACCTTGTTATATGTTATATGTTAATGTTAATGAAATTTGTAAAGCGCACTGTTACCAAACACTGTCCTGGCACTGACCAATCATCGAACATTGAACAGATATCTTACCAGGAATTTGATACACTGAAAAGCCATGTTTTCAACTCCTGTCTAAAATTGAGAAGGGAGGTGGCGGATTGAATGGATAATGGAAGTATGTTCCAAATTGTTGCAGTTCCTAGGTAAAAGCTTCTACTGCCCCAATTATTTCTATTGAATGTTGGTACCACCTTAACGCTCAAGTTAGATGACTTAAGTGTTCTGTTAGGTATGTACCATCTAAGTTTCTGGCCTAGATATTGTGGTCCTTGTTTTTGCAAGGCTTTGTAAACAAAATACAAAGCCCTGAATTGGATCCTCTCCTTCACTGGTAACAAGTTCAACTGCTTGATGCTTTTCCTAACTGAGGCATGTTTAGGGGTACGAGCTAAAACTCTGGCTACTCTATTTTGCAGTACCTGAACTTTTCTAAGATGTTGAGCCCTGAAATTTAGATATAGACCATTATAATAAGCTAGACAGAGCTGATGTAACCAATTTTGGATATTTTCTGGAATATATACTAGAATCTTGGAATAAAATAGATGGAAGATGTAAAGGCTTTACTCTGGTTGGTAAAAAAAAGATTGTTATCTATAATTATCCCAAGGTTTTTGGCTTTTTCGACTGGCTCGGCCAGGTTGCCTAGATTCGCTGGTCACCAACTAGGGGACCAGTAAAAGGGGGCATTACGAAAATGCACTACCTCAGTTTTGCTACTGTTGAACTTTAAACAGTTAAAACTCATCCAAGATGCTGACAATGCCATGCTTATTTCTCGGTCTCCAAAAGGTTTAAAATGGCTTAATGATGAATTTATGGAGTTTATAGACCAGCTCATTCTTGACAAAAACATACTATATGGCTTGTGGCCCATTCTACCATACATCTAGGTTATTTAGTGTTAAGGGTGTGTGTGGAAAAAGGGGACTTGGGCACTGGTGTTTCTATTAGGTGCTCCAGATTTGTTCAATCTATTGGCCTCCTGTTAAATTTTGCCACAAATATATGCAATAAGGCAGTCAAACTGATCTTGGAGGTATATATGTATAGGTGCCTCCCCTTTGCTTCTTTTGGGGTGAACTGAGGAGTTACCATGAAATTAAATTCCTAAAGACAGAGTAAAACTGTTTCTGTAGGAAATTGCTGGGTGTTCCCTTTAATTGCCCTAACTTTTTTGCACATGAGGAATTGGATTGGAATAATTGACAGATGCAATCGCATTGGCTCCTATGCTTCTCTATCTGTCAATTTAGGTGGATCCCCATGACTGTCTCAATAACAAAATCATATTTCTCAGCTTGGTGTGCAATTGGGGCATACTATCCTGTGACTTCAGCACATTAAGTTTGTCGCCAACCAAGTGATTATACCTGTTCTATTCACTGACCCTTGTAGCCTGAAACAGTCTGCCATTCAATGGGTCATAAATCTATTTAGCACTGTAATTTCATCACAACGAGATGCTGTGGAGCTTCTTAAATCCTCTATTAGGGATTATGTTTTGGTCCAGACTACTGGGCTCACCGAACCCTATTTTTATTGGTTTACCAACCCTAGGGAGAGAACTCTTTTGACAAGATTTTGTTATGGCATGGTTCATTGTCTCCTTAACTTTCCCGTTGGCCATAAATGTATGATCTTTATAAAAGTCGCATGTTGGTCCAGTTTTGTAAATCCTACAATTTTAATCAATATAAAACTGCAGGGCCTCATTTATGAGGTTTTGCCGTAGGGAAGCGCAGCAGGCCTTCCTGCTGCGCTTCCCTACGGCAAAAGAAAAGGGCCAGAATGGGCCGTATCTAAAAGGTACAGCGCATTCCTGTCCTTTTCCCCTGCGCCGGTTCACAATGGGCTGCTGTGCGCCAACGCAGGCACCTTTGCACCATGGTGCAAGGGTGCCTGCCTTGCGGGCGTGATTATTTTTGTACAGGAAGGGGAACTTTTCTGTACAAAGCAATCTCAAGAGGCTTTTTCCTCTTTCTATGTGTGCTGCAGAATGCTTTTGGGGCTGCCTCAGATTTACGATTTCTCGTAAATCTGGGGCAGCGTCAATAGGCCATGGATGTTGCTGGAAACGCCCCCAGCAACACCCATTGCACGCCCCTTTAACGCAGAACACTGCGTTAAAGGGACTGATATTTATCAGACAGAATTAAGCCAAAAAAAGCGCAACGGAACGTCATAAAAAGTGATGTTCGGGAGGCAAAAGGAGTCTCATAAATGAGGCCTGCACTTTATTCCTTACGTACCCTAAAGGGGAGCTTCTTCAAATGTGTGGCGACTCAAGTAACTCCATGATGCTTTAAGTCTGTCTAGACATGTTTGTAACAATGTATGTATTCTTTACATTTTAACTATTGTTTTTTTATGATTACCTTTGTTATAATCGAATAAAGGTATACTGTTTGATTGGTACTGATTAATATACATAATTAATTATGAATCAAATAAATACATTGAATTAAATCAATTATGAATTTAAAATACTAACTTCTCACCCTAATCCCATACAAAACCATCATCCCACTACTAAATTAATAATTTCTAACAGTATTAAAACTAAATAAATTTCATAGAAAAATGTACGAATTATATTTATTTATTTATTTTATTTATATGATTTCTATAGCGCCTGAATCACCCCCATCGGGGTATCTCCGCGCTGTGACTTCTAGTGACCTACCCATGGAGATAGTTTAGAATAGTGCAGTTTTCAGCAGCTTTCTGAAGGCCAGGAAGTTGATACATTGGCGCAACTGGATAGGGAGTTGGTTCCAGTATCACGTGGCAAGGTGGGAGAATGCTTTACCACCCATGCGGGCTAGTTTAAAGCGCGGGGTATGGAGAAGTCATTGCTGACCTGACCCCAGGGGTCTGGATGGTATATACCTGACCAACTTTTTAGTCAGATAGCTGGATCCCATGTTGTTTAGGGATGTGTATACCATACAGCAGACTTTAAATTTTACTACAACTAATTTAATACAAATACCTTCCAAATACTAGTAATTTATATTACTAAAATAACTAAAATGTATCAAACTAATTAAAAATAGATATTATATAAAACTATATTTACAAAAGATATTAAATACTTAAAAACATGACATTCTTACCTTCTATATTCTGTCCCTCGATATTCTTGGCATCCTCATATTTTTGACACAATATTTTGATCTCACAATATTTTTTACAGGATATTTTGTTGGAATACCATTTCTAAGCACTTCCTATGTTAGATTTTGAATTTCGAGGTAATGAGGTATAATAGTTAAGGCCAACTCTTGGTGCATGGTTTGGATTTGAATTTATAGTTCAACTAGCACATATTTCCCTCACACCAAATAAATTATCCCAGCTGTGTTATTCTTATGAATACAATGAGATTATTCACGAGATTCTGCTAAGTGGTGTCCACCCGTTACCTACATTTATGTTTTATGTAGGTGGGACAATGTCGCCTTAGGTCCAGAGAAGATGTTATGTTATAACAATTAGAGCTCAAGCAAAATGGTTTCATTTGATCATGTAGGTTCTTCCAGTTATGCTTTGATATGCCACCCAGCCCCAAAAGGAGCATGCACTCGCCTCTTTTGGGTGCTTCGAACTATGTGTATTTCATGTAAAAGGCCCCAGTATATCTTTCTATACGGCATGATTTTGTGTAATGGATTACCTACTGTAAATTTGGTTGGAGGAGGGTAGTTCACTATGCCACATGTTATCCTGTTTGTGCTAGATTTTGCTACCAATTGAATTCAAAAGCATGTATTGTGATAGATAAGCAGCTGACAATAAAAGTTGGAACCTCAATGTGGAAAAGACTATGTTATTGACTGTTACTTTTTTTTTTGTTTGTTTTTATAACCTCACCCTAGAATAAATTCCTCTAAGTTAGAGTCGTCCTAGGAGAGACAAACATAGCATACCCATAGCCCTTAAATCCCCTCCCCATAGCTGTGCTTCAAAATTAATGTATAGCTGGTGTTCTGTCAACACATCATCACCAATCTCATACAAAAATCTTTAAAAATCTGGCACCCTGACACCCTACTCCACCATCCTTCCCAGAAATATGCAAAAGATATGCAGCATCCTGTCACCTTTGCCATCGTCCTTCATACCAGGCTTCCGGAACCCATTCCAATATTTAAAAACCTAAATACATAGGGCCTTATAACTATGTCTGACACCGTCGCGGAAACGGGACTGACCGACCTGCGGTTGTAAAATAGGGTGTTAAATTTACCTCACCCAAAACAGAAGGCATTTGACCACAGATCAAAGGATCACAGATGATCATAAATATACAGTGAACGCAAGACTGGATACCAGCAGACATCCCTTCTTTAAGCCATTATCACAGTGATCTTACACGTTACTCATTGACTTGATCCCATTAATACCTCAGCCCAGGTGTTGCTTTGGAGGGCGACTAAAATCATAATTATTTACTTTGAGAGAAGACTTGTTCCACTGCAATGGTGTTTCTCATTCACAGTTTGCAGGCGTTCTAAAACTGATGTGGCATATAATTTGAAAACTGCATCCAATAGAGTAGCTTGATGATAGTAGGCTGCTGGTAATTTGCCCATTTTTCATTGATAGGGAGAAGAATCCTCCCTTTCTATGAAGTACAAACAGTATCCATTTTAAAGGCATGAGACAGTTTTGTGCTTTAAACATTTCAGTGTGTCTCTGCTGAATGTGGATTGACTGTCTGGATCTGAGAGGTGAGAGGAGCGGGGAGAGGTCTTGACCCAGGGAGGGGTTGAGATGGCACCAGGCTGCCCTGAATCTGGAGAGTAGGGGGAGGGGAAGCCCGGGAGGTGAAAAGGCCTGGGCTGGTGCTATAAACCAATTGACTCATCTGCTGAGTGATTAAGGATCCAAACCCCCAGAATCAAAGGGAGAAAGGTGACACTGGGAGGAAGACACCCAGAACTGATTTCGGCAGGGGTCAGGGACACCCTGAGCACAACGAACTTCAAAGACATTTAGAGGTATAGCTATGAGCGCTGAGGCCAATGAACATTGGAATAGAAATGGATTGAGACTGAAAAGCCTTAGACCCATTTCGTGGTCAAGAGGAACTTCTTGTTTATTTATGTGTTTATTAATTAATTTATTTATTTATGCGTTTTTATGTAGCGCAGACTTTACCCGAAGGTGTCAGAGTGCTTCACAATAGGAACAGAACTGATACATGAGAACATTACAAGTGAACAAATTACAAAAGCAAACGCTAAGTTACACGAGGCAAAAGTGACAATTGTGAGCAAAGAAATACAGGAGGTAGCAAACGGTGCATTACAGGAGGAAAAAGTGACATGTGTGCAGGTTACAAAAGCGTACAAAGTACAAGTAGAGGTAAAATCCTGCAATACATGGCAGACACTCAAACACAAGAACAAACGTTACGTAGGCAATGGTGGCACTTGTGCAAGTATCGAAAGCAAACAAAATGTAAGAGGAAGCAAACAGCGTGTTACAAGAGAAAAGTGAGGTTACAAAAGAGTACCAAACAAAGGTAAAAGGGTAATACTGCAATAAATGGCAGACTCTCAAACCACAAGAACACACTGGGAAGGCACTACCATAGTCATGGAGAAGGGAATTTTCTATAATAAAAGGTCTTCTTACAGATAATAGAGACGGCATGAATTACATTTGGAAGTGTCTTTGAAGGAGGAGAACTTTGAGGTCAGATTTGAAGGCCTGGGAGGAGGAGGTGGTCCGGAGCTGAGGCCGAAGTGAGTTCCAGATTCTCACTGTGTTGCCTGAAAAGGATTGGGCCATCGATCTTTCCTTCTTGAAAGTGGGAGGCTCAAGCAGTAGATTTTCTGCATTTTGTGATGGTCTAGAGCCTCCAGAGAGTTTCAGTTTATTCGCCAGGTAGCGAGGAGAGGAGGAGTGCAAGGATTTGTGGGTGATGCAGACAGTCTTTTTAGATAGATCTTGCCTCGATGGGAAGCCAGCGGAGGGTGGATAACATGTGTGTGATGTGGTCACTTCTTTTGGCCCCGTAAATGAAACGAGCTGGTGAATGAAGAACAGACTTAAGGGGTGACAGATGGGATTTGGGGAGGCCAGTTAGAAGAGAATTGCAGTAGTCCAGTCTGGAGAGAACCAGCGATTGGACCAGGGCTTTAAGGTCATGCTCCGGGAAGAAGCGACGAATCCCCCAAAGAAGGCGCAGTTGGTATCGAGCAGACTTTGCAATAGAATTAATGTGGGAGAGTAGATTCAGTTTTTTGTTGAGTATGACACCAAGGGATTTTGCGCTGTCGACAATGATGGGTTTATTGTTCAGTAGATTCATCTGGTCCATCCATGATTGAACCAGGGGAGGAGAAAGTGAGGAGGAGAGGAGGAGGAATTCATTTTTGGAGGGATTGAGAATCAGATGATGTGTTGACATCCAGATTTGAATGGAGTCCAGAGTAGAGCTTAGGACAGAGAGATCATGAGTGGCGGCAACCTTGAGGTAGATTTGAGTGTCGTCTGCGTAGAGATGATAGTGGACCCCGGATTTGCTTAGGAGATTTCCCAGTGGTTCCAAATAGAGATTGAACAATGTGGGATCAAATATAGTCCCTGAGGAACACCTTGACCTACCGCCAAAGGAGATAAAAGACTGTCAGCTATTTTGATCATTTGGGATCTATCAGAGCGGAAGGAAGCAAATCATTTAAGCACAGTGCCCTCCATGCCCATTCTCTGTTGAAGAGTGTTGAGGAGGGTGTTGTGATTGACAGTGTCAAAGGCTGCAGAAAGGTCAAGGAGAATTAGAAGACAAGAACCCCCCAAATCGAGTAGCCGCAGTGCGTCATCAATCACTTGCAGCTGGGCTGTTTCAGTGCTGCAGTTATGGATGAAGCCGGACTGAAAATTGTCAAGAAGATCATTGTCCTTGATATGACGAGAGAGTTGTTTCGCAACACATATTTCTGTGATCTTCACAAGAAAAGGTAGGTTAGTGATAGGGCAGAAGTTGTTGAGGTCATTCGCATCAGCAGTGGTTTTTTTAAGCAGAGGGGTGACCTGCCCAGTTTTGAAGGGAACAGGAAGGGAGCCTTGACAGAGGGAGAGGTTGACCAGAGTGGTCCAATAGGGAAGAGAATGGGTATAAAAGTCAATGGCAATCGCACTAGGGATGGGGTCAAGAGAATGGTCGGAGGGCTTTGTTTCGAGGATGCACTTGAGGAGGACCTCTTCAGAGATGGGGTCGAAGTTCTGCCAAATGGCTAGTGATTTGCGCTCCTCTGGAGCAGTAGGATGAGAGACCTGATGCACAAGTGAATTCACTTTTTCGTCAAAGAATTCAGAGAAATCCGCTGCTTTCTTTGTAGAATCCTTCAATTTGGAGGTTGGGGGAGAGCAGTTAGTATTCTTGATGAGATCAAATAGTTTTTTGGGTCTATTTTTGGCTGAGTCAAGGAGGGTTCTGAAGTGTGATGCTTTCCCAAGGAAGATGTGCTTGTGGTACTTGGATCTTGCTGAACGAAGCGTGGCCAAATTGTCCGTGGAGGGCTCTTGCCTCCATGGTTTCTCCAGGAGTCTTAGGTGCTTCCTTTCTTCATAGAGGGATTTGTTGAACCAAGGTGCTGAGGGAATGGGCCTTTTCTTTTTGCTTTGAAGAGGAGCGACGTTATTGATTTCGACTGCAAGGACTGAGAGGCATTGGGAGGTGAGATCGTCAACATCTAGGTTCGGGTCTAGCCTTGGAAGTGACAGCAAAGCTGATTCACAGAGGGAAATGTGTAAATATTTTTAGTGTCACGGAACCAGGAAGTATCCCTCTTAGGTTGGCCAAGAGTTATAGAGTGTGCTAGGTGAAGGGAGATGAGGAGGTGGTCAGACCAGTCTATGTGAATAGGGGTAGCGATAGAAAGCATGCCTGCTTCAGAAATAACATGGTCCAGGATTGAGCCCTTAGAGTGTGTTGATTCTGTGCAGTGTTGGATAAGATCGTTTGTAGAGAGGAAGGTGGGCAGCAAATTCGCGGACGAGTCTTGCGGAGAGCCTCAGTGGAGATTGAAGTCACCCACAAAGATCTGATTGTCACTGTGCGAGTATTGGTCGCTGATGAAGTCAGAGAGTTTCTCCATAAACGAAGGGCCTCTGCCAGGTGGGCGGTAAATGGCATGGAATCTGAGGGGTGAGCGGTGGTGTAGTTGAAGCTCAAGAGATAGGCATTCAAAAGTGCGAAAGGCGCTGATAGGAAAAGCCTTAAGTTGAAGGGAGTTTCTAAAGATGACTGTAACACCTCCCCCAACTTTGACAGTTCTGTCATTCCTAAAAATAGAATAGCCTGTGGGTAATGGGAGATCAAACATAGAGTGAGAGGTATCGTTGAACCAGGTCTCTGTTAGGAAGAGCATGTCAATATTGTGAAGGGTGTTGGTATCAGAGATTTCGAGTTTGTGTTTTATTGCAGATTTGCAGTTGTGGAGCAGACAGTGCAGCTCTGTCGAGACTGTTTTGGTGAAGTGGGCACTTGGGCTAAGAAGGGTGATAGGCCAAGTGCCTTGTAAGGAAAGAACAACTGAAGAGACTGATGGGAAGGACCAACCCTTGCTTCTTGATCCGGGGCTGGTCTACAGTTTGCTGTTTTAACCAATTAAGAGGCTGGTGGGACTGTGCTGGGTGCGCTGGGTGCCCTTGCTTGATGGCACCAACGCAGGGAAAGGACACATTTAAGGAGTGTTTATGGGGACAATCCTGTTGCATAACTTTAAATATCTGTGCTGAGCAGGGCACAGCCTTCCGACACCTCAACAACTTTTTTTAAATCGCTCCCAAGTCTTTGTGTTAAATGGGAATTTCTGCAGAATTTGTTAATTCTAATTCATGAATCCCCGAGCGGCGCCTCTCATCTGCAAGCAGAGCAACATAAACACAACTTTGCATGCTGGGTGGGGCAGAGGACAGCTCCGCCGGGCAGGAGATTGCTAGCGTCTAAGTCAGCAGATGCAGACGATGTGACTTGAAAATAACTCCAGGCATGGACGTCGGAAGGTGTTGAGAACGAGATATCAGCAGCGGCACTGTTAATAAGTGCTCAACGACGATATTAAACGGCCAAAATCGGAAATGACTAAGCACTACCTCTGTTGAGCTCAAAATGGCGGCGCCCTGACGAGACGAGGATTTTACTGGGTCCGTGCCTGAAGCGAACTGGAGATCAGACATCGGACTGGGTTTCGTGAGTACCTGCACTCGGGACTGCACTGTTGTGTGCTGAGCCGCGGCAATCACACCACTAAATGAGCAAGCCTTGCTGCATGAGTAGATTATATGCCTGTAGCACGGCCGTTTGTGCTGTTGCAGCATATACCTGGAGATAGTGGGCGGACGCTTTCCACAAACTATGCTGTGAGCACGACAAGAGGTACCGCCGAGCTTAATGCTTGACAAACCCACATCGTGCTGCCCGTTGCACTAATAAATGGTGGTACGACTTTTCACTTAGTGGTGCTTAGTCCTGGAGAATAGCGCACCGAAACGGCAGACATAATGGTGACGTCACCATGGAGGAGAGTTTGCTCTGCGCACTGAAGATTGAATATATGCTGGGAATTAGCCACCTCACGTCTCTTGAGCTGTGTGTACCTGGATTTAGCACATTACAAACAGACACTCAAGAAGGATTTCAGCAGGAGCAGGACACCGATGATCCCTAGTCCGAGGGTGAATACCGGCGGCCGGTCCTCCAGCGACGCAACGTCCCACGTTTTTTGCTTTTACTCTTTTGTGTTTGTTTGTCTCTGACCCCTTTGCCCCCCACTGTGGCACCCACCTCTGATTGCTGAGGGAGTCTACGGAGCGCGCCCACAGGATGAAACGAGTGGCCTGATGCACCGAAATTGCGTGATCCAACTTGCCTTACAAAATGGTGCCAAAACCGAGATCTGACGACTTCTAGGCCCTTCAAGATGGACGTGTTGCCATTCCAATAACAGCGCCTCTTTTCCCTTGAATTTTAAACTGCTCCCTTCCTTAGCCTGGAGCTCCAACTTGTGGCCTGTTTTTATCAATGCTCCCACCTTGAAAATCTGTGCTTATTGATGACCCGATGTTTTTGATCCTGAACCTAGCGATCCTCTCCTTCTATAGCCCTGCAGGGATGGATTGTTTGCTTTGATAGGGTTATTTCAACATTGCTTTAATATAACTCCCTCCAAGCGTGGCTGTGCTGTAATTGTTTGCTTCGCTGGACTATGTCAATCACCCGACCCCTTTTTCTCTTGCTACTATTGCCAAGTCTCCTTTGCCCTTTCTATCCCGGCTACCCTGTTTCCTACTTGCTTATATTATCTACCTTGCACTTTTGTTGTTTACCATCTAGTACCTCTGTTTATTGCACCTTGAGATCCCTGGTCTATGCTTCATATATTGATTTGGAATTTTATTCTCTCTTTTTGCTTAGGTCTATGTTTTTTACTTTGTTCACAAGCAATTATGTAAAGCAGTATTGCTGATTGTTTACGGCAGGCCCTACAAAATTGTTTGACAAATCTAACGCATGCCCGACAACTTTTGCCTTCTACCTCTCAACTACTGTCTCTCCCACTACCTCCTAACTCCGTCTGACTACCGCTTCATTCGTACCTATTTACATGACTCATATTCTCATGTCTCTGGCCCCTTTCTCTCATATCATCTTGTGACCACATTCCCTCTCTTTTTTCTTCTCCTCTGCCGAATCCTCCCCTTACCCTTTCCCAACACCGCGTCCTTCCACTCCTCCCTTTCCACATCTCTCCCTCCACAGCTTCAATCACACTGCCCTCCCTTGACTTCTCTGTGACTATCTGATTTACCTCTCTTTCTTTGCCCAATACGCCTCCTCTCAATTTCCCTTCCCCCACCCAGGACCTTTCTCTATCTAAACATGGTCCCAACAATACAGCCCCCAGGCAAGAGATACGTACCTCTGTTCAAACCTTATGCACCTCATGCAACGTTCCCCCTCTCCGCTCCTACTCTCTCTAGCTTCTGTCCTCTTTCCTCAGCCCTCACATGCCCTCGCCCTTTGTCCCCACCCTGTTTTTCTGTGAACCTTAGACAGACTTCCTTTCGTCTCTATGGTTTTCTCTTCCCTTATCCTCACTCCCTCTCCTCCCCTACCCCCCACTACTGTCTCTCGCCTTTCACTCCTCCCCTAATTGTATTGCTGATTGTTTTATTTAATGTTTACTTGTTGATTTTCTTCTAGTATATTGTTGAACCACATTATTGCACTTCCTGTTGTCTTTCCTATTGTCTCCTACCGCATCCTCCCTCTATTTATGTCTCTCCTTCCCCCCTCTCTCAATGTTTTTGAGACTGAATTATTTTGTCTGATGCCTGATGGAGCTACTTGGTTTAGCTATAGGGGAGATGGGCCTTGGATTCTCTCCTTGGTCGTCACCTACCCAGTCGGTCTTTAGGCAGACTTCTTTTCGTCTCTTCCCTAGCTCCTATCCTCTATCTCCTGAATCTCTCTCCTTTCCTGCTACTCTGCTTACCCCCTGTCCTTTGTGCCCTTTGACTAAACACTCCTTCTCCCCTTGTTGGGGAAAGATCCAATATTTATACTCTGGAGTCTCAGCGAACCTGCTGAGTAAGTCCACTGCGCCAAGGGAGCCACTCACACTTGAGGTATGGTATGGCACCCCTTGCCAAAGCACTCCATCTCCCCTTTTTGGGGAAGGATCCAGTATGTAGGCCTTGGAGTCTCAGAGACCTCTCTGAGAGATTCCACTGCGTAAAGGGAGCCTCTCGCAATAGAGATAGGGAAGGGATACCACTTCCCCTGGGATCACAGCTGACTGGACTTTGGACGTTGCCTTGATTCGTCTACCGGTTTGTGTCCCCGTCACCCTTCCCCTCTTCTCCCCTTGCTGTGACTCTCACCCTCCCCTGCCCTACTCTTTCCCACCTTCATTATCTGTCTATTACCCCTACTCCAACTCCCCCCTGAATCTCTCACCTTGCCTTCTTTTCCCCTTCCGTATTTGTGCTTATTGTTTATCTCGACCTTACAAGTAACTATGTTGCCCTGCTCTAAGAACTGTGTAACCTTTGTAACGATGTAACCTGTAACTATGATCTGATGCTCATGTAAAGCGCTCTGATACCTCCGGGTCTAGCCAGCGCTATATAAAACTTTTAAAATAAAAATAAATAAAGAAGACTGTGCTTTGTTCTGTGTCTTGTAACCCCAAGGGCCCGAGGTGAGCTGGCACCCTGCTTGGAAACACAAGAACATAAAAGTTTCCTGGGAATTATCAAGCAACGCGTTGGGTGCATGTTGTGGCAGTTAGAGACCCTCTGAAGGTGTGCCCTGTGAGCTTGGACACATGGAGAAGTGAGACTCAGACGCGCTGGGAGCATGTCGTGATGCATGGGCGACGTTGGTGAAGAGCGCCTGGTCAACGTGTGCACCGAAGGTGAAGCGAGTCTCGGACGCACTGGGAGCGTGTTGTGGTGCACCGCAGGTGTTGGAGAAGAGCACCAGGTCAGCTTATGCATCGGAGGTGGAGTGAGGCTCGGACAAGCAGGGTGCGTGTCGTGGTGCACCACAGGTGCTGGTGAGGAGTGCCTGGTCGGCATTTGCATCAGAAGTGGAGTAAGTCTCGGACACGAAAGGTGCGTGTCGTGGTGCACAGGAGGCATTGGTGAGGAGCGCCTGGTCAATGTGTGTATGGAAGTGGAGTGAGTCTTGGACACACAGTGTGCGTGTCGGGGTGCACCGGAGGCACTGGTGAAGAGCGCCTGCTTATCGAATGCAGTGAGGCTCGGACACGGTGAGCGTGTCATGGTGCAGCCGAAGGTGTTGGTGAAGAGCATCTGGATATCGGGGCACCGGAGTTGGAGTAAGTCTCAGTGAAGCAGTGTGCGTACTTTGGTACAACCTGGGACTGGGACTGATCGGCTAATCATCGTGTGCACCAGAAGAAACTGAGTCTCTACGGAGCGGTGTCCGTTTCTTGGTGTCAGCTGAGACCGCAGGAAGGAGTGCCTGGTGAACGTGCACTCGGAGTCGACGTGAAGTCCCATCAGCTTTGTGTGTGTGACTTCATGCCAGAGGAGACGCGGAGGGTGCTGTGGTGAACGTGAACCCGGAGAAATGTAATTTCAGGGGCATGGGGTATGTGTGCCCTGCGGACACCTGAGACATTCCTAACAGTCACAGACCAGCAGCCCTGGAGGAGCTGAGCTGCCTGGCTGAGCCGCAGAGTCCCATTGAGAAAGTTCTGCATGGAAGGCCCAGTTCACTGAAGCAGGAGAGGGGGTCGCGCCCCCAGGTAACATGGATCACTACCTGGGTGGGGTGCGGGCTCGGAGGGACACTCCCTCGGCCTCTCAGTCCTTCTGGTGATGTGAGCCTTTCCTTTGAATCAAAGTGATGCCTGTACGAGCCATTGGAGGGGCAGTACTGGGGCCAGAGTGAGAAGCTGCACTTTATGTCATTCTGGATAATTGTGGGGGCAGCTGTTATCAAAGAGGCTGATTGTCGTAATACACATTGCCAATATTGCTGCTCACAAACTGCTGGACTGTCTTATGATGCCTGACATTATTTCTGCATAACGAAGTAGACGATTGTAGCACTATGCATTGCAATATTTCTCCATTGCAAAGTACAAGATTGCAGCAGCCCGCATTGCATTATTTCTTCATTGCAAAGTACATGATTGTAGCTATGCATTGCATTATTCCTTAATTGCCAAGCACATGATTGCAGCGGCGCGCATTGCATTATTTCTTAGTTGCAAAGTACGTGATTGGGGAGTGACGCATTGCATAATTCCTTCATTGCGCAGTGCATGATTGTAGAGGTACGCATTGCATTATTTCTCCCATTGCAGGGTACCGGGGTGTATCGTTACGCATTGTATTATTTCTCCTTTGCCCAGCACAGGATTGTATTATGACGCAGTGTATTATTGTGTGTTCATTGCAACGTGTGTGATTCTAGCATTGCAACCAGAATAGCATTTTGAAAGCAGTATTTGTGATTTGAATCTATTAGCCAGCCGGAACAAATTTTACCTTTTATGATATGTTCACTTTTGTATCGTGTGGTCTGATCGTATATCTTTTTTATATACATTTTAATTTAATCAAACTTGTGTGGAGTCCTTTTGTGGTGTCACCAGTGGGTTGCTGTGGGTATGGTTGCAAATAATATACAACAAATACAAAGAAACCTGGGGGTCTGAAATAGCAAAAGAGACAAGTGTACTCAAGAGACCGTACAGATTATTAAGTCATCAAAGTACTAGTTGGAATAACTAAATGGTCTTTTTATAGAGTTTATTAATCCAACGCATGTGACCACCAGCAAAGGTAGGTGAGACCCAAGATCCAGAGATGGATTACCATCAAAATCTTGTTGGTGATCTTATTTTCTCATCTGGTCATCCACAGGGCTGGACTGGGGTGTCTCTAGATCATTGAGACTACTTCCAGATCCGCCTGGCAGGACTGGGGTCAAGCCCACAATCGCTTGTTGACCATGCGTGGGATCACCAAATGGGACCAAGTGCAGAGCAAAGGGTGAAAGTGTAGGGAAAAATGAAGTTAAAATAGAATAGAGAACTCACAGTAAGGAAACTTTAATAGCTGTAAGCCTCTTTCAGTTTAAAAACCAGAACAGCGCAAAAACGCATTATAAACAAATGACTACTTAGGGGCCGACATGTTTCTGCCAAATAGGGAAAATACTCCCTTGGCTTTCCTCAGTGCCTCTGTTCTTAGAAAAACTTTTGCTACTGCTAGTGCAAACCACAGTCAAAATAATAAAGAAATCAAATACAGTGACATCTTAAAGGATATATATTCCTATTCCTCCATGTCAGCTGGTGTATAAATCACCCTTCTTGACAGGGGAAAATGCCTCACCTCACCTGGACCAAGCTCAGAGTAAGGGAGGCCACGCTCTCTCCGTCGTTGCCCCGAACTATATCTGATGTTCACTTTTGTATTGTGTGGTCTGATCGTATATCTTTTTTATATACATTTTAATTTAATCAAACTTGAGTGTAGTCCTTTTGTGGTGTCACCAGTGGGTTGCTGTGGGTATTGTTGCAAATAATATACACTCAGACCTTGTAGATAGGCCTGGCTGCTAGTGCCAAGCTGCTAAGGGGGTGAGCAGGGCTATGTCAAACGGTGTATTTACTTGACCTAATGTTGAGTGGGGAGTCTGGCTTCAAACAATAGGTTTTCACAATTTGCAAGCAATTACACATTTGTTGAATGTATGTTAAAAAATTGGAATATTATTCCTAACCCCTGTTAGTCCAAATATTATGTGATAAATACATTATAAGACTTTTGTGAAATTAATCGACTAACGAGATCAATAAGCTTTACAATTTCAGGAGGACAGTAAGAATTCCCCATAGTCTTAGTTCCAAAAATTAACACTTTCAATCATCAAGTTTAAAGAGAGAAGTAGTAGTCACTAAGAGAAGTAGACAGTATCTCAAGGATTCTACGTGTATTAATAAACCATAATTAATAAATATATAACAAATTACTGAGCTGCTTTTGGGTCCCGCATGAGGTATGGTAGATGGATTATCTCACTTCACTCTTCCATTGCGTGTAAAATTCAAAAAGGTTTGTTAGCAGGGATTAAAAGGCTGTAAATACGTAATACAGATACAGATATAACCCTTAAATTATATAAAATGAGTAGTAACAGTCTTAACATTGTTCTTTCAGAATAGAGTGATGATTATATAACTAAGCTAAAACAAGTTACTAAATATTTTATCATAAAATAATATTCATTCCATAATTCTGATTATTTTTGCACAATAAATTAATTTTAAATAAATCTATGCATTTTTCAGACAATATATATATATATATATATATATATATATACAATCACCTTCCTCCTTAGTACAGGAATGAGACTGATTTCTGAGTATAATACTGTAGCATACAAAAATGTATGTAGGGTCATTCACAATCATTGTGTAAACATATTATTATCTGAATTTGACTCACAGTGGTCTTTATATTGAATTAATAATACCCTGTATACATGTTAAGATCGCCGCCATAATATTATACTGAGAAATCAGTCTCATTCAACAGTCCCCTTTCTCTGCTTTCTTTTTACAGTTTAAATGGCTGAAATGAATTGCAAATGTCAAGAGCGTGATCAAGGCAAAAGCTGAAACACGTTTTTTGGAGCCATTAAAATGTTGATGCACCGCATCTGGGCGTCTGAGCTTGTGTTCGTGTACTAAGGAGGAAGGTGATTGCCACTGTGGGGTTACCGGCACCCCATGCTCGGACCGCCCCAATAGACAGCCTTTACCGAGCTGGGATGATTTTCATTGTGTTATTTGGAAAAGAGAGGCTAACCCCATATCGGACTGAGTGGCGCGAACATTTGAATGTACCGCTGTGTGTGGAGGCGTACCTATTTGGAATATAACACCACAGATAAAAACCGGGAACATGGTGAACAAATGCCAGCCGCTTGAGGATTAAATGAGAAGGGTAACAGTGTGCTGAAAGCCGGACGGTAATGTTTTGTGCTCGGCCAAAGATTGCAAGCTGCGAGGCGGCGTCTGTTGTAACTGCCGATCAGCCGAGTGGTCCAGGGTGAGTGTGTAGCCGTGCCGGGTTTTCGCATAACTATTACACTGCTCCCAATAGTTTGAATGGGTGAGGAGCTGGCACAAGTACATAGAAGACCTTTACTCGATGCTAGCACAGATAAGCTGCTTGTTGAATTCTCTTTTTAAATGATGGTTGCAGCTCTTGAAGCAAAAAGGAAAGCAATGGCAAACAAGTTATTTTTTACACAAACGGGTGTAAATGGTATTGCGAGCAATCAAACGCAAAGCATCACTGGAGAAATAAAAGTACAGAATCTGTACAGTCAAATTGAGAAACTCCACCATAAAGAATTAGCAAAGTGGTGGGAAGCAGAGTCGCTGCAAAGATATATTGATGTTGGGAGAGTACCTAGAGGTCTGCACATTTTTTACAATCCCTACTTATGAAGATCCAGACCCTGAAATGTTGGATGAGTGGTCCAAGATTTCCGCAGCGTGCTCTATAACAGTCAGTCAGTGAAAAGCTTTTATTATAGCCTTGTAGCCCGCCGTAGAGGGCTATACCGTCTATTAAAGGCCCTCTCCAGCGTTAAAGGCCCCGAGCCAAAGGCGAGGGCCTTTAACAAGGGAGAGGGACTTTAATAGCGGTATATCCCATCTACGAAGGGCTATAAGGCTATTAGAACATTCTGTCACTAGAGAACAGAATGTTCTAACAATAAAAACAAAGCCTTTTGGGAACGTGAGGGGATTGGAAACCCCTCAGGATGCCTGAACCCTTTGTTCACAGCCAGAGCTGTGAACAAAGAAACATTGGAATGTTGGAGCTCCAGCTTTATACCAGCCATTTTTAGCCCAGAGCACTCCATTGTTTTCAATGGAGCTCCCAACATTCCAATGTTCTAATATCGGTTAAAAACCATAAAAAGACATATTTACACATTTACAAGTAAAAGTAGAAGTATTTAAAAAAAAATACAATACAGTTTTAGGAAAATACTAAAGTCATACAAAAGTTAAAAAGATTAAGGAGATACTGAGATAAAAAGCTCTACATACAGTACATACTCGCGATGAAAGATCCCAAACAGTTTGTTGAAGAAAAGGAACATCATGAGCTACGATGTTCTTACAACTACAGGAACGGTGGATAATAGTCTTGCAGTTTTTAATATTGCACACCTTGAGAACCACATGGACAGAAGAAAGCTTGTGGTTGCAAACACTGTCAGGGGGGGTGGTATGATATTTGAGAATTCTGAAAACCTACCTGTAGTCCCTTAGACCCCTGGACTTGCAGAATTGAATGATCCATTTGGCTCTTGCCCTTGTATACGAGGGGCAGAGGAGCAGAACGTGAAGATCTTTTTCTCTGCTACCTGCACACCCTGGGCAGGAACTCGCTGAGTGTGGGGCATTTGACCACTTATGTGTAACGCCCCCAAGGGGCAATGAGCCGTGTCTAACTGGATGTAAAATTTCTTGGCTAAGGGGGGCTGGATATCATCCAAAAATTTCTCAAAGTTATGATGAACCTTGGTATCAAGGAAGGAGTTAGTCAGCCTACCCATGGAAGGATGTAATGATATAAGATCCATGCGGTGGCGCTTTAATGCCAGACTCAAAGATTTCTTGGAAAGCAAAACACAAGCCTTCTCGGGGGACGACCACATGTCCCCCATGCCGAGAGCCTGGGAGAGGTGCTTGATGTGTTTTAACCATGGGATCTTCCCTGCGCCCCCTCTGGACAAAAGATCCCCCAGATCCTCCCTATAGCTCGCAAGCTCTGGGTGGACTAGAGTCGTCTCCAGTACAATAGGGGACGATTCAGAATAATCTCCTAGATGGGCACCAAACCTAGATCCATCCTTAGGGGGGTTAGGGGGTACTCCGGGGAAGTTTCAAAAGGTGCCTGATGAAGCTATTCTCAGTGAGGGATAGCGATGCAGCACTGACATGACCCCATAAGTCCGCACCATACACGCGCCCCCTCTCGCCTGGGCTTTGTAGATTTCCACAGGCGGACTCAACAATTTAAGAGAGGTCTCGTTAAAAACCTTTAAGATACCTCCAGAGGATTGGGCCAACTTCAGGTTGGCCTTAGCCGCGTGAGATCCCCAGTCCATCTATCATTTAGGGTAAACCCCAAATAATCGAAAGTGGACACTCGATTCAGCACCATTCCATCCAGGGGGGGATGAGGGCAATTAGATTGTTTGGTGTTATAGACCATATACTTGGTTTCAGAGAGGTTAATCTCTAGACTCCTCAGACTGCAAAAGCGACAGAAAGCCTCTAATGTGCGCTGTATACCCCCAAATGACTTTGACAATAAGAGGGTATCATTGGCGAACATTAGGGCTGGTATTTTACACCCAACTAGGCTAGGGGAGTTGAGATCTTGCGCTCCCAGTAAGTGTGCAATCAACCCATTAAGGAATAGGGAGAAGAGCGTGGGGGCAAGCACACAGCCCTGCCTCACTCCCTTTTCCACCGGGAAAGGAGCCGACAATTCCCCACCCCTCCCATACCTCACCCTTGTGTACGAGCCCTGATGCAAGCTTTTAAATAAATCGCACAGATAGGGCGGAGCACCCTTCTCAAGTAACATTGTCCAAAGCTTGTCCCTCTGCACCAGGTCAAATGCGGACAGAAGGTCCGCAAAAATCAAGTACAGACTACCTGCCCCCAAGGTGACTGTCTTCCAGTATACCAACTGTAATCTAAACAGTTGGTCGATCGTAGACACCTTTGCCCAAAAGCATGCTTGAAGGGAGGTTAGGATGTGATGGTCGTCCATCCAACTCTGCAACCTAGTTAAGAGGACACAGGCAAATAGTTTCTGGAGGACGTCGATCAAACTAATGGGGCGGTAGTTGGCCGGTTCCAGAGGAGAAGCTTTTTTGTGTATGGGTATGATTTCTGCACCCAGCCAAGTTGGGGGGGAATATTCAAACCCAATAATATGGCGTTGAAGTAGACACAGATGTAAGGGGCCCAAACCCTCTGCTCGCTCAGGTATAAATCACCAAGGATCCTATCTAGACCCGGTGCTTTCCCCGGGGTCAAGCTTCCAAGAGCCACCTGGACTTCGAGGAGAGTGCAGGGGTGGCAGTCAAGATCTAAACCCTCCAGGTGAGCTGGTTCGGATACACTTATTTGGGTGGCTGTATCTACTAAAGAATTCGAAACTCTAAGTGAGTAGGGGGGCTTAAAATGATCCAGCCAAACCTCTTCACTAAGATTAGGGGTGATAGCGGACGTCCCTACAGCCGACCCCCCACGAACCAAGTTCCAAAAGAACCTGTAATCTCGGGTATCCAGTGCCACTCTGATACTTTCCCATCTATCAGCCTCCCATTCGGACCTGGCCTCCCTGGTCAGTCTTTTATAAATTTGTCCAGCGTTTCTGATGCTTGCCTGGGACCCCGATTTCACCTCCTTTATCAAGGTATTTTTAGCCGTCCTACAGCTTTTGTTGAACCAGTGGTCATGCTTGAGTACCCTTGGTCTACCAGTCTTAGTGGTGTAGAAATAGTCAGTCAATGAGATGAGAAGCCTGTTATGGATCCGCTGCAAGGCCTGAGGGTGCGAGAGATCGCGATTGCAACTCAAGAGGTCACTAACCTCTGCTAAAGCGCATACTACATAATTGTATATCAAAGCTAACTTATCGGGAACGAGCGCGACCTTCACCCACCTAATGCGTCTGCCGCCCACCGCTTGAACCAGGTTGGGATTAGTGGTGGTCTACTCCCCTCCCAGTTCTTTTTGGTGACCCAATGTATTAGATAATTCTAGTGACAGTAAATTATGGTCACTATCTACCCTTGGGATTACAGAAAAGGCTCTCGCTCGGGCCCAGAATTCCACATTAACCAAGATATATCAATAGTCGTACTTTTCCCTGGTCTGTTGAAGGTACATGAACTCGGGATATCTGGGAGGAGTCTGTCATTGCAGGCCCTAAGGGAGTGGGTTACGATCAACTTGTTAATGCGAGGGCCAAGGGCAGTAGGCGCTTTTCCGGGTACATAGAACATTCCGGAATATGCCAGATATCGTCCTCTTCTGTGGTTAAGGAGGGAATCCCCATGAGGGGTTCAAAGTGGCAATTGAGGTCCGCAACAATACTTTTGTGGTAAGACAAGGGTAAAGAAAGTAGAAGCGCCAGTAGAGCCTTTAGGATGGATAAACTGAACTCGGACAAGACGGAGGTCCTCATCCTGGGCTCCTCACCCTCCGCCTGGGACGACTCCTGGTGGCCTCCCGCCCTGGGCACCGTACCCAAACCGACAGACCATGCACGAAACCTGGGCTTCATCCTGGACTCCTCCCTCTCCATGACCAGGCAAGTCAACAACGTCTCCTCGGCGTGCTTCAACATCCTACGCATGCTACGGAAGATCTTCTGGTGGATCCCCACCGAGACCAGGAAGACCGTCACCCAGGCCCTCGTCACCAGCCGACTGGACTACGGCAACGCCCTCTACGCCGGTACCACCGCCAAGCTCCAGAAGAGACTCCAGCGGATCCAGAACGCCTCAGCCAGACTCATCCTCGACATCCCACGAACCAGCCACATCTCCGGACATCTGAGAGACCTTCACTGGCTCCCCGTCAACAAAAGAATCACCTTCCGCCTCCTCACCCACGCACACAAAGCCCTACACGACCAAGGTCCGAGCTACCTCAACAGCCGAGTCAACTTCTACGCTCCCAAACGCCACCTCCGATCAGCCAACCACGCCCTCGCCGCCGTCCCCCGCATCCGAAGAGCGACTACAGGAGGAAGGTCCTTCTCCTACCTGGCCGCCAAGACCTGGAACTCCCTCCCGACCGACCTGCGCCTGACCCAAGACCACCTCTCCTTCAGGAAGAAGCTGAAGACCTGGCTGTTCGAGCAGTAGCGGCACTCCCCCCCCCCCCCCCCCCCCCAGCGCCTTGAGACCCTACGGGTATGTAGCGCGCTTCATAAGTGTCACTGATTGATTGATTGATAAACACTGCTGGTGGGGGTGGGGGCGTAGATAGATGTTAATCACTGCCAGTACCATACCATCCTTGAATGTGAGTATAATACAAAGGATGTCCGGGCAGAGGGAGTCAATTACCTTGACCGAGCACCCCAGGTGCACTGCCACCCAAGTACTCAACCCCCCCGAAGGTCTTCCCCTAGGCCCCTGCAGGGATGGTGTATGATAGTATGCAAATCCAACCCTAACAGGAGCAGACAGGAGCCAGGTCTCTTGAAACAGACAGAGATCGTATCCGTCCATCAGCTCTCCCCACTCCGGGTTATGCAGCTTCGCTCCCAGCCCGGCTACATTCCAGGACCCAATCAAGGAGCTACGAAACACCACTGGAACTGGGGTGTCCTCAGAGGGTTGCAACACACTGGGAGGTATAGGTGCTATGCGTGTATATGTATCCGACTCCCGTCCACCTCTCATGAGGCCAGAATTGTGGGATAATTGTAGGGGCAATGTGCGGGCGCCTTCGAACTGAGCACCAGTATTGGGAGCCCAGCCTCAATACTTAAACCCCCCATAAAATGGGTCCTAGGTAAGTTCAGCACCATTCTGTCTGCGCCCAGGGGCGATGGTAGTCAATCCACATTGCTCAAAGCCCTATATCTAATACCCACTGGAATGTTATACTCAAGTTTGTGACCATCATAGAAGGAGTAGATTTGTTCCGGCCTGGTTGGTGCCAGAATTCGTGGATAGAAGTAGCCCAGGTGGCAAGTGTTTATTGCACCCTCAGACACAGGCCCTCCACTACCCAGTATGTGTTTAACCACTCCAGGATCCCTAAAATTGATAATTACACAGTCGCCACCAATGTCTTTGGGTCTGGTCCCTAACCAGCTGACTCTTCGTGCGAATAAAATCTCCCCGCGGCCGGATGCCATTAGGGGTCTATGCCTGTTTAGCCCGAAGATGATTTTATCCTTTAGCTTGGGAAAGGTTTCACCATGAGCACTGGCCAGGGGGGGAACTCCCGTAAGCACCACCACGTACGGAGATGCTTCTGGGGGTAACTGAGGGCAGGGAGGAGATTTTTTAGGACCATTTTCATGGGGTTTCGGAGGAGAGTTAAGATGAGATCTACTTGAGTCTGGGTTAAGCATGGGCGAATTTTGCGAATCTCGCGTTCGCGAATTTTGCGGATTTGCGAACTCGCAATCCGCAAAATCCGCGAATTCTCGCGAATTTGCGGATTTGCGAACTCGCAATCCGCAAAATCCGCGAATTCTCGCGAATTTGCGGATTTTTTTTGTGTTCGTGCGGGTTTCTGCCAGTTTGCGAGGGTTTTTGTACAATTTCGCAAACGTGAACTTACCTGTCGGGTCGCAAGTTTTGCGAACTTGTTGTTTCTACGTGTCCAGCCTGTTTGGGACACTCTTCTTCATCACTGCCACCTTCTGTCACCACTGCCACTCTCTGGTTCACCCATGCCACCCTCTGGCTCACCCATGCCACCCTCTGTTTCATCACAGCACCCTCTGGTTGTCCAGTGTACATTATTGTGGCAAAGCAAAGCACACCTTCCCTGCCTCAAGTGACCTGAATTAATTTGGGGCTGATTAATGTGTCACAGAATATTTTTTTAGCTGGCACCTGCTTCCTTAGTGCTTCCTGATTAGTGATCTTTTGCACTTGCTAAGTGCTTTCATTGTTGCAAAATTAGTTACAACACCTGCCCTGCCCCAACTGACAATAATGAATTAGGGGCTGATTAATGTGTCACTGGATTTGAACTTCCGGCCTGGCTCCTGCTTGTCTCCCTTAGCTGTAATTCAGGACCTTTGTGGCATATGTGTAACTATTCTGAGGGTCAGAGCAGGGTCACATAATAGTTGCAAGTAGGCAACTGAACTCTGGAGGGGCCCCTCAGGAAGCACTACAGGAAATGGCTACTAATGATGAGCTTGAACTTTTGAACCTGGTAAGTAGTTTCAGTTTTGCTAAGATCGTATTTCTGCAATTTAGCGCTTATTCGCGGGGCGCGAAGTTGAACTGGGAAGCCGCGAACTCACGCGAACAGTGTGAGCAAGCCATAAAATCCGCTGCTCGCGGATTTGCGGATTTTGCGGGAAATTCGCGAATCTCGCGGATTGCGAATTTACCGAAAATCCGCAAAATCCGCGAGCGGAACGGATTTTCCGCCCATACTTAGTCTGGGTGGTGATTTCCAGGTATTATCGGGGTGGAGAGGTAGCCGCACGATGTCGGGCCGGGTACAGCTGTTAGCACATTAGGGCAATTAGATAGACTAGGCCTAGTTGAGGCTATAGTTGGTTTCTGGGTAATTGCAGGAGCCAAAGCATGTGCAGATTTAACGGGGCGAGTACTTTCCCCTGGATATATGCCTATAGGGGCTTTCGGGGTGGGACCGGAACCCTCCTCAGTGACAGAGTTCCCCAAGGGGCTAATTGGCTGGGCTCTCCCTAAACCTTTATTATTATTCAAAGAGGCTAATCTATCAATCCTGGAGGACAAGGATTTAAAGTGAGAGGTGATGAGCTGTTCCATGTGGGCCTGGAGATCGATTAATAGGTGAATAGCCCACACAAGTGGTCCAATGGGGAGAGTCTGTGGGCAATCGGGTATAGGAGCTAATATTTTAGCTTGTTTTTTTGCGAGTTTCAACTTCTTACGTCGAAGGTTGGGATTTAGGGACCTTTGTGCCTACTGGGTGTGGAGGGGACAGGGGACCTCTGTCGAGACAATCACTTCCGGCACCATCTGAGCATAAGGTAGCTCAGCGAAGGAGGACGTAAAAAAAGAAGTGAATTCAGTGGGGTTAACTGAAAGTGCTGTGAAATCTCCTATGGACTGAGGGGGGCCATAGCAGGGGTAAGTGAGAGTCGCCTTTCAGTGTTTTCAATAGCCGTTGCCACTACTCCTATTGTTTTTTGGAGCATTTTATTGATGGCTGTAAGGCTCAGGAGTGGTTGGGATGTGGCTGCTAAATGTCTGGTCATAGGGCGGGAGGTAGTTGGTTTATTATTTTTTCCCATACTGCTCATCAAGGAGCTAAGAGTGCGTATCCCCACTAAACACAAGTTTTTAAGAACAGATTAAACTAAGCCTTTTAACACAAAAACAGGATAAAAGATAATATACAAGTCAGCCCCTCTACCGAAGCTTCTCGTAGGAGCAAAATCGTGTCGGGGCAAGCTTTGACTGATTTAAAAAAAGGTGACAAAGTTACCACATCACAGATGTCTCATACCACAGGTAGTCTCTTCCTGGAGAACTTAGAGGGGTGGCCCAGCCCAGCCTCCTGCAGCCCCTGACGGCCACAAACGGCCCGCCCTTTGCCAGGCTCAGCCCGGCGTGTCCCGCGCGCGTCCCGCAGGTGTCCCACAATGTGTGGTGGCGGGTGCGCTTTTAGGGCTGGAGCCTGCGCACAACTGATGTTGCTCCCCTGGAGGCTGCTGGGAGTTGTAGGCGGCCATGGTCATGACTGCGATGCCGTTCCCCTGACGGCGATGGATTTGCTAATGTAGCCATTCCCCTCACGGCGCTGGCGCTGGTGATGGTATGGTAGCCGTTCACCTCACGACGCGACAGAGCAGGGCCCAAGAACTGCTGTTATCCTCACGGCGTTGTGGTGAGTCAAAGAGTGCGTCCCGCGATACGTGGTGGCGGGCTCGCTTTCAGGGCTGGAGCAGGCGCACAACTGACGTTGCTCCCCTGGAAGCTGCTGGGAGTTGTAGGCGGCAGTGATCATAGCGGCGATGCCGTTCCCCTGACGATGCTGGATTTGCTAATGTAGCCGTTCCCCTCACGGCGTGACAGAGCGGGGCCCAAGAGCTGCCGTTCCCCTCACGACGTTGTGGTGAGTCAAAGAGCGCGTCCCGCGATGCGTTGGGGCGGGCGCGCTTTCAGGGCTGGAGCCGGCGCACAACTGACGTTACTCCCCTGGAGGCTGCTGGGAGTTGTAGGCGGCAGTGGTTTGGCTGCGATGGCGTTCCCCTGGCAGCGCTGGATTTGCTAATGTAGCCGTTTCCCTCACGGCGCAGGCACTGGTGATGGTATGGAAGCCGTTCACCTCACGGCGCAACAGAGCGAGGCCCAAGAACTGCCGTTCCCCTCACGGCGTTGTGGTGCTCTATAACAATGATGCGCATTTTGGTGAATTGTGCCTTGAAAGACAGGAGTAAGTTATTGGTTCAAATTGATTCTGTCCTGGCTGGCATTGAGAAATTGGTAATGAAGGAGGCATTAGAAGAATATGTGAAGAATCTCTCAATCCGCATTAGCAAACTGAAGGAAGAGATAACAGCAAAGAAACAGCGCAAGTTTCCGAGAGACCTATCAATCAGGGTGCACTCTAATGTTCCATTAGAAATATGATCACCTTTTTGATGAAGAAGGGAAGGAAGCAATACAAATCACAACTGGGCCAAGAAGTGTGGAAGTAAGCGAAAGCGATGCATCAGATGGCAGTTTGTCAGATGCATCTGATCTACTTTGAATCTCGCAAGTAGAGAAGTTCATCAAAGTAAAGGTGGGAAATTTTTACGGCAATTCCAAATGATGAAACAGGGGAGGACAGAACAGCTTCAAGAGCAAAGTGCTCAGAGAGGCAGAGGGTGCGGAGGCAGAGACAAAACGTGCGGAACAAACAAACCAAAAAGAGGAGGAAGAGCTGACGACAAAATGCCTGTGGGAATGGAAACAAGGGGCAGGAAGGCTCAACCATGACTGTAGTAAACTTATCCCAACGCATATTAACGGAGGAGAAAGAACTACTGACTTTAGGTTTGTCATTTTGTCCTTCCAGCAATTCTAATTCTTCACAGACTAGAATTGATTTGTTTTATTTTTCATGCAAACTAAAACTAAAGAAGTAGTTTGATACACAACATCATACAAGGAGGGAGGGGTGGAAATGCCATCATTAAACAGTGTAAATATTGGAGACATTGATACCCTACACACCTTGGTAACCTTAGAAAACGATGTTGGTATTACAGGAAATGTAAATCTGAATCACAGTGATCAGGATGTGGAACTAAATATTAACCTGGGTAGCAAATTCAAACCTAAATCAGAGTTCCTACCAAATATCCAATGTGATGCGATCAAAGTATTTGAGAGAGGTGTTTTAAGTGATTTAAAAAGTATCAGATACAACAAAACTCCTTTTCATAATAAAAATCTCAAATATGAGCAAGTACTTGCTTTAGAGAATTTGAAAACTGACAATTCAATAGTCATACGCCAGTCTGACAAAGGCGGAAGTGTTGTGGTCCTTGTCAAACAGAAATACATGTCAGAAGAGCTAAGACAATTGAATGATGTGAATTATTATTGCACCTCTAATAGAGTGGAATCTATGAAATCGAACAAACTTTATGGTGACATGCTGATTGAATGGAGGGAAAGGGGAGTATAGGAGTGAAAGGAGTACAATTATTTGAAATGCCCACATCCCAAGATCCTAATTCTTTATTTATTACCAAAACTCCACAAAGACCCGGTTAACCCTCCGGGAAGACAAATAGTTTCCTCTATGGGGTCCCTTCTAGAAAACACCTCCAGGTTTATTGACCACTATTTAAGAACGTTTGTGGTAGCATTACCCTCATATCTAAGGGATACTACTCACTTTCTATCATTCATCGATGGGATCCACTGGTTGGAGCATCACACCTTGGTGACCTTAGATGTGAGTAGCTTTTACTTATACACAAGTATCCAACATCAGCTGGGATTGCAGGCAATCAGGCACTTTTTCAAAAGACAGACAATTTCTTTATTACACCATTCTGAGATGATTGTCAATATGATAGAGTTTTATTTAACAAATATTTTTAATTTTTAATGATGTCATCTACAGGCAGTCACAGGGCACGGCCATGGGCACCTGCTTCGCCCCAGCTATGCTAATTTGTTCATGGGTTGGTGGGAGGAGCAGGTGGCCCAACAGCTGGAAGAATTTGAAAACAATGTTGCCCTGTGGCTGCGTTTTATTCATGACATTTTTTTCATTTGGGAAGGTGATCAAGAATCAGCTAGGAGATTTATTGAAAAACTGAATGACAATCCATATAATCTTACATTTACTGGACACATCAGTAAGAATAACATTGAATTTCTAGATGTGAAGTGAAAGATCAGACTATGCAGACTAAACTATTTCGATAGAAATCTTCAGGGAACAGCATACTGAGGGCATCTAGTGCTCATCCCCGTAAACAGGTTTACAGTATCCCCTACGGGGAACTGCTAAGGCTGAAACAGAATTGTAGCTCAGAGGCAAAATATACATCTGAAAAGTAAATCATGTGTGATCGCTTTATTGAGAGGGGATATGGCCATATAGCCATAACGTCATATCTCAGGCATGTAGAAGAATTAGAAATGAACTGTTACATCCAGCTAGGCTAGAAACTGAGGCTGAAACCTTAAGGTTCAATACCACCTTCTCAGGCCAGGCACATGACTTGCGGAGAATACTTAACAAACATTGGCATGTCTTACTAACAGATGGAAATCTTAAAAAACATTTGACCCCTAACCCCCAGATTACGTTCAAGGAGAGCCGCTCCTTGCGGGATGAGCTCAGTAAGAATTTGATAACCAGTAAAATCAAACCAGGAGGGATCGGACGGCCTGGCTTTCGCTGTTGTAAAAATTGCAAAGCGTGTAGCAACAGCTCAGATTGCACTTAACTTGAGTTAGCTGGTTCTCAAAGGGAATTTTAGATAAGAAAATCTGTTACGTGTAATACTGTTTGCTGTGTGTATGCTTTGATTTGCCCCTGCAAAAAACTGTACATTGGCAGCACTATTCATCGTGCTAAAAAAAGAGTGTTGGATGTCCGAGCCATATGGCACAACAATAGACAGTACCCAGTGGCTAGACACTTTTTGATCACCACCTACAGGATGAAAAGTTAATTAGGATGGTGGTGATAGATGCTTTACCTGAGAATACGAGGGGAGGTAATCGCGAATTAATACTGAGAAAACTTGAGTCCAAAAACATTATTGATTTTGAAACAACGACGCGCAAAGGTTTAAATTCAAGTAAATAATTGGCTGTTTATTTACAAAATTAATGCTTATGTATATAACTTGAAACTGTTGAAGCCGATCTTTCTTTTTGAATAGGATTTTCATTTATTTTATCTTATTTTTTCAGGGATGTGATACTGTTGTTGTTGAAAATTCCTGGCAGCCAACTTCTTGAGCATATTAGAAGTCGAACTTATGGAAAGGGGCGACCACTCGGTCCCCCCGAACGTATGGTAGGGGGCCCGGATCCTCCCAGGAAACCATTTTGTGCGGGGGGCGTGTCACGGCTGGTATGCCCGAAGCGGCGTAGCCGGGGCGCGCCTTTTCCCGCCCAAGAAGGGTTGTCCTAGACACCTACACCATTGGCCACGCCCCGTAGGCGTACCGGAGGAGGGTACACGCCCTCCCGAAGAGGAATAAAAGGAGCAGCAATCCGAAGAAGCATCCTCTTGTTCCTGTGCTAGGAAGCTGCACCCCTCGTTGCACGTGAGCCCTCGACGGAACAAGGAGCAATTTTGCGTTTCTCTTTCAGAACTTCGAGCCTAAGGGTCCAGGACCGTGTTGAGCAACAAGGATCGGATATCCGTTGAACGATGCCTGGCAAGAAGGCCGTAAAGAAGTCTGGGACTGACCAGATGCTTCGAATGCTGATAAAGGATATGGCAAGTATGAAGAAGCAGATGGCGGCGATGAATAATACGGGTAGACCGAAGAAGGTTATAGGCCCTGCATTGCCGGGCGTTGTCCCTGCGGGGCGGGGTAGAAGGGACAGGAATAGGGCGGCAGGGGGGGAGGTCCCGGTTCCCGAGGTACCCCCGGCAAGCCCGGTCATTCCAGTAGAGGCCCCGGTACCGGTCCCAGACGCGGGTCAACCGATTCCGGTTGTTGTTACGCCCGCCAGCGAGGAGGACATGCCTCCTGAGTTGGCCGCCCAGTTGGCCGCATGGCTTGGTAAAAAGACAGGGGGTGCTACGGCACCGACAGACACGGCCGAAGAGGCCAAGTTACTAATACAGCAGTTGCGGCAGTCGCGAGATGCCGCGAAGGCGAATCTCCCTTGTGTCCCCCCACAGGTGACCCCAGGAGGACCAGCAGTTGGTGTGGAAAAAACGGCGGGAACAGCAATCGAGCCGGGTAAGCATGCATTGCCAATGGCAAGGGAGGGGTCTTTGCCCTCAAGACGGGAGAAGGTGGTCCAGCATATACCGCTGGCCACGAAAGAGTTGATCTGGGCCGATAAGTACGTTAATATGTTTTCCCTGTTGACCGACCATCGCGAGATGGATTATGTTAAGACACAAAAAGATTTGTGGCACCCGAATGTATGGCGAGCTAAGATGGCGGGATTCAGGGTTGATGAGACAATCTCTAATTGGGCCAGGGCCTTTGCGATGTTTACTGCAATTATTGGGGAGCGTAAGCCCGAGGTTTTGACCGAATTGTCCTGCTACCAGGCACGAATAATGGATTTTTATGAGACATATGAAGGTGATGAATGGATAGGTTATGATATGAAGTTTCGTAAGGCCAAGGAGTTCGATTCATCTCTGACGTGGGATTGTCTCGACTCGATATCTTGGCAGAAACAGCTCCTGCCGGGAGCGACGAAGTCGTCGTCGCTTGGCGGGAATGGGTCCGGGCCTTCCCGCCGTCAGCCTGCGGCGCCCTTTCGAGCGGGCCCCACTGGTGACCACCAACCAAGGAATGGAGGGAATGGGGGTAAGAAAGGGGTCTGTTGGAATTTTAACAGGGGCAAGTGCACGAGACCTCAGGGGACATGTAAGTTCAGGCATGAGTGTGCA
Organism: Lissotriton vulgaris; assembly: GCF_964263255.1. NCBI lineage: Eukaryota > Metazoa > Chordata > Amphibia > Caudata > Salamandridae > Lissotriton > Lissotriton vulgaris. The sequence goes on along the minus strand of NC_141685.1, from coordinate 440,417,715 downwards.
GGTTGCGGAAATTCTTCACACTCCGAGAGTTCGTGTAGAGTCAAGAATGGTGATACAGGGGGTAGAGGGGGGGCCAAACAGGTCTGATGGGGACCATGGTGTACCGCCGCCCAACCCCATTGATATCATGGCAATGATCCCCTGGCTAAACGAATACCCTGATCATGTCTCCGCTGGGGTGTTGAGGAACGGCTTCTTGTATGGTTTCCACATCCCGGCGGGGGATTTTCGTGGGGAGTCACTGTGTAGGAACCAACTGTCGGCTCTGCATAATCCGGCGGTGGTAGAAAAGAAGATTGCAAAGGAGGTTGCCCTTGGCCGGGTTGCTGGTCCATTCAGGCACCCGCCAGTACCTAATTTCATCTGTTCCCCATTGGGAGTAGTCCCCAAGAAAGACCCGGGGGAGTTTAGGCTAATCCATAACTTGTCTGCTCCGAGGGGTCTTTCAGTGAACGATGCAATTGACCCGGGAGTTTGTTCGGTGCGGTACGCATCCTTCGACGATGCCGTCGCCTTGTTGAATCGCCTGGGGCCTGGAGCGCTGATGGCGAAGTCAGATATCGAGTCAGCGTTCCTGTTGCTCCTGGTACACCCACGGGATCAGCGTCTGTTAGGCTTTGTGTTCCAAGGACGTTACTACATGGATAGATGTATGCCAATGGGTTGCTCCATCTCTTGTGCTTATTTTGAGAAATTCAGTTCTTTTCTGCAATGGGCGTTCACCAAGGCCACTGGCCATACCCAGGTTATGCATTACCTAGACGATTTTTTGTTCTTGGGGACAGCCGACGACACACAATGTGCGCAGGCGTTACAAGAATTTTGCACTCTCATGGAGCGATTCGGGGTGCCATTGGCACCAGGTAAGACGGTTGGACCATCTACTTCACTCGAGTTTCTTGGAATTGAGCTCGATTCTGTGGAGGGATGTTTCCGTTTGCCGGTGGGGAAGGTAGCGAAGTTCAGGGCTTCCCTGGAACTGTGCATTAGCAAAGAGAAAGTTACTCTCCATCAGTTACAACAAGCAGTGGGCCAGCTTAACTTTGCCCTCCGAATGATACCAATGGCCCGCCCCTTTTCCCGCTCTATTGCACAAGCCATGGTTGGTCTCAAGGAAGGACACCATCGCACGAGACTGTCAGCAGAAGTTCGCCAGGACATGCGCATATGGTTGGCATTTCTGGCGGATTTCAACGGTCGAGTGGTGTGGAACAAACCGCCAGCGTCCTCGGACGAGCTGGGTTTGTGGACCGATTCGGCGGGGAGCGTGGGATTTGGCGCCATCTTTGGTAATCGATGGTCGGCGCAGACATGGCCGACGTGGTGGCACACCAGCGGTCTCACAGGTAACATTGGGTTTCTCGAGTTGTTCCCCATTTTTGTGGCTTTGATGGCATGGCCGGATGAGTTCAGAGATCGCTCTGTTGTGTTCTGGTCCGACAATATGACTGTTGTTGAATGTATAAATAGTCAGGCAGCACGCTGCAAATGGATATTGAGATTACTGAAGGTAATTGTACTCCTGTGCATGAGATTGACCGTACAATTCAGGGCGAAGCATGTGCCGGGTGTACTGAACCAGGCGGCTGATGCACTCTCTCGTTCACACATGCAGGCTTTCAGGGGTTATCTACGTTCCGCGGACCTAGCGGCGGCTCAATTTCCCGAAGCACTCTGGCTACTCGGTGCCCCGGATTACAAGACCTCGTGGCAGCAAGCTTAGCCCCCAGGACAAGGAAGGCATACGAAGGAGCGTTTCGTTCCTATTGTGCATTTTTGGGTCCGGCAGGGGGGGTCAAGTGGGGGCAGGAGGAGTGTGTCTTGAATTTTCTTATAGTACTGCACAGGGCAGGCCGATCAGCGGCAACAGCCAATAGGCACCGAGCCGCCATTTCATTCATGGCGCAGGCACATGGCATCAAGGACCCCACAGCATCCTTTTTGGTAAAGAAGGCCCTTCGTGGCTGGCAACGCCTTGAGGGTTGTAAAGTAGACGAAAGGCGCCCGATTGGGTTAGAAAGGTTGTCCCTGCTGATGTCGATACTCCCCACGACATGTTCCTCCCAGTTTGAAGCAGTGCTGTTCCGGGCCGCTTTCGCATTAGCGTTCCATGGGGCCATGCAGGTGAGCGAGCTGGTAGCACGAAACAAGAAAGATGTAGAGGGAGGGCTGTGTCGGGATCACATTCTGATCAAGGGTGATTCAATGGTGATCACGATAGCCAGGTCTAAGACCGAACAGGGTGCTATGGGAGACAGTGTTGTTGTCCAGCGCATGCGAGGGTCCCCCATGTGCCCGGTGAAGTGCGTTGAGGAATATTTGGCGCAAAGGGCGGATGCATGGGGGGGAAGCTTGCTGAGACACATCGACGCCACCCCACTGACAAGGTTTCAGTTTCAGCGGGTGCTAACGATGGCAATCGCAGCGGCGGTCTTGGACCCGGGCGATTTCGGGACCCATTCCTTTAGGATAGGGGCTGCTACAGAGGCTACAGCCAGGGGTCATAGTGTTGAAAAGGTGAAACAACTGGGGCGATGGTCCTCGAACTGTTATAAAACGTATGTGCGGTTGCACATGTTATGAAGCCACTGTCATGCACTCACGCTTCTTGTCTTTTGTTTGGTTTACAGTTTCGCGAGCATGCTATGCGGGGCGGACTGTGCCGTCGACCCGGCACCTGGGGACCAGCGGTCAGAGATCACCGGCTGAGGAAAAAGTGGTGTGGGTCGTGGGCCACTCATACGTGAGGCGGGCCGGGGACGTATTCAAAGCAGGTGATGTGATTCACGCGGCTGGGGAATACGGGTACAGGGTGACATTCCACGGAAGGGGCGGGCTCTGTATTGACCAGTTTCAATGTTTTGTTGAGGGACTGTTAGGGCGGACAAGGTCACCGCCGTCCGTAATCATAGTACACCTGGGAGGCAATGACTTAGTGACACTCGGTCGGCGAGTACTACTCGAGGGGGTTCCATCTACTGTTAGCTGGCTGGCGAGAAGGATCCCGGGGTGCACGATAGCATGGTCACACATGATTCCCAGGAAGGTGTGGCTGGGGGGCCTCTCTGTGTCAGCGCTGAACAATTCAGTAAAGAAGGTCAATAACAAACTTAGTAGGTTGTTTCGCTCGGCGCAGTTGCACTGTATTCCGCATGGATGTATTCGGGGGGATCACATGTATCTCGAGGATGGGGTCCATTTATCCCGGGAAGGGAATGTCTTACTCATAGGAGATTTCATAGCGTGGTTAAGGGGTTTGTAAAAGCATGACCTTTGGTAGGAGTTTGTGGGGGGGCCGGATAGCCGGTCAACTATCCGGGGTCACCTAAGGGAAGGTGGTCATAGGCCCTTTCCAGGGGAGGAGGTGGCTGCATGCCCCTCCTAAGAATTTCCCAGGGCCAGGATATCCGCGACGGCGGATATGATAAACAGTGTGGGGTGGGAGGGGGGTCCACGCTACCTTCTAGACACCTCACACGAGTCCTCGGACGACCATTAAGATGGCGTCGAGTTAAATAGGGGGCCCCCGCGAAGACAAGGGAAATTGGAGTTGGCACAGAGGTACAGTACTCTGTGCGCCCGCCCTCACACCATGAGGGGGGAGTTCTGGTAGTTGGGATCTGACACCGGTTGCGACCTTGCCGTTGGCCCGTAATGCAAGGATGTACAATTTTAATTTAGAAAAGTATGCATTGGCAGGATGTTAGACTCGGCTAGGAAAACCTTTGTACTAGAGATTTGTTAAGGTTAGCCAATCAACGTGTCTTCATCGTAATGTAATAAATGAAAATTGTACATGATATGAAACTTTTATTTTAATGTTTTAATTTTGTTTCATATTTTAATAAATACGGCCGGGAGGGTAACTCCCTCCCGCCTTCCAAATTTCAGAACTGCGTCCGTCTTCCCATCCTTGGGGATTGTGTTGGGAGGGGGTGACAGGCATCCCGGCCATATTAATTATTTGCCCACTGGGGCGAGATGAGGACGCTATTCACATATGAGTATGAAACATTGTGTTATTTTGTACATTAATTTGTCAAAATGCCCACTTGGGCAGGATTCTTGGGAGACAAAAATGTGTGTAGGGTCATTCACAATCATTGTGTAAAATTGTATTATCTGAATTTGACTCCCAGTGGTCTTTATATAGTATTAATAATACCCTGCATACATGTTAAGATGGCAGCCACAGTATTATACTGAGAAATCAATCTCATTCAACGGTACCTTTCTCTGTTTTCTTTGTACTGTTTAAATGGCTGAAATGAATTGCAAATGTCAAACGCTTGATCAAGGCGAAAGCTGAAACATGTTGTTTTTTGGAGCCAATAAACTTTTTGTGCACCGCATTCGGGCATCTGAGCTTTTGTTCCTGTACTAAGGAGGAAGGTGATTGCAATTGTGGGGTTACTCGCAACCAGTGCTCAGCCTTTACCCAGCCGGGATCATTTTTATTTTATATATATATATAGATATATTCAAACAATTTTAACCTTTAATTTTGCACTATTTTGCACATATTTATTAGAGTCATAGTTTTTTTATACAGGTATTAAATTATATTGTGATTGTATTTTACTCCGAGTGAACTATGTTTTAGCTTGTGTTTATTTATTGCAAATGTTGCACAAAACGCTAAATTAAATACAATGTATACTACGATATTCTGTAGTTCTAATATATGCAGTAACTTTTCTATATCTGTTCAACTTGTAGGCCGTATCACGTGATTTGCAAATGATTGACAGTATACTTCAACCAATGCCTTAGTGATTCACTGTGTCATGTGATCAAGCGCTCTTGGTAGCGCGAAACGCATCATGGCTACTGACTGCACCGAATAAAATTCACCTGCACCAATTTTGTGGTCCGTATCCGCTTCTTTGCCTAGGAAATTCGCTTTCTTCAGGAGATCGGAGTTCTTTATATATATATATATATATATATATATATATATATATATATATATATATATATATATATATATATATATATATATATATATATATATATATATATATATATATATATATATATATATAGTTAGTTGCACTGACTATATATCGCGCACCCGCAATCCACTGCTGATGATGTCACATTTTACATCATTCATGACATGGTCAGTGACATCACTGATGACATCACTGATGACATCTCCAATGACATCACTGATGACATCTCAAATGACATCACTGATGACATCACTGATGACATCTCATTTGACATTACTGATCACATCACTGATGATATCATTCATGTGATAATACGATGAACCTCTTCAGACTCTAATATAACCTTAGATACAATCAGTGTAAACAGACACTCACAGACTGTCACTCATCCATGGAGTTACTCACACACCTAGTCAGTCATGCAAAGAATCAATCACACCTCCATTTCCTCAACTATACAGTTATACAAACTTTACTTATTCAAACATATACTAACACATATTTACTCTCTTATACAATCCCTGATACAAGTTCACAATGATCCATACAGCCACTCACACATTCACTGGCTCTTATGCACAGTTATTTATATATGTCAACTCTCACATGTACTGTGTTTTACATATGTACTTACTTTGACATGTAGCACTGATATATCCATTCACTCACCAATACACTCATGCACACAGTCAACCGCCCATACAGCTGTTTCCACATGCACTTTTGAAACCATACATCTAGTGAATCAACTGCTCACACATCTATGCACAGAGTCATACACCTCCCAGCCACCCACACACACACTCAGTCCCCCATACAAATACTTGGGCAACCAATCAATAACCCATATAGTTACTCATATAGCTACTTATCAACACATGCAACAGTTTACAGAACAACAGACATAATGATGCACAAATTAAGACAGTTTAGTCACTAACCCATGCACTCAGTGAGACACATTTAATCACTCACTCATACAGTCAGTCATGCACCTACTAAATCCTTCATCCAGACACTTATACATCCACTCATTCTTCAATATGTAAGACATATTTTAACTTTACAGAAACATACAGTCACTGGATGTTGTCATCAGTGATGTCATCAGTGATGTCATTTGAGATGTCATCAGTGATGTCATCAGTGATGTCACTGACCATGTCATGAATGATGTAATATGTGACATCATCAGCAGTGGATTGCGGGTGCGCGATATATAGTTAGTGCAACTAACTATATATGGAATTTCAATGGTTTTGTGTGAGTAAAATAAGGTTTTGTAAATGCGAATTCCTAACTATATATGGTCTATAACCTATGGTTTTTTCAGTGAATTTTCAAGGTTTTGTAAATGCTAATTCCTAACTATATATGGTCTATAACCTATGGTTTTTTCAGTGAATTTTCAAGGTTTTGTAAATGCTAATTCCTAACTATATATGGTCTATAACCTATGGTTTTTTCAGTGAATATATATATATACATACATATATAAACATATATCATCTGTATATCTATATAAATACAAACATAAATGCATGCATACATATACTTATATGGATTCAGATGCATGTTATTTACATGAAAGTTGAAAAAACACTAATAAAAGCAAAGCTAAAAAGCCACCTCATTACAAACAGAATGGCTTTAACTTAAACGAGGGCGAGATCTATTGCATTTTCAATGCTTGTTTACTTTGGTTCCATCAAGAAGGCATTCAGATGTGTCACACATTTGCCATAAATTCTGAATGTTAGCACTCTAGTTGCACATTAGATCACTGTAGTAAAGCTACTGCTCACCAGGGACGTCTGCTGCTGGTATTCAAAGTGCATGTTTCAGTCTGCATGTCAGAATTTTTTTAATGAAATAGAAGAGGATTTGAGAAGTCACTCAAAATGATCCCTAATTTTTCTTTCTGAAGCACCAATCATACTTTCTATGGCAAAATTAACCCCCTCATGTTGTTCCTTTTTAAATTGAGTGTTTTCAGACTTACCACTTCATTCCAATCAAGATGGCTTCTGGTGTGCCATACTTTTGTCATAAGTAAGACTGTTAGCGCTCTAGTTGTTCTTTAGAGAACACTCTGGGACATTCTGTCATTGGGCTATACTTGGGGTTCATCTGGGTGATATTTGGGCTACATTTAGGCTCTTTTGTCTCTGGTGGCCATCTTGGGAGACTGTATGTCAGAATTTTTTAATGAAATTGAAGAGGGTTTGAGAAGTCACTCAAAATGTGCCCTAATTTTTCTTTCTTCAGCACTAATCATAATTCATATGGCAAAATATACCCCCTCATTTTGTTCCTTTTTAAATTAAATGTTTTAAGAGTTACCACTTTATTCCAATCAAGATGGCTTCAGGTGTGCCATACCTTTGTAATAAGTAGGTGTTAGCGCTCTAGTTGTTCTTTAGCACACTCTGGGACATTCTGTCATTGGGCTATACTTGGGCTACATCTGGGTGATATTTGGGCTACATTTGGGCTCTTTTGTCTCTGGTGGCCATTTTGGGAGACTGCATGTCAGAATTTTTTAATGAAATAGAAGAGGATTTGAAAAGTCACTCAAAATGTGCCCTAATTTTTCTTTCGCCAGCACTAATAATACCTTCTATTGCATAATATACCCCCTCATTTTGTTCCTTTTTAAATTAAATGTTTTAAGAGTTACCACTTTATTCCCATCACGATGGCTCCAGGTGTGCCATACCTTTGTAATAAGTAGGACTGTTAGCGCTCTAGTTGTTCTTTAGAACACTCTAGGAGGCTGCAGTAGAACACAAAGGAATCAACTGACAGTCTCTGTCCTTGTTGGATGTACATGTTTTACTGAGAATGTCAGACTTCATTTTCACATGACTGAGAAAGATAATGTGAATTTACCGAAAATATGCTTTCAGTTTAGCTTATAGATCCCCTTCCAAACCACTGTGGGAAAATCATGAGATATTAGTTTTCTTTCAAACAATATTCATGATATCACAGCAGAAGGTTTTTTCACATGGTAAAATCACCTTAGAACCCACCACAATTCCTAAAACGAGTATGGTACCATCAACAAATGATTTATAATGTAACTAAAGTCCTAAAACCCTCTATTAACTACAATGCTTTTTAATGAGGTGCTATCATGTATATTGGTCCCAAGATGGCTGCCAACACTTCTTGGATGAAGTGCTGACAGCCAATCAGATCAGATGAGTGGTTAGGCTCCGCCCAGATATATATCTTTTTTTGAACCTAAATTACTCAAAATCCACTGGAGCACATAAATTGAGACCTAGCAAAGGCACATCGGGCTAACAGTCCCTACAATTTTGCCAAGTTTCGTGCAAATCCATTCAGCCGTTCGAGCTAAAAGTGAGGCCAACCGCCCTATGGAAATTAACATTGGAAAAACGCGTTTTGGGACCCCCCTTTTTTCTCGGCCCCCCCTTGATGAAACCCCCCCAAATTGTCAGGGGCTGCTCAGAAACAAAATGTTCAATTTTCCTGAAAATGTCAGCCAATTCCGTCCACAAACGCCAAAGTTATTAGACATAGAATTTTCAAAAATCCCTTAGAGAAAAAATCCTAACTATATATACCTACTGGCGACCGCCAGTAGGTAATATATATATATATATATATATATATATATATATATATATATATATATATATATCTGTTCTTAATTATGAATTTAGAGTCAGTGCCTATGCATGGGTAAATCATTAACAAGTAAACATGTTCCAATATGGCGCTCATGTTATCCACAGTGGTTATTTTGTCCTTTGTTTGTGACCACTAAAAACATCAACATGAAAAAAACTTTATAAACATGTCTGACGCTCGGTGATGGTAACACCGTAGAAGGCTATACGCCAAAACGCGTCTGTTCGCTTGGCAATAGCAAGAAAATAAAGTTTGCCTTAAACGTTACCCCACGAGTGCGGCTTTCTTTTGTAGAAAACAAAGGAATTTTGGAGCTTCACATATTGCGGTTTTCCACAAACGCAACTGGCACACTCCTGCGAGTGCTTCGCATCCAGTGGAGAACGAGCATAAACCCTTTTGAAAAATGAAGCACCGCGACTACTACTTGGCAGTTTTTTTACTTACCGTGAGCCCGGGGAGCAAAGAGACGCTGATGCTACACTGCGCGGCGAGACTCAGGCGTCAACGTGCAACGGTGAGCCCGCTTTTTAATATGTTATAAGTAGTACATGAAATCGTAAGGAGCAGTGGGGAACGTTTGTAAGCGCAACTCTCTTTGCCAAGCCCGACTGACACCATCAATGTCGGGCATGTTCTGTGAAAATAGTCGCCGCGAGGCGGCTAAAGGAATATTTAAAAAACAAAGCACTGCAGTGCCCTCAGAAACGGCAATAACTGCACAAACACAAAGCAATGGACTGAAGGAAATGCTAATCAAGTTGGAGAGGCTCTATGAGCGTGAAGTACGAAAATGGTGGGAGGCCACAAGATTACAAAGCTATATCGAAGAGCAACGCGTCCCCAGGGGGTTAAGGGTATACACGGTGCCTTCCTATGAGAACCCTGACAACCAACTGCTTACTGATTGGGCGGAACACACTGCTCATTACTGTGAAGGTACCCTCAAGATCCTCGTGAAGTATGCCTGGAGTGACTGGGAGAAGGCATTGTTAAAAATCAAGACCCTTGAAGAGGATCTAAACAAAGAAGAGAACAAGATCAAAGTGGAGGAATTCAGGGAACAAATGAAAGCACATCTACTAAGATATGAGCAAAAAATAAAAACCAGAAAGCAAGAGAAGTATATTCGAGATGAGAACGACTACTTGCAGGGGCGGGTTCTAACTTTTGCGAAGAAGTTTGATGGTCCAAGGAAAGAACTGCATCAAAGCAGACAAGTAACATCAGAACCTCAAGTGGAAACTTCCGAATCCGAAGTCACCGAAAATGAATCAGGTGACGAGCAGCTGCTCCCAAGGATGGAAGGAAGAAGAGGGAACAAAGTCCCTTTTCACGACGAATTTCAAGTCATCCGCCAGTCTTGGTTAAGGGGTGGCAAAAACAAACCCCCTGAGGCCCCACAGAAAAGCCCGAAAAACCAGAAGAGCGAGGGGGGGGGGGCAGGAAGAGGAAGAACCCAGAACTGGACCCATCGCACCAAGAAGAGAACCGCCAAAAGACAGTAGATGAAACCCATCCAACTGTAGTAAATCTCACATCGCGGAACTTAACAAATGCTGAGACCTAACTCCTAAGCTTGGGCCTCACCTTTTGCCCTAGTAACCATCTAGAGTACACACAGACACGCATAGATCTTTTCTGTTTTATACACAAACTTAAGTTACATAAATACTTCAAATTACTTCCACATACTAAAGATCCAAAACTGACACTCAATAGACTCACAGCTACAGATATATTGAGTAGTAAAGATTTGCCAGAAATGGAACTCCTGGATGATTTAAGATCTGAACAAGATACACAACAAGGTCCAGCCCAAATAGAGACCATGGATATGGCTGAAAGAGCCTCTAGACGAGGCACAGATCAAGAAAAGGAAGAAAGTCATTTTAAGCCCTGCTCAGTATTTAACCCTCAACTACCATGGGATGCAATAGATGTTTTTGCAGAAGCAATGAATAATGATCTTCTGAAATTCTGAAAAAAACAATAAGAACTGTACTACACCCACAAACATAACTCCATCTGAAAGAACAGCATTACAGGGCTTGATGAATTACACTAATGTCATAATCAAGCCCTCAGATAGAGGAGGAAATGTGGTCTTGATGACTGGGGCTGAATATCGCAAGGAGGCTATCATGCAACTCTCTGATGGAAAGTATTATGTACAAACTAACACCGATGCATATAAACGGAGTGTGGAAGTCTATGACAGACTGTTAAGGAAGTGGTATGAACAATCTATGTTAGGGAGCGATGAACATATGTTCTTACGAAGTAGCAATCCTACAGTTCCCACATTCTACCATCTTCCCAAATTGCACAAAGACTGTTTACATCCTCCCGGCAGGCTCATCGTGTCTTCTGTCAACGGATTAACAGAACACTTGTCCATGTTCATTGATAGTTTCTTATTTCCTTTTGTAGAAAACCTATTGTTGTGTACTAAAGATACAAAGGACTTTCTTAATAAGATCACGACAATCACCTAGGACTCTACATACTTACTAATGGTGTTGGAGAAATACCAGCCTATATACATGCATTCAGCATGAACATGGGCTGTTTGCTATCCGGCACTTTTTGGACCAACGTCAACTTCGTTTTACGAAACATAACTTGATGATACTTGAGTTTGCTGAGTTCTGTCTCAAGAATAACATCTTTCTATTCGAGGATCAATTCATTAGACAAGTGTCAGGGGCAGAGATGGGCACCTGCTTCGCTCCCAGCTATGCAAATGTATTCATCGGCTGGTGGGAGGAGCAGGTGCCCAGACACATAGAAGGACAGGACAATGGCAGGGTTGTACAATGGCATCGAGATATCGATGACCTGTTCATTGTGTGGCAAGGGACAGTGGACAGTGCACAGAGATATATCGATGCCTTGAACGATAACAACTACAATCTAAACTTCTCCAGTTCAATTAGTTTGGCGGCTGTCAACTACCTGGACCTGAGGGTGTTTATTGAGAATGGTGAATTACATACAGCACTATATCGGAAACCCACGGCCGGTACTTCAACCCTTTACGCCAGCAGTAACCATCCACCGAAGTTGATTAAGAGTATACCCTATGGTGAACTCCTTAGATTAAGGAGGAATTGTTGTAGAGAGCAGGATTTCGACGCGACTGCCTCGGAATGTATCAGCAGGTTTAACTCAAGAGGGTATGATAGAAACTTGCTCGAAAACACTTTACAGAAAGTCAGAAAAATTCCCAGACAAGAGCTTCTTAAAGAGAAACCGAAGGAGAATACCCCTAAATTGAAGGGGAAATTCCGTATGATCACCCCCTACTCACCTGAAGCGAATCATCTAAAAAATATGCTGCGCAAGAACTGGCATATCCTCATGACGGATAATGTAAGCAGGGATGACATACCCAGATTTCCCTTAGTTACATTTAGAAAAGCTAGGTCACTACAGGACATGCTGGTGAGAAGCCATTTAGAAAAAGACACAGTGAGACCTAATACTCTAAAAGACATGAGAGGCTTTTTTCCTTGCAGCAGGTGCAAGGCCTGCATAGCCAGCAAGAGAGTCCTTGCGTATGACATACCTGATGCAGGCTTAACCAAGACCATCACAAAGTTAATCACCTGCAGTACACCGTATGAAGTGTACTGTATTGTCTGCCCTTGTGGCCTACGCAACATAAGCAGTACCAATGACCAATTGAAGATTAGGGTCTTGGAACACCTTAGGGTGATTGATAAAGTCGATCCAGCTTATCCTGTTGCACGGCACTTTGCCGAAAGTCACCAGAGCGACAGAAGTGAGCTACAGTATTTTGGCCTAGACTATATCTCATATACCATCAGGGGGGGTGGCAGACTATGTAAGCTAAGGCGTCTGGAGTCGAGATATATTATCGATCTGTCCACTAAGTTTCCCAAAGGTTTGAATAGTGGGGAAGAGATGGCTGTTCATCTGGGTTCATAGAATGGCTACTCTATGACCATTTTGAGTGATTGATTCTGTATCTATCTGTAATGAAATTGTAAGCAGTCTAATGATTGCTATAACACTTCATGAACTAACGCTATGTGTAATTGTGAAATGATAGATATTATGGATGCACTGTATATATTCGTACATATTTTGATTTTCACTATCTGATTTCGATATCCTAGTGCTATTTTAAGCCTCAATTTTAATAATCAGATTTTACTTTGTTTTCTTTCCTTTTGCTTCACAAAATGCATTGTTTTCACAACTGTTCAACAAGGGACACAAGCCGATCCACAGCTAGATTATTTTTGCACCACTGTATTTTGACTTACTGTTCTTAATTATGAATTTAGAGTCAGCGCCTATGCATGGGTAAATCATTAAAAAGTAAACACGTTCCAATATGACGCTCATGTTATCCACAGTGGTTGTTTTGTCCTTTGTTTGCGACCTTCCTGCACGGGACACAGTGCAGGAAGGATAGGTTTCCAGCGGGCTCATGCCGACCGACAAAACGCTCGTAGGCTGCCCCCCCATGATGTCCATGAGGCTACTTTAGTACCTTACATAAGTCTTATATCGTATTTAGCATAAGTAGGTTCCTCTATTCTGTGTATATTGTTCGCAGGAAACTTGGTCAGATACTCTGAGTAGGACCTCTGTATATGCTTAAAAAATCCAGCTGTTAAAATGAAATGTGTTTAAATGAGGAGGCTGAAAATTAATTTTGTACTGTATTTTAAACTCATTGTTTTAAAGTGTTGGTGTATGTATTTTGCTATGATCCTCTGTTTTATTATGTATATATGTGTCTTTTATGGCCAAACTGGCCGAAATAAAGAAATAAAATAAAAAAATAAAAAAATAAATAAGTCTTTACACAGAACGCTGTAAAATTAAAAGATACAACCATGAGTATGCGGCAATCGCATTGGAGGGTCTGGGAAAGGTGCACCTTAGCGTGTGCAGACCTCCCTCCCTCCCCCCAACTTTGGTCCTGAAGAAAACCTATAATCACATAAGGTTGAATCATGTCGACCACCTTTTAATTCACATTTTTGATACTACGTGGCCAATGGAACCATGAGAAGTATCCTACCAGCTTTTTAATTGTGTTACACTGGCTCCAGAATAAATTCATTTGATGAGCACATGATGTACACCTTTTAAAACCTCACAATTTCATTTATTTTTCGCCCCCTCACTACACAAAATAAACCAGCTCCGCTGCAATTGCAGGCGTCGCATCACACACGAGTGGCATTCGGCTACTTAGGTGGGCCCCGATGATGAAGCATGTCACCGACCAGGTCGGGGAGTGAGGGGTTTCTTATAAAAGAAAAGAATCCCTTTTTTTCTTCATTCTTCTCTGTTCTGGATTGCTAGTATTTTCTGTCCTGGTGACTACTCTTTCCTTTGTTTTTTTCCCTAACTTTATAAACATGTCTGACGCTCGATGATGGTAACACCGAAGAAGGCTATAAGCCGAAACGCGTCTGTTCGCTTGGCAAGAGCAGGAAAATAAAGTTTGCCTTAAACGTTACCCCACGAGTGCGGTTTTCTTTTGTAGAAAACAAAGGAATTTTGGAGCTTCATATATATATTTCTGAGGTGTGGGAAGACGCCTCACCTTGTGGAAATCGTGCGTGGATTTCTTGGATATATATATATATATATATATATATATATATATATATATATATATATATATATATATATATATATATATATATATATACATATATATATATATATATATATATATATATATATATATATATATATATATATATATATATATATATATATATATATATATATATAAATATATGAAGTCGCAAAATGTCCTTCGCTGGAGAGCACTATAGAAGCTGGTGCAGACGGCGAGATAAGGACTTTCCCTAAATTATATATTTGCAAATCCACAAAAACATTCAAACTTGATTTATTGGACCTTTATCTCTTCCACCTACGTGTTTCAAACAAAACTGTTCTTGATCACTGTAGCTAGGCAAGTCCCTCTTTTGTTTCGCACACTTTGGATTAGTGCAGTAACTCATGTGACCTGTCAATCAACAGCCATGGCTCTAATATGCTTTATGCCACTCAGGCATTGATCTATTAACCCACAAGTGACCGGGGATAAGCACCAGTGTCTCCTAGCAATTGAAATAAGGAATTGTGGCATATTCATATGCAATAAGCAGAATTAAAACTACCAGTCCCACAAGGCCTCATTATGGGCAAGGTGGAGACTAGGTATAAATACCAGAAACTAAAGAGGGGCTTGTGTCAGACGCCCTTAATGACATGCTCTCATTTTCTCTTCCAATTTCTTCTTGGACGTCCGAATCTTTAGCTTTTTGTAAGGCAAAGTGCTTCTTTAATTTAAGTTTCCTTATAAAACAGAAGACATCTACCCTAGTGGTAGTGTAATCAAAATGTTGCGTTGGAGAGAAATTTAAACCCAATGAAAGTAGTTGCTCTTCTGCTTTGTCAAGGACCACATTGGAGAGATTAATGATGGTATTATTTTTTATCGCCGTCTCCCCCATGTTTTTTTCTTTTTCTTTTGCTGTAGTTGTTCCCCGGCTTTGTTTCCTTGTGCGTCGTCGTTCTTTCCTCCGTTTGTTCCTCCTTTGTTTGGTTGAGAGTTGTTCTGCCATGATCTCAGGGTTTGTAGCCTCTCGTCTACCACGAAATCCATTTCTTGCTGGATACTCAGTGTTTCCAGTCCATTTAAGTTTAAATCACTATTGGTGGAGCCTGATGATAGTGATTCCATGCTGGATGCACTCGTTGTAAGGGAGTCCGTGGACTGCATCATTTCATTGGCATTAGTAGCATTGGATGTAGCTGGGCTAGCACTGCCTGCTGGTAGGGTGCTATTGGGATTGGAAGTGGAAACATTCTTCTTTTTAGTATATGCCTGTCTTTTAGCCGAATTGTACTTTTTAGAAAAGGTAAAAATCCTCCCTAATCGATAGTCATCTGCGTCACGAGCAAATTTTGTAGCCTTGCGAGTTTTTATTTTTTCTTCGTGTTTCCGCAGTTGCTCATTCATGTTATCGGTGAGTTTTTTAGTTTCTAAGGTGTTTTGGCAGGCATCAATTTCCATTTCCAAAGCTCTGATTTTTTCTAGCAGTTTGGCTCGGTCACTGGTGGCATATTTAATTAGTATACATACTAAGTTCATTGATGCAGCCAGGTTGCTCTCGCCCCACTCTTGAAGCATGGCTGGGTCTGGATTATCGAAGCTGGGAGCTAACAAAATCCTGAGTCCTCGGGGTACACGTCCCACTTCCTCGTATTTGCTGAGGGATTTGTGTTCCCACCACTTGGTGCATTCCGCTTTACGTAGTTTCACTAGTTCTTTAAACAATTGTTTCAAATCTTTCATTTGAGAATTGCCCACATCGCTTTGGTTTTGTTCCTGATTTTGGCCAGAAGGTGGCGCTGTGGCGTCAAAAAGTGACAATGCGGCTTCCTCCCGCTGCTTGTCAATTTCTTCTCTATCCATGTTGTTACAGTTCTGTTCTGCGTTATTAAGAATGACGAGCACAATTCTGACTCGTCCTTTACTGCTGTGTGAAAACTTCGTCACCGGACGGCATTTCTTTGAAACACTCACTCACCGTAGGTCCCGGGCGGGAACTGCTCCGCGTCCCACGTCCTCCGACGCGAATCCTCGGGGCTGCTCACACCGTCCAACCAAAACGGCAGGGGTTTCAGTTCATCCGGGGGCCAGCTGCGATGATTCCCAGGCGAGATTCAAACAAAAGGTGATTTGGAGCAGCTGCCGGCAGTAGACGAAGGGGTCCGTTACAGAGGCAAATCGACCTCCGTTATTACGTGAAGAAAGGCTCCTCCCCAGCCTGCTCTGCGCTCGCAGACATTGCCTCCACGCCAGCAAGGAAGAGGGACGGACCAGCAATTCAGCAAGATGGTAATTTTTATTGCAGATTAAAACAGAACCAGCGACGCGTTTCGGGCGGAAAGCCCTTGGTCACGCTGCAACATGTTAACATTCAATTATGCTCTTTTTATAGGTGTATGCAGTGAGTTGGGCGCCACCCCCTGGTGACGCCCACCATGATCTTGTGGTAAATAATAAACAGTGAAAATGCACTACCGCTGATATATGGTTGCTATTGCTGAATAGACATACAAGAAATTATCACTATATATATATATATATCATATCTATTATCTCTGTATAAAATAATCAGGGATATTAGGATGTATATAAATGAGTATATAGAGATATATATATTTTTCTATTTATCCGGTTTCATTGTATGTATTTATACAGACATAATGAGGTTGAAACACAGTGCAAACAATGTTTGAAAAATCATATAACATTGCGGCGCACCTGATTGAATAACTCGTATACTCTTTGCATTTATGCAAGAAAATATAAAACTTTTTAATATGTTCTTTTAAAAAGTGAGATCATAAAATATAGTATGTTGTTACTTTTTATGATCATGTGATTAATGAGGTCACTAATGAGGGCGAGCACCACTATGCATATAAAAAAGCAACAAAAACTTTATTAACTTGCAGTGTGAACAAGGGCTTGTGTAGCCTGAAACGCGTGGCTGTTTCTGTTTGTGTCACATAAACTACTGCACCTGAGCCTGTGGTCCATCTCCTTTCTCGCCGGCGTTGCTGTGCTGCTTGCCGGAGGTTTTGTGGAGTATTCGTCAAAAAATATATATATATATATCACTCTCCTTTCAGATCTTCCTATCAGATGACAGGTGTACATATACAAAGGTTAAAGTAACTTTATAGTTAAGTGAATTTGTCAATGACAACATTAATATTTTGAACTAGAAAAACACAGAAATTCACCAGTTATAGTTAGCAACATTAACTAGAACTTGTGCTCCCACCATGAACTGCTTATGACCTCACAGATGACATCTGGAAAATGCTGGAAACTTTTTCTGCATTCCCAAAAAACTTGTGTGAAACATAATGAACACAAGTCAACTCTCACCTGCACTCAGAGTTAATCTTGAATACAAAAATTTATAACGTGTTCAATACCTCAACACACTTATGGTGCATTAGGAGCACATGTGTTTTGTAAACAATTATACTGATTAGCTGGACATATGCCTCACAAAATTAGGTGGAAATGTAGTATGGTAGTTACCCACCACTATGTCAATTATAAAACAAACACACACTTTGGATGATGTCATCAGTGATGCCATCAATGATGTCCTTTGAAATGTCATCCGTGTTGTCAAAAATGATGTCAGAGAACATGTCATAGAGTGATGTCATACGTGAAGTTATAAGCAGTGCATGGCAAGGGCTGAAGTTATAGTTAGCATTGCTTACTAACTGGTTAATTTCTGTGTTGTTTTTAGTTCAAAATGGCAATGTTGTCACTGACAAGGTTAACATTACTTTAACCTTTGTTTTTTCCAATGATTTGATTTGAGTGTGATTTATAAAGCATGGCAAATTCTCACAGGTGTCATGGTGCTATAGTCTCTGTGGTCTGATTCGCCCAAAGCAGATTAGTAGAATTTCAAAATTGCACTGCGGATTTATAGCGTAAAAAGCCAGGTCTTTAAGGCTTTTCTGAAGAGAGAGTGCAATTTAATTTCTAATGATTTTTATTTTCAAATAACCAGATCTTTTTATCACATCTAATTATAACACTACTTTAACCTTTGTTTTTTTCTGTGAATTTCTAAGATCTAACATCTTACAACCTTACTTATGCATTACTCCACTTTAACTTTTGTACTTTTCAGTGAATTTCTATTTTATTTAACATAAAGTAATGTGACAGGTGTGCGTAGTAAGGTTTATGGTGAGTGACTGGCCTCTCCTTTGAGACCTCTTTCTCAGAAGAAAGGTGTGCGTAGTAGGGTGTGGCAATCGAATAGCCTCTCTTTTGAGATCTATCTCTAAATTATGATGGGTGTATGTAGTAGTCAGTGGGGAGGGACTGGTCTCTCCTTTCAGACCTCTCTCTCAAATGCTGAGTGTGCGTAGTAGGGTGTGCAGAGCAGCTGGCCTTTTCCTTCAGGCCTGTTTCTCAGATAGATGTATTGGGAGTGACAGGCCTCTCCTTTCAGACCTTTCTCTCAGATTACAGGTGTATGTGGTAGGGTGAGTAGGTCAACTGGCCTCTTCTTTCACAACTCTCTCTCAGATGATGGGTGTGCGAACCAGAGTGTTTGGGGAGCGACTGGACTCTCCTTTGGGTCCTCTCTTTCAGATGATGGGTGCTCCTAGTAGGGTTTGTGGATGGGCTGGCCTCTCCTTTGAGACCTCTCTCTCAGATGATAGGTGCATTTAGTATTGTGGTGGCTGGCCAAACCTCTCATTTGAGACCTCTCTCTAAGGTAATGAGTGTGCTGATACACTAGCCTCTCCGCTGCGACCCCTGCATTGTATGACGGCTGTGCATAGTAGGGTGTGGGAAAAGTCTTAACTCTCAACTCAGAACTCTTCCCAAGCTGATGGGCATGAATAGTAGATGCTTCTAAACACCATCTCAAGTAAGTCTCCTTCCTACAGTAGCAAGTCTACATACTAGAGCGTATTTAAAGATCATCTACTCTTTCCAACTTTTCATGACACCTTGTGAGTCTTGCAACATAGTAACATTTAAAAAAAATGTACCTTCTACTCATCACAGTACTTATCTCTTATTCGTGTCCTCTCAATAACAAGGGGCACAATATGCATTCCTACTAGTAAAATGTATTATGAACTCACCCACTCCTTTTTACTATTCACAATCCTGCAAAAGTCCAGGCAGATCGTAACTATTGTTTAATAACAATATCCATTTTTTTTTATCACATTAGCTATCCTTTAGAGACCTCCTCTCTAAATCTAGGGGGAAGCATACCTTTCTGTTGCTCCTTTACATAGCTTTTTTACTTCATTTCCACAGCACTTGCAATTTTTCACAGTAAACAATAATAGCAGCCATTGCATTTCTAAAATTCGAATAGCCAGCCAATCAGAGCACTCACTCTTGTGGGACATACAGGAGCCTCTCGCTTCTGCGAGAGCATAAAGGCTCACAGGAAAATGGGCCTAATGAGCAATCACAGTGCTCCATTTCTTTTTAATTAAATCTGTTTTATTGATTTTTGGTAAACATTTACATAAGTTTTTACTACATAATTTCTGTAGCTTGTAGCAACAGTAGATATTATACGTCACTAGACATCAGCATATGTGAATACGACAAAGGGGTTACAGTATAGATTTTCATCGTATTGATTTACCACATGGCTGCTTACCATATCGATCTGTCCATAACCAATATATCTGGCAAGTTTGCTTATTGTGAGGAGTATGTTATGTTTGAGAGTCAAGTAGGTGCAGATAGATTGGTGAAGCTGTTAACATGACAATAGCTGTGTATATAGGGTAGTGAATTTGGAGTAGGGTTGGATCAGGTCACGTAAATTTGAGTACATGCATAACTGTGTGTGTGCCTCCGAGGGCGCCCCCTTAGCAGTACCATTGTCATAAGGCAATGAAGCGCATGTGCATTGGGGTGGTATCGTTTAGCTGCTGGCACATGATCGGTTGTGAAAGTGCAGTCTATGGGTTTGGGTCGCGTGCGCGGTGGTGATGTGTCGGGCAGATGTCTGCAGGGGCTGAGTTGGGAGGTCTGTAGATTGTTGCAGCGTTGCCAGGATCACATCCCAATTTGCAGCTATAGGTGTTTTCCTGAGGCCCACCAGTTCTTCTCGCCTGATTGCTGTGCCCTCTGCTCTGGCACACGCAATGATGGAACACCTCCAAGCCTGTACCTGTGGGGGATCCTATGCCTATCTCTTCTTAATGAGCCGTTTGGCAGTGACTATGCTCAGGTCTAGGAACCGGGAGGTGACCTTAGTGTTGCGTGTCCCACGAAAGACATGCAGTAAATATCTTTGCCACTCAAAGGCTAACTCTCTCTCCGTACAGGCATGAAGTGCATCTACCACTCCCCTCCAGTAGGTGCTAAGATTGGGACAGCCCCAGAGCATGTGCACTAGGTCTACATCAAGGGCTGCGCATGGGATACGGGTCGGGCTGGCCAGTATCTGTAACCAGGTTTTATCCTAAGTCATGTTCCCACTTGTGTCTGAGGGGGTCTAGGCTAATTGCTGCGTATCAGGTGCCTGCCTCATCCCATAACATACAGATATTGGATGGTGAGGTGCATTTGTGGTTCAGTGCTTCGATCTCCCTCTTTCTCTGTAAGGGTGGCCATCAGTGAGCAATGTAGGAGGAATTGTCTGGCGGGAAGTTCCTCGTTTGCTGCTAGAGTCGCATAAGAAATCAGTGAGCCCTCGTGACAGAGATAGGGTCCATATACCAGCCTCGTGCCAATGGTGCAAATCAGCAGCTGTGCATGTCGTCGGACCCCTGGGGGTGACTTCCAGCGGGAGAGCGGGGTTATAGGGTGTGACATCCCGTGTTAGGTAGAGGCTCCGCTAGTAGCACCTGTAAGCCACATTCAAATATAAAGGCTCCAGGGGACGTGCACGCGCTCTGGGGGGAAGAGCATACGAATCTGCAGCATAGTGTATGGCGGTCAGGTGGATGCCGTGTCACTGCGCTGTTGATCTGCAAATCATTTCGCGACCCATTGGAGTTGAGTCGCGAGGTAATAGAGCTCAAAGTAAGGGGCCCCCAGACCCCACTGACCTGTGGGTAAATATAACTTCCTGATCGCTACCCTGTGTCGGTTGGGACTCCAAATGAAATCCCTAGTTGTCCATTCTAGCTAGGCAAAGAAGGAGGCTGGTACATAACTAGTCAAGTTGGCAAAGTAGTACAGGAGCCGTGGTAAGGCCACCATTTTCATCAGTGCTACTCTGCCAGTGACTGTCAGGGGGAGTGTGCTCCAGAGCGCATCTGAGAGCTAATGGCTGTTAAGACCCTGCCTAGGTTGCCGTGAAAGAGGTCCTGCAGTTGCCAATAATCTTGTATGCCTAAATAACGAAACATGTCTGGGCTCCACTGTACTCGCTCCTTGTTGAGCACAAATCCTCGATCTGAAACTCCTGCTCCAAAGGCATATAACTTGGATTCAGCGCCATTAACTTTGAGACCTAATATAGCTGCAAACTCTCCCAGAACATGGGCCAGGTCCCCCAGGATCCGACTGACGTCCCTGCAATACATCAACAGGTCATCAGCATATAGCGAGACTGTGTGTACGTCGCCGCCTAGTGGAATGCCAACTTGTAATTGGGTTCTCAAGGATTCCGCAAGCGGCTCCATCGCCAGTGCGAAGAGGAGAGGGGACAACGGACAGGCCTGCCTCATGCCCCATTGCCCTGGGATGGCCTCAGAAATATAGGGGCCCACCCTCACTCTCATCGTCGGGTTCGTATAGAGCAGCTGGGTCAGCTGCAAAAAGGTGGGACCTAACTGGTATCGTTCAAGGGTCGCAAACATGTAATCCCATTCGAGGGAGTGGAATACCTTTTCAAGGTCGAGTACAAGACAGCCCGCCCACGGCCATTCACATGTGGAGTAGGTTGCCACTCGGAAGAAGCGGCGCAGGTTAAGGGAGGTACTCCGGGATAGTATGAATCCATTTTGATCTGCGTGCACCAGTGAGGGAACTACTTGTGCTAGCCTGTCCGCTAGAATTTTAGCCAGAATTTTGTAATCGGATTTGAGAATGGTGAAGGGTCTATATGAGCCCCTGTCAGAGTGATCTCTGTCGGGTTTAGGCAGCAAAATGAGATGTGCCTCACAGAGGGCGGAGGAGAGGTGCCCCACATCTACCACGGCTGCACAGAGGGTATGCAGGTGCGGCACCAATGTTACTTGATACGGCTTGTAATATTCGTCCGGGAAGCCATTGGGTCCCGGGGTCCTGCCGGTCGTCAGTGATGAGATTGCCTCCCTCATTTCCTGTAAGGATATCCTAGCGTCCAAGATCTCTGTGTGTTCTGGCAACGTATCAGGCAGTTATATCCGGTCGAGGAAGAGAGGAGGATGAGAGGGCATCTGGGTCCTATGGGATTGGTATAGTAGCTTATAGTGGTGTGTCAGAGCTGAGTGAATATCACGTTGCATGTGCAGTAGGGCTCTTATGGGCATGTGCGCAGGTTCCTGCCTGATGAGCCAGGCTAAGAGCAATCCTGCAAGATCAGCGGTGGCGTGTGTACGGGCTGTGTGTGCTGCATAGTTGTGGCAGTGGAGGCGTTCCAGCAGTTCGGTGTGCTGTGTGCGTAATGTATCTATGTGATGGTGGTCTCTGCCTCTCTCCTTGCCCTGGGTCTTGTACCGTAATAGTTGTGATTCCATTCTAGTGAAGTCGAGCTGTAAAGTCTTACAGGTTGTGCCCAGACAGTGCCCCCGCAATGTGCCTTGAAGGCCTCCCACTCTACTAACTTTTCCCCAGCTGTACCCTCGTTAAGCTCAAAATATTCAAGGACAGCTGTTCCCAGCGACAAGCGAAAGTGCTGGGCCTCGAGTGCCGAGGTTTGTAGTCTCCAGGTGGTGGTGGATGGGCACCCAGGTTCCCAATTAAGCTTTAGGAGTAGGGGGTTATGGTCTGAATGAGTGCGGCCTAAGTATTCCATATGGTGTAACAGTGGGAGTAGTGCTGGGGACCCCACTATCCTATCTAGTCTCACATGCAACTTGTGTACCGCCGAGTACTATCAGTATATCCGAGTATCAGGATTAGTGGTCCTGAGAAGATTTTGGTGCTGACGGCGGATCAGCTCCACCTGGGATCGCTGGTTCCGAGAGGGCGGAGCAGCCGCAGCGTGGCACCATCTCGAGCAGCGGCCCACCGGGAGAGATACGGCGGGGGCACTGTTCAAGGCCAGCAGGTGGATTGGGAATGCTCCATACGTGGGAATGAGTGTACACGTTCCCTTGATGACAACGTCTGCCATTGCTGGCTCCCACTGCGAGATGGAGGATGGTGAGCTGGGGGCATTTGGTCATCGCTAGAAGCTCCGGGAGACTCGTTGGTGTGCCTGGGTGGTGGGGGGCTCCTGATTATTTTCTATCTAAATCCTCTGGGCGTAGCCAGCAATTTTTATTCCTAGAGTGTCCCTACTGAAATGCGCCTGACTGCAAAATGGCGCCGATCTTCACCGGGGGTCTAAGTCACACCCCAAGAGATGCCCTGTGTCTGCTTCCTCAGCTTAAAGGCTGTGAAATAGATTGAAACAGCAATCATTGGTTTCAGACCTACTGAGATAAACCTGATCAGCCTGAGGATTAAGCGAGAAGAACTTTGCCTGACCACAAGATGGCCGCCACTATTGAACTCACCACGATGTACTTCGACTCCTGGACAATCAAACAACTGGTCCTCGACCAGACCTTAATCTTAGCCCTCATCCAACCTGGATCCTGCACACTCTTCAGGACATTTACCCTGTGAACTTTCCCTCGACTGCTGTGACCTTGCTACCTGACCGATGCCGGTGGAGCTACCCCGATAGCTATGGGGGAGACGTGCTGTGGATTCCCTCCTCGGCCGTCACCTACCTAGCCGGACATTGGGCAGACCTTCCTATATGTCTCTGCTACTGTTATCTTCCTCCTTCCCCCTTCCCTCTACACCCTTCCCTCTTACCCCTATCCGACCTGGAACCTGCAAACCCTTCAGGACATTTACCCTGTGAACTTTCCCTCAACCTTGGAGACCTTGCTACCTGACTGATGCCCGGTGGAGCTACCCCAATAGCTATAGGGGAGATGGGATGTGGATTCCCTCCTTGGCCGTCACCTACCCAGCCCGACATTATGCAGACCTTCCTTCGTCTCTCCTGCCGTTACCTCCTTCCTTCCCCCTACACCCTTCCCCCTTTCCACCCTATTTATCCCTCCTCCATACTCCTTAAATGTGTTTTGTATAACCGATGTAAACTGTAACTGTTTTTAACTGTGTTATAATGTGATTCCTAATGTAAAGCGCTCTGATACCCACGGGTCTAGCAGGCGCTATATAAAACTCACTAAATAAAATAAATAAATAAATTAGAGCCCAGCATGTCAGCCAGTCTGTGAGGGCCCGCGCGTTAGACACTGTAGTGGTCCTCGTGAGAGGCGGAAATAATGATCTATCCAGTTCGGCATCTAATACTGAATTAAAGTCTCCTCCGATGAGCCAGGGGATCCCGCTCCAATCGGTAATTTTCCCTGTGAGGCTATCCAGGAAGGCAGACTGATTATTATTAGGGGCATAGACGGAGCCCAGGAGAATCGGCTGAACGTTGAGTCTCCTAACTAACAAATGCGTATCTGCCCTCCGGGTCAACTAGTGTCTGTTCACTGACAAACGGGACTCCTGCTCTTATCCAAACAAGGGCACTCCGTGCAGGGGCCGAGTAAACTGTGCCATGTATGTGTCCCCTCCATCTACTTCGTAGTCTACCGAGCTCCGCCTGCGACATGTGCGTCTCTTGGAGGAACGCAATGTCGACTGCTCTGCACCGCATATAGGTGTAAATGGAGTTCCAATGTGTTGGCGTGTGTATACTGCACATTATCCACGTAATCATGTTGACCTGTACCATAGTATAGCTGTATGGCAATTAAGGTTGAGCAGGAGGGGCGGGTCATCGTCATGTGTGTGGCGTGTGTATTGATTCCAACCCAGCAACATTAGGTAAAACAGGGGGGGGGGGTGAAAAATAAGCTAAATTACAGTTAACTGTGGGAGCGAGCACCAAAGAGGTGTTAGTCCAAAGTTTGAGGCCCAACTAGGGGCCAAAAACAGAGAAAAGTTCAATGGTCGAGTGACGTCCAGAGGGGGTACTAGTGGCACGTATGAGTGTGAGTTGGACTTCCCCTTAGTGTCAGGGTGTAACCCGATATCCCCCATGTTAATCCATGGTAGTAAGAGCAATGTGAGCGGTGAGCGCATTGTGTCGCCCGGGCTGCGGTGGGGCTGCTTGCTGTGATGCGTATGGTATGTGTGACAGCCGTTGCCGTCTGTAGGGAATAGGTGACTTAGTAGGGTGTCAAACATTAGCCCAATGCAGTGTTGGTGCTGTATATACTTGTGGTTGATGTGTTCAAGATACATGTGTTAATTAAGAGTCATATAATTCCATCCGCCGTTTGTGCAATGACTTCTGGTATCGGATATTCTTCGGATCCATCCAGTCTGGATGATGCGGAATCCCCAGTATCTGAGAGTCTCAAAGGGCTATGAAGGCGATCAGGATTGGGGGTTAGTGGTCCTAACCGCCATGTGGATTGCCTCTTGTCATTCAGCCTGTCTCTGTTTCAGGTTAGGAGAGGTGGAGGTCCCTGTGGCCCCTATCCGAGGTTTGTTTTGCCCGCCGCGTCAACGTCGTTTCCTGCCCGACATCCTTAGTTAAGAAAGCCTCGGTCCAGACAGCAGGCCCGATTCCTCCAACCAATCCCAGGTGTCAGAGGGGGAACCAAAGAAGCGTGCTGTTTCGCTTGCGATCACTCGCAGGTTGTCCGGAAAGAGGAGTGAGTAGTTAATGCCCAGTTCATGCAGTTGTTTCTTCACTGCCGCGCACGCACTTCTGTGGAGCTGCACTTCTGCTGTGAAGTCTGAGAAGAACATGATGTGGCTATTGTCTACTGTTATGTCTGCCAGCTTGCGGGTTTCTCTGAGGATCGAGTCTCTGCCCCTATAGTTGTGGACTTTTAATAGGAAAGGAAGTGGGCGGGTGCCAGGCGGTGGTTTCTGAGCAGGGACTCGGTGAGCTCTTTCGATTACGAAGTGGGCAGACAGCTTACCATCCAGGAGTAGTCCTCTAATCCAGCTTTCGGTGAACTCTTCCAGGCAACGCTCTTCTTTGCCCTCTGGCAGTTATTGCGGCGGGAGCGCCCTTCTGTATCCTCCACCTTGTCTTCCAGGTCATGCACACAGTCTATGAGATCCTGAAAGGCAACCGTATGACTTGGAGTGATGGGCCTCAGTTCCGCAATCGACTGTTCATGTGAACACACTCTGTCTCCGAGCTTCTGGTGGTCAGCGTGCAGCAGGTTAAAGTCTGACGTGATTTTATCAATTTTGGACTCAAGTGAGGTGCGAATCTGGTCCAGTGAGGATCCTATCTTTTCTCCTGCGGACAGCACTGAGTCTAGTTTGGTGGCTAATGTAGCATGTGGTGCTTCAGCAAGTGTTCCTCCTTGTGCCTTTTTTTGATCTGCACTGCTGCTTCGTACATTAAGGTGCTGATTGGTGTTGCATAGGCAACCCATCACCAGTTGTTGCGCCGTTGGCACCCAGCACTCTGTTGTGGGGGCAAATCTAGATGTCGGGTATTCTCGCGTGTGCTCCCTTCTCGTGACGTCTAGTATCCTCTGCTGTGGGTCTCAGCATTCTCTTATTGGCACCCCATTCCCCGTAGGTACTCAGCGAATCTAGTGTGCCCAGTGCTTCGTTATCGCGTGGCGTAGGCACAGCCGACGGTGAACCGGTGGCCGATCCCAGCAACCCGCACACAGCAGTTGACTTGAAGTGTGGAGGGGGGACCTGGAGGGGGGCAGGCCTGCTGTATCAGCCAGAGGTGCCCAGTATCTGGCGTAGTGAGCCTCACCCCAACCACACCAGACCAGGGGGAGAGGAGAGTCACCGGTGAGCTACGCGTCTCAGCTCTTACACTGTTGTGACCCGTTACAGCTCTGTGGTGTGGCCCTATCAAGTTGCCTCCGGACAGCCAGTTTTTCCCCCATAGAGCCAGGAGTGTAGCCCCAGGTGCCAGATCTGTGGCTGGAATTGCAATAAGGTGCAGAGTGCCTTCCTTATGTTGATTCACCGCGTCCCGACAGACGTGGGAAGGCCAACTGTTGGATTGGGCGTGCAGCCTTGTTCGCGCCAGTTGTCTGTCTCTACTACTATGGGGTAGCAAGCAATGTTGTCTCTTGTTGGTCTGGACAAATGTGTTGATTGGTTGTAGCGCGGGATCTCATCGCGCCACCTCTCAGGATTCGGGAGAAAGCTAGAGAGGCCCTTGTTTGTGTCGCGGCTCCTCCCGAAGCCTAGGCCGGATCCGGCCCCCGTGCCTAGTCTATGATGAGGCAGTAACGTACCACCAAGGTGACCGATTGGGTCAGATCCAGTGCAACCCGCTGCTCCCTCTCAGGGCCAGGCAAGGAGAATGGACTGCTCCTACCCAGCACGAACAACACCAGTCCAGAGGAGGGGGGTCCTCTCACGTATGGCTGCCTCACGTACCAGCCCACTCACTCAGGTTCACCCGGTCTCCGGCCCAAAGGCCTTCCGCACCTGAGAATGATGACTGTGGACGTTTCTTGGGCAGTAGATCCCAGGTTGCGACCTCAGCAGCTGCCAAAGTGCTGCACATGCAGGCTCGGAAGCTCAGGGTTACACAGCACGTCAGCAGGCCTCAGGGACGCCTCATGGGGCTCGTGTGGATGTCCCCAGACCATGCTTGCTGATCCTCTCCCTCGCTCTTGTGGCTAAAACCACCGCACCACAGGTACCAAGAGTAGTGGTCCGTTACAGCCACAGTGTGCGTGATCCGGCAGGGCCGATTTCCCCAGCCATTAGTCCGTACATTTGCCGGGGGGGCCCCCAGTGCTTTACCGCCTGCACTGAAAGCGGAGTTCAGCGGATAAAAAAAAAAAAAATATATATATATATATATATATATATATATATATATATATATACATATATATATATATATATATATATATATATATATATATATATATATATATATATATATCCATCAAAAGTTGCCCTGTTACAGAGAAGCCCAGCAGGTTGGTTCCAAACGTGTTTATTTAGGAGAGAGGTACAAAGCGCTGCAACCAAGTCTTCACCATAAAGTTCAGAAGCCTGACGCGTTTCGTGCGACAAGCGCACTTCCTCAGAGGCTTAAAGTATCGCTGCAGCTGATCACGGTCTCTTTAATAACAGCCACCTCATACACGAGGGCGTGGTCCACCCCCGAGCATGCTGGTCGCTGTCGTTTTTTAAGTGGCAGCTTCAGTGAGTTCGTTTTTCTGCAGCGAAATGGATCAATAAAATATATAATCAAATAAACTCCTTGATCCATCCCAATCCGGTTTCAGGGCATTCCACAGCACCGAAACAGCCCTGCTGGAGGTAGTGGATAATATCAGGCTATCTCTAGACTCAAAAAAATCAGCCATCCTGATATTACTGGATTTATCTGCGGCCTTCGACACCATCTCGCATCGCATACTGTTGGAGCGCCTTGTCGAGATTGGTGTCGAAGAAAACGCTCTTAAATGGATATCAAGCTATCTTGAAAATAGACGATCAAGGGTCCAAATCGGTGACCACACCTCTATTTCCTATAAAAATGATAAAGGAGTCCCACAGGGATCTATTTTAAGCCCGAACCTTTTCAATATTTATGTTTCCCCTCTGGCCAAGATCATTAGAGAATGCGGTTTTGGGACAATATCCTATGCTGACGATACCCAAATTCTCGTCACCATCAGCCAAAACTATGAAGATGCTAAATTTAGGTTCAAAAACTGTATGATTAATATACAAGAGTGGATGACTAGAAACTACCTAATGATGAACGCAGGGAAGACCGAAGTCATGCTCTTTGGCAAAGCTGACCAAATCTGGTCACCGGACTGGTGGCCTGACGCCCTGGGCATGTGCCCTGCCCCCAAACCATACGTCAGGAACCTGGGTGTAATCCTAGATAACAAGCTCACTATGTCTGAACACATAAAAAAAATAGTTGGAAGTAGCTATGGCCAGATACGTAGTCTGAGGAAGATCTTTAAATGGATCCCGCTCTCAGCACGCATGCCCCTAGTTCAAGGGCTGGTTATAAACAGGATGGACTATGGAAACGCACTGTTCTCAGCCATCAATCAGTCACTACTAAACCGACTTCAGGTTCTTCAAAACACGGCTGCAAGGCTAGTACTAGACCTTCCTCCGCGAACCCCGTCAGCAGCTTGTCTCAGAACGTTGCACTGGCTCCCCGTTAAAAAACGCATAAAATTCAAACTCTGCTGTCTGGTTCATAAGGCAGTAAATGGACATGGACCAGTTTACCTAGAAAGGAAACTTAAGGCCCATATCCCACTTAGGACACTATGCTCCTCTACTAAAGCCCTCTTATCCGTTCCTAGAGTCCGAACGGTTAGGAACGGGGACCGAGCCTTCAGCAAAACCACCCCAGAAGCATGGAACTCCCTCCCCACACCTTTGAGAGAAGAGCCAGATCACGTCAGATTTCGGAAACTGCTCAAAACCTGCCTCTTTAACCCTTAGTATCCCATCCCTCAAACTCCTCTGAATCTGCTGAATCCAAGGATCTTGTCTGCTCCTAGCGCTCTGAGACCTTCGGGTGAATTACGCGCTTTACAAGTGAAATAAATGTAAAAATAAATGTAAATGATATATCCCCAGTGGGTTGGGAAGAATTCAGTTCAAACTGCTCTGCAATGTGATACTTCTCCACACGGGCCGCCTGCCCTTTCACAGCCGCTTCAAAGAATGCAGCCTGGGTCCACGGAGTCATGGTCGGGCTTCTCTCCGACCTGGGCCGGCCGGAAATATCCATCAAAAGTTGCCCTGTTACAGAGAAGCCCAGCAGGTTGGTTCCAAACGTGTTTATTTAGGAGAGGGGTACAAAGCGCTGCAACCAAGTCTTCACCACAAAGTTCAGAAGCCTGACGCGTTTCGTGCGACAAGCGCACTTCCTCAGAGGCTTAAAGTATCGCTGCAGCTGATCACATTCTCTTTAATAACAGCCACCTCATACACGAGGGCGTGGGCCACCCCGGAGCATTCTGGTTGCTGTAGTTTTTTAAGTGGCAGCTTCAGTGAGTTCGTTTTTCTGCAGCGAAATGGATCAATAAAATATATATCCCCAGTGGGTTGGGAAGAATTCAGTTCAAACTGCTCTGCAATGTGATACTTCTCCACACGGGCCGCCTGCCCTTTCACAGCCGCTTCAAAGAATGCAGCCTGGGTCCATGGAGTCATGGTCGGGCTTCTCTCCGACCTGGGCCGGCCGGAAATATCCATCAAAAGTTGCCCTGTTACAGAGAAGCCCAGCAGGTTGGTTTCAAACGTGTTTATTTAGGAGAGGGGTACAAAGCGCTGCAACCAAGTCTTCACCATAAAGTTCAAAGCCAAATATGTAAGACATATTTTAACTTTACAGAAACATACAGTCACTGGATGTTGTCATCAGTGATGTCATCAGTGATGTCACTGACCATGTCATGAATGATGTAATATGTGACATCATCAGCAGTGGATTGCGGGTGCGCGATATATAGTTAGTGCAACTAACTATATATGCGAATTTCAATGGTTTTGTGTGAGTAAAATAAGGTTTTGTAAATGCTAATCCCGAACTATATATGGTCTATAACCCATGGTTTTTTCAGTGAATTTTCAAGGTTTTGTAAATGCTAATTCCTAACTATATATGGTCTATAACCTATGTTTTTTTCAGTGAATTTCAATGCTTTTTTTATTGCAAATATTAAAAACTGTTAAATGTATTATTCTTTTAAATGAAAAATATATTTTATATGTTTGTAATATAATTTTTTTATGCATCTGCCAAACCCTAACCTCTTAATAGTGCACTGTGGTGGAATTGATTTTGGGACTATGACTGGGGTTGGTCTGGAAATGCTTTTAAAGGACACCTTTCATCAATTGATGACACTTTTTCCCCAAACTGCCTTGGTATATTCCAATATATGCCAATGACAGAAATAGAAGTGGTCCAACCAATTTTTTCCACAATTTGAGAAAGCACGGAAACATGTGAATAAATCTGTTTCTACTTACATGAGAGAATTTACAATGGGTTTAATATACAACAATAACTTGCGTTACAACATGCAAGACATCTACAGAGGAGATGGTGTGCACTTCTCCGATGAGGGGAATAGAATATTCCTCCTGAATTTAAAACTGTGCATTGGAACCTACTTGTAAGTACCTTAATTAGCCACAGAACCCAATAGCTCTTTTCATTGCTTCCCTACCCCTGATCATTCAAAACGTTTATCTTTTTCTAACTTTTTATTTTTTTTCACCAAAGTACGCTCCCCGGTTCGCTTACCGGTGCGCGTACCGGGCGCTTCCCACGCAATTTTTTTTTTTTTGCCTATATCAGCGTCCTAAGCCCCCATCAGAAAACCTAGAGGGTCACAAAGTGTCTACCGTGCCCCCTTCTACCCATTCCGAACATTGTTTGTCCTCCATCTTGTGTCTCAATTCTACCGATACACAAAATGGAGGACTCCCGTAACGCTGCCGGTTCGCGTACCGGGGCGCGCACCGGTGAGCGCTCGCTAAAAAAAGGTGGGAAAGTAATTTACAGAAAAACCACTAGAGACACTTTCATCAAATATAGAATAGGCCCTACTACATAGCAGTCCCTACCATTTACCCAAATTTGATGGAATTCCATTGAGAAAATTATGCTGTAGGCCTGATTAAATATCCTGAGGTAAATTACCTAACAAAAACACTTATGAAGTGTTAGAATTGACAACCAATTAAAATGCTACTTTCATTATCTTCTATTATTTCATGACATTTGATTGGTTATGTACCTGAATATATATAAAGAAAGAGAGAGAAACACAGCCATTTTGACTACTACTTCCTGAAGTACATTTCAAGTGCATTTCAACTGACAACTTAAACTTCTTTTTGAAAGGTAAGATGTTATTTTAAAAACTGAAGTATGTTGTGCACTTTAAGTTAATTAGGAAAACATATTATTATTTTTAGCTGTTTTATAACGCGCTCCGTTACTACCAGAGTGTCCTGGCGTGGCAGGAAAAAAACAGGCATGTGGTCAAATAAAAGAGATTGAGAGTTAAACTAATAAGCAGACCTAAAAAGATGGGTTTTCAGGGCCTTCTTGAAAGGGACAAAATTCTGGATGGATCTCAAAGAAAGTGGTAAAGTATTCCAGGCGGAAGCGGCAAGAACGCCGATAGACCGACCACCAAGTCGGACCCGCTGAAAGCGCGGAACCTCCAGCAGACTCAGATCAGCCGATCGAAGAGCGCGATTGGGGACATAACGTCTAAATCTTTTCTTCAGATACGAAGGCCCCAGCTCATTAGCTGCCTTAAATGCCAATGTCAATATTTTAAAAGTGATTGGTTGAGAGACTGGTAGCCAGTGTAGTTGTTTCAGATGGATTCTAGCACTTTCCCTGCTAGGCACATTACAAAGTAGTCTCGCTGTAGCGTTTTGAATGACCTGCAAACGGGAAACCAAAAAAGCTGGAGTCCCACTGAAGAGAGAATTGGCATAGTCGAGCCGTGAGAGTATAAGAGCTCTCGCGACAGACTCTCTAGCTGCGGAAGGAAGATACGGAAAGAACTTCCTCATAGCCTTAAGAGACCCAAAGCACATGCCCGTAAGTTTCTTTATATGTGCTTCGAACCTCAGATCCTCCCCAAACCATACACCTAGGTTCTTTGCAGGGATGTTCACTGAGCAAGGTTGGGGAAAATCGACAGGCCACAGGAGTTCTCTAAAATTTGGGGGGAATTGCCCATATAGCAGGATTTCAGTTTTATCTTCGTTACACTTCAGTTGCGCCGCCGCTAACCAACTGAAAACTGAAGACAAGCAAGAGCGAATGACCTCCGTGCCAAGGGCAGCACCGGGCCAAGTAAATAATAATTGCGTATCATCCGCATATGCCATCATTTTGGCCCCAAGTTGTTCTGCCAACACAATGAGCGGAGTAAGGTAGACGTTAAAAAGCAGGGGGCTCAGCGTGGATCCCTGGGGTACCCCTGTCGTGAGTGGTTTGGCCAAAGAAGAGAATGGAGGAAGCCAAACCTGCTGAGATCTATCAGACAGAAAGGATCCTACCCATTTCAATGCCGGACCCACCACACCTATCTCAGCCAAACGTGCCAGAAGAAGAGAGTGCGGGACAGTATCAAACGCGGCAGAGAGGTCCAATAATATTAGCGCCGCTCTGCCACCACTGTCCAGACACTCTCTAATGGCCTCTGAGATCTCAACGAGGGCTATCTCCGTGCTATGGGCTGCACGAAAGCCCGACTGGGCAGGGTGAAGGGCCTCTGAGGACTCAACAAAGGCGTTCAACTGGCGAAACGCAAGTTTCTCTCCAACTTTCGCCATTGCTGGCAGCAGGGAAATAGGGCGATAGTTGCCCGGTGTAGTTGGATCAGCACCCACTTTTTTCAGCAGGGGAAGCAGCTTTGCCTGTTTCCATTCATCGGGAACCTTAGATGTTTTAAAGGACAGATCCATTATTTGCGTAATTTCCTTGGCCACTGATTCTGCCACTGCTGCCAACACACGAGCAGGGCAGGTATCCCCGGGAGCACCGGATCTCAGTGACTTAATCGCTCCCAGAGTGTCTTCAAATGAAGGAGGAGTGAATGTCTCCATCAAATGTGTGGGAGGATTTTTTTGTAGAGCATTCTCAGCATTATCAATCCCACCCTTAATTTCTCTAAGGCTCTGCTGGATTGTGGCAATTTTATTTAGGAAAAAAGAGGAAAGAACCTCACACCACTCCGTAGAAGGCTTCACTGACACTTGTTCCGCACAAGGGGAAAGAAAACACTTGACAATGGAAAAGATTTCCCTGCTATTGTTATTGGCTTTCTCTATTCTATTGGCAAAGTAATCAGATTTAGCCCGTTTAATACTAACATAATAATCTCGCTGTGCCATGCGATATGCCTCCTTAGCTTGTGGACAGTACGCGACTCGCCATCCTCGCTCTAATTTTTTACAAGCCAACTTAAGAGTACGTAATTGAACGGAGTACCAAGGTTGGGAAGGAGTCGCCCTACCTCTGTTTAAATTAGACACATTCGAGGAGGCGGACATGCCGGCCCCCATCCACGCATCAAATGATTGAAGAGCAGAGTCTAAGTCAAAACCCAGAGTAGGCCTATTTTGATCTAACCAAATGGCTAAATTGCCTATATTGATTTTCTGGGGGCACATGTTCTTACTAGGTCTAGGCATATCTTTCACGGCCAACCACGAAAATCTAATCAGACAGTGATCAGTCCATGTCAGAATTTGAGGGGTCTCCACACTCAAAGGAAAATTAGAGCATATGACATCCAAGGTATGCCCACCCAAATGAGTGGGGGAGGAGATCCATTGGGTAAGAAAGGCTAGTTCCAAAAAGTCAAGTAGAGCTTTACTATCGTGGAGTTCAGGATGATCGACATGGATGTTCAAATCCCCCAACAGTAAGAAACGGGAATATCTCACTGCCCGGGGAACCACAATTTCCAAGAAGGCTTTAAGAAAAGGTCCAGTTGGGCCAGGCGGACGGTAAATAAGGGACCCCCCCAAAGTAAAATGTGGTGATATAACCAAAGAAAAATTCACAATTTCCCCCTCATCAATCTCCTCAGAGGTTTCAATGTTGAGGCCCCAGGCTTCCTTGAAGATAATGGCCAATCCACCACCCCTTCCTTTGGCTCTGTCTTTCCTCCTAATTTTAAACCCTCTGGGTATTGCCAGCTCAATGTATTCTGATAGTTATATACTATCCATCTGTAATAGTTATAGAATAAGATAGACTTCTCTGTTATAGTTATAGATGGAGTTAGGCTTGTCTTGTATAATTATGAATTTACTTAGGCTTTATCACATACACTTTTTTATATTTTTACTTCCACTCTGATACCATACACTGCCCAAAGATAAAATCACTGTTAAAAAACCAAACTACCTGTCTGAACTTAAACCCAACAGTGCCCTATCTCTACTGATATATTTTTTTTAAATTCAATTTACAGCACAAAAATGGAAGGAGAGCAAAAAAATACCATCGAAATTGTTCTGGAAAGCAACAAAGATACAGCTATTGAACCCAATGACTCAGAGTTCATGGATGAATCACGGGACTATGAACTTCTTCAATGTGTAGAATCAGAAGATTTCCTGATTGAAAATGAGAACATTTCTGACAATCAAATATTAGAAGTTCCTTTAAATTTTGAAAACGAATCTGAGAAATAAATTTATATTTAATAATTCAAAAATTGTTTGAGACATTTTTCATTTTTATATGTATTTTTTAAACTAGTACCAAATTGATTATAATGTAAAGTCAGACTTTAAATATACTGTGCAACTTTTTTGTGTAACATAGTAAGTTTGCTCATAGTTACTTCCTTTCTCCCACTATTTTATCTCCAATGTGTATTTAAAATCTCTTTTTCATCTCCTGCCTCCATATTCTTTCTGCTTTCCTCACAAACTATGCTATGAATTCCATATACCACAATAACTTCTGAAACAACATGCAAGATAGCTACAAACAAAACGGTGTATTTTTATTTTTAGACTCTGCATTGGTACCTACATGTTGGTACATAAATAAAAAAAAAGAAAAAAAAAGAAAAATCAATATACATACATTATTTGATCATTCTTTCATTCTATTTTCCCTATATTACGCTCCCCTGGACCGCTTCCCGGTGCGCGTACCGAGCGCTCCCCCCCGCAAAAAAAACGATAATAAAAATTATTTTTTTTTGTCCCGTGGGGCTTAATTTCTCAAAATCCACTGGAGCACATATATAAAGACATAGCAAAGGCACGTCAGGCAAACCATATCTACAATTTTGCCAAGTTTCGTGTAAATCCATTCAGCCGTTCGAGCTAAAAGTGATTCCAATCACCCTATGGAAAAATGAATGGGAAAAACGCGTTTTGGGACCCCCCTTTTTTCTCGGCCCCCCCTTGACAAACCCCCCCCCCCCCAAATTTTCAGGAAACAAAATGTGCCATTTTCCTGAAAATTTCAGCCAATTACGTCCACAAACGCCAAAGTTAATCGACATAGAATTTTCAGAAATCCCATAGGAAAAAAATCCTAACTATATATACCTACTGGCGACCGCCAGTAGGTTATATATATATATATTTATTACCTACTGGCGGTCGCCAGTATTTATTTATTTATTGTGATTTATATAGCGCACTATAACCCAGGGGTCTCTAAGCGCTTTGTTAGGATCAGCTAGACAATAGAAAGGATGCATCAGATTACAATTGGCGGCCACCCCACGCTTGCTGGAAAAGCACAGTTTTTAGTTTCTTGCGGAAGGGCATTAGTTTCTTTCCATTGCGAAGTTCCAGCGGTAATTTATTCCACATAGCTGGCAAAGTATGTGAAAAAGCACGCCCACCCACAGTGGTCAGTCTACAGCGTGGCTGAACCAGATAGATGGAATCAGCAGATCTAAGCACCCTCCCTGGTTTATAGAGGGTCAGGCGAGATTTCAAATAGGTGGGTGCCCTGCCATGAGGAGCTTTGTGGACAATGCAGAGCCCTTTGAACATTAGCCTCTGCCTAACTGGCAACCAATGGAGTTCCCGCAGGAGGGGGGATGCCTGGGTACTCCTCGGTTTCTTAAAAATGAGCCTAGCAGCATCATTCATGACCGTCTGCATTCTGTTTAGAAGACCCAGTGGAAGTCCTATATACAGTGAATTGCCATAGTCCAGCCTGGCTAAAATCATTGCAGAGACCACACTCCTTAGAGTGGAGAAAGAGAGCAGCGGGGAAACTTTCCTGAGTTGACGAAGGAGGCCGACACAGCTGCCCACCACAGCTGTGACTTGCTTTTTCATGGACAGCTTACTGTCCACCTGGATGCCCAGGCTCTTAACCACCTCCGCCGGTTCCGGAGGCATGCCCAACTCCCCGGGCCAGAAACGATCACACCAAGGGTTGCCAGCGATTGTAATCGGCAACACCTCGGTTTTGTCCGGGTTGATTTTTAGGGAGTTGCCGGACATCCAGTTAGCTGTACTTCTCAGAATGTTTTGCAGTCTGGCAAAAGCATTCTGGCTATCCTCCAACTGGATGATGATCTGAGTGTCATCTGCGTAGTTATATACCTGGCAGTCCATTTGATTGAGCATTCGAATCAAAGGCTGTAGATATATGTTGAACAATAGGGGTGACAGAGCAGACCCTTGTGGGACTCCGCAAGTGATCGAGGTTGCGGTAGAAAGCATGTCACCTAATTGCACTCTCTGCATCCTCCCTTGAAGGAAGGATGTGAACCATGCCAGTGCTGTGCCCTGAATGCCGAAATCCCTCATCCGCGACAGTAGTTGTTCATGACACACGGTATCAAATGCTGCGGAGAGGTCCAGCAGCACCAGGGCCCCCGGGATTTTCTTGTCTGCTCTGTTCCTAAGCTAATCTACGATTGACAGCATAACCAGCTCCGTGCTGTGATTCGCACGGAAGCCTGCTTGATTCGGCTCTAACAGCGTGTTGCTTTCCAGATGTTCTGAAAGAGTGGTAAGGACATGCTGCTCCAGAACCTTCGCCAGGAATGGTAGCTGGGAAATTGGTCTGAAGTTTTTCAGACATTTTGCGTCTGCCCCCGTTTTTTTTAGCATGGGAATCAGACGAGCTTCCTTAAAGGAGGAAGGCACTTGACCAGTCTGTAGAGAGAGGTTCAGGAGGCTCAGCACATCTTCCTCTATGCCCGGGAGTGCGAGTTTAAACACTTCAGGTGGGCATGGATCCAACCTTGAGCCAGACCCATGAGAGAAACTAAACTATCCTTTGTAATCAAGGGTAGATTAGAGAGCAAAATTGTGACTGGCATTCTAGCTGGAATATCCACCGGTGGACAGTCAATTTGCGAGGTTGCCGTAATTTCAGTGACCAAATCGATGATTTTGTTGGTAAAGAAGTCCTGGAATTTCTGGCAATCCTCCTGACTAAAGTCCGGAGACTGTTCCTTGTTCTTCCTGAGCTCCGTAAGGACTCGGAAGACTTCTTTCTGTGGGTTCCTAGCCGTAGAAATCCTCTCCTCGTAGAACTCGGACTTCCTGGCTATAATCGCTTGCTTATAACTAGCGAGAGCCCGTATGTAGTTGCTCCGAGAATCAGGACTGTAGTTTTTGCGCCATGTTCTTTCCAGTTTACGTAACCCATGTTTCTGTGCTCTGAGTGAATCGTTATACCACGGGGCCCCTCGTTTCCTATCCGTACGGTTCACCCTACAGATTGGTGCAACTTTGTCTGTGGCCTTCTGGAGTTTATCCATGAGTGCCCCACAAAGGGCCTCTGGGTTATGGGGGCGATTGTTGGGAAGGGGGTTGGTGCGAAGTAGATGTATCATTTTATCCCCATCAATCTTGTTCCACTTCCTAACTGCCTTCCACCCTCCTTTAGTTGTTGTTCTCTGTCTGTCCACCAATAACTTGCCTCTCACCAAATGGTGGTTGGACCATACGCATGGCTGGGCCGTGGCCATGTCCTGAACAGGAACTGTCGTCCACACCAAGTCATGGGTGTGTCCCTTGGCATGTGTTGGGCCCCTTACTTGTTGGGCCAGATCTAATGAGGTTAACGCCTCCTCGATCTGTAACGCCTGACCATCTTTTGGGACCTTCTCCCAATGGTAGTTGAGGTCACCCATTATCACTACCTTATCATATCTTGAACGGATGTCCTGGGCCAGTCTTATGAACAAGTCAGGGAATTCAGGCGAGGTCCACGGAGGGCGATAGACTAACAGGATCACCAGACAGTCAGTCCCTAATTGCAACTTGACACCCATCACTTCCGCACCCGCTAAGTTTTCCGTCAAGAACCTTTCGACCAATAGACGTGAGTTATAAAGGAGGGCAACACCTCCCCCCCTCTTAGCTCCTGTTCTATTATAGAAAAGTGCCGAAAAGTCGGATGGTAAGGAGGCGACGAGATCCGGCGTAGAGGAGTCCTCTAACCATGTCTCGGTAAGTCCCAAAAGGTCTAATTCTCCTTCTTCTAGAAGGGTAAACACCTCTAAATTATGTCGTTGCAGGGAGCGTGTATTGAGTAGGCCATAGCGTAAGCATCGGGCCTGACCCATAACCTTCCGACCAGACTGGGGAGTAGGGGCAGTAAGGAGTCTCTCCCGCACAAGAATGGCAGCACAATCTGGGCTAATAGCAATATTTCTGGAGTCCAGAGACTCCAGCTCACCTCTAGTATATACAATGCGAGAACCAGGGGTCGTGGCCCCGGGTCCCGTCTGGTCACTGATGGGAACAGATGGGCTTGCCTCTGGCGAGCCTCCGGCGCGCCCACGCTGCGCGCAAACGCTGCGCGCCTGCATGAGGGCAGGATTAAGTAGCCTCAAGCGTGCAAGGTGGCCAGGCAGCAACTAGGCTGTCAACCACAATGGCGTCCCAAAGCGGCACTTCCTCCCCCAAGATGGCTCCCGCCCCGAGAAAGCAGCTAAAGACCCGCTCAACAGCGGTGTAGTCTCCGATTAGAGTGCAGGTATGTCCTAACTCAAACCCCAGCAAAAAACGGGACCCTCCAAGTAATTTTAAAAAAAAGTTAAAATTAATTAATTATTTCCGCGTTAAAAAGCGCTGTGCTCGCGCTAGTTAGCAGCATGCAAATTCAGTCAGTAGCAGCCTCAATATCGCGGCGCTTACCTAGCAGGGAGAAGCCCTGAGCTTCTCAGCTTAAGTAGCCTCGAGCGTGCAAGGTGGCCAGGCAGCAACTAGGCTGTCAACCACAATGGCGTCCCGAAGCGGCACTTCCTCCCCCAAGATGGCTCCCGCCCCGAGAAAGCAGCTAAAGACCCGCTCAACAGCGGTGTAGTCTCCGATTAGAGTGCAGGTATGTCCTAACTCAAACCCCAGCAAGAAACGGGACCCTCCGAGTAATTTTTAAAAAAAGTTAAAATTAATTAATTATTTCCGCGTTAAAAAGTGCTGTGCTCGTGCTAGTTAGCAGCATGCAAATTCAGTCAGTAGCAGCCTCAATATCGCGGCGCTTACCTAGCAGGGAGAAGCCCTGAGCTTCTCAGCTTAAGTAGCCTCGAGCGTGCAAGGTGGCCAGGCAGCAACTAGGCTGTCAACCACAATGGCGTCCCAAAGCGGCACTTCCTCCCCCAAGATGGCTCCCGCCCCGAGAAAGCAGCTAAAGACCCGCTCAACAGCGGTGTAGTCTCCGATTAGAGTGCAGGTATGTCCTAACTCAAACCCCAGCAAAAAACGGGACCCTCCGAGTAATTTTAAAAAAAAGTTAAAATTAATTAATTATTTCCGCGTTAAAAAGCGCTGTGCTCGCGCTAGTTAGCAGCATGCAAATTCAGTCAGTAGCAGCCTCAATATCGCGGCACTTACCTAGCAGGGAGAAGCCCTGAGCTTCTCAGCTTAAGTAGCCTCGAGCGTGCAAGGTGGCCAGGCAGCAACTAGGCTGTCAACCACAATGGCGTCCCAAAGCGGCACTTCCTCCCCCAAGATGGCTCCCGCCCCGAGAAAGCAGCTAAAGACCCGCTCAACAGCGGTGTAGTCTCCGATTAGAGTGCAGGTATGTCCTAACTCAAACCCCAGCAAAAAACGGGACCCTCCGAGTAATTTAAAAAAAAAGTTAAAATTAATTAATTATTTCCGCGTTAAAAAGCGCTGTGCTCGCGCTAGTTAGCAGCATGCAAATTCAGTCAGTAGCAGCCTCAATATCGTGGCGCTTACCTAGCAGGGAGAAGCCCTGAGCTTCTCAGCTTAAGTAGCCTCGAGCGTGCAAGGTGGCCAGGCAGCAACTAGGCTGTCAACCACAATGGCATCCCAAAGCGGCACTTCCTCCCCCAAGATGGCTCCCGCCCCGAGAAAGCAGCTAAAGACCCGCTCAACAGCAGTGTAGTCTCCGATTAGAGTGCAGGTATGTCCTAACTCAAACCCCAGCAAAAAACGGGACCCTCAGAGTAATTTTTAAAAAAAGTTAAAATTAATTAATTATTTCCGCGTTAAAAAGCGCT
This sequence comes from Lissotriton vulgaris, assembly GCF_964263255.1. Taxonomy (NCBI): domain Eukaryota; kingdom Metazoa; phylum Chordata; class Amphibia; order Caudata; family Salamandridae; genus Lissotriton; species Lissotriton vulgaris. The sequence goes on along the minus strand of NC_141685.1, from coordinate 440,376,373 downwards.
GTGCTCGTGCTAGTTAGCAGCATGCAAATTCAGTCAGTAGCAGCCTCAATATCGCGGCGCTTACCTAGCAGGTAGTTACCAGTAGGTAGTTATAGTTAGGATTTTTTTCAATGTTAAATCTCAAAATTCTATTTGGAATAACTTTGGCGCCGGTTGACGAATCTGCCTGAAAATTTCCTCAAAATGGCCTCGCGGCGCTCCGGTCCTTCCCTGAAAGTTTGAGGGGGATGTGTCAAGCGGGGGCCGAGATAAAAGGGGGTCCCAAAATGTGTTTTCCCCATGTTAAATTTTCATAGGGCAGTCGATTTCACTTTTAGCCCGAACGGCTGAATGGATTTCCACCAAAGTTGGCAAAATTGTAGGGACTGGTAGCCCGATGTGCCACATGTCTTAAGATATGTGCTCCAGTGGATTTTTAGTAAATTAGGTTCAAAAAAATATATAAATCTAGCGCCACGCGACTTGCGCGCGGAAAGCTGATTGTCTGTAAACATTCGAAACAGTCTGCAGCGGCCGCCATCTTGTACCTCGGTAGGATTGAGGTGGAAAAAATCAAAGGGGGAAATGAGCAAAAGGGGGCAGGGTACACCCCCCCTGACCCCCTAGGTTTGTTGTGGGGGTCATAAAAGGGCCCCACGGGCAAAAAAAAAAATGAATTTTTGATTTGCGCGGGGGGAGCGCCCGGTACGCGCACCGGGGAGCGGACCATGGAGAAAAAAGAATGACACTTTTTTTTTTAAAAAATAGAATTTTTTTATAAATCAGAGGTAGTTCTGAAAAGAACTTTTTTTTTGTTTTTGATGTTTTATATTTTTTTATACTTTTTAAAACAATTTTATATTTTTTGGGGATTTTTTACAGGGGAAAAACAAAAACAGGGATTCAAAAACTGCTCAACAGGATCAAAAAAATGAGAAAATTTAGGGACGGGGAGAGCATCGGAGTTCCTGCCTCTTCATTGCAATGAGTTCAACGCTCTGCTCTCCATAACAAAGTAGTTCGTCACAGTCCACGCATAAAAATGTTATGCCTGCAAAGACCGGCTGAACGTTAGGGACCATTCTTGCACGTGTTCTTCCTAAAGGTGTTGCTCCACCAGTGGAGGTGCTGCCGCCATCTCTTCGTGCATTCTCTGCCAGCTCCCTGACACTCTCCCTGGAATAATTTTTGGGATGTCTTCTTTTGACATGCCTAATTAAATTGGCATTTCCAAAGCTATATTTTTTTAGAGGATTGCCTCTGGATAAAATACTGCCACATATTTTACAAGTTACTTTACTTGCATTAACTTTTTTTTGTCCTTCAGGGATGTCATAAAATTTCCAGATAAAGTGGTTCTTTGTTTTCTGGTGAGGAGGGTCCTCTTGCACAAATCCATCTGAATCACTGCTGGATGACTCCCTTGCAGCCATTGCTGTAGATCAGGAAATTAATGAGTAGATAATTCACAAAACACCTCTTGCTCTCTCCAAGTGCAAATCAATAGTGAGAGAAATGGGTGGGTTTCTCAAAATTTAGAAAAAAAAAAATATTGAACCAATGAAAAGTGTTATTTTCAGGTCACATGAGCAGGGGCTTCATCATTATGAAACCAAAACTGTTATGAACCAATGAAAAGTGTTATTTTCTGGTCACATGACCCGACGCGCTTACGCTGCGCAGCGCGTTGAACATCTACGTTGCGCGATCGTATTCGCTCGAGTGCTTCCGGGTGCGCTTACGCCGTGCGTTTCACGCGGACGCGGCTACGCGATACGTCACGATCATGTTTTCGTTCGTGATTTTGGCGCTTACGGGACGCTCCCCGGAGCGCGCCCCGGGGCGCTTTATAAAAGTACGCTTTTCGGGGCGCTCCCCGGGGCGCGCACCGGGAGCGCTCCATAGCAACAAAAAAAAGAATGAAATTGGGAAAAATAGTAGGGATTGGTAGCCCAATGTGCCTTTGCTATCCTCAAGTGGTTTTTACGAAAATTAACTTTGAAAAAAATATATATTGTGCTACATTGGGCTATATATATGTTAGAGCCCAAATGTAGCCCAATGTAGCCCAAAGATGGCCACCAAAGACAAAAAAAGCAAATGTAGCCCAAATATCAGCTAGATGTAGCCCAACTGTAGCCCAATGACAGAATGTACCAGAGTGTTCTAAAGAACAACTAGAGCGCTAACAGTCTTACTTATAAAGTGAGACTTATAGTTAGGAATTAGCATTAAAAAAACCTATGAAATTCACTGAAAAAACCATAGGTTTCACACCAGTTGTAGTTAGGAATTAGCATTAAAAAAAACTATGAAATTCACTGAAAAAACCATAGGTTTCACACCAGTTATAGTTAGTAATTAGCATTTAAAAAACTTATTAAATTCACAGAAAAAACCATAGGTTTCACACCAGTTATAGTTAGGAATTAGCATTTAAAAAAACTATTAAATTCACTGAAAAAACCATAGGTTTCACACCAGTTATAGTTAGCTGGAAGTTTTACTCGCATAAAACCATTGAAATTCCCACGTTATAGTTAGATGGACTCACTACAACTTGCGCGTGCAATGCACTGCTGATGACGTCACATATTACATCACTCATGACATGGTCAGTGACATCACTCATGATATCACTGATGACATCATCCTTGTGACAGAGTGACAGACCTCCTTTCAGTGTAATGTAACCCATGAAACACATATTCAAAAATAGAAATTAACATTTTCAAAAAAATGGAGATACACATACCAGTTACAACAGCCAATTCAATAATTCCGCCATCTATATACACATCCACTCATTCAACAACAGTTCTATATAGTCACTCACACATATACTCACTCATCATATGTAGTGATACACCTATACATCCTGTTACACACCAACAGTCATCCCAAAGTTACTCTCACACATACTTACACATGCAAGTAAACTATTGAATATCCATTTATTTGCATATACAGCTAAACACACACTACCACCTTACTTCTAAGGAAACTTACACATACTTACTCTCTTAAACAATCACTTATTGAAACACTTACTTATTTAAACAGGAACTCTTACAATCTCTTACTCTCACATTTACTCACTTATATACATCAATATTCACATATACTAGATTAAAACATATGTAGTTACTGATAAAGACACTAGTGAGACAGTCATTCACTCAATAACACACACATATACACATCCATACACCCATACAGTCCTGCACATATGCTGTCTTCAAAACACATACAAAGAGAGAGTCAGTCATTCATGCATATATGTGATAAGTAATACCCCCACCAAACCATACAAACACTCGTACTGATACTAAAAAAAACATCTAATAACCTATATACCTACACATGTAGCTACTCACCAACCCATGCAGCCACTTATAAACAAAGTGAAACACTAATACATATATTTAAATATTTAAACATTTCTCACTAATATATGTATTCACTAAGATACACTTAATAAGCCAGTTAACCAATCAATTTTTTTTAAAAAAACATCCATTTAGACACTTATTTAACCATTTATTCTTCCATCAACTTTTACATATACATATATAAAACATATTAATTTTTCAGAAAGGCAAACATTCACTGGATGGTGTCATCAGTGATGTCATGAGTGATGTCACTGACCATGTCATGAGTGATGTAATATGTGACGTCATCAGCAGTGCATTGCACGCGCAAGTTATAGTGAGTCCATCTAACTATAACGTGGGAATTTCAATAGTTTTATGCGAGTAAAACTTCCAGCTAACTATAACTGGTGTGAAACCTATGGTTTTTTCAGTGAAAATCTATATATATATATATATATATATATATTTATGTATATATATATTACCTACTGGCGGTCGCCAGTATGTAGTTATAGTTAGGATTTTTTTCAATGTTAAATCTCAAAATTCTATTTGGAATAACTTTGGCGCTGGTTGGCGAATCTGACTGAAAATTTCCTCAAAATGGCCTCGCGGCGTTCCGGCCTTTCCCTGAAAGTTTTGGGGGGATTCATCAAGCGGGGGCCGAGATAAAAGGGGGGTCCCAAAATGCGTTTTCCCCATGTTAATTTCCATAGGGCGGTCGATTTCACTTTTAGCCCGAACGGCTGAATGGATTTCGACCAAATTTCGCAAAATTGTAGGGACTGGTAGCCCGATGTGCCTTTGCTATGTCTCAAGATATGTGCTCCAGTGGATTTTGAGTAATTTAGGTTCAAAAAAATATATATATCTATGGCAGCGCCCCGGTACGCGCCCCGGGAGCGCACCGGGCGTGCTAAGCGACTTGCGCATGGAAAGCTGATTGGCTCTCGGGTGTCTGTAAACATTCGAAACAGTCCGGAGCGGCCGCCATCTTGTGTCTCGGTAAAATCGAGACACAAGAGGTGGCTAAAACAAAGGGGGAAATGACAATAAGGGGGCAGGGATAGACCCCCCCTGACCCCCTAGGTTTGATGTTTGTGCCAAAAAGGGCCCTGCGGGGCAAAAGATTTTTTTTTTTTGATTTGCGCGGGGGCAGCGCCCGGTACGCGCACCGGGGGGCGTACCGGGGAGCTTACCATGGGGAAAAAAGAATGACAGTTTTTAAAAAGAAGTAGCCTTTTATTAGAAATTGGAGGTAGTTCTGAAAAGAACTGTTTTTTTTCTTCTTTTTGTTGTTTTATATTTTTTTTATGTTTTATGAACATTTTGAACTTTTTTTGGCTTTTCAGAACACTTTTATATTTTTTTTGTATTTTTCATGGGGAGAAACGAAAAAATAGGGAATTGGAAATGGCTCAACTGGAGCGAAAAAAAAGAAAAGAAATAATTAGGGTCGATTGGGGCATTTGTGGTTGTCCCCAGCAAGGACGATGAGCTTTACGCTCTGTTCTCCATAGGAGATGGTCTTCCCACAATATTTGCATGTGATTCTGAAATCTGCAAATCGTGGCTGAACGCAACGCATCGTTTCATTTTCTTCTGGTGTTGAGGGAGTGGGTTGCTTTCTTTTTGAGCTGGTTCTTGTTGATGGGGAAGGGTTACTGGCCAGTTCCTTCATCTCTGCAGCAGAATAGTTTATAGGATGCTTGCGCTGCATCTGGCGGATCATTGTGTGATTTCCAAAGGAATATTTTTTAAGAGGGTTCCCTCTAGAAAGTTCCATGCCACAGATTAGGCAAGTCACCTTGGCTGCATTTACCTTTTTCTTCCCCTGTGGAAGAGAAAAAAACTCCCAAATAATGTGTGGTCTAGGCTGGTATGGGGTATTGTGTTCTTGGAGAAATGTTCTCGTCCGTTCTTCCTCCTCCTCCTCCTCTTCCTCCTCTTCTTGACCACCAATGAACACTTGTGGTGGTCCTTTTGGTTGTTGTGGTGGTGGTGGTGGTGCAGATGCACCTGCTGCTGCTGCTACTGAAGCCATTATGAAGATGAAAATTGTACAGAGAGGTACAAGCAGGTCTTCCTCAGTCAAAGGACAAAGTCAGAAGAAAGGAAAAAGGTGGGGTCTTTCATCAGAAGGAAAAAAAAAAAGTTAGATCCAATGAAAAGTGTTATTTTCAGGTCACATGACCAGGGGCTTCATCATTATGAAACCAAAACTGTTATGAACCAATGAAAAGTGTTATTTTCAGGTCACATGACCCGACGCGCTTACGCTACGCGCCCCGGGGCGTGCCCGGGGAAGCGCCCCGGGTCGCGTCGCGTAAGCGCGTCGGAAGTTTACATTGCGCGATCGTATTTGCACGAGTGCTTCCGGGTGCGCTTACGCCGTGCGTTTCACGCAGACGCGGCTACGGGATACGTCACTATCATGTTTAAGAAAACGATAATGGCGCTTACGGGACGCTCCCCGGTGCGCTCCCCGGGGCGCTTCAATTAATTACGCTTTCTGGGGCGCACCCCGGGGCGCGCTCTGGGAGCGCACCAAGGCAAAAAAAAAAAATAATAATCATAATATATTTTTATATATTTTTTTAAAAAATAGGCAAAATTGTAGGGACTGGTAGCCCGATGTGCCTTTGCTATGTCTCAAGATATATGCTCACGTCGTTTTTACGAAAATGAACTTGAAAAATATATATTGGGCTACATTGGGCTATATATATATTAGAGCCAAAATGTAGCCTAATGTAGCCCAGTGTAGCCCAACGTAGCCCAGTGTAGCCCAATGTAGCCCAAAGATGGCCACCAGAGACAAAAAACAAAAAAAATGTAGCCAAAAAAACAGCCAAAAAAAGTCAAAATATAGCCCAATAACAGAATGTCCCAGAGAACAACTAGTGCGCTAACAGTCTTACTTATAAACTGAGATTTATAGTTAGGAATTAGCATTTAAAAAACCTTTGAAATTCACGGAAAAACCATAGGTTTAACACCAGTTATAGTTAGGAATTAGCATTTAAAAAACCTATGAAATTCACTGAAAAAAACATAGGTTTCACACCAGTTATAGTTAGGAATTTGCGTTTAAAAAACCTATTAAATTCACATAAAAAACCATAGGTTTCACACCAGTTATAGTTAGCTGGAAATTTTACTGACATAAAACCATTGAAATTCCCACGTTATAGTTAGTTGGACTCACTATAACTTGCGCGTGCAATGCACTGCTGATGACGTCACATAATACATCACTCATGACATGGTCAGTGACATCACTCATGACATCACTGATGACACCATCCAGTGAATGTGTGACTTTATGAAAAATAAATATGTTTTATATATGTATTTGGAAAGGTCGATTGAACAATACATTTTTAAAAAAGTGTCTTAAAGGATGTTTTTAAAAAAAAAAATGATTGGTTAACTGGCTTATTAAGTGTATTTTAGTGAATACATATATTAGGGAGTAATGTTTAAAAATGAAAAAATATGTATCAGTGTTTCACTTTGTGCATAAGTGGCTGCATGGGTTGGTGAGTAACTACATGTGTGTGTGTATGGGTTATTAGATGTTTTTTTAGTATCAGTATGAGTGACTGTTTTGTTTAGTGTGGGAATTATTTACTGCACTGACTCTTTTTTTGTATGTATTTTAAAGACTGCATATGTGCAGGACTGCATGGTTGAATAGTGTGGATAAGTGTATGTTAGTGAGTAAATGACTGTCTCACTAGTGTTTTTAACAGTAACTACATATGTTTTAATATAGAATATGTGAATATTGATGCATATCAGTGAGTATATGTGAGAGTAAGAGATTGTAAGAATTCCTGTTTAAATAAGTATGTGTTTCGAAAAGTGATTGTTTAAGAGAATAAATATTTGTAATTTTCATTAGAAGTAAGGTGGTAGTGTGTGTATTGCTCTATATGCAAATAAATGGATGATCAATTGTTTATTTGCATGTGTGAGTATGTGTGTGAGTAACTTTTGGATGACTGTCGGTGTGTAACAGGATGTATAGGTGTATCACTTCATATGATGGGTGAGTATATGTATGAGTGACTACAGAGAACTGTTGGTGAATGAGTGGATGTGTATATAGATGGTGGAATTACTGAATTGGTTGTTGTAACTGAAATGGGTAAAATTACAGTGAAAGGAGATCTGTCACTAAGTCACAAGAATGGTATCATCAGTGATGTCATGAGTGATGTCACTGACCATGTCATGAGTGATGTAATATGTGACGTCATCAGCAGTGCATTGCACGCGCAAGTTATAGTGAGTCCAACTAACTATAACGTGGGAATTTCAATGGTTTTATGTCAGTAAAATTTCCAGCTAACTATAACTGGTGTGAAACCTATGGTTTTTTATGTGAATTTAATAGGTTTTTTAAATGCAAATTCCTAACTATAACTGGTGTGAAACCTATGTTTTTTTCAGTGAATATATATATATATATATATATATATATATATATATATATATATATATATATATATATATATATGACTCCCAGATTAGCACTCCAGCAGTTTTCACAGTGCAACTTGATTTATTGGCTAAAGTGAGATCAACACGTTTTGGCTCCCATGAGCCTTGTCCACAACAGTGATGCCATGTTAGCTCATCATTTAAATACCTTAACATTTGTCAGTTCATGATCATTAACATAAATGAAGGGCACCTGAGAAAAGGTATATCATCTTTGAATAGATGCAAATCCCATTGAAACACTCTTGTTACTTATAGTGCTTGATATAGAAAGCCATCATATTGCATTGATATTCACCAATCAACAAGGTGCTATTAACACATTGCCTCATAATCAAAATATAACCCCAATTACATTTCATTCTGCATGATCATACCATTTGCAAATCCCTAGTGAGAGTAGACTGATACAATTGATCAAACCCCATAAGCAATGCGAGTAGCCCTGGCAGAAAACAAAGCAGACCTGGTATAGGTCAACACCTGAGAAGCAAACTATCTACTTTGGAATGACTGTCTAAGAGAGAACTCTCAAAGTGGTGAAACGATTTATGGATATGGGAAGAATATCGAGGCGTTTAAGGCTAATGATTACACCTATCTACAAATACACTCACCCTGACCTCCTGCAAGAATGTGCTGAACATAATGCTAGCAGCTCACACGTAATGTTAAAAATGCTGATAAAGATTGCAGTTATTCAAAAAAACTGAGCTGTGTATTCACATTAAAGAATGTAATGATTAGTTGGATAAAGAAGAAGGTAAAGAGCAAATCAGCACATTTAGAAAGGAAATGAGCAATGACAAATGTTAAGGCGTTGAAATGGTGAGCTAACATGGCGTCATTGTCATGAACAATGCAACAACTATTATTTTTTTACCATAACACCTTTAGGCTTGTGATCAAGGTATCTGGAGCAGAAACTTGTCATGGGGAAATAAACTATTGTTGCACTACTACTCCTGAGTACTTTCATGTTCCTGCTAGGATAAGATATGGAACTGGTTATTATACTGGAGTTTCACTAGGTTTTGCTTCCAGTGTAATGCGAGACACCCCCGCATGGGTCGGGCATTCAAATCACGGATGTTTGGAACAAAAACAAAAAATGTAAAGTCAAAATAAAGTAATTTAATTTAACAGTCTTTTCTTCCATTGTTTTCTATGGGAAGGTGCTGCAATATTAGTGGTTGGACATTTGAACTGTGGGCTTAGTGCAGCTTTTTGGCAGTAGTACATTACACTTGCAAATTTGGCTCCACCCCCTGTTTAAGGGGGTGGATACATATAAGTATACTTTTGAGTAACTTTGCACTCGTTAATGGAGACTAGCCAAAAGTAGTAATGTTACTTTCAAGTGTAAGCTTAAACTTACATGTGTAACTTACTTACAAGTGAATGTTATATTTGTGAATAGCCCAGTGAGTGTTAGGGAAATGAATACATTGAGAAATTGGGTTGTTGGTTGACTACGGTGTTAGCCCTGGTCAAGCAATAGCCACAATCCCTTTCAGGGTGAACCATAAAAAGTCACTAAATTAACCAGTGCTTAACTCTGGGTAACTTGGCACAAAAAGCAGTCAGGCTTAACTTGGAGGCACACCATAAGAAAAATCCCACATCAATTGAGAGAAATTGACTACATTGTTAATGAATTATTTCACACTAAAATGATAAAAATCCAATCAATAGAACCAAAATTATATATTTTTAGGTTTTTAGTTAAAAAGAAGGTGTCTGAAAGATCATATAGCCAACCATGCACATCTAGTCAAGCGAGACCAGGCCAAAGTAAAGAAATATGCCAGACGGTGATGGAGCGTGGTCCGGATACAAGGTGTTGACTGGGCCCAGTCAGCGCTTACCTTCAGACTTAGATGTAAGTTTTTGAAAACAATTCTGAGAAGGTATGGTTCAGAAGGGCATTGCTGCAGGCAGTGTCTAAGGAGGGAGCATCGTCATTGGGGAGCCTTGGTCAAAGCTGTGGTAAAGATTTCTACATTCAGACTTAGTACTTTTTTGGAAATCAAAAACCTTCAGTGGTACTGGACAGAATACTGTAGCTGAAGACAGTTAGAGGGGTTTGAATACCTCTTTGGTGAAGAACCGCTGAACAGGATTTGCTTTTGAGGAGAAGAACATGGCCCTCAATTGTGGGTTTTTCTGCACCTGAGCCGCTTTAACACGACAACCAAGGATCCAAGACTGGTGAGACCCAACTTGGGTGTTCAGAGCTCACTCAGGCTGGATCCAGGTATGGTTTGCAAGATGGTGTTAGTCTTTTGTTATCCCTGTGGTTCTGAAGAGGAGGAAAGAAAACTAGCCCTTGGAGTCCCTCTGGTAGCCCTGGGTTCAGGTGAAGATGCAAGGCTCAACAGCAGGGCGGTTCTCTGAGGGTTTAAGGCAGGCTCCAGGCAGCAAAACAAACTGTCCTTACAGGTACAGGAAAGCAGTCTTGCAGGGTGCACAGCATGTCACAGCAGCAGACAGTCTTCGGAGAGTCCCTAGGCAGATCCAGGAGTGAACTGAAGAGTGAGTCTAAGGGTCCTATTTTTATGCCTGTTGCCCTTCCCTCTGGAAGGTGGGAGAAGCTTTTAGATGGCTTCTTTGAAGTCTATGACATTTTCGTGAATACCCTGCCTTGGCCCCAAGCTGGCTGCAGTGGCATTGTGGAGGTGATAAGTACTTTGTGAGAATGAGGAGCACAGTTGCAAGTGGATCTGCTCTCAGCTTCACCCCCATCCTGCCAGCAGATGGCCTATTGAGGCACGCCTAATCCCTCTTTTGTGTGACTGTCTGGGAGGAATTCCCAAAGTGTAACTGTCAGTTACACAAAGTCATGGCTGTATTGTTTAGACCCAGAGGGGAGGGTATATTGGTCACGCCCAATTGGGAAACAGACTACTTATCAGCTCTGCTCCAGTGGTTTACTAGGTGGTTACATGCCCGACTGCACAGTGAAGGGGGGTTCCTGCTGGGATATCTTTACACAGCGTGTTCCATATTCTTCTAACCCACAGGTGCCCTCTAGTGGTTGGTGCACCAGACTTGCATGTTGTCTGAAGCTGCTGGCAGCGCTTCCTACAGCGCACCCATATGCACCGGATATGCAGAGGACATGCACTTGCGGTGCCTCACTGTACTCAACATGATGAGGGTGCTGAGAGGCATAACTGAGTGTCACCATTATGGTTTTGTTTGATTGGGGGGCCTCTACAGGGCTGGAGAACTATTGTTGGTTGCAAACTTCTGAGTCCTTCGAGATACCTCCAGGTCTGTTCCTGTTGCATCGTACAGTGGTGTTGACAATACATGGTCACTGGGGTGGTGGTGGTACGGCAGAACCATGACTTCATGGTGGCCAGGTGGTCTGCACGACTGCAGGTAGAGTATGGGCAGTCACCCTCATGTATCAGAACAGATATTATGTTGCCCCCTGGAAGGCCTATATTTAAAATGGGAGGAGAGATAGGCGACTCCACTACCGGAGGAACAGTGGGTGTCTATATTGACACACACTTACAAGGTTTCCAGCAATGCTAAATTTAAGGGCAGAAACTTTCATTTTCTCCACAGAGCATCTCCCACTCCTGGTAAAATTATGCAGATATTTAGGGCACAAGAGGTGAGATATCCCAAATGTCAGTTAAGGGGGTGCTGAGATGCTGCACATGCTTTGGAGTTGCCCTTGGTTAAGAGACTTTTGGGAGGAGGTCATGGATTTTGTTACAGAAGTCACAGAGAAGCCACCCAGCAAGCATTCCCCGACCTAATCAAATTAAAATAACTACCAAAGTCATAGATGTTTTCATGATCCTCGCCAAGAGGGAGATTACCCTAAAATGAAAAGCATCTGCAAGTCCTCAGGTCAACAGATGGAGGGAGGTTTTGATTAAATGGTTTATGAACGCACAGTATTATTCCAGGAAGTCCAAAGGGGATGTAATGTAAGTGATAACACCAGGGCTTGGAATGTGTTGGCGGAATGCCTGAAACATTCGGACACTGAGTCAAATGAGAACTCCATACTTCAAGGGCAAGATGAGGACCAAGTATGACCAGGTTCCTGAACGATGATTGGCCAATACTGTTTCCTACTGATGTGGTAAATATTGTTTAGTGATATATAGAAATACTTGATGTTATACTGTTTTGATGTCTTTGGGGCGTGAGGATGGTGAAGGACTTAGGGGGAATATATCGCTTTTTTCAGTTAATAGGAAGCTTTTGATGGAAGAGTGCTGATGGTACTGAAGACTTGGGTACACTTTAGCTCTTGAATTGGACTGAATGTTCAATTATGTTGTTGTAGAGGTATGAATTTACTGAAGTGTGTACAATGTAAACATTATGTGGATTAACATATCACAGCACACAACTGGGAATAATTTAAAAACAAATTGTAAACAAAAAAAAAGCTGTGGTGTGAGGCCCTGTTGCGTCAAAACCAAGGATCCTGTCGATGGGACTGTGCGATGTGAAGTCCAGTATCAGGGATGTAATGCGCAATTGAGACGATGTCTCGATTCTGAGGAGTTTCTGATGCAGAGTTTTATTGTCATCATTGAGGCTGCTGTTGAAGAGAGATGCACTGGTGGAAGTCACTGATACCATTTACCTGTCTTCAGATTTAGATGCTCCTGCATCGCCAGGTCTATTTGATCTATCAGCAACTTTCAACACCATTTCTAATGACATACTACAGTGCAGGCACTCAAAAGATCATGCAGGGATTGTTTAAGTCATGCTCCATATTGATAACCAAAGGGGGGCCTTAGGGCTCGTCTTTGAGCCCAACGTTGTTTAACATCTTGGCCAGATCGTTAAATCTTGTGACTTATATTTGATATCTTATGCGAATAACACCCAGGTGATCATCCTGTTTGGTCAAGATTCTTATGGGGTAAAGTCCAGATTCAAAGACTGCATGTGAAAGATTAAAGTTTAAATGATGACAAATTGCCTTCAACTTAATAGTAAAAAACAGGTGGTGCTGTTCGGCAAAGCCCAGGACCTCTGGTCCCCACGACTGGTGGCCCTCAGAACTGGGGCAGTTCCTTCCCCCAGGCTTGTGGTAAAACATCTGGGTGTCAAATTAGGTCAGGACCTATCAATGAAAGATCAGGTTTACTCCACTTGCAGGCATGTTGTTCAAACATGCGGCTTCTGAGGAAAGCCTTCCCTTGGCTACCATCTTCTGTAAGGCAGACTCTGGTCCAGGCCTTAGTCATAAGCTGCCTTGACTACAGCAATGCCATGCTCATGGCCGCAAATGATTTGCTACTAGCAAAACTCCAAGAGGTACAAAATACTGCTACACGCCTAGTCAGTAATCTCCCAGCTGGCTCCCATCAGCACCTACATTTAGATATTTACACTGGTGTCCAATTGATTGTTCCCAGCATTCATACTTCAATATGCAGGGGGAGAGCTTTTTCCTTTACCTCTCCATCTACTTGGAATCATCTTCCACATCATCTCCGTCACTGAGCTGACTTTGCTAAATGTACAAAACTCCTTAAGACCTGTATGTATGTATGTATGTATAGGCATTTATATAGCGCACTACTTACCCGGAGGGTCCCAAGGCGTAAGTGTGAGGCTGTTCCGAGCTTCTTCCACCCATCCTCCCAGGATGGCCCACCAAGTCACACCTTAACTCGCATTTTGTGTGGCTGTCTAGGAGAAATACTGAAAGGTCAACTGCCAAATACACCCAGTCAGGTGACCAGAGAGAGGCTGCAGGCACCAAATGGCTAAGGCAAGAAAATACCAACTTTCTAAAAGTAATAACAGGTAAAAGGGCCTTCAAGGGATTTTGCTAAATATTCTTGGTCAAAGTTGTTCCAGATAATTATTTGTTGGTTTAGCCCCAACCAGTAGCTGACTATTGAACAATCAAAGACATCAATTGCTTATTTCCAAAGGTAAATACTCAACAACATATCATTTCAAAACACGGTATGTCTTATTTCAGATGAAACACAGTTTTAATCAACAGGATTCAAAAAGGGTACAATGGGATACAAAAAAACACCATGATAGAGGAAATACAGAAAAATACATAGCCATCCCTTGAAGGCACTTTTAACTGTTATTATTTGTTGTGCCCAAGCCTCCAAGGGTATATTGAGTTCCCCACATTCTAGCTGCTAACTTTATAAAAGTGGCATTTTCAGATTTGTAATTTTAAATCTTACTTCACCATTAGTTAGGATTTTAAATTAGGATTCCAGGGATACCAAACTTGAACCAGTTATATCTTCTTATTTGCAAATTACACATATAAAAGGTAATAAGGCAATCCCAATGTAAACCTGTGAGAAATATAGGCCTTGCAGTGCTGAAAATAAATGTAAATGCTTTTTACTACCAGTGAAAGTAAAACTTAGAGTTACATGTCCTATTTTTTAAAATACATTGCACCCTTCGCTCTGGGCTATCCAAGGCCTAACCTAGGGGTGGCATATGTATTATAAAGGAAGGTTTAGGTCTGGTACAATGGTTATTTTGTCAGGTCAAAATGGCAGTTTAAAACTGTACACAAGACTCTGCAATGGCAGGCCTGAGCGATGTTTAAAGGGCTACTAAAGTGGGTGGTAAAATCAGTGCTGCACATGTAGTTCACTTTACTAGTAAGTTAAATATGTCAATTGGGTAGGAGTCAATATTACTATATTTAGAGGAGATGGAGAGAGCACATGCACTTTAGACTGTTCAGCAGTGGCAAGCCTGCCTATCCTATCAAAAAGGAGGTCCGAACAAGTGGAGGAGGAATCCGACATATAGGGCTTGTTTGGGGTATTGCCCCTCCTGTCAGGCAACCACACACTCTCTTACCTATTCAGGCGCGTGGTTGTGGTTTCGCAGAGACGCAATGGGCCAACTTCCCTGATTCCTATACTATAACTTGTGATATGTATATTCCACTAGATTTATGTGATAGAAACTGGGGGGAGGCCCAGATAGTGGACGTTTGTTGGGTTCTTGCTGTCAACCTGCGAAGCAAAAAGGAACGAGTCTCAGTGAATATTATGAAGAGAACTTTTGCGCCTTCCTAGTAACTAATACCTGTGTAAAAGAACTCTTGCAAGTAAACCATATAAAGCCTACCTGCGATCTGAAGTTGAAAAGCCTAAAGTCCGAGTATGTCTTTATGAACTGGTTAGCGGAACAAGAGAAGGATGTGCTTGTGTCTTTGCTTCTTCTATAAGTGTTTGTCAATTCTTTAAGAAGGAGGTAAAAATACCAATATGAGTAACTCTTCACACCTATGAATTACCAGTGAAAACAAACATATTGTTTTTAGTCAATAATTAAACTTACATGTTGTTCTTATTGTACATCTCTTTCATCCTGCTCCTATGAAAATTAGGACATAAAGAAAACTACACAACATACATTCTAATGTTATGCAGTTAACATTTTTTAGCAACCCCTGAACTTTCAGTAATGGTGCTTTCAAAAACCATGATGCACAAAAACAAATAATCGTAGAAATCAACTATTGAGAGTCCAGAACTGGTATAAGTCCTTCTCGTAAGCGTTGATTGTAGTCGCTGTGCTTTTGCAAAAGGTTCCAAAAATGTGTCTACTTTTTTGAAGAAAAAATTATTCTTTCTTGCGTAGGGCACCAAAAGTAAATTTTACTTAGCTTTTGTTTTTTCTTGCAGATCCTGATGTCGATGAGGAGAACCTAAGATTCAGCAATTGGAAACAGGATAACCGAAGTCGGTCCCACAAGGTCCCAGGTAAATAGAAGAGAGTTTGCACGAGATCCATCTCAGCAAACAAACGGAAGGCCTTACAGAACACGGTGTGGTCTTTTATAGTCATACCACACCCAAAACCACCTCATGCTTGTTCATGTTACAACGTGAAGATGCGTGCGGTCAAATTGTCTTGGGTCCGACAGCTGCTCTGCCGGGAGTGCGACAATGCTAGCATTCAAATATCTTTGGCAAACGCGCTCTTCCCTTCATGAAATTAAAGCGCATACTGCATTTACAGTGTAGTCTCACTTCCAGCCAAGCAACAAAATAGCAATTCTTAGTACAAACAAAGAACCAACGGTGGACTCCAAGTGCCGCACTAATCTCTGTATGTTCCCCAAAAATTGGTTTGAGTGTCAGTTGGTGAACGGTGTGCACAATCAGCTCCTGCACCCGCCGTTGAAGGATGCAACCCACCTGGCCGGGAAACAGAACTGTGAGAACAATGGAGCGGTGCACTCCCAGGGTACTATAACGTTATTAACAAAGCTCAATCCGTTTCTTCATAGATACAATCTTTATTTAGGCAAATATAAATGCATAGAAACAAACATCAGCCAACGCCTTTCGTTCATGAAATGAACTTCGTCAGGCCTGGAAGGAAACATAAATGACATACATAAGTGCTATGGAAGGTACAGAGTGAACAACCAGATTACATTACTGACAATTGAGACACATGGAGCGTACGGCAAAAGGTGGTATGTACATAAAAGAGACCAAAGGTCACATGTGTGCAACATCCGATTAAAAAACATTAAAAACAGTTATAACAGACACCCTAAAGGAAGAGTAACAATCCCGAGTGCCGGTGCTGTCATTACAAAAAGCAAGAAATGCACATAAACTTCTATAGGGCCTTGAGTGTATGTATGGTGGGATAAGGCAATCTCTTAATGTCTTAAGCAATGTGTGCTGACTGGTCCAAACAGGTGTGCATATTCACTGTCTGCCCGTGTGAGAGATATGATAACGACATCCTACAGTACGGAAAAGAGAAATGAGCGCAAGGTCGTAGGTAGTGCGCCCATGATAGGAACATGTTAGTATCTGGGTATGTAAGAGCAAATAATCCCTAAAAATAAGCTCCTGAGCCTGGGAAGTTAATATTGATAGAAAACTGTACCAGCATTTATGTGTAAGCAATCTGAATCAAGGATATCTATCTCACCCATATCTACCCCCTAAACTGCTAAGACCATGTAAGGTCTATGCTGGCAATGCTGCGTATGGATCCACCCCTAAAAATGAGGGAAACAATCCCGACATTATCCATTAGTACCAGCTAGAAAAATCTGGTGCAGAACGCTTTTTATGGAAATAATATTAATGAAAATCCCCAGGTACGTTTCAAGATTCTTAATAAGGAAAATCAATGCCAAATGGAATAAAAAAACAGAAGTAAACAAGTAATTACTGAAGGCATAGGCGCAGCTTGATGAAAGAAAGTCTGAAAACCCTGCAGTTCGTATAAAAAAGGGAACGGAAAAAACAGCAGTTTAAATAGGTACATACCAAGAACAATGTGGGGTGAAGATGTCACTAGTAGGTTCTTGAGATCCACAAAACGTCACTCAGTATGGTCACCGAGCAGAAGCGTAGGCCTCCATGATAAGGGACGGCGACAGAAATCCTAGGGATAAAAAATATAAGTATAAACACAAAATCACATTGAGTCCTGTTGGGTCCGCAGCTGAAAATGCCAAAGCTAATGTGATTGGTGAGGGTAAAAACAAAAAAATTTCGAAAACAGAGTTGCAGAGGGAAAGTAGATGTGGTCGCCTGCGCTGTGGTTACAGGATAAAGAAGTGAATAATTGGTTGGTCAAGGGGAAACAGAGAGGGAGTCCCAAAGAAACACCTCGAGGGAATTCGCTGCGTTGAACCCGGGGTGCTCTGCATGGTGGGAGAGGGCAAAAAGGGGCAAGCGCAGACCACGGAAAACTCAAGGGTCGTGGCTGCCCCGCAGTAAGCTAACAGTGCTGGTGGCTGCCGGGGGGCGAAGACACAAAATTAAAAAAGAGGAGACTAGAAATACGGAAAAGCAAAAAGGAAAGCACATGGAAAGTAAGGTCGCTGCCGTATGAGCCCAAGAATGTTAAGAACAGTGTGGGGGCAGCAGACTAAAAAACAAAGTGGGAACTGAATCAAAAATGCATAAGGTGAATGGGCACCGCTCGCCGCTACTTCTGATGCCTGGAATTTAAAGGACGCACTTAGTAGCATATCAATAGCTCTCTCCAATGTCCGCTCACTCGGTAAACATCGACAGGACATAGCAGACTTTATAGAGGACAGAAAACTAGATATACTATTTATGACTAAAACTTGGATGGATAATTCATCTGACCCAGATCTGGTGATAGCAGTCCCTAAAGGATTCTCCATCCACAGACTCGACAGACAGAGAAAAAAAGGGGGCGGAGTAGCAATTATCGCCCGTGACTCATTTATTGTAAGAACAAACGCTATTCCGTCACCCTCTTGTGAAGCCCTACAATTCGCTATCAAGTTATCCCCTTCTTACAATTTTAGAGGGATCTTCTTGTACCGACCGCCTGGGTCACGAGCAGGTTTTATCTCCGATTTTAGTTTTATCCTCGAATCATTGGCCCATGAAAATTCTTTAACAGTCCTTGGTGACTTTAATTTTCACCTAGACAAAACAGAGGACAGGGATACCTCATCCCTAATAGCGGATATGACAACCTTTGGTCTCCCCCTTCTGGTCAACTCTCCCACGCACGAAGGGGGCCACATATTGGACGGCATCTTCTCCAATCTTGTGGAAATGCACATAACCCAAATCCTCCCCCTCACTTGGTCGGATCACCACGCTATCTTGGCCTCATTGACTGTTCACGACTCCGGTTCTTCCACATTATCTTCTAACCCCCGTCAACCGTTCCGTGCTTGGAATGATATCGATAGTTCTAGTCTGAAAACGCTTCAAATAAATTCTAACCATTCCCTTTCAGCTGACCCCAACACCTCCACAACACAATTTCACGATTGGTTGGGCTCTGCCGCCACATCACTGGTCCCTCTCAAACAGCTGACCCGTAAAAGACTCACCCCTTCGGCCCCCTGGTTCACGGAGGAGTTAAAGACTCAGAAGCAACTTTGCAGGAATAAGGAGAGGCACTGGCGTAAGGCTTATACCCAAGATACCAAAACTCGCTACAAAGAGACGTTGGCTGAATACAAAACTAAGATTAGCGAGGCTAAGAAAAAGTTTTTTAGTGAAAGGATAGAATCAGCCAAAAATTCCACCAAGGAACTTTATGAGACTACCAAGCAGCTTGCCGGTTACTCCCCTGACCTGACCCCACCCCCATCCCAATCCCTCTGTGATGCCTTGGCCACCTTCTTTTTCACTAAGTTCAATTACATCTTTTCGGCTTTTTCAAATACAACTAATTCCCCCTCTATAATCACCACTTCGACCCATTCCGGCCCTATCCTCACCCAGTTCGCAGATATCACCAACTCCCAAACGGCGGAAATCATTTCCACTATCAGAACAGGCTCCGCACTCGATCCCTGTCCTTTTAAAATACTTCCACCCATTATTGACGTGCTTTTGCCTGCCATCACCTCAATTTGTAATACCATCTTTAGGACAGGTATTTACCCCGACGCCCTAAAAAAACGCTCCTCAAACCTTTACTAAAGAAGCCACACCTTGATAAGGACGAATTGAAAAATTATCGCCCAATTGCTAGCCTTCCATTCCTGGCAAAAATCGCTGAAAAAGCAATGAACCAACAACTTTCTGCTTTTATAGAGGAACACCATCTACTCGATGAGACCCAATTTGGCTTTCGCCGATTTCACGGGACAGAGACGGCTTTCATTAAAGCCGCGGATGATATCAGATCCATCCGAGATCTTGGTGGAACAGCAGTATTAATACTGCTAGATTTGTCGGCGGCCTTCGACACGGTCGATCACTCGATTATGATCAACCGTGTCGAAAATATGGGCATCCAACATACAGCCAAGAAACTGCTAGCATCTTTTCTGGCCAATAGGACCCAGGCTGTTACACTGGGTTCCTTCCAATCGTCTAACCTGTCTCTGCCATGCGGGGTACCTCAGGGCTCATCCCTAAGTCCGACACTTTTCAACATATATGTGTCGGACCTAGCTAACATCATTCGAGCACATGGGATGAGCCTTACCTCCTATGCGGACGACACGCAGTTGGTCCTAGCCATTAAAAACGACGGCCAAAAAATAGCAGAAGATTTCAAAGAGGGCATGTTGGCAATTGGGGCCTGGATGGCCACCAATTGCTTAAAACTTAATTCCGACAAGACGGAAGTCGTCATTTTTGGGCAATTAACGCCAGAATGGCCCTCAGTATGGTGGCCCACGTCCTTAGGAAACCCCCCCAAACCTGCCAGCAAAGTGAGGAACTTGGGAGTGGTCTTCGATGACCGCCTCAACTTTATCCCACATGCCAACCAAATTACCTCTTCCGCCTTCCATAAACTGCGCCTTATAAAGAAAATCCTCCCCTTTCTCCGTGATACGGCCGGCAAAACTTTGGTGACTTCTCTAGTGTTGTCCACCCTGGACTACTGTAACGCCCTGTTCTCAAATGCCCAAGCAAGGGTCATTAATAAAATGCAAGTTATTCAGAACTCAGCAGCTAGACTCTTGGGCAGAATTCCTAAATATAAATCTGCTACAGAAACCATTAGACACCTACACTGGCTGCCCATCAGAAATAGGATCAAGTTCAAGACCCTCTGTATTGTGTACAAGGCTCTGCACAAACAAGGATCTGCTTTTCTTATACAAAACCTTATTCCTTACTGTCCACCCAGATTTTTACGTTCTTCTACTTTAAATGACCTAATGGTTCCCCGTACCAAAACAGTTTCCTGGGGGGATAGAAGGTTCCTGGTATCAGCCCCGAAACTATGGAATACCTTACCCCTGTCAATAAAAACAAGCGCATCACTCTGGTCATTTCGCAAGCAGTTAAAGACCTGGCTGTTTAATCAGTAAACATAGATCCCTCTTCCATCAGGATTAAGTACATGCAGATATGCTAGCGCCGAGACGCCCAAGGGCATTTGTTCACGCTCTATAAATGTTATTAATAAATAAATAAATAATAAATAAAGGGTACGGGCAGCGTGCCTTTGAGCAAACAAACCGGAGCGTGAGCGGGGTAAAGTGATGTTGGCAGGGGTAAAAGGCAGCCCCCCCACCCGCCAATGAAAAAAGTGCCCTTGAGCTCACCTGGAAATATGGTCACTGCATGTCAGCAAATCGTGAAGTGAGGCGGAAGGAGGTCACAATGCTCTTTATATTAGAAATGCGAGCGCGTGAAAAAGTTTCAAAATGACAATCGGGCGATAAAGACAGACTCAGTTGGCCCTGAGCCAAGTGCTGAAAAGTCCGATAATAAGTCTAGCTATGCGATCCAATGACGTCAAGATAGCTGTTCTAGGCGTCAGACGCTCCCATAGGTTGTAGCGTAGCAACCCGTAAGCATGGGTGCTACCATGGAAAGGGAAAAGAGACTGTGGGGCTCTCAGCGATTGCTAAGAAACCTCTAAGCGTGTGTGAAGTGGCCGATGCTACTGGTTCCTGGAAAAAGGAACCAGATATGACAAGCTGCCTAAGTGAATCGGAGTGGCCCAGGGACGAGACCAGGTGAAAACCGAACGTTAAAGAAAAAGCATGCCATGCAGCGCAATGCGGCCATTACCACAACTGTAAAGAATGGAAAAATGGGGCAGTCCAACTGGAATGGGGGACCTGAGATGACATAATATCTACGTAAGTCGGAGTGGCCCAGAAATGAAACTGTGTATACTGAGCATGTATACTGAGCAGTCCTGTGGGAGATATAAAAATGGAAACGGCATGCTTGACTTGGATGCGTGAATGCAGGTATAAACCCAAAAGGGAAGAAAAAGATTTTGTGTTTATATTAATATTTTTTATCCCTATGCTTTCTGCCGCTGGCCCTTATCATGGAGGCCTACGCTTCTGTTCTCTGACCATACTGAGTGACGTTTTGTGAATCTCAAGAACCTACTAGTGATGTTTTCACCCCACATTATTCTTGTAATGTACCTATTTAAGCTGCCATTTTTTCCGTTTCCTTTTTTATACGAACTGCAGGGTTTTGAGAATTTCTTTTGTCAAGCTGCGCCTATGCATTCAGTAATTACTTGTTTAGCTCTGGTTTTTTGATTCCGTTTGGCAATGATTTTCCTTATTAAGAATCTTGAAACGTACCTGGGAATTTTCATTAATATTATTTCCATAAAAAGCGTTCTGCACCAGATTTTTCTAGCTAGTACTACTGGATAATGTCGGAAGTGTTTCCCTCATTTTTAGGTGTGGGTCCATAGGCAACATTGCCAGCATTGACCTCACCTGATGTTAACATGGTCTTACCAGTTTAGGGGGTAGATATGGGTGAGATAGATATCCTTGATTCAGATTGCTTACACATAAACGTTGGCACAGTTTTCTATCAATACTAAGTTCTCTGGCTCAGGAGCTTATTTTTAGGGATTATTTGCCCTTACATACCCAGATACTAACATGTTCCTATCGTAGGCGCACTACCTACGACCTTGCGCTCACTTTTTTTTTCTGTACTGTAGGAAGTTGTTATCATATCTCTCACACGGACAGACATTGAATATGCACACCTGTTTGGACCAGTCAGCACATATTGCTTAAGACATTAAGACATTGCCTTATCCCACCATACATACACTCAAGGTCCTATAGAAGTTTATGTGTATTTCTTGCTTTTTGTATTGACAGCACCGGCACCCCGGATTGTTACTCTTCCTTTAGGGTGTCTGTTATAACTGTTTTCAATGTTTTTAAATCGGATGTTGCACACATGTGCCGTTTGGTCTTTTTTATGTACATAGCACCCTTTGTTGTACGCTCCATGTGTCTCAATTGTTATTAATTTAATGTGGTTGTTCACTATGTACCTCCCATAGCACTTATGTATGTCATTTATGTTTCTTTCCAGCCCTGACGAAGTTCATTTCATGAACGAAACGCGTTGGCTGATGTTTGTTTCTATGCATTTGGATTTGCCTAAATAAAACTTGTATCTATGAAGAAACTGATCGAGCTTCGTTATTAACGTTAAAGTACCCTTGAAGTGCACCGCTCCATTGTTCTCAAAGCTGTCTGCAACATTAGTATTAGATCTGGGGGTCTCTAGTTGGCAATGGTTATCACCTTTGTCCAAATAGGAACCCTTACTTCTAAGTCAGGATAAGGGGATTACACACCTTAATAACCCCTGCTCCCTCCCTTGGTAGCTTGGCATGAGCAGACAGGCTTATCTCAGAGGCAGTGTGTTAAGCATTTGTGAATATACACAGTAATACAGTAATAACACTACAGATGGACACAACACAGGTTTTATAAAAATAAATATTCTTTATATAGACTTAAACACAAGACCATAATCGGCAAAAATCCACAATATTACACTTAAGGTTACTTAAAAGATGATTAAAGTCTCTTACTTCAAGTTTTTGGTAAATGCGACAAAGTTCTCAACAAAGTACCTGGATGCATAATGCAAGGTGAACAAAAGGCTCGCAAAAGGGGAGATGCGTCGGTTCTGTGACCTGGGGGAACAGTTGCGTCCTCCTCAATGCTTGCGCAGAGTAGGGGACTCGTCGTGAGCATTACCGGTGCGGAGGTGATGCTTAGATTCTCGGCCTGCGGGCCCGTTAAGGTGCGCAAAATGGTGGATTGATGCGATGTGACGATCCGGTTGTGATGCGAGAAGATGGCGCCCTTGATGCGGTGATGCGCTGACGCCCTGGCAGCCTTGCAACGACTCTGTACTTTGGAGCCGCGACAGGCTCTGCGACACGCTTCTCCGGCGATGCGATGGTGACTCTCTCGATGGCGTCACGCTTCTCCGGTGATGCGACAGCAGACAGCTTCGACAAACACACGCTTCCAGGGAGATGCGATGAAGGCTCGCTTCTCCGGCATTGCGATGATTTCAGCTGCGGCGGCGACACGCTTCTTCTCAATGCATTGCGCTTCCAGCTCCCAGAGGCACGCAAGTGACTGGAGTTAGAATTCCCAGCAAGGACATTTAGGAGGGAGCTGGAGGTGAAGTCTTTTGTCCCTGAGACTACAGCAGGAGGCAAGCACAATTCAAGCCCTTGGAGAATATTCTGTAGATGAAAGTCCTTACAAAGTTCTTTCTCCTTTCCCTTGGCAATGAAGCAACCACTGCAGGCCAACCCAGTAAACAGCACACTGGCAGAGGGGCAGGCCAAACTCCTGCAGCTTCCTTGGTTCTGTTCCTTGGCAGAAAGGTTTCTTGTTCCAGAAGTGATCTAATTTCTTGGGAGCAGGGTCCCAATATTTATACCCCACAATCCTTTGTTCTCTGAAGGCAGAGAGGCCTCTGCCTAGTCCAAACCAGTTCCTGAGCACTTTGTTGACATAACACTCTTCTTCCTTTCACTGTGCAGGGCAGAGACATCAGCCGCCCCACAGGAGGTGGAACCAGCACAGGGGAGGGAAGATACAGCTCCGGAGCACTCTGTTGACATGATTCCTCCTCTCCTTTCACAGTGCAGGGCAGAGACATCAGACAAGCCACAGGGAGTGGAGCCAGCATTGTAGAGGGAAGGCCCAGCCCTATTCAGGTCCCAGGTGCAACACCCCTCTCCCATCTAGATGCAGATCTCTCTATTCACCACCGGGCTGCCCCAGCCGGTCTCCAGGAATTCCCCAGCCCTGTCACACACAAACCCAGACAAGGAATACACAACTCAGCAGAGGCGAGCTCAAATGGTTAGGCAAGCAAATACCTACTTTCTAAAAGTGGTATTTGCAAACACAGAATATTAAAATAACCTTTACTAAAAGATGTTCTTTATTATTCTGAGTTCAGACATAATAAATCAGAATTTCTACCATGTTCCCTGAGTCAGTTAGGATTATAAGAGTATAATATTCTTGACTGCCCATTCTGGCCTCTGAGAACAGGTAGCCTTCAATAGTGAAAAACGAAAATGGCTGTCATTCACTATTAGAACATTCTACACACATCAGAGCATGTCCTACCTTATACTTACAACGCACTCTGCCCTTGGGCCTACCATAGGGGTGTCTAATATGAAGCAAAGGGAAGGTTTAGGGACTGGCAAGGGGGTGCACTTGGCCAAGTCGACATGGTAGTCACAGACCAAACACACAGGCCTTGCAATGGCAGGCCTGAGACATACTTTACAAGCTGCTTCTGTGGGTGGCACAACCAGTGCTGCAAGCCCACCAGCAGCATTTGATTTACAAGCCCTGGGCACACATGGTGCACTGTACTAGGGGCTGACAGATAAATCAAATAAGCCAATCATGGAATAACCAATTAGTACCTTAATTTAACATAAGGCGCACTTGCACTGTGGCACTGATTAGCAGTGGCAAAGTGCCCAAAGCATAAATCTAGCAAAAACATATCAAAACAGAGGAGGCAATCCGTCAAAAATGGAAGGGAGGCTCAGGCCAATGATATCAGATCTAACAATTATGTTACAACATCGCAATCAGTTTACTTAAGCAATAGTAGATGCACAAATTGTACTTCCTGCAAAAACACCCTTACTGATCAAACAAACTTGAAGAAACAACTGACACAAAACTTAAGGAGTGCTGATGCACAGGATAAGGGTGGGTTTTTAGGAAACTGTTAGACTTTGCATCTTTTGGCGTGTTTCGCCTTAGTTTTTGCTTTCTGACCTCCCGGTTCTGACCTGTTTTTGCTGGCGTAACGTTTCTAAGCATTTTTCGTACTGCTAATCAGTAGTAAAGTGCAGGCGCTCTCTGTGTCAATTGTGATATGGATTAGTGTTTCCTTGATTGGATGTTTGATTTACCTTTTAGCCCCTAGAAAAGTGCACTGCGTGTGACAGGGCTGGTGAATCAAATGCTACCCGGGAGCCTGCTGCACTGGCTGTGCCACCCCTGTGAGAAGTCCTGAAAACCGTTACTCAGACCTACCATTGCAGAGTCTGCGCGCATTTTGTAACTGCCATGCCAACTAGGCCAGTGCACACACTGGCCGGTCCTTAGCCTTCCCTTTTCTTACATGTCAGATATTCCTCAGGGAGGCCCAAGGTACCCTTGGGCAGGGTGCAATGTATGTGAAAGGTAGGACATGCCCAGGTGTGTGTGTCATGTCCTTATAGTGAATTACAGACAATTTAGTTTTTCACTATTGCAAGGCTACCAGTCCCCCAATAGGATAAAATGGGAGGGTTGTTTATAACATCTTATAAACATAACTGGCCCAGGGAATTTGGTGAGAAAACAAAATTTAGTATGCCGGAACTCAGAATCTAAAGATGCGTCTTTTAGTGAAGGTGATTTTTACATTTTGCGTTTAAAAATACCACTTTTAGAAAGTGGGTATTTCTTGCTCAGTCATCCTGTGTGCCTCTGCTGAAATGTAGATTGCCTGTCTGGGTTTTGGATGAAAGAAGGCTGGGGGCCATAGGGGCTCCAGATAGTCTACGTAGGTCAAGAAAGAGCTGAATAGACCTGGGCTATGATGGGGAAGGGGGAGGAGATTTCCTTGCACATCTAAGGGCCTGGCCTGCATCTGACAAATGCCATCTCCACCTCCTGGAAGGAATTCACACCAGAGAAGGCCCAACTGGTTCTGGCCGGGCACAGACATCCTCTGCCTGAAAGATCAAAGGATTTTGGGACATAAATACTGGGTCCCAGAACCCTGAACTTTAGAACTCCTATGGATCGAGAAGACTGCCAAGAAGAAGAGCCGTAGAAGCTGCGAAAAGGAATGACTGCTTTGCTGGGTGCTTTGCTGGGCTGCAGTGGCTGCTTCTGTCTTGGGC
This sequence comes from Lissotriton vulgaris, assembly GCF_964263255.1. NCBI lineage: Eukaryota > Metazoa > Chordata > Amphibia > Caudata > Salamandridae > Lissotriton > Lissotriton vulgaris. The sequence continues at coordinate 440,349,842 of NC_141685.1, read as the reverse complement.
AGTGAAAGGCCTGGACTGAACTTTCTGCAAACTAACTTGTGAGTCTCTCCAAGGGCTTGAGGTAGAGCTTGCCCCCTGTTCAAAAAGTCTAAGGAACAGCAAAGACTTCAAGTTCTTCGACCAACAGCACTGGGGACTGTGTGTTTTGTGCAGCAACCTGAAGAACACCCACTCGACAACGTCTACGATGCCACTGCTGACTCCGTGTCCTGAAGGCACAGCAGAAGGCACCGCCGCAACGCCGCAACACAACCTTGTTCTCACCGACGACTATGCCACCGAGCCACTGCTTCCACCGCCGGAAGCACCGCCTCAACGCCACAACGCAACCTTAGTCTCACTGCCGACACCTGATAACACTGCCAATGAGCCGCTGCTCGCACCGCTACCTGGGGGCACTGCACTCCGCACCGCCTTGCTTCACGAGGATGCCTTGGCCTCCCTGACGCTGCTGCTTCACGCCAAAACCGACACCACTGCTTGCATCGTGGTTCAAGTGCACCGCTCATGAGTCACATGAAGCACCCCCCTCATCCCGCACCGCAGCCTTGGCCCACCGACGCCGGCACCATCGACTCCCTATCGTCAGCCGATGACTGCACTTCAGCCACAATGACGCCGCTGCTTGCACTGTGACCTGCCAGCACCGGGACGAGAACCGTCTTCATCTCGCACTGCGAACCTGGTCTCACCGACGACACCATCTGACACCGCCACTGAACCGCTGCTCACACCGCGACCTGGGGGCACCGCATGCTGCACCACTGCACTTCGCACTGCAGCACCCAACGCCTGCCGAAGCCAGTGCTCCTGATTCAATCAGAGAGGAGTTTGACCTGCAACATCCTTGACAGGATACACTCGCACTCGCCCTGCTTGGCAGCTCGGAATTGTTTCTAGCGCTGTGTGAGAAGCGCGCTGTGCTTTTTTACTCGTTTTGCCTATTCTGGTGATTTTATTATTTTTGTTGTCCCTGTTTTTACCAGGGTAGTTGTCCCCTTACCTGCACATAATTGTACTTCTCACCACCGCTGGGGCGGGTCCGGTTCTGGGGGCTTAGCTTCGATTGTAGGTTGGGCGCCATCTTGGGAGGGGTAGTGACGCTCTTTGGGCGCCATCTTGAGCGTCCTAGTGGGGCTGATTACACCTGGTGGCCCTACTTAAACCAGTCCTCATACTTGCGGCGGGATCACGCAGCGGGTAAGCCCTCGCTGTGCCTGAGTCGTGCCAGAGTCCTGCCCGTCTGCGCCCGTCAGCGCTAAGGAAGCTTGGGGCGCGGCAGGACTCTAAGCTGTAGTTTGCCTTCCCCATGCCTTCGCCCATTATTAGGTATCAAAGGGAGGATCTGCTAGCTATTCGGGATCGGATTACAACCTGCGATCTCTCGCCTGTGGACCCGGTAGTGGTCCTTACCGCTGCATTTGTGGCGGCTGGGCATTAGACACTCCTTTCCTAATTCAATCGCTGGTATCGCCAGCCCTGCATAAAAGAACGGCAGGACCGCGCGATTTGAACATTTGGAGTTTGAATGTCAGATCATTGGTAAAACACCATCAGGAGATATATGATCTCCTGACAGATGAATCTCCGGATGTGCTTTTCTTGACCAAAACCTGGTTGCAGGACTCGGATTCTTCCATACTCAACCTGGTCATCCCTCCAGATTATGCCATCTTCACTCATAATCGTGCGACTAGGGGGGGAGGAATAGCTATGGCCACAAAGCAGTGCTATCCATGCGAATGGAAGGCCTTAAAACTCCCAGGATGCGAAAGTGCTCTTTTTAAAATCTCGTTTAGCCATCACTTTACTTTTTCAGGCCTATTAATATATCGTCCTCCGTGGTGCGATTCTGCTTTCAGGGCTGCTCTCCAGGGCCGGACTGGGAACCGGAACCGGCCCTGGCAAAGTGCTTGGCCGGCCCCCCACCCCCCCTACGGGAGGAGAGGGGAGGGGGGAGAGGTGCGACCGCGCTCTGTGACAGGGCCGGTTTTCTGCCGTTTTTGTTACAGGGCCGTTTTTGAAGCATAACGGCCCTGTAACAAAAACGGCCCCAGGGGCCCAAACCGGCCTCCAACCATGCGGCCCTCCGGGGGATTGCCCGGTGCCCTCAATGGCCAGTCCGGGCCTGCTGCTCTCCCGGACATAATTAGCTCCGAGGCACTAGGCTGTGATAATTTTAATGTCCTTGGAGACCTTAATCTTCATTTCGACTGCGCGTCTGCGCCCTCCATTAGGAGCATACTGGCTGATTTAGAGGCCTTGCAGCTCTCTCAGCTGGTCATGTCCCCCACGCATAGAGAGGGCCACATTCTTGACCCTCTTTTTACTAACTTAGAGGGAGCCAGGGTACTTTGTCCTACCCAGATAGTCTGGACAGACCATATGCTGGTGAAAATTATATACACCATACTGGAACCTCCTTTTATATCCCAGGACAGACTAGTTCCTAGACGGCATTGGAACAATTTGAAATTGGAGGATTTTTATCATCTGTTGGAGGAGGCACCTCTGGGCCCTCTCAATGATGTTGATGCTGGATATGACTCTTTCTGTGAGTGGATCTCCCATGCCCTGGATTCTTTGATCCCTGTGGTATGGTCCAAGTGTTGTCCGAAAGAGCCCAGCCCATGGTACGATAGTGCCTTCGCTTCTCTTATAAGAGCCTGTAGACAGGCTGAGAGGCTATGGAGGAAATCGTTTGATCCCGCATTGAAGGCCTGCTACCTTGCTAAAATTAAAACCTACCATAGGGCGGTGTGTAGAACACGAGTAGCCTTTTACGCCCAAGAGCTTCAGAATAGCTCGAACCCTTCAAAACTTATTTTTAAGGTGTTAAAGGATCTCATGGCTAAGAGGACTACGGCAGCAGACATTTGTTCGGACTCCCATTGTGAGAGTCTGGCTTCTTTTTTTCTCGAGAAAGTTCAAGCCATCTATCGAACTTTCTCATCGGGCTCTTCAGATCCAAATCCAGAGCGGGTCAGCTGCAGCTCTGGGGGTTGTAAGTCCCTCACCACCCTGCCCCTCCTATCCATGGAGGCCTTTGACTCCCTGAGCCTTAAAATCAAGTCAGGATCTACCGCTGATCCGTTGAAACCGGCTCAGCTTAAGACCATGTCATCGCTATGCCGCACTCCTGTGTTGTCCTTGAATAATCTATCACTTTCCTCAGGTGTAGTTCCCATCAGGTGAAAGCAGGCTGTGGTAACACCCATTCTGAAGAAGCCCACCCTTGACCCCCTGAAGCCTGAGAATTACCGCCCCATTTCGTTGCTTCCTTGGGCTGCGAAGGTTGCGGAGGCCCATGTGAATGGCATCCTTGCAGACCATCTTACTAGGGCTAACATTCTTGACCCTACCCAGAATGGGTTCCGTGCAGGCCACAGCACGGAGACGGCCCTACTTTCTATGGTCGAACATCTGCGTTCTGTGCTTGGTGCGGGTCGGACGGCGGCACTATTGCTATTAGATCTCAGTGCTGTGTTCGACACGGTCTCGCACAGGATTCTGCTTCAGCGACTTGAGGAAGTGGGCGTCACTGGTTCCGCCCTAGACTGGTTTCGATCTTTTCTTGCGGAAAGGTCATTCCAGGTTGCGATTCCACCCGGCAAGTCCAAACCCTATCCGTTGGACCTGGGGGACCCACAGGGGTCATCGCTGAGTACCACTCGATTTAATCTTTACGTGAGGCCGCTGGCTGCGGTCGTCAAGCAATGGGGCTTGACGATGGTCTCATATGCAGATGACACGCAGCTGGCGGTCACGTTTAGTGGGGACTCAGACATGGAGGCTCCCAGGTTCCGCGACGGTTTACGGGCAGTGGCCAACTGGATGAACTCCAACTGTCTCCAGTTAAATACCAAGAAGACCGAGGTGATGGTGGTCGGCAAGCAGGTGGGGCTGTGGGGTGACAAGTGGTGGCCTCCTGAACTAGGGGTGACCCCCTCTCCAGTATCGGAGATAAAAAATCTAGGGGTCTGGCTTGACCCGACCCTCAGTTTCATTTGTCACACCAAGAAGGTAGCGGCCGCTTGCTATGGCATCAGTAGAGGACTTAGACCTATCCTTAAATTTTTTGATGCCTCCACCAGACAACTGGTGGTTCAAGCATCAGTGTTGTCCCGGCTGGATTATGCCAGCTCGCTTCTGGCCGGGATTAATCAGTCAGAACTTACCCGGCTGCAGCGAGTTCAAAATGCTGCAGCCAGAGTGGTGATAGGTCTGCCTAGGCGGTGCTCGGTCTCTAAATCTCTGCACTCTCTCCACTGCCTCCCTGTAAAATAGAGGATAAAATTCAAGGTTCTCTGCCTTGCGTTTAAAATCCTCAAGGGTACGTCTCCCCAAATCTTGGAGAATCACCGTATGTACCCTCCCGAACCCTCAGATCTCTAGGTCAGAATCTGGTTGTGGTTCCGCCTTTCAGGCTCAGTAGAGCGGGTGGTCGCTCCTTTCGAGTGCTTGCGGCGAACTGGTGGAATGCTCTTCCTTTTCATATCCGGGCTATTGACGATCTTCTTCAGTTCAGACGCGCCATCAAGACCCTCTTATTTACTTAGTTCTAATTCTGTTCCTGTGGCTTCCCTGTCTTTTATCGGTGTTGTGTTGTGTTTGCCTTGTCAAAGCGCCAGGACGCCCCTTCGCTGCGGCAGCTGTGCGCTGTATAAGTGAAAATAACATAATAAATAACATAACATATCATGAGTGACTTCAAGGGCCTCATCACCCTGCATTTCTCACAGGTACTGTTTGCGGGTCTTCCCCACACTGTAGCTTGCCCGCGACCCGGTGACCAGCCAGAACTGTTGGATTTGTTGTCCGGACGGAGCTACTGACATAGAGGAACTTTGTTTTAAACTTATTTTGATAACTACAGACTTTTTTCATATAGTACTGTGGGTTTTTGTCATTTTTGATCTTATTTTAGTTATATAAAAATATTGGATATTTTTCTAAACTGGTTGGGTGTCATTTTGTAGTGTGTACACTGTATTGCTTTAGGTTCTGTGCAAATGCTTTACACTCTGCTTCTAAGATAAGCCTGACTGCTCGTGCCAAGCTACCAAGGGGGTGAGCAGGTTTTTTTTTAGGAGTGTAACTCCCTTATCCTGACTAGAGTGGAGATTTTTGCCTGGCTTCGGCCCTTGCCCTGGCCTACCAGAAATCCCATTTCTAACAGAAACCATAATCAATATTACAAGGATATCATTGCGCATGGATGTGGTTCCATGTTGTGCACTTTTCCTAATCATGACAGTACTTCCCTCTCAAGATCCCCCCCTAAAACCATTGGAATGGGTTTTGGCTTGGTTGGATATTGCATGTGAAAAGCTTTTATTATACGAGGAGCATGTTTTAAATGATCTAAAGGTTCCCAAGAACGCGCTTCTGGTCCATAGCCTTTGCAATCTACTAAATAGAATAATTTGCCACTGATTCTTTTGGCATCTAATATTGCCTCAACTTCAAATTCTCGGACCACTTCAATATCAATAGAGGAAGGGGGTTATGTTATAAGAGTCTTAGAATGATACGGTTTAAGTAATGAAACACTGTATGAATCCGATAGTGTTGCAGGAGTGTTCATTTTACACTTACAGGATTAATTATTTTTTCCACAGTAAATGCCCCAATGAATCTGGGGTTAAAATCTTATTTCCTTTTATTCGTAAGTTTTTTTGTTGCAAGCCCTACTTTGTCCCCTATAGAGTAAGAAGGTTGAACAGAACAATGTTTATCAGCGGCTGTCTTTTTTTTGTATCTTTCTTTTGCCTTAGCTTGGTGAAACTGAGCATCTTGATGAATAGCATTTACCTTGGTGACATAATCATGTATACATGGGACTACATTGGGTGAGATCACATGATCAGGAGTACTTTTTGGATGATAATCATAAGTACAGAAGAACGGTGACATATTGATTGAGGAATGATCCCTATTATTATAAGCAAATTCTAAGGCCCATAAAAGATCTGACCATTCTTCATGGTGATCTCTTAACATACATCGCAAGAATTGTCCAATAGTCTAATTGGTGCGTTCCATCAATCCATCCGTTTGTGGGTGATAACTTGATGACAAACGCATGTCCATATTCAAAGATTTACTTAAATTTTGCCAAACATGTGAAATACATTGGGGACCTCTATTGGAAATGACAACAGATGGAATTCCGTGTAAACGTATAATGTTTTCTGCTAACTCCTTGGCAGAGGGTAATCGCTTTACCGGTATAAAATGAGCCATGCGAGTAAACTGATCCACACAGTTAAAATGGTTGTGAACCCCTTATTAGTAGGTGGAAGCTCTACTATAAAGTCAAGTGAGATTGTGTGCAATGGTTGAGGGGGTATATGAAGGAGTTGTAAGAAACCACTAGGGGCTTGATGTAGTGATTTATTTTGAGTGCATACCATTCATGTCTCAACAAAATTCTTAATATCATTGAACATGGAAGGCCACCAAAATTTTCTTTTGACTAATTGGTAGGTTTTCATAATACCAGGATGAGCAGACAAAATAGTGTCATTATGTAATTGTATAATGGACTTTTGAATAGAGACTGATGGTACTACAATCTGATCATTCATAAATAGAAGATTTTCTTTCCATTGTAAGGATGAATATTTTTTGCCACTCATCCTTGCTTTTTGTCTTCAGTTCTTCTTGAATATCATGTAAAACATCAACAATGTTAAGTCCACCTTGAAAGCATGACATGGGTAAAATAGGTTGTACATTATTGGTGGTTTCACAATCATTTTCTTTCTCACCAATGCGAGATAAAGCATCTGCTTTATGATTCTCTTTTCCTGGTTGGAAGGTGATAACAAAATTATAATCATTAAAAAATAATGTTCAACAAAATTGTCTAGCTGATAAATCTTTAACCGTTCTTAAAGATTGTAAGTTTCTGTGGTCAGTATAACTTGTAATTGGATGACGTGCGCCCAACAAGTTATGGCGCCATTCTTCAAAAACAGCCTTGGTTGTCAATAATTCTTTATCGGCAATAGCATGATTTTGCTCTGCAGCAGATAATTTACGTGAATAGTGGGCTACGGGGTGCTTCTGTCCTGTATTTTTATCTTTTTGTGATAGAATCCCACCCAAAGCAAATTGTGAGGTGTCTGCCTCTACTATGAATGGGCTTGATGGGTCAGCATGTCCCAAAATGGGTGCTGATATAAACACTCTTTAACTCTTGAAAGGCTTTTTCGGCTGCCTCATTCCACTCAAATCTCACTCCCTTGCAAAGGAGTTTTGTAATAAGAGTCATGGTTTGCGAAAAATTCTGAATGAAGCGTCTATAAAAATTGTCAAAGCCTAAAAAACTCTGAACCTGTTTTACGGAGGTTGGACTAGGCCAGGTACTTACTGCTTTAATTTTCTTTGGATCCATGTCAATTCCTGATGGACTAATTACGTATCCTAAAAAAATCTAGTTTGGTGATGTGAAACATGCTCTTTTCTAATTTAACATATAATGAATTTGTAGTCGTTTTTGAAGAATGGCACGTACTTGTTTTACATGTTCAGACCTGGTATTCAAGTATATAAGAATGTCATCTATATAGACAACACAGACAACATTTATAAATTTGTGTAACACCTCATTTATAAAAAAAAATTGAAAGCGGCAGGAGAATGACAGAGTCTGAAGGCATCACTTTTATTTTCAAAAAGGCAGAATTTAGGGGTTCATTAGGATTGTGGTGAATCCGCATCCTCCGGGCCGGCGGAAGCCACCGCCAGCCCAGAGGATGCGGATTCACCGCTGCGGTGAATGAAAAGACCCCCCGCCACATTAGGATGGCTGGGGGGTCATCGGCGGACGGGAAGACCGTCCGCCACTTTTCCGCCACGGTTGGCTTCCGACCGTGGCGAAAAAGCTCTAATATGCTGGCGGTGTCTATCAGAAAGGCATACAGTCTTATCTTTGGGGGCCCGTTGCGGGCCCCCAGGGTGAAGGGGGGTGGGGGTGCACATGGGGGGTACCTATGGTACCCCCCTGCATTTGCATGCACAATGCAGCAGGCACTGCACGGTGCCTGCCGCTTTGTGCATGCAAATGCACTGCATGCTTATTTAACTTTGCCACCGGTGCTGCTTGAAGCACCACCCGCCGCAATGTTAAATATAGGGGATGTGACCGCCAGGGTGGCGGTCACATCCTAATTCCACCGGAGGGACCGCCGCTGCCCCTGCGGACGGTCCCTCCACCTCCACCTGCAGGTCCGTCCGCCATCCTAATAGGCGCCTTAGTGCAAAATCCCGTCTTCCATTCATTGCCTCTCGTACTCTTACAAGATGATATGCTCTGCGCAAGTCCAATTTGGTATAAATAGTGGCTTGTTTTATTTGATCCAACAAAGTAGGAATCAAAGGCAAAGGGTATCGATTTTTTACGGTCACATTGTTCAAGGCCCTATAATCGATGTGCAAACGCAATTCACCCCCTTTTTGGTATAAAAATAAAGGGGGTGAGACTGGGGATTTGGAGTGTTGAATATACCCATTTGCCAGTTATTCATCCAAATAGGTTCGCAAATATTAATTCTCTTTTTCTGTTAGTGCGTAAATACGACTACAAGATAGTATTGCACCGGGAACCAGATCTATTTGAAAAATTGAAATCTCTATGTGGAGGCAAGGTATTAGCTTTCTTTTGATCAAAAACATCAACCAGATTCTCATAATCTGTGGGAACACCTTCAAGAAGTAGTATACTCTGTACTTCTTTAGGAAAATCATATCCCTGAACAGTATTGTTATCTGTTGGAGATTGAAAACATGTAGTGTGGCAGTGTGGTGAAATAAATATCACTGTTTTCTTTACCCAATCAGTTCTAGGATTACGGCAAATCGGCCAGGGGATTCCCAGAATGAGCCGAAATTGTGGTGCGTCGATTATATTGAATGTGATGCGTTCCCTATGAGAAGGGGAACTTAACATCTGCAAAGTTTCAGTGTGGTTTTGAATAGGCCCTAAAGTGTGTTCTTTACCATGAACTGCACAAACAATTTCTGGCTAGCTCTTAGTCACAATATGTAAACCTAATTTGCACACTATGGGGTCGATTAGGATCGCGGACGGACTTGCGTCCGTCCGCGACCCCAGAGCAGGAGGGAACCTCCGCAATGCATGCGGAGTTCCCTCCTGTGCAATTAGGATGTGACCGCCACCCTGGCGGTCACATCCTCTATTTTTAACATTGCCGCGGGTGCAGCTTCAAGCTGCACCCGCGGCAATGTTAAAAATGCACGCATTGCATTTGCATGCAGAAAGAGGCAGGCACCGCGCGGTGCCTGCCGCTTTCTGCATGCAAATGCAGGGGGGTACCATAGGTACCCCCCATGTGCACCCCCCACCCCCCCTTCACCTAGGGGGCCCGCAACGGGCCCCCGCAGTGAAGATCCGTATGCTTTTCCAGGGCGGAAAACCCGCCGCGGAAAAGCACTTTTTAAAGCCCATCCTGATATGGCGGACAGTGTCTGAGAGACACCGTCACCATATCAGAGCTTTTCCGCCGCGGTTGTAAGCCGACTGCGGCAGAAAAGCTGCGGACGGAAACCAGGACCCACCAGCCATCCTAATGTGGCGGTGGGTCCTTGGTCAGTCCGCTGCGGTTTTTCCGCATCCTCGGGGCCGGCGGTGGCCGCAATCATAATCGGCCCCAAAGTGCGTATCTATAAAGTTTCCTGTGGCTTCGGAATCAATCAGTAGCGCGTCCACTGTCCATGAAGGTGCAGGATTATCAATAGCTGTAAGCTTAACCTGAATATAAAGATTCCGAAAAGGCACTGTATAAAAACAACAGTTGATGGACAGAATGCAGAACAATGTCATACATTCACCCCAGTACAGAGATCTGGGGCTAAATCCATCGTTTTTTTGGACTCCACACCACCCCAGTTCAGACATGGCCATATGCAAATAAGTCTTGACCCTGTGCCTCATGGGAACAGTCCAGCGCAAACTGCCAAGCCATGTCTTTCCGGGACCGGAATCAAGCATCCCAGGACCAGTTTCTGGCTATCAGCCGTCTTCAGCCAGGATAGCTTGACTCCAGTGGTGTGGAGAGCATGGGACTCACGTCTGAGCATACCCATCCCACTCGGGTGACAATGCAAAAACAACAGTTGATGGACAGAATGCAGAACAATGTTATACATTCACTTTTTGCACTCCACACCACCCCAGTTCAGACATGGCCATATGCAAATCAGCCTTGCCCCTGTGCCTCATGGGAACAGTCTAGCCCAAACTGCCAAGCCATTACTTTCCTGGACTGGAATCAAGCATCCTAGGACCGGTTTCTGGCTATCAGCCGTCTTCAGCCGGGATAGCTTGACTCCAGTGGTGTGGAGAGCATGGGACTCACGTCTGAGCATACCCATCCCACTCGGGGTGACAAATGCAAAATCAATAGTTGATGGACAGAATGCAGAACAATGTCATACATTCACCCCAGTACAGAGATCTGGGCCTAAGTCCATCGTTTTTTTTGCACTCCACGCCACTCCAGTTCAGACATGGCCATATGCAAATCAGCCTTGACCCTGTGCCTCATGGGAACAGTCCAGCCCGAACTGCCAAGCCATGCCTTTCCTGGACCGGAATCAAGCATCCTAGGACCGGTTTCTGGCTATCAGCCGTCTTCAGACAGGATAGCTTGACTCCAGTGGTGTGGAGAGCATGGGACTCACGTCTGAGCATACCCATCCCACTCGGGGTGACAAATGCAAAAACAACAGTTGATGGACAGAATGCAGAACAATGTCATACATTCACCCCAGTACAGAGATCTGGGCCTAAGTCCATCGTTTTTTTTGCACTCCACGCCACTCCAGTTCAGACATGGCCATATGCAAATCAGCCTTGACCCTGTGCCTCATGGGAACAGTCCAGCCCGAACTGCCAAGCCATGTCTTTCCGGGACCGGAATCAAGCATCCCAGGACCAGTTTCTGGCTATCAGCCGTCTTCAGCCAGGATAGCTTGACTCCAGTGGTGTGGAGAGCATGGGACTCACGTCTGAGCATACCCATCCCACTCGGGTGACAATGCAAAAACAACAGTTGATGGACAGAATGCAGAACAATGTTATACATTCACTTTTTGCACTCCACACCACCCCAGTTCAGACATGGCCATATGCAAATCAGCCTTGCCCCTGTGCCTCATGGGAACAGTCTAGCCCAAACTGCCAAGCCATTACTTTCCTGGACTGGAATCAAGCATCCTAGGACCGGTTTCTGGCTATCAGCCGTCTTCAGCCGGGATAGCTTGACTCCAGTGGTGTGGAGAGCATGGGACTCACGTCTGAGCATACCCATCCCACTCGGGGTGACAAATGCAAAATCAATAGTTGATGGACAGAATGCAGAACAATGTCATACATTCACCCCAGTACAGAGATCTGGGCCTAAGTCCATCGTTTTTTTTGCACTCCACGCCACTCCAGTTCAGACATGGCCATATGCAAATCAGCCTTGACCCTGTGCCTCATGGGAACAGTCCAGCCCGAACTGCCAAGCCATGCCTTTCCTGGACCGGAATCAAGCATCCTAGGACCGGTTTCTGGCTATCAGCCGTCTTCAGACAGGATAGCTTGACTCCAGTGGTGTGGAGAGCATGGGACTCACGTCTGAGCATACCCATCCCACTCGGGGTGACAAATGCAAAAACAACAGTTGATGGACAGAATGCAGAACAATGTCATACATTCACCCCAGTACAGAGATCTGGGCCTAAATCCATCATTTTTTTGCACTCCACACCACCCCCGTTCAGACATAGCCATATGCAAATCAGCCTTGACCCTGTGCCTCATGGGAACAGTCCAGCTCGAACTGCCAAGACACTGTACGGCAGAGGTCTTCAAACTTTTAGATGCCGAGACCCCCCTGTCAACATTTTGAGGTGTAAGGACCAACTCCTGACTTTCAAACACAAACTTTCTAAACCTGTAGGCAGGGCTACTGGAATTATGAGGCAGTTGTGGACCAAATTACGCGACAGGCTTGACTAAATTGTGTGGGAAGAAAATGTAAATGATGTTATGTGATGCTGCGTATTTTGAAATAGCATTGCTTCATTATTTTGAAATTAATTTTTTACACACAGTAACACTGAGGAAAGATTTCACCCCATCAGTAACCAAAATACAGCAATTAACATCAGAAAGATTTCTAGTCAACCTTGGTTAAGGGCCACCACTCTGCAGGAATATGTGCTGCCACATTAGAAGCTCACCTGTCCCTGGCTGGGAGCAGCAGGGGTCCCTTAAAACCCTGGTGGTCTTGTGCAGAGTTAGGCAATTTACCCATGCTGCATTTCTCTCACCCCTCCCTTCCATCCCCCTCTCATCTCCCAACCCCGGATCCCTCTCTCTCTTTGCAGGCCATTTTCTTTCACCCCTTTTTACATCTTGTGAACTGTCCACATTTAACCTATCACTTCATCTTTAATCACCTCTTGCCATTCTGTCTTTTCACTGCCCTCATCTCTAACAGTGTCTCGCATTGATCTCATGGCCTCTCTGGCCCCGTGACCTCCTGTGCCCCTCAACACTTCTCATTCACCTAATTCAACTTTTTGTCTATTTGTATCTTACACCTCTCCAGTCCCCCCATTCATCTTCCACATCTCCAATTTGCTCTAACAGAAGCCCTCACCTTTGGCTTACACTCACTTCTTGCGTGTCCACACTTCTCTTCTGCAAGTTACATTTCTCCTCATCCCTGACCTCTTCAATCAAATTCTCTCACTCCCTTGCTGTCCTCTCTCATCATTTCATCTCTCTTCACCAAGCATACAGGTCATACCAGTATGAGCCTCTCAGCCTGTACCACTCTGTTTATTGTTCCCTAATTCAAGAAGGCATGAGTTGTCTGTGTCACTGTTTTGGTGCAGGCTGCGCTGTTATGGGACTTGCACCCTCCTTTGCTTCGCTCCACCAAGAATTGTCCTTTAGGGAGATATAAAAATCTTTCTCTATGCTCTGTAGGTTACCCCATTTGTCTGGTTCTCCTTCTCCTTCTGTGTATTTCTCATTTGCCTTCAGGCAGCAGATGGTTATTAGCCCCAGGACATCTTTTGGTAACAGTAGCGCACTACAAATATAAATAATAATAATCGGCAGAAACAGGGAAGCCACTAGACCAGAACTTCTAGGGGGGAGGCTAACACTCCCAGCCAGGGCTGCCCCTAACACTGGTTGCACACGGTGCAACAGTCTTATTTGGTGCCCCACCCTCGTTTCCTTCTTCTCCATGAATTCCCTCACTACCACTCACCAACAATGCACCTCATCTCTCTATAGCACTTTTCTGACAAACATTTCACTTTTTTATAGCGCTACTCATATTACACTCACACTCAGTTCTGTGATCTGCATGGTAAACGTTCTTTGTAGCAGGCACATTAGCCCTCTGCTCTGTGTGGGTGGCAGGAGTACCCATGTGAGTGCACGGTGAGCGATGCAACAGTGTGAGATTAGAGGAGTGACTGCAGGGTGAGTGAGTTGGGCGTACAAATTTGGGTGCGGATGCACGTTCAGAATAGGACGAATGAATGTATGATTACTGCTGGGCTTGTTTGAGTGAGTTGTATATTCAGCAGTAAGGGGGACAGGTGTCACATGAGTGCAGGATGAGTATTGTGCTTTTGTGACTGCAGGGTGAGGTATAGGGTGAACAGCGCAAGTGCATTGTGAGTGCAGAGTAATCCGTGAGCAGGTGAATGCTGTGAGTGCATGGTGATCAGTGTGAGTGCATTGTGATCGCTATGAATGCAGGGTGAGCGTGAAAGTGAAGGGCGAGAATGAGAAGTGAGTTGTCTGAATGCAGGGGTGCATTCCCAGACACTTGAAGTAACTCAACATGTTATTGAAGGCGGCGTAGGGTTTAAGATCTAAGTTAAACTATTGCGATTATGGCATTAATCGGGGATCGAGGGTGGAGGAAATAAATAATGTGCTGATCCTGCAACAAACTTCCAGTCCTATGGTTAGGGTTGCCAGCAGATTATTTTGATGGCCCAGTTGGTACAAAAATAAGCAGTCACCTAAAACTGTACTTTAAGCACTTATATGTGCATACTTCGAACAGCAAATATAAATAGAAAGCACTTTTAATTGTGTTCTAGAACGGCCTCAATGGGCCTTGACTGATAATTAAAGAGAACATAGACAGAAAAGTCACATAATGAATGAATACATACTTTTTTATTTATAAATCTATTTAGTGTCAAGAGGAGGTTTATACAGGCTCTTTAAACAACACATGCAGGCATTTTACTTTTGGCAACCCTACTTTATATTTCTTTTCATGAAATGCATTCTCACACTACAGTAGTAAATGTAAAATACAAATGTAAGGAATAGGCAGAGTGGGACCCAGGGGGTACTGCAATCAGGAAAAAACACCATGGGCCAGATGTAGGAAGCCTAATACCGGTCGGTAAGGCCGAAATTAACTCATTTTGGCCATTACCGACCGGTATTAGGCATTTGAGATGTAGGGGCCTAATTTAAGGATTCGGTAATTTACCGAATCAGTAATTTAAGGAATCAGTAAATTACCGAATTCTTAAATGCCGAATCGGTAAATTACCAAAACCTTAATGTAGGAAGCACTCAAGTGAGTGCTTTTCACTTGTAAGGGTTCGTTATTTACCATCAACTACAAGTTGGTGGTAAGTAACGAAAACCGTTAAAAAAGCAATTTTGTGCTTTTTTAACAGTGCCATGTGGCAGACATACATGCCCTTAGGGCATACATGTGTGCCACATGTGCACCCATGAACTATTCAGGGGTGCAACAGGGTGTCAATGTGCCACCTTGCCACGCTTACAGGTCTTCCCCCTCTTACTGATTCAGTATTTACCGATTCGGTATTCCCAATTCATTCCTATGGGCCTCCAGGCCTATAGGAATGAATGGGGAACACCGAATCGGTAAATACTGAATCGGTATTTACCGAATTTTACAAATTCGGTAAAAATTACAGAATGAATACCTACATACCATTTACCCATTCTAAAATACCGAATCTGTAAAATTTGGTATTTAGAATCGGTAAATGGTATTTACCTGCATCTGGCGCTAAGCCTCTGTAACCAGTTTACAAATCCATGTAAATATGTAAATAGCCTTTAAAGACCTGTGAAAAACTCTGACGGTTGTGTTGGAGATAAGACTCCAGACACTGCCCAGCTGAGGCCCCAGCAGCTCGAGTTGCACTGCAGCAGCCCGGGCTGAGATACAGGTCGGAGAAGAGGTGGGCTGAAGCCCTTGGGCCTGAGCAGAAGTGGGAGTGGGAATGCGCGACCCCGCATGCATTGCTCCACGGCCCCCCTGGGGGTCGTGCCCCACAGTTTGAAGACCCCTGCTGTAGGGTCTGTGGAGGCCAAATTGAAACAGGTACTCAACAAACTGACCTTATCTTTTATCGAGTTCATTAGTTTTCCGATTCTGCTTGTACTATGGTTACCTCAGATGCCTTTGTTTTACTTTTATTGGGATGTGTTGGGCACTCTTTAACGAAGTGTCCCGTCTTGCCACAATAAAGACACCGATTTAATGTACGTCTCTTTTCTCTTTTCTCTTTTGTTAGTGGTCCGCGAATTGTACCAATCTGCGTTGGTTCTCCCAGGTCTGGTTTACTAATAACCTCTTTAGTAGAGGGACTTCTCTCTTTAAATAATAAAAGTTTATCACCCGTTTTTCCACGTTCCCCTTTACGTTTTAATAAACGATGGTTTAACTTTACACCTAGATCAATAAATTGACTACAGTCATTGGGGGGTCTGAAATTTGGGTAACCATGTATTTTAATTCATCCCTTAGTCCTCTGTAATAGAGGGATACTCTCTTTTCGTGAGGCCAATTGGTTTCCAAAACTAGACGGTTAAATACTAAAATATAATGAATCAAATCCGATGACCCTTGCTTCAAATTAAGCAATTCATTATCTGCAGTTTGTACAAAAAAGTGTTTTGCAAATAACTTTTTCATGGTCTGTTTAAATCACCTAAAATCATACAACAAAGGGTCGTCATTTTCAACTAAAGGTACTTACCATAGTGCTGCATCGCCTCCTAAATAGTGTAAAATAAAGGCTAGTCTTGATGAGATGTACGTTTTGCAATGAAATGAAGGTGACATTGGTTCATAAAAATTGTGAATTTGTTACTATCACCATAAAACCATTCTGGTTGAGCTAAAGGTACAAACACAGAAGTAATGACTTGAATTTGGGTAGAAGCACCTGAAGAAGTACTTGGAGATGTTGTTGAAAAGGTAGGTTGAGAACTAGACGGTTTAAGAAGAGGTTACTGGATTGCTTCTTGTAGAGTTGTTAAGTCTCTACCCAATGCTGCATTTTCAGCTTTTATGACATTTAACATAGTAGCTATATCCTGCAGTGTAACTTGTTGAGATGGATCCATTGCGTCTGGGCGAAACGTTAATCATGGGCTTAGTTTTCTGCCAGGCAACCACACACTCTCTTACCTGTCCAGGCACCTTGTTGTGGTTTCGCAGTGACGCAATGGGCCAACGGATGTATGTGCCTACATCGCGAACGATTTCAACGCGTGCATTTACCACGAATATAAAGCTTTCTTTTGATCAAAAACATCAACCAGATTCTCATAATCTGTGGGAACACCTTCAAGAAGTAGTATACTCTGTACTTCTTTAGGAAAATAATATCCCTGAACAGTATTGTTTTCTGTTGGAAATTGAAAACATGTAGTGTGGCAGTGTGGTGAAATAAATATCACTGTTTTCTTTACCCAATCAGTTCTAGGATTACGGCAAATCGGCCAGGGGATTCCCAGAATGAGCCCAAATTGTGGTGCGTCGATTATATTGAATGTGATGCGTTCACTATGAGAAGGGGTACTTAACATCTGCAAAGTTTCAGTGTGGTTTTGAATAGGCCCTAAAGTGTGTTCTTTACCATGAACTGCACAAACAATTTCTGGCTAGCTCTTAGTCACAATATGTAAACCTAATTTGCACACAAAGTGCGTATCTATAAAGTTTCCTGTTGCTTCGGAATCAATCAGTAGCGCGTCCACTGTCCATGAAGGTGCAGGATTATCAATAGCTGTAAGCTTAACCTGAATATAAAGATTCCGAAAAGACACTGTACAAAAACAACAGTTGATGGACAGAATGCAGAACAATGTCATACATTCACCCCAGTACAGAGATCTGGGGTTAAATCCATCGTTTTTTTTGACTCCACACCACCCCAGTTCAGACATGGCCATATGCAAATAAGCCTTGACCCTGTGCCTCATGGGAACAGTCCAGCGCAAACTGCCAAGCCATGTCTTTCCGGGACCGGAATCAAGCATTCCAGGACCAGTTTCTGGCTATCAGCCGTCTTCAGCCAGGATAGCTTGACTCCAGTGGTGTGGACAGCATGGGACTCACGTTTGAGCATACCCATCCCACTCGGGGTGACAAATACAAAAACAACAGTTGATGGACAGAATGCAGAACAATGTCATACATTCACCCCAGTACAGAGATCTGGGCCTAAATCAATTTTTTTGCACTCCACACCACCCCAGTTCAGACATAGCCATATGCAAATCAGCCTTGACCCTGTGCCTCATGGGAACAGTCCAGCTCGAACTGCCAAGACATTGTACGGCAGAGGTCTTCAAACTTTGAGATGCCGAGACCCCCCTGTCAACATTTTGAGGTGTAAGGACCCGCTCCTGACAAAACTTTCTAAACCTGTAGGCAGGGCTACTGGAATTATGAGGCAGTTGAGGACCAAATTACGCGACAGGCTTGACTAAATTGTGTGG
Organism: Lissotriton vulgaris; assembly: GCF_964263255.1. Classification (NCBI taxonomy): domain Eukaryota; kingdom Metazoa; phylum Chordata; class Amphibia; order Caudata; family Salamandridae; genus Lissotriton; species Lissotriton vulgaris. Next base: position 440,332,006 of record NC_141685.1, on the reverse strand, counting down.
GAAGAAAATGTAAATGATGTTATGTGATGCTGCGTATTTCGGAATAGCATTGCTTCATTATTTTGAAATTAATTTTCTACACACAGTAACACCGAGGAAAGATTTCACCCCATCAGTAACCAAAATACAGCAATTAACATCAGAAAGATTTCTAGTCAACCTTGGTGAAGGGCCACCACTCTGCAGGAATACGTGCTGCCACATTAGAAGCTCACCTGTCCCTGGCTGGGAGCAGCAGGGGTCCCTTAAAACCCTGGTGGTCTTGTGCAGAGTTAGGCAATTTACCCATGCCGCATTCCTCTCACCCCCTCCCTTCCATCCCCCTCTCATCTCCCAACCCCGGATCCCTCTCTCTCTTTGCAGGCCATTTTCTTTCACCCCTTTTTACAACTTGTGAACTCTCCACATTTAACCTATCACTTCACCTTTAATCACCTCTTGCCATTCTGTCTTTTCACTGCCCTCATCTCTAACAGTGTCTCGCATTGATCTCATGGCCTCTCTGGCCCCGTGATCTCCTGTGCCCCTCAGCACTTCTCATTCACCTCATTCAACTTTTTGTCTATTTGTATCTTACACCTCTCCAGTCCCCCCATTCATCTTCCACATCTCCAATTTGCTTTAACAGAAGCCCTCACCTTTGGCTTACACTCACTTCTTGCGTGTCCACACTTCTCTTCTGCAAGTTACATTTCTCCTCATCCCTGACCTCTTCAATCAAATTCTCTCACTCCCTTGCTGTCCTCTCTCATCATGTCATATCTCTTCACCAAGCATACAGGTCATACCAGTATGGGCCTCTCAGCCTGTACCACTCTGTTTATTGTTCCCTAATTCAAGAAGGCATGAGTTGTCTGTTTTTCGGTTTTGGTGCAGGCTGCGCTGTTATGGGACTTGCACCCTCCTTTGCTTCGCTCCGCCAAGAATTGTCCTTTAGGGAGATATAAAAATCTTTCTCTATGCTCTGTAGGTTACCCCATTTGGCTGGTTCTCCTTCTCCTTCTGTGTGTTTCTAATTTGCCTTCAGGCAGCAGATGGGTATTAGACCCAGGACATCTTTTGGTAACAGTAGCGCACTACAAATATAAATAATAATAATCGGCAGAAACAGGGAAACCACTAGACCAGAACTTCTGGGGGGGAGGCTAACACTCCCAGCCAGGGCTGGCCCTAACACTGGTTGCACACGGTGCAACAGTCTTATTTGGTGCCCTACCCCCTTTTCCTTCTTCTCCATGAATTCCCTCACTACCACTCACCAACAATGCACCTCATCTCTCTATAGCACTTTTCTGACAAACATTTTACTTTTTATAGCGCTACTCATATTACACTCACACTCAGTTCTGTGATCTGCATGGTACACGTTCTTTGTAGCAGGCACATTAGCCCTCTGCTCTGTGTGGGTGGCAGGAGTACCCATGTGAGTGCACGGTGAGCGATGCAACAGTGTGAGATGAGAAGAGTGACTGCAGGGTGAGTGAGTTGGGCGTACAAATTTGGGTGCGGATGCACGTTCAGAATAGGACGAATGAATGTATGATTACGGCTGGGCTTGTTTGAGTGAGTTGTATATTCAGCAGTAAGGGGGACAGGTGTCACATGAGTGCAGGATGAGTATTGTGCTTTTGTGACTGCAGGGTGAGGTATAGGGTGAACAGCGCAAGTGCATTGTGATTGCAGAGTAATCCGTGAGCAGGTGAATGGTGTGAGTGCATGGTGATCAGTGTGAGTGCATTGTGATCGCTATGAGTTCAGGGTGAGCGTGAAAGTGAAGGGCGAGATTGAGGAGTGAGTTTTCTGAATGCAGGGTTGCATTCCCAGACACTTGAAGTAACTCAACATGTTATTGAAGGCGGCGTAGGGTTTAAAATCTAAGTTAAACTATTGCGATTATGGCATTAATCGGGGATCGAGGGTGGAGGAAATAAATAATGTGCTGATCCTGCAACAAACTTCGAGTCCTATGGTTAGGGTTGCCAGCAGATTATTTTGATGGCCCAGTTGGTACAAAAATAAGCAGTCACCTAAAACTGTATTTTAAGCACTTATATGTGCATACTTCGAACAGCAAATATAAATAGAAAGCACTTTTAATTGTGTTCTAGGACGGCCTGAATGGGCCTTGACTGATAATTAAAGAGAACATAGACAGAAAAGTCACATAATGAATGAATACATACTTTTTTATTTATAAATCTATTTAGTGTCGAGAGGAGGTCTATACAGGCTCTTTAAACAACACATGCAGGCATTTTACTTTTGGCAACCCTACTTTATATTTCTTTTCATGAAATGCATTCTCACACTACAGCAGTAAATGTAAAATACAAATGTAAGGAATAGGCAGAGTGGGACTCAGGGGGTACTGCAATCAGGAAAAAACACCATGGGCCAGATGTAGGAAGCCTAATACCGGTCGGTAAGGCCGAAATTAACTAATTTTGGCCGTTACCGACCGGTATTAGGCATTTGAGATGTAGGGGCCTAATTTAAGGATTCGGTAATTTACCGAATCGGTAATTTAAGGAATCAGTAAATTACCGAATTCTTAAATACCAAATCGGTAAATTACCGAATTCTTAAATGCCGAATCGGTAAATTACCGAAACCTTAATGTAGGAAGCACTCAAGTGAGTGCTTTTCACTTGTAAGGGTTCGTTATTTACCACCAACTACAAGTTGGTGGTAAGTAAGGAAAACCGTTAAAAAAGCAATTTTGTGCTTTTTTAACAGTGCCAGGTGGCAGACATACATGCCCTTAGGGCATGCATGTGTGCCACATGTGCACCCATGAACTATTCAGGGGTGCAACAGGGTGTCAATATGCCACCTTGCCACGCTTGCAGGTCTTCCCCCTCTTACTGATTCAGTATTTACCGATTCGGTATTCCCAATTCATTCCTATGGGCCTCCAGGCCTATAGGAATGAATGGGAACACCGAATCGGTAAATACCAAATCGGTATTTACCGAATTTTACAAATTCGGTAAAAATTACTGAATGAATACCTACATACCATTTACCCATTCTAAAATACTGAATCTGTAAAATTTGGTATTTTAGAATCGGTAAATGGTATTTACCTACATCTGGCACTAAGCCTCTGTAACCAGTTTACAAAGGCATGTAAATATGTAAATAGCCTTTAAAGACCTGTGAAAAACTCTGAAGGTTGTGTCGGAGATAAGACTCCAGACACTGCCCAGCTGAGGCCCCAGCAGCTCGAGTTGCACTGCAGCAGCCCGGGCTGAGATACAGGCCGGAGAAGAGGTTGGCTGAAGCCCTTGGGCCTGAGCAGAAGTGGGAGTGGGAATGCGTGACCCCGCATGCATTGCTCCACGGCCCCCCTGGGGGTCGTGCCCCACAGTTTGAAGACCCCTGCTGTAGGGTCTGTGGAGGCCAAATTGAAACAGGTACTCGACAAACTGACCTTATCTTTTATCAAGTTCATTAGTTTTCCGATTCTGCTTGTACTATGGTTACCTCAGATGCCTTTGTTTTACTTTTATTGGGATGTGTTGGGCACTCTTTAACGAAGTGTCCCGTCTTGCCACAATAAAGACACTGATTTAATGTACGTCTCTTTTCTCTTTTCTCTTTTGTTAGTGGTCCGCGAATTGTACCAATCTGCGTTGGTTCTCCCAGGTCTGGTTTACTAATTACCTCTTTAGTAGAAGGACTTCTCTCTTTAAATAATAAAAGTTTATCACCCGTTTTTCCACGTTCCCCTTTACGTTTTAATAAATGATGGTTTAACTTTACAACTAGATCAATAAATTGACTACAGTCATTGGGGGGTCTGAAATTTGGGTAACCATGTATTTTACTTCATCCCTTAGTCCTCTGTAAAAGAAGGATACTCTCTTTTCGTGAGGCCAATTGGTTTCCAAAACTAGACGGTTAAAAACTAAAATATAATGAATCAAATCCGATGACCCTTGCTTCAAATTAAGCAATTCATTATCCACAGTTTGTACAAAAACGTGTTTTGCAAATAACTTTTTCATGGTCTGTTTAAATCACCTAAAATCATACAACAAAGGGTCGTCATTTTCAACTAAAAGTACTTACCATAGTGCTGCATCGCCTCCTAAATAGGGTAAAATAAAGGCTACTCTTGATGAGATGTAGGTTTTACAATGAAATGAAGGTGACATTGGTTCATAAAAATTGTGAATTTGTTACTATCACCATAAAACCATTCTGGTTGAGCTAAAGGTACAAACACAGAAGTAATGACTTGAATTTGGGTAGAAGCACCTGAAGAAGTACTTGGAGATGTTGTTGAAAAGGTAGGTTGAAAACTAGACGGTTTAAGAAGAGGTTTCTGGATTGCTTCTTGTAGAGTTGTTAAGTCTCTACCCAATGCTGCATTTTCAGCTTTTATGGCATTTAACATAGTAGCTATATCCTGCAGTGTAACTTGTTGAGATGGATCCATTGCGTCTGGGCGAAACGTTAATCATGGGCTTAGTTTTCTGTCAGGCAACCACACACTCTCTTACCTTTTCAGGCACCTTGTTGTGGTTTTGCAGTGACGCAATGGGCCAATGGATGTATGTGCCTACATCGCAAACGATTTCAACGCGTGCATTTACCACGCATATAAACATCCCAATGAGCATTACATCGGCATTTTTAACAACACACGACGTTTCAACACCAATGCGTTGTTTCCTATTGCAAGTACAATACCTCGCACCCTGCCAAAGTGCACGCGATTACAACACAGTCCTACTGCCGAAAATCATCAAACGTCTTTAATTGTAAAGACCACCGTACGCGTCCCACCGACCTTTTTCCTTGTAATTGGTGAGTAAAATATGTACACCTTTAACTATTCTTTTTTTCCAGTGAGAAAACCATCAAAGTACATGTAACATCCCAAAAACTAGGTGTTTTTGTGTGTGAAATTGCCCTAGAAGATGTGCTTCGTGAGCGGAGAATATAAAGCCACAACCATCGCCACATCACTGCTGTCTGGTTGCAAAGAAATATGTTTCATCGGCACATCACTGCTGTCTGTTTGCAAAGAAATATGTTTCCACCTGTCTCCCTTGTATGCCCCCCCCTCCTTCTCTGTCTCTCAATCATCATGTGCTTGGCGGCGGGGAGTCGTGTCTTAAATCAGCACAATGTCTACAGCCATCTCCTTAAGAGTTGCATTTTGGACTTTTCATGAAGTTCCATGGCGCAGAAACCAGCGTGGTATTTATCAGGCAGCAGTACGCCAGTTTTTGTGGCGTATTGCTGCCTGATAAATATCAGTCCCTTTAACACAGTGTTCTGCGTTAAAGGGGCGTGCAATGGGTGTTGCTGGGGGTGTTCCCAGCAACATCCATGGCCTTTTGAGACTGCCCCAGATTTACGAGAAATCGTAACTCTGAAGCAGTGCCAAAAGCTTACGCCTCCCCAGGGGAGGCATAAGGGAGGCGCAACAGGGAGAAATTTCTTTATTTCTCCTCGTATTTCCTTTTTCTATGTGTGCTGCATTCTGCAGCACACATAGAAAGAGGAAAAGCCTCTTGTGATTATTTTTGTACAGAAAGGTTTCCCTTCCTTGCAGTCGCTGTGCTTTTGCAAAAGGTTCCAAAAAGTAGTCTTTTCTTTTTTTAAGAAGAAATGTATCTTTCTTGCGTAAGGCACCAAAGTACATTTTACTCAGCTTTTGTTTTGTCTTGCAGATCCTGATGTTGTCGAGGAGAACCAAAGATTCAGCAATTGGAAACGGGATAACCAAAGTCCATTGCGCAGGTTCCCAGTTAAATAGGAGAGAGTTCGCCCGAGATCCGTCTCAGCAAACAAAGGAACGCTAAGAGCCTTCTAGAACACGGGTGTAGTCTTTTACAATCAAACCACACCCAAAACCGCCCCGCGCTCGTTCACGTTACAACGTGAAGATGCTGAGGTCAAAGTGTCTTGGCTCTGACAGCGAGCAGCTGCTCCGCCGTGACCTCGTCAATGCTGGCATTCAAATGTATTTGCCAAACGCGGTCTTCTCTTCATGAAATGAAAGCGCATGCCACATGAAGTTTCATGTCCAGAGAAGCAACAAAATAGCAAAGCTGTCTGCAACATTATGTCACAACATCACAATCAGTTTACATAAGCAATAGTAGATGCACAAATTGTACTTCCTGCAAAAAACACCCTTACTGATCAAACATACTTGAACAAACATATTACACAGACCCTAAGGATTGCTGGTGCACGGGATAGGGGTGGGTTTTTAAGAAACCATAATCAATTTTACGAGGATATCTTGGCGCATGTATGTGTTTCCATGTTGTGCACTTTTCCATAATCATGACACCTCCCACTGTTAGTAGCCTAAGAGAGGGAGGATCTCGATTGGGAGCTTACACCGACAAGGTAGCAGAGGCTGTGGGCAAAATATAGCATGGAAAGACCACAGGACCGAGGGGCATACCAGTGGAGAACCACAAGTGAACCCCCTTGAACCTAGAGCCACAGCTACTGGAGATTTTCAATGAGGCATGGAGTGGTGGGTAACTGCTTCCCAACCTCCACCTGGCAATGATCTTGGTGATACCCAAGCCAGGGAAACCAGGGTATGCAAGTGCCTTGTATATGCCAATCTTCCTGTTAAACACAGAAGTCAACATTTTGGCCATGATACTAGCAAACCCCCTGGTATGAGTCATCTCCCCCCTCTTTATAGCAATCAAAAAGGATTCATACCCAACCTGCTACTCAATAGAACCTCAGTTGCCTCCACAAGTGTCTTGATCTCCAAGGGAATACCTGGGAGCCACAGGAAACAACCTTTACCACACAACTTTTACAACGCACTACCATAACAATGAAACTTTTACAACGCAACATCCATTACATCGCATGCCATTACAACGCAACCATTACAATGCATGACACTACAGCGCATACCACTACAACGCATGTCATTACAACGCAGTCATTACAACACATACCATTACAACGCATACCATCACAACGCATAGTACCCTTACACTATCCAACACCTACCCTACTGCTACACCCCGTGGAGTTAGAATAGTAATTTTTACCCCTACACTGTCCAACACTTACCCTACTGTTGCACCCCCTAGAGTTAGAATAGTAATTTTTACCCCTACACTATCAAACACTTACCCTACTGTTGCACCCCCCTGGAGTTAGAATATTAATTTTTACTCCTACACTATCCAATACTTACCATACATGCAATGTAATGGTATGCGTTGTGATGGTATGCGTTGTAAAGGTAGTATGTGTTGTAATGGATTGCGTTGTAAAGGTAGTTTGTAAAAATTTGTTGTAATGGCATGCGTTGTATTGGAATGCGTTGTAATGGATGTTGGGTTGTAAAGGTATGCGTTGTAAAAAGTATGCGTTTTAACGTCATACCTCCGGGAGCCACGGAATCTCCTGACCCTCGATTCAGAGAAGGTGTTTGATTCCATAGATTGGACATATCTTTCCCAGGCATTAAAGAGATTTTGGGTAGGACCAGTTGTCTGCTGCTGTGAGTTGTTATGTTGGAAACCAATGGTGAGGGTGCAAGTAAATGGTGGATTTTAACACATCTTTCAACATTGGACAGGGACAGAGCAGAGCTGCCTCTTATCCCCCTTGCTGTATTATGTATGGACCCCCTGGCAACCTGGGTCTATTACAGGGGGATACCATGGGTTACCCAGAAGTGCAGACCAAACCGGAAATGATCTTCCTATAGCACTGATGATGCCCTTCTGTATCTGTCTCAGCTGGAGACCTCTATGCCAGCAGTCCTGTCTGTCTCCCATAATTATGAACAATATGCTGGATGCAGAATTAGCTGGGACAAGTCTGTCTTATTTCTGCAGAAAGAAGGAGGAACAGAGCCTCTAATTCCAGTTGGGGTTCCAGTGGCAACCAAGGGTTTCCACTACCTGTGCATAGAGATATCGCTTTATAAAGATTGATTCCTAAAAAGAAAATGGAGAAGGTTTAATGGGAATTTCAGGCTGATGTGGCTAGAAGGAAGAGCTTGCAGCTTTCACTTATGGGTAGAGTATCCTTATTTAAGATGATTACTTTGTCCAAGTTTCTTTGTGTCATCCAGAATACCCCATAACAACTACCAAGCACATTCTTCAAAAGAGTGGATGAAACCCTATGCACATTGCTCTAGGACAGTGGACCCCTCCCCAGATAGCTTTATTCACTCTACAGAGAAACATCTGCAATAGGGGCATCTCCTCCCAGAGTTCAGGGTTTATTATTGGTGTGGGGGGATTGAATATCTGATTACGGACTTAACAGAGATGAGGGGGTGACCCCACCCTGCTGAATACTGATATATATATACCAAAGGGGTGGACACGGAAGAGGGAGAGGCAGGAGTTGACCCCTCTGATGGAATTGGAGAACGCGGCCCCCCTCAAGCCAGAGAAGGCGGCAGACCCGAGAGCAGAGGACGGCCCGGGACCAGGGTTCGATTCCCGGCGCGGCAGGTTTCTGGACCAGGGTCAGCGGACTCGATAATTCTCTCGCCTCGGTGCCCACTCTGATCAGCGATCACACTCGGCAACTCTGGGCATTAGCTTGCCTCATCTTCACTAACGGCCCCACCAGACCGCCGGGGATGCCTGGTCTCACCCTGGAGATACCCATTAAGGGACCATCTCTCAGGGAAGCCAGGAAGGGTTTCGCAGAGGTCGAAGCGCCTTGGGACCCTCCGGGTAAGTAGTGCGCTATATAAATGCCTATACATACATACATACATACATGTGAAGGCAGATCGCTGAGACTCATCCTGGGGCAGTTATTAGATCACTGGCAGTAATAAAATGTAATATCAGTGATGGGCAGTTGTGAATTGTTAAAAGCACAATAAAAACGGTTATAAAAAATGAATGTTGCTCCATATAGAATAACAATGCTAGCCATATATACAGAATCATAACAAACTGACTTGGTTTGAGGTTCTGTAAAATCTGCCTTGTCCTTTTATATTATGGTTCCATCACGATTTTGGTGATGTTGTACCGTATTTAGCAAGTACGGCTGATATGGAGTGAATTCGTCATGTTAACTAGCGAGTTCATTACGTATTCAAAGACTTTGTCTCGAATATGGGTTCCATTTTGTTCGTGCCTCCATTTTGGTGTTGCCTTCACGTAGGCCCATGGAAGTAACCAAACAAACAAAGTTGCATGGGCTTCGTTGTTCATGTAATTATTAACTAAACCTTTTCTTGACTCTAAGGTGCATTGTAAGGAACTGACCTCTTTATCTGAAACTGACCCTTTGTGAGGCCAATTTCCTTAGTTGATCCTTGTCTGAGATTGCGAGTCAAAGTTCAGGACATCGTTGACTTTTAGCTTTTCTACACATGCCTTATCTTGCTCGTTATCTATCATTGTTTCTTTTTTATGTTCCTTCGTTATATGCATTGTGCTTTCAATTATGGGTTTACCCGACTTTTGGTAATTTAATTTGGACATCCTAATAATTAACTTGTGAGTTGGTACAATGTAAAGTGAGCCTTTTTGGAATGTGATAATGTATAGAAACATTTTTTATTGGTCAGAATTTGCTGCAGTGGGTGTCCATTTGTAATGTGAATATTGTGTATAAATACTGAAGTCTTGCTCTACAAAATTGAGCAGTTTCTTGAGTTGTACACCATGTTGTATTGCTGGGATTACTGTTACTAGCTGCAGCTAATAAATTTGATCTCTGACGCCACCTAGAAGTATTCTGTGTCTCTGTTTGCCAAGACAGGAGAACCCTAAGACTTTGGGCGTGTCCCTGGCGCCGCTGGGTTCTAGAAACCCGGTTCTTCAGTTGGCGCCCAATGTGGGGCCACTTCAGCGGTACCGGTCCAAGCCTGAGGATCGTGAGGAGCCACGTGAGGAAATTCTGGAGGAAGGCCGCCACTTCATCGACCCCTGCATGTCGACGTGGACCAAAAGTCTTTGCTGCAAGGCTTCCCGCTTTCCGACGGCTACGAAGGACTGCTGCCCTGACTGTCGCCCTGTCTTGGACCCTCGATAGAAGCTTTGTAGAGCGAGATGATAGACGGTCTTCTGGTGGCGTGACAGATATTTTGGTTAAGTGTAAGTGGGTCGCTCCCACGACTTTGTTTGGTTCTTGGTTTGTTTCTTGGTTTGGTTTGAATCGAAGCTGAGAGGCTTGTATATTTGCCAGAGTATCGATAGTTGATAACCCCTCGAAGTTTGAAGCTAGATTAGTGAGCTATAAGATGCCTGGTCTTAGCAAAATTAGGAAATGGTTTAGTTGTGGTTGCAACAAGGATTCCCGATTGGAGGACTCGTGTCCGATACCTCCGGTTGGAATTCCGACTTCTGAGCTCTATTCAAAACATGGAGTGGGTCCTATTACTTATAATGAAGTATGGGTCCGCTATACTAAAAAAGATGGTGTTTTACGATGGCCCCAACATGGTAGTTTCAAATCAAATATTTTAGATAATTTGGAAGTTGTGTTGTTCAAAAAGAAAGCCCGGACGGCAATGTTTGACTCTTTCCGCCTTTGGCGAAAAGAAGCCAAACTGAGAGAAATTAAGCAAGCATAAAGAGATAGGAAAGATAAGAATATGTCAGTATTACAAGCTGCTAGGCAGTTTAAGGAAGATGGAGAAGAACGTGTGAGTGAAGTCTTAGATAGACAGCGTTGTATGGCCATAGATAAATGTTATCCGGCCTTGCCGCCTTCCCTTCCAAAAGTGAATGAAGACCCTGAAAAAGATCCTTTGATCTCTCATTTACTGAAATTGCCACCTCCCGATGTGCAGGGTGCTACTGCGCCTCCATTACCCCCGGTTGTTCCACCCTTTGTTGTTCAACCTCCTGCTGTTGCTCAGCCACCCGATGCTCCACAGATGGCTTTGCCTCCTCCTGTGCAACCCGCTCTAGGGTCGCCATCTTTGCTACCAGCTTTGCCTCAAACTCCTTTGCCTTCTGCTTCTGCGTCTTTGACTTCTACTGTTCTTGTCCCTACACCTTCTTTGCCTCATAATACTTATTCTCCTGTTTATATGTCTACTTCTTCCCCTTCTGTTTGAAAAGGAATGACCGAGACTGTTGTTAATCTGTTGTCACCATTGTTTGGGTCACTGGATATGACCCCTCTTTCAGAACGTAAGCAGTCGTAGTCAGCTTCCTAGTTCTGAAGAACGGACAGTGTTAGATTTGTTGGCTCGTAGGTGGATTTTAAATGCTCCGAGGTATGATTTGCCAGCAGTTATGGATGTTTTCTTTCAGTGGGAACCGCCTAAGCAAAGGTATGTTTTTGATGTAATGTGTACTTTTCTGCATCAGGAATGGGAAGATAATGAGTTGGGTCCGATTCCGCAGGATGTGCTCGATGTTCGGTCGGAGTTTGCTAAAGGGATGAAAGTGGAGTCTGATGTTAAAGATGCCGTAGAGACGATACTTTCTTTCAGATCTAGACTTTCACCTCAGACATTGTATGAACCCGATTCCTCTGTCAGGAGGAAAGTGAAACAGTACCCTATGAGAGAAGTTCCTCCTGTATGGAAAGAAGCAGTTCAGGCTAATATAAATCAGGGTATTGTTGCCGCTCCGGCTCATTTTCAGCGAATATGGGTACATGTCCCTTGGAAGAGAGCAGTGGTCTTGGCTCTTAAGCAGACCTTACCTGACCCTCGTAAGAATCCTGCTGGTTATTACAAGGAGTTGTCCCAGACAGTTGACGCGCGTATTATGAATTTAGCTGACATCGATATGTTGATGGGTAATGTAGTTCCCCAACCTTTGTGGGCGAAGATTCGTCATGAGAATCATGCTGCTGAATTAGGTGATACCTGGGCGAATATTGTTGCTGCAGATGGTAGACAGGAGGGAGGTGCCAAACCTGAACCTCTAGTTTCAGAATTACCAGGTAGAATTATTAATTTGATGAAAACGATGATGCCCGCTTTACGAGTGAATTGGGATAAGTTAGCAGCATGTAAGCAGAAGACGAGAGTGTATCTGATTTCTTCACTAGGTTTGAAGAGACGTTTATTGATCATAGTGGTCAGGATATGAGTACGGAAGGTGGTCAAGGGTTGTTTGTGGATAAATTTGTCTTTAATTTGCTTCCCAAACTTTCTAATAAATTAAAGGACTCTGAGAGTTCATGGGCTGTTTCTTCGTCGGCCCAGATATTGGCTACTGCACAATATTACAAGAATAGGGATAAAGATGAGAAGGATAAAGTAGAGAAGAAAAGGAAAGAGTTAAAGACGAAAGTTCTTTTGCAGCAAGCTTATCCGCCTCGTCAGAATCAGCCTCAGTTTAAGCAGCCTCCACAATTTCAGAGATTGTTACAGAAGCCTAAGCCCTATGCTCCGCGATTCTTTCCTGGCCCTAATCAGTGTGCTTATTGCAGAGAGGAAGGTCACTATAATAATAGTTGCCCGGTAAGTATGGGCGGAAAATCCGTTCCGCTCGCGGATTTTCGGTAAATTCGCAATCCGCGAGATTCGCGAATTTCCCGCAAAATCCGCAAATCCGCGAGCAGCGGATTTTATGGCTTGCTCGCACTGTTCGCGTGAGTTCGCGGCTTCCCAGTTCAACTTCGCGCCCCGCGAATAAGCGCTAAATTGCAGAAATACGATCTTAGCAAAACTGAAACTACTTACCAGGTTCAAAAGTTCAAGCTCATCATTAGTAGCCATTTCCTGTAGTGCTTCCTGAGGGGCCCCTCCAGAGTTCAGTTGCCTACTTGCAACTATTATGTGACCCTGCTCTGACCCTCAGAATAGTTACACATATGCCACAAAGGTCCTGAATTACAGCTAAGGGAGACAAGCAGGAGCCAGGCTGGAAGTTCAAATCCAGTGACACATTAATCAGCCCCTAATTCATTATTGTCAGTTGGGGCAGGGCAGGCGTTGTAACTAATTTTGCAACAATGAAAGCACTTAGCAAGTGCAAAAGATCACTAATCAGGAAGCACTAAGGAAGCAGGTGCCAGCTAAAAAAATATTCTGTGACACATTAATCAGCCCCAAATTAATTCAGGTCACTTGAGGCAGGGAAGGTGTGCTTTGCTTTGCCACAATAATGTACACTGGACAACCAGAAGGTGCTGTGATGAAACAGAGGGTGGCATGGGTGAGCCAGAGGGTGGCATGTGGTGACAGAGGGTGGCAGTGATGAAGAAGAGTGTCCCAAACAGGCTGGACACGTAGAAACAACAAGTTCGCAAAACTTGCGACCCGACAGGTAAGTTCGCGTTTGCAAAATTGTACAAAAACCCTCGCGACCTGGCAGAAACCCGCGCGAACACAAAAAAAATAAATCCGCAAATTCGCGAGAATTCGCGGATTTTGCGGATTGCGAGTTCGCAAATCCGCAAAATTCGCAAACGCGAGATTCGCAAAATTCGCCCATGCCTATTGCCCGGCTTTGTTACAGCGTGCAAATGGTGTATCTGGTCAGAGAGGTCGTGGTCATTTTCAGCAGGCACCTAGGGGTAGGGGACGTGGTGTGATCCCCCAGAATGAGCGTTCCTCTTCCCTACAGAATTCTGTGAATTATTTTGACAGACAGAATGTTCCGAGTGGTCAGACTGCCCAGTATTATGTTGAGGATTACTATGTCGAAGGTGAGAGTTCTGGTTATAATGATCACTAGGACAGCCAAGGACAAAATGAGGGAGTAGTGTCAGTTCCAGTAGACCAGAGTGGACCTTATGTTGAAATGAGTACATCAGGTGTGGTAGAAACTTTTCTTTTGGATACTGGTGCGATGAAGAGTTCTATTATGCACTCTAAACTTCCTGGCGCACCTTTGTCTGGCTTGACCAATGTTTCAGTAGGATTTTCAGGCGCCCCAGTTCGTAACCCGGTTTCTAGTCCTTTGTCCCTTTCTATTGGTCCTTGTGAATTGGAAGCTCCACTTATTCTAACGACTGGTTGTGGTGAAAATCTGTTGGGTTTGGACTTGCTGTAAAGATTGTATGCAACATTGCATTGTTCTCCTTCAGGAGTACAACTTACCCTTGGTAAGAAAGTGATTTCTCCAATGTATTTGTCTAAGGATTGTTTGCCACTGGAATTGCGTTCGCTTCCTGATACACTTTGGGCTACAGGTCCAAATGATGTTGGTCTTTCGCAGATTCCTCCGTATGTTGTTACCCTTAAATCGAATGCTAGGCTACCTCGTATTCCACAATACAGGATTTCGAGCGATGGTGAGAGAGCTCTTTTAGCGATTGTCTATGATCTGGTTGAGAAGGGTGTAGTTGAGGAAACGAGAGGTAATGTGTGTAACAGTCCTGTTTTGCCTGTCCTTAAACGTACTGATGCTTCTCAGCCACCTGTGTACCAGTTTGTAATCGACCTTCGAGAGGTCAACAAGATTGTCGTGCCACAGTTTCCTGCGGTACCTGATATCACTGCTTTGTTGACTTTGATTCCTGCTTCGGCAGCTTAGTTTTCTATCATCAATTTGAAGAACGCTTTCTTCAGTATTCCTATTGCTGAGGAGAGCAGGGATATTTTTGGCTTCTCATTAGGAGGCCGAAGCTTCCGGTTTAAGAGAGCCCCCCAAGGTTATTGTGAAAGTCCCTCCATCTATAGGCAAGCATTGAAAACTCAGCTTGACGGTTTTGTGTTACCTGTTGGTGCTACTCTTATACAGTAGGTCGATGATTTGTTGATTACTGTTGATGATGAGAAGATTTGTAAAGAGGCTACTCTTTGTTTGTTGCAGTATTTGTCTGACCTTCATCATAAAGTTTAATATCAAAAATGGAGGGAAGAGGATAGGAAGTCCATTCGTTTCCCCTATACAAGTTACTAATAATCAAAAGAGAATGGACACTAGTTTCTACAAAACCATTAGTTTTTTATCGAAAACCCTCATAGACTTCCTGGAATTATCGTTGCGGTATATCTTTTTTCCGCCCCATCAGGAGTCCTGGCATTGTCATTGGGTCAACGATTAACGTGCAGGATGCCTGCCTCACCCGAGGCTACTTCTGGTGCATGTAGAAGTGTCCAGAAATCAAAAAAGGGGAAAACTAAGCTAAAAAATAATGTCTAGTCAAAAGGAAAATTTTAATATAAAAGAACGACTAGTCACTATCATTAAGAACCATTGCGATATATAGGTAGTTGAGTTATTGGGCTACCATATCATTTTAGAAAAGTGTCGACATGTTTCAGCTCACAGGGCCCACAGGGGTCTGGGGAGCTTTCGTCAGGACAATAACAAAAAACAAACATGCATTTGCTACTTTGAAACACAAATAAAAGGTGTGAGTGTTATTTTTATGTATGTTTGTTTTTTGTTATTGTCCTGACGTTAATCGTTGACCCAATGACTATGCCAGGACTCCTGATGGGGCGGAAAAAAGATATACCGCAACGATAATTCCAGGAAGTCTATGAGGGTTTTCGATAAAAAACTAATGGTTTTGTAGAAACTAGTGTCCATTCTCTTTTGATTATTAGTAACTTCATCATAAAGTGTCACCTTCAAAGTTGCAATATTTCCGCCAAGAAGTGACCTACTTAGGTCATCTCTTGTCGAAGGAGGGAAGGAGATTGACCCCCATAACGAATTCAAGCGATTGCGCAAATGAGTATGCCATCCACACAGAGAGAAGTGCGTGCTTTTTTAGGTATTACATCGTATTGTAGACAGTGGATTCCTAATTTTTCACTGTTGGCGAAACCTCTGCTAGCATTGACTCTGAAAGATACTCCGCATCCTCTTCCTTGGTCTGACGAATGTCAGAAAAGTTTTTCTGAACTACGCGATGCATTGTATTCGGCTCCTGTGTTGGGTACCCCAGACTATAGTAAGCCTTTCACATTGTACGTGCACGAGAGAGAAAGTTGTGCGTTGTCAGTGTTGACACAACTATTTGGGGACAAGCAGCGTCCCTGTGCGTGTTTTTCAGCAATGTTAGACCCAGTTGCTAAGGCGTTGCCGAGTTGTTTGAGAGCTGCAGCTGCAGCGGCTGTTTCTATCCGTCAGTCTGCTGGTTTGGTATTGGATAATACGTTAATTGTGATGGTCCCACATTCAGTGGATACCTTATTAAACAGGACTAAGACACAGCACCTTACTAGTGCACGTCTGTCAGGTTACGAGTTGACATTGTCGGCTAGTCATGTTCACATTAGAAGATGTAATGTGCTGAATCCAGCTACATTGTTACCGATCTCTACAGAGACGGATCCGCAGGAACAGCATGATTGTTTTCTTCGTACAAAGGAAGAAACGAAAGCTAGAGTTGACCTAAGGGATACTCCCCTTACGGATGTTGATGGTACCCTATGGGTAGATGGTTCGTGTTTTAAACTTCCGAATGGTGAAACGACTGCAGCGTATGCTATTACAGCTTTACATACTGTTGTTGAGACAGCACGCATACCACAGAATTCTGTGCAAGCAGCAGAGTTGATTGCATTGACTTGAGCGTGCATGTTGTCAGACGGAAAGCGAGTGAATGTTTACACCGATAGCCAGTATGCGTTTGGTGTTGCCCATAGTTTTGGGCGTTTGTGGAGAGAGAGTGGGTTCTTTACTTCGCATGGGACAAAAATACAGCATGGGCAGTTGGTGAATGAACTTTTGGAATCTCTCACTCTCCCAAAGCAGATTGCAATTGTGAAGTGTAGTGTGCATAAGAAAGTTGTGGACGATGTTGGTCGAGGGAATGCGTTTGTGGATGAAGTTGCGAAGGAAACAGCGAAAGACATGATGAGCCGTATGTATGTTGCAGGCCCAGCTAATTGGGTTATGGCTGGTGGAATGTGTGAAGACACAATAGAAAGTGTGAAAATGATAAAGGCTGAAGCTACAGAGAAGGAAGTAAGTACGTGGAGAGAGACTACGGGTATGTTGGGTCATACAGGTTGTTGAGTTGAGTTGTCAGAACACCAGCGATGGTTGTTGCCTAATGCGTATGTGCTCCCAGTGGTCACAATGGCTCATGGAATGGTTCACATAAGTTTGAAGGGAATATGCAAGTTGTTGGCTCCAGTTTGGCAGAATGCTGGAATTCCGAAATGTGCAGAGAACATGGTGGTGAACCATTGTATGATTTGTCTGAAGTATAATCCTGGTAAGGGAACTCTAACTCCAGCTGGTCATTTTGCTCCTCCAACGTATCCGTTTGAAGTGATACAGTTAGAGTACATTCACATGGAGAGATGCAATAATTTGAAGTATGTCCTTGTGGTTGTTTGTGCCTTTTCCAGATGGATAGAGGCTTACCCCCTAAAGGATAATACAGCCTTGTCTACAGCCAAGGTTTTGCTCAAAGAGTACTTCCCTAGGTATGGTTTGCCGAGAATTGTATGGTCGGACAATGGGAGTGAATTTGTAAGTCAAATCATGAAGAAAGTGTGTTCTGGTTTGGGAATAAATCAGAAGTTCCATGCAGTGAATCACCCCCAGTCTGCTGGACTTGTTGAATGTTACAATGGTACCTTGAAGCTGAAATTAGCTAAGGTACAAGCGAGCACTGGTCTTACATGGCCGGATGCCTTGCTGTTGGCTCTTTTGTCAACAAGGACGAAAGTGCATTCTCGTGTGGGACTTAGCCCATATGAAATAGTTTTTGGTCGTCCAGCGAATGTCTGGGGTGTGCCTCGTCCTAAAGAATACAGCAGTATTGAGTACCCTATGTTGGTGGATTACTTACATGACTTGACTGCTAAACTACATATTCTCCACCAACAGGTCTATGACAGTTTGCCGACAGCTACTACAGATCCAGGACATTCAATCCTACCTGGACACTACGTTTTGGTCAAGAACTTTCAGTGTACCAAGAACTTGGAACCTAGATGGACTGGTCCCCACTTAGTCCTTTTTGGTTACTAGAACCGCTGTTAGAGTAGTTGGCAAAAAGAACTGGGTGCATGCCACCCACTGTAAAAAAGTTCCTTTGCCTTTACCGTATGATCAGTGGGTGAGGGATGGTTAGCTGACACAGATTGCGAGAGAGTCCCCACATTTGTGCCCTTTAGTGATGCTCATTTGACATGGACACGGTCAGAACGCAAGGATGATGATGTTCTGCAAGCTGCTGTGCCTCCTCATCTAAAGATTGACACCACCAATCTGGAACTTTTATACAAGGATCCAACTGTACCTGATAAAGAACGCTACGATTTATGGCCAAGAAAGCCTATTGCCATGGACAAATAAAACCGAATTTTTTATACTGTGAATTACACCTTGTCAGATCAAGAGACTTTTTTGCTTTTTCCTTTTTCGAGTCACCATCCGGACTCAGCTGCAGGGTCGCGGTACAGCCTTAAGGGGTGAGCCACGTATTGACACAAGGTCTGTGGTTCAGGGTCGTTAGTGCGATCTTGACGCACCCTTAAGTGAAGAAGGTAATAGCCGTGAGCAGCACCTTAGAGGATGGAGTTTCTTGAATCCGATAGAAGTGTTAGAAAAGTTGATCCTAAAGTGAGAATATGTATATTGGTCCGTAGCAAATGTTTTTTAATACTGTGTTTTCTAATGCTTTTGAATATTGCATTAGCTTGTGTGGGTTGGATTTTCTATGTCACAAAATTGCCGCTTACATCTACCTCCCAACCTACTCTTTCTTTTTCTACTGTTTCTCCACATGAGTTTCATACGTTACCTGAACATGAACAGACACGAAGATCAGAATTTGTGAACAATTGGTTTATACAGATGTTGCATCAGCATCAGCTAGTCATAAATACCACGAATTGTTGGGTGTGTGGTCTTATGCCACATACTACAGAAAAGGGAATGCCATAATTGGTTTTGCCTTTTTCGCCTAATGGGTCTGTTTGGGCAGTCCAATCGATGTTTATCTATGCGAACGAAGCCTCTCCAGTACGTTCTGTTAATGAAAACGTGAGCAAGAATGCTTTGATACGGGGAATAGTCGATATGATTAGAGATATTGACGCGTATAATGCTATCCCCAAAGATGAGGTACGGGCATATGTCGGTTGGAATAAAATGACATATAGTATTAGTTTGACTGAGAAAGAGAGACAGAAAAGGTCTCCTCCGATTTGGGTTGTACCCCACCGTGGTCATCTTTGCTTACAAGGTAATGGTCAGAATCCGAGAGCTCAGCTCGGTAAGAGTGTGTGTGTTCACACATACGTTTATATGTCTCAGAAATCTCCTCCATTCGTGCCAGCTAAAGGCACGTATTTTGTTTGTCACAACAGAGCCTACACATGGTTGCCATCTGATTTTTCAGGTACATGCTATGTAGCGTTTTTGCTTCCCCCTACGTATGCAGCTGCTTTTGACTACCATAAGACAAGATTTGGCAGAGGTATTATCGATGTGAAAGATACTGTCGCACAAGAAGTTGGAGACTTCTTTAAGAGTTTCCTACCCTTTTGGGGTTCTATGGCTAATAGTAGGAATATTCGTCAGCTTACGAGAGTGGTTGAGGCCACTATAAATGAGACTGCAGGTGCCCTTAGCAATATTACAGCTGAGCTTCAAGCGGATCGCCTTATGACATTACAGAACCGCTTTGTTCTAGATATTATTCTTGCAGATAGAGGTGGGGTATGCAAATTGATTGGATCTAGTTGCTGCGTTTTCATACCAGATAATGCCCCGACAGTGTACCAAGCCATCCAGAAGTTGAGTAAGTCTGCTGAATCTATACATGTAAACGAAGGTAACTGATCATTGATGGGATGGTTATGGGAATTGCTGTCCAAATGGGGATGGAAGGTTCTGATGTTCCTTGGTATGGCGTTAGCTATCCTTTTCTCGGGTTGCCTATGCATCCAGTGTGGTCCCGCCATTTGTAGTCTTTGTGCTACAATCTGTGTGAGAAGACCCGTCCCGAGAGAAGTGAAGGCTAATAAGATGATGTTACAGCAACACCTTGATGACCTGATGAGAATAGACATAGACCTGGATTCAGACTGACGTGAGTTTAGGTTATTGCCTACGTAATGGCAAAAGGAGGGTCTAAGGTTCTGTAAAATCTGCCATGTCCTGTTATATTATGGTTCCATCACGATTTTGGTGATGTTGTTCCGTATTTAGCAAGTACGGCTAATATGGAGTGAATTTGTCATGTTAACTAGCGAGTTCATTACGTATTCAAAGACTTTGCCTCGAATATGGGTTCCATTTTGTTCGTGCCTCCATTTTGGTGTTGCCCTCACGTAGGCCCATGGAAGTAACCAAACGAAAAAAGTTGCATGGGCTTCGTTGTTCATGTACATATTAACTAAACCTTTTCTTGACTCTAAGGTGCATTGTAAGGAACTGACCTCTTTATCTGAAACTGACCCTTTGTGAGGCCAATTTCCTTAGTTGATCCTTGTCTGAGATTGCGAGTCAAAGTTCAGGACATCGTTGACTTTTAGCTTTTCTACACATGCCCTATCTTGCTCGTTATCTATCATTGTTTCCTTTTTATGTTCCTTCATTATATGCATTGTGCTTTCAATTATGGGTTTGTCCGGCTTTTGGTAATTGAATTTGGGACATCCTAATAATTAACTTGTGGGTTGGTACAATGTAAAGGGAGCCTTTTTGGAATGTGATAATGTATAGAAACGTTTTTCTATTGGTCTGAATTTGCTTGCAGTGGGTGTCCATTTGTAATGTGAATATTGTGTATAAATACTGAAGTCTTGCTCTACAAAATTGAGCAGTTTCTTGAGTTGTACACCGTGTTGTATTGCTGGGATTACTGTTACTAGCTGCAGCTAATAAATTTGATCTCTGACGCCACCTAGAAGTATTCCGTGTCTCTGTTTGCCAAGACAGGAGAACCCGAAGACTTTGGGCGTGTCCCTGGCGCCGCTGGGTTCTAAAAACCCTGTTCTTCAGGTTCACTCACAGCAGCATCTTCAGGGCAAGTTTAGGTACAACATCTATTACTTTTGTCAATGGAGTGATTTAATCCAATATACTAAAATTAAGCATACATGTGCAAGAAATAACATGTTTTCAGTTTTAAAATGGCTATTCAGTTTCACATGACG
Organism: Lissotriton vulgaris; assembly: GCF_964263255.1. Classification (NCBI taxonomy): domain Eukaryota; kingdom Metazoa; phylum Chordata; class Amphibia; order Caudata; family Salamandridae; genus Lissotriton; species Lissotriton vulgaris. Next base: position 440,311,026 of record NC_141685.1, on the reverse strand, counting down.
TTTGCTATGTCATTTAGATGCCAAATCTTTTGATGGTTTGGCTCCTGCTTCTTCAAATCCGGCATCTTGCTTGGGTCTAAGAGCCTACTCTAATACCAAGGATGGCGCTGAGTTGGAATAGTAAATACACACTGCATTACAATCAATGGCTTGACCGTATATAAATAGGTACGGTTTGGAATGTGTGTGTTTCTTTGTATGTGTTTGTGACTGTATGTGCATGTGTCTGTGTGTGTCTGTACTTGCCTTCTTTTTGTGTATGTATGTCTGTCTGTGTTTTTACATGTTCTTATGCATGTCTGTATTTATCTATGTGTGCCTCTCTGTGTCTAGCTGAGTAACTGTGTGAATGTATGTTTCTGCCTCTGAGTGTCCGTCTGTGTTCAAACAATGTAGTGCCTTTCAAGCATGCCTTAATAAATTTAGATCTAATATTAACAATTCACATGATTGATGCAGCTTTAAATGCCTTTTACGCTATCCTTTCTGAATAAGGACTATTTCTTTGTGTTTTTAATAATGCCTGCTAAATTCACTTAACGTGGTTTTTGTGCTTGCACCCAAACCAATGCTTCACCATAGCACTTTAAATCACTGGTGTTACTGCTAAACTACTAAATGCTCATCAATGTATTAACCTTGGAAAAAATGTAGTTGCGGCCCGTGCTGGTAAACGCGGTGTGGCGGTGCGCTGCGAGGGGGCAAGTCTATAGATGACGGAACAGGATTTAATTATTTATTTTATTTTCCCTATTCCGTCATCTGTCGACTCCTCTCCCCCCGCCCCGGCATCGCCCCACCGCGCTTCCTCTACCCCCCACCACTGAAAAAATGGAAGTCAGAGTCCGCAGTGGTTTGAGCCTGTGACTTATAGGCTTGAGAATTCACAAAAATAACAGCAGTGAGTGCCTGACTCATGTAGTTTATTTTTTTAGCATGGTAAATGTTACTTACAAGATCACTACCTAGGTATTCCCTGAAGAAGCTCCTAATCATGGACATCCTTTAGGGGTTGCCAGGTGTCACAGCTCTGGCTAGCCGCCTGTGACTCTGACAATACTTCTGCAACTCTGGACTCAGAGGTGGCAACATCTGTGCAAGACCCAGGGATAGCCTGCTCTTTTGGACATTGGCACTCAGCTCTTCTTGTTTACTGTCCATTTTTAGTTACGCTAATAGTGAATTATAACATGTTATTCAGTAAATGTAATGAGCAAGCATTTGCAATGCAATAGGTTTCGCTTTTTGGGACCTTATAAGTGTTTAGCTATGCAGCATATTATTGATTATATTACATTAGCCATTAAAGATATTAAAGTTTGTGGTAGGATAGGATGACTGAGAGAACGTATATACCACCACTCTCACAACCCTCGGACCATCAGTGTACTTAAATGCTGGTAAAGTGTTTATGGGTTGACTTCACTGTAGAATAATGAAAGTATGTACAGTCAGCAGGCCTGCCTTTACAAAATGTATCTTCGCACAAATATACAATCAGCACAAGGTCCTTTCATTCCGTCACTTGGCTAAATGTTCAAGTACAAGTACAAGAATCAGCTTGTACGCAGTCACTCCAATGCAAGATCCTGCCATGCAGACACTGGACTCATATGCAACAGTACTGTGGGCATCTGCTTGGCCTGCATGATTCAGCACATGGTCATGCAATAAAAAGTCACTTGAACTATACATGATGTTATCTATACTAATATAATAAAGAGAGAGCCCAAACCTTTGAGGCGGGTAATCTCAGGAACCACAGCACCAATCACAACACCCAATACAGCGTTGGAAAGGGGAGGTGCAACAGAAGGACATAGGCTATGCAGACACCCACCATATACATTTAAAAGGTAAAAGAAACATGCCAGCAAAGTAGTCCCTTGTGGGCGTGTCTGCGTTGTGCTGTGGGCGTGTGCTGGGGGCGTGACAAACCCTGCACCCCATAAACATAACCCACCCTTACTCCTTAAAATACCCCAACACCCTTAAACACTAACCCATCTTAACCCTATGAATATACCCTGTACCCCAAAACCCAAACCTATCCCTAAACCCTAAAAATACCACTGTACCCCAAAACCCAAACCTAGCCCTGAACCCTAGAAAATACCCCTGTGCCTCAAAACCCAAACCTACCCCTGAACCCTAAAAATACCTCTGTACCCCAAAACCCAAACCTAGCCCTGAACCCTAAAAATACCACTGTACCCCAAAACCCAAACCTACCCCTGAAGCCTTAAAATACCCCTGTACCCAAACCCCAAACCTAGCCCTGAAGCCTTAAAATACCCCTGTACCCCAAAACCCAAACCTACCCCTGAAACCTAAAATACACCTGTACCCCAAAACCCAAACCTAGCCCTGAACCCTAAAAATACCCATGTACCCCAAAACCCAAACCTACCCCTGAACCCTAAAAATACCCCTATACCCCAAAACCCAAACCTAGCCCTGAACCCTAAAAATACCCCTGTACCCCAAAACCCATACCTATCCCTAAACCCTAAAACTACCCCTGTACCCCATAACTCAAAACTATATCTGAACCCTTAAAATACCCAAACACCCCAAAACATATACCTCAGCACCCCAAAACATATACCCCTATACCCATACTTACCTTATCCAAACATTTTTAAAAAATACATGCCTTTACCATTCATGCATCTACAACGAATTTCGTTGTAAATGTATGCATGGTATAAGCATAAAAAATGTAATGCCATGTGTTATAATGGCATTGCGGAGTCATGGTACTTTCGTAATGAAAGTATGCGGAGTGATGGTATGCGAAAAGAAAGTTGCAAAATAATGGGTGTTTAACCTCCCCCCGGTAAGCACATTAGTGGCACGGCGTCCCACATCTCCAGCAACATACTCATATTTTTTCACCACCCATTTGAAAAATGCACAGGTCTCTCTCATAGATGGCCAGCACCGACATAAACTTTTAGACACACCTCTCGCCACAAGGTCTAGAATTGCGATCTTTAGTGCTGGGGAGCTATGTTCGAATCTCGGCATCAGCACAACATCCTGTGATTCCAGGCAAATCTGTTTGTCTCCCCGTGCCTACCACAAATGAATGTGTTCTTCTGTAATGTAAATTGTGCTAATGCCATGTTGTCGAGTTCGCGCTATATAATATTGCAAGGAAAAATAAAGTAGGGAAACTCGAGTTCACACACTACTGAACGCGCACTCTTAAGTGCATCAGCAGTGCACTGTGAATCGGAGCGTTTCACAGGCCTGTCACAGACAAGAAATGCTATCAAAACGAAATCCTACAAAACAATATACTACTGGCTGGCAGCAATTCATACCCGGACAACCTCGGGACGGATTGCTAGTGATTTATAAATGGAAGTGGGTCAGTTTGAATGCGTTAGAAAAACTGAGTGAGGCAGACTGAGGATAAATGATAGTGAGTGGGTATAACAGAGTGACAGTGTAAGTGAGCAAGTATGTGTGTCAGTGTAAGAATGAGTAAGTGTGAATGAGCAAAAAAGAGTGAATACAAGAGAGTGCATGAGGATGTATCAATCAATCAATCAATCATATAATTTGTAAAGCGCACTACTCACCCGTGAGGGTCTCAAGGCGCTGGGGTGGGGAATGCTGCTACTGCTTGAAAAGCCAGGTCTTGAGGAGTTTTCTGAAGGTTAGCAGGTCTTGGGTCTGCCGTAGGTGTATGGGGAGGGTGTTCCAGGTCTTTGCGGCGAGGTGGGAGAGCGATCTGCCGCCTGAGGGTGCTCTTCGGAAGCGGAGGACTGTAGCGAGGGCGTGGTCGGCGGAGCGGAGCTGGCGGGTGGGGGTGTAGAAGCTGAGTCGTCTGTTGAGGTACGTTGGTCCGGTGTTGTGGAGTGCCTTGTGTACGTGGGTGAGGAGCTTGAAGGTTATCCTCTTGTTGACCGGGAGCCAGGTCTCTCAGGTGGGGTGTGATGTGGCTGCGGCGAGGGATGTCGAGGATCAGCGTGCAGAGGCGTTCTGGATGCGTTGAAGCCGTCTCATGAGTTTGGCCGAGGCTACTGCGTAGAGGGCGTTTCCATAGTCCAACCTACTGCTGACAAGAGCCTGGGTGACTGTTCTTCTCGTTTCAGTGGAGATCTACTTGTAGATCCTACGGAGCATGCGGAGGGTGTTGAAGCAGGAGGAGGAGACGGCGTTGACCTGTTTAGTCATGGAGAGGGTGGAGTCGAGGATGACCCCTAGGTTGGGTGTGTGGTCGGTGGGTGTTGGAGCGGTTCCCAGTGCGGTCGGCCACCAGGAGTCGTCCATGGCCGAAGGGTTGGATCTGAGGATGAGGACCTCCGTCTTGTCCGAGTTCAGCTTCAGTCGGCTGTTCCTCATCCATTCCTCAACGGCCTTCATTCCTTCGTGAAGGTTGGTTTTGGCGGTGTAGGGGTCCTTGGTGAGGGAGAGTATCAGCTAGGTGTCATCGGCGTAGGAGAGGATGTTGAGGTCGTGCCGATGAGTGACGTGGGCGAGCGGTGCCATGTCAATCAATCAATCAATCCATTTGTAGAGCGCGCTACTCACCCGTGAGGGTCTCAAGGCACTGAAGGGGGGGTGACTCTATTGCTCGAATAACCAGGTCTTGAGGTGTTTCCTGAAGGTGAGGTGGTCCTGGGTCAGTCGTAGGTGTGCGGGGAGGGAGTTCCATGTCTTGGCTGCCAGGTAGGAGAACGATCTTCCTCCGGTGGTGGTTCTGCGAATCCGTGGAACGGTGGCGAGGGCGAGGCTGGTGGAGCCGAGCTGGCGGGTGGGGGTGTAGAATGAGAGGCGGTTGTTGAGGTATTCAGGACCCATGTTGTGGAGCGCTTTGTGTGTGTGGGTGAGCAGCCTGAGCGTGATCCACTTGCTGACGGGGAGCCAGTGCAGGTTTCTCAGGTGGGCGGATATGTGGCTGTGGCGAGGGATGTCGAGGATGAGTCGTGCGGAGGCATTCTGTATGCGCTGAAGGCGTTTCTGGTGTTTGGCTGTGGTTCCTGCATATAGGGCGTTCCCGTAGTCCAGTCGGCTGGTGACGAGGGCCTGGGTGACCGTCTTTCTGGTTTTGGTGGGGGGGATCCACCGGAAGATCTTTTGGAGCATGCGGTGAGGCATCTGTTGGGTGCAGTGGTGCGTGGTGGGTTTCTTCAAGGTGAAGTGGATGCAGCGGTGGTCAGTCCAGTGGAGTTCGGTGGTATGGTTGAAGGAGACGTGGGGGCTTGCGGAGAAGATGGGGTCAAGCGTGTGACCGGCGGAGTGGCTGGGTGTTGTGACGAGTTGTCTGAGTCCGAGGTTGGCTAGGTTGTCGATCAGGCTGGTGGAGTTGGTGTCATTGTTCTCGAGGTGGAAGTTCAGGTCCCCGAGGAGGATGTAGTCCATGGAGGCGAGGGCGTGTGCTGACGAAGTCAGCGATGGAGTCGCTGAACTGTGGTCATGGTCCGGGTGGTCTGTAGATGAGGGTTCCTCTGAGGGTGGTGTTGGGGTCGGTGTGGATCTGGAAGTGCAGGTGTTCGGCGGTACTGAGGTATACAACCGTTACAACGCATCTTTTACCACGCATTACTGTTACCACGCATCTTTTACAACGTAAAGTCTTTTACCACGCATACTTTTACAACGCATACTATTACAACGCAAGTACCTTTACAACGCAAGTACCTTTACAACGCATTTTTGTTTAAATATGCAAAAATATGTTAAAAGTAAAATAATATTACATTTTAATGATATTAAAGATTTGTTAAAAATACTTTGGTATTTATTTTTTTTAAAATAGGAATTTATAAACCTTTTGTTTTTGGTTAAAAATTTATACTAGAGTATTATTTGTAGTAATTAGTAGTAATAGTATTAATTTTTTGGACACCAATACTATGTTTTAAATATGTAAATTCTGTATATTATAGTACAAAAAAATACTTTAGTTTTTATATGTTTTAAAGATAGTTATTATTATTTTTTTTTGTTTAAATATTAATACTAGAGTAACATCAATTCTTTTTTTAAATAATGTAAATTATGTATAACTAGTATTAGTTTTGAGATATTTCTATTTTCAATTAATTAATATTTTAAAATAAACGTAGTATTAAAACAATGTTTTATTTATTTTATAAAGGCAATGTGTTTAAAAATTAAAGAGTTAATTAAAACAGTTTTTAAAGTAATTAATTTTAAAGTAATTAATTTTTATTAAAAATATCTTTTTTTAAAGTAAAAATTATTTTTTAAAGATTATTTAGGATTTATTTAAAATTAAAAAAATGGTTCAATAATTTTTTTTTATAATTATACATATTTTTGTACCAGGATATTGTAAGTTTTAAAAAAATATAATCACATTTTTACAATAAAGAATGTTAAAGATAAAATTAATGAGAGATTTGGTTCCCACGTTTTATCATTGAATCCAATGGCAAAAATTGTCCTTCTTTTATTTTCATGTTAGATGCTATGAGTCCCGCGGAACAGAAAAAGAATGTTGGAAAGAAGAAGAAAGAAGATAAAAAGAAGGGAAAAGGAAACAGAAAACAGGTAAGGAGACAAATCTATAAATGTACAAAATATATAATAAGAGTAAGAAGTAATGCATGTGAAATAGATTACAAAAAAATAAAGACAACATTGTTTCAAATTTTTTATTTTTTATTTTAAACACATAGAAAAATTGCTTGTATTATTGTGAATTCTTTACATATTTTTACACATTTTTAATATATCTGAAACATTTTGAAATAATTCAAAAACAATGTATTAAATATTAATAAATAAAATAGTCCCTTTTTTATCGTAGCAGCATCCAATTACGTAATGACGTAAACGTGAGCGTAAGCGGCCATTTTGAAGAGTATCCAAGGTGGAAGCAGCTAGAAGCTGATCTGCGTCCAGGTAGGAAACATTTTAGACTTTATTTGATGTAGTTAATTTAAAAAGGGATAGATATATTGTAAGGAAAGGATAAGGAGAGGTTGCGATATACGTAAATGATGTAATGTACGCAAAAAAGCATGTCGCCGATCGTATAGCTAGAGTATGCCTATGACGGGTCTGGGAAAAAAAAATAGAAATGTTTATCCTGTCTTGAAAAAGTTGTCTTTATTTAAAAAAATGAGCTAAGATGTTTATGTTTTTTACTTTTTCTATCGGTACAGAAAAAAGGTAAAAATATGCATTTTTGAATTTATAGATTGTTTTTGCATCACTTTAGAAAGAGAAAAAAGAGGTTAGATAATTGTAGAAAAAAGCTTCGATTAAAGTAAACAGTTGTTTTCAAAAGTTTCTTGGGTACGGATAATTTTTTGGGGAATTGTTGTCTTGTTGAAAAAATTTCTGAAAGATCACGTGGTTTGAAAGGGATTTGTAGGTTTTTTCGTCTTATGGTTTACCAAAAAAAGAGTTGGTATTTTGTTGGAAATGTTTTGGAGAGTTAACCATTTTGGCTTTTGATGAGAAAGTTAAAAACAAGTTTTTATGGAGAAGAAATAGTTTAAATGTATAAGCAGAGTTCAGAGTGAAATGTTAAAAATTAGTGGTAATGTACAGAGTAGGAATTTAAAGATGATTTACATTATAGTACTGTTATAACTTTGTACTTTGCCAAATGACAATTTGAAGATAGAAGAACATTTTTCTTTACACATGGAATTATTTTTGATAAATAAAATGTTTACAAGTGGACAATCAAAATGGTATGTGTTTTTTTGGGCATAATTTAAACCAACAAAAGATGGTTCTTTCCCGTTTTAGAAATCTATTTCTGACAAAATAGTAATGTCGTGGAGTGAAGGAAGATGCAAAAGGTATTGTGTTTTTTAATTAATATCTCTTCCAAATTGAGATGGATTTTTCTTCACATATTGAAAAAACTTTGGATTTTTTTGAAAGAATTTGCAGGAAAATGCAAATGGAATGTGATATATTGGCAAACAAAAAAAAATGGGTCTCTCTTTTTTTCCAACATTTTTTCGATTCTAACTAATGTTGTGGGCTTCTAGAATATGCAAAAGGAGATGGGTGAATTAAAAAAAATCCAATCTGAAATATGATGGATCACTTTTTAGCATTTGGAAATAATTTATTTTTTTAAACACATTTTCTGTAATGAAAATATTTTTGAAAAACATGCTTACTCATTTGAAGAAGCTTTTTTTCCACAATTTAAAGAAAAGAGTAGAACAGAAGATTTTTACTATTTTTCAAAAATGCATTTTTTTATAAATCAAAATTTTGCTACATTTTAAGAAGAAGAGTGGATTATTTTTTTTTTAAAAAGGGAAAGAAGAAACAACTTGGAATACTTGGAGTTTTGGATTGATTTGCAACTAAGGGTTTTTTTAAGTTGCAAAAAGAAGAAAAAAGAAAAAAAGAAGACAACTAAAGGTAAGGAGACCCGACTTGATTTTTTTCATATTATAAATTTAGAAAAATGTAATAGCCAATTAAGATTATAGAGGATATTAATTTTAAGCAAAGCAGGAAAGTAATGTGTAAAAGATGATTAAAAACTAAGAATGTTAGCTAGATTTTCCAGGTAATCTAGAGCCACACACAACGTAAACTGTTGTAAAAGTGCCAATAGTCTCTCTGACATTTCCTTTGTTTTTTGGGTTATTCGTGGGTTTAGACTACCTGTAAGAGTTTGGGAAATTCTCATTTCCTGAAAACTTTGCTCCTTCTTCAAAGTTTCTAAAAAAGAGTAGAAATTAGGGTGGGGTTTACCAATCGTATGGTTGAAGGAGTTATGCCATCCCTCAATGGCATTATTTGTTTTTGCCTCTCCCTGTAAGCAACTCGAATAACAGTTCCACCACTACACATGGAAACGTGGCTTCCTCCTGCGACCCGATCTGCTTAGGTGTCCAATCCATGTGTCTACCATATAATTTAGAATGGGTGCCAATTTTTCTTCATTTGCTATTTAATAATCAGACTCTGTAATGGCAGTGTAGTACTCGTCTACACTTTCGGGTGGGACGAAACAAAGAGCAGTTAGTTTTTTTTAACTCTACTTGTAGTTTGCTGTCAGAGGAGTATTCTGTAACCAGGGGTGTTTTTTGTAACTTACGCCAGAATGCCTGGGAAAAATGGAAAAAACACCCCTGAATTTGGGTATCCGTGTACGTTTTGGTGATCACATTGATCATGCTCAATTCGAAATCAATAATAATTTTCCTAGGGCTTTGGTTTGTTGTTGATTTTATAACTGATAAAAGTTCAGTGTAGGTTGCAGAAGTCTTATCAGGCAGCAAACTATATACTAGGGGGATCACATTATTGTTTATTTTTGCATGTATAGTATAAATTCGGGTGAATGTATGGGGCGTACTTTTAAACGTCCCATCCATCATCCAAATTTGACTAGTTTCAAGTTTAACAAGGTTGCGGGGTGTACTAAAAATTAATATACGTTTTTGAGGGTTTTCATTATCATGCAGAAGGAAAGGTTCATCAGCAAAAGAAATAGTGAGTTTGTGAGGAATAACTATGTCTGAAAAGGTATGAGGTGTATTTGTTTGTGTATTACTTGCCTGCTTTTGACGTTGAATAATTCTTCTCAAATTATGTATGGTAGGCATATTACTAGCTACATGACTAGGGACATGCTGAGCAACCTCTCGTAAAATGGATCCTGTAGAATCATTGGAGGTGCTTGCAAGCTCTTTCATTTCATTTACAGTTTCTCTGACATCAACCTCCATTGCAGAGGCAGAGTGGTTATGGTCAGTTGTTTTTATAATGATATCATCAACCGTAACCGCTCTGCCGCTGCAACAGGTTGAGAAGTATTGCACGCACTTCCAATGATTTCCAGGGAAACTTATCCTTTCCTTACAATATATGTAACCCGCATGATTTAAAAGTCTGTTTCCTTTTCGGGATTTGATGTATTTTGCTGTGGGTTGAGTAGACATTATCTGTAAGTAAAAAAATATTTTTTATTAAGTTTGTGCTTTTGTTTACTTTAAGACTATAATAAGAAACCAATACTTTCTCTAAAGCTGCACCTCCCTGGAGTTAGATTACTAATTGATTACCCTACACTATCCAACACTTTCCATACTGTAGCACGTTTCTGGAGTCAGAAAAGTTATTGATACCCCTACACTATCCAGCACTTTCCCTACTACAGCACTTTCCTGGAGTTAGAATAGTAATTGATAACCCTACACTATCCTGCACTTTCCATACTGCAGCACCTTCCTGGTGTTAGAATAGTAATTGATACCCCTACACTATCCAGCACTTTCCCTACTGCAGCACTTACCTAGAATTAGAATAGTATTTGATACCCCTACAATATCCAGCACTTTCCCTACTGCAGCACTTTCCTGGAGTTAGAATCGTATTTGATACCCCTACACTATCCAGCACTTTCCCTACTGCAGCACTTTCTTGGAGTTAGAATAGTAATTGATACCCCTACACTATCCAACACTTTCCTTACTGCATCACTTACCTGGAGGTCGAATAGTAATTGATACCCCTACACTATCCAGCACTTATCCTACTGATGCACCTTCCTGGAGTTAGAATAGTAAGTGACACCCCTGAAGTATCCAGCATTTACCCTACTAATGCACCTAATGGGGTTAGATTAGTAAGTAACACCCATACATTTACTGCACATTTATTGAGTTAGAATAGTAATTTTTACTTTTACTGTGTCCTACAGATTTAGAAATTCTTTCGACAAATTTGATAGTTTAAATTAGAAATTTAGCTATTTGTCTTGCAGGCTAGTTCTTTAATACGACACGTTTGTATTTCAATGTAGAAAATATTTTGTTTAATCGAAATTTGTTTTCTGTTGAAAAATAGGAATTAAAAGGTATGCATTATTAAATGTTTTGACCTGTAAAATAATAACAAATGATTTTTCAAAAAAAGTTTGAAAGTACCTCTAAAGAAATGTTGTAGAGGAGTGTGGCTCTTTTAACAAAATGCTTTATTTTGAAAAGGTGGTTTTAACGACACACTTTGTCGGAGTTTTCTTAAAAAAAAAAAAAAAAAAAAAATTGTGACTTTAAACGAAAAATACATTACACTTTTGTTTCGATTTTAATTTAACTGTTCCAAACATTTCTTTTAGATATTAGCTGGGTTAAATTGTTGTTTGCATTTTTAGTGATATATGTAGGTATATCGTATGTAAAAGCTTAATACTGTTTTCTTTTAAATAATTAAGAAAGTTATACTTATTATTTTCAGCGTTTAAAAAGCTTTAAGCTAACATTTCTTTTATTCGTTTCACAAACTTACTTGTTTTTCTACGAAAAATGCTTCAAAGTAGGCTACGGCTGTTATCACGTTGAAAGGGTCAGAGGGTCAGCTTTTCACGTCTGGTCACTCTGGGAGTTGATAATCAACTGATTGAAAAATGGTGTCTTGCTTGTATTTATACGTTTTAGTGAGGCTCATCGTTTTTTGTAAGAAATACACTGTTGAAAATATATTTAAATAATCTTTTAATTAATGAGGAAAGTAATCATTTAATTTCTCGTGTGAAAAAGTGTTGTACAGACATATTTCTCCCATTTTGGCATCCATTTTGAAAGTATTGTTGTGGTATGATTTCATGGAAAGAGTTGAAGGACAAATATTGAAACGACACAGTTTAACATGGCGACTCTGTGTATGTAAAATGTTTGTGTTTACGAATATATATTGCTATATTTTTAAAATACTTTTCAAATATATTAATTTCAGTACTTCATCTCCTTGGTAAAGTATGTCATTTTTTAATAATAATAGTATTAATTTCAGTGCTCGAGTATTAATTTTAATACTCGAGTATTAATTTTTTAAAAAACTTAGTATTTCGTAACATTACGCTCAGTTTTTTACTACATTTTAATACACTTCCCCACCCAAAGACCCCTAATTTCCCTGCATCCCGTGCCAGGTTTTATTTTACAAAAAAAAAAAAATAATAATATATTTGCGTTGTAATGGTATGCGTTTTAAAGGAATTCGTTGTAATGGTAGTTTTTCATTAAAAACACTATATTGCGTTGTAATAGTATTCGTTGTAAAATAATGCATTGTAATGGTATTTGCGTTGTAAAAGGATGCATTGTAAAAGTATGCGTTGTAACGTCATACATCCGGTACTGAGGGTGTCATCGGTGATGGTAGAGACTCCGAGAGTGTTCCTGTGGACGATGGAGATTCCTCCTCCTGCTCTGTTGGTGCGGTCCTTGCGGGTGATCTTGTAGGATGGCTATGGCTATGTCGGGTGCCGAGGTGGGGTTCAGCCAGGTCTCCGTCAGGAAGGCGACGTCTGTGGAGTTTGAGTTGAGTAGGTCCCAGAGTTCAACAGCATGTTTTCGGGCGGAGCGGGTCTTGAGAAGGATGCATCTGAGGTGGTTGGGTTCTTTCCTGGTCGGCAGCATGGTGGCGCGGATGCTTGTGAAGCTGCAGTTCCGGCAGGTGAAAGCTCTGTGGGTGCGCTTCGACGCAGCCAGGAAGCAGGTGTGTGATCGTCCGGTATTGAGTGCGTGGAGGGTTCTGGCATCATAGCGGTGTCGGGTGTCGGGTGTCGTGGCGTTCATGGTGTCCTGGGGTCCTGGCGCTGGGTGCGGTCCAGGCACGGACGCGCACATATGTACAAGTCCAAATAAATGAGAATGAATTGTAATGAGTGTAAATGAGGGAATGTAAGTGTGAATTAGTAAAAATTCGTTATTATGCTTGAGAGTCTGCGATTGTCCAGAACATACTGAGGGTAATTTTGGCTTAGGGAGGCACCCACGGCAAAGTTCCTGCACTGGAATGCTGCAGGATATTCTTATCATGACAGGCACCTGCCACAAAATATTGGCACTGGCATACTAGAGGTCAAGTTTCAAGTTTATTTTATTTGATTTGGTTCTCCACTGAGAACCACAAATATTTTATACACAATATTCCAGTTTAAACTATTTTGTTAAAAAGTTTCATTCTAGTACAAAGTTAAAAAGGGTCTTCAAAATGTATAAAAATTGTAGCAAACAAATTCGTTAGGCAGCGCTTTACATATAATAATCGATTCCTGTACTGAATTAATTCCACATTTGGTATGAACAGGTCGTAAAAACCTTTTTCTTGCCTTTACCACTGTCGTATTTGGGCAGGTAAACAACAAATGCTCCAAGTCCTGCTCTCCACCATTACAAAGGTTACAAATAGTACTTTCTTTTGGGTGCCACCTAGATGTAACGTTTTTTACAGGAATTATCCCAAATCGGAGCAGGACAATCAATCTCCTGACCCCATGCTTTAGATTAAAATTGATATACTGTTGGGGTTTCTTAAAAGCTATAGATTCTGTAACATTTTTATATAAAGGCAATTTAAGACAGTGCTGAGAGTCAAGGTCAAAACTAAGTCTTGGAGTAAATGACTAGAGGTCATTCTTGACATATGGGACACCCTTGGCAAAATTCTGGCACTGGCATAGTGCATGTAATTTTTAGCATAAGGACATCCATGGCATGTGTTGGCCCTGGCACAATAGAGATACTCTTTGACATATAGGGATAGACAGAGCCCTTTTTTTTTTTTTTAAAGGGGTCAACTCCTGAGGAGTGTCTTATAGGCTCACCGCACTATGAAAATATTTAACAAGAGCACTTTAAGACCCTGTGGTATTTTAGCAGATGTGTGTGAAAATTGTGCTTTAAATGCACCGTAAGGCCCAGTTTTTTCTAGATGTTCTTGGGGAAGAAGCCCTTGAGTCCACGTGGAGGAGCTTGCTCACTGGCTTCACTCATTCACTACAAATCCGGGAAATTTTACACTCCACCACTTTAAAAGATTATGGTTAGCATCCTACCATTTGTGGTATCTAAACCAGCCATTTGCCGGTGTTGTGTTATTTTATTAATCATGCAGTTATTATGGAACATTAACTATGTCAATTATCGTGGTAGCATTTGGTCATGTGACATTGCTTTCTGGGAGGATGGTGTTAGGTTCATATGATGTCACTTACTGTGATGGCATGAAGTTCTAAGGGTGTGATGCCACTTCCACCACTCTTGTGAATCTACATCCATTTTCCGAATGCATATCATTAAATATTTTAGTTTTCTGAAGAAAATAAAAGTTATGGTTCGTGTACCTCCTTTACGTGATGCGTACATGCGAGAGCGTTTCACAAGGTAAATCATTTTCTCTTGTTCCTGCTCCCTATCTCACCGCCTTTTGCATGATATATGCTATTTAAACGTAAAGCCACCTGTGGGCGCTGCATGACGGTGTGTAAGACATCAGGGCGCACTACTTGAAATCTATCAGCACAGTTACTTTTTGCTTTGTTATCTTTCGACACTGATGCGCGTCTGACAAGACATCCCTCACTGTGTCTTCCGTCTTCGAACAGGAGCGGGGACCAGATGGGTGCGAGAGTGGGGTGCGGGGAGCCCCAGGGTGCCTTCAGCCAGTTCACTTGGAATCCGGGGCCCGCGCCGTCCTGTCACCCAGCAGCGCTAGAACGTGCCCTCCCCCCGGGCCAGGCACACTGCCAGCAGCAGGTGTTGCGCCCTCCTCTGGGACAAAGGCAGCAGGCGTGGGCATCGATGTGTGCCGGAGACAAGATGCTGCGAATCTGCTCTCGCAGAGACGGCGACAGCATCTGGGACAGCGCTGGGAGTCACCATCCTGTAACCAACAAAACCAGTTGCTGTTCCTTTCATAATAATGCATTAAAATATCACTCTCAATCGAGCGGGTAGCGCGAAGCAACAAAGAAAAAAAGCAAGCAGTGTATGAGCATATGCTATCAGCTGTGTTGTCTATAAAATCAGGAGTCTTGTTTGTAATTACAGAGAAAATTGAAGAATAATTTTCAACTTCTTAATTCCATTGTGTCTGTACAAATAAAATCAAGCGAATATATGAATGTTGATTGTTGAACTAGGAATGCATGATTAGCAAATACAAATACTCACAGGGAGTGCTGTAATGTGAAGACAGTGATTATTTATTAGTGAACATGTTTAGCGTACAATTAAAGGGGAAATAAAATATGCATTTTTTTGGTACGCATAAGTGCAATTTTTAACTTTGCACTTTTAAAACGGAAGGAAAAATGCATACATAAATCATTTCACATATTTTTGTTCAGTATTTGTACAGATAGAGATCTTCCTACTTTCTAAACTACAAACGTAATACAAACTTATAAAAATGGTTAGCATCGATAAATATGTGGCATGACAATATAAGACACTTTCTAACCTGCTTCAAGGCGCTTGTAGTGAGCCACGTAGGCAAATATATATTTTTTGTTTGAGGCCGGTGTGCCAGTATTTTTGTACACGGAGTGGTAGAGTGGAATTTGTGTGTAGGAGTCAGTCCCAGCACATGAGCATATATGATGTGCAATTGCTACAGGGCGGTGTGAAAATACCTCATTATTCTTCTCTGGGTTGAGCTGACCATTATTGAACTCCAGCCGCAGAATATTTGGGATGAAGCTCCTGTCACTCGGCTTATACTAATTATTGGAGTATGTCCTGTGGATGCACTGAGATGGGAAGGTGAGAACTTAGGGCTCCTGAGGCGAAAAGCCGGGAGTCAGGGCACACACATGTAGACATAGCTTTTTCTACCTCCTAGGCTGCTTCTACTTTTAAATCACGCATTTTGGTGCTTTTACCTTACTTTTTAAAAATTACGTATTGTGCTCAGATTTGTTCGTATTCCGATCTTGTGGGTACCTCCTCATTGCTCATTTGGTAACCGGGGGCCGATTTAGGGCTCTGCTCGGTTTCAGGTGGCTACCCCACGGGTGCAGACTTCGGGCGCCTTCTTAGGAGAGGTAGACGTTAGCGCACTAGTGTTCAGGCGATTGGCGGCCCAGACACTACAAAATGAACGTCACTTCCCGTCCGCGCAGCGGGCGGGCCGATTGCGCGCCGGAGGCAAGCCCGTCTGTGCCCGTCCGGGCCAGACCGGGCTTAGGGCCAAAAATTCTGTCGGTTTCCCCTAAACACCGCAGGATATATTCCAGGGACGAGCTCATACAGCTAAGACAAAAGTTAGGCCCGCTATTTGGTCAGCTTGAGAGGTCAGATAGCCAATTCAGGCAATGTAAGTTGTGTCCTAAAATCTCCCAGGTAAAGAAAACTGGTGAACAGGCTTTGAGTCATCTTAGCATGGCACTTCTTAATTGCAGGTCACTACCTAAGCATGCGTTAGAGCTTAACCTAATGATCCAGGATGGTAATCTCGATATATTGTTTTTAACAAAGACTTGGTTATCTCCCAATTCGGAGTTTGATATCGCTAGCGCTCTTCCGGATAGTTTCCTTATTCAATCCCAACACAGGTCGTATGGGAAGGGAGGTGGGCTTGCCATAGTCCACAAAGACAGGTTTTCTTGTAGGATTGAAGATAGTTGTATATCTGCCTCAGAAAGTATTCATTTCATCATTCAAATCACCCCTAACAATTCCCTATCAGGTCTCCTTATTTATCGAACTCCGGGCTGTATAAGACAGTTCATAGGATCCCTTCTAGACACTACTATAGCCGCAGCTGCGTCATCACCTAATTTTATTATATTAGGAGATCTAAACTTACATTTTGATGACCCTGATGATAAGGTTTTCACTAGAAGAGGGCAACCCAATAGTCCCCAAGGAACTGGGTAATATAAACTTATTAGAAAAATGCACCTTGAGGAATTCGTTTTTCATCAAGTCATATATATGTACAACTAATTGAAAGGAACATAAGAAGGACGGTATCTCTTATTCAAATTTATATCACACTGTAGACAATGTATATCAAGAGTTATTACAAAAATTATTACAAAAACAAGGCAACAGAAAACACTACCATCTTCAATACATCTTTTTGTAGTGCATTACACCGTTGGTACAATATGTATCAAACATATGTATACATAAAACGCTCCTGAAACATCAGTCAGCCGATTAATCAATAATATGTACAATTCCTGTTGTTGGTGATTGCAAACCAAACGGTATAGGGGCGTCCTATACCGTTTGGTTTGCAATCACTAGGTGTGGTACTACCCAGAAAAAGTCTAACAAAGAATTGTAGTGTCTTTAAATCACCATGGTACACAATAGAACTCAGAGATCTTAGAAAAACATGCAAAAAATTAGAACGCATATGGCGAAAAGACTGGGCCTCCAACAATAAAGCGGCATATCGATCTGCTATGAGGCTTTATAAAGCCTCCCTGAAAAAAGCCCAGGCGGCCTTTTTCGAAGATAAAATTAAAACTGCTTCTAATTCGTCCAGGGAAACTTTCAAGATAGTAAAAGAACTCCTTAAGGTACCCTCCCCTCTGATTAGGCAGGAGAGCTCAGAAGCAAGATGTAACCAATTAGCAGACTTTTTGACACTAAAATCCAATTTTTTTTAGAAAGTCTACCATATAGTGTGCCAATTCCTGATTCTGATGACCACTCAGCCCCTACCCCTGGCCATTTCCTGGATTCCTTTACCTGTATATCCAGGGAAGATTTTTGCAAAGTTCTGTCCTCTATGAAAAGTGGCTGCCCGTCTGATCCTGCGCCAATGTATATTCTTACGCGGATTTCAGATGCCCCCTTAGCAACTGAACTTTTAAATGCCTCCCTTACCCCTGATGCTGTCCCTCCTAGCTGGAAGCAGGCCATGGTGTAGGCCCTCCTAAAAAAACAGGGCTCGATCCTTCTGACCTGGCCAACTTCCGACCAATATCGCTGTTACCAGGCCTCAGTAAAATCGCTGAGAAAATGGTCAACCAGCAGCTCTCCTCCTTTTTGGAAAACAACAAGCTGATGCATAATTCCCAAATGGGCTTCCGCCCGGGTCAGGGTATCGATTCTGCCCTGATAGCTGTGGCGGAAGAGGCAAGATGCATCTTGGATTCAGGGGGATCTGCTGTCGCGATCCTCCTGGATCTAAGTGCAGCTTTTGACACTGTGGACCATGGAATTTTAATTCAGCGCCTCGCTAGATTGGGAGTATTGGGCATGGCTTTGCAATGGCTATCATCTTTCTTGAGCAACCGAACCTTTCATATCTGGGAAGGCAGCGCACTTTCTAAATCTATCCCCCTCCAGTGTGGAGTGCCTCAGGGCTCCTCATTGACCCCTACTCTTTTCAACGTTTATATGGCCCCACTGGAGGATGTGGTTAATCCTTTTGGGATTAAAATAGTTACCTATGCGGACGACACCCAACTAGTCATCTTGCTATCCCAACAAGAGAGGTGCTCGGAAAATCTATTTGCCTGCCTCTCGGGAATACATTCCTGGATGACCAGCTCTCGGCTCAAACTGAATGGAGCCAAAACAGAGCTTATGCTCCTGGGCCACCAACTAACATCTTTACCTAAGTCCATCTGGCCTCCCTGTCTGGGTGATCTTCCCGCCCCTAAAGACGAAATTAAAAGCTTAGGAGTGTGGTTTGAGCGGGACCTGACTTTCAGGACCCAAGCGAAGAAAACAGCAGGCATATGTTATGGCTTACTCCGGTCTGTGCGGAAGGTTCTTCCACTCTTGCCATTCCATTCCAGGAAACTGCTAATCCAGGGGCGAATATTATCTAGACTGGACTATAGCAATGCCTTGTTTTTGGCGGCACCCGAAGCAACCATCAACACCCTCCAACGTGTTCAGAACTCAGCAGCTAGGTTGCTTACCGGCTCCTCAATAAGATCCTCGGCCAGGCCTGCACTGAGATCTCTTCACTGGTTGCCGATACGTGAAAGAATAAAATTTAAATCTCTTTGCATAATCCACAAGTCACTTCAGGGTAAGGGACCCCCTATTCTTAGGAATTTGATCTGCCCTTACAAGTCTTCTCGGACTCTCCGTTCTGACCTCGGAAATCTGACCAAGGTCCCCAGAGTGAGGAAGGCGCGCTCTGGGGGCTGTCGATTCTCGGTTAATGCGGCAATGCTGTGGAATGCCCTTCCTGGCATGATTTGAACTGAACCCAGCTATTTGAAGTTTCGGAAGCTTCTTAAAACATTTATTTTTCCCAGTGATCCCTAATTAACAGTACCCTCTTCAGTCTGCTCTTTGTTCTTCAGCGCTGGGACGCTCTCGGGCAGCCATGCGCTTTATAAATCAAATTTCATTTAATTTCATTTCACAGGGCCGGCTTTAGCGCTTATGGCGCCAGGTGTGACAATCACTTTTGGTGCCCCCTATCTCCCATGAATGCCTCCTCGGATTCCCTCACTACCACAGGGCAAAAGTCCCCCTCATCTCTCCTAACACAGTTTAAGGGTGATAGGCATTGGATGGAAACCAAACCACCAAGGACACCAGCTAAAATGCAGGTGCTTTTATCTATGTGTCTGTTGCTTTCCTGAAGATACCCTTTCCTCCTCCATCTTGTACTAGAGGGGTAAGGTCCTCATTTAGAGTTTGCTACACTGGCCTCCAAGTGCATGGGGCAGAGCCTTGCCTGGGCAGGAGGCATGCTGGACGAGTCAGCAGTTTATGCATTTCCCCCCAAAAATCCCCCAAAGCAGAGGTTCGTTTTTGCTAAATGTAAAATAAATTCTCTGGGGCACTGGGAGTTTTGTACCGTTACAGTGGGGAACATTGGTTGGTTTTATCATCCCAATATTAAAACAGGCAAACTTTTCCCAAGTAGTCCGGATCTTCTAATGTACGTACCCGGTAAACATTATTTTTAAGATACTTAGCTTTTTGAAAGCTGCTATGAGATTGAAAAACAGTTGTGATTAGTTTATCAATAGGCTCAGTAGCGGTCATATTTTTTATATATCCAGGTATTATTTTTGCTAAATTTTCTGTATATTTTGACTGTATTTAAGGAAAATTATGATTATTGTATTTGTTTCTAATGAATTTATCATGCATGTGATATAGTTTGCATTCTGCACATTTTCATGACTGGATTTTAGCATATGTTTTGTTTTTATGGTGTTTGCTTTTATGATGTTTTTCAATAACCGAATAACGCTTATGTTCATTGATTGATTGTTTTTTATGATCTGGGACCGCCTTGTTGTGCATGGTGTTTCCATAGAGGAAAAGCATTGTGGGCATGGCACTATAGCCTGCCCAAGATGAGGACATCCTTATGATGCCAAGGTAACTACCAGATGACTGCCCATGTCTCGTCATCAGGATTCTCCTGGTGATGGGGCTGGTGGCAGCTCGGAGAACAGCGAAGACTGCACTGTAAGTGAGGCAGCGACAGAAGATGGTGGCTGATTAAGCATCCAAAAGTTTTTGGTGGACGTCTCAATATCTCCATCCTTTATACCATAGTTTCAACCACCTGTGCCCTTCTTATCTTGTAATACAGTTTAATTCTATTTTAGTTAAGGTTTCAAAGGCTGAATAATCTGTATTGGCTTGGGTCAATGTATGGAACATTTATTAGAGTATCTGAGAATAACATATTTTTGAATGTATAGACATGAATGTAAATGATAAAGCAAAAACAGCTCTGCAGCTTGGGACCACTGTATCTCTTGAACCATCTTTACGAAATTCTAGCACAAACTGAGGGGTTTAAGTGGTTGTGCAGCGACAGCAGAACACCTTTCTGGTCCAGTCCACACCATTCCAACAATGATCATTGTCTGCAAACTGGCATCGAATTTTAGCTGAATGAAAGAAAATGAAACATCACCTGCTGCTTTTTTTCCAAATAGTGAGACGCAAACTCCCACAAAGTATTTAAGTGCTAAACATTTAGGACCTGCTGCATCAAAGAGTTCTATCCATTCTGTGTCTATGGGGAAATGCATTGATCCACAAGGATGTTAATGATCTCGACTGATGTCAATGTAAGTATAATGAGGTAAAGGACAGGCACAAGAAGAAAGAGCTACCACAGAAAAGTACTTCGAATGCTTGGCAGTAAACAGCCTACTCTTACACATGTTGCCATTATTTTGGAACAGTTATGGAAAGCATGTTTTCTTCTTCAAAATCCTGTGAAAAGATAGACTTACAATCTTGTTGTCTGAGTATTTGTTTGTGTGGTATTTTGTATCGATTGAAGAAAATTAGTGCACTAATGAACTCCCCTAATTCTGCAAAATTATTTTGCGTTCTTGCGATTATGAGAAGCAATCCACCATTTTTCCATACTACCGCTGGACCATTTCCACATTTCCTTAGCCTCTACTAAAGAACTAACCAAAGTTTCTAGATGTATCCAATTTTTAAAAATGTTTTTTAGTTGAGTTGGAACACCCAAAATGACAGCGCAAACACAACCCTGCACCGAGCTGTAGTTTGTCAATTCAGACATTTTCACTAAATAACCACTAGCCATAAAAGCAGTTAGCACAGGGCTTCTAGGGCCCTCAGTACAAGTATCATAGAATTTGGGGCTCAGAAACTGGAATGGCCTTAACCTCTGATTCCGGATAGTATCCCTACATCAATTTGAATGATTATGTTTCACTTCATTCCCCCGGATGGATTGGGGAATAACTGTTCAGACTGATGAAGTGAGTTTCAGAAATTATTTTATTCTGACTCGTGAAATTAAACTTCCATAATCATTAACTGAATTAAGGTGTTTGTGCATGATTTTTATTAACCAACTTAGAGTAAAATGCAAACATGACATGAGGGACTAACATTAACTGCTCTATGTTGCATCTGCAAGCACGTTGAAAAATAATTTACTAACCTTGTCTAATGTTTTCATCAACATTAATGCGGCTGTTTAATTATTTGCAAGTGCTTAGTTTTATATGTGCTTTTGTCTATGTCATGTCTTTTTATTTTGCACAGGCTCGTGGAGAATCCTGCTGGTCTTAAAGAAGAATGGTAGATGATTTGCTGCATAAGTGTGCTTTATGCTAGATAACATAAACTAATGGGTTAACATTAATGGTGGGTGGGTAACAGAATGGGTCTCAATTCTCTAATTAATTACTGTCTTGTGTTTGTTTAAATATTAGTTTCTGTGTGGGCCTTTTCCTTGAAAGATGGCTGGCTGGTAGTGCTGTTAAGGACGAGACTTGACCAGAGTGAAGCCTTCACTCACGTGCAGAAAAAAGAATGTTTCCTGCTAAAACAAAGGAATAATGTGGAGAACTGTTGTGGTCGAGTCTACGTGTTCTTGGAGAGAGCACCAAGGACAGAAAATCTGTTTTGCTTGCCAAGTTCAGGAAGTGAAAGTTCTTTGGCCCAGTTTAATGTTGCAATCTTAAGGAAGCTAGAAGGATGGAATCTAAGAACAATAAGGGCTTATGATGTGCCCTGGACATGGTCACGAACGAGTGACACGTTGGTGGACTGACATGGCTCAGCCAATAATGAAGCTGGATTTTTGGTGACTTTTAGAATTTAGTTACTTAGTTAGTTAGAAAAGGTATAAAAACTGGCCCCATGACAAGAGAGCGTCTCCACTCTTTCCGATTCCCAAGAGACATGACATGCTGATGGACTTCTTATTCACGTAAGGATTAACAGGGTTTATGACTTTATATTTTCCCCTCTTAGGTGAAGTGAGTCAGTAGGGAAATAGATTTAGGGAATGAAAATCGGTTGATTAATATTCATGCTTCTGTGATGAATTTGAAATGTCAAGTTCAATGTGCCTTTACTTAATAAAACTGCTAAACTGCTAATGCTAGAAAATAAAAGCTTCCTATTAAAATGCTCATTCTTTGAAAAATAAAATCGATTTTAAAATGTCAAGCTGGTCTTGATCATTTGTGTCTAGTTACCATCAGTTTGATTCTATCGACCTAAGTGGCCTAATTAAATGTTTCCGTTATATTTCCATGGTTATAACGAAGATAAACTGCAGTTGTATATAAAATGTATGTAGTTTATAAATAGGTTTGATTAATTAGGTCACATGATTCGGTTGCCAAATATCTGTCTCGGTTTCTTATGGGCCTCATAAGAGTTTATGATTAATGGTGAGTATTGTAGTGTTGGGTAGTGTTAATGAGACAGAATTTCTATAGTGGCGCTGGATCAATTCACTGGTAGCAGAGTTACGGTTACTATGGTAACGAACATGCTACATGGTAGTTACATAGGATACATGTCTAAAACATGTTAAGTTTGTTCACTTGTTACATGTTGTCGAAAGGTCTTTTCCAGCAGCGTGAAAATTCCTAGTTGTTCTGGCCAGAGCAGAGTAGTGTGACAAGTGAAGTTACACAGGGCATTTGTTCTGTTTCAAAATAGTGGTATTGATATATTGCTAGTGTTGTGGACGTACAACACAAGTTTAGGGACCATAGGCATGATAGGTTAAAAGAATAGTGAGGATTGTCTATAAAATTGTAGCTTTGAGTATAGGGACTTGGAGCCCGTTTTAAAACTCATTGTGAAAAGAATAATAGGATTTATCCAAGCTTGAGTGAAGGGTAAGGCCAAGATTTCATGTATGTGTGATTAGGTTTTCCTGTTTGAATGCATAGATGATTTTGTGAAAATAGCGCTGTCTATTTCATGCAAAAGAAATTTCTGAATGACTGTAAAAACTATCGCTTTATTTAGTGAAACAGGCAAATGGTTTGTTTTTCTGTAGTTACTAATTGAATTTCATTGAAAAGTATTGTTAAAATGGTGCCGTGAAAATATTTTGTAAAGGAGGGGTGAGTTTACGGAGTAGGAGACAGCGAAGCAGCAGCGGCAGTGTACGTCACTAGGTCCGCACTGTGATTGGTTAGCATACGTCACAGCAAGCGCACTGATTGGTTCACGTGACTGAAACGAGCTGATAGCTGATTGGTCTTTTCTGAAAACAGTATTTCTATTGGTTGAGCAAGGTGGTGACGTGGCTTAACCTGATTGGCTTGTTGGTGAGTTTCGCGCACCGATTGGCTAGAGTAGCGGAACATCAAGGAAATACTTACGATCTTTTCCGAATTAAGCAGAACAGTTTAAAATCATGAGGTATTGGTACGGAAAAGAGGAAAAGAAGCCTTCATGGTTTCAGAAAGTGAAAAATATATTTAGCCCCGACAAGAAAATTGAAACTCGTGGTGGAAAATTACTTCATAAGTACAAGACACCTGCAGCATATATGGAAGGTGAATATGGTTATCATACTGTCCTTTGGTTTGGAAATTTGATGCAATATACCAAAAATGATGGTGTATTAGCGTGGCCGGAAGATGGATCATTTAATATTAAAGTTTTGAAAAACCTGAGAGAAAAAATGACGGCTCTTATGCCAAAGCCTAGACCTACACAATTTGAAGCTTTAGTTGAATGGGAGGTTGAAATGATGGAACTTGAACGAGAAACCAGAGGCACAGCAAGAGGTCCAAAATTAAATGTTAATAGGGAAACTCATGAAGATAGAGTGCGACGCTGGAGAAAAGCAGACATGTATGATGGTCTGTACCCAGTAAGAATAATGATTACTGAAACACCAGGTCAAAAGAATACCCAAAAGAAAAATAATCTTGATGAAGAATTAGATGATGCAGTTTTAGAAGAAAATTATTCAACTAAACGCAAACCGCCACCTTATCAAGCAGATTCACAATCTACCCCGAGAGTTTCTTCAGGAACTTCTCCAAGTGCACCTCCTAGAGAAGCTGATGAAGTTCACTCAGATTTTAAAAATTACCTGAAAGAGTAGGGTCAATAAATAATTCTAGCACACCAAGAGAAAACAGAAATTATCCTCAAATTCCAGAGCAAAGAAATGAAATCCATAGAAACGTAGAAAGACTAGGTGATGTACCAGAAATTTCAGATTATAATAGAGCAAAAGAAGAATTAATCCAGCAATTAACTAAAAGCATGGAAGCAGTGACAGTACCAGTAACAATCGGTCCTGTTGTACCAGTTTTTGATCAGAGAGAAAATAGACACTCAGCTCTGACTGTTCCATTACATGCAGAAATTCAGAAAGTGTCTGAAAAATTGTATTCAGAATTACCAGAAATTCACAGAGAAAAATCAATGATGCCAGATTTGACTTTTAATCAAAGTTTGTCAGGTAGTCAGACACCATCTGTAGCAGGTTCTGATTCTGGTTCCTCAGAAAAGAGCTTGAACAAAATAGATTTAACGCAAACTTCATTGTCCCCGCAAGCTCCTGAATTTAAAATGCTTGATGTTGCAAAATTGAAAGCTGATTTGGAGGAATTAATAATTGGCACAATTGGTACTGACATTTTAAAATTGTATCAGGATGATAAATTGTTGTTTATCTGCAAAAGCATTCAATGGAAAACGAAAAACAGGTATGATCAATTAGAAGAAATAGCTGCTGAATTAGAGATCGATTTAAGCAGACAGAAACATTTGCAGAAACATTACAGAGTGGATTTGTCTGAAAAAGACATTGATAATCTGAATACCACAGGAAGGATAACCCATATTAAAGAATTAATAATTTTCCTGAAAAGATTAGGTGAATTAGGCAAATGGAGAATGAAATGGTCAAAGAATAAAGAGCAAGACAAGAGAGACAGAGGAGAAACAGTTTCTGAATTTCCAATGAGGGAAATAGCTGGCGGAGGGTATGTGCATGTCCCTTGGACAAGACAAGACATTCTGTTGTTCACAAATGATTTTCCTCGGCTGAGAGAAAAGCCAGTAGAATTGTATCATCAGGTGGATAGATTTATTAAGGTTTCAAAGGTTCTGTGGATTGATCTGGATGGATTCTTTGATATTGTTGTCCCATCAGATCTTTGGACAGAATGTACAATTTCTGTGAGTTGGCCAAAAGAAGAACCACAACGAGACAAAATAACAGGTGCTCCTCCAGCTGATGTCATGGATTTATATGACAAAGTAATTGTTTGGCTGAAAAACAAAATTGCCCCGAAAGAAGTAAATTGGGTTAAAATCGACAGAACAAATCAAGAACCAAAAGAGTCAGTACATTCATTTTATGAAAGGTTACTGCTGGTATTTAAACAATACAGTGGCTATGAAAAATTAAGTGAAAAGGACATGAGTCACTTCATTTACAGGTTTGTTTATGGCCTGAGACCTGAAATTGGTGAGATGATTAGAAACGGGATTGTAGGTTGGCAATCACTTTCAGTTGATGACATTCAGAGAAAGGCAAAATACTGCAGTGATGAGACAGACGCAAAACAAAAGACGCTTAAGGAAAAGGCAATGTGGGCACAGGTGAAAGTAGCTGAACAGCAGATAGCTTTAGAAAATAAAAATGTGCACCAGAATCAAGGCAAATTTAAGAATAATTTTAACAAGCCAAAATTCAATGTGAATATTGAAGAGCTCAAGCAGAAGCTCCCATGTTTTAATTGCGGCGAAATTGGACACTGGAAGCGAGAGTGCAAAAATCCGCCCAGAAATTTTAAAAATACATCATTGAATCCACAGATGCAGAGTGAGATAAATCAGCAGCAACAGCTACAGCAACAGTTAAATGAATTAAGTCAGCAGCGACAGCTACAGCGACAGGTAGTGAATCAGCAGAGCCAAATTCCACAACCACCACTTCCAAACTGTGTGAATGGTCAAAGATACACCCCTGAAATAGGTTTCTGCGGAGGAGATCAGGTAAACAGATCGCCAAGAGTGAATGTGTCAAATGTTTCTCAACAATTTTGTTTGAAAGAAAATGAAGGGAGTGATTCTTCTGAAGATTACTCATGACGGTGCATGAGAGAGGAAGAAGAGTGTATTTGTGTATTTGTATATGGTATTTGTAGAGCGCAACAATCGCTCCGGAAGGAGCATCCTGGCGCTAACTGGAAGGTATGCATAAAGTTGAAGGTATGCATAAAGTTGAGGTTATAGAGACAGGATTAGATGGCATCCAACACATACTCATCTGATAGACTGAAGATCCATGTTTTTAGTTGTTTCCTAAACTGACCTTCCTTGGTCAGGGACCTCAGATGGTGGGGCATGGAGTTCCATGCTCTGGAGGATAGATGGGTCAGGGTTTTACCCCCTTTGGTTTTTAAGTTGAATTTAGCTAGTATTAACAGGTTGTTGTTGGAGGATCTTAGGGTCCTCTGGGGGTTGTAGTGTGGGTAGCGTTTAATTAGGTATTTGGGGCCAGTGTGGTTAAATGCCCGGAAGGCAACGATTAGGATCTTAAAGAGAATCCTTTTATGCAGAGGCAGCCAGTGGAGGGTTCTCAGAGCAGTTGATGCCGAGGACCTCCTGGGGAGTTTGAGCACCAATCTGGCAGCGGAATGCTGGACACTCTGTAGTTTTTTGAGTGTGGCTTTTTTCACACCTGCCATAAGACCGTTGCAGTAATCCAGGCGCGCGAGGATTAGCGCGACCGCTACCGCCTTTCTAGCATCCGTTGGTAGGAAATCAAAGAATTTTTTGAGGGATTTGATCATTCCAAAACAGCTTCCTGCCACCTGACATGTTGGTCGAAGGATAGGTCAGTATCGAAGATGACACCAAGGTTTCTTGCTGTTGTAACTGTCTGGGGGGGAGCTGTGGAGTCCTCAGGCCACCAAAGTGAAGGACAGAAGTTGACATTTTTCCCCAAGGGGAGGATTTCTGTCTTGCTAGTATTGCACTTAAGGTGGTTTGTTTCCATCCACAGAAAGACGTCCTTCAAGCAGTTTTTTAGATTTAGTTCGGCAGTCGTTGAGTTCTCATCTAACGGGACTATAAGTTGTGTGTCGTCGGCGTATGATGTAACGGTAATGCCGAATGATTCGATCAGGGAAATGAGGGGAATAAGGTAAACATTAAAAAGCAGGGGGCTTAAAATGGAGCCTTGTGGGACTCCAGATCGAATCTTTTTCTCTGCAGAGCTGAAAGGTCCTAATGTGATGGATTGTGATCTTTCTGTTAGAAAGGATATTATCCAGTCCAATGCCAGGTCGGAAATACCAATGTCCTTAAGTCTGTCCAGGAGTATAGAGTGAGAGATTGTGTCGAACGCTGCTGTAAGGTCTAATAAAATCAGCACAGCGTTCTTTCTTTGGTCCTGTAATAGTTTTATGGAATCAGTCAATTCGATCAAGGCTGTTTCAGTCGAGTGCTGGGGGCGAAATCCTGATTGTTGGGGGTGGAGGATATTGTTAGTTTCTAGATGGTTTTCGAGTTCCCTGTAGACTATCTGTTCTGTAATTTTTCCCAGAACTGGGAGAAGTGAGATTGGGCGGAGGTTGGTGAGATCGGAGGGGGATTTATTCGTTTTTTTCATTAAGGGCTTTACAATGCCTTGTTTCCATGCCCTGGGGACAATGCCTGTGCTGAGGGAGGTATTAACTATTTTGTTTATGATGGGATTAACAACTTCAATCAGTTGGTGAAGGATTCTAGGAGGGCAAGGGTCGGAGGGGGCACCCGACTTGCATGCTAGAATTACTTCCCGGGTTTGGGCTAGACTGACCTGTGAAAACGTCTTTAGATTTCCAGTTGTTTTTCCTGCTTGTAGCGGGAGGATGGGGGACTGGGAGCTTTGGTATGGGGGAAAGTCTTTCTGGATGAGGTTGATTTTCTCTTCAAAGAAGTCTGCTATTTGATCGCAGAAATCTTGGGAGGGGGGTATTTCGAACTGTAGGGCTTTGGGATGTGTGAAGGTTTTGACTATTGCGAACAGGGTTTTTTGTTTTTGCTTAGCCTCATTGATGGCTTTGGTGTAGAACTCTTTTTTGGCGCTTTTTATAGCGGAGTGGTAGCTATTCCTTAGTTGGACATAAGAGTTTCTGTCCATACTGTCGTATGTTTTACGCCATTTGTGTGCTTGGAGCCGCTCTTGAGGTAGATCAGGCTGGTCCATTTGTAAATGGTAAAGTGAATGATGCAGATGTCACTTTTCTTGTGGACACAGGTGCTACCCGTTCTACTGTTAGATCAGTGGAAATAGAAAATCTTCCTCTCTCTGGTGAGACCATCCAAGTAGTTGGTGTTGCAAATCAGCAAATTAAAACAGATTTAACTGAACCAGTAAAGGTAGAAATTGGGAATTTCAAACACAAACACAGATTTGTAGTTTGCAACAGTAGTCCTGTAAACCTGTTAGGAAGGGATATATTGTGTAAGATGAACAGCAAAATATATTGCTCACCGGATGGTATTGAGCTTCAAACTTTGGAAGAAGATGGTCTTTACAAATTAACAATGTTAATGGTTGAAGAGGAAAATAAACTATTTCCTGCTTTTGACAAAAATAATTTGCCTGAAGAGCCCAAAGAGCCAGTCAATCCGAAAATCTGGGATTTAACTGGAGATGAAATGGGTTTAATGAAACATGTGGACCCAGTAAAAATTACTGTAAAACAAGGAGTATATTTCCCAAACATTCCTCAGTATAAAATGAAAGCTGAAACTATTGAGGGAGTTATTCCTGTGATTGAGAAATTCATAAAACAAGGTGTTTTAAAAGAGATTGATAGCAGCCCATGTAATTCACCCATTATGGGGATCAAAAAGCCAAATGGAACTTACAGGATTGTTCAGGACCTGAGAAAAATTAACCAGATAGTTGTTCCATATTGTTCAGTTGTACCAAACCCTGCGGTAATTCTATATCAGATTCCGCATGATGCAGAATGGTACACGGTCATAGACCTGTGTAACGCTTTCTTTACAGTTCCACTCCATCTAGAGAGCCAACAAATTTTTGCATTCAGGTTCCAGGATCGCATCTTAGCATGGTGTCGTATCCCACAGGGGTATACTGAGAGTCCTTCCATTTTTAATCGGTTGTTAAAGAAATCCTTGGAAGATCTAGATTTACCTGGAAAATCAACATTGGTTCAGTATATTGATGACCTTCTGGTGGCTGCAAAAACATGAGAAAATTGTGTGACTGACACCATTACCCTTTTGAATCGATTGGCAGATGAGAGACATAAAGTGTCACCTGCAAAATTACAGTTTTGCAAACAAGAAGTAAAATATCTTGGTCACAGAATTGCAAAAGGAATCAGACAAGTGACAGTTGAGAGGATTAAAATGATACGAGCAATACAACCTCCAACAACACAAAGACAGGTCAGAATGTTTCTGGGAATGGTTGGTTATTGTCGTCAATGGATTAGTGGATTTTCGGTAATTGCGAAACCACTGCAGAGTCTGACAAAAGCAGATATAAAAGACCCAATTACACTAACAAAAACTGAGTTAGAGGCTTTTGAGCAGCTAAAAAGAAGTCTGTGTGAAGCTCCAGCTTTGGGGATGCCAGACTACGACAAAGAATTTGAGCTGTACTGCAGTGAAAGGGAAGGTTGTGCATTATCAGTTCTGATTCAGAGACATGGAAAACTGAGAAAGCCAATTGCTTATTTCTCAGCAGTTCTTGATCCTGTTGCAAAAGCATTGCCAGGTTGCTTAAAAGCAGTAGCTTAAAAAAAAAAGTGTAAGTCTTGAGCAGAGTGAAGGAATCATAATGGGGTTTCCTGTAAAAGTATATGTACCTCATTCAGTTGAAATTCTTCTTACCAGGAGCAAAACCCAGCACTTGACAAGTAACAGGCTAACTAAATATGAGAAAACTATTCTGGGATCAGATAATGTCTCAATTGCAAGATGTGTGAATCTAAATCCTTGCACATTGTTGCCTGATGGTGCTATTACTGAAGTCAAAAATGAGACTGACATTGACCATGAGTGCTTGGATGTTTTAGATTATTGCACCAAGCCCAGGCAAGACAAAAAAGATGTACCCTTGCCAGAATCTGATTTTGTTTTCTTTGTTGATGGCTCCTGTCTAAAAACAGAAGAGGGCATTCTGAGAGCAGCATATTCAGTCTGTACAGTTTCAGAAGTAGTTGAAGGTTCCCCTCTTGAAGGAATTCGTTCAGCTCAAGTGGCAGAATTAATTGCTTTAATTTGTGCATGTGAAAGAGCAAAAGGAAAAAAGATTACCATAGTGACTGATAGTCAGTATGGATATGGCGTAGTCCATGACTATGGCCAGCTCTGGTCTCAAAGAGGTTATTTAACTTCTGCGGGAACACCAATCAGGAATGCAAAATTGATCAAAAGATTAATTGATGGCATTCAGTTACCAGAAAAAATTGCTCTAGTAAAATGTGCAGCTCACAAAAAGGGCGAAGACTATATTACCAAAGGTAATACTTACGCGGATGAGATTGCTAAATACAGTGCGAAAAACAATTTTTCAATCAATCGGAAAAAAGACAATAGTCACGTTTTTAACTCTCTCATGCTAATATCTGTAGTTGAAACATGGCAGGGAGTAAAAGATCTACAAGATGAGGCAGATGATGAAGAAAAAGACACATGGCTAAAAGCAGGTTGCAGACAGCGAGAAGAAGATGAAGTTTGGGTTTACAAAGATGACAGACCAGTAATGCCAAATTGCATGATTGCTGACATGGCACGGATGAACCATGGTCCAGGGCATTTAGGAAGAGACTCCATGATCAGGCTATTCAGACAGACTTGGTTCAATCCAAAATTTAGGATTATTGCAGAATCACTTTGCCAAAGATGTTTGACCTGCCAACAAATGAATCCAAACAGAAAAACTGTTGTGAGCATGGGAACCATAGGACTGGAGGGTGGTCCTTTTACCAGGTTGCAAATGGATTTCATTGACATGCCACCCCACAATAGGCTGAGATATGTCCTTGTGACTGTCTGTCTGTTTTCAAGATGGGTGGAAGCATTTCCAACTCGTCACAATGACTCAGTTACTGTGGCAAAATTACTTTTGAGGGAGATCATACCTAGATATGGTTTTCCAGTCACTATTGAAAGTGATCGCGGAACGCATTTTGAAAACAGATTGTTACAATTCATTTGTGAAGCCCTGGACATTAAGCAGAAGCTACACTGTGCATACAGACCAGAAGCATCAGGTGTTGTTGAACAAATTAATGGCACAATTAAAAATAGAATTGCCAAGATGTGCCTAGCTACAGGAGTAAAGTGGACAGATGCACTTCCACTTGTTCTGATGTCTTTGAGAAGTACACCTGATAAAAAGACAGGTCTTAGTCCTCATGAGATCCTTATGGGCAGAGTCATGAGGAAAGCATTTGTTCCAGTTAGCAAGCTGTTAAGTATTAATGAAAGTGCAATTATAGACTACTGCAAGAACCTGTCTGATGTAGTGACTTCTGTATTCCATCAGGTGGGAACAGATGTGATTTCAAAAGAAAAGGAGCAAGCTCATGATCTGTTACCAGGAGACTGGGTCAGAACAAAAACTCACCGAAAAAGAAACTGTTTAGTTCCCAGGTGGCAAAAAGCAAGACAGGTGATACTAGTCACAACAAATGCAGTAAAGTGCAAAGGTTTGAAAAGGTGGGTTCATGCGAGTCACACCATTCGTGTACCACCTCCTGATAATCCTGATGAGGATAGTGACACAACTACTGATTCAGACTCTGAAGAAGAACCTGAAGAGGATCCAGATTCTGAAGATCGACAAGAGGGTCAATATCGGGAAGATTCAAATGCGAATCAAGCATTGAATGAAAAAGATCTAGAAATTGTGACTCTAGATTCCGAAAATGATGAAAATTTGCTAGAAAAAGAAGCAGAAAAAGAATCTGAGCAACAAGATAATCAAGTCCAGGAGAGTATTGAAAAGCAGATTGAAAGCTCTGAAAGCAGGAACAAGAATTCTGAAACTGGGAAGTTAGAAGTAATTCCAGAAGAAGAGGAAGAATTACCGAGTACCAGCTACAAGGATGATGTTCCTAAAGGAGTGAAGCTGCCAAGTAAAGAAGTTCCTAGATATAGATTTGAAGTCTCATAAACTGATTCAGACGGGAGTGATGAAGAGTCTGAAATATGAAAATTCAGAAAAAGAGCTTGGAAAGCTGAATGTAACGAAACTGTGCCAAAGAAGAAAATCTTAACAAAAGGAGATATTTGGCCGAAAGAAAACTTAAAATTCAAATTAGTGAACAAGTCAAAAGAACAGATCAATGAAATATCAAGTCAGAAAGGTGACTCTGATAATAATAATCAGATTGGAAAGAAAATAGAAGTGATTAGCAGTAGAGTAAAAAGAGCGTTAAAACCAAATCAAAAGTACAAGTCCCCAGAGTGGACTTATAATATAATTCCACCAATAGCGGAGATCAGCAGTAGTAGTCAGGAGGATTTAGAAGAAGCCAGTGACAACGATTAAAGTTGTTTTCTTTTCAAATTTGAGGTTTTATTTTTGGCATAAGGCTGAAGAAATTGTGTTAGGTGACACAAGGTCGAAGAAATTGTGTTAGCTGGAGAGACACATTCATGTGACGCAAGGTCGAAGAAAAGCTGTTAGAGGGTTACTAATTTTTTTTTATTTAAAAGGGGAGGTATTTTATAAAAAGTACTTACATTTTTGTTATTGATTTTTCTTGATTTTTCTAAAAATGCCTAGTTCTGACAATTCAAGGTGTGCTATTCTAAGAAGATGTTGCAAAATGTCTTCTATTTGTGTGATTCTAATAATCTTGGTTTGGTTAATCTTAGCTGTCATTTTCCCTTTTGGAATTGACAAAGAGAATTTTAAGGTAAATATGACAAGTAGAGTAGAGACTAAACAAGATAAACATGTTGGCAAAACTAACAGAGTTATTGAGCACAAACCAGAGATCCACCAAGATAGATCTGTTGGCGATTTTTCTAGCAATTCATTTTCCAGACTTTTGTCAGAATACGTAAGAATCATGAATGTGAAGGACTGTTATGTTTGCTTAAAGCTTCCTGCTTCTGTTTCAGAGGGGGTTACATATAACATGCTTCCCCTTACTTATGGCATCACATGCAGTGTTATAGCTAGTTTATTCTAGTAAACAGGTCGTCTGGAGTACTTTTACTCTGATTATGACGAAATGTTTGCAAACCTAATAGTTGTAAACAGCTTAAACAAAGTTAGACCTGCTAAACAGATGAGGGAATTCTTTTTGGTGACTAATGAGCTTACCAATGAATATGCCTACAAAAACAATCTAACATGCAAGATGAGAGCTGAAGAGAAAACTTTCCTAAACATGGTTGAGGAGAGAAGAGCGATTTATAAAAGAAATGAAATGCTGAAACAAACTAAATCAAAGTTTTGGCAGTTGGAAGATGAAAAGCTCTATGGTGTAAATACAAATGCTCCTATTCACATAGATGAACCAGTTAGTGGTAAATTTTGCATTAGGAGAGATAACACATTATACGATAACTTTTTTGTTGGTGCGTCAATGTGAGGATACTTACCTTATCACAGGGGGATGGGGATTCAAAGGTGGTAAAGACCCAATTTTTCCTGGAATTTATTTTGTTTGTGGGAATAAAGCTTACTTTAGCCTCCCAGACCACTGGTATGGGACGTGCTATCTTGGATTAGTTTTTCCAAAGATTTTTCATGTGGACAGAAATGCAAAGGGTTCTTTTGAATTTGGTGAACACCTGAACAGGTACAAAAGGGAAAGTTTCTCAGAAATTGTGGGAGACATTTTTGGTGCAATCATTCCTATGGTAGGAATAACCCTGAATGCAATCAAAATCACAAAGGTTTCCACAATTGTAGATAGATTGTCAACGGATACAGCAAGTGGTTTCCAATTAGTCAACACAGAACTTGTTGCCACTAGGAGCATGGTTATGCAGAATCGTCTTGCTTTAGACATTCTGCTAGCAAAAGAGGGAGGAGTCTGTGGGATTTTACATGTCCAGCATTGCTGTACTTATATCCCAGATAAGAGCCAGAATATAGAAACGCTTATTAAAAACATTACAGAATTTCATTCAGAAATTGAACCCTTAGAAGATGAGAATTTTTCTGAACGTTTGGGCAAAAGGATTGCAGCAATTGGTGAATGGTTTCAAGAAATTGACAGCTCAATCATTGGCAAAATACTTCTTCCTGTAATAATCATAGTCATGGTGATACTTTTGTTAAAAATTAGTTGCATGATTCACAAAAGAAAGAAGCATGTGAGGGAAAAAAGAAGAATTTATAAACTCAGAAAGGAACAGGAGAAGGAAATATAATTAGAAGAGTTTCGGAGAGCACAATATGAGAGTACAAGACAAACTGCTGAGACAGGGGTTTAGGGAAAACTAACACAGAGAGTGTTCAAAATATGACGTCTGCAAACTTGGTTAAAATTTGTTACATTTTGGATGTTGTTTGGCGATTTTTAAATCACCAGATGAGGGAGTTGATGAAGCGAGTTTCAGAAATGATTTTATTCTGACTCGTGAAATTAAACTTCCATAATCATTAACTGAATTAATGTGTTTGTGCATGATTTTTATTAACCAACTTAGAATAAAATGCAAACATGACATGAGGGACTAACATTACCTGCTCTATGTTGCATCTGCAAGTACGTTGAAAAATAATTTGCTAACCTTGTCTAATGTTTTCGTCAACATTAATGCGGCTGTTTAATTAATGGCATGTGCTTATTTTATATGTGCTTTTGTCTATGTCGTGTCTTTTTATTTTGCACAGGCTCGTGGAGAATCCTGCTGGTCTTAAAAAAGAATGGTAGATGATTTGCTGCATAAGTGTGCTTTATGCTAGATAACATAAACTAATGGGTTAACATTAGTAATGGTGGGTGGGTAACAGAATGGGTCTCAATTCTCTAATTAATTACTGTCTTGTGTTTGTTTAAATATTAGTTTCCGTGTGGGCCTTTTTTCTTGAAAGATGGCTGGCTGGTAGTGCTGTTAAGGACGAGACTTGACCAGAGTGAAGCCTTCACTCACGTGCAGAAAAAAGAATGTTTCCTGCTAAAACAAAGGAATAATGTGCAGAACTGTTGTGGTCGAGTCTACGTGTTCTTGGCGAGAGCACCAAGGACAGAAAATCTGTTTTGCTTGCCAAGTTCAGGAAGTGAAAGTTCTTTGGCCCAGTTTAATGTTGCAATCTTAAGGAAGCTAGAAGGATGGAATCTAAGAACAATAAGGGCTTATGATGTGCCCGGGACATGGTCACGAATGAGTGACACGTTGGTGGACTGACATGGCTCAGCCAATAATGAAGCTGGATTTCTGGTGACTTTTAGAATTTAGTTACTTAGTTAGTTAGAAAAGGTATAAAAACTGTCCCCATGACAAGAGAGCGTCTCCACTCTTCCCGATCCCAAGAGACGTGACATGCTGATGGACTTCTTATTCACGTAAGGATTAACAGGGTTTATGACTTTATATTTTCCCCTCCTAGGTGAAGTGAGTCAGTAGGTAAATAGATTTAGGGAATGAAAATCGTTTGATTAATATTCATGCTTCTGTGATGATTTTGAAATGTCAAGTTCAATGTGCCTTTACTTAATAAAACTGCTACACTGCTATTGCTAATAAATAAAAGCTTCCTATTAAAATCCTCATTCTTTAAAAAATAAAATAGATTTTAAAACGTCAAGCTGATCTTGATCATTTGTGTCTAGTTACCATCAGTTTGATTCTATCGACCTAAGAGGCATAATTAAATGTTTCCGTTATATTTCCATGTTTGTAATGAAGATAAACTGCAGTTGTATATAAAATGTATATAGTTTATAAATAGGTTTGATTAATTAGGTCACATGATTCGGTTGCCAAATATCTGTCTCGGTTTCTAATGGGCCTTATAAGAGTTTATGAGTAATGGTGAGTATTGTAGTGTTGGGTAGTGTTAATGAGACAGAATTTCTATAGTGGCGCTGGATCAAGACTCTGTAATGCGAGGTTTTTATCCGGGCAGGTTTCCTGGATTCCGGGGGAGTCACTGCTGACATATTCCACCTGCTCTGAAGGAGGCAGGGGTTTTGGGCAGGTTTGCGCTAGTCTCAGGGGAGCAGCGTCTGCTCTCCCATACTGCCTGACGGTCAGATAGGAGCCTACAGAGTACAAACAGGCCTTGTGTCTCCGGGTCCAGAATGATCAGATCTGGAGTTTGCAGACTCGACAATTCCATACTCAGAGAGACTTGGAATTGTGCAATGGGACAAACACATGGAGCAGAAATAGTTGAAGAAGAATCAAAGTGAAGTTCCTGAAACTAAAGTCCCCGCTCTGCGAGTTTCACATGCAGAGCTACTAATGCACAATAACTCCTAACCTTCAAGGAGTATACTATTTAATTACTGACTCTACTATTATACCATCTGCTCTTCCAGCATACTGCATCACACAGCTCTTCCTACACCTTTTTGTTCAGAATCTTCAGCACCAAGAATTCAAATTCCGGAGACAAGATGGCATTTGCAGTTCTCTCAGTTCACTTCCCTTGTTGCCTGCAACACAACCAGCAGCACTCACACACCACCAGCTGCTCTTCTTACGTCATAATTCATTTTGTGACCCTTTCATGTAGATTAATTTCTTTCTCGAATACGTGCGAGATCCACAACATGACTCTCTGGAGTCTCAAAACTCTCACTACCCATGGTGGACAGATTGTGGTCCAGGGCTGCCTTATTTTCAACAATTCAACAATGGGATTCCTGTTATGGAGTGAGGAGTGTGTAAAAGCTGCAATTCATATTTTAATGTTTTCTTTCCAATCCCGCTCATAGCTGTTAAAATCTCTCATGCATAGCAATTTGTTGGGGATGGCTAAGGCTGAGGAGCGTCGCCCCACTGAGCAGGCCAAAAAGGAAAAAATTAAATGAAAATAGCTCTTTGTTATTATCTTTTTATTTTTCCGTCCTTGCTCCGCTGGGTAGGGGCAGGGCTGCTCTGCTCACAGATCAGGGCAGGGGAATAGTGGTTTGCCCACTCCAAGTTTGCATGACGATTTGGCTGGCCGTCTTGGGCCAGCCAAACCGTAATGCGCACTTTGCATGTTCTCCACCCAGGCTACATTACAGCCTGGGTGGAGTACCACGGTCCACAGATCAATCACAATGCTGCATTGCAGAGTTGTGATTGGCTATGGGGAGACGGTAGCTTCCTGCCCTGGAGTCCTAAAAGCAGGCAAAGAGGACCGAGAGGCGGCGGAAGCGGCGGCGGTACACAGGTAAGTGTTAAAACAAATGTACATTCCCCCCCCTACTCCCGCCTTCTGCGGCCCGCCTCCGCACCGCCTTTAAATTCCAGCCGCCACTGTTTGAGAATCTGGCAGACATCACAGATGATAAATGTTTCCACTGATCCTAATGATATGAAGTGTGCGGTTGAAAGTTGGACAGGCATTTACTACGAAAAAACTCCACTAATTTGATAAGGTATGATTTTGGCAAACCGGTGGAAAGGAAAATTGAAATGGTACAGGAGTATTTTATGGCTCTTTGAAAAGTTTGCTTCCACCTGCAGTTTTGGTGATAGCATTGCTGAAAGGATAACAGCCTAATTTATGGTGCATTAAAGATAGAGTTAGGGAGGAGCTTTGGTACAAGGAGAATACAACTTCTAACTGAGGTTCTAACTGTTGCAAAACAATTTCAGCATTATCTTTGATGCCTAGCTAAATTCTGCAAAATAATACTGTTCATGCTATTGTTGTGAAATCCAAATTGCCTGTACATCCTAGACAAAATTTGAAATATAAGGGAGCTTGTTTTTGTTGTGGCAATCCTGATCGCATGGCTAATTGTATTGAATTTTTGGCAATGAGCCCTCATGGCTTGCAGGCAAAAATTGTGTATAGTGAGGGGCAGGGGGTTGAGTGCCATTGTAGAGTTGGGCACAGGGCCTAGTCGGTCAGTGTGAGGTTGGGCACCCATGGGGAGATAGGGTGCCTGTTGTAACTAGAGAATGGTTTCACCCTCACTCTCTTTCCCCCCCCCTTTCTTCCCCTCTATGGTTTACCCCGAGCTGTCAGCCTGGAGGCAGCTTTGGAATGTTGGGGCTTGATCTGCCGCCCAGCTGGGAGCACCTGTTGTTTTATACTTAATAAAGCCTTCATCTGTTACCTCCGTGTAGTGTGCCTTTACTACAGTGCCCATGAGTTTGAGTGTCCACGTGGGGTTAAATGCCTGCAGGGGATGGGTACAGGGCCTTGCCAGAGGTTGGGACCCACAGGGAATTGTTCGCAAGCTCTAGGTGTCCAGTGAGGCACCCAGTGAGGTACCGCACTACCAGTACTGATACAGCAATACAGAAATAACATTTAAATAGATAACATGGGAAAGCTCTGGTCATAGATCAGACCCTATGGCTACCACCATTGTGCAGACTGTCGGGGGGGGGGGGTTTGACTGCTTGCCATATCAACTCTGCACATGGCTGAAGGTTATGCACGGAGGGGGTGCTTGGCTCCCCTTTGCCTGTTTGAAGGTGGGGTTGAGAGCCCATAGGGGTTAGGCACTCGGCATGTCCATAATCCAGGCCCTACACTACAGCCAACATTACCCTGGTGCACATCTAAAGGCCATAAGCTGCGAGGTGTTGGCCTCTGTGTGCCTGAGATGGCTGTTCTCACACTCAGCTTTGAAAATGATCAAAAAACATAGATATTCACTGAAAAAAACTAAGGTTAAAGTGATGTTATATTTAGGTGTTGAAATGAGATGATTACTTTTGTTTAGAAACCGAAAAACCACTGAAATTTGCCAGTTATAGTTTAATGACCAACTATATTTTGTAGTTCCATCATGCAATTGCTTATGACCTCTCATCATATTTCCCTCCTGATATCACAGATGAACTAGCGTTCTGGGCCGTACTAAGAATTCATTAGAAGTTATAGGAAGAATTTTACACAAACAAGACCTTCTGGAACCTCGCACCAGGAAATTAATTGTTTCTCAGCTAACCTAAAAAAATAGCCAGTTCTAGTGAACTTTTGCTTTACATTAAAGAAGCATTGCTGTTCTTACCCCACAACCTTCTTGCAGCTCGCAGCTTTATGCATTATCTATGAATTTTCCCCAACATATTTTATATTCACACCTCAATTTGTTATTTTAAATATTAATTTTACCACATTGTGTTGTAAAGTGTGTTCTTAATTTGTAATTACGCTGAGATTCGTTCTGCGTTCTGACCTCTTTACAAACTTGGATCATTCAATAGTAACCTTTTAAAAAAAAATCTTATAAAAACCGCAAAGTAGCATGGAGCGCCTTTGGTATATTTTGTGAGAAATGTTGAAAAATGCTTATTTGTTTGAGAAACTGTTAATGTAGTACATTCTACAATTTAAATACAACACAGTGGCCCCTCGTCGCATAGCGATGAAATAAATACAGCTATTCCACTGACCAAGGCAGTCAATCATTTCACGGTTCTGCTCCATCGGTGGCCTGAGTCTGTGTTTCATCCAGCTGCCATTTCTGTTTTATACCCGATAACAGATTAGAAAGATGCCTACGTTGTCTATGAGCGTTCCTTGAGGAATATATCATTCTTTTAGGCATTCTCCAAGGCCCTTGTAGTAAACAATTTCTGCAGGTTTTGGCTTGAGTTACTTTTCCGCTTAGTTTAATCGTAACCAAACAGGTTTATTTTGAACAAAACAAGGAAATCAGGATACCCATTACTAATTGCTGCATTGTCATACATTGTTTTTGTAAAGCCAGGTTGACGTTTCTCGTTATCACTAAGAATTTAGTAGATTTACTTTCCTTCCTTTCTTCCTTATTACATTGGAAATTGCAGAAACGCTGATAATGGTCACTATTTACAGCAAAATCCATTTATTGTGTTTATCCACTGCCTTCCAGCTTATCTCTATTAATCAAAAAGACCCCTTACCAGCTGCTCACGTGCAGATCTGGCCAGCCACAAGGAAGCTGCCATGCCCAGCCGTGCAGCAGACCGGCCCTTCAAGGCCCCAGTCACGGGCTTGCCCTTTCATTTCATGGCAACTCTCCTCCCAGGCACCCAGGTGATATTCACCAGGCACCACTTTTTGAATGAGCCAAAGCCGGCCCTCAGATCTTTGGCTGTGGCATGGTTTGTACACCCAGCACTAGCCCTTCAAGTTGTTTTGCCTGGAGACTAGGGGAAGGAGTGGATGAAATGCATGGTGTTATGCAGCTTTGCACCAGTGGTTATACAGTGCACCAGTAGATGTGTCCAAATTTAATTTTGTACTAATCGGTTGTTTCAAATATTGGTGCAAAAGGGCACTGTACAGGCACAGGTTTTTACTACGTGGCCTGCAAATGTAAATACTGTCCCAGACCCTTAACAAGACAGCAGGGGGCAAAGTAAATCACTGGACCACCGGCCGTTAGGGCAACGGCATTCCTGCTACCTATCACGCAGTGAGTTGAACGGCAGGTCCAGTCACGCCGTGAGGGCAACGGCCGTAGTTCACAACCACGAACTACCTTTCCCAGCTGCCCCAGGGGAGGCGCCCAGCACTCACGCCATCAGCGCGCCCGGAGGCGCATAAGAAGACGGAGCGCCTAGAGCTCCTGGGGGCAAAGTAAATCACTGGACCACCGGCCGTGAGGGCAACGGCATTCCTGCTACCTATCACGCCATGAGTTGAACGGCAGGTCCTGTCACGCCGTGAGGGCAACGGCCGTAGTTCACAACCACGAACTACCTTTCCCGGCTGCCCCGGGGGAGGCGCGCAGCACTCACACCACCAGCGCGCCTGGAGGCGCTTAAGAAGAAGGAGCGCCTAGAGCTGCTGGGGCAAAGTAAATCACTGGACCACCGGCCATGGGGGCAATGGCATTCCTGCTACCTATCACGCCGTGAGTTGAACGGCAGGTCCTGTCACGCCTTGAGGGCATCGGCCGTAGTTCACAACCACAAACTACCTTTCCCAGCTGCCTCGGGGAGGCGCGCAGCACTCACGCCACCATCCCCCGCGGAGGCGCTTAAGAAGACGGAGCGCCTAGAGCTCCTGGGGCAAAGTAAATCACTGGACCACCGGCCGTGAGGGCAACGGCATTCCTGCTACCTATCACGGCGTGAGTTGAACGGCAGGTCCTGTCACGCCGTGAGGGCAACGGCCGTAGTTCACAACCACAAACTACCTTTCCCGGCTGCCCCGGGGAGGCGCGCAGCACTCACGCCACCAGCGCGCCCGGAGGCGCTTAAGAATACGGAGCCCCTCTCGCACCGCGAGTCGCATGCGGGAGCATCGCGGGAGAAGCCCGGGACAAGGGCGGGGCAGTCTGTGGCAGTCCGGGGCTGAACGAGGCTGGCCTGCGCCACGGACCCTGGTAGCTGCGGATAAGACTTACCTCCATTTTTGTGAGACTATTATGTTACGTTTTAAGGATATTATATTGCTATATTCGTATTTCAATTTTAATGTGAGTGAGTCATGATAGCTACAGTGTTTTTAAATACTTGTTTTGCAGTTTCCATACTAAGCTTTAATAATGTCTAAACTTCGATCTGCGAAAACTCCCTCAGCTTCAGCCACGATGGATAACTACCTAGTTAAAGTAGTAAATAAGATTAATAATGACCGGCGACTTCCATTAAGTCGGGGAGTAGTCCCCCCTCTTCCCCCTCTAATCTGTCTACCTCTCTAGATATACCAGCGCTAGACAAT
Organism: Lissotriton vulgaris; assembly: GCF_964263255.1. Classification (NCBI taxonomy): domain Eukaryota; kingdom Metazoa; phylum Chordata; class Amphibia; order Caudata; family Salamandridae; genus Lissotriton; species Lissotriton vulgaris. Next base: position 440,268,783 of record NC_141685.1, on the reverse strand, counting down.
AGCTGTAATCAAGGTAGTCAGGCTACAATTAATAATGAAATTAATAATGAAATACCAGTATCCCCAGTACAAAGTCAGGTTGTGTTGGATGATCTCTCCGACACTTCACAACAACCTTCCCCTGTACGTAGAAGGGCCTGTAGGAAGTTACCAAACAAACGGGGGCCAATAGGAAAACTAAAAGAGTGGATATACCGCCTAAAAATCTAGTGGGGGAAAATGATGACTTAGAAAAGGATGGGATGACTACATTGAACCCTGAACAATTTGACTTGTTGGTTAGCATTATTGAAGCTAAATTTGAAATGATTATCAAACCCCTAGTAGCCAGGGAATAATGTAAGTAAGGAAGTAGTAATTCCACCTGAGGGGGGACTAGGTTTAACCAAACAGTTATACCAGATCAACCACCCACAGTGAGCCAGGGAAACCAAGTGAGCCAGGGAAACCTAGTATCCGCAGCAGTTGAGAACAAAGTGGGGTGGACGGAAGTGAGGAGGAGACGCTTTATTAATCTCCCCCCCAGACTGCGCCCCCTATGTGGTTGTTCTAACTAATTGACACCCACTCAACCCAGTTTCAGCAAGAATCTCATGACTCTCTGAAAAATAAATCAGTTTCCTGGTTGCACAAACATTGTGGGTTCCCAATTGCTTACTCCAATGATATATTAACTGCCAGAAGGGTTAACTGGATTGGTAACTCTAGAAAGAACAGTATGGGGGACTGTGTCATTATCAATTTTAAGCACCCCCAACACGTTGCTACAGTTTTGCTTAGAGCAGCTTCCCTACAGTTTACTGACAACAGTGTGTTTGCACGCCCGCTTGGCTTTTTTTATAGCCACCTCAGTAATGCACCACCTAAAGATATTGACCAGCCGTAGCCATTCCCACCTTTTTCTAGGCCAGGTTTAACCATTCCACTACAAAATCGTTTTCATGCCTTAAATAGCTTGGATTCTAATGATTGACTTATCTTGGATAGTCCATCCGCCCTGTGTGAGGATATTAATACCCCGGTAATTGGAATAATCGAAAGTTCTTCAGTCTTTATGGTAACTAGGCTGGAGAATTCCAACCAGATACATTATTGTGAGGGCCCGCCTATTGGAAATCTAGGGGAAATAGTTAGACCCAATGTAACCTTGCCATCGGATAGGGCTAGTACAGGGGGTAATGGGATAATTATTACTAGTTGGAACGTTGCAGGACTGAAATCTAAGGGGAATGCCCTGGGCTGGTCGAATTTTATTATTTATTAATAGCTATGACATCCACTATTTCCAGGAAACATGGTGTAGGGAAGAAGTTAATTATGGGGGGTTTGTCTCTTATAATTTGCCGGCGCAGGGTACTGGGCCAGGAAGAGCCAAATGTGGTCTCCTGATTTTAGTATCTATCCACCGCCCGATTATAGTAAAGGAGTATATAACTGTAGGAGCACATGCCCAGATTCTCTGGTTACTAGAGGGGCGAGACCATAATATTCTTCTGGTAAATTATTACAATAATATTTTCGATAGCTCCAGGGCAGTAGTTGTTGATGACCTGGCTAGCACTGTCGAAAATCTAACCCCAGATGTAAATGTTTCATTTGATTTTATCTCGGTTGGTAACTTTAATACCCCATTATGTAAACTGCCAACGAGGAAAGTTTGTGGGTTTAATAATGATACCGGTTTGGATGATCTACATTTCGGACATAACCGATATGGAGAGGCTCTAAATAATTTCTTGGGATGTTATGATCTGGAAATTTTGGGGTTTCCAAAAGATGAAAATGGTCAAATTATCCCTACTTTTAAGAACCGGTACACCAGCTCAGTTATTGATCATGTGATTGTTTCTTCTGATATTACATCCTGTTGTGCTCCCCCTAGGATTGAATCATCTACCCTAAGTGACCACAATTGTATTATCTTGGAAACTACTTTTTGGGGTGAACGTTTTGTTACCGTGGGTACTACAGTTTCTAATCTGGAACCCCATAGACCAAACGGAGTCCATTTAAGATGGGTAGGGGAAAAAGCTACTGAATTAATTGGCTCTATTAGTGTAAACAACAAGGACCCCCTGTTAAGAAACTGAATTTGTGGTACAGGGAAATAGACAATGTGAGAAAAGTAATTAAATGCAAAAAGGGAGAAAAAGTATGAAAAGCACACCATCAATTAAAAAACACAAGATTGCATTTATTTTTATATACACATTTTCATATTAAAAACATTTAATAAACAAGCATAATAATCTAACAATTACATAAACAACTCATTAATACATTAATCATGTTTATAACACAATTACACAAAGAAGGTTATAAAACAGTGGCAAACAATGTTAATCGACGCGCGTTTCGGCGTTTTTGGAAACGCCTTCTTCAGTAGCCACAATAAAATCTGAAAAACATATATAAAGCAAATTTAAAACAAGGAATTGCAATCTCAAATTCCAATTTTAACTGTAAAAAGTGCATGTGCAAAATGTATATATAACTGTGCTTACATACCAAGGACTCCCTACTTGTGTAGCTTAAAGATATAGCTACATAAGGTACAAACTAATAATTTTATATTTGAGCAGTAGTATATGAGCGAGGGGGAATCGGGGGGGGGGCCTTTTATATTAGGGAGGCATGAAAGGGAGGGATACCCTGAAAATTAGTCAAATACACAAATGAGTCAAATACACAATGGTCAACAATGGAACGATGAACTCACGTGCTACAAAGCTCTGACATTGAATAACTTTATAAATTCTTTGAACTGTGCAACTTCCTAGGGCTACATAGGGAAGGATACATTTATATATGTATATATATATAGGAGGAAGCCTCTTCATCTAACATTATGTATGACTTCAAATGAGGGCCCCAAGTACCTATATGTCTTATAGCTATTTGAGACAGGCAACCTACAACTGTCAAGATAATTGCCATTGCCAATTGCACCTAAATATAAGCCGTTTGCATATCTTAATTCTAGAATAGGCACATTGGAAAATATGTTAAGGTATTCGCCCTAGGAGCACTGGAAAAAGTTAATTGCCAATTGCACCTAACCACAAGACACTGTGAGTTATTCGATGGGTAAATCTTTAAATAAAAATATATATGAATAGCAGCGAAAGATGGAAAGTTTAAAGGCATGAAAACTGAATATCGCTGGTTGAACCTTACCATAGAGAGCACAAAGTGCGTGTTCAGTACTTATTCTTTAACCGAGCACCAGAACGGGACAGTTCACGATCCCCTGGTGTTTCTAAGGTCTGGGTGAAAATTTGACTCCACGGAGGGACTTGATATCTAAAATGGCAAAGTGTAGCTAATGCAGTTACAAAACAATTCTTTGACGCTCTATATTTTATGCACGTGGATTAACCCTAAATACGGTGAGGACGTGTATCTTACCATCAAAATGGAAATGAGCACGTGTGTAGCAGATAACCGTTGGCGTCAACACATGCGCTGGTGGAGTGCGATACTTTGATGGGTAAACCACGCCCTTCTTTAAGTTTCTGAACCGGATAAGGTTGTAGCTAAATATCGGGCTACGTTTCTGGAATGGGAAAACAAAGTGGCTACTAATACGATAGAAATCGAGTATACTTTGTATCACCAATACATTAGTAGCTTTGGTATGTGTTGTAGAAGTGTTTCTTACCGTAAATATGAAGGCAAGAGCGTACTCAACAGTCTATGGGAGCCACATGAATGATATCAGGTGGAAGTTTCCAGCCATTGGGGAAGTAAAATAATTCGAAATGCCCTTCCTTGACTAAGTGGACCGTTTACACAAAAGGCCGTCCGTCCGACTTTGATACTAAAAAAGAATTATGACAGGCCTATAGTTACAATTTAATGGACAGATAATATATATTACGTGTGCAGTCCTAAGCTAAAGTTCCACTCGTGGGCAGCTATCTTACCGAAGATAAGGAGTCACGGACGGTTGCATCAACCTGCGGGAACCACGCTCGAGATATCTGCTGGCGTCCCGCAGCCGTTGGAAATGGTGAATAACCCGACAAACTGCTAAGCCCCTCCTTAAGTATGTGTAACTCATTTGCCTATAGTGACGCACCGGCCTATCAGTTCCTCCTTATTAGACTTATTAGCATGTTTCCACGTTAAAATTCTCCCAGTAATGATCGGTGTTGATCATTACTGGGAGAATACTCCTCCCATTAAGACATTTTTAGATTACATATTGATAGTAGATCGGGTGTCTTGCACCAGCCACCGAATTTTAACGTGGAAACATGCTAATAAGCCCCCTCCTCTGCCGCCCAGTACGCTCAGCTTAGTCTTTGTCACTTGTGAAGATTACCTTCACACTAAGATCTAATAAGTGGGCTTTTAGACATCCCCCCATTCGGATATAATAAACGAGACGTGTCACCTTTTTGAATCTTGTAACGCGTTGTTTATTTCGCTTTACCTAGCGGTTAATTTCAAGCTCCTTTCCCTTTAACAGGAGGAACTGATAGGCCGGTGCGTCACTGTAGGCAAATGAGTTACACATACTTAAGGAGGGGCTTAGCAGTTTGTCGGGTTATTCACCATTTCCAACGGCTGCGGGACGCCAGCAGATATCTCGAGCGTGGTTCCCGCAGGTTGATGCAACCGTCCGTGACTCCTTATCTTCGGTAAGATAGCTGCCCACGAGTGGAACTTTAGTTTAGGACTGTACACGTAATATATATTATCTGTCCATTAAATTGTAACTATAGGCCTGTCATAATTCTTTTTTAGTATCAAAGTCGGACGGACGGCCTTTCGTGTAAACAGTCCACTTAGTCAAGGAAGGGCATTTCGAATTATTTTACTTCCCCAACGGCTGGAAGCTTCTACCTGATATCATTCATGTGGCTCCCATAGACTGTTGAGTACGCTCTTGCCTTCATATTTACGGTAAGAAACACATCTACAACACATACCAAAGCTACTAATGTATTGGTGATACAAAGTATACTCGATTTCTATCGTATTAGTAGCCACTTTGTTTTCCCATTCCAGAAACGTAGCCCGATATTTAGCTACAACCTTATCCGGTTAAGAAACTTAAAGAAGGGCGTGGTTTACCCATCAAAGTATCCCACTCCTCCAGTGCATGTGTGACGCCAACGGTTATCTGCTACACACGTGCTCATTTCCATTTTGATGGTAAGATACACGTCCTCACAGTATTTAGGGTTAATCCACGTGCATAAAATATAGAGCGTCAAAGAATTGTTTTGTAACTGCATTAGCTACACTTTGCCATTTTAGATATCAAGTCCCTCCGTGGAGTCAAATTTTCACCCAGACCTTAGAAACACCAGGGGATTGCGAACTGTCCCGTTCTGGTGCTCGGTTAAAGAATAAGAACTGAACACGCACTTTGTGCTCTCTATGGTAAGGTTCAACCAGCGATATTCAGTTTTCATGCCTTTAAACTTTCCATCTTTCGCTGCTATTCATATATATTTTTATTTAAAGATTTACCCATCGAATAACTCACAGTGTCTTGTGGTTAGGTGCAATTGGCAATGAACTTTTTCCAGTGCTCCTAAGGCGAATACCTTAACATATTTTCCAATGTGCCTATTCTAGAATTAAGATATGCAAACGGCTTATATTTAGGTGCAATTGGCAATGGCAATTATCTTGACAATTGTAGGTTGCCTGTCTCAAATAGCTATAAGACATATAGGTACTTGGGGCCCTCATTTGAAGTCATACATAATGTTAGATGAAGAGGCTTCCTCCTATATATATATACATATATAAATGTATCCTTCCCTATGTAGCCCTAGGAAGTTGCACAGTTCAAAGAATTTATAAAGTTATTCAATGTCAGAGCTTTGTAGCACGTGAGTTCATCGTTCCATTGTTGACCATTGTGTATTTGACTCATTTGTGTATTTGACTAATTTTCAGGGTATCCCTCCCTTTCATGCCTCCCTAATATAAAAGCCCCCCCCCCGATTCCCCCTCGCTCATATACTACTGCTCAAATATAAAATTATTAGTTTGTACCTTATGTAGCTATATCTTTAAGCTACACAAGTAGGGAGTCCTGGTATGTAAGCACAGTTATATATACATTTTGCACATGCACTTTTTACAGTTAAAATTGGAATTTGAGATTGCAATTCCTTGTTTTAAAATTGCTTTATATATGTTTTTCAGATTTTATTGTGGCTCCTGAAGAAGGCGTTTCCAAAAACGCCGAAACGCGCGTCGATTAACATTGTTTGCCACTGTTTTATAAACTTCTTTGTGTAATTGTGTTATAAACATATGATTAATGTATTAATGAGTTGTTTATGTAATTGTTAGAATATTATACTTGTTTATTAAATGTTTTTAATATGAAAATGTGTATATAAAAATAAATGCAATCTTGTGTTTTTTAATTGATGGTGTGCTTTTCATACTTTTTCTCCCTTTTTGCATTTAATTACTTTTCTCACATTGTTAATTGGCTCTATTGTCAGGGATTGTATGGGAGATATCACTCTCATACTTGACAACAGTGCCGACCATAAACAGGTTTTATCTGCTTTTAATGATAATAATAAATCTATTGATGCCAGGTTCACTAAACCTAAAGGAGGTCAGCGTAAAAATGAACCAGCCTGGTTTGACCACTCATGTATTAGGCTTTTAACTGAATTAAAACATGCCCTTGCCAAAAAACCCAGGGACACTGACTCTGTAATAAAATCAAGACGAGAATATAAGTGTGCCTTAAAACAGAGGAAGAGTGAGCTACAGCAGTTGGCGTGGGATTCTCTCAACCAGGCGGCCGAATGCTCCAATAGTACTCTGTTTTGGGCTGCTGTGAACTCTCCTTTTCTTAAGGATGAAAATCTGCCAGAGCTAACTTCTAATGTCCTGAGCGATGGTTGGATAGCCCATATTGCAAATATTTTTGATTCCAACAGCTGTTTGGATACCGACCAAAGAAGGTGGGAAGTTTTACCCCTGGATATCACAGTTAGTGAGGTGGAACTTGGCATACGGGCAAGTAAGGGGGGCAAAGCCCAGGGACCCGATGGAGTGCCCATCGACGTCTATAAAGTAGTGCCAGAAATGTGGAGCCCTCTTTTGGCTATTGTTTTTAATGCTGCAATATGTACCAAGGCCCCTGAAACATGGGGGGAATCAATTATTATCCCGATACATAAAAAGGGCAGTAGGTCTGAGGTGAAAAATTACCGTCCGATCTCTCTTCTTGACTCCTCAGTCAAGATTATGAGTAGAGTTATGTTAGCGAGGTTAGAGGAATGGGCCGAGCAAGAGGGTATTCTTGCCGATAGTCAGTATGGATTTAGAAAGGGCCGGGGTAAACTCGATCAGTGTTTAAACCTTGATTTATTGATCGGGAAATACACTGAAGCAAAATCTGGCTCAATTTACCTCTGCTTCGCAGACCTAAGTAGTGCTTTTGACATGTTTGACCACTCTATTCAATGGCCAACCCTGTTACAGTTAGGAGCACCAGAGGGCATAATCTACTTTCTGGCTAGGCTGTATAGGAAATTAAAAACTTGTGTGCGTTTTGGCACCAATGGTGAATGCACCCCATAATTTGGAGTTAAAAGAGGGATTAGACAGGGCTGTGTACTGGCCCCCCCTCCTTTTTATTTTATTTATTAACAGAATCGATGAAATTTTAAAAAGTGCTAAAGCGGATGCCCCCCAGATAAATGGAGCTCCTGTGCCGTTGTTATTATACGCCGATGACGCTGTCCTGATCTCTAGAACACCGTTAGGATTACAGCACCTGATTAATAGATTTTCTACCTTTATCAGCGATAGAAATTTAATTATTAACAAGGGGAAAACGTTTACCATGACCTGCGGGGCTGAGAGAGCGCAAATTAAGTAAAATGTATAAGTACACCATATGTACAACCCAGTTGCACAAATTCAGTTAAAGTGTCTAAAGTGTTGAAAATATATATCCGCATATACTCATGAGTGTTTAGTTTAGAAAACATATATAGAGTGTGGAACTAATGTAGAAATGTGTGGAAATGTTTAGAAATGTTAGAAGTGTTAATCAGATTCCATGTTGTGTAGCTGCTACTGAAGAAAATGTAATGCTGCAAAACGTAGAAATGTGCAGGCCTCATGGCAATGTATTAAGAACGAAAACGTGCATTTACATCTTTCACATGACATGGATTTACTATTATTCAGTAATTTCTGCTCACATGTTAAGAATCATGTTTAATAGAAGTGTTTCATATAATCAGAGTGTATTAACAAGAATTGTTTTCGTTTTAGAAATAAAGGTTCATAGAGTGCAGGCCGCTTGCAAGATAATTTAGTAGGCCTGGAAAGATAAAGTGGCTTCTTTGATCTGCACGTGTTAGTTAAAGTCGAGTCTCGTTAAGAATAAATTGCCAATTCTGTTCGAAGTTTTATGGCCTGAACTGATAAGTGAAGCCTGGAATTTGGGGCCCAAGTTGTGGGTGTCTGTCTGCAGGTGTGAGGGGGTTCCAATCAAGAGCGTGATGAATAGAGCTCTGTCCGGGGAGACAGGCACAGGCCTGGAGGAGGGTTCAGGAATGTTCTGGGGGGTACCAGCGAGCCGGAGAAGAAGCCTGGGAAGCAAGGTCAACGCTAACGAAGAGGCCCAGAGGAGTAGCCGCATGGAAGAAACCAGAATCGAAACCACGTGAGATGTGTACGTGAGGGGCGTCTCTGAGGGGCGTTTCAACTGTTAATGTGATTTTGTATTAGGGACAGCACCCTGGGGTGGAGTTAGAGCAGATGGCCTGAGGACCCTTAGAGAGCGGATGGGTAGGCAGAGAGGGCATGACTGCAATGCATAGGGTTTCACCTAAAGACTAAGGGAAAGTGAGTGAACTTCTTTGGAAGTCACCACGGCTGACACCTTTTTAGGTTAAGATTCTGCTAAGTAGGGATGCCACCTAGTCTAGTGCAGGGACAGTCTAACCTGATCTTTTCTTTTCTGTAAATGACTTCTAAGTTACATCTTGTGTCTATATTGGCAAACCTGCTAATCCTTGAACTGGCTTTAGTGGTATTTTTCTGTCGTTTAAGATCATTCAGAGGATTCATGTTTCTGTTGATGCCAGTGTACCTTTTGAACCTAATTTTGAGATGCTTGTATCTTCAGTTAACTTTGGCTTTACAATAAAACTTTAAAACTGATTCGTGGTAAGTGGTTCTTCAGAGTCGTGCCAATTATTGGTTTGATTAACCTGGTAGTAGATTACTTTTTACTCAATGACAGGCAACAAAGATTCAGTCGACCTGATTGGGGATTTAGATCTAGAGTGATCAAATAGGAGATCAAAAATCCCGCCTTCCCAGTTGGTAGCTATAGAGGATGGTTGCCTTCTTGAGGAAGGTGATCTAGACTAGGTTAAGATTACCCTGAGGCCCCTAGAGATCGAGAGATGACCAGCAGAAGAATCGCCTGCCGAAGAAGGTGCTGACGGTGCGAGAGAGAAAAAGCAGCAGAGACGGTCGAGAGTGAGTATAAAGGGTCATGCGTTGTTAGATTGCGGTGTTTTGTGTTGTACTTGTGTCGTAATGTCATGCGGAGTTGAATGCCTGTAGTGTGATTGTGAGACGGTTGTGAGCGTGCGCAACCTGGTGAAAATCTTAAGTTCAGAGAAGAGCTTAAGTGGTTCGGGTGTATCGGACATCCAGAGTAATTGTCAACCATTGTGAAGGGGGTCATGAGGTACCATTGATCGCCCGCAGGACCGTGATAGGGGGAACGTAAGAGTGAGTGTATGAGTAACGGACGCTGGACGGACGTTTACTGTGTGTAAGTAACCTATCAGTTAAGGCGATCGTCTGAACGTTTACGGAAGACGTTTCGTCAGTTGAGGTGACAATTACAGTTAGACTGTGGGCGTACAGTCAAGAAAAGTGATCGCTTGGTCGGAAGTAATCATTTTTCAGAGTATGAATGGGACGCATGCATGACCGGGATACGAGCTGAGAAAGGAGGGGAACTGCTGCGAAGGGGAGACGAGTGACATCAGAGAGAGTCGCGCTGTGATAGGCCGGTTGGTGTAAGACCGCGCTGGGATAGGCCGGTTGTCAAGAGCCGCGCTGTGATAGGTTAGCTAGCAAGAACCGCGCTAGGATTGGTGGATTGTCATCAGGAAGTAAATAAACGTAACGAAGTAGAAAATTGTGAATTTGATCATGAAATGCTTTAGGCGCTTGAGAACGATCTTTAAGAGAGAAAATAGAGAATCGGTGGACGGGGAAGAGGCCCCGCCGGAGGGTACACCAGCCCATTACATGGCTACGAATGTTGGGTTGCATACTATACTGTGGATCTCTGAGTGGAGTAAGATGACAGAAGGGAATGAGGAATTGACGTTCCCGAAATACGGAACGTTTAGGTTAGAAGCATTGAACCAGTTGAAAGCAGTAATGCTCGCGACGAGACCCCTACCCAGACCAACACAGTTTGAAACCCTCAATGCGTGGTTTAGGGCGGCGTACGACCGGAGCTTGAACAAGCGTCAAGAAAGAGTGAAACGATCGGTAAGAGCAGTGCAGGATGCCAAATGGGATGAGGAAGCTAAAAAGTGGAGAGTGCAGAGAATCAAAGTAGACAAACTGTACCCAGTGATAGAAGTCACAGGAGAAAAGAAACCACTAGTGGAGGATGATGAGAGCGAGACAGAAGACAGCCTGATAAATAGGTTTTTGATGGACAGACCACCTCCGTACAATAGAGAGATGGAAGGTCCCGAGCTCCAAAGGGGGGACGGGGCTGGTACAGGGGAAAATAGACCACCTCCTATAGCAGATAGAGGATACGCCAAAGGTGAGGAAATATCTCAGTCTAGTCCAGTACAGAGGGTAGTCGGAAGGTTTGTGGTACAAAAGGTGCCAGAAATGGAGCATACTAAGTCCTACCAATTGCCAGACGCTCTCCAAGTACCTGTTACTATAGGTCCTATAGTGTCGATTTATGACCCAGAGAAAGCACGGGAAGAGGAACAGGCATGGTTGGACAGGGAGAGAGCAGAAATGGAGAATAGGAACAACATGATTAACTCTCAAAGGCAGTTGTCAGGCCCAAGAGATTGGAGCACTCCGTTAAATCAAGCAGGGGATCCCATAATAGATCAAGGGGGTCAGAGAGGACCGATGGATCTAAGGCGACCACGACCGAAGTCCTTTAAGGAATTGAGGGCTGACCTGAGAAAGTGGGATACCAGCACGGGAACCCAGGGTAACAGGTCAGGAGTGGAAGCTGAATGGGGAAATCGAGGTGATGGAACATTGTCTCACTATGGGGCTAGCGAAAGCAGCCAGGAGTGCGACGGCAAAAGTCAGGAGAATAGAGGGGTCACATGTCATTCCCTTAATGGAAATGGTCGGGAGCAAGAGCATAGGAGTGCAGAGTGTGGAAGGGTGTCTCGTCTCATTCACAGTGAGGGAGACCGAAGGACACAAGAGTACCGGGATAGCTTTAAGTGCACTCACCATGCACCTGACGATAATAGACAACATTGGGATCGCGGGAACATGGGGAGTTGTGAAGGGTCTTACCATGTGTTGAGCGATACTAGGCAGCAAGGGAATTGTGAAAACAGGGAGGACAATGGAAGGTCCTATCATGCATTCAGGGAGATTGAGCAGAACAGACAAAGTGGGACCGTGGGAAACCGAGCAGTGTTTCACCACACGCCAAGGGAAGATGGAAGAGCATGGGACCTAGAAAGGTGGGAACATGGGAGGACTCCCCATAATTCACCTGAGCCTAGGCGTAGGACTCGGAGCTGGGATGGGAGAGATGTCGATGGACACCCTAAGAAAGACATACTGAGAACCGAGATAAAAGCAAGAAGGCTCGATGTAACCAGTTTAAAATCGGATTTAGATGAAATAATTGATGGAACGTTGCCCTTGGAGAGGATTGACATGTACGAACAAGATGAGGTACTGTTTATAGCAAAGGATATTACTCGGAAAGCGAGAGCAGTACATGAGAAACTATCTGAATTAGCAGACAAGTACATGGTAGACTTGTCGAGAACAAAGGCATTACAGGGTAACCATAGGTTGCATTATTCAGATCAGGACCTCGAAGAAAGGAGAACAATCGGATTAAAAACACACATCAGAGAACTGATTACAGGGATAAGGACATGGAGGGATCTGGATAAGTGGGAAGAAAGGTGGTCCAAGAAAGGAACCGTTAGACAGAGCACAATTGGGATGTCCCCAGAGGGAGGGCTTCAGAGAATGGAAGCTTTCCCTTTGCGAGAAATAGCGAATGGGAGCTATGTGCATGTGCCATGGAGTAGGGGAGATTTAGCTGCATTTACAAATTCCTTTCCTAAGCTGAGAGAGAATCCTGTGGAGTGGTATAAGCAGGTAGAGAGGTTCGTAAAAATATCTAAGGTACTGTGGGTCGACCTGAACACCCTGTTTGACATCGTAGTACCAGGAGACCTGTGGACAGCATGTAAGGTTAGTGTTGAATGGCCCACATCTGAACCGGAGAGGGACGCTCAGACTAATGGACCGTCAGAAAAAGTCATGGAAAAATATGAAAGAGTAATGACTTGGCTGAAAGATAAGGTGCCACTGCAGGACATAGATTGGGTAAAAATAAATCGAACCAGGCAAGAGCCCAAGGAGACAGTCCATGAGTATTATGAGAGATTATTGAAGGCGTTCAAACAATACAGTGGACTAGATGTAATGGATCCTAAAGACATAGGACAGTTCGTATCGAAATTTGTCTTGGGATTGAGACCTGATATTTGCTTGATGATTCAGCAACATTTGATTTGTTGGCAAAACAAACCATTAGATGAAATTTTGAGATATGCAAGGTATTGCAGTGATGAGATAGATTCTAAAGCCAAGAAACTTAAGGAGAAGCTGATGATGGGCAGATGCAGTCGGCTGGAAAGGGTGGACAGCAGCAACAGGGAACAGGGACCATGGGTAGGAGACAAAATAACCAGAATAGGGACAGTGAGGAAAATTCCAATTCGAGACCTAGGTTAGACATTGCGACATTGAAAAAGACGACCAGGTGTCACCAGTGTAACCAGGTGGGACATTGGAAACGCGAGTGTTCCTATAATCCTGAAAATGGAGAATTAGAATTAGAGGAGGAAGAGGTTCAAAGCACTCCGGGAAAGGGGACAACGGTATACAAAGGAAAGGAGGTCAAAGGGGGGACCCCGGCTCCTCGAGCTCAGTTCCCCCAACCACCTAGAATTTCAGCAGGGGGAAAGACCTATAGACAAATGCCTCTTTTTGTAGGAGGAGAAGAGTGTTACTATGTTGATCCTCTAACTGGACAGCGGGTGGATAGAGAGGAGGACTGTACCCTCGGGCAGTTCTAGAGGTGGACCAAAGGGGACCGTACGTGGAGGCTGAGGTGGCAGGGTGTCCTACGACCTTCTTGGTGGACACAGGGGCCACTCGATCCACCCTGAGATCAGCAGTGGTTCCAGGTCTGCCAATGTCAGGGGAAACAATACAAGTGGTAGGAGTTGCAAACAGGAGAATGACTAACCCTCTGACAGAACCAGTACTAGTGAAAATAGGGAAATACAGCGATGAGCATCAGTTTGTGGTCTGTGACTCTAGCCCTGTGTGTCTGTTGGGAAGAGACTTATTGTGCAAACTAAATTGTACGATATACTGCACACCTCAGGGAGTGGAGGTACTGACTAACAATGATGATGCTGACTTCAAAGTTGCCAATTCAAAGGTGTGCGTGGAGCTGTATCCCACCTTGACGGTGGAGGAGCTTCCATGGGACTTAAGAGGTGCAGTGTCATCAGAAGTGTGGGATTTCACTGGGGAAGAGATAGGACTGATCAAAGGGGTAGAACCAGTGAAAATCATGGTAAAACCAAATTTTGAGTATCCGAGAACACCCCAATACAAGTTGACCCCAGAGACGATAGCAGGAATAAAGCCCGTGATTGACTCTATGATAAAGCAGGGAATACTGAAAGAAATCGTGGGTAGTCCATGTAACTCCCCGATTATGGGTTTACAGAAACCTAGTGGGAAATTCAGAATAGTGCAGGACCTTCGAAAGATTAATAACATAGTTGTTTCATGTTGTCCAGTGGTACCGAATCCATCAGTGATATTGTTTCAGATACCATTCCAAGCTGAGTGGTTCACAGTGATAGACCTTTGCCAGGCCTTCTTTTCAATCCCATTAGATGAGGAGAGCCAATTTCTTTTCGCTTTTAAGCTGGAAAATCGCGTATTAACATGGTGTCGTATCCCACAGGGGTATACAGAAAGCCCATCGATTTTTAACCAGCTGCTGAAGAAAAATCTTGAAAGTCTAGTACTGCCACAGAACTCGGTTCTAGTCCAGTACATAGACGACCTACTTGTTGCGTCAGAAACAGAGGAAGCTTGCAAGGTAGACACCATTGCCTTGTTAAATCATCTAGCTGAAAACGGACACAAGGTGTCCCCGAGCAAGTTACAGTACTGTTTGACAGAAGTACAGTACATGGGTCACAGGATTGAAAAGGGGAAACGGAAAGTGTCACCAGACAGGATAGAGGCGATCATGAAAATGAACTCGCCAACGACACAAAGAGAAGTCAGGATGTTTCTAGGAATGGTCGGGTATTGCCGACAGTGGATAGCTAACTTTTCCCTGAAAGCAAAACCCTTACAAAAACTGACGCACAAGGAGGTGAGTGATCCGGTACCATGGGACAAGGACTGTTTGATGGCATTCTTGCAGCTGAGAGAGGACTTGTGTCGTGCTCCTGCTCTGGGAATGCCGGACTACGATAAACCATTCTTGCTTTACTGCTGTGAAAGAGAAGGTTGTGCTTTGTCAGTTTTGGTCCAAATCCATGGAAATGCCCGTAGACCAGTTGCCTATTTCTCGGCTACTCTAGATCCAGTAGCCGCAGCGTTGCCCGGATGTCTCAAATCCGTTGCTGCAACGGGTGTCAGCATTGAAAGGTGCGAGAATATTGTTATGGGACACCAGTTAGTGGTGTATGTACCTCATTCTGTGGAACTGTTAATGACCAGGACCAAGACACAGCATCTGACAAATAGCAGGCTCACGCGCTATGAGCAAGTCATTCTTGCTGCAGAGAACGTGACCCTTAAAAGATGATCTGTTTTGAATCCTGCCACTTTGATGCCACTTCCAAATGACATAGAAGATGATGAATGTGAAGATCACGATTGCCTTGATGTGACTGAACTATGCACCAAACCGAGACCAGATATCGTGGATGAGCCAGTGGCTGACCCCGATGAAATTTTCTTTGTTGATGGCTCATGTGTAAGGGACGATATTGGTCAATTGAGAGCAGCTTACGCTGTTTGCACCATTACTAGAGTTGTGGAAGCCGCTTGCCTGGAAGGAGTACACTCTGCTCAGGTAGCCGAAATCATTGCATTGACACGTGCCTGTTTAGCAGGCAGCAAAATTCGAGTCACCATTTACACCGATAGCCAATATGGTTTCGGGGTAGTTCATGACTACGGGTAATTGTGGTCTCAGAGAGGTTACATGACCTCTTCAGGTTCACCTATCCGAAATGGGGAATTTGTACGCCTATTGTTGGAAGCATTACAAGGTCCGGCAGCACTTGCCGTTGTCAAATGTACAGCTCATACAAAAAATACAGATTTTGTATCACAGGGAAACCGGTATGCCGACGAAGTTGCGCGTTATTGTGCAGAGCAAGGATACTCTTTCACAGAAGTGGAAGTGGGAGGGATACAGGAAAAGACAGAATTATCCATGTTGTTAGAAACTGTAGACACTTGGGATGAATTAAAAGTCATACAAGAAAACGCAACAGACTTTGAGAAAAAGACATGGGAAACTGCAGGATGTGTGAAGAGTGAGATGAATTTTTGAGTTTCAGCAGAAGGAAGGGCAGTATTACCAAATGAATTAGTGAGTCCAATGGCAAGACGAATACACGGTCCAGTACATCTAGGCAGAGATGCTATGTTGCGGGTATTCAGGCAAATGTGGTACAACCCCAAATTTAGAGTAGCCGCAGAAGCAGTGTGCCAACGTTGTGTGACCTGCCAGCAACTGAATGTAGGAAAGAGAACACCAGTCACGTTGAGTCACATAGGGAGGTCTGGGGGTCCGTTCAATCGGATGCAACTAGACTTCATTGAAATGCCAAGATGCAACCGCCTTCGATACGTTCTGGTGGTTGTCTGCATATTTTCCAGATGGGTCGAGGCTTACCCTACACGCAGGTGTGACACACTCACAGTAGCAAAGTTATTGCTTAGGGAGTTAATACCGCGCTTCGGGGTGCCGGCCTCTTTGGAATCAGATAGGGGAACGCATTTCAACAGCGAAATTGTGAAGATGCTCTGCTCAGCCCTGAGTATAGTCCAGAAATTGCATTGTAGCTATCGACCAGAAGCTTCGGGAATTGTGGAGCAGATCAACGGCACAATAAAGTCCCGAATTGCCAAAGTTTGTTCATCAACATCCTTAAGTTGGCCTGATGCCCTGCCACTGGTCCTTATGAGCATACGTAGCACACCAGATAGAAGGACAGGTCTCTCTCCACATGAAGTGTTAATGGGGAGGGCCATGAGACTGCCGTCAGTGCCAACTGCAGCGTTGTTGAATATCACAGATGATCTGATCCTGGACTATTGTAAGGGACTCTCTGACGCCATTCATTCTGTGTCTCTTCAGGTGCAGGCCGCTGAGATCCCATCATCCCAAGACCAGTGCCATGACCTGTGCCCTGGGGATTGGGTCGTGGCGAAGAAGCACGTCAGGAAGAATTGTCTAGACGTGCGGTGGCGAGGGCCCTACCAGATCATCCTAACATCGAATACTGCTGTTAAGGTCGGAGGGCTGCCCAACTGGATCCACGCCTCCCATACTGGAAGAAACAGCTCCTCTCTCTGATGAAAATCCAGCTGTGGACGAAGAATCCATAGAGGGGACCAGCCAAGCTGTGGGGGTGTCGGAGGAAGCTGGGAGCGTGTCAGACCAAGTGGAAGAAGGGCAAGACGACAGTGAAACCGACGTCACCACAGAAGAAGAAAATAGCTGTGAATACGAAACAGACACTGATCAAGCTGCAAGTGATCAAGAGTCAAGTGCAAGGACAAGGAGCAGGAGGACAAGGCGTGGAGAGGCTAGCTGGCCGGAAAGAAGAAGGAGGCCAAGCCTAAGATCAACTCCAGAGAGAACCCTTGCTCCCATATCCGAGGACTCAGACTTGGACGAAGGTGCACAGAGCTCAGAAGCGGAAGGTCCGAGGAGAACAAGGAGAGTGCGTGTACCCTGCAGAAGATACGCCACTCCTGAGTGGACCTACTTGGCGGCAGATGTCTTGGGGACAGAGATCCGGGAGAGTGAGGGCAGTGATAGTGGTCAGCACTGACCCCATCATCAAAGTGTAAGTGCAGTTGTTGGTGCCTGGAGTCGAAGCCGAAGGGTTACTAACACTCAATATCCCCAACCCTCCCTACTTAAGCAGGATAAAGGACATGGTCTTGAACAGAGTGGAATTTCCAACCTTTGGAACAACGGTAACAGAACACGAGGAGACCATTCTTCGCCTAGAAATATTGGAATACGCCATTAGAGCTGCTGGAACACGGATCATAGTAGACACTTAAAGACTTTGTAAATACACAAGATTGAGAAGATAACCTAGCGCCTAGTGGAAGAAGAGAAAACTTAGGGACCTTTCCATTTAGTTGACGGAGAAGGGCTAGGGTTGTCTGTTGTTACAGTTCAAAAGACTGATTGCAAAAAGAGATTGCCAGCTTCCTACTGTGTGGTTCAAAAGACTGAATGAACAAAAAGAGACTGTAGAGGGAAATAAAGAGAAAGAACTTTGCTTTGAAAAGGAAATATAAGGAACAACACTGTCTGAGAAACATGGAGGCCGGTAACTCGAACCGCAAAGCGAAATGTATAATAGGTACACTTTTAGCAGGAGTTATTTTTCTTATAGTTTTAGTAGTCACTGTATCATATATAGTAGGACATGAAAACGAAACGAAAGCTACAGAAGCAAAGGTTGAGTAGACATCAAAACCTACTATTGCTAGTAAAAAGGAGGACAATGCAATTCAGGAGAAAGCGTTGCTAGCAGCAGAAGCTCGTAGATTACATGTAGATGAGTCACAGGGCAACTTCAAATCAAATGCTTATGCCAAACTACTATATGAGTACATTGATGTCATGGAGGCTAAGGATTGCTACGTCTGCATGAAATTGCCTGCTTCTGTAGATGAAGGCATTAGATATCATCATCTTCCATTGACTTATGGCATTACATGTAGTTTATTGCTTAGCATATTTTATGGACGAGATAGTTTTGAATATTATTTCTCAAATTACGATTCAGTGTTACCAGAAGTCCCGAACTACAATGTATGTATTTATTGCTTATTAAGCGCAACTGTCACCCCCAAGGGTATCCTGGCGCTGAGACCGAACCATGCATCTATTAAAACAGCTACATTACTCTGGGAAACAGATAGGTTTTGAGGCTCTTTTTAAAGGTAAGCAGATCAGGGCAACTCCTTAATGCCAGGGGGAGGGTGTTCCACATCGTGGCAGCCGCAAAACTGAAAGCGCGACCACCCATTCTCGTTCTGTTAATTTTAGGGACTTTTACCAAGAACGCCGAGGATGATCTTAAAGGTCTGGCTGCCTGATACCAGAGGAAGAGGGTCTGAAGAGGTATTGGTCCCAGTCCATGCAGGGCCCTATAGACAAGGCAGAGAGCCTTAAACGCAATTCTCTGCTGGACTGGAAGCCAATGTAGATCGGCTAAGGCTACCGATGAAGAGGCGGACCGTGGTCGAGACAAGGCCAATTTAGCGGCCATATTCTGTATCCTTTGGAGCTTTAGGATCAGAGTCTTCGGGGCAGCCAAAAGTAGTGCGTTACAGTAGTCAATCCTACTGAGAATGGAACTACGCACTACCTCAGCTCTGGAGCCCTGTGGAAGAAGTGGCAAGATTTTCCGTAAGGCACGGAGCAGACCCATGCATGTTGCTGCCGTTTTATTTACGGAGGCATCAAGCTGCAAGTTGGGTTCGAATAGAACTCCCAGGTTGCGAGCTGACTCTGACGCCTCCACCGATCCCGGAATGGACATAGGCCAGAAATCGGCCGGTAGTGTACGGGGAGTTCGGTCCAAAGAGCAGTGAAGTACCTCCGTTTTCGATCCGTTGAATTGTAACAGATGAATAAATGGGACTATTACAAGAGTGAAGATAGATTGGCGAAATTCTTTATTCCTTGGAATACTCTAGATACTTCACATGCACGTAGAAATAATCTGACTTGCAAAGTGCCAGAAATTGAGAAGAAGTTTATAAGGCAAGTGGATGACCGTTACCGGAGGCAAAAGATTCTGAAAATGTCAGGACAATGGAAAACAGATTGGACCGAGGAGGAGAAGGCACACAAAAGGAAGGGTAGTAATGGTCCAATAGCTTTAGATCGAACACAGAAAGGGAAGCTATGTATTCACAGGAGTCAAACTTACTATGAAAATGTGTTTGTAGGTGAAGTTAGTTGTGAACATGCCTTCCGATTAGAATACTACACGAAGGATTTCTTAAAGGGAATGCAAGTGATTCCTAATGTATATTTTGTATGTGGAAGAAACGCCTACGTGAAGCTGCCCGACAATTGGTATGGCTCATGTTATTTGGCGATTGTCTTCCCCAAAATATATCATGCAAAAGATTTAGAGATCATAGAGGGAAAAACTCCAACTAGGGGAAGAAGAGATGTAGGTGATGCTGAGGTAGTTGGAGATGTATTCGGCGCTATGTTCCCTCTTCTAGGATTGATACTTAATGATGTCAAGATTAGGAGATTAGCAACAGTTGTAGATAGGTTGTCTGCCAGTACTGCAAGATCACTGATGCTGGTGGAAGGAGAGATGCAATCGATAAGAGCAATGGTTCTTCAGAACCGTCTTGCTTTAGACGTTCTGTTAGCCAAAGAGGGCGGAGTCTGTAAGGCTTTGAAGGTTCAAGAATGTTGCACTAACATTCCAGACAATTCAAAACTTCTGGAGAAAGGTATACAGAATATAACCGAAATCCATCAGGAAATTGAGGACCTAACACGAGTGAACGTGTGGGAAAAAGTGGGTCATGGAATGGGTAAAGTTGGAGGTTGGTTTGCCAACCTAGGGAAGAGTTTTGTCTGGTACATACTAAAGCCTATCCTCATAATAGTGATCTGCATAATCATACTGTGGGGGGTTAGTGAGGTTGTACAAATGGTATAGGTCAAATAGGTTGCAAAGATCCATGAGAGAGCAGGAACAGAGATTAGCTGCCATGCAAGATAACCAATACAGGAGTCTGAGAGCTCTAGAATCGATCAAGAGAGGGAGTCTTGCAACAAGTTCTGTCTAAAAATAATTTCAGATTGGTGTTGTGTTGGTGATGACCCCTAGAGGTCATCAAAGGGGGGAACTGAGAGAGCGCAAATTAAGTAAAATGTATAAGTACACCATATGTACAACCCAGTTGCACGAATTCAATTAAAGTATCCAAAGTGTTGAAAATATATATCCGCATATACTCATGAGTGTTTAGTCAATATAGAAAACATATATAGAGTGTGGAACTAATGTAGAAATGTGTGAAAATGTTTAGAAATTTTAGAAGTGTTAATCAGATTCCATGTTGTGTAGCTGCTACTGAAGAAAATGTAATGCTGCAAAACGTAGAAATGTGCAGGCCTCATGGCAATGTATTAAGAACAAAAACGTGCATTTACATCTTTCACATGACATGGATTTACTATTATTCAGTAATTTCTGCTCACATGTTAAGAATCATGTTTAATAGAAGTGTTTCATATAATCAGAGTGTATTAACAAGAATTGTTTTAGTTTTAGAAATAAAGGTTCATAGAGTGCAGGCCGCTTGCAAGATAATTTAGTAGGCCTGGAAAGATAAAGTGGCTTCTTTGATCTGCACGTGTTAGTTAAAGTCGAGTCTCGTTAAGAATAAATTGCCAATTCTGTTCGAAGTTTTATGGCTGAACTGATAAGTGAAGCCTGGAATTTGGGGCCCAAGTTGTGGGTGTCTGTCTGCAGGTGTGAGGGGGTTCCAATCAAGAGCGTGATGAATAGAGCTCTGTCTGGGGAGACAGGCACATGCTGGAGGAGGGTTCAGGAATGTTCTGGGGGGTACCAGCGAGCCGGAGAAGAAGCCTGGGAAGCAAGGTCAACGCTAACGAAGAGGCCCAGAGGAGTAGCCGCATGGAAGAAACCAGAATCGAAACCACGTGAGATGTGTACGTGAGGGGCGTCTCTGAGGGGCGTTTCAACTGTTAATGTGATTTTGTATTAGGGACAGCACCCTGGGGTGGAGTTAGAGCAGATGGCCTGAGGACCCTTAGAGAGCGGATGGGTAGGCAGAGAGGGCATGACTGCAATGCATAGGGTTTCACCTAAAGACTAAGGGAAAGTGAGTGAACTTCTTTGGAAGTCACCACGGCTGACACCTTTGTAGGTTAAGATTCTGCTAAGTAGGGATGCCACCTAGTCTAGTGCAGGGACAGTCTAACCTGATCTTTTCTTTTCTGTAAATGACTTCTAAGTTACATCTTGTGTCTATATTGGCAAACCTGCTAATCCTTGAATTGGCTTTAGTGGTATTTTTCTGTCGTTTAAGATCATTCAGAGAATTCATGTTTCTGTTGATGCCAGTGTACCTTTTGAACCTAATTTTGAGATGCTTGTATCTTCAGTTAACTTTGGCTTTACAATAAAACTTTAAAACTGATTCGTGGTAAGTGGTTCTTCAGAGTCGTGCCAATTATTGGTTTGATTAACCTGGCAGTAGATTACTTTTTACTCAATGACAGGCAACAAAGATTCAGTCGACCTGATTGGGGATTTAGATCTAGCGTGATCAAATAGGAGATCAAAAATCCCGCCTTCCCAGGGCTAAAAGTAAAGCTTCAAACTGTTTTATTATTGACTAGCAGCCCGCCCCGGCGTTGCCCGGGGCAGAAGGGGGCTGGGGGCAGCATTTTAGGCTTCTGTGCACTCCCGCCCGGGCCTCCGCCCGCCCTGACATTGCCCAGACCGCCTCCCGCCTTTGCCTTACCTGAGCCGCCGCTCCTCCCCGCGCTCCGGACTTCACCGCCACTCCTCTTTTAGGCTTCTGTGCACTCCCGCCAGGGCCCCCGCCCGCCCGACATTGCCCAGACCGCCTCCCGCCTGCCTCCCGCCTCGCCTTTGCCTTACCTGAGCCGCCGCTCCTCCCCGCGCTCCGGACTTCACCGCCACTCCTCGCCGCTCGTCACCGCTCCTTCATCGCCACTCCTCGCCGCTCGTCACCGCTCCTCCCCGCCTGTCGTCATCACGCACGTCTAGGTCGCGGTCAGCGCTACGGCCGGCGCTAGTTTTAGGGGACTACTTTGTTTTTAAATTTAAATTTTTTAATTTACATTTTATTTTAATTTTATGTCACCTATGTCCATCTACACACCCTGAGGATTCCAACAATGTATTGGGTGTGTGGATTGGCGCTGTGGTTCCAGAGTTTACCTTGCCAAAAGGTTTCTGTTCTCTCTTTATAATAGTAGTATAGATAAAGATAAAGTGCATCAGGTGGATACATTTTGTTATCTTGGTATAACCTTCTCCAAAGATAGATCATGGTCCAATGAATTTAAAAACATCCGTATTAAAATGGCAAAAAATGCCTACGGGGTTTTTAGATTTGCTAACAAGGTCGGGGACCGACGTACCAGAGACATGCTTAAGATCTAACAAGCCATGTGCGTCAGAATCGCACTCTATGGGGCTGGTGTCTGGGGACATAGACGTGACCATAAGTTGCAGCAGGAGAAAAATTCCTTTTTAAAAAAGCTCCTGTCATTGCCAACATCTGCTTCTACCGAGTTATTCAATCGGGAAATGGACACTCATTTTCTGATCGATCAACTATCCCTGAGGCCACTTATGACTTGGCGGTCAATCTGGCTCCAGGAGGAAAAATCTTTTACCAGATCGATCATAGAGGGCTGTCTCTTGTTGGATAAATATTCTAATATACCCTGGTTAAAATATGTCATCAGCTGTTTTTCTGAGATTTTTAATTTAAATGTCTTGGTTGATCCTGGCGCAGCGGCCTTAATTTCAAAATCTAAGCTGAAATCTAAATCTTTGGCCTTCTCTGTGAGGAAGCGAGCTGTTGCTAACGGATCTTTATCTACTGTCACAATTTACAATAGTTACACTATTGTTGAAGGTTTTCCCATCTACTTAATATGGGTGACAAGGCCATCACACAAGTTTGTGCTAAGCAGGCTGAGGTTTGGTGTAGCACATCACTTAGTAGCTCTGCCAACTCTTAAGAAATATCCGCAGGGGCCATGTATGTGTGATGGTGTATCCAAACAAAGCACTTTGCACTTTCTTTTGATCTGTAAACTGTTTATGAATTTCCGTACAACCTATTTAAAGCCTATGTTTCTTAAATATGGTGTACGCACAGTTATTCAGGCTATGAGTCTTATTTTTAACCTGCAACATGTCGATGTCTGTTTTTTAACTGCTACGTTTTTAATTCAATCTATTAGGGCCAGGAAAAGTATGTGTTTTTAAACCACTGTGTCTGTTATGTTTTGGTAGTCTCCCCATCCTGTAAACCACTGTAATTATTATACCATGTATTTGTTTTGTGCTTTTATGGTAATTGTTTATACACCGAATAAAGCTTCATGACTGGACTTGACTTGACTTGACAGCAGAGAATATTTTAAACATTTTGTGATAGTTGTCTTCCCTTTCTGCAGATTTTAAACAAGAACAGATAAATGCTTTAGCCCAATTAAATACCACAGGTCCTAATAAATATTACAGTGAAAGTTGAATGATTTACCAGGAACCCTGTGCAATATTCATTTTAAAGTCTCGAATACTACCCCTTCACATTAAAGTCTAGTATTTTCACTCTGCATCCAAAATGGCCCCAATCACCCCAACATTTCACGTGTGTGTAGAACAGCCATTATATGATTTGACACCAGTGGTTTGAAATTGTAGCTGCATCACAAATCTTCTTAGTGATGAAGGTACACAATAATATGTAACTACTAACAATGCAAAATCTAGACCACTAATTCAAGAGGAGGTTTTCATCTATCAAAGACAAAAATCATAGTGCTCCGAAACTACTCATCAACCTTCTACTCTCTTAACGAAAACCCCTGAGAAAAAACGAGAACTAATACCAGTGGGAGAATATGAAAGGAAAAATTTTGACATATGTGTCACTAATAAAAACGAAACCTCCAACGATGTTAGGGATGGAGACTTCACATTCTATTAAAAGTTTTAAAGAAAGTCTATCACATGAAAGCCAATTACTTTAATATATCCTTCAGCCACAATAGCACTGCAAGAGAATATGAAACCAGTGTACTCCAAAAACAGAGATACCAAACCCTGCTTTCTTGACGACCCATTCGGCAGAATGTTGAGCAACATCAAGGATTGGTAGACTCTATTAAGTTTGAATATATACGTCTTAGGCTCACAACATCAAACATTCAAAAATGTATCCTTACACAGTTGTTCATCATCTGCAACCAAGGTTTAGAAATTGTAGATAAGATGTTTAAGTGCTTCCGAAAAAATAACCAAACTAGAAAAGAATAGCTGGTGTAATATCTAAAACTATAAACTCTATTGCCCTCTAAAAAGAAAATTAGTTAATTTATTTATTTTCTTAAACTTTATTTTAATTCAAAGTACATTAACAATCAGGCAACATGGAACGGCATTTCAGGCACAGGCATGACTTAACAGACAAATCGAGGAGTCACTGCAACTGTGAGACGTACGAGCTGCGGGTCAGCCCAAAAAACAAAGTGCAGGGTTATACATATAGCAATCTGCACGGGTATAATTGAAAGAGGCATAGATATTTGTAACATAGTCGTTAGGGGTGACCATATATAGCGTGCTTTTATAGGACAGCAGCCAGCAACTATACTAAGGGAGCATTCTGTACATGACACAATGAATATAGTTGTTTACATCACATGATTTTACAATGCATCCGATTACAATGTGGCTGTTACAACGACCGCGTAGTTACATTGCAGTACCATTACAACGCAAGTCGTTACAACGACTTGCTGTAGGCGGTGCGCTGGATTTAGGAATAGTATAATTTACCATTCCAACTCCAGTGTGTGCAACAGTAGGGAAGGTGTTGAAATAGTAAATTATACGATTCCTTAGTTTAGAGCGCCCCCAAAAGCAAGTCGTTGTAACAACTTCTGTTGTAATAGTACTGTGATGTAACAACACAGTCGTTATAACGACCGTGTTGAAATCGCATGCGTTGTAACACATGCGATTTGCTAGCTGTTTCCCTACACAATCCTTCGCAGACTACAAGCACAGTCAGTCTTAGGCAGCATTCAGTCAAGTGTGGCCATAGCTCAGTACTCATACTTCAACATCACTCAACTCATCATGCATGCCCCCTGAATTCTAAATATGTATTAGGTGTTCCTGATATGGGCACCAGATATCTTTTGGGCGCCTGCGTTGTACCCCAACAGTGCCGTCAATGGTGTATGGGGTACCGCCATCCCCGTGATCCCTCCACAATCTGTAGTATTTCCAACCAACAACATTGCACACAGGGGCAGTGCCATGCCACATGTGCGACACCAGCCTCCTTAGTACCGCAGTGCAAGCAGCGGGAATCTTCGCTTAGACTGTAATCGTAGAGTCGGTCCGGAGTGTAATATATCCAATTGAGGTAATTAAAGTGTACAAGGCGATGGCGTGCATTCAGTGACACTGTGCAAATTACAGAACAACAATGCGCCCATTACATGTTGGTAATACTTATGCCCAGGTCTTCTTGTCAGTCGCAGTGAGCCTTTACATTGGCAGGCTGAAAAGGCCCCTGTGAGAGAGCATATAAAGTTGCGACAGCACACGTGGGAGATGATGCCTGCAGCAAGTAAGTGAGATCTGGCAGTTTTAAGGGCTCTGCCAACATCGTGTGATGCACTCTGTAGAAGTGAAACTGAGTGAGCATAGTAGGTGCAATGCACTGTGCACTAACGGGCCAAAAGCAAAAAGAACAAATGATGGACAGAATGCTGAACAAATCAAACATTTACCCCCAGTCACAGATATGGGTTTAATCCATCTTATTTTTGCTCACTAGACCACCCCAGTTTGAACCCAGCCATAAGCAAATTTGCCTTGACCCTAATCCCCATGGGAACAGTCCAGCCCGAACTGCCAGGACCAGAAACAACCTTCCGGGCACCGGTTTCGGGGTATCACCCCAAATCAGCCAGGCTAGCATGAATCCAGTGACACAGTGAGCAACGGACCACGTCTGGGCATACCCTTCCCACTTAGGGCGGCAAAAGCAAAAAGAACAAATGATCGATGAAATGCTGAACAAATCAAAAATTCACCCCAGTCAACCTGGGGCCAGTAGCGCAAAACTCTGGCATCAAAGAGATCACTTATATGCAGAATCTCCAGTTCACACAGGGTCGCTGCACCTGCCCTTTCCTGTCCCAGTGGAAACCAGACACATCACTCCAAAGAGAGTTATGGTTTGTACAGCAGGGGCCTGTAAGGTGAATTCATTGTTTTCCTTCAAAAGCACTGCGTATGGGGTCTAGAACATGAAAACGATGCATTCATTTGCTAAATTGGGGCAATGTTAAGAGGGATGCCTCATCCCGCTCCAGCTAGAGATGGGACAGGTCCGCATGACCATGGAACCAGTAGTGAGCAAACTCACATTGTGTTGTCCTATAATATGCCTCAAAATCTGGGGTGTTCATTCCCTCCATCATGAATGGCAAAGTGAGCGCACCCCATCTCGTACACGATTGTTTACCAGCCCACACTAAGTGCGTCAGTAGGGTGCGCAACATTCAGAAAGCCTCCCTCGGGAGCAGCAAAGTGATATTCGTGAACAGGAAGGCAAAACAGGGCAGCAGCACCATCCTGATGATGGCTACGCAGCCACAGAGATAGAGGGGAAGGCAAATCCAGTGGTTGACGGCTTCAGTGGGACGATGTATTGCCCTACCATAGTTTTCTTGCATCACCACCTCTGGATCGGAATGAATCTGGACAACCCAGTTAGCACACTGTTTAGTTGTCTATTTAAGTCTCCACAGGCTCCCACGTCACCTTCGAGCACACCACCGAACTCCACTGGACCGACCACCGCTGCATCCATTTCACCTTCAAGAAACCAACCATGCACCACCGCACCTAACAGCTGCCTCGCCGCTGCTGGAGCAAAGTCACCGAAGACCAGCTAATCACCTCCCTTGCCAAGAACCCACCCACCGCCCCCACCAACCCAGACGCCGCAGCCCAAAACCTCAGACAGTGGAACGACGACTGCGCCAACACCCTTGCCCCGCTCAAGAAACCCTCCTACAGCCACGCCAACAAGAGAGCCACCTGGTTCACTGACGAGCTCCAGACCTCTAAACGAGCATGCCGGAAATTGGAGAAGTTATGGCTTCACGAATGCACACCGGACAACCACGCAGCCCACAACGACGTCACCCGCAGACACCACCACCTCATCAGATTAGCCAAGAGATCCTCCTTCAAAGACCGCTTGGATAACAATGCACACGACAGCAATGAGCTCTTCAGCATCATAAAGAACTGTGCGACTCACTAGCCATCTTCTTCCACCCCAAGATCGCTGACATTCACGACAGCTTCAACACCACGACCGCCCGACTACGCCAGACTCCACCTCCCCTGTGAACACCACCAGCGCCAACCGTCTGACCTCCTGGTCCAACGTCAATGATGACGAGACACGCAAGGTAATGAACTCCATCCACTCAGGATCTCCGTCTGACTCGTGCCCACCCCACGTATTGAACAAAGCAGACGCAGCCATCGCACCCCAACTACGGAAGGTCATCAACATCTCCTTCGAAACAGCAACATTCCCGGAAAGCTGGAAGCATGCCAAAATCAACGCCCTCCTCAAGAAGCCAAAAGCGGACCCCAAGGACCTCAAGAACTTCCAGCCCATCTGCCTGCTCCCGTTCCCGGCAAAGGTCATCGAGAAAATCGTCAACATGCAACTGGCCCACCACCTCGAAGACAACAACATCTTGGACCCGCCCCAGTCCGGATTCAGACGAAACCACAGCACCGAGACAGCCCTCATCGCCGCCACAGACGACATCAGGCACCAACTAGACAACTGTAGTGTAGTTCCTATTTTCCCTATAGGCCCTGCGCATTGGAATAACATAAACAGAAGTGTAGACATAGGAGTGCGGTCTTCTAGGTCTCTACTGACTATGTTAGACTTAATTGGGTTTGTACCAGCTAACTCAGAGGTCACTAAAAACTTTCTTGACTGAATAGGAAGTGATCAGCTTCCCTGGCTCAGACAAGAAGGGATTCAGTTTTCCAACAACCGCATTAACATGACAACTTTGCTCCTCAGAATAAAAGTCAATCTCTAGAGTCGTGTGAAACAACAGCTATTTCACTCAGTCAGTTGTGCAGAATTACTTTCACCAGTATGCAGAGAATAGAGAGACGGGCATTTTCAATAAAAGATAATATTTATTGAGCAGCCTTCCTTCTCATGCAAGAAAAATGAATTGCCACAATTGCAAGACTTGTTATTATAAAAAGTGTGTACAGTAAAAGGAGTATCACGAAATAATACTGTAAAAGCATGGATATGGTTTCTTAGCCATAAGATGGTTAAAATGAATAAAATATATACATTCATATATACATTTGGCTAACGTACTCAACTGGCGCTTCTAACTACGCCTACCCCAGTGTACCTGAACTAAGCCTAATACGTGGGAGGGAGTAAGTAAGTAGCAGTTTAAGTTAAGTTGGTTTTGCCAAGGGTTTGCTTCAAGAATTCTCTCTAAGGGTTTAGTCAGCACCATACCTCTGGAATAGAATGGTGGAGGTCTGGTTTCTCCTCTCAGGACTCGATATCCCAGTCACCCGCAAGGGTAGGCTGGAAACGCCGGAGCTGGATTTTCTCGTCAGGAGAAAAGACAGCGTCTTTCTCAGCGCGTCAAGGAGGAGGGGCAGCGTCCGTGGGCTTCTCGCATCTGCTGGGCTTTCTGCAAGGGACAGCTGTTCTGCTCCTGTATTCACCACCACCGTCGTGTTTGCTTAAGGCAACGTCGGTATTATTTATACCTGAAAGGTGCCGAGTTTGACGTAAGTTTTTGGACATAAGACGTCAATAAAGATGTCACTAAGAACTGGCCGTTCTTACAGTGCTCGTTAGAGTTCTATTACTAATCAAAACAAAGCAAGCAGGGCTTTCCCAGGTTGCCGGAGGTTTGAGCTGTCGAAAGAACTCGGTGTGTTATCTAGGAATCTAAGGAAGTGGCTTCTGCTGTGTCATGTACTGTAATGAGCTGCAGAGATGAGTTACTGAAATATGGCTCTGATCGTTTATGCCATTATAGGGATATCTATTGATTATAGCCTTATAGGGCCATGAGGTCATGATATTGATCGGGGTCCTAGATAGAACACAACACAACGGCGAAACATCAGCCCTCATCCTTCTGGACCTGTCAGCCGCCTTCGACACGGTCTGCCATCACACTCTAAAGACACGCCTCCTAGAAGCCAGAATCCAAGCGAAGGCTCTTGACTGGACCACGTCCTTCCTCTTTGGCAGAACTCAGAGTGTCCGCCTCCCACCCTTCCGATCCGAAGCCACCGACATCATCTGCGGCGTCCCCCAGGGCTCATCCCTCAGCCCAACGCTGCTCAACATCTACATGGCCCCCCTCGCACAAGTGGCCCCCCATCACGACTTCAACTTTATCTCCTACGCTGATGACACCCAGCTCATCCTCTCCCTCACCAAGTACCCACACACTGCCAAAACCAACCTCCACGAGGGAATGAAGGCCGTCTCGGATTGGATGAGGAGCAGCCTTCTGAAGCTGAACTCGGACAAGATGGAGGTCCTCATCCTCGGACCCACCCCCTTAGCCTGGGACGACTCCTGGTGGCCGACCACACTGGGAACAGCACCAACACCCACCGACCAAGCACGCAATCTAGCATTCATCCTCGACTCCTCCCTCTCCATGTTTAAGCAGCTCAACCCCGTCTCCTCCTCCTGCTATAACACCCTCCACGTGCTCCGCAGGATCTACAAGTGGATCCCGACCGAAACAAGAAGACCGGTGGCACAGGCCCTCATCAGCAGCAGACTGGACTACGGCAACGCACTCTACGCAAGAATCCCAGCCAAACACCTGTGACGACTACAACACATCCAAAACGCCTCTGCCCGGCTGATTTTCAACGTCCCCCACCGCAGCCACATCACCCCCCACCTGAGAGACCTATACTGGCTCCCCGTCGACAAGAGGATCACTTTCAAGCTCCTCACCCACGCACACAAAGCACTCCACAACACCGGACCACTCTACCTGAACATCAGACTGAGCTTCCACAACCCCACCCACCAGCTCCGCTCCGCCAACCTCGCCCTCGCCACTGTCCCCCGCATCCAACAAACAACCTCCGGCAGCAGAACCTTCTCCTACCTCGCCGCCAAGACCTGGAACACCCTCCCTACCCACATATGGCAGACCCACGACCTACTCGCCTTCAGAAGACTTCTCAAGACCTGGCTCTTCGAGCAGTAGCAGCACCCCCCCTCCCCTCAGCGCCTTTGGACCCTCACGGGTAAGTAGCGCGCTTTACAGGTACTCTGATTGATTGAAGTCTGAACTCCATCTGTACCACCGTTGTGGTGGCAGTGAGTGAAAATATAAGGGATTTGCCCCATTTAATGCATAGTCCGTAATAACCGTCAAAAAGAATGACCTCCCAGAGTACCAGCGAAAGGTTAAGGTCAGGGTCCTGAACGTATAGTCGTGTATCGTCTGCGTAAGCAGACACTATTAGGTTATACTGTGGGAAACAAATTTCACGGTGAGCGTGGTATTCCTGTAACATGCAGGCTAAGGGCTTCACCACAAGCACATAGAGCAGCCGAGACAAGGGGCAACCCTGACAAGTGCCACTCCTGATGGTTATTGGGGCCATCATTTGGCCGTTAATTCCCAATCTCAGATCTTCATAGAGGACCTTCACCAGTTTCAAAAAGAGTTACCTACACAGACTCGGCAGAGTACCCTTAACATGAATCCCCATTCAACAGAATCAAAGTTTTTTTCTGTGTCTAAAAAAACACCATTGCGTCCACCAATGCGGTAGATCGCATCAAAAAGGGTATGAAAATTGTACATGAGCGATCGGCCAGGTATAAAGCTGGACTGATCTAGACCCACAATGTTAGAGTGTAGGGGCACCAGGCGATTGGCTAAGATAGTATGAACAATTCAGAGGGGGTTTACCTGGTTTAAGCATAGTGACCAGTAATGCTGCCCTCATAGTGGGGGGCATACAACCTTTGCGTAAAATTTCCTTGAATAGATTGACCAAGTGGGCATGAGCCTGTCTTGGTATGCCTGGTAAAAGGCAACTGTCAGACCATCAGTACCTAGGGCCTTCCTGTTCAGCATATATGTTAACGGTGCTGAAATCTCAGCAGGAGGGAGTGGTGCCATTAGCCATTCCCTGTGCTCATCTGTCAGCCATTTCATAGTAATGTGGGCCAAAGAGTCGTTTGTGGCTTGTTAGTCATATGTGATTCGGGGTGTATAAAGGTCAGAGTAATACAGGCAAGACTGATCTGTCAACTGGTCAGTCCTATGATGTGATGTACCCTGTTCATCGATAATGGTCACTATTTCACTATAATCGCTGTTGGGCCAAACAAGTGATGCCAGTGTGGTGCCTGGCCACTCACCCTCCAGCCATTGTGCATTTACCTAAATGGGCTGCCTCACTTTTGGCCAATTCATAGCCTCAATATCCCCCAGCAGTTTCTGCTCCACTGTCTCCCTGTGCGCATGCTCCAGTTCAGCCAACTTCACCTCCAACCGTTGCAGTCTGCCTTGGATCAAAGAACAACACCCGTTTCCTTGGACCCCGTAGATATAGACCTTGAACTCCTCCCAGATAGTGGCAAATGTATCTACTAGTCCAAGGTTGGTGCAGAAGTATTCGTGGAACACTGTATCCATTAGGGAATACTGTGGGAAGTCCCAGGTGAAAGCACAAGGGTGCGGATCCTCGAGTTCCAGAACCAGCAGGAGTGAGGAATTATCAGAATAAGTGTGAGACAGGTGACTACACTACTGAATCCTGGCTAAGAGGCTGTGTGAGGCAAGCCAGTAGTCGATGCATGCATGGATATTTTGACCTGTGGAAAAGTGAGTATAATCTCTGGCCTAAGGTGAGTAGTGCCACCAGACGTCCTCCAGGCCTACGTGTTCAGCCATTGATAATATACCTCGGATGGCTGCTGAGGGGCACCAAGGCGGAACACGTGAGCGGTCAAAGGAAGGCGGCAGAACGCAGTTAAAGTCATCACCACAAATCTGTGAAAGGTCACCGTCGTGGGCTAGCTTGGCTTACAATGCATGATTGTGGGTCATTGCAGTTTGGCCATATACCTCCACCAGTAGTA
Organism: Lissotriton vulgaris; assembly: GCF_964263255.1. Classification (NCBI taxonomy): domain Eukaryota; kingdom Metazoa; phylum Chordata; class Amphibia; order Caudata; family Salamandridae; genus Lissotriton; species Lissotriton vulgaris. The sequence continues at coordinate 440,236,191 of NC_141685.1, read as the reverse complement.
CAGTCAAGTGTTCCGCTTGACAAGGTGCTGCCACGAACCCGCCTTGTCAACCAGCACATCCTGTCTTTTGATACCGGAGCCACTTTTAAAGAGTTACAGTAGTCTCTGGTAATGAAACAGGAAGACCAGGTAAGTCGTTGTAGGATTTATTGAAGAAACAGCTGAGCCATCAAGTAAAGCAGCAGCAGATATCCACAAAGTCACCAACTGACAGACCTGGAACTCCTGATGCAGAACACTCACACAGTGAGGTCCTGAACCTGTGACTTTCCAAACAAGCACAAGCTCCTACATGGATCGTTCCTCAAAACATAATGGTAAAAAGGAAACGTACAACCTTAAAAAAAAGAAAGTCCTCCTCACCCATGTTTAGTTCCTCTTCCACAGTGTCAGAGGAATGAGAAAGAAAGTCTGCACACCCATTCTTGCTTCCAGAAATATATTCAGCACAAAAATCAAACTGAAAAAGTTTTGAGGACAAACGTGCAATCCTAGGAGTGAAACTCCTGACATTCTTCCCACTGAGAATGAAGACTAAAGGCTTGTGATCAGTCTGAAGACAGAACTTTCTTCCCCAAATGAAGGTCCTAAACTTCATCACAGCCCACCAGCATGCCAGCAGCTCTTTCTCAATAACTGAGTACTTCCTTTCTGAAGGAGACGGCACCCTGGAGGCAAACCAAATGGTCCTGACCTCATCCCCTTTCTTCTGGGAAATAACAGCCCCCACCCTGACGTTGCTATCATCAACAGTGAGGGTGCAAGTAACAGAAGGGTCCTAATGTTTTAACACCTAAGGCAAGACAAGTTGTTCCTTCACCCACTCAAAAACACTTTGACATTCGCCACTCCACTCAAATGCAACACCCCTCATCAGCATTTGTGACAAAGGCCTCAACTTGCTCGCAAAATCTTGAATGAACCGTGAATAAAATTCACAAAGACCAAGGAAGGACCTGAGACTAGTCTTATCAGAAGGAGGTTTGGACTTGACAATTGAGTCAACAAGACAAGTCTTAGGGAGAATCCCTTTTTTATTGACCAAATACCCCAAGTATTCAACCTCCTTGGTCAAGAAAACACATTAGTCCCTACGCAACACAAGACTGTTAGTCTGGAACCTAGACAGGACTTCCCTTAAAATGGTATCATGTGTAACTCTATCGGGTACAAAGACAAGAACATCGTCCTGGAAAACAGACAGCCCTTTGATCCCTTCCAGCATATTGGACATGAGTCGCTGAAAAACTGAAGCAACTGACGCAATCCCAATTGGCATATGGACTGTTGGATTTGGGGGTCTCTGGTTGGCACAGGTAGGCACTTGTGACAAGCAGGGACCCTCTCCTCTAGTCAGGACAAGGGGATTACCCTCTAAAATAACCCCTGCTCACCCTCTAGGTAGTGTGGCGCGAGCAGACAAGTCTTTTCTCAGAGCGTTATAGGTTAAGCATTTGTGAACACATACAGTAACTCAGTGACAACACCACAGATGGATACCACACTAGACTTATATCAAAAATAGGTATATTTTATGAAAAGGCTTAGCACAAGACCAAATACCATAGGAAATAGGTCACAATACTGTTAGCAATGCAGTTCTTGGTTAAACATGCGTAGTTTCAAGTAGTGTGCGGCTCTCCCGGGGATGAAACGTATTTAGGAAGAGTCAAATAGGCGCCGTGGACTCTCAGGCCGGTGCACACACAACCGCAGTGCGAGTCTCACAGTTACCTTGGATCGTGGTGCCCGACGCAGACGATGCGCTTTAGAATCGAAGGCGAACCAGGAGCGTTGTCGTCCCCTCTTCGGTGCGAGCCCCGGCTCGGGCAGGTGTCTTGTGCGAGGCGTAGAGCGGGGGCCACGGGGAGCGAGGTGGACGGTCCTGGCTTTTAAAGTGTTCACGTACAGTGCAGCATGCGAGTTGTACCCTCAAGAGCGGGGGTGCCTTTCAGTCCCGGACAGCGCGGTGCGAGGCGGCCGGTACGCTGCGAGTGTACGAGCCGTACTCAGCCTTGCGGTGTGCTCGGAACTGAAATGGCAGGGGCACTGCGAGCAGTGTGGCTCAAGGAGGGGAGGGTGAAGCGGTGTACGGTGCGGCCATTTACCTTACGGTGCAAGCTACGGGTCGTAGAGGGAGCAGAGTCACTTTGTTCGGGGCGGCAGCTGGCACGGGGCTTCACAGCAGTCAGGTCCTCGAGGCACACTCAGATCGCGGTTCCAACGGCACGGTGAAAGTGGCAAGTTCCAACAGCTCTTGTAAAGGCGGTGGGAGTCCAATAGTCCTGGGACTCCATTCAGGGGGCAAGCTCACCCACAAGCCCATGGAGATCTTTTCAAGCACAAGTTGATCGAAAGTCTTTTCCAGTCTTTTTCCTCTCCTCTCGCAGCAAGCCAACCCCTGCAGGCCATTCCCCCACGTCAGGGACAGAACTCCTCCTTACAGCTTTCCCAGTTCCTTCTCGTTCGGCAGAGGTTCTTCTTGTTTCAGCAGGATCTGATTTCTTGGGAGCAGGGCCCCAATATTTATACCACAATTCTTTTGTTCTTTGAGGCCAGGGGGCCTTAGCCTAGTTCAGTCCAGCTCTTGAGCACTTTGTTGATATGACTCTGGCTTGTCTTTTCAGTGTGCAGGGCAGAGACATTAGACACTCCACAGGAGGTGGAGCCAGCATTGTGGTGGCAGAGCTCTGACCTATTCAGAGTCCAGATGCACTCCTCCCACCCATCTGGATGTAATCTTCCGATTCACCACCTGGCTGCCCCAGCCTGTCTCCTGGAATTCCCTAGCCCTGTCACTCACAGAAACCAGACAGCAGATACACATCCTAGCAGAGGCGGGCTGAAAAGGTTAGGCAAGCAAATACCAACTTTCTAAAAGTGGTATTTGCAAACACAGAATATTAAAATAAACTTTACTAAAAGATGTATTTTATTATTCTGAGTTCAGGCATACTAAGCTCGAATTTCTACCATGTTTCCTGAGTCTGTTAGGATCATAGAATGTAACAATTCTAACAGCCCATTCTGGCCTATGAGAACAGGTAGCCTTGCAATAGTGAAAAACGAAAATGACGGTAATTCACTATTAGGACGTGCCACATACATCAGGGCTTGTCCTACAATGCGCCCTGCCCTTGGGCATACCATAGGTGTGACTCACATGAAGCAAAGGGAAGGTTTAGGGACTGGCAAGTGGGTGCAATTGCCCAGTCAGCATGACAGTACCAGACTGCACACAGGTTCTGCAATGGCAGACCTTAGACACATTTTACAAGGCTGCTTCTGTGGGTGGCACAACCAGTGCTGCAAGCCCACTAGCAGCATTTGGATTTACAAGCCCTGGGCACTCCTGGTGCACTGTACTGGGGTCTGATAGTAAACCAAATAAGCCAATCATGGAATCCAATCAACATATACATTTTATACAGGGAGCACTTGCACTGTGGCACTGGTTGGCAGTGGCACAGTGCTCTGAGCAGCTAACACCAGCAAAAACACATGAGGCAACAGAAACAAAATGTAAGGGAGACCCACGCCAATGGTGCCAGGTCTAGCACGACATACTGGAAAGTGCCACAAGTGGAAACAAATGCAGTGAGATGTCTTGACCCAGGGGCTAACTCTACCTGATGATAGGCAGATGCTAAACCTAATTTTGTAAATATCTTTGCATCCTTTAAACCTGCCAACAGTTCATTGATATTAGGTAGAGGATGTGAATCCACCCAGATTTCTTTGTTCAAGCAGCGGAGGTCAACACAGACCCTAAGCTCGCTGTTCTTCTTGCGCGTGACAAAAAGCAGAGATTGCCATAGGGAGGATTCATCTGGTTCAATTATTCCCTTGGTACACAAAGAATCGAGGGGCATATTATCGCTGCTTTAGTGCCAGGAAACTGCAGCTAAAGCAGCAATAATGGGCTTGATAATATGCCCTTGTGAATTCCCATAGCAGCCCAGGTTTGCTGCTATGGGAATTCACAAGGGCATATTATCAAGCCCATTATCGCAACTTTAGTGGCAGTTTCCTGGTGCTAAGACAGCGATAATATTATCGCCGTTCTTGATAATATGCCCCAAGTTCTTTTTCAAGATCCTGTCTGACAATAAAGGGGACATTTCTCAGCTTATGATTGACAGGTCTGGCACCTTCTTTTACAATGATTTTGTGTTGGTAGTCCCTAATCTTCCCTAGCTCACCAGAAAACACTTGGGGAAATGTGTTGATAAGATCTTCAAGTTCAAGATTGTCCCTTATAGCAAGAACCTGTTCTGTGGTCCCTGGTCTGAGTACCACCCCAAATAAACCAAGGTGGAACCAGCCCATGATTTACAACCCTTTGTGTGCTATATATACCTTCCCAGCAATCCTCCTACCCTTGAATTCCATGATCTCCTGAATGTAACTGGACAGATTGATCTCTCGTCCCTCGTATGAGACAGCCTTATGATCAGGGACTATTTGGCCAGGTCGCATCATAGAGACTTAACGTGATCATAGAGATACGAGCACTGGAGTCAACAAGGAGCTCAGTTCTCGATCTCCCACTAAAATCTCTACAAAAGAATCAACACACATTTCAGGATTACCCACTATGACCCCATCCTCTTGTACAACCATGACCAAATTACTGAGGTCTTTGGTGACAGACTCTTCGTAATCACCAAACATGCTTCCATCGACAACACACTTTACAGAAGAAGGTTGAGAGAGCGTTTTGCTTTTTGCAGCCTGACACACTTTCGCAAAGTAACCTGTTCTATTGCAAATTCTAGAAGTGACGAATCTAGCCAGACACTTGCCATTTCACATGTGAGTCTTGTATCCGCATCTGAAACAGATGTTACTTTGAGAAAATAATGCGTTCTGCTTTTCTCCAAAACTGGAATGAGGTCTTTCAGAGGATTTGTTCTCCTTGTCTTTATTATCCTTTTCCTTTACTTTAAAGGCAGAGACAGCCTAACTGTTTATGTTATCAAGTTCCTTGGCCGAAAACTGTGAAGTCTCAATACTTTTTGCTACTCTGATAGTCTCATCCAGAGTAGGATTATCCACGGAAAGGAGTTTTTTTCTTGATAGTTTTATACGTGCAGTGACAGATAAATTGATCACGCACGAGTTGGTCTGCAAAGTTTTTAAATTGACATTCTGCTACAAGCCTCCTCAGAGCCGTGATGTAGTTGTCAACGTCTTCTTCTGTGTTCTGTGTGCTTAAAAAGAACGTGTGGCGAAGCACAAATATGCTGGGCTGAACATTAAATCTGGTTTGGAGCCTTTTAACTGTGTCTTGGTATTCTTCCAGGGCATTCTTGCCATCAATGACTGGGGGAGGAAGATTTTTTTTTAAAAATAGCCCTTCTCTCAAAACCTAACGAGTGTAGCAGAAAGTAATTCTGACGTGTATTTAACAAGGACCCCCTGAAGACATAGATACTATAGTTCCTAGGTCAGGAAAAACAGTACAATTGAAAAACAACAACCTAGGCAACTGATACTTAGAACAGAGTAAAATAAAAAAGGACAATCGGCTACAGCTGGCTACAAAACTTGGTATTTTATTAAGTGGTTAAAAATAGAAAAATCAATGGCATAGCACAATAACAAAATTAAAATCTTACAAAACACGTTATTAATGTAAAATACATTTTACAGACATTACTCAAACACAGGTTAAAAAATATCTATAGTAGATAGGTGGCACAATGAATCTCTACGCGCGTTTCGGCGGCCAGCGCCTTCTTCCGGAGCAGCCACGCAATTTCTATAAAGTAAAAGTATATACAAAGTACATAATTACACATTGAAAATATAACATATTTATACAAATTAAAATTCTAACATTACTGACTTTAACTTTTGTAGCCAGTTAGTACCTTTTATAATTACAAAGATTACAAAAAATCTAGATCAAATTATTTATTCTTATCATTTTCATTTCCTTGCAGTATTAGGCCATTGTTCTTGGAAACAGAGGTCTAAGAGGGGATAAGAAAACTCACTAATGATGAGTGAATTTATAGCAGCCACAAGGTTTTAAATAGGCTTGCTATTTGTAATATTTGGGAAAGAAAGGGGTACACAAATTAAGGGGCGTCGGCAGTGTAAGCCCATCATTTTAATTGGCACGGACAACTCAAACTCTTTTGTATAGGATTTTTGTATGATTCGACCTGTATACATTTTTTCCTTCTTATTATCAAGTAAGATTATGTTATTATTTAGCTTATACATGCTATTTAGACCAGCATTCTTCTAATATTTTACTTCGTATGTTGCCAATACTTACGAGTAGCAGTTATCGTGAAACTATTAAGGTTCAGTTTCTGTTTCTTGTTTAATCTCTCTTGGTCAAATGTTACAGGAGCTTAAAGAGGAGAGATGGTACGCATTATTAACTTTATATTGCAGAGTCTATCGGTTATCGTCTCCCTGTTAGGTTTTAAGGAAAAAACACGTCTTTAAAAGTTTTTACCTGATTAATTAAAAATTATTTATTTAATTCCCGCCAACCGGAGCCTTTAGTAGAGGGTGTTGTTGGATAATATACACTCAATAGGTGAATTCTTCCAATATATGTCACAATATCTGTTTTCAAAAGATATATAAACAAAGATGTATATGTTTGTATTATTCCTGTAATAATTTTAATTAAATAGGACTCTATGCTGGAGACTCCCCATAGAGTATCACAACATAACTTTAATGTTTCTGTTTCTGTCCGTGATCTGTTCTTACCTATTGGCCTTTAGGGGTAGGCGTTGTTGTTTTTTGACGGCTGTACAATGTGTTGAACCAAGGTTACGATCTGTGGTTACGATCTGATAGAGGTGTGCAGCTTTAAATAACTTCCTATCTGTCAGAAAGAGGATTTAAGGGTCAGGTATACACCTTCTGCTTCTATATAGAGTTCTTAAACAGGGGCGAAAATGCCCATATTGCCAATATTCTTACCAGAAATAGTGAAGCCTTGTTTTCCAAAGGTATAGATAGTTTATTAGGGTTCTTGGATTTTTGAACACGAAGGAATTATATTAAAAGATCTCCCTGCCTGTGGACATGAAAAGGATATATGTCAAGTTCCATTACATAAAGATCTAGCTACAAGTTCTCAAGAGGAGCGAGTTGTTTCGTTTCCAGTCTTACCCGAAGATGATCGGCAGGGCTCTGTATGTCCGGCGGCGGGTTACCCAGAATGACGATACGAACGCGGAAAATGATAATTGATTGCATGTTCGTGAAGTCGCGTTTATATATTATTGGTAATTGGTATAAATTATTTACACCTGTTTTAATTTTCTGTTCGAGTAAGGAAAGTTAAGGTAGGACTACCGTTCAGAAAACATAAGGAGTGGAAAGAGGACTTCAAAGTAAACAAGCAATGGTAAAATTGCCGCGCAAGTACCAGTGATTAGAGGAGGGACTCCATATGGTTCTCATTGTGGGTGGTTGCAAGAGAAACGAGACTCTCGTTTTGTAGTTTTTAGTAGTTTTGTCCTTTACACTGCCTACCATCGAGGACATAGGGATACATTCTTTATGTGAATTGAATTATTAGATCAATAGCGGCCACTTATTGTATAAAGGAAAGGGAGATGCTTGCTATCTCTTGTTAGACTTATAACGGTCTCGATATATTTTTTATGTCTGTGATGGACAATAGCGTTCTGATATAAAATATATCCGAATTCCAATAGCAGGGTAATAAATCACCTACCAAATTGGAACTATATCATTATTAAGAATTCGGTTATTAATCTGATAACCACCAATTCAATGAGTAAAAAAGATGTTTATTCTTCGATATGGGTCTAGAGTTTTAACTATCTCCTTGTAGGTGGTTATAGGGGGAAAAAAGACTATTAGACGGTAATTCTTTATATAGATAGGGGAGATTTTTATTATTTGTGACTAGAGTCCTGACGGGCTGAATATAAACGTCAATGTCTCTATCTCTAGTTGTCACTGGCATTGCAACTTAAGACATATCATGAATACATTCATAAGCAAGCCATGACAATATATTAAGTGCATGTATCTTCCATATGTTCGCTAATACCTACAATGTTTTCTAACTATAGGGATTTTCAGCAGATTGCATGTTCCCATGGAATTTCGTTATTCAAGCCTTGGCGGAAGGTATTGAAAACAAAAATCCAAAAAACCTCCCTTTTCTTTCGGATAGCTGTTCCTCCTTTGGAGTCCGGAGTATGAATTTTTTCTAAAATTCTCCATTTAAAATCTTCAGCACCATGGCCTTTTTCTATGAAGTGCTTTACCATGGGGGAAGCAATCTTTTTGGTTCTTATGGCCGAGCGATGTTTGCTCAAGCGTGTCTGAATCATACGTGAGGTTTCTCCCACATATCCTAGAAAACAAGGACATTGTATGAAGTAAACCACATTGGTTGATTTGCAGTTCCACATCTCTTTTGCTTTGGTCTTATGATCATTGTGGACAAATTCCTCACCTCTCAGAATATTTCCGCATGAAGTACATGAGGAACATGGAAAAGTCCCTTTGACTGGATTATTCGTTAGAATAGATCTTTGAGTCCAATTTTCTTCGTTTACAGTGGTTTTAAAACGAGAATGGACAATAAATTCTTTGATGTTTTTATTTCTTTTGAGTGCAAAAAGGGGCTTCATCAGTTTCTGTTCACTGGAGCAGTTACTATTTAGAATGTGCCAATTCGAATTTATGACTTGTTTTACTTTATCATTCATAGTCGAGTGCTTTGTTATACATACTATTTGGTCACTAGGTTTTGGTGATTTGGTTCTTAGAAGGCAGTCTCGGTCATAATACCGTGCTCGTTTGTAAGAGTCCCTTACTAAATGATGGGGATAACCCCTATCGATAAATTTCGATCTCATTACTGACGCTTGTCTGTCAAAATCACTCAAATTTGTACAATTGCGCCTGACGCGCAGGAACTGAGAGAAGGGAATACTGTCTTTTTGCGTTCTTGGGTGAAAGCTACGGTAGTGCAGTAATGTATTTCTTGCCGTGGGTTTTATATGAAGGTCTACTTTCAAGATCCCTGCATCATTTATTATTTCAATGTCTAAAAATTCTACTCTATCATTGCTAATATGGGAAGTAAAGTGCAGGTTAGGATTTGCTGCATTTATCCATTGGAGAAACTCCTCCAAGGTTTCTCTCCCATCGGTCCAGATAAAAAAGATGTCGTCAATATATCTGGACCAATGGGAGATAGATTCGTAAAAGGGGGCAATCTCATTCTGGATAAATTCCTTCTCGAAGGCCGCCATGAAAATGTTGGCTATCGATGGAGCTACTGACGCGCCCATACTTACGCCTTTGATCTGGCGGTAGACATGGGTGCCAAACTCAAATATGTTTTCTGTTAACACAATTTCCAGATGGGCAAGCAAGAAAGTTTTGGGGCAGGGAATTTTGTGCAGATCAATAAACCAACTCGTAGTTCTCATAGCATCAGTCAAAGGGATATTGCTATATAAGAACTCTGCGTCCATTGTTACTAGTAGGTCATTAACACCATCGATGCTAGTGTTATTTTCCTCCTGTGCTGACATTTGGGTTCTTCTATTGTTCATGACGAGCTCAGCTCGTCATGAGTGTATGGAGGTGTACATCATGACGAGCTGAGCTCGTCATGAGCGTCGAAGGAGTTATTGGAGTTGAAGGCTAGTCCTTCAATTTTCTGTATCATATCACCTGTGTCACGTATGTAAGAGTTAATTTTAGGAATGAAAGGACGCAGGTAATTATCAACATATTTGGATAGTGGTTCAGTTGCTGTGCCTATGGTGGAAACTATAGGGCGATATGGGGGGTTGCTAGCGTTTTTGTGTATTTTGGGAAGACCATAAATACATGCAGTTTTCCCCTGATTGTGGTTTAGGAAGTCAAATTCTTTAGTACTAATGAATCCATCTTCCAGGGCAGTTTTAGTTAAAGACATAATTCTCTTGGATAGGTTTATCGTGGAGTAAGATCTGACGGGGATATAAAATGTTGGGTCATCTAGCATCTTAAGCATATTGATTTCATATTGAGATGTATCAATGATCACTATGCCACCTCCTTTGTCACATCCTTTAATGGTGAGGTCTTTATTAGAGGAAAAAGATATTAGAGCTTGGTGTTCTTCTTTTTCTAAATTGTATATGGGTTTGGGGATAAATCTTAAGGCTTGGTCTAATTTCTTTAGGACAACTAGCTCGAAGGTTGCTACTTCAGGCCCCAATTGCTCAAGGGCTGGGCTGAAGGTAGATGGGAGACAAAGGGGCTTTATGGAAGGATGTTCTTTATCTAGTGCAGTATTTAGTGCAAAAAACTAAAGTAATTCTTCCATTCAGATTTAAATCTGGTCTCACCAATTCGACCAAGATAAGTCTCAAACCCATCAAACCACTGTTTTCATTTGATGGGTGGCTCACCAGGTGTCTCTAAAAATGGCGGAGTAGGTGAAACAGTTTGCATGTTTCCAAAACTTTAGGAGAGAGGAACCTTAAAGTGTCTTGAAAAGACAGGACAGCAAAAAAACTAAGTATGCCAAACTGAAATAGCAGACTGTGTTGATTCAACAAAAGGCAATTGACAAACTGGTACGTGAAAAACTGTGTGGCCAAATGTCTTGAAACAGTGTATTCCTGTTGCGCGCTAGTAAAATACTAGAAGAACTGAAGTTTCACACACAGCTCTGTTCCCACTTGGACCGCAGCATGTAGAACAAAAATCAAAAACACATTTCTTGAAGGAATTTTCTGTTCCTACTATGAGCGCAGCACATAGAACAAAAGCCCAGAAAAAAAATTAATTCCCTTCAGAAATTCTTTGACAGTAGCATGAGTTCACCGGCCACTCAAATTCAAATTCAAAAAAGCTTTATTTCGATATTCACAGCAATATCATAAAAGCATACATTGTTAGAAAAATACATTGTTAAAAACATATATAAGTCACAAAGTGCCAGTGCGATTCCTTTTTAAAAGGATCAAGCATTTTAGAAAAAGAGGGGTATTTATCAAGAAAGTGACAGGTGCAGTTTTTTACAAACAAGATTTAACAATAAAACGATCTTTAAAATATTGTGCATTTAAAAAGTTTGTAAAATAGGTAAGTACATTTAATATATTACATCGAGTTCCTAAACTTTACCAACAGTTTCAAAAATTTAGCTAAGGAGTGTGCCACTTCCATATTTTCCAGCTGTTGTAGTCTAATGAAAGCATCTCTACAAGGGAGAAGGCCCCACTCCTTAAGAATTGGTTTAAGTAGGATCTTTCTTGGGACCTGATAAAATTTACAGAATAAAATACAATGCAAATCAGTTTGGGGGGCGAGATCATCACAGGGACAGGGCGGCATTTCTCTCGACCAAGATGGAAAAGTAATTAAACGAAAGAAAGATCCCAATCTAAATCTTGAAAGAAGCATTCTAGAGTAGCAATTAATATCGCTAGCAAGGTATATTTGGAGGCCTTGTTCGGTTGTAAGCAAGGTACATTTGGAGGCCTTGTTCGGTCACTCATCTCGTTCTATTGTGACCTGAGAATGTTGAGTGGTGGGCAGAGGAGAAGCTTTGTTCTGCTCTCCCCTCTCTGTTGAACAAAGGGGCTCTATGACGCTCTCACAATGTTTTTCCCTGTGCGTTACACCAGTGAAACGCAGACGCTTCTAAATGCCACAGTGGCGCGTACACCAGAAAGAGCACTGTGTGTTACAGCAATGACACGCAGATGCGTGCAAACCTTTTCTCACATCTTGACGCTGTCCACTCAACAATTTTGCTGTTGCTGGAACGCACGTCTCCCAAATGCGTTCCAGCATCCACTGACCTCTTTATTTTCCGCTGCTCTGCCACAAAATGCACTGTGTTGGTCTTGAGATAAAGAGGATCATTGTGTTGTCTGTCGTAAACGTATCAAGAGATCAGCCTTCGACCGCAGACTCCTCTCTCCACGAGGACGTTGTAAATCAGGTACTTTGGTCGATGGACACTGGTTCGTGTTGATAGCCCAGCACTCGTCGCCAACAAAAATCAGGTAACGAAACAGGAACACCAGGTAAATCGCTGTAGTATTTATTGAAGAAACAGCTGAGCCATCAAGCAAAGCAGCAGCAGAGATCCACGAAGACACCAACTGACAGACCTGGAACTCCTGATGCAAAACACTCACGCAGTGAGGTCCTGAACCAATGACTTTCCAAACAAGCACAAGCTACTACATAGTCAATTCCTGAGGAGATAAGGGCTTGCTCAATAGGTGTTCCAGAGTCAAATGGAAGGAGTGGGGAGGTTTTTGTGCAGTCTGTAGAATAAGAAAGCAAGAGGAAGCCATTTTGGATATATGGAGTGAAAATTAACTGAAGTATATAACAAGACACCAAGGGGCATATTACCAAGCAATAGCGATAATTATCGCTATTGCTTGGTTAGCGTGAAAAAATTATCGCTGAGCTGCGGCGATTTTTGTCGCAGATAAACCTTGGTATTACCAAGGTTTATCGCAAATGTGATAAAAATCGGCCGCAATGCATGAATATCGCTGAAAAGTCAGCGATATTCATGCATTAGCAAGCTAATGCTCTTAGCCATGTTATCCACCTCCCATTGGATAACATGATAAGAACTGCTCAGGGCAGGTGTTAGCTTTTGGAGATATTCGCGCTTAGCGCGAATATCTCCAAAAGTTGGTAATAGGAGATAGCGATGTAAGCGACTGTTTCCAGTCGCTAGCATCTTGGCACGCCCACTTTGCATGTCATTAGTGATAAATATCACTGACATGCAAAGTGGGGCCCAAGATGGTCGCTATCTCCTACTAGCTGTCGCTAACTGGTGTTAGCGACAGCTAGGTAATAGGGAGATAATTTTATCTCCGCTTTCTTGGCTTTTAAAGCCAAAAAAGCGGAGATAAATCCCCTTGATAATATGCCCCCAAGGTTTCTTGATGAGTTGATGGATGAGGTGACTAGATGTGGGGATGGGGTGAGGGTGGGGGAGAGGAAACAGGCTTGTCCAACAGTCAAATATCCAGATTTCATTTCATTTGTGTTCGACCTGACAGTCTCAGGGTGGTCTTCCCCCAACGTTTTGCCTGCCTCCCTCCATTGTTCTGACCTTGGTTTTGCTGGATATAGGACTCTGCATCCTTTACCACTGCTAACCAATGCTTACGTTCTTGCTCTCTTTCCCCTAAACATGGCAATATTGGTTAATTCCCATTTGGTATATTTAATTTACTTATAAGTGCCTAGTATAGTGCACAACATGTGCCCAGGAACTGTAAACTAAATACTACTAGTGGGCCTGCAGCACTGTTGTGCCACTCACATAAGTAGCCCCGTAACCATCTCCCAGGCCTGCCACTGCCAAGCCTCTGTGTGCAGTTTTACACTGCCATGTTGACCTGCCAAGTAAACCCTCTTGCCAGTTTAAACCATCCCTTTTCAGACATATAAGTCACCCCTAATGTAGGCACTGTATAAACCACAAAGCAGGGTGCAGTGTATTTAAAATGCAAGACATGTACTTTTAAACTTTACATGTCTTGGTAGTGAAAACTTACAATTTAAGGTTAATCTCTCCTGTAGGATAACATTGGGATTGTTGCTATTGAGAAAGTTGATGTCAATATGAATAGCGATACATTCATGTATAAAAACGAAATCACCTGTTATGAACACTACGTCAACCCCAACCCAGAAATACGAAGTCAGCCAGGCTCTGAAACCCAGGTTATGCTCACTGATTGACAGGTCACAGGTGAGGTGGTACATACCCTGCAGACAAATGTGTGAACAAGAAACCCCAGATCAATCCCACAGTTAGGCTCAGGGGCACCATAATGGTCCAGGGAGATTGGCCCTAATAAAGCACACATGGCTGGAAGCGTATGTGCATTCCCAAAACACCCTAAAGTCAGACGCCACATGCAGTTAGGAACACATAGCCAATCAGGACACAGCACACACAGTACACACAGTGATCACATGCTCCCCATGCCAGAAATCTGATCAAATTACTCACTGGCTGCATTGTGTCCACGCACGGTAGAGGTCCACCTGGATTCCTCATCAAATACATTAATTTATGATTCCAAAGACAGCGGTTAACATTCCTTACCAAAAAGGGATCACTGGAACTATTTTATGGCATTCAATGTATATGTATAAAAATCCAGGTAACATCGATTATAAGTTGAGACAGTCCTCAGACCCTATGCCTATGGCTATTCTCCCGGCAGCACTGTTTAATTAAACAAACTGTTCCTGTTTTGACAAACGCCTCTTGTCTCTTGCTTTTTCAAGGTTTTTCATGTTCAAGATACAAAATGACTGCATTACATCTTTTAAGTGTAACTCCCAATTGTGAAGAGATAGACTTTTCAAGTTTAGTGTCACCGAACTCACAATTTAAAATCATAATTTAGGGTGAAGTTTGATTTTAAATTCCAGTTTAACAAATGCCACTTTTAGAAAGTTGGCATTTACTTACTTAAGGCATTTGGGGCCAGATGTAGAAAGCATTATACTGGTTTGCGACTGGTAACATGTATTTTGCCATGACCAGAAAGCAAAATGAGACTCAATAACTTGTTACCGAATCACATTTTGCTTTTGCAAATTTGTATTAGGAAGGGGCGTGTTTAGGGCGTCCCTTCCTAATACCGAATAGCACTGGTAAGTATGAATGTTTTTCGACCGGGAATGCAGTCTCTAAACATTCGCAGTTACCACCAACTTCAAGTTGGTGGTAACCCATTGTATGTGCCAGCATTTGTTAAGAGCAGACAGGTTCGCCTACTTTAAAAAAATGAAAGGGTGGCTTTTCATTTGCATTTTTGAAATGCATCTCGTTTTCCATTACGGAAAACAGGCTGCATTACAAAAAAAAATAGCTTTATTTAAAAAGCAATGGTGGTCACAATGGTGGTCACAATGGGTCATAAATTGCTACCTGCCTCATGAATACTGATGTGGATGCTCCATTTGCAAACCACTGCGAATCACTAACAGTGTCAAACACACTGTTGTACATCGCAGTTCTCAATTTCCTAATAGCAAATCTCTAAAATTCACTTATAGGAAATTACAAGCAGCAATTTTGTACATCTGGCCCTTGGTGCCTTCAGCTCGCCTCTGGAATAAACGTCTAGGGTGGGTGACAGCTGGATTCCGGCATTCCCTCTAGCCAGTCACACGCAAAGGTAGGGTAAGTGTGCCTGAGTGGTCATCTGCATGCAGATGGGATATCCTGAGCAGAATGGGAGGGAGGAGCTGACACTTACACCTGAAAGGGCTGTGTCATGTCTCCACACAAAGAATTGATTAACCTCTGTAGAGTGTCTGGAGGCAGGGCAGGAAGGGAGAGCCTCTGTGAACTTCAACGATTTCTTTGAAGTCTCCTCCACCTCAAAGGCACCACTGGGTATAAGTATTGGACCTCTGGCACTACTAAATCAGTACACTTCAGGACCTGTGACCACTCTGTCAGGAAGAAGAGCATCTGCATGTTGTTCAAGGAATGCCACTCTGCTGGAACTTCTGTTTGCTGAACTCTTGCCTTGCTGTGTTGCCCTGCTGCTTGTCTCTCTGCTTGGGTGAGAAGGAGTGGACCTGCATCACCTGAACACAGAGTTACTTCAAGGGCTTGCTGGCTTGCCTCCTGTTGCCTAAGCCCCAAGGATTTTAAAGACTTAGAACCAAACTCTTCCAAACTTGGGCTCATCTGCTTTTGAGTCTGCCCTGTCAAGTGGTGCCTCCCAGTTCTGGACCCTTGGAAGTGGACATAGGGGTTTGCTCCATTTGAATAGATGCATCCTCTGCTGCGAGTGCAGAATTAACGTATCACCACTTTTGTGGGAACCAGACCGGCTCATCGCACTCGGAAAAATCGTATTGCACTCGGCACCCCTGCTTCGTAACCGACGCATCACCACCACTGCATGAAGAAGATAGACGCACCACCTCTACAGCATGCAGAAACCTGGGGCATCGTATTTTGAACTGCCACACTTTGGAACCAGCGCTTAGCTCATGGAACCGATGCATCGCCCTTGTTGCGTTAAGAAATTCGGTGCAACACCTCACTTGTGGGGAGATTACCAACACATCTAGCTGTTGTTGTCAGGAATCGCGGAATAATGGGCCTTCCTCGTTCCAAATAGTTGGAAACTACATTTCCCATGAAGCCATCTGATTAGGAGCTCATTGGATAAAAGACAATGACTCACGACGATTTGCGTGCATAATTCCATGTTCAGTTTCAGATCGTTCGGCGATCCGCTTTCACAGATTTCATACCTAAGTATCCTCTTGCTAGAAGGGGAGATATTTGTCTAGAGGCAGCGGTTGCCTCAATCCGTGCCTTCTTTGTTGTGCCTCACCATCCTGCTAGAAGGATGTGAGAAAATTGGCGGGTGGTCTGCTTTTCCTGAGCAGAGGCTTCCCCTTTTCGGAGTTTGGAGCTTTGGAGGACTCATATGCAGAAGGTGTTCTGCCTCAGACAGCTGTTATCTGGCTTTGTGATTGTTCCTGCAAAGTATATGTGGGAAAGGAAGCAGCTTCATTCTGATTCAAAGAAAACAGATCCTGATGTGGAAGAGGTACATTCAGAGACATTCACTTCTAGCTGGGTGACCACACAGTTGCCGGGGTGTTTATGCGTTTGAAGTTTAGGTGGAGTAAACATCTCCCCAGTAGAAAGTTTGGGATATACATTTCACCCTTGGTGTTTTTTTTGTTTTTCTTTTATTTTCGTTCCACAAACATTGATTCTGGCATTTCTGTGAGAATACCTCCTATTCGATTGGGGTTCAAAGGTGAAAGTGAAGATTAGGGGGTCACGGAACTAAGACTATAAAACAAAGATTACTCTCTACCTGGAAGAAGTTCCTATGTGGTATCTTTCATTTATTTGGAGCAGAAACTTGGTGGATTTTGGCAAACTCCTTACAAGGCTCCACCATTCTATTTTTTGCTTTTCTCTTTTGTTCTCTTTTTTATGTTGTATGAGTTATGTATGGGTATTAGTTAACCTTTCTCAAACAATGTAGTATGGAGAGGGGGTCTTTGAAGGAAAGGAAGAAGTTGATTCATTCTGCTTTGTTCTTACAGGCATCAGCAGGGAATAAGTTAGTGAAAGTCTTGGCGTGTAATGTGGTACTCCAGGAAGTTTGGTCCTCTGTGTTTTCTTAAAGGTATAAATTATATTTAAGCTAGGCATTGATGAGAGTAGTCTATATGAACAGTGTTAATGTATATTTTCCTGTTTCCTTCAGGGTCAAATTCCCTGTTGCTCCTTTTCCCCATACCCTTTCCCTTGCCTGCTCACCCTTATGCTCTCTGTGATATTATTCTCAGAGTTGGGGATAACAGGAGGTGGACCCCTTTGTGCATCATTCCAATTCTGAGGACTCTCGTTCGCAGAACCTGACAGAATTACACTTGCACGAAATACACTCCTCCTGATCGGTGTGTTGCACAAAGATGGCTACCTTAGATGTTGTAATGCAAGCTCTGGTACAACAGGAGTTATTTGCTTCTAAAGTAGAAACAGCTGTCCTAAAGGAGAGACTAGATAGACAAACCAGAAATCTGTTTGGCGTTGCACCATTGGCATCACAGATACAGGTGCATGTTGCCCCCAATCGGTTAGCCACTCCTGAAAGTTATTCAGGGGAGGCACTTAAGATTTAAGTGTTCTTAACTAAGGTCATGTTGCATTTCTCCAGCAAATCTGCCTCTTTCCTGAATAATCGTTCCAGAGTTGCATTTGCTATTTCATATTTAGATGGGGATGCAGCAATTGGGCGGTGCCCTTAGTCAAGAATGATGAACCTGTTTTGTCTGATTGGAATGCATTTTGTTGTGAGTTTGAAAGAGTATTTGACAGGAGAGCTACCACCTTTAGTGCAGAGAAAAAGCTCTTGGAACTGAAAAAAGGAAAGAAAGATTTGGTGACATACTTAACCTTCTTCAATCGTTTAGTAGCGGAGAAAGCGTGGCCAGAGGAAAAGAGGATGTCTTTATATCCAAGGGCTTAGGGAAGAAATGAAGGGCATTTTGGCACAGATAGAACCTCAACCCACCACTTGCATTGACTTAATGAACCTTAGTCTTAGACTAGATCACAGATTAACTGAAAGAGCAAGTGATAAGCATGAACACAACAGAACGTAAGTCAAATGTGACAGGAGTTATAGGAAACCTTTTGTAGGTCCAGAAGCTCACGTAGAGGCTATGGAAGTGGGAGCTGTTAGGTATCCTCTTTCTAAAGAGGAAAGAGAGGCCAGACGTGTGACTGGACAATGCATGTATTGTGGAAAAAGGACACTTTGTAAGAGAATGCCCTTCAAGACCGAAAAGGGTTGCGGTTTCGATAAGACAGAAATCCCCCCCCCTTTTTTACCTATCACAAAAAACGAAGAATGGAAGTTACCTTCTTTGTCAGTGGTGGAAGCCAAAGAAATGGATCCACATATTTATGCTTCAAATGATGTTGCAGGGTACTGATGAAAATCATCAAGTAGTGGTTATTATAGATTCTGGGCCACCGGTAACTTTATCGATCAAGGATTGGTACGAAAGCTGGATTTGATTTGTATCCCAAGAGTAAATCCGGAGAAGGTGTTGGCATTGGATGGCAAACCTTTGAAGTCTGGCCCTATTACAGAACAAACTGAACCGGTTTGTTATCGATAATCAGTGGTAAACAGAGACATGAAGAAACTATTTCTTTAAACATTATTGAAGCACCTCAATATGAAATAATTTTGAGAATGCCTTAGTTATGGTACCATAGATTGGAAGCATAAATCAGTAAACTTTAAATCGAAAGAATGTAAAACTACTTGTTAAGTTGATATCTCCACACAGGCATTAGCGTTAGCCCATTGATGGTGGATTTCTACAGCAGCCAAAAAAGACGTAGTATTGCCTCCAGCATATGAACAATTCAGAGAGATGTTAAGTGAGGTTCAAGCCGAATCCCTCCCTCCACGCAGAGAGTTTGAAAGCCAAATTTATTTAATTGCAGGGGCCACAATACCATCCTGCAGGGTATATGCCTTATCTGCGCCAGAGCAAAACATTTGAAGAATTATCTAGATCACTATCTTGACATTGGGTTTATTAGACCTTCCTGTTCCCCTGCTGCATCTCCTCTTTTTTAAATCTCCAAAGCTAATGGGGATTTAATAACTTGTATAGACTATTGCATGCTAAACAAAAACACCATCAGAAATAGGTATCTCTTCCCTTAGTCTCGGTGTTGCTTAATCAAGTTAAAGAAGCAGTTATATAAACAAAGTTGGCGTTACGTGGAGCATACCATTTGGTGAGAATGAGGGAAGGAGACAAATGGAAGACCGCCTTTAAAACATGGTATGGGCTTTATGAGTATACTGTCATGCCGTTCGGGTTGTGCAACGCCCCTGCTGCATTTCAATATTTTCTAAATGATGTGCTGAAGGAATTTGTGGATATGTTTGTTGTGGTGTACATATTTTGATCCATTCAGGGAATGAATAAGTCCATGTATGTCATGTTTTGTTGGTGTTACAGAAGGTGAAGGAACATCAGTTGTACTGCAAGTTGAGGAAATGTGACTTTCAAGTGTATGAAGTGGAATTCTTGAGTGTTATGTTGAGCCCTTGTGGGTTGAGTATGGCTGAACGAAAAGTCAAGGCTGTGCAGGAATTGCCAGTACCCAACAATGTTTGAGATGTGCAATATTTTTGGGGATTTGCCAATTACTATCGCAGGTTCATATTTTACTTCTCCCATGTATAAGCTCCTATAATGAGATTGCTGAGAAAAAGAGAACCTTTTGTATGCCATGGAGACTTTCATATTTCTCTAAAATTCTTTCACTACTTCATCTGTTCTCAAACATCCTCAAACTGAACAGATTTTCATAGTGGAGGCAGATGCCTCAGATGTAGCAGTAGGAGCGGTTTTGTCTCAAAGAGATAAGCATACAGGACAGTTACACCCAGTGGCGTACATGTCGATGGAATTGAATACAGCTGAAATGAACTATACCATATCAGAAGAATAGCTGTTGGCCATCAACAGAGCCTTTCAGACATGTGGGGGGCACTGCACCAGGTAACGGTCTACACAGACCACAGAAATCTCCAATATTTGAAATCAGCTTGACAGTTGTCGCAGAGGCAAATGAGATGGATGTTATTCTTTGCTGAGTACGATTTTATCATCACATTCAGACCAGGAATAGAAACCAGGAAGGCAGACACATTGTTTCACCAAGGCACTAGTAGTGACCCAAAGGAAGTGGTTAAGGAAGCCATCATTAATCCTTCAAAGGTATTGTGTGTGGTTAAGGTCAAAAACGTTTTAGAGGAAGTAAAAAAGCACCATTCTGTGGACAACTGGGATCAATGGGTTGATGCACATGATCAGTGAAGTCTCAAGCAGGGATTGCCATTCATGAACAACAAGCTATAGTTGCCTTCCAAGGTTCTGTAACAAAAGGCATTTGAATGGACTCATACGTCTGCACTTGCTGGACATTCCGGAAGGTTGAAAACCACACAGTTGTAGCAACGTCACTTCTGGTGGGATACCTTAACTACGGATGTAAGGCATGGGTAGCCCAAAGTGAATTATGTGCCAGAGCCAAATGAGATAATTCAAAAGCCAGGAGTAAATTAATGCCTATGCCCACAATGAATCAGCCTTGGCGAAACAGTATGGATTTCATCTCATGGCTGCCGAAAGATAAAGGACATTCCGCCATATTGGTGGTGATAGACAGTCTTACAAAAATGGGCATGTCATACCGGGTATAAACCAACCCACAGCGGGGAAGACCGCTCAATTGGTGCTAGAAAATGTAGAGAGAGTACACAGTATTCTGAAGGTCATTGTTTCAGACAGGGGGCCTCCATTCATAGCCCAGTTCTGGCAGATGTGGTGTAAAGTCTTGCAAGTTACCTCTGCCTTATCCAACAGTTTTCACCCACAGACCGATGGGCAAACGGAGAGGCTGAATCAGACATCTTAAAAAATATCTACGTTGTTATGTCAAAGAAGCTGAGGAGTCGTGGGTTTCCTTGTTATGGCTTGCTGAACTTTCCTATATTAACACATGGCATAGTGCTACTGGGGTATCACCATTTTTTGCAAACCACGGATTCCACACTAAGGTCCTTCCGATAGCTCTACCAGATGACATTAACAACCAGCCTGCGGTAAACAAACAAGTCAGGATGATCCAGTCTGTGTATAAGAAGATCGACATTTATTTGAACCATGCCAAAAAACAGTATAAGAAATGGGTGGATCAACATCATGTGGATGGTCCCCTATATAAACCAAGTGATAGGGTGTGGCTGTCAACCAGAAATATTTGTTTCAGAGTCCGCAGTGTGTTTCACCCCAGGTACATAGATCCTTATACCATGCTTAATCAGATTAATACTGTTGCCTACAAATTACCTATGCATCTTTGAATACACCTGGTGATCCATTACTGTCTATCGAAGCCTGCTAAAAGTGCCCGGTGTCTCTCAACACCACCTGTGTTGAGGGACATCGCATTCTTGATTCAAGGTACAGGAGATGAGTGCAGTGGTATCCAGTCTCCGGGAAAGGATATGCGGCTGAAGATGATACCTGGGAACCTGTGTCTAATATACATGCTCCAGCAGCTGTGCATGCTTATCATCTGCAACACCCTGCCAAGCCAAGGTCTAAGAGGCAGTTGGAAGGAGGGTGTACTGTCAGGAATCGCGTACTAATGAGCCTTCCTCATTTCAAATAGATGGAAAATATATTTCCCATGAAGCCTTCTGATTAGAGGCTCATGGGATAAAAGACAATGACGCACAATGATTTGCGTGCGTAATTCCATGTTCAGTTTCTGATCGTTCGGCAATCGGCGTTCACAGATCGAGTACTTAAGTATCCTGCTGGAAGGGGAGATATTTGTCTAGAGGCAGTGGTTGCCTCAATCTGTGCCTTCTTTTTTGTGTCTCGCCATCCTGCTGGAAGGAGGTGAGAAAATCGGTGGGTGGTCCGCTTTTTCCTAGTGGAGACTTCCGCTTTTCGGAGTTCAGAGCCTTGGAGGACTCATATGCAGTAGGGATTCTGCCTCAGACAGCTATTCTCTGGCTTTGTGCTTGTTCCTACTAAGTGTATGCAGGAGAGGAAATAGCTTTGTTCCTCCTCAAAGGAAACAGATCCTGGTGTGGAAGAGGTACATTCAGAGACATTCACTTCTGGCTGGGTAACCACACAGTTGCCGGAGTGTTTATGCGTTTGAAGTTTAGGTGGAGTAAACAACTTCCAGGTAGGAAGTTTGTGATATACAGTACACCATTGGTGTTTTTTTTGTTTTTCTTTTCATTTCGTTCCACAAACATTGATTCTGGCATTTCTGTGAGAATACCTCCTATTGGACTGGCGTTTAAAGGTGAACGTGAAGATTAGGGAGCCAAAAGAGTAAGGGCCAGCTGCACGACGGCCAGTAGAGCACCTCACAAATTACGAGGCGCTATTTATGATGTACAACAGTGTGTAACCCACTGTTAGCGATTCCCAATGGGGTTGCAAATAGAGATGCTCATGAATATTAATGAGCCTCTAGCAATTTGTGACCCCATTGGGAATGGCAGGCCTTCCCAGGTATGGTGGACTGCTGGGCTCAGCAGACCACCATGTCTGGGACTGCTTTTGAATGAAGCAGTTTTTTTAAAATGCATCCCGTTTTCCTTAAAGGAAAATGGGATGCATTTAAAAAAGAAAAAAATGAAAGGTTTTGCCCTTAAAAATATTTTACCCTGCATTTGCAAAGGGGAAGGCCACTTCCCTTTTGCGACCCCATTACCACCCTCTTGAAGAGGGTGGTAATTTGCAAGTGTTTTGCGCCCGCAATTGTTGACACAATACATTCTTACACAGAGTTGCGCTCGCTATTAGGAAGGGAATGCCCCTTCCCAATAACGAGTTGTAAAACCCTATTTTGCGAGTCGCAAAATAGGGTTTTGTACATTCCCCATGCGTTTTTTGCATGCACAAAGGTATAAATTGTATTTTAGCTAGACATTTATGAGAGTAGTCTATATGAACAGTGTTAATGTATATTTTCTTTTTTCCTACAGGTTAAAAATCCCTGCTGTTCCTTTTCCCCTTACCCTTTCCCTTGCCTACTCATACTTATGCTCTGTGTGATATTATTCTCAGAGTTGGGGATAACAGGAGGTGGACCCCTTTGTGCATCATTTCGATTCTGTGGAGTCTCATTCACAGAACCTGACAGTTTTGACTAGGATCAAGGTACTTTTGGTCCAGGGCCTGCATGTCCTGTATCCGGCCCGTGCTCCTTCGCAGTCAGCCTGAAATTTTGACTTTGTCCCGGTCCAGTGCTACCAATTAACTCTTTAGGCACTACTTGCTTCTACGCGCTATATTTTGCAGTTCATCTTAAAAAATCAAATCTCAACTTTTACTGGATGGATTGTTGTCATTTTGGTCTTGTTGTATATATACATTCTTAATCTATTTGTCTAACCTGGTGTGGCGTCATTTTATGGGTTTCGTATCATGCTAATGAGAAGGTTAGTATCAAACTTCTCAGCACATTAAACCCACACTGATGCCAGTGTGGGATTTAATGAAAGATGGCCCCTGAAAAACGACAAGCCTCTGCTGGGTTCCCCTACTGGTACACACCAGCCTGCCACCATGAGACTTGTTTCTGGACCCCTGGGCGGGGAGCCTTTGCTCCCTGGGCCCAGAAACAAAGCCTTTTATGGGTGGAGGTTTTCACACCTCCCCCAGGCCAGGCAGAGCCATCTGTGGCAGGGGGATCTTCTTTGTACTGCAACCCCCAGCCTCTCCTGCTATCAGGAGCAGGACCCTTCCTGTCTTCGCTCCATTTCAGTGGGAAAAATCAGAGCAGCACAGAAGGTGTGCCCACCTCTGCCAATTCCACCGCTCACTTTTTGGTGCCCGCCATCTTGCAGATGGCAGGCACTCCCCAATCAGGATTAGGGATTGTGCTCACCCCCCCATGTGGGGTGAACACACCAAGGGTGTAGTCACCCTAAGGCCAGTATCCCGTTGGCAACTGACCTCAAGACCCCTAAAATGCCCTAAAAATACAGCATTTAGAGGGAGCCCTGAACCAACAAGATAAGAAACCGCAAGAAGAAGGACCAAACAGCTTTGCCGAAGCTAACAAGAGGAAGACGACTACTGACTTGGCCCCAGCCCTATCGGCCGGTCTCCACCTCAAACCTGCTACTGCATTATCCCAGTGTTTCCTGCAGCCGGCAACCTCAAGAACCCCGGCAGACCTACCTCCCTTCAACCACAAAGACTGTGTCTACCATGAACACCGGATTTGTTCATCAGCAACCTCTGGCTCCGACCCCAAACCGTAAATCCGCACCACTCTGCACCCGCCATCCAGGGCCCGGGCTTGAGTGGGCAAATCCCACAAGGAGGTCTCCCCGTTGATCCTGACCCGAGATCCAGTGATCCCTGACCTGCCTCAAGCCTTCAGCTGACGCCTGCAGCCTCAATCCAGATGGTCACCCCAACCACGACCAGGAGCTGGTAAGACGATTGAACCCTAAAAGGCACTCCTGTACCCAATGCCCCATTGTCTTGGGTGGCCCAACCGATGTTGCCTAACCAACCCCCAGCATCCCAACTTACCTCTCCAAGTGGTGGTTGCACCCAGAAGATCTTTGTCCCCAAGCCTGTAGTGCCTTTGCAAACTGGAGAATCCCCATTGCAAGTATCAGGGCGACTGACGTGTAAACAGCACCCTGCACCCGGCCACCCTAGTGCCGCTGAGCGTGCACCTTTGCTGCCACTTTGTTTCCCCATTTGCCCTGAGCTAAAGTCCAGGAGCTTTGCTCCCACAACCAAGTGGCCTGCTCGTCAGCAGCCACCAACCGGAGGCCCTCTATCCCCCATTGGATAACATTGGGCCTCAGCACTCTGCACCTGGCTGCCCTAGTGCCGCTGAGGGTGTAACAAGAGTGCATCCCTGACCCTGGGGGACCCCTGAGTCTACCCCAAGAATACCAACTCCCACAACCGAATACTTAAACCGATAACACTATTTTCCTCCATTGGATAACCTATACTGTTTTTTTCTATGAAATGTTTCTAAGTGTGGAGTTGGAAAATCTAAGAAATCCTTTAAAAATTGTACGAACTAACCAAAACGCTTTTACTTACCTGTTTTCAGGAAATGTCCCAGTGCAGTATCCAGGTATACTGCAGTGTGTAAGAAAAGTAATCTCAAAAGTAATTTAACTATAATTTTACTAAAATGCCTACACAAAGTATATGTACTGTATTTACAAATCATTGCATTTTCAGTAACAGTACTGTAATCAAAACCCTCCTGCAATCGGTTTACAATAACTGATGATGCATAACCTTTACCTCAACCTTCATTATTTGATGTCATATGGGCACCCACCCACCCTCCCACCAGAAGTAATATCTGTGAACAGCCCTACCCTGTGCACCTATCCACCATTGGCAACGTAAACTGAAAATGGGAAATATGCTGGGCACGGGAAGGCGCCCGCATTGCTCTGAAGAAACTAACTAGGAGCTGTTATGATGGTGGAATCGCTCTGCCAGACATCAGAGCATATTATTAGGCCTCCCAGCTTGTCCCGATCAATCAGTGGTTGCACGTCCCCCAAGGAGAGCCAGCGTTCAGGCTTGACAGACATCTTCTTGAGCCAGCAGGGATCATGAATGCCCTATATAACAGAAAACGAAAGCTGGCACTCCCCAATCAGGATTAGGGATTGTGCTCACCCCCCCATGTGGGGTGAACACACCAAGGGTGTAGTCACCCTAAGGCCAGTATCCCATTGGCAACTGACCTCAAGACCCTGCTGGGTAACTCCATGGGTTCAGAAATTGGGACACCATAGGGATATCGACAGTAGG
Source organism: Lissotriton vulgaris (assembly GCF_964263255.1). Lineage (NCBI taxonomy): Eukaryota > Metazoa > Chordata > Amphibia > Caudata > Salamandridae > Lissotriton > Lissotriton vulgaris. Next base: position 440,210,244 of record NC_141685.1, on the reverse strand, counting down.
GGACTTGTGGCAGAAAGGAGACGTGGTTCCATTCGCACACCTGCAGACCACCTATGGCCTGGCTGAAACTTAAAGATTTCGTTATATGCAGATTAGACATGCCTTGCAATCAGACTTACCGCCAGGCGCGACCCCGGAGGAGTCCTCGCCATTAGAGGATAGGCTTCTGACAGACCATCTGCAAAAAAGGCGATCTCACTGACGTATAAAAAAATAATTAATAATAGACCTGACCCCACGGGGACTGTCAAGGCTGCATGGGAAAGAGAGGTGGGAGACATCGATGAGGCAGACTGGAGGGAGGCGCTGTCTTCCCCTAAAGAGGCGGCAATTCCGTCAAGGCTACGACTTATCCAACTTAAAATTCTCCACCGCACATACTATACGAAGGTGCTTCTGCATAAAATTGGGAGGACAGACACACCGCAATGCTTGAGAGGGTGAAGGGAGCTTGGGACCTTTTTCCATACCATCTGGAGCTGCCCCACAATAGTAAGATAGTGGATGGCAGTGATGAGGACACTCTCCCAGGTCACTGGAGTCACTGTATTGAAGGCGCCAAGGTACTGCTTGCTCAATTTATGGGAACCAACGGATTTAAATACGACGGCTCAGGGATGAGTGACTCTTGGGGTTACAGTAGCAAAGCGGAACATTGCGCAGCGATGGGGGTCTAGGGCAGGCCCTACCCTTGCTCAGTGGTGTACGGACATGGACCTGGCAGTGGTGACGGAAAAGTCTGTCTTTATTCACCGGGGATGTCCGAAAAAGTGGGAAAGGGTGTGGGGAAGATGGAACTCCTATCGGGGAGATATATGTGAGCCACCGCCCCGAGGATTATGAATCGGATGAGAGTACTTAAATGAATCAGCCACAGTAATCGGTTTAACACACGCGAGGATGGGGCGAAAGAAGGACAGGGTGGTATCCAAATGTGGGACTATGAAACTGATGGGAATGTTTATATGCTACCATATCACCAAGCCAAGCTGCTACCAAACTCACACAATGGATCACCCACAGCTATGACGAACTAGCACCCTTGAAAAACCACCAGATCAAACAAGGTAGCAAAAAGGCCCCCTGGTTCAATGATGACCTTAAGAAATCCAAGAAGTTATGCCGTACTCTCGAGAAAACCTGGAGAAAAAACCCAACCACTGATAACCTGACCACCTTCAAGGACGCCACCCGCAAACACCACCAATTGATCCGATCCACCAAGAAATCAGCATTCAAGGATCGACTCGACAACAACGCCCACAACAGCAAGGAACTATTCAATATCGTCAAAGAATTTACCAACCCCACCGCCGGCACCAACGACGTCACTCCCTCCCAAGACCTCTGCAACTCTTTATCCTCTTTCTTCCACAACAAAATCGCCGACATACATAACAGCTTTGAAAACCAGTCCGAAGAACAGTCCACTCCACCCACCTCCGAACCAAAACAGCACTCTCACAACCTCTGCGCCTGGAACCCAATCACTACTGAAGACACCATCCGCCTGATGAACTCCATCCACTCAGGATCGCCAACCGACCCTTGTACCCACCACATTTTCAACAAAGCAGACTCCATCATCGCACCCCATCTCCGCGATGTCATCAACTGTTCCTTCAACTCCGCTAACTTCCCGGAAAGCTGGAAACATGCCGAACTCAGCGCCCTTCTGAAGAAACCCACAGCAGACCCCACTGAACTTAAGAACTACCGCCCCATCTCACTCCACCCACCCAGCCAAAGTCATTGAGAAAGCCGTCAATAAACAGATTGCCGCCTTCCTTGAATCCAACAAATCCCTCGACCCCTCACAGTCCAGCTTCCGAGCCAATCACAGCACCAAAACCGCCCTCATCGCAGCTACAGACGACATCCGAACGCTACTAGACAATGGAGAAACAGTTGCCCTCATGCTACTCGACCTCTCCGCCACCTTCGACACAGTCTGTCATAGCACCCTCATACAATGCCTCCGCAACGTCGGAATACAAGGAAAAGCTCTGGACTGGATCATCTCGTTCCTCGCCGGAAGAACTCAGAGAGTACGCCTCCCCCCATTCAAATCAGAGGCCACCGAAGTCATCTGCGGCGTTCCACAAGGATCATCTCTCAGTACCACCCTCTTCAACGTTTACATGAGTCCCCTCGCATCCATCGCGCGACAACACAACCTCAACATCATCTCCTACGCAGACGACACCCAGCTGATCCTCTCCCTCACCAAAGACCCAAACACCGCCAAAACCAATCTACAGGAAGGAATGAAAGAAGTAGCCGAATCGATGAAGAACAGCCGTTTAAAACTAAACTCGGACAAAATGGAAGTCCTCATTTTAGGATCATCCCCCTCTTCCTGGGACGACTCATGGTGGCCACCGGCCCTGAACACAGCACCCATACCTACAGATCACGCACGTAACCTGGGCTTCATCCTAGACTCCTCCCTCTCGATGACCAGACAAGTCAACGCCGTCTCATCTTCACGCTTCAACATCCTACGCATGCTCAAAAAAATCTTCAGTTGGATCCCCACCGAAACAAGAAAGACAGTCACCCACGCACTGGTCACTAGCCGACTGGATTATGGAAATACCCTTTACGCCAGAACCACAGCCAAACTACAGAAAAAACTCCAACGCATCCAAAACGCCTCTGCCAGACTCATACTGGACATCCCCCGTCAAGCTCACATTTCCGGTCACCTGAAAGACCTCCACTGGCTCCCCGTCAACAAGAGAATAACGTTCCGTCTCCTCACCCACGCACACAAGGCCCTCTATGACCTAGGACCCGAATGCCTCAACACAAGACTGTCCTTCTACACACCCACCCGCCAACTACGATCATCCAATCAAGCCCTCGCCGCAATTCCGCGCATCCATAGATCCACCGCGGGAGGAAGATCCTTCTCCTACTTAGCAGCCAAAAACTGGAATTCTCTCCCCCACTCACCTCCGCCTTACACAGAACCACCTCTCCTTCAGAAAGCAGCTTAAAACCTGGCTATTCGATAAGTAATGCACCCACCCTCCCTCAAGCGCCTTGAGACCCTCTGGGTGAGTAGTGCGCTATACAAATTCCTGAACTTGAATTTGAACTTGAACTATGCTTAATTCTGTGATCTATGTACATGTCATACCAATTATAATGTATGAAAATTGCTCTATTTTATTCAATAAAATTGTTTAAAAAAAATAAATAGAAAATGGGAAATACTGATGTTTTTCTGGTTGCATTTCGGGCCTCTTTCATGCTGAAGATGATAGGTGTGGGACTTGGCCCTATTTGGCTATAGTTCCCTAAAAAAATTTCTTTTTCCCTAGACCTTTTTTTCTGACATGTGTTGCCAACGTAGATGCTTTGGACACTTTGCCACTGCTAAACAGTGTCAAAGTGCAAGTGCCCCCTGTTTATAGAGTAATGGAGATTGGCTGTCCATTATTGGTATGTTTGCTTTACTAGTAAAGTTCCTAGCAAAATACACTATTTGTGCCAGGGCAAGTAATGAAAATGCGACTGGTGGGCCTGTAGCACTTATTGTGCCACCCACTCAAGTAGCCTTGAGAAGGGAAATCATGCCTGCCATTGCAGGGCATGCGGGCAGTTTCCTAAACTGCCATGTTGCTCTGGTAAGTGCACTTACCAGATCCTGCCATTCTCTTTCCATACACATCAGGCACCCCTATGGTAGGTCTAGGGTACCCGCTGGACAGGGTGCAGTGCATGTGAAAGGTGGGACATGTATCAAGGTGTGTACCATGTCCTGGCAGTGAAATAATCTCCATTTAGTTTTCCCTGCTGAAAGGCCATCTTGCCCATTAAAATAGAATGGAAAGGCTGTGTAATGTGTTTGCCAGCCTATCTTCCTAAAGGCTTAAGATAGAAAGGTGAAATTTAGTATGCCTGCAATAATACATCTTTTTATAAAGATGGTTTTTGCATTATGTGTTTGTAAGCCACTCTTTCAGAAGTGGATGGGTTTTTGTGTTTTAAACATTTCTGTGTGTCTCTGCAAGGTTGTGGGTTGACTGAAAGCGATAGAATCTGGGGAATGTATTGACCTAGGGGAGGGGGTGAGACAGCACAGGCTGACCTGCATCTGGAGTGTATAGGGGAGGAATAGGCCTAGGGGTGAAGAGTCCTGAGCTGGTGCTATAAAACAACTGTCCCATCTCCTGCTGAGTGATTGAGAATCCAGACCCCCACTAATCAAAGGAAGAAGGTGTCACTGGTAGGGAGGCAGCCAGAACTGGTTTGAGCAGGGTCAGTGCCCCCTGTAATACAAAGACTTCAAAGCCATTGAGGGGTATAACTATGCGAGCTGTAGCCCTTGAACTTTGGAGAATGGCTTGATCACATGTGAATAAGACTGGAGCTACTTTGTGGACCAAGAGGAACCTTTGCGAAGGAAGAAGCAACTGAAGAGACTGTTGGATAGGACTGCTCTTGCTGTGTGATCTGGGGCTGGCCTGCAGTTTGCTGTTTCAACTAAGGAAAGCCTGTAGGGACTTTGCTTTGTGCTGTGTCCCCCTTCTTGAAGGACTTTGCTTTGTGCTGTGTCCTGAAGTAACTGTCCCCAAGGGCCCGAGGTGAGCTGGTTCCCTGTTTGGAAACACAGGAACACAACATTTTCCAGAGAAGACTCTAAGATACGCTGTGGGTGCGTGTGCTCTTTCTAGCCCGAGACCTTCGCAAGCCGTGCCCTGGAGTTCCAAACGAGATTCAGAGACACAGTGTGTGTGTGCTCTGTCTAGCCTGAGTCCTTCGAGAGGATCGTCCTGTGAACTTGTGTACCAGGGAGCCAAGTAAGTCTCAGCAACGTGGTGTGCATGTGCGTAGGGGCAGCTTGAGACTTTCGTGTGGATTGGCCCGTGATCGTGTACATCAGAAGAGCAAGTGTGTCTCAGCAACGCTGTGTGCATGTGCTGTTTGCAGCCTGAGACCCTCACTGGAGGTGCCCTGTGATCGGGGGCACCGGAATATAAAATGTGTCTCAGCGATGCTGTGTGTGTGTACCTTCTACCACCTGAGACCGGCGCAAGAGGTGCCCTGTGATCGGAGGCACTGGAAGATAAAGTGTGTTTCAGTGATGCGGTGTGCATGTAACTTCTACCGGCTGAGACCTGCTCAAGTGGTGCCCTGTGATCGTGGGCACCGGAAGATCAAGTGTGTCTCAGTGACGCTGCATGCGTGTGTCATGCGAAGCCTGAGACCCTCATGAGGAGTTGTCTGGTTATCGTGCACCCGAAGTTCCCGTGAGTCTCACTGACTCTGAGTGCGTGTGTGATGTGCAGACTGGGATCTTTCCATTGTCCAGAAATTCAGAGAAATTGCATCGTAGGCCCAAGTCTCTGGACGAGAAGAGGAGAGTGGGTTTGCCTCCCCCAGGTAACGTGTGTCAACTCCTGGGGCAGGGCGCAGGCTTGGAGGGAGACACTCTCGGCCTCTCTCTCTGTTCTTCTGCACGAGCCTCTGCTTTGGATTGGATTGAGGACCGTGCACCAAGGGAGTGGCAGCACCAGGGCCTGAGTGCGAAGCAGCATTTACTGTGTTCTATCTTACCAGTGTGGGGGTGCAACTGTGGCTGGAGACTAACCGCAAGCCAGCATGAGGGATGGAGAGACCGCCGAAGGCACCGTGAAAGGTGCTGGAGTAACTTACGTATTGCATGTCTTCTGCATACCGGAGTATCGGATGATTATATAATGCATAATGCATCGCTTTATTCCTGCACAATGGACTGCCTGTTTTGTTGTATTGTCCATTGCATTAGTTTGCTTAACAAACTGCCTGATAGGTGTGTTACCCATTGCACTAGGTTTGAATAATGAACTGCCTGATGGATGTGTTACGTCTTGTCTACGTCCTGCATCATGATCTGCCAGATTGTCGTATTACACATTGCATTAGTGTTGCATACCGAACTGCCGGATATATGTGTTCTGCATTGCATTAGTTTTGCATAACTAACTGCCTGATAACTGTATTACACGTTGCATTGCTTTTTCCTAACAAATGGCCTGAAAGGGGACCGTACGCATTGCATTACGGGGGCATAGCAGTTTACCACGTTGTTGCTTTGTGCATTGCATTACAGTGACAGTACAAATCGCCAGATAGCCATATTACGATCTGCATTATTGTTATGTTGTGTAGTACCTGATCCTTGCATAACAACCTGCATATTACAACATTAGATTTACATAGGATTGTTTAGCTTAGCTCAATAATAACAGGCCAGGGGGAGTACTACCCCAATGCATATGTTGGTTTAGTATTGTGTGGTCGCTTCATATATCTTTTTATAAACACATACTTGTTTTCTATAAAACTCGTGTGGAGTCTATTTGTGGTGTCAGCATTGGATTGCTGTGAGCGTAATTGCAAATACTTTACAATTGGCTTTAAAAAATAAGCTTGGCTGCTCGTGCCAAGCTGCCAAGGGGGTGGAGCGGGGGCTATCCTAGAGGCGACCTGTCTTTTCCTTAACATTGGGGCATATGGGGTCCCTGTTTGGCCTACGGTACCTACCTCAGCCAACCAGGGATCCTGGGAATTCTAACAATGGGCTCAGCCACAAAACTGGAGTACTATTTTTACCTGGAGATGTGTGAGAATACTTGATCGTAAAAGTATTGTGGATTTCCACAGGTTCTGGAACTTTCCCTCTCAGAAATGTGAGAACAGTCTTAGATTTTAGTCAAAGTTTAAGTTTTGCAGGGCGTTCTGTTTAAGAAACCTTAGTGACATCCAAGCAAGTAGCACCACCCTGGGCTCCCCGCCTGTCTTGTTTTCAGAAAAGGCTGGGTTTGGTAGGTTTCCTCATACAAATACCCCAGCCAAAAACACAGAAGGGAACCAAGGAGTATTTAAAGACCCATGAGTACTTACTCCCAATATGTACACAAAACAGCAGGGTCCTCGAAGTCAATATATAAGTTGGAGCTTTGTCTCTATCTCTCTGAAAACAATTCTCTCTTTAGGACAAAAACCCTCACCCATACTTAGGTGGCATGCTTTATCGTATGGTTCCTCCTCACGCCATGAACAGAGGTTATGGTGTGGGCTATGTTTCTCCCTCAAGAGAGAACCTCTTTCGATGGTTAGTCCATTTGTGGGCTAGAGTTAGGGGTGATGGAGAAAAGCGCAAGGGTCAGAAAGTGAGAATAAATCTACCTCTTGGTAGAGCTAAAACTACTTCATTGTGTCCCCGAGGTCTAGGAATAAAAGGATACTTGGGTCAACCCAGCAGGGAAACAGCAGTCTACAGTAGAGTGCAATGTTGTAGCCCTGCTTCTTCTTACTAGGAAACCTCGACTTGAGGCTCAAAACCTGACTATTGATGATTTAGACAACATGTATTCACACCACTATTTCTGGACCATGGGTTATATTTGACCCTTTTTTCCTTTTCACATGCATCTTCCCCAATAATTGTTGGCAGAGTGACTAACTATAGATCCTGATGAATGCCTACATGCCTACTAAAGTGTAGTAGACAGACTAAAACATGCTGATACTTTACTTTAAATTGGGTTGAAGAGGCTCACTACTCACCGTCACCCTTACCTGCAGCCCACATACGGTCTAACCATCCAAAGACCTCCTCTCTTGAGGGGAGTCATAGCCAACACCATAACTTTACTGTTCCTGAAAGCTGGAAAGTGGGAGATCGTAGCCCAGCAAAGCTTCTGCTGATTACATTTTAGAGAAAAAACATATACTTTCTGCACATTAAAAAAAACTTTGTTGCATTCTGTCTGTTTTCTTAGTTCCATAAACCCTTAGCACCTTTAGGATCCCTACCAATATTAAGGGAGAGACGCAAATTTAGTCTGAAATCTATTGTGGAAAAATAGATATGAACAATTAAGAATGGACTGTCCCAAACATTAAAAAAAAGCTCAGCGCTGGTGGCGGAGAGGGCGAGGGCTCAGCACCTAAGTGGTCAACTTCCCAAAATGGAACACTTTCCCCAGTGAGTATGGTTTGGAGTTTGAATAACATATCTGAACTCTGTAAAGTTAAGGCTTTCTCCATTAACTATAGGTTTAGAGCAGGAATGCTACAGGAGCTTCTGGTTCTGCCATCAGATGGGATCTCGGAGCTTCGCCTGGCTACTCTCACTTGTGTCTGAGATAATTTGTAGAATACCTAGACATAAGTTAACATGGCTGGGGATGGGGGACATGGATAGTTCTAATGGGAAGAGTATGGGTGGGATGGGCTTGTATGCTGATATTAGGCACCTTTTGTGCCCTGTGAACTCTGATGTCTATTGTTGAACTTTGTATGTTAATTTCTATGACTGATAAAATGAAAATAAATAGTAAAAAAAAACCTATAGGTTTGGAGTTAGAATAATAATTGTGAACACCCCAACATTAAACGCTTTCCCTAAAGCGTGTGGGTTTTCCGTTAGCATAGTAAATATTTTCCCCCCAAAATAAAGCCCTTTCCCCATTGTTTACGGTTTTGGAGTTAAAATAGTAAATCTGAACCCCCCCCAAAGTTTAGCTCTTTCCTAACAGGGGTAGGGTAGAATTGGAGTAGTAAGTCAAAACTTCCCAAAATGAAACACTTTACCCAGTGGGTCTGGGGTTGCTGTTAGAATAGTAGATCTGAACTCACTAAAATTAAACAGATTCCCAGTGTGAAACACTTTCCTCAATGAGTGTTATTTTGTATTAGAATAGTAAATCTAAACTCCGAAAAAGTTAACCATGTTCTCCAACAAGAGTATGGTTGGAGTTAAAATGGTAAATCTTGACTTAATGTACATGTGACATTTTGTTTAAGTATATGTGTATAAAATTTCATATGTTTATTTACATTTAAACGTAAATATTAATATATATTTTGTAATGGGCATTAAAGCCGAACACACAGAACTTAAGGGGGAAGTGGACACCAACTATCCTTTAGACTCCAGATCTCAGCTGTGGTTAAAACCTCATGCTGGATACTAAGGATGCTTTGGACATTTCTGCCCTGAGAAGCCCCTTAAACAGAAGTCCAGACACTGATCCTCTCAAGGATGGACTACGCTAACATTCTGTACCTAGGAGTCCCAGACTACCTTATTCAACTATTGCAAACTTCTCAAACACGCCTCAATTATCCATTACCATAACCATTTGCACTAACTAAAAGCAAATAATAGGTCATGTTTAAAGCCTTGATGGCAGCACACTCTGCCTTCTATAAGACAGGTCCTAAATACCTGGATAAATGGATCATTGCATACTGCCCTAAAAATTCTCTGTGCTCACAGTCTGCCCAGCTGCTGATCATTCCCGACACCAAAAGGAAGAAGAGGGGAGGGACCTCGGGCTCAGTTCAGGCAGCCAAGTACAGAAACGAGCTCCCCTTCCTGCTCAGATTCATTCCGGAGAAAAACTAGTTTTGAAGGCAACTGAAAACTCACCTGTTTAAATTGTATGGTGGTTGGTATCCTCCTGGTGGCCATGTGCCTCGGCACTGGGACACTTTCTTAGTAGCAGAGCACTTTAGAAATCCTTTCATTCATTCATTCATTCATTCATTCATTCATTCACAATTGTAAGATAGTTATTCATTTAGTTTATACAATAAATAATGTAAATTTTAAATAAAATATCATTCTTTCATTGGGGAAACCAATTGTCATATTACATGATATTATACATTAATAATACATTAAGAACTACTGACAATAAGTTTTATAGAAAAATTGTGATTTTCAATTTGCACATTTTTATTAACAATTTAACAGGTCGTTTTTTAGATATTTCTATCATTGTAAGCAATTTATAAAATATTGTCTACATTGAATTCAATTAAAAAATATATTTTTTATTTGAATTTTGACCCCAAATATATTTTTACCATTAACTGTATTTTGTAGTCTTTATTTTTCTTCAGTATGCAGCGGTGGCTGATGTGAAAGGTTGTTCCAAGACTGCGGCTTTGTCTTTGAGTAAATTACATTTATTTATTGGTGGGTCTACAGTCAGCTCAGTGTACAATGGATTTGTTATAGTGATTTGGTTTGTCGGGGTTAGTTAATGATTATATTAGATTTTGTTAGTATGTTAGAGCCTTGTGTTTCTTGTAGTGAGTTATTTAGTTGTTTTATTTTAGCTATATTATTCTAGTTATGTTTTATAGTATGTGCATGTAGGTTGTATTGCAGACTTTGGGAGCTATTTGTTGTTGGGTTTGTATGTTTTGACTAGAGGTAAGGTCATGCTCTTGGAAGGATATTTTTTGGTTAAGGATGTGTTTAGTAATAGTTTGGAATATTTTATATTCAAACCTTTGCAATCATTTTATTTTCATGTTTTGGTTTTCTTGGAATGTTTCTTTTTTTAAATATTTTTTTTTCGGTTTTAAAGGTATTGATAGGAATTGATATGAATGCTTTCAATAGACTAACTTATTTTAAGCTATAATGTATCTATGCATTTTTTACGGAATTATTATTTTATATTTGTACATGTTCTATAGAATGTGAACTTCAAGGGATCTTAGGTATTAAATGAAAAAGATTTTGTTAACTTTGATATGTTGGGTGGGATAGAGTTTTACTTTATAATTAAAATATTGATGCTGGTGTATGTTTTATTTGTGTGTTGTGGTAATGTAGTATCTTAGAATGAGGGTGATATGTTTTTCTTTATTTAATTTAGATAGTTGGAATGGGAATACGCCCCGGCATGGTAAAGGACATATACCCCTACCCTGTGTGGTCCAAATGCAAGTGAATCTGATATTCTGATATTATTTTGGCCTAAGCACACTTGAAATCCTGCATGTGTGTTGCAGGCCTAGGCCTGACGTTGACGATGGATCCTTGGGCCTTGCTCTCCTGTCACAAGGGGGTGTCAAAAACATTCTTTTGTTTGGACATGCAATTGCTGTCTATGTACTTGCCAGGTACAATGAGTGAGTGGTGGTTGTATTATACCAGGTTTTTAAGGATCAGTAGCTATAGGCCTTTCTTACTGTTCAGGGTCATCAGCGTGATATCTACAGACCAGCTTAAGTAATGTTCTATTAACGCATCTCAACCAGACCTTGTTCTTATATCAATGTGTGTATGCTGAGTTCATGTGTGCATTTATTGTGTATTGTAACATGACTACATATTCTTCGCAAGTGTGAGTGTATGCTATTACTAGTGGGGTCTACTCTGGATCACCCCTGGTATGACATGGCACAAGGGGAAGGTTGTGAAGCAGCTTCCAAACACTGGAAGTGTATGTCTCTATACCTGAGAAAGAGGGTGTAATTCTAGACACAGTGTGTGGAGGGATTCAGAAAGGATTACCATTAGATAGATATAGAGATAGTGCTGAATAATCCTTCCTGTGCACTGCTATTTCGTGCAAAGTGGGGACATGGGAGCATGTCAGCAGCAACAGTCACTATTGAAAGAGGTGTTTCTGGGGAAAGTTTGGGTCCTTGGTTTTCCTTTGCAGGGCCAATCGTGGATGGCAGATGAAAACTAACGGCCATATGCATCAAAGTTAGCATTTGCGATTTCTTAATTGCGAAAATTAAGGAATTGCAATTAAGAAATCGCAAATTGCTATGCATCAAGAAATTGCATTTTCATTTGCGATTTCTAAAAATTCCTTAATTGCGATTCACAATTTGCGAATAGCAATTAAGGAATCCCTTCCCATTGATTCCTATGGACCAAGAGGCCCATAGGAATGAATGGGAAGGCATTCACAAATTGCGATTAGCATTTTGCGAATTGCAATTTGTGAATGCATTTTCAAGGGTGCAGAGGGGGGTCCAAAGGACCCCCCATGCACCCCTGAAATGTAACTTTAAGTGCAAGTTTCACACACACATGTCCAAAGGACATGTGTGTGTGTAACATGAAACTTTAAAAAATGCATTTTTGTGCATTTTTTAAAGTTTTCGCAAATTAGCATTAAGGTTAACTTCATGTTAATTTACCCCTTCCTATTTGCGAATTCGCAAATTAAAAATGTTCATCCATTGCATTTAAGAAATCTCAAATTGCGATTTCTTAAATGCAATCGCAATTTTAGAAATCGCAACATGGTTGCGATTCCTAAAATTGCGAAAAGCATGATGCATCCCAAATTTGAGAATTGCATTCGCAAACGCTCGAAAATTGCGATTTGCACCATTTGCGAATGCAATTCTCAATGATGCATGTGGGCTTTTGTTCAAAGTTACATATTTATTGTGCTTATGTTGTGGATACTCCTGCTTGGAGCTAGCATTGTCACTGCCTGATATGAGAAGCCATCACCCTGCTCAAATAACCTGTCCAAGCAGCAGAGGAAAAATTAACCACGAAAAAAACCAGACAAAGCCAGATTCTAAATCCATTACATGTCTGAAAGTTTTGTTTAAAAGTGGATGCCAAACATCTCCACTTTGTTCTAGTTTCAGTTGCTTCAAACACGAGCATTCATGTTCCAAGGTATTGCTGATAGCCAGTCTCCCATTAATGAGGGGAAGCCACTTGTTTTCTAGAATCCTTGCAGAAGACACTGTGGCTCTGTCAATTAACCTGGAATCTGCTTGACTTCCTGAGAGTGGAGAGGAGAAAGCTTGTGCCTCCAAAGTCTGCCTGCCTGTGGTGGAGTACCGAGTTGCTGAGCCTGGTGTGAGAAATGGCCCAGAGGGAGCAGAGGAAGTGTGGTAGAGTGAAAAACCATGAAGACCTTTGAACTGCCAGGGCCAAAGCAGGAAGATCCTTCTACCACAACCATTGAATTAGACTGCTGGAAGCATCTTTGTGGAGCTGGTGCCTTGGGAGGAAGGAGGTGGGTTTACCAGTATAAGTCCAATGCACATGACAGCTCGTAGCATGCACAGTCCAAAAGCAGGCCTGTGCTTGGTAATTTTGAGTGCACACCACATCATGAAATTTCATATGTCTCCGAAACATTGCCTCTGGCTAACAGGGTTTGGTGGAAATATGTTTTGTATATTGGTATCTCTGCACAAGAACTGAAGAGGAATGACCAACATATTACAGAACACTAGGAAGCTGCTCACTGCCTATACACCTGAGATTTAATTTGGATTATTTCCATGTTTGAATTTTGCAGGGAATCCCTTACACCCTACAGTGCCTCCCTGTAGATACAGTTACTCTTATACACTGTATCAAGTTCTGTTGTGACTAATACCTATATTAAAAAAAAGACAAGAATTGGGATGTACATTGGATTGTTGTACCTTTTGTGTGATTGCTTGAGTTCTGAGTCTCTACTCCAAACACATTGAGATGCCTTGGACCTCTCACCTTTGCTACCCTGAGAATCAGGTGTCGAAATGGTGTACTTGCAGAGTCATAGTAGAATGGACCACAAGGCAACAGTGGCAAATGACCTCAGCCACCATGGTAATCACACCTGTTTTCCATATGTCCACCCCTGAAGTGGTCTGACTATGGTTTAATTGGGAGGATTATGAAAGATTTGTACTGGTACTTTTGTTTGATTACTATCGTGTTTAAATAGAAAAGATGCAAAAAATATTTATTGATAGCATTTCATTTTTTCCTTTTAAACTTCTTCAGAATGCTATGAAATGAATTATCATTTAATTACTTTGAAAATGTTAATTGTATATAGAGGATTTTTTTGTATGGCTTTATTATTTTTCTTAGTATGATTCTAATGTGTTTGTGGCCGAGTAGGTTCCGGTAATGTTTTAGCTATGATTTATAGGTAGTGTGGTCCTTGCTACTTTGGATAGAGTAATACTTTGGTGGCTAACTTTTCATGTTTTGGCTAGTTTGTTTGGAAACCTTAGGGCATACCTGTTGGTCTAGGACTTGCTTTTTGGCATAGGTCCTCAATAAGTACCTTCTTTAAAAGAAAAAAAGTCTATATATTGATATAGGGTAATGTGGCATCGTAGAATAGTGCCCTGAAAGACGTTATATCACCCTACCACTCCATTATTATTTTATGCTTCCTGAGTTAGTGTACATTTGTACAGATTCTACTAGCGTATGGGGATTTTGGGTGGTGCCTATGCCTTGAACGCCTCAGTTGTCTGTAAAGTAGTTTAATAAGTGATTCTTTTTTCATTTGGTTGATAAAATTCTGATTCTACTGAATCGGTACCAGACATATCAATGGTTTGTGAGCAGAATTCCAGACTCAAGATATTGAAAAGTTACAGACTCCCGAGCTAGGGTAACCTTTTTGCAAAAGGGTGCCCTTTGTACCATTACACCTTTTTTAAGTGGTGGAAACGTTTTCAAGTTAAGTAGGCAGCGTATCACTGCAACTCTCAAGGAACTTTAAAACAATTTTGTTTAATAGCACAAATTCCTTTAAGGAAACTAAGCTACTTTGAATAAAAGGTTTCAATTATTCAAAAGCAATCACAGATATAGTGGTCTGTTGACCTTTGCAGGCCACCGTCTATGTGAATTTAACAAATCAGAGTTAGTTGCAATTTGTGACCTACCTAATGACTATTAATTAGGTATGTTGTGCTATGACACCCTTCGATCAAGAATTTTGTGCACTGCCCTATTAGTCCATCGGTCAGTTGCAAAATTAGATACTGGTCGCAAAACAATGTGTCACAAATTAAATTCACTTTTTGTAACCAGTATCTCCATACATCTGGCCCAAGGTCATTTTGAATTGTTCCTGTTGGTGCTGACCAGCTAGTGCTTGCCTTTTTCAAGTCTTGCACTAAACTGCAAAAGTGTATTCAGCTTTATTTGGTGGATGATTGTCTTCTTTTAAATTCACAACAGTGTTCTTTAAGGCAGCTGCACAACCATAGCAGCCATGTGCATAATGTTTACTGCCTCAACAGTGGGTTTGTTCATTTGAAGGGCGTTCTTTAGTAAAGGTATAAAGAGGATATTTGCAGTAGTGTCACTCAATATGAAGTCATTGAGGTAGCTATATTGAGCATCTTGTAAATTGTAAATTGTATAAATTTGAGAAACATAAATGTCATTTTATTAAAACTTAGCAATTCGAGCCATTTTGCATGTAATAATTACTTTCATAATAAAGTGCTGGTGAGCCTATATTTGGGCATAGTGGTGATCCCTATTGTAGGGGGCTAGCAGTGGAGCAGTCAGTCTGTTTGGCATGTTCTGTATATATTCGTCCTCTAAATTACTTCTGCTTTCCTATTTGACACCGATTTTGGCTTTAAATGTAATTGGTTCAAGTTTTTTAGTGAGGTTTTTCAGGGATTAAATATGTAAGAAGCTAATTACATTTTTACTTATATTTGTTCCTGTGTTTTTATAACTTATTATTTGAATATTTGCTTTTTATTTTCTATTTAAGTTTATTACTTTGTGTGTCTTGTGTTTTATTTGACATTTTTCATGATATTTTCGTAGTCAATATTCAGGTTAACAATATTATTGTTGTTTTATGTTTGTTTTAATATTTCCTCGATATTCTGAGAGTCTGTATTATAGTGTGCTATAGTCAAGGTCTGCTATTTGAATAACAATATTTTTGTAGTCAGTATTTTTGTGGTTTCTCTGGAGTTTACAAAAGTTGATAGTATGTCTATTGCTGTTTTGTAAAGATTGTTTTTAAATCATAATATTTTTGTGGTCGAAATGTTGTCATAAATCCTTTCAGAGAATGCAAGTTGACTTCATTTACCTTTGCCTTTCACCAAAAAGCTTGACCAAACTTTAACAACAGCAATATCAACAGTCAAAACCTATTTTAAGGCTGTCTCAGAGAAGCTTCAGTGGCACAACACCAAACAGAGAATTGTATTAAAATTGACAGACCTTGATGCCATTGCTCTTTTCCGAACGCTAATCCAAACCAATTCTCAAACTAAACATTGCAGGTCATCTCATCTAAATGTTGAATAAGTGCATGTGAGGCTGATTCACAAAAGTAAACATACATCTCTGTGTAAGTATACTATTTTTTTGCTGTTCACACACTACGGGGCCTCATTATGATGGCATCAATTCTGGTTCGAGACTGTCCGACAAGAAGTTGGCGTTCCCGACAGACCAATCACGAGACGACCGCCGTGCCCGAAAAGGGCTGTAGCACAGGCCGCAATAGAAAAAGAAATGTTTTTAAACATCCATACACCGTGTGCCGGGGACATGGTGCATGGATGTTTGGGAATGCACCACATGTGTCCCCTAGGCCACATTGCAGAGATCTAGGGCCCCACAAAGTCACTTTCCAACAGCCTGTCGGAAACTGAAATCCTAATCCCTATGGAGGTGTCTCCGCGGGCACTGTCTCCATTGTGGGGATTAGTCTGCGTGCGCCGCCAAGACAGGCTCCTCCTCCCCGCCTTCTGCGCTCCGACCGCTGGCATCATAATCTGGTGTTTGGACCACAGCCCTAAATGTCGGGCATTCCGCACAACATCGTAATGAGGCCCTAGGATTTAATAGTAAGTTTACAATTGCCATGACTTCGCAGTTGGGGCAGAGAACTCCGCACAGAAAAAGATAAGCATGTCCTATCTTTTTATATTGGGAGTTCTCTACCTGACTGCTGACTCTCTGCAGCCATAAACCTACTATTAACTCATAGTTTGTGAATAGCAACAAAATTGTAACGTTACACACAAATGTGTTGGATAAATTTCCAGAAAGACTTCTTAACAGTTAGGGGAGTACATTCTGCTTGAACCTGTCCACATTCAATTATCAACAACAACAATGAAAGCATTTGATGTTGCTCATTACATCTCACACTGCATGTCATGTTTAAGCTGTGTGCCAGGTATGCATTGATTTAAAAATGATATGGGGTAATACACAACACAAGACCTGAGTCAGTCCTGAGTTAGAACAGTTAGAGTTACAACATGAAGGATTAATACTTGAAGAACAATATGTTTTTGGTATATAATTTACCAACATAGCCATGCAATTGTCCTTATTAATTTCCACAGTACAAACAACTCTGGGAGAATATATATTCTACTGGCTTTGTATTTACTTTTAATGGTAACCCTTTAATCCTACACACCACATCACAAATCCTACCCTGACAGAGAGTAGGTAATGATTTAATCCTAGTGTCCAATACTAGTTTTTACTCTTTCCATGGGGAAAATAAAACAATACACAGTTTACTATGGGGTAATTTTACATATACATGGAGATTCCCTATCATACCTGAAATACTGGGAAATAAAGGAGATCTATTGGTGTAGGACACACATATACATGAGAGAGGATAAAACATCTTAGAAGTCTTCTGTTAGGAGTTATTGTTGAGGACCCCCCTTCAAAAAGATAGGACCATATCTATCAAGCCTTTGCATTGTCCTTGCGCCATATAAGATGACACAGGACAATAAAAAGGCATCCGTAATAGTTACAAAGCCCACAAGGACTGAATTGCATGACCTTGTGTAGTATCGTAATGAAATGTAATACAAGGCAGCTGCTTGCTCTGTGTTACGGGACATTTCAACTTGGGAGGCGTTCCAGAGATGGTGGTCCCATGCATCCAACCATGGATTTTGGTGCATCCTAGATTTACAAAGACTTGTAGCCTGGGAATGCATCATATTGCTAAGTCTTCTTAAGTGAGGCATAATGAGGAGAAATATCCACATGTGCTGCACGCTGCACTATACATGGACTGAGGATAAATATCCACATGTGCTGCATGCTGCACTATACATTGACTGAGGAAAATGTCTCTAAAAATAGTTTTTTCTTTGCATAAATAATTTTGCCTGTAACATAGGTGCCCTTGCACTATGGTGGAAGGGTGCCTGCATTAGCGCTAGGCTGCTCACAGTACACCAGCACCTTTCACCCAATTCATTGCAGCAACTTTCCTTGCTGCTCTGCATTGCGTAAAAGGTTAGTAAATGTGCCCCATAATGTCCAGGGTGAGGAGCAGAGTTAGTAGCGAAAAACATCACTTAGGCGATTGATTATTACCTTGCCTCCTTTAAAATTGTTGTATCATCAACAAAGTAATGCTAATTTCTCTCAATAGCCAGGTCTTCCACACTTTGGGGCCTAGTAGGATGTCAGGCGGACTTGCGCCAGCCTGATACTGACTCGGATATGGGACCGACCGACCTCCGACCAGCCTGATTAGAATGAGCCCGAACACTGTTTGGTAGCATTACGACATTTCCCAGGGAAGCATGTGTTACGGCTGTAAACCGGCCGAAGTACATGCTCCCATAGGGAAATGTGAGGAAGTGTTAATCCCTGCACCCCGAGGCAGGCACCTCAAGGTGCCTTTTACCGGGTGCAGAGATTATTTTATTTATTTAAACATTTGTAAAGCGCTACAAAGGCCCTTGGGCATCTCGGCGCTGATATCTGCTAAATTCAGCCCTAAAGGAGGATCTACTTATTGGTCAAATAACCAAGTTTTGAGTTGTTTTCGAAAGGACCACAAAGAGGGACTGTTCTTTATGATTAGCGGCAAGGAGTTCCAAAGCTTGGGTGCGGAAACAAGAAATCTTCTGTCACCCCATGAGACCAGTTTGGTACGGGGTACTTCCAGCTGGAAGAGATCAGAGGACCGCAGGGACCTAGCAGGCCGGTAGGGGATGAGTTGTTGAGTCAGAAAGGCTGGTCCCTGGTTGTGCAGTGCCTTATAGACAATGCACAGAGCCTTAAACTTAGCTCTGTTCCTAATGGAGAGCCAATGCAACTCTCTGATAGTGCTCGAGACTGATTGGAATTTGGGGATGTTACCCAACAGGTGCTCCCTCGGTCACCAACTGGAGGCTACCAGGGCCCTTCATACTCGCGCTCCGACATACTTTCTTTGTTGGAAAGCTTGGCATGGAAAGCCTGCCGGTGACCGAGTATCATAATCCCAAAGGGTGGAAAGGCCACCCTTTGGGATTACGGGCCGGCCTTCGACCGGCCGACGGGCTCCTTGAGCCCGTCGGAATAAAGCCATAATAAATGACTGGTTTAGTTTCCGACCACCAGCTTTGTAATGCAGTGGTCAGAAATTAAACCAGGATGGGTCACATCATAATCAGTACCTTTATGTGTGTATCCTGTCCTGTAACTGAGTGGTTAGCATAATGCACAACGTATGCCTATGCAAAGTGTGTACTTCTCAAATACAATAAGAATGGAAGGGTGTCATTTAGAATCTATTATTTCTGTGCCACAACTTTATAAAATTTGCAGATAGATAGTCCAGACAATGCGACAGTGATATCTCACCTAATAATAATGTAAGTGTACATATCTAGCTGCTAAAGGCTGCCAGAGTGAAAACACAGATATGACAGTTTGTAACAGTTTGTATCACCAGCAATGCCATCAAAACAATGGGCAACCTTTAAGGTCAGCGGTAATTGCTGTTAACGATGCTGTTATCACAGAAATTGCAACCTCCGTATTTAACACTGGTTTCAAAACTAGTCTTATGGCCTGTAAGCTATGCACGGAGGTGATCTGCATTCCTCAGCTTTACTTCTCCAAAGTGTAGTAAACATAGACACATGATTGATGTAGTTGTGTGGTGTACATAGTGCCTGGGGTGAGGTCATGCACTGTTTATATCACTGAGATACACTAAACATTTCTGAGAGCCAATGTTTAGCACAGTTGTGTGGTATACACATTCAATAGCCAAATGCTACAGACCTTGTTTAGTTCATGCTGAAGTCATATAAACTACATTAGCACAATATGTGCACTATCTTTGTTACTAACATATGCTGAACAGAGTCTACTGATTTTTACAATGCACTAGCTCAACACTACACAGAGGTTATAAATAGCATAGATTAAACATTGTCTCCAGCAAAATACTTCACAGTGTTCAGCACATGCCGATGGAACATACTGTATAGTTGCTTAATTTTGTTCATTGTGCATCATGAGCTTTCAGTGGACCATATGCCTAAAGACCATGTGTTTTTTACTAGTCAACATCTTTGTTTTATTGTGGTACTGTAGACCAAGCAACTGTCTATAGGCTAATGGGTCTCAGATGGCAAGGGAACTCCGAAAAGACATAGCATTGCGCGTATTTGTAGATTTACACAGTACTTGCTACCCATGTCAAGCTATTGAAGCACTTTGCAGATGGGTAGCATTCTACTTCATCGAATCCATAGTTAGTTTTAGGTGTTGGTTACAAGGAGTGTAGCAAATTGCACATTATTCTCATTGTTCATGTTACACTGATTAGTTGTATACAGTTTCAAGTCTAGTGGAAAGTTAGTTCTTAATTGTTGTTATTCACACATATGTTTAATTATGAAACACTTTCTATTCCTAATTGTGTTTCTGTGGGTAACTGGAATGAAAGCCCTTCAGCATGGAATGAATTATTCTTAATGGATGTCAGTAGTGTTGTTAGAGACTATAGTTCCATGTGTTTTGGTTCATACTTACATATTGTAGGTCAGTGAGTCTGATAGGAAGAGCTCAGTAGGATTTAGTTTGGAAGTTTAAGAAGTGTAGGTCAAGGGTGACATGGAATGACATGGATTCAGGTAGTAGGGGTATGCATTAAAGATGTTATGCTAGTCATGCTCATTTTGGTGATTGTCAAAAGTAGACAGTGGTATACCATAGGGTTAGATTCATTTACATATTCTTTCCACAATGAAACAATGCTTTTCCGTTGGAAATATGACTCACTCATTCATAAATTAAAAACATATCTGTGCATCCATATTCATTAAAAAGGTTTTCATCTCTGAAGACTCGGACTGGCTGCACTAAAAGCTTTGCTTTTAAATTGCTGGTGAGTTGCACCCCTCGTATGTTATTAATTCTTTTAGCCCCCTGAGTTTTTAACATTGCCTCCTGTTTTAATATTGTGCTGCTCTACCTTTTGCTGCTGTACGACCTACTTTTTTGCACTTCACTTTGATCCTCCCCAACCCGCTGCGTCAGTTTGCCGGTTGTTGCGGAGGGAGGACCAAAGGCTCCAACGCACTTCCGGGATTCTTCCCACCCGGTTAGTGCTCTAGGCTCCAGCATTGCCTATTTAGGGGCGAGTTGGAGCGCACTCGCAGCAGACGCGCGCCGCGGGCGCGCCTAAGGAATGCCCGTCTGCGCCCGTCCACTCCTAGAACGGACCCAGGGCTAGGACCCCTGGTTCTAATCATGCTCAAAACGTTAGACTACATTATTCAAGGAAGAGTCTTCTTTCAATGGGTCAACCTAGGGACAAATACTGCCGCAAATTTACCTATGAGGAGCTACTTTCTGCAGACAATCTACACTGTCGGGGTTGTTCTAAGAACATTCATGTGGAGGGAGGAGGGGAGGTAAGCTCTGTTAAAAGTTCTAATAAAGCTAGCAAAACTAAAACAACATTAATTCTTGCCTTTATTAATGCCAGGTCCTTGATTAAGCAGAAGTATGAGATTTTATTCTAGATAACAAATTGGATATCCTATTTGTTACAGAAACTTGGGGTGAGGAAGCATCAAATTTTGATTTTAACATTGCAGTGCTATGTGGATATAATATTATTAGGCATGATAGACCCACAAAAAAAGGTGGGGGACTTGCAATTATTTTAATGATTTCGTAGCATATTGCTCAATATTCCCCTCCCCAGATTGTGAGGCTTTTATGTTAATATTCATATATCTGATCAAGATACCTTTAAGGGATTACTAATGTATCACCCACCCGGTTCAAAAGCTAATTTTCTAACCAACTTATCACTCTTTCTAGAGCCAGCCATTTCATCGATCAGTTTTACCATGCTAGGTGATTTGAACTTTCAGTTGGACATATCAGTTGATAAAGATACTCAGGATCTTTTAGACATCATCTCAGATGTAGGCCTTCAACAGTTAGTTAAAGGGGCGACTCATCAAGCTGGTCACACCTTGGATGGAGTGTTCACAAACAATCCTGCCCTATCTATTACTTCTATCCTCCAACCTTAAATGGACTGATCATTATGCTGTAATTGCGCAGTGGGCGTTGCCTGACTCTATGATTACTAATACAGCTAACAACAATTCTGCTAGGAGATATTGGAATAAGATCAACCCCGGGGTATTAGAAACCCAGCTAATCCAAAGCATACCCGTCCTTGAGTTGGAGGTAGACGGGTCAGCAAGAGGCTATGCTTCCTGGCTAGACCTTTACTTTACCAAAGCAGCTCCTATGTCTAAGGTCAATAGAAATAGGAAAAACACGTCGGCCCTATGGTTTACTGAAGCCTTATGACTTGATAAACAGATGTGTAGGAGACAAGAGAGATTATGATGAAAAAATTATGACATAGCTGAAAAAGAACAATACAAACTTATGTTAGCAAAATATAAAAATAAAATATTACAGAGAAGAGCGATTTCTACATGCAGAAAATAGAAATGGCGAGGAATTCTAGCAAAAAAATTTTCTCAGTCATATCGGATCTGACTACTCTAAAAAGGATAGCAATCAGATTGTACCCAAGATTTTTGCAACCTACTGGCCCAGACTTTTAAAACTAAGGTAGATCAGATTTTTAATCAATTTGACGGACCCATTTCTCAAAATGCTGACCCAGATCAGGGAGGTAAAGCCATAACGTCATTAAACAATTTCACTACTACTCCCCCTGAGCAGGTCACTTCCCACCTCATTAAAACTAAGGGGGTCATTAGGATGGCGGACGGACCTGCGTCAGTCCGCCACCCCCGAGGTAGAGGGACCGTCCGCAGGGGCAGTGGAGGTTCCTCCATGCCAATTAGGATGTGACCGCCACCCTGGCGGTCACATCCCGTATCTTTAACCTTGCGGCGGGTGCTGCTTGAAGCAGCACCCGCCGCAAGGTTAAAAATGCATGTATTGCATTTACATGCACAAAGCGGCAGGCACCGTGCGGTGCCTGCCGCTTTGTGCATGTAAATGCAGGGGGGTACCATAGGTACCCCCCATGTGCACCCCCCACCACCTGACACCCTGGGGGCCCGCAACGGGCTCCCAAACTCAAAAAACCACATGGCGGAAAAGCCGCCGTGGAAAAGCATGTTTCCTGCCCCATCCTAATATGGCTGGCGGTGTCTGATAGACACCGCCACCATATTAGAGCTTTTCCGCCACGGTCGGAAGGCGACCGCGGCGGAAAAGCGACGGACAGTTTTCCCATCCGCCGATGACCCCCAGCCATCCTAATCTGGCGGGGGGTCTTTAAAGGCACTGCTGCTGTTATTCCGCATCCTCCGGCCCGACGGTGGCTTCCGCTGGCCCGGAGGATGCGGAATCACCGCAATCCTAATCGGCCCTTAAATCTGGTTCTCTGGATGACCCCTGTCCTCCTACACTATTGCACACCATTAGCCACATTTTTAATCCTCAGTTATCTGGCATTTACAATCAAATGCTTTCACAAGGCATTTTTCCCACCTTGTGGAAACAGGCCTGTATACTCCCACTATTATAAAAAAACAATCTTGATGTAACGGATCCAGCTAAGTACAGGCCAATTGCGAGACTTCCGCTGCCTGCTAAAATAATTGAGAAAACCCTTAATACAGAACTTTCCACTCATATTTTGAATAACGATGTTCTGGATCATAGCTAATTTGGCTTTCGTACTTGACATAACACTGAAACTGCCTTAATTAAGACTACAGAGGAGATTTTGCTGCGTTAGATGGCGGAGGATCACAGCTCTGATCCTCCTTGATTTGTCAGTGGCATTTGATACCATGGACCATACTTTACTGACAGAACGGCTGAAAGCTATTGGCCTGGGAGGCAAGGCCATGTCAATTTTAACAACTTTTTTATCTGATAGGTCTTAGATAGTGCAACTAGGCGATTTTAAATCCTCACCTTTTACATTGACGTGTGGGGTGTCTCAGGGCACCTCTCTGAGCCCCACAGTTTTTAATATTTATGTGTCAGAACTTGCACCCCAGATTAGAAGTTTTAACATGAATCGGACCTCGTACGCAGATGATACTCAACTGGTTATTTCAACCATTGATAAGGAGGTCAATAATGCCAACAATCTGCACGAATGTATGATTTCCTTGAGTTCCTGGATGAGCAAACACTGCTTTTTGGTAAATTAGCCCCTCTCTGGTCCCCAGTATGGTGGCCAAGTGTCCTGGCCCCCCCTTCTACGCCAGTAGTGAAAGCTAAAAACTTGTGGGTCATAATCGATGAGAAGCTGAATTTTAAATTCCTAGACTCTAAGGTGGTGTCCTCTGCATTCCTCACCATTAGAACAGTGTGCAAAATCCTTCCATTTGTTCCGGAAAGCGCAAGAAAAATGGGTTTACCCTCCCTTGTGTTGACCAAACTCGATTATTGTAATGCCTTATATATTAATTTACAGTCTACTCAAATTAGAAGACTGCAGTCAGCACAGAATGCTGCTGCCAGAGTGGTACTTAATGTCCCCAAATACCAGTCCATTAGGGCTGGAATGCAAAAGCTGCACTGGCTGTCAGTTGCTCATCGCGTACAATTTAAAGCCTTGTGTTTAGCACATAAGTCTTTACACAAAGTTGGCCCACGTTTTCTTTGGCAGATCTTTAACTGGTATTTTCCTTCTAAACAACTTTGTTTGGCTACTGCCTTCTTAATGCCTACCTACAGAATTAGGACAACCAATTGGGGTGGCAGGAGTTTCAGTCATAGCACCATTAGTCTCTGGAATTCTCTCCAGCTTTCTCTTAGAAAGATACCTTCTTTGATGGAGTTTAGAAAAAACCTTAAAACATGGCTATTTAAGAACTAAGTTTTTTTGTGCAGCATGCGGTCCACAAGCGCATAGACACCTAAGGGTAGTAGTGTGCTACAGAAATTGTGATAACATAACATGATAAAGTGAATAAGTAAATAAAGGACAAACTCAATTTCAATTACTTAAGTGATACATACTTACAGTGCACAACAAGCATTGGCATAGCCAATAGGTCTCGCCTTTGGGACCTTCTAAGTATTTAGCCATGCAGCACATTATCCTGGGTGCTACAACATCTGCTGTTACTTGACGTACCACTGGTAAATAGCCACACATGGGTTTCCGTTCTATTTAATGAAAATATGATAAAGTCTCTTCAAAATGCAAAAAAGTGAATTTCTTTAACAAAGAAGATTTAACACTAATAGACACAGAGATGCCTACTGATATGCATTGTTCGCAGGGCCGGACTGGCTACTGGGCATTTTGGAATGCTGCTGAGCTGGGGGCTGATTTCATTGATGGGGACCTGCATGTGCTGAATGAAATTCGTTTTGCTTTAATTATTTCAAAGCACACGCAGGTCTCCATCAACAAAATCAGCCCCCACCTCAGTGAAATCAGCCCAAGCGCAGCAGCATTCCAAAACGCCCGGCAGTCAGTCCGGCCCTGATTGTTCGTCCCTGTCATATTCACAGAAAAAGCAAGGTATATTATCATTTGCTGGAAAGTGTTCAACTGAAATAAAAATTGAGGTACGACATCATGAACTGAAATGTAATAAAATGTACAAATAGACCAGCGTTTTTGATTGGTATATTTTTGGCCTTTAAGAACCCATACCGGTGTTAGACACGTTGTTTTAATAGTTTTAGTGATTTGTACTGAATTAATACAACGCGTAACTGGGACTGGGAATGTGGATAGATTTTGGCGTTTGTATGCTTTAGGTCAGAATATTTGTGTAATGTCATAAGTCAAGTCACTATTGTTTGCATCTGGAGGAGGTCCTGTGCATTTATGTCCCCTATCATTGGGTTAAGGAAAGTCAAGACTATTATTTTGCTATGATTCATAGTTCGCTATTTTAAACTTATTTTTACACAAACATTTTCAACGCCTGGCACATTCTATAGAATCGGAGGCATTTATGGTGACTAGGGGGGAGAAGGTGAAGGGTAGACCTGTGCTGATCTCCCATACTCTTAGATAGGCAGCCCCAAAGCCAATCAGTAATTGCGCCTGTATCGGATCTCTGAAAGCAGAGACTACACCAGCCCCATGGGCTCCACTCCCGTGTAAGTACCCCCCCCCCCCTCCCTCCCCAAGGCAGAGGAGCTACTTAGGTCCAGTTTCCCACTGCTGTCCACCCTATACTGGACAGAGGATCAGAAAAGAACCCTGCCTCGTCAGTGAGAGATGCCCGAGGTGTGACCTCCTGAAACTGTGAGAAGGCATCAAGGAGGCATCAAACAGGCACTTGGCAGAGGGAGCGATCTGCACACTCACTGTAGATAAAGGGGATTTGCTGAGGGCTGCACGGACCCCCATCATCCTGCTGAGGGACAACACAGAGGCTCGTCCGTAAACAGGTAGAATCTTGTCCCAGAGCGGGAGGACCGTTACTTAAAATTGATTATGCAATGTGACCAGTCTGCGATTAAAGTCTGTAAGTACAGGCGAAGTCACAGCTATGAGCAATTTTAATGGAGGGTGATGTATCGCCTGTCAACGCAGATGCTAATCACACCCTCCATGGTACAAAGCATGAACATAAATGAGGAACTACACTAAGCTCCGTCCATCTGGAACTGTTGAGCATGTAAAGAACGTCTAGTTCTATTTCAACAGGAGACAAGTCACTAATTTGGATTATGGTGGGACTGATTCAGCCTCAGTAGTAGAGGGAGATCATCTGAGCTACTACTGACTATGTCACGGTCCAGTGTGCCGACGCTGGGACAAATACTACAGTACCCACATTTTCAGTGCACTTTGCTTGCAAGCAGCAGTCTCCTGCATGTGACGAGGTACTGCATGTTCTGGCACAACCTAACCGATGCAGTCGATGTAAGCTTCAATCCTGCCGAGTAGGCACAGCATAAGCGCTGGAAGTAGGGATGCACCCCCAGAAATAATAATGCTACAGTTCAGAAGGTTATAAGCAATAAAGATGCCTTTAAAAAGTGTGTTCATCTTGTCTCATTTGCTGTACGTTCAAAGACAAAAGTCAAATATCAAGCTATGTCTTACCCACACATATACTGTCTAGGTTACCAACCCACCTGCTTGCGCGTGTCTTTTAGTAATTCGTACACACATGTTCCCATTTTTAAGTCGGTTTAATCGTACAAACAAGTCGTCATAGGCGCACAGGCAGGAAAAATAACGGCAGGCAGGAAAAGTCTGTTAACGGTGCAGCTTTCAAGATTTACAATTACAAGGGTGAGAGAGAATGTGAGGGAGCAGAAGCGGGAAGAGGGAACTTCTAGAGAGCGAGGTTCTAAACCAAGAGCAAGGGGGGTTGAAAGAGGAAGGGGGAGGCACAGAAAGGATGCGTGCAGGGTAGAAGGATGCAAAGAGGAGACGCAGCTGAGGAGGGGTCAGAAAGCACGGATGTGGGAGAGAAAGCAGGAACAAGCAGGAAACCAAGTACTGTCCTGGGAAGCGCTGGCTGAAAATACAAAGCCTGTGAGTAGTGCGTGCAAGAGAGAGGGGAGCAGGAGGTGAGCCCGGGAGTGGTGCGTGCGTGCGCATGCATTCTGCTCTTTGTGGAAGCACTGCACTTGTGCTTTTGGCGTGCCCCCTGCTCGCTCCTGCAAGGTGGATGCCACCACAAGCACAAGTATGAGCTCCAAAAAGAGCAGAGCAACGCATGCGTACTACGTAGGCGAGACCTAAAAACGGCACAAGCAGGAAAATTCAACACTTTTCAATTGTCCATAAGGAAGAGATATACTGAATGTCCATTTGTTCCTCTTTGCTTCCTTGTTTCTCAGAATACATGGGTGGTTGTGAAATATGTGCAACCACAATCCAGCTGGAGGTAGTCCCATAGTCAAGAATGTCCTGGGGCTTTCACCCTTTTAGATTTTTCGTAATGACAGAAATACATTTGAAAATAATGTATCTTGTTTGACTCTTCCCACTAGATAGTTGACGTGTTTTGGCCTCTTCTTCATTAAAGGCTTCCTCAAGACTGAGAAGACAAGAGGATCCAAGCCGATAGGGTGGCTGCATGTGGAATACTGAATATTAATATTAATCATGTTCAACACCATTTGTATGAGCTACCACCAGAAATGGAATGAATCCTGATCTGTTAATTACAACTTGGTAGAACAAAGCAAATTCACTCACGACCTCTAGAGCTAGAGCATTGACACATCGAAGACACACAGTGATGGTTCACATGTTGCATCTTACAATGTGTATAAGTACATTAGATGTCTATACTAATGGTTTTTATGAGTGTTAGAGCAGATCGTCAGTCTTTTTTCAAGAAGTATTATTCTATTCTATTATAGTCCATCTTTGTCAATATGTTAGAAATGTTGTTCTCATGAACAGTTATTTTTTAGGTATAGATATGTGATCCTTCTATTTTCTTGGAGTTACACTATGTCCGCATGTCCTGTTGATAGTAAGGTCCTTATTCTATTTTATTCTCCAAGTATCAGATGGAGAATAGCCTTGTCTGCAGCATTGCATAGACCCATTGAAAATGGATCTTTAATGATTGGTATCTGATGGGTCCTAGTTATCGTAGGGATTGTATGTATGAGGTTTAGAGTCCTGAAGGAAAGGTGCCTGTGGTTAGCGTATTATTGATAGTCAGTGTTGGGATTGCTGCAGAGGTTGATAGTAGTATTTTGTTATACATACAATTGGGGAGCAAAGGTCTGAGGGTGCACCAGCTGGACCACCCATCCTCACTAGCTTATGAAATTTTATGACAGACAGGTAGTGGAAGGACAGAAGGGTGTGTTTTTCTCCAAGTACGCTCCCATTGGGGAAGTTTTGAGACTGAGTGCTATCACCTTTATTTAAAAAGTATTAGTTTAATGCGTTGGCTTTAGTGAGGTAATGATTGAGGACTTTCTGTTGTGCAATCTGAATCGTGAAATATTTATAGAATCTTGTTTAGTTCATTCTTTGCTTTTTTGATGTATGTTTTATACATCCTGTTGTGTCTTAGTAGGCGTAGTTTGTCCAGACCGTTGGTTTAGTATGATCGTTAAATGGTACATGCACGCATTTTTATCCTTTTTTATCATGATAAATTATTCATCCAAGGCTTTTTCAGTCTGCTTTTTGTTGTCCTGGCATTATCAGGGGAATAACTGTGTTGAAGGCAATGTTCAGCCAGTCATATATCATACATATTCTGCTGCCAAAAATGCCCTTGATCACAAGCTCACAAAATGGCTGCCACACGCAACGCTTAAGGTGGCAAACTCTGACCAAAATAGCAAAGCCAAAATCACGTCGCTCGTACTATACAATGCGCGTTCAAAGCTGACCTTGTGCCGATCTTTGCTCCTTCCTTCACGCGCCAGAATCTTGCTCGAGCTCACCACCGAGGTGTCTCCAATCCACGTGTGCCTTCGGTAGCGTTAAGCATTTACACCAAGTCTTTCCCGAGTACTTAACCGCTGCACCAAAGCATCACTTTAATTCCTCTCAAATTAAATATTAAACTGCAAGACACATTTCACATGCTGACAGCCCAATTTAAAAAAAGTCATGAATTATCATACCTCGCCCTCGTTAAAGCCCTATTTATTTCTAATGCAAGTACATAAACCACCAACTAAACCTCTTAGTTATATGTGTATGCCACCCTTAACCAAAATCTATGATCACTCAACTCACATTCCCAAACTTTAGACTCATTATTACTCATAAACCTCATACACCCTTAAGTATAGAGAACATGTAAGTATCTGTGTATGAGCAGCAACAAAAGAAGGAATATACCTGCACATTCTTACAATATATGCATGTTCTAAAGGTTCTGGAATTTTGTTGGTGTTCTAATACTATGTTCCTTGTTGCTTCTGTGTATGGGGCAATAAAAGATATATGCATAAGATTGGCCTCCGGGCTTGCCATCAAATTATAGCACTCTGGCTGCATTCCGGTTGATTAGCATTCTTCTACATCAATACCTAACTGCACAAGGTGGGCAATTCTTAATGGTGTTTCAAGGAATTATACATATTCTCTGTAATGTCTACAATATGTTCAAGGGTCTGTACGTCTTGGAAAATTTTAGGCTATAATATTTTTATTTAGTTTGATATCACAATTAATTTGTCAGCAATCTAAATGCACTATCAAATATAAGAATACAAAAGGTTTTTGTTTAAACTGCTGCCTAATAATTAATACCTGAACCCCTAGAGATGTGAGAGGAGGGTAGAGGGAGAAAAGGGCTTAAACATAAAGAACTCACTGATGGTGTTTCACTCAGAAATTCTACACATTGTAATAAACATCTGTGCGCTTGGATAGAAGTATCCAAAGGAGTTCCACATACCTATAACACGCAATTACAATGGGATAAACTCAGGGCCTCATTTACAAGGAACTGACACATCTGCATGGATACGTCAGTTTCTTTGCACCAGCGCCAAATGTCCTTGTTTACAATACAGTGCTCCATGGCGCAAGGATAAACAGATGTGTCAGAAATTCTGACGCATCTGTTGGCACAAAAGTGACACATTGCAGGCTTGCTCATGAAAGTGACACAACTCCAGCACTGCGCCACAATAGATAGGTGAGTCCCATTCAAAACGCCCAGCATCATTGCTTACGCCTGGCCTTAGCAGGCATAGTTATTTTGACGTAGTGAAGGCACAGAGTGACACAGTGCAATGTTGTTAATTTCACTGCGTCAGTTCTACATGGCTTTCTGCAAGGGAACGCCCAGCCTGCATATATTATACCTGACACAGGTATAAAGTGGCGCAGGGCTTTACAATGTGATGCAACTCCCTAGATGTGTCATGTTGTAAATAGGCCACAACGTGGCGCAGTTTTTATGCCGCCTCTGCGTCACAAAAAGTGATGCAACGATGGCACAAAAGTGTCATAAGAGGCTTCTAAATCCGTCCCTCAGTGTTTGGAAACAGCTACATAACAGAAATCTAAATTTAAGGTCACAAAATTCAAGTTCCAGAGGATCCTGCCAGGTAGAAATAACCTTGTACTCTGAATCTAACAGGAACAATGCTCTATTGTATCTCTCACCACCTCTACTGTGGACATACACATGACAGTTATAGGGCAAGTTGTAGAAACTGAGAAAGAGAAATAGGATAAGAGAGAAAACCGAGCCACCGGACATGACCAATTTGAGTTGTCCGTCACTTCTGCTGGATACTGAAGTCTTCAGGTCGAATTTTGCACCTAAAAGCAATAAGAGATATCTTAGCAAACGCCCTTCATCTAACAATAACAGTGAAAGATAAACCTTATGTGTATCTCTGTTTATTTAGCCATCTGTTATCTGAAATAAAACCTGCATTTAATGAAACTAAAGCAGAACAAGAGATGCTGCAGTTTGAGGAGGCAGAAGTAGACCCATCTCCTGAAATGCCCAAGCACACATGGCACACTGCATACCTGAAAGATGGCACACTCTTCTAGAAATACCTACAAAATAATGTTTCTATTCAGAACCTGTTTTCACATGGCAATTCTAGACAACTAGCTTAGGTGCCAATAGCAGATGAGGGGTCTAAAGTTGAAGATATAAGTAGCAAAAATGTCCTCTCTGCTTCGAGAAGGATGGAGGACATATTGTAAAATGTGCCTTCGCATACGATGACCAAAGTATTGTCCCTGGCTGCCTATAATCTATAACACGGTGAAGCACAACCCAATACAATGTTGTGCAGCAATCTGCCTAGGTTTAGTTTGTGCAGTGCATGACAGTTTTACTTATCAGAAAGTGCTTAATTTGTAAAGGAATTAGTGCCACAGACCAAAGTTCTGCTCACAAGCCCTCGGCCGGCGCTACTCAATGTTGGTGGCTGAATACTATGGCTGCGTGGTCATGATTCTACCTCCTTACTCTTTAGTCCACCACCAGATACTCCCTCCACCTTTTACCTCACTCTAAAATGTTCTTTTTCGATCCTGCTTTCTCCTTTTTTCATGTGTTTTCTGTATTTCTCGTCTTAATCAGTGCTTAATTTGTAAAAAAAATAAAATAATAAGTACAGTGGCCCTTGTCAGGAGACTAATGCAGCTTGCACTACTCATTGCCCCTACCAGCACTGCCAATGACAGTACCAACATAACTACTAACATCACACTCCTACAAGTGTGACAATTCATGCCCCCAAAGCTATAAAAATGGATTTGCCAGCGGGTAATAGTCATTTTTAACCCATTGGCTGCTTCGAACGTTCTGCGCCAGTGCGGAACGTTCGAAGAAACAGGTGGGGCCGCATCGGCCAATGGACATGCGCAGCACTACCAAGGTAGTGCTTGCAACGACCGTTGGCCGACGGCAGCAGCCAATGGATTAAAGTGTATTGAATTAATAAACAACTGCTGTTGTGCTCATCTCCAAATTAGACAAATATCGCTAAGTGCTGGTGTTGACAATTAGATCACCGGTAACCACCGGCTCAAATTAACCACTGCTTTCTTTTCCTCCTTTTCCCTTTGTGAGTTTTTCTCTCTTGCTGTGAGTCAAAGTCCGAAGAAAATAAATAAGTGTCAGTCCCCTAAACTGATTGCTGGTGGGTCTCGCCTGCAATCATACACTCAAATAAAGCGCTGTTACCAGGTCATCATTTAGAGAAGGGTTGGATTTCCATGTTAATACCAGGATTCCTTTATTTTGTTACTGCAAACAGTAATTATATTACTTCCGATTAAACAGATGTTTTTTTTCTGTTTTCTTTAACACATTTAGTGGTGCAAAGTTAGCACTATGTTTTTGCTGACATATACCGATGTCCTGTGTAGTGGCATGGGTATACATGGGTATTTCCTACTGTGGTCACATCTCTTATTTCTATATAAAAATTGAGTCCAATGAATGAACATTACCACGCCATATATTTACCACAATAGTTTTCACATTCGACCATCTCTGCAAATTAGGGGCTCAGTGGATCCAGAGAAAATCCAGTTCCAATGCGAGGGTGGGATAGGGGTTCAACAATACAGTGTTCATTTACGCGTAAACCTTCGAACATGAACTGTGAACTCGCACATAGCATTAAAAAGCGGAAGGTTTATCCTAAGGCACACCTATTTATTTATAGTTTTTTAAGTATCCACGCAAGCTGAGAATCGCTCAAGGCACTCTTAGAAAAAAGAACAATATGGACATTGGAACTGTGGACACAAATAAACATATTTTATTGGGAAAGATATATAAAGTAATTTATAATATATTAGCATTCTTTATTTTACATAATAAGAAATATATCATTTTATAACTTGGTTGCAACAGAATCTTGAACATTTGCCACATGACGACTTTTCACCTTGAACTTTTAAAATACACGGAAATAAAGTCACTTAGTAAATCAAAAATCTTCCAAGAATATTGCCTCCCATCTCCACATTTTCCTTTCTCATTGAATTCAACTCTGCTTTATAAAACAGCACATTGGCGTGGAGAAAATGAGCAATTAAGTAATGGCTGAATAGCTAACTCATGTTTCATGCTCCATTGAATAAACAGAGAATGTGTTTTGTGTGCCTTTTGAACTATTTATAAGGCAAATCTGCAAAGAACCCGTGTAAATGCAGTTTAACTTTTTAATAAGTAAGATGTTCCATGCTTATTGGTGCCTTAAAAGCTGTTTAAAATATAAACTCCATGTCATGTAATGTTTGAGATCTCTAAAACTTCCCTTGTAAAGCCTATTGCTCTGAGCGCTTTGCTATGATATCTGTCCTGGTGTGTTGAAGGCAGGGGATGCTTAATGCACTTGCAATCATTGCATATTTAATTCCAATACTCTACTTTATAGGTTTATGACCATGCATCATCGTTTTTGACACCATTATACTTAATTCTTTAACTTCAATTCATTTTCCAAAAGCGCATGCAGCCATTCCAGATTCTTCCTCCATTTGAAGAAATTAATTATTTTCAATTTACACAGATTTGCAATTGAATTATGTAATTTATGCAAAACATAAATGTAACAAAATAATGCAATCTGCGTTCGAAATTGTTAGCTGCAGGTTTTTGTCCAGAACTACAAAGGCAAATGATTCCCTTTCCATTCTAGATGTGTGAGTTTGAGTCTGCAGGCTAGTGACCAGAGAGTAATAACAGTCACAGAAGTATGACCACTGACTGTAAACGTGATAGTGATACGGTAGCGAGGACAGCAGCTGGTTTCTTTCATGCTCCTGTATTGTTACAGCCAATCTGACCAGAAAAGATCCACTTCGAAACACAGAGGACCTGATTATTTGGAAGATTTTTTTTTCTGATCTTTAATTGCTTTTAGTAATCACAAAAGTAATTCATGTGAGGTCTAGAAACCAGCATGAACTGCAGGTTCGAAGGCTTAACATAAAAAAGGTTTGATACATTAAATGTCAATCTTTTCCCAACAAATGTTGTGAAAGTAGACACTCTCCAACTTCAGCAGTGATGCACTTTACTATTTCTTCGACATACTGTCATTTTAAAAGTTCAGGGAGCTGAACATATTCCCAGGTACAAGGTTATATTAGGCCTGGATATGTCTAGATGTCTCTTTATTTACAGGTATTGGCCCTATCAGGATTGGGAGGCAGTATTATTGAGGTCCAGGTGATATTGACTGAAGTTCAACTGTGTGGGCCTGGGGTACCCTAAAATTCTCACACCTCAATAACATGCCCTCGGGTGGGTGGATAGGGATGGTGTTAAACCTCAATTTCATGAACCAATGTGTCAATGGATAATATGCAAGGAAGTATATAACAAATGCAGCCAGTTAAATAAGGACAGACTCAATTAGTAATGTAAATTGATACTTGTATAGCGCACTACTCACCCGCAAGGGTCTCAAGGCGCTTGTACGAATACCGCTGTGGAACCCATCCTGGCTTTCCCTGTGAGGCGTTCACTCCTGGGCACCCCCAAAGTGGAGGCCAGGCATCCTTAGCGTTGTGGGGGCCATTGTGGAGATTAAGCAAGCTATTGTCCAGAGTTGCAGAGTGGGACTCAATGATTAGAATAGGCACCGAGGCGAGAATTATCAGGCCCGTGGAATTTTGAGCCCAAGACCGCAGAGGCGGGGAATTGAACCCTGGTCCCAGGCTAGACCTCTGCATCAGGGTCTGCCACTCTAATCATTGAGCCACACTTCTCCACCATTAGTGAGTTCTAGGGTGGGATTAGAACATTTAGAGGGCTTTAATATAAAAATTAATAAGCTACATTACAGAGAGTGTAAAGTGTTGATGGAGCAAATATTTGCATGTAAGCAACTTGCTGGATGAATCCTCTCATAAAATCATAATACATTACTAATAATGATTGTATTACTAATTGTACACAACATTTTACACTTACTAGGAAAGGGGGAAGCTTGCCTATGTGTTTGACTAACAAGTAACTCGAGTGCAACTAAAATAGCTGCTAAACAGGGGAAAATAAACTGTGCATGCGTCAGCTGCATGATGTCTGAAAACTTGGAGGAAAAGCTTTGCTTCTGCGCAATAAGAGCCAAAATGGCCGCTTAGTAACTCAAATCCTAAGCATCTGCTCCTCTGAAACTAAATTGTGTTATATACTAAGTGCTAATGCATAAATAGTCTTTTTAATTAAATGGGATTAAAGTAGAGATAAGTGGTATACAGTGAAATAATTTTATTTGAATCTAACATCTTGTCTTTTTGACTTCTCTGTTAATTCGTAATTGGGCCTAAATTGAGAAACGAAGCTAAATATCATGTGGTCCATGCGCGCAGTCGCATTATAACTAACTCTAGAGTCATGATCTCCAGTTTTGGAACACGATAAAGGACAACCTTTTCTCATAGCCTGAGAGATGACGGAACAGCCTGAAGACTCAATGAACAAATGTATAAATGTTATACAATGTTACAATGATAATATGAAAACGGGTGGGAATAAAGCTTGGGTGAAACAAATTAAATGGGGGGGAACATAAGACAATGCTCTTAAGAAAAAAGTAAAAAACTAGTATGGTGTGATGATCATGCCCTTGGCTTTTCGAATCAGAAACTCACAATTTACTCAGATTGAAACATTTGGGGGTGGAACATGCCACCAAAAGGTATAATTGGGATAGTTAGCTAAATGAAGTAGCCTGATCGCTGCCAGAACTCTAAGAGATAGAAATGCTGTCCGAATGCTGATCAAAATACCTGAAAGCAGACTTAGAAATTCCACAATTAAAATTAGGAATGAGACTTGTGGAAGAAACTCGAGGAGGCGAGGGAACTAGGAACAAGATTTGCGGAAGAAAGCTGAGGAGGGTAACTAGCATCAGAGAGGGGTTTGACGATAGCGTTAAATCCGGAAGAGGTAACCTGTCCTGTCTTGCATCCTGTCCTGAACCTGTTACCTGTTATTTTCAAGGGGCCCAAACTCTTGGACAGAGGGGCCTGATCTTGCACCATTGTAGGTAAATATATCTGTGTATTTTGTCAGTGTGCCTTTTCTCTCTATCCTCTTTTTCCTGAGGTACTCACCATTAAAAATATATATTCTAAATAAGGTAACCAAATCTTACCTCTTCAGAAGGATGGAATTAACACTGTATTTGTATTTGATTCACTGAAAAGACTTCAGAAAAATCTTTAAATTGAAACTGAGTCTGTGGTCATTTATTTAAAAAAACCAGGTGAATAATTTCTGTGATTAATTACCTATATCTAATCAACTAAAATAGATCCATGTGTAAGGAAGGGCTTTGTAATTAATTAGGTTCAATTTGTTAGGCAAATCAGACATATAGAAAGCCATAAATTGATCCCAGCGAGGTTTCATCGACCAGATATTGTAAGTGAGAGTGGTTTATGGACCCGAGTGTGTGTATTTTAGAAATACTTGTCCCTAGGTTGGTGTCTCGCTGGATTAGTGCTGATGCATAAAGTCATTGCCACGAAGTCTCTCTGTAATAGGGCAATAGAGAATAATAAGCAAAATTAAAAAATATTCTAAGCCCCAAATGAGTAGCAAAATCAGCAAGCGATCGGATGGTATCTTTTTAGTAGCATTGAAAAATCATCCGGCCTACCTCCAGATTGGAGGGTTTATAAAAAAGATTTTTGTCATAGAACATATGGAAACTGCAGGTTCATCATTGTGTGAGAAAAAGAAAACATGTACCGCAAATCATAACATAGAATTAAAAAGTGTCGGACAGCCTTACCACGTAGGAACTATCCCACTGAACAAATATTGATAAAGTCCCTTCTGATGTCAGAACAAACGACTTACAAATCAACAGTGAACCCTTGTGAATGAATGCAATACTGTGAAAAGGCAGAAGAAACCTTCAAGGAAAGTTACATTAGTGAGCCAGTGCTTCTTCAAGAATAGTGTCAATCAAAAATAAACAAAATATGAATTGCTTGACTATGTGCAGCAAAAATAGTAAACAGTAAATGAGCAAGATTAGGCACTTATTTTGAACAAGTTGGCCTCAAGCTCGAGCTGAAGCCTAGTTAGCATAAGCCTAGAAAAGGCACTTTAACTGGACGGATGTATGACGTTATAACGCATACTTTTACCACGCATGCCTTTACAACGCAGTATTTACAACGAAAACCTTTGCAACACATAGTGCTTTGGGGTGCTGGATAGTGAATAGTTTAATTTACTATTAAAACTCCAGTCCCGTGGACACTAGGGAAGGTGTTGGATAGTAAATTAAACTTATTCCCTATCCTAGAGCGCCCCCAAACGCAATGCGTTGTAATGGTTTGCGTTGTAAAAGTTGCGTCGTAAAGGCACTGCGTTGTAAAAGTTGCGTCGTAAAGGATGTTTCCCTAACTGGACATATAAAAATCATTTCAAAGCTGATACAATCATATGAGTGCATTCATGTGTTATAATTCTGAGCATTGTTAATAATGCGCAATAATATTAAATGCACAAAAATATTTTTGCTCCCTGCAGTGCCCTGAGGAGTTTTGAAAATAATATGGGAGTACCATGCACTCATTTGTTTTTTTAAGTAATTTGATTGGCATAACATAGACAGTGATTTTATAGGAATTCACCGGAAGAATATCCATTGTCCCCCTTCCGTCTCCCCCCAAACAGCTGACTCTGAACAAAAATACAGCATCACTGGTAATTCCCATATTACCAGGAAGGGGAGGGCAGCAACACATCAGTCCTATGCAAATAAAATGTCACAATCCTCTGGGTAAAACATGAAAGTCCTTAAAGAGGATCCACTGTAATTATACAATACATAAAGAACCCCTCCCTTCATCCAGTACATGTAACTCCAGACCAATATTTATTAGATAAATCACCCACCTCCCACCCCTCCTCCATGCCAAGGCATTGTGTCACTGAAAGAGTAAACTATCATATGCATCCTAAGTATCCCATTTCAGCCTCACCCTCATGCAATATTGGTGGTATTCCTAGTTATCGCCCACTCATCGGCGTGCATAGATTCTGGTGAGTTATTGGCCGACCTGGTTGCCCTATTGGTTATCAGCTATTAGTCATTCATTGTATTTGGCAACTTCAGCGTTTGGGTTGCGGCGACCTCGTAAAGTTGCTTGTGTCCCTTAACTTAGCTCGAATTGTAGAGGGAGCAACACACTGTGCCGGGAACTGTCTCAACCTATTCTTCTCTACATCAGATATAACTAGCTTGAACCCATACGTCCTATCAATATCACATGGTCTCATTACTTACCTGTTTTATTTAACATGGTTATGCCAATTCTAAAGTTGATTTTTCAGGCCTAGTCACTTTTGCTTACATGCTCGTGTGGCAAATTTTCTGTTGAGACGTTTGCTAGAGCACTTAAAGATCTTGGTTTGTCAAAGCAAGACACAGTTCTCCCGCAGCCCCATGGTATGGTCCAGCTTTAAGGTCAGGTGAAGCTGGAATGTAAGAAAATGGAGTGGATATGGCACTGGAATTATGCAGAAAATAGTAAGAGACTTCTAAAGCTGGCTCAGCTGAAATATATAAAATTAGTGATGACAGCGAAGTTGAACTTTTATGCCAAATGTATCCTCGCAGCAAGAAATACTTCGAGAGAACTGTTAATAATCTTGGAGTTGAAATCAGCCCCTTCACGCCTAACTCAAACAGTTGAACAATTTCAATCACTTTGTGATAAAAGCATTTTCAGAGCTGACATTTAAAAGATGAAACTCTTTTGCTGCCTCCAAAGGTTCCTCATCAATGGGTATCTCAGAAGAGGTTATGTTAATAAGAACTGCCCTTCTCTTGAGTGACTGAGCAATTTAAGTTGCAAACTGTTGAGTATCTGACCTGATATTACTGCTGTTAAAGAAGCCACAGTGAATCCTGAAAACCCCAGTCATTACCAACCAATATCTTTACTACCCTTTCTGGTAAAGGTGATGGAAAAGACAATCAACAGCAATCTGTCTTATGGGGAGTGATGGAGCGAGATATTGAATGAAATTTCGTTCAAACTCGCAAAGTTAAACTTCCATAATAAGTATAACAGTACTAATAACATGTGTTGAAATAATTAACCAACTTAGTTTAAAATTGCAGACACTACATGAGGGACTAATGTGCTTCTATGTTGCATTTGCAAGTGCGTGGAAAAATAATAAACTAACCTTGTCTATTGTCTTTGTCAGTATTAAATGCGGCTGATTCATTAATGGCATGTGCTATATTATTTGTGTGCAATATGTTTTGTCGTGTCTTTTCTGTGGCAAAAACTTGTGGAGGATCTTTATGGCCTAAAAGAAGAAGGTTAATATAAAAGCTGCTTTTTGTGCTTTGGCTAGGTAACATAATTAACCTGGTTAATAATTATAAGAGGGGGTGGGTAACAGAATGGGTCTCAATTCCTTAATTAATGACTGTCTTTTTTTTTTTTGTCCTCATTTGCCTGTACCTCTTAACTAGAAACTATATAGCCAACCACCTATTCGTGCGACCAGGGATGGAGCGCACACACCACCACCATAACCTTGTACACCAGCCTGGCGGGAGACTAGATCTGGGTTTACTGAGGCATTGATGGCGAATGGCGACCTGCCAAACCCATATAGACTCCATCAAGATAGGAACTACCGCCAGGCCCAGCTCATATCTAACGAAACTGCCATAGTGGACCCTGGAGTTTGGAGGCGTAATCATAGGACCCGGGGGAGAAAAAAAAAAAAAAAAAAACCCGTGTTGGACACTCGAGCACTAACACCAAGAAATCAAGAGGTTCCGAAATATGAGGTTATTACTGCTACAAGGTCTAGCCAGATCGACTTTTGATGTTTCAAGTGGGGATGACAACCAACTGGCATGTGTTGGCGCCTTGGAGTCGACCCAAAATTTACATATCTGTCGCCGCGTGAGTAAAATTGCATAGAACAGCAGCGACCTTGCAGAACCAGTAATATTATCATCCATCCCAGAGATTACCAGTGTTAGGGTGGCAGGGTAAGGTTACTTTGATTATCGAGCCCAATGTAAGCAGGACTTCTGCCCAAAAAGCCTTGATTGGGGAACACTCCATAAACATGTGAACATCCGATGCGCCCTGGAGACTACACTTGTTACAACATTTACCAGCTTGAAACTTTGCAAGCCTTTGTGGTGCCTAATAGGCTCGATGGACCGTGAACAGGTGATTCCGCCTCAACCATGCAGGCTTGACCGTTTTATAAAGAAGAGCGAATGATCTTGTCCACCATTCTTCCCCTCGAAGATCCATGTCCTCCGCCCACAGTTCATCCGGAAGGTCAAAGTCTCCATCCACCTCCTCCAAGATTGCCCAATACCAGTGTGCCACCTCTTTGCCCCCCGGAGGTTTCTCCACAAGCTGTTGTTCTAGCACACTACACCTCCCCACTAGGGCATTCATTCGAAGGAGCTCTCTAGACCAGCTTACAAGTTGTATATATTTAAACCTTGATAGTCTTGGGCCGACCCTTTCATACAATTTATCCCACTGTACTAGTACCCCGCTTGCCATCAAGTCGCCCCATCTCAGTATCCCCCCCTCTCTTAGGGGTATCGAGAGGTTGTCATCCAAGCATGGGGGGAGCCCCGGAGACCCCCAGTTTGGAGCCAGATTTGAATAATAGGCCTGCCCTGCAGTCCTCTTAATCCTTGTCCAGGCTCTGGCCAGCGACTGCAAGACCTTCAGTCTCACCTTTTTGAAGAACTTTTGTTCTCCGAATTTAAATAAAAATCCGTCCATTGGCAGGCCCGTTCCAGTTAACATGGCCTTAAACATTCTCCCTGCTGATGAATCTGTTGGAGTTTTCAGTAGCATTCTGGAGAATGACAACTGAAAGGCCCAAGCGTAATATTGTATGTCTGGAAGAGAGAGCCCGCCCTTTTCCCTCCTCCTCCTCAGTTTCTTCCAAGCTATCCTGGTGGACTTATAGTTCCAAATGAATGAATTGATGTCCTGTTGACATTTCATTATTTGCTTTAGCTCAAAGGCTAAAGGAATGCTTTTAAAAATGAATGTGAGCTTAGGTAAAATTGACATTTTTATAAGACTAACTCTCTTATAGATCGTCAAAGGGAGAAAGGTCCATGCTTTTAAAAGCGCCCGACATTCTCGGGAAACCCGATCCAAATTGGCCTGTGCTTATATTACTAACATCCTGGGTGATCTTAATTCCCAAATAGCGCATTGAGGAGGTTATATCCAGTTTTGTGTTGTTGATATTCCATACCATT
This sequence comes from Lissotriton vulgaris, assembly GCF_964263255.1. NCBI lineage: Eukaryota > Metazoa > Chordata > Amphibia > Caudata > Salamandridae > Lissotriton > Lissotriton vulgaris. The sequence goes on along the minus strand of NC_141685.1, from coordinate 440,168,747 downwards.
ATTTCCGTTTTCCCCGCATTTATCTCGTACCCCGAGATCTGCCCAAATTCTTCTGCTCTCCTGATAACTGTTGGGAAGGCCTGAACGGGGTCTGACGTATAGATAAGGATGTCATCCGCATACATACCCAGACACTTCACCCATCCGTTAAACTCAAAGGGGGTAATACTATGTTCCTCTCTCAGTGTCTGCGCAAAAGGCTCTAGATAAAGGTTAAACAGGAGTGGGGAAAGGGGACAACCCTGCCTGGTTCCTGGTGACATTTTAAATGGCTCTGTAAGTGTGTCCTTGACTTAAAGCTTGGTGGTGGGGGCTCTGTACAGGAGCTGGATGGTTTGACAGAAATTCTCACCTAGCTGAAACTTCCTTAATACTGCCGCCAGGTAGGGCCAATTGACCCTATCGAAGGCCTTAGTGGCGTCTAGGGTTAATATAGCCAAGGGTAAGGAAAAAGTTGTGGCGATATCTATCGCCGCAACCAAGTCCCGGGTTAGGTCCGCCAACTGGCACCCCCTAATAAAGCCCTTTTGGTCTTCATAAGTTATCGAGCCGATCTCGCTTGCCAGCCGTGGTGATAACACTGCGGCGAAGATCTTATAATCATTATTTAGTAGTGAGATCGGCCGATAGGACCCGCAATCTGTTGGATCCTTACCCGGTTTCGGTATAAGGACTATGGTTGCTTCACTCCACGAGTGAGGAGGCACTAACCCATTTATAAAAATATCGTTGAATAACGCAGTCAATGTTGTTACTAAGACCGGACACAAAACCCAGTATAATTCCCCTGGAAGACCATCTGGCCCTGCCGCCTTCCCTTGCTTTAGTTGACCTATCGCCTTACTTACTTCAACCTCCGATATATCCCTGTCAAGGCGTTCTGTCTGATCGCCCATAAGGGTGGGCAGTTGGATCCTACCTAGCCATGAGTTTCTTGCCAGGGGGTCATCTTCAATGTCCTTGGTGTAAATATTTTGAAAGAACTCCTGAAAAGCGTTACCAATCTCAGTATTGGTAGTCCTAACAGCAGGGTCCCCCTCCTTTCGAATGCCCCTTATAAACTTTTTTAGATTTATCTGTTTTAATCTTCCAAGCTAAGACCTTACCAGTTGCCTCTCCGTATTCAAAATTCGAGATCTTACTTGCCGCCCACCTCCTCTCAACTCTTTCCTGTAATACTTTATCCAATTCTGACTTCACCTTGGTCTGCTCTTCTTGCTCGACAGAGGTACCCCCTGAGGGACCGCACCTCCTATCCAAGCTATCCAGTTTTCGTTCTAAAATCCTGATTTGCTCTCTATAGGCCTTTCCTCTGTATGATGCTCGATTCGTAATATACCCTCTTAAAAAGGCTTTCAGGGTTTCCCATACAGGGGTGATTCCCGCTGAATCGAAATTGATTTCTAGGAATTTAGACACCTCTTCTGACAGCTGGTTGGTCTCCGCCTGATCTAACAAAATCGTCCGATCAAATGACCATGACGAATATTTTTTCTGTTGAGTGACTGTCAGAGAGAAGACTATCGCTGAATGATCTGAGAGATGGGGGGGGTAAGTACCGTAACCCCTTCACCTCCTCTTGGATATTATAACTAAAGAGGGCATAACGATCCTTGAGCTGTGTCTATACTTAAGGTTCCTGTACGAGACCCCAGGAGCGATACCGGCCCTTTCTCTCCAAACGTCTGCCAGCCCCAAAGACGACATAATGGACAGCAGAACGGGCCTTGACTTAGATGATACCATCGCTCTGGAGTTTGAGGACTTATCGAGCTTGGGGTTCAAGACGATATTAAAGTCGCCCACCCATATAATAGGATCGTTCAGAGTGACTAAGGCCCCTTGGATTTTTAGAAGGCAGGACGGATCATCCTGGTTTGGGCCGTAATAACCTACCAGTACATATTGTTGACCATCTAACATTATTTTACACATCAGCCACCTCCCACTGAGGTCCTCCTCATAAGCCAGAATCTGTGCCTTTGCTGATTTTTTAAACATAATGAGTATCCCACGAATGTTAGCGGTCTGATTTGTGCAGATAAATTTGTCCACCAACCTCTGCGTTTTCATGATTGTTTCAACTTCCTGTTTAAGTAGGTGTGTCTCCTGTAACACCATGACCTGCGCTGGGGAGTCTCTGAAATATTGCAAGATTCTATGCCTCCTCCCCTTCACTTGCAGACCATTAATGTTCCAGGATAAGAATTGCACTTCCGTCATGTTTCGTTCCCTCTTCTACCTCTCCACATCTCTTTATATCCCCTGCCGTTAGCTGAATAAAACTCTCTCAAAAAATGGTTGTGGTGGTTGTAGATAAGTTTAGAAATAAAAAAGATAGGAACAGGCCTATGAGGATTTTTTTTTTCCTTGCACCCCCCTTCCCTCCCCCCTCCCCTGGAAAACCCCCCTCACTTCTCCTGGCATGTTGGTTTGCCAGGTTCACGTCGGTGTGTTAGTCTCTAACCCCCATCTACCCTCAATTGAAAAACTATTTACCTGCTATTCTTATATATATATATATATATATATATATATATATATATATATATATATATATATATATAGATATATATATATATATATATATAGATATATATATATTTTTTTGTGTTTGTTTGTCCCCTTATTACAGACGTGCGGCGAGGGAAGGAAAGATTTTCTCCTTGTTTTTAAATGTTGTCATAGCTTTTATTTGAATCTGTTTTTCTTTCTCTCTTTTTCTATTCATTTACTTTATTCTTCCCTTTTTTTATTGCTGTTTTTCTTACATTTAAGTTTTTTATTTTATTTTGTTTTTTTTCCTTTTCCTATTAACTGCCAAACCCAAATCTAACTAGCTTGATACTAATTCTTAAGAGTTAATACTTCACCCCCACCTTTGGCTGGAAGATGTGTTGCCGTTCCTAGTGTTTAGTTGTCCCCTTGTGAGTGCTCAGAAATGGAGGTAATTAGGTCATCCGCTTCCCAAGGGGAACGAATGTTGTACATCTTATTGTTGTTCATTACTTTTAGGAAGGCGGGAAACCTCATTTGTACAGTTGCCCCCGCTGCCCTGAATTTATCCATTCTTTGCCCCAACTCCCACTGCCTTTCTAGGGTGACCTTTGATAGGTCCGACCGAACCTCAAATGAAAAATCCGGGGCTTTCAATGATTTCGCCTTCAGTGCGAGATTGAGAATCTTCTCTTTCAAGGAGTATGTCACAAAGTTCAAGAGTATTTTCCTTGGCTTCACTCTCCCTGAATTGAGGCGGAAAGGATCCCTGTGGATTCTCTGAATGTCTTTGGCTAACTTTTCCTCTGTTTCTTCCAGGTTGAGGGCACCTTTTAATAGAGATACCACAAAAGTCTTAAGGTCTCCCCCTTCTTTCGCCTCTGGGATCTTTAAGAGGTGTAAATTATTTCTTCTAGAGAAATTCTCCAGAGACTCGACCCTATCCCTCATCTCATCCCCCTCCTTCCCTAGGGATTGGATCCGGGAATGTGCTACCTCCAGGTTTGCTTTTAACTCCCCAACAGATCCCTCCAGGGTCTCAGTTCTCTCTGAGAGCCCGTCCACTTTCCGCTCCAAGGTGTCACAGGCTATCCTGATGTCGCTCTGGTTTTGTTTAGATTCCGCAAAGCCCAACTTTATCTCCTCTCTCATGGCGATTAGCAGTTCCTCCAAGGGGTCCCTCCCTGCTCCTTCTCAGTATACCTTATATTCCCCTCTGCTCCACCTCTAGCACACACTTCAGCCAGCCCCCCGTAAGCCTCTGTTGGCAATGTATTCACCATAGGTGCAGGTGCGTCTAGCGAGGTCCCACCTGGAGCCCCCAAATCTGCCATCCCCTGTATGGAACAATCTGCAGGCTCATTGGCTTGTATATCCGGGCTATGGGTCACCTCCAGTACCTGTGGTAGTACCTTGAAAAAAGCACGCAACAAAGGGTGTTATTCGTGACACCGGGGCCCCCTTGTGTTTTCCCCTTGCCTGAATGTAGAAATCGGGAACCACCTTGCCTCCCTGCCCTGCTTCCCAGATTTCACCTGTGCAATCGATAGCACCTTTGACTGTCCCCCCCCTAAAATCGCCACCTCCGACCATCAGATCTGGGATGCCCCCCTCACAGGGCTCCTTATCCTCTGAACTTTCTCCCCTCCTCCTTCCTTTACCTCCTCTTTTCTTCGGGGGTGCTTTCTTTTTATTATTGCTGGTATTGGTAGAGAACTGCCGTGGGCTTTTTGAGGATTTTAAATCAAGATTACATCCAACGTGCTGGGGAAGAGACCATCACCTCCGTGTGAGCCGCTCTAACTCGCGGCCGCCATGTTTTCCCCCTAGTGAACTGAGTATTGCATCGTGATGAAGAAAGTGCTTCTCAATTAATTACTGTCTTGTGTTTGTTTAAATACTAGTTTCCGTGAGAGGCCTTTTGGTTCTACAAAAAGATGGCATTTTTGAAACCTGTTCAGAGAAGAGCCTTGCACACACGAGAAGTGGAAAGTTTTACCACGTCGACAATTTTGTCAGAAATTACTGTTGAATAAAGACATGCATAATGTGCTCATGGAGGTTTGTCCAAGGACAGGAAGCGGCAGGATTGCCAAAGCAAGGAAGTTAAGAATTGTAAATCGAATGAACTGATTTTGAAACATTTTCGAGGAAGCGAAATGACACGAACAGTAGGGCTAAAGAAGAGCCCGTTCTTGGTTTGAAAGCGGTGATGACATGGATGGTCTGACATAAGTCAGCCAATGGGAACTCTGGATGGCAAAAAATATGAACATTTTTGAGAAGATTAGCTAGTTAGAAAGGTATAAAATCTGGCCCTATAGGCAGGAGGAGACTCTTGCTTCCCGATTCCTGAATGATGTGCTGATGGACATTTGGCGCACGTAAGGACAGCAGTCTTTATTAAATAATACTTTTAGGTGAAGAGAGTTTTAGACAGGGAAATAGAATTTATGGAATGGAAACTTATATTTGCTTTAATTCATGCTGATTGATTTACCTTTTTAAAATGTCAGACTAATGTGCCTTACCTTAAATGATGCTTTCAAATTGCTAATAAAATAATGATTTCAGAATAAAAATCCTCTTTCTTTGAATAAAATAAAGCTAAATAAATTAGATTTTTGAAATGACAAGCTGGTCTTGTTTATTCATGGTCTAGTTACCATTATTAGATCCATTTGCCTTAGTGACTTAATTAAATGTTGTATGATCAAAACCATGGTAAGAAATGATAAACTGCAGTTGTGTATATTTTTGTAAATAGTTTATGAATACAGTGTTTAATTAGGTCACATGATTCAGTCGCTCAAAATTGTCTCTTTCGGTTATGGGCCTTAGTAGTGATTTATGATTAATGGTGAGTATTGTGGAGATGAATAGTGTTTTTGAGACAGTTTTCCATTAGGAGCGCTGGATCAGGAGCAAACACAGTTTCTGGGCATTGTTCATTCAGAGTTTTGAGCAGCGTATAGCACAGAAACTGCTTTCCGGTCAGTCCCTGACGATCCCTGTCTCCTTGTAGACCAAGGACAAGCCTCAGCTCTGGTTTTATTTGATCTGTTAGGTGCCTTTGATACGGTCTTCCATGAATGTATAATCCTCAGACTGAGAGAGGCTGGCATAATATGTGTAGCCTGGAATGGTTAGGATCTTACTGCGCAGATAGATCATCGGTAGTTTATCATTCTCCTTTCCAGTCTGAAATCAAACATCTCACCTGTGGTGTTCCTCAGGACTCGGTACATAGCCCCACGCTGTTCAATCTATATATACAATCACTAGAGACACTAATTCTCTCTTCTGGAGGTAGATTTATTAACTATGCGGACGATAACCAGCTTTTGGTTGCACTGGACAAGAGGAACCCTGATACACTACACATTTTCTCTCAATGTATGCTGGCTGTCAATGTTGTCACACCATTGCTTGAACTTCAATTTTGATAAAAGGGAACTACAGATTGTTTCAAAGTCATGTGGTCTAGGTTTACTACCCACACATTTATAGGCTTCTGAACTTGCCCTCCCCCCAAGCTAATGTCATTGTTTCAAACCATGGCTTCCAATTTGACTCTTCACTTTAATTAACCAAACAGATGAAACAGCTCTTGGGCACTTGTTGCCTTCACTTAAGACTTTTAAAATACGTTTTTCAATATATGGCAACTTTAGCACAGCCACTGATGGTTCAAGAAATCATACTAACTGAGCAGGCTGGCTTATTGCAATGTGCCATGCCTGGGAACAACTTCTACTTCTAGGAATACGAAGCATCTGCCGAGAGTCCAAAACTTGGCAGCCAGGTTGGCACTGAATCCTCCTCGAATCAGCTGCTCTTTAGAGCGTGCACTGTTTACCGGTGGACATTAGAGACATTTTAAGGCTCTCTGCCTAGTATGAAAGCATTCCACCGTTGTATTTACAGTATAAATTGCAGTATTATCAGCTTTGCAGAATCTTGAGGGTGTCCCACTCTTCTCTTTGCAGAGCCCCCAGGAGCAGGGCAGGAACACAGGCCTCGTTGTAGCTGCTAGTGGGCGGAACACATTTTCGCTCGACCTCCCAATTGCTGCTTTTCAGAACAAAATTAAATTGGCTCCACAATAAGTAACTCATGGATAGTTTGTTTGCTGGATGTATTTTGTATCCCCCTTCTTATAGTGCCAGAGCATCTCTCTACGCATACGTTTGCCTCTTATAATCCTACTTACATTCCATTACACTTTACATCAGCAGCTGCTTTTTGGGGGGTGTCCTACAAACTCCAAATTCTAAATGAAGGCCTTCATTTTTGCTGCAATTAAAAATAAATGCTTTCTTCAACTCATTCCCTAGTATGACATTGTCCACGTGCTGACTTGCCTAAAATCTTTGTACCTTCTCCCTAATATGAGACATGGTTGGCCAGGTATTCTCTAGGTTGTGAAGTGCACAACTTTGTACATTATTAACATTATGCACTCTGCCGGCATACAAAAAACGTGCCACTTAATTTCCAATTTCTTAGATTCCGTTAAAAATAACAAAAGCCTACACAATATATATATGATTGTAAATGTTGTCTTTTATATGGATGGTTACAGCATAGCATCAGTAGCATAGCAATGGCAATCCAAATAGGTCTCATCTTAAATAGCTACACTAACGCGTGTTTACATCGGCATGAAAACAAACGCATCAGGTGCATGCACACGCATGTCCGGCAATCTTGGAATAGGTTTCCTATTCTTCCTATTCAATGAAATTGATTCCATGTTTGCTGCTACGCATCATAATGATGTGCATGCATCATGACACAGGCAGACACATGCGTTGTGATCTGTGTCACGATGTGTAGACGAGGGTACATTGTGGCACGTGTGTGCATGCATCATGATTAGGGTTCCCGGTTTTATGGTATTTATTTTTTTGTCTTTTCCGTCTGTATTTATCCATATACATTTTTTGTCAACTTTATCTGTATTAATCCATATTTATTAGGAGTTTTTGTGAGAAAAATAAAGCTGAAACTGGTATATTTCCACATTTATTTAACCAATAAATATGCAGTCATGCTTGAATGCCTGCCAGGTTTCAGTGATATGAACACCCCCTGAAGATAAATCAATGCACTGATGTGAAAATAACTGCCTTTCAGTATCAGCGGTGTGCATATCTACTGCTGTTTAAGCCTCTTTACTAAAAAACCTTTCTTTTTTAACACCCATACCTATTTATCCACACAGATATTGGCCTGGCAGTCATGGCAAAGTGTATTTAGAATTACTCAAATAGCACCCAATCTCCGTTTTTATCCACTTTTAAAAATAAATACAGACAAGAAAATAAATGTTTTTCTGTCTGTATTTATCTGTAAAAATCAGTAAAAATGGAGCCTTAATCATGATGTATGTGTTCACATGCATCATGTTGAGTATGCCGTTATTAGGAATTTTAAAATTTACTGTTCAAAGATGGCAGCCGTTGCAGCTGCTATTTACTGGAGGTGGAGGAGGGGAAGCGAATGGCGGGCTGGGGTTGTAAATAAAAAAATTTTTTAAAAACACTTACCTTGAGACAATCCACTCGGCTGGCCGCCGCCTCTCAGTCCGCTCACCACCGCCTCTTGTTCCTCAGAAGCAGAAACCAGGAAGCACCCAGGCTCCTGACTCCCCTACCCAATCACAATGCTGCATTGTGATTGGTCTGAGTGTTGTGGTTTGGCGCTCATACGGGGAATTGGGGCCTGGGCATGTTCTGCACCCAGGCTGTCTTGCAGCCTGAGTGCAAAACATGTCAATTGTGCATGACTGTATGGTCGGCCCGAGAGGTTGGACCAAACAGTTATGCGCACTTTGGAGTGGAACAACCACTTCTCCTGGCCCCTGCTCTGGCAGTCCAGTCCTTCCTCACACCACGAAATGCAAAACTAAAATGATAATAGCACTGGTTATTATCATTTAAGTTGTCTATTAACTACTGGGGTCATGCTCCTGGATGGCAGATGCCCATCTTGGAGCAATAAAGCACTTGTGAAAGCACAGTTTGAAATCAGAGTGGATCTGTGACAAACTGCAGCTGCTTGACCCTGTTAAATATAAATAAATAATAGGTCGTAGTCGTAAAGTGGGCGGTGAGCTGGAGGGACGTGCACCTTTCCCAGTGGTAACAGCAAAGGTGTAGCGCGACAGAGGAGATATGCTTTAAATAGATAAATAAAAAACTAAAATCTGCAAAGAAGCAATGTAAGACCATGGGGCAGATGGGTTCGGGGGCAGGGAGGAGGTGAGAAAAAACCCAGCAGACAGGGGAGAAGGCAAGAAAGAAGCCACGTATGAGTAAGAGTAACAAAACACGTGTACTCAAATGGAGTGGAGAAAATAAATGAAAACCGTGGTTCCCTAATACAAGTAATGTCAGCAGTCAAAGGACATATGTCTCCCAATCAGAACAATATGAGACTGAAATGCTCCTGGGCAGGACAAACACAATAACAGGGAGAAAAGCCATTGAATTAGGAGCAGGGCAGTGAGTTAGACAACAAAGCCCTCTTATCCCGAGAACGGCCTGACATAAAGCCCATTCTACGTATATTGGAAAAGATAGGTATGGCCAACAGGCATTCAAAGCTGGCTGTAGCCAGCAACTAAAAACCTGCATATGATGTGTAGCAAAATGCCAAAATGTATATATATATATATTTTTGATTGTCATGAGAAATGCTTCTGAATGTAATAATACATTGTGTATGTTATTGCCACAAAAAGTTTAAAATTGTGTAATGCACTCACATTAATGCCTTGACCTTATTAGTCATTGGTGTTATTATGACACAGCTCCTTGGAAGTGATGTAATCAAACTCAGGAGCATCAGGGGCGGGATCAGATCTGAAAGTATTCGGACGCAGTCGTCTCTGAAACAGGCTCTCAGCCCTCTATTTCTTCCTGGTGCACATCAGTTATTTTTGGCACTTAGATACCCTCTCTGCGATTAAATAGGAAGGGACTAACCTGGACCTACCTCTAATTGTCTGGGCTGTATCGTCTTCACCAACTCATACTTACCACACTGTAGGAAGAGAAGATTCTTTACATCTTTAATGAAATTCATAGGTTAAAATTCATATTTTTGTTTGTATTTTATAACATATACCAACGTTATTTTTTTGTTAGTGGCACTTGATATAACGACCCATTTTCGAGTTCAGACATCTTTGAGAAGAATAATCTTAAAAGATTTCCATTATAAATGTATCCCCCTCTGTTCAGTCTAGAACGCTGAATTATTTTCTGTCGGGTCAATATTACTTACACTATTCATATATGGCTTCATTATAATATTCATAGTTAATTTCAAATAGACTGCAGTTTGTATAAACAAACTGTTATGACTCAGACACAGGACGTGTTCATATTTGATGCAAAATAATATACTTAACAAAAATGTTATTCTTTTCAAGTACAGATTTATATGATATAACATTTGTGATTATTCCGTCCAGATATATATTTCTGTCTAAGAAACATGATTTCCTGGCCATGGTGAAAATCTAAATCTTAGTTTATTAATCGGTCTGGAGATAAGGGGTTTATTATCGTTAGCACAATAGCACATTTAACCCCTTCACTGTGGGGGTAATTCCCCCATGGTGTGGGGGGGGGGGGGGGGGGGGGCGCCGCGGTGCTCGTGACAAGCCCAGCTTGTCATGAGTCACAGTAGAGCTGTGCTCATGACCAGCTAGGCTCATCAGGACTCCGCCCACTGATTAGTTCTCCCGCACAGGCGGGTAATCAATCGCGCGTGGGCGGACCGCGGCAGTTATGACGAGCCCAGCTCGTCATGAGCACAGCTCCACTGTGACTCATGATGAGCTGGACTCGTCACGAGAATGGAAGAGCTTTTAAAAGTTGTTTTCTACCCACTCATTTAACTCACATTATAGTCCCTTTTGCACTACGGTGGAGATGTTGCGGTAATGCATGATACACTCAAAGGAAGGGTGTCAATTAGTAACGAACTTGGCTTCGCTAAAGTCACACTTTTTTCTTTTGTTTAAATGTGTTTATTAGAAACATCAAATCAAGTGCAGAAGAGGCCAACACTTTACAGCATATACAAAATGTCAGCGCTGGACAGCATCAAACAGCAGTTATACATTACAAAGTTCCAACACTTTCTGTATTTCTGCGCATTTCTAATTCCACCATTGGGGACACCACAATATCTCCCCGATATTTATTCCAGTTTGACCATTTCCGGTCCCATTTCTTGGAGCACCCCCTTGCTAAGAAGACCTATGTTTTTGCCAGAATGCATCTGTCCAACTCCGTCGCCCACATATAAACACTTGGTATAGTTGCTCCACCCCACCCCTTTGCTATTTCCCATTTAACCAGCGTATAGCCAAGCTTCGTAAACTGTTGTTCCACCTCCGTCAAGTCAGTCGCCTCCCATATATTCAACAAACCCAGTAATGGTGTCAGGACAATTTCTTTATGTAAGGCCCTATGCATGTGCTCCGAGGCCCCCTCCCACAGGACATGTAACCCCGGGCAGCTCCACAGAGTGCGATAAAATGTAGCCTGTTGGCCACATCCCCTCGGACAAAGATCATCTGATCTGGAACCAATTCTCATCAGAATCTGGCCCATCATATACGAGCGGTGCAGTATCGGAAGTTGGATCAATCAAAATTTTTGCGTGATGGCAGCCTCCCGAGGGAACATCAGAGCCTCCTGCCACCCCTCCTTGCTAATCATTCCTAAATCGTCCTCCCACCTCTCTCTGAGCTTTGGGAAAGTATCTAGTAGGTTATTGCATAATTTCCTCTATGTGAGAGAAATGGCTTTTGAGTTCAGTGGCCCGTCCAGCAATCCGTCTTCGAGCGGGGAAGATTCTGGTATGTCCGTAAGGGACGGGAAGGCTGCCTTAAGGGCATGGCGAATTTGCAGGTATCTATACGTTTCTCCTGGAGCTAGTTGGTATTGTTTCTGGAGTTCCTCAAATGAAAGTATATCCTCCTTTTTAACCAGATCTTTTACTACAGAGATACCTGTTAGATCCTACTTGTCAAATCCGGGCTGGTGACACAGCATACCTAATTTCTGAGGATGCCCGCCCATTCCAGGCGAGAATTTACTGCCCGCCATACCTCCAATGTATGTAGGGTAGGCCCAAAGAATCGCCCCCTGTTTTTCTTGTCGTTAGTATACAGGGCCCCCAAATATACGGACCGGTCAGTTTGATAACAGTCAAGTGCATGCGCGGGGTCCTCTGGAGGACAATATATCCAGCGATTCAAAGTCACTAGCTCTGCTGCCCAATAGTAGAGTTGCAGGTCAGGGAGTGCAATGCCTCCATCATACCAACTCTTCGTTAGTTTCTTTAGGGCCACCCTTTGGGCCCTCCCATCCCACAGTAGCGCACGGACCTCCCCGTCCACCATTTTAAAGTAGGAATCCGGGACTTTATAAGGGCAATTTTGAAGAATATACAAGAAGTGAGGCAGGGCCAGCATCTTAAAAAGCGCTGCCCAGCCAACCAATGAGAGCGGAAGGGCCCGCTAATGTTTCACATCCGCCTGGAGTCTAGGCAGTGGAGGGGCCAAGTTAGAGCTGTAGAACAGATTGGAATCCGGTGTAACATAAACCCCAAAATATTGAAACCTGTCTTTCGCCACCACTATCGGGCAGCCCGCCGGAAGCCTGAGGATCTGTCCACACAGCATATACAACACAGACTTATGTCAATTAATCGCATACCCGGAGTATTTGCCAAAATTTCTAAAGATATCGAGCTCCACCGCTATTGATTTATATGGGGAAGCCAAAAAGAGCAATATTTCATCCGCATATAAAGATATACGGTCCTCTACGTCATCTGCCTATCTCATCCCACGTACCATAACATCTCTGTGTATCCACGCCGCAAGAGGTTCCAACAGAAGGGCAAATATCAACGGGGACAGAGGGCATCCCTGTCTGGTACCCCTCATCAATTTAAATGTCCTGGAGGTATATCCATTTACCCACACTTGACCCATAATATCCGTGTACAACAGCCAAATCCTTGCTATAAATTTGGGACCTAGACCCACCCTCTCCAAGATTTCAAACATATATGGCCATTCTATGGAATCAAAGGTCATAGAGGCATCAAGAGACAAGAGTGTGGTGTCTTCCTCAATGTACTGTCTCCAGGCCATCACATTATGCAAGCACCTCAGATTGAGTGTCGTATTCCTACTGGGCATAAACCCAGCCTGATCTTGGTGGACCAGTGCAGTGATAACCTCCCTCAGCCGGTAGGCGGGAACTTTTGCCAGGACTTTTGCCTCAATGTTGATCAGCGAAATAGGCCCGTAGGAGCCACATACGTCAGCTGGTTTACTCGGCTTGTGAATCACCACTATTGTGGCCAGCCTCTGATCCACTGGTAACCGCCCCACTTCCAGAATCTCCTCAAACATGGACTATCGTCCGAGATGCAGTAGATTTTAGGAATTCAACCGGGATACCGTTAGGTCCCATCGCCTTTCCCAATTTCATCTGCCCTGTAGCTTTACCAATTTCCTCACCTGAAAGATCACCCTCTAGGGACTACCTATCTGCCTCTGAGAGGGTCGGGACATCACGATTCTGGAGGAGCTGACGTGAGTCCTCTGCCGTATATAGAGTAGAGGGGGAATAAACCTGCTCTAAATGAGCGGCCAATTCCTCTGCTATTTCCCCCAGATGTGTCACTAAGCACCTCTCTGACTTTATCAGCCTATGTACCCATCTCGACCCCTGTTCTCGCCTCTCCAACCAAGCCAGTGTCCTGCCCGCTCTATCGCCCATTTCATAGATTCTATGCTGGGTATGGCGATACTTAGCCAGCATGTGTTCTCTGGTCTTTATCCGAAATTCATCTTACTTTAACTGAAGCCTATGAGTGGTATCAGGCGAGGGATTCTGTGCATGCTCCCGCTCAAGGTCGAGAAGATCTGTTTCCGCCCGCACCAAAAGTTCGCGTTTTTTGGCAATGTATCCCATCTTCAAAGATAGGGCCTGTCCCTTCAAGACCACCTTATATGCTTCCCATATTGTCTGAGCGGACGTAACCGAGCCCACATTCTTGGCAAAATAATTCTCTGTTTGTGTGCGGAGTTCCTCTCCGATGTCTGGTATGTGTAGTAGCCATGGGTTGAGAATGATAGTGGTGCTTGCCTGCCTTTCCCAGTATGTGTACCAGTGTGTGTACTCTACCCAGACTGGGGAGTGGTCTGATATGCCCCTCGGTAGAACCCGGGAATTAACGAAGTTCCCTACCGCAGACAAATGTGTGAGGAAATAGTCTATTCGTGATAAGCTGTGGTGCATATTAGAGAAAAAAGTAAACAGTTTGGCCGTGGGTTGAAGCGCCCGACCCAGATCTACCAGTCCCATTGCCACCGTAAAATCTGCCATTAGGGTATTGGATTTCACCTTCGATCTCGTTGGCTGGCAGTCAATTGTGTCATCTAACGTCATATTGTAGTCACCTCCCATTATCAGTCTGCCCTCCTTTAGTCCTGCCAGCATCCCACCTAGGTCCTCCAGAGCCTGTTTACTCAGAGCAGGCGGCAGGTAGACAGAGAGTATATTAAGGTCTCTACCATCCCATTGGGCCTCCACACCTGCAAACCTCCCTGCTGAATCCGCCCATACTTTATGAACCAGAAGGGGCACTGACCTTTACCAGGAATGCCATTCCCCTTGAACCGGAAGTATAATCTGCATGAACCAAGAGTTTGTATCCCCGCCTAGTGAAGGCCTTTGTCTTATGACCCACCAAGTATGTTTCCTGTAGCAGTACTACATCAGCAGAGTGTTGTTTCAAATACTGTTGTACTATCCCCCTCTTAATCTTGTCCCCCATTCCATTGACATTCCACGTCAACACAGAAAGCATCCTCTCTCTATCCTCCCCATCCCAAATCGCGAAAGAAGCAACAATTAAGCGGATCAGTGAGGTCAGCGAGAGAAATATAAGCATCCTGTCCACTAGTAAGCGACCCAACAGCACATACAAACATTTTAACTGCAACCCTCCTCCCCTCACCCCCAACCCAAGCCCCCCCACCCCCCTCCCTGTCCCCCTTGCCCGTGGATTCAAAACTACCCACACCCCAACTTGGCAGAGTGCCTCCCACCCCCCCTGAAATGCTGAAAACGCACGGGGTGATCCAGTCCCCCTCCCCGCATGTACACATAATGAATTAGGAATATAGCCATCCACTTGCAAATAATTCCTACTCCCATTCAGGTCACAGCAATTAAGCCCCATCAGTGTACTGTGATGCAATAAGTCCCCTCGTAATAGGAGGTCCCTTCACAATAGGTATGTCCATCCCTCCCCCGTTCCCCCTACTTGCGCTTTCAATTGTGCATAGGCACTTCCTTCATGCCGCCCCGGTCATTCAGTCCTCCTTCTGCCGTTGGCCATCATCCTCTGCCGATCCATTGGTAGCCATTTCCTGCAGAGTCCTCCATGCCGACCATGCCTATCTGCTCTGTCTCCTTGCTGGCCTCCCACCTTGTTCCAGCCCTCCATCCGTTCCCACATGGCCTCTGGAGAGTCAAAGAACCAAAACTTGTCGTCTGACTCCACCCTCAGCCTTGCTGGGTAGAGCATGGTGTATTTCACCTCCCAATCTCGTAGTTCCTTCTTCACTGCCTGAAAACTGCGACGTTGAGCCTGAACCTAGGGCGTAAAGTCCGGGAAGAAAGCCACCTCATAGTTATCTATCTTCAGGGATGGAGTGGAATATGCAGTCTGCAGAATAGCATCTCTGTCCCGGTAGTTGAACACCCTAGCAATAAGGGGTTTTGGCGGCGCTCCCAGTTTTGGTCTACCCCCGGCACCCTGTGGGCCCTCTCAATAGAAAAATAGATGGACAAAGTCTTCGGTTTGAGATGCTTTGTGGTAAGATCTTCCACATACAGGTCTGCCGCTGGCCCCTCCGTCCTCTCGGGGACCCCCAAACTGCAAATGGTATTACGGCAGGCAGGACCTTCGTAGTCACTCTCCTGCTTCCTTTGCATTTCAAGCATTTACGTTTGGAGATCTGACGTATCCGATTGTAGGGCACCAATGACTATCTTTAGCTCCTTAACCTTTTTGTCCATTGTTCGAAAGTCTGCCCTAATTAACGAGACCTCCACAGTGACTGAGTCCACCGAGGCCCTAACCCCATTAATGGCCGCCATGACGTCATGTAGGGTGGGCTCTGGGCCTTGCTTGGTGGCGGCTGCCCCACCATCCTTTTGCGACTGCGGGGAGTCTCCCCTTTCCCCGGTCTTGGACCATGCAAATTAAGCAAGCTGATTTTGGGTGTTGGCCTTAGGACCCCTCCCTCCCGTCGCCATGGCTCCACTCCAACAGACAATCTCCAAATTGAGGGCTCAGGGCACTGCCACACTGATAATCGTATGGCATCTATAGGAATGACCACCAACGTGTTTTAACCCTCTGGAGCCGACTCACTCGTATCTCTGCGTCCAGGTACTAGCTACCTAGGTTGGAGTCCTCCACAAGCAGGAGTGCCCATCAGTATGGTTTGGTCGTATGTCAACATTCCTGTGTAAGGATACACCGCACACCGTTCAGGCCACGCAATCACCCCTGCTTCATGGGGGTCAGAATTGTTCCCACTCGGCTCCAAACTCCAGCTAGCGCAGCCTCAATCCAGCCCCGGCGCAGGCGAGGGGCAATATGTCATACCTCTGCTGTTCCAGCGTAAGGTTGCCACACCCTTTACGCACCTGTAGTGCCACCAGGAGAATCAGCAGCGTTCCCCTGCACCTGGCCCTTGAAGGGATACAAAGTCTGCAGGGCCCACTTTAAATAATTCAGGGCTCCTCACGCTGCCTCCACCTATTGCCAGATCTGGGAGAAGTGTTCACTATGCAGGCCCCAGCATCACACCATCCAAGCGATGGCCGCTCAGTCCTCCCACAGTTTAATCTCCACCGGACATCCACGGCACCCCTCCACCATCTCAGGGTCCAACCACGCACCGCCGCAGTCTCACTCAGCTCGCCCTGGCTCCAGCAGCACTCCTTCAGATGGCACTCCCTCATGGGTGACAGGCTGCGGATACAATCAGTCCACTACACATTCTCCCATACATCCTCAGCCTTCACCACACCTCCAGGTAGCAGAACGCCGAAAAGGGGGATTCCAGGCCCCCTTCTCAGCACTAGTGCCCTGAGATCACCACCATCAGCACCTTCCTGTCAGCAGGTGTCCTCAGCCCGCTCGCAGTAAGGCCGCAAGCCGGGGCCTCTATTTTCGGGTCGGGTGGCGATCTGCAGGCAACACCAGGTTCCTCCCTCCACGAACCTTCAAATCAAGCCAGCTGCAGCAAAGGCAAGCAATCCTCACAAACGGGTCTTACTTCCGACCCAGCACCTGTGGCATGGGGCCCACAATGATTACACCTGGTCGCGAAGACCGCAGCTGCACATCCAAGGCCCAGGCCCTAAAGCCGGGACCTCAGGTAGCTTCGCCTCCCGTTCGAGCGCTTCACACCTCAGGCCACGCCTCGCGGTCTTCTTCACAGGCACGACCCTTGGTGCTGCTCACTTGTCCCCCGTAGTTGGGACCCTGTAGCTGACCTAAACATCTCTCCGGGTCCGACCTCCATAACGTGTCGGAGCCTACAGAAAGTCCGCTAAATGCCATAGAGCCGCCATAGGGGTTCCGGGCGCTCGTCAACAGGGACAACACCGAGCCACCCCACTGTCTTCTAAGGGTCCGAATTTCTCCGGGGGGGTTGTCGGGTTAGGATCGCGTTCACAGCTGTGCCTTTTATTCAGTGTGGACAACACAGGATAGTGCAGGATTATCAGCGGGAAGGCAGGAGCTCGGTCAGGCTGCGACCATTCTCAACGGCAGCCTAAAGTCAGACTCTTGATTTTTACTTTGACCACCTGAAATTTCCCAAACCCATGGCGGGAATCTAACATCATGAGCTTTGAAAATGCATGTCTGCAAACATTCAACTCAGCATACAAGCTAGAAGCTAAATGTGTTCATGTCTGTAGATATATATGAACCACAAAAACAATAAAGTAATTATTAGTTTGACATGAGTGCCTGCCACATGGGCAGAAGTTCAAGTTTTAAAACTTGGACCAGCCTTTGGGAAAACCAAGTACATAACTTAAAACAGGTTTCACTCATAATCATTAATCAACCAGTATAAATGGCTTTGCAGGCATGGAAGCATCATCTTTGGGAGATATGCCTTTATTGTGTTTCAGTAGTTCTTGGGCTGTCTGTGAGTTTGTGTATGATCAAAAAAAAATCATCTCATATGTCTTCTATCCTGGAATTTGATGGTTTGTAGAGCCAGGTACATCAAAGAGCACCCTAGAATGTGATGTATGCCCATATACTGGCCTACTGTGGAATGTGTAAAGAGGTGAAATGTATTCTGGATTTCTATCCAGAACAGGGTCTGGAAATGGGTGCTCTAGATGCTGTAGCGCTGAGCCTCAATATGCCAAATAGGACACCCGGTGGAATACAACCACCTGGCAACTCACTGAGCATTACTTGAGTGAGGTGCATTCTAGGTGATAATCAATCCTGTAAGATTTGACAGTTAAAGTTAGTGAAACCCAAACCCTCTTTTATAATAAATAGGCACATTCAAAAACACTAGGAAATAAGATAAATAATTTCAAGATTATTAAATTCAAAATCCTTTCCTAGTGTCAGGAAACCCCGTAAAAATAAAGTCAATTTCACTTGTTTACTGATCAGAAGCATGCTCGGAAGGTTTTAGATATGTTACTTTGTACCCTTTTCGGTACTCTCAAAAGACAGTCCCGCTCTTTCAAATGAAGTGCCAAAAGCTGCTTTTATAAACTCGGTGTGATTACTGCTGTGTGATGGACACTTGATTTTATTGACCATGTGGGTCTAGGCAATTAAGTAATAGTTGCAAGGGTGATAATATATTGTGACATGCAAAATTGATGATAACTTTATTTCCCCAAGGATTATTCAGGTTCTAAAGTTGCACCATAATGTGCTCGTAGTAGCGAGATCTATGAGTATATCTCACAACACTTTAGAAACCCTGTCGACCACCTTGGAGTTTTGATCCTTTGTAAAACATCCCTACCTTGATCACGTTGTTTGTTATTCCAGCAACTCAAATAGAATACCGCTCATCTTGGTGAATTGGGTTCCTTCGAAGGACTATCAATAATTCTGGTGACTGTAGTAATGTTGCATTTTGGAGGTGAGCACCTTTCAACAACCACGCGTCCGGAAACAAAGGTGCTAGAGGAATCGATCGAGTTTACAGGTAGTATCTTTTAATCTTATCTAACTTAAAAGCAAGTGTTTATTGCTATCTGATGATTAATTAAATAAACACTCATAGTTGTAGACATTATTAAAGCTGAATAAGTTGAGGGGCCAGATGTAGGTAAATGGCATTTACCGATGCGTAAATACCGAATTTTACCGATTCTGTATTTACAAATCGGTAAAAGCTATGTAGGTATTTTTACCGATTAATTTACCGAATCTGTAGAATTCGGTAATTACTGATTCAGTATTTGCCATTGTTTCCTATGGGCCTTGAGGCCCATAGGAACCAATGGCAATTACCGAATCGGTAAATACCGATTCTGTAAAATTACCGAATTGACAAGGGGGACAGGGTGTCACTTTGACACCCTGTTGCACCCCTGATTCAGGCTTGTGTGCCATGTGACACACATACATGCCCTTAGGGCATGTCTTGTGCCACATGGCACAGGTGTACATGCACAGATGTGCATGTACACAGGAATTCGTTATTTACCAAGCAATAGTATTACATGGTAAATAACGAATTCTTAGGGGCCTGTGGCACTGTTTGCAGTGCCACCTACATATAGATTTACCGATTCGGTAAATGTACCGAATCGGTATTTTACAGAATCAGTAAATTTACCAAATCTGTACATTTACCGATTCTGTAAAATTTAGGCCCCCTACATCTCAATCACCAAATACTGGTCGGTAACTGCAAATTTGGCCGTTACCGACCGGTATTTGGTGACCTACATCTGTCCAGAGATCCTTTATAATTTTTCGTATAAAGCTTGAATTTAAGACTTGGAGATATTTTATAGCAAAATACTCTGAGGGTAAGAGTGTTAAGCACACCTGTTGACTTTTCTGAGGAATAACAATGCTGACCTCAGATTTACATGTGGTTTTAGCAAAAACTGTTGAGTACCTGATTGCATTGGAGAAGAGACTTATCTTTAAACACCGTAGGATCTGGTGTGATACCTGTGTTTTCCATTACAGATAAAAAAAATAGGTATCAGTAAATGTAAGAAGCATTAGAAAGTAGCAAGACTTCTCCTAGGAGAAAAAGCTCTAGATTTTTAACTTCTATAAACCTCTTGTTCCAGATCTCCTTGCCCGCAGTACCCTCCCTAATTCCCCTTCACTCATATGGCCTCTCAGAAACCTAAAACTTTTGAGTATTAGAGTTGGTGCCGCAAGAAGGTGGGCCTTATGTGGTTATAGCTCCCAAGGAAAGCCAACACATCTGGTCACCTCGTGCATACAACATGAACAGTAATTATTATACAAATAAACAAGATATTGCCATGATACTTATCAGAAGAAAGAAAAATGGAAAACACTGTCACATCATGATGATATCATAAGGTTTCTTTGCATTAATATCACCACATTCTCCTTTCTCTCAGCTTACTAATCTTCATTCTCACCAAAAGATGCTTACTACAAGTAAAATGACTGTCTAATACCTTCATACCTTTCTGATCAATAAACCAATGTTCAGCAAAGAAACCTGCACTGCTGTCTGTGTTAGGATCCGCAAGCTGACAGATAAGCAGAGTGAAGCCTGAATGTGCCTTACTCGTGGTCTTCAGCAAAGAAAGGTGATTAATGCTCTGTGTGACCATGAGTCTTCAATACCTAGTACAAAGTTCCTCTCTTGATTAAGGCTTTGAGTGACCATGAGTCTTGAATTTCTGGTGAGAAGTTCCTTTCTATATCATAACGCTGTGTTCTAATTGATATATTCAGTCTGAACATTGTTGAACATTTTCAAAATAAGCAATTGGTAGTAAAGCCCTTCTAACCTTTCACTTATATCCTAGTCTGTGAAACCCTGCTTATTGTTTTAAAAGTTCTTTGTTAATTAAAAACAATCAATAGTAAGGCAATTCAAAACCCTAAAGTGAATTTTCACATTGCAATAAATAAAATTAATGAATAGGCAAATATATTTATAACATACAACTTTAAAAAAGAACATATATATAATTCAAAAAGGAGATACTACAATGAGAAAAAAACGTAATGATTATTTTTTTTAAACAATCTTTATTAAGTTTTCCATCATAGGGTACATCGACAAAGCACATCATTTGTGGCAATCCACAAACGTATACGTTGTATTGGGATCCCATGATGGTATACTCAAAGAACGGGACATGAGCCTTAACACCTTAACACCTACTCAGAATATTAACTGGTTAGAGTATACAGTCCCGCCTGTGAACCATCCCTAGATGCAATAGGGGGTGTGAGGGAAAAGGCATGTCAGGTTTAGGGGAAGTGCCATTTCAGAACTTCACAGGACAGGCAGATGCATGACATACATGATCAAGAAAATCTTTCATCAGCTTCAGGGGGGTCCTGAAGAGTGGTAAGTAAAGCATCTCATTCTGCTGCTATGGGGTGTCTTTGTTGGCCTTTCACTTCTTCACGGCGCAATGCAGCCACCTCTGACAGACCCCACTGGACAGTCACTCTCCTCCAGCACTCCACACCAGGTAATGACAAGGCCTTCCAGTGAATGGCGATGGTCCGCTTCACTAGTATGAGTGTCAGGTTAATGAAGCGAGTAGTGGCTTCCCTCATTTTATGGCACCCGGAGAGACCCAGCAAGCAGATGGTCATACTGTTCAAGTGTCTCCAACCGCCCGGCGTATCCACCCCCGACAATTACCAATGGTCAATCCCTCCCTACCTGGGATCGATTGGATTAGTCAGATGGAGCCCAGAGAGATGGTGTATAGTGCAGCATCTCAGGTGCAACCCTCAGCACCCTACGGTGACACTCGTACACCACTCAAATGAGGGCATTCGAAGATGCGAGCAGCACTGAAACTGGAAGAAACAGCCCTCAATCTCAACACCCTCTACCATGTTCCTGAGCATACCTCTGCAAGGTGGTGGCCAGCCAGCCAACAAGCTGGACACTGGAGTTGTGCCGCCATGTAGTAATATTCAAATACTGGAGCTCCCAGTCCTCCAAACTCGGTTGGCAGTTGTATTGTACCATCTGCTACTCTACACCTCTTCACATAGCACACTAGTCTGCCTAACATTGTATTCAGTGTCTTAAAGGTGCTATGAATGACAAGGATTATTTGTATGTAAAGACCTTAGACAGCTTATTAATATACTCTAAAAATGTATCTCATACATTGACCTAAGCCAATGAAATAACATTTATACTTACTTTTTTTATCAACAAAGATATACATTTCAAAATCAAGACAGATTACTGATGGCTCCATTAATTGAATCCAATTCTATGTGTAAACTAAGTATATATGGATGTTTGATGGTGGATATTTAAACACTGTAACATGGTATCATTAGCACTGCAAAGCAAGGATTGAAAAAGTCTAACACCGAAACGCATCTCCATTTGCCAATAAAAGATCCTGTGCGTGCTCCGTGTGGTCCTTTGGGGCATGCTTTACTGTGTATTTGGGAGTCCAACCTCGTGTTACAGATTTAACACCTACCCTGAGTTCGGTAAGAAAGGTGGAACTTTACAGAATATATATATATCTATATATATATATATATATATATATATATATATATATATATATATATATATATATATATATATATATATATATTTTACATACTGGCGGTTACCAGTAGGTAGTAATAGTTAGGCCCGGTTTCCATAGAAAAAGCGGTTTTTGATTTGCCAATAACTTTGGCTCTGTTTGACTAATCTTCGCGAAAGTTTCATGGGGTGGCCATGTCAGCTGCTGTCTTGAAAATTTCCGTCAAGTGGGGAGCGAGAAAAAGGAGGGGTCCCAAAATGCTTTTTCTCCATGTTAATTTCCATAAGAACCTGTAGACGCAGCTAAAGCACGAACTGCTGAACGGAATTACACCCAATTAGGCAGAAAGATAGCCGTTGGCCAAGATAGAACTATTGTTGTTAAACTGAATAAATCCGTTCAGTAGTTCCTGGGAAATGTAAATATTTCTCAGATATACAACTGTGGCCATGGTAGATCCGCAAACCCTCCAGATCTCGTGCCTGAGATCTGATTGGCTGCCAACACTTCAAGCAAAGAAGGGTTGGCAGCCATCTTGTGACTCGGTTAAACTGAGTCAAATGGTAAAACGTAAAAAAACAAGAAAAGGGGGCATGGTAGAAACACCCTGACCCCCTGGGACTGACCGCGGGACCAGCAGGGATCCCCAAGTCCACAAAAAAACATTTTTTTAAATTGTTGGCAGTATTTGCAGTAGATCCACAAATCAGTCCGGGAAAAAAAAATGAAGCACGGGCTGCTGTGCTTCGTTTACTTTAAGTTCCCGTGTGGGCCAGGTCCCAGGGGCAATTAGAAATGAAAGTATGTGGGGCCTATACAGGCCCCCTTCAGCCCCAGGGGACTGCCACCTCCTTGGGGCTATTTTTAATTATGATAAGGGCTCCCGGTTTTGGGGTATTTTTTTTTTGTCATTTCCGTCTGTATTTATCCATATTTATTTTTGGGGCATTTTATCTGTATTTATCCACATTTATTTTTGCCACAGGCAAAAGTTGACCCTGCATCTATGTATTTTTCCACATTTATTTAAATTGACAATGCACCCATGCACTCGGTTGTTATAGTGTCAACGCTATACATTCATCTGAAAACTTTGCTATTTGCAGAATGTCCCAAATACACTTAAAAGTGCTATTACAAGCCATTTGTCTCAGAGCCTTGCAGTTTCTGTCATCGGCAGGATGCCACATCCTCTCCCCTACTGAACACCATACTGCCCCACTGAGAGAAACTCACACTGCCTTCAGCTACAACCCAATTGTGCCCCGCTATAAACACCTAGAATCAATTCAATTCAAATGATGCACTAGACAAGAGTAATATGCTGCCTGAAAAAAAGTAACCATATTCTGGAACAACCAAACACTCATAGGGAATACAATTTAAAGCTTTTACACTCATTATTCAGAAATCAATGAGTATTTTTGCTTGAAAAGCAAACAACATGAAAGAAAAGTAACCTGAGCGCACCGTAAAACATATATCTAACCACATGTTCGCAACCCCCATAGGGCCCAAGGAGCTTCTGCCCCCCAACCACCCGTTGTGTGTAAAGCCCGGCTGAGACAGCTTCCCGGGCACACACACAGTTTTTGAGCTGCTGTGGGCTGGCGTCCGCTTTATCGCAGCCGCACTCAGGTTTTTAAAAGACCATTTACTTGTTAATGAGGCCTTGTTGTTTTTTTCACTGCTTTTCAGAGCCCCTCCATTTCCACTCTGCCTATTGCTGGAAGAATTAGCCCCCCCTCCCGAAATTTGGCTCTAGCTGCGCCTCTGTCTAACCATGATGTTAAAACTACAACTCCGACCTTAGCAGGAACATTTATAATGTCAGCAGGTTTCAGTTTTTACACTTAGCAAGACTCTGAGTCACAGTGCTATCAGCTGGAGATATAAACACTGCTAGCTATGGGCCTCCTAGTTTCTTGGAGTCATTCACCCTCCTTGGCTGCAGACAGCTGCTGGCAATCAGGAAATATTTCAGGTATAACCGTGAGATAAGCTGCTAAGTGACACCATTGACTTGAGAGCCGTGCTTGTGCCTTTTAAAGACACACAGCACCTGCTAAAAGACTCATGCTGTGACGGGACACAAGCTTCAGGGATCCCCCAGGACAGGGGCTTAGCAGGCAGGAAGTGTCGAGGTCAGGAGGTGACAGGTTGGACACCGGCCTCCTCCTGTAATATTTTAACTCGACAAATAACTCTTGGGGGCCGGGCGGGCTGCAAATTGAGATTTAGGAAGTGTGTCAAAGGAGGTAAATACATTAACACTAATTTACATCGCAGAGGGAGCGCCATTAAAGGGACAGAGCTGAGCCACCATGACTGCTCCCGCAGCGGCTGTTGTTATTTTCCGGTTTTTATATATAAATAAAGACAAAGGAAAACTTGTTTTCCGTCTTCACTTATATGTAAAAAACTGTTTAAACAGAAAACCGGGAGCACTAATTATGTTGCATGGTGGCTCCAGCCCCCCCCACGCAGTCCAGGGGACCGCCACTTCACTAGTGCTATTTTAAAGATGGGAGGGGAGCAGTGTGGCCCCCTCCTGGAGTCCTAAATGGCCCTGGTGGCCACCCACCCACAGGGCTGTCTTCAGCAATGTACCGGGATGCACAACCATGGGACATTGCAGTTTGTTATGAATGGCAGGAGCAGTGCTCCTGCCACCCCATAGCAAACATGTGTGCTCACTAAAAAGCAATGCCGGCTCCCGCAGGAGGCGGAAGCCAGCCGGGATCGCGGGGGCCTTCAGGATCCCACCACAGTCCTTGATCAGCTGGCCATGCCCTGGGGGATGGGGTCCCTGGGGCCAAAAATGGCCCGGGAGGTGGGACGCCTGGCCCGTCTCTTTTTGTTAAAAAAAAAAAAAAGGCCGGGCCCAGGGATGGGGTTTCTGGGGCCCAAAAGGGTCAAGGGAAGGGGGCACACAGCTTCCCCTCCTAAAATAAAAAAAAAGTCAGCAACTCGCCAGAGGCCCCACCCCCTTTCTCCACAACTCTGCAAACACACCTCCTGGCGTGCTTTTGGTTGGAGAATGAAATCCCCTTCGCTGCTGAGAGTTCTCAGGGGCCAACTAGCCCTTGTGTTACCTCCAGTAAGCCCCACACAGTGGCTGAGAGGTGGTCGGAGGCCATGCCACGTTTCCTACCACTCTGCAAATGTGCCTCTCTGTGCACTGCTGGTTTGGCTTTGGGGGCCCACTACCCTTCCTGTTACCTCCAGTAAGTTCCACACATTGGGATTGCTAAGAGGTCTTCAGAGGCCATACCCAATTTCTCCACTACTCTGCAAACACAACTCCTAGCAAACTACTGGTTGGAGGATGAAGTACACTTTACTCCTGAGGGACCTTGGGGGCCAAGAAGCCCCGCTGGCACCTCCTGTACGTCCTATGCAGCGGAATTCCAACCCTTTGAAATTCACTAAAAAAACAAAGGTTACAGGGACATTATAGTTAGTAAATACAATTTTGAAAACTTTAGACATCACTGATGACATTATCCACAGAACAACTTACACCCCCACATAGCCCCATAGAACCTCTCATATACTACCCCCACATAACCCATCACTTACCCATTCACAGACCCATACCAGTACTCACAGCCAGTCATCCATAGAGCCACTTACACATCCAGTCACTCATCCATACAGCCATTTACTCTCAATACAGCTGGTCACACCCACTCACTTGCCTATACACACACAATAGCTACTCATCTACCCATACAGCCATTCATACATGCAATCCCTTACCCATACATCCACTCTTGCAGCCTCTCAGTTACCAATACAGCCATTCACATACCCACTCACACACCAATGCAGCCATTCACACAGCCACTTACTCACCCATACAGCCACTAATACACCAAAATATAATGAAAAATATAATGAAAATATAATAAGCAGCATATGGTTTTGCACACAATCTGATGACCATTGCATACATGTATGTCACAAATTGCATAGTGGCAGATTTCAACAAGGTAATCATTGCAATCAAATAGCATTGTATACACACGCACAGACACGAAAAAATAGAGAGGCAAGTTGTGGTTACATAAAAGACAATAGTGTCAAAAATGTTTACAAAATCTGATACACATTGTGGATGCCCATATGTATGATCACTTATGGATCTGCCCAGCATGGTGACAAAGTTAGAAATGTGCAAATACCAACAGAAAACAGAAACTATTGAACTTTAACAGTATAGTTTAGATATGCACAGACCTGAGCGTATTTGAGAGGAACATCGTAGTATCCTAAACAACAGATAGTGTTAAAGTCTAGCAGGCGACCCAATGAAATAAAATAAAATAGCATGATGTAATCATGAGTGAAAAAATATATAAAATGTCCTGGGTGAAGCATCAAGCATCCAACTGCTCTATAGAATCACCAAGTTATCATAGTAGCGCCTAGATGGGATGTGTAAAAGTTGAGCAACCAGAGATATCCTAGTGCTCTAATAATAATATAAATAACAATAACACCAATAACAGGTCCCTTGATTGCCAAACATATGTAAAGCTACTAGTGGCTAGTCGAATGTGGGGTCAACCTAAGATAAATGGTGGGGGGGCACATGCCTCCAATGTATAAGCCAAAAGTTTGACTAGTGAAACGATGTAGGTCTAAAGAGCAGATATGTAGTCAACCAGGAATATGGACTAAACAAGGCCTTGTCCAGAGTAAAACCTGCTTATAAGAAAACAGCGAAAATACCAGCAAAGCCTATAGTCTCACACAAGACATATAAAGTGATCCAAAGAGTATATACCAATTCATTCTAAAACCAAATGTACAAATCATCTCAGATAAGACAGAATGTCCTTATCTCACGATGTTGTTCACCTTTGGAACATCATTTGTAATTGGTGTTTATTTTGAGACACTGTTTGTGTGTGATGGTGAAATCATTAATCACTGCACACCAATACCATCATTGGATATCAATTGAACATTAATTGAATATTGCACTTACTGCCTAGCCTGCCGTAAAAGGAATTGAACATCAGATTGTTTGTCCTTCCTCAATAGCCACGCACAAACACCAATGGGAGTGTGGCTTTATACATTTAAATCAAATAAATGGCCAGATTGCTATCTTCGGTTACCAGGAGTATTGATAAAGGCATAGCTGCCGAAACGCAATAAAATTGGTCAATTGACCCTGCAAGTGCACAATTTTCAATTTGAAAAACTGAGGTAGCTGGTGGACTAGTTGCCCCCCAGGGACCCTCAGGACTCAAGGGGACTTAATCTCCTAATTTACAACACACCAGGGGGTGCGTTTGCACAGTGGTGCAGGGAGGGGGCGTGGCCTGATGTTACAAGTGTGTAAACACGCCCTGTGGCGTGTTTTAAGTTGGGGAATTAAGTCTCCTTGAATCCTGAGGGTCCCTGGGGCCAACTAGCCCACCAGGTACATCCAGTAAGCTTCACAGAGTTGCGTTGCAGAGAGGTGTAATAAGGGGCGTGGCCACCTCTCTGCAACACAGCTCTGTGGCGCTTACTGGAGCGCTGGAACGTTAGAAATTAGCATTTAAAAAACATTGCAATTAACTGAAAAAACCATAGGTTTCAGGCACGTTATAGTTAGAAATTAGCATTTAAAAAACCTTAGAAATTCACATATCACTCGTACAAAATAGTAGAAATTCCCCCGTTATAGTTAGTTCAGCTAACTATAAGTCAGGCCCCTGCAATGCACTGCTGATGATGTCAAATATTACATAATTCTCGACATGGTCAGTGACATCACTGATGACATTACTGATGACATCTTGTTGCAAGGATTTCTGCTCATACTCAGAACTGTGCACAGAGACCTAGGACATTAGTGAATTGTGGTGTACCAGAATTTCACCTCAGTACCTAGAAACCCCAACCAGCTAGCAATCAGTGTCACATTAGCTCTTCATCCTATAGCAAAGTAACTAATGATTAGACAACCTAGAACATGCGACTTAGGACCATCTCAGGATTGGTGGAAAGTGAGAACACTCTTTTGTTATACTCTCATACCAGTCCACAACAGGAGTAAAAAAGAGACACGCTAAAGTTATAATATTTATTTTAACGATGTGCTCTCAAGCACAGTATTTCAGTCAACATAAGCAGATATATGATTAAAAATAATATGGTCTACATGGTTACAATTCCATAAAATACAAAAGGAGGAATCATATTACAATGATAGTGCAAATAGGTGACATAGCGCCTAGTTTAAACACCCTCCCTATATAGGATCTATGTATTATAAAACTATAGAAGGTCTTTTGAGCTTGTTTTGGGGGACCCCATTACCTGTCCGCTCAGTAAGGGTAAATTACACTTGGATCAGCTAGTCTCTCAGCATCCTTGGAATCTTCCATGTGTGTGAAATTATGGAAAGTGTGCTACGATAAAGGCGCCAGAATCTTGCTCGGCTCGCAGCTGCCAAAATGTTGTGTCTAGAATGTGTTACACGGACATGCCGATAAACAGGCTCACATGTTATGATAACCTTGACGGCTCAGCACTCACTGTACAGACTGAGGGCACAATGTATGTCTAGAGATGTCGAAAAAACAAACTTTCTCATGTGTAGACCTTCGTGAAGGCTAACTTTGCAAAAACAACTAAGCAGTGTTGTGTGCAAAAAGCAGCAAAAGGTAAAATGGCGTTTATTCTTCTAGTAAGCCATGCTAACTTAACATGCACGCAAAAAGAGGCCCACAAACCCCACTACAGCCTCCCTTGTTCTGGGTACACACAGTAATCTGGGCAAACTTCATAGAACGCAGAGTTCAAGTACGAACGAGACAGAACCAAGTTCAGAAATTTTGCCAAACTTGAGATTAGGGGATGGAACTCCGAATTTAAATAACCAAGTCAGTGAAAACAATCACAGGTGGCCATGGTATGAAAAAAGACCTCAAACATTCAAGGAAAAAAGAAGGTATTAAAATAAAAATAAAATATTCACGAGTTCAGCGCGTGTGTATGAAGCAGAGAAAAAATCTGTACTTCAATCCAACAGCGTATATGCACCATATGTTGCAACTGCCTCCAATAGGAAGTTGTTGTTATCATCCATGAACATTTCAGCCATCCAATTAATTAAAGGGAAAGAACACACATGTTCCTTCGATCGCCAGAGCCTCTAGTACCATCAGAGGACAACTCAGACTTACTTCAAGATAACTGCGCGCCAGAAAGTCATTGGCCGCAGTCCAAATGTTCCAATTGCCTTTAACCCCATGAGCCGCTGCGCAGGCCATAATCCAGACACTAGAACAATCTAGTTCATGTGCAACTAAGGGACTCATTAGTAGATAAAAATCCAGTTCAGGAGACACCGTGTTGCAGAGACACAAATCTAGGGCCCATTCAAATCCACAATCCAGGCAATGGAAAACAGGCTGCACACAAGTGAAGAATAAGAACCGGAAAGATAAACCATACGCCACACTTAGAGTCGCCAGAGGCAGCGATCCATAGTATTCTAGCATCCAGTTACGAAGGTGGAGCAGCCGGGACAGATCGTCTTGGGGCACAGACTGTGCATCCATTTTGTATTAAACAAAATAACAGCAGTATGCCGGAGCCTAAAGCCAGGAGCAAGGGGAAAACGCCAAAGACACTCGAAAAAATAGAAAGAAAAAAATGCATGGATTACACTGAATATAGTCTGAAATTAGGTCACAAGGCCAGAGCATACTATTTTTAAAAAATGTGCTAGGCCAGTAGTCGACGAGGCATTCAAGATTGTGTGAATCAAAGCACCGAAATGCAGGGGCAGGTCCATGTTTAATAAGGCATTTACCTCAGTACGAGTATTTGCAACGTGTATGACGAATGTCTCATGCACAGATGTAGGTGGACTTCCTTCTGAGACAAAAGAGCTCTTATTCGACTCATCTTGTTGAACTCTGCTTTCAAGGTCGGAATCGAGGGCCAGATGGAAACATCACGACTGCCATGCAGAAGAGGGAACAACACATTCTTACAGCAAGTTACACGCTGGGAAACAGTAACGACATAAGCGATTCCAGCATGCATCCCACAACACTCTTCATTATTTAGAAAATAAATAACTACCCTATGCAAGCAATGTGAATGTCTGTGTAATGGTCCGAACCGGAGTACAGTACCTCTCAGAACACAGGCTAAGTTACGGTGCAAGCACATTACAAGAGCCGTGAAATTGAAGATTCTGGCATGTTAAGGAATGAGCAGGTGTCATGGTGTATCTTCTCCATTTAAAAAAACTTCCTTTCCCTCTCTCAAACACCTATATGTGAACGGGAGATTCCAGACTTCATGAAGATAAGCTCCACCCAGGGGCTCAAATCTGCCTATGGCATAATGTTTCATGCAGGACTCAAGTTTGAAAAGGGAAAAAGGTAGAGTTATTAACCCATGGATGAGCCAAACTGCCGAACTGGATTCCGCTACAGAAAAGGGTAAAGGTTCTAACTTTTCAATATGCAACAGTGAAAAAACATGACATCCTTCATTGACATAAATTACTGTTTAACAGTCAAATTGAAAGGCAGAAATAGTAAACTGGTGTTCATGTAATCCCATCATGGAACTCGAAAAATTTTTAACGTTTGCAGAGTCCAGGCATAACAGAACGCAATTGATTTTGTCCATGGTACAGTACGGCAACATCTTCTTATACAATATCAACTACAGATGACACAATATTATCGGGAAGAGGAGTGTTAATGCTATTATATACAACGGCAAGCACTTTCTCTAAATTGGCCTGATCAATAGCTCTAAGCCTAGAAGCAGCTTCAATTTGTGACATTTTCCAGACCTCATTGTAAGCAGCATATATCCATCTTTTCGATCTGCCTGCTGCAGGACCTTTCACAAAATCATTTAAATCAACAGTGTCAGTGAGTTTACCTACAGAATAGATAGTGACTGAATGATGAGTCTGAAAACGGGGATCAACTCTAACCTCTGTATAGCCAGGGTTCAGACCCAGAAAACGGTGTTGGCAGGAATCTGCACTTTTTTGCCATAGCAACCAGCCTTCGGGATTAACGACGGAAACATTAAAAGAGGAATTTCTTAACAAGGCCTGTAAATCACTCAGGGAAGTACTGGTATAATTATTCACTCAAATCAGGAAATGCAGGAGCATTTAATTTTTTAGAAGTAGCCAATCCAAAGCAGGTGGTTTGTGAAATGGTGTCATTCAGAAACAACATATGGTTTGGGATGAGACATGCACGATGCAAAGCCTCAGTACCTTACACTTGCCAACTCTTAGAACCCCAAACAGATTTAAGATCAACAGTATCTCTCCACAGTTCATAGCCCCCACCAGCCAACTGGTCAATAAAGGATTTCGAATACAGTAATTTTGTGTGGGTAAGTCTAACCTTGGAAAAGGACTTTTCAGTCAACTTAAAATAAAATGCATCAGGGTTTGATTGATCAAAATCAGTAAAATAGGAAAACCTTTTCAAAAACGTTTTCTAGCTGCCTTCCACTGGCGCGGGACAGTGCTCCCACTGTGTGTAATTAATCACATTTCGAAATAAATTAGTTTTATTCAAAAAGTGATTGCCAAAATGCTTGTAACAGTACAAATTACCAAAATTCGCAGATTCCAAATATAAATCTTCAGCATCGAAAGTAGCATAATATTTCAAATCAGTAAATAAAGCCTCTACCGCTTTAACGTCCCAATCATCAGAGCGAATATTTTGTTTAACCACATCCCCCATAGAAACACGGAGTACATTGGGAACATTAATAACCTCTGTGGGACCATGTATCTGGAATTTTACAGCATACCATACAACCCCATCTAAAACGAGCCAAGCAGTTATATTCACAAAAGTCTGGTCCCTCTTCATGATGTGCGAAGAGGAGTGGGGAGCCAAAGTTCCATCAATCATTCTAATGGAAGTTCTTCCTTGAACGTTCATTAATAAAACCGAAAAAATACACAACAAATCCTATGGACATGAACAAAAAAATTGCAATCAGCACCAGCCAAATGTAAGTCCAAGAAGGAATCAAAAAATGTTAGCGAAAATCGAAACATTTGAAGGGGACTTAGATGTGGAAGAGCCAGTGTCAAATGAAAAATGGGATTGATTAGCCACACCTGTCTCCAAATCAGGCATAGATAAGTCAGTGGGGTAAGTATATTCAGTGTCATTATGTGGATCACCAGCAGGTTGATTCAATAAAAGATTCGTAAGTGGACTAATTTCAATGGCAACATCAGGCCCGACGACAGGATCCGGGGCTAAAACAGAGTGTCGCACCATCGCTGGACACGAAACCGCAGATGTCATACTATAGAGAACCGGCCACCCTGTGTGGTTTGACATTGTCAATTAAAATGTACCTGTTCCCCTTTCGTCCAGGAAGAGGAGGTAAAATGACTGTTCTTGTACCCTGCACACCAAGCACAGAACTGGAGCTCGATAGGAAAGACCAAATTCTTTCTTGTTGCCGATCTTCTCTCGTACCAGTTATCCAACTTGGGGTAACCAGCCGACTACCAGAATCTGCAACGCAGCTTCAGACGTGGAGGGCAAGTGTTCCTTTGCAAGACTGTCTCTGGTCTTTTGTAGGTTTGGCAAAACATTAGAATGTTCATCTACGTCAAAGGATGCGGTTCCCGCCGCTATGTCTAGACCATCAGGTGCGGAAAACATCTTAATGCCAAAAAGCATTTTGTATGGTGTCCACCCAGCCAGAGACCTTCTAGGGAGATTATTTAGGGCACATTGTATGCTATTGAGGTGGGTTCGCTAGTCTCTGCCAGCACCTAAAACTTTCGCTGTCAAGGATTGCTTTAAGTCATGGTTCATCCGCTCCAAAACACTATTACCCTCAGGCCGGTATGGAGACGAAAATTTGACTTGGACCCCCAGTGAAGCCATGGCATCCTTGTACGCCTTAGAGGCGAACGCTGGACCCTGGTCCGAGTGGAAGGTACCGCACGCAAAAATTCCCACAAAGACACACAAATCCCTTACGACACTTCTAGCATCAGCGCTCCTTTGAGGCCACACCAAGACAAAGCGCATGCAAGCGTCAACTGCTACTAAGGTGTACTTATACACAGTATCAGAGGAGAAAGGACCGCAGTGATCTAAATAAACACACGCAATCACATGTCTGTTTGTACAAACCCCGCCACCAATATTGTTGCTGGAGAAGAGAAACAGTCGCTGATACGCCGGCATGCGCCAAAGCCATCCCGGCGTGGGCTGCTGTAATCAAAGCCTGTCTGAGGTCCGCATTGGGTATCAACCTGTCACCAACATCGTTAATTCTCACATAAGGAGCTTCATCAGGACTTAAATGATAAGAGTACTTCAAAGGGAAACCCTTAGGATAATTACCTCCCTTTTCAGTTGAGGCAATAGCTGCCACAATGTCATCATCAATCTTACTTTTGGAACGTGTAACCGCTGCCACTGTAGCAAATGTTGCTACTGCTGTCTTCGCAGCCTCGTCCGCGAGACAGTTGCCAACAGCGTGAACTCCAACACACTGATGACCCAGAGTATGATTTACAAAAACGGGAGTCGTTCTTTGAGCCAGCCACTCGAACCCAGATCATTTTATGTTTTATTGCGTGACCCTTGGAGTCACAATAATCATTTTGAGTCCAAAAGGGGAGATTGTCATTTTAAGACTGAACACAGTAGTAAGAGTCACTCACAATAACAGTAGTCACACTAGGGTCCGTGTACTCTAAAGCAAGTATCAGAGCACGAAGTTCTGCCAACTGGGAGGTACAATCTCTTAATGTCAGTGTATGCACGACATCAGATTTGAATTCACGATCCACCATAGTACCAACCACAATTGCGCAGGCCGCGGAATACGCGTGCCTGGAATCCGTAGCCGCTTGTGCACTTCTATCAGTGTAAATGATACAGCGGAAATCCTCTTGTGGGCGCATAGTCAGAGGAGCAGGATGAACAAATTCATACTGCAAGAACTCTTGAGTCTGCAAAGAGGAATCAAAAAACGCGGATGTCAAGGATATTGCCCATTGTATCCACCGAGGGTGCAAAGCTTTGGAATTCGGTACACTGGCCTTCGTCAGTGCCTCCAAGGCAGGATACGGAGTAACAACCACAATGTGCTTTCCCTGTGACAGTGATCGTTCCTTAAGAATCACCATTTGCACTGGTGTCAAAACTTATTCCACAGTGGAAAACCGCAACTCAGCCAAAGTGTACAAGTGTGACTTGTAAGCTATAGGGACTGTGTCTCCCTCATTAAAGTGAGGTATGTGAAACCCACCGCTCCTGGCATGATTCTTATCACCCGGTTGGTGGGGTTATCACGAGTCGACAAGAATTTAGATTCAAGTAGGTCAGCCTGCAAAGTTTGCAAGATGGCTGAATGTTCTGGCAGCCAGCACGATTTGGAAAACGTAGGTTGTATAAACGTGTAAAGCGGTTTGATACGCTGGGCATATTCAGGAATGTATGTACGACCGAAATTTTAAAAACCCAGTAATGATTGTAGCTTTTTCAGTGTTGTGGGAGCTCGCAAAAGTGCGCATTTCTCCAGGAAGTGAGAAGCTAAACCTCTACCTTCATTGTGTAGCTCATAGCCCAGGAACAACACCATGTACTCTGCAATGTGTGATTTCGCAAAGTTAAATTTATAGTCAAAGTCTGCAAAACGGCAAATTATGTGGTCAACTTGGAACATAACATAACTCGTCGTCTGTGAGATAAATGTCATCCACATACGAACATGCATCTGCGTCGAGCCTCTTCGGGCGGCAAAAACACCAGCACTATTCTTGTAGCCCATAGCGAAACAAAGGAATTGGGACTGTTTGCCACCCTATGTAAAACTCGTCCACTGACTACTAAGGGGGGACAAATTATGGGCAAATAAGCCATTGGAAATGTCTAGTGTGGTTTTGAATCGTTTACGCAGTAGACTATCCACAAGAGCAGAACTGTGAGTATTCTGCACCGCACACGTATGACAATGTGAGTTTAAGTGGCGGTAATCCAATACCAAACGGTACGAGCCATCTCGCTTGGTCACAGTAAAAAGTGGGTTAATCATCTGAGACACAGACGTTTCAATCACACACTGATATTCCAATTGTTCAAGGATTTCTGCAACGGAGGCTTTCGCCTCTCATCGAATGGGGTATCGGAGTTGAGGCTGGGGCATCGACCACAATGGAATCTCATGTCGAGGAGATAATTTGTCCCATCCACAATGATGCTCCTTCGGCACTGTGTTCATCGAAAGGTGGAAGGTGCACTCGTTGAAATCAGACGCAAGCTCACTTAGTCCCAAAAATGTCTTTCTTTATTCCAATAGTCTTTAACAAGAACGGCACACAGCCAACGCGTTTCGTTCCGAAAGGGAACTAAGTCAGGGCTCCTCATGTAAAAAAGCCAATAGGCAATGAGGACAATCCAAATGAATGCAAACCGTGGATTTCCAAAATGCACGATGTGCAGGATTGAATCAATAATAATGACCTATTTAGTCGATGCAAAAATATGACCCCAAAGCAATTATAAAATCCACACAAAGCCACTTCTCCCCAGAAGTGAGGTAATAGGCAAAACTCAGTCCTATACCTAATCAGAGGGCAACCTCGCAGTATCAACACAAGGAGGTTGCCAATGTGATGAGAACTTGTTGCAATAAGGATAACAGAAATAAGGTGCACTTAAATACAATTATATTTCGAAATCGATGTGTAGACGGAAGAGCACTTGTAAGCTCCTAGTAGAAATACGCACAACGTTTTGAGGTTCTCCAGTTATCATGACGGGAATCACCATACCATACAAAGAGTGAAATACGCTAGTTATCGCCTGTCTGGCCATCCCTGGTGTGTATTTCTACCAGCACCAACACCAACGACATCCCGAGTTCGCAAGACCTGTGCGACTCGCTTGCAAACTTCTTTCATTGCAAGATCACAGACATCCATGACAGCTTCAACGCCACGACTGCCCCAACAACCACTGAGATCTCCATCCCCGCAATCACCCTCCGCATCGACCGTCTGCTCTCCTGGACCAATGTAAACAACGACCACACAATCAAAATCATGAACACCATCCACTCCGGATCCTCGTCAGACCCATGCCCACACCACATCTTCAACAAAGCCAGTACCACCATCGCACCCCATCTCCAAAAAGCCATCAACATCTCCTTCAAGACAGCAACCTTCCCGGAAAAGCTGGAAGCACGCCGAGATCAACGCCTTACTTAAGAAACCCAAGGCGGACCCCCCCAAGGACCTCAAGAACCTCAGGGCCATCTCCCTGCTCTTGTTCCCGGACAAGGTCATCGAGAAGACCACCAACAGACTACGGACCCGCTACCTCAAGGAGGACAGAATTCTGGACCCGTCCCAGTCCGGGTTCCGCAGCAACCACAGCACCGGAACTGCCCTTATCGCCGGCACCGATGACATCAGGGCCCTGCTAGACAACGGAGAAACCGCAGCCCTCATCCTCCTGGACCTGTCAGCCGCCTTTGACATGGTCTGCTACCCCACACTACGCACACGCCTTCATGACGCCGGGATCAAAGAGAAGGCTCTGGACTGGACCACCTCCTTCCTCTCTGGCAGAACACAGAGCAACGCCTCCCCCCCTTCTGCTCCAAAGCAACCGAGATCTTCTGCGGCATACCCCAGGGTTCATCCCTCAGCTCAATGCTGTTTAACATCTACATGGCACCGTTCGTCCACGTCGCCCGACTGCACGACCTCAACATCATCTCTTACACCAATGACACCCAGCTGATCCTCTCCCTCACCAAGGAACCCCACACCGCTAAAACCATCCTCCACCAAGGAAGGAAAGCCATTGCCGAGTGGATGAAGAAAAGTCAAGTAAAGCTGAACTCGGACAAGATGGAAGTCCTCCTCCTCGGATACACCCCTTCGGCCTGGGACAACTCCTGGTGGCCGACCGCACTGGAAACAGCTCCAACACCCATCGACCACGCAAGCAGCCTAGGGGTCATCCTCGACTCTACCCTCTCCATGACAAAGCAGGTCAAAGCTGTCTCTTCCTCCTGCTTCAACACACTCTGCATGCTCTGCAAGATCTACAAGTGGATCCCCACCGAAACGAGAAGAACGGTCACCCAGGCCCTCGTCAGCATCAGGCTGGTCTTTGGCAACGCTCTCTAAGCAGTAGCCTTGGCCAAACTCCTGAAACAACTTCAAAGCATTCAGAACGCCTCTGCATGCCTGATCCTCGACATCCCTCATCGCAGTCACATCACACCCCACCTGAGAGACCTGCACTGGCTCCCCGTCAACAAGAGGATAACCTTCAAGCTCCTCACTCACGCACGAAAGGAACTCCACAACACTAGACCAGCGTACCTCAACAGACGACTCAGCTTCTACACCCCCACCCACCACCTTCGCTCCACCGACCTCACCCTCGCCACAGTCCCCCGCATCCGTAGAGCGACCTCCGGCGGCAGATTGTTCTCCCACCTCGCCGCCAAGACCTGGAACACCCCACCCATCCACCGATGGCAGACCCAAGGCCTACTGACCTTCAAAAGACTCCTCAAGACTTGGCTGTTTGAGCAGTAGCAGCATTCCCCTCCTCCCCAGCGCCTTGAGACCCTCACGGGTAAGTAGTGCGCTTTACAAATGCTATGATTGATTGATTGATTGATTGATTGATTGCAAAGTATCAATCACACTCCCATTTCCTCACCTATACAGTTAAACACACAACATCTCACTTATTCAAACATATACTAAGACATACTTACTCTCTTATACAATCACTGATACAAGTAGACACTCATCCATACAGCCACTCTCACATTCACTGACTCTCACGTATAGTCATTTATATACTCCAACTCTGACATATATATCCTTTTATATATGTAGTTACTTGGACATGTACACTGAGACATCCAATATTTCACCAACACACCCATACACACACTCACCCGCCCATACAGCTGTTTACACATGCACTCTTGAACCCATACACCCAGTGAATCAACCACTCACACATCTATGCACAGAGTCACACACCTCCCAGCCACCCACACACACACTCAGTCTCCCAAACAAATACTCAGGCAACCAATCAATAACCAATATAGACACTCATGTAGCTACTGACAAACATAGACAGCAGCTTACACAACAACAGACATACTGATGCACACATTCAGACAGTTCTGAAAAAACCCACAGCGGACCCCACCGAACTCAAAAACTACCGTCCCATCTCGCTCCTTCCATTCCCGGCCAAAGTCATCGAGAAAGCTGTCAACTACCAGCTCACCGCCTTCCTCGAAGCCAACAATTCCCTCGACTCCTCACAGTCCGGCTTCCGAGCAAAACACAGCACGGAGACCGCCCTCATCGCTGCAACAGACGACATTCGAACTCTACTGGACAATGGAGACACAGTCGCACTCATCCTCCTCGACCTCTCCGCAGCCTTCGACACAGTCTGCCACAGCACCCTTCTACAGCGCCTCAGAAACATCGGAATCCAAGGAAAAGCACTAGAATGGATCACCTCGTTCCTCACCGGAAGAACCCAGAGAGTCCGCCTTCCACCATTCAAGTCAGAGGCCACTGAAGTCATCTGCGGCGTACCACAAGGATCTTCACTCAGCCCCACCCTTTTCAACGTATACATGAGCCCCCTTGCGGCCATCGCACGCCAACACAACCTCAACATCATCTCCTACGCGGACGACACCCAACTGATCCTATCACTCACCAATGTTATGTTATGTTATGTTATGTTATGTTATTTATTATTTAGTATAGCGCAACGGTTACTCAAAAAGAGAATCCCGGCGCTTTAGGTAAGGTGAAACTGGTTTCAGAATAACACAACACAGATAAAAACAGATTAAAAGTCCACAAAAGAAACAGGGCTACAGGCAAACCTATTGAGAGAACAGCCAGGTTTTGAGGCCTTTCCTAAATTCAAGAAGACTGGTCGCCCCCCGCAAAGGGAGCGGTAAAGAATTCCACATCTGTGGGGCCAGAAGACTGAAGGAGCGGCCACCTAGGCGAGCCCTCTTCACACGCGGAACAGCCGCAAGAAGTAAAGATTCCGATCTCAACGCGCGAGTAGGGTGGTAGAAAGTGAGTCTCTTTCGAAGATGTTTGGCTCCCACCGCATGGAGAGCTTTATAGGCCAGGGTCAGCGCCTTAAAGGCAATCCGTTTGCGGATGGGTAGCCAGTGTAGCTTCACCAACAACCCAGAGGCGCTGGTGCGTCTACTTAGGCCAAAAATGGCCCTGGCCGCCGCGTTCTGTGCCACTTGAAGCCTCTGCAGCAAATACTCTGGTAGGCCCAGGTACAGACTGTTGGCATAATCCAGCCTGGAGCCTATCAGGGCCTGCACCGTCAGCCTCTTGTGATCCTCGGACAAGAGAGGCAGAAACTTCCGCAACATTTTTAGCAAGCCAAAACAAGTGCCAGTTACCCCCAGAATCTGGGCTTTCATCGTCAGCCCCTTGTCCATCTTAACCCCCAGGTTTTTAGCCATGGGAGAAGAGCCGGACGGAGGGAACATGTCGAAGGGCCACCAGGCCTGCCAGCTGGGCTCCGAATCGCACCCGAAGAAGAGAACCTCCGATGACCCTAACACCGCCAAAACTAACCTACACGAAGGAATGAAAGAAGTAGCCGAATGGATGAAACACAGCCGTCTGAAACTGAACTCAGATAAAACAGAAGTACTCATCTTAGGTACCTCCCCCTCCGCATGGGACGACTCGTGGTTGCCAGAAGCCCTTGGAAAAGCACCCATCCCAAGAGACCACGCTCGGAACCTGGGCGTCATCCTGGATTCCTCACTTTCAATGAACAGACAAGTCAACGCCGTCTCTTCATCCTGCTTCAACATTCTTCGCATGCTCAAAAAAACTTTTCGTTGGATCCCCACCGAAACTAGGAAAACGGTCACCCACGCTCTGGTCACGAGCCGACTGGACTATGGAAACACCCTCTACGCCGGTACTACCGCTAAACTCCAGAAAAAACTCCAACGAATCCAAAACGCCTCAGCCAGGCTCATATTAGACATCCCACGTAAAGAACATATCTCTGGTCACCTGAAAAACCTCCACTGGCTCCCCGTCAATAAGAGGATCACTTTCCGGCTCCTAACCCACGCACACAAAGCACTCTACGAAATCGGACCAGAATGCCTCAACTCACGACTGTCCTTCTACACCCCCTCCCGCCAACTACGATCATCCAACCAAGCCCTCGCCAGGGTACCTCGCATCAACAAAACCACCATGGGAGGCAGATCCTTCTCCTACCTGGCAGCTAAAACCTGGAACTCACTTCCCACCCACCTTCGCCTTACCCAGAACCACCTAGCATTCAGAAAGCAACTTAAAACCTGGATATTTGACAAGTAATTCCCCACCCCTCCTCAAGCGC
Source organism: Lissotriton vulgaris (assembly GCF_964263255.1). Classification (NCBI taxonomy): domain Eukaryota; kingdom Metazoa; phylum Chordata; class Amphibia; order Caudata; family Salamandridae; genus Lissotriton; species Lissotriton vulgaris. The sequence goes on along the minus strand of NC_141685.1, from coordinate 440,127,931 downwards.
CTTGAGACCCTCTGGGTCTGTAGCGCGCTATATAAATTCTTTGACTTGACTTGACTTGACAGTTTAGTCACTAACCCATGCATTCAGTAAGACACATTTATTCAATCACTTACACAGTCAGTCACGCACCTACTAAATCCTTCATCTAGACACTTATACACCCACTCATTTTTCAATACATCATGGCATATATATATAAAACATATTGAAACTTTACAGAAACACACAGTCACTGGACGATGTCATCAGTGATGTCATCAGTGATGCCATTTTAGATGTCATCAGTGATGTCACTGACCATGTCATGAATGATGTAATATGTGACATCATCAGCAGTGCATTGCGGGGGCGCGAGTTATAGTTAGCTGAACTAACTATAACGGGGGAATTTCTGTGGTTTTGTGCGAGTGAAATGTCCAACTAACTATAACGTTCCTGAAACCTATGGTTTTTTCAGTAAATATATATATATATATATATATATATATATATATATATATATATATATATATATATATATATATATATATATATATATATATATATATATATATATATATATATATATATATATATTTATGTATACATGTCTATATATATATATATATATATGTATGTATATATATATATATATATGTATATATATATATATATATATATATGTATATATATATATATATATATATATATATATATATATATATATATATATATATATATATATATATATATATACATACATACATATAGACATGCTTAGCAACAAATACAATGCAATGTACTAACCTCAATTGAAAATTAGAACACTGTGAGTAAATGCTTATTAAAATTGAAATACATGTAGAAAAACTGTTTAAAATAAGAAATACATTTTCTAAGTAAACTTGAACGCATTTAGGCTTAAATGAATTCAAAAACTTACCAGCAATGTTGCGATGTAAAGGTATTCCCGATGTAGAGACTCCTGTTGCAGTGGGCATGATATAATGGCTCTCGATGTAAAAACCTTCAAAGTTAAACTGACCACTCAGGCATGCTGGTGTCCCCTGCAATGTATGACTAAGCCCATGAAGATGCACAGTAATAATAGGCAACAATACATATCGGTCCTTGCGACATTATGTATAAGTGTCTGAAAGCACTGTAACCACATCACACTTTGCCCTGGAAGCAGATATTATGTTACACATCTATAGTTAACTAGTGTGTTCATCCGTGCTAATTCCCTCTTTTCCCTAATTGAATAATGTTCTTTTCTTTCTCTAGTTTTCTTACTTGCACTTTTAACATATGCTTCAGGGTCTAAAATTATGATATTATATTTTTAAACATATCACCTATCTTAAAAAAAAAATCTGAGAAAGCTCAACGATTAATAAATACGAAATTCGGGCTTATGTTCAGCAGAAGACTCAGTACACTTTCTATTTAATATCATATATGAACAGCGTGTACAACATGTTCACAGCAATTTGTTTCCAGCAGAAAACAGTAGAGTTCAAACTAAGTCAATTAATTTACAGATTCAATGGATTCCAGCCCAGAATCTCATTCTCAAACCCTGTGGAGGCCACTGGATCGCCTGCCAAGAGCTGTTTATAAATACAGTAAACGTAACTATTTGTTACACTCTGGCACGCAGGAAGCTCGTGACCTCATATGACCTTTGTGGTGCTACGGCCAAGCTTATACTGGATAATTAAGTTACTTTCATCAAACATTTCAAACAGTTTCTCTGATTTGCCGCTGTGACAAAGACACTGTAAAACTGCAAATGTCATAAGCTAAAAAATTGCACTTATAAATTAGCACAATTCATTTTTTTTACCAAAGGAAAGATAGTTCTTTTGCGTCTCGCACAGGAGGGATGTGGAAAAAATACCTAGCACAAACATGGTTTTCATTCACAATACATATCTGAGATATATTTTAAAAACGTAATTACGTTGACTGGCGAATGTCTCAATTACAATTTCTACAGGGAATGCGTGTAGATCTAACGTGTTTTTTATGAAGCAGAAAGTCGCTCGCAAACTATGCAAATCGCTAAAAATAGCGTTTGCGACAACAAAAATCGCAAATCCCAATGTATGAAGGCGAAAATGCATGCAAAAGAAGGAATCGCTATTTAGCGAGTTCCAAACCTTGCGAAAGTGGTAAATTGCGAATTCCATAGCGATTTCCAAATTTGCGCTGAAACCGGTTAGCGAAATTTGCAAATCTGGGAATTACAATTAAGAAATCGCAATGGAATGTATCAACCAATCGCAAATTGCGAAATAAGGGAATTCGCAAATTAAGGAATCGCAATTACCATCAAGTGGGAGCAGGTGGTAACCAGGTGCAAAGTATAAAATGATGCCCAGAATGCAACACACTCTTATCCACAATGTCTGGGCTCTACATGATAGTGAGGAGGCGAAGACTGAGAGCCGTGGAGCAGAGGAGGAGACGGCAGGAGAGGATATTCCGGTTGCGCACCACCATCTTCCAGCGCACTGAGGAGGACATCTACACCCATTACAGACTGGAGGAAGAGAGCATACTTGATTTAATTGAGGAACTCAGGCCCCACCTAGAACACCCCACCCGCAGGACACAGGCCATACCCACACACATCCAGGTCCTGTGTTCACTACACCTGCTGGCCTCAGGCAGTTTTCAGGGGGTCATGGCCTCAGCAGGTGGGGTGTCACAAAGTGCCTTGTCGCTCTTCTTCCATGCGTTCCTCGACGCCATGACACATAGGATGCAACACCACATACACTTCCCCAGCACCCCACAGGAACTAGCACAGACCAAGCAGGACTTTTACAACAGTGCCCAATTTCCCCACGTCATAGGATGTATAGATTGGACACATGTTGCCATTTCACCCCCCTCAAACATAGAGTATGTATTCCGGAACAGGAAATGCTACCACTCACTGAACATACAGATGGTGTGTGATGCCAAAAACATAATCACCGACATAGTGGCAAAGTATCCAGGAAACACACATGACGCCTTCATATTCCGTCACAGTGGGCTATACCGTAGACTCTCAAGAGGGGAATTTGGAGAGGGATACCTACTAGGTAAAAGCACACAATGACAGCCCACATTCCAAATGGCCAGCATGTGCATGACGGTGAATGACCTTTCTACATTTCCACCCACAGGGGACAGTGCCTATGCAGTCCGGGATTTCATCCTGACACCCTACCTGAATCCTGCCACTGCTGGGGAGCGGCGCTACAACCGGGCACACATTTCAACAAGAGGCACCATCGAGAGAACATTTGGCATATTGAAGAGCAGGTTCAGATGCATTCACAAAAGTGGAGGAGCCCTCCAATACAGCGCAGAAATGTGCTTCAAAATTGTAGTAGCTTGTGCCATGCTGCACAACATTGCTACCAGGAAAGGGACACCAATGGAGTTGAGTGACTCAGAATCCTTCGACGTGGAGAGACCTGGACCTGTACACATGGGGCCCGATTCACAGAAGTAACTTAAGACAAAATCCTAAACTTACGACTTTTGGTATTCACAGAAGTTAGGATTTTGTCTTCAGACAGACTTAAGACAGACTTAAGTTAGGATTCTGTCTTAAGTCTGTCTTAAGTCTGTCTTAAGACAAAATCCTAACTTCTGTGAATACCAAAAGTAGTAAGTTTAGGATTTTGTCTTAAGTTAGCCCCATGGAAGCTGGCGTAGCTGCTGCTGAAGCTGGGCGACAGAGGCGTGATGAGATCATTTGCAACTACCTCTAGGTGAGAAATAATGATACAATGACAACTTAAGCCTTTGCTAATGTGTTTAATTCCCAATAGCAACAATGCCACACATCCAAATAAACATAAAGGAACTCTCCCAATCCAATGCACATGTTGAATTCACAGTGCAACAATTTTAGTCTAATCACAGTAAATGCAACACTGTTGCTGGCCCTTTTTCTCCCCTGTGTGTAATAGTCATTTTGTAGCAGTTCCTATTGGTGTGTGGCAGGCCTGTTGCTCCTGCCACTACGGCGCCTCTCAACAGTGGGTGGTGAAGTGTCGGAGCTCCGCACTGACTGTGAGTCCTCCTCACTGGGGGTCAGCACCCCTGGACCAGCAGTACGCAGTGCGCACAGTTCATCCAGGGTAGCAGTTGATTGCACTACCACAGTGGCAATATCCTGGAGTCTGTGAGAGAACTCACGCTGGGTCTCTATGGCACGCCTTGCCAGCATATTGGTGGAGGAGGCCAGCCGGTTAATAGCGCAAGTGTAGTGGTCCATGCGGGCCATTTCTTTGCGCCTGGCTGCGCGTTCTGCTCTCAACTCGGCAGTCAGCTCCTGCACCGCCCCCTTGATTTATTGGCGAATTCCCCTGTTCCCTGCCCATATCTCCCGCTGAATTGCCTTCATATGTTTCGCTTGCAGGCGGTGTACCTGGAGCATGTGCATTTTGAGGCCTGCAAACACAGATTCATCCTGATGCTCACTGGAGCTGAAGCCTGTGCGGGGTCTACGCCTGCCTGTGGTCTGTGGTCTTGACTCCTGCAACACTCTGTGGAGGCAGTGTGCCCTTTACCAGTTCCTCCAGTGGCGCAGAGTCTGTGACATTGGAGGTTCCCCCACCGGTGAGCTGGGACTGCTCCAGCCTTGCAGCCAACTTCTCCTTGGAGCGCTGGCGCAGGTCGTACCAGCGCTTGCGCAACACTTCTATTGTCCTGTGTGTCACTCCAAGGACATTTACTTTGGCTTGGATGCCTTCCAAAATCCTTCTCTTCCTGGCTTCAGGAACCTTGTGTGAACTCCTCCCAAATAAAGCCTCATGGTTTGGCACCATTTCTGTGATGAGGGTTTCAAGTTCTGCCTCAGAGAACTTGAGCTTTCTCTTCCTGGCTGCTTCCCCCTCTTGCTGCTCCTGCTGGGTTGCTGGAACATCCTTATTTCCCCCTTCTGCCATGGCTCCTGAGTAGCAAACAACACTCACACACTCTCTCAGTATCAATCCTGAAGCACCATGGGAAATCACTCACTTCCTGGATAGTGATGTCATCATAAAGCATCAGGATTGCGATTGGATGTTTCCAGAAAATTGCAATTTAGCGATTTTTCCCGTTGGAACATCGCTATTTTGCGGTTTTTCGGGCTGCGATCTCGCTATTTTTGCGATTTTCGGACTGCGATCTCACAAATTAGCGATTTTTTAAGATTATGGAATCGCTATTGGCCATCGCGCAATTATTTAGCGATTATGGCCTAATCGCTAAATATTTGCGATTGCGTTGATACATGCCGATTTGCGATTCTGAATTTGCGATTCGGTAAAATTCGCAAATTCAGAATCGCAAATCGTTTTCTTGATACATATGGCCCTATCATTTTGCAAAAATTTTGCGCAATCCACCACAGCAACCAAAGCTGCTGAGCTGTTGTGCACAAGGAGGAAAAAGAAGTACAGTCGTATTTACTTAATAAGCTTTGGCAACGTCAAAAGGTCTTGCTTCTATTTAATATATGGTCATTGTGTGATATCTGGAAGCAGTAACAAAAAATAAACCTCACAGAGGCACCCAGATTCCAGTCATTACTTTGATTTACTCATGATAAAGTGTTAGATCTGTCAGCCTTAGGGTGGCCTTCCCCGAAACATTTTGCCTTTTTCCTTCTTTTTTTTTCCTAATCTTGTTTTTGTTGGCTTTGCGACTCTCTGCACTTTACCACTGCTAACTAATGTTGGAGAGCCCCGCGAACAACCCCCCTGAATTGTAGCAGTGATAAGATAACTTTTTGTAATTCTAGATGAGCCTAACATGGGTAGTCCGTTTACACAATGTTATGCCATGTACTCAATGCAGGCTAGTAATATTGCCGAAGGGATTTAGCCTGGTATTTTACAAATACCATGATGTTCTCTGACTGTTTGGTGTTGTTCGATGTATGTACACTTTTGTTGAATATATATCTGTTCAATCTGAATTATTCACTGCACAGAAATATGTGTACCTATGTAAATACCAACATGCAAATAAAAATTTAAAACTAATGCTGGAGAAGCAGGAAACTTCAAAGACTTCAAAGGGGAATTCTCAAGAAACTTCCCCTCCTTTGAAGTGGGCACCAGGTATACATATTGGACCCTCAGACTGTATAGCCCTGGACCTGTGACTACTACAGAAAAAGGACTGTTCTGCTGCTTTGCTGCCAGGAGTACTACCACTCTGCTGTCCTCCTACTCTGCTGCTCTGCTACTCTGCAGCCTGATGCACTGCATGCTTAGAAGGAAGCATGGATCTGCAGCCTTCATCCCAGGCTGAAATGACTTCAAGGGTCAGATGACTGACCTCCTGTTAGGAGCTACAGGCACTTAACAATCTCCAGAAGCTCCCTGCAACCTGCCTGATCCCTGCTGGCCTTTTATGGAGTGAATTCTTGATCCCCAAGGGGTGCCCCCTAGGTCCCGATCCTTGGTGAGGTATCAGTTGAGCTTTCTCCTCAAGAAAATGAGAAATCCTGAAGTTTTGAGCCCTTCACAAAGGGCCCAGTTCATACAGCAATCTTGCCGCCTGCACCACCCGCCAACGAGTAGCTCCGTTGATCCCAACTCTTTGCACCAACATGACCGCCAGCACACCCACCAATGTGAGACCTGCACTTTGCGCTACAGCATCAACAGCTTGTGGTTACCGCGGTGACTGCCAACGCACTGCTCCAACAACCTCTAGCAACCACCATTAACGACACCCAAAAGAACCTTCATGCTCCAACGATGACTGTCTGTGATGCCCGGCCTGCTTGTCATGCTACGTTGAGGACCAGGAGCAGGGCCTGGACACCAATCCTGAAATTCAGCACTCTGGAAAGGGTGATGACTTGTCTCTTGAATTGGCGGATGGCCAAGATTAAGTTTGACGACAACAACTTGATGGATGGAATGCTTGATTTAATCTCAGCCACTGGCAATTGCACAGGCCGCATCCCAATCCATTATTTTTCGCCCATCATGTCACCTCAGTTTGGACCCAGCTATATGGAAATCAGTCTTGACCCTGCTTTAATGGAACAGTCCAGTCCGATCTGGCAAGCAGGGTCCTATTTAAACCAGAATACAAGCAATCTGGGACCCGTTTCGCCCTTCTTATGGACTCTTCATCCAGGATTAGCTTAGTTCCAGTGGCGCAGTGGGCACTGGATCCACGTCTGGGCATACTTGTCTTAACTCCTTACCCGCGGCAGTTGGCCGAAGGCAGCACTAGCGAGGTAGTGCTTCCGTCGGCCAACGGCCGATGGGCGCACACAAGGGGTTAATGAGGGAATCAACTGCAGCAACAACAAGGTGATGGATGAAATGCTTGAATTAATCTCAGCCACTGGCAATCGCTTGGTCAGCATCCCAATCCATAATTTTTCACCCAACTTGCCACCTCAGTTTGGATCAAGCCATATGCAAATCAGCCTTAAACCTACTCAAATGGGAACAGACCATCGCAAACTGCCAAGCCAAGACCTCCCTGAAACGGAATTCAAGCAACCTAGAACCGGTTTTGCCCTTATTATGGACTCTTCGGCCAGGTATAGCTTGATTCCAGGGGCACAGTGAGCACGGACCCTCAACTGGGCATACCAGTTGGCATCAACTGCAACAAGAACAAGGAGATGGATGGAATGTTTTAATTAATCTTATCCACTGGCAATCACTGGGGCCTCATCCCAATCTATTGTTTTTCACCCACCATGGTACCTCAGTTTGGACCCAGCCAAATGCAAACCAGCCTTTACCCTGCTCCAATGGGAACAGTCCAGTCTGAACTGTCAACCCAGAATTTCCCTGAACCAGAATACAAGCAACCTATGACTGGATTTGCCCTTATTATGGGCTCTTAAGCCAGGTATAGATTGATTCCTGTGGCACAGTGAGCATAGGACCCACGAGTTTGAAGAGGAGTTTGAAGCCCATGAAAGTAGCCTGAGAGCTGGACAGCAGAGCTTGTCAGGCAGAGTCCAGCAACCATGGTGGCAGCATAGCCACAGTGCCTGAAGGGAAGAAAAAAGTTTGCATACCCAAAGATCATGTGCACAACTGTGTTAGGGAATTACATAGACAAGTGGTTTTCTGCCTATGAGGTGGTTCTTACAATGCACATGGTCCTAGGAGTGTTTTGTGGGGCACCATTCTGAAAACACATGCCTCCAGTGGCAAGTGTTACCTTACTTACATTACTTACACTATGCATATGTCCATCTAACAACAGAACAATATTGCTTCAAGCATTGCACAGTAACCTGAAACTCTTTGGCTTCCATTTACTTTCAGATGGTTCTGAACATCAAAATGAAACTAGCTCTCAAAGCCCAGTCTCCTCCTAATGGAAACCGTCCTTGTCACTAAGTTACCTATTGTAAGAAGGTAAACCTCCTAGTCACCAAATTTGAACTCACCCCATTAGGTTCAGGAATAGCCAACAAGGAACTCGATGATTGAGTGCAGCAAAGTTGATGAATGTATAGGGCTGTTTAATCTGATACCAAGAGAGCACATGTTCAATATTTATTTGACATGGGGGCACTAGCGAGCCCGAGGCAAGATGGCCGCACTATACTGAGGCTCTGCCGGTCGGGCTAACAATCCGTCATTAATCCGCTGACCTGTCGCACATCGACTCGCTAAATTGACTGTACTACATTACGGATTTACAGAGGAACCCACCAGTGTATGCAGGTGCCGTACTGCAATCGCGGAATGCCAGAATCGGGATGCCAAAATGCTGGCCGCAGCTACACTGCACACAAGATGGGGGACCGATGGAGCTGAGCTGTACCTCGCCATGGGAACAATCTCAGGACCTCTCTCCCGCATCGGAGATCTTGCTGATGCATTGGCCCATATGAAGGAGCTAGCAAATTGGCATTATCGGCTGCTGCGTTGTATCGTGTGGTCACGGTGCGGTGTGGAGACGCGGTGGGGAAGACCATGAGATGTGACCTCTGGGAGCTGTGACGACGACCTGTGGTCAGACTAGGCCAGCAAGCAGCATAGTGATCCCCCAACCGCGAGTGCTGTGGCCGGCCGACGGGACAGTGTCCTGAAGTACCGGGTCGGTAGGGGGAACCGGACTAACCCATTTGCCGCTATTGGAGAAGTGCTCCGGGCGTGCACCACTGGCCCATCTATCATGTAAGGCCTTTGAAAAACCAGCGTGGTGGGTTGCCTGGCTGCGAGTTTGAGATTGGTAACTGGCAGTGTGCACGGGAGAAACCTGCGTTGCTCTCTCTGCTGGGGTGCGGCAAGCCACCCATAAGAGACTGTCAAGACCAGCCGTGAGCCCTGATACCCCAGGTATCTGCGGGAGAGGGTGCATTAGCAGCAGGCATGCTGGTTAACCCCCGGGTGGTGGCACACCTGAGTCAGGGTCTGGTGCTGGCGACAGCTCAATGTCGCTTGAGCGCACGGAGCACAGCGGCGAGAGGTGTCCCTATCACGTGCAAGACGCAACTTGGAACAACGCTGGGTTGACATGGCTGCCTGGGTGCTGGGCCTCCGTCACGAGGAAGGTGGAGGGGACCATTGCACTGCAGGGTGAAGACACACGGCCACGGTGCATTGCGCCTAAAGCATCTTCCATATAGCTGACCGCACCGGCGTGGCCCGGATGGGGCACCTCTTGGGCTGAAAGCAGACACTTTGAGGGAAACACCGGAGGTGCGCTGTCAAGAGTTACCCAGGTGACAACTAACGTCAGCCAAACCTAGGAGGGAACATTTTGCGGGGGTGAGTCGGCCCTTGCCCGTGGTAGGGTGCACCAGTGCAGCGGATCGTGGGGTGGCGGCCCCTTTGAGGATAGCTAGTCGAGCGCAGACGCCTGCTCTGGAGTGGGGTCCCTGGGCCTCCCAAACTGCCTACCAACATGGGAAAGACAGACAAACAGCAAACTAAACTGTCCCTTGACTCTCTAGGGTTGACCCGTCCGACAGGTACGCACTCTGACACGGAGCTGGAGCAGCCGCAACCACAGCCATCCTTCTTGGAGGCCTCTCTTCAGGCTATCCAGCAGAGCTTACAATCCATCAATGGCAAGATAGAGGGACTGTCCATACGGATGGACAAAATGTAGGCCACGCTGGATAAGCAAGGGAAGAGACTCACAATGGCTGAGCAGCGAATATCAGCGGTGGAAGATGAATCGCATACCCCGACGGGTAAATGCAGAGAAATGGAGTAGCTTCTGGAGGTCATCAGAGCTAAATCAGAAGAATTGGAGGTGCGTTCTCGGAGGTGCAATCTGCAAATAACTGGGGTTCCCGAGAGTACGAACATGGGCTGCCTCGAGGACTATGTGGTGGCAATGCTAAAAGAACTTTTTGGTACAGAGAACCTCTCGCAGGTGTTTATCGTGGAGCGCGTGCACTGCTCGTTGGTGCCCGGGCCCCTTCCGGGAGCTCCACCATGCCCTATTGTTGCAAAGATCCTAACCTATAGAGACCGTGACTCGATGCTTCGGCTGGCTCGGGAGAAGCAGATCACGTGTTATCAGTGTAACATGGTGTCTTTTTTCCCTGACTTCACTAATGCAGTGCAAATGGCTCGCAGGGAATACACTGCGGTGAAGAAGAAACTACGTGCCTGGAGATACCATACGCAATGCTGTACCCAGCCTGGCTGAAGATCACAGTGGACGGCAAGGCAAAAGTGTTCCAGTCTCCCAAGGCAGTTCAGGATTTTATCAAGCAGATCTCATCGCAACGGAGAACCTCCAAGAGCAGCACATCCCGACACACTCAGCAAGGTCAGACACAGAAGACTAGAGAACGGCCTCTGCCCCTTGGGATTTTGGAGCAGTGTCTGTGCGGAAGTGGGGCCACCTCCCTTGGCTATTGTCTGCTGACCGGTGGGATGTTTCTACTGGAGAGGTGTGAAAACAGACGGATACGCCCATATGGCAGGGGGCTCGCTTCTGAGACTGTAAGTGATTTAGTTCTTCATACATGTTTGACAAGGGCCCCCTGGGAAATATGGTACAGAAAGGTGGGCTACGAACATTGTGCCTATGTGAGAACTCTGGACAATGCTCTACCCAAGTGTGATGCCTTCTAATGGTTGAAGATAGTATCTCAGGCTGCGGAATAGGGGTGTGGTCGAGCACCCCTGCTATGTGAAATGTCTTCTCTCTTTCAGCTGCTGTGAGGACATGACTGTTATTCATAGAAATGTTAACTAGGCTGATATTGCCTGCAGGTGAATTTAGGAGCTCAGGGCATGTTTCCCTGCATCTCTTTATTGAGGGCTGTTCTGCACAGGGCATGCTCTGTGCGCATACTGGGACTATGAGGAGTAGTTGTGTGAGGCCTTGACTATGCTGCAGGGCAGAACATACGAAGGGGATGGTATTGCACATGACCAGCGTATCTGTAGAAATGTACTATACTTTGTGGTGGAGAATTCCTCACTACAGATCAAATTTCCCACTTGTGTGTGAATGTTAAGTGGGGCTATTATTGATACTGGGTGGAAATAGCTTCAATGTTACTACATACATGTGCACGGTGGGTTCATGGTCATCATGCCCGACCATGCCTGCTTGCAGGTGGGGAAGGGCTCCTGGATGTCCCCCATGTGGGTATTAACCAAGTTGTTTTCTTGTTTTTTGCGAATATTGCTGGGGACATGTCTTTGGCATGATTGAGATAATGAAATGGCTGGAGGTCGGGGTGGTTGGTTTATCTGTTTTTAAAGTGTGACACGATAAATACAGCAGGAACATCTGTTTTGGTATTGCATGACGAACGCAACAGTACATGTGCAAGATTCCTGCTCCACAACAACTGGGGATGACAGAAAGTGCCATTTGTCTGATGACCTGGAACGTCAGGAGACTGAATAATTTCCCAAAAATTAGACAGGTGTTTGCCTATCTGGACAGACACCACGTCCAGTTGGCTCTGTTACAGGAGACGCACCTGACACTGATGGGGGAGAATCGGGTGGGAGGCAGAGGGGCCATGGTAAAAGCATCTGCTTCCTATTCTAGCTATGCCAGAGGGGTGATGATTTTTCTAAGCACCTTGATATTAAAAAAGCAGGCCGACGTCACTTGGTTGATTTGTGCCCTGCAGGATAAATCTTTATCCAGCAGAAAACCAAGATTCCTAACCTTATCTACAGGGCTGGGACAGGACCCTGCCTCTGGTGTCCACCAGAGGCCACTCCAGACGGATGGTGTATGACCGAACTCTATAACTTCGGTCTTCTCCGTATTTAATTTAAGGAAATTGTGGCTCATCCAGTTTTTTACCCCTACGAGGCAGTTCCTGAAGCACTCCGCTGTAGCCTCAATTGATTGGGAAATTGACACTATAATTTGTGTGTCATCAGCGTAGGACACTAAACGCAGGCCATAGGATCTAATCAGGGCAGCTAGAGGAGTAACATATAAATTAAACAACGTGGGCGAGAGTGCCGAGCCCTGAGGAACCCCTCCCGGAAGAGAGAATTCATCGGATTGCAGGCCATTCCAATGCTCTTGTTGAATTCGGGTGCCTAAGAAGGATGTTACAAGAGCCAATGCAGGGCCGGTGAAACCTAGGGTTGCTAGTCTTTTTAACAGGACGGAATGGTTCACAGTGTCGAAGGCCGCTGTAAGGTCTAATAGGATCAGGGCCGTTCGGCCACCCTCATCCATGGTCCTACGTAATTCTTCCGTAGCCATGATGAGAGCGGTCTCTGTGGAGTGAGAGGGTCTAACTCCGTGCTGTGATGGGTCTAACAACTTATTTTCGTCCACATATCTCATTATTTCCTGATTTATGGCCTTTTCCGGAATTTTGGCTGGTAGGGGCAGACAGGATATGGGACGGTAGTGCTTAGGTTCAGAAGGGTCAAGAGTATCCTTCTTGAGGATGGGCCGAATGGAAGCCTTCTTCCAACTGGTAGGAAATTCACCTAGGTGGATGATCTTATTTAACACAGGTGTCAAGACAGCAGTAATGGTCCCAAGGAGTAGTACATAGGGAGGACAGGGGTCTAAGGGAGACCCAGACTTCATCTGTGTGAGTAGCTCACAGACTTGCTTCTCCTTTAACGGAGGGAAGCTAGACTAACAGGAAGCAGTTGAGATGGTTTTCTCAATACTCATAGTGGTTGTGTCTACTGCTAAAGTGCTGAGATTGTCATACACTGTCTGAACTTTCAGTTGGAAGAAAGTAGCGATACCACTAACAAAGTTCTGGTCAGGACTAAAGACCACATCTCGAGGACTCTTTGCTAGATGGGTTACAGTTTTAAATAATTCCCTATAAGTATTGGAGGAGTCTTGGATTTTTTTGGTAAAGTAGGTCGATTTTGCAAGCACAATTGTTTGCTTGTACTCCTGCAGGGCCTTGGTGTATTCTGATTTGTTTTCCTTGCTATAATCAGAGCGCCTGAGCCACTCCAGTCGCCTACATTTAATTTTTTTTGCTTTCACATCCGCAGAGTACCATTGTGCAGTGGCGAGACGCCTTCTCTGCTTTTTAGTTTTCATAGGGGCCAGTTCGTCAACTGCTTGACTGATCCAATTTTGGAATTTAGTTGCTCCGTCTTCACATTAGCCAAGAGATTGGATTCAAGCTTTTTCCAGGGACGAGTTTTTACAGGGAGCGTAAGGTTTCTACGATGATTTACAAAATTTTTCAGCTGTAGATTAAAAAAGATAGTGCTATGGTCAGACCAGGATACAGGGAGAATCGATGTGATTTTAATATGGGTATTATTGATAAAAATCCCATCGAGGGTATGCCCTGCTGAGTGTGTGGGCATCGAAATTAGCTGGCTCATACCAAAACTAAGAAAATTATCAAGTAGTGTGGCTGAGTCGGAGTCGTTATTCGCTTCGAGATGGTAGTTAAAATCACCTAGAACAGTGTATGTTGCTGAATCAGAGGTAGTTTCTAAAAAAGTGTGTAATGCTCTATTGAAGGGAGCTCTAGGACCAGGGGGGCGGTACAGGAGCAGTCCTGAGAATATCACAGCTATTGTCTTTAATTCTGAAAGTCATGGCTTCAGCTTCTAAGTCCTGTTGGGGGAGAGCAAAGACTTTTAGGTAGGATTTGTAGATTATAGCAACTCCCCCACCCACTTGTCCTGATCTGTTTACATATTCCACACTGTAACCTTCAGGAATAGCAGCGTTCCAAACCAGCCCAGAGGCATCAGAGGCCCAGGTCTCTGTGAGAAACATTAGATCGACACTATGGTCAATGATCAGACCTTCGATTTCATGTTTATGCTTAGGCATAGACCTGGGGCCTCATTTATGAAAGGTGACGCATCGCTGCTTGAAAACAGCGATGCGTCACTTTTCATTGCGCCCTCCTTGCGACACCAATGATGCGTCATATCTACAGTTTGATGCATCATTGCGCAAGGAGTTACAGATACGTCACTATTTCTGACGTATCTGTAAGCGCAAAAGTGACGCATTGCTGGAGTGTGTCACAAAAGTGACGCAACTCCAGCAATGCGTCCTTTCACATGGGGCAAAACCCATGGGAAAGGGCCTGCATCAGTCTTTTGCCTGCTGTGAGGCAGGCGCAAGATTTTGACGCAACAGCGTCCTAGAAGTGACGCAGTGAAATCTCATAGATTTCACTGCGTCACTTCTATGACCCTTTCTTGCGTCAATACGCCCCCCTTGCATACATTATACCTGACGTAGGTATAATGTGGCGCAGGGGTCTACAAAGTGACGCATCTACCTAGATGCGTCACTTTGTAAATATGGTGCAACAAGGCGCATTTTTTACGCCACTGGTGCGTCACAAAAAGTGACGCACCGGCAGCGTAAAAGTGACGCAAGGGCGAATAAATGAGGCCCCTGGTGTTCAGCAAGATACATTTTAAGATTCTTTTCCTATTAAACGGGGGATTAGAACCGTTTCTATGGCTATTAGTCCACAGATGGTTGTCAGGGACCGTATCCTCCCTAGTGGTCAGGAGCGGGTCGGTCGAGACTTGTAGTGAGATAGGGGGGTTGATGAGGGGGTGGAAACCACATGTGGTACAGCTAGGGGTCAGAGGGAAATCATCAGGATTTACTCTTAACAGATGACTGCAAAGATGTTGGTCCAGCCTAAGCAACTCAGCTTTTGAGTAGCACAATCCCTGAAAATGGGCATAGTTTTTTAGCGCTAGGCGTGGGTCCGGCGCAGACGGGCGCAGACGGGCCTGCCTTAGGCGCTCCCGCTGCGCTCGTCCGCTGCGCTTCCGGTAAGGCATAGGGCTATGTAGGCTGGTGTCCCTGAGAGTGCTAGAACGCGTCCCTGCACACCCACCACTCCTAAGATGGCGGCGATATTCTAGACGACCCATGTCTCCCTCCGCAACAAACGGGACTTCCCGCGGCGGACCAGGGCTGGGGTGTCAGGTAGGTAACAGTGCAAATTTCGCTATCAATTGTGCAAATGTGCTAATTAAAAACAATTTTTAAATCAATTGTTTCCAAACAAGGTTAAAAAAGTAAGCTTCACACAGAACACACAGTTATCACAGTTTTAAAAACAGCTGATAAACTCTGGCAGCGTTAATGCAGGGGTTAGAGGAGTAAGCGCTAGCCGCTCCACAGGCTTCTGACTAATGAAGCGCATCATGAACAATGCATCATCACTCCCCAGATATCTTGGACTGCTTCAGAGACTACTATGCCTCGCTTTATGGACAGGAGAAGACGCAGACAATGACAAAATTTGTGCATTTTTTGAGGAGATAGCTTTGGTCTGGCTCTCCGATGCGCATCAGGAGTACCTAATGCAACCAATCACAGTAGAAGATGTCAAGGAAGCCATTCGGTCGCTTCCATCTAGTAAGGCAGTGGGCCTTGATGGACTGCCTGGAGAATTTTATAAAGAATATTCTGATCCTTTGGCCCCGCATCTGGTAAATATGTATGGTGAAGCGCATGAGACTGGCGTGCAGCCACCCACGCTCAGTGAAGCTTTAATTGCTACGCTGCAGAAACCCGGGAAATGGGTAGACAGCTGTGAGTTGTACCGTTACCTATTGTTGCTGAATATAGCCACTAAAATTATCACCAAAATTATTGTCACTAAACTACGCCCTCTATTGTCAGTCATGGTGTTACCAGATCAATCAGGTTTCGTGCCATCTCGTTCACCTTCTCGCAATTTGCGCCCGCTATTCACGGTCTTGCACCAACCAGATCTGGAGTGCAGAGCGGCAGCGGTGTTTCTAGACACCGCTAAGGCTTTTGATTCAGTCAGATGGGGCTATATGTTTGCCACATTATGAAGGATGGGTCTGCCACTCCCATTTATCAGATGGATAGAAGTCCTCTACACTGCACCAACAGCGAGGCTGCGTATTAATAACTGTCACTCGCAACCCTTTAAAATCCATAAGGGAACCAGACAGGGCTGCCCGCTGTCCCCCATCCTATTTTCCCTTGTGATGGAACCGTTGGCTTGTGTGGTGAGACAGCAGTATGGGAAGGCAGCTTTGCAGTTTAGCCAGGGTCCCTTGATCATCTCCATGTATGCAGATGACATGGTGTTATACATTCATGATCCAGAGGAGACCTTGCATGCTCTTATTTAGGCATACCTGAAATATGAGCATTTCTCTGTGCTCCGAATCAATTGGGGGAAGTCGTCTATTTTCTCTCTCATGCCGAACACATTGCAGTTCCCGATGGAATATCCTATTTAGTGGATGATGGAGCCCGTGAAGTACCTGGGGTATGGGTGCACCCGGATCCAGTGATAGTGTTGCAAGAGATCTATGATAAGGTCCTTTCGTCGGAGGACCAGGTGGATAGATGGTTGGGGTTGCCCCTCTCCTTGGCAGACAGAATAAAAATGGTCAATCTCCCCGGTTTTTTTACCTGTTCACTAATGTCCCTATCAAATTAACAAAAATTTTCTTCGCTCAACTCCGTTCAATATTATTACGCTTGATCTGGGCGAATAAGGCCTCCAGATGTAGCTGGGGAATGTTGACCAGGCTGTATTTGCAGGGAGGATTCGCCGCCCCCAATTTATATTTTTATTACTTATGTGTGCAAATCCAAATCGCACACGATTGGTTCTTTCCCCCTCCGTTACTTCCGCATGCGGCGGTAGAGGCTGATGATATGGCTCTGGATTTCTTGGTGGACCTCATCTCGAAGACAAAGCTCACCCACCCGTTTAGAGACATGTGTCCTGCGGATTGCAGAGCACGAAAGTGGCCGAAGATGATGAGGTGCACAGGCGGACAGCTTGTGTAAGTTCCTGCTCTTCCATTAGCACATCATCCCAATCTTTTAGTTACTCTGGAACTCTGGACACGTTCACAAAAATGGGACTGGTTACAATGGGTGACGTGTATCCAGAGGGCAACTTTATCCTGATGACAGAAAAAAAAGAAAATCACGGATCTATCCCAATGTCTGTCTTTGAGTATTACAGGCTGCGGGAAGCCCTAAAAGGTTTTAAGGACAAACACCCTGCTGCACCAGACACATTAGCTCCTCTACAGGCTGTGTTATCAGGGCCATCACGTGGTAGATTGATTACACAGCTGTATAGTACCCTGCAAGCTGATACAGCGCCCGCTTACAGCCCGGCGCATGTGCACTGGAAACAGACTCTTGGTGAGACGCTGGACGAGACCGACAGGGGCTTCTGTTGTGACATGACCAGGTGCCTTACAGCCAGCTGTAATTTGTGCATGATACACTTTAAATACCTCCAACAAATATATTACACGCCACTACAGCATCACAGTTATGGGCTGCAGGAGGTAGTTAGCTATAGACGTTGTGGGATGCGTGTGGCTCATTTTCACCATCTGGCTTGGTATTGTGCTAAGGTGCATGACTTCCGGTTGTCGGTTATGCAGGCTTTAAAAAACACGGTGCTGGAGACTTTGGACTGCTTGCTCCGGATTTGTTTTCTGGGTCTGGTGAAGGGCCTACAACCAAAAAAAGACGACTGGTCCTGATAGCCCTCTTGCTGGCAAAAAGGAAAGTGGCTCGAATGGGCGCAGCAATTCAAAGACTGGATTAAGGACCTTGTGTTCTGCAGGGATCAGCTTGCGTGCTACGCGGAGGAGCTTCCTGCCACCTCCCGGCCAAAAGATATCTGGTCACCACTGACTACCTATTTTCTGTCTAATCCTCAGTCTGCAACAGGAGTTCTGGATTCCCACAGTGATGTTGATAAGTACTGTGAGGTGGATGTAAACTGAATGTACTCTGCACTAAATAATACACTCTGCACATGTTGTCACACTGGGGGGGAGGGTGTGTTCTTAGTTTTGAACTATTGTCATATATTTTGTGAAATGCAAAAAAATATATATATATTGTCTTGTTAGAAGCAGTCCCGAGATTAAATTGCCTTCTAATTGGTTATCTAAGCAAAAGGGATTTATAAATGCCTTATTTGTAAAGCGTGCAAACATGCAAAAAATGTAAAAATGTACAGCACTCCATTTTTACCCCGGTTAGTGAAAATGAAAAAAAGAATCACCTGCAAAACCGAATATGTAGTATATGTTTTAGAATGTCCATGTTCACTACGATATGTGGGCAGCACAAAACTGCCTGTGCACAGACGAGTCCTTCAACATATACGGGCAATTGTCAACAAAGATCAAGCATATCCTGTTGCAAGGCACTTTGAGGCAGTCCATGGCAGTGACTTGACTCATTTAAGTTATTTTGCTCTAGACTGCATACCGTTGTCCCCTAGATGGGGCAATCGGGAGAGTGCACTCCGTATACTTGAAACCAAGTACATATTAGAGCTAAGTACTAAATCCCCTTTTGGATTGAATGCAACTGAGGATCTATATACATGTTTATGAATTGGTTTTTAATCAATGATTATTGGTAATTTTAGCTCTGATGAATTTTGACAGCTACATAATCGTGATCTCCGTTTATGAAATTTGATAATAACTGTGCACTATGAACTTATAAGATTTTAACTTGATATTTTGTTTTTCCTTTTCACTTGAGTGTCACTTTAAATTAAGTTCATTTATCTTTAGCAAATTCTCCTCTTGCCTTTGGTTAAGGGTTGTATTTGCAAAAAGTTTGGCCAGTGCCTTTTGAAAAGCCAGACTTGGCACGCTGTGCTTGCCCACTTGGGCACTATTGAGAGTTCTTGAAAGGATATGGTTATTTCCAATCTTTGACAGACTGTAATTGCAAATGAATGCTTGGCAAATTTAAAACATGGTTTAATGTGAATACTTGGCGGAATGTCGGTTGGTGTCTCTAATTCGAGACATCTTAGCCTTTGATATTTCTCATGTTATTACGCATACATATTTGAGAATTTTCAAATTGAACATCGCCTAGTTTTACCGCTTATATATTCCAATAGTGGAAAAACGTGTTTATTTAAATAATTTTATGAAAATTCTTATTAATATTTCTAATTTTAAACACATACATATATTCTTGTTTTATATTTATCCACCATGTTCTTTGCCGGATATTATGCATTTTATGCAAATATTTAATAATTCTGTTATAACTATTTGTATACATGAATTCAAAATGTAATATTATGGAGCATTTATGCCGATATTCCACATGTATAGTCTTTCTTCTATTACAATCAAGGCACAGCACAGCTGAATGTAATTTGAGTTGCACTAGCACTTTAAAAAGCCTTTGAACTGCACGTAACGCGTCATGTGATCAAGGTCCAGGTGGGACCGAAACGCGTCATGGCGGCTTTGATGCAGGGTGTTTTGAAATAAACGGCACGAAGAACTTTGGGTCGCCGTGTTCATCCTTTTTCTACTTGCATGGGAAAGGTCTAGGTGAAGAACGATGATATATATATATATATACATATATATACAAACACTCCTTCTTTACCAGATGGAAAGAAGCACGCCGACCAGGCATCAGGATTCAAGGTACTGGTTTATTCAGGCAAAGTGGCAGCACTGTATGCAAATGTCAAATCCACCCGTTTGGGCTTTGGTCTGCCATGTAAGCACTTCATGAAAGGTTCTAAGGCACAATGTCCAGACGCGTTTCAAGAACTCCTCGTTCTCTTTCTCAATGGCGTTCGTGCTGACTAGAGTTCGTGTTCCCACCCATTCACTTTAAAGGTCCTGCCCCGAGGTGGGCGTGGCACATTGCATCTTGGGACCTGTAGTGCAGGGTCTGTCACACTCACCGTTGATACGTCGAACTCTAGCAAAATATCTCATTTCAACACCCAGTGGTTACACGTTAAAGCTTATCTTTCAGCATGTCAACCAATGTCCTGAAATTTGCATCCATTTCACGCTTGCATCCTTTTTGGAAAAAAGCTGGACTGCCTTCAGCCAAGTGTGAACCGGTGCAGAGCAGAACACAGGTAAGGGCGGTCAAGGCGCTGGGGGTGAACACCTCCAAGGAACATACAAACACTCCTTCTTTACCAGATGGAAAGAAGCACGCCGACCAGGCATCAGGATTCAAGGTACTGGTTTATTCAGGCAAAGTGGCAGCACTGTATGCAAATGTCAAATCCACCCGTTTGGGCTTTGGTCTGCCATGTAAGCACTTCATGAAAGGTTCTAAGGCACAATGTCCAGACGCGTTTCAAGAACTCCTCGTTCTCTTTCTCAATGGCGTTTGTGCTGACTAGAGTTCGTGTTCCCACCCATTCACTTTAAAGGTCCTGCCCCGAGGTGGGCGTGGCACATTGCATCTTGGGACCTGTAGTGCAGGGTCTGTCACACTCACCGTTGATACGTCGAACTCTAGCAAAATATCTAATTTCAACACCCAGTGGTTACACGTTAAAGCTTATCTTGCAGCATGTCGACCAATGTCCTGAAATTTGCATCCATTTCAGGCTTGCATCCTTTTTGGAAAAAAGCTGGACTGCCTTCAGCCAAGTGTGAACCGGTGCAGAGCAGAACACAGGTAAGGGCGGTCAAGGCGCTGGGGGTGAACACCTCCAAGGAACATACAAACACTCCTTCTTTACCAGATGGAAAGAAGCACGCCGACCAGGCATCAGGATTCAAGGTACTGGTTTATTCAGGCAAAGTGGCAGCACTGTATGCAAATGTCAAATCCACCCGTTTGGGCTTTGGTCTGCCATGTAAGCACTTCATGAAAGGTTCTAAGGCACAATGTCCAGACGCGTTTCAAGAACTCCTCGTTCTCTTTCTCAATGGCGTTTGTGCTGACTTAAGCATTTGCGTAGTCAATTGCAGATATTGTGTCCTACGTGTATTGCGCTGTTACTGCAGTTGACCATTTCAGGCTTTATAATATTATTTGCTGACCTGTGTGCATAGCGCTGCTGCTTTGAGACCTCGCATTTGTTGATGTGTATTTAGTTTGCCCTCGCATAGCGTCCTGTTGTTGTTTGTGAGCCCACCATTTTGTTGTGCCTGCAGCCCGTCCCTCCCCCTTTGCTAACGCCTCCCAGCTCACCCTCCCACCCACGGAGGACTAGAAACTACTCTGCTGAGGAGCCCCTGTGACCAGCTGAACTCCTCGTGAAGCGGTTGCTCCTGCCCACCTCCCGACCTCCCGCCCTACAAGCGCCACTGTGGTATCGTAGCGCTGACTGTCCACGGGCATTATCTTTTCTTTTGGCATTTTCATTCACTCCTGATTAAGCGCCCAGTTCCCAGCGTAGCGCTCCGCATTTGCGTAGTCAATTGCAGATATTGTGTCCTACGTGTATTGCGCTGTTACTGTAGTTGACCATTTCAGGCTTTATAATATTATTTGCTGACCTGTGTGCATAGCGCTGCTGCTTTGAGACCTCGCATTTGTTGATGTGTATTTAGTTTGCCCTCGCATAGCGTCCTGTTGTTGTTTGTGAGCCCACCATTTTGTTGTGCCTGCAGCCCGTCCCTCCCCCTTCGCTAACGCCTCCCAGCTCACCCTCCCACGCTCCGCCCCCTCCACTTCCCAACTTATGTCAGTAGGACCTAGGCGCAGCGTTCACGCGCAGCGATCGCGCCCCATTTGCGCCAAAGGTGCGCTAAAGGTAAGCCCGTCTACGCCCGTCCGCGCCTGGACCGCACCCAGCGCCAGACCCCCTGGCCTCCGCACCCCTCACCCCACCCGCATCTCTTACGACGCCTCCACCCTCTCAGCCCTAAACCCCGGCCGACTCCCCAACTGCGTCCAAGCCGCTCCCGGACACATTCATGGACCCTTCTCTTGCTACTCCTGCAAGTTCGACGGCACCAAGAATGACTTCTCATCCACGAACACAAAACAGATACCTGACCCCAACCACCTACAATGCATCCTGCTCAATACCCGCTCAGTCCACAGGCACGCCATCGACCTCTGGAATCTACTAGACACCATCTCTCCAGATGTCGCCTTCCTAACAGAAACATGGATGAACTCCACATCAGCCCCTGACATCACCATTGCCATCCCAGAAGGCTATAAGATCGTCCGTAAGGACCGTACCGACCAAACAGGAGGAGGCATCGCTATCGTCCATAAGAAATCCATCCGCATCTCAACCAGCTCAGACATCAATCTCACCAACACTGAACACCTTCACTTCCAGATCAACATCGACCCCAAGACCACACTCAGAGGCACCCTCCTCTACAGGCCACCAGGACCCCGTGCACAATTCAGTGAGGACATCACAGACTTTATCACCCCACACGCTCTCCCCTCCGAGGATTACATTCTTTAGGGAGACCTCAACTTTCACCTTGAAAAGAACAACAACCGCAACGCCACCACCCTTCTGGACAATCTCGCCAACCTCGGACTTAAACAACTTGTCACTACCCCCACCCACATCGTCACACACTCGACCCCAACTTCACCTCCAGCAAACATGTCTCCTTCAGCCACACCACTGCTCTCCTTTGGACGGACCACAGCTGCGTTCACTTTACCTACAACAAGACCACAACCAACAACCATCCTCAACCCACTCTGTGAAGAAACTGGAACAAAATCACCACCGACTAGATCGCCTCATCGCTTCTTCAAAACCCCCCTGCCCACTCCTCAAACCCCGACCAAGCAGCCATTAACCTCACCCAATGGCTATCCAACAGCGCCGACATCCTAGCACCTCTGAAAAAACGTCAAATCAAACTAGGCAGCAAGAAGGCCTCCTGGTTCAACGATGATCTTAAGAAATCTTAGAAACTCTGTCGCTCCCTTGAGAAGGCCTGTAAAAAAGACCCAAACACCAGCACCAAGGACGCCTTCAAAAACGCCACCCGTATACACCACCAACTGATCAGGAATGCCAAGAAAGCCGCTTTCAAGGACCGACTAGATAGCAACGCCCACAACAGCAAGGAATTATTCAACATCGTCAAGGAATTTACCAACCCCTCAGCCAACTCCAACGACATCACCCCCTCTCAAGCCCTCTGCGACTCCCTAGCCTCATTCTTCTACAACAAGATTGCTGACATCCACAACAGCTTCGACAACCGGCCCGAAGACCAACCCACCCAACCTTCTGCAGGACCCCCACCCCCCTTGAACATCCTCAATGACTGTAACCCAATCACCACTGAGGACACCATCCGCCTAATGAACTCCATCCACTCAGGATCCCCCACAGACCCATGTCCTCTCCACATCTTTAACAAAGCTGACTCCGTTATAGCACCGCACCTCCGAGACGTCATCAACTGCTCCCTCAACTCCGCCACCTTCCCGGAAAGTTGGAAACATGCCGAACTCAGCGCCCTTCTGAAGAAACCCACAGCTGACCCCACCGAACTCAAAAACTACCGCCCTATCTCGCTCCTTCCATTCCCGGCCAAAGTCATCGAGAAAGCTATCAACAACCAGCTCGCCGCCTTCCTCGAAACCAACAAATACCTCGACTCCTCACAGTCCGGCTTCCGAGCCAAACACAGCACTGAGACCGCACTCATCGCAGCAACTGACGACATTCGAACTCTGCTAGACAACGGAGACACGGTCGCCCTCATCCTCCTCGACCTCTCCGCAGCCTTTGACACAGTTTGTCATAGCACCTTAATACAACGCCTCAGAAACATCGGAATCCAAGGAAAAGCACTGGAGTGGATCACCACGTTCCTTGCCGGAAGAACCCAGAGAGTTCGCCTTCCACCATTCAAATCAGAAGCTACAGAAGTCATCTGCGGCGTGCCACAAGGATCCTCACTCAGTCCCACCCTCTTCAACGTATACATGAGCCCACTCGCGGCCATCGCACGCCAACATAACCTCAACATCATCTCCTACGCTGATGACACTCAACTGATACTATCACTCACCAAAGACCCCAACACCGCCAAAACCAACCTACACAAAGGAATGAAAGAAGTAGCCGACTGGATGAAGTACAGCCGTCTAAAACTGAACTCCGGCAAAACTGAAGTCCTCATCCTTGGTACCTCCCCCTCCGCCTGGGACGACTCTTGGTGGCCAGAGGCCCTTGGAAAAGCACCCATCCCGACGGACCACGCACGGAACTTAGGTGTCATCCTGGACTCCTCACTCTCTATGAACAGACAAGTCAACGCCGTCTCATCTTCTTGCTTCAATATTCTTCGCATGCTCAAAAAAACATTTCGCTGGATCCCCACCGAAACTAGAAAAACGGTCACCCACGCACTGGTCACGAGCCGCCTGGACTACGGAAACACCCTATACGCCGGTACCACCGCAAAACTCCAGAAAGAACTCCAACGCATCCAGAACGCCTCAGCCAGACTCATACTAGACATCCCGCGTAAAGACCACATCTCTGGACACCTGAAAAACCTCCACTGGCTCCCCGTTAACAAGAGGATTACTTTCCGCCTCCTAACCCACGCACACAAAGCACTCTACGAACTTGGACCCGAATGCCTCAACTCACGACTTTCCTTCTGCACCCCCTCCCGCCTCCTACGATCCTCCAACCAAGCCCTTGCAACTGTACCTCGCATCAACAAAACCACCATGGGAGGCAGATCCTTCTCCTACCTGGCAGCTAAAACCTGGAACTCACTTCCCACTCACCTTCGCCTCACTCAGAACCACCTTACATTCAGAAAGCAACTTAAAACCTGGATATTCGACAAGTAATTCCCCACCCTTCCTCAAGCGCCTTGAGACCCTCTGGGTATGTAGCGCGCTATATAAATCACGTGACTTGACTTGACTTGACTTGTTCCCACCCATTCATTTTAAAGGTCCTGCCCCGAGGTGGGCGTGGCACATTGCATCTTGGGACCTGTAGTGCAGGGTCTGTCACACTCACCGTTGATACGTCGAACTCTAGCAAAATATCTCATTTCAACACCCAGTGGTTACACATTAAAGCTTATCTTGCAGCATGTCGACCAATGTCCTGAAATTTGCATCCATTTCAGGCTTGCATCCTTTTTGGAAAAACGCTCGTCTGCCTTCAGCCAAGTGTGAACCGGTGCCTTTGAATTGATGCTGAACGTGTGGCATGCTTGTGCTCCACCTTCCCACGCCCACAACTTGCACTGGGGCGCAGTGATTGCTGGAAAACTCCGTGCTTGCTGGTAAACTCCGTGCCGCTTACCAGGCAAGTGCAGGCGGGTCCTGTTCTCAAAGAAATGTTGCCACACGTTTGTTCGCAGAGCAGGACACAGGTAAGGGCGGTCAAGGCGCTGGGGGCAAACACCTCCAAGGAACATACAAACACTCCTTCTTTACCAGATGGAAAGAAGCACGCCGACCAGGCATCAGGATTCAAGGTACTGGTTTATTCAGGCAAAGTGGCAGCACTGTATGCAAATGTCAAATCCACCCGTTTGGGCTTTGGTCTGCCATGTAAGCACTTCATGAAAGGTTCTAAGGCACAATGTCCAGACGCGTTTCAAGAACTCCTCGTTCTCTTTCTCAATGGCGTTTGTGCTGACTAGAGTTCGTGTTCCCACCCATTCACTTTAAAGGTCCTGCCCCGAGGTGGGCGTGGCACATTGCATCTTGGGACCTGTAGTGCAGGGTCTGTCACACTCACCGTTCATACGTCGAACTCTAGCAAAATATCTCATTTCAACACCCAGTGGTTACACGTTAAAGCTTATCTTGCAGCATGTCGACCAATGTCCTGAAATTTGCACCCATTTCAGGCTTGCATCCTTTTTGGAAAAACGCTTGTCTGCCTTCAGCCAAGTGTGAACCGGTGCCTTTGAATTGATGCTGAACGTGTCGCACGCTTGTGCTCCACCTTCCCACGCCCACAACTTGCAATGGGGTACAGTGATTGCAGGAAAACTCCGTGCTTGCTGGTAAACTCTGTGACGCTTACCAGGCAAGTGCAGGCGGGTCCTGTTCTCAAAGAAATTTTGCCACACGTTTGTTCGCAGAGCAGGACACAGGTAAGGGCGGTCAAGGCGCTGAGGGCGAACACCTCCAAGGAACATACAAACACTCCTTCTTTACCAGATGGAAAGAAGCACGCCGACCAGGCATCAGGATTCAAGGTACTGGTTTATTCAGGCAAAGTGGCAGCACTGTATGCAAATGTCAAATCCACCCGTTTGGGCTTTGGTCTGCCATGTAAGCACTTCATGAAAGGTTCTAAGGCACAATGTCCAGACGCGTTTCAAGAACTCCTCGTTCTCTTTCTCAATGGCGTTTGTGCTGACTAGAGTTCGTGTTCCCACCCATTCACTTTAAAGGTCCTGCCCCGAGGTGGGCGTGGCACATTGCATTTTGGGACCTGTAGTGCAGGGTCTGTCACACTCACCGTTGATACGTCAAACTCTAGCAAAATATCTCATTTCAACACCCAGTGGTTACACGTTAAAGCAGAACGAGGAGTTCTTGAAACGCGTCTGGACATTGTGCCTTAGAACCTTTGATGAAGTTTTTTCTATATTCACGGGGGCGCACCAAAATAGAAGTCCAAAAAGAAGTTATGTAGAAAAGTTCTTTATTTATCTTAATCCATTAAAATACAAATACAACGAGTTCAGCCAACGCGTTTCACTCCCACCAAGGAGTTTCTTCAGGGCACTGGAAGAGGTTCCCCTGTCTCCAAATAAGTTTCTTAATCGATCCTGTTCATTTAGTTAATTCTATATTCGTCTTGTATCTGTGCAGTTTGTGTCTCCCTTGTATATTTCCACGTTCCCAGTAATTGTGGTTGTTAGTCCCCAAATCGATTAAAAAAAGCCACATTATTGCCTTCCCAGTTCATGTTCGTTGTGATACTGTGTTTTACGGCGTCATTGTTATAATATCGGCATGGCTGGTTCCAAGCTAGCTAGCTAGCTTGAATCGATTTGGGGACTAACAACCACAATTACTGGGAACGTGGAAATATACAAGGGAGACACAAACTGCAAAGATACAAGACGAATATAGAATTAACTAAACGAACAGGATCGATTAAGAAACTTATTTGGAGACAGGGGAACCTCTTCCAGTGCCCTGAAGAAACTCCTTGGTGGGAGTGAAACGCGTTGGCTGAATTCGTTGTATTTGTATTTTAATGGATTAAGATAAATAAAGAACTTTTCTACATAACTTCTTTTTGGACTTCTATTTTGGTGCGCCCCCGTGAATATAGAAAAAAACATTTACTGATCTGGAGAGCACAGCAGCGCCAAACAGCAGCTAGTGTTGGGGTTGGCAGCACAAATAAACATATATATAAAGGAAATAGGACTAAAAATTTGGAACTGGATTTTAGGTGCGGCACTGTAGGGTCCGCTGCTGTTCTTTTGTACTAACAACCTTTCATGAAGTGCTTACATGGCAGACCAAAGCCCAAACGGGTGGATTTGACGATTTGACATTTGCATACAGTGCTGCCACTTTGCCTGAATAAACCAGTACCTTGAATCCTGATGCCTGGTCGGCGTGCTTCTTTCCATCTGGTAAAGAAGGAGTGTTTGTATGTTCCTTGGAGGTGTTCGCCCCCAGCGCCTTGACCGCCCTTACCTGTGTCCTGCTCTGCAAACAAACGTGTGGCAAAATATATATATATAACCTACTGGCGGTCGCCAGTAGGTAGTTATAGTTAGGATTTTTTTCAATGCAAAATCTCAAAATTCTATTTGGAATAACTTTGGCGCCGGTTGACGAATCTGCCTGAAAATGTCCTCAAATTTGCCTCGCGGAGCTCCAGTTCTTCCTTGAAAGTTTCGGGGGGATTCGTCAAGCGGGGGCCAAGATAAAAGGGGGGTCCCAAAACGTGTTTTCCCCATGTTAATTTCCATAGGGCGGTCAAACTCACTTTTAGACCGAACGGCTGAATGGTTTTCCACCAAACTTGGCAAAATTGTAGGGACTGGTAGCCCGATGTGCCTTTGCTATGTCTCAAGATATGTGCTCCAGTGGATTTTGAGTAATTTAGGTGCAAAAAAATATATATATCTATAGGCGAGCCCCGGTACACGCACCGGGGAGCGCACCGGGCGTGCTACGCGACTTGTGCACGGAAAGATGATTGGCTCACGGGTGTCTGTAAACATTCGAAACAGTCTGGAGCGGCCGCCATCTTGTGTCTCGGTAGGATCGAGACACAAGAGGTGGCAAAAAAAAGGGGGAAATGACCATAAGGGGGCAGGGTAGACCCCCTGACCCCCTAGGTTTGATGTGGGGGCTATAATAGGGTCCCGTGGGGCAAAAAAAAATAATTTGTTTTCGATTTGCGCGTGGGGAGCGCCCGGTACGCGCTCCGGGGAGCGGACCGGGGAGCGTAGCATGGGGAAAACCCAGTTTATTCACTGTGTCACCTCTACGACCCTTTCTTGCGTCAATACGTCCCTTTTGCATACATTACACCTGACGTAGGTATAATGTGGCGCAGGGGCTTACAAAGTGACGCATCTACCTAGATGCGTCACTTTGTAAATATGACTGAATAAGGTGCATTTTTTACAGAACTGGTGCGTCACAAAAAGTGACGCTCCGGTGTCGTTAAAGTGACGCATGGCCTCATAAATGAGGCCTTCAGTCTTCTAGTCATGCGTCATATTAAATTTATGACGTATTATGTTGGAAGTTCTTACAGATACGTCAGTATTTCAGACGTATCTGTAAGCGCAAAAGTGATGCATTGCTGGAGTGTGTCTCAAAAATGATGCAACTCCAGCAATGCATCCTTTCACATGGGGCCAGGCCCCTTGTGAAAGGGCCTGCACGCCTGCTGTGAAACAGTCGTAAGATTTGGACGCAACAGCGTCATAAAAGTGACGCAGTGATATCTGATAGATTTCAATGCGTCACCTCTACGACCCTTTCTTGCGTCAATACGTCCCTTTTGCATACATTACACCTGACGTAGGTATAATGTGGCGCAGGGGCTAACAAAGTGACACATCTACCTAGATGCGTCACTTTGTAAATATGCCTGAATAAGGTGCATTATTTACAGCACTGGTGCGTCACAAAAAGTGACGCACCGGTGGCGTTAAAGTGACGCATGGCCTCATAAATGAGGCCTTCAGTCTTCTAGTCATGCGTCATATTAAATATATGACATATTATGTTGGAAGTACTTACAGATACGTCAGTATTTCAGACGTATCTGTAAGCGCAAAAGTGATGCATTGCTGGAGTGTGTCACAAAAATGATGCAACTCCAGCAATGCATCCTTTCACATGGGGCCAGGCCCCATGTGAAAGGGCTTGCATCAGTCTTACGCCTGCTGTGATACAGGCACAAGATTTGGACGCAACAGCGTCATAAAAGTGACGCAGTGATATCTCATAGATTTCACAACGTCACCTCTACGACCCTTTCTTGCGTCAATACGTCCCTTTTGCATACATTACACCTGACGTAGGTATAATGTGGTGCAGGGGCTTACAAAGTGAGGCATCTACCTAGATGCGTCACTTTGTAAATATGACTGAATAAGGTGCATTTTTTACTGTACTGGTGCGTCACAAAAAGTGACGCTCCGGTGGCGTTAAAGTGACGCATGGCCTCATAAATGAGGCCTTCAGTCTTCTAGTCATGCGTCATATTAAATTTATGACATATTATGTCGGAAGTTCTTACAGATACGTCAGTATTTCAGACGTATCTGTAAGCGCAAAAGTGAGGCATTGCTGGAGTGTGTCACAAAAATTATGCAACTCCAGCAATGCATCCTTTCACATGGGGCCATGCCCCATGTGAAAGGGGCTGCACCACTGCTGTGAAACAGGCGTAGGATTTGGACGCAACAGCGTCATAAAAGTGACGCAGTGATATCTCATAGATTTCACTGCGTCACCTCTACGACCCTTTCTTGCGTCAATACGTCCCTTTTGCATACATTACACCTGACGTAGGTATAATGTGGCGCAGGGGCTTACAAAGTGACACATCTACCTAGATGCGTCACTTTGTAAATATGACTGAATAAGGTGCATTATTTACAGCACTGGTGCGTCACGAAAAGTGACGCACCCGGTGGCGTTAAAGTGAGGCATGGCCTCATAAATGAGGCCTTCAGTCTTCTAGTCATGCGTCATATTAAATATATGACGTATTATGTCGGAAGTTCTTACAGATACGTCAGTCTTTCAGACGTATCTGTAAGCGCAAAAGTGATGCATTGCTGGAGTGTGTCACAAAAATGATGCAACTCCAGTAATGCATCTTTTCTTACCCTTCCATACCCCCGTTCCTTTTCAACATTTTCTTTGAATATCCACATTCCCCATGTTCACTCTCCTTCTCCTTACTTTCCTTCCCAACACTCACCTTCTTTCAGCCCCCCCACTTCACTTCCTTTCTCCTCTCATACCTTTCTGTTCTTTCTTACTCATTTTCCTTTCCATAATCAATGCACTCCACTTCACTTACTTTTTTTCATTTTTTTAAGAATATAGCTCTTTGATGAGAATTGGAGGTAGTGCTGAAAAGAACTTTTTTTTTCTTCTTTTTTTTTTTTTTAGAACAGAAACAAAAACAGGGAATGGAAACTGCTCAACAGGAGCAAAAAAAACAAAAATAATTAGGGCTGGGAACGGCAGCGATGGTTCTCCAATGCTCGAACCATGAGCAGGACACTTTGCTCCCCAAAGGTAAGGAGTTGATCGCAGTATCTGCATTTCAGGACACCTTTGTTGAATGCATGCTGAATGTTTGGAACCAGCTCCTGCGATCGCACCCTCACAGAAGTAGTTGCTCCTCCGGTGGATGTAGAGGCCCCATCACTGGGAACCTCTTGTGCCAGAGCCCTTACACTTTCCCGGGCACAATTCTGGGGGTGCCTCCTCTCCACAAGGCGAAGGATTGTGAAGTTCCCAAAAGAATATTTATTTTTGGGGTCACCCCGTGACAGGACTTTTTTGCAGATCCTGCACTCCACTTTTGGAGCATTCACCTTTTTCTGGCCATCTGGTATGGAAAAAAATTTCCAGATGAAATGCTCTTTCACCTTTGGCTGAGGAGGCTCTCCATCAATGAATTCAGGCTCATCTTCACTGCTGGATGGTCTGGCAGCCATGATTAACCAAGCAAGATCGAAGAGAAAAAAAGGCAGGTCTTTCAGTCACAAAAGTGAAAGAAAAAGTGAAGGAAATGGGTGGGGATTTCATTCTTGTAAAAAAAACTGTTAGCAACCAATGAAAAGTGTTATTTTAAGGTCACATGACTTGAAGCGCTGACGCTGCGCGCACCGGAGCGCTTCCGGGTACGCATACGCGGCGCAAACGTAGGCGCTTCCGGGGGTGCATACGCGGCGTGAACGTAGGCGCTTCCGGGGGCGCTTACGCGGCGCGCCGAAGTGACGTTTTGATAGTTTCACGGAAATGCAAAATTATTTTCATTTCCTTATTCAAAAAAACTGCTTTTATATGTATGGTACTAAATGTCTTGCGTTATTATTTACTTTTCATTCATATTTTTTTACACGAACGGAAGCAGCGCTCTGGGTGCGCTCTCCGGGGAGCTTACCCAGAGCGCCCCAAAAAAAAATGATTAAAAAAAAAAGAATTAAACAAATATTATTATAAAAAAAATAATACTAAATAATACTCACACAAATCAGCAAATTAAAAAAAAAATCGTAGGTTACAAACTCGATATAGAAAGGAATTAGCATTTAAAAAACCTATGAAATTCACTGAAAAAACCATAGGTTTCACACCAGTTATAGTTAGGAATTAGCTTTTAAAAAACCTATTAAATTCACTGAAAAAACCATAGGTTTCACACCAGTTATAGTTACCTGGACATTTTACTGACATAAAACCATTGAAATTCCCAAGTTATAGTTAGTTGGACTCACTATAACTTGCGCGCCTGCAATGCACTGCTGATGATGTCAAATATTACATCACTCATGACATGGTCAGTGACATCACTCATGACATGTAGTTAATCTATCAGACAAAGTCCTTACCCAAGACCAGACTAATGTTTTAGAAAAGGGTCTGGGTTTTGTCCCAACAACTAACTTGGATAAATTCAAGTTATACTGTGAATTGAAGGAGTTCACTCGCAGTATTAAGTTCCAAGTGTACTTTAAGGACAAACCGCAACCGTTGGGGACCCTAAGCGATACTGGGCTAAAGAATAAATCCACATTCACCCCCCCAGGAGCATGTCTGCCAGTGGAACTTCTATCTTTCGAAAAAGCAATTCTAAAGGACGTGATGGAGTTGGATACTGGGTCATCGAGAACTTTTTACAATACCAGCAGATCCGAAAAGGAAGCAATACAAGAATTGTCCAATGATGCAAGCATTACAATCAAACCGGCTGATAAGGGCGGAGCAACGGTGGTGCAGAACTCAAAAGATTACGATTCCGAGTGTCTAAGACTTTTGGCTGACCAGCGGAATTATGAGATCCTAACTGTGGACCCTATGGAACGTTTGAGAATCGAAATTGCAAGGATGGTAGAAGAATGCTTGATAAACGACTGGCTTTCTAAAAAAGAAGCAGACTTTTTGGAAAATAAACACCCAAGAACACCATACTTTTACACAATCCCAAAGATCCACAAAAGAATGGAGAATCCACCAGGGAGGCCGATCGTCTCAGGGATTGGGTCGATTCTGGAGCCCCTGTCTAAGTTTGCAGACGCCTTCCTGCGACCTCTAGTGCAACAAACTGAAACATATTTACAAGACACCAAAGCGGTGTTATGCCTAATCAAAGACCTGGATTTTGACCCCACCACACAAATACTAGTCGGACTTGATGTGGAGAGTCTTTACACCAGCTTGCCCCATACGGAGACTCTTGAAATCTTAGAGGAAATTCTGTTTGAAAGTGAGTGGCAATATAAAACACCCAGACATGTCGTCTTGGAATGCTGCCGCCTAGCCTTGACTGAAAACTTTTTCCTATTCCAACATACTCTGTATCGGCAGACCCACGGAACCAGCATGGGAAGTATATTTGCGCCGAGTGTGGCAGGGTTGTATGTACACCAACTGGAGAAAAAGAGAATCCTAATTCCTAACAACCCCCACTCAACACACATCCAGATGTGGAGACGTTACATTGATGACGTCTTCCTCATCTGGAATGGAAATGAGATGGAAGCCGACCTTTTCCTTGTCTGGTTGAATTTACAAGATCCCTTTCTGAAGTTGACCTCCACAATGAGCAGAAAAAAACTGGTCTTTTTAGACCTAAGCATAATAGCAGAGGGTGGGAAATTGACCACCACTACACATTTTAAACCCACGGCCAGAAATTGTCTGTTGGATTTTGACAGTTTCCATCCACGGCAGTTGAGGGAGAATTTACCCTTCGAGCAGTTTCTACGCCTAAGGCGCAACTGCTCAGAGAAACAGGATTATGAGACACAAGCCAAAGAATTGAGCACAAAACTACTACAGAGACATTACCCTCACAAGATCTTGTCAAAAGCAAAAAAGAGAGCGTCAAAAACCAATAGAGACGCCCTTCTGGAACCAAAACCCAGAGTGGAGCCCAAAAATGACACCGACAGGAGATCGATTTGCGTTACCACCTACAACGTGGCTTCAGAAAAAGTGACAAACATTGTCAAAAAGCATTGGAGAACACTTAATAGCGGTGGTTTGAATCTGACCCAGCCTATGTTTAGTCACCGAAAAGGAAAAAACTTGAAGGACCTGTTAGTCCACACCCGCCTGAAAGGTATAGAAGGCCCAATACGTCGCCTACACCCACTACCAATAGGACACTACCCGTGCTCTAACTGTAGTGTTTGCCATCTAACCAGTGCAACAAAACAAGTCACATGCAACAATGGTTTGACTTGGGATTTGAGGGCTTTCTCCAACTGCAATACAACAGGGGTGGTCTATATGATTACTTGTACGTGTGATTTACACTACATAGGCATGACCACCAGAAAGGTCAATACACGGATGGTGGAACACCGTAGTAATTTTAGGTGCAAACACTCCAACACTAAAATGACCACACATTTCCTGGAGAAGGGACACACCCCAAATGATATGCGATGGGTGGTTCTAGAAACACAACTGCCACACACTGACATGGAGAAAAAACTTCTAGAGACAGAACAACGTTGGGTTTTTAAACTCCGTTCTCACATTGTGGGCCTAAATGATGAAATCCCGTGGGGACAATTCACGTGATCTAACTGGAAGGCTATCGAAACCATTTAGCTACGCACTGACATCCAGAGTTACCCCATTAACATGTCATCAAAAACTGTGTGTTTAAGAAAGATAAAATGATCTGAAACTATGATCCACTTACTGGACAGTTTTGGGACATAGTTGTACGTAATACGCATGAATTTTGACAATGTATAATATTTAAAAAAAAATTCCACCAACTGAGTGATAAAAACATCGAATAGCTCCTGATTGCTATAAATTATGTAAAAACGGTAATGGTCAACCCCTTCTGGAATAATCGCTGTTTAAATGTAATTAAATGCACCTAATATGGCCGTCAATACCGACCGCGCTGTCCTCAGCGCGCTCTAGTTCCGGCCCGAGCTTAATGCGGAAGTACGAGGCAACCAGGGAGTTAAAAATAACCCGGCGCCCCCGGTCAAACAACATTCGGACCGGAGAGGCGCGACTAGGTGCGAACGAGGGAGGTATCCTGTTAGCAAGTAAGTGCAGATATATGCGGATGTGGCAGACGGAGTGCCTTTTACAACCCCGCGTTTTTGTCGATCACGGAGCCCGTGACAAACAACAACGAGACAAGCAGATAAAATATCCGTCTTTTGCTTCCATTATTTTAGATTGCTGGGATACTGAACCCCTCTGAGTCCATGGGGCGCAGCTAGGCCCTACCACATGTATGTAAAAATGTATGAGTGTGCAAGTGAAATGAGTGTCTGTCTTGCACTGCAAGGTGCCAAGCACGTTTTTATGCAGGAAAACGTTTTGTTTAGGACCACGGGGAATATAATCTTATGTTCTTCTCATTTTGTCCTACATATGTGATTTATGTGTGCACAAACTGGGGGTCACCCCTTGACTATCAAGTTGTTGTTTTTTGTCTTACAGGAACCACGTGATTCAATTGGTTACGTAGGTACTATATGCATGCATTAATTTTGATTGCAGCATTTTTCATTATTTAACTCATTGTAGCGTCTCTTAGGAGTGGCGAACACAGGGCTGGTCCCTGTGTAGTCCTGAGGAAGTGCTTGGGGATGCACAAAACATGTTGACAGGAGTTGATAGGTACACCTAAATACATTGCTTTTGGGTATCCTAATAGTTCCACCCCGTTTTTTAACGTTACCACCTGGAAGCAAGAATAAATTATTTAGAGCTGACTAGGCAGGTATTTTTAACCATTTTCACATATCCCACTCCATCACTACACTAGCACCACACATAGTCAAATTATAAGTGCTCCTACGTAATTCGCAAGTCACAGCACGCCCCAGTCCGCAGTGGACTGGGATGGCCCCTATGATGAAGCATGTCACCGTGGGGCAACCCTGGTGAGTGAGGGGACAACAAGAAAAAGAGCAATACTCTTTTTCTATCACTATATCCACTATTCCAACCCCAATGAATGTTGTGAATAGGACTATAGTTAGCAGCTAGGCTCTCGGTTTCTGTTCCCCAGAGATCGTTCTTTGTGACTAAGGTATTATTTGGAGGGTGAGCCTATGCCCTTTCTTCCCTCTACCTCCTTTCCTTTTGTATTAATGTATAAGCAGCGTGCTGCTGCGGGAGATAATTAATTTCAACACACCTTGTTTTGTGACAGAAACCACACATACCTACTGGCACACAAAAATACTGAAAATACACTCCCATACAGTGGATACCATCATGACAGAAATCAGAGGACTCTCTTTCACTGAGGGTGAGGCAGACAGGATAATAGCATCTATGCTTCCCCTCGCTGGTACACCCAACAAAGACACGAGTGAGGCCCACCAATGTTGGGATGAACTAACAGAACTAAAACGCAATCTAGTAAAAACGATAATACATGGGATTATGATGAGTGAATACCATAGGGCTAATGCAGCACCACGTGTAGTAAAAAATGAACCGTTCATTTTTCAGGATGACCCCATTTTTAAGAAGGATTGGTCGTTAATTAGCTGGCACTGCACTAGGGACTGGCTAGTCCTTATTGTAAAAACAGCGGCACGCCGAGCAGAGACGTTGAAAATTGAGATTCATGACTTAGAAATAAAACTAAAGACCTATCAAACACCAACAGAACTCAAGAAAAGATTGGACGAACTAAATAAGTCAATGAATGAATTCGAGATCTCACTGAAGGATACAAAATATGTGAAATTTCACAAAGACAAGAAATCTTTTTCGCATGAAAAAGTTTACCCATATATCAAGGATGATTATGTCCTATCCGGAAAAAAATCCTGGTTACAATACAGATAGCGGGGGTTCAGACTCAGGATACGACTCCTCTGATTCAAGTTACATTCGTAACCAGCCAAAAAACAGACGAAACAGAGGGAGTAGGATGAGAAATAGAGGAAATTTTTGGCCATCTTTCCAGGGACCACCACCTCAATACTTCTATGGCATTCCACCATTTCACCACCCGTATCCACAAAAACCATTCCCTTTCTGGGACAATACCCAGGCATCAGGCATGCAACAGCAGCCTTTTTTAGGGAGAGGCAAAAGGCCGGGAAGAGGAAAAGCCAGAGGTCAACAGGTGCAATGGGCACAACCATTGGAAACAGGCAGGACGCACATGAGGAGCCAAGGTCCGGTGAGCGTACCATCAACCAGCAACCTCTGAGCCTGGTAGTTAATCTATCAGACAAAGTCCTTACCCAAGACCAGACTAATGTTTTAGAAAAGGGTCTGGGTTTTGTCCCAACAACCAACTTGGATAAATTCAAGTTATACTGTGAATTGAAGGAGTTCACTCGCAGTATTAAGTTACAAGTGTACTTTAAGGACAAACCGCAACCGGTGGAGACCCTAAGCGATACTGGGCTAAAGAATAAATCCACATTCACCGCCCCCAGCAGAATGTCTGCCAGTGGAACTTCTAGCATTCGAAAAAGCAATTCTAAAGGACGTGATGGAGTTGGATACTGGGTCATCGAGAACTTCTTATAATACTAGCAGATCCGAAAAGGAAGCAATACAAGAATTGTCCAATGATGCAAGCATTACAATCAAACCGGCTGATAAGGGCGGAGCAACGGTGGTGCAGAACTCAAAAGATTACGATTCCGAGTGTCTAAGACTTTTGGCTGACCAGCGGAATTATGAGATCCTAACTGTGGACCCTACGGAACGTTTGAGAATCGAAATTGCGAGGATGGTAGAAGAATGCTTGATAAACGACTGGCTTTCTAATAAAGAAGCAGACTTTTTGGAAAATAAACATCCAAGAACACCATACTTTTACACAATCCCAAAGATCCACAAAAGAATGGAGAATCCACCAGGGAGGCCGATCGTCTCAGGGATTGGGTCGATTCTGGAGACCCTGTCTAAGTTTGCAGACGCCTTTTTGCGACCTCTAGTGCAACAAACTGAAACATATTTACAAGACACCAAAGCGGTGTTATGCCTAATCAAAGACCTGGATTTTGACCCCACCACACAAATACTAGTCGGACTCGATGTGGAGAGTCTTTACACCAGCTTGCCCCATAAGGAGACTCTTGAAATCTTAGAGGAAATTCTGTTTGAAAGTGAGTTGCAATATAAAACACTCAGACATGTCGTCTTGGAATGCTGCCGCCTAGCCTTGACTGAAAACTTTTTCCTATTCCAATAAACTCTGTATCAGCAGACCCAGGGAACCAGCATGGGAAGTACATTTGCGCCGAGTGTGGCAGGGTTGTATGTACACCAACTGGAGAAAAAGTGAATCCTAATTCCTAACAACCCCCACTCAACACATATCCAGATGTGGAGACGTTACATTGATGACGTCCTCCTCATCTGGAATGGAAATGAGATGGAAGCCGAACTTTTCCTTGTCTGGTTGAATTTACAAGATCCCTTTCTGAAGTTTACCTCCACAATGAGCAGAGAAAAACTGGTCTTTTCAGACCTAAACATAATAGCAGAGGGTGGGAAATTGACCACCACTACACATTTTAAACCCACGGCCAGAAATTGTCTGTTGGATTTTGACAGTTTCCATCCACGGCAGTTGAGGGAGAATTTACCCTTCGGGCAGTTTCTACGCCTAAGGCGCAACTGCTCAGAGAAACAGGATTATGAGACACAAGCCACAGAATTGAGCACAAAACGACTACAGAGACATTACCCTCACAAGATCGTGTCAAAAGCAAAAAAGAGAGCGTCAAATAACAATAGAGACGCCCTTCTGGAACCAAAACCCAGAGTGGAGCCCAAAAATGACACCGACAGTAGACCGATTTGCGTTACCACCTACAACGTGGCTTCAGAAAAAGTGACAAAGATTGTCAAAAAGCATTGGAGAACACTTAATAGCGGTGGTTTGAATCTGACCCAGCCTATGTTTAGTCACCGAAAAGGAAAAAACTTGAAGGACTTGATAGTCCACACCCGCCCGAAAGGTATAGAAGGCCCAATACGTCGCCTACACCCACTACCAATAGGACACTACCTGTGCTCTAACTGTAGTGTTTGTCATCTAACCAGTGCAACAAAACAAGTCACATGCAACAATGGTTTGACTTGGGATTTGAGGGCTTTCTCCAACTGCAATACAACAGGGGTGGTCTATATGATTACTTGTACGTGTGATTTACACTACATAGGCATGACCACCAGAAAGGTCAATACACGGATGGTGGAACACCGTAGTAATTTTAGGTGCAAACACTCCAACACTAAAATGACCACACATTTCCTGGAGAAGGGACACACCCCAAATGACATGCGATGGGTGGTTCTAGAAACACAACAGCCACACACTGACATGGAGAAAAAACTTCTAGAGAAAGAACAACGTTGGGTTTTTAAACTCCGTTCTCACATTGTGGGCCTAAATGATGAAATCCCGTGGGGACAATTCACGTGATCTAACTGGAAGGCTATCGAAACCATTTAGCTAAGCACTGACATCCAGAGTTACCCCATTAACATGCCATCAAAAACTGTGTGTTTAAGAACGATAAAATGATCTGAAACTATGATCCACTTACTGGACAGTTTTGGGACATAGTTGTACATAATACGCATGAATTTTGACAATGTATAATATTTCTAAAAATTTCCCACCAACTGAGTGATAAAAACATCGAATAACTACTGATTGCTATAAATTATGTAAAAACGGTAATGGTCAACCCCTTCGGGAATAATCGCTGTTTAAATGTAATTAAATGCACCTAATATGGCCGTCAATACCGACCGCGCTGTCCTCAGCACGCTCTAGTTCCGGCCCGAGCTTAATGCGGAAGTACGAGGCAACCAGGGAGTTAAAAATAACCCGGCGCTCCCGGTCAAACAACATTCGGACCGGAGAGGCGCGACTAGGTGCGAAACAAGGGAAGTATCCTGTTAGCAAGTAAGTGCAGATATATGCGGATGTGGCAGACAGAGTGCCTTTTACAACCCCGCGTTTTTGTCGATCACGGAGCCCGTGACAAACAACAACGAGACAAGCAGATAAAATATCCGTCTTTTGCTTCCATTATTTTAGATTGCTGGGATACTGAACCCCTCCGAGTCCATGGGGCGCAGCTAGGCCCTACCACATGTATGTAAAAATGTATGAGTGTGCAAGTGAAATGAGTGTCTGTCTTGCACTGCAAGGTGCCAACCACGTTTTTATGCAGGAAAACGTTTTGTTTAGGACCACGGGGAATATAATCTTATGTTCTTCTCATTTTGTCCTATATATGTGATTTATGTGTGCACAAACTGGGGGTCACCCCTTGACTATCAAGTTGTTGTTTTTTGTCTTACAGGAACCACGTGATTCAATTGGTTACGTAGGTACTATATGCATGCATTAATTTTGATTGCAGCATTTTTCATTATTTAACACCATCGATGCTAGTGTTATTTTCCTGCTGTGCTGACTTTTCCAGATTCCCAGTGTTCATGACGAGCTCAGCTCGTCATGAGTGTACGAGAGGTGTACATCATGACGAGCTGAGCTCGTCATGAGCGTCGAAGAGGTTAACTCATTGTAGCGTCTCTTAGGAGTGGCGAACACAGGGCTGGTCCCTGTGTAGTCCTGAGGAAGTGCTTGGGGGATGCACGAAACATGTTGACAGGAGTTGATAGGTACACCTAAATACATTGCTTTTGGGTATCCTAATAGTTCCATCCCGTTTTTTAACGTTACCACCTGGAAGCAAGAATAAATTATTTAGAGCTTACTAGGCAGGTATTTCTAACCATTTTCACATATCCCACTACATCACTACACTAGCACCACACATAGTCAAATTATAAGTGCTCCTACGTAATTCGCAAGTCGCAGCATGCCCCGGTCCGCAGCGGACTGGGATGGCCCCTATGATGTCACCGTGGGGCAACCCTGGTGAGTGAGGGGACAACAAGAAAAAGAGCAATACTCTTTTTCTATCACTATATCCACTATTCCAACCCCAATGAATGTTGTGAATAGGACTATAGTTAGCAGCTAGGCTCTCGGTTTCTGTTCCCCAGAGATCATTATTTGTGACTAAGGAGAAAACGAGGACCAGATTTATCGATGAAAGACCACAGGGAAAGCAACGGAAGGAGCTATTATAATCAAAGTTTTAACTACACTTCTCAAATGAATTTGGAGAATTTCATACTGCATTCAGAAGTAAGGAATACCTTGATTTTGCCAGAGGGTGGCATAATTAAACCGTTACAGCTCCCTGCAACTGAATTTTCCAACCCGTATAGAGGAAAGTTCTTGTACCATAAATTTGAGTTAACCCTCTGAAACCTCAATGGCAGAAAATTTATAAAATTGCCCATGGTCAGCTGCATCACCTCCTTTCATCCCTCCAGGAAGTTTTATCCTGGCACCTCCGGCAGTGGGGAAAGGAGAGGAGG
Source organism: Lissotriton vulgaris (assembly GCF_964263255.1). Taxonomy (NCBI): domain Eukaryota; kingdom Metazoa; phylum Chordata; class Amphibia; order Caudata; family Salamandridae; genus Lissotriton; species Lissotriton vulgaris. The sequence continues at coordinate 440,086,630 of NC_141685.1, read as the reverse complement.
GTGGTGCTGCAAAGAATGAAGATTGGTGAGCTATTGCTGAGCATGGAGGCACCAGACCTTTCACCTCAGAAAGAAAGTTCATGCAAAAGTACAGGAAATGTCAGCTTTAAAAAAAATAAAAACTTGTCACATTCACACTTAGAGAACCTTGGGTACTTTTTTAATAATGTGCGTAGTTGTGACAATCTTTCATTAAAACTTGATATAGAACTAAACCCCCATACCCACCCAGCTCCATGCCCAGAAAGTGGAAAAAGATATCAGAAAATCAGTAGAACAAAATTCTCAATTCCCACCTCCCAGACCCTACATCCAACCCAGAAAAGTCTTTAAAGAACTTCTCCCAATGGATAACAGAATGCGCCAACAGAACTGCACCCACCAAACCAGCTAAACCCAGAAGATCTGCCAGAAGAGCAGCTGGTACACCAGGGAGCTAAAATCCACCAAATGAAACTTCTGACAACAAAAAAAGGAAGAGGTGTACCAGCAAAGAGACAGGAGACCACACCCCTTTTAAGACTGCACTCAACCACTACCACCACCTCCTGAAAGAAACAAAGAAAAAGGCCCTACTGGACAACATAGAAATAAGCACAGACTGTAGCAAGGAGCTCTTCACCATCATGAAGGAATTCTTCAACCCTGCAACCACCAGAAACAAAATCACCCCCTCCCGAGAACTTTTTGACACCTTGACTGTCTTTTTCCACTTCAAGACTTTAACCATCTTTGAAAACTGCAAACCCCAGCCCTCTACTATTGACAGAATCCACCTGCTCACACCACAATCAAAAACCCTGAACACCTCCTCACCGATTGGGACCCTCTCACGACTCAGGCCACAATCTCCTTGATGTACTCCATACACTCGGGAGCACCCACGGATCCCTGTCCCCACCACGCTTTCAACCTCTGGAGCGAGATGATAGGTGATGAGCTCATAAAAGTCCTGATCACCGCCATCATCTCAGCCTTCTTCCCTGAGGACTGGAAAAATGCTAAAGGGAGGACTCTCCTGAAGAAGCCATACACCGACCCAGCAAAACCAATGAACTACCGGCTTATCTCCATGCTTCCCTTTCCTGCAAAGGTTCTCGAGAAGGCAATCAAGCATCAACTCATCAAACACCTGGAATACACAGCTTCCTGGACCCCTCTCAGTCCAGATTCCAAGCCAATCACAGCACCCAGACAGCCCAGCAAATATACCACTGTTCACCTCAGAACCCAAGAAGATCACCTGCGGCATCTCCCAAGGATCGTCCAGCAGCATCACCTTCTTCAACATGTAAATAACCCCCCCTGGCCAGCACTGTCAGATTTCATGGATTTAATATCCTCTCCTGCGCAGCCGACACCCAGCTCATTCTCTCGCTATGAAAAGACCCCTCCACCTCCACAGCCAACCTCCATAGATGTATGCCATTAACTCCATCTTATGTTTTTTGCAGTTTCCTTACCAGTAATCTTCGTTAGACAAGTCCACCTTTTTTCACCACAGCCATAAACATATCGGGTGATTTCATGTCTGATGATACACAACTCTGTACCCAAGCATTACGTTTGTTTAGCTCCACAACTGATTTTTGTAAAGCAATACCTAACACCTCACCAAGAACTTGTTGTGCGACAACTATCATGAATTACCAGAAGTACACATGGAGAGGATGTGGTGTTACAGTCTGAGCTGCTGACTCTGGAACTGGGGTACCAGGTTTGAGTCACGTTATCTGCTCAAGATCTTTTGATTTTGGGAAACTCGCTTGGTCTCTCTGTACCTAAATAAAATGAATGTGACCTTTTGTAATGTAACTGGTGCTCATGTAAAGCACTCCAATTCCCATGGACTGGATTTGCGCTATTAACAACCGCAAAAAAAATGTTTGTTGATTTACACTGAAGGGGAGCACAAACCAGTAATCCAGACGCACGGTGGCAAAACATATGTTGAACTTATATCAACTAAAGTTTTTATTAATTGTTGGACATATATAATAAAGTTAATCAATTGCCATTTTGTCCCTCTTTACAGTCATAACTAGTGATGATTAGAAAAAAAAATGACCAGTCTGATTTCAGTTAACAACACAAAAAATAGCCTGTCTCTGAAAGGTTGTCTGAACAACAGTAGACATGAAGGCGGTAGAAGAAAAGCCTCCAGAGAATGTTGGCCATTTAGATAAACGTGAGGACATTTGGCCTGCTACAGGAGTGAGACAAGCTCTGGAAGGGACCAAGAATCCAACATATGGCGTGCCTCAGGGTGCTCGCCCTCCTCTCTAGGGGCCAGATGTAGGTAGCCCTTTACTGGTCGGTAACGGCCAAAAATCTGTAAAATCGGCCGTTACCGACCGGTACCCATGAAATTAGATGTAGGAGCTGATTTGTTACCGAATCGGAAAATATGAGTCGGTAAAAATCCGACTCGGGAATTATGAGTCGGTATAATTCCGACTCAGTAAACATGAGTCGGTTTTTACCGAAGCGGAATCTACCGAATACATATTTACCGAATTCTTAATTACCGATTCGGTGTGATAGCAGCAGTGGGTGGTGTGTCCCAGAGCTGCCTGTCCCGCTTCTGCAGGAGGTTCCTTGACGCCATGATACAGAGGATGGAGCATTATATATCATTCCCTGACACACCTGCGGAGCTTTCAAAAACCAAGACTGATTTCTATCAACTGGTACACTTCCCTCATGTGATAGGCTGCATAGATGGAACCCACGTACCACTCTGTCCACCTGCAGCCACAGAACACATATACAGGAACCGCAAGTCAACGCACTCCATCAATGTCCACGTCATATGCAACGCTGGCAACATCACCACAGACATCGTTGCTAAATTCTCTGGGAGTACCCATGATTCGTACATATTCCAGAACAGTGGAATATACACACGCCTAGTTGCTGGAGAATTTGGAAACAGATACCTGCTAGGTAAATAACATTGACACACCCTGACACCCACGGCAGATCATTGTATCATGTACATGCAACTAAGGTCAATCCTTCTCCTCCCTAGGCGACAGTGCATATGCCCTGCAGTCCTTTGTGCTCACCCCCTACCTCAACCCATCCACCAGGAGTGAAAGGCGGTACAATGTTGCACACAGATCCACACGCAATGTTGTAGAACGCACATTTGGACTGATCAAGAGCGAGTTTCGCTGCCTCCACAAGAGCGGAGGGGCACGACAGTACACTCCAATCCTGTGCTGCAAAATCATAGCGACCTGTGCAATGTTACACAATCTCGCCACCAAGGAAGGCACAGAGGTGGAGATCACACATCATGAGGACATTGATGATTACACAGAAGTGGCAGAGGCCCATGGTACAGTAGCGGCACCTGCTACAGATGGGAGACTGAGATGGGCGGATGTCACACAGCAATATTTCTGAGTAAGTAATGAGACACAGACAGGCAAAGAGTATGACGTACGTAGTATAATTTACACTACGCAAGTGCAATGATACCACACTATGGTTAGAGGAAATATAAATGTCCATGACTGTGTGGTCACGGTTAACACCACCGTGACCTCTACCTTGGGTGGAGGGCAATGTCAATGTTTATGTCCACGGATTACAGGGTGGGACTGATGTGGCTGTGTGTCATGTGTATCGGTGGGGCCTGTCTCTGCCGCATGACGCCTGCCGCTCCTGCGTATCTCAGGGACAGGAGTGCTTGCGCCACTCCTGCTGGTGGACTCCTCACTTTCACCCACACATGTCTCGCCTCGAGTGGCAGTCTGTTGTGCTAGCAAGAGCTCCATGGCAGAGGTCACTCTGGCCATTCCCACAGATAAATTTGTGCAGAACTGAACCACAGCATCCTGCATCGCCACTGACCGTCTGCACAGAAGGGAGGTTGCGGTGCGAATCTGTTAAGGGCTTTTGTCTGCTGCCGCACATCAACACGGGCCTTGCGCCTCTCCAAATGGTCCCTGTCAAACTTGTCGCACAGGACAGTCATGCACTGTGTTATGTCTGTAATGCTATATGCCATTGACTGCATGCTCTCAGATAATTCTCCTATGCCCTTGCCTATGTCATCCAGCTTGTTGTTGGTGGTGTGTGCCTGCCTCTGAACACCCATCATTGCTTTTGCCTGCAGGCGCTGGACTTTGACCATGGTGGCCTCCAGACCGCAGAAGACCCCCTGACCGTGATGCTCTTCAGCTGCCTCCCGTGACCTTCGTCCTCGGACACTGGCCCGCACAGCTCTAGGAGTGGGCAGCTGCTCAGCGTTGGCTGACTCTAGTTGGTTGCTAGGCATGTCACCTTCATCCTCTTCCTCCTCTGATGTTTCCAGTATGCGGGGAGGGGGCACATCAAGCCGCCTTGACCTTTCCAGCACTGGGGACGGAGTTGTCGGGGAGGGGGACTGTGCAGCAGCTCCTGACTCTCAAACATAAGAGGAGACTGTGGCTGCGGTGGTGTAATATCCTCAGGTGACTTTGCTGCCTGCTCTTTTTCCTTCCCTCCGTGTACTGTTCTGGGACCAGCATCTTCCCTTCTCTTATCCCTGTCCTTCGCTGTGCTGCGCGATGACTCTCCTGTGGACAGACATGGACATTGTGTTCGTGGAGTTGTTCACCTGTGTTACTTGATTAAACACACTACTGTCTCACATTTGCCTGTCCCTCATTAGCTTATGCTAGTAGTGTGTTGCATCCCTTGCTGTATGGTATGCTGACTGCATAGAGGTATCTACCTATGACTACATCTCCCATGATGCACTGCTGGGCATTGGTAAAACCTGTTCAGAAGTGTGATGTAGGCACACAGAGTGTGGAAGGGGATTTGGGAAATGGGATGATGACAATGTACATGCATCTTAACTTGTTTCTTTGCAGCTCTTGCGGAGCTATCAGCGTCCACAATGCCATGGATGGATTCAGGCTCAAGGGTGGATTCCACCTGCTCCTCAATGTCGGTGAGTCGTGGAGCACGCTTCCTTCCTCCCCCTGTTGCTGCAGCTTCTTTTTGGTGGGCAGCTAGTTTCTTTTTTGTTGTGATGCGAAGATCATACCACCATTTTTTCAAATTGTCTATTTCACGGTGGGTGACACCAATGGCATTTAGCTTTCCTTGTATGTCAATCCGGGTAGTGCGCTTGATGGACTCAGCAACATGCATTGATTGTTTCCCAAAGATCTTGCTGTAATGTCTGACAACCTCTGCAACAAGTTCCTCAGGGCTGAATTTAGATTTTCTTCTGCTCTCAGCAGCATCCCTCTGTCCATCCTGATTCTCCATGGTATTCTACAGGTAAGATCAGGGAAGCCTGCTCCTCAGTCTGTCCTCCTGTTCTCCTGACTGTTGGTTTCTGCACCTGCATGGGCGTGGCCACTCCCAGGTACTGGGGAGGGGTGCTTGATTCTGATTGGTTGATTCCACTGAACCTTTGGGTTTGGGTGTGGTTGGTGTTCCTGATTGGTTCACTGGCTCACATGTTTGTCAGTTTCAAATTTCCGATTCAGTATTTCCCAATTCGGTATTTCCCGACTCGCTATTTACCGACTCTGTATATTCCGATTCGGTAATACCCATATGGGCCATGGGCTCATTGGAATGTATGGGTTTTACCGAATCGGAATTTACTGAGTCGGGAAATACCGATTCGGTGAATACCGATTTCTGATTCCGAGTGAATCCGAATCGGTAATTTTTACCGATTTATTTCCTACATCTCATTTTCCGATTCTGAAATACCGATTCGGTATGAGTCGGTATTTTAGAATCGGTAAAAATAAATTACCTACATCTGGCCCTTGGTGTGGTAAGGGTGACAGGTTAACAGTTAACAGTTATACCTCTTTCCTCCTTTAGCGGGTCCTATCTCTTACTAGGTGTTTGGCAATTGGCTTTTAGCCTATTCTCAGGAATGAGGTAAAAAAATGTTTCATCAGGATTTACGTAGACTAATGTATATGTTGCAAAATAAAAACTATTAATCAATGTTCCGGAGAAAATACATGGCACAAACATGTTTTCCTTGCACTGCTGCAGAGCATTTGCAGGTCAGCGGCCACTCAATAGAAGTGCTTTGCATGATGACCTGTAGTATTTCAGTTCAAACTTCTGTTTTTTCATACTCTTTCTGTTTTTAGGAATGGTGCTTTCGACTTTCGTTCTGTTGACTCTCTGTTACTATTTTTGATTTTTGTTCAACAACATGTTAATGCACATCATATATAATCATTGTATACATATTCATATATCCAAGTGTAACGTTATGCTTAGATTGGTCATGGTTAGTGATTCTCATGTTAATAGTTAACCATGATTAGAGTGTGCTCACGTAAAGTTAGCCATAGTTGATGTAGGACTCAGCTAAATAATTCATGGTAAATTTTTAAATGTGTCCTTGGCTACCTTGTGTTATTGTTTCTTTGGTTTCAGAAGCTGAGCTGCAGTAACGTGTTAATCTATTTGTAGTCATTGTGTTAGTTTCTAGGTAAAATGTCACACATTTGAGTTTCATAGTACCCAATATAATGAGTATTGTGCACAATGATGGAAATAGCTTGACTGTAAGGAACTGGAATCTGATTCAATTTGACTATCTTTAACTTGTTTCTGCACTTGCTATTTTGACCTGCTTTGGATTATATTGAATCATGCTGTAACTAGATGATTATTGATCTTTGACTGAGTTGAATGAATTGAGTTTCTAAAAATGGTGGCCCATCGTTAAGTGTGGAGGAGCCCCAACCCCCACTTTTTTCTTAACATAAAGAGTGTCTGTCAGACTGAGCAAAGGTCTGAGCAAAAGTCAGCCTGACAGACATTCTTCATGTTCAGGTAAGGCAGACAGGCACCGTACTTGCGCTAAATGTGCAGACGCCTGACTACCTTTGCTGAACTTTGCTGGGCCCTATGGACGTGACCGCCTCAGCCCGGCAAAATAGTTTGTTGGCCTCTCCTTCTTGACGAGGCTTAACGTCATTGATAACTTTGGACCTGGGAGCTTCTGCTTTAGGACAAAATCCTGTGCACACGTATAAGGTTGATGGTTTTAGTGTGAAAACCAAAATTAAATAACTTTTCTTGCAGAAATCATGCAGGTCGACATATATACTTGGGTACGCGTGCATGAACAAATTTGTGGGTCTGTTCTCAACTACAGAAACAGGCTGATAACATTTAAGTATAGTTTTACCGCTGCCTTGGGGAGTGCTTTTCCGTTCAATGCGCACTCAACGCTTTGCATCTAGCCTGCTTTTTCTCTAAATTGTACCTATTATGTTTAAAAGTTTTTGGATGACTCATTAAGCATGCTGCATCTGACTGGTTTTGAATACGCCGCAATGTCAACCATTTCGTTTTGTTTCATCAATCGTACACACACCCGATTGTCACTAATAATTTTAATGCAAATATTGTACATAATGCAATAAGGTTTCTCTACTGCCAGATGTCCTTTGGTTGTTTGAACCAGAATACTGGTGTGCTGTTCTTTTCCACATTTACTGCTTCATTTGTTTGGCCACTTTGTTTACACTTTTGGATCCTTTTTGTAAAGTGTGAAGTCACCTGTTCCTGTACTTTCCACAACATAGGGTCTCCATGTGATCAGCGGTGTCACCGTTTCTGCACCCATGCTTATTTGTTTGTTCTTTAGGTTGATACGCCACATTGTGGTTCCTTCTGGTTTTTGTTTTTTAATTACATGATTAAGTGTCCTTCCCAGCCCTGAAGAGTCACAATTGTACCACGTTGTGACGAAACACGTGTCAGCTGGTTTGTTCATTCTATATTGATCTGTATTAAAAAATCCCCATTAAGATACTCCTGATGTCGACCTGCATAATTTCTGCGAGAAAAGTTATTTCATTTTGGTTTTCACACTAAAACCATCACCCTAATGTGTGCACAGGACTTTGTTCTATATTCACTGTGAAGGTCTTGACTTACACACTCGCAGGGGTTGTTTTGTTTTGGGTTTGTTCCCCCTGACCTGTTAGCACTGTTCTTATTCATTTGCATCCTAGACTATTTTCGTACTTGCCTGAGCGCCATTTCTTCCTGTCCTCAATGTAAACCCTTCACCAATACAGCTTCAGCCTTAGGCCATGAAGTATCCATGGCTGAATGTCTATCAGTGAGGCTCTGTGGGGAGTAAGTGACTGCTGCAGCCTCTCATTGGCTGATGGTCAGCCAATGAGAGGAGGCGGCAGTCCCAATCCTTAGGAACCACCTAGACTTCCTTCCCGAAACCTGAGATCACTGATGCGGCCCAGTAAGTGGTATTTCTTTTTTACATTTGGTGTGTTTGTGTATGCATGAATGTGCGGGTGTGATTGTTTGCTGTGAATGAGTGTGTGTGTTTATGTGCTTGTAAATGGTGGGTGAATGTGTGCACGTGTGTGAACTCATGGGAGTGAGTGAGTGAGTGTGCATGTGTATGTGTGGACTGCCTGCACTCCTGCTGGAATTACCAGTGACCACTGGTTTATATATTGATAAACTGCTAATAAAACATTTATGGTTTGCAAATCTATTACTCTCTGTCATCCCAGGGGGGTAAAATATGCTTTATTGTTATTGAAGTGCTATTGAACTATTGATGTTAATCCTCGATTCGAGACAATCTTTATTCCATTTGAGTGTGGCCTGTACTTGAATTTGCACTAAAGCTTTCCACAGTGCAAACCATATCACAGTTCCGTATTAGAAGCTCCAGAGCCATGTTTGTGATTTCTCATCACAAATGTGGACACCCGACATGCAGTTTAAAAGAACATGCAAATTTATTCAGCTCCTGGTTGAACAATTTTCAACCCTAGTACCATTGTGTCTTTCAAGTTCACTGTAAGCACTTGTGAAATTCTCTCAGGTGTGCCACATAATGTTTAAAAATGCAACTCAAAAGTGGTTATCTTGCAGAGTATAATGTATTTTTATTATTTATTTATTTATTTATTTAGAAGTTTTCTATAGCGCTAACAAGACCCGAAGGTAGCAGAGCGCTTTACAGTAAAGGCATGAAAAGGTGGACAAAAAGACAAGTAACAAATAAAGGTGATCATCAAATGACAGGGGAGAAAAAGAAATATGGGGAGGAATAATGGTTGGGGAGTGTTGCGAGGTCCCGCGCTGAGGATGCATGGAGCAGCTGAGGAGATCCGTCGGTTCCGAGGAGCTGCGGAGTTATAATGAGGAGTTCTGCATTTTCATTGAGGATCTCATCGACTATGCCTTTAGATCCAAAATCCGGCATCAAGGATGCATTGCGCAGTTAAGGTGATACACCGGTTCAGAAGAACTGGGAGGCTGTGATGTGAGATCCTGCCTTGTCATCGTGGCTGCTGTCGACAAGAGATTTGCGATGCGAGGACCTATGATGGTAAAGCTTTGCACAGTGGCTGGTCTGATGCCGGATGGGAGGTCCATGTGGAGTCCTTGCGCTGGGAGAACCCTTGAAGCAGCAGTGAGGCATCAGTTCTGCTGGATCCACAGATGGGGTAGCAGAGCACATTCAGGCCCACTTCCAAGAGTTTAGACAGTGGTGGCACAGAGTCCATGTCCAGGTCCTGGGTTCAAGGTTGTTGGAGCATTCTATCCCTAAGGCTTCTGTCATTAGACAAGACAACTATTCCTTGGAGTCACTTTGAGGTCCTGGGTTCAACAAATGCAGGTCTGGTCCTTCTCACCCAGAGAAGAGGGTTGCAGGCAACAGGTCAGCACAGCAGGGATGAAGTCCTTCAGAGTAGAAGGCTAGCAGAGTGGAAGTCCATTATGCAGCACAACCGTCCTACTTCCTGGCAGAATATCCAGAGGTCCAGAAGTGCACAGAAGAGTTGGTGCCTGGGGTCCAATATTTACACCTGGGCTTTCCTTTGAAGTCAGAGAAGCTTCTAAATATTTCTACCGGTTTGTTACCTGTTCTGGCTCCTGACTAACTGCAGGGGATATGCAGCCCTTCGTGTGGAGGCAGAACACAGCCTATTCAAGTGTAAGTAGGGCTGTGCCCAGTAACACCTTCCCATCCTGCCAGTGATGCGCCATTCAGGCATACCTAACCTCTCTATTCTATGTGGCTGTAGGATACCCAATTGCCAACTAAATCCAGCCATATGACCAAGTAACATGCAGCAAACACTATAGGATAAGGCAGAAAAATGGCAACTTTCTAAAAGTGGCTCTTTCAAAATTGAAATAAAAAATCTGACTTTGCTATGAGATTGGATTTTGAATTTAAATTCCAAAGACACAAAACATGAACTATTCCCAAATGGAAAATATCACTTATTAAATGTGAGAAGGTAACTCCAATGTTCCCATGTGGGAGAGATGAGCCTTGAAGTAGTAAAAAACATATAAGAGTCTTTCATTACCAGGACATGCAAAACTAAAAAGTGTATGTCCAACTATTTAAATTGTCTGCACCCTGCCCTCTAGACTGCCCAGGGCCTTCCCTAAGTGTTACTTATATGTATTAAAAATGAAGTTTTTGGCCTGGCAAAAGGTTTCTTTTGCCAGGTCAAAATGACAATTCAAAAACTGCACACACAGGCTGCAGTTGTAGACCAGGGAGAAGTTTAAAGGGCTATTTAATGGGGTGCAGGCCCACTAGTAGCCTTTAATGTATAGGCCTTGGGCACATGTGATGCCACTTTACTAGGGACTTACAAGTAAATTAAATGTGAATTGGGTATAAGCCAATTCTTCCATGTGTTTAGGAGAGAGCACAAGCATGTTAGCACTAGTTACCAGTGGTAAAGTAGGTTTTTATTCTATCTAAGGGCTAGATGTAGCTAATTCCCATTTACAGACTCTTAAATACCAAATTTTACCGATTCGGTATTTAAGAGTCTGTAAATGGGAAGGGGGCAGATGTAGGTAATTTTAAAATCTGAATTACCAAATCTGTAAAATTCTGTAAATACAGAATCGGTATTTTCCATTGATTCCTATGGGCTTCAAAGCCCATAGGAATCAATGGGAAATACCGATTCTGTATTTACAGAATCGGTAAATACCGAATCCTACAAGGGTGCAGGGGGTGTCACTTTGACACCCTCTAGCACTCCAAGTACAGGCTTGTGTGCATGTCTGTGTGTCACATTGCACAGGTGTGCATGCACAGATGTGCATGCACACCTGAATTCGGTATTTTACCACACAATAGGATTGTGTGGTAAAATACCGACTCTTAAGGGCCTGTGGCACTGTAAACTCTGCCACCTACATTTGTAATTACAGAATCGGTATATTTACCGATTCAGTAATTTACCGAATCAGTAATTTTACCGAATTATACCGATTCTGTATTTTCCAGCCCCCTACATCTGAAAACCCTAATACCGGTCGGAAACGGCCGAAATCGTCCGTTTCTGACCGGTATTAGGGCTCCTACATCTGGCCCTAAATGTTTAATTCTGCATAAAAGACTAATTTCGAAATGTATGGTTGAGCTAATAATAAGCACAGAATAAACTTGAAAAAGAAATAAATATCCTTGAAAACACCAGAAGCACTGGTGCCATTTAAATAAAACCAGCCTGCATAACATGGTCCTTTGACATTCCAAATCCTTGACTGTTCAGCAGCTGCTGGCACATAGCCCATCACTTCTGCATTTGGCCGTAACAAAACCAGTCCCAGTGCATCCATGCCTTTGAGCTAGTTCACGCAGACTGGGTAATGTTAAAACACACAGGAAAGCAGATTGCAGACATGGAGGAGAAACAGGCAGCGACACACATTGGGCCTGATTCACTGCATGTTGTAGTATGCTAGAAGTACTACATTAGAACTACTTATTTATTACAAAATGCAATTCACAACCGTAAGGCTGGAGACCTCTTCTACCTTTTCTGTGTGGAGTTTTCTGCCCACAGTGGCAGAGATTTCCACACACGCACAGGTGAAACATTATGCAATAATTACTTTAAAATGGGCGGAGTTCAGGGTAAATTAATGGTAGGGTTAGGAGGAAAATGATAATGTATATCTATATCTGTACTTGTTCTCCACTGCTTGCTGGCTGCTGCCGCGCTTCAGATCGTGGAGTGCGCCTTCAAACCGACTCAGCACGGTCCATGAAAAGTGAACCAAAAACCCCTTCCCATACGGATGATGATGCCGTGTGTAGGCTCAGAGAATTTTGTTGTCGAACTACATCAAAAGCGTTTGGTGTGTAAACACGCTTGTTCACCAAGGTGCCATTTTGTACCCATATTAACCAAGTTAAACATGTGACGGGCCACATAAACTATTAACTGTCTTATGACACAAATACATATTATCACCATATAATACAATATGTTGAAAACAACTATGTGCCTTTTGGAGATAAAAACATTTTCATATTCAAATGTGAAGCCTGGTGTGAACCCGCAATATGTTATGGCAAATATGTTGTTCATGCTATTGAATATTAAAGTGCACATAGTAGCGCCTTCACGGTCAGATAAAAATGTGTACATTCTGAGACTATCATTATTCAATTTCATAAACCTTGCTAAAACATACAGCATATAAATTATATAAAACTTAATACAATAACTTGTCAAATATTTAATACTGTATGAATCAAAACATGTCATATTTTTTACCTTAGCTATATCCGCCTCACGGCAACCTATTGGTAAAAGTGTTATTAGTATAATACTCTTTCTTTTAAAATACCTAATGGCAATGCAATGCAATAAAGCTCAACAGGGCTATGTCTCTCATACCTACTAAAGTGCATGAGTATCTCCTTCCTAGTGAGATGTGTGCTAAGTAACAACTAAAGTGCCTGTGCAATGTGCAACTTTATGTAAAATACATGTTTAAAACACACTAAAAACCTGTCAAGTTGAGAGGAGCAATAACTTCCTGTGCCTTTTTCGCACAAATGTGTGTGCAAATCTCCTTTGATCTTAAGAACCCACGGGTCTTTGGTATTCATCTGTAGAATGTATGTGGCTTCCATCCGTCTACGCTCTCTCTCTCTGTCACCTCCACATACATTTGAGGGGAACAGCATCCAAGACGTAGTACACTAGACCTGATGTTTGACTATCATATTCTGTTTCAAAATGCAGAGCTACCAGATAACTCCTATCTCCGTTTTTTTTATAGCCCGTAAATGTTGCAATATTTGCTTATGGACGGCTATGATGGTACTCCATACGTAAGACAAACCACATGGACACTGTAATATATATACTGCAAGTGTAGTTACCACTAATACGCTTTGTATGAGATGTATAGCAAAATACAATATCCCAACAGGTAACATTCGTAAGACAATTACTTTTGTATGCACAAAGCATTACATGAACATGGAAAAAGGAGACACTCATTCAAATAACAAAATTGTTGAAATTATTCTTGTATTTCAAAAAGGATAGAGAGGGGCAGGGTCATATTTAAACAATTCGGGCAGCACAGCGTGAGAAAATGTATATGACAACCTGATATAGACTTGGTGCTCAAATATATACAAGTGGTCAGTGGCAACACAAGTGACAGGGTGAACAGCGTGAACGGCGCAAAGTGAACGAAGAGAGTTATATACAGTGAATGGTTCAGTGAGTGACAGTTAGAGTGACTTTACGACTCAATTCGCAATTTAAATAGAGTCATGGTAGAAAATGCGCCTGTAGTTGCGCTGCGGGGTCGACGGCGTTTCAGTCCTTGGTTAGTTGGGACCATCTTCAGGACATAGTTGTCTCAATTGTAGTGCTGCGGGGCGAAAAGGACAGATGAGGGAAGCGAAGGGGAGAGATGTAAGCAGCAACTCATATTCACTCATATTTTTGCCATGCTGACAAGACTTGCAAAAGCCACATTTAATGAACCCTGTTCTTTTATTAAGCCATATGGTTTTAATTTGCTTCCGGCTTTCTGGGCTACTTCGTACCAAATCCTGTCATATCGCTCTAGCTCTAGCTCTTCTGAATGTAATGCCCAATCTTGTTGGTACCACCTTACCCACTACCGGATTCTTGACTTTAACCAATACCTATGTAGGATAGATTAAATTGTCCCTTCCTGCTTATTAAATGTGGTGATGAGTCTAAAGTTTTGATATTCTCTAGCTTGGTGATTAGTCTTATTTTGATTAAACAGAATATGTTTCCTAGGTCTCTGCTTAGCTTTCACAATTGCTTGATTGTTGCATTTGGGTTCATACTCCCTATCTAAGAATCTTGATTTCAGTTGATCAATGGTGGACTTTTCTTCCTTTGGTTCACTACATTTATGTCTCACTCTTAATGTTTCTCCGTAGGGGACACTTCTAATTAAGTTTTGAAGATGAAAGCTACTTGCATACAAAACTGTGTTCCCAGCTGTGGGTTTCCTATACAGCTCAGTTTCAAGCCTGTTATCTTTACCCTATATTGGCCACCCTATTGCTAATTACACTTGTGAAGTGTAAGACTTTTTAATGAATCTCCTTCTTCACCTTTCTGTTATTCGGGCTGCTCTCCGTTCCACCGCAGCTTATGCCGGTGCCGCTTGTGCGGAGAGAGTCAGCCTTGCTTGAAAGTACAGGGACGTCTGCAGCCACCATCTTGGGTAGTTGACACTCTGGTCTCTTGCACTACCTCTTCCCGGGCTCCGTCACTTCTATCTAAACAGAGCCTCAAAGGCACACCAAATGCAAGCCAGTCTGCACCCATCCGTGCCCGAACGCTCCTAGGGAGGCTGCACCTTTTATTAGGTAAAGCATGGGCCTCTGCGCCTATTCCAAGCATAAGCTTATAAAGATAGGGTGGGTCAATCTTAGCACCTTTTGTATGGGGAAATTACCTCCCTTTAGAGGGATGAACCTTGGCAATGTAATAGGTGTAATTTTCAGTGTGTCCCCCCAATCCCACAAGCAAATCATGAGGCATCTGGGCCTACAAAACATTATCTGTCTTCAGGCATGCCTCTGGCCAATATTTAGAGCATTCCTCTGGACAATGCCAATTATACTCTGCCCCAACTTCAGGACCTCTGCCTTAATGGGTGCTCCATCCCAAAGCATGCATCGGAGCTTTGAACTATCTCAGACACTTACAAGCCAGACTTATGTTTCATCATAAAAACTTGGCTGCACTCGTCAGCCTCCCCTTCTGTAGCGGCAGCATTTCCTGTCGATTATAAGGTAACTAGACTTGATAGACAACTGAAAAAAGGAGCATAGTAGCTATTGCTACTAGAAATCTGCTATGTATTAAACTCTTGAACTCTTGTTCCACCCCTTGGGTGGAAATGATAATTTTTCAACTAGAAACCACCTCCAATCTAACCTGAAAGGGGGGCTGGTCTATCACCCACCTGGCGATAAAAAATATTTCAGCACAAAGCTTATGGAATGGTTAGCTCCTTACATTCTAGCAGCAGATAATTTTCTGTTGTTGGGTGACTTCAATTACCATTTTGATAGCAAATTCGATCCAGATTCCACTCGTCTCTTGCTAGGCATGGAATCTCTGGGCCTTCACCTAAAGGTATCTGGTCGCATTCACATTGCTGGGCACACACAATGCTATTTTTACTAATGCCCCCAATCTAGCAGTGGATCCACCCATGTCCCAGGTATGGACTGATCACTGTTCCTTAAGTTTTTATTTAGATAGCCAGAAACTATTGCTGTCCCTCGTAATGCCTTGAAACCTTCTAGACCTTGGAGGAAGGTAGTCTGGCCCACCCTCCGCCCTGTCTTTACTCCTCCTGTTGTGAACGATTTTGAGGACCTGGACCTAGCTTTACAATCCTTTGAGGATTCTCTCATTCAGGTCTTAGACATCATTGCTCTGCTAAAATTATGAAGGACTAATGGCAAAGATCCTCCAGCTCCATGGTATTCTGAACCTTTAAAAAAAATTAAAATCCACGAAAATGGAGGAAATCTAAATTAGAAGAGGATAAACGGATTTATAAATCAGCATTTAGGAAATATTTAATAAACTGTAATACTGCCAGAAGGACCTTCATAAGGGATAGAATTAACTCTGCTAATAATTACTCAAAAGAGCTCTTCAAAATTTTAAAAGAACTCACAAATCTGAGCACTTGTAGCCCGGCAATCCCTGCATCCCAGAGGCACTGTGATAATTTGGCAGAGCGCTTTGAATATAAGATTAATAATTTCTATAATTCCTTCTCTAATAATGCTTTACATCATCCAGCTGACAAGGCTAATCTCCTTCATTCTATTTTGGAATCTTTCAACTTGGCCTCCCCTATCCAAGTGCAGGTCCTGTTAAATACCATCAAAGCAAGTTCACCGTTGGACATTGATCCCTCTCATGTGAACACTACTTTGGCTTCTATCCTGTTGGCCCCATCACAGACCTTTGTAATCTCTTATTAAAGTTAGCGACTCTTCCACTTAAATGGAAGATGGCATGGATCAGACCAATTCATAAAGAATCTTCGGCTGATCCTCTGTATATGCTTAATTACAGACCTATATCACTACTTCCGCTCTTTTTCAAGAACTTAGAGTCATTGCTAAATCGCCAATTAGTGTGCCATCTCAAAACTAACGGTCTGTTGGATTCCTCTCTTGGCTAGCTTCAGGTCTTCTTTTATGAACAGAATTAGCCTTAATGGAAGTCCCTGATATTATCAAACTTGCCTTACAAATGGGACCTCAGCCATGTTGGTTCTTCAGGACCTATCATCTGCGTTTGTTACCATCTCCCATCGGATCCTAATACATAGACTGGAGGAGATTGGCATCAGTGGTAACACTCTAAAATGGATGGAAAACGTTCTATCAGAACGCACCCGTTTACTGCAGATTGACTCCTTCACTTCAAAATCCAGGGCTCTGGTTAAAGGGGTGCCCCAGGGATCAATCTTGAGTACCACTCTTTTTAACATCTATCTTATCCGCCCGGCAACGTTCATTAGGCCATGTGGTTGATGATACCATCTCCTATGCAGATGATACGCAACTGGTCATTACCATGGATTTTAAACCCTCGCTCACTAAGCTTACTTTTATAGACTGTATGTTAAAGATCGCTGCATGGATGACTGCTAACTTTCTTCCACTTAATTCAAACAAGACAGAGATTTTCTTATTTGGGAAAGCTCATTCAGCTTGGTTCTCAGATTGGTGGCCACAGGTATTGAGACCACCAACGACCACCAATAAATATGTGAAAAACATAGGTGTCATATTGGATGACAATCTGTCAATGAAGCTATGAAGCAGCATGTTAAAAACAAACTCTGAGACTTGTTTTGGCCTGATGCACATGCTTAGGAAGGTGTTTCAGTGGACTCCTTTGCAGGCTAGGAAGACCCTAATCCAGGCTCTGGCAGGAAGCCATCTTGATTATGAGAACTCCCTAATGGTTGGGATGAACGAAGGTCTCTTTTCCTGCCTTCAGGTGGTGCAGAACACAGTGGCGCGCCTTGTTCTTAACTAGTCCCGTGATCTCCATCTGACCCTCTATTGTGCCTCCTTCACTGGCTGCCAATGAAAAAGCGGGCTCTACAACCTTGCACGGAAAAGGACCCTGCTATCTAGAAAGCAATCTACAGCCTAATATTCCAATTCGCCAGCTGAGATCCAGTGGACTGCGTTTGTTGTGCCCCAAACGTATTCATAAAGCCAGATTTTTGGCTCCCCATCACTGGAATCGTCTGCCCTTGCTCATCAATTCCTGTTCAGATCTAATGCTTTTTTAGAAAATCTCTGAAAACCTGTCTGTTCAATCTTTAACCCTGGTATCTTTCTATGAATTATAATCTGCAGCTACAGCACTGAGATATCTCCCCAGGGATGATTCATTGCACCTAATAAATTATATTATTTCTATTACTGTAAGTTGAGGTTATTAGCTTCAATCAGATTAAGGAACATTTTAGTGCTTTTCTTAGTACCTCTCCAAACTATAAAGAGATCATAAATGGAGCAACACCAGTGCATGAAATATTTCTCCCACACATCGTGGTAGCGGGTCCAGATCACCTGCTCCTCCCACCAGTCCATATTGAAATTTGCATAGCTGGGGGCGAAGCAGGTGCTCATTGCCATTCCATGGATCTGATGGTAAAATAAGCAATTGAGGATGAAAAAGTTGCTATTTAAACAACTATTCAAAATAGAAGCATTTAGGTTTTCTGCTACATATTCAGCAGTCTGACTCCCAGGAAGTGACTAACTGCTCGTAAGATATCTTTGTTTTTAAAACTAGTATACAGTGTGGTGACATCAGCTGTAATTAATATATAATCATCTTCCCACTGAAGATCATAGATCCTATTTAAAAAGTCACCTGTATGTTGTACATAAGATGGATGACTTTAAACAAACTCTCCCAAAAATGGATCAACATATTTTGATGTGTTCTCAAATGTACTGCCTATAGCAGAAATAAAATGGTGGGCTGGTGGATTCTCATGATATTTGTGAACTTTCGGAATCTGTTTAGAGGAACAAATATTCTTCATAACTGAGTAAACCCTTATCGCTCCAATCATGCAATTCAGGTGCAAATTTTGTTTGAACTGATCTACTTCAGTCAGACACTTTTCTTTGGTCCACAAATTACCACCATTGTCGGAATTTCTGACTACACACTCTTTCTGCTTACAATTTATTGATCAATTTCTGATATTCCTTTTGACACTGATCATGCATATTTTTCTTAAAGCTCTTAATATGCACATTTTTCAATTCATTGATGACTAAATCACTGAAAACGTCAACCCTGTCTTTTGTCATCATTGGAGTGAACTTAGATTTCAGTTTAGAGTTAGTTGGGGCTTGACCTAATACATCAGTCCTTCTTCAATAGACATTGCTTCTTCATTGACAGATTCTTGGATTCCCAGAATCTCGTTTTCCATCTCACGGAGTTCCAGCATTAAGTTCATATCATCAACTGTTAAAGCACTTTGTTGGTCTGATATCCCTCTTGTCTGTGCTGATTTCTTCAGCTCTGTCTCTTTAAGCAAAAATTCTGTTTTTAGTTTGATGTTCCCTATACATTTTAAGAAATCAATTCTCATTTGGGTGTCACACATGTTTTGCGCAGGTCAGTATTAAAGTCCTAACTTCAGGATTTTAATATCTTAAGGTGTTAAGACAATGTCCATCAGGTTAGTAATTCTCTGTATTCTCATTATTTATTGATGTTCCTAATTCTTCTTGTCCCATTTTGAGTTCTTCTCTTTGCACTATTTTTTCTTTGCTTTGCCCTCCTCTGCCTCTTCCTCTAGGAGGTTTTGCATTTAATTGTTGTTATCTGGGGAGCAGATTGAATATCCGACCTTGACGTAAAATATCTATTTAGTCTATAACTGATGGGTTCACACCTTTCTGTGCTGCACCTGTTCCTTCATCCACATCAGAATCAACCTCTGAACTCAAAAGGCTGCTTTGTCCTGAACGGATTTCCTGCCCAGTTTTATTAACATCCACTAGCCGCTGTCTCCATAGATTATTCTACTTTCTTAAGAAAGTGTAGATTTGACCTCGTTCATAATCCGCTTTATCTCGTGCACATTTTTGAGTTTTCCTTGTCTTAATTGACTCTTCTAACTTTGTTAATCTTTCCTTCAACCCTGCAATGAACTTCTTCACTTGTTCTTGCTTGTTATTGATAGAGGATTGAATTTCTTCAATTTGTTCAATCACTTTTTTCCTGTGGATGTCTTCATATTTTATTAATATATCTAAACAACAAGAGAGTGAGGGAATTAAGAGGTCACTTTTCTACCCCTATCAATATTCATACAACAACTAAGGAGTGACTAACTGTATATTTAAAAACCAAAGTACACTCTAAAGTAAGTATGAAGATTAGTGAAAAAATCAGAACAAAATCTGAAAAAAGAGAGAGTCACAACCTATTGGTAAAGAGAAAGAACTCTATTTGTAAAAAGAACCCTCACTCACCCTAGTGGTGACATGCTTCCTCATGGGGTTCCCACGAGGGAGACCGAATGTCCCCCCGTGTGCTTCAACACCTGCAATTGCAGCGGAGCAGGTTCTTTGTGAAACAGTCAGTGTGTGTTCATTGAAGTGCGTGCTAATGTTAAAAGATCCCAGCAGTACCCTTAAATGATTGTATTCATGGGTTAGCTGGTCACATTAAAAACAAGTGAGGACCATATAGTGATTTTCTTAGAAACCACTGTGTCCTAAAAGAAGGTCGACATGTTTCTGCTGCTAGTTGCTATATTCAGCTCAGCTTTCATCAGGACCATAGAGTGAAATCCACGGGCGGTCCGTGCTCGCTAAGGCACCTCCAACCCTGAGGATATATATGTGAAAAACAAATATACAAAAAGTTTTGTTTGTGTTTTAAGAAAAAACGTATTCAGAGGTTTCTCATACAGACTCACGGTTTTGTACCGTTTCTTCAAGCTCCTAGAAATTCACCAGGGGTCCACTAAAATAATGGGACTTTGCTTTCCCCATTAATTAGCAGCAAGGCATACTTCTTCACGCTGCGTATGATTTGGTACGCCGCGACTCGCCACAATCCACCTACTTCGGGAACTGCTGCTATCCGAAAAGGTGGACCCATCGTACCCAGTCGCAAGACACTTCAATGACGCACACAACAGGGACAGAAGTAAACTACAATACTTTGGACTGGACATTATCCCAGCTAGCATTTGGGAGGGAGACAGGCTAAAACAACTGAGACGTCTGGAATCCAGATATATAATAGATCTGATGACGAAGGCACCTCGAGGGCTAAATAGCGGGGAAGAACTGGTCGTACACTTAGGAAGGTAGACAACACATGGTACAAATTAGGATTTTAATGATGTTTAGATCTGTTGCTAACAAATGTGCCCTTCAAGAAACAACTACAGTTGATCTTGGAATATGAATGTCAAATGACTCAAACTGACCACATTTTTGTAAATTTGTACCAGTTATGATAATCTGAGACTTGGAACATCAATTAATTTTGGTTACTTTTGGTTAATTTTAGCTTATATTCAATTGACCTGATCTCACAGTTTATGGGCTCATAAACTCTGTAGTTTCAACATAGGGTGAATCTAGCTTTGTGATATAATTTAAAAACTGTATGTTTATTGCTGCACTACTTCTTAAACTAAGAGAGCTCCTACATAGGAAATGTATTGTTTTATATGCAAGACGACATGTGTCAAACATTTGGGTAATATAACACCGGGCAAACTTTAATTTACAATTTCAAATGGAGTAGTAAGTATAATGGAGATGGTCTCACAGTGATGTACGCCCTCGTAGGAGGTTCCGAGCGAGGGCGCCTAGCCGATCCACGGCATTATATTGGGGTTTGGCATGTTATGTGATTATACACTGGGATATACAGTAACAACCAGACTACTCAAGACCTAGGGTGATCCACGCTGTGTCATAGTTTAAACACCCACTACTCACACGTGAGACCATACACCCCCGATATAACTCGTATCCGGGGTGATATGCCGATACACAGCAATACACGTTAAACTCCATTTGTACCACTCTTGGGGAGGCGAATATTAGTAAGTTGATAATCTTACGTTGTTTAACTGGGATCATTTGCCCATTCAAAGATGACCCCCGAGTATGAGTTGTTAATGTAGTCCGTCTTTTATGTTTGACGCTTAACACACACAATATGTATGGCTAATCTGCGGAGTGCAATTGACACAGAGGAAGGCTCGAAGCCGAAACGCGTCTGTTTACTCTGTGTTAATAAACACGAGTGAAAGCATCAGTTCGTTTACGAGTGCGGTTTTCCTGTTAAACTACAAGGAACTGGAGCTGCATATATAAATATATATATATATAACGCGCACAAGAGACCCCCTCAGAAAGCGGCCGTGGTAACATTTGGAACAATGAATTGTTGCCGAGGGGTCGGAGGATTACACGGCCCACCACAAGCCTTGGAGAAAACAACTAGCAGCTGGGAGCATCGAGGCACGGACATCACTGATTGACGCTGTTGCTGTACTGTGCCCTTACAGCTGTGCAACCTCGGGGGCAGTGGCTGAGGGAAGTTGGTTCGTGAAGGTGCCACATGGTGAAAATAGTGAAACCCCATTGTCCTGGAACTGCTTACAAGCCCGCTGCATTCTGGGACCAGGAGTCCCCAACACTAAAGTGAGCTCGAGTAACCTGTTCCAGGTGAGCCTTCCACCACAGGGAAAGGAGAAGCTTATAAGAAAATTATTTGATGGGTCTTACACAGTCTGAGGAGCACGGCGTTCGAAAAAGGCACGGACCGAAACTAGTCACGCTGAATATCCTGAATAAATACCTTGTAACTGAACCCGCAGTGTCCCTTGCAGTCTTCTTTATGGTAGAAGAGAATCGAGTTGATGTTTACGGGGATCCAATACCGCGCACAAGAGACCCCCTCAGAAAGCGGCCGTGGTAACATTTGGAACATTGAATTGTTGCTGAGGGGTCGGAGGATTACACGGCCCGCCACAAGCCTCGGAGAAAACAACTAGCAGCTGGGAGCATCGAGGCACGGACAGCACTGATTGACGCTGTTGCTGTACTGTGCACTTACAGCTGTGCAACATCGGAGGCAGTGGCTGAGGGAAGTTGGTTCGTGAAGGTGCCACATGGTGAAAATAGTGAAACCCCATTGTCCTGGAACTGCTTACAAGCCCGCTGCATTCTGGTACCAGGAGTCCCCAACACTAAAGTGAGCTCGAGTAACCCGTTCCAGGTGAGCCTTCCACCACAGGGAAAGGAGGAGCTTATAAGAAAATTATTTGATGCGGCTTACACAGTCTAAGGAGCACGGCGTTCGAAAAAGGCACGGACCGAAACTAGTCACGCTGAATATCCTGAATAAATACCTTGTAACTGAACCCGCAGTGTCCCTTGCAGTCTTCTTTATGAGAGAAGAGAATCGAGTTGATATTTACGCGGATCCAATAACGCGCACAAGAGACCCCCTCAGAAAGCGGCCGTGGTAACATTTGGAACAATGAATTGTTGCCGAGGGGTCGGAGGATTACACGGCGCGCCACAAGCCTCGGAGAAAACAACTAGCAGCTGGGACCATCGAGGCACGGACAGCACTGATTGACGCTGTTGCTGTACTGTGCCCTTACAGCTGTGCAACCTCGGGGGCAGTGGCTGAGGGAAGTTGGTTCGTGAAGGTGCCACATAGTGAAAATAGTGAAACCCCATTGTCCTGGAACTGCTTACAAGCCCGCTGCATTCTGGGACCAGGAGTCACCAACACTAAAGTGAGCTCGAGTAACCCGTTCCAGGTGAGCCTTCCACCACAGGGAAAGGAGGAGCTTATAAGAAAATTATTTGATGGGGCTTACACAGTCTAAGGAGCACGGCGTTCGAAAAAGGCACAGACCGAAACTAGTCACGCTGACTATCCTGAATAAATACCTTGTAACTGAACCCGCAGTGTCCCTTGCAGTCTTCTTTATGGGAGAAGAGAATCGAGTTGATGTTTATGCGGATCCAATAACACGCACAAGAGACCCCCTCAGAAAGCGGCCGTGGTAACATTTGGAACAATGAATTGTTGCCGAGGGGTCAGAGGATTACACGGCCCGCCACAAGCCTCAGAGAAAACAACTAGCAGCTGGGAGCATCGAGGCACGGACAGCACTGATTGACGCTGTTGCTGTACTGTGCCCTTACAGCTGTGCAACCTCGGGGGCAGTGGCTGAGGGAAGTTGGTTCGTGAAGGTGCCACATGGTGAAAATAGTGAACCCCATTGTCCTGGAACTGCTTACAAGCCCGCTGCATTCTGGGACCAGGAGTCCCCAACACTAAAGTGAGCTCGAGTAACCCGTTCCAGGTGAGCCTTCCACCACAGGGAAAGGAGGAGCTTATAAGAAACGTATTTGATGGGGCTTACACAGTCTAAGGAGCACGGCGTTCGAAAAAGGCACGGACCGAAACTAGTCACGCTGAATATCCTGAATAAATACCTTGTAACTGAACCCGCAGTGTCCCTTGCAGTCTTCTTTATGGGAGAAGAGAATCGAGTTGATGTTTACGCGGATCCAATAACGCGCACAAGAGACCCACTCAGAAAGCGGCCGTGGTAACATTTGGAACAATGAATTGTTGCTGAGGGGTCGGAGGATTACACTGCCCACCACAAGCCTCGGAGAAAACAACTAGCAGCTGGGAGCATCGAGGCACGGACAGCACTGATTGGCGCTGTTGCTGTACTGTGCCCTTACAGCTGTGCAACCTCGGGGGCAGTGGCTGAGGGAAGTTGGTTCGTGAAGGTGCCACATGGTGAAAATAGTGAAACCCCATTGTCCTGGAACTGCTTACAAGCCCGCTGCATTCTGGGACCAGGAGTCCCCAACACTAAAGTGAGCTCGAGTAACCCGTTCCAGGTGAGCCTTCCACCACCGGGAATGGATGAGCTTATAAGAAAATTATTTGATGGGGCTTACACAGTCTAAGGAGCACGGCGTTCGAAAAAGGCAATCCAATCAATCAATCAATGACATTTATAGAGCGCACTACATACCCGTAGGGTCTCAAGGCGCTGGGGTGGGAGGGGTGCCGCTACTGCTCGAACAGCCAGGTCTTCAGCTTCTTCCTGAAGGAGAGGTGGTCTTGGGTCAGGCGCAGGTCGGTCGGGAGGGAGTTCCAGGTCTTGGCGGCCAGGTAGGAGAAGGACCTTCCTCCTGTAGTCGCTCTTCGGATGCGGGGGACGGCGGCGAGGGCGTGGTTGGCTGATCGGAGGTGGCGTTTGGGAGCGTAGAAGTTGATTCGGCTGTTGAGGTAGCTCGGGCCTTGGTCGTGTAGGGCTTTGTGTGCGTGGGTGAGGAGGCGGAAGGTGATTCATTTGTTGACGGGGAGCCAGTGTAGGTCTCTCAGATGTCCGGAGATGTGGCTGGTTCGTGGGATGTCGAGGATGAGTCTGGCTGAGGCGTTCTGGATCCGCTGGAGTCTCTTCTGGAGCTTGGCGGTGGTACCGGCGTAGAGGCCGTTGCCGTAGTCCAGTCGGCTAGTGACGAGGGCCTGGGTGACGGTCTTCCTGGTCTCGGTGGGGATCCACCAGAAGATCTTCCGTAGCATGCGTAGGATGTTGAAGCACGCCGAGGAGACGTTGTTGACTTGCCTTTGATGTGTTCTCAAATGTACTGCCTATAGCAGAAATAAAATGGTGGGCTGGTGGATTCTCATGATATTTGTGAACTTTCGGAATCTGTTTAGAGGAACAAATATTCTTCATAACTGAGTAAACCCTTATCGCTCCAATCATGCAATTCAGGTGCAAATTTTGTTTGAACTGATCTACTTCAGTCAGACACTTTTCTTTGGTCCACAAATTACCACCATTGTCGGAATTTCTGACTACACACTCTTTCTGCTTACAATTTATTGATCAATTTCTGATATTCCTTTTGACACTGATCATGCATATTTTTCTTAAAGCTCTTAATATGCACATTTTTCAATTCATTGATGACTAAATCACTGAAAACGTCAACCCTGTCTTTTGTCATCATTGGAGTGAACTTAGATTTCAGTTTAGAGTTAGTTGGGGCTTGACCTAATACATCAGTCCTTCTTCAATAGACATTGCTTCTTCATTGACAGATTCTTGGATTCCCAGAATCTCGTTTTCCATCTCACGGAGTTCCAGCATTAAGTTCATATCATCAACTGTTAAAGCACTTTGTTGGTCTGATATCCCTCTTGTCTGTGCTGATTTCTTCAGCTCTGTCTCTTTAAGCAAAAATTCTGTTTTTAGTTTGATGTTCCCTATACATTTTAAGAAATCAATTCTCATTTGGGTGTCACACATGTTTTGCGCAGGTCAGTATTAAAGTCCTAACTTCAGGATTTTAATATCTTAAGGTGTTAAGACAATGTCCATCAGGTTAGTAATTCTCTGTATTCTCATTATTTATTGATGTTCCTAATTCTTCTTGTCCCATTTTGAGTTCTTCTCTTTGCACTATTTTTTCTTTGCTTTGCCCTCCTCTGCCTCTTCCTCTAGGAGGTTTTGCATTTAATTGTTGTTATCTGGGGAGCAGATTGAATATCCGACCTTGACGTAAAATATCTATTTAGTCTATAACTGATGGGTTCACACCTTTCTGTGCTGCACCTGTTCCTTCATCCACATCAGAATCAACCTCTGAACTCAAAAGGCTGCTTTGTCCTGAACGGATTTCCTGCCCAGTTTTATTAACATCCACTAGCCGCTGTCTCCATAGATTATTCTACTTTCTTAAGAAAGTGTAGATTTGACCTCGTTCATAATCCGCTTTATCTCGTGCACATTTTTGAGTTTTCCTTGTCTTAATTGACTCTTCTAACTTTGTTAATCTTTCCTTCAACCCTGCAATGAACTTCTTCACTTGTTCTTGCTTGTTATTGATAGAGGATTGAATTTCTTCAATTTGTTCAATCACTTTTTTCCTGTGGATGTCTTCATATTTTATTAATATATCTAAACAACAAGAGAGTGAGGGAATTAAGAGGTCACTTTTCTACCCCTATCAATATTCATACAACAACTAAGGAGTGACTAACTGTATATTTAAAAACCAAAGTACACTCTAAAGTAAGTATGAAGATTAGTGAAAAAATCAGAACAAAATCTGAAAAAAGAGAGAGTCACAACCTATTGGTAAAGAGAAAGAACTCTATTTGTAAAAAGAACCCTCACTCACCCTAGTGGTGACATGCTTCCTCATGGGGTTCCCACGAGGGAGACCGAATGTCCCCCCGTGTGCTTCAACACCTGCAATTGCAGCGGAGCAGGTTCTTTGTGAAACAGTCAGTGTGTGTTCATTGAAGTGCGTGCTAATGTTAAAAGATCCCAGCAGTACCCTTAAATGATTGTATTCATGGGTTAGCTGGTCACATTAAAAACAAGTGAGGACCATATAGTGATTTTCTTAGAAACCACTGTGTCCTAAAAGAAGGTCGACATGTTTCTGCTGCTAGTTGCTATATTCAGCTCAGCTTTCATCAGGACCATAGAGTGAAATCCACGGGCGGTCCGTGCTCGCTAAGGCACCTCCAACCCTGAGGATATATATGTGAAAAACAAATATACAAAAAGTTTTGTTTGTGTTTTAAGAAAAAACGTATTCAGAGGTTTCTCATACAGACTCACGGTTTTGTACCGTTTCTTCAAGCTCCTAGAAATTCACCAGGGGTCCACTAAAATAATGGGACTTTGCTTTCCCCATTAATTAGCAGCAAGGCATACTTCTTCACGCTGCGTATGATTTGGTACGCCGCGACTCGCCACAATCCACCTACTTCGGGAACTGCTGCTATCCGAAAAGGTGGACCCATCGTACCCAGTCGCAAGACACTTCAATGACGCACACAACAGGGACAGAAGTAAACTACAATACTTTGGACTGGACATTATCCCAGCTAGCATTTGGGAGGGAGACAGGCTAAAACAACTGAGACGTCTGGAATCCAGATATATAATAGATCTGATGACGAAGGCACCTCGAGGGCTAAATAGCGGGGAAGAACTGGTCGTACACTTAGGAAGGTAGACAACACATGGTACAAATTAGGATTTTAATGATGTTTAGATCTGTTGCTAACAAATGTGCCCTTCAAGAAACAACTACAGTTGATCTTGGAATATGAATGTCAAATGACTCAAACTGACCACATTTTTGTAAATTTGTACCAGTTATGATAATCTGAGACTTGGAACATCAATTAATTTTGGTTACTTTTGGTTAATTTTAGCTTATATTCAATTGACCTGATCTCACAGTTTATGGGCTCATAAACTCTGTAGTTTCAACATAGGGTGAATCTAGCTTTGTGATATAATTTAAAAACTGTATGTTTATTGCTGCACTACTTCTTAAACTAAGAGAGCTCCTACATAGGAAATGTATTGTTTTATATGCAAGACGACATGTGTCAAACATTTGGGTAATATAACACCGGGCAAACTTTAATTTACAATTTCAAATGGAGTAGTAAGTATAATGGAGATGGTCTCACAGTGATGTACGCCCTCGTAGGAGGTTCCGAGCGAGGGCGCCTAGCCGATCCACGGCATTATATTGGGGTTTGGCATGTTATGTGATTATACACTGGGATATACAGTAACAACCAGACTACTCAAGACCTAGGGTGATCCACGCTGTGTCATAGTTTAAACACCCACTACTCACACGTGAGACCATACACCCCCGATATAACTCGTATCCGGGGTGATATGCCGATACACAGCAATACACGTTAAACTCCATTTGTACCACTCTTGGGGAGGCGAATATTAGTAAGTTGATAATCTTACGTTGTTTAACTGGGATCATTTGCCCATTCAAAGATGACCCCCGAGTATGAGTTGTTAATGTAGTCCGTCTTTTATGTTTGACGCTTAACACACACAATATGTATGGCTAATCTGCGGAGTGCAATTGACACAGAGGAAGGCTCGAAGCCGAAACGCGTCTGTTTACTCTGTGTTAATAAACACGAGTGAAAGCATCAGTTCGTTTACGAGTGCGGTTTTCCTGTTAAACTACAAGGAACTGGAGCTGCATATATAAATATATATATATATAACGCGCACAAGAGACCCCCTCAGAAAGCGGCCGTGGTAACATTTGGAACAATGAATTGTTGCCGAGGGGTCGGAGGATTACACGGCCCACCACAAGCCTTGGAGAAAACAACTAGCAGCTGGGAGCATCGAGGCACGGACATCACTGATTGACGCTGTTGCTGTACTGTGCCCTTACAGCTGTGCAACCTCGGGGGCAGTGGCTGAGGGAAGTTGGTTCGTGAAGGTGCCACATGGTGAAAATAGTGAAACCCCATTGTCCTGGAACTGCTTACAAGCCCGCTGCATTCTGGGACCAGGAGTCCCCAACACTAAAGTGAGCTCGAGTAACCTGTTCCAGGTGAGCCTTCCACCACAGGGAAAGGAGAAGCTTATAAGAAAATTATTTGATGGGTCTTACACAGTCTGAGGAGCACGGCGTTCGAAAAAGGCACGGACCGAAACTAGTCACGCTGAATATCCTGAATAAATACCTTGTAACTGAACCCGCAGTGTCCCTTGCAGTCTTCTTTATGGTAGAAGAGAATCGAGTTGATGTTTACGGGGATCCAATACCGCGCACAAGAGACCCCCTCAGAAAGCGGCCGTGGTAACATTTGGAACATTGAATTGTTGCTGAGGGGTCGGAGGATTACACGGCCCGCCACAAGCCTCGGAGAAAACAACTAGCAGCTGGGAGCATCGAGGCACGGACAGCACTGATTGACGCTGTTGCTGTACTGTGCACTTACAGCTGTGCAACATCGGAGGCAGTGGCTGAGGGAAGTTGGTTCGTGAAGGTGCCACATGGTGAAAATAGTGAAACCCCATTGTCCTGGAACTGCTTACAAGCCCGCTGCATTCTGGTACCAGGAGTCCCCAACACTAAAGTGAGCTCGAGTAACCCGTTCCAGGTGAGCCTTCCACCACAGGGAAAGGAGGAGCTTATAAGAAAATTATTTGATGCGGCTTACACAGTCTAAGGAGCACGGCGTTCGAAAAAGGCACGGACCGAAACTAGTCACGCTGAATATCCTGAATAAATACCTTGTAACTGAACCCGCAGTGTCCCTTGCAGTCTTCTTTATGAGAGAAGAGAATCGAGTTGATATTTACGCGGATCCAATAACGCGCACAAGAGACCCCCTCAGAAAGCGGCCGTGGTAACATTTGGAACAATGAATTGTTGCCGAGGGGTCGGAGGATTACACGGCGCGCCACAAGCCTCGGAGAAAACAACTAGCAGCTGGGACCATCGAGGCACGGACAGCACTGATTGACGCTGTTGCTGTACTGTGCCCTTACAGCTGTGCAACCTCGGGGGCAGTGGCTGAGGGAAGTTGGTTCGTGAAGGTGCCACATAGTGAAAATAGTGAAACCCCATTGTCCTGGAACTGCTTACAAGCCCGCTGCATTCTGGGACCAGGAGTCACCAACACTAAAGTGAGCTCGAGTAACCCGTTCCAGGTGAGCCTTCCACCACAGGGAAAGGAGGAGCTTATAAGAAAATTATTTGATGGGGCTTACACAGTCTAAGGAGCACGGCGTTCGAAAAAGGCACAGACCGAAACTAGTCACGCTGACTATCCTGAATAAATACCTTGTAACTGAACCCGCAGTGTCCCTTGCAGTCTTCTTTATGGGAGAAGAGAATCGAGTTGATGTTTATGCGGATCCAATAACACGCACAAGAGACCCCCTCAGAAAGCGGCCGTGGTAACATTTGGAACAATGAATTGTTGCCGAGGGGTCAGAGGATTACACGGCCCGCCACAAGCCTCAGAGAAAACAACTAGCAGCTGGGAGCATCGAGGCACGGACAGCACTGATTGACGCTGTTGCTGTACTGTGCCCTTACAGCTGTGCAACCTCGGGGGCAGTGGCTGAGGGAAGTTGGTTCGTGAAGGTGCCACATGGTGAAAATAGTGAACCCCATTGTCCTGGAACTGCTTACAAGCCCGCTGCATTCTGGGACCAGGAGTCCCCAACACTAAAGTGAGCTCGAGTAACCCGTTCCAGGTGAGCCTTCCACCACAGGGAAAGGAGGAGCTTATAAGAAACGTATTTGATGGGGCTTACACAGTCTAAGGAGCACGGCGTTCGAAAAAGGCACGGACCGAAACTAGTCACGCTGAATATCCTGAATAAATACCTTGTAACTGAACCCGCAGTGTCCCTTGCAGTCTTCTTTATGGGAGAAGAGAATCGAGTTGATGTTTACGCGGATCCAATAACGCGCACAAGAGACCCACTCAGAAAGCGGCCGTGGTAACATTTGGAACAATGAATTGTTGCTGAGGGGTCGGAGGATTACACTGCCCACCACAAGCCTCGGAGAAAACAACTAGCAGCTGGGAGCATCGAGGCACGGACAGCACTGATTGGCGCTGTTGCTGTACTGTGCCCTTACAGCTGTGCAACCTCGGGGGCAGTGGCTGAGGGAAGTTGGTTCGTGAAGGTGCCACATGGTGAAAATAGTGAAACCCCATTGTCCTGGAACTGCTTACAAGCCCGCTGCATTCTGGGACCAGGAGTCCCCAACACTAAAGTGAGCTCGAGTAACCCGTTCCAGGTGAGCCTTCCACCACCGGGAATGGATGAGCTTATAAGAAAATTATTTGATGGGGCTTACACAGTCTAAGGAGCACGGCGTTCGAAAAAGGCAATCCAATCAATCAATCAATGACATTTATAGAGCGCACTACATACCCGTAGGGTCTCAAGGCGCTGGGGTGGGAGGGGTGCCGCTACTGCTCGAACAGCCAGGTCTTCAGCTTCTTCCTGAAGGAGAGGTGGTCTTGGGTCAGGCGCAGGTCGGTCGGGAGGGAGTTCCAGGTCTTGGCGGCCAGGTAGGAGAAGGACCTTCCTCCTGTAGTCGCTCTTCGGATGCGGGGGACGGCGGCGAGGGCGTGGTTGGCTGATCGGAGGTGGCGTTTGGGAGCGTAGAAGTTGATTCGGCTGTTGAGGTAGCTCGGGCCTTGGTCGTGTAGGGCTTTGTGTGCGTGGGTGAGGAGGCGGAAGGTGATTCATTTGTTGACGGGGAGCCAGTGTAGGTCTCTCAGATGTCCGGAGATGTGGCTGGTTCGTGGGATGTCGAGGATGAGTCTGGCTGAGGCGTTCTGGATCCGCTGGAGTCTCTTCTGGAGCTTGGCGGTGGTACCGGCGTAGAGGCCGTTGCCGTAGTCCAGTCGGCTAGTGACGAGGGCCTGGGTGACGGTCTTCCTGGTCTCGGTGGGGATCCACCAGAAGATCTTCCGTAGCATGCGTAGGATGTTGAAGCACGCCGAGGAGACGTTGTTGACTTGCCTGGTCATGGAGAGGGAGGAGTCCAGGATGAACCCAGGTTGCGTGCATGGTCTGTTGGTTTGGGTGCGGTGCCCAGGGCGGGAGGCCACCAAGAGTCGTCCCAGGCGGAGGGTGAAGAGCCCAGGATGAGGACCTCCGTCTTGTCTGAGTTCAGTTTCAGGCGGCTGGTCGTCATCCACTCGGCTACCTCTTTCATCCCTTCGTGCAGGTTGGCTCTGGCGGCGGCGGGGTCGTTGGTCAGGGAGAGGATCAGCTGGGTGTCGTCGGTGTACGAGATTATGCTGAGGTTGTGTTGGCGTGCGATGGCCGCGAGGGGGCTCATGTAGACGTTGAAGAGGGTGGGGCTCAGTGAGGAACCTTGAGGGACGCCACAGATGACTTCGGTGGCCTCTGACTTGTACGGTGGTAGGCGGACTCTCTGTGTTCTTCCGTCGAGGAAGGAGATGATCCATTCCAGCGCCTTGTCCCGGATTCCGACGTTGCTGAGACGTTGCACTAGGGTGCGGTGGCAGACAGTGTCGAAGGCCGCGGAGAGGTCTAGGAGGATGAGGGCCGCTGTTTCTCCGTTGTCCATCAGGGCTCGGATGTCGTCGGTGGCGGCGATGAGGGCGGTCTCGGTGCTGTGGTTGGCTCGGAAGCCAGACTGTGAGGGGTCGAGGGATCCATTCGTCTCGAGGAAGGCGGCCATCTGCTTGTTGACGGTCTTCTCGATGACTTTGGCTGGAAACGGGAGGAGCGAGATGGGGCGGTAATTCTTGAGTTCGGTGGGGTCCGCTGTGGGTTTCTTGAGTAGAGCGCTGAGTTCGGCGTGCTTCCAGCTCTCAGGGAAGGTGGCGGTGTCGAAGGATGTGTTGATGATGTCACGCAGGTGGGGTGCGATGACAGCGTCAGCCTTGTTGTAGACGTGGTGAGGGCAGGGGTCGGTCGGTGATCCGGAGTGGATGGAGTTCATCGTGCGGATGGTGTCTTCGGTGCTGATCGGGTTCCAGGCGTGGAGGGTGGTGGTGGGGGGTGGTTGTTCGGTCTTGGTGTGCGTTGGTTGGTTGTTGAAGCTGTTGTGTATGTCCGCGATCTTGTTGTGGAAGTATGAGGCAAGGGCGTTGCAGAGGTCTTGCGATGGGGTGATGTCGTTGTTTCCTGCGCTGGGGTTGGATAGCTCTTTCACGATGTTGAAGAGTTCCTTGCAGTTGTGTGCGTTGTTGTCCAGCCGGTCCTTGAATGCAGTTTTCTTGGCGGCGCGGATCAGCTGGTGGTGCTTCCGGGTGGCCAGCTTGAAGGTGGTCCTGTTGTCCGGTGTAGGTTCCCTTCTCCAGACTTTCTCGAGGGCTCGGCAGTTCTTCTTGGAGCTCTTGAGTTCGTCGGTGAACCACTGGGCTTTCTTGCTGCCGGGTCTGCTGGGCGGGGTCCTCAGCGGGGCGAGCTCGTCCGCGCAGTTGCTGATCCACTTCGTGATGTTGTCGGCGGACTGGCTGGGGTTCGCTGAGCTGGCAGGAGGGTGCTGGCTCAGGGAGGTGGTGAGCTGGTCTGCTGTGATCTTGTTCCACGGACCGAAACTAGTCACGCTGAATATCCTGAATAAACACCTTGTAACTGAACCCGCAGTGTCCCTTGCAGTCTTCTTTATGGGAGAAGAGAATTGAGTTGATGTGTACGCGGATCCAATAACGCGCACAAGAGACCCCATCAGAAAGCGGCCGTGGTAACATTTGGAACAATGAATTGTTGCCGATGGGTCGGAGGATTACACGGCCCGCCACAAGCCTTGGAGAAAACAACTAGCAGCTGGGAGCATCGAGGCACGGACAGCACCGATTGACGCTGTTGCTGTACTGTGCCCTTACAGCTGTGCAACCTCAGGGGCAGTGGCTGAGGGAAGTTGGTTCGTGAAGGTGCCACATGGTGAAAATAGTGAAACCCCATTGTCCTGGCCTGCTGCATTCTGGGACCAGGAGTCCGTAACACTAAAGTGAGCTCAAGTAATCTGTTCCAGGTGAGCCTTCCACCACAGGGAAAGGAGGAGCTTATAAGAAAATTATTTGATGGGGCTTACACAGTCTAAGGAGCACGGCGTTCGAAAAAGGCACGGACCGAAACTAGTCACGCTGAATATCCTGAATAAATACCTTGTAACTGAACCCGCAGTGTCCCTTGCAGTCTTCTTTATGGGAGAAGAGAATCGAGTTGATGTTTACGCGGATCCAATAACGCGCACAAGAGACCCCCTCAGAAAGCGGCTGTGGTAACATTTGGAACAATGAATTGTTGCCAAGGGGTCGGAGGATTACACGGCCCGCCACAAGCTTCGGAGAAAACAACTAGCAGCTGGGATGTCATTTGAGATGTCATCAGTGATGTCACTGACCTTGTCATGAATGATGTAATATGTGACATCATCAGCAGTGGATTGCGGATGCGCGAAATATAGTTAGTACAACTAATTATATAGGAGCAATTTCAATGGATTTGTATGAGTGAAATGTCCAGCTAACTATAACACCCCAAAAACATATAGTGTTTTGAGTGAATTTTAAAGGTTTTTTTAAATGCTAATTTCCTACTATATAAGGCCTGAAACCTAAGGTTTTTTCAGTGAATTTCAAAGGTTTTTTAAATGCTAATTCCTTACTATATAAGGCCTGAAACCTATGGTTTTTTTCAGTGAATTTGCAAGGTTTTTAAATGCTAATTCCTAACTATATAAGGCCTGAAACCTAGGTTTTTTCAGTGAATTTCAAAGGTTTTTTTAATGCTAATTCCTAACTATATAAGACCTGAAAGCCCACCAGGAATCTCCAGTATGCGCCAGGCGACTGCATTGCAGAAAGGTGTAATGAAGCCACGCCCCTTTTTACATCTCTCTGCAACGCAGCCCCCGTGCATGTTTGAAGAGGGGGAACTAATTCCCCTTGCATACTGGGGTCCCTGGGGGCCAACTAGCCCACCTGGAACCTCCAGTATGCGCCAGGGGGCTGCATTGCAGAGGTGTAATGAGGCTATGCCCCTTGTTACACCTCTCTGCAACACAGCCCCCTGCCGCTTTTGCAGAGTGGGAACTAATTCCCCTTGCATACTGGGGTCCCTGGGGGCCAACTAGCCCACCAGGAGCCTCCAGTATGCGCCAGGGGGCTGCATTGCAGAGAGGTGTAATGAGGCCACACCCTTTTTTACACCTCTCTGCAACGCAGCCCCCGTGCATGTTTGAAGAGGGGGAACTAATTCCCCTTGCATACTAAGGGTCCCTGGGGGCCAACTAGCCCACCTGGAACCTCCAGTATGCGCCAGGGGGCTGCATTGCACAGAGGTGTAATGAGGCTATGCCCCTTTTTACACCTCTCTGCAACGCAGGCCACTGGCGCGTTTGCAGAGTGGGGACTAATTCCCCTTGCATACTGGGGGTCCCTGGGTCATATCTGCCCAAACACCGAAATTCCGAATGATTGAAAATGACTTTTCTTGAGAAACATTTGGATTTTGATTACAATGTCCTATACTTTGGAATTTTTGAAAGACTGACTTTGAGGATGCTATAAATTACTCAAGTCTGCCCGAATTGTGTGGGTAAAATTGATACCTAGTCACTTTGAATAAGAATGTACTTACGTCTCGTCTAACATTTGGAAGAAATATCTAGTTATATGACAACAGGATACCGACATAACTTGAAGGAAATAAGATTGCCCTGAAGAAGTTCTGTTGTACAGAACGAAATGTTTCGGCTGGCTGTGGTACATGAACTTAAGGAAAATAAAAGCATTTGAATATACACCAAGATTCAGCGCTTCAATAAGGACTCTAAGTGATATGATTTTATTGGACTTATTGTGCAAGTGGTGCTGTGCCAAACTTTGGAATATTCTCCACTACTCTCTACTACTTACTCTCTCCTACTCCACTACTCTCTAATACTCATTCTCTACTACTCATTCTCTACTACTCTACTACTCTCTACTACTCTCTCCCTACTACTCACTCCCTACTACTCACTATCTACTACTCTCTACTACTCACTCTCTACTACTCTCTACTCTCTACTACTCACTCTCTACTACTCTCTCTCTACTACTCACTCTTTACTACTCACTCTCTACTACTCTCTACTACTCACTCTCTACTTCTCACTCTCTACTACTCACTCTCTACTACTCTCTCTCTACTACTCACTCTCTACTACTCACTCTACTACTCACTCTCTACTACTCTCTACTACTCACTCTCTACTACTCTCTCTCTATTAGTCTCTACTACTCACTCTACTACTCACTCTCTACTACTCTCTACTATTCTCTCTCTCTCTGCTACTCACTCTCTACTACTATCTACTACTCATTCTCTACTACTCACTCTCTACAACTCTCTACTACTCACTCTTTACTACTCTCTACTATTCACTCTCTACCGCTCTACACTACTCACTCTACTACTTACTCTCTACTACTCTCTACTACTCACTCTCTACAACTCAATCTCTGCTACTCTCTACTACTCACTCTACTATTCACTCTACCACTCTCTACTACTCACTCTCTGCTACTCTCTCTACTGCTCTCTACTACTCTCTACTACTGACTCTCTACTCTCTATTACTCACTCTCTACCTCTCTACCTCTCTCTACTTCTCTCTCTACTACTCTCTACCTCTCTACCGCTACCTCTCTACCTCTACCTCTCTACCTCTACACCTCTACCTCTCTACCTCTCTCTACACACACACATATACACATATATATGCATATATATGCATATGTATTTATATGCATGTATGTGTATATATATATATATATATATATATATATGTATATATATATATATATATATATATATATATGTATATATATATATATATATATATATATATATATATATATATATATATATATATATATATATATATATATATATATATATATATATATATATATATATATATATATATTCCCGAACAGTCCACTCCAATTGCGGCTAGACAGATGACCAGCACACCATACCTTCGTTTTCACAAAAGTTTATTCAAGCCCCTACCCCCACAACAGACGCGTTTCGCCCGGAGGCTTCGTCAGTGTTCTGAAAAAAATACATATACATATATGCAGACATATGCATGTTATTTACATGAAAGTTTAAAAAACACTCATAAAAGCAAAGCTAAAAAGCCACCTCATTACAAACAGAATGGCTTTAACTTAAACGAGGGCGAGAGCTATTGCATTTCCAATGCTTGTTTACTTTGGTTTCATCAAGAAGGCATTCAGATGTGTCACACATTTGCCATAAATTCTGAATGCTAGCACTCTAGTTGCTCATTAGATCACTGTAGTAAAGCTACTGCTCACTAGGGAAGTCTGCTGCTGATATTCAAAGTGCATGTTTCAGTCTGCATGTCAGAATTTTTTTAATGAAATAGAAGAGGATTTGCGAAGTCACTCAAAATGTGCCCTAATTTTTCTTTCTGAAGCACTAATCATACTTTCTATGGCAAAATGAACCCCCTCATTTTGTTCCTTTTTAAATTAAATGTTTTCAGACTTACCACTTCATTCCAATCAAGATGGCTTCTGGTGTGCCATACTTTTGTCATAAGTAAGACTGTTAGCGCTCTATTTGTTCTTTAGAACACTCTGGGACATTCTGTCATTGGGCTATACTTGGCTACATCTGGGTGATATTTGGGCTACATTTAGGCTCTTTTGTCTCTGGTGGCCATCTTGGGAGACTGCATGTCAGAATTTTTTAATGAAATTGAAGAGGATTTGAGAAGTCACTCAAAATGTGCCCTAATTTTTCTTTCTGCAGCACTAATCATACTTTCTATGGCAAAATATGTCCCCTCATTTTGTTCCTTTTTAAATTAAATGTTTTAAGAGTTACCACTTTATTCCAATCAAGATGGCTTCAGATGTGCCATACCTTTGTAATAAGTAGGACTGTTAGCGCTCTAGTTCTTCTTTAGAACACTCTGGGACATTCTGTCATTGGGCTATACTTTGGCTACATCTGGGTGATATTTGGGCTACATTTGGGCTCTTTTGTCTCTGGTGGCCATCTTGGGAGACTGCATGTCAGAATTGTTTAATGAAATTGAAGAGGATTTGAGAAGTCACTCAAAATGTGCCCTAATTTTTCTTTCTGCAGCACTTAATAATACTTTCTATGGCAAAATATACCCCCTCATTTTGTTCCTTTTTAAATTAAATGTTTTAAGAGTTACCACTTTATTCCAATCAAGATGGCTTCAGGTGTGCTATACCTTTGTAATAAGTAGGACTGTTAGAGCTCTAGTTGTTCTTTAGAACACTCTAGGAGGCTGCAGTAAAACACAAAGTAATCAACTGACAGTCTCTGTCCTCGTTGGATGTACATGTTTTACTGAGAATGTCAGACTTCATTCTCACATGACTGAGAAAGATAATGTGAATTTACAGAAAATATGCTTTCCGGTTAGCTTATAGATCCCCTTCCAAACCACTGTGGGAAAAGCATGAGATACTAGTTTTCTTTCAAACATGATTCATGATATCACAGCAGAAGGCTTTTTCACATGGTAAAATCACCTTAGAACACACCACAATTCCTAAAATGAGTATGGTACCATCAACAAATTATTTATAATGTAACTAAAGTCCTAAAACCCTCTATTAACTACAATGCTTTTTAATGAGGTGCTATCATGTATATTGGACCCAAGATGGCTGCCAACACTTCTTGGATGAAGTGCTGACAGCCAATCAGATCAGATGTGTGGTTAGGCTCCGCCCAGATTTATATGTGTTTTTGAAGTTAATTTTCATATAAACCACTGGAGCAATTTTCACCAAACATAGCAAAGGCACATCTGCGTACCAGTCCCTACAATTTTACAAAGTTTGGCCTTATTCCGTTCAGCGGTTTGGGCTGTAGACTTGTCAGACCGTCCTATGAAAATTAACATGGTGAAAACATGTTTTGGGACCCACCTTTTTTCTCAGTCCCCACTTCACGAATCCCCCCGAAACTTTCAGGGAAGGAGCGGAGCGGAGCTGGCCACAATTTTGGAAAATTACACGCAAATTCCTCAACCGGCGCCAAAGTTATTCCCAATAGAATGTTGCGGATTTCCTATGGTAGCTAATCCTAACTATATATATCTACTGGCTATCGCCAGTAGGTTATATATATATATATATATATGAATTAGCAACTTGCCTCGTCGCAGGGGGAGCGCATTGGAGCTGGTGCCAGCAACAGGACCAAGGCAGGATCCCGTAAGTTAAAAAATGATGGCACTCCACTCGGGAAACTTTTCAACAGCCTTTATTTTTAGGCTGCGATGACCTACGCGTTTCGAACATTACGCTCTTGATCACGGTAACATTTTCAACAATAAGTCCCTTTTCACTGTTGCTTTATATACACATTTCTCACTTAATGCATTATGGGCATTGTAGTTAAATTAACATCATTTAACTAAATCAGAATTTCCTAACGAGTTTGTTAACATATATGGAAATAATTTTGATCTACATAAATCATATGCGTTTTTATTTGATAAAAACGCATATGATTTATGTAGATCAAAATTATTTGACAGGGGAGGTGTCATCCAGCAAATGCTTCGCCGCTTTCCTCTTCTGGGATTCTTGGGTGCCGTTTTTTGTCAATCCCGCTGTGTGGAAGATGCCGGACCAGAGTTCAATTCTGGGTACAGTGACCCGCATTGGCACAAAATTATGCTCTCCAATCCGCCACTCCCATAGATTCGCGGGTCACCATGGTGGAATTTAACAGTGCCAGGCAACCTCATCAGCAGAACATCTGCTCCCTCTCCCCGATACCTATACCACAGTCTTGGTCGGGGGGGCGCCACGTTGTGCAGTCCGTGCACTATAATCCAACACATATTACCTACTGGCGGTCGCCAGTATAAATATATAGTTAGGACCTAGTTTCCATAGGAAATCCGTAACATTCTATTGGGAATAACTTTGGCGCCGGTGGACGAATCTTTGCGAATTTCTCAAAGAAGATGGCCCGTTCCGCTCCGCTTCTTCCCTGAAAGTCTCGGGTAGATTCATCAAGCGGGGGCCGAGAAAAAAGGGGGGTCCCAAAACGTGTTTTCCCCATGTTCATTTCCATAGGACCTTTAGACACGGCTACAGCCCGAACCGCTGAACGGAATTACACCAAATTTGGCAAAATGGTAGAGTCTGATTCGCAGATTACGCTTTTGCTTAAATGGTGTAAATCCCTCCAGTAGTTCCTGACAAAAATCAAAAGATAAAAAATATATATATCTATCAGCGCGCACCGTGCGCGCACCTTCCCGTGCACGAGCTGCATGCTGATGGGCTGCCACTGTCTGTCAACACTCCAAAACAGAAATTTATGGCAGCCATCTTGTGCCTCGGTAGACTAAGGCACAAGAAAGCAGAACAACAAATGTGTAGAACTCAAAAAGGGGGCAGGTTAGAAACACCATGACCCCCTAGGCCTGCCCAGGTGGTCCCACAAGGACCCCGAAGAACAACCTTTTTTATAATAAAAACCCGTTTTTTTTTCCAAATTACCTCCCGGGGGGTCAAAATCGTGGGGGCATAGTGATAAAGAAGTATGGGGGGGCCCCAATCCCCCCCTACACTGCCCCAGGGACCGCCGCCCCCTGGGGAAAAGCAACGCAGCCCCCTGGCACATAATGGAGGCTCATGGTGGGCTAGTTGGCCCCTTGTGGAAAATTAATACGGTTTGGTAAACATTATCTGCGCCATCTTGCCTTTTCCCTCGATGCCACACTTTTTGTCGTGCACACCCGCCATTTTAGGTGCCTTGGCCAGAACCACACTCTGCGTGCCACTGACCCCTAGCACGGCTCTTCGCCCTCGCAAGCACATCCCCCGCACGCTGACAGCCCCCGCTCTCACATGCCTTGGGTCATAAACCTCTCTTCCACGCAGCTCTGCCTCGGAACCCCATCCTGTTCCCAGCGCAACACTTCCCTCCATCCCTTTCATGGTCCCGGATCCCTTGATAACACCCCTCTTTCCTTTGTGCCCATTTGTCTCACTCGTTCCCAAGCCGCCACCTGGCCCTGCGGATACTGTCATTGCCCCCTTCCTCCTGTACAGTAGGAAACCCCCCCATCAAAGGATCCTTGAGCTGATCAAAGCCCCCACCCCATGAGATCCGATCAACCTCACACATTCCGTGAGTCAGCGGAATGTCCAGCTGCGCGATAATCATCATCTGTTGTGACCGGGGTGGGGACTTCAACTGTAAATGTGTGTGGGAATGGGCCTGAAGCAGGGATTGCGAGGATGTCTTTCCGTACATCAAAGGGTTGACAGAGATGTGTTTTATGCAATAAAGTAATAAACTCATGTATAAGAGGCCAGGCCTCAGAGATGCAGTTAGAGCACCTCGTGACGATACTTGCTGTCTGAACTGATGTCTTCTCCTCCGGAGAGAATAAACCCTTGTTTCCAGCCTTCCAGTCTCCAGCGCCTGCCTCTTCATTGATTAATATTTTGTGGGTTAAAGAGGCGATACCGCCGGGCAACACTTAAGGATCTTTGTTTATTGGTTGCTTCCTACCTTTTTACAATTGGCGCCCCAAACATGGGGCCCATCAGCGACACGTGGATCCAGTGGGAGAGGTCCTGACGACAGAGTGAACGACTGCAACGATCGGGAGAGCTCATGCCCAATAGACCCTCGTCTGGCAGCCGATCATCCGAACTTCACTGGTTCCGAATCGACCTCTCTCGAGTGATCTACGGTCCTGACTGGGAACCCTCAGGAGTGCCGTGGCAATATCGGAGATTGGAGGACGATCGGGCGCTGGACGCGGAAGACGAGAAACAGCCCATGTGGTCCGGGTAAGGTCATGTAAACACGACGAATTGCGAAATGATTGTTTGATTGATCGGAAAATACTAGTATTACTCTTTGTTGATTCGTTTGGAGATTCGCTGTCTGCAAACGGAGAAACAATAGGCTCTCCCTTTGCAAGCAGTGAAGGATAGGTAACGCAGACTTTCGTCTCCATTGTAATCCATCGTGCCTATCTTCCTCCCCCACTGATTGATTGTTTGAAGATTGTTCTCTGGAGATTTCCTTCTCCCCCACTGATTAAATGATTGAACCCGAACTAACGTTCGCGGATTGTTTTCTGGAGATTCTCTATCTACAAACAGGAAAGAACAGATTCCCTCTTTGCAGATGGTGAAAGGGTAGTTGACGCAGACCTTTGCGGGCCTACTTATTCTCCCCACTGATTGATTGACTCATTGACTGATTGATTGATTGTAAGGGTCGCTCCCTGTTTTATTGTCAGAATAGATTTTGCTTTTGAGATATTCACTATTTGCAAACAACGTAGAATAGCAATATTCTGTCTAGTCTTTGCAGGTAGTGAAGGATAGGTAACACGGACCTTTTGTCCCCGTAGAGATCTGTCATGCCTATCTTCTCCTCACTGATTGGTAGCTGGTTCAACCCAGACCGTTTATTAGAGGTGGACCATCTAGCTCCGCTGGAAGGCACCCCTAATAAAGACATGTTCACAAAATACGGATTAGTTAGCATAGCCTATAGTAAGCTGTGGCATAAGTATACCAAAGAAAACCAAGAGAAACAGTGGCCACTGATAGGATCCTTCGACCTTGATAAAATAGAAACGTTAGAAATAGCCCTTTGTAACAGTAAGACGACGCCTATCATGCTCGACAGTCTCGGTATGTGGCGCAAAGAAGCAATGCAACGAAAGAAAAGAGACGAAGTCAGAGTAGTTAAAGAAACGCGACAGACAAATACCTCCGCATCTGGTAGGCCAAAGGAAGGGATAGCGGCGACACGGTTCCAAGGTGTAAACACAGGAAGGGAACGGTGTAAAGGGGTATACCGACAGGACAATCCCAAGACACAACGACCCGAAAGTAATCCCCTGACACTACGCATAGGACGAACAGACTTAGGGCAAAACCAATGTGCTTTTTGTAAATATTCCGGACACTGGAAAGCCCAATGCCCGACTCTACTGAACACGGGTAAGAGCAGAGGGCTGACAGAAATAACAGGCCGCCCGAAAGGGAAAAGGCGCGAGACAAAGACGAATCAGACTGATACGGACAGGTCAGATAGAACCACCACGTTTCATTACGCCCGATGGCACAGATTTCGCCAGACAGATTTCAGCGACATGTTTGAGTTCTCATAGGACGAACAACGCTAAGACGGGAAACCCAGTCAAGCTCTAGGTTACCCAGTGACGAACCCCGTACTACCGCTACTGTTCCCGAACACAAAAGCCACCCTTTCGGATAACATACGGAAACAACACACAGAGTAGTTTCGGACAGATTAGTACACATTCCATTAATGAACTCAAACTTTGAGCGCAATGGGACTGATTACTCTCTGCTGCCCCCACTCTGTGGACAAAAGCAATTACAGGCTGGCATAGACAAACCCCCGTTCAGGAAAACTGTTCTTGTGGACACCCCACCCCCTATTACCCAGGCATAAATACCTACCCCCACTGCAGTGAGGTTCTCGTAGTAAAAAGATTCAAGGAAGCCAAGTCTCTGTCATATAATTTAAGATTTAATTCCAGTAAAGTAACACCATACTAATAGGAGCAATGCAATACATGTTTCCGGAAGTTCCCAAAATGCAACAGGTCGCCGGTCACGCCCATCCGGAAGGTGAAACACTCAGCACGTGTGGGGCGGAGTCCTGCCGACAACCAGCGATCACAGAGGTCGCCGGTGGGATGTCCAGGAGGCACCATGGGCCCGGCATGTCCCATCCTCTTCTCCCATATGGTCTAGCGGTTAGGATTCCTGGTTCTTCACCGCCGCGGCCCAGGCCGCGAGTAGGGAGGGGGCGGATGCAGATGACCCCCTCCCTCGAATCTTCTGGTCCGGCCATCACGAACACCTCCGCTGAAAAATTGGTGCAGGGTGGGCTGGGAGAGGGAGGCGGCGCGAACGAACCTCCCTCGCCTCCCTCGCCTCCCCAGGTGGAGGTTTCCCAGCCCCGGCCCGGCGCAGAAGTCCTCCAGCCGGGCGACGACCCTACCTGCGCAGCACCGAACATGGAATGGCTGACCACCCTACTTGCGCAGCACAGAACATGGAATGGCCGGCCACCCTACTTGCGCAGCACCGGACACAGAATGGCCAGCCACCATATTTGCGCAGCACAAGACATACGATGGCCCTCAAGTGTACTGGTGGAGGCACCACAGCTGCACCCTAGCGCCCCGAGCCGAATGTCCTGCTCCTACGGCACAGTTCCATCTTTTTTCGCCCCAAGAAGTCTATGTAACTAGGACGCTTGCCCACCTGGGCACGAGTCCCCACCTCCGACAGCATCTCCACGACCTTGAAGATTCTACAAGAGCCCCAGGAGCCCTCGGCCCCTACAGGCTTCCGGTGGGGAACGACTCCTTTGATCACTAACGACGTAGCCACAAGATGGTGGTGCTCTCGTGTCGGCGCCAGCTTCAGTCTGAACCATCCAGAAAGACTGTGGGCTAACGAATTCGAGCAAGCTCCGGTTGAACCTCAACGTGACCCGGTAGGGGAAATTTTGCTTCCCTCCCCTTTTCGATTGATGGTCCACATTGCCTGCCCCTTCTGTTAGCACAAGCCTTTTTGAACTGCCGCAAGGGACTCTGGTCCAACCGCCGGTTGTCGGAGACATTTTGTCCCTGATGCTGTTTCCGGACTAACCCGGCCTCGCCCAAAATGGCGC
Source organism: Lissotriton vulgaris (assembly GCF_964263255.1). Classification (NCBI taxonomy): domain Eukaryota; kingdom Metazoa; phylum Chordata; class Amphibia; order Caudata; family Salamandridae; genus Lissotriton; species Lissotriton vulgaris. The sequence goes on along the minus strand of NC_141685.1, from coordinate 440,042,140 downwards.
CGGTGTCAACAGGAACTCACGAACGCCTCGTGGTGTTTTTAGCTAATAAGACTTGATGTTCTGAAATATGTATATGATCCTTTGTACACTTGACGAAAAAGAGGGAGGGTTCACTTGGCGAACATGAAAAAAAAAAAAAAAGAAAAAAGATCCCGTTAAAATGTTGTTTTCAATGTACGATTTATTATGATACATAACGTCGCTCATGACACACGCCTACGGTATGCATATAGGAAATTTGATTACAACTAGTCTGACTATGCTTCCAATAATGAAATGAATGCCCCCTGATCCCTCAACTATTGATAGACGTTTTTAGTTTCCTGCAAATAACTAATAAAAGCTTTTAAAATGTTTTTTTAATACTGCAAAGTAGCCCCCGCCCCTACTGTACACGCTTCAGCCAACGCCGTGTCCGGCCGAATACGATTACACTCTCATATATACATGCTGAACAATTGTGCAAATAAAGGTTTTTCAAACTATGAACGGGTATCGTATACTTTTGTAAATGTGGGATCAGTGGGAGGGTTTTTTTCTGTGCGATCTGTTGTGTTCTCTTTTTAAGGTTATTAGAAAATGGTCGCTCAGCCCCGGATTGATGATCGAATCTAAGGCACGATACGCTGCCACCAAGTGTGCGACTGGCTCAGGAACAAACGCATGGGGAAGGACCTCGACTTCTGAGAACGGGTAAAGTAAAGCGGTATGAATGATAAAATGTTATAAGGGTGTGGTACTCGAAGGTACTAGGGAACAGGGTTGACCGAAGAGCTGGTATGCCTTAGGACATCACAGCATTGGAAATGATTTAAGGATTCCGATTGTTAGATACATCTACAAACCAGGTACCCCACACTAAACGCCTCTGATCTTTAACGTTTCCCTACACGTGACCTATAAATGCCACACTCGGACCGTCTCCCTCATGAACAACCTATCGCTTGCCACCCTTACCACATTGCCCGCACCCCTGGCTTCAGAAACCAAGACCCCAGGGATTACATCCCGAGGAGATAAGACGAGTATGTGGTAAGTAAAGGACTTTCGTGCCCGTACATTTGATATGCGCGAATGCTGTCCCCCTCTCTCTTCCCCTCTTTTCCTCCCCCTACAGGTTACATTGGAATAACGACTGGGGTATAATGAAGATCCGAAGCCACGCCATGTCTGACACATGAAGCGGACTAACGCTGCAAGGTGGCACCTAAAGACACCCACGAACTACCCTTGTAACGAAAAAGCCAATTGTTGTATGATATGATGGGACGCGATCAAACCTAACCCGTGTTGCGTGAATGAGCACATGTCACGTATGTCTGAAACTATGAGAAAATGCTTTCTATGCGACTGAAACATTGACTTAACTAGGCAAAGGACCGAGAGTGCGAGAAGTGCGACACAATGGTGCCTTTTACTCAATACATGTCCCTTTGTACCTGGCCTAATGCTCGTCCGTCCCAAATTGCATGCTTTCTAAATTCTAACACGGACCCGTAAATGTCTCATGTTGTGTAATACGCTGAATAGCCTATCCTAGTACACGGCCACTCCCCGTGTCTCACATGTACTGTTTAGCCTATTGTTGCATCTCTCTCTCTCTCTCTCTCTCTCTCTCTCTCTCTCTCTCTCTCTCTCTCTCTCTCTCTCTCCTCCACACTCTCACTCTTCATAACGACTGGCATCAATTGGCGAACCGCCATCCATGGTGCACCACCCAATTGGCTCCAAATACCGCAAGTATTTGCACAAATTTGTCTTAATAAAATCACATTGATGCCATGTTACTACCTCTCCTTTCTGCTAAATATTAATAAAAACTAGATTGGCCAGAAGAGAAAGGACAGGTAAGACGACTGAGGTACCCTAATCTGACCCGTAACCAGGGAATCACATGTCAGTGGCTTTTATGATAAAAATGCCTCAGGTAACGCGACCCTCCCCGTCCCAAATTGTCTCAATGCCCAAACAGTAAAAGTGATCGAAGCGTCCCCGTCTTCCCAGAACACCCTTATGACACAAAGCAAGACGATAGTCCCTCCCCTAGCCTGCTATGTTCCTAGTCGTTTTCCATAAGACCCCGGTCACCCCAAGGATGAGGTGAATAGATATCGCAAGCCCCCCGTTTTTTATGAAGTAGCAAGGTTGTAAAAGACTATGTGGAAATTAGAATGATGTTTGCAAAGTTAAGATTAGATCGAAATGAAGAAATTGTTGCAGTGAACCCTGTTGAAAGTAAAATGTTTAGCTGAAAAATAGGATGCATCGACATAATGGAAAATTGTTTAGCCTATGTTCATCCCTCTGAAAGATATCTATCAGGCCATGGTGATAGCACGTTGCACTTTTTCGTAAAATGCAGAGCCCTGAAGAGCGGTGTAGCCTTGCAAGACTCGTACTAGAAAAGCAGGTCTCAGCCAGAGGAACTGATGTGACTGTAATAAACAAATGCAATGAATAGGTATCAGACCTCGTACCACGACAATGAATGTAATACCAACAAACGCCAAAGAGATAGTTACGATGGAAAGTTGTAGGGAATCCAACAAACCTATCATCAATTATTTATACGTTGGTTGTAAACCCCAACGTAACGGATGTTTCCCTAGTTGCTTGGAGTTGGGAGAGAAATAGACTTATGTGATTACCTTCCTCTGCCAGTTCTCTAAAGACTGTCTTTTCAAACTCATTTAAGGGTACCACTGTCGGAGGAGAGAGAGACCGGATGTGGGAGCACGCGGCCTGACTGCAGATCGTGAAACACCTGCGACATTGACCAAGGTGGGACCGCAACAGTAAGGAGTCGCAGGACGAGGCACTGTTTCTGACAAAATGAAAGGAAAGGGCTGACCTGATGCCCCTGCTCGATGATCAACATGTGCCGAAACGTCCCCGCCCTCTGAGCCCGGTCATGGGCCCACCTACCTGAAATTTTCCGTCCCCTTGGTCTGTCCCCGATCTGGCCCTGCTCCATCCCCTCTTCCCCCGACTTACCACAAGGACTACCCACACACCCCTTCTTCCACCTGAACTCTTTGACAATCGACTCGAAAAAGAGCAAAAACTGCAGTCCGATTGAATAGAGTTTTGTTGCAAACTAAAATGAAACCTGGGTGCCCTGTCTAAGGTACCCATGAAAGAACAGTTAGGACACAGGGCGAAAAAGGACCTTTTTGATCAGAAAAACGAGGAAAAGGCCATGCCCTGCAACGCAGGACCCGGAATAGAGCTGAACGCATAGCTCCACCGCCGGTGCTCAACAGTGCCAACAGAAGACGACAAAGAACGCTGAGAACTCACTAATAATGGTCTAGAACAATAAGACACTGGAAAAAGCAACACCCCTCCTCTTCGAACAGTGACACCCCTGATTATCGTTTTTACTACGTCTCATTTCTCTCCCAGCCATCATTGTATTAATTATGCTCCAACCAAATATGAAATGAACTTACATACGTAATAACCTATCAGTTCGTATTCCGAATGACTATAAGCATCTATGAAATGTACCCAACGCTATCACTACAGAATCATTTTTTATCCGATATTGTATTGCTATGACTTTCCTGCAACGAGCTTAACGAGGGGCTCGCCTCCTAAGATGAAAGATTTTAAATGTAATATTTATGCATAGTTCCTTCGCCTAGGTTCCTACTTCTTTACTTATGACTGCCACAGTAGACGTGAATAGGAAATAGGCCAGCAAGATGTCTTGTGAATGTTAAAGGGAGGACTGTGGAAAATTAATACGGTTTGGTAAACATTATCTGCGCCATCTTGCCTTTTCCCTCGATGCCACACTTTTTGTCGTGCACACCCGCCATTTTAGGTGCCTTGGCCAGAACCACACTCTGCGTGCCACTGACCCCTAGCACGGCTCTTCGCCCTCGCAAGCACAATCCCCGCACGCTGACAGTCCCCGCTCTCACATGTCTTGGGTCATAAACCTCTCTTCCACGCAGCTCTGCCTCGGAACCCCATCCTGTTCCCAGCGCGACACTTCCCTCCATCCCTTTCATGGTCCCGGATCCCTTGATAACGCCCCTCTTTCCTTTGTGCCCGTTTGTCTCACTCGTTCCCAAGCCGCCATCTGGCCCTGCGGATACTGTCATTGCCCCCTTCCTCCTGTACAGTAGGAAACCCCCCCATCAAAGGATCCTTGAGCTGATCAAAGCCCCCACCCCATGAGATCCGATCAACCTCACACATTCCGTGAATCGGCGGAATGTCCAGCTGCGCGATAATCATCATCTGTTGTGACCGGGGTGGGGACTTCAACTGTAAATGTGTGTGGGAACGGGCCTGAAGCGGGGATTCCGAGGATGTCTTTCCGTACATCAAAGGGTTGACAGAGATGTGTTTTATGCAATAAAGTAATAAACTCATGTATAAGAGGCCAGGCCTCAGAGATGCAGTTAGAGCACCTCGTGACGATACTTGCTGTCTGAACTGATGTGTTCTCCTCCGGAGAGAATAAACCCTTGTTTCCAGCCTTCCAGTCTCCAGCGCCTGCCTCTTCATTGATTAATATTTTGTGGGTTAAAGAGGCGATACCGCCGGGCAACACTTAGAGATCTTTGTTTATTGGTTGCTTCCTACCTTTTTACACCCTAGGGACCCCCAGTATGCAAGGGAACTTAATACCCCAATTTAGAACACTCTACAGGGCGTGTTTGCACAGTTTAAGTTGGGGAAATAAATCCTGTTCAATCCAGGGGTCCCCTAGAGGAAACTAGTCCAACAGGTATCTCCGGTAAGCGCCATGGAGCTGCGCTGCAGAGTGTTGTAAAAAGGGGGTGTGCCCTCTGAACACCTGCCTGCAAAAATGTAGTAAATCAGTATCATTTTTTTTACAATTAATACATTTAAAAATTGTCATTTAAAAAACCTTCGAAATTCAATGAAAAAACCATAGGTTTCAGGCCTGACATAGTTAGGAATTAGCATTTAAAAAACCATTGAAATTCACTGAAAAAAACATAGGTTTCAGGCCTTTTATAGTTAGGAATTAGCATTAAAAAACCTTGCATATTCACTGAAAAACCATAGGTTTCAGGCCTTATATAGTTAGGAATTAGCATTTAAAAAACCTTGCAAATTCACAGAAAAAACCATAGGTTTCAGGCCTTATATAGTTAGGAATTAGCATTTAAAAAACCTTTGAAATTCACTCAAAAAACTATATGTTTTAGGGGTGTTATAGTTAGCTGGACATTTCACTCATACAAAACCATTGATATTTCGCCTATATAGTTAGTTGTACTAACTATATTTCGCACACCCGCAATCCTCTGCTGATGATGTCACATATTACATCATTCATGACATGGTCAGTTACATCACTGATGATATCTCAAATGACATCACTGATGACACCACTAACATTACTACACAGTGTAGGCACGTGTTCTAAGTTACATGCAAAGTGAGTCACCAACCATACAGCTTCAAAGAGACCCTTGTATTGCTTGAAGAGATCCGAGTAAGCCAGCCAATGCATGCATATTGCTTTACTACTTGATCTAATAATAACGTTCTAAGATTATCCTGATGATACACCAAGACACCTAAACGCATAGTGCCTGAATATGTAAATGTGCTCAGTGCATCCATCATTTGGCCCTCAAAGAGCACAAAAATCAACCACAGCATCATCACAAGTGGACTAAATGTGTAATTAACCTGGTGCCCAATTAATATTGCGTATAATGAACAAGAGAGCACAAAGGGTAGTTCCAATAACCATGCAGCTTGCATCTCACCCAAATGATCAGAGAGATCAAGGATCAAAAAGTCTCCAATGACTGGACCAACCAATCTCATAGTAGGAATGTCTATCCATGGTGCCAGTGATATCAGTCCAAGGTTAATATTACAAAAAAGGTGAGTCCCAAAGTGATGTCAAAGAAAAGGTTAGGCGACCCATGTAAGTGAATAGGTACCTTCCTTCCCTCCTGCAAAAGAAACAAGAATTGACAAACAATTGAAAAGTTTACAAGTGGTGCAATTAATACCACCTAAGCTAACAGTTTCTTAAGCACTAATATAGTAGATGAGGAGACTCTCAAGTTATGCCCAAGTAAACTCAAGAAAAACTCAGTACATAAATCGAAAAAGAAAAACTCAATACATGAAGCGAAAAAGAGACAAACAAGATTGTCTGACAGGTCTTCTCTTTCCTAAGGTGAATGGAAAGTTCTTCATCCTGGTTGAGACCCCAGGAGGCCTGGTCTGTAAGTCCACAATGTATCTAGACTCCCTTTGCCCGAGTCTCAGTACCCTATTGCTACCTCTGTGATCCAGCAGGATCTGTTCCAAAATAAAGTATTTCAGCAAAGAGGAATCTTAGAAATGTTTTTCATAGTCATGACGTGCTGCCGGGTCCTTTGGGATCTTTGTTCGTGATAGCACGTTTATGTTCCAAGATTCTCTTTTTAGCCATAAGGGTGGTACTTCTATAGAGTGTAACTTGCAGGGACATTCTATCACATATATCACAAAAGTGGTGCTGCATGTTAAAAATTGTGTTATCTCTTTGCTACTAGAGCCATGTGTACATTTGTTGCGAAAACTGCTGCTGGAACATGCTTTGCCGTGTCCGCAAGGGAAACACCCTTTAACGTTATGTCCATCCCTATCGTGTTCAGGTGTGATGTCACTATGTACAAGCATATTCTTTAACTTGGACGCTAAGGGACTGAGGCCCCTATAATGAGATTTGCATTAAAATGCATGGGCAGTGCATGACAAGTTACCCTTGTCATTAGCATCCAAGTGGTTAAGGTTTCTCCCTCATCTATAGGCGATGCTGGGTCTATCCTTGATGGTGTGGCCTATGCTGTTGTCATTTTTCAATGTCTCCCAATTGCGAGACAGGATGCGTCTAATGTTATCTGACTCAGAGTTAAAAGTCAAGATCATCCTTGTATCATTCTCTTCCCTCTCTTCTGTAAGAGTTGTTTTCTCCGTCAGTGTGTCAGTTCTGTTGATGCCCTCTGCTCTATCAATGGCTTTCTTTAGGACCCAAGTAGGATAACCTCTGAGTTTGAACCTTTTGATCATGTTAGCACTTTCTTTGACATATGCCTCAGTACTGCTGAAGTTCCTTTTTGCCCTCAGCAGCTCTACGTAAGGAATACTCCATTTCAGAGTTTCCGGATGACTGTTGAGGGCATGAAGGATGCTGTTGCCGGCAGTGGTCTTGCGAAATATGGAGGTATGTATCTTGTTCTTTCTGATCTCCACTTTGTCATCTAGATATTCAACACTGCTGTCGCTGACGTCACCTATAAGTTGTATATTGCGATCGTTCATGTTGAGTTCCCCTATGAATTCTTGGGCCTCTGTGACTGTCTCTCCATATGATAAACAAGTCATCAATATACCTGAGCCATAGTATGAATTCTGCCAGCATGCTCCGCTGGCATGTGCATCACCGTCTATGGGTGCCAGCTGTCCGGAAGGTGTGTTGATATTAAGGATATTATTAGTATTTCTTTTTCCCCACAAGACGCAGGGCTTTTCTCAGGCACTCGCAGGATAGGCAATGAGTCTCCAATCGAATTCTGTTGTTCAAATTAACATTTATTAACAGCAAGCCAGCAGCGCATTCCTAATGCGTTTCAGTCTACACTTAGACCTTGCTCACGGGACTGCTTTATTGCAGACCCCCAACCCCCTTAACAGACGCGTTTTGCCTTGCGGCTTCGTCAGTGTTAGTTTCTGTGCAAAAATTGCGAACATTTCATACCGTGAAGCCTCACGGGATCCAAGTAAACAGTGATGATGGACCACGATTCTTTTTACAATAGTAGCAGCCATCTTATAACATGTTACTTATTGTACACAATTAATTGAAATGTTGAATAAACAATTAAAGTGCAAGTGCGTTTGTGTGGTATTAAAACAGTTTCTTGGGTAGGAAAATACACATCTTATTTTGCGTGCATATGGCTTCAATATTTACATTTCTCTGTGTAGTTATTGATGCATCTTTCTACACTTTTTATATAGTTAGCTTTTTAACGCACTTTCGCTATCAAGGATGTCGCACACATTGCATATATCCTATTTAATTAACCTGTTGATACACAGCGATCTGAATTCATTACTGTTCCTACCCAACTGGAATATCTCGCCCTGTATGGGCTCACTAACGTGTTAATGCGTTCATGGAGTTTCCAATATTTAGATAAATATCTTTTGTGTGTAAGTATACAGCATGCAGATGGACTAACATCACTGGACTGTGAATCATATCTTAGCATAATTGTTACATATGCAATTTACAATAATTCATCGTATCTCACCCTTCTACAAGTGTACCAATAACTCTTCATCGTTGTTGAGTCCTACAGGGGCCTTTGTCTGGAGGTCAATGATATATTTTGATTCTAATGTTCTGAATGTTTTCACTCTGTCCCCTCCTCTTTCCTTTCTGTCGACCTGATCTAAACAGTAGAAAGTTAAAAGGTCCCTGTTACTTTGGTGGTATTTTTCAAAGTATCGCGCCACTGGGTATGCTTTGTCCTTGTTCTTTATGGCGTGCATATGTTCAAGGACACGTTTTTTGGTAGGGTGGATTGTGCTCCCGATGTAGCGCTTGGAGCATGGGCACTCCAAGCAGTACACCGTAAAGTCAGAGTTACAGTTAAGAAACTTCAATATCTTTCTTGTGGGTCGTGGGTCATCTGGTCTACCTCTGTAGCTCAATCTCTTTTTGCTGTGTTTGCAGGACTTTCAGCGAAGGCATGGATTGTATTGTAATGCATCATGGATTTGTATGGCGCAGACTATCACCCTCTCGGTATCCTGGCGATTTGACTTATCAGGTGGCACCAGCAAAACAGAAATCCTATTTGCAAAGTAAAGAGCTTGTTTTATTCATTCATAGGGAAGAGCCAGGTCTTTAAGCTTTTTCTGAAGAGAAATAGGGAATTAGATTGTCTAATATTCTGAGGCAGATCATTCCAGAGGTGTGAGGCTGCTACTCCAAATGCTCTGCCTCCCATCCTGGTCTTCTTGAATCTGGAAGCAGTTACCAGATTTGCACTGGAAGAACGAAGGTTTCTCCCAGGATTATACCAGGCGAGCTTCTCCTGCAGAGGTACTGGGCCCAGACCATGTACTGCTCTGAATACAATGCAGAGAGACTTAAATTCTCTCCTTAATGGGTAGCCAATGCAGGTCCTCTAAAGCCAACGTCGTTGAAGATCTACGCTGCCTGTTTAACACCAGTTTTGCTGCTATAGACTGGATTTACTGCAATTTCTGCAATACTGTCTGATAGTTCCTTCTACTGAGTTGTTAGGGGAAAAGAAATTCTGTTATAGAAATGTCGGGGGTAGTCTATTTTTTACTAGCTTGGCCCATTCTCTTCCCTTACGATAGGTCACCGACCGATTTGCGTTATTCACTAATCTGGGCAGTGTTATCCTGAAGTGGATTAGAAAATGGTCATTCCAACTTTGGGGCAGTACATTCATCACCTTTGACTCATTCTGATTAGCAAACAGGCGGTCAAGACATGCCCTCCTTGGTGAGTTGGCTGATGTACCAGTTGGTGTAGGCTAAGGCTCTCACAGTTTTGCCTCAAATCTCTTAGATGGGGTCCTAGGATCCCATTATCCCAGAGATTGAAGTCCCCTATATAACCATTCTTGAGTACGCTAAGGTCAGATCGGCAAGGGTGTCGAACAGGTTTAGATATTGGGGTCTATAACAAACTACTCCTGTTAGCAATCTTCCTCTTGCCTCTTGCAGTGAGAAGCCTAGTAATTCAATACCCTCGACATCATCGACATGTAATGGAGTAAAATCCCATTTTTCTTTAAAAATCACCCCAACCCCCCCATCTCTCCCAGAAGCCCTTGGTTCATGAAAAACGTTGTTTCCTCCTGGACATGCGAAACCCAGCTCTACAGATGATTTGGTGCTAGTCCAGGTTTCCATTAAGAATAAGGCATCTAGGTCCTTTAACATATTTGACACCTCCTGGTAATGCTTCCTTAAGGACCTGCTGTAAATCAAACGACACTTTAGTATATCTAGCCTCTAGGGATTCGGTTACAATCTACATAACGTTGTAGAGATGTTGCTTCGCACCATTTTCTTATTTCGCTTTCCTGCGCTTTTTCAAATTGATGAAACAGGATTTGCAAGTTTTTGATGGTAGCGCTTGACGAGGTAGCTCCCTCCACCCTTTTTGGAATATCCGTGACAGATTTAAAAATGTCCGCTGCCACTAACTCTCTCTCATCGAAACTTGACATTTATTAATGTATTTTCGTATTGCATGCACAGTTGTAGGGGTTCTTGGCGGGGGTTTTGCAAGTCAGTCGGTACCAATTACGGGACTGAGGCTAAACTAAAAATATCCATGCGGGAAAGATAAGCTTGCACTCACCGATCGGAATACAGCTTATAAATTTTGGACACAGAGCATCACCGCCGTTGTGCCACCTGGGTCCCGGGTGCTTAAATCCAGCGGAGGTGAACCGAGATAAATCCAACAAACTTCGGCGTCTCAATCCAACATCGACAGGAAATCACACAGGTATCCGGTTTCAAAGTGCTTTAAAAAATAAATATATATACATTTCTTTCCGAAGAAACTGTGCTTACAACTATTTGATTTCTAAATTCATGATGGAGAGAGTCATAAATTAGTTTCAGAACATCAGGTTATTCTGCTCTTGTTCTGTGTAGCCACAGTAGAGCTCCTGGTTTGTATAATTCTTGTTAGATTGAACTTCTTTAGAAGGCTGGGCCTTTCTATCAATTGCAATACTCTATTTCTATAGCATGGTTTTGAGAGTAGCGTATTTGAATCTGATGTGTAATTTGTGGGTTGGATACCAATTATTGGTCCTCTTTGGGTGGGCAAAAGTTCGACACCCTGTTTTCTCACCTCTCACTACGACGAAGAAAGGTCCAACTGAGGACCAATGCCTCTTTGGGAGAAGTATAGGATCTGAATGAAAGTGACTGTATGGGTCCTGTGCTAGGAAAACCAAAAAGTGCTTCCACTGAACCACCTCATTTTGTTAATTTCTAAAGGAAACTCCTTAAATTTTACAGCTTTAATTCCATCAAGATGGCTTCAGGTGTGCCAAAGATTTATAATGAATACACAATATTAGCGTGTTAGTTATTCATTAGAACATTGCCGGAAGCTTCAATGGAACAGTAGTAAATCATCTGACAGGCTGGTGCTAATTTTGAAAGGACACATTTTACTTAGAATATCAGACTTTGGGGCATATCATCAAGGGGCAGCTATATAATTATCGCCACTTTAGCGTCCATTTTCGGGTGAAAAGCAGCGTTAATTATATCGCATTGTCTGCAAGGTCACGCTATCGCATTAATCCTTGCCTTACCGTCCTTTTCCACAACTCCCAGTTTTGCATCTCTAATGAGATGCAAAGTGGGCGTATCTTGCCAAACTTACATGGAGAATGACGCTAAACGACATTTCTCCAATTAATAAGGAAATCTCTAACCTTCTTAGCGATTAATAAAGAAGCACTAACCACGCTTAACGCAGGTTCCTGTACGCCTGCTTTCAATCTGATTTAGCCATGTCATCCAATGGGAGGTGGATGACATGGCTAATTCCGCCCTATCAGCAAGGTATCGCCTGTCGCAGTGCAATTATCGGTGGATTTCCAGTGATAATCGCACAGTTTTGTAGCTAATGCTTGGAATTCTATCGCTTTTGAGATAAGCATTGCTGATAGAATGCTATCTCACAATAGAATCCAGTGGTACCCGGCGATAATTATCCTAGCGCTAATTATGTAAATGTATTTGAGCTTATATAGCACACAGCTACCTGCAGTGGGTTTCCCGGCGCTTGCTTAGGGAACCCGTCCTGGTATTCCCCTGTGAGATAACCCCGGCAGGGTATCCACAAGGTGAAAGCCAGGCATCCCGCCGCGAGGGGCCGTTGTGGAGATTAAGCAAGCTATTGCCCAGAGTCGCAGAGTGTGACCCCGTGAGTCGAGAAGGCACCGGAGCGAGGATTATCGAGTCCGTGGAATTTTTAGCCCAAGACCCGCCGAGGCGGGGAATTGAACCCTGGTCCAGGGCCGATCTCAGCTTCCGGGTCTGCCGCCTCTAACCCCTGAGCCACAATTTTCCACAATTATCGCCGGTTGTTGCTGATATGACCCCTAGTTCTCAGATGGCTGAGGAAGATAATGTGAGCTTATAGAAAATGTGTTCTCATTTTAGCTTCTGGAGCACCTTTCAAAACCTCTGTTAGAAAATATTGAGGGAAACAGTTTTCTTTCTGATATGGCTCATCAAATCCCAGGATAGTTTCAGCATTTTTGCACAGGGTTAAATCACCTTAGAACTTAGGGTGGGCATAACTCATGTAACTTGCTGCTGCATAGTTATACAAAATTATAGTATAATTACGTGAGCTTGCACAGAATTATGTGAGAAGCATAGCCCAGCATTTAGCACTATTTTTATATGGTAAAATGCACCCTTGCATCCAAAATTTACTAAAGGATGCATTTTGTCAAAAGTAAAAAGTAGTAAATGCAACAGAACATGTACAGTAGCAGTCAGCATGCGCTTGTGCTCACTAGGCTTGTTGTTCCTGTTGTCTTGTGGTAGGATTTTTATAGCAGATTAGTCATAGTTATGCAAAAAGTAATTGCATAATCTTTGATAATTTAGCATCAAAAGAGAAACATGCAGTTAACAAAATTTCTCTGCCGTAATTACAATTTTATTCAGACCTACTTGAAACACAACACAATTATTAATCTTACCATGCTACTGCTAAGAAATGATTTATACTGTGACTAAAATGTGTTACCACCCTCAATGTGTTCTCCTTTTTATGACCCTCAAAATCTGGCACTCAGTAAAATGCATCTCAATAGGGGCTACATGCCTGACTTCAGTAATGGCTGCCACAACATTGCATCCATGTTATGGCTAACAAATCAAGGGAGAGGTTCCTTCGGACAACACCAAAGGCCCCCTTGGGATCTGGGTGTGTGCACTGTATCCCCTTATACTATTTTATTAAATGTTCAGGGTGCATTAACTGGTCACTGAGTCCTGTAATGGCTGCCACAAAATATTATTCATGTTCATCTTTAAACACAAACTTCTCGAAAATGGCTCAAGAGATTTACACAGAAATAACAGTAAGGATGCTTTCTAACTTCCTGCCAAACTTGGTGTAACTCCGCTCAGCCATTTTGCCTGCATTGCTCCCCAAAATGTCTAACAGGAATTAATAGGGGAAATCAAAGTTTTGGAACCCCCCTGCTTTTCTTGGCCCCTCTTGAAGGATTAGCTAAAAAGGTTTCAGGAAGGAGCCAAGGTGAATAAAATATTTTTTAGAAGATATGTGTGTGTATGTACCAAGGTCCCATAAATCAGTCCACCCAGCCTGTTGAGATGGTCAAACAATATGCAAGACAGGGAATCCTATCAGTCATTAATTAAAAAAAGTATACATCACTTCCCAGGATCAGGTGCTTACGTTAGTATTTAGTTCGGCAGTGAATCACCAAGGTTGTTGGTTCACCAGGAAACTTGTCAATGAAGTGCTTTTTATCCCATGGATACAGGTATCTTTAGTTTCATAGACATAGACAAATCAAACTACTCCATTTCATCACAGTACACATAGTTTTTTGTCGTTAAGTTTGACATTCAATTCAAATACTATATTGTGTGACTACTTTAAACAATTACAATTTATGTTTAAAAAAATATGTACAGGTCATGTGTTCAAAAAACAGAGTTTTAAAAGACTCATATTTATAGTAGAACAGCTAAAAAAGAAAGGGATGTGATTAAAATATCCTAATATTAATTAATTACCAATGGCGTTCTGCGCCTAGGTTGTCTGATCAGTCAAAACATCACTTTTTTAAATCTGGGACAGAATAAGTAGAGTTACAATTTCGAATTGCTAATGGAAACAAGTGTAAACAATCAATATTAGGCGGAAAACAGTGTTCCAGTGGACAATACCAAATGGTCACGAGTTTGTATGTTGAAACTAGGGCAACATGACGGCGCTGCCAGATTGAGGGAGATTTGCGGCCCAATTTTTTCCCAACAATTTGGCTGCTCTGGTAACAACTTTGACAAAAGGAATGTTCAACTTCGTATTTTCGGATCCCAAGGCTGATATTATAGCCTGTCAACAGGTACGGACTCCGAGTTTGATCCATTCATCTCACAATAAGGACCTTCTGTCATTAAGCAAAGCGGGACATGCGCAGGCTACGTGCTCCATTGCCTCAGAATGATAACCACAATCCCTGCATTTGATACTGGTTCTGCAGCTGAGCCATTTGGGTAAAGGCCATTCACCCATCCTCAGGGCCATAAACTTTAGCTTCCAAAAAAGTGCAAATGTGCTTGATAAATCAGTTGATTCAGCCCCCGATTTAAAATCAGAGATATCTGCCCAGGCATGTTTCCTTCGGGACAGTATTACCCTATCAGAATAGAAAGACCACAGCCAGATGCTTCTCTTGATGACTGCCTTTAGCGCCGGCTGAGTTGGATATGTTCCACAATACTCCTTGACACCAAGTAGCTGCAAAGAATAATCCAGATGATGCAGATGTTTTTGACTGCATTGGCAGGTCAGTATTTTGTTCCAAAGTCTGGCCTCCAGGCTGCCCTCCAGGGCATTGCGTAATCTATTATAGAGATTTATGAACGTGCCTGCCTTGACCCCATGGTGATCTAATATGTCGAGTTCTAGTCTGAATTGGGCTGGCGATGCTGATCTAGGCAGGTGGAAAAAGCCTGTTTAAAGATTTTGATGGTTAACTTGTTTAATGAAATTCTTATTGCACCCATCATAATCTCGTGCCCATATGACAAGGAGTTAGTGATCTTTGCCTTCATCACCTTTAGCAATGGAATTAGGCTAGGACCAAGTAGTTGTTCCGAGAGTTTTGCTGAGGCAACCTCCAGTGACAGAGCTTTAGCCCTTACTGCCTCTTTCTGCTTTACAAAGGAGCAGCTAGTGTCAAGAACGATTCCCAAGTATTTATAGTGGGATACTGATTCAATCTTTTTATCACATTAACCGGGGCTGCAATTCCACTGCGGTGCGGGGCGTTCCATTTAGTGAGCACGGCCGTGTTGGCCAACGGACGTGTGCAGCACTACGGAGGTAGTGCTTGTGACGGCCGTTGGCCGATGGGCGCAACTAAAGTGTTATTATTGAAAAAACACTCTCCTCTCGCTTCCCAAAAGAAATTGTTTTTGTTTTTGACAGGTTCAGCTCAAGGTTTTTTTTGTTGTATAGGGAAACAGACGGACGAGTAACCTCTGTAGGCCTACCTTTGTGTGACTTAATAACACGAGTTAGACATGGCCATTTCAATATTAGCAAAATATGACATTGTTATATACAGTTCTAAAAAGATGTTCTTTTACGTTTCTTCAATTATGGGGACATTATGGCTTTTTTTAGACATTAAAGAAAGACTATCAACAATGCAGATAGACAGTAATTCTTCTCTCCTCCATGTTTCACTAATGTTTCTTCATTGGTAATCCTGATTAGTGGCAAAGTTCAATAATTGTTGCTTAGGTTCAACTGCTGTGAAGGTGAGTGAAAACTCATTCTAAAGAGCCACGTGGAAAGTGAATGGGAGTTTTAGAAAGTTCTTTCATATTCATTCTATATCAAATCAAACACCAGTGGGTGCATAGGTATGCATTACACATGCTTTTTGGATTTGTGATGCTTAAATATTAAGTTATTGTCAAGCATATCTAACCTCAGTGGGTATATATTTTAAATCATGAATTCATGATACATATATATATTGTATCATCTCATTATAACATATACTAAATAGGAAAAGATTTTTTTAAACCCAAAAGATTCTAGACATATGCCAATCAGGTTGGAGGACCTGATCCATTATTATAAACTTGTGCTTATATATATGTGTATCTTCCCAACTGTAAAAGACATTAATATTTCTTAATCAATATTATTTAAGAACAGCATATGTTTACTTATATTGGACAGTTTGATGTCAGTCATTTCATCATTTCATATCAAAGGCTATCAGAACTTGAACAAAGATGATTAGCCATTTCCTCATCCAAATTTAAAAAATCTGTGTATAAACCTCAAATGTTTTGGATTCCATTTGTCGCAGCAGTTTTTTTAGGTCTCCTCCTCTTATCAATCTCTCAACCCTGTCACCAATAAAGAAATGAAGTTGCGCATTCGTATCTTCATAGTTCTATGCAAAATGTCTAGAAGCTAGGCAAGAAGCAACCACTCTTTTAATTCCTCTCAAATATTACAATATTTTTGTTCTCACCAGAAATATGGAGCTGCCAACACCCTGAAAGACCATCTACATTCCAATATGTAAATGCAAAAGCGGAAGTCACTGCCCAAGTGTTTCCTGGTAGTCCAAATTTTACCATTGTCCATCCTATGTACATAGCTGTAGGTTTAGCTGATGGCAGTCCCAACTATTAAAAAATATAATAAAATGTAATAAAAAAATGAACCCTTAACATTTAAAAAAAAAAACATTGAGTATTTACATTATTTAAATGCATGACTTTTAACCAAGTTTGACATCATACACAAATGAAAATGTTAGTGAGGGTGGAATTTTTTTTAACTGTTTTAAAATTAATACTTATAAATTAAAGTAATATTTAAATAATTTTATTATTTAATACACATTTAATTAGAAGAGTTAATGTGTAGTATTATTTTTATTAGTTTCTTAATATTTTTTTTTTTAATTATCTTACGTATATATTTTGCATTATTAAATCCTTTAAACTTTCTCTTAGTGAGATCTCCACCATGATGGTGGGGATCTCTACCAAAAGGTGAAAGGTTAGTAGTAGTTTTTTTACACTCATACGGGCTGATTCATTACCCCCGTTGTGTGGTACATGAAGTAGTGCCACAGTGGTACTACTCACATACTGTGAAATGTTTTTCACAACTATGGGGGAGACCTCTGTTGCTTCTATCTTTTCTGTCCACACATGTAGATATACGAATATATAGTAAATGGGAAAGCGGCTGGGAAATGGGAATATGTTATTACTAAATTGGAAAGTTGAGGGGAAGTTTAAGGATGGGTTAGGGAGAGACATGTTAATACAATCCTGCCAACAAAATAGTAAGAGCATTGCTATACACAAACTATAATTAACATTTAGACCCTAAAGTTTTTCAAACAGGTGCAAATGTTGGAAATTAGAGGAAGTAGATCGCCATACAAGGCTATTCAGTTGATGTACTATAACACACTCCACTACTAACGGAGGTAGGGAAATAAAATAATGCCCCATAGGAACTTATATTCAATTAATTAAATTATTTTGATATTTAAATAGGAAGGTTAAGAAATATGTATAATTATTAATTATTTTCTTATTTTCAAATGTAATAAAAAAACGAAATGAAACTTTCAAACTTTTATGAAAAAATATTGTTTAAAAAATATTTATAAATGAAATTAATATAGTGAAAGTAGTTAATTCCCATTTAGTTTGATTAGTTAAAATGATAGGACGCATTTTATTAGTTCAAGTTTAAATAATATTAATGTTTACTAATTTTCCATATAATTTCCCATAAGGACAGCTTGTAGGAGCCTCCACGACCGTAACCAAGGGGATGAAGACACGTATGTCTAAAGCGATGTGTGAACATACAATCAAAAATGGTGAATAACAAAAAAGTGTAGAGTTACATCTAGGTATAGTAAGTCTCGTATTTATACAAATGAGTAAATATACATGTGTATTTTTACCTTTGTTAATAGGCCCTGCACATTCTGTTGTTACAACACCCCTCATTTAAGGGGGCGAAGACATGTAAATCTACACCTACATGTAAATCTCAACTTGTAATTGGTGAATAGAAAAAAAGTGAAGAAGTACAGCTAGGTGTAGACGATTTTTTTGCAAAGTTTTATATAGCTCTGGCTAGACCCGGAGGTATCAGAGCGCTTTACATGAGGATCAGCGAGTTACAGGTTACATAGTTACATAGTCAAGTATAGACATAGGAGAAAAAAACATGAGATTACATAATAATGTGAGTTATTAGCGCTTACACATGTCTTATGCAGAGGGAAAAGGTAGGGGGGAATGGTGAACAGGGGTAAGGGAAGCAGGTAGGAAACACAACGGGAGGCGAGGAAAGCAATGTCTGATGTCCGGCTGGGTAGGTGATGGCTGATTGATGAACCAAAGCAAAACTTCTCTATAGCTGCATAGAACAGCTCCACCGGGCATTGGTCAAGGTTTGTACACATTTTAATTCAATCTACACATGAGTACATACACACATGTATATTTACCTTTGTGAATTGTTCCATCAGAGTTAAACAGCAGTGGTTCTGTACCAGATATGTAAGTGGGATACAAAATGCAACTGCTGCAAAAGAGAATATGAGAGAAACTGAAAATGCTGATGCACCTCAACCCTTCATGTCCGAAACAGAAATGGTCTGTGTTAGAAATGAGCCCTTCCTTCATGGCCACGTGTAATTTTTTGCCTTTTTATTGAACCTTTTTTTTGTTGACTGTAGAACTCTGTGCACTTTACCCCTGGTAACCATGGATAAAGTGATCATACTCTTCTTTGTAAACATGGTAAAATTGGCATACACCTAAATGGCATATTTATTTTACTTATAAGTCCCTAGTATATAGTACTACCTGCACCCAGGGCTGGTAAATTGAAGAATACTAGTGGGCTGGAGAACTCATTGTGCCACCCATGGCAGTAGCCCTGCAAAGGATGTCTCCAGACCTGCCATTGCAGCTTGGGTGAACAGTTTTAAACTGCCATTTTGACCTGGCAAAATAAACAATTTCTAGGCCAAAACCCCTAAAGCCTTAATGTCCATAGAGCAGGGCTTGTGGAATTTAAAAGTAGGACATATAAATGTCATGTTTTGCATATCATGGCACTGAAAAACTTCCAAAGTTGTTTTTTACTCTGGCAAGGTTGGATCTCCAATAGGGTAACACTAGCTTGCACTACTGCAGTTAATAAGAGTTCAAGTCAGTTCGGGAATCATTTGAAAAATATTTGAAGAACTCATTTGAATAATAAAAAATAAGAATTAATCTAACATAATTGTCATCTAACATTTTGCTTTATTATTTTGAAAATTAAATTTTTAGAATATTTCCTGCCTAAAACCAAAGGCTTTCCTACCAGTGGCCTGTTGTCAACTGTCCCCTGATGGCTCCCCTGTGCTAAGATGTTTATTGCTTCAAGACAGTGGACAAAGGGCTCTGAGGACAGGATCTCCTCCCTTGAAAGGATGGCCTGGGGACTATGCCCAGCCCCTTTTTGAACTTCAAAGGATACCTACCATGCCACTGGCAGATAAATCTCACACGTAGGCCTAGTTTATACTGGTGGACAAAGGATTGCCCTATACTCACAGTCTGGCACTAGCATAAAAATGGTCCCCACAGTGCTTTCCTCATAACACTCTTGGAATTAGAACTTCCAAAATAAGCACTTGTCATGCAGTCAATGACCCATGCAACTTTTTGCGATTTTTTTTAACATTCCTGGGGGGGCTGATCTGGTCCCTGCAGCCCCCACAACATTTACATATTTACAGTTCATGGTGCTCCTGTCCCTACTTGGGGCACCAGGAGAACTATATATTTAAAACAACGCCATAGGTGATTATGGGGTGCTCTCAGGATGGAGCAGTGAATATTAAATAAGAATAATTTTCAAATGTCTTTTTTATTTTGGATGCTGTAGACCCACCTGGGGCAGGCAAGCTTCATTTTCTTTTAAATGGCAGCGCAAGGATCCCGCTCCCACACTGCCACACTTTTTTTTGTTTTCCTGTTTTGGGAGGCTCTGTCTTGCCCGGGGCACCTAGAAACTTGTTATTTTAAAATCATGGCAGTGGGTGCTCAGTGCTGACATGGGAGCTAGTAGCTTTCTGCTCCCTGCCCACTACATCTGGGCAGGGAGTGCTTCATTGGTATGCATCCCACTCCCAGATCATGGCAAATGGGAGAACATACCACAATGTAGTGGGTGCCCTGCAGCCCCCCCTTGTATATGCTTTGGGTTCCTGGGACCCCTTCTATTATATGGAGGCCTCCGAGGAGATGGTGGTTCTAGGGGCAGGAAACAGTTTATGTTGCACACCCCTTACACACCGATTGACCAAATAAAATAAAATATGTGTCCTGGGTCCCGGGACCGCATTCACTGGACCCCTTCCATCATTAGGTGGTCTCCGGGAAGATGGAGGATCGCAGGAGCAGGAAATGCATTAGGGAAGGGGCCCCACATGCGGTGCTTCCCAAATATATTATTAAAATAAAACATTTCCCAACCCTCCCGGGCCCTGGCCCACCCCAGGGGGATTTTACTTAAAAAGGCGACCTACCCTTTTTTCCCTCACAATACTATGGTAGTACCGTGGTAATGCTGTACCTCAAAATAAAATTCATTTTGACCGCAAAAGGGCCCTTCTGGGACCCCTCTACAATTACTGGAAGGGCAGGGTATCCCTACCCTGCCTATCATTTTTTTATTGCAGTTCACAGGTGCTGCCAAATATCTTTATTTATGTAGACGGTAGCTAATCAGATATCAGAATGTGATCCTCCTGTACACTGGTAGTACCAGGGTGACTAATATCTATACATTTTTAACCTTAATTCCTCAAAAACTACTTCACAGATTTACACCAAATCACAGAAGGTAACCTTTCTGGTAAAGATTTAGCTTTCTGCCAAATTAGGTGTAATTCTGTTCCAAAGTTCCTATGGGAAATTGCATGGGAAAAACGTATTTTGGGACCCTCTTTTAATCATCCCACACATGACAGATCACTCCGAAACATTCCAGGAAGGAGCTGAGGTGGAGGAGACTTTTTGTGGAAAGTTTTGTGATGATACATTAAACATACCAAAGTAATAAGCAATCACTGGAAAAAACAAAGGTTAAAGTGACATTATGGGTAGGTCTTGTATTAATCTAAAAACTAATGTTTAACAAACAAAGAAACACTGATATTCACCTGTTCTACTTTACTGAGCTATTATGGATGCCCCTACATACACTGGGGCCGATTCACAGAACTAATTTAAGACAAAATCCTAAACTTACTACTTTTGGTATTCACAGAAGTTAGAATTTTGTCTTAAGTTTGTCTTAAGACAGACTTAAGTTAGGATTTTGTCTTAAGTCTGTCTTAAAACAAACTTAAGACAAAATCCTAACTTCTGTGAATACCAAAAGTAGTAAGTTTAGGATTTTGTCTTAAGTTTGTTCTGTGAATCAGACCCTAAGCTTATGACCTCACATATTACATCACTCATGAAATGTTTTATGCCATTGTTTAGTGTGACTCCCAGGAGGCGAAGGTGAATTAATTGAAAGAAATCGAGGATAGAAGGGATTACATTTATGCAGTAGATACACACAGATTTCAGGAGGTCAGCACACTGGGATTTTTTCTTACTTTCTAACTCCTTCTGAGGATGACTGTCTTACCCCTGACTTGATAACGCGATGGGAAGAATTCCTGGGCTAATAAACAGTGATGTTTAAATACCGTACATCTTTACGGTGAACTGCGATGCTACATGCCATTTGGAACAAGCACAAGCGAAGCAAGGAAAGGGGCGCCGACAAAGGGGAGTTGCAATGAGGTAGTTAGACAAGATGTTTAATTCCCTCGCCATGCTACCAACTGGGGTTTTATGGCTTGCAGACAGTGGTTCTCTTTTTATGACAGTGTTCTGAATCATGGTTCCATAATTACATCATCATTATTAGCATTACTTTTATTATCGCGGTGGTTCAGAGTCAAGTGAAGCGTTTCAGCCCAGCTGAGTTATTGCGTCGTTTGTGGAACAAACCTATTAGCCGTGGGGACTGAAACAATAGACAAAAGCGCTCTGTGTGTGGTCCATTCCTCGCGCGGCTCCCCCCTGATGTTGAACAATAAATCTCAGAGTCGGCTAGTACTCGCAGGCTAACATCCAGCCAGGACGGCTTTTTATCCCTTTTCATTGGCAGGAAAAGGGCTGTAGGAGGTATTGCAATCACACTTTTATTTAAACAAACACAGATGGGCCACAGCCTCGTAATTTAGCATTTCCTTAGTGAAAAATAACAGGGTGGTTTACTTTTATCTCAACTGTTTTGTGTGGTGAAATTAGGCAGGGCTACAATTCTAGACAATATCGGTGGGTTTTCATGACCGCTGTTTGCAGCAACAAACTGCAAAACTGTTGTAGGATTGTAGGGGGCAGATGAAACACGTGCTGGTGTGCTACTGTAAGGATGTGCCGTTGTGCGGTATGAAACTGTGCTTCTTTTCCAGGAAATGACGGTGTCTTCAGTGCTTGCAGTAACTCGTTAATGCGAAGCAGCGATAGGACTCAGGGCACATCAGGGTCAACAAGGAAGATAGGGGTGCTTAAAACGTCACTACTTTCTGTTAAGTCAAAGCCCAGGTAGTGCATGCAAAGTAGGCGTAACTGAGCAGCAAAAATGCAACCTGGAGTTTACTAACCTGTTAAAATTAGCAACATTTAGCACATGCACAAATAGCAGAACACTGCTGCAGCAATTAAGAACAGGTGCAAAGAATGTACCACGAGCTAGGCCATATAAAATGCACACAGATACTCCTGCCTAATACATTAGAGTAACGTACTGGCAATACAGACACAGAAAGTTGGAAATGGAAGAAATTCTCCCAGGAGAAAGCTACACAGAGTGGTGGTAATTTCGATATGACAGAACCCGAGGCTTCCCAAACTAGGTCTCATTTTACAGCTAGTATATGCAAGCTGCCAAGTTGTAGCTAATTATCCTCAAGTCAATGATGCTGTAGATTTCTTTCATCAGATTTGCACCACCTGCTTATATGGCACACTTTTAGAGAAACCGAAACCACACAAAATAGCAAGTTCCCTGGCAGCACACGTGCTTCTTACATTTTCATACACAGTATTAACAACAGGAAACGGGTCACACCAGGGACTATTTGAAGATCATATTGACTTCACGTGTTCCCTGGTCTGATCCGTTCCTGCCTCAAGTACCAATCCCAGCCACACAAGTGGGTTACTGTTTTTATGGGCAGAAGTACAGCAAAGTTGGGTAGTAGTAATTTTGTGATTCCACACAGATTCTGAAACTTTCCTTCAAAGAAATGTGAGGAAAATGTGTAATTATAGCCAAAGTTTGATTGACGTTCTGGATTTCTTTCCAGAACATGGCATGCTAATTGGTTTTCTAGACCCTCTGGTACCATGGACCTAGTCAATGTCCCAACCTGAGTCAGGAAACCTGGTGGACTGCACATACTGTTGTAAATAAATGTAGTCCATCCAAGTAGATTCTTCATGTATCTTTACTTAAGTAGGATGTTACATAGGAGAGAGAGAGCCCGCATACATGCACATACCTTGCAACCCACTGGGCATTTACTTGAGTGAGATTTGTTCTAGTAGCGATCAGTCCTGTAAGGGATAATGAGTGAAACCCAAATGCTGTTTTGTCAAGGAAAGTCACCCTCACGAACAATAAGAAAAATATAGTCATAAGTTATTTAATATTAAAATCCTATCCTAGTGCACACAATATGAACAGTAGCTATTATAAAAACAAGCCAGAGGGGAGAGGATGTGGTCTAACGACTACGGGGGTCACCCTCAAATCTGGGGAACTGGGTTTGAGTCTTGGCAAGGATGCACACAATCCTGTGATTCCTGGCAAATCACTTAATCTCCCCATGCCTAACAAATATGACTGTGTCCTCATGTAATGCAACTTGTGCTTGTGTAAAGCGCTCTAATACCTGATGCCTTCAGGTCAAGTTCGCGCTATATAAAACTCCATAAAAAAGAGAGTGGCAATAATATTTATTAGGAGGGTGGATAAGAAAAAATATTGTATCATTTTAAATGTATAATAAAGCTTCTTTACATCAATGTCCCCCATCTCTGCCTTTCTCCCAGCTAACTAATCAAAATTTAGCACCAAAAGGCCTAATCCGAGGTCCATAAATGGTTCGCGTCTGCATACCTTTTCAAAACAATAGAACCAAGGACCAGAAAGGAACAGCTTCAGCTGCGTTTGCATATCAGAGTTGGCAGATAACAAGTGAAGGCTGGATGCGCCTTTCCCATAGCCTTCAGCAAGGGATAAAGATTACAGCTCTGTATGACACTCAGGGCCTTATTATGATGCTGGTGGCACAGACCGTCTGACCGCTGTGGCAGCAAACCAATTCTGACCGCTGAGGCTGGGAAATTTACCCCCGCTGTGTTACGATGCAACTCTGTGATCCCTTGCTCTCTGTTACAAAGTAGGAATCTTCAAGAAGTCAGGTAGTTGATTCCAAGTAGTAACTTTATTTGTAGGTAAGTTACAGGAAGCTTAGATAGAGCCAAGATGGTAATAAGGCTATGAAGTATGCCCCACCAGGAGCAGTATAGCCTTCCTGCTCAGCCTGCTGACACCAACCACAAGAAGCATACACCCAACATTCTATGAAGTCATAAGGTTGCATGCACAACTAGGCTGAACAGGAGGAAAGGGCAAACAAAGAAGAAGAGCGTGAAATAAGCTCACAACACTCTCACACCTGGTTGCCTTGTCTCCATCCTTTCTGAAAAAGCATGACTCTGCCAAAGCTGTGGTCTTCAGCTTTAAGAACATAAATACTCAACATAAAGCTAAAACTCAATACCTGTCAAATTTAGCATGATGTAGTGCAGGACTAAGCTGGTGGCAATGCAGGAATACTCATTGGACTATCCAGGAGAACCACTTTGTAAAATAGGAATTAATCACAAGTTGCTACGTTGGGATTGAAAGGTCAGACTAAAACTGTGGGGAAACAGTTCTGCTACTTTGCCTATATACAGTGTTATAGGCTATAGAAACCATGTGTTTGTGTGATGAGTCAAAAACATTTACATGATTATTCATTTCCTATGCTAAAATCAGAATCATAGTCATGCTTTACTTAGCACTAAGCATGTGAATATGAGATGGTGTTGTGAATGTGCCTGCATCTTATCACAGTATATTGATTGCCTTGATCTTGCTCTTGATGTTTACATGACCAGATTCCATAAGCCTCACCAACAGGCAATGTAAGATCAGGGGTGTGCCAGTAGAAAAAAAACTGACAGCAGTAAAGTGACAGTAGGTGGCAACAGAGACACAGATATGACAGTGCCTTCTCAAAGTCTTTCTTCTCTCTTTCCAATCCCTGAGCCCCAACAGTTCGCTATATCCACCATGTGTTACTTCATAGGGGATGGAGTAGGCAAAGGTGGGAGTAGGGGTTTAACAAGGCTCCTGCAGGGCAATCCACTCCTGAAAAACTTGTCAGTGCTTGGGGTCTTACAGCCAGTGACTGAGAGCTTTTAAACCATTCTAGCCATCATATTTTTAATGTGGGATGTCTAACTAGTCAAGTTAGCTGTCAAGGTAGACCTATGTGATCTGTAGACCATCCATAGCTGTGAGATGGCAGAGGAAACACTGGAGTTGCATTGCATAGGATATCAAGAGTTTTCCTAATCAAAAGGTTGTGGGAGTTGCCCAGTCTTGCATAGCTGGGGTATGAATTGGTACTCTTGGTCTTGACATCTGAAGACTTGCAATCCAGAAGATTGCCAGTGATAAAGGATGGTTACTGGCAGTGATGGGATAGAATTTCAATCATCACGCATAAGGCAAACAATCTCTTTGTCCTGTGCAATGTTGTATGTCATTGTGACTGATGCCTGAATGATCAAGAGGGTTTCTCCATGAATTTCAAGTCCGAGTTCGCTTTTGGATAGAATGACATCCTTTGCCTTGTTGTCCTCAGATGTTTTGAAAGAGATGGAGACTCTTGTAGGCTCAGGGACTTGCTTTCAGTTGGTGATCTCACCTAGACTATGGCAATATCCTCTATCCTGGGATCCTCACCCTCCGCCTGGGACGACTCCTGGTGGCCCCCCGCCCTAGGCAGCGCACCCAAACCAACAGACCACGCACGCAACCTGGGCTTCATCCTGGACTCCTCCCTCTCCATGACCAGACAAGTCAACGCTGTCTCCTCGTCGTGCTTCAACATCCTGCGCATGCTACGTAAGATCTTCCGGTGGATCCCCACCGAGACCAGGAAGACGGTCACCCAGGCCCTCGTCACCAGCCGTCTGGACTACGGCAACTCCCTCTACGCCGGAACCACCGCCAAACTCCAGAAGAGACTCCAGCGGATCCAGAACGCCTCAGCACGACTCATCCTGGACATCCCCCGTCGCAGCCACATCTCCGGACACCTGAGAGACCTGCACTGGCTCCCGGTCAACAAGAGAATCACCTTCTGACTCCTCACCCACACACACAAAGCCCTACACAACCAAGGCCCAGGATACCTCAACAGCCGCCTCAACTTCTACGCTCCCAAACGCCAGCTTCGATCGACCGGCCACGCCCTCGCCGCCATCCCCCGCATCCGAAGAGCCACCACAGGGGGATGGTCCTTCTCCTACCTCGCCGCCAAGACATGGAACTCCCTCCCGACCCACCTCCGCCTGACCCAGGACCACCTCGCCTTCAGGAAGCAACTCAAGACCTGGCTGTTTGAGCAGTAGCGGACCCCCCTCCCCCAGCGCCTTGAGACCCTCTGGGTGAGTAGTGCGCTATATAAATGCTTTGATTGATTGATTGATTGATTGATTGATTGATTATCTGGGCGCTACTGCTAAATGCCTTGGGAGACTGCAGGTTGTGCAGAACGCCGCTGCGCGACTGGTACTGGCGCAGCCTAGGAGGGCAGCCTCTAAAAGAGCCCTGGATACTTTGCATTGGCTACCAGTTAGGAAGCGAGTGATGTTTAAAGCATTATGTACATGCCATCGCACCACCCAGGACACAGGCCCCTCGTATCTGAAGGACCTTGTCACCAGCTATGTGCCTGGAAGATCCCTGAGATCTAGTGGGACTGGCCTGTTGATGGTGCCTAAATTGAAGAAGGCCAGATTGGGAGGTAGATCCTTCCGGGTCTTGGCAGCTCAGAACTGGAACAAAATCCCTATAAATCTCCGGATGGAGACTTCTGAAGTTAGGTTTAGGAAGGCGCTTAAAACCCACTTGTTCTCTGGCTAAGTTAGGTTGAGCGCCTTGGAGCCGTTGCCACGTTCTCTCACCATAGCGCGGGGACACGCCGAGATGGCGTAACCATGCGCTTTATAAATTCCTTTATTATTATTACTATTATTATTATGAGAGCAAACTGAAGCTGAAATACACCAGTATCAGTAGTGCACATAAGGATCAGTGAAACATGTACATTTAAAATGTTGTCCTAGTTATTTGGTACATGGAGTTTGCCATGAAAGATAGTCACCCGTCCTACCTATCACTGCCATTGATGCTTTGTACGTGGATGGACCACAAGATGTCAGCTGTTCTTCAATAGTGTAGGCAGAGGATTAGTGACATGGATTTCAAATTGGATTATGAGAAATTTGTATAATTTGGTTGTGAGTAATTAGTAACATTTCAGGACAATTATTATATTATGCACATTTATGCAAAATGCAAATCATCATTTAACACTATAATTTTGCATGAAATCTGTCCTTGATACATTTTTGACAAAGAAGGCATTTTTTTAAACATATTGTTAATGCCATTTTACACTATCTCATCATATTATAGTCACTGCACAACACAACAATATATTCCATTAGGATTAGGCAACACAGGAAACACAAGAATAACCCCTCAGCAGCCTTCCACTTACAGCAAAAAGAAATACCATCTATATTGTACATAAATTCCAGCGACCAGACCTGCCAATCTGAGCAAATCTCTAGCCCAACGGAACCTTAGGCTTGATAAGCATTGCGTTGTAAATAAGGGTATTACTCTAGGCCCTTTCCCATGCCATAGTGCATTACCCCAGTACTAACAAGGGATCGTTGCAGCAGCCATGTAAGGAGTAAATACAAAACAGAAGAAATAAAAAACTCCAACAATGTACATCTCAACATGTGTAATTCAAATAACATAGGGAGGGGTAATTGCTGTCAGATATCAGGGCTGGTCTGCCGACCGTCCACCACATAACAATCTAGCGCTCTTAAAAAAAAGGGAGTAGAGTGTCCATGGCAGTGGGGATGTTTGTGCATGTATACATATGTCAAGGTTATGCCACAGTGTTTTCTCATCATATATTGTGTGCCATCTCCGTCCACGGGCAAATGGGAGGATCTCCCCAATCTGGGTCAGTTGCAGATCTACTCACGTCTAGCTTGGAGGATCCCCTATGAAGTATCTCCTGGGTCTAATCAGCCCTGCAAAGTACCACCCTGTCCGTCATCACTGCCTCCCTCGCTTCCTACTATACTATCAGCGTCCCCAGAGGGTCACTCCCAGTTTTGTAGTATCTCGTACCACAAATCTGCAATAGGGCACCTGCGCACTCCTCTAGCATCTTCTCTGATAAGGGCTCTCCACTCCTCGCGAGCCTAGCTCGCCACATCTTGCGCCCAAGCCTCCAACTCGGAGCCCCTCTCCAACTTCCATGCAAGCGCTATGTGCCTCTTAGCCAATGCCAAGGCCCGATACAGGAACCAGTATCCTACCTTTCTTGCTTAGGGTCTTGGTAACAGACTCAGCAGGCATGAGCTCAAGGAGCAGGTAGGTGAGCGACCTAGAACTCTAGTCAATTTACACACCACCTCTTCCCAAAACCTGCACAGTTTGAGATAGCTTCACGTCAAATGTTCAAAATCAGCATCCAATGCAGCACATCTGGGGCAGGGTCTTGGCTTGCCACGTTATATGACCTGAAGTCTATGGGGTGTTATGTAGGTCATGAGAGTATAATTAAATTGTATAAACTTCAGGCGCATGTTCCTGGATATTCGCTTAGGGTACGCCAGAATCTTACTCCATTCACTATCCAGAAATAGACATCCCATTAGGTCCTCCTATCTGGTTCTCAGAGACCGAAGTGGTTTCTGTGCCATTTCTAACAGAGCTTTGTAGAACCACTTCACCAGGTGTCTGGCATCCCCCATAATCAACATCAATTGGAGTAGCGCATGAGTCTTCGCCTCCTCCCTGCCAGTAGGCCATACGTCTCCGAACATCCTCATCAGCGCCTCATATGTTAGGAATTGGCCTGGAGGGTAGTACATATTGTTCCAGTAAATCTTCCAATGGGATCAGTGTTTCCAGATAGAAGCACTCTCCCACTGTAGTCAGCTCCACGTCTGGCCACACCATCAGCTGTGGTCGCCATGAGGGAATCCTACCAACAGTAATGCTGGGGTGTATAGGGAATAACGCCTAGTCAATCGCACACGTCGCTTCCAACATGCCTTGGCCAATGACAGCTGTACCCCTGGTCTTGAAGTTTTACCTTTCAGGCCAGTAGTTTTGCCAATAGTTCCCCCTGTATAG
The DNA here is from genome assembly GCF_964263255.1 of Lissotriton vulgaris. Lineage (NCBI taxonomy): Eukaryota > Metazoa > Chordata > Amphibia > Caudata > Salamandridae > Lissotriton > Lissotriton vulgaris. The sequence goes on along the minus strand of NC_141685.1, from coordinate 440,012,652 downwards.
TAAGTCTGCCCATTTGTCCCACTTTGTCCTGTCTAGTACCAGCCAGCCAATGTTTTACCCACTGTAATTGAGCTGCTATATCATAAAGTTCAAAAGCTGGAACCCCCAGGTCTCCTGCCACAGGAGGATGGGAAGGAGTTTCCAACAACACCCTGTTTCTGCCTCCATCCCAAACCAGTTCTCTGACCATAGTATCCAACTGTTGGAACCAAGTTCCAGGAATTGACAAAGAACACATTTCATGCTAAAACATAGTGCAAAAACAGCCTGGAAGCTTTTGACATCTGATATGTCTGACATTGCTGAGAGAATATTTGTTCCAGACACATGGGTGTAGATGTCATTCAAATCCTGACCAACATCTTTAAATCCCAAACAAGCACAGTTAACTTTAAGGTGATAGTGTAATGCAGACAGTCACAGGTTGCTCTGTAGGTCATCAGTCAACAGATGTACCTCACTGTGAATTGCAGACAGTTGCTGTATCCCGAGATCCAACATCCCAACGAATGATAGATAGATATTTGTTGGCCATGTTTTCTTGCTAGACCTCTACAGTCTGTAAAATGATTTTTGTGTATTTTTTGCATTTGGAGTATATTATATTTGCACCTTAACTGTGTATAAACATGCTAATTTATACAGCCTGGATTTTGCATGATGCACAAATTTGCAGAGTGCACATCTGGGGGCTGGTAACATCAGTGAATTTTAAAAGGTGTGTGTTGTGTCCAGACAATGTAGATTTGTGACTTGTGAGTACACCCGCATCATATGAGACATGCAAACCCCCACCTTGATTGATATTGAGAAAAATAGACTAGTACAGTATTGGTTACATTTTATAGATCCTAACGTATTGAAATTTGGTTGTGAGACTCACCAGTGCCCGTCTTCTGCCTTGTCTGAACAGGGAGTCCTCATGGCACCACAGACAGGACGACAGTAGCAGAGGATGTGACTGATCAGCATGTAACATAAGGCCAGCAATGGTAAATGCAACAGATTTCTTGTGAATATATGTGGGGATGTTTTTTTAAGTAACATTCCCACGGCATGAGATTGTAAAATGTACATACTAGATTGGGTGACCATTAGACTTCTAGTTAACAATGTATACATACATGGCTTGGAGATGGGCAAAGGCTACTTTGCCAGTCCAAGTTCTGATTGAGACCCTTCCACTAACAGGGTGGCCACTGCTACAAGTCCTTCTAAGGGTATATGTATGAGGTATGGGTGGATGGAGTAAAGGAGATAGTTAATCACAGGTGGTTATGTTGCTATTGTAGGGAGATATGTGCTTGCAAGGAACTGAGTTATTGGTTTAGGGGTGGAAACTTCACTCAGGCAACAATCACAATCCTTGTCAGGGTGAACCACAAAAGACACTAAATTAACCTGTGCTTACACCTCTGGTAGCTTGGCACAAGCAATCGGGGTTACTTTAGAGGTAATGTGTAAAGTATTTAACAAACAGTAATAAAGTGAAAATACAGCACAAGAAAAGTCCCAAATCAATTTAGAGGAATAGAGTACATTTTAATACATAAAATGATACCACAGTGACAAAAATCCAATCAGAAGAACCAGAGCTATGTAGTGTTAAGGTTTTTAGTAAATATAGTCCCTAAAAGTACTACTCGGGTCATCTGGTCGTGCTAGACCTGGGGAAAGTCACAAGCGTGGTGCACGGGTCAGATGCAGGGACCAGGTTAGTCTCACTGAAAGAGTAACCTTCTGAAAGTCCGGCGCACAGTTACATTCATGTTGGAGGTGGCTACAAGGAGCATGGGGAGAGTTGTGAATGGTTGTCGGTGTAGCACGAAGAGCAGGGTGGCCAGAGGTGGTTGCCGCTTCTGTAGTGCGAAGTGCAGTTCTCGTGTTCCTGGTTGTTACTGGAAGTTACTGTAGATTGAAGAGCAGGTCTTCCCTGGAGCTACTGAGTTTCAGCGTGAAGGAGCCCATTCATGGTCACGAAAAGCCCAAACTTCAGGATTTCACCTTTTCATCTTGGTAGGAGCTCAGACTGATGCAAACCAAATGTCAAGGATCTGGGTGGCACCTCTAAGGGATCAGGAACTCAGTGTAGAAGAGGCCAGGAGCGTTCAGGCAGGTCAGTTTCAGCAGGTCAGCTGGGCAGTTTCAAGGTACCTCTGCAGCTTGTTCTGTCCCTGTGGCTCAAACAGGAGGTCAGTCAGCTGACTTTTGGAGTCACCAGCACTGGGAAGCCTCTATGCTGTGGCAGTTGTGCGCTTTATAAAACAGGATAACATAACATAACATAACCTACAGTCTTCCTTCTATGCAGTCCTCATTCTGTAATGTCCACATGTCCAGGAGTGTTCTGATAAGTTGCTCTTAAGTTCCAGCCTATGTCCTACCCCCATATCTGGCCATGGGTCCAAGAAGTCGGGTGTGACAAAAGATAGGGCAGGCCTGGTGTCAGATTCCTTTGTGTGAGCAGGAGGAAAACCGCTTAGACATCTAAGTGAGGCTGGGTACAGCTCCTCCCACAGCCATCCTGTCAGGATGGACAATCCTGTCCACACCTATGCCCCCTTTGTGTTACTGATTGGAAGCAATACACAAATCCCAAAAGCAGAGACATTCACAATCATCTGACCCAGGACACTGACAGAAGGCACACATGGTTAGGACAAGAAAATGGCAACTTTGTAAAAGTGTACGTTTTTGAATCATGACTTAAAATCTGACTTTACCATTAAAGATGACTTTAAATTACAATTAATTTGCGTGTGAACAGTATATTCCTATCTGCTCCCAATCTAAATTTAACACTTATGAAATGTAATAAAGTAACTTAGTGTTAGTGAATCGGACAGCTAAGTCTTACAACCGTGAAAAATGACTTTAGGAGTTTTTACTGTCAGGACATGTAAAATGTAAGTACACCCGACCTGCTTTTAAATGCAATGCACCCTGTCCTTTGAGCCTTTGGAGACTACCTTCGGGGTGGGTTATACATATAAAAAGGAAGGTTAAGGTTTGCCAAAAGATTTATTTTGCCAGGTCGAAATGGCAGTTTAAAACTGCACTATAGGCTGCAGTGGCATGCCTTTGAAATGTTTTGAAGTGATACTTTAGAGGGTGGCACAATGAGTGTTGCAGGCCTAATAGTAGCATTCAATTTACTGGCCTGGGTACATGTAGTACTATATAATAGGGACTTACAAGTACATTAAATGCACCAATCAGGTGTAGGCCATATTTACCATGTTTTAAGAAGAGAGCACAGGCACTTTAGCACTGGTTAGCAGTGGTAAAGTGCACAGAGTTCGAAAGCCAACAAAAACAAATTCAGCAAAACAGGAGAAGTGAAGGCAAAAGGTTTGAGGAAATACCACAGGTCCACACCAAGGATGTCAGGTCTAACTTTGCTAATGCTCAAATCTTAATTGAGCGGTAAGTATTTTTGTGCTTGAGTGAACATGTCTTATGCTTACATGTATGGTGCCTGAGAACATAGTGGAATTTGAAGGGGCTGGCATGTGATTGCGTAAAATCCATATAGGTGCATCTTCAGCAGCCTTACTATGGTTGTTTCAAGGACTGGCAGACCATGCAGATGGTGGGGGTGCATGATGGGGAGGAGACCCTGATTCATACGTTAGAGAACTTGGGCCCGATTCACAGAACTAACTTAAGATAAAATCCTAAACTTACTACTTTTGGTATTCACAGAAGTTAGGATTTTGTCTTAAGTTTGTCTTAAGACAAACTTAAGACAAACTTAAGTTAGGATTTTATCTTAAGTCTGTCTTAAGTTTGTCTTAAGACAAACTTAAGACAAAATCCTAACTTCTGTGAATACCAAAAGTAGTAAGTTTAGGATTTTGTCTTAAGTTAGTTCTGTGAATCGGGCCCTGAGGCATGATCTAGGCCTGTTGACAGGTAGAACAGCTGCCACCTATATCCTGGCAAAGTTATCCTTTGCACACCTTCTCTCATCATGCAAATTCTGCTTAATTTCTCTCAAGATGTGAATCTCCATGGCTCATATTTTCCCTGTGACTTTCTTCCCAATGACTGTCTTCTTTGCTCTGAGGGTATATGCCAGACCAAGTTGTTCACTATAGTGGCTAACAACTAAGCCTCTGCAAAATGTTAACACTGCCAACTTAATTCGCATAATTTTGCATGAATAGATTTACACAAAATTACAGTGATAACACCATTACGCCACATTGCATGGGTCTGTGGAGAAATGTTAACGCAATGCTGAACTTGGCCCTTTCTGCAGGGTCATCCCCTAGGCTAAGCCCTGAACAGCCCAGAGGGCAGAGTGGAAGACATTAAAAAAGTAGGGCATGTATTCTAAGTTTTACATGTCCTGATAGTGAAAAACTCTGACATTCGTTTTTCACTACTGCAAGGCCAACATCTCCTATAGGATAACATTGGAGTTACCTTATTACATTTTATAAGTGCAATTTCCAAATGGGGACAAGTGACCCCTTCTTATTTGGTGTCTATAGGGTCACATTTTAGAATCCTAACTTGGTGAAGTTAGACTTTAAATTGCAATTCTGAAAATGCAATTTTTCGAAAATGTTTGCATTTTCTTGCCTTAGACATTTGGTGCCTGCAACCTGTCTCTGGTCACAAGACTGGGTGTGGGTGATAGTTGAGCCTTGTGTATTCCACCCTCACAGCCACACATGATGGGGAGCTTTGGTGTGACTGGATGATCAATCACCGGAAGGATGGGAGGGAGGAGCTTGGCACAGCCCTACTTGCACTTGAATATGCTGTGATCTGCCTCCATACAAAGGGCTGCAGACACCATGCAGTTAGTCTGGAGCCAGGGTAGGGGAGGCAGGGTACCTGTGCACTTCAAAGGCATGCCTCTAGAAGCTTCTCCTCACATCAAAGGCACAAAAGTGTATAAATACTGGACCTCAGATACTAACTCTACAGTACACTTCTGGGGCTGTGCATACTCTGCCAGGAAGAAGGACTGCTGTCCTGATGAAGGACTGCCACTCTGCTAGACTACTGCTTTGCTGTGCTGCTGCTTTGATGTGCTGACATGCTGCCTTACTTTGTTCAGCAGGCCTAACTGGGTCCTTGTATCCAGACAGGAGTCCATAGTTGTCAACCTGAACTTATGACGTTGTCTGGGTCCGGCATGACCAGCTATCTACAGTTGGTGCTTTACACCTTTTTTTGCTATTTTTAATAAAATACTTTAAACTTGAATATGTCTGGTTCTACTGATTGGATTTTTGTTGGTTTGGTCTTGTTTTATTTATAGGGACGAGCCGCAGACCGAGCACCACAGCAAATCGTGTGTGCCACTTGGGCAGGGCAAGGCGGGCCCTCTGAGCTGGCGGGGGTGAAGACAAGAACAAGGACGGTGAAGTGGCCAAGGCAGATTCCGCGAAGAAGTAGCTCCCACGCAGAAAGGCACCACAACAAGAGCAAAGGAGATCCCGGCCAAACAACAAAAAGAGGGGAGACTCCACACGTATCTAGTCCGAAGGGGTTTTGAAACAATGGCATGACGTGATGAAAAAAACTCCAACGACCAAAAAAAGGCCAAGAAGGATTACCCGGACTCACCAAACAAGCTAAAAAATGGCCAACACAACGAAATAACACTGGACACGCTCCTTAAGAAAATTAATGAAGGCAACAAACTAGCCAAGGCCACGAAAAAGACTATTGACAACATAAGGGCAGACCAAAGCAAAACCAACGGCAGAATAGACGTGGCAGAGAAGAGGATCAGCGACCTGGAAGACACAACCAATATAACACACAAGGATCTGGGCCTAGTAATAAGAACGACAAACAACCTACAAAAAATGCTAGCCGAACAAGACGACAGAAGCAGAAAGGGGAACATAAGGCTCCTAGGTGTGCCAAAGGGAGAAGAAGACCCCCAGGGCTCATGTGCAGCCCTACTAGAGGACCTCTTGCCCAAACTTACAGGTCTGAAGTTCGACAGACCCTTCAAAGTGGGCAAAGCGTGCAGAGTCCCAGCAATAAAACCGCAACAAGGCAGAGGCCCAAGACCAATCATCTGCAAGCCGCTGCGTGCGAATCACACTGAGGCAATCTTCGCCTTCGCCAGGAAAGGACAAACCCTGAAAGTAAATGGGCAAAGGATCATAATTACGCAAGACTTCTCCAAGCCCACAGTTGAAACCAGGAAAGGCTTCCTAGCCTTAAGAGATAAATTGCGGAAGGACAACATCACCTTCAGTTTTGCTGGGCCGGCGAGAATGAAGATAACGGACAGACGTGGTACACTAATCTTCGACGAGCCCAACGAACTGAGGAGATATCTGAGAGGCCCAGAACCGGAGAACATGGAAGCACAAAATCCAGGGGCCAAAAGGAGAGCCTCATCAGACATAGCCGAAGGTGGGGCGGAAGAATGCTAGCCAGCCCAAGGAGCACCCAAGCACCAACAGCTTTTTGGAACTAGAGTGAACAATGTCCAAGACTTCTAACCGTCTCTGCTTCAGGCCGACGGACAACGATCTACCTCAAACGATCTACCTCAGACAAACAGCGGGGAAGGCGCCAGACGTTTTTCACCCAGATTATATGTATTTTTGATGATTTTGAAGCTCCTTTCTTTTTTTTTTCTCTTGTATATAAACTGACTCCTTCGAACTTCCTTTTGAACTAGAGTGTCAATGTCCAAGACTATAACCGTTTTCTACCTCAGAGCGACGGACAACGACCCACCTCAAACGATCTACCTCAGGAAGATCGGCGACAGCGGGGAAGACGCAAGATGACTCACCTATATCCTTTATATTTGATAATTTTAAAGCAATATAATATGCAACAGGACACTAATGCAACTGTGACAAAGGGCTAATAGTGTCACAACTCGGGGGGGGGGCAGGGGGAGGGAGGGCCCTTGCTGTCGCACGCTCACAGTTATAAGTGCGGGGGAGGGAGGGAAGGCGGGAGGGGAGGGGAGGGAGCGACCACAAACTCCAGTACAGAAGTATGCATCACCTTTTCTATATGTCTTTACTATCTCCATATCTCTATCCACACCCATCTATGACCCAGGGGGGAACACCTCAGGCGGTGCACACAGACCAGCACCACCAAGAGTAGCACACTCAGCAGAACCAGCAAAAGGAAGCGATAACAGCAAACCACCATGACTACACTAACATAGGCCAACATTAGCACAAACCTCAAGGTAGTATCCCTCAACGTGAAAGGCCTCAACCATCCCGTCAAGCGCAGGAAAACCCTAGACTACCTAGCAAAACTAAATGGGGATGTGTACGTACTACAAGAAACCAGGCTTTCGCAAGAGAATGCTAGTCGCCTCAAGGCCAGGTGGATAGGCGAAGTCTTTTGCTCACCAGCTAAACACAAGAAGCGAGGGGTCATCACCATAGTAAGCAAGAAGGCTAACATGTCCCTAGAAAGCAGCCACACAGACGAGGAGGGCAGACTACTGCTGACGAGCCTTAAAAGAGGGGAAGAAATCATACATGTAGCCAAAGTATATGGGCCAAATACGGATGACAGAGCCTTTTGGCATAGCGTAGAAAAGAAGCTATCAGACTTACCTCAGGGAGATCTCCTCCTCCTAGCGGGGGATATGAACCAAGTCCTAGACCAGCCCACAGACAGGCCCCCGTACAGACCGAGCCACGACTCCCAAAACCAAAACATCCTCAAAGACATGTGCACCAAACTCCACCTCAGAGACCCATGGAGGCTTCAGCACCCGGATGCGAGAGAATACACGTTCTATTCACATCCACACAACTCATACAGCAGAATAGACTACGTCTTAATGTCAGCCACACACACACCTGATCGACCAAACGGACATAGCTCCAATCACTATCTCAGATCACGCACATATCACGCTCTCACTGAGCGGGAAACACAATGAGACACCCAGCCGCAGATGGAGGCTCAACAGCGACATCCTACAATACCCAGGCAACGTAACAGAAATAGAGGAAGCCATAAAGGAATACCTAGTACTCAATGACAATGCCGAGGCAAACAAGAGCACCATCTGGGACGCACTAAAAGCAACACTCAGGGGGAAACTTCTAAACATCAAAGCCAGAATGAACAGGGCCAGGAACAAGAAGATAGCAGAACTAGAGGAACAAATCGGGAACCTAGAAAAAGGGCACTGCACAAACCTAACCGACAGGAACACACTGACATCACTTACAAAGAAAAAATACGAGCTCAGCAAGATCCTGAGCGAAAGAGCGGGTACATGGATCAACAAGTTCAAAGCCATAAACCTATGCACCACCAACAAAGCAGGGAAACAACTAGCGATATACCTGAAAGCGAAACAAAGGCAACACTCGATTGCAGCAATAACCGACAAGACAAACAAATCACAAACTACCAACAAAGAGATCCTAGAGGTCTTCAAACAATTCTACCAGGAGCTATACAGCGTGGACAGAAACCTAGCTGCGGACGGGGGGGCAGAACTACTGAGCAAAATTGCCCTACCAACACTAACAGCGCAACAGAGGGAAACACTAGAAGGAGACATCACAGACGTGGAGATAGTAACTGCTATAACGACACTCAAACCAAACAAGGCACCAGGACCCGGCGGATACACGGCGGCGTTCTACAAGAAGTTCCTTGAACAGCTAAGACCCATCCTGGCGGAGGCCTTCACACACTGCATCCGCGAGGGTCGCATGACGGACTCCATGGTAGAAGCCAATATTATTGTAATCCCCAAAGAAGGGAAAGACCCCCAATACCCGCAGTGCTACCGCCCAATATCACTCATCAATGTGGACTGTAAAATATACGCAAAAATCCTAGCAAACAGACTAAACACGGTCCTGCCCTACCTCATCCACAACTCACAAGTAGGGTACCTCAAGAACAGACTGTCCCAAGACAACACAAGACTACTACGCCACCTCATCAACTAAACAACACACAGCGCAGACCAGGCGGTGATGATAGCACTGGACGCGGAGAAGGCGTTCAACAGAGTCTCCTGGCTATTCCTCGATCTCTGCATGGAGAAATTTGGCCTGGGCACCACATACAGGGCATGGTTATGGCACTATACAACAGGCCAAAAGCCAGGGTTGTAGTAAATGGAGGCACATCAGAGGCGCTAACTCTGGGAAGAGGGACGAGGCAGGGCTGCCCCCTGTCTCCGGGCCTCTTCCTACTAGCGCTTGAACCACTACTGACAATGATAAGGATGAACCCAGACATAGCAGGAGTCCAGGTCAAGGACAAAACAGTGAAACTCGCAGCATACGCAGACGATGTGCTAATAACGACAACAAAACCAACTACATCCATAGCAGCACTTATGAACTCCATTGAAGAGTATGCAAAGGCCTCAGGCTACAAACTAAACAAGGACAAATCGAAGTGTAAACCTATGAACGTGCATACAACCAGAGTGGTACTGGGCAACTCAGGCCTAGCCTGGCAAACAAAACCTCTTAAATATCTGGGCCTACTTTTTGGCAGGGACCTTAAAGCAACCCTGGAACACAACGAAGAAGTCACCCTGAGGAAAATAAAGGAGAGACTAGACCTGTGGTCCCCCAAATACATCAGCTGGTGGGGTAGAGTAGAGACGATAAAAATGATGGTAACACCAGCTATCAACTATACACTCAGCAAGCTACCCTTAACCATGACAGAAGACTGCCACAAAAAACTTGACAAGCTAATAAACAAGTTCTTATGGAAAGATAAGAAACCGAGAATCAGCATACAGAAACTGAGACTCAATAAAGATCTGGGTGGACTGAACGTTATGAACTTTAAAAACTTCCAGACAGCCTGCCTAGCTAAACAAGGGATCTTCTGGATAACCAACACACACGACTACGAACCTGAGTTGCTAAAACTCGAAAAGAATATCCTGGGGGGTTTAAACCCAATAGCAATGCTCACAGCAAACAAGCACCCGGCCAGGCACGACCCCATCATCAAACACACCATAACAGCCCTGCTTAGAGTAGACAAACAAATGGGACAACGGATCAGAGGTTAACTTCATGCTAATTTACCCCTTCCTATTTGCGAATTCGCAAATTAAAAATGTTCATGCATTGCATTTAAGAAATCTCAAATTGCCAATTCTTAAATGCAATCGCAATTTTAGAAATCGCAACATGGTTGCGATTCCTAAAATTGCGAAAAGCATGATGGATCCCAAATTTGAGAATTGCATTCGCAAATGGCCGAAAATTGCGATTCGCACCGTTTGCGAATGCAATTCTCAATGATGCATGTGGGCATGTGAATCTACAAAAAGAGAAAGACATATTGTGTTATGTTAATGCCAGTGGAAGGGATCGGGGAAGGTAAGATTAGACGTTGTGATAGGAAACTTGTTGCTATCGTTAATTTCTCTAAAAAATCCTAGAATGAAACATGTAGAGTTCTACAGCATGTATCTTGCATCCTCCACACCATCTCAATGCGGCCCCCAAGTTCGGATGGACCATAGACATGCGCAGGCCTGCACCAATAGGGCCTCACCAAAGCAGATTACCTAGCAGATTTGGCACAGGATAGAATAATTAATGCTTTGGTTGAAAGCGTACAAGATCAGCCCCTCGCCCCATTAAAAAGCCACTGTTAGGAGACGCGTGATCGCGTCAACCAAGATGGCCGCCGCCGAGTGAAGCTCGTCCCGTTTTCGGCCCCTTTTTGGCCAAATTACGACGATTTTCTGTCACAAATTTTGTGAAAATGGGAACGCTGGCCTGCTGATGTGATTACTTACGTGTGTGGCGATTTTCCTGCAGTTCCCTTAGTTGGAAGCCTTTTTTTCTGCCTCCTGGTTCCTGCTCCCAGCCTCTCTTCAAGGTAGAGCCTGCTTTGTATGCCCAGGGGGAGGAGTGCTTCTCAGGAAAGGGCCTGGCTTGGGCCTAGCCACGCCCACAGTCCGATTTAGCTGCTGCACTAGTGACTTTTAGGAGTTTTTCACTGCTTTCTTCCTATTATTACTCCTGTAACTCACTTTTGGGTTTATTTTCGAATTTTTGTGTATTTTTTCTTCTCACAATGGAAAATAAAACTCCAGCCAACAATAAACGAAGGCAGCAAGTTTCCCCTCCTCCAGTTAAATCTAAAGTGGTGGAGTCATCTGAGCCTTATCTTTCCTTAATTTTGGAAGAAATTCAAGCACTACGAATAAATACTGAAGCTATTGCCTCTGATATTAAAAGTGTGCGCAAAGATATGGCTTCTATGTCAATGAAAATTTCTGATAATTCCATCAAAATACAGGATAACAAAAATAAAGTAGATGCTCTCACACCTCTGGCAGCTAAAATTCTTCCTATGCGTGCTCAACTTCTGGATTTAGAAAATCGAAATAGGCAGTACAGCCTTCGCATTTTTAATTTACCTGAAGAAGTTGAAGGTTCTAGTTGTCGATTATATTTGGAATCTTTTCTTCCTGGTCTTTTGAACATTAAGTTTCCGGAAAAATTTGAAGTGGATAAAGCCCATAGAATACCTTCTCATCGTAGCCCTCGCCTTACTAAACCCAGGCAAATGATATTTAAGGTGCTGCGCCATCATCATCTTGTACTGATAAGGAAAGCTGCAAGAGACATTCCTTCACTTATGGTGAATGGTAACAAAATTTTTATTCACCAAGACTTTGCTAAAGAGACGGTTGCTATCCGTAAGGAGTTCTCTGCTTGTCGTCCACAGCTTAGGAGCCTTGGTTTCAAATATGGACTATTTGATCCTTCTACAATGCACATATGGAAAGATAACTTTTCCAAATCCTTTCAACGTCCTGAAGAGCTGAGGCAAATCCTTGAGCAACAATCTCCACCTTCAATGGATACTCATGACCCAAACACTTGACTCCTTCTAGTCAGAAATTAAATGACACATTTATGACTATTCTTATCTTTTGGGCTTCAACGGTTCTGGCCATGCTTGTGGAACGTGTGTGGGTTTCTATGTTTCTATTTCTGTATTTTGTTTGTTCTTTTCTCCCTACTTTCTTTTCCTCCTTTTCTGTTTACTTACTTTACTACTTATGGAGTTACTATTTGAAGCTGTCTCTCACTTCTGCTTTTCTCGGTCTCTTCTTGTTCCATTGCCTTTTTTCCTTGTTTTTCTTTTTCTAATGGCTACTGTTCATAATATTAAAGTTGTTTCTCTTAATGTGAAAGGACTATTTAGGTAGTTGTAAAGCTGATATTTGTTTTGTTCAAGAGACTCATGTTGAAGATAAAGTTTTACATTATATGAATAAAAAATGGGTAGAGACTATTGTTTCCTCTCCGGCTACTGGAAAGAAAAATGGAGTTGCTATTTTGTTTGCAAAATGGCTACATTGTCAGGTTTTGAATACAATTTCGGATTCTGAGGGTAGATATATAATAGTTAAAATTAAAATTCATGATTCTACCTTATTTTTACTCAACATTTATGGTCCCACAGCGGATGACCCAGTTTTTTGGTCTACTATCACTACTGAAGTTCTGAAGTTGGGTAATGTTCCATTGGTGTTGGGGGTGATTTCAATGTTATTGCTGATCCATTGTCAGACAGGTTATCTGCAACTAGATTTCGTCCCCCTAAAGAATTTCATGCCTTTAAATTGTTTACCCAAACTACTAAATTGGCTGACATATGGCGATTACACTTCCCTACTGATAAATGTTTTACCTTTTTCTCCAACCCTCATAATTCTCATTCACGAATTGATTATTTTTTACTTTCTCCTTCTCTTATTCAAACTGCAACTTCCCCGGTTATTGGTAATATTGGTATATCGGATCATGCTTTAATTTCTTTTGTTTTGAATATCTCCTCCAATTTTACTAAACAAACCAGATGGCGTATGAATACTGGTATTGCCCTTCTTGACCATAACAAACCTAAACTATTACAGGCTATTCAAGACAATTTTTTGTTTAATCCTGAAAACTCTACTTCTGTAATCAATAGATGGGACGCATTTAAGGCTTATATTAGAGGTGCTACAATTTCTATTATGGCTCATGAGAATAAATTGTTTAATGCTAATATTAAACATTTGGAGAAACAAATAGCGAAGTTTGAGAGGTTATTTATTACCTCTAATAATCTCCACTACAAAACTGAATTACAGAAACTTTGTTATGAATGTAATTCTATTGTTAGTAAACGAGCTGGGATTCAGCTTGCTAATTCAAATGCTAGATTTCGCTTCAATTCTAATAAATCTGGAAAACTCCTTGCAAATTATCTGCACATTAAAAGAGATAAGACACAAATTACCTCAATCCATGGTCCCCAGGGTAAGATTGCGTTATCACATAATGATATTGTTAAAGAGTTTCTAGATTTTTATTCAAACCTGTATAACAAACCTGATATCTGTGACAATTCGTTAACTGATATCTTTTTGAATGCATGTGATTTGCCACAGATTTCCCCCCCCCCGATAGGACTAAATTGGATCTGCCTATTACTACTGATGACATTTTGAAAGCCATTCACTCACTTAAAAAGAATAAATCTCCAGGCCCTGATGGTATCCCTGCGGAATTTGACAAAGAATTTCAACCTCATCTTTTACCCTATTTATTGCAGCTTTTCTCCCACTTTAGCTCTTCTGGGACTATTTCCGGCTCTTTTACTGATGCTTTAATTGTTGTGCTTCCCAAACCTGATAAAGATCCTACCCTAGTTTCCAATTACCGTCCTATATCCTTAATAAATCAAGATTGTAAATTATATGCTAAAATACTTGCCTCTAGGTTAGCTCCAATACTCCATTCTATTATTCACCCCAATCAATCTGGATTTATGAAAAATAGATATTCCGCTAATAACACTAGAACCCTGTTACATGTTATAGAACATAGTTCTACCCTACTGGAACCCGCTGGGGTCATGGCTTTAGACGCAGAAAAAGCCTTTGATAAAATTCATTGGCAATTATTATTTCAAACCCTATTGTCATTTAATTTTGGTCCATCATTTATTCGTATGATTTCTGTGTTATATTATGCCCCCACTGCTCGTTTATTTATCAATGGCCAAATTTGTACTCAATTTTCCCTTTTTAGAGGAACTCGGCAGGGTTGTCCCCTTTCACCACTTTTATATCTGTTAGGAATAGAACCTTTTCTTAATTATATACGTAATTGCAATGATATTCAAGGTATTACAATTAATGATGTCACTATTAAAACTTTAGCGTATGCAGATGACGTATTGTTATTTATTAGTAATCCCATTTCATTTGTTCCCTCATTATTAGATATTATAACCAAATATTCTGCAATTTAAGGTTACAAACTTAACGTTAATAAGACAGAATTTTTCCCTTTAAATGTTCTCTGTACATCTGATATGTTGCCTTTATCTGATATTGTTTGGCAAAAAGACAAGCTGAAATATTTGGGTATTTTATTTTTGTCCTCCTTACCTTCAACGTTAAAATTGAACAGTACCTTTATACTTGATTACGTTAAAAATAAAACTTCTAAATGGTCTTCTCTTGATCTTACATGGTGGGGAAGAATGGAATCTATAACAATGAATATTGCTCCTAAAATATTTTATTCCCTTGCTATGATACCTACCCAATTTCCATTAAAATTGTATAAAGATGTTGATAAATTGCTGTCTACATTTTTATGGCTTCATAAGCCTCCTCAGATTGCTTATAGAAAATTAAACATCCCTAAATGTAAGGCACGATTTGGCCTTCCTGACTTCTTTCACTATCATAAAGCATTCATATTAAAACAAAGTTCCTTGTGGTTCACTGTTTCTCCTATAGTTAAACCTCCTATCTGGTTTGATATAGAAAAATCAATTGTTGCTCCTTTTCCATTGCCCTCCTTACTCACAATGTCTCATAAATCTACTGTTGTACATCGTTCATCTATACTCAAATCATCAAGATTAATTGTTAATGATTTAGATGAGAATTTTGCTTCTCCTTTAAGCTCTACTATGGATGTATCGTTGTGGCATAGTCCTGTTATTAAGCTGAATAGAAATATTAATTTTTGGAATTCATGGATTAAGGCAGGCATATTTTACCTTAAAGATATATTCTGTGATGATGCCTTTATTCCTTTTGACAATTTACAATCACAATTCCAGTTACCTCAGATGGATTTAATTAAATATCAATCTCTATGTAATTCCATTTTAGACTCTTATCCAAATGGTGTCCCTTCTACTGTTACGACTAATTTGATAATTTATTTCCATGCTGTTTCGCCCTCATCAAATGCTGTATCTATTTTATATAAACGATTTTCGCTTCATTAGGTACCAAAATTAATATAATTTCCTCATTTTGGAACGCTGAACTTTCCATTTATTTGTCTGATGATTCTTGGAAAACTGTTTGGCCTAGTATTTCTGGGTGGTTACCGGTGTCGCTTTATCAGACCAATGCGCATATTTTGTTTAATTCCTTATGGGCTCCAATACGCCTCCACCGGGCTAAATTACTCCCATCTGATGTTTGTTGGCACTGTAATTTACATCCTGGATACTTACGTCACATGTTATTTGATTGCCATATCATTTCAAAATTTTGGTCTGAAGTCTGGGATGTTTTACTGAAAATTTTACCTATTCAAGATGCTCTTTCTTATAAATTGGTAGTTTGTAAATCAGTTGCGCTCCTTCATCCCCTTCCAGATTCTGAAGCAAATTGTTAAATTTCCTAATTTCAGCTGCTTTGAAATCCATTACTTTTTGCTGGAAAGACGCTTCTTCTCTCTCTGTTACTGCCTGGTGGTCTTGGATCATTTTCACAAGAAGAGGTGCTCCATTGTCATTACATGGAATCAATCATAACCAGCCTTCTTATCAATCCTTTTGGTCACCTATTGATTCATATTTGTTATTAACTTAATAGTTTTTATTGTTTTTTCTGTTTATATTCGTAATTTGATGTTTATTCAATATTTTGAAGCTAATAGTAACTCTGATGGTCCTTATGCGATGATTTAATATGTACCCTTTTTCCTTTCCCCTTTACTTGTCTATTTTACTTATTATGACTTCATGACCTATTTTGTTTTGAATTCTTAATTGTACTAATCAATTGATTGGTTTTATTGCTATGTAATGTTTTTATGTATTGTCTTTTCTTGTCTCTTTTTTGAAAATTCAATACAAATTATTTTGAACACAAAAAAAAGCCACTGTTGCGAACGAACTCTTCACACGCACTTGCATGAAGCGCTTAAAGTAGTTTGACTTGACTCACATTTCTATTGATACCCCTTCTCTAGAAAACGTGTACCAGACAGAATTCTTCTGTAACATACACTGCTTAAGGTCTGGTAGCCTCCGGCTGAGTTGACGCAGTGCAAAATGAATCCACTGCTCTCAAGGGTAAAAAATACTCCCTAGGGGAATGTGTGAGCTTGTAGAGTGCAGGTGTAATTTTGTTTGCTTTTTGCAGGCACTTACAGCATCACTCACACACTGATAATAGCACACTCATGGTCTAGTCTGCAGTTCAACACATGTAGGTTCATAAATATGTCATGTTCGTAGTGGATAAAGCAATGGACAGCACTGCTTCGCAGCTCCCTTGTGCCCCACCTAGCGGTCCTTGCTTGGCACCATTACACGGAAATGAGAAGTGTCTCTGTAGCCCGGTGCCAAAGCAATCACAGCATTTTGTGTAATGGATGTCTATATGAGGATCCATGGGATTTTTCTGGGCCTCCACAAAGAAACTCTTCAAAAAGCAGACAACAAAGACGACTCCCATGGCAGAGGACTGCAAATGGGAATAACTATCTCCCTGTGATAAGCCCCATAACAGAACATTTCTTGAAGTTAGCATGTCTTCCCCACATCCCATCATCCATGTGGCAGCACTTTAAGGAGATGATTTTGAATCTGGTCAACACCCACATAGCAACAGTCGATAGACGTTCCAGTGGGTGTAGTAGTACCGCCTAATTCCAAGATCTGCAGCTGAGAATGGGTGAAATAAAGGCATTGCATGTTTTTCCCGTTCTGGCGCAGAAAAACTCAAGATGCAATCTTACTTAACTAATTCTGCGAGTTTTTACCTTGAGAATAATGTGTGTGGGAAAAAAAAACAAAAGCCAAAAACCGTACTTTGCACCCAAATCAATATTGTCATTGCAGTCATAATGAAGACGTTAGTATCCCATCAAGATCAGATATCTAAAAGTAATTTACTTGTTTCTTTAAAAACATTGAGTACCGAAGACACAAACATTGGAGAAACATGGGGCCAATTCACTAAAGCATTCATGAGTATGGGAAGTAGTACGACAGGAGTACACTTTTAGTGCTCTTACATGCGCTTGTAAGTTGGTCCGAAAAGTCCAACACCCTCTTAGTAAGAGAGCTTAGTCCTTTCTATTTGGACTCACAGCCTATGAATTTGCCTGAATATTATCCTTTAATTCCTATTTTAGATGTTTTGAGGCTATTAGAAAAGGTCATGAAAGAGTATGTCCTGCGTGGGCCGTGTTAAATATAGGTGCCGGACATTTGCAACTGTTGTCTGTGGCCCGAGGCACTGTACTGTTACAAAAGGGGCTGTAGGTGGAAGGGAGAGAATGGTTCCCATGGACTCCCCAGACATCCTTCTGCAGCTGGGTGCAGTCACTCACTGCACTCGCTTGTAAGGGGCCTCTGTCCCAATGCGAGTGCAAGCTGGGAGGAAGTGCAGTGGATTATATATTACTAGCAGCCCGTCCCGACCTTGTCCGGGAGCAACAGGCTTCCCCGACCCCCGCACGCTCCGACATTGTCCAGCAGCCCGGGCCCCCACCCGGCACGTCCCCCGCCTGCCCCGACCCCCGCCTACCCCAACATGGGTCCCCTTACCTCAGCCGCTCCTCCCGCCTGTCGTCTGCTCGCACCGCCGCTGGCCTGTCTGCTGCTTCTCACGTCACTGCTCCTCCCCCGCGCCATGTCCGCCGCTCCCTTACCTCAGCCGCCGCTCCTCCAGCCTGTCCGCTGCTCGCACCGCCGCTGGCCTGTCCGCTGCTCCTCACATCACCGCTCCTCCACCGCGCCATGTCCGCCGCTCCTCGTCGCGCTCCTGGACGCCGCTCCTCCCCGCGCTCCTGACGTGAGCACGCACGTCGCGGCCGGCGATACTTCGGAGGGACTACTTTTTTTTTTACTGTACATTTTTTAAATAACGTTTTATTTTTATTTATATAGCCTATAACCATCTACACACCCTGACGATTCCAACGGTGTATCAGGTGTGTGGATTGGCGCTGTGGTTCCCGAGTTTACCCTCCTCAAAGGCTGAAAGTTCTTCCTTTATTATAGTAGTATAGATAGCAAGCACTGCCCCTGGTGTGCTAGTGCCGCATCACGTTTCAGATGTGCTGTGACACAAGCAGGACCGTGCACCCTAAGTACAATAGGGCCGAAAGTGTACTAATGTATGCACTCCAACATGCCTTTGTGAATAGATCCACTTGTGTTTACACTCATCTGATATTGCTTGATCTGTACTATTAGCTTTAAAAACATGACATTACTGCAAGTATTTTACAACAGGCCGTTCATCAATATGGCGAATACAAACCTATATAAATGTAACAAATCTGGGCACTTTTTCAGTGGCAAGGCAATATTCGAGAGCTGTGCCTCACCTGTTCGCCCAAACAATTCTCATTATTTTATTATGGGTGATTTATCAATAATGTAATCCTGATCAGAGATTTCTACACTAGATTTATAGTCATGGGCTTTGTGATGTAACCTATCTGCTTTCCCCTACTGCTTACAGGAAAACATGGAAAATGTCGATTACAATTACATTACTTGATATTTAACTTTAGAAGAATTTCATTACACATTTTTAGTGGCAGCAGCAACAATAGGCATAGGCGCTTCCATTATGCAAATGAAAAAAAACGTGCTCATATTTGCATCCCCAGTCAGAGACCCTTATCAGGTGGTCTCCATAGACCCTTCCATTCATGTTCTGCTCTCTTGCCTCCTTTCATGAACCTGCCCTTATCAGTGCTGCTGGAATGCACACATGACTCAGCAGATTATAGAGGCTCCAAGGAGTCGAATAGATTGAAGGGTTCAAGCTGCTGAGTGGCTCACGAAAGCAGAGTAGACTCAAAGTGTGGAACTGAGAAGGCTTATGAAGTGAAATGCATTTAGAAGTTGCACTGCAAGGGCTTGATAAACAGCTTAGGGCAGAGTCCTCTTAAGATATTGGTAAATAGGATAGAGGCCTGCACCATTTCTGCAAACTCTTAGTGATGGTGAAACTGTCAAATAGTGCCTGAGCTCCCTTTATTGCAGGCGGTGCACTGGCATTGAGGCACAGGGGGATGGTGGGTCTGCTGCACCCAATTATAGCTGTCTTTTACAAGACAATCATGGTCTGCAGACCTAGGTGCCTTGCTTAGGATAGGCCCCCTGAGACCTTAGTTACACCACTGCTATCTAACAGTGCAAAGGCTATGTGTAAAACAAGTCACGTAGAGAAATTACATAAACTATCTGTGTTAAATGTACTCGGACATTAAACGACTGGGGCTACATTACAAAATAATAAGACCCAGCTACAAACCGTACAGTGTTTTGTTTGACCCTCTGACATTCCAGAAGGAGGGCACATTTCCTTATGTTGTAGGGAATGCACCTGTGCCATTGCAGGCTCTTACAATCAATGTTGGAAGGGTTATTTGGGAAAGGTGCTCCATGCACATCAGGAAATCACCTTGAATTAGGCCATGTAGTACTAGAAAATAGGAGTCACTGGCGAAGGAGACAAAAATGGAGCTCACCCAGGAAGTGGTGTACACTGTGCTTACTTTGTGATGGTGTGTGCCAGTGCTCTGTTCCAGCTCTTATTTCTTGGCTATTGACAGATGCGACTGGGAGCCATTTGTGGCATACCAGGGTCTAGTCCCTGGTACCTGTTTTGTCGCTGTGCTTTGCTCAATCTGAATGCCTGTTTTTCCTTCTTAACCCAGTGACGCAAACGGCAACTCAGGGGGTTTTAATCTAATCTTTTTGCCTCTCCCCTCGGAAAGCTTTAGGGTATCATGGATACCAAAATCAGACCGTTCCTACAATTTTCAGACCAGTTCCAGGTGGTAGGAGGCCACGAAAAGAATGAGTCCATGAGAGCTTTCATGATTAGAGCATGGCAGCATGACTAGATTATGTATTTGAAAGCAACCCCCTAGCTTGAAGCCGGCAGGACAAATACCAGAATGGTCAATTTGGCCTTGCTACCTAGATACACCCAGAAAAGAGCAGAGGCCTGTACCCCTTGCAGAAGTCACTGGCCGGCTCTCAGTAGGGGGTTTCTGGGTGACACAGCAACCTTTAATTGTCATTATATACTGTGCGTGCAGAGGCGGTTGGGAAATAGCAATATAGGGCCCGATTCCGATGCGGTTAGGAAAGCATTCCCACCTAGGGCCTGATTACCATGCGGTTACGAAGGCCTCCTCACGACATTTGCTTCTTCCGAATCGGATCGTGAATGTGTCTTCCCAATCGATGGCCAGATTACGATGCGGTTAGGAACATAGGCTCACATAGAAGTCAATGGGAGTCCAACCAAATTGTATCTGGAAGTATCCAGATGCATCTTACTCGGTCAGTCGGACTCACCTGATCTGAGTGTGTCGGAAACCATTTCCAAACCGCATCAAAATTGGGCCCTTAGTCTCTCCACCAACCATATCCCATGGAACTGAATGGCTGTATCTCAGCGGAGGCAAGTGGATGAAAAAGACATGCACGTTTCTCGAATTTGGTGCTGGTCAAATTCAAGAAATTTCTGCACTGTGCATGCACTTGCTGGCTAGGCTGCTCTCACCAGAGGTTTACCTCCTGCCTCATAGCCTTGGAGGAAAGGGAAGCCGGCAGCTGAGTTACTGACGACGTACCAACAATTGGTGTCTTGCGCATTCGCATTACTTGAAGGTGGGAGCCATTATCTTCAGGAAGGCATGAGAAAGGCTATCAGACAGCCATCTGGTGCAGAGTAATAAAGCTTTTTAAAATGTGCAATTTTGAGTGACATATTATTTGTGTAAATTAGTCATTTTAATTATGCATATGGTCGTAACCAATGAACTAATGATGTTCCACTTAAAACAATTTGATCATCTTGTTTAGGAGTATGAATAATAATGAAGAATAGTTATGTCACTTATTTATGGGAGACATCCTATATTTAAAATGGATGTAGTTTCTGGTGTTCATCTCCTTTTGCTCTTGCTCATTCACCCTCTGAATCAATGTCCCGCCGTGTGTCTTCTCTCCTCACAGTTACCCTGGACACCAAATGCTATGACCTATGAGGACAGCTGTATATATTGTTTTAAATATATATACATATTCAGCAAAACGTGCACTCTAACAACCTCCAAAGTCCGAGGACTGGCGAAGAAGGAGACGGACCACAAAGATCTGGCGAGATGGTTTATTAGACCAGTTTCCTCACCATATGACGCGTTTCGGGCTTGGAAGCCCTTGCTCACATATATATATATATATATATATATATATATATATATATATATATATATATATATATATATATATATATATATATATATATATATATATAGATATATATATATATATATATATTCACCACAATCCTTCACAGTCGGAAGAATAAACGGCTCGACCACCCATGGACTTTTGCAATTTTTCTTTTATTTTCTCATATTCATTATTAGGGTAAAGGCGATAGACCAACGCATTTTGGTCTTAGCACAAGACCTTGATCATGGTCCTAAACAGCGCTTGAGAAAAGACCAGTAAAGTACTTTTAAAATTCATTACATCATTTCCGGTGTGGTGACAACAAGCGCCCCTAAGTATTATGGGAGATGTAGTGTCCCATGATTTCTCTTCATTATCTTTTGTTACTAATGTAAAAGTGCTCTTTTAAACAGGAGTATTTTAAAACTTTGAACACCAGCGCAGCAAACTTAAAGTTCACCTATGAAATCAGTAGGGAGAGGGTGATTTTCCTGGACACTGAAATCTATATCAAAGATACTCATATTCAAACGACTCTCCATCAGAAAACAACAGCAAAGAATGGCACACTACAAGCAATGAGCTTCCACCAATCATCACTAATTTGAAGCATTTCATATGGCGAATTCCTCAGAATTTGAAGAATTTGCAGTGAAGAGGAAGGATGGAAGAAACACAGCGTAACAACCGCGGAAAGATTCAAACAAAGATAATATAACAAAAATATAATCAAAAGATGCCTTGAAAAGTCTAAAGAAAAATCAAAGGAGGAGTGTCTTATCTCAAAGAACAGGAATGCACCATTAGAACCTGAACCAATAAGGCTAATCATGGATTTTTCACAAGAATCTAAAGCGATATCAAAAATCCTCAAGAAAAACTGGAAGATTTTGCAACTGTACCAGTTTTGGTCTCGATGACTCCATCCCCGGGGCCCAGCCATATATATATATATATATATATATTTTAAATACAACAGGGAGGGGGGCCGCATGGCCCCCCCTTTCCCTGGGCCACTTTTGGCCCCGGGGACCCCATCCCTGAGGCATGATCACATAATTATTTATTTATTTTTAAAATTATTTTTAAGGAGGGGGCCGCGTGTCCCCCCTCCTGAGGCCATTTTTGGCCCCAGGTTCCCCATCCCCCGGGGCCCAGGCTTATTTATTTATTCAATACAAAAGTGAGGGGGGGCGTGGGGCCCCCTTTCCCTGGGCCACTTTTGGCCCCACAGACCCCATCCCCTGAGGCCTGGCCTCTTTGATGGGTAATGTGAGGGGAGCCCCAATGCACCCACAGTCCTTGCCGGCTCCCCACCTCCTGTGGGAGCCAGCATTGCTTTTGGGCAAGGGGAGCTGCTAACATGCAGCTCCCCCTGCCCGAAAGCAATTCTGCATTGCTTCTTGGAAGCGAGAGCGGGTTTCCTCCTTCTGTAACCCTCTTGCCTCTTTCTGCACCTCTGTTGCTTCTTTCTGCACGTCCCTTGCATCTTTCTGCACTTCTGTTGCTTTTTTCTGCACTCCTCTTGCCTGTTTCTGCACCCTTCACCCCTCTTTATGCAGCTCTCTTGCCTCTTTCTGCAACCCTGTTCCCTTTTTCTGCCCCTCTCTTGCCTGTTTCTGGAACTCTCTTGCCTCTTTCTGCATTTCTCTTTCCTCCTTCTGTACCTCGTTTGCTTCTTTATGCACTTTTCTTGCCTCTTTCTGCACCCCTGTTGCTTCATTCTGCACTTCTCATGCTTCTTTCTGCACTTGTCTTGCTTCTTTCTGCACCACTGTTGTCTCTTTCTGCAACTCTCTTGCCTCTTTCTGCACCACTCCTGCCTCTTTCTGCACCTCAATTGCCTCTTTCTACACCTCTCTTCCCTCTTTCGGCACCACTCTTGCCTCTTTCTGTACCTCTGCTGCTTCTTTCTGCACTTCTCTTGCCTCTTTCTGCACCCTTCGTGCCTCTTTCAGCACCTCTGTTGGATCTTTCTGCACTACTCTCGCTTCTATCTGCTACTCTCTTGCACATTTCTGCACCCCTTTTACCTCTTTCTGCACCTCTCTTGCCTCTTTCTGTACCTCACTTGCCTCTTTCTGCACTTCTCTTGCTTCTTCCACACCTCTGTTGCTTCTTTCAGCAATTCTCTTTCCTCTTTTTGCACTTCTCTTGCTTGTTTCTTCACCTCTCTTGTGTCTTTCTGCACCTCTGTTCCTTCTTTCTTTACCTCAGTTGATTCTTTCTGCACCCCTCTTGCCTCTTTCTGAACCCCTCTTTTCTCTTTATGGACCTCTCTTCCCTCTTTCTGCACCCGTCCCCTCTATTTGCACCATTCCTGCCTGTTTATATACCTCCCTTGCCTCTTTCTGTACCTCTGTTGCTCTTTCTGCACTTCTCTTGATCTTTCTGCACCCTTTGCGCCTCTTTCAGCACCTATGTTGCTTCTTTCTGCACTCCTCTCCCTTCTTTCTGCACCCCTCCTGCCTCTTTCTGTACCTCTCTTTGTGTACCTCTCCTACCTTGTTCTGCACCCCTCTTATCTCTTTGTGCAGCTCTGTTGGTTCTTTCTGCACTGCTTTTGACTCTTTCTGTACCTCACTTGCCTCTTTCTGCACTCCTCTGGCTTCTTTCTATATCTCTGTTGCTTCTTTCAGCAATTCTCTCACATCTTTCTGTACTTCTCTTCCTTTTTCTGTACCCCTCCTGTCACTTTCTGTACCCCTCTTGCCTTTTTTCACCGCTGTTGGTTTATTCAGCACTGCTCTTGCTTCTTTCTGCACCTCACGTGCCTCTTTCTGCACTTTTCTTGCTTCTTTCTACACCTCTGTTGCTTCTTTAAGCAATTCTCTTGACTCTATCTGCACTTCTCTTGCTTGTTTGTGCACCTCTCTTGAATCTTTCTGCACCTCTGTTGCCTCTTTCTGCACCTCAATTGCTTCTTTCTGCGCACATTTTGCCTCTTTCTGTACCCCTCTTGCCTCTTTTTGCACCCTTGTTCCCTCTTTCTGTACTTTTCCTGCCTGTTTTTGTACCTCTCTTGCCTCTTTCTGTATCTCTGTTGCTTCTTTATGTACTGCTCTTGCTCTTTCTGCACCCTTTGCACCTCTTTCAGCACCTCCATTGCTTCTTTCTGTACTTTTTTTCCTTCTTTCTGCATCCCTCCTGCCTCTTTCTGTACCTCTCTTGCCTCTTTGTGCACCTCTCCTACCTCTTTCTGCACCCCTCTTGTCTCTTTTTGCACCTGCTAGTTCTTTCTGCACTGCTCTTGCTTCTGTCTGTACCTCTTTTGCAAAGTGCTGTATCCCTCTTGCCTCTTTCTTCACCCCTCTTCCCTATTTCTCCACCTCTCTTGCTTATTTCTGCACCTCTCTTGCTTCTTTCTGCACTGCTCTTGCTTCTTTCTGTACCTCTCTTGCAAATTTCTGTATCCCTCTTACCTCTTTCTGTACTCCTGTTCCCTCTTTCTGTACCTTTCTTGACTGTTTCTGTACCTCTCTTGCCTCTTTCGGCACATATGTTGCTTCTTTCTGCACATCTCTCGTCTCTTTCTGCACCTCTGACATAGAGGTAGTTTAAACCCCCTGCCCTATTATGTACTGGGGCCTTACATGGGAGGTCACACCAATCACAGGGGTACCCCAACCCATAGTTTACCCTAATTTATGTAGGTGTTTTCACTGTTTCTAAGTGTCTTTTCACATAGCACTGGCTCTGGGCCTGGTTAGTCAGAGTCAGTTACCACCAGTATCAGTCAGCAAAAAGTTGGGGGCACAGGATGACTTTGCAAAAAGGCATCTTTCTGCACCTCTGTTGGTTCTTTCTGCATATCTCTGGCTTCTTCCTGCATCTTTATTTCTCTTTCTGTACTTCTGTTGCCTTGTTATGCATTTCTCATTTAACATTTAGCATTTAAAAAACCTTGGAAATTCACTGAAAAAACCATACGTTTCAGGGACTTTATAGTTAGAAGTTAGCATTTAAAAAACCTTAGAAATTCACAGAAAAAACACAGGTTTTAAGGACAATATAGTTAGTTGGACATTTAACTCGTACAAAACCAGAGAGATTTGGCCGTTATAGTTAGTTGAGTTAATGATAACTTGCGCCCCTGCAGTCCACTGCTGATGACATAAAAAAGAAACGTGGGCCAAATCCCTGGGGCAATGAGGTAGTGTAGGCGGGGGGCCCCAGGGACTGCCACCTCCGGGACTTTATTATAACGTGTGTGGGGGGCTCATAGTCCCCCAGCGCCGGGGACCGCCACCCCCCAGGGGTTTTATTAGAAGTTGGTAGGCAGGCTCAAAGGCCCCTCAATCCCCCGGGGACCGCCACCATTTTTGTTAATATATGCGGGGGGCTCACGGCCCCCCATAGCCCCGGGGACCGCCACCCCCAGGGCTTTTTTTTTTAAATAAAAAAAACCTGTGTGGGGGGCTTGAGCCCCCCACATGCCTCGGGGACCGCCACCTCCCCGTGGCACTACATTTTTAATTTGGGGGTATGTTATAGGCCCCCAAGCTCCAGGGACCACCACCCTGGGCTTTTCAAATGATGGGAGGGGTCCCTTGTTGGACCTGCGGTCAGCTCCTGCAGTGTACCGGGGTGCCCAACCCCGGAACACTGCCATTTGCAATGGCAGGGCGGGAGCCTCGCGGCTCCCACCCTATCATTGCAAACTGCTTTGCTATTTGGAAGAGAGAGCAGGAAACCTGCTCTCTCTTCCAAATTGCAAAGCAGATTGCTTTTCCACATGGGGAGCAGCCTGTTAGCTGCTCCCCATGTAGAAAAGCAATGCCGACTCCCGCAGGATGCGGGGAGCTGGCTGGGACTGTGGGGGATTGGGGACCCCCCACGGTCCCCAACGGAGAGGGCCAGCCCCGGGGCTATTAGTGGCCGGGAGGCTCCCCAAAATGAAATTTTGGGTCAGCCCTGGGGCCTGGGGTCCCCGGGGAAGATTATGGCCTCAGGAGGGGGGCCACACCCTTCCAAATGTTTTACATTAAAAAAAACAATTGTGGGCAGGCCCTGGGGAAGGGGTCCCCAGGGCCAAAAAATTAGAAAAAAAAGGGGGGCTGCACAGCCCTCCTTCTTAAAAAAAAATATTTTAAAAATGGGATCGCGGCCGGGGGCCACACCCCCTTATTGCACCACTTTGCAAATGCACCCCCTGGAGCGTTTGCAGAGAGGGAACAAATTCCCCTTGAATATTGGGGTCCCTGGGAGCCAACTAGCCCACTAGGTACCTCCAGTATGCATCAGGGAGCTGCGTTGCAGAGAGGTGTTCTGAGACCACGCCCCTTTTTACACCTCTCTGCAACGCAGCTCTGTGGCGCTTACTGGAGGTAGCTTGTGGGCTAGTTGCACCCCAGGGACCCTCAGTATTCCAGGGGAGTAAATCCCCCAACTTAAAACACATCACAGGCATTTTTTCACAGTGGTGAAGGGAGGGGGCGGACCTGAGTTCACGTGCAAGCACGCCCTGCAGCACGGTTTAAGTTGGATAATTAATTCCCTGTCAATACTGAGGGTCCCTGTGGGCCAACTAGCCCACCAGGTACCTCCAGTAAGCGCCACGGAACTGTGTTTCAGAGTATTGTAAAAAGGGGCATGGCCTTTAAACACCTCTCTGCAACACAGCCTCCTGGCACATACTGGAGGTACCTGGTGGGCTAGTTGGCCTCCAGGGACCCACAGTATTGAGGAGGAATTAATTCTCTAACTTAAAACATGCCACAGGGAGTGTTTGCAGACATATCACCTCAGCCCACGCCCCCTTCCTTCACCACCGTGAAAACGCGCCCTGTGGCGCATTTTAAGTTGGGGAATTAATTCTCTTTTAATACTGAGGGTCCCTGAGGGCCAAATAGCCCAACAGGTATCTCCAGTATGCACCAGGGAGCTTCGTTGCAGACAGGTGTTCAGAGGCCACGCCACTTTTTACACCTCTCTTCAACGCAGCTCTGTGGAGCTTACTGGAGGTACCTAGTGGGCTAGTTTGACCCTAGGGACCCTTAGGATTGAAGGGGGCTTAATCTCTCAACTTAGAACGGTGACAGGGCGCGTTTACACAGTGGTGAAGGAAGGGGACGGGGCCTGGCGTGATGTGTGCAAACACACCCTGTTGGGCGTTTTAAGTTGGGGAAAAAATTCCACTTCAAACCTGAGGGACCATGGGGGCCAAGTAGCCCACCAGGTCCTTTCAGGAAGTGCCACTGTGCTGCGTTGCAGAGAGGTGGTGCAGGCCGTGCCCCTTTTTACTAACCCCGGGCGAAGCACTACGCTACGCTCGTGAAGTTCGCAAAGTTTGCGCCACTTCACACTACGCGAGCTGCACGTATCACAGTGCAAACTCGCGTAGTGCAGCGTAGCATAGTGCAGTGGTCATCTTTTGCTTGTTCGCGGTCCTCAACGTCATGTTCGCGACCGCGAGCAAGCAAAATGACATCCCGGCGAGATTCTCAACGCAGGGAGGTCAGGTTTCTCATTGCGAGTGGTTGCGTATGCTCGCAACCGCTCGCGATGAGAAAATACCAGTTCGCGTTGAGAAAGCTGCCGCTCGAGTAAAAATCTACTCGATCAGCAGAAAACTACAGCTCGCACTGTGCAAGATGCTGTTTTCAATGATTGCACAGTGCCGGAGGCTTGTTCGCACCGAGCAATCATTGAAAGCGCATCTTGCACAGTGCGAACATGCTACTACGCAGCTCACGTAGTGCTACGTGAAGTTCGCGTAGTGCGAAGTGCACATCGCGTAGCTTCGCGTAGCTTCGCGTAGCGCTACTTCGCAAACTACGCCCACCCTTACTTTTTACATCTCTCTGCTACGCAGCTCTGTGGCGCTTACTGGATGTACTACAAATTCCGATTTACTCACCTGTTATCAGGAGATACTTCAGTGCTGCATATCTGAGCCCAGTAATGATCCTGAAAAGTAATTCTGACTATACTTACCAGTAACTTGAATTTCCTTCCATAGGCTAACATTGACTGGTTTTACTTGGAAATTGTTTTAAGTGTGGAGTTTTGGAACTTTTAAATATTCACCCAAAATCATTGGAGCAACAAATTCCGATTTACTCACCTGTTATCAGGAGAGAACCCAGTGCTGCATCTTTTAGCCCAGCACTGACCCTGAAAAGTAATTCTAACCGTACTTACCAGTAACTTGTATTTTCTTCCATAGGAATCCATTGTCTGGTTTACACCTGAAAAGTTTCTAGGTGTCTATTTTCACAAACTAAAAATATTCCTAAAAAATCGCCTGTTTACTTGAACGCATTCTTGCAACTGTTTACAGGAGATGCACCAGTGCTGGATCCAGGATCCACCACTGAGTAAGAAAAAGATGATAATGATAATGCTACTTACCTGCTAAGTGAATTTCCTTCCATAGGATAACATTGGTGATTCTATGTGAAAAAAACTTCTGTGTCAACCTATAAAACACAATAATATTCATTAAAAATCACTACTGTAACCAAAACACTTTTACTCAACTGTTTACAGGAGATGTCCAAGGACTGAATATAGGATCCAGTCCTGTGCTTAGAAAAGTAATCCATAAAGTAACAACTTGCATTTAACTAGAAATTCACATTGAGCTCAATGTTGCATTTGAGTTGCCCATTGCACCAACTGTAACTACTGTACTTAAAAGTTTATTGCCTATTTGCAAAGTATTTAAACTCAAGTAATTCATTCTGAGAAAGTATATTTTGTAATGTAATGTATAATGCAATTATAACGTAATTTAAAAAAATACAATGTCTAAAAATAAATAGTTAAAAAAAATTAGTAAATCAGTATCAAGCAAATAAATATAACAATTAATACATTCAAAAATTGTCATTTACAAACCTTTGAAATTCACTGAAAAAAACATAGATTTCAGATATGTTATAGTTAGGAATTAGCATTTAAAAAACCTTTGAAATTCACTGAAAAAACCATAGGTTTCACACATGTTATAGTTAGGAATTAGCATTTAAAAAACCTTAGAAATTCACTGAAAAAAACATAGGTTTTAGGGGTGTTATAGTTATCTGGACATTTCACTCGTACAAAACCATTGAAATTCCTCCATTATAGTTAGTTGTACTAACTATAACTCGCGCACCCACAATTCACTGCTGATGATGTCACATATTACATTATTCATGACATGGTCAGTGACATCACTGATGACATCACTGATGACATCTCAAATGATATCGCTGATGACATCACTGATGACATCATCCAGTGAATGTGGTTTGGTTCGATATTTAAATGAGAATTATATATATATATAGCAATCTGCCTTAAAGACTGAGTGCATGTATAAGTATATAGGATGGAGGATTTAGTAGCACTGGGATTGACTGTCTAAGTGACTAATTTAAAGTGTCTCATTAAATATCTGGGATAGTGATTAAACTGTGTGAATATCTGTATCACTTTATCTCTTGTTGTGTAAACTACTACATAAGTTGGTTACTAGCTATGTGAAAGTCTATATTAGTTATTAATTAGTTAAGTGAGTATTTGTATGGGATAGTGAATGTGTGTGTGGTTGGGTGGGAGGTGTGTGACTGTCCAAAGATGTGTAAATAGTTGATTTAGTAGGTATATGAGGTTAAGACTGTATGTGGAAACAATTGTTTGAGTGAGCGAATCTCTTTATGGGTGTGGTGATGAGTAAATATATTTCTAAATGCTACATGTCCAACAAAGTAGAAATATAAAAGGCAGTGTATGTGACAGTTGTTGTATGTAAATCAGTATACATAAAACTCAGTGATTGTATGAGTGACTGTATCAAAAACTGTATACTTATAATAGTCTTTTTATAACACACTAAGCATGAGTTACTATCTATATGAATAAATAAAGTTGTGTTTGTGTAAGTGTATAGCTTAGTAAATGTAAGTATGAGTAATTGTGTGCATAAGTGAGTAGGGTGACTGCATAAGTGAATAGGATGTGTGCTGGTGTGTAATGTTGATGTAGATGTATAAATATATTTGATCGTATTCTATTGATCTTTGTTAGCATGTATGAGTGAATCTATAGGTAAGTGTTTGATGTGTGTGTAGATGTAGGAATCAGTAAGTGGGTTTTTAGAAACTTGTGTTGGTGTGTCAATAGTTTCAAACATGGTACTCCATATTTTATAATGAGTGTTGAAAGGTTATGCTACTGTATGATGAGGTGTATAAAATTGTCACTTGGATGATGTCATCAGTGATGTCATTTGAAATGTCACCAGTGATGTCATTGACCATGTCATGAATGATGTAATAATTGACATCATCAGCAGTGGATTGCGGGTGCGCGAGTTATAGTTAGGCTTCTCGCATAGTAGGCATGTATGCTACATGCAGGTGTTGTTAGATGGAGTTGACGGGACTCTAAAAGAACTGTCAGAGAAAAGATACTTCTCCCCGTTCCTCAATTGTCATCTTCAATCAGAGGCTGTCATATCAAGACGCCTACCAAATTGGATGATCTATCATTTGGTATCACTAATCAGTATTGAGAGACATACTCGGGATAATAACTTACAATTGAATACTACTTACGTCGGGGAACGACGCCCTTATACGTGGACGTGGCTCTGTTGATCAATTTCACTTCCTACCAAGAGAATCTAGGATGACTACTTTGTATACTATATTGTTCTTGATGGGAAACGACAACCAGTAAGAACTTATACGCTCTACTGAAAGCATCTGGATGGGTCTGATCCCACCTCTTTCCCATGCCCTGAAGAAGTCATGTATATGGACGAAACGCGTCGGCTGTCCGTTGTGCTGATTGTACTGTTTCTCCTGGAACAATAATAAAGAAAAAAAGAAACTAAAAGAAACATCGAAGACCTCCTGAATCTTTTTTGGTCATGGACATTTGATTTGCCTTTGTTGTTAGAATCTTTGTGTGGTGCACCTTTGCTTTGTTTGAAAATTGACTGTAGTCCCGGTTGGGAACTAGTACTGTGGCGGTGGGTACTGTACACTGTGCACACAACTCCCACCTGAAATAGTGGGTAAATTACCAATAGAGTAGACAAACCCGGTTAGGTGCTGTTAGATGAGAGACTCCACTGTCAGTACTTCTTTCTTCTTAGTACAACTAACTATAACAGAGGAATTTCAATGATTTTGTACGAGTGAAATATCCAGCTAACTATAACACCCCTAAAACCTATGTTTTTTTCAGTGAATTTCTAAGGTTTTTTAAATGCCAATTCCTAACTATAATATGTCTGAAACCTATGTTTTTTCAGTGATATATATATATATAAAATCTCCTGTGTCTGGCGAGTTTTTCTCCCGGCTGCCAAAGCGTCAATGGTGCAGTGTGAGACAGGGCTTTGCAGCGCTCTGTTGAATATGAAGAAAGGACGGCTCCCAAAAATACACAAAGGAACCCGCTGCACTCCAGAGTAGTTAGAATGTTATTTATGGTTGCTATGGCAGTAGCACAAACTTCAACGCGTTTTGGTGCCCTACATGCACCTTGGTCACAACGCCAACCATGTCCACACTAATATTTTTTATACTTTGTGTGCATCAATTGGAACAATAAAGGTAGTACCCATTAACGGAGGACACAAGTTGCAGCAGTGTTTGTGGAGGCCATATTGTAAGGGTGTAATACTTCATAGGTAAATGTGCAGAAGAAATTGCTACAAAGTCTCTAATTGGGTTACAATGGATGAAAAAGTAAGAATCAATATTCTCTCAACTTCGGACGTGCACTACATGCTTTGCATCATTTCTGCAAAGTATAAATATCCTGTCTGTTGATGTCCAAATCAAATCATCTTGCATTTACGGGACCCTCGATCCTTTGATCGTTGATCGTTGTAACTACTTAAGTAGACAATAATCTCTGGTGATCATCTAGCCCCTGTGGGCAGACCCAGACCTCAAAATACCAAAACATTCATGCCCCAGTGGACTTTTAGTCAATGAAGTAAAAGAAGAAAAACATAAGGGGTTTAAATCAAAAAAGGTCAAACTTGTCTCTGCTGGTTCTTCCAGTCTGCTAGCTGCATTCCTGTCTTCTCTTACTCCTGCTGCTCTCAACTAAGGTTGAACATCTCAGGGCACCTCAAATCTACTTCTCTAGTTTAGAGTCCTCCTGTAAACAAACACACAACATATAACTATCAATGAAACTTATTCAAACACAGAATCACCTAAATACACTTCAAAAATTCAGAATACATGTTCTTAGAGCTTGCAGTTTGGTAATTTAGAGATGGACCAAAAGCTCATCCTCAATATTCAGGCCTCGCAGCTCTTTACAGTCTAGTTCAAGAATATATCTTGATTCCAACCTTCTGAGCTCTTTCTCTCTGTCACCATCTCTCTTCTTTTTCGGCACAGTATCAATCACACTGTACTTGAGCAGTTTATTGTCTCCACCATGGATTCTATGAAAGTGATGTGCTGCGGAATAGCCACTATCATTGTTCTAAATGGCCCTTAAATGTTGTAAAATATGTCTGTGGACAGGTAAAATCGTGCTGTGCACATAGTATTTAGGGCATGGGCATTTCAGGGTATACACTGCAAAGTCAGTTTTACAGGTCAAATGTTGTTTAATTCTCATTGTTTTACCTAGTGGGGTTTTTAATTCAACTAGATTCATTCCATTCTCACAGGCTTTGCACTTGTTAAATTTTTTTAAACCTTTCTGTGGTTGTAACCATATTTGCCCAGTGGTTGTTATCTCATTTCTAACTAACAGGTCGCACATGGATCTCGCCTTCCTGTATGTTATCTGTGGTTTCTTATGGAAATCTTTTCCTTTGGCGGGGTCATTCTGTATTAGGTGCCAGTGTTTAGCTCGAGCTTTTCTGAGTAAGATATGTTTATCATTATATGTTGTTTTGAATCTAGTTTCCTCCCTGGTATTTGCCTTGTTCTTTCTTGAGTTCACAGCTTCTTCATTAAAGAGGATATCCTCCCTCCTAATGCATGCTGCCTTGCTCCGTGCCTCTTCCAACAGAGATGTGAAATACCCCCTCTTTTGGAGCCTAGCTAACATGTTGTATTTGTACCTATTGTCAGTGCTACAGATGTGCCTTGCTCTCAGTAACTCTATGTTGTGTTTGAGAGTGTAGGGGTGAAAACGGTGAGCACGCAGTATGCTATTCCCTGCTGTTGGATGTCACCCCTACACTCTCAAACCCAACATACCCTTTGGAGAGTTACTAAGAGCAAGGCACATCTGTCTGTGAGAGTGCATGAGTGAGTCTATGAGTAGGTGAGTTGAAGCTCTGAGTAGGTGTGTGAGTCTCTGAGTGGGTCTGTGAGTCACTATGTAAGTCTCTGAGTAGGTCTGTCAGTGGGTGTGAGAGAGTATGAGTGTGTCTGTAAGTGGGTGCATGAGTGTGTATGTGGGTCTGTGAGTGGGTATACATATCTGAGTGGGTCTGTGAGTGAGTGTATGAGTGTCTGAATGGGTCTGTTAGTGGCTATGAGAGTGTCTGAGTGGTCCTCTGAGTGAGTGCATGAGTTATGAGTACGTTATGAAACTCTGTATTATATCCTGTTTGAATCCTAGGTTATGAAACTCCTGTATTTACAGCCTGATTCATCAAGCCGAAATCGCCTCGCAAAGGGCCAGATTCTGAGAATCTGGCCCTTTGCAAGTGCAATTTTTGCATTTGGGATTCATCATCCCAAATGCAAAAATCGCTATTAGCGAAATCGCATATTTGGGAGGAATTGGATTTAAGGAATCTCAAATAGAGATTCCTTAAATGCAATTCATCAACCAATTAGAAATTGCGAAATCGCAATATTTGGTCGCAATTTATCACCAAGTCTGACTTGGTGGTAAATTGCAAAAAAAGAGTAAAAAGCACTTTAGTGCTTTTTTTTTCCTTCGCATGTTACACACACACATGTCCTTTGGACATGTGTGTGCGCAACACCTGTTCAAATGTGCATTCAAGGGGTGCTACAGGGTGTCCTTTGGACACCCCTGGCACCCTTCAAATCGCTATCTTATTTGCGATTAGCAAATTGCTAATCACAAATAAGGAATACTCCCCATTCATTCCTATGGGCCTTTTGGCCCATAGGAATGAATGGGGAGTTTTTCCTTATTTGCGATTAGCAATTTGCTAATCGGAAATAAGGAATGTGTAGGAATCGCATTTTATTTTGCGATTCCTACATGAATACCGTTTTGCGAGTCTCTAATAGCGATTCCTTATGATTCTCTATTAGAGACTCGCAAAACAGTTCTTTGATGAATCAGGCTGTATATCCATACTCTTGTAAAGCTCTCTGATACACCCGGGGTTGAGCCAGCGCTCTATAAAACCTTTAAATAACTAAATGAATAAACCCTGGTCTCCTGCAAACCTAGTGGCCCTCAACTAAAATATGAGTAAAATAAATAAGTGTTCCATAAATTGCATAATTAGAAATCAATTAGATAATTAACTATTAATAATTAACTTTTAATAATGTATCACTTAATTAACATCCCATTCTAGAGCCCCACAAAACTAACAGCTAGCAAATAACATATAACAAATATAAATGAGTATTACATAAGTAACATAGAAAATATCAATCATAGAATTAAATTAAATGTACTAAAAATGTCATAATTAATTATTGCCTTATTAATTTCCTCCTACAAACCTAATTACCTGCTAGGACACTATAAATTACCTTTAGATATTGAATAAAACATTCTAAATCATTTTGTATCACATGCTATATTAAAAAAACATTTATATAAACAACAGTTAAACATAACAATAATATATCAACTTAAACACTTTAAAATAATTTTAAAACAATATTTTAACCAGTATATTACTAAAAACAATATTGAAAACATCAATAATATTTAAAACAATATTACTTATCTCCAAAAATGATATTCTTGTTAACAATATACTTGCATCACAACAATTATATATCACAATATTTTATTTGAGATATTTCTGTATCTTTATATTTGCAACTTGATTTTTTGCCCAAACACCATCTTGGTTTACTATTCCTGCTTTTTTTAATCTCTAGTCTGATGAGACTGTTCCTGCAGGTGTTATGTAGCCCACCAGAGTTCTTGATCTTTCTTCCCACATATGGAGGGGTCTTCTAGTATACAGCATTTTAAGTGGCTGCAGCAGACTTAAGAGGTGATGAAGGTCATGATCTTTGATGGTGGGTGAGAGTCTGTGAAACTTTCTGAGTGCCTGGACGAACCTGAAAGCAGTGCAAATGATTCTTATCAAAGGGGCCATTAGTTGTGAATCAAGGACCCATGCAAGCAGGATATTGTCTCCAGTGGGATGATGACTGTTCTGAATTTTCCTACAAAATTCCTATCGGGCACCAGGCAATGATTTCATTTTTGAGATACATGTTCTGAAATTGAAAGTGTTGTTGATCTGAAATCCTTAGATTTTGCACTAACAAGTTGCAGGGTGAAGTCGTCAACGTTTGTCTCTGAATGCAGCAAGCTCTGCATATGTTCCTGTTGTCTGTCATTATTATTGAGCGTGAAGTTAGTTTTCATGCGATTACGCTCCACATATGTCTTATCCAGTTCAGGATGTGAGGCACATGTTCAGCCAGTGGATACAATTTCCTGAAATGGCTTTCAGGTACCAATGGGAGCCATCCCCATACTGGTTGATTTTGACATCCAGGAAGGAGTCAGTCGGCTACACGTGAGTTCATGATCACTGGAGACCAGCGCAGCCTTGAAACACTCTGCAGGTCACAAAGAAACTGGGAGTATTCATTTAGATATCGTGCATTCTGTTGTTTAAGGTGGATTCAAACCATTGAAGAGCAACTCTATAAAAGCCTTAGTTCACAGAGCTGAAGTTAGGTAGGGTTTGATGGTCAATGGTGTCAAAGGCTGCAGAAATATGCAACAGAATGAGGGCACAGACACTTTATTTGGAAAGCAGTCTTAACTGTCATTGAAAATGTAACTATCCGCGAACACAGGCAGTAATAATCTGTATGCATTTTTTTAAATAAAGTTTACAATACTGTCAATGACATGATATGCCTTATACCATGAAAGTGGACGTTGCATTAATTCAATAATCAATGGTGACTACAGAAATATCTTAACAGAAATGCACTTATACAGTTTATTAGGGAAGAAACAAAATACATTCACTTTGGCAATGACCTTGAAGCTAAAGCTCAGTCAAACTGATTTATATCCATGAATTCCTCACAGATCATAGGAGTGACAGATGAACTGTCTGGGCACAGTGTCAATTTGTGGAGTTGCTTTTTTCCTTTGATGTTTCACTGAACATATCTCACCCAGATATGATGCACAGCGAAATACATACTGTTAAAATGAAAATGAAGAATGGATTTAAAAAAAGGCAATTTATTGATAAAACAGCAGTGCCTGGTGGTCCGTTTTCAGTATGGAAATACAATTGGGGCCCGATGTAGGTAGGGCTTTACCGATCGGTATCGGCCGAAAATACCGATTTTTGGCCCTTACCGATCGGTAAACAGCCATCGAGATGTAGGGAACCAAAAACAGAACGAATCGGATAGAAAACCGATTCGGTATGTGTACCGAATGTGAAAGAATCCGATACGTACATACCGAAAATCGGATATGTAACGAATCGGAAAAACACCGATTCGGTTACAAAGACCGAATCGGTCCATGTACCGAATCGTTAGTGAGACCGAATCGGAAAATCACCGATTCGGTCCCACCACCGATTCGTTAGTGACACCGAATCGGAAAATCACCGATTCGGTCCCACTACCGATTCGTTAGTGACACCGAATCGGAAAATCACCGATTCGGTCCCACTACCGATTCGTTAGTGACACCGAATCGGAAAATCACCGATTCGGTCCCACTACCGATTCGTTAGTGACACCGAATCGGAAAATCACCGATTCGGTCCATGTACCGAATCGGAAAAAATACCGATTCGGACATGATCCGAATCGGAAAACATGCCGATTCGTATGAATCTCCGATCGGGAAATTCCCCGATTCCGACAGTTGGGGAGATGTAGGGAGGCACAGAAACACCGAAATCGGCTCAAAATCGGTAGAATTCACTCGGTATTTACCATGGATTGCAATCAGGTGGTAACCAACTCCAACCCATA
The DNA here is from genome assembly GCF_964263255.1 of Lissotriton vulgaris. Taxonomy (NCBI): domain Eukaryota; kingdom Metazoa; phylum Chordata; class Amphibia; order Caudata; family Salamandridae; genus Lissotriton; species Lissotriton vulgaris. Next base: position 439,975,033 of record NC_141685.1, on the reverse strand, counting down.
TAAACAGTCCCAAAATGCATTGCAACTTGCAGGATGGCAGCTTTCTATGTCATTGCGAGGCGGCTACGGCTACAGCAGGAAGAACTGAGGGAATGGCTGCGAAATGAACAGGTCTACAGACAGAGGATAACCCTGTTCATGCTCACTGAGGCTGAGATCCTACAGAGATACAGGCTGGACTCTGACACCATACTTGAGCTCATCAGGGACCTTAAGCCATACTTGGACCACCACACCCCAAGGGCACACGCCATCCCTGCGCACGTCCAGGTGCTATGCAGCCTACACCTGGTAGCGTCTGGCAGCTATCAAAGTGGAGTAGCAGCAGCAGGAGGGGTGAGCCAGAGCAGCCTGTCAAGGTTCTTCCACATATTCCTTGACGCCATGATAGACAGGATGGACCAATACATCTCATTCCCTGCAACCCACGCAGAACTGCTACAAACCAAAGCGGACTTCTACCAGATGGCACACTTTCCCCAAGTCATCGGTTGCATAGATGGCACGCATATTCCGATTTGCCCACCAGCGGACACCGAATACATATACCGCAATCGGAAATCGACACACACCATCAACGTGCAGGTGATCTGCAATGCCAAGTGCACCATCACAGACCTGGTAGCAAAATTTCCAGGGAGTACCCATGACTCCTATATATTCCAACAGAGCGGCATATATGCACGGCTGATGGCTGGCGATTTTGGAGAAGGATACCTCCTAGGTGAGCCACATCATCAGACCCCCATAACACATAGTAGGTAGGTGTAATACATGTATGCATGTGTCTAATGTCACCCCTTTCTCTTCCAGGCGACAGTGCATATGCCCTCCGCTCATTCATACTCACCCCCTACCTCAACCCCTCCACACCCAGCCAAAGGAGGTATAACCGTGCCCACATACGCACCAGGAATGTTGTTGAACGGACCTTTGGCATCTGGAAAAGTAGATTCAGATGCCTGCACAAGAGTGGAGGTGCAAGGCAGTATACCCCCATCACCTGCTGCAAGATCATAGCTGTATGTGCAATGTTACACAACCTTGCGGTCAAGAAGGGCACTGAGGTGGAGTTGTCTGACTACGAGGACTATGACGACGACGAAGCTGTGCCACTGACACAGCCAGCTGGGGTGTGTACGCCATGTGATGGCAGATACAGACGTGAGGAGATCACTGAGAACTATTTCTGACTGAGTACAGATGCAAAGACAGCTAAATGTTGCTTGGAAAATAAAATTTTAATAGTGATGCACCACAGTTACATCACTGAAGTGCATCAAAAAATGGAGTCTGTCAAAACAAATAAAGTCCAGGGTTCTGGTTTGATCATCCCCCCTTGCCAGCCTATTTTTTGGCCCGCTTTCCAGACCCACTGGGGTGTCCCTCGGCCCCCTCCGAATGGCCTGCAGCATCAGCGGATCGCCTGGTGCTCCTCCTTGGCTCTGATGCAGCGCTGGCCGGGCTGCTGCGGCTGCTGCTGTCTCCAGCATCACCCAGGTCCAGGGCAGGATTGGAGGCGGCGTTTGATATTAACATGGCCTCCATGGCCGTGGTGATCCTGGCCATCCCCCTGGTCAGCTCAGCCGTATGCTGACTCAGCACCGACTCCTGATTTGAGCTACGATGGCACAGCTGTGCGGTCGCCGCTGCAAGGCGGGCCATGGCCCGGTTGAGCACCCGGGCATCCCTCCTGCGCGCAACCTCATGCTCCTCCTGCCTGGCAGAGGAGTGGGTGATGGCAGTGGTCAGCCTGCCCAACCCTGCTGCCACCTCCTTGTTGCTGTCCACAACAGCCTGGAACCCCTTCACCAACTCCCCCATCTGCAGGTTGTGCTGCAGGAGCTGGCGTTGGCAGGCCATGGTGGATCTGGCCTGTTGGCGCTGGATTTTGACCATCTGGCCCTCCAGGCCCAGGAACACACTGCCCTCCCGTGCTGGTGCAGCAGTGGTGGTGGTGGTGGTGGCACGGCGTCTGGCACTGCTGCCTCCGGCCTGCTGAGTGGGCTGGGGTGCCACTGGTGGTGGTGTGGTGCTGGCCGGTCCCGGAGCCCCTGCTCCCAGGACAGGTAGGACGGGTGGCAAGGCCACGGTTGTGGCAGGAGCTGTTGTCGGCGGAATGGTCTGCCTTGTTGGGGAGTTGTAAGGTGAAAATTGCAAGGGGGGTGAGCTGGGCAGTACTGGGGAGTGCACTGCCTGGAAATCAATCACCAGGACTCCCTCCATTCCAAGCCCTGGGGTGTCTCCTTCCTCATCCTCATCCTCCTCCTCCTGGCCAGGCTGGCTGGTGCTCGGCCCTGCCACTGCAGTATGTGATGTCGAAGCTCCCTCTGCTGCCACAGTGGTGCCGCCTGATGGTGCCCCTAGGTACAAAGAAGCATTTGTAAACTGAGTGCCGATGTATTACAGTCAGTACAATTATGGCATTCCACATGTCCTTGCATCTCCTTACACTGTGTCACACTGTTTCCTGTCTTGTGATTCTGCACTGACATATTTGGCTAACTTCTGCTGACTACATGTACCATGATGCTTGTCTCTTGTATGTTGGTGACAGTACAGTGCTGGTGTTTGCCTATGCATTGTGTCTAATGGGGAGGTGTCTGGTAGGGTGTGTCATGATGCGCATGCTTCTTACCTGTAGCTGTGGCCATCGCAGTGCTGTCCAGGGTCCCGATCCCTACGATGCTCTCCCTCTCGATGGTGCTGGAGACAATTTCCTCCAGCTCGGTGAGGGGTGGCGCCGGGTTCTTGCCTCCTCCGGTGAGTCCAGCCTGCCTTTGGAGGTCGGCCAGCTTCCTCTTCGTGAGGCTGCGGAGGTCATAAAACCTTTTCTTAAGTTCCTCAATGGACCTGGGGGTGACTCCAGCAGCATTGACCTTCTGGGCGATGTCTGCCCACAATCTCCTCTTGGTGCTGTCTGGCACGTTGAGGGACAGCTTGCCAAAGAGCTGGCGGTGCACCCTCACCACCTCCTCAACCAGCACCTGTAGTTCTGTGGTGGTGAATTTGGGCTTCCTCTTTTGGGAGGACTTCTGGCTTCCTGCCTGATCTGCCATATTCTCCTGCTCCTGCTCAGTCTGCAACCTCCTTCTCCCACTGCTGCTAACTGTGTGTTGGGCTCAGGCAGGCTTTCCAGAAACTTCTAGAAACTTCTTAATTGGCTGCACCTGCCAGGGTTGCCACTCCCTGTTTGGGTGGGGGAGGGGGAGCCACCTCATTGGCTGAATCGCCTATTGCCGAGTCTGCTTTTACAGATTCGGTATAATCCGAATCGGTAAAATCCGATTCGGTAAAATCCGATTCGGTAAAATCCGATTCGGTAAAATCCGAATCGGTAAAAGCCGAATCGGGTCATGCAATGCATTCCTATGGGCTTTTTCGCCATGGGTCTATGATTGCCGATTCGTTTTTTACCGATTCGGCTTTTACCGAATCGGTATTCGCCGAATCGGAAATATCCGATTCGGTGGTAGCCGATTCGGTATTTTCCGATTCGTTGTTGGCCGATTCGGTAATTTCCGATTCGGACCGAGCTGAATCGGAACGTACCGAATCTCATTACCGATGCCGACCGAATCGGTTTTCATTCGGTATTTTTTTCCTACATCTCGTTTTCCGATTTCAGAATACCGATTCGGCCCGCCTCGGTATTTTGAAATCGGAAAATCCCGTTTACCTACATCGGGCCCTAGATCTTTAATCTGCAATATAGTAACACTTATCAATGAAGGCTAAGTTTTTGTTGCTGCTTTTGCTCCTACTCAATACACAATTCAGATGTAGTTGCCAATTTATCAGGGGATTACAATATTGAATGCACAGGACTCAAGGCACTGGCTGTGATATTGGCAAATCTCTGCCCGTTTTCACTGAATTGAACTGGAAAAAGAATCATGACTTTAAGAAAACAACCACAATTTGTGTGTTGACATGATGACCTACAAACAGTTGTCCTAATTTGCTTTACACAAATCTGCTTAACTCTCTGACTATGCCATAAGGGCTGTGATGGAATTACACTAGAGGCAATCTGGGATGCGTGTACGGGAATGTGCCAAAATGACCCAATACTGACATATAATCCTTGATCCATCTGTACAATGTAGGATGAGGGGGGAGAAAGCACAAGCTACAACAACAGTTTTTATTGCGATTCTGCCTCAGACCAAACCCTAAAATAATATGTTTATATATATAAATGAACGTTAGAAAAACAGATTTGTGTAAAATATCACGTTTTTTGCTTGTATTTTTCAATTATTATTTTCATTTTGATTTTGAAGCATGATGTTTTTTCCTCCTCTACATCTATATATCTTTTGTGGTTGAGGAGGTCCCTTGCACTCATTTCTTCCACCACTCCTGGCCCCTGTCTTTTCTCTATTTCGCTTTGCTCCAGTTAATCTTTCCCTTTAGTACATTTCATCTGTTTATTTATTTTTGTCACAGAAGCAATGTCGCCTGTTGTGGTACCTAACCCACTAGATCCAACTGCTGGAGAGCCATAATTTTACATTTAAAAATAAATCAAAACGAATTTTCTTTCATTGATTTTTTTATTCCAGTATTTTATTGTGCTTTTCTGGTATTACTCCTGCGCATTGTGGCTTTATTTGAACTAGTCCAGCTAAGTCATATGATTTAATCTACCTAAAATTAGACATATGAAGAGGTAGAAGATCGCATGCAGATCCATATGTTACAACTCCTGTGGTTATGCATGAAAACTCACTGTTTTAATGTATGGTGTGTGCTGAATTGTTTTCTGAGCATTATGCAGTACAACCACTTTCAAGATAAGGCATTCAGTGGAAAAGTTAGTGTCCCCAAATCCCTGCTTCCATTCACAACAACGAGTTACAAAACAATGAGGCCAGTCCCAAGGCCGGACTGGGCTATAATTCCATCAATCATTTTCCGTGTGGGCTGGAGCCATTGGACATGGTTTTGGGAGCCCAGAGCCGCCCGGTGTCACTCTCCCACCCCGGTGAGGTTAATGGTAGCAAGCCCAGCGCGTTTTCAAGAGAGAGAGGTGTAGAGAAAGATCAGAGAGGGAGAGAATGGATGGATGGAAAGGGATGGAGCAAGCAGTGAATGGGAGCAAGGCTGGTGTCAACATTTTTGCCAGGGCTGCTAATGGTTCCTCAGTCTATTCCTGGTCAGTCTTGTTCAGAGGGTAGTGAGGGTCTAATTATGATGGCTGTAGTCAGACTACCTACCGCCATTGCAGCGGGAATAAGACCGGCCGACAAGGAGTCAGTGGTCCAACACACCATAGAATGACAGGAAAAAGGCAACAGCATAGGCAGTAGTGGAAAAAGGCAGTTTGTGGACATCCATGCACTGTGTGCCAGGCGCCAAGTGGTGCCAGGCACACAGTGCATGGATGTGTGAGGGGGGCTCACGTACAGGCCACTTAGCAGTAGCCTATGGGGGCCCTGCAAGGGAACCACAAAGTGGCTTTCTGGATGCCTTTTCATGGCAGTGGGACCGCAATTAGGGTTGTGTATTGGACCGCCATCCGGCGGAATCTTTGATCCTATCAGAGGGGCAGTCCTACCACCTTACCTCTGTGCTCCGACTGGCGGTATTGTAATCCAGTGGTCAGACCAAATCTCAGGATGGTGGATGGACCGCCACCGACGGCCTGTTGGTGGTGGTCAGCCCGATAGTTTGAGGACCACCTGAGTTAGGCAATTTTCTCTGCGATGTTGTATGGACACCAGATGATGCATTTGCAAGTATGATAGGCCAAGCACATTACTCAAAATATTGTACGGTTTAAAATCCAGTTTACTGATGGTATGAGAGCTTAGCATTGTGGTATCACATAGAACACTACGAGGGCACCAGCAGTGTGTGTCCACTAAACTAAGTCATGAGACAGACTAGTACAAACCTGAAGGGCACTCAGGCTGTGAAGAACAATTGGCTACTTATAAGTGCATACATATCAGAGATCAAAGAAGTGGCCAGCCAAATGGAAGGATAAATTAGGCTGTCATATAAGTTAAGGAATGTCAGTGTTATGAGCAAGAGGGGTCAGCATGTTAACTTTATGCCACACTGGTGAGGATGTCTTAGCACAAGGACGTGGTTACATATTTTTCAACTTCTGCAGAGTAAATAATTAGCATGGTAATATTTTTTACCACAGCAGTATTGATGATCATGGTCACTTAAACGTGCTGTGCACGTAACCATACTGCAATTATGCAATTAGTAATTTACATGTGTTGACATGTGTTGCTAAAAGGATATAATTCCTTCACGTTGCAGGGCTGTGCATCCTTGAACAGGAGAAATTCTAGGACCATGAGCTAGGATAGAAAACAGGTGCAGGTGTACACTTAAGGCATCAATTGCAGAAGGATAAAGTCAGACTGTGAAGTTACATTAAATGTGATAGCTCGCTCCTACATCTTTATCATACAACTTGTAAGAAACGTGCCTTGGCATTGCAATAATAGAAGCGCGCTTCCTCTATCTCCTAAATCTCAACAACTTTCTCCTACAATAATAGTTTGCCAATCAGCTTCACTGATGTTCTGGATTTCATGATCTGGAGACTAGAAGACATTAAGAGCATAATAGCTCCTGCCATTCACCGGTAGATTGGGTTGTACTCTAGCAGTTAAATCTTCATAGCAGACTGACAGCTTTGCACATGCAGTCTTGCTACAGCAGAGAATAAACTGGCTGTGAGCGGGTTTTTTGAAGAACATATCAATATTTTGTGCTACTTTCCTTTATATCTACCCTGCATGTCATATTGTCCTAGGTATTGCATCACCCCTATAATACTAATGTATACTGCAATTTGTAATAGACATCAATTGTTTGTGACATTGATAACAAAAATATTGTGATAAAAAAATTGTTTAAAAAGTGGTAACTAAAATATGACATTTTTTACACAACCTAACCTAACAACCTATGAAAATATTGAGTACAATATTATAGTCATCAAAATGCCATGAAATCAATAACACAGATTGAAAATTTGTACATTTATAAATATATATGTGTATATATATATATATATATATATATATATATATATATATATATATATATATATATATATATATATATATATATATATATATATATATATATATATATATATATATATATATATATATATATATATATATAGAGTCTAGATACATTGTAGATCTTTCTACAAAACAACCTGGTGGGCTCAATAGCGGGGAGGAACTAGCATACCACTTGGGAAAGTAACACCATAGGAGGAGTAAACTTTCCTTTTCGATAGGAAGCTTAGTACACTAAAGTGAAAATCCAACTAGAATATGTATGCTCCTTGAGGATCAAAACAAAGTGAACACTCGAAGATCAGATATACTCTTCCAAGCATGTTCTTCCGGTTTGTTTCCAATTTTGACACCCACGATCTTGATTTATGAATTTCTGTATCCTAATACTGAACATCAATTATGACAAAAATGCAAACTGTGATATATTTTTTGTCCCCCGTTGCAGTTGAGGATAGACTACCATAGGTGTGTAAATATGTAAATAGATGTATAATCCAGCTTGCATATATATGCACTGAATATGACAAGCATGCAACTTACCTTGCATATGTTTGTACAGATAATAGGATTAATATCATGAGGTTATAATTTTGAACAAAGGTTTTGTCTTTATCACCATGGATGATACTGCATTGCAGGAGAACCAGGATCTTGATGTAGATTCTTGAATCTAGACAATTACAAACAATGTGTGTCCTGAGAGTATCCGTTTTGGTAACCTATCTTCATTATTTATCTCAAAACACACCAAACCGTGGTTTAGTCTACTGGAGTTTTGTAAATATTGTAAACACATTTTTCCTTTGCGAGTTCCCTGAACCAAAAGAATATTTTTCTGCTATATATTTCGTAAATAGCAATGTCTAGTAATTATGATAAATTATGACGAAATAATTTGGTTCAATTCCACTTAAAGGATAGGAACACAATCATCTTTTTTCATGTGCCTGATACTTTCCTTACTTCTTATGTTTTTTGCACTGTTTTGATTATGTTAGCATTGTATAAAAATGCCATAGGACACAAGCCGATCCACGGCTTTATTTTCAAACGTGATAACTTCATGTTTAAATCAGATAAGACCCCTATCTGGATAGAACACCATTCCAAGATGGCGCCCATAGTGGCCTAAAGGGGTATAGTCCTATGTCTATGACAATGCTCACAAATTGTTTGTTTATATAATAGATTGTATGATGTGGATGAATGACACACTGACGAAGGCTCACGCCAAAACGCGCCTGTGCTTTATTGTTCCCTCCAATTAAACTCTGGTTTACTCTTGGTCCGCGAGTGCTGCCTCTTTCTTGAGGATTCTAAGGAGAGTCGAGCGATAATATATATATATATATATATATATATATACATATATATAATATTGTCTATTGTCTAACCTAAAAACTAATGAAAGTTGTCAAAATAGCAAGAACAACTATATAGAATACGAAGATATTGATAGAACATATTAAAAAAGGAAAATAAAAAATATACCCCCAGATGCATCAAGGCCAGATTCTGCGAATTTTAAATTGCGAAAAATACCGAATCGCAATTTAGAATTCGCAGAATGGGATGCATCAAGAAAAGCAATATAAAAGCGAATCGCAGTCGGCCGCAATTGCCGATTGCGATTTTCGCCAAATCGCACAAACATCGCAGAATAGCCCGTTTCCCATGTTGAAATTGCGATCTCGCAATTACCGAAATCGCAAATTGTGATCTCGCTAATTGTGAGATCGCAAAAACGGGAAGTCGCATTTCGAGCAGAATGATGACATCACATCCAGGAAGTAGGCAGTTCCCTCACTCATTCAGAATACAGAGCCTGAGAGTGGAAGAAGCACAGCCCAGAGCTCCACAAGACACATCCTGCAGCACCACAACAGGACCACACACACCAAAACAGAATGTCCCAGGAAGCAGCAGGAAGCAGTGCACCTGGTAGAAAACGAAAAATAAAATTTTCTGAATAGGAGTTGGAGTTCATCATCGAGGGTGTAAGCAGGGACCATGACAAGCTGTTTGGCAAGGAATCCCGGAAGGTGCCTGAAGCCGACAAGAGGCGCATTTGGCAGCACATCCGGTCCAGGGTGAACTCTGTTGGAGTGACCCAGCGCTCCATTGATGAGCTGAAAAGAGGTGGTACGACCGTAGAGGTCGTGCCAAAGAACGCATTGCTGAGAGGCTGGGGGAGCAACATGCCACCCGAGGAGGAGACCCCACAGTTGCGCCCAACACTCCACTTGAAGACCTGGTGGAGGACACACTCAACCCTACAGCCTGAATGGGGGTCATCCGTCTGGACACCTCCCGACACACCCAAAAATCCCAAGGTAAGTGCCATGCAACTGCGACCCCATCCCCTAACAATGCCCATGCCTCTAGAGCTAGCCATTTGATAACCCCATGCACACCTGAAATGCCATATTTCATTGTGGGACCTGTAGTGTGACAATATTTACCGGATAGCCACACACAGCCAGACCTGTCAAGTGAAACATATCCCTAAAGCCAGTCAGGGAATGCAAGCCTGCATGCATGTTGCAACATCCCATGTGCAAGATACATAACATTAATCATGCACCCATTTACATCACAGGTGCGTCAGAACAACCCAGCACAGACAGCGAGGCACTCCAGATTGAGGAGAACCCTGAGGACACCAAGGGAGAGGGCCATCCTGCCCCATGACCTGGACCATCACAACCACCAGCACCAATACCACCACCTCCCCATGTGGACAGGGTCACCCCTGCAGCCACAGGAGGACAGCAACCACCCCATGTGACACCCATGGAAGTGGTACAGGCCTCACCACCACCCAGGAGGCAGACACGGCGCACTCCCACTGTGCGTTCGCAGTCCAGCGGACTGATGAGGCAGCAGCGCAACGTGTCAACACACGCTGGCAGGGGGGAACATGTCCGAGATCCTGGGCTGGGCATAGAACACCGGATGCTTGCTGTCCACCAAAAGCAGGCACAGCACATGGCAGCCATGCAGCTGCAGCTTTATAAGACATGGCGCAACGTGAGTCAGCTCACGGAAAGCGTGCAGGTGCTGACAGCTGCTGTCAGGGAGAACAGCCAGACCATGGTGTCACAGCAGGACATCACCCACCGCCCCCACCGCCAGCTGCTGACCCGCCTGTCAGCATACACCAGATCCAACCATCTGATTGGTAATGCGACCTCCCAACTTTCGCGCCAGTCCCTGGCGATGCAAATTCAGATGGTTCAATGCTGCCAGGACGTCGCCAGGGCCTTGGAACAGGTCACAACAGATGACCAGAATCAGCAGGCGTGTGGCCATGGCCAAGCAAGGGGGGGATAATGCCAGTGAGGGCACAACAAGTCTCAGCAGCCTGTCCGTGCCGGTGGTAACCGTACGCCGCCGCAGCACCAGGCCCAGTGCAGCATCATGGGCCAATACTGGCAAAGAGGACGTGGAGAGGCGACTGGGTGCCTCCGGCCGGAGGCGCCAGTGACTCTATGTACTCTAGCAGCAGTGCCATGCTGATAAGACAAGCACACCTGCTTTGCTATCATGGGGCTGTATGAGGAAATACAGTTGTTATGAATTGTGAAAAAAGAATTTAAAGAAATATTATTGTGCAAAAAACAATAAGAATTTATTTCTAACGTAAATCCGACTCATTTCATTATTTCTTTTGGCATATATGAGTGCACTGTTGTGTGAGGGGTATGGGTGCACTAGAAATAGTTCATTGTGATTTGGTTGCGGCGCCTGTGTCCTTCTGCAGGATTCTCCCCACGTTCATGATGCACATGTGCAGGTGGGCGGTTGTCCCCCTCTGACTCACTGCCAGAGATCTCCACAGGTATCCTCCGCTTGGTAGCAATATTGTGGAGTATGGCACACACAGCCACGATGCGGCAGCAGACCGCAGGCTGGTATTTGAGGGCCCCACCAGTCTTATGTAGGATGTGGAATCGGCTCTTTAACAGCCCAAATGTCCGTTCAATGCAATTTCTAGTGCGAATGTGTGCAGCATTGTAACGCCGTTGCTGTGGTGTGGCAGTGTTGAGGTATGGGGTGAGGAGGTACTCACGGAGGCCGTAGGCGCTGTCACCTGAATGAAAGGAGTAGAGGGTCAGTGCCTGTTATGCGCATTTACATGGTCTCGACGTACTGTATGTGGGCATGTGTACCTACCTAGTTGGTGTCCTTTGCCATAGTCACCCCTGGCCAAGCGGGTGTGTATTCCACTGTGCCGGAAGATGAAGGAATCATGTGTGCTCCCCGGGTAAGGGGCCACTATGTCAGTGATGATTGTCTTTGCATTGCAGACCATCTGGATGTTCAGTGAGTGGTAGGACTTGCGGTTCCAGTACATGTACTCTGTCTCAGCGGGTGGGCAGATGTGGATGTGGGTACAGTCAATGCATCCAATTACATGGGGAAATTAAGCATTGTTGTAGAATTGAAGCTTTGTTTGACTTAAGTCCTGTTGGTTGTTTTGGAAGGTTATGTAATGGTGTATCCGGGTCAGCATAGCGTCCAGGAAACTCCGTAGGCAGCGGGACAGTGTGCTCTAGGAGATCCCCCCTGCATATGCAACTATCCCCTGGAAGCTTCCAGAGGCCAGGAGGTGCAGGCAGCACAGGACCTGGACATGGGTGGGCACGGCATTGGTCCTTCATGTTGGGTGCTGCATCAGGGGGTCAAGGTCATCGATGAGCTTCTTAATCATTGCCCCATTCAGCCTGTATTTGAAGTAGATCTCCTCATCAGCCTGGCCCAGTAGTGTTATCCGCAGCCGGAAGATGTGCTTCTGAATCCTGCGTTGGTTCAGGGCTGCACGCTGGAGCCTCAGACGCCTTGCCACGATGTTTAGACCTGGCATTGTGAATGTCCTCATGCCCCTACTGTGTCTCCTTAAGTGTGTTTGTTTAGCCCCGCCCATTGTTGCATTTTGATTTTTTTTTCCTTTTTTTCCAATTGAACTTTAAGGTTACCCCCTGCTTTGACTTCTCCTTAAATTGCGCCTCGCTAATAGCGATTTGGTTTTTTTTCTCGCTAATTGCAATTTTTGATGAATTGGATTTGCGATTATTTTGTGAGTTCGCAATTTATTTTGCAGAATCAGTGGAACATCGCTATTACAGAATCGCAAAGGGGGTCTACGTTGATTCTGCGATTTTAATTGCGATCTCGCAAAATATTTTTGCCGAATTCGCAATTTGGTTGGTTTTTTATTCATGAATTCCGGGAACAGAAATTGCGATCGCAATAGCTGTTTCGCAACTATTGCGATCGCAATTTTGGTTGATGAATCTAGCCATACATATTTGACCAAAAAGGTTATAAAACAACATTACAAAAATAATACTTTAGGCATGTATTAACTAACAAGGAATGTTTATATAATAACACATAGCTTAAAAAGACAAAAATTGTTTTTAAACCAATCACATTCAAAACTAGAACAGTTCACAAATACAAACGGTTCATTAATTATTGAGGCATAGAAATAAAGGTGACACCAGCCAACAAAAGCTGCTGCAGAGATGCCTGAGACAGGGCACTGTTACTCTGTCCGACTGAAGAACCTTGAAATCTACCAGAAAGAGGTGAACATTTATTTGAAGAAACTTTAAAGATAATTTTAACACTAACTCTAAAATAAACTACTAAAATAAAATGCAGCATTTAAATATATACCTAACACATGAAAATTATTACGTCATTAAATTGCCAGTACTGCTACAGAAGGAGAAAACTTTCAAGCTCCTGAAATACCGTAAACATCCTTATGAAGTAAAGGATATGCAAGTTTGAAATATACTGTTTTAACCAATTAATGCAAGATCTCATTAAAAACTATAAATAAAGCTACGCAACAGCACAAAAGGGAACCACTAATAATTGATCTAGGATACATATCTAGGATACATATATGGAAAAAAGGAACTCTGTGTAGTCCCCAAGTTTAGGTGGAGGGCAGCTCCTCTATAGAGCACCCTATAATATCAGCAATACTCTGAATCAGCTCAATTCAAATGCCATTTTTTCTAGCGAAGTTTTGTAAGTATAGGATTAGCACAGCGCCATCCATGCTGAGCTAGAAAGTGACTAAGGACCTAATTATGAGTTTGGCCGTGGAGCACCAAACCTGTGGTGGAGGTGTGGTGGCGCTCAGGGAATGCTGCATGACTGCCATATTACTACGATGGTGGTCCGTCTGCCATAGGACCGCCTCAACTGCCAGAGAACTGCGATCCCTGGGGCAGCAGTCTGAGGCCGCAATATGCTTGGTGGTGCAGCTGCGATTACGAGTTTCCTCACTGCCAGCAGACTCATGGCGGTGCTCACGCCATGCAAATGCTGGCAGTGAGAAAGCTAAGGGGGCCTTACAGGGGCCTCTGTTGCCTCAGGGACTGGGTATGCATACAGGGGTTCACATGGTGTGACCCCCTGTATGCATGCACCCCAGCTATATAATGAACTAGATGAAATTCTGTCTTGCACCTTTTGTTAACTGGTTTTAACACATTTTCATACTTTATGTACTGAATATTTATGGTTTACCCTAATGGCAATGCCGAATAAAGATTTCTTGATTGACTGAAAAACCTAAAAATTTACTGAGAAACAAAAGATTAAAGTAACGTTATAGCTAGGTGTGATCAAAAAAGCTGCTTTTGTTTTCCTTAGATATTCACTGAAAAAAAGGTTAAAATTACATTCTAGGCAAATGAATATGTCAGTGAGAACATTAAAGTTTTCAACTAAAAAGAACACAGAAATTCACCAGTTACTCAGCTAACTATAATTTGCGACCCCGCCATGCACTGCTTATGACCTCATACATGACAACACTCATGACATGCTATATGACATCATTGATGGCATCAGTGATGACATTATCGAATGCGTGTGCTTGTTTGTTTTAAAGCTTAGATTGTGGCAAATAAATATCATACTACTTTTCCACTTAATTTTGTACAGTTTAGGTCAAGCTAATGGGTGTAAGTATGTGAAAAACACATGTCCTCCTAATGCACTATAGCCGTGTAGAGAATCCCCATGCATCACCCATGGAATGCCTCCCTGGGGCAGGGTAACGCAACGCAGCGATTTGTGCTGTGTTGCATTACTCCTGATTTAGCAAGCCACTTAGGGCCACATAAAGTGGCCTTGTGTGGCTTGATAAATCGCATTTTAGGGTTTGCGGCGTGCATGCATGACCCTGCATGGTGCAAACATAATGCAAACCCCTGATAAACATGCCCCTAACTTTTCTAAGAAGCCTTGAGTTATTAGAGAGAATTTTGTCAGCATGTAAATTTGTACTTAACATGGAAGAGTGTCTGCCAGTTGCGGCCCGTGAAGGGAGTTCTGCGGGGTGGAAAGGTGGGGCGGGGCAGAGGGTGGGTGGGGGGTGGATGATTGCAGGTAAGTAAACAATTAATGAATAAAACGAATTTCGTTGTGTGCTCTGCATTGCAAAATGTGATGCAGCGCGTGCTACGAAATTCATTTTATGCATTTGATTGTTTACTAATCTGCAATCACCCATATTCTGGTGTTTACTACCCCCGACCCTGGCCCTCTCCGCCCTGCCTTTCCATCCCATGGAACTCCTTCCACGGGCCGCAACTGGTGTGTGCGCCAGGTACTAAGCTATGTGCGCGTGCTTGTTTGCTTCAAAAGAAGGGCTATCTGTAAAGTTTTCACCACAGTATAAAGAATGCAGTTACTATTATCTTTAGCACCTCAGGTCTTGGTTATTTTCAGCAAAGAGTGTCTTTTTTGACAACAGTTGCATATAATCTACACTATTCTTAATAGCTTCTTTTGAATTCTCTTGACAGTTTCACTGTTTGCAAATACTGTAGTATGGCATGAACACTTTCCATAGAGTAAATAATGTTTACAGTACTTAGTTCTCTACTGATATGAACTTTATTTCATAATGTAGGTTCGGTGAGTTTCAAGGGTTTGACACAGATAAAAGCTGTCCATAGTGAGGTATTTGTTTTGGATTTTGATTATTGAGCACTGTACTCAATGAGGGTTTCCCATATATCTGTGGTTGATTGTTAACTATTCTACATGTCAAGCCATAGCAACGTATACAGCAATATGTGGGAAAATACAGTTTGAGGGATGTAATCAATGATGTAATTTGGGATGTTATCAGTGATATCATAAATGATGTCATAGAATATGCCATGAGCGATGTCATATGTCAGGTTATAAGCATTGCATGGTGGGGTAGCAACTATAACTGGTGAATTTCTGTTGTTTTATTTAGTTCAAAATGTTAATTTTCACATTGAAAATTTCACCCAACTATAACACTACTTTAAGTTTGGTTTTCCAGTGAATTTCTATGGTTAGAAAAAAAGAAAACAGATCTTTTTATCACACCTAATTGTAACATTACTTTAACCTTTGATTTTTACAGTGAATGTCTAGTTTAAAAAACAAAGTAAAATATATTTTTTAACTGTATGTATGGTAGAATTAACGAATAATATATCCTGTGTGCAGACTTTATTCTGAAAGGGAATTGCTTTTGTATTGTAACTTAACAGGAAAGGGTGCCCACTTTGCAAAATGTTTCTAAAAATTGATCTTTGAGTATGTAACAGAGTAATACAACAATTGTTATGTTTAGATTGTTTTTCACAGTTCTTCTGACTCTCATATTGAGACATTTGCCCTGTATGTTCATTAATATTGTAATAGCATACTTTTCATAGCTGTTGTATGTGTTTTTACATTAAAGCCACAATTATAATTCAGACAGAGTATTAAGTTTAATGATTTTTTGTGTGTGATTACTCACTAGAACTCTATATTTTTTTACAAAACTTTTTAGAGATCTTTTACGCGTGTTCAGTTATTATTTAATATTAATATGTAATAAAAGAGTCATTAAAATATGGTTGTAATAAAATATAAATATATATTTATAAAAGGTGGTGACTCTTGCAAGACACTCGCGGAAGTCGAACACACTATCTTCTGCGTGGCCCCAGCGGCAGATGTACTTCTTAGTTGGCTCCTGCGATCCTTTTGTGAGATCGTACATTTGAGATTAATTTAAGAGCAGTGTTTTCTGAACAAAGTAACAGATTACAGAAGTTGATTATGTAAGTAAATTAATAATGAGTTGTTCCATTGAAGATATGAAGCAATAACATTGTTACGATCTTGGAAGAAGCTTGCGGGAGTCGAACACACAATCTCCTGCGTGGACTCTGAGGGGGATGTACTTCCTGTTCGGCTCTTGAGATCTACCTGCGAGATTTTGCATTTCGAATTAGGATAATAACAGTACTTTTTTGTAATTTTGAACGAATTAAGCAATTAGCGATGTTAATTAGGTTGGAAAAATTGATTATGAACTGTTTCATGAAATAAATAAAATATTAATATTTTTACAATCTCGCAAGATGCTGGCGTGAGAGCTCTGGGAACTGCACGCTAAGGAATAATCGTGATTCGTTCATATGGATGTCTTTTTTAGAGGAAGAAGATTCCACCCTTTTTGCTTTTCTTCACTATTTAAGTTTTGTGAGAGGATACATATTTGGCTTGCTCACCTATCCAGTTTCCCTTTGAGCAGAATATGTCTTCATTTGTTTCAGATGAACAGCCTGGGGCTTCTGCACCACCACAGCCACCACAATCACCCAAGGAATCCTTGGTGTGGCAATTCTTCAAAATTAGGGCAGGCGGCATGAAGGTATCTGCAAAGTACATGACCTGTAAACTTTGAAGCAAAGAGACCAGCTTGGGCCTCAGAAATAAACAATATAGCATGAGTACCACAGGGATTTGTAGACACCTGAGGGTTGTGCATCCGCAAAAGCTTGCACAGGCAGAGGTGGCTCGTGATGCGGAGCCAGACATCTCTACTGTGTCCTCAACATCATTTGCACCAGGAGATACTGTGTCTCCACAGGATTTTACTGCACAGATGGACAATAACCCAGTTGTTTTAAACAAAGCACTATTTTGCTGCTTATGCAAGAAAATTATTTTTTTAACTGAAGAAAGCAGGTATGCACAGGACAAGCTTGCCCAGCAGCACAAGGGCCCCCTGGAAAGTAGTTTAAATTTAAATGTTTATGTTTTTAAGGGGAGATGATGTTCATGTTTGCTTAACACCTACATTTTTATATTTTTGTCCCACCTTTTTAAAAAAAACACCCCAAAAATATTTTTAACGTTTGAAAAGACACTTTTTTTTATAGTTCAAAACTGTTAAAAAACGGCTTGTTTGTACTATGTTTGCTTTTTTTTCCTTCTCCAAAGCTCTTATGAGACTCTTGCGAGAGCCAAGGAGTTAACCCCTTGTTTGCAATTCCAGGGGGCAGTGCTTCCTGGTTTGCTGTTGCGAGCCTCTCTCAAGATCATACTTTTTTAAAAAATGCTCTCATTTACACTGAATATTACCTGATTTAGTATGTATAATTTATATCGACCAGAATAGTAAGAGCATGTTTCGTTTCTAAAAAAATGCAGCCCATTATTGAATTGTAGAGAAAAATAAATCACTCAGATTTATGGAAAAACCCCACTTGTTCTATCTGCATGAGGCGAACAGTGGTACATAGCACATATTGATATTAATTGATTTATTTTAAGTCCATTTATTATTACTAGAAAAAGTTCAATAACTTCTTTTTTAAGATCCTGTGGGAGTTTCATAAGATTGTAAACTTTTTTTTAGAGGAAACATTTACACTTTACTTTATTACAGTTCTCAAGGCTTATAGTCCCCGTTAGCAGGGTGTGGGGAGAAATTAGACTCACAAATGAGACCTTTTCACAGTATAAGAGCAGTGCACAGTAGGGTGTAAGAAGGCACTGGTATCTCACTGACACCTCTCCACAGCCTGACAACTGTATATAGCAGACTCTGGGAAAAGACTGGCCTCTCCAGTGCAACTATGCAATAAGGTAACACGTGTGTAGTGTAGTTTCTCCACTAACCCCTTCCCCCAGGCTCAGTAGTATGGATAGTAGGGTGTAGGGTGGAGAAGGTATTCACCTCACATATAAGACCTCACTATTCCATGGTAAGTATAACAAGTACCGGCCTTTCCACTGAGACCTCTCCCCAGGGAAACAACCATATATTAGGTTGTGGGAATAGGTTTCACTGTCCAGTCACAGCTCTCCCCAGGAGGACAGACATATAAAGTAGTGTGTAGGGGAATAATTTTCTCTCCACTAACACCTATCTTCAGAACACAAATGTGCAGTACGGTGTCAGCATGGAGGGACCTTTCTGCACACACCTCTCCCTAGACCAACAGGGATCCTCAGTGGTGTCAGGGAAGAAAGTAATCTGTGCGCTAACACATCTTACCAGGGCGAGAGGTGTCTGTAGTAGGGTTTGAGAAACATGTATGCATAGTAGACTGTGTGGAGGAAGTGCCATATTTTCTGACACACCTCTCTTGCATGATAAATCTTCTGAGTATAGCGTGGGAAGAGTCTGGCTCTTCTCCTGTGACCTGTTTCATGGATGATGGGTGTGGAAATTAGGCTGTGAAAATGAACTTACCTCTCTCGTCACAGCTCTCCCCAGGATGACAGATATACAAGTAAGGTGTGGTAATGAAATTACCTCTATCAGAACTTTGTCTTGCATAACAACTGTTGAGAATATAATGTTTAAACACACTAACCTGTCAGCTAAGACATCTCCCCAGAGTAATACACGTGTAAAGTAGGCTGTGGGTAGTAATGTATAGAAATGGTGCATCTTCTCTGCTCAGAAATGTGCCTTTGTTGATTGGTGTTTATAGTTGATTGTGGGGGACACACTCAACTCTCCCTCAGACCTCTCCCCAAGGGCCATGGGAACAATGAGGCATAGCAGGGTGTACACAGGTATAGACGTCTCTGTGGAATCTTCTCTCCAGAGTCACAAGCATATATGGTAACACGTGCAAAAGAACTGCCCTTTCCACTATCACATCTCCACTAGCTGATAGCAGTGAGTAGCAGAATATGAGGATGCACTGTGCCAAAACCTCTCTCTTTTCTGATAGGTCTTTAAACTATAATGAGAACATGGACTAATCTCTCTAGTGAGTCCTCTCTGTTCCTTAGGAAGTCACCATACTTGGGTATTCAAATAATTGCCTTCTCCATTATTAATTCTCTGTAGCATACAACATTTGTATATTACCGTATACACATGCAGCAACACTTCTGCACTCCATGAAAGTGGAACTGCCATTTTAGTCAACATTACAGTACTGCTGTAATAATCAAATCTATAACAATTATTAAGCAAACAAATCAGTAGTAACCTTACACTTTTTTATAAAAAATCAATGTAATAACATTACAAAACTAGAACTACAGTAGCAAAAACAACCATCCTTACTAATCTCAAATGTCTTCATAACATTATGATAAGCAGCCTGCTGTAGCTGCACCACCTCTGTCACCTCAACCTAGCAAAAACTCTTTGGTATGGCAGTTTGTTTGTTTTGAGGCCACCCAGCAAAAATGTCTCAGCAAAGTTTCTCGTACATACAATTTTTTAAAGGGAGTTCACAAAGGTGAGCTCAGGCGTTAGCTTGTGCTGCTGAACTACAGAGGTCTTCATGTGTTTCCACATCTTTGAACCTGGATCTACTGTGCCTACTCAGCTACTCACTGGTGAACAAGATAATAATCCTGCTTGTCTTAATAAGACTATTTTGTGCTACTTATGTAATCAGATAATATTTTCCTCAGAGACAAGTTTCCATTTTCCTCCTAAAAAAGACAAAATAACCAAAAAGAAAAAATGTACATACAGATCAATAATTGATAACAGTGATACATCACTAAACCGCCAAAGCTTTACTACATTTTCACCCACAACCACATATTTATATCTTTTACACCAATAGCTTGCTATTCCCTTCTCTTGAAAAATCCCACACCCTCAACCACTCTATTTTCATTGTTTCAAAATTTAATGATAACATGCCATGAACTCTGCTTCCATAACAGTTTATAACGTAACACATTCACCTTCACACACCTTTGCTAACGCTCACCCAGTGTTTAACACTAGAAATAGCAATATCACCATTCAAAAACCTCATTAGGCTGAAGTATATGTGCAGTGAGGTGTGGAAAAAAACACCAGGGCTTGTATTAACACATTCCACATACTTTGTTTTATAATTTGAGAAACACTGCCTCCTTTATTTACAAGTACATACGGGTGGAGTAGTTCATTGTTCCAACACAATCTGCAAATATTGATCACATCTCTCTACATTATAATATGTACCTCTCGAAAGCTATATTAGCATACCTACACCTCCGCAAACAGCTTTACGATTTGTAAACATGGTGTTGAATAAGAATACTAACATTAGTACAATTATTGACACTTCACAACATAGTTTATAAACTATATTATTATCGTCTGAACCATCTCAGCCTTAGAGTGCCATTTTCTCTGCTTTTACACCCCTTACAGTTGTTCATGTGACAGACCTGTTCAATCATATCAAATCAAGGTCACCTTTTGACCCCTGCCTTCCTAGAATCTTACACTTAGCCTCTGCTATCATCCCTAGCAATTTACTGCTGATTTTCAATCAGATATTCCTATCAGGATATTTTCCTAAAAAACGGAAAATAGCATCTATCAGGGGTGTGGAATTTAATAAAATATCTACTTGTCCATGGGGCAGGTTGTTTCATAAATCTACTTGTTCTGTAACAAAATCCACTTGTCCACTTGGTGCCATGTACTGCTGTGACAAATTATGGCAGAAATCTCTTTATATAAGAGTTCGGATATAGCCTCCTTGATTATGCCAAGGCTCATACCATAGTAGTGTTTGAATACTTGCAATCCCCTTATGTTGCTACGTTTCAGCAGATCTACATACTGGGGCTGAAGGTAATGGTAAGCAATAGCTTCAGGGGAGTGCCCTTTTGAGTCGGTGCAAACCTACTAACTTGCATGTTTTAAGGGTATCAAAAAGTCTTTACTAATATATTCCCATACAGAGAAATGTTGGAAATTTACTCCTGACAATGGTAGATGTAAACCTTCTTCCAGGGTTAGGAAAAAAGTGGTTGGAGCGAAAGTGAACTTGCAAACACTCAAGATTTTTACTCAAGATTTTCACATGAGCAAATCTACACATGCATATTTGCTCATACTAAAATGCAGTTCACAAATATTTTCTAGGAGTACTTATTGTCCTACTTGGGGATTCACAAAAGCTGCATACCTACCCTTAATGCAAGGACATGTACCTTGGGTGCACTTTTGAGACTTTATTTAATAATTGGGCCCCTAATATGGTCTGGTGTTGACAGTGACCTTTTGTGTTTCTTAAAGTTCTGTTTCGGCTGGATTCGCTGTGAGTTGACAGCATTCTGTTCTTTCACGAGGAGCATATTGGCACACAAAGTATTTTTGTTCATTGCCAGTAACTACTTTGGCAGTGTGTGCTTTTTGAGACCAAAAAACTGTTTTTGCTTTTGCCAATGTTTGTTACAATGGTGAGGGCCTAGCAGCTCACACCTCAATAATGTTTTACAAAAAACATGTATAAACAAGTCACACATTGACATAACTAAAAAGCTGACCACTAATTTCAGACTCACTGGCTTTGCCAATGCTTGTTTGTTTTCGTTTCACATAATCATATTGAAACTGGTTACACTGATTTTCTGATATAAATATTTTTGGGAAACACTAGCATGCATCAACACATGTTACTAAATGATGATGCAAAGAAAGGGTCCCTGAAACATTAAAGTAGTTTAGTTAAATGTTTTTTTTCCTCCTTTCATATTTTTTTAATGAACATTTTATTTTGAAAGCAAAGAATCATCAATCTTGATTTCAGGCTTTTGCAAATATTTGCATCAAATCAGAGAGCATTCCGGGAGCATTATACATAGCCTCATTTTGCTAAACTTTGAAAACGTGTGCAAATATTTTTGTACTGTCAGCAGTGTAGTTGGCACTTACAACATTTAATTAGAGCGCTCACCCTAATAATAAAGGCTTTCAATTAATGAACCATGAATACTAGTTTGAACAGCAGTAACATATGGGCAAAAATATTACCTTAACTACAGATAGTCTCCTTCTCTGATCCATAATGTGGTACTGCAAACGTGCAGCCAAAGGGTTTATGCTGCAGGGTGTGTTGGGCCTACTTGTCCCAAGGACAAAATAAACATAAAAAAGTGTTGCCCTTGACCCCAAACAACCTGTCCTGGGCATCAGGCTATAGGAATTCCACATCCATGATCTATTCTTCCGCTTAAAAATAAACAAATTTAGATGCAGATAACCCCAATAATTTCAGACCATCCAGACAATCCCAGCTTCCATTTCCAGCTAAGAGGGTAGTGAAAGCAATTAACACCAAGCTTTCTCTATTCACCCAGGAACAAAAGCTGCTAGGTCCCTCTCAGTTTGGCTTTAGAAGCCAACATAGAACGGAGTCAGCTCTGATCACAGCTTCAGAATATGTTAGAAAAACCTTGGACAAGGGAGTTAACGTTGCCTTGATTTTGTTAGATCTCTCAGCAGTGTTCAACACCGTTAACCATGGACTTCTCATCAATCGTCTACATGAGTTAGGTGTTAGAGGCATTGCCCTCAAACATTTGCAATCTTTTATCACAGATAGAGTTCAATTTGTGGAATCAAATAGTAACAGCTCGTCTTCCTTTACACTACCCTCTGGTGTTCCGCAAGGCTTAGCACTGAGTCCAACTATTTTTTATCTATATTTTACACCTTTAGCATTGCTTTTGGGTTCTCTGTTCTCTCATATGCTGATGACACCCAGATAGTGGTGCCATTTACCGAAGATTTAGATAGGACTGCCGAATGCTTTCATGACTGCATGTGACAGATCGGGAGCTGGATGGCAAACAACTGTCTGAAGTTCAATTCAGATGAAACCAAGGTTCTTATTTCTGGCAATCACCTATCGTTCTGGTCTCCAAATGGTGGCCACTGGAAATGGGTGCTCTCCTGAATTCTCTCCCCAAAGGAAAAAACTTGAGAGTCCAATTTGAAGAAAAACTTTTATTTGTGGGACATGCAATGCTAATGCTATCACCTCCTCCTTTTTTTCCCTGTTCAAGTCACTCAGGAAATGTTTCCCTTCATCCCTCAAGATCTGAGTAAAGCAGTGGTCACTGCTCTTGTCTTTTCAAAAATTGAATATTCTAATGGGTTGTTCCTTACCACCCACAGGAAAGTACTGCATGAGCTCCAGATGGTCCAAAATGCTGCAGCTAGGCTACTTCTTCGGATACCAAAACATCAGTCGGTTCCCAATCTCTGTCTTCCCTCCACTAGCTTCCGGTGGAAAAGCGGGTGATTTTCAAATCCCTCTGCATAGCCTTTAAGGACCTTCATCTCGAGGGACCACAATCCATCAGCCAGCTTTTTCAATGGTTCACCCCGCCCAGAACATTAAAATCATCCTTTCTGGCTAATCTGGTTGTACCAAAACTCAGGAAAGTCACTTGGGGAGGCAGGAGTTTTAGAGTGGCTACAACCAAATTATGGAACTCAATGCCCCTCAAGCTAAAATGTATCAATATATCAAACCCTATCCCAGCCTTCTAGAGTCTCCATGGGGGTCCCTCAAGGGTATGCCCTTTCTCCCATACTCCTTAATATTTTCCTGGAACCGCTAGCGAATGCAATAAAATCCATGAATATTCTTTTTCATATATATGTGGATGACACACAACTTTACCAGAAAATCAACTCCTCTGAAGACTTCATTTCACTCAATTCCACTGTGGCGATTACCCAAAACTGGCTAACTGAGAACCACCTCCTGCTCAACACCGCTAAAAGAGATTTCCTTCTAATATTTCCTCCTAATCACACCCCCAAGATAGACCTCTGGATGAAAAACCTCACTGCCTTCAACTGTTCCTCTCATTTCATTGACTCTGTTAATCTTTTGGAATCACCATAGACTCGCATTTGAACAAGAAGAATAATATCCGTAAGATGTGTAAGGGTGCTAACCACCAAATGAGGATTCTTAGAAATTTAAAACCATTCCTCCCTCAAGAGGACTTCAAGCAGGTGGTTCAAGTGATTGTCCTTCCGAGGCTAGTCTATGGTAGCGTGACGCTCTGTGGCCTCCCCAAATATACCTTAGCCCCGCTCAGGGCTTCTTTGAATACTGCTGCCAGACTGATCACTGATACAAAAAAAATTAACACATATCTCCAGCTGTAAGCTCTCTAAATTGGTTACCGTACGATGCAAGAATACAACTAAAGATTGCTTGTTTAACGCACATAGCCCTCCATTTCAAAACCCCTGGTTACGTGGCTCAAAAACTAGAACTATCAGGAGGGGGTAGACCATCAAGAAGTGCAAATTCTCTCCTATTGAAACCTCCACCCTTTTGCAAAAAGAGAACGAGACTCAGAGCCTTCTCTGGCTCAGCATGGAAGATCTGGAACTCTCTCCCACCGAACAACCGCAGCATCCCCTATGCTGCTGCTTTCAAACATGAAGTAAAAATAATCCTAATGAACATGTTCTTACCTTAAATGGCCATGGTTCATCTGCTTTCTATATGGCCTTGATTATACTTTTTTAGTCCTGACAACCGTAATTCTCAGGGTTGTCTGTCATACCTTACTACATAATGTTTGTTTGCATTCCTATACATTGTTATTAGTTCATTATCTTATTCTCTGTTACCCCCTCTGCAATGTACCCTTTACTTTGTTCTTCTCTTCCTTTATGCAGAGTACTCTGATACCCATCGAGGTCTTGTTCGCGCTATACAAAACTTTTTAAATAAAAAATAAAGAATTAAAATAAAACCTACTTACCTTTCGCAAGGCTCTCAAAGCATGGTTGTTCAACAATTAATAGTTTTTTTCATGTTTGTTTTTACTGGCTCCTTCATTCGTATATTTGAATAAACTATTGTCGTTACTCTCTTTTGGAATTTTGGAATTTGGATTGGTATTTATAAAGCGCAAGCGGTCGCTCCGGAAGGAGCATCATGGCGCTATAGGTCCTGATTCCAGTCATAGAGAGGAGTGGGGGAGGCTAAATGGCGGCTTTGGACCAATCGTCAGGGAGCGTGAAGATCCAGGTTTTGAGCAGCTTCCGGAATGGTTTCTCAGATGTTTGAAGCCTGAGATGCCTTGGCATACTATTCCAGGCTTTTATGGCTAAGTTGCTTAAAGTTTTGCCGCCTTTGGATTTCAGGTTGAATTTAGACAAGGTCATGAGGTTGTCTTGTGAAGATCTTAGGGATCGGCACGGAGTGTAATGGGGGAAACGTTTGGTTAAGTAGGAAGGGCCGGTTTTGTTGAAGGCTCGAAAAGCTACAATGAGAATTTTAAAGAGAATTCTCTTGTGTAGGGGGAGCCAGTGCAGTGACTTAAGGGCTGCGGAGATGGAGG
Source organism: Lissotriton vulgaris (assembly GCF_964263255.1). Classification (NCBI taxonomy): domain Eukaryota; kingdom Metazoa; phylum Chordata; class Amphibia; order Caudata; family Salamandridae; genus Lissotriton; species Lissotriton vulgaris. The sequence goes on along the minus strand of NC_141685.1, from coordinate 439,949,534 downwards.
ATTTTCGTGGAAGTTTCAGGACAAGCCGGGCGGCAGTGTGCAAGACACTTTGCAATTTGGCGAGGGTCGATTTTTTGGTCCCTGCCATGAGTCCGTTGCAGTAGTCAACTCGGGACAGAATGAGGGCTACCGCTACCGTTTTTCTCGCTTCGAGCGGGAGGAAGTCAAAGAATTTCCTTAATGATTTTATTATGCCGAAGCATTTACCTGCCGTGTTCGAAGCGTGGAGGTCGAAGGATAGCTCGGAGTCGAAGAGGACACCGAGGTTCCTAGCTGATGAGACAGTTTGGGGAGGGGCGGCAGAGTTGTCCGGCCACCACAGGGCAGGGCAGAAGGATGCATTTTTTCCGATGGGGAGAATCTCGGTTTTGTTCGAGTTGCAGCGCAAGTGATTGGTGTCCATCCACTGGAAGACTGCTGTAAGGCAGTGTTTCAGGTTGAGCTCAGCCGTGTTGGTATTTTCATCAAGGGGGATAATCAGCTGAGTATCGTCGGCATAAGAAGTGACAGTTATGCCGAACGATTCTATGAGGGTAAGGAGAGGGATAAGATAGATATTGAAGAGGAGGGGACTCAGGATTGAACCTTGGGGGACGCCGCAGAACACCTTTTTCTCCTTGGATTGATAGGGGCCAAGTGAGACGGTCTGGAACCTGTCACTGAGGAAAGAACTGATCCAAGATAGGGCAGTGTTGGAAATGCCGATGTCTGAGAGTCTCTTGATCAGGATGGAATGAGAAATAGTGTCGAAAGCTGCCGTGAGGTCGAGAAGGATCAGGATAGCCTTCTTCCTTTGATCTTGAAGGGTTTTGATTGTGTCGGTCAGCTCGATCAGGGCCGTCTCAGTGGAATGTTTCGGCCGGAAACCGGATTGTTGGGGGTGAAGTAAATTATTTGAGTCCAGAAAGGTTTTGAGCTCCTTGTGGACCAGCTGTTCCGTTATTTTACCTAGTGCAGGTAGGAGGGTGATCGGACGAAGGTTGGTCAGGTCGGAGGGGGGTTTATTCGACTTTTTCAAGAGCGGCTTGACCACCCCTTGTTTCCAAGAGCATGGTACTAAGCCGGATGAGAGAGATTGATTGATTATGGTGTTGATGGAGGGGTTAATTTCGTCGATGATAAGGTGGAGAATCCTAGGTGGACAGGGGTCAGAGGGAGAGCCAGATTTGCAAGTAAGGATCGCGTCTCTGGTCTGGGACAAGGTAACCGGAGTAAAGCTTTTGAAACTATTTGTAGGCTGGTTGAAGTGGTCAGGGTCCCATGGTAAGGGAGCTGGGGGTGGGGGAGGGAAATTTTTGTGGATGAGAGTGATTTTGTCATCAAAGTAGTCCGAAATTTTGTCACAGAATTCTTGGGATGGGGGGATTTCCGGTTGAAGAGCTTTGGGTTTGGTAAAGGATTTAACTATAGAGAAAAGGGTTTTTTGCCTTTGGCTAGCGTTATTAATAGCATTAACGTAGTAGATTTTTTTTGCTGTTTTGATAGCTGCAAGGTAGGTTTTCCTCTGTAGGATGTAGTTCCTGCGATCGCTGTTGTCGTAGGTACTACGCCATCTCCTCTCAGCTTTTCTGCAAAGGAGATGGGCGGCGGTTAGGTCTGGCGTGTACCAAGGGGCCATGAGTTTAACTGTTTTCGTGGCCTTGTCCCGTTTGTGGGGAGGGCAGCGAGTCGAAAATTCGTAAGTGAGCCAGTTGTTGAGACCTATAGCGTCTCTATCTATATCGCCAGAGGGAGAAGGGGCATTAGATGGGGAAAAGGGGTGGAGAGTGAGGTTTTTCTGGACAGTATTCCAGTTGATGGAACGGGCGGGCTGGCGAAAACGTTTATTGCAAGTAGGGATGACGCCGCTAGAAATATGGAAGGGGATTAGACAATGATCAGTCCAGATTTGAGGTATAGGGGATAGGGAGGAGAGGGACGGGAGGTTAGAACAGATACCGTCCAGGGTGTGCCCTAGGGAGTGTGTGGGAAGCTTGACGCTTTGTTGAAGGTTAAAGACGTCCAACGACTGTAGAAAATTTCTGGAGTGCGGGTCTGCTATGGATTCAAGATGTATATTGAAGTCTCCAAGGAGGGTAAAGTGTGGATAGCGAAGGAGGAAACTACCAAGAGCGTCGTCTAGCGAGTCTAGGAATTTAGTGGCATTTCCAGGTGGACGATAGATGAGGCCACCGGTAAAGGAGAGCGTTTTGCTAAGGTTTATGCAGAATCCTAAGCCTTCTGCGTCGGTGAGGGGGTCGAGGCTGAAGGTGTGACAGTTAAAGGTGTTCCTGACAATAACTGCGACCCCACCTCCTCTACCCTTCTGTCTATCTTGTCTATGAAAGGCGAAGCCCGGGGGGAGGGCGGTGGCGATGTCAGGGTTGCTGTCTTCAGTGAGCCAGGTCTCGGTGATCATTAGGCAGTCCAGGTCGTGATCAATGATGAGATCATGGATGTCTTGGCTGTGTTTACACATTGACCTGGCATTTATTAAGGCCCCTGTAAAGAAAGGTCGTGAGGTATTGGGGGGGGTTGACCGTTCTGCTTCTAGGTTGAGGGTCCAGTGGCAATTCAAGCAATTGGAGGAGACCAGTACCGTAGATAAGTCAAATTTGCAGGGGCAGTCGGGCTTACCTCGGAGTCGGTGGAGGTCGCTAGAGGTGTACCTAAGGATTGTAGGAATTTGGGCAAGGGATCTGGCGCCTGGCGCGTTCTTAGCGCGGACGGGCGCAGACGGGCTTGCCTTAGGCGCGCCTTCGGCGCGCAAACGGCGCTCCCGCTGCGCTCGTGCGCTGCGCTTCCTATGCAGGCACATTTCTAGGGGGAGTGGGCGTGGCCTCTAGTGGGCGTGGTCGGCGAGCGCGCCAGGTGCAATGGCGGCCGCTTTTGAGATGGTAGCGCGACAGCGTCAACAGCGCTGTAAAGTACAAATAGATGCTTTTTAGAACGTGCCTGGTAGGTTAAAAGCGGTGATACAAGTAATAAAGTGACACCACACAGTTTAAAAGTTGATGCAGACAAGGTCTGATTCGTACCTCCAGCTCCCGGCTTCCGCCTCAGGACTGGGTCAGGGATGAGAACGTTGCGCTGAGAGGTCAGCGTTTATATAAGGTGAAAAAGGGGGCGTGGCCTCTAGTGGGCGTGGTCGGCGAGCGCGCCAGGTGCAATGGCGGCCGCTTTTGAGATGGTAGCGCGACAGCGTCAACAGCGCTGTAAAGTACAAATAGATGCTTTTTAGAACGTGCCTGGTAGGTTAAAAAGCGGTGATACAAGTAATAAAGTGACACCACACAGTTTAAAAGTTGATGCAGACAAGGTCTTTATCTGCCAGAGTGTCCTAGCACCTAGACACCCACGGGTAGTAGTGCACTTTATAAATTACAATTTCATTTATAAATTACAATTTCATTTAATACCTTAACTTGAAGTTTTTTCTTAAATGCAGATAAAGACACCACTCTCTTTCAGCTTCACAAAAAATTCACTTCTGCCGAGCACAACTCAAACAGGCTTCTTATCCTCCAAAGTACCAAAGACAAAGTGAGTTATATTTGGTTCTGTACCTATTCACATCAGCGCATTTCTTCAACCATGTAATAAGAATGATAACTATTGGTTGAGCCTTGGCCCTTTTTTTACTTCTCCCGATATGATCGTGCGAGACTCTTGAGGGATTGTAAAACACCTTGTGGCAGGCCAGTCATTTGCGGGACTTGCGAGTGTCACGTGGGATCACACAAGCCTCGTGGCAAGCCTCAACCCTTGAAGCTTGCACTCTTCTCTCACGAGACTCTCGCAGGATCGCAACATACTTGTAGTGAAATAGCAGTATGTGGGAAGGACTAGCCTCTTCACTGAGACCCCTTTCTTTGATAATGGGTGTTCATACTAGGGTGTATGAAGGGACTCATATCACATATGAGCAGCTGCTGCCACCTGAAATTCCATTGGGACATCAAGCTTTTCCTAGAGGAGGAGAAAAAAATGAAAGAAAATCGGGTAAGATAGAGTGTGTTGGTCTCCCGCTGCTTAACCTTTGGCGGCGGGGTATCCAAAGAGATTGGAGTAGACGCCTCACTCACTTATCATGACATGCTTCATCATAGGTGTCTAGCCACACCCAGGTAAGATGGTACTACCCAGGTGGACTCAACCAAAGATGTAATGAGAGTTCTTATATAAAGCAATTACTGGTAATGCAGGGAACTAGAAGAGTGATAGTAAAATTGTTCAGTTGTACCCCTTTCAAAGTGCCAACATGTTTTGGCCCGCACTAGGATCCCACGTGGGTCTGGGGCCTTCGTCAGGGCTATTCATCTACTACTTAATGTCCCTGCTTCTGACAAGTGCATGCATTCCATGCAATACAGTGCGGCCTAATGCACTCACCTGCCTTCACTGTGTCCTCAGTAGAATTTCTATGGAGAAGAGAGAGAAAAAAAAAAACAAGGGGGTAGTCAAACCTAATTAGTTTACATATAGACTGGTTACACAGTGATTCCTCCATTCCTGTATACTGGACCGTCTTGTTATTATCTTAACAACTATACCATGTGATGTGATCCAGTGGGCAAAATGACAAACCACTCTATGATAAAAATGGTGATTCTGTGCGACTTAGAACTTTATATAGGTAATTATCAGTGTTGATTATATTGTTCTTCATTCCTAAATTTCTACACCTGTAATTGCTGTGCAGACTAAGCTAGGTCCAGCTGTCCAACCTAGATGGAGTGATTACAAGTTTGATATATACATGAAAACAGTGTTCAAGGTTGTTTGACCTGAGTATTGGACCTCCCATGCTTACCTACTGGATGTTTATGTTAGGTAACATGCGGCTCAGGCAGTTGGTGCTGCCTTATAGTCAGAAGCTGCGAGAAAAAAGAGTTTGTGAAAATATGACCCGTGTGATTTTATGTCTGATACCAACACGCATTTCTTTTCATGTCTCACAGCTGGACGACCTCTTATCACACAGGGGGACATCGACAGGTTCCAGGACCCACACGCCACTAGTGAGTTCAGCCATCATAAATTAGCATAGTGCAATTTCATGAATATCAGGGTCAAATGGTGTTGGAGTATGTAGTATGGGTGTGTATCAAATGTACCTTCCCTACAGTGTGATGAGGTATTGTGGAAGTCAGAAGTGTGTACAAATATGTACGTGAAGTTAGAGCAATGCATTTGTCTTCCAGATGTAACTTTGCACATCCCCAGTCAGGGATACACATGCAAATTTGATCTATGGGTTCTGTCACAACAGCAAATGCATGTTTATTACAGACCGTACAGATAGGAGAGGAGACATATAAGTGGTGTTGCTGATGAGTATGAGCAAACATAAAATGCATGTACATCTTTGTCTGAGATGACTATGCAAGTGGGCCCGGTCATGAACAAGGAGGCTGTGGTTTTCAGGCCGTGCGTGCTCAGACACCGGTCAGCAGGGTGATTTCGTAGGTATGCTGCATACCAGCTTAACTGAAGTAGCACTACGTAGCTTTGATCCAAGCATATTAATGGCACGTTCCCCAAACACCTAGCCAAGACGGGCCTTGGAATCTCATTGGCATGTTTGGCCACTGCAATGATGTTGTCAAGCTGTCTCCTTGGGGTCATTCCCTGGTCGACTCAGGCTCAGGTGTACAAGCCTATCTGTCCGAATTGGTGACATTACTCTGCATGCATTTACACTGCATGTTTTAGCTCTGTATTTATTGCTGTGCCATATATTTTACAATGCAGCTGTCTACAACGGTATCTGTGCATTACCCATTACAACACAGTAACCAATATGACTTCAGGGTGCCGTTACAATGGGGAATGCATTGTAACAGTTTGCTTTGTAGAGGCCTGCGTAGTTAGATTCTCAACGGAGTGATCATAGCGGAATCAAGACATGCATAATTGACAAATTTGAGGAAACGATGTTTCCCCCTCTCGGCGGCAACGCGTCACCTAGTGATGTAGTGGTGGAGAGAGGGCCAGCGCCTCATGTGCAAGTAAGTGTTCAGCCACCTGGAATGTTTCCATGTTGCATGATGCAGCACAGATGAAAGTGTGAGTGGGGCTGTTCCAGGATTGCTCCAGTGCAAGTAGGGTAACCTTCCTACACATTAACAAGCCCCCCCTTCACACAGACACCCTTGCACTCTTGTGCAAGAGTTCCTGTGTTTGCACAGACTTGATGAACTGCACACAGTCGCTGGGGGACATGCAGGGATGCCAATGAGCATTGTACATATGATGCAGCACTGTGTTACAGGAGGGGATGAGGATGGTGCAACACACTGAGAGCTAATGCCTCCCTCCTCCGATTCCTTGTACATGTCACCCTCAGTCAGGGTATGTCATAGCACCATTATTTGACACTTACAGTACATGTCCCATTAGGTAGGCGCTACAATACCTGACGGGCCCGCACAATAGAGCGCCCTACCTGAGACATAATCTCAGATATGCACTTTTGTTTCTTTTAATCAGGGTGGGACACCCATTGATTAAAATAGTTTTCGCTGGTACTCCCTTACCTGTTTTAAATTTCCTTCAGGTTATACACCTCCACTTCTTCTTCTACACTAGTCAGGCCCCTCACCCCCACGGCACCAAACGGCAATTTGGAATAAAAGATCTCCGCCGAAGAGCCCATCATAGGGAGCCCATCAGGTATTGCTGCGCTGACCTGGCGAGGAGCAGCACATATGATGAAGCATGACATCTTGCCGGGTATGTGAGGGTCCTATATTCCAAGAGGAGGAATCCTCATACTCCTACACTTCATGACCACACAAAACCAGTTTACCCCTGTCTCGTAATTAGGAACAGCATACCTTCTGCATCTTTACTACTATTGGGACATGTATGCTGGACCTGTCTAAGAAGCCCTCAGTCCCTCCTTTGTGATTGAGTACATGTCCCATGACATGCACTGTCATGTCAGTCTCCCCAGCATGTAGTCACTAATCCTGGATTCCACATTACATTGTCCAGGTCCCTCACTTTTTTGGATTTGAGGCCTTTTGACTTTCTTTGGATCACTTTTGGATTAGAAATCAACTTTCACAAGTAAGCTTGTTTGGGGCATTACAGTTGCTGTAATGCTGTTCTGCAGAAAAACGAGTTTTGCAAAAGTGAAAGCATTCAGCAGGTGCAAAAGTTCAAACTCATCATTAGTAACCATTCCCTGTAGTGCTTCCTGACTGTGGCCCCTCCAGAGTTCAGTTGCTAGTTGCAACAATTGTATGACCCTGCTCTGACCCTCACAGCAGGCTCATAGAATAGCTACAAGTAGGCCACAAAGGTCCTGGAAAAAAAAATTGCACTGCAACAGAAAGCAAATTACAGATAAGGAAGCAGGTGCCAGACTGGAATTTTAAAACAGTGACACATTAATAAATCAACCCCAAATTAATTCATGTCAGTTGAAGCAGGGCAGGTGTGCTTGCTTTTTCCCCCCATAATCTACAGTGATGATGAACCAGAGGATGGCATTGATGTACCAGAGGGTGGCATTGGTGAAACAGAGGGTGGCAGTGGTGAAGCAGAGGGTGCTGGGAACCTGTGATGGTGAACCAGACGTAGAAACAACATAATCGCGACCGTTGCGAGCCGACATGTAAGTTCGCAATTGCGAACTGGTACAAAACCCTTGCGAACTGGCAAAAATCCTTGCGAACACAAAAAAAAAATCCGCAAATTTGCGAGAATTCGCGGATTTTGCGGATTGTTAGTTCGCAAATTCACAAAATTCGCGAACGCCAGATTCGCAAAATTCGCCCATGCTTAGGGACACTACTTGTGGCCTCCAACAGACTTGGACATTTTTGCACACATGCCTATTTCCTTAATGGACGTGGAGCTAAGTTGGGATGTTGCTAGATTGTTGTATTGGAGCAATGAGGGCACAGTTAGTTCACACATACCCGGTCATCTCATTGCCTATCTGGGTCACAGTAAAACATGTATATTTCTCTTATTTGCCTTGGTGAACCTTTTGGTGGATTCATTGGTCCAACATTTTTAGAGACCCCTATAGTTGATTGATCATGAACAAAACACATCTGTGTGAGTTAAATATTTTATTTACAAGTTTGTTGACATTGGTGAAGATTGGACCAGTTTTTGACCAAACAATCCCCACATTCCATAGATGCCCAGTGGAGGGCCAGTCAGAGTCTTTTTGGGGTAAAATATCCAGAGGAAGAGGCAGAGTTCAGTCTGCAGGCTGATTAGAGTGTCATTGGGAACAAGACCTAATTTAGCAGTCCGTGTCGAGGTCCAAGGTGAGTGTCACCGAGTGTATCGGGGGACAGCCGAAGATGATGTTACAGGCATGATTGTCAGGATCTAGCATGGTGAGCCTACTATGCCAGAAAACTACATGTCCCATGAGGCGCGGACCGTGAAGCCGTCATAAATTCAGGAAAACGCACATCACGTTGTGCGTAATTTTGGTTGTTTTCACGCTGCGTTTCCGGGTTGGAAGAGTCGATCAGTTGCACCAGTGTGTTTGGGCTCAAACACGTTCCTCCTGGATAGAAGCAGGTTGTGTTTCGAGAAGATCCTTGCTCACGGAATTTAGCAGTAAGTTATTGCTGGGATATACGGCAGTGTATCCTTCCGTCCTTGCCCTGTTTTGAACGCCATTGTTTGGCAGAGGCTTCTGCTACGGTGTTAATTTTAGTACGGCGGAATATAGTGGTTGCCGCCACGTATTACTGTTGCGATTGCTGACGAAAAGGAAACCTAACAATGCGGAATACAGTGGTTGCTGCCACGTATTACCATTGCGAGTGTAGACAACAAAAAAAAACTAGTGTAGCGGAATGTGGTGGCGGACGCTGCACATTCCCGTTAAGAAGAGGGGATAATCAATTCTTTCTTCATTTTGTTGCGATCTTGGATTATAAGTGCCAAAGCAGAAAACAGTGGTGGCTGCCATGTTTTACCGTATTTGGAGAACTGTGTTGGGAAACCATATCCTCATATACTTAATGAATTTTTGGGGGGGCATAGGTGTTGTGAACCTTATCGCCTGGGAACATTTTCTGTTCTATAATTTTCTCATGAAGAAAGGAGGGGAAGTATTAATCAGAAGAGACTTCTTGATGTTGTGGTCATCATAATTTGTATTTATATAAACAGTGGAAATGCATTAATCCACGACCTGAGGTATTTGGAAAGGATAAAAGTTATCCCCATATCTAAGTTTCCAATGTTATAGAAGTGCAAATCAATAACTGTTATTTACTCCTATATAGGTTATTGAGACCAGTGAAGTTATGGAATATGTAGATATCGTAGTCGTCCCTTGGTTACTACCTCAGGTACATACCATATCTTAGCGAGATCATCTGAGAGTAGTTCACGTTGGTGAATAGATATTAACCAGTGTCTTGTCATTGCAAGTCCCTTTTCCCCGCTGTTCCCTTCCTCTCCTTCCCTCGCCTAATCATATGAATAATCTGTATATTCAGGAACTCAGTATGTAAGTGGGATTTGGAGGTGGACCATTTTTGCTGCATCCTGATCCTGCGGAGTACACAGTGACAATGATGCTGAGACCAGATCCACGGAGAAACAGGCGATTTGGCATAGATGAATGCCACTGCTTTCTTCTTTGCAAAATGCAGATTCATCCACATCTTTGTCTTCTGATGTGTCATGTGCCTCACCTGAGCTTGGTGGTAGATTGGCTGCAGCACTGTGAGGCACTGACACATCAGGGGCAGAGATGTGGAAGGTGCATCAGCATTTATCTGTGCCAAACCTTGGTGCAGTGATGCAGTGATGATTAGTTGCAGGGCACGGAAGATTCCAGCTACATTGCATTGGTGTGCAGCCAGGGCAGCCATTTGTTCAACTTGCATCCGTTCCATGTTCACCATTATTCGTCACATGCAGGCCAACTCCTAGCTGCCATCTCTGGAGCCACTGCGACTGGACAGTTGTTCTGGTCTTTGAGTCATGACTCCAGCAATGTCAGCCATGGAATGTCGGACAGCATGGAGTAGACTGTGGGTGTCTGTGATGTTCTGTAGGTGGTCCTGGATGGGACTCCGACACCCATGTATGGCATCAAGTTTGGCCGCCATGCTGTCAAACCCCACCCACACCTGATCAGCCATCTCCTGCTGACCTCTACCGCAAGGTGTTGAATTGCCAGTAGTGGGTCATCAAGGTCCTGTGAGACAGCTGTGGTGGTAGGTGCTTGCTGCTGTGTGCTCCTGGGGATTGGGTGCAGAGTGAGTCTAAGCAGATGTTGGAGGGTGTCAGTATTGATGGTGGCGAATTCCTCTTCTTATTTATCAGTGAAGAGTGGGACAGGCTGCTGTTCAGGAGGTGATACTTTTTCCCTCTGCAATGTAAAGTGGAGATGCAGTTTAACTGTGTGTTTCATGTATGAACATGCATTGGATGAGTTTACAAGCAGACTGCATGACAATGTTCATTGTGACAGTTTGAGAGGAGATGCATATTTGTTCCCGGATAGTGAATATTAGTGCAACATCACGGATGTGACTTTGTAGTTGTACATTGTCATCTCACAGTTTACAGCTATGACACATGCAAATGGCTAATTTCTCTGTTAATTGTCAATGTGATGCAGTTTGTCCCACATTGTTGTCAATGTTGAGTAGCTCAGATTTATGTGTGTGTGTGTGTGCACTGCATTGTGGGAGAGTCGCCCCAGCAGCTTTGGTATTGCTACCCCTTATCCCTTTTAGGCAGTGGGACTTTCACGCATGTGCCTTTCCAATGGAGAGATGTTGCAAGGTGGGGTAAATATGGGTCTTGGTCAGAGTTGGGACACTTGTGCATTGTTTCTCAGCTGATGTCTTGTTTACATCAGGGGTTGTATGTACACGAGGAAGTGTCAGAGTGTGACCTGCTTGTTTAAGGATGAAGTCTACACTCAGGCACTTCAGTGGCGTGGCCTGCATCGTGTTAAAATGTTTGGGGGCAGGCATGCTATTCATCATAAACTGTCACTTGCTTTGTCAGTGTGGCTTATCTGGGTACGGCACATGGGTTTGGTGCGAGAATAGTCACGTGTGAGGAGGGCTCCCTTTATGCACATTTCCAACAAAGACCTACTTGCTGTTTCTATGTGTGCTGCACAATGCGGTACACATGTGTATCAAGCTAGCTTAGGCTATTGTGTTTTATCTTGTGTGCATGTCATCACTCATGTATTTTCTTGCATGCATTGCTTACTGCCCTCCTGTTGGCATACAGTATGGTGCAGGTTGAGTTTCCATTGTTTATGATGGCTGAGCAGACAGTGTCAACACCCATTACACTAAACGTTGACCCCATGTGTGGTATATAAGCATGGGCGGAAAATCAGTTACGCTCACGGATTTTGCGGATTTTCGGTAAATTCGCAATCCGCGAGATTCGGGAATTTCCCGCAAAATCCGCAAATTCGCATGCAGCGGATTTTTTTTCTTTGCGGTGTAAGTTCGCAATTGCGAACATGTAGGTGCGGCGGGCAGCAACAATCTCGCACTCGCGAAATTACAAAAATTGCAATTCCGCAAAAGAAATCTACTAGCAAGCAGCATAGACCTTCTGAAAATGATTATTTTTATCAGAATAACTCCTCAGGTTGACATTTGTCTGCACTTTTTTAGATTTGAGGCCTTTTGATTTTCTTTGGATAACTTTTGGATTAGAAATCAACTTTCTCATATAAGCTTGGTGGGGCATTAAAGTTGCTGTAATGCTGCTCTGCAGAAAAACGAGTTTTGCAAAAGTGAAAGCAGGTTCAAAAGTTCAAACTCATCATTAGTAACCGTTCCCTGTAGTGCTTCCTGACAAGGGCCCCTCCAAAGTTCAGTTGCTAGTTGCAACAATTGTTCAGTTGCTAGTTGCAACAATTGTATGACCCTGCTCTGACCCTCACAGCAGGCTCATAGAATAGCTACAAGTAGGCCACAAAGGTCCTGGAAAAAAAAATTGCACTGCAACAGAAAGCAAATTACAGATAAGGATGCAGGTGCCAGACTGGAATTTTAAAACAATGACACATTAATAAATCAACCCCAAATTAATTCATGTCAGTTGAAGCAGGCAGGTGTGCTTGCTTTTTCCCCCCATAATCTACAGTGATGATGAACAAGAGGGTGGCATAAGGCATTGATGTACCAGAGGGTGGCATGGGTAAAACAGAGGGTGGCAGGGGTGAAACAGAGGGTGCTGGGAACCTATGATGATGAACCAGACGTAGAAACAACATAATCGTGACCGTTGCGAGCCGACATGTAAGTTCGCGATTGCGAACTGTTACAAAACCCTCGCGAACTGTCAGAAATCCTTGCGAACTGGCAGAAATCCTTGCGAACACAAAAAAAAATCTGCAAATTCACGAGAATTCGCGGATTTTGCGGATTGCGAGTTCGCAAATTCGGAAAATTCGTGAACGCCAGATTCGCAAAATTCGCCCATGCTTAGTGGTATATGAGTGGGCCTAGAATTGATGGATGTGGATTTACTAAGAAGTATTAGTGGTGCTCAGGCCCTATCTCCGTCCCCCTCCCATCAGATGTAAATGGGAGGGTGATGTGTGTTTGTGTTTTTGCCATGCAGATGGTCACATGCATGTCATGATTTAGATTATGAATGCTGGGCTTTGCCTGTGGATGATAAGGACCTTGAAAGAACGTTTTTTCACTGACACTGTTGACTTACCAAACAGATAGGTTTACATGCACATAATGGTGTAATGGGCAAATCACACCAGGACTGATGTGGAATGCAGCTTTCTTTATAGCAGATGTGTACACTTGATAGAGGAGAAGTGCTATTAGACCTAAGGGGTGATGGTGCCATTCAGTATGTTGTCATTAATTGTTGCTACTTTGCTTTCCTTGCTTGTTGTCATACTTACGTTGTCATACATCTATACGGGGACATTGTAGTTTTGAGAGTAAGGCACACGGACAAGTCATGTGGTACATATTTGGGTGACACATTCCTGAAATGCATTGTCCATGCACGGTGGTGTTGTAGGCATATCCCCCTGCTTATTGTATTACATCACACTTTGAAGCAAGTCTGCTAATTGTGTGCAGTGTGGGATATGCACCTTTTAGCCTGTAGGCTACATTATCACTTTTTTGAGACAATGCATGTGTTTATGGTATGCAGAATCACTAGATGCTCTCTCACTTGGTGTACACAGGACTGCATCTCCTGTACCAGCAAGCAGGAACATTAACTGGAGATGCGGCAGGATGTCTACATGGCCCCCTTGCCTCAAAACCACACATATACCACAGGTGTGCACCACCCGCATCGCTCTGATGGCAAAATGAGGATGCAGTGTGTATGTGACTGATCATGTGCATGAGTGGGCATGCCGCCGGCAATGTCAGCACACATGCACCATTGTGCCCGTGTGTCTGGGTTGTGTGCAAGATTGTGTGTGTGCAGTAGTGTCACCCTTGATGCACATGCACAATCTTGCACACGACTCAGACATACGGAAACATGCATATGCGTGGTGTTGAGGCAGGGGGCCATTTTGACACCCTGCCGCATTTCCAATTAATGTGGCCCTTTGCTCTTTCATGTAGCCCTTATTTTATAGTCTGATATGATACTTGGGCTATTTTTGCTAGACTTTTCTGTGCACATTTCCAGATCCGTGAGACCACCAATATGTGTCTTGCAATGTATTGGTTGAGTGGGGTGATATGTGCCCATGCCACCAGGGCCAAGGGTATCTGGGACATGATTGATAGTCATTGTGGGTGTGTACGGCAATATTTTTAATTGTGCATGGGTTCTATTGGGCCCATCTCCCCCTATACCCCCAGTTCCTGGTTGTTACTCACCCTGTTCGTGTTGTGCCTGGTCATGTTGAGCAGTATCCTGTCCCGGAACCACAGTCTCCTCCCTGATGACTTGGGACACCTGTTCCACCAACGCATCCTGTTCCTCCTGTGGTGCTGGACTACCACCTCCAGTCTACATTGTGCTTTCAGATTGACTGCAAGTTTCTGCTTCGTCTTGTGCTTAGCATCATGTCAGCACTTCTTGCAGTTGTCCACTGTCCTCCTCAGCATTCATTTTGGCTGCGATGGACTGCCATATTGCATTTTTTGTGCCCAATGACACTGTGGAGCTGACAAAAAGTTGTTGTTGGTTTTCTGTCACCTCCGCAATCAGGACCTGGTTTTCCTGCTGACTTAACCCGGTCTTCCTCCTTCTCTTCTCCTTGCCCTTCCCCTGGGTCTCTGGTTGGTCCTCTTGGGTGTTTGGGGGTTGTTGTTGGCTTCAGTATTGGGTCCAGCTTCCTCCATGGTTCTTCTCTATTTATTCCTGTTTTTTTGTGTTTGGGCTGCATAGCGGTCGTTTAATAGTGTTTTTTTCCAACTAACAGGAAAAAAAAGTAGGCTGACTCTGATTAGTGTGCCGTTTCTGGCCACTAATAGGCCAATTGCCACTTTTTTCAAGTTAGCGTGAGGAGTTTTATCGCCGTTCCGCTAATCTTATCGCCGGACATTTCACCCTGTAGAGGAAACTATCGCCAGTTAGCAGCGTATTGTGAATACACCGCTGTCACGGCTATAGTTACATGCAGTACAGGGTGATAAAAAAATGCACACTAACTGAGGTAAGCAATAGTTTTTGCCATTTCTTCTGAATATCTCCGACAGTGTCTCAGCACTGTAAATCCAAAAAGACAACATAAGAGCTATTTATGTGGGAAACAGCTGTTACAACACATGTGTTACAACGCATGCCATTACCCTGCATGCCGGTACAACGCGAATGGCTTGTTGCGGGGGGGGGAGAAGGTGTTGGATTTAACTACAACACCTTCCCTACTGTTGCACACACTGGAGTTGGAATAGTAGATTATACTATTCCCACTTCCAGCGCACCCCGACTGCAAGTCAGGGTAAAGATTTGCATTGTAACGGCATGTGGGGTAATGACATGTGTTGTAACATCATACAACCTATTTGTGTACCTCTCTGCCTCTGTGCCAGTGGTGTATTTAGTATCTTAGTACTTTTCTACTCAAATAAATCACTTTAAAATTTTGGGAAACAGTGCATATAAAGATCTGCACATGAATGTCTATCAGAGCATACAGCTCATTAGTTCTTCCAAGTACATGTAAATAGTGTGTGACACCACTGATATATAATTCACCAGATGGTTCTAAAAGACTGCATATTCCTCACTAAAACCTGTAAATACATGTGTTTGTCTGGATGGTTTAATGAGACCATAGTTTTTCGTAGGCAGGGATTCTCTACGGGATACAGTTAGTGCCTGGATGATTCCCTGAGAATAAGAGAACTCCATGGGTTGTTCCATATCTGCATAGTTATTACCTGCATGTTTGCATGAGTATATCACTACTATCTGGGTGTTTGTATGAGTGCATGAGTAGTGCCTGAATGATTATATAAGTGCATGAATAATGCCTCAATAATTCAATACATGTATGGATAGTGGTTGGATGATTAAAAAAAGTGCAACTCTTGCGCCTGGATAATTGCAGGAGTGCATGCATAGTATATAGGTGATTTATAGACTGCTAGGATGGTGCATATGTGATTGTTTAAGTGCATACATAGCACGTGGCAGATTGGATGAGTGCATGACTGTTTCCCATGTGTTTATGGTTGAGTGAATAGGTAGTGCCTGGGTGTTTAGTTAAGTATGTGGGTAGTGCCTAGATAATTTAATGAGTGCATCAGTAGTGCCTGGCTGATTAGATGAGTGCATTACTAGAGTCAAAATAATTGCATGAGTCTATTATCAAAGCTTGAGTGATTGGATGAAACCAAATGTACTACTGGGGTTAACATATCAGTACAAAAGTATTGCCTTTGTAATTGAATGAGTACATAGGCACTGGATGGGTGATAGTTTCCCTGCATTAGTACTGCCTATGTAATTTGATGAATGCATGGGTTGTGCCTTAGTATTTTGATGAGTGCCAGGGTTGTGACTGGGTGTTTGGATGAGTGCATGGGTTGTGCCTGGCTTACTGTGAAAGTACTTCCATTGCTTCTTAGATACATAACAGTTGTGACTATATCTATGATTCATTGTTTAAGTCAATTTGTCAGTATAAAACTACCTGTTTTAATGTATCTACCCTTTTCTACTGAGCTATGCATGAGTGAAGTCTAGATACCATACTTGATATATAATTGGACACATGGCTCTCTAGGGGCTTACATTGCTCTGTTACTCAGCGTACACATTCATCAGTACGTTTCTAAAACTGAAAACAACAATTCTCACTTTTTCAAAGCACAAATCCTTTTCTTAATAGCATGCCTACATCATTTCTCAAATTTTTCTTGTGTCTCTAAAACATATATTCAGCATTTCTCAAAGAAAAATTACAGACCAAGTGAAGCTAGCACAAGAACTCTCAAGAGGCATTTTGCACAATTAACCTCCTCAATTTTAAACATAGCATGTTTAAAGAAATCCATCACCCTCATCATTTACATGAAATTTTCAACAGCCTTAAAGAATATAGATCATCATGAAAACATATATGTGATTTCATAACTGATATACACCTTCAGGACATCTTTCAAAAGATATATAGTTCTCTACATCTTTAAGTAAACTTAAAAGTGTCATCGTACATATAACTATGTGCAACCAGAAGCATCATATCTCACTGTTTAAACATATGCAAACCGGTCATATAAGTTAAAAAAACACATTGACAAACACTTCCTAAATCATACCTAACAAGTTATACTACGTAATAATTCATACACAGGAACAGTACATTTTCTTATCATTTATTCATCGTTGCACTACTCCTGTTTAATAATGTGAGTAAAACTACTACAACTCCTGGAATGCAAGTAACATAGATCTGTCTGTTCTGCACATGATGTTTAGACATATAAAACATTGTCATTTTTAAAGGGATTGCTCCTGCTAACTTTCAAGAGTACTAACATCTTAAACACATACCCTCTGCCAGATACAGTTCATCTGATATATTTTTCATATCACTGTAATACTCTTTTTTATCAAACTCCCATATACATCTTCAGTTCTAAAGTACATTTTTTAAATAATTCAAAAGTTATATACATACAAGTGAATTGAGTTTGTAGATTATATTGTTGTTTTAGCTCTTTCTGGATAGTTTTGACACTGTTAATATTTGTAAAAACTATGCACAAGAATGGTATACTACTCTGATATAAAGCAACTATAAAAGGGCAACCTCTTCAACTTTCCAGTCTGTGGTCATGAGAAAAGCAACAAATGAAATCATGTCTTGCATTTCAGACTACTCTAATTCCACTTGTGAATGGTTAGCATCTGTTAACCCTTTCCCTCTCTTTCATAATGAGGTTCCTGTATCCGTGTGTTTGCGATGTTTTAGTGATTATCGCTGAGTAATTGCAAAACAAATGGGAGTCCAACCCAATATTTAGCTTCAGTTTTTTAAACTTAAATATTGCACACCAGCGTATTACATAGTCCTGAGTTGGAAATTAAAGTTTACCATTACTTAAGTTGTGTCATAACTCCTCAATGTTTCAAAAAATGTTCTGTCTCTTTAACACCCTTCCCCTAATACACGCTTAGCTCAGTGTACCTAGCAACTAAGTGGAACCAGTTGGTCATAAGTTTACAGCACATTATGGAAGGAACATGCTACTTCCAAATGAGATACAGCTGGTGTGGTTTACTCCACAGATCCAAAAGCATATCCATGATCTCTACTACATTTCTTTTTTTAAACAACAGCCAATAATAGGACTTCAAGCTAATGCATCCAACACACTACCTAATTTTATTCACTTACATGCTGGCAGTATCCAATTAAATATCTATTAATTTTTAAAAACACCTCCATTTTAACTGCTTTTCATTCGGAAAGCTACCTCATTCAGCTCCAGCCTTCTCCTTACTGCCATTGCTTCGTCAATTCAAAATGCTTTGAGTGTGGATTGGCCTGAAGAGGCTGCAAAATAAGAGAGGTATTGTCCCAAGAAACTCAATTCAGGAAAGCATTAAAAACCTGGGTCTTTTCTTTAACTGATGTTGCCTGCAGAGCGCTAGTGTAATGTGTAGTGCAAAGTGTAAGCTATCTCTTTTCCCTCCAACCCTTCCATCTGGGTTGGGTGAGCGCCAAGATACTCCTTGGAGTGATAGGAGCGCTATAAAAGTGTCCTTTACATTACATTACCTTTACATTACAGGGACTTGGGTTTGCAAAATGTTGAGATTGTGTATTGTGGTGACAATGACCTAGCCACATTGACTGCGGTAGGTCTGGAATAAGTATGGGCGAGTTTTGCAAATTCGCGATCCGCGAATTTGTGGATTTGCGAATTCGCAATCCGCAACATTCGCGAATTCATCCGAATTTGCGGATTTTTTATTTTTGCGTGTTCGCGGGGATCTTTGCGTGTTCGCGGGGCGCTTTGCGTGTTCGTGTTTTTTTTTTGCCTGGTTCATCACTGCCACCCTCTAGTTTTTTATGCCCTTCTGCCCTCTGTACCACTTGTTTTTGTGCCTTTCTGCACTCTGCCCCACTCTTGTTTGTGCCCTTTTGCCCTCTGCCCCACTGGTTTCTGTGCCCTTCTGCCCTCTGCCTAACTCATGCCCTCTGTCCCACTTTGTGCCCTTCTGCCCTCAGCCATAAGTGAGCTTCAACAGGAAGCACTAATAGATAAAGTCAAGCAGGTGCTCGAGTTGAAGGTCAAATTAAGTTACACAGTCATTAATCACCCCAAGTTTGGGGTGATTAATGATTGTGTATCTGAATTTGAACTTCAACTCTAGCACCTGCTTTACTCTATCTATTAGTGCTTCCTGTTGAAGCGGACTTTTGTAACTATTTTAGAGGCTCTGGCAGCTTGCCGGCGCCATTCTAAAATAGTTACAAAAAGTCAGCTTGACATTTTGACCCAATCCGTTCCGCTCGCGGATTTTGAGGGAAATTCGCGAATCTTGCGGATTGCGAATTTACCGACAATCCGCAAAATCCGCAAGGGGAACAGATTTTCCGCCCATGCTTAGTCTGGAAATCCTAATGAAAAACACCTTTGCAGAACTGATGTCGCTTTTCCCTAACACTGTCTTGGTGCTAAAAGCAGAAATGGAAGTGGTCAAATCAATTCTGTCCACAGATTGACAACGCCAGGAAACATGTTAATAAAGCTGTTTCTGCATTCATCAGAGACAATAACATGGCCTCAATCTATAACAAAAACCTGTATTTTGACATGGAATTTACAGAAATAATAGAGTGCACTTTATGAGCGAAAGCCACAGGGTGTTTCTAAGTAACTTGAAATTCTGCATCCGGTCTTATGTGTAGTTGGCTTGTACACACAACACAAAGGCTCTTGTCAGAGCCACCTTAGTTCTTGAAATATTGTTCTTTTTTTTAATAGCAATCCTTTTTTTTTGGTTTTGGGAATATTTGCTACGAGGTTGTGATGGTCACGGATACATTTTGAAATCGCAAAACTAAAGCAGACATTCAAGGGCCACCAACACATACAAAAATAATAACAAAAAATCCATTCTAAACATAGCACTACACAAATTACTATATATATGGCTCTTTAAAAAACATATTTAAACGTGTGTTTTTGTACTAAGTTTCTTTAAAAACCATCTTTAAAGCCTATTTTCCATTTTCACTGTTATTTGGTGTGTCAGGACAATGCTGTTAACCCCGAAATTTGCGCCTTTTTCATAAAGTGTAAAACAGATATATGCAACATATTACAGTATTTGAAACTCTAGGGGTGTATTACTGTGTTGTCAAAAGTCATGTTTTTGTAGTGAGCTTCTATAACAATCACCTCTAAAACCTATTTTCTGTTTTCTTGGTGATGCCGGGAATTGCGATGATGAGAACCTAGAACAAAGGGAGACCCTACTCACACGGAACCAGAGTAGTTAAACGATTAACGAAAACAACGGCTCCTGTAGAATAATATCAAAGTGATATTGATATACTTATGCACAATGGCAATGAAGAAGGTTAGAGTGATGTCAAAAAGAGGAAAGACCTCATACACCTTACTTTTTGTATTTCACAATCAAGTTTACATAGTTTTTTTAAGAAATCAAGATATGTACAAGGAAATATTAGCACAGTGGTGCATAGTGTCCCCAGTGAAAAAAAAAGAACCAAAAATATTGGTGACATATTTGTGACATATGTACAAGGTTTCCAATTAATCATAGAGTTGACCATTTGTAAGTATACAAAATGTACACCACATTTCTTAAACAATGATAAGCGCTAGTTTAACACTTCGCTTCTGTTATCTGTGGGAATAGCGATGATGTCTGTAACCACGATCACCGTGTAAACATTGCAAAAACGCAAAGCAAAAGCAGGAAATAAATTACTACCACCACATTCAATTTTTTTTTAACTATAATTCATTCTAACCATCACACTAGATAAATCACTCTCTATATAACTCTATAAAACATTTATCAGTCTTTCAATAGCTCTATAAATGTGTGTATTAATGATTCAATGGTTTGTGTGAATGGCTGTTTAGGTCTCCAAGTGGGTCTGTGATTGGCTGCATGAGTCCCTCGGTGGGTCGATAAGTGGGTGCAGTCGTCTCTGAGCAGGTATGTGAGTGGACGCATGTGTCTTTGAGTGTGTTTGTGATTATGTGTATAAGTCTCTCTCTGGGTACGTGAGTGGGTGTGTGAGTGACTGAATGGGTATGTGATTGGGCGTTTAAGTGTCTAAGTGGGTATGTGAATGGGTACATGAATCTGTGACTGGATATATGAGTAAGTGCATAAGTATCTGAGTGGATCTGTGAATAGGTGCATCAATCTATCAGTGGGTATATGACGGGAAGCATAAGTGTCTCGGTGAGTCTTTGAGTGGATGTGGTAGTGTCTGAGTGGGTTGTGACTGGATATATGAGTCTCTAAGTGGGTCTGTGTCTGGGTGTATAAGTCTCTGACTATGTATGGGAGTGAGCTCATGAGTCTCAGACTGCATCTGTTAGTGGGTGCATCAGTGTCTGAGTGGGTTTGTGATGGGATGTTTCTGAATGCTTATGTGAGTACACACATGGATCTCTCAGTGAGTCTGTGAATGAGTGTATGAGTGTCTGAGTAGATATGTGAGTAGGTTCATGAGTCTGTGACAGTGACACAAGAGTGACTACAAATATATATTTTTTATATTTTCACCAGCATCCGCTGTGTCACCGCTATACTCGTGATGTCGTGCGAAGGTACAAGGGGGTGCTGGCAATCTCATTGTCGTAACGAATATCGAGCGGGATTTAAAAAAAAATCAATTTTGGACACATAACTTGTGTCACTAAGACCCCCATTTCTTAAACATGGGGTCAAAGTTAGGCCTGGGCGGCAAATTCCGTTCCGCTCATGGAACTTGCGGAATTTGGGTAATTTTGCGTTCCATGATGAACGCAGAATTGCCAAAACATCCGCCATCCACGGCTTCGCAGAACTTTTTGCTTGTTCGCGCTTTCAAAATGCATGTTCACAAGATATTTCCCCTTGAGCAAGCAAACAGCGTTCGCGAACAGGAAAAAAGTGTCGCGAATTGGCAGAGCAAGCAATTCCGTGTGTTTGCAGAGATTTTGCGTGCTCACAGAGATTTTTTACTGTTTCACTGAGCTTTCCGGAGCGCGACTATGCAAATTCTGCCCACCCCTAGTCAGAGTATCTCCACCCTGACCCTTGTGTTAGCTTTGATACAAATTTTCAGCCCCGGGAATCATTCACGATCGATAAAATGGCAGGCGCAATTTTCTGTTCAGGTTGTGTCCAACCTATCGGAGCATTCATGGCTGGCATGCACACCAGCGATTTACAGCGATGTCACCACGAAATTTCCACAACCATTACGAAATTGCCACGAAATATATATTGTTCGGATTTAATTTCACAAAAACTACTGAACGGATTTGCACCAAATAACAAAATGCACAATCTGTGTAACAACATCTATGTTTCTGCCACATTTGGTGTAATTCCGTCTAGTGGCTCGGACTGTTGGTTTGACAACGTGTTCCAATGGGACTTTACATTACAAATGTATCATTTGTTTGTGCTTCTATTTCACGGTCCCCACTGCACGGATCATCCCAAAACATCTATGAGTACAGAAACTACTTTGACAGTTTTTTGGGAACATTTCATGAAGATTGGTTAAACGATGTCAAAGTTATAGGCAAGTCAAACAAGCATATACAATGCAATAGGTCTCACATTCATGCGAGTTTGAGCTATTGGCATTGTAAATGACAATGCCTTTTATTTTTGTTTTCGTTTTTAAAACATAAATAAAAGGCAATGTCCTTTACAATACTAATAGTTTAAACTCTCACACAGGCGAGACCTATTGCATTGCAATAAAGGGCCTTCTCGACCGCTTGTTAGATTGTAAATATCAGAGGAAGAGACAGGCCTAAGACTTCTTCAAAGTAGTAATAAATAGTGCAGTGAAGAAGATGTGTAAGTGTTGTAAATTACACAGACACAAAGTGTGAAGTGAGAGTTGCATATGATCGGAACTATAAACACTAACAAAGCGCTCCAACACCTTTCGGTGTGTGATTACACTGTTGCGGCTCAGGAGGAAGAGTGGGAGGGGGAATATTTCCTGCCCTTTCCGTGATTTGAGTAAGCAGTGTGGCATTGCTTAATGTAATTTCTATCTTTGGAATAATAAAAACACTTCTGGTGCAGGGTGGGCTGTGCTTTATGGCAGGCATGAAGGGAGGGAGGAATGGTCTCTGCTGCAGCTCTGGCCTTGTACAGTACCTCTACTGGTGATATTGGTGGTGGTGATATTGGTGGTATTGGTGGTGGTGGTATTGTAGTGCTGGTATTGATGGTGCTGGAATAGGTGATGGTGGCGGTATTGGTGGTGGTATTGGTGGTGGCGGTATTGGTGGTGATGGTTTTGGTAATGGTGGTTGTGGTGGCAGTATTGGTATTGGTGGTGGTATTGGTGGTGGTACTGGTATTGGTGATGGTGGTATAAGTGGTACTGGTATTGGTATTGGTGGTGGGGGAATTGGTGGTGGTATTGGTGGTGGTATTAGTGGTGGTGTTTTTGGTGGTGGTTGTATTGGTGGTTGTGGTATTGGTGGTGGTGGTATTAGTATTGGTGGTGGTGATGATGGTGGTGGTGGTATTGGTGGTGATGTTATATTGGTGGTGGTGGTATTAGTATTGCCGGTGGTGGTATTAGTGGTGCTATTGGTATTGGCGGTGGTATTGGTGGTGGTGGTATTGGATTGGTTACTGTGGTTGTGATATTGGTGGTGGTGGTATTGATGGTGGTATTGGTGTTGGTATTATGGTAGTATTAGTGTTAGTGGTATTAGTGGGGATGGTGGTATTGGTGGTGGTGGTATTAGTGGTGGTATTAGTGCTGGTATTCGTGGTGTTGGTATTGGTGGTGGTATTGGTGGTGGCATTGGTGGTGGTGATGGTACTGGTGGTAGTGGTTGTACTAGTGGTGGTGGTATTGGTGATAGTTGTGGTATTGGTGGTTGTGGTATTGGTGGTGGTGGTGGTATTGGTGGTGGTATTAATGGTGGTGGTATTGGTGGTGGTGATATTGGTGGTGGTATTGGTGGTGGTGGTGGTGGTGGTATTGGTGGTGGTGGTATTGGTGGTGGTGATGGTATTGTTGGTGGTGGTATTAGTGGTGGTGGTTTAGTGGTGGTGGTATTGGTGGCGGTGGTGGGATTGATGGTGGTGGTGGTGGTATTAGTGGTGGTATTGGTGGTGGTGGCATTGGTGGTATTGGTGGTGGTATTAGTGGTGGTATTGGTGGTGGTATTGGTGGTGGTGGTGATGTTTGTGGTGGTTGTATTGGTGGTCATGGTGGTATTGGTGGTGGTATTGCTGGTGGTGGTATTGGCGGTGGTGGTATTGGTGATATTGGTGGTGGTGGTTGTATTGGTGGTGTTGGTGGTGGTGGTGGTATTGGTGGTGGTATTGGTAGTGTTGATGGTGGTGGTGTTGGTGGTATAGGTGGTGGTGGTATTGATGGTGGTGGCATTGGTGGTGGTATTGGTGGTGGTGGTTGCACTGGTGGTGGTGTTAGTGGTGTTGGTGGTATTGGTGGTGGCTGTGGTATTGGTGGTGGTGTTGGTGGTGGTGGTATTCCTGGTGGTGGTATTGTTGGTGGCAGTGGTATTGGTGGTGGTGGTGGAATTGGTGGTGGTGGTATTGGTGGTGGTGGTATTGGTGGTGTTGATGGTGGTGGTGGTGGTGGTGGTGGTATTGGTGGTGGTGGTATTGGTGGTGGTATTGGTGGTGGTGGTGGTGGTATTGGTGGTGGTGGTATTGGTGATATTTGTGGTGGTTGTATTGGTGGTGAAAATGTACATCTAGGGGTATATACTCAAGGAGATATCACCGAGTTAATGGAACTTTATTGCAGCCAAAGTCGCAATAAAGTTGTCACCCCATTCACAAGCTGGTGCTAACAGCTTATAGCACTAGTTTACCTGCGATAGCAGCCGTAAAAAACATTGCCACAGACGACCCCGGCAACCATTGCTAATGAGATGCAGAGTAGGCGTTCCCGTGCAAAAAGCTGGGACAACACTACTCCGCAGCATTCTCAACGACCAGCCAGATCGGCGATACGACCACAAAACATGCGATAAGGCGCGTTAGCAGCACAAAATTAATACCTGCTCTGACCTGGTGTAAAGTTGGACAGCAGCAGGCACCAGAAAAGGGAGCTAAGCCCAGAGCCACACCTGTAGACAAACAGATGCCATGAAGCTACTGATCATGCAGCTTGGAGCCCCAACAGGGCCACAACACCCACCGCCACCACCCCCAGGCCTGCCACCATCCCCGGACCTCCCCGTACCACCCCTGGACCACCACAGAGGCAGTACAGACACAGACTGCAGACCTTCAGAAAACGCACCAGCCTCACAGACTTAACACCAGAGGATTTCATTGCCCACTACAGGCTCAAAAGAACAACCATCCTCCACATCCTAACCATCATTGCCCACAGGCTGACTGTACCCACACAGTAGACAACTAACATCCCTCCGCAGACAAAGATTCTGGCTGTGCTGTACCTGTTGGCCTCTGGTACCTTCCAACCAACAACCACCAGAGTTGGAGGAGTCTCACAGCCAGCCCTATCAAAGTTCCTCAAACCTGTTCTGGATGCCATCATCAGCTTGGTACCCCAGTACCTATACTTCCCCAACACTGTGCAGGAACAGCTGAAGACCAAGCAAGGCTTCTACACCATAGCTGGCTTCCCGCACGTGTTGGGGCAATAGACTGCACACATGTCCTACTTGTGCCCTCTGCCGACACTGCACACAATTACCGCAACAGAAAGCACCCGCATTTCATCAATGTGCAGGCAATAGTGGACTACCATGGACTCTTCATCAATGTCATCACCAAATACCCAGGCAGTGTGCATGATTCCTTCATCTTCCAACAGTCCATTATCAACCTGCGCTTCCAGGATAGCACCTACGGAAATGCTCTGCTCGTTGGTAAGTACCAAATGAACACACCACACACCTCAACTTCACATCCATGCAACTCACAACTCTGGGAATGCACACATTACAAATGCACATACAAGATGCCAAACAACATGCCCACCTACCAGACACGACAGCACAACCTACTGTGGTAACCTGGGCTAGCCATGTACACAAGCCATCAATGGCATGGCACCTCAGCCACACAATAGCAGATTGGGGAGAGAGATGGGAACCAGGCATGGGCAAAGGAGGCAAGTGACCATGAATAAACATGTATACAGTGTGGCCAGGATGTGCTGGCCAGACTGCAGTATGCAGACCACACACATATCCATGTCAACACACACCGCTGGTGCATGGAGTGTAGTGGACAGTGGATGCAACCATATCACCCCAGCCAGTGGGGAAGATCACGGAAATGTAGCTTGGTATGACCCCCCTGTAAGCACGAGCAGAGTGGGCTGGCCCTGCATATGTCAGGCCAACGTAGGGGTATGAATAAAAAGCACGTAGCTCTGGGCGTGGTTCCCTTCCAGAATGCCCAACGTCTCTGACAGGGTGGGGCCCCTCAGCCCGCCACGAGGCCAAGGCCGTCGCCGTAAGCGGTGTTGCCTGCGATCCCATGAACCTGCTGCACCACAGGCTGCTGGTTCCGGAACCAGTTTGCCCGCCCATGCTCACCGAGGCCTCAATGCCCAACTGCCAACAACGGCTTGTGTCATGGAGGGCCCACCAAGTGC
Source organism: Lissotriton vulgaris (assembly GCF_964263255.1). NCBI lineage: Eukaryota > Metazoa > Chordata > Amphibia > Caudata > Salamandridae > Lissotriton > Lissotriton vulgaris. Next base: position 439,923,277 of record NC_141685.1, on the reverse strand, counting down.
CAGTGCAAGCTCCAGGCCTGAGGCCCGCAACCGTGGCACCTTCGTTGGACCATCATGGCCTCCGGGACACATGCCCACTGAACTCCATTCTCATTGATATACTCCACTGGCATACTCAGCGGACAAGTAGGACACATATTTGGAACTGAGTCTTGATGACACCATGGCAGAGTACATTATTTAAGGTTGAGGTTATGTCACTATACTCCCTTCAATGTGGTGCCACCAAGGCTGTGCATAGGACTCGCACCAAACATGTCTGTGAGCACTTGCTGACTGCGGCCTTCAGCCTACGCTGCGGTCCTGCAGACCTCACAACAATCCAATGCAGTCCGTCACAGGCAGGACACGGCATCATCGCTGGCTAAACACTCGCTGACCTCTGCTGCCACTACCTATGTCACCCACAAATCTAATACAAATGTCATTCCAACACCATGTGTTGGAGATCCAGGAGGAGATGGCTGGACAGCGGTTAACCCACACTGACCGCAGCTTCCATCCGAAACAGCGGCCAACTAGGTCGCATTTTTGGAACTGAGTCTTGATTGCTTCATGGCAGTGTACATGTCACAGTACGCAAGGAGAGGAGTAAAAGGAAGATGCGCTTCAGTCTGGAGGAGAAAAGGTTCACCTTTACGAAGGTGATGGGACACTACCAACAACTGCACTGGTGCCACTGATCTGTGCAGCGCATGCCTACTACACGTGGCTGTGGGCCTCTGAAGACCGCTGGCTCGGGCGCACACTCCAGTGGAGTAAATCACACATTTTGAACTGAGTCTTGCCCTCTACATGGCAGAGTCCATGTCATTCTGCATGTCTCATCGCAGACTGCATCCTCTTCCAGCTCTGTTGCCCCTGAGTGTGTGCCCTGAAATTCATGGTCGATCTCTGTTTGTACATCGGTGGCGTCTGGGCCCGTGGGCTGGAAGTTGTCTTCCTCTACATGTAGCTGATACTGACAAGGTGGAAAGTGGAGTCTGTAGCATTCAACTTCGCAATTTGCCTGTTCCTGCTTGCTTTTGCCCTCTGCATCATGTCCTGGAGGGACACCTTCCACTGTTCCCTGCAACCCTCCACAACATTCACCTTGGAGATTGACGTGTTCACGTTCAGCTCCCATGGCCCTACCTCAGTGGACCGCAAGTCACCATCCTTGGTGTTGTGCCTATGCCAGCCGCTGTGCATCCGGGGCACAAACTCTGTGCTGCTCAAGTCAGGGACCCATGATGTCCGTACCTTATACTGCTGATTGTCTGCTCACTGTTGTGGTTTTTTCCAGTACCAACCAACCTCTTAGTGGTGGCTTACACTACCCAACACCCATCCAGCACAGGCTTCACTGGAGATGTGACCCTGGCAATAAAAGGGGCCGGGCGTACATGCCTGTAGCCACTCCCACAAACTCACTCAGTGTGTCCGTGTGGTCATTATGTATGCATGTGGTGCCGGAGCCAGTCCACATTACATTGTGCTATGTACAGCGTGCGCAACCATGTCACCGTAGGCAGTGGTGTAGACCTGGGACATGTAACCGTGTTGTATCTTCATGTGGGCGTAAGCAGGATGGACAGGCGTTCAACAGTACTGCTTAGGGGTGTGGCTCCTCCACACGTTGATCTGGGTGTTGTTCAGTGTGGGTCTTGCCAAGGATATGCCTGATGCATGTGTCTCTGTTGAAGTGTCTGTGCCACCCATCAAGCAATTAACAATGTTGCTATGTGGCATGTCCCCAGTGTGGTTGGCCGAAGGGGTGCATGGGGGAGGGCATGCCGGCTCGGGGTCAGGGATCACAAATGCCAACTGTTGTGTATGTCGCTATTAGAGCAGCATGAGCCAAAGATGTACCCTCACCTGCATGTCGAGTTCAGCCAGGCAGGTGCTCTACATCTGTGTCAGCCCTGTCCTTGCAATGGGCCTACACACATGTGGCTGGCCACATTCTGCACAGCATCATCACTGTGTCTTAATCAGGCTTGTAAACATGCGTAGACAGGCATGTCAATGGTGTGCCGTAGGGGTGCATGTGATGTAATGGCGCTGCGCACACTAGTAAATTGGGAGAGGTGCAGCAGTGAGGCAATGTAGTACACAGTGATGCAGCTCATTTGCAACACACAGCACGTGTCATATAGGAATCACTGAGTCACACTGATCACACACCAATGAACCAGTGAGCCTGCCAGCAAATCATGCAGTACGTAGTCATGACTCATGTCTCTCTGCCTTGTCACAGGTTACCAAGGATATGCACTCTGCACTTGGATGATGACACCCCTCTGAGCCCCGAACACACAGGCCCAGAGGCAGTACAATGTGGCCCACAAACGCACCAGGGGCATAGTGGAGCACACATTTGGCGTGTTGAAGTAACGTTTCAGGTGCCTGGACATCACAGGTGGTTAGCTCCTGTACAGCCCATACCTCATGTGCAAGATGATTGTTGCATGTTTCACAACATATGTATACGTAGCAAAGCCCCATGGATACGAGTGCCAGGTGCACCAGACAATGATGATGATGAAGCAGGTGGACTACACCCCACTGCAGCCGCAGCAGGAATAGCCCTTAGGGACTACATTATTGACAATTTCTTCTCTGGTTGACGTCACATTGTGTGGGTCCTTAGCAGTAATGGCACAGTACGTTGTCTGCCACAGGCACTGCATGTGATAATAAAAACATTCTGATACACATTCCATACATGCATGTCACTCATCTGTACAGGCAATTCACTCAGACAAGTGTGGGTGCCACATGTTGTGCTGTCAATTGAGGGATTTGTTGATGGATGGTGGATGTGTCACCTCTGTGCAGGGAGGCTGTTTATGGTGTCACATATTCAAACTGCCAGTTCTGTGTGTCACAGTTGTTATGGTATCCCACTCTTCGGCGTTTCACATGTGTCCAAATTTATTCCATTTTGGCTGTCATTTGTGGCCTACAAGTGACAGCAGGGATTCTTTTGTGCTCTGATATGTGCTGCCATGATGCAGGGATGCACCCTGTGACTCAAGTACCACAGCATGGGCAACATGTACGTAAGAGGGAGTCACTGCCCCTACATTAGTCCATGCTTTCATTCTTGTTTGATCATGGACATGGCACGTCGGTGTGCATGGTGTGTTGTTTGTACCTCTGCAATGTGAGGGGGAGATGCAGTTTCACAGTGTGCACCATGTTTGTTTCCGCATTGGCGCAGGTTACATACTGAATGCATGTCAATGTGCATTGTGGCTGTTTGTGGGGAAATGCCTATCTAATTTGGACAATGGTCATTCGTTCTGCGTCACAGCTGTGGGGTTGTGCTCGCACGTTGTCATCTCACCGTTTATTTACTCTGCTTTTATGGTGCATTTTCCCGCAAGACGCGTAACATTTGCAGGCCGATAGCTGGATTGCGGTGCTTTTTGTACTGTGATTGGCCTCATCGCAACATTTATTGTGTTTGCGTTTTGCATGTTTGCGGCATGGTGTTGATTTTAACAAGGTCAGTTGATGCGTTATCTGGAGCTATCGCATGGTACCGCTGAGTTGAGAATGCTTCATTAACACAGCGTAATTTTTCCGCCGATAGACTGCGAAGTGGGAAGTTGCGTTAAGTTACTTTTGCGATGGTTATCACACGTTCTTAATAATATATCCCCTAGCTGATATTGTAGATCTAAAGTGAAATCTACTCATGTACATTTACTTTTGTGAATTGGACCTATGAGTTTTTTAAAAGAGTGGGATTTTAGTGATAAACTTAGCTTAAAATACAAATGGTTACATCACTGTAGGAATAAAGTTATATATATTAAAATAATATTGATAATTGATTGTGATATGAATTAATTTGATCAGAGTTTAAATAAAGTATATTTTTACTTGTTTTAAGGGATTTTTTTCATTTGATATTCTATGCATGGAATAGGAGTGTTGCTTCAAGGAATCTTCAGCTAATACACTTGAAGGCTGCTTTTATTATTTAATTAAAGTTGAAAACAGTTCTATTTTCCAATTTCTATATTTATTGTGTTGTATTTTGTATATGCTGCTTCTGTGTAGTGGCATTAGCCATTGCTTTGTATTCTGCAAGTTTTATTTTACACTGGCGGTGGTAATATGTTTCTAATCATTTAAAATGCTTTTTTTTAATAGTTATAAAATGCAATGTTCTTTTGTGTTTAAGTAATAATATGTGTTTTATTATTAATTATATAGGGATATTATATTTTTTTAAGTTGTAAATATAGCAACTTATGTTATAGCATTCTTGTCTTTTTTCATTTGATGTTGTTTTTTATAGTTTAAGAATGTTCAGAGCTTATACAAATATAACTTCTATTCATTTATTAATATTATTTACTCATATGGGAGGTTTGTATGGATTGGTTTGTTAGTTTGTATTGTATTGTGTTTCTCTATGTTTATGGTGCAGTAGGGTATAGAAGCAATTGTTTTAATGAAGCATAGCCCTTGGTTGTTCGGAACCAATAGGAGTTTGTTAGTTAACCTGTCATGCATTTAGTATGCTTGCTTGGATAGTGTTGGCTTGGCCCTTTTTGCAGGGTCATCCCCAAATGTTTTTCCCGCACTCTCTGGTTTTCTGAACCCGTTTTGTTAGCTTTAAGGACACTGCGCACTTTACCACTGCTAACCAGTTCAAAAGTGCTTGTGTTCTCTCCCTTAAACATGGTGAAATTGGCTTACACCCAATTTTCACATTTTTATTTATTTGTAAGTCCCCAGTAGTACTACACGTATCAAGGGCCTGTAAAGTGCTGGGCACAAGCGGAGAGTGTTGCACTCCATTGCGAGGATGCGATTGGGCTGCATAAGCAGCCACTAGCACCAGCATGGGACGCAATATTGTTGGATTTTTGCACAGCGGAACAAGCTCTAGATCTGACACCCGACATGGCAGCACCTGCCGATGAACACATCGTATCACAAGAAGCGCCCACCTACAGCCATTAGTACATAGGCACAACGCACCCGCCTACTGATAATTCCTGATGTTTAACCTTGCACATCAACCACGCAGGTGGAAGTGTTTATACCTGTTCTAACATTTGCCACCAGGTTAAAAAATCCTTGAAGAAGTACACCCATATTGATAATTTGTGCAATTCAGGCAATAGAAGTGTATCGTTATCAAAAATTAGTGCATATGTAACCACCAATTACGTTTCTCCACCTGTACTTTCCTTCCCCCCCTCTCCCCCTAATTTTCTTTCTATATTATTGAGATAGTGTATCACTACCTCCTATGGTGGATCTATGCCCTGTTGTTGAGCACACACCTGTAAATTGGCAGAAAGCGTATTGTGACTTGTATTGGATGTTTTGTATCTGACAATGTATAATATGTATACGGACCGCTCTGAACTGCTTTGTTTTTCAAAGTTTTGTGAACGTATAAAAAACAATTTTAAAAAACAAAATCAAGGGCCTGTAAATTAAATGTTACTATTGGGTCTGCAGCACTGATAGTGCCACCTACTTAAGTAGCCCTTTAAACATGTATCAGACCTGTCATTCCACCCTGTGTGTGCAGCTTTAAACTACCATTTCAACCTGGCAAAAAAAAAACTTTTGCATTTCTCAAATCTTCCCTTATAATACATTTAAGTCACCTGTAGGGTAGGAAGTAAACAACCCAATGGACAGGGTGCATTGCATTTAAAAAGCTGAGTATGTACTTTTAAAAACTTTTACATGCCCTGATAGTGAAAAACTCCGAAATTCGTTTTTCATTACAATGAGTCCTACCTCTCCCATAAGATAAATTTTGATCTACTTTAATAAGTGGCAACTTTTGATTGGGAACAGGTAAACCTTTCATGTTTGGTGGCTGAGAAATTGTAATTCAAAATCCTCTTTAATGGTAAAGTAGTATTTTAGGTTGCAATTTTGAAAATGCCACTTTTAGAATGTTAAGAAAGTACCCAGAAATGTATCCAGGAGTGCCCAGTGCACTACCAACAAGTCATATTAAAGTGTACAAAACGTCATCCAAACAATCATAGAATTGTACTGTAATATTGAGTTAACAACGGTAATCCAATCAATTTTTCAAAGAATCCAAGGCTGAGAATGAAATCTTCAAACCATGAAGTGGATTGTAATCTACTTTTTTCTTGTTCATCGCAGATAAAGTTAAAAAAAAGTTGGCAAACAATACATCTTGTAATCAGCATAAGACAACAGAACTTAACATGTTCCAATGCATTTCAGGCTTTTCACATAAGCTCGTCATCAGGGGAATCTGCAGTATATCAATATATTAATTTTAATAAAGAGTGTGCAGCAATTTACAAATGACAATAATCAACAAACGTTGGGGCTCACGAGAGAGCAGCAAATAGCAACTGAGGGAATGGCGATAGAATTGCCTGACACAGTGTGTTAAAAAGTAATTATGCCACATAACAAACACTAAAAACCAAAGAAATAGTGTGAACCAAAAGAAAGTGATAACCAAGAAACAAGCCTTAGTGATTAAACTTTACCTGATGTTTGAACAATAATACGTGGCATTAGTGACAAGTGCAACGGGTATGGAGAAACACGAAAGTGAAGACGTGAAAGATATTCTTCATACCTTAGATGCTTGAGTGCTCACACTCAAAGCAAAAACAGAACTCAGCTGAAAACCGCTATTCTCTGCCGAAAAAACAAACATATCAATTAAGCCTAAACCTTCCAAAGATGTTTTTTAACATAGGCCAGCCAGGGGATGGAAAGACCACTATCACAGGCCAGACAGTCATGTCTTGTCCTTTTGGTGCTTGCAGCCAGTTTGTGGGTCACATGACTGGGTGTAGTTGGCAGTTATACTTTGTTTATTTCTCACAGACAGACACAAAATGTTATTGTTTTTTTTACTACATATATTTGTAATTCTAACATTAATTCTCAGGATGGGGGCAGAGCTGGGCACAGCCCAACTTGCAACTGAATAGGTTGTGCCCTGCCTCAGCACACATGGGACTTGTCACCACTGCATAGTTTGTGCAGCCAGCTTAGAACCAGGGCAGGGGAGCCAGTTAATTTCAAGGAGTTCAAAGGAAATTCTCTTTTTTTTTTTTTATTAGAACCAGCGTTAGCAGAGGATAATACACATTCAGTGAGATACAATACATTCATTATTTACATTTAAATTCGGAAGAAAAGAACAATTAACAGAAAATACAAATAGGACTTTAAATTTACTTTAACCAATTCCACTCGGACAAAGCCCTTCTTTCCATATTGATATAGGGTGCCATAGTTCTTTGCCACGTAGTTTTGTTTTGATTCCCCTGGTCGCATATATTGCAGATTCAAAATTAAAAACTGTGAGAAAGCGAGCTAGCCACATTTGGAAGCTAGGGGGAAGACTATCCTTCCACCGCGCAGACAAGATTAATCTCAGTACAGCTGTACCTATAAATAAAAGTCTTTGTTCCGATTTACTTCGTTTTAACGAGCTGCCATATCCCAACACATACAAAGTATCGGACTCTGGAAGTTTGTGATGAAAGACTTTCTCCCAAAATGAGGCAATCATATTTTTTAATAGACGTAACTCGTGGCAGCTGCTGAACAGGTGAATTAGCGTCACTGGACCTTCTGAGCAACGTGGGCATAGGTCGTTTTCCATTTTACCCCATGCAAAAAGTTTGGCAGGGGTAAAATATAAATCATAAATGGTTTTGTACAGTTGTGCCCTTAAATTGCTAGCCATAAATAATTTATTGCTCATTTCGAGTGTTTTATCTATATCGATATCGGGATTATTTAATTATACCGTCCATTTAGTTTCTGTTTTCTCGATATCATCATTAACATTAGTTAATAGAATATTGTATAGTGTTCCCATCCTGGTTTTTGCGAGGTAGCAAGCTTCTATTAAGTCGTTCTTCTGAAGATTAATTAGATCTTTTTTAGCTTTTAATTTTGCATGTAGTTGTGCAAATTTGAGAATGTTCCCTTCTGGGAGACCACATTTTGTTTTAACATCTTGAAATGTAGTCTGTGGGCCATTTATCCAAACTTCGTTATTTGTTCTTATGCCCAGGCTATACCATTTCTTGGCTGTATGTTCAAAATCAAGATCAGAAGTAATGGTCGAATGAGATAAGGGCGTATATCGGTTGAGTTTGCCAATCTGCGTATGTTTAAGTGTCTGATTCCAGATAAGCCAGGCACTTTTAATGATCTCACCCTTGATTTGCTTATAATGGGCATTTTCAGTTTTTCTTAATAAAATACCATTCGCTTCATGCCCAAGCGTTAGTTCATAGATTGTGGGAATAGTGGTGTTAATAGTGTGCATGGCAAAGGGTGTTTCGAGAATCATTAGTTTTAGGTGTTTTAAAAAGGCTGCCCAATGGTACAGAATAATATTCGGAGCAGTAAGCCCACCTCTGTTGAGCGGAGTGGATAGGTAAGGTAAAGATCGTCTGATCTTCCCATGTTGCCATACAAATTTGGAGGTGAGTTTATTAATTGAGTTAATTATCTTAGAATCTATAAGTAAAGGGATAGAGCGAAAAAGATACAAACATTTCGGTAGTATATTCATCTTTAAATAATTCACTCTGCCTATAATGGAAAGATGTAAACCATTTACCCTATCCAAGTCAATCTTAATTTTATCTATTAGTGGGTCAAAATTGTTTTTAGCTAGTATCTTTATATCGGCGGATAGAATCACACCAAGATATGTCGCAGTTTTTGCTCTTCTTGAATCTGAGCATATAGTATTTTCTGTGCACAGTACAATGGTCTTTCCCCTATTCAGAGAATAACCCGAATATTTACCATATTGGAGAGAGTGTAGTTCGATTTCATGTAGCGCTTCAATCGGGTGAGATGTTAATACCGCGATGTCATCAGCATAGCATGAACTTTAGTTTCATAATGGTTATATAAAATCGGCTTTATTTTATTATTTTCTATTAGTTTTAAGATAAGGGGATTAATATAAAGGGCGAAGAGTAAAGGAGAACAAGGACATCCTTGTCTTGTGCCTCTTGTTATGTTGATAAAATTTTATTCCAATCCTAAATTTGAGACTTTTGCTTTGGGTTGGTGATACATAGATTTTATAGATTTAAGAAATTTGGGGCCGAAATTAAGACGCGCCATGGCAACCCACAAAAAGCTCCATGAGAAAGGCTTTCTCAGCGTCAAGCAGGATCATAGACATCTGATCCCCCGTGACCGACATGGCATCGAATAAAGCGATAGTACGGCGAATATGATCAGTTGTTCCCTTACCCGGAACAAAGCCATGCTGCCACGGAGAAACCAGATGCCCGATGATCCTGCTGAGTCTGAGAGCCATCACTTTGGCATATAATTTGGAGTCAGAATTTATCAATGAAATGGGTCGATAAGAAGTCAACTGTTCGGGTGATTTTCCCTTCTTAGGAAATACTATAATGCTAGATTCATCCCAAGAAGGTGGGGGAATGCCATTATACTGTACGCCGAGAAATAAGTCCAATAATAGAGGGCTTAATAAAGAGCTAAGAATCTTATAAATCTCGATTGGCAATTTATCCGGGCCTGCTGCTTTGCCCGAAGATAAAAGTGATAAAGCTTCTACAACTTCATCAATAGTAATCTCAGCTTCAAGTACTTCTCTCATCCCATCATCCAGCAAGTTAGTAGCTGCCGTATTGTTAAGAAAACCAGCCAAAAACATGTCAATATCTTTTTCAGAATTATTCCCTTCCTCGGAGTATAGTTTTTGATAGTACTGTTGAAATTGGGTAATAATATCTGTAGACTGAACGTAAGTGCGTCCACCATCTACAATAGAAGTAATAATATTATACACATTTTTTTGACGTGTGCGCAGAGCGGTTGTTTACCTATTTTTTCGCCCGTCTCGTAGACCTTCTTTCTAAAAGCTCTGTAAGTTTGAGCAGCTTTTTGACTTAATTCAGTATTAAGCTCAGCTTTCAAAACCGCCACCCGAAGCCATTGATTATTGGATTCTTTGTTCTGTTCTATTAAACAAGTGTGTTCTATTTCGGCTTTCGTTAAATCCTTTAACTTTATTTCATAAAGTTTTCTAGCTTTGATTCGTGCTGCATGTTGAAAACTAGAGATCTCACCTCTTAAAGCAGATTTATATGAATCCTAGACTATATTTCTGGAAGCGCTAAAGCGATTAATGTTGAAAAACTCCTCTGTCCATTTTTTAATATGTAGAATAAATTCAGTATTGGATAGTAACTTCCGGTCAAATGACCAAGACCTAAGTTGAGTAGTAAGAGGATTAAATCTAATTGCCCAAATTAATGCATTATGGTCTGAGATTATTCTTGGAATTTTTTTATAGTTGAGAGTGGAATAAGGTCTGCGGTTACAAATATGTAATCAATTCGAACCTGCTTTTGATGGGGATGAGAGAAATAGGTAGAGCCTTGATCATGTGGGTTGTTGTGTATATCTATTAATCCAAGATTGCTGATAAGTCTGTTGAGGGTTTTGTAAACTTTGGGTTTGCGTCCTTGGTATTTTGTTTTTGAGGGGACATTAGACACCGGTGGTATTAATGAAATGTTAAAATCTCCACATAGGATTAGCGGGCCCTGCCATGTAGGCAACTCGGTCTCTACTTCTTCAAAAATTGTGGAATCGTCTAGATTTGAACCATAAACTGTACAGATGTTTATACCACAGGCGAGTTTTGAAATAGCCCATCTGCCATGGGGATCTGATAAATGTCGTACACTTAGGCCCAGATTTTTTTTTCCCAAGTATTGCAACCCCCCTTATATTTGAAGTCTGTGTGGAGACAGCCAATAAAATATACCCATTAATATTTAACCATGATTTTTTGTCCCATGGCAGATGCGTTTCTTGAAGACAAAGTATGTCTACTGGAGTTAATTTGAGCAATTCAGTCATTCGTCTTCGTTTATCTCCTGTTAATAAACCTCCGACATTCCAAGTCTGAACATTTAACCTACCCATTGTTAATAGAAAATGATTGTCGCAGTGCCTCAAGCCAATAATATTCTAATTCTGTTACTATACTGTTTGATCTCTTTTTACGTATTTCCTCTGCAAAGAAAGCTGGTTCATTTTTTTCCTTTTTAGTTTTCACCTTCCTAGGTTCTGCAAAGAAAGCTGGTTCATTTTTTTCCTTTTAATTTTCATCTTAGTTCAAAGGAAATTCTCTAGGATATTCCCCTACTTAAAAGTGGGCTCCAGGTATAAATATTGGACCTTCACCCAACTCTTCAGTTCACCTCTGGAAGACTCAGAAGGACTGCTGTGCAAAAGAGCCTCTACTCTTTTTCCTTTCTGCCCTGCTACTCATGTGCTGCTGCCTGAGTGAAGGGTCTGGACCTGCACCTTGATCCCAGGACTGCCACAGTGACTCCTTGCAGCACCCGTGTTTCACAGACCTTGCCGACCCTGGAGGAGGAGGCTGTGACTTTGCGGGAGAGGTGCCGGAGCACAATAAAAACTAGTGAGGAGTCCCGCAGCACGGGATGCACTCAGGGCATGCACAGCCTCAGCCCGTGTGAATACCAGGCTAAGACGGGCCCATCTTACCCTGTCATAGCACGGAAGAGGATGGGCCATCTTTCGTACCTCTGAAGCCTGGACTTTGGAGTCATCGGATGACGGTGAGAGGGCAGGCTGCTGGTGTGCACTCTGTGATTTTGTGGGTTTCCAGCATCCTGACATTGCCATTGTTCTTCCTCACACAACTCGTTATTTTGCCTTTAGACCTTTGGCAATTAACATTTTGATTATGGGGAAGAGAATGGCGGAAACCGTTAATAGGGCTGATAAAAGGCCAAGAGGCAGTTCATCTATATTGGAGTTTTTTTTAACCAGGCCGTGAGGATGCTATCAGAGAAAATCAATAGCACCGAAATAGAGCTGTTGGTAAACCATAATGCCATAGCACAGGACATACACGAACCGATGGGGGAGGGGCTGAGCCTACTAATAATATTGTCACCCGAGCATCTCCTACACTCTCTTCTACCACCAAAGATCCTATGGCACAGGACATACATGAAATGACGGGGAGGGGCGGACCATACTGATAATATTGCCACCCGAGCATCTCCTACACTCTCTTCTACTTCCAAAGATCCTGTGATCTGCCACTCTACCACCCTGGTCTCACAGTCCATAACCACGGACACTAGCCTTAAATGTCCTACGAACACTCGAAAATTGGCTAACACGGACGCTCAACTCAAAACATCTATTTCGGGTCATCCTCAAACTGCTAAACCAATGAAGAAGGCCATTTCCAGACCTAAGAAGGCTCCAGTCATAGCTAAACTTGGTAAGCGCACAGTACTTTTAAAGATCTAGAAACTAAGATTCTAACAGCATTAAATGCTTTTGATACCCAAATAAGTGCTCTAGAGCAAGCAGTGGGACTGTTAAAAGGAACTGTGAATAATTTACATTCTAGCATCAGTTGGCTCAAGGATTCAAATAAAACTCAACCGAATACAAGCATTAGAATTCCCCTAGTGGTGACATTGATAACCTCGGGGCTGGTGCACCCTCCTAGGTCCTGGCTCGGGCCACACGTACAATCTTATTACAACAGCCCCCGAGTGTCGGTTCTCAATATCAAACCGCACCAACTTGCATAGTCAAGGCCAATCATGGATGGCATGCCCCAGTAAAGCAAAGATGATTACCCAGGGAAGCGGGTTTGATCCAGCTTTGGTCACCCCCAGTACACCTCAAAGTGCTGTCGTAGTGTGCCCCCATTCCAAGATCATCTGAGTCCTGGACCCTTCGAAGTGGGCCCGAAATTGCCCTGCAAGCCCAGCTGTGGTCCTGTGAACCAGAACTCATGCAGCTGACATATCTCTTCGCAGCCACATCCGACCCGCTGCAGCACAACACATCCCCCATGGCGGGCCTCGCATCGCAGCTAGTGGTCTCTAAAGAGCCACCACAGTGTGATGTAGCCTTGGCGCAGGTATTCTCATTGCAAAAGCCCCTTTAACAGCATTCTCAATGATGATGTAAGGCTCCCCATCGCAGCCCCACTGGTTCTTCGGCCATCTGCTGCACAACGCATCCTCGAAGCGGGATCTCGTAATGTTCTGCAAACCAGGGTTTAAGGTATTTTTGTTCACAATGTTAACTCTGTCGCTAATCCCTGTTCTTTTTCTTTACCATTTATTTATCCAAGGGATTCCCAATGCATCTTATTTAGACTCTGTTGCCTCACTTAAAAGTAATACTCCCATTCCCAACACCAATTTTGTACTCTAAATTGTTCTGTGCTCCTTCTTCCTTGCTTTTCTTTTGACATTTTCTTATTACTTTTCCTGTTCCTTTACCTGTGCTCTCTTGGATTGTCTCTCCCTGCTCAACTTCTCCATCTCTCAGTTCTGGATGCAAGAAGAAGCCTGAGAAGCTCCCTCTAGGCTAGTGTTCTTTGCGTGAGAGAGGGAGAACAATCACCTTCTCCCCAAAATCTATTTGTGCCCAGATGGTGCTGTGGCAATGATTCCTGGTCTATTCATCACTGGCAGGTAGATGAGTTCCTATCCTTCGTGGATCCACCAGCAACCAACAGGACTCTGCTGAGGCCTAGTCGCGAAATCATTTTGAGGTACATCGAGTATTAGGGGATCCGAGAGTAGGTGTGCGGGTAGTACTGCAGCATCCCAATATAACCCTACATGAATGCATAAGAAGAACAAACAATGGAGAAGACTTTATATTTTGTTTCTATCTTTTTTTAATTTGCTGTGAGTTCAAAGACAGAAGTCAAGTGTCATTCAATGCCTTATGACAAACTACTGCTTATTTAACATGGAGAATGGTGTTTACTTTTCATTTCCTTGAATTAATTTGTATAATGTGAACCAACTAACAATCTTTTGATGTACATGAAGTATCAAAGGAAAAGCTGCAGGTTACCAAACGTTTTCTAACACACAGCAACATTTAAATACTTGTAAATTAAATTTACAAATATTTCAAAATATATCAGCAGCCAGACAACGTCAAATAAGGCATGTGTTTTTTTTATTATTCTGAGATGTGATGTAAAAAAATATTTAAAAAGAAAAAAGTACACTTTACTTGTATAATTCACAAATGATAAATACGTGCAGGAATCTGATTTCTGCATTTTATTGTTTTTTGTACTACATAAGTGTAATACTAACGCTGCATGACTGATAAAAATGTAGTGGCCGTTTCAATGAAAAATGTGCTTTCTGTAAGAGGCAGTCCCTCAACATACCATGCTTAGCAATATATTAATGGCAACGTGCTAAATAATGCACAGCTCAGTGTTTAGACAGAATATCAGAGAAAGACATATCGTGGGATAAAATATTGTGTCAAGAATATTGAGGACAAAAATATAGTGAAGGTAAGTTTCTATAGGTAAGCCGTTTTACTCCTATATAACTTCAAATATATGTACCTTTATCATAAATATATGTCCTCAGGGTATGTAGCTGTGGAGTTAAGAAAAGTAAATCTATACTTACCTAATTGCACTTATCTTCTCGATATTTTGTCCAAGATATTTTTGACTCAATATTCTGGCCACCCTATATTTTTGTTTCCGATATTCTGTCTGTAATCCACACTACACGCCCACCCTTCTCCTGCCAAATGGATGTGGCTCATTTGCTACACTTTGTGTAACATTTGAATTTTTCACAACCTCTGTGCCTTCGCTGACATAACATTGATGGCAGTACCCTGCTCTAAAGAGTATTTCAAACCCACTGTACAGTTGTACTCCTCTTCTTTCTCTTATGTTCCTGTTAGAAATGGGGGTCTCTAGTTGGTAGAGGTAGGGACCTTTGTCTAAAAAGGGAGCCTTGCTTCTAGTCAAGGTAAGGCGATACACTTCTAAAATAACCCCTGATCACCCCCTTGGTAGCATGGCACGAGCAGACAGGCTTATCTCAGAGGCAGTGTGTAAAGCATTTGTGAAAACATACAGCAATACAATGAAAACACTACAAATGGACTTCACACCAGTTTAGAGAAATAAGTAATATTTATCTAAACCAAACAAGACCAAAACAAAAAAAATCCACAATACAGTAATAAAAATATGACTTTCAAATGGTGACAATTTTTCAGTTCAAGTTAAATTGCAGATTCAACATTTTTCATTCAAAGTACCTTGGATGCATCTCGCACACAAACAAAAAGGGACGCAGGCAAGGTGATGCGTTGGTTCCTTACACACAGGGAAGGTGATGCGTCGGTTCCTTGCTCCGGGGGAGGTGATGCGTTGGTTCCTTACTGCTGCACAGGGGAGGTGATGTGTCGGTTCCTTACCGGAGATGAGGTGATGCGTTGGTTTCTTAATGTGTGGGGAGGTGATGTGTCTGTTTCTTACTGCGTCCCCCAACGATAATACAGACTTGGCGCCTCAATGCGACGATCGAGGATGATGCGTAGGTTCTTGCAGCTGCACAAGAGGGCTTGCGTCGGAAGCAGTGCAGTGATCTCAGACTTCGGATATCGGTGCACTTGATGCGGCATACAGTGATTTCTCGAGCCGCAGGCAGGCGCTGGGACGATTTCTTTGGCGATGAGTCGGAAACAGGTGCGGATGCATCACGCTTCTTGAAATTGTGTTACTTTTCCAGCACCCAGCGGCGAACAGCCTACAGAGGTCCAAAACAACATCAGTCAGCTCTTAGCAGGTCAGAACTCCCAGCAAGGAAGTTCAGGGGAGATGGTGGTAAAGTCTTTGTGTCCCTGAGACTTCAGAACAGGAGGCAAGCTCAGTTACAAGCCCTTGGAGATCTTCCTCAAGCAGGGGACACAGCAAACAGCAAAGTCCTTTTCCCTTTCCTTGGCAGAAAGTAGCCACTGCAGGCCAACCCCAGACAGCAAACAGCGCAGCTGCATTATTCCTCCTCAGTTTTTCCAGCTCTTCTCCATGGCAAAAGTTCCTCTTGGTTCCCAGAAGTGATCTAAAAGTCTTGGGTCTGTACCGTTCTTTTTATAATCAAAAATCGTTTGTTCTCTGTGGCAGGGAAGCTCTTTACCAAGCCAAAACCAGTTCCGTCCTCCCTGGTGCTGCTTCCTGGCAGGAGGTGAAGATAGCATTGTGGAAGGCAGACCAGAGCCTTTCAGGTGAAATAACATCTCCTCCTCCTACTCTAAATGCAGCCCAGTTCTATTCAGCCCAGCCCTGATTCATCCAGACTCTCTGAAGCCACTGCACCTCCCCAGCCCATGTCACTCCAAAGCTAGACTTTCAATACACATCTTAGCAGAGGCACACTAGATGGCAAAATACCTACTTTCAAATTTTTTTATTTTCAAACACAGAATGTAAAAATCACCCTTACTAAAAGGTGCATTTTAACATTCTGAGTTCTGACATATGAAACTTTATTTTCCAATCTTGTTCCCAGGGGTAGTTATGCTTATAAGATGTTATAAGCAAACTCCCCATGCTATCCTATGGGAACAGATAGCCTTGCAATAGTGAAAAACTAAATTGTCAGTATTTCACTATAAGGACATGCCACATACATCAGGGCCTGTCCTACCTTTCACATACACTGCACCCTGCCCACGGGGATACCTTGGGCCTATCTTAGGGGTGACTAAAATGTAAGAAAAGGGTAGGTTAGGGCCTAGTCGGCATAGCAATACTAGACTGCACACAGGCACTGCAATGGCAGGCCTGAGTTACATTTACAGGCTGCTTGTGTGGGTGGCACAATCAGTGTTGCAGCCCACTAGCATCATTTGATTTACAGGCCCTGGGCACACACAGTGCACTGTACTAGGGACTGACTAGTAAATCAAATATGCCAATTATGGAATCACCAATCCAGAACAACAATTTACAAAAGGAGCACTTGCACATTGGCACTGAACAGTAGTGGCAAAGTGCCCAAAGCATCTAGACCAACAAAACGAAGTCCAACGCGCAGCAAAAACACAGGAGGCAAAGGTAAAAATGCAGGTGAAACCCACGACAATGGTGCCAGGTCTAACAGTTCCATTATGAATTCACAACAAAGCATCTAAAATGGAAATGCTATTGGGGCATTGTAGAAATATTCATATACTATTATGGCAAATAGAAAGGACTGTGCCCTCTTTGCACTTTTACTAACAGAGAGCTGTGTGGCTGATTCACCAAGGCAGGCACGAGTAAGTAAAAGAGTACTCCTGTAGTACTCCTTCCCGTACTCAAAAATGCTTTTGTGAATCAACCCTTCTGTGTCTCCTTTGAAGGCAGAATACCAGCTTTTGGGGTCCAATGTGTGTTTAGCCACTGGGGTTGCAAAGTGAGCCCTAACAGTCACTGTGTTGACCCGGCGCATCACATGGGACTACTCAGCGAAATGTAGTCATTCAGGGCCATGTCTTCAACATTGTTCCCTCACTGCAGGCTGGAAGGATCCCAACCCATGGCATATGACTTTGATTCAGCTGAGCAGGTGTCAGAAAACTTCCTTTCGCTAGCTGGGCCTTTGCTGTCAGAGGCCAGCAAGAGACGAGCAGGGCATCTGAGTGTCACTTTAGCTCTTCCTGTCACGAATGATGCAAGCCTCTGAAGAGCACAGCGAACCATGTGCTGCGGATCTCACCGCTCGCTGCTCTCAAGCTGGCTCCCTTCAAGGACGCACCATTTCCTCTTAAAAATTCACAACTGCCTGAGGGCGGATCCGTCTGCAGTGTGTGCGATACAAACCTCACCCACCCCTCTCTCATTCATAACACGAGGCACAGCAGTACGTGCTTACTTACTGCCTTGCACTTGAACTCAAGGCCGCACTAACATAATGCAGGTTGAAAATGTATCTTTCACACATTTAGTCGAGCTAATAACAGGATTCAAGTTATATCACGCCATACTTTGGTTATACTTGTTATTAGGTTTATTTGCTTGATGTATTTTATTATTATTATGTTTTTGATCATGCTGTATTTATATCTTATATGCACTTTGCACTTTTTACGTATGCTGCTAGTATAATTACTGTTGCTATCCTCTGCTAAGTCTTTGCCTGCTTGAAATAAGGGCTAGCCTGTTATTGTAACGCTACGTAGATGATGCAGTTTTGTAAACTTTTTGGGATGATCATTTTTGAGAGTATTGTATTGTATTGTTATATGGGTGAACAACCTTTACAACGAAACTTTTACAACGCACTACCATTACAACGCAGGCATTACAATGCAAACCATTACAACGCATTGTGCTGGGGGGCGCTCTAGGATAGGGAATAAGTTTAATTTTCTATCCAACACCTTCCCTAGTGTCCACGGGGACTGGAGTTGGAATAGAAAATTAAACTTTTCACTATCCAGCACCCCAAAGCGCTATGCGTTGTAAAGGTTTGCGATGTAAAAACAGCGTTGTAAAGGCATGCGTGGTAAAAGTATGCGTTGTAACGTCATACATCCGTTATATGTTATATGTCGTGCATGGCAACAATTGGCCGAATAAAGATTCTTTGAAGTATTATTATTGTGTCATGTCCGGTGATGTAATGCAGAATGTGCTGGGGGACTCCTTCATGGTAGTTGCGCTGGCTGCCTTACCAACATAGGAAGGGTTTGGTGGAGCCCCCCATCCGCAACCCTCTGACCCCACTCCTTATTGGTTGGAGCGTATGCCGTGGCAGCTGGTACTAAACAGGGATGGCAAGGCAGGGGGGTTTAACAAAATTAAGGACACTTACCTTTGTAAGGCCGCAACTCTCCTCCTCTGCCGTCTCTTGTCCACTTCTCTTCTGGAGTCAGGAAGCACACAGGCTCCCTAAACCAATCACGATGCAGCTGTCACCATGGCCCAAACCATCATGCCCACTTAAGTGCACATATTTCCTCCTCCCCCTGCTGGATGTGAGCACAGACAAGCCCTGCCCCACACTGCCCCAAAACCTGCATCTGCATGGAAGAATAATAGGATGACAGTATTGTGTTGTTATCATTTTGTTTTTCCTTCTTTGTACAGTTGAAAAGCAGTGGGGCGACGCTCCTCCGCCTTAGTGGACGAGCCACCACCTAGCTGAAGGTGAAAGAGGGGTGCAACTGCACCACTGAGGTTGAAGGGGGCTGTATTACACCCTCCCTCCACTAAACTGCTGCAGGTAAGGAACTTGCACTCTTCCTGTAAAACTAACCACGCCAATCTTTTCTTCGACTTTCGCATATTGAAAGAAGATTTTGAACGGATACTTAATATGTGATATGTTTGGCTGAGGCCAGTAGCAACATGACACAGAGCGCTGTCGTATATTTTCTGCGTCAGAAGTATATCGAAAAGGCAAAAAACCTTAATATGCTAAATAAATCCCATGTTCCTATTTTCAATACAGTAATGAGTTGGCATATGTTGCCTCTTTGCTGATAAATTCATTTAGGTCGGGCTTCCTAGCAATAAAGATTTGATTTACAATTTATTGTACAAAAACTAAACTATGAAAATCCCCTTAATCCCATTTGACAGCCTTGCAATACGGGCGTGTGCTGGTTGTTTAGTGAACAAATTAAATAAGGTCCGGCTAATAGGTTTTCCAACGAGGCATTTTTGATGTGCAACCCAAAGCATACGTACTAAACGATATGCAGGTATTTACTTCAAATAGGCAACCTTGCAGTCACTTTCACCACTGCTGAATCTCAGCTAAGGCCGTTTTTGGAAGTCATCTTTCCAGCTGCGGGTGTCACCTGCTGAAATTTCTCAAAAACTCGTAAATAACAGATGCCCAAATGTGCCTAGGGCAGAATGAGTTATGAACAGCAAACTGGTCACGGCCTGCACAGTCACACGTGCACCTGCTCATGTGAGGAAATGGATGCCTTACTGTGCTTACTGAATTCATGATTCGAAGAGACAACAGGACACTTGTCGAATGTGTGGCAGAAAGAGGACAGAGAGAAATATCGACCCTTCTAGCCCGTGAGCACAATGTCAGTACAATTCTGCAGACATGGGACTATAACAAAGTGCAAAATAGCATTCCCACGGGTTACTATGTTTTTGAATATTTCCCCTTTTAAATAAGTTTGACTGCCTGTAAGGTACATGATAGGAACAGTCCAAGACATTAAATGAACAAACATGAGCTGTGCTTTACACGAACAAAGTAAAAACATTCCTATATATCAAATGCGCGTTGCTTGGCATACACTCCAAGTAAGCAATGCCTCCCTATATTTCGACTTCTCTCTTCTTTTACATTTCCATTTTTTCCTTTCAGAACTGCGTTTTCGTCAATTATAGGCATGAAGATCTAGCTTATGACAATGTTTTCAGAGCAATGTGTGAAAGCAGCCTTCTGTCCTCCGCTTTACTACGCCATTTTCCTTCTCATCCCCATTCAGAACTCCATCGCCATCTGTTCCCTTTGGCTAACTCGGCTACTATTTTGGAACCTGCATGGCCTGCACTAAATATATACAATTTCTGTGAGGTTGCCATGTGTATATATACTATGCGTAAAGAAAAGTGTAGCCAATCCTTAAAGGGCTTAATGATCACCCAACAGAAGCCACACATTATTCTAATTTTTTTTATATGTTTCCAATTAAAATAATAGTTGCAAATTGTCGCAAATTTACAATGGAAGGTATGTGGTACTTTGCTTAAATATTATATATTTCTGCATTTCTCTTTAACCCAGCTGTACGTTTTGCCGCACAAGCCACTTTTGCTTTTCAGTTGGTGGACAAATCAAGATGACCTTGGAATGGGAAATGGCATGCAAAGTTCATTGGTGTTCAATTTCACATTTTAAGACTGGCACAAATAGTGCTGGCATCCAAGGTTTTTTCTAGTTACAGTTCCTACTTTGCACAAGGAAAACAAAGTGGCACCAATGGTGGCCTCGGATATGTCCCCTCCCACTGCTCCTGTCGGCATCGTGAAGAACTTAGGGGTCAAGCTGGATACTACCCTAACAATGAAAGCCCAAATCCAGAGCGTGGTGGGCACGTGTTTCGGCATGCTGAAAATGTTAAGACATTTTCTTCCTTTGTTACTGGTCGAGTACCAGAAGACAGTAGTCCAAACCTTGATTACATCCAGGCTGGATTATGTTATCCAACCCTTGATTACATCCAGGCTGGATTATGTTACCTGGGCCTTCCTAAGTGTTTACTGAATCATTTGCAGGTGGCTCAAAATGTAGCGGCCAGACCCATTCCCATGGGAGGTCCCAGAGCACACATGACGATCCATCTGCGAGCTCTACATTGGCTTCCAATGTAAAGCTCTCAGAGGATCCAGTTTAACTCCTTAAGAGCGTCGAACGTTCAGCGCCCAGTGCTGAACGTTCGAATAACGGGTGCTGGCCCGTCGGCCAACGGTCGTGCGCAGATCTGGCAAGGTAGTGCTCGCGACGACCGTTGGCCGACGGCAGTCCTTAAACGGTTAAAGCTCTGGTTCTAGCATTTCGGGTCTTTCACAGCACAGGGGCCGTAAATCTTAGGAGAAGGGTTCAACACTATGTGCCGCTTCGAGCCCTGAGGTCCGCAGGTCAGTCATTAATGCGCATTCCCAAGTTTGCCTGCTCTCAGATAGGCGGTCGCTCATTTCAAGTGCTGGCCACCTGCTCATGGAACGGGCTGCCTCCCTATCTTAGGCAGGTCCAGGTCTTGCTGACTTTTAGAAGACAGCTAAAAACTTGGCTTTTCCAGCAGTAATTTCATTTTTCTGGCTAGGCCTGGCTTTCGAGCTCTGTTTCCTGTCTTTTGGTGGTCCTTTCAGCGCCGTGACACCCTGTAGAGTAGCTGTGCACTTTATAAGTACCTATTTTCATTCCATTTCAAAGTGGAAGGAGTAATATCATGTAGTTTTACTACGGCAGCCATTCTAGGAGTGGGAAATCTGCGAAAAGGTGCAGCATATCCCATGACTCATTTTAATTTTTGTATTTATTTACTCCAAGGAAGGACCCTTTAAGAGCTCCCCTATTAAGGCTTGAGTGTCAGGGTGTGCCCAATCTACCCTAGTATTTAGACTTTTTATTATTTTTCTTTTTAAAGTACAGGGACAGTGTCTCGCATCATGAAATGGCCAATGCAAGGTACATTTTTCTCTTGTGGCAGCCAATCAGATTACTTGGATTTGCTGTAACAAATCTGGAACTGCAGACTCGTAACGGACAATGAGAATAAAGGCTCCTTCATTCAATTGGAAATCGTTTTTTAAAATTTCTGGATTTACGAAGGATTCTAAAATCACAAACCGTAGAGACATACAAAAGTGTTAATCCTTTGAAACCCACTCAGCAACTTTTTTAAACATTTAAATCTCAAAAGCTATATAACATATTTACACCAAACCAATACCAAAGCATGTTTTCTGAGTAAAGTTCTACTTTCATGCCACATTGGTGCAAATCTTTTCAGTAGTTCGGACAGTAAGCACACGCAAACTGTCCCATTCAGCAGTTTTGGAGTCTGAGAGAACAATATGAGGCTTAAGTGCACATGTCATATTATCTATGTTTTACAAAAAGTCAAGTCACACCTAATTCCACATTCACAGAATTTTGCACACTCAGGCCTCTTTACACACCCAACAATGGTAATAGGGAGCAAATTACACTGTGCTTTTGCTTGTAGTATATGTATGCAATACCATTTAGAATAAATGTGGCCTAAAAATGCCTGTTAGGCTGGCTCCCCGAACAGCGCAGATGCCTGATCGGAGCACGGACGGATAGAGCGGTGCCCCCAATTCCTGAGCCGTAGCCAGGTGAGGAGCGGCGCTGGTCCCTCAATCTCCAGAACAGTGAGAGGACTTATTCAGGTGATAGCCAATTTATTTCCTTTTCTTTTTGAGCACTCACTCACTTTAGAAGCAGTCGCAACGTACATTTTTGGTCCTGAGGAAGCAGGAGACCCCGGTTGGGTCTGATCACTGCAGAAACATGTCGACCTTTAATAACATGCAGTAGGTATTTGTTACAGACTACTGTTACTTTGCACCTATTTGGTTTTTAATCTTGGAAGCGGTTGCCTTCTCATTAAAATTATTCTGCGCATCCACTATCCATTTTTATCCTTACACTTTCACTTACACACATATATTTTTTTGAGCACTGCTTCCGGGTTACCACTGTGTGTTGACTAGTGGTATGTGCAATGTGGACATACCACTTTGTGAAATTGCCCAAATGATGACAACAGGGCGTTTCAGAGTGCGTAACTGATGGGTACATACATCACAGAGTGATTAGTCCCTTTTGTACTTCACAATATGGTTGACACTTTTTTGAATACAGAGACCTTAGTTTCACGTAGACCCACAGTTATTGTTTATTGATAGATTAGGAGCAATGTGCATCAGCACAGGTGTCTTGTGTATTGAGATCATAGTAATTGCCTGGAAAAACATAACATAAAACCCAACTATCCCCCCACCCACTTTATTATCCCAACCATGCTAGAGACATCCCCAAAACTTAAATGCAAACGGCAACATAATTGCAGTGGGGATTACGCATCAGGGGGCAACAATTCGCTCTGTGTTCCATCCGCATGCAGATGGGGCCGGGGCAGCAGAAACGCACAAAGATATAGAAATTAGGTTGTTGTTTAGAGAAAGTCATTACTAACTAACATAGTGCCTGACACCCTGGGCTAAGCATAATGGTCCAAAGATACACAGTTAAGTTACAAATAGAGCAGTACATTAAAGAGACACAAATTTTGCAGTACCTGCATAATTTTGATAGCCCAAGCAGGAAACAGCACAAAGCTGTAATCTTTGCAACTAATGTAAGACCTTACCCTAGTTCAATGTCAATCAAGGCACCAACCTCAGGTATTCAGCATGTTAGCTAGGTGTTCTACTATATCAGTAGTAGCGTAGTGTAAATCTGAGTCCGCTGTGTGACCGAGCATTTATCACGTGTGTTCTGCTATTTGGCATGTTTCAGAAATTCTTGTGCTGATTGGGGTGCTGGTAAGAAGCGAGTATTGCCCGCGTGGGTGAGGTGAATTCTGGCAGGGTAGAGCATGGCATATGGAATGCACATGTCAAGCAGTTTTTCTTTACCTGGCTGAACTCCTTGTAAGCTAGTTGAACAGATAATGTGAAGTCTGGGTAGAAGGCTATCTCACAGCCATTGTATTGCAGTGGGTGTTTCTCTCGTGCAAACCAAAGCACTATGTCAAGGTCTCAGTAGTTCAGGAAGCGGGCAACTATTGGCCGTGGTGGAGTGCCCAGTGGTGGTTTTGGCACAAGAGATCTATGTGCCCTTTCTACAATGTGCATTGGTGAAAATTGGTCTGCTCCAAACATGTCCTTTAGCATTTTTTTCACGTAGTCTTCAAGTTTACCAGTATTTGTGCTTTCTGGTATGCCTGCGATGCGTAGGTTATTGCAACGCGATCTAGATTCAAGATCTTCGTTTTTCGCTTTCATAACTTCCAGGAGCTTCACCATATCGTCACATTAGAAGTAGTGGTGTGCGACTCATCTTCGACCGCCGATATCCGCTGTTCGACCTCTTCTAATCGTTTGCCCTGTTTGTCTAGTCTAGCGGATGTGTGGTCCATCCGGATTGTGAGCGCATCTATTTTACTATCAATGGCCTGCAAACTTTGCTGAATGGCATTGAGGGCAGCTTCCATTTTAGAGTCTGGCACTGGGTTCGAATGGCAATTTAGTTTGCTGCTTGTCAGTCTTTCCCATTCTCGAGTAGGCACTGCGAGCTCGCAGCCACCAGTTTTTTTAGAGTGATGAGGTTGATGGCGCGTGTAAGGGACCGTGGTGTTCTGCCCTCGTGAGGACCGCGCGTCACAATGCAGCTCTACGCAGTTCACCTACTCTGCAGATATTTGACCAGTGGATAGTTGCCGGTAATAGCAAGGATAATGCAGACCAGTTACACTTTTGATAGTGGAAGCGTGTATTATGTTGGAAATGTGGCTCAGCTACACTCTCTGGCGATATTACAGTGCAGTCAGAGTGCACTCTTTTGTAGCTTGGTGCATATGCAGTGTTGACAATTAAAACGGGTGCAGCATGTGGTATTTAATGTCCCAATGGCAGGTGATGCAACACACATGGAGCACCGGGGGAGAGCCAGCACGTTCGGCAGCCAGCAGGGTCTAGACTGGGTGAGTTCAGTGCAGTACCTATGCACGTCCGGCACCCACCTCTGTAGCTTCAACAGCCGGTTGCTCAACAAGGCGTTGCAGCACCCGCAGTGGCTCCTCATCCCCTCCCACTGATTATTGCAGTGCTGATCATGCAGCCGAGAAAGAGCCGTGACTGCACTGCTGTGTAGTCATGGATCTGCCTCAGCCGCTCAGCAATCGAGGAGCTCCATAACTATCTTGCAGGGCGGGCAAGAAGTCATGCAGGCAGCAGCGGAGCCTCTGTTCAGGATTCAGGAGATCCGCACCAGTCATTCCGCAGTATAGATGAGTCGCAGTCCATTTCAGCCACGCACAGTAGCCAGCTCTCCCGCATCACACCGCCATCTTAGCCACAGAAGGGTGAGTGCCACTTCGCTCCAATTCGTCATACAATGCCGCAGTTATGCCTCATACAGCTTCACATTAGGGCTGGCGCTCATCAGTACACTGATCAGGGATTACCATTATAGATGATCGGGGTGGCATGTGCTGCCAGCACAGCTTCTTTCCGATTTGAGCCGATATTCGCCGCCATTTTTTCCCCTACGTTCACGGATCTGCCTCATTGCGGACATTCCTGGGCAACGAGAGCATGTTAAGTGGTCACAGTGGTATCGATCTGATCCGCTTCCCCTCTGATTGCCGAATCTATATCCTGTGTGCTTCAATAGATGATATTACTGACGACGTTTGGCAAACCGCCGCTCCGGCTGTCAGAACAGCACTACTGCACACTCATTTTGCAGCGGGCTCTCTGCTTTGCAACTATGAGACTTCTGAGCAAGGTCTTTTTCTTGGCTAAAATCTTCTGCCAGGAAAACGCCTCCAGACCTTAGTTGTAAGCCACCAGGATTACAGTAATGCACTGTTTATGGCAGGTAATGACATCTTATTGTCTAAACTCCAGGTGGTACAAAATACGGCTGCGCGCCTGGTCTGTAATCTTCCGTCAGGCTCCCCCTCAGCTCCTATTCTAGGAGATATTCATTGTATTCCTGTCCAAAAGTGAATCTTGTTTAAGACTTGTTGTCTCACCCACAAGACCTTGATGGGCAATAACCCTCTCTACCTAAAGAATTAAGATTTGCAACCAGCATTCCCACACTTTAAGTTCTTAAGGATCTGCTAATTGTCTCCTGTGTTTGCACTGTAAGATACAGTGATAGACCCTCCTTCACTGCCCCAACTACCTGGAATCTACTGCCTCTCCAGCTTCGGTGCTGCGCAGAATTCACTAGATTCAAGAAAATTATGAAAACGTTGCTGTTCTAGTCTCTGGTCATTTGTTTTGTGCTGGCTGATTACTGAGATATATCTTTTGGAATGATTTGTTTCACTTTATCAAGTTGTATTAACATAACATATGCACCAGGCTTTAGGTCAATTACCATCGTATGTAAAGCTTGAGATTGCAGCAGTTTCAGTGATATGAAGACTTTAAAAATATAAATAAATGAAAATAATAACTGTAAATGCTGCATGTCTGGTATTTTTTTTTAAATCCCAACCGGAATGTGATTGAACCTGCTGAATGTTTTTGGATCACGTATCATACTTTCTTTCAGTCTGTATATAATGCACATGATGACTGTTCGCTTGATGACTGACTAGAGAGATGCTTTCCTCTCTAGAGGTGAAAGTCAAATCTGGCTCCCCTTCAGATGTTTGCCCAGCGCCCATCCTGAGAGAAATCTTCCGGGCTTGCCCTTCTCCTCCCTTGGCATTCCTGAACGATTCACTCGAGATTGGTACAGTCCCAAAGCTTCACAAATCAGCCATAATCATCCCCCTTCTGGAAAAAACTGGTGCTGACCCTGCTTCCCTGACTAACTACCGTCCTATTTCCCTTCTCCCTTACTTAAGAAAAATCCTGGAATGCCACATCGCCATTGTCCTCAGCTCTTTTGTGGAGGACAGTGGCTACCTGGCCTCCTGTCAGGCTGGATTTCGCCCCCGTCACTCTACCGAGAAGGTCGTGGTCTCGGTCCTGGACAGCCTCAGGGAGGGAATGGATGGGGGCCGTCCTCAGGCTTTGGTCCTCCTTGATTTGTCCGCTGCCTTTGACACGTTTGACCATTCCATCCTTCTCACCCATGTCAGGGCAGTGGGCATCAGGGGGCCTCCCCTGGCTTGGCTCACCTCCTTCCTGAGGGACCGCACTCAGGCCGTCCATCTAGAATGGTTTTCCTCTCCCCCACATAAGGTGCAGTGAGGTGTCCCCCTAGGTTCTTCCCTCTCTCCTCTTCTATTCAATCTTTATATTTTCCCCCTTATTTCTGCTCTACAACAACTGGAGGTCACTGTCTTCAATTCTGCAGACGACCTCCAGTTGATCTTTAACCTCTCACACTCTCCTGGATCTATCTCTAATTTCCAATCAATCATGATTTTCATCAGGGACTGGATGAACTTCAACCACCTCAAACTCAACCCAGACAAAACTGAGCTGGTTTTGACTGGTGGTGCATCCAGTCCCTGGACCTCTATGTTTTGGCCCCCTTCACTTGGTTCCCACCCTTCACCTTCTCATTCTGTTAAAACACTTGGGATCACGTTAAATCAAAATCTTACTTTGCACTCCCAGATCAGTATGGTGGTGTGTTCTTGCTTCTTCACTCTTCGTACTATCAGGAAAATCTCTAGATTCTTCTCTCTTCCCGCTCTCAAACTCATCATGATGGCAATGGTCTTATCACGGCTGGACTACGGTAACATCCTGTACAACAGCGTCCCGGCTTATGCTCTCCGACGCCTACAGCTGGTACAGAACCAAGCGACACGTCTCATTTATGGTCTCCCTAAATTCCATCATGCCACCTCTGTACTGAAGAACTTGCATTGGTTGCCCATTAGGGAGAGGGCCCTTTTCAAACTGGGCTGTACAGCGTTCCAGGCACGAGCTGGAACTGCCCCAGCCTTCATAAATTCGGCAATCTCAGCTAAACACCAGTCAGAGAGCTCCGCTCCTCTTCTCAGTCCCTTCTTGCCGTCCCTCGCTTCAGGAAGATGAGGATGGGGGGGTGAAGTTTGCGGTCCTTGGCCCCACTTTTTGGAACTCCCTCCCCCCCAATGTTCGATTTATCTCACTTTATCCTGATTTCCGTAAGGCCTTAAAAACCTATCTCTTTCTGCAAGCATTCCCAGCCTAGTCCTCCCACAGCCGCCATCCGGGTTCTAAAAGTCCTCAGCGCCAAGAAACCGCTAGGTAAAAGCGCGCTTTATAAGTGTTTTTAAATTCAAAATTCAAATTGATGAACGTGTTGTGTTTTTCCATGTTTTAAAGATGGCATTTTAGTGGTTTTATTTGAGCATTTCTATCCACATACTGCCTTCCACATACTAAGGTTCTGAAGGTCTTAACATTCTTACAATGGTCTTTTTAATCATAAGAACATATTTTATACTAATCATTTGGCTACCACTGGCATTATCCAGGTCCATAATAATTGCCAAGGTCAAGTTTACCGCTCATAGGTGATTTGGCCGTCCATGAAGAGACTACTGCTGCTACTAGTTGAAAATCTGCCTCTTTACCAGTGGTACCACTTAACACTGTTCTGTTTTGAGGATCTTCATCATATTTTGGGTGGCAAATTTCAGAATTGTGGAAAATATGTTCCTGTAATGGATATTGCTGGTGGTTGTATACATTTACCCCATCGACAATCTTCCTGACTAGATGTTATTGCCTATCTGTGGAAAAAGGTAGGGCCGATGTTGATCAAAAACCTTTTTCAGAGTTGCCCGGCGCTAACCGCCTCTAATACCTCTCGAGTTATCAAACAAAGAGGCAGGCGCTGGAGACTGGAATGCAGGAAACAGAAGTTTTATTCCGACGGAGCAGAACACGTCAACTCAGACAACAGGGTATCTTCTCGAGGTGCTCTAACCGCATCTCTGAGGCCTGGCCTCCTATACACAGGTTTATGGTCTTTATTACAGTTTATTGCATGTGGCACATTCTTGCAAATACTTTGAAGTACGGAAAGGCATCCTCGGAATCCCCGCTTCAAGCCCGTTCCCACACACATTTACATCAGAAGTCCCCACCCCGGTCACAACAGGTGACGATTGTCGCGCAGCTGGGCATTCCGCCGATTCCCGGAATGCATGTGGTCGATCGGATCTCATGGGGTGGGGGCTTTGATCAGCTCGTGGATCCTTTGATGGGAGAAGCTTCCTACTGTATGGGGACAATAAACAGCATCCGCCGGGCCAGGTGGCGTCCTGGGAATGAGCAGGACAATCGGGCACAGAGGAAAGGGGGGTTTTATCAAAGGACCCGGGATCATGAAAGGAACGGAGGGAGGTGTTGAGCTGGGAACAGGATGGGGTTCCGAGGCAGGGTTGCGCTGAAGAGGGGTTTATGGCCCAAGCATGTGAGAGCGGGGGTTGTCAGCGCGCGGGGGATGCCTGCGAGGTCAGGAGAGAGAGAGAGAGAGACGCGCTGGCTATCGGCGGTGGGCAGAGAGGCCATGGCATTCAAAATGGCTGCCGCTTACGCGCACGAATGGGCCCAAAAAGGGACAAGATGGCGCCGATAATGTTGACGCTGCAAACTAGATTTTAACAGTCCTCCCTTTTCAACAAATCTAGCCAGCTTGTCTAATCGATGTCTATCTTCATCAGATTCCTAACCTCAACATCATACAGTGCTCTCATGCGTTCTTTTTCAAAGTCCAGAGTCTTAGGGCAGATACGATTCGCACATAGTGAACACAGAGGCGGCAGGCATTGGATTCCTAAGCAGAACCCACATATTACAACAACAGGAATCAGGATAATCGTAAACAATCTCCACCCCCAGTTCTTAACAGTACTCCAGAACCATCCACCAAGCGACCATTCTTCTTGCTCCTGGTGAACTTCTGTGGAGAGTCTGTGGAGATGTTCGATGGCTTTGTACACTGAGGGTGAATTTTCCGGTATATATGTACAGCAGCTGGACCCAATGATGCGGCATGCTCCACCTCGATCTGCTAGAACCACATCTAGAACAAGGCGGTTCTGGAGAGCCACCAGGCAGACCGCTTGAAGCTCGGCTGTATTGTTTGCAAGGATGTCAGCTGTGATGTTCATCGTTGTCTCGACTGCCTGGGTCAAATGTCGGATGGCACGGCTGTTCGCCGTCGGGCCCCAGAGTGGAACAAGTCCCTTCATTGTATAGAGGAACTGTGCTCCGGTGGAGCCGGCTTGCTCAATGTCCTTGGCTCGTTTTTGTCTATGGTGATTCGCTGGGGCCACATAGGTCGGAGGAAGGATGAAGGAGATAAAACAGATGCCCCCCAGCCTTTGGGAAGCCAGGTGTAGGCCTTTGTGCCACAAACAAAGTACATGTTCGGAGAGGAGACAAAAGAGGGTGGATCGGTGGAGTCCAAAGTTCTGGTGATGCGGCAAGCGCTGCGGCCCACCAGCTGTGTCCCAAGCCCTTCGATGCACATAAGGCCTGTGACGTTGATGACGGATAGGGCCACAGTCAGGGTGGCAGCTGTTCGTTTCCGGAGGTAGGAGAAGGTGGGTCTGGTCGGATTGTTAAACACCTGCATTTCAATTCGTTCTTTGACAGGGATGTCCATGTGGATAGAGTCGTTGGAGGTCTGTGGGCAGAAGTGTGTCTTCGTTTTGTTCTGCCAGATCTCATGAAAGAAATGTGTCATAGTTTTGCTGGAGGTGGCATTATCCCTATAGCTCTCTTGCAAGAGGATCAGCCAAGCAAGGCAGGAGCCGTGATTTGAGAAGGGTGAAGGGATGAAGGGTATTGAATGTCCAGTGGCGTGGGGTAGCAACTCGCAGATCCAGCAGTTGGTGGCATTGGTAGCAAGATTGTGTTGGTGCAGCAGTTTATTTTATTTATTTTATGTAGCTTGTAAAGCGCACAGCTACCCCCGGAGGGGTGTCCCGGCGCTGGAACCTGAGTCTCAGAGGGAAGGAGGGGAACAGACAGGGGATGTGTCATGAAGATCAGAGTCTGGAAAAGAGCCAGGTTTTGAGTCTGGCCCGGAAGACAGATTCAGAGGAACAGAATCTGAGATCAACTGGCAGGGAGTTCCAAAGTTTAGCAGCGATGACGCTGAATCCTCTGCCACCCATTCTGGAAAGTCTAAAGCGGGGAGAGATCAGGAGGCATAGGTCATTGGATCTTAAGGATCTGATGGATCGGGATATTAGAACTCGTTTTTTAAGGTAGTTAGGTCCGCGATCATTGATGGCTCGATGAGTCAGAGTGAGAATCTTAAACTGAATTCGGCTAGCCACCGGGAGCCAGTGCAGTTCCCTACGATATGCGGCAACTGACTGACGATAGGAAATGTTGCCAATCAGCCTCGCTGCCGCATTCTGGACAATCTGAAGCCGATCAGTCAGGTATTGGGGAGCTCCGGCATAGAGACTATTGGCATAGTCCAGATGGGACGTAATGAGAGCGTGGGTGACTGTCCGGCGGGAATCCAAAGGGAGATAGGGAAGGATTTTCCGGATCATGCGCAGCTTTAGGAAGCAGGCCGATGTGACTTTTTGAATCTGGGTTTTACAGGATAGAGAGTCATTGAAGTGAAAGCCCAGGTTGCGGGCCGAATGGACCGGAGAGGGGGCGGGATCCAATGCAGTAGGCCACCACCAGGAGGAGGGGATAGAATTTTTCTGGTTAAAAAACAGCACCTCTGTTTTGTCAGCGTTGAGTCGTAGATGGTTTTCCGACATCCAATCACTGATGTTGTTAAGACACCGGCGGAAGCTGGAGAACGCGGAGTCAGAGTGGCCCCCAAAGGAGAACACTAGCTGAGTGTCATCAGCATAAGAGACCACCCTGACTCCATAGGACTCCACCACGCCTGCCAGAGGGGCAAGGTATATGTTAAAAAACAGAGGGCTGAGGGCAGAGCCCTGTGGCACACCGCAAGATAAGGGTTTTTTCTCCGATCTGAAGGGCCTCAACAGCACCCTTTGACTTCTTCCAGAGAGGAAGGACTCGATCCACCTGATGGCAGTGCCGCCAATGCCCATCTGCCGTAGTCGGTCAAGGAGGATGGAGTGGGATACCGTATCGAATGCCGCGGACAGGTCGAGGAGGACCAGCATGGCCTCCTCGCCTCTGTCCACGCACTCTCGAATGGTCTCCGAGACCTCCAGCAGAGCCGTCTCCGTGCTGTATCCTGCCCGAAACCCAGATTGCGAATCGTGCAGTAGTCGGTTGTTCTCCAGGTATTCCGTGAGCTGCAGCTGCACGGCTTTTTCCAGAACCTTAGCAGGTTTGGGGAGGAGGGATATAGGGCGGTAGTTGGAGAATACAGTGGGATCGGCGTCTGCCTTTTTTAGAATTGGGATCACCAAGGCTTCCTTCCAGGTGGTAGGGAAGAAGCCATGGTGCAGAGAGGCATTCCAGATGGAGAGGAACGGGTCGGCTAGCAGAGGAGCCAATACACCCATAGTTTTGGCCGGAACGGGGTCAGTGGGTGCGCCAGACTTGCAGAGAATGAGTACTCTCAGAGCATCCTCCCGGGCAAGTTTATTGAAAGCATGAAGGCACGGGGAGTTAAGGGGATCGGTAGACTGAGTCCGAGGCATTGGCTCTGTGGGGAAGGAGACGCAGAGTTTATCAATTTTTTCAAGGAAAAAGTCCGAGAGTCCTTCACAAAGTTTCTGGCTTGCTGAGACCTGAGTGGTCCTAGCCGGAGGGGTGATGAAATTTTTAACAATGGAAAAAAGGGTTTTTGAAGAATTTTTGGCCTTGGCAATTTGGAGCGAGAAGTGGTCTTTCATGGCAGTTTTTTTGTGTTTGAGAAACTTTTTCAAGGCCTCCTTGTAGGCGAGCTTAGCCTCAGGATCGTAATTTAACCTCCACTTCCGTTCAAGTGCTTTACAGCTACTTTTTTCCTCGCGGAGGGAGGTTGAGAACCAGGGAGCGGAAGGACGGGATCTAGAGGAAGTAATGAGTTTCTGGGGGGCAATGTGGTCAATAGCGTTAATAAGGGAGGAGTTGAGCCTGGCGATATTAGAATCGATATCCGGGGATAGATGGTCCGACTGGAAATGGAATATCGGGTCAAGGGAGGCGCAAGTGACTATGTGCCACTTCCTACCCAGCTCTTTCCTGGGCACAAGAGGGATAGAATTGTGGTCTAAGGTCAGAGAAAAAGGGATAAGGTAATGGTCCGACCATGTAAGAGGAAGGGAGGGAGAAACAGTAATAGTGGGAAAATTAGCGAAAATAAGATCCAGGGTATGACCCGCCACATGAGTAGGGCCAGTAACAAGTTGAGTAAGATTAAGGCTATCCATGATTTCCAGTAAATTATTCGCTTTTGTGCAGAGGGAATTATCGACATGAAGGTTAAAATCACCTAGGGCCAAAAAGTATTGATGTTTCAAGGCTAGATCAGCTAACTGGTGGGTGAGAGCGGTAAGAGAAAGGGAAGCCGCCGTGGGGGGGTTATAGATTAGAGAGCCTGCTAGAATGACAGCCGCAGAATCGGAAACTGAAAAGTATAGGGCTTCAATGATACCAATGTTGGTGAGTTTGGTGATGGTCAGCTGGAAATAAGATTTAAAAATAATAGCTAATCCGCCTCCCGATTTTCCCCCTGCACGATTGACACATTTTATGTCATAGCCAGATGGAATGGCTAAATAAATGTCCGGGGAGGATGAGTCAGTCATCCAAGACTCAGTGAGGAATAAAATATCCCATTCCTCGGAGGAAATCAACAGCCAGATGTCATTGGCATGTCGGGGGAGGGAACGGCAATTGAGTAAGCCTGCTTTCAACGTCCGATGATTAGATGTTGAGAGCTGCGGCGTGGGCTCAGGAAGCGAATGGGGAAGGAAGGACGGGAGAGTGAAGTTGCATTGAGAGCAATGAAATGGAGCTGATTCAAGATGGATGGGATTGCAGGGGGAAGTAGTCGCACAGGGGGAGGGGTTCAGAGAGTGGAGCTGGGAATTGGTCCAACACACACGTGCAGAATCATCAGCATGGGCAGGGGGACAGGCCCTGGGCCCGGTCCAGGCCCGGACGGGCCCAGACGGGCTTGCCTTTGGCGCGCCTTCGGCGCGCAAACGGCGCGCCCGCTGCGCCCGTCCGCTGCGCTTCCTGGCGAGGCACATGATTTATACCTAAGCGGGAGGGCGTCACGGGGGCGTGGCCAGCTGAGGTGGGCGTGTCAGGGACGCGTCTCGCCCTCAGTGATGGCGGCGAAGAATCGTTGCAGCGCTGAGAAACGCTGTTCAAAGCAGGGGTGAGTAGAGCTTTAGTTAAAACACAACACAATCAGAGTAGTTTTTAAAAACAAAGGGTTCACTCCCGGCTTCCGCCTCAGGAGACTCACAGTTCGTCAATGCAGCGCTGTCAGCTGTGCGCGCAATTTAAAGGTATTTCAGGGGGCGTGGCCAGCTGAGGTGGGCGTGTCAGGGACGCGTCTCGCCCTCAGTGATGGCGGCGAAGAATCGTTGCAGCGCTGAGAAACGCTGTTCAAAGCAGGGGTGAGTAGAGCTTTAGTTAAAACACAACACAATCAGAGTAGTTTTTAAAAACAAAGGGTTCACTCCCGGCTTCCGCCTCAGGAGACTCACAGTTCGTCAATGCAGCGCTGTCAGCTGTGCGCGCAATTTAAAGGTATTTCAGGGGGCGTGGCCAGCTGAGGTGGGCGTGTCAGGGACGCGTCTCGCCCTCAGTGATGGCGGCGAAGAATCGTTGCAGCGCTGAGAAACGCTGTTCAAAGCAGGGGTGAGTAGAGCTTTAGTTAAAACACAACAGTTGCACGAAGGAGTTGTTCCAAAACTCCTTTCGTCTTTCTCTGAGTTGGGGTGAAAGAGAAATCAGATAATGTTCCTTCATGGTGGTAGGCTGTGCAGTGGTCAGGAATGTCTCATGAGCGGGTGCGCTTTCTTCCACAATCCAGAGGTTGGTCATGAGGAGGAGGCAAAAGAGGAGGGCAATAAAAAGTGCAATGGTCTTTGAACTGTGGATTTTGTCAGTCTTTGGGTTTCTGTAGTGAATCTTCGGATGTCCGGTTGCTTCGACCATCTTCTTATTGGGCGCTTCCATCATCTTCTTATCAGGCGCTTCCATCATCTTCTTATCGGGCGCTTCCATCATCTTCAAGGGAGCTCGGTAGCGGGCAAAACCAAAAACTTTGTCTGGCTTTCTCTCCTGACAGCCTTTGTAGTGTTAGGCCACCGATCTGAGAATTATGACTTAGTCAATGGTCTGCTTAGCCGAAACGCCCTCCTTTAGTTGCAGGTTACACCCTTCTCTGGACGGCACAGTAGGATCGGGAAATTTTGCTACTTCAAGTGTCTCTGTATCAGGATAGCAGTTCAGTGATGGTCGGTCTTTGTTCAGGAGCTCTTCCTGGGTGGTCACGTCTTCGGTCATTGTCAGGGTCGAGGAGATCTTCTTGCAATGGCGTGCATGCACCCAATTGCGCTTTCCTTCCACTCGAAGAGCTGTTCGGGTGGTGAGTAGGACTTGCTAGGGGCCCGTCCACTGGGGTTCCAGACTGTTGGCACGCTGGAAATTTCAGATCAAGATGAAATCCCCGGGTTGCAGGTTGTGTCCGGGACCCCTGGAAGCGTCAGGAATGGCATGCCGCACCTGTTGGTGGATAACAGACAGTGTCTCAGTCAATTTATACAAGTAATCGGACATTAGGACGTCCGGGACGTCATGAATGGAAGTCGGTTTTGGTGCAGACCAGATGCTCATGGGTCAGCCGAAAACGACCTCGTAAGGTGTCAAGTGGTGTTTGGTGGGGGTGGAACGCATCGATAGCAATGCCAGTGGGAGAGCGTCTGGCCATTTCAGTCCTGTGGTAGCCACTATCTTAGCCAGTTTTAGTTTTAGTGTGGCATTGTGTCGTTCAACGAGTCCAGCAGATTAGGGGTGGAAGACTGCGTGGAACTTCTGTTTTACACCCAACCCCTTCAAGATGAGTTGGATAACTTCGGCTACGAAGTGGGGGCCATTGTCGCTCCATAAAATTCGGCAAAGGCCGTAGCGAGGGAAGAATTCCTTTAGTAGTCCCTTTGCAGTGGCCATTTCAGTGTTGTCGCGGGCTGGATAGGCTTCCACCCACTTGCTAAATGCGCACACCACAACAAGTACGTATTTCTGGCCTTGGCATCTTTCTAGCTGGATGTAGTCCATCTGCAGGACTTCAAATGGGTGATTGGGAACCCCAAACCCTCCCCGGGGTACTACAGTTCCTTTCCCAGGGTTATGTTGCAAACATATCAAGCATTGTTGGACCAGACGTTTGGCGGAGTCTGTGATTTTGTCGTTGTGCCAAACTCTGGAGACAAGTTCGATCATGGGGGCTGATCCTATGTGTGCAGGGGAGTGTGCCATAGTCAGTATGGGAATCAGGTATGAGTCAGGTAGCAACCATTTGTTCATGTCTTTTGTTCGCCAGCAGCCTTCATCGTCTTTCAGTCCCACCCGTGCCCGTTCAGTCAATTCGTATTGTGAGCTGGCCATTTGGGTGTCCCTAATAGTTTCCCTAGCGTCTGTCCATTTTTCGGCTTGTGACCTGGTCACGTACATGCGAGTTGTCGTCCTATTCTCAGCTGTGGCTCGGGCAGTCATGTCGGCTAGTGCATTCCCCTGTCCAATGATGTCTGTCACCTTTCTGTGTGCTTGGCATTTTATTACTGCAAGTTGTTTGGGAAGAAGGACTGCTTCAGTTAGGGCGGAGACTAGATCTCCGTGCAAGATGGGGGTGCCATGTGAGGTCGAAAATCCCCTCTCCTTCCAAAGGAGCCCAAAATGATGAACCACCCCGAAGGCATACTGGCTGTCGGTGTAAATGTTTGCTGTGGTTCCTGCTGCTAGGATACATGCTCGTGTGAGGGCAATTAGTTCTGCTGCCTGTGCAGATCTTTGTGTGATGCGGGCTGTCTCTACTACAGTTTGGGCTGTGGTGACCGCATAAGCAGCTGAGGTGGTGCCATCGGGGAGTTTGATGCAAGAGCCGTCCACCCACAGCTCTCCGTCAGGGTCAGGAAAAGCTGTGTCTCTGAGGTCAACCCTACTCCTGGTCGGTTCGTCCGTGAGGGTCACACAGTCATGTACAGGGGACACATTGGGATCGTTCTCTGGTAGGGGCAACAAAGTTGCCGGGTTCAGTGTGGTGCATTTTTTTAAAGGGTGATGTGGGGTGCAAGCAGAGTCAATTCGTATCCAGTCAGTCGTGCACTCGTCTGGTGTTGCGTCTTAGTTTGGTTCAGGAGGGTGTCAACCGCATGGGGTACTAACACCGTGAGGGAATTCGAGAGCACGATCCCCTCACTCTGTCGGATAGAGATAGCAGCGGCAGCTACAGCTCGAAGACAGGCAGGCAAGGCTCTGGCTACGGGGTCAAGAGTGGCAGAGAAGTAAGCGCATGGTCGTTGCTTTGGGCCAATGGACTGGGTCAAGACAGACAAAGCACATCCCTCCCTTTCGTGAGTGTAGAGGGAGAAGGGCTTCGTGTAATCGGGGGTTCCTAGGACAGGGGCCGAACAAAGGGCATCTCGTAGTTCTATGAAGGAGGATTGGCATTCAGGGGTCCAAGGGAGTGGGAAGGGGACATCTTTAGCTAGCAGAGAAAGCAGCGGTTTCACAATGAGGCTGAAACTCGGTAACCACTGTCGGCAGAAGGAAGTGAGGCCTAGTAGGGAGCGGACTTGCTTCTGAGTCCTAGGGACAGGGGTCTCTAGAATGGTTTGGATCCGGTCGGGAGTAAGTTTCCTTCCGTCTTTGGACAAGAGGTAGCCTAAGTAAGTGACCTGGGGTTGGCAGAATTGCAGCTTCTTTTTGGAGACCTTGTGGCCATTTTCCGCAAGGAAGTGCAGGAGTTGGATGGTGGCTGTGACTGCAAGTGGAGTGGTATCGGCCGCCAAAAGTATGTCATTGACGTATTGTATCAACACCACTCCATCGGGTAACTGGACTTCGTCCAGTTGTCTCTTGAGGGCCTGACTGTAGATGCTGGGGCTTTCTGTGTAGCCTTGGGGTGCTCGACAGAATCTATATGAGCGGGCTTTTAGGGTGAAGCCAAAGAGGTATCGGCTGTCTGGATGGATGGGGATAGAGAAGAAAGCATTTTTGAGGTCAATGACAGTGAAGGTGG
The DNA here is from genome assembly GCF_964263255.1 of Lissotriton vulgaris. Taxonomy (NCBI): domain Eukaryota; kingdom Metazoa; phylum Chordata; class Amphibia; order Caudata; family Salamandridae; genus Lissotriton; species Lissotriton vulgaris. Next base: position 439,885,073 of record NC_141685.1, on the reverse strand, counting down.
TGGCAGTAGAAGGAATCAAAGTCAGAATAGTGGTGATGTCCGAGACCACGGGGTACTGAGGTACAACTACTTTGTTGACCTCTCGAAGGTCGATGATGAAGCGGTACGCTTTCTCATCTCCCTCTCCTTGTTTCTTTATGATGGGTAAGATAGGGCTGTTGCAAACATTGCTAACCACTTCCTCTACCACTCCTGCGTCTATCAGGGACTGAATAATCTTTACCAATGCCATCTCGCCTTCGGGCGATATCCGATATTGTGGAAGTTTCGGGAGTATTGAGTCCTGTCGAACAGTGATGTGCACTGGGTCAATCATCATGCGTCCTACGTCCGAATCAGTCTTGGACCACACATACGGAGGCAGAGTGTCAAGTAGGGACGAGTCAGTGTCAGTGATGGAAAACATGCGTCGGGAAGGGCAATGTCTGAGCAGAGCTGGGTTGTCGTACAGAAAAACTCGAACTCCATCTTGTGAACTTCTAATAGTAGCTCGGAAATGTTTCAGCAAGTCAAGTCCCATAATGGCGTCAGGAGTATTGGAGGAAAGCAAAAACGTTGTGTCAGTGGTGTTGTTCTCTAGGTCGAAGGAGATCGGTGTGGACAAAGGGTTAGTGGAGGGCGTTCCATCGAAACCTATCGATGTTACAAGCGAGCCAGACAAGGGTGCCCTTGGAATCCGTTGTTTAGATAACGCACTATGTGTTGCGCCAGTGTCTACCAGGAATGGAGACTTCATACCTAGGACCTTAGCGGTGACATAAGGACCTTGCTGGTCAACATAGAGCTCGACTGGATCCCTCCCTTGCCCTAGGCAGTCCTATGCGGAGTCGCGGCCATCGTCGCAGTCAGACTGCTGGTACTGGTTCTGTCGGGGACGGTCAAATGTATTCGGTCTGCTTGATCTGTCGTTATTCGTATCATTCGCGGACTTCGTCAGATACGGTCGCTCCCACGCTCCCTGGCTCCTGACGGTATCGTTACCTTACCTCAAACCTTCTGTGTTCCTGCGCATCTACATTAGCGCTTGCAATTTGTGTTTGTTCTCCTGCATTAGCGCTTGTGATTTGGGATTGGTGATTTGTTTTTCTGCCTTAGCGCTTGTAATTGTGATCCTGTTTCAGCGCTAGTGCTTCACTTGCCAGTCCGCTCAGTTCGTGGCACGTTTCAGGTAGTCTGCAGCGCAACATTAATCAGGCAATTTAATTAGCGCGACGGAAACGGAGCTGCGCTCTACCTGTCTACTTCAATCTCAATCTGCATGTTTAAAGCGCCAGTGACCTTTTTCTGTGCCCCAGCCTCACTCGACTTGTCCCTACCTCCATTTTGTTTGTTGTTGTTGCCCTGAGCCCTTCCTCCTCGCACCGCTCCCGCCTCCCTGCTGCCCCTCCCACACCCCTCCCCCCCTCGAAGTTTATTAATGACAGTTGCTCCCGCGCGCAGCGTTCACGCGCAGCGACCGCGCCCCATTCGCGCCGAAGGTGCGCCAAAGGTAAGCCCGTCAACGCCCGTCCGCGCCTGGACTGCGCCCAGCGCCAGAGCCCCTGGTCCTCGTAATGTCCACCCCTTCCGCATTACTTACGACGCCTCCACCCTCCTAGCCCTTAACCCCGGCCGTTCCCCCAACTGCGTCCAAGCCGCTCCTGGACACACCCATGGACCCTTTTCCTGCAACTCATGCAAATTCGACGGCACCAAGAACAACTCCTCATCTACGAACACACAACAGTTATCCGACCCCAACCACCTACAATGCATCCTGCTCAACACCCGCTCGGTCCACAGGCACGCCATTGACCTCTGGAATCTACTAGACACCATCTCGCCGGACGTCGCCTTCTTAACAGAAACATGGATGAACGCCTCTTCAGCCCCAGACATCACCATTGCCATCCCGGAAGGCTATAAGATCACTCGCAAGGACCGTACCGGCCACACAGGAGGAGGCATCGCTATCGTCCCTAAGAAATCTATCCGCATCTCAACCAGCTCAGACGTCAATCTCGCCAACTCTGAACACCTTCACTTCCAGATCCACATCGACCCCAAGACCACACTTAGAGGCACCCTCCTTTACAGGCCACCAGGACCCCGCGCACAATTTAGTGAAGACATCACAGACTTCATCACTCCACACGCGCTCCCCTCCGAGGATTACATCCTTTTGGGAGACCTCAACTTTCACCTTGAAAAGATTAATGACCACAACACCACCACCCTTCTGGACAACCTCGCCAACCTCGGACTTAAACAACTTGTCACTACTCCCACCCACATCGCAGGTCACACACTCGACCCTATCTTCACCTCCAGCAAACATGTCTCCTTCAGCCACACCACAGCTCTCCTTTGAACTGACCACAGCTGCGTTCACTTTACCTACAACAAGCCCACATCCAACAACCACCCCCAACCCACTCTGCAAAGAAACTGGAACAAAGTCACCATCGACCAGATCTCCTCATCGCTTCGTCTAAACCCCCCAGCCCACTCCCCAAACCCAGACCAAGCAGCCACCAACCTCACCCAATGGTTATCCAACAGCGCCGACATCCTAGCACCACTGAAAAAACGACAAATCAAACTAGGCAGCAAGAGGACCTCCTGGTTCAACGAGGATCTTAAGAAATCCAAGAAACTCTGTCGATCCCTTGAGAAGGCCTGGAAAAAAGACCCAACCACCAACACCAAGGACGCCTTCAAAAATGCCACCCGATTACACCACCAACTGATCCGGAATGCCAAGAAAACCACCTTCAAGGACCGACTAGATAACAACGCCAACAACAGCAAGGAATTATTCAACATCGTCAAGGAATTTACCAACCCCACGGCTAACTCCAACGACATCACCCCCTCCCAAGCCCTCTGCGACTCCCTAGCCTCATTCTTCCACAACAAAATCGCAGATATCCACAACAGCTTCGACAACCAACCCGAAGACCAACCCACCCAACCCCCTGCAGGACCCCCACCTCCCTTGAACACCCTCAACGACTGGAACCCAATCTCCACTGAGGACACCATCCGCTTGATGAACTCCATCCACTCAGGATCCCCAACTGACCCATGCCCTCACCACATCTTCAACAAAGCAGACTTCATCATAGCACCACACCTTCGAGATGTCATCAACTGCTCCCTCAACTCCGCCACCTTCCCGGAAAGCTGGAAACATGCCGAACTCAGCGCCCTCCTGAAGAAACCTACAGCTGACCCCACCGAACTCAAAAACTACCGCCCCATCTTGCTCCTTCCATTCCCGGCCAAAGTCATCGAGAAAGCGGTCAACAACCAGCTCGCCGCCTTCCTTGAAACAAACAAATCCCTCGACTCCTCACAATCCGGCTTCCGAGCCAAACACAGCACTGAATCCGCCCTCATCGCAGCAACAGACGACATTCGAACTCTCCTGGACAATGGAGACACAGTCGCCCTCATCCTCCTCGACCTCTCCGCTGCCTTCGACACAGTCTGTCATAGCACCCTTCTACAGCGACTCAAAAACATCGGAATACAAGGGAAAGCATTGGAATGGATCACCTCGTTCCTCACCGGAAGAACCCAGAGAGTCCGCCTCCCACCATTCATCTCAGAGGCCACTGAAGTCATCTGCGGCGTACCCCAAGGATCCTCATTCAGTCCCACCCTCTTCAACGTATACATGAGCCCCCTCGCGGCCATCGCACGCCAACACAACCTCAACATCATCTCCTACGCGGATGACACTCAACTGATCCTTTCACTCACCAACGACCCTAGCACAGCAAAAACTAACCTACACGAAGGAATGAAAGAAGTAGCCGAATGGATGAAACACAGCCGTCTGAAACTGAACTCAGATAAAACAGAAGTCCTTATCTTAGGCACCTCCCCCTCTGCCTGGGACGACTCTTGGTGGCCAGAAGCCCTTGGAAAAGCACCCATCCCGACGGACCACGCACGGAACCTGGGCGTCATCCTGGATTCCTCACTTTCAATGAATAGACAAGTCAACGCCGTCTCTTTATCCTGCTTCAACATTCTTCGCATGCTCAAAAAAACATTTAGTTGGATCCCCACCGAAACTAGGAAAACGGTCACCCACGCTCTGGTCACGAGCCGACTGGACTACGGAAACACCCTATACGCCGGTACTACCGCTAAACTCCAGAAAAAACTCCAACGAATCCAGAACGCTTCAGCCAGGCTCATATTAGACATCCCACGCAAAGAACACATCTCTGGTCACCTGAAAAACCTCCACTGGCTCCCCGTCAATAAGAGGATCACTTTCCGGCTCCTAACCCACGCACACAAAGCACTCTACGAAATCGGACCAGAATGCCTCAACACTCGACTGTCCTTCTACACCCCCTCTCGCCAGCTACGATCATCCAACCAAGCCCTGGCCACTGTACCTCGCATCAACAAAACCACCATGGGAGGTAGATCCTTTTCCTACCTGGCAGCTAAAACCTGGAACTCACTTCCCACTCACCTTCGCCTTACTCAGAACCACCTAGCATTCAGAAAGCAACTTAAAACGTGGATATTTGACCAGTAATTCCCCACCCCTCTTCAAGCGCCTTGAGACCCTCTGGGTATGTAGCGCGCTATATACATTTTTTGACTTGACTTGACTTGACTTGACCCCCGTTGCTGTCCTCTATTTCTCGGTCCACCCGCTACGTCTTTGGGGTCCCTATTCCTGTTCATCTCCAACAGAACCGGACACTGGGATTTCCAATGGCCGAATCCCTTGCAGAATGCACACTGGTCCTCGCTAATGTCTCTACGTCCAACATGGGGTGTCGGAGTACGGTCCTTAGGGGGTGCGTTCCTAGGGGCATTTGTCTGGTAGTTCCCTTTGTATTGCTCACTTCCTATAGTCGCCCCTTGCAACTGCACAATCATCACCCTCTCTTTTAAGTCTTTCTTCTTTTTCTCTGTCGCTCTATCATTTTCATTTTTCTGGTGCTCGTAATATTGGGCCATCTGGAGGATAGCCGCAGGTTTGGAGGCTGCCCAACTACTCTCGCTGGCCTGCAGTTTCTGAGAGACCTCCTGCGACAGACCTTTTACATAGTTCTGGACAAACAGATGGTGTCCGGTTGCCGTGGTCATGTCCTGGCCGCTGTAATCAGAGAACACCGTTTCAAACCGGGAGAAGTATTCCGATATGTCTTCCTGGGGTTTCTGACGACAGACCGTTACTATCGACCAGTCCACTTTCTTTTCTGGGATCAGGGTTTTTAGTTTCTGCACAATTTTGTCTGGGAGTTCTAAAATGGATTTCAAAGGCTTCTGTCCAGGTTCTCGTTGTCTATCTATGCCATCGAGTTGTGACCAGGTATGTCCAAACAGCTCAAGGTGGTCGACTTTCCGGATTTGCTTCCACACATCAGCTGGCAGACATAACCCGAAAAACAAGTCAATGTCAGCCAGGGTCATAATCGTTGAACCTAAGGCTGTACCTAATTCAGTGCAGAAGGCAGTGGGGTTTTTACGTAAATCGGGCAGAGATTTCCGGAACGTCAGAATATCTTGCCGATCCCATGGCTGGTAGACCCAGTTGTACACTACCCTCCCTCTTGCATCTTGGTGGCTGACGTCATCGTGTGTTCCCAGACCTCGTGGGGGAACCCAGTAGGGGGCAGCCTCTCTTATTGGCATCATGGTGCTAGCTTGTTCAGTTCGTGGTTCGGTCGCTACAGGTGTCGTAGGTTTAGTTTCCGATTCTTGTTCAGTGAGGTGGCGGAAAACCTCAAGCGTAGGCATAAGGAGGTCCGTCACGTCACACTCGCCCTCATCCCCGATATCGACCTTTCTATACAGAGTCGTTCGGCTCTCTGGACCTTTGTCTCAATATCGATCCTCATAAGCATTTAGGGCATGGTAACATAATCGTATGACAAAGTGCCGTCTGTGGCTCCCAGCATATGAGTTGAACATATCCGTGATGTGCTCCTCGCTCTCCTTTCTTTCTACCAGTGTCCTTACTATCTTGTCAATCCCTGCTCGCTCATCTTTGCTCAACCTGTTCGTTCTTGCGGAATCTGTCTTTCGGGCCTCAGGGTCATCTAACATTGTCGCTTATGCTGTATCTAGTACAAGAGGTTTGGCCGGCGCGGAGGCCATGGGGACCGAAGCTTTGATACTACTCTTGCTGGTGCTTGGGGGCGACGGGTGCTGTGCTAAAGGTTGGGAAGGGGCATATGGAGGGAGCATGTAGATGATCGGAGGACCTAACAAAAGATCATCGCTGGCTCGCTGTTTCGAGGGTAATTCAGGGTAGAGCGTAGAGGGTGTTCTAACCGGACACTGACTTGATGTCTCTGACTCTTGCTTCCGTTTGGCTTCCTCTCTCTCCTTAATCTCTTCTTCTAATTTCCTAGCAGCTAGGTGGGCTGCCTTCCGTAGCTCTTTCTCTAACCTAATTTCATTTCTCTTTTAAGTTGTTCTGTTTCTTTGCGCCACATGCCGAGACTATCAAGCATAGTGGGCATTGTCTTATTGTTCCCAAGGGCTGTTTCTAGCGCGCTTATTTTATCTTCATCGAAGGATCCTATCAGTGGCCACTGACTTTTCTGATCCTTCTTCGTATATTTATGCCACAGCTTGCTATAGCCTATGGCGATGAATCCATGCTTCATGAACATGTCCTTATTAGGGGTGCCTTCCAGTGGAGCCGGATGGTTCATCTCTAATAAACGGTCCGGGCTGAACCAACTACCAATCAGTGGGGAGAAGATAGGCATGACTGATTACAACGGGGACAAAAGTCTGCACTACCTATCCTATCACTGTTTGCAAAGACTAGACAGAATATTTCTATTCTTCGTTATTTGCAAGCAGAGAATACCTCAAAAGAACCAATATCGAACAGTCAATGTTCGGTCAATCAAACAATCAATGGGGAGAATAAATAGGCACAACGGGTTACAACGGAGACAAAAGTCTGCGTTACCTACTCTTTCACTACCTGCAAAGAGAGAACCTGTTCTTCTCCGTTTGCAGACAGAGAATCTCCAGAGAACAATCCGCGAACAACAATGTTCGGGCAAACAATCAATCAGTGGGGGAGAAAGACAGGCACGACGGGTTACAACGGGGACAAAAGTCTGCGTTACCTGCCCTTCACTACCTGCAAAGGAAAAGAGAATCTATTCTTCTCCGTTTGCAGACAGCAAATCTCCAAAAAGAACCGACAATTCAAAGAGTAATACTAGTATTTTCCAAACAATCAAACAATAATTTCGCAATTTGTCATGTTACACGACCTTACCCAGACCGCATGGACAGTTTCTTATCTTCCGAATCCAGCACCCGATCGTCCTCTATTCTTCGTGACTGTCGCGGCACTCCTGATGGTTCCCTGTCAGGACCGTAGATCACTCGAGAGAGGTCTGTTCGGAACCAGTGAAGTTCGGATGATCGGCTTTCAGACGAGGGTCTATGGGACAGGAGCTCTCCCGATCGTTGCAGTGGTTCACTCTGTCGTCAGGACCTCTCCCACTGGATCCACGAGTCACTGATGGGCCCCACGTTTGGGACGCCAATTGTGGAAAAAGGTAGGGCCGATGTTGATCAAAAACCTTTTTCAGAGTTGCCCGGCGCTAACCGCCTCTAATACCACTCGAGTTATCAAACAAAGAGGCAGGCGCTGGAGACTGGAAGGCAGGAAACAGAAGTTTTATTCCGACGGAGCAGAACACGGCAACTCAGACAACAGGGTATCTTCTCGAGGTGCTCTAACCACATCTCTGAGGCCTGGCCTCTTATACACAGGTTTATGGTCTTTATTACAGTTTATTGCATTTGGCACATTCATGCAAACACTTTGAAGTACGGAAAGGCATCCTCAGAATCCCCGTTTCAAGCCCGTTCCCACATACATTTACAGTAGAAGTCCCCACCCCGGTCACAACAGGTGACGATTGTCGCGCAGCTGGGCATTCTGCCGATTCCCGGAATGCATGTGGTCGATCGGATCTCATGGGGTGGGGGCTTTGATCAGCTCGTGGATCCTTTGATGGGAGAAGCTTCCTACTGTATGGGGGCAATAAGCAGCATCCGCAGGGCCAGGTGGCAGCCTGGGAATGAGCAGGACAATCGGGCACAGAGGAAAGGGGGGTTTTATCAAAGGACCCGGGATCATGAAAGGAACGGAGGGAGGTGTTAAGCTGGGAACAGGATGGGGTTCCGAGGCAGGGTTGCGCTGAAGAGGGGTTTATGGCCCAAGCATGTGAGAGCGGGGGTTGTCAGTGCCTGCGAGGTCAGGAGAGAGAGAGAGAGAGACGCGCTGGCTATCGGCGGTGGGCAGAGAGGCCATGGCATTCAAAATGGCTGCCGCTTACGCGCACGAATGGGCCCACAAAGGGACAAGATGGCGCCGATAATGTTGACGCTGCAAACTAGATTTTAACATATCAGTATGTGCTTTTCTTAAAGGATATATTTACAACTAGCCAAAATTACCACTAATCAACAGAAGTACTTCTTTTAAACCTTCTATGATATGATCCCCATATTTAGGCCTGGCCGAGTAGAAAAGTTTCCAGGACTGCACCAGGAAGCTTGAGGTCTGGGATGATATGATATATCAGGACCTTGAAGTATGATCTTTTGAGAACAATGCTGAAATGTCCTGAATACTGTGCAGTCGTGAATGCATAACCACAACTGCTCCAAATACTCCAGGTTAATTGCAAACAGCAATTCTGCAGTTTTGAACAATTTCCACATCTTTGGCTGCATGGATGGGAAACACATCTTGATTTGTCTACCCCCAGACAGCAAAAACATGTACAGGAATAGGGAGTGCTTGCACTCCTTCAACATGCAAGTGGTCTGCAATGCAGATGCCTTACCATGGACAGAATCCAGGGAACACACGTGACCTGTGAATGTTTTGTCTCAATGTCTTTCATGACCAACATGTGATAGGAGAGCTAGGAGATGGTGGTTGTTAAGTAAGTAGCGCCCACTGTACAGCTTATCAGTCAATCCTAGCTAGCCGGGCTGATGAGAGGTGTTACCTCGAAACCGGTCCGGTCCTCGGATGCTTGATTCCGGTCTGGGAAAGATATGGCTGTGTAGTTCGGACTGGACTGTTCCCATGGGGCACAGGGTCAGAGCTGATTTGCATAAAGCCATTATCTAACCCAGGGTGGTGTGGAGTGCAAAAAACAATGTATTTAGGCCCAGATCCTTGTACTGGGGTGAATGTAAGACATTGATCTACATTCTGTCCATCAAATAGTTTTTTGTAATTTTCTCCCTGAGTGTACTGGGGTAGCTCAGACGTGGGTCCCAGAGCCTCCACACCACTGGAGTCAAGCTAGCCGGGCTGATGTAAATGTAGACGTATTTGTAAAGCGCACTGATACCCCGGCAAGCAGTGTGTCCTGGCGCTGTACTCATACCGCTAGGGAACCCGTCCTGGCTTTTCCCCGTGAAATGTCCACTCCTGGGCATCCCCGGGGTGCAACCAGGCATCCCCAGCGCTGTAGGGGGCCGTTGTGGAGGCTAAGCAAGCTATTGCCCAGAGTTTCAGCGTGGGACCCATGATTAGAATAGGCACTGAGGCGAGAATATCCAGTCAGTGGAATTTATGAGCCAGAGACCCGCCGAGGCGGGAATCGAACCCTGGTCCCTGGCCAGAACTCTGCATCAAGGTCTGCCGCTCTAACCATTGAGCCACACTCTTCCTCTGATGAGAGGTGTTACCTCGAAACCGGTCCGGTCCTCGGATGCTTGATTCCGGTCTGGGAAAGATATGGCTGTGTAGTTCGGACTGGACTGTTCCCATGGGGCACAGGGTCAGAGCTGATTTGCATAAAGCCATTATCTAACCCAGGGTGGTGTGGAGTGCAAAAAACGATGGATTTAGGCCCAGATCCTTGTACTGGGGTGAATGTAATACATTGATCTACATTCTGTCCATCAAATTGTTTTTTGTAATTTTGGCTATCGGCGGTGGGCAGAGAGGCCATGGCATTCAAAATGGCTGCCGCTTACGCGCACGAATGGGCCCAAAAAGGGACAAGATGGCGCCGATAATGTTGACGCTGCAAACTAGATTTTAACATATCAGTATTTGCTTTTCTTAAAGGATATATTTACAACTAGCCAAAATTACCACTAATCAACAGAAGTACTTCTTTTAAACCTTCTATGATATGATCCCCATATTTAGGCCTGGCCGAGTAGAAAAGTTTCCAGGACTGCACCAGGAAGCTTGAGGTCTGGGATGATATGATATATCAGGACCTTGAAGTATGATCTTTTGAGAACAATGCTGAAATGTCCTGAATACTGTGCAGTCGTGAATGCATAACCACAACTGCTCCAAATACTCCAGGTTAATTGTAAACAGCAATTCTGCAGTTTTGAACAATTTCCACATCTTTGGCTGCATGGATGGGAAACACATCTTGATTTGTCTACCCTCAGACAGCAAAAACATGTACAGGAATAGGGAGTGCTTGCACTCCTTCAACATGCAAGTGGTCTGCAATGCAGATGCCTTACCATGGACAGAATCCAGGGAACACACGTGACCCGTGAATGTTTTGTCTCTGTGTCTTTCATGACCAACATGTGATAGGAGAGCTAGGAGATGGTGGTTGTTAAGTAAGTAGCGCCCACTGTACACTCAGCTTGTCAGTCAATCCTTGCCCACCACCTTTGCAAACTGTTATATACCTGAAGTAGGTTAGAGTACTTATGCCATTCAACTGTCTATTATGACACACATCCTAAATCCACAGATACAGGTCACACAAGCTAGCCCACTCTGACATGGAACACACATTTGGAATACTAAAAGGCAAATTGAGCTGCCTATATAAAAGTGGTGGTAGACTGCTGTATGCCTCAGAAATATATCTCAAAATCAAAGCCATGTATGCAATGTTACACAATATTGCCACCAGAAAGGTTTTAGAAATCAGACCATTCAACTGAGATTCTGGTGACAGTGAGACCTGCCTGGATGCACCAACAGCTGCAGAGAGTGGGGCACACATAACACTTGTGACTGGCAACTACTTTCGAGTTAAGTAATTTACATGATACATAAAAAACACCATGTACACTATTCTTTCTGTTTTTTTCACAGGTTGCGACTGAACTAATTCATATAGTAGTGTCCAGATCTAGCCAGAACTTCATAATGTACAATGCTGAGAGTACTAGACAAACTAGAAACAAATCAGTTATGTATACAATGTAGATGGATGAGCCTGTTTCACTGTCACTATATAATCCGTCCTGTATGGCCCTTTCAGGTGTAGCTCAGCGTCAACATTATTTCCCTCAACTCATGGCATGCGATTCTTTGCTACCACCGAGGACCTGCTGAGACCTCCACACTCACTGTTGCCAGCACTGCTGCTCTTCAACTCGCATTCACTGCCTGTATCTCTCCAAGTGCTATCATCACTTGGACCATCGGCCAAACCACTTCTGTACTGTAACAGGCAATACCCACATGAGCACTTACTGTACACCTTGAGAACACTGTTGTAGCAATGCCCACTCTGTCTATAGATTTCCCGAAACCCTATATTCTGCCCACTAGGTGGTGTTGTCTGCACCTCTGGGTCAATAATTAATTGTGCTGTGTCCCACACAGAGCGTTCACTGGCGCTGACATGTTCTTCACATTGCCTGAGATGGGCCTGAGTCTATGGGTGATGTTGTTTGTACTGAGTGACTCTACTCTCATCTCCAACATCTTCATGCACTTCAATTGGAGGTGCCTTCCACTGAGGAGTCAAGTATCATGAATTCTACAGATGTTGGTGTGTCTCTGTGTTTCCCCTAACATTTGCCTTTTCCCTGAACAATGATTTACACCCCCTTAGCAATCTTTTCTGTGCAAGCCTTGTTCTTACAGCTGCTTATGCCTGCATTGATGGGAATCTATCTTTCCTTTTTTCCTTTTCCTCCTCCTTTCCTTTGCTCTACAAGACAGCTGTGTAGAACAGTAGCTCACTTTTTGGTTTGCGATGTCATCGGAAGCTGGGTGATCACAGCTTTCAACCATGTCCGAAGCACACATTGTTATTTGTAAATTTGTGATTGTGCTTCAGTATCTTTCACTATTTCCAGTTTGCACAATTATGCATTCATGAAATTGGCCTCAACTCCCAGCCCAAGTATTTTCCAACAATCCTTTTCTGGGAAATGTAAGTATGCTTCCCCTTCCTAGGTCCAATCACAGTGCTGTATTTTAAAATATCTTCTATAGACAATCTTGTCAGGTTCCCCGACCCACTCCATCTTGGACCCTCTCTTGTGCTTGGCACGGATTCAAGCGGATGCTCTCTCTCAATTGCTCACTGAAACTTTACCAGGTTCATCCTGTGATGCTGATTTAGCAGTTGAGAATAATACACATTGGCTTGAAGACACCTCCTTCGCCTTGGCCCCTACAAAAATGATTCCGTTCAAGAGGCGTCGTACAACTGCCCCTTGGTTTATTGTGAAGTTAAGGACCTTGAAACAGCCCTGTAGGAGGCAAGAAAGAGATTGGCGTTAAATTACTGCAGAAGTGAAAAGGACAAATATAAGATCTGCAGTCCAGTTATAAGGTGTTGATCAATAGGGCAAAATCTTTATACTTTACCAGAAAGATAGAGTCTGCAGCTAATTCACCTAAGGAATTGTTTTCTACAGTCAAAAAACGTACTTCTGCTACTGAGCCTCTACCTAAAGGCTGCAGCCAATCCTTCTGCAACTCAGTGGCTAACGCTTTCCTCCTTAAGGTAGGGGATGCATTCATCAACATTTCCTCACTTACCTGTGTCCCTGAGGCCGACAAGTTTCTTTCTGTGTCAATTGACCCTAGCACTACATTTAGCTTCTTCTCCCGGCCTGCTACCAAATCAAATCAAATCAAATAAGCTTTATTCGATTTATCAAAAAATCATAAAAGCGTGCAAGTACAATTTATGCAAGAATTTAAAATCAGTTTTCACACAAACAAAGTTACAAAAGTAGATAAAACATTTCTCCAAGGATTAAAATCTGCAGCAGTCATTTGGACGGAGGGCCTCATGTTACAGTGATCAGTTGATTTAGACATGTGATACTTAGCTCATTGAGTTTCTGTATTTCATCACTGACATTAAAAAGCGAGAAACAACAAAGATAACATCCTCATCTTCTAACAGCAATAATTTCAAGTATGCAGATTTACATGTTCTTATCCCCCAGCGTTTAAGTAGTGGTAGAAGGAAAAGTTTCCTCGGGCTGGTATACAGGTTACAAAAGAACATGATATGAATGTTACTTTGTGTTGAATGGTCATCGCATGGACATATTAGTTTCAAAGAGGCCCAGTCGTTCTGTTTCGGCAAAGTGACCATGCGGAAGAAGATCCCTAAGCGCAGCCTAGTCAAGAGCATGCGAGGATAGGGTGCTGTTTCAATCCCAAGGTAAAATTGTAGGCCTTCGGTAGGGGTAATTTGCTGATAGCTCAGGGTAGTGCCTTTAAGTTTCTCTGTGTCCCATCTTGCACTTTCTAGGTGTGTAATTAAAAGTTTTTTGAGGGCCGGCCTAGACAAGGTTTGTAGAGTCTCTGGATCATCATAAAATTCAGGGTGTCCAATGTCAGAAAACATCGTCTGGACGTATCGTAACCACTTAACTTTTGCTGCACCATCCAAAGTCATGCAGTCTTTAATGAGGTTTCTGTTCAATTGGCACTCCTCTGTGGTCCAAATTTTATGCCAAAGCAAACAAGGTGATAATTTTATAATGTCACTGAGGTATTTAAGGCCGGTCTCAATATGAGTCATAAAGGTCGAGGTGGTTTTGTGCACACCTAGTAAGTAACAAATGAAAATGTTCTCGCAAGTTTGTAGTGAGGACACGTCCTCGAAACCCCAAAGACCTGCTCCATATGTGGCCGTGGCTATGCACTTTGCCCGGTAGATCTGTAACATTTCTCTCATGGGTTTACCCCCAATTTTGCCTGCAAAAGTTCGTAGGGCACCTATGGCACGGCTGAAGGCGAGTTTCCTAGCTGACACTGCATGTTTCCACCTTCCCCTCCTGTCAAAAACAATGCCCAAGTAGCAAAAAGTGTCCGTGATTGCAATCTTTTGCTGCTCCAAATATATTGAGCATTGTGGTCTGTTGTTCTTTTGGGAGCAGGACATAGAGAAAGTTTTAGAAATATTCACCTTCAAGTTTCTTTTACCCATGTAGGATGAAAATTCATTTACTGCTCTCTGCAAGCCTACTTTTGTCCTAGACATGATTGCCGCGTCATCGGCATATAAAAGAATGGGTACAGGCCTACCATTGACAGCTGGGTAATCGCTTGGCAGAGTTATTAAGTTCTCAGTGATGGAATTTATATAAAATGTAAAGAGCAAGGGCGCAAGTATGCATCCTTGCCTAACCCCTCTGTTTATGGCGAATTTTTGAGAACATTGCCCCTGGGTCCCGAATCTTACTCTGGCCCCAGCATCCCTGTATAGTTCTTTAATGAATGTGAGAATGGTTGAGTCCACCCCGATGTGTTCCAATGTTGACCAGAGCTGCGCGTGGTCCACGCAATCAAATGCGGAGCTAAGGTCAACAAAGGTAACAAATAGGTCCCCTTTTTTAGCCTGAGTGTATTTAGAGACTAGTAGAGACAAGTTTAGACATTGCTCCAGTGTCCCTAGTCCCTTTCGGAACCCATATTGGAGCTCCGAGATGACCTTTTTCTCTGCTTCCCAGTGTTGTATCCTCTTAAGGACGATCCTTCCTGCGATTTTCATAAGTCCGTCCAATAGCGATATTGGACGGTAACAAGCAGGGTCGTCCCTATTCCCCTTTTTAAAAATGGGAACTACGATCGCGTCTGACCAGGTGTTAATGAAACCACATTTATTTCCCATGTTCAATACGTTGGTTAACAGGGGAACCCAGAAATCCAGATTTGATTTATAGACGTCCACTGGGGTATGATCAGGGCCGGGGGCTTTGCCTGACGGACTTTCCCTAAGGGCATCTTCCACTTATAGAATGGTAAATACCAGTTCAATCGGGTAGGGGGGTACTGGGGGGACAGTTAGCGGGTTATCCTCAGTTATATTATCTGTAGGTGGAGTCACCTTACGTGGGTTCGGG
The DNA here is from genome assembly GCF_964263255.1 of Lissotriton vulgaris. Lineage (NCBI taxonomy): Eukaryota > Metazoa > Chordata > Amphibia > Caudata > Salamandridae > Lissotriton > Lissotriton vulgaris. The sequence goes on along the minus strand of NC_141685.1, from coordinate 439,869,962 downwards.
GCATTACCCTGGCTGTTGGTATAAAGATTACCATAATGTTCTACCGAGAGCTCTGCCGTTATTGCTACATCTATAGAATTGTCTCTATCTTTTGAATTATATACGGATCTTATGACTTTCCAAAAGAGATTAGTGTCCTTGTTCCTAGCGGCTTCCCCCAGAGCTTCCCAGGCCTCCTTCTTCAGTGTCGCCCTCCGCTGTTTAATTGCCAGCTTATAATCTTGTCTCGCCTGGCGAATTTGAACCCTGTCTTTTGGGTTAGCAGATAAAGCTTTCTTTAGGTTTTTCAGGGCAGATGTGCATCTAGAATCAAACCACCCACGTGTATTGTCCTTGCACCTCCTAGTTAGTGCATTTTTTATGTGTCGCTGAATGTTAGAGAAGGCAGCCATGATGGTCTTTGGGTCAGTATCTTCTTCTAAGCAAACAAGTATGTCTGTGGAACAAGACGATAGGAAATTTTGAAAGAAGGATGTAGGGTTCATTTTCTCCCATTTAATTACATACCCGTTGGTCTTTGTTAGGGTGACCTCATGTGGGTATAAAACCCTACTAGGTTCCTTTACTTTACCCTCCATAAGCTTTACCCCGAAAGTGATGGGGTAATGATCGCTCATAGGGTTGTCCCCGATTTCCCAGAAGGTTATAAAATCAGGATGAGTGGGTGATATCAGCGCAAAATCGATTGTGGTTTTACAACCTCTTCCATTATACGTTGGGACAAAGGGAACCGGGGGGGAGCATGCCTGGTTGATAAAAGTGAGGTCAAAGGTGAATATGACGTTGTTGAGAAGAGACCCCAGATTGGTGTGGGAGAAGTGCAAAGGACCATCCTCCCCGAGATCTGAAAGGCCGCACAAACCTAACTCAGAAGACGGACAGATGGTACAATTGAAGTCTCCCACCCACAGCACTATATGATCCCCCGTGCCTTGATCTCTCAGTTTGTGGATATGATGGATCATATTGTTCATATTCGATTCCACTTCACTTATTGTAGAAATTCACAAGTATCACCTTTTGCGTAGTGCCCCATTTAAGTAGTATAATTTGGAAATACTGTTTGGAATGAAAATTGTAAACTTTTACATCCCCTACATTCGAGATGTATATGCACAAGCCCCCCTTATTGCGACCCTGGGCTGATGGGACGGCGGGTGAATGAAATGTTCGGTAGCCCAAGATGTGGGCTTCCTCTACAAGCCAGGTTTCTTGGAGACAAAGGATGCCATACTTCTGCACGATCTTCAGCCAAGGTTTGTGGGTGATCTTACTACCCAGGCCTGCTACATTCCAAGAAAGGAGAGAGTGCATAGGGTTTCCACTTTCCTGGGGATGATGACCTTCGTTCCCCGTTATGCCTTTCAGATCTTGGGAGTGTGCCAGCTCTATCTGTCGTGTGACCTGTGCAGAGTGTGCTGTTCAGGGCAGGTTAAGTCTATCCCCATTAGACTTGGATTTTGGGTTGTGGACAATAATTTTTCGCTCGTAACGGTATCCATTGGAGGATTATGGGCATTAGTAGGGATTGAGGGAACACTAGTTCCCAGTCAATCCACCTGATCCAGACACTCAAACCTATTCATGGTGGGTGCTCCTTCCCACCAGTTGTTAGTGGGTTGCCAGCCATGCCCCTGTCCTTTCCATCTACGGTTGTGGGCTATTGACCAAGCCCCAGGTAGCTCAACAGCAGTCTGTTTAGGGGGGTAGAAAAAAGTAAGGGGTCTGGTGACGATAGATTGGTCAGTGTCATATGAATCCCATGTAGTAATAAGTTGGGCTGTGTGGGGGTCTGCAAATGAAACCACTATGCAGTCTCCGGGGATGGATTTATGGGTACGACCCACCCATGGGACTCTCCTGACCATTAGGACCCTGCTCCTGATAGTATTAGGGAGCTGCCTGTTGACGTTAAGCCAGTAAATCACCTTATTCTTTAGGGACCACTGGGTCTCCATGGAATGAGGGTCAAGTGCTGGTACCCCGGCCAGTATGACGACATAGGGCCCGGCGTCGGGGGGGAGGTCAATATAGCCCCCACGAAAGTTCTGATAACCTTGGTGTTGGTTAGTTATACGCGGAGGAGGGGGGGTGTTAGTCTTGTTGGGCTTGTGAGGTGGCTTAGGGATAGTTTTGGGTAGGGTCTGATTCTCGGAGCCTTTGTCGCTGGTTTTGGGGGTTTTGGTATGAGAGGAACAGGAGCATTTGGGATTGTCCGGGGTTTGGGTATTGGAGTAGGTTTTGGTAAGGGTGGGGGCAAAACCGGGGGCAACATTAGAGGAGCAGGGGAAATAACGTTAGGTTCCGGGGCCGATTGGATGCCATAATCGCCATCCTGGGAGACACCCTCAGCAATACGGGGATAACTAGCTTCCAGTTGTTTTAGGCTAAGAGTGGCCAGGGAGACTAAGGTCTTATCCATCTCGAGAAGATTATTCTCAATACGTGAAAGTCTGAGTTCCAGAGGTGACAATAGTTGTTTTAAGGTAACCCAAACTGTCTTGAGAAAGTCTTCATCGTCGCCCTCCTTATCTCTATCCCTCCCTAACTCGCTTTGCCCTCCCTCTTTTGGTTTCTCGCCGCATGCAGGGAGGGGCTCTGGGGTAGGGGCAGGGACCATGTTAAAATTGCTGTGTTCTCTATCCCCCCCTATTAGATGGTTATCCAAGTTTGGCATTTGTGTAGACTCCCCCGTGATGGGTAATGTTCGCCTATTGTTGAAAAACTGCTGCCTTGCAATTTTTGCTTTTTTGCGGGCGTAGGCAGATCTTGCGTTACTTTTCTTTTTTAGAGTTGGGCCATCTTTATTTTTATTTTTTACTACAGAGGGAGGGGGGTTAGGACGGTCCGGCAAGATGATGGTAGTTCCAGGTCCGATGGGCACAATTCCCTCAGGAGATTTAGAGGGCACAGTAGTTAAGGTGGATATGGGCTCTAATGGAAGGGAAGAAGACGGGGGAGCATGGTGAACATCGGCATGAATTATCAGTGGGGGAGGGCATGAAGCGTGTTGCGGAGATGCAGCAGACGCGATTCTCCCTAGGGAAGATTTTTTGGAATTGGCAAAGGTTTGAGAAAGCCTACGTGCAGCATCTAGCTCAATTGAAACCCTCTTCTGCATTTTGGTAATTTTCGGTGTCAATTGCCAGATTCGTTTTCACAAGAAAATCATCCAATGTCCCGCTGGGCTTACTCAACCCCATTGCAGTTTTACTGCGACTGCCCCGTGTACTCATGATATATTTCAGTTACAGTTACAGCAATGTACTCACTGGTAGCGGTGGGCAGGCCAGGCGACACAAACCAAGGGGGGTGGGCCAGGCCAGTCCTCTTAGTCCTCGAACGGCCTCAAACGGTCCCGCCCTTGTCCCGGGCTTCTCCCGGCGCCCTCCCGCGCGCTCCCGCGCAGCGGGGATGTTGCTTCTCTTTTGTAGCTGTGTGATTGGTGACCGAGGGGGTGGGGCCGGCAGGGAGAGCAGCCCAGGTGGAGACGGGCGCGCAGGGACTCCTGGTCCTTGGAGTTCGCCGCTCCAAGCTCGCAGCCCTGCCGGTCGGTTTAGAGCAACCCCCTCGCAGTGATGGAACGGCCGCTGCAGACCGCGAAGCGGGACCCGCGAAGCGGGTCCGGCGAGGCGTGGCGGCAGCAGCAGGCTCTTAGGACTCCCTCAGGTGTGCTGTAATCCGCTGGTCCGTGTGCTGTTAGTGGTGGTGGCAGGTCGGCAAGAACAATCCGCTGTTGAATGGGAGAGCGCCGCTTTAGGCTGATGAGGTGGGGGTGGGGCCGGCAGGGAGTGCAGCCCAGGTGGAGACGGGCGCGCGGGGACTCCTGGTCCTTGGAGTCCGCCGCTCCAAGCTCGCAGCCCTGCCGGTCGGTTTAGAGCAACCCCCTCGCAGTGATGGAACGGCCGCTGCTGACCGCGAAGCGGGACCCGCGAAGGGGGCCCGCGAGGCGTGGCGGCAGCAGCAGGCTCTTAGGACTCCCTCAGGTGTGCTGTAATCCGCTGGTCCGTGTGCTGTTAGTGGTGGTGGCAGGTCGGCAAGAACAAAGTTATCAATCAGCTTAAGACCTCCAAATCAGGCTAACCAGATGATCCAGGTCCCCCCTCTGTTGCCAGCTTAGCAGCTGAATTATTTGGACCAAGCTAGCTAATATCTTTCAGTTGATGTGCCTTTCGGGTTCTTTTCCTTCTGCTTGGAAGTAAGCTGTGGTAGTGCCTCTCATTGCAATAACATCTCTCGACCCAAATGATCCCAGCAGCTATTGGCCCTTCTCTTGCCTCCCCTTGCAGGTCAAGATTTTTTATTAGGTGCTGAACTCACTGTGGGGAATTATATTAACACCAACAACCTCACGGATGCTACACAATTTGGCTTATGTGCTGGTCACAGTACGGAGACCACCCTTATTAAGGTAATGGAAGAGATCAGGTTGACTCTGGATCAGGGTGGTCGGGCTGCACTGATCCTGGTTGATCTATCAGCTGCCTTTGATTCTGTGAATCACAGGCTGCTGATGGAGCAGTTGAGCAGGATCGGTGTGACTGGAACAGCTGGGATCTGATGGAGCAGGATCTTCGCATAATAAATCTGCTCGGATTAAACCTCCTTCTGTGTGAAAATTATTAACTAGAGTTGTGAAATTAACTGAGAAAATATTAATATGGGTATTTGGTAAGGGAAATTTGAAAAATGTGCAGGAGAAAATGCAAATGGTTTTTGTAGGCTGCAAATTATTTTTGCATAAATGATAGTGGAAAACTAATGTTAGAGATTTGAGCTTTCAAGAAGAGATTTATTTTTCTCTATGATCGTTAGAAATTGCATTAAAAATGTGAAAAATTGCAAGGTAACTGAACTACGTTAATGAAAGTGCATTACGTGAGTGATATTAATTGGATAAAATATCAGTTGAGAATATTTGTGTTTATATTAGAATATTTGGAGACTAAAATGAATAATGTAATGAAGCATTTATGTGAACCAATGATCTAAAACTTGTTTATTTTTCCTAGAGAATGGCACGCTTTACAGAGAAGGCCTCAAACCACTGTTAGGGTTCATTTTCTTTCCGTTTTAACGTAGGTTGCAAAAAAGAAATGTATTTGTCCTTCATAGTGCCCACATCGCCATGTGCTCGCTTGTACAAATACACACTTACACTTCCCACACAAAGGAAACTCAGGAGACATATCTGTGGGAAAGAACTGCTGCAGGTTTATTTCATACAACACAGGTATGACGTTATGGTGGGTCATCTTACGGGCGATCCAAAGCAGGCAGCCCCTCGCTGTCCCGCATGCCTAAGGAGCCATCTTGCACGGCGAGTCGATGCTCTGACGGTGCAGCACATTACCATTTCGTTAAACTCCCGCCCCCCCTGTCACGGAGGAGCGGTGTGGCACACCCCCGGTCGGTTCAGGCCCCCCGACCGCCCGAAGGACTAACGGGGCGCCGTCGCGGTTTCCCGGAACCTCCTTCGGCTCCAGGTCCTTGGCTCAGGCACCCTTACTGTGCCAGGCAGAGGTACCCTTACTGTACCCTTCTGCCGCAGAGGTACCCTTACTGTCCGTCTGCTTCCAGATCGCCCTGTGACTCCGCCTGCAACACAAAACCAGACCATTACAACATTCAAAACTTTGCCCTGCTGCTCTAGCTGCTGGGTCAGGGATCAGGGTGGGAACAGCGCAGAGCCGCGGGAGAATCCGGGAGGAAGAGAGAGGCCGAGCAATGGCGCTGCCGCGTTAAGTACCGAGGGGGTCGCCCCTCCTCCCCAGGTGAGCCCTCCCCTATTGGCACGAGAGAGAGAGGTGGACGCAGGGAGGGGCGCTGATAGGATGCTTGCTAGCCGGGTGGGACTAAGGCGCTGCCCAGCCCATGCTCCCCTGCGGGTCCCGCGGTCAGCGGCATAGTACCCACACCGCCATGCGCTCGTTTGTACAAATACAGACAGTCTGTGTGACTTACAGACACACAAAGGAAACTCAGGAGACATATCTTTGGGAAAGAACTGCTGCAGGTTTATTTCATACAACACAGGTATGACGTTATGGTGGGTCATCTTACGGGCGATCCAAAGCAGGCAGCCCCTCGCTGTCCCGCATGCCTAAGGAGCCATCTTGCACGGCGAGTCGATGCTCTGACGGTGCAGCACATTACCATTTCGTTAAACTCCCGCCCCCCCTGTCAGGGCGGAGCGGTGTGGCACACCCCCGGTCGGTTCAGGCCCCCGACCGCCCGAAGGACTAACGGGGCGCTGTCGCGGTTTCCCGGAACCTCCTTCGGCTCCAGGTCCTTGGCTCAGGCACCCTTACTGTGCCAGGCAGAGGTACCCTTACTGTACCCTTCTGCCGCAGAGGTACCCTTACTGTCCGTCTGCTTCCAGATCGCCCTGTACTCCGCCACAGCTCTGGAGGAGGCCCCCGTCAATGACAGAGCCCTCCCACCCATCATGCTACTTACAACCTGCCGCTGTCAGAGCCTCTTGTATGTCTAGGAGGAAAACATCCATACCCAGCCCAGACAAGTGCACCCCGTCATTCACGTAATACCCTTCGGTTCTTTCTTGTATGAGTGCATGCCTAATGAACCCCAGGCCCCTCTTCTCCATGAACTTCTGCATAGACCTGTTGACCCTCCTGCGGGACTGCTCTATTGCAACCAGCGATCTTGCGCCCCTCCACGCTTTGCGAGGGACAATTTCTGACCAAAATAGCTCGGTGGCTCCTAGCCTGTTGGTTACCGCTGCCACATCCTTCTGCATGGCCTGAATCAGGGCCCTCCTCCCCAACGTGACCAGATCATTCCCTCCCAAATGAATAATGAGGATATTGGGAGGACCGCCCCGTACCACCAGGCATTGTTCAAGCTTGTACTTCAGGTGACCCCATTTCATCCCAGGAACACCAAACCACAGAATTTGTGTCCTTGCAAAAGCCACGTTCCATTTCTTGGATGTTGCCCATTGTTCCAGCCTGGGAACATAAGAATGGCCCATCACCCGCACGCAACAGTCGGCTGCAAAGAAACAAGAGAATGTTCAAACCACCACTAAAAAGGAGGGAGAGGACTAGGCACCGTCACGTGAACACTTTGTTTATTAGTGAACACTGTAAACTCCACTCGAAAGACGTGATAAGATATAAACATTATAAGTGAACACTGCAAACTTCACTTGAAAGACGTGATAACACATAAATACAGCGACCTGATCACCCAAAAGTGTAGCATTCAATTACATATGTCACAGATTACTAATCACTTTGCAAAGCATAGCGCCCCAGCAACACTCAAGGGCAGATGTAGCGCTGGTAGCAAGAGGATGACCACCTTCCTACCCTTTTGACTCCTTCCTCACCCAACCCGGCCCTGAATGCAGCTGTAGCTGCCCCTATCCTAAACGAGTGGCTGGAGAATTTTTGACCTGCCCCTGACAAACCTGCCTTGGTCAAGGCTGCGCCCATCACGCGTTCGAGCTGGAACTTAGTTAGTGGTGTGCCATCAGCGTGGATGAGAAAGAGACCTCCCAGCAGTGGCCTGATCTTTAAGTATTCCCTAACTGTGGCAACCGGGCAATATCTGGGGTCCTCCAGCGCCTGCAATATGATTGTCACTCCCTTCCCGGCTTGGTCCATCTTGGATTTCCGAACCCTCAGTACCAGGGAATCCCTAGCACAAACATCCATCATATCCAGGGCTCTCCCAGATCTATCTGACTTGGATTTGGCCACTAACTTGCTAGCTCTAAAGACGCCAAAGAACGCCAAGCAGAAGGCCGTTGAAAAAATCTGGGCTTCGAATGCTGAATTGGTCACTGATGGCAAAATGTCCATCATGCGCTGCAATGCGGGGAATTCAATCCCTACCCTCATGTCAGAGGGCCTGACCTCCTCACGGGCCCACCCCTTGAGCGCTGCCCTAATCCTGAATGCCCCCGTGGGATCTTCGGCTCTGCTAAGCTTGGTGTCATGCTTGAACGCTGCCAGGTGGCGGCACACCCATGAATGTGCCTTGCCCACCTGTGCCACTCCTTGGCCCACACCACAAACGTCTCAACCTGTTCTACGGGACTTAACGCAGATGCTCCCAACGAGAGTATTACTGCCCGGAAAGTGGTCAGCTGGGCCGCATATCTTCTCCGGGTGGCCTGTGCCAAAGAACGCTGTCCCATCATCTTCAAACGCTGCCCCACTGAAGGAGTCGCCAGAGTTGCGCCGGGAATGGTGTCATCGCCTCCCTCGCCTGCGGCCAGGAGTAACGAGGTGAGAGTGAAGCTGTTTCCTTAAGCTTCCTTTTTGGCGATTGCTATCTGGTTCTTGATTCTTTGTTTCTCATACCTTTGTGAGGTTACCAAGCTTTCCCTTCTGGCCGGACGGTTAGCTTGTCTGACTATTAGCACTCTGTGCTATCGTTTTCTCTAGGTTTGTATGAAATTCTGTATTTTGTATTGAACTATTTGCAATGCTCTTTTATCTCTTCTCCTATCCACTCACTCATGCTCGTTCCATGAGATGTTATTGTGAATTGATTATTTTCTCTTGTGCGCTGATCTGTGATTTCAAAGCTGTATTGTTTATTTGAACATTCATGTGCTTAGGAAATAGATAAAAGCAATTTGCTAAGTAATCAGATGTAATATTATTAATGTGATTTATATAGTGTAAATGTAGCTTATTGTAGAATATTCCCCTTATTATAGGCCCTCATAGGATGAAATATTATCCGTATTGTCAATAGTCAGTACCTAACAACTCTCCAAAGGTCCATCGGAAGACCAAGTTATTAAAGGAATGCGCCAACTTTAGTTTAGGACCCTGGGTTGGCGCTAGGCAGAAGAAATTATCACCAGCACAGGGGGAAACGCAGGGTTGCACCCTATTCAAAAGCTTAACGACACACTCTGCCACTTTCTCTGTAAATATGCCCCTCTGTGTCTTACATGTAATACCAAATCTCCATCCTCCAGTAACCAACAGGAGCATCAGTCAACACAAAGAATCGCACTTATCAGAGTCAGGTATTCTCTTATGCATTTGCTACGATGATGCTCGGTGTCACTTCAGAACAGAAAGACCTTTGATATCACAATCTTACAAGTTCCTGTGAGCAGAGTGGGAATGTGGAAGACATGCTGGGGCATATCTACAAGTCCCTTTCGCCACCACAACGTCACTTTTAGTGACGCTGTGATGGCGACAGGAACGTTGCCTTATTTACAAGGCAGTATCAAGCAACTAAAGGAGCGGGCAACAGGTGTTGTGGTGGGCGTTCCACCGCAACACCCAATGATTTTGACGCTGCCTTCTATTTACAAGGACAGCATACATAGGAGACAGTGCCAAAATCAAGACCTGGAAAAACCTGGTCTTAAACAGGCAAAACGAGGAGAAATGCTTTATTTCTCCCCGTGTTTGCTGTTTCCATGTGTGCTGCTCAAGGCAGCAGACATAGAAACAGCAAATTCCCAATGATTGTTTATGTGCAGGAAGTTCTCCTTACTGCACATAAACAATTGTTATTTTTGTTTTAAAAAAAGCTTTATTGCAACTTCTATGTGTGCTGCATTAAGCAGCATCATAGAAGGTAACTGGGAAACAAGGTTCGAGACTGGGCTTTGACTCAACATCATTTGAGTCTCGGCAGGGCTCTTAATCTCACTGACTAAAAAATGGACGTGACCTTGTGTAAAGCGCTCCCCGACATTCGGGTGGCGCTATATAAAACTAAAATAATAATATTAGATGGGGCTCGAGCGGGTCACCTGTGTTTGTGCCTGCAGTCCCTTCGTGATTCTTCGTTGGTTTCACTGGGTGGATTTTCCAGAGGATAAAATCAGACCCTTTGGGGCATATTATCAAGGGGGTTTATCTCCGCTTTTTTGTCTTTAAAAGCCAAGAAAGCGGAGATAAAATTATCTCCCTATTACCTAGCTGTCGCTAACACCAGTTAGCGACAGCTAGTAGGAGATAGCGACCATCTTGGGCCCCACTTTGCATGTCAGTGATATTTATCACTAATGACATGCAAAGTGGGCGTGCCAAGATGTTAGCGACTGGAAACAGTCGCTAACATCTCTATCTCCAAAAGCTAACACCTGCCCTGAGCAGTTCTTAGCCATGTTATCCAATGGGAGGTAATTAACATGGCTAAGAGCATTAGCTCAGTAATGCATGAATATCGCTGACTTTTCAGCGATATTCATGCTTTGCGGCCGAGTTTTATCGCATTTGCGATAAACCTTGGTAATACCAAGGTTTATCTGCGATAAAAATCACCGCAGCTCAGTGGTAAATTTTTGTCTCTAGCCAAGCAATAGCGATAATTATCGCTATTGCTTGGTAATATGCCCCTTTGTTCCCCCACCCTGAAAATCCAGGTTCAAGAACACCGAGCCAGGTGTGATAATCTGCAGCGTTGTATCGCATGAGTGTATCACTCTGATCAGCCCGTCATCAGGGCCTAAGGATGCTACGCCTGATGTTCATAGCCTGTGCTAATCCAGGATTATTTCTTTACGGCAGGGCACACAGTGCACCAGTAGTATGGTTTGCAAGCATCCCACACCTATTTACTTCTCGTTTTATGTCAATCCCCTTCTGCATCCACCTGTTTCTTCTTTTCATCAGACATAAATATTGCCTGACGTACTGAGCTGAATTGTACACCACGGTTAAAGCCAGCCACAAAATAAGCACATGGAGATACCCCAGCAACAGAGACCATCCACTGTACAAGACACTGACATCATTCCAACTCCTTGCTTTTAGTCATTACTGACAGGTAGAGGGCAAATTTGCATAATGAACTGCTTAAATATTCAATTGTATTAAAGCTTCAAGGCACTATTTGTCCGCCGCAGCATCAGTAGCTGGTGACCCTATCAAACTCAACATATTGTCAAATCGGATTAGTCCGCTCGTTAATTTCAGACAGTGGTGTTTGTCTTTTTGATGCTCTCAAACAAGTCCGCGATAAATCCATGTGACACGGGCCACTGAGATATGCGAAATGAGTCACTTGCGCAATGCTGCAATTGTCAGAAAAATATGAAACTTAGCTCTAAGGTAAATATGTTTGGGTCGCTTGAAATGTATGCAAATTTGACATTTCGGGACTGATTAACATAGCTACACATCAAAGTTTGCTGCTTATCACATCACATCATCTTGATTTGGGAGAGTTAAGGTCAGAGAAAACTTCGCTCATTCTTTACAGATCAGAAAAGTACTGGAGCACTTTTTGAGTTAAACTTTATCCTAAATCCATCTTTCACAATTGCACAATTGGTGTGGGGTTATTTAAATGGAAAAAATACATCTAAATGTATCTTTACATAAATCAGTGCATATATAGACATATGTAAATGTGCCTAAATATAATAAATGGTACATTTACATATGTATGTGTCTATATATGTGTGTGTATCTGTGAATATGTATATTTACACATACGCACGAACGTACACACACAAATCTCAGAACCGTTTTGTTCAACGGACCATAGTGAATGCTTTAAGATAAGCACATCTCCCTAAATGTGCATAGCACTGTATCATATGAATTTGCATAGTTTTATTATGTGAGTAAAGTCTCTCTTAGATGCTGATAAGGGGCCTATCCCTAGTGTAGAGTTCCTCTCGCTTCCACAGTCTGCACTCTTGCACAGTATTTTCACACAGACTGGTTACGAATTCCCTGCCAGTGCTACGTGGGGGCGAGGGGGGGGGGCGGGGGATCCCATGGCTAGTATACACTTGAGGCCACAGGATTAGCTGGCATGTTTAGGAACCCTCATTTGATAACCAAAAGAAGTAAAAAGGTAACTAAGAAACGTTTGTAGAACCACTGTACAGATTGAGGGCCCAGTCTCTGGTTTCCTTTGATGTGTTGGTGTCAACCTGCAACAAGATGGAACCTTATCTAACTTGGTTTCTGAACCCCATCCACCGATGGTACTTGACATATTGTAGACAGATTTCAATGCATGTTAAGGTCACCTTTCCTTTGCCATGTGTATGGTTGCATGGTTTACCTCTATGCCATTGTAATAATGTTGCTAAATAAAGTTCGGCCCATTTTATATTGTTCTGCCCTTATTTAAGGAATGTAAGCATGATTTTCTGGTTCCTGTTTTACCGAAATCTTGTTTCAGAAAGGCCTGAAGTTCCTAAAGAAATTAGGTACTTTAGAAACTTGCCTAGTGGTGTTTTCTTTTATCAGACAGGATGTAAGGATTAGAATAAGGAATTAACTCATTTCTGTATGATGCTGATTATGTCCCCATAGTATATATTTTAGATGTTCTAAGGTGTGGTATGTTTTATTTATTAATCCCATGTACAGCGTGTATGACATTCACCGAGACCTATGTTTTTACACTGTTTCCCTATGTGATTTTCCCTATGCATTTTACTCATTTTAAGGGGTGAATTTCTTTTTGTTTCTTGTGTTTTATGTCTTTTATAACTGCTTGCTGAATGAAGATTTTTTTGGACTTTGGACTTCCTTGCTAGTGTGAGCTGCAACTCAAAACAATGGATGCGCTTTTTTCGCTGGCGCGAACTTTAACACCAGTTTCCTCTTGACATTGAACCTAGATGATTACTGCACTAATACCACTTTTTTTTTTTTAAATGTGAAAACTGATAGTTAGAAAACATGTGAATGACAAGTATTAATCTGACTATTCGCAAACAGTAGTTCAAACCCCTAGTAGAGGTTAGTTACTCTCACACTAGGCCTACATGAAACGTGCATTTCGCAGTTTCTATACATACAAAGTCCCAATTAGAGTAAAAGAGCAATGCATCCATGTACAATTTATTTCTGTCAACAAGTATTTCCTAATTATGCAAAATGTAAAGCTCGTGTAAGTTGTGTACACTTAATAAACAGAAGTGACCTCTAAGGATTACGTGCTCATGCTCCAATAAAGACTGCCAAAGTCTGGTGCTTAATGAACTGCTGCCTATTTATATTCTTCTGTAAGTTTAATGTATTCACGAGGATTCCTGGGCGCAGAAATGTGGACATCTTTTGCAAGGCAGTTTAAGAAGAAAAAGCCAATGTTAAAAAAAAACGCAGGTCACGAGAATACGAAGCCTACTTTTGTGTAATAATCACATTTGCAATCTGCTCAGGCGTCGCATCGTGGCAATGTTTTTTGACAAATTTTTGAAAGTCACCAATATTGTGACACTTTCACTGGGCAGCAATGATACCAGCTGGCTGCGAATCCCGCCTCAGATTGTTTCATGGTGTTTTGAAGACTGGTCCAGCGCCAATGTACTGGACCCCGGCCATTAATTCCTTCTCAAGACCGACGATGGTGCCAGCTCTTGTGGGCGAGTTTCGAAGGCAGATCCTGCGCGCATCTGATTAAGCACGCTTTATGCAAATTTGAGATAGCGAAGAACAAATTAAAATAAAAAACAACGCTTTCAACTTAAACAAATGCTATTGCTTTATATTTCAATGCACGCATTTTGCAAATGTTGTTATTATGTCACTACGTGTTTGACAAAGTTAACTATGTTACTCTCACATGAACTAATACGCCTTATGGGGTCATTACAAGTGCCACTGTCTTTAGGAGCTGTAATAGCATTCTCAAGAAATACCTATATTCACCCAGTGCACTATTTCCGCATAATTCTGATACCTGCACATCCACACGGGCTAGTGCAGTGATACTGCGTGGTTTCCCCTTTCCGTAATGCTAAAACTTGGAAAGATGCAGTTTTTCCTCTCACAAATTGTGCCAGATTTCAGCTGGCGAGAATCGGGTATGGAAAAAAACTCGAGTGCACTATTTACCACACATCTCAGAATCCTGTGACATTTTCATAACATAAAATGACTTGTTTTACATAACCATTTGGTGGGGATTAATTGCCCGTGACTTAATTTTCTTGCCTCAAATCCACTCACTCACACTGCTGGGCTGGTGCTCCTCACTGCTCTAAGCACCAGGCATGGCATTGGAGCCAAACTTTGCCCAAACAGTCCTTTGCAGGGTCCTGCCTGAAGAAGTGCCAAGTGGTGCAGTCCACCCTGGTGGCAGTGCATGCGGCCAGCATGGATAACGTGACGTGTGAGGAAATACCACTTGAAATATGGAGTTCAGACCTGCCGCTTGCAGAGTAAGAGGGTTGAAAATGCTGTGCTGGGTTCAGCTGGTCTCACCACTGGAAGAGAAGAGCCCGGTTCTTGCTATCTGTTGTGCTGTCCACCCTGATGAAACAGTGACCCTGCTTCAAAGCAGCAAGGCCTAGTCACAAACTGTATTTTTGGAGTATGTTTAGTATTCCTACAACAGTACTGCTAAAGTACTACAAAATGCTATTCACAAATCTACGAGTGTTAATCACCACCTCCACCTTTCCTAGGTTTTCTATGGCGAGAACCTCACACTTATGTTTACTACTTAGGGCCCAATTACTATGTCAGGCGGACCGGAGTCCATCCAACATCATTTGGGAACTGGGACACTGTTCAGTCACAATCCTATTCTTTCTATGGGAGCATGCATTCCAAACAGAAAGGATGCTCTCATTTTAAAGAGCAGAGGTGCAGTTCGTCCCTGCACCCCGTGGCAGGCACCTCAAGATGCCTGCCACCAGGTCCAGGGATCAACAAGGGGACACCATAGGTGCCCCCTAGGCCTCCATCTGGAGGTCTTTCACCCATGGGGCCCCCAAAGTCGGAATCCCACAGCCTTTCTGTGTCGGATAGACCAGCACAGAAAGGGTGTGGGAATCCCTCAGGCAGAAAGAGCCGCCTGATGGATTGATGGAGGCTTTCCAAATGGCAGCCAGGTTCTCTGAGCCCGTCGGAGGCCATTCAGAAATTTGGTTTGGATTCCTTTCGGACCAACCCCATCAAAATCGGTTGGTTGGAAAGGAATCCGAACAGCCGATTACAATGCCGTGGAGAAAGCTCCGACCAAGTGTCGGAGCTGTTTCCTATGCATCAGAATCGGCCCCTTAGTAGTAAATGTGGGAGGGACCAGAGGGATTGGGTGGGAAAAGGAGTACACTTACTACTAAATGGGAGGGGTTTACAGAGGACGAAGGAGGGGTTTTGGAGGGGGGGATAAGAGTGCTTTGCACCCACCCACAAAAAGTAACCCCAATGCTATTTACAAAATACACTTGTGAAGTTACTACTGTCAAAAAAGAACCCAAAATAACAGAGAATTACTCAAGCTCACTGCTGAAGCAAATCCAGCACCACACATATCCAAGCACTGGTACTGCAGTGCCCTATCATAGAATTTGACGGAGGCAGGGACATAAAATAACACCCCATAGGAAATAATGTTACATTAATTTAAATTATTTAAAATAGTTAAAAATATAAATAAAAATAATGTAATTTTAAAAGGTCCTCAAAATAAAACATTTATTATTTAGTTATAAAATATTGTTATAACCTTTTTTAATTTAACATTTAATGTAATTATATGTTTTAAAGAAAAACATTAAATTACTTTAAGTTAATGATATAGATAACTTTTATTAATTATTAACACATAGTACATTTTTTTGTGGTTTTTACTTTAGGTAGAAATTGATTTTATAATATAAATTTCGGAAAAAATCTTTAAATCTTTGTATTTAAATTAATTAGAAATGTAATTCAAAATCGCAGTGTGGTAACATTTTTATCTTTTTTACATTTAAAATAAATATAGAAAATTAATTCACATTAACACAACATACTTTAAAAAAAATTTTTGTTCAATAAACGTTTTCACTTATCCCTATATTTTACCACAGGGAGACTCCACAATCAGGGTGGAGATCTCCGTAAAGTAAAGTATATGGACAAAAATAAAGTTTGTTAGAACATTCTGCCCTCTAGTGGCAGAATGTTCTACTAGCCTTATAGCTCTTCTATACCGGCCATTAAAGTCCTGCTCCCTTGTTAAAGGCCTTCGGTTCAGGCCTTTAACTCTGGAGTGGGCCTTTAATGGCCTCTATAGCCCGTTACGGCAAGCTATAAGGTAATATTATATTTCTGGAGTTCAAATTAAGTAAATAAATTCCTATCTGAAGTATAAACGGAAAAAGTTTTATAATGCTTTAATAATAATTAACAATGAAGTATCTAATTATTTTAAAACAAAATGAATGTTTTATTGAGGCAAGATGGCGGCCGTGGCGTGGGCTGTGTAGGCAGCTCTTCTCTTCTCCCCTGTTCCCCTGTTCCCTTGGACCTACGGAGTTACTGCTGTGGAGAGTGGCGCACGCTGTGACCAGGCATGAAATAGCTCGGAATACCTGCCGCAACTCGATTCAGATTAAAATGTCATACGTTATTTCTGCCTTTCTGAGGAAAAACTGCTGAAGCGTTGAAGACGGTGGTGCTTAGCCGATTCAAAACCTAACGGCTTGCTCGGCATAAATCTTACGGGACTGGCTACCGGTGTGGGCTGGTGCTCGGGCGGAGCTGCTCAGTGTGATCGGCAATGCGGCCAGCAGCTGCTGTGGGGAAAAGAACGTCGGAGAGTTCAGCGCCGAGAGTAAAGTCTGCTGAGAGCCTGACTCGGGTAAGACGCTGGATACATTGTGTGCATGCTCCGGCTGCAACAACGTTGCTCAGGGCATGGAGTGAAAATAAAATTTATGGATTATCCTTGGTAACAGCACGTTACTCATATTTACCTTCTGGTAACTTGCCTGGAACTTTTAGAAATCCTTTGTCGGCGGATATAGCGTGAGCACTGGGAAACACTGACTATACTGAATCTGTGGTGGAAATAGAGCCAGTGTGACTTTGAGTCGGGGGCAGAGCGGCCAGTGATTAAAGCAGAGAAATCGTTTTTTTTGGGTATTACTATCACGAATGCTTGGGAACCTGTCAACGAGCTGGCATAAAGCCCTGTATTGGAGAATACCCGCTTGGCTGTTGCACGGGTATTATAGCAGGGTGGCCCGGGGGCGAGGAGGTGCCTCTCTAAAAAAAAAGATGCCAGCGAAGGGGACAGCGAAAGTAAATGAAACCGCTAAAGTTAACACCCGCAGTGGGAAAAACAAAGAGCAAGGCATGGAGGCATCCAGAGAGGGTAGTGGAACGGATGGAAAAACGGCAGAGGATTCTCGTAGAGATGGTGAAGCTGCTATGGATCCTGCTAGCACGGCTAGTACCCTAAACGGCGCCAGCCCAGCTCGGTTAAAAGATGGCGAAGGCAAGGGGAAGGGTGCTACAGCTCAGAGGGTAACAAAACAAAGTATTCAGTGTCAGACTCTTCCAGCGATGTTCGAGAGGCAGAATGCCCGAAATATTGATATACCAGCAGTTGGAAGGGTGGATATACCTGAGGTAATGACTGAACAAGTAATACTGGGGCCGGTACTTTTGGACATTTCCGATACCCCCAACGACGCACAAACAAGCGAGGTACAGCTAGAGCTGCCGCAAAGTGAGTGAAACGGGTTAGCTGGTGGCATGATTAGAATTGTTGATGGGGATCGTCTTACTGAAAAAGAAGGCATTCAAAAGAAGACGACATTGGGCGAGACTATTATTCCTGCCTCAGGCATCCACATACCGGAGAGCACTAATGTACCAGAAGCAGGGGAAAATGTTTACTCATTATCAGAGGCATCTTCAGAGGAGGGCTTCAGTTTAAGCAAGGACTGGGTAGATCACAGTGAAGATGAAGGCGAAGGGAGCAGCCCGGATGAGGCCCTAGGTGGAAGTAACATAACGCCTAATTGTAGGGTAACAACTATCAAAAGGAAAACAAAGAAAAAAGGGTCTGCACAGAGGAATCCAGAGAGCCCTCTAAAACCAGGGGAAGCACCAGGGATAATTACGAATGAAACTCAAGCAGTTAGCACTCTGGTTTTAAATGGTGAAAAAGAAGCTTCAACCTCTGTAGCTAGCCAACGGCCTCAGGAAATTACGTTGGTTACTATGTATGAAACAATGATGGGCCATAGAGCGGAGAACAAAGCTGAGAACATTTGTATGCAAGCTACCTGCAGTAAGGTTAAAAACACTGTTCGGTGGGCGATAAAACTAGGAGCAGAAACTGCGGATAGAGTTACAGAGGCAGAAGCCAGAATATCCGTCCTTGAGGACTATGCAGCGACACAGAAAGAAGAGTTAGAATTAATTAAGGCTCATCGGGATGATCTGAAGTTGTCTAAACTTGAAAATTATTCTCGTAGGAATAATTTGTGCTTTTTGGGGATACCCGAGAAACTGGAGGGTGCTGATGTTCGTAAATTTGTTGCCGAGTTACTGCAAGAAGCTTTTCCGGAGCATACAATCTGGGATTGGTCCTGAGAAATTCAGCGGGCACATCGGTTCCCGTTTTCAGTAAAAAAAAAACGCCAAGGAACAGAGGATTTACCTAGAGCGATTTTAGTCTGCTTCAACAATTTCCTGGCGAGAGAAGACATTTATGCTTTGGCGAGACCGGATAAGAAAGCAACTGCTAAAAACTGTAACTTATTTGTAAGGCCCGACTTTTGCCAGGCAACAGTCTCTAAACGTTGGCATCTAAGACAACTCATTCCAGACTTCCAAAAGAAGGGGGCGGTGGTATATCTACAAAATCCGGCTAAATTAAAAGTAACGCTAAAAGGGCAAACTACGTTTTTTTGGTCAGAGATTCAGGCTAAAGAATACTTGGAATCTATTTAGGGAGTGCAGAACGGTGAGATAGCTTAGGTCAGAACTGGTCGTCAAGGGATTGGATATTTTTCGTAGGGGTGAGACCCTCTGAGCAGTTGTTGAAGGGGACTGATGTTCTCTTTTCTTTCTGTTCTTTTTTGCACCAGGGAACTTTATTGGCAATAATAGCAGAATACGCCATAAAGGTGTGTTTTTTTCTTTTTTAGGTCTCAGGGGGCAGGTGGGGGAGGACATGGCACTCCACCAATGCAAATACTGACAGTCCTTGGGCATCATATGATGGGAAGGATAGGTGGGGGGGAGGGAAGGGCAGATGGGAGAGGGGTGGGATAGGGAGGCGATTGGGGGTGTGGTGGTGGGGATGGGAAAAAAAGGCAGCAGCAGCAGGCAGGTTGGAAGAGGAAAAGGGCCGTATAGTTTAGAAGGTTGGGATAAACTGAGCAATGTATTTCAATGTATTTCAAGAAAGGGAAGAGAAGTCTGGAAGAATGGTTTTACAGGATCTTAACATGGTTACCTTAATTTAGAATATGGCATCAATAAGAGGAAGTGATAGGAAGCTTAAGATTTGCTCCCTAAACATCTGTGGTCTGAATGATCTGAGGAAACGTTGAATGTTAGCAAAAATAGTTCAAATATTAGGGGTTGACATACTTTGCCTACAGGAAACCCATGTGGCTTGGGCCAATATGGATTATTTGAGAAATATGGGGTTGGAGTTGATTGTTTGTTCTAAACAAACTGGTATTAAAAGGGGGGGTGGCGATACTCAAAAAATGGGGAGTGGGGGAGTGTATGAAGACACTGGCAGATAAGTGGGGTCGTTGGGCCATTGCAGAGTTTAAGTTGGGAAGGTATAGATTTACAATCTGTAATGTTTATAGCCCAAATTTGGACGATGCAGAGGTCTTCACCTTCTTAAATCTCGAGTTGGCATTATGGACTTCTCCTGTGCTGCTGTGTGGCGATCTTAATATCAATATAGGTGTAGACTTGCATATAAGATCTAATCAAGTGTATACTGGTAGAAAGAAGCTAACTTATACCGCAATACGGCAATTATGTTTGGATCATGGTCTTTATGATATATGGCAGGCAAAGCACCCCGCTGATCCGGGTTTTTCTTTTTTTTTCTGCTCCCCACTCAAAATTCGCACGGCTAGATTATTTTTTCTCCACTACTGAAATTTTAGCCAAAAGTACTATAACAATCTGTCCCAAACTGGTCTCGGATCACAATCCGATCATAATAGATTTGGCTTTAGAACTAGAAGGATTTTTAGAATTTTCTCCATGGTCTTTCGATCGAAAATTGTTAGTAGATGAGGAATATTGTCAGTATATGACCCAAACTATTCAGGTTTTTTTTTACATAAATAAAGGTACTGCATCTCAAGAAATAGTATGGGACGCTTTTAAAGCCGTGGTCCGTGGAGAGACTTTAAGCTTCTCTGTATTTAGACGTAAACAGATACGCCTTAAACAATGGCAGGAGTTTAAGCAGGTTTTGCAGGCCGAGGAAAAATTAGCGGAGGCTATAAGACTAGGAGTAGATGCAGAAGAACGCAACCAAGCTCAAAAAGACCTCACTATTAAAAGGGCTAATGTTTATGCCAATATTGCCGAACAAATTGCAATTAATTATTCACAACATAAAGAAACAGCGTATGAATTTGGGGAAAAGACAGGCAGAATATTGGGAAAAGGGTAAGGGAGAAAGCGGTATACAATGCGATATTAAAAATTAAGAATCCGCTGGGAATTTTGCAGGAGACAAAGGAAGGTGTGTTGATGGCCTTTCAAGAGTATTATCAGCAGTTATTTAATGATGAAATTTAGGTTGACACAGACACGGTTTGTGAGTACCTATATGAGGTGACCCCTGTGACCCTAACAGAAGTTGAAAAGGTAACCTTATCGGCACTGCCACATTGGGAAGAGATCGAGATAGCTATCTGTGGGTTAGGCCAGGGAAAAGCAATGGGGCCTGATAATATCCCTCTGGAGTTTTATAGAAAGTTTAGACACCTATTAAGAAGAGAACTAGAGGCGGTGTGTCAGCAAGCTTTTTTGGGAAAGGCACCTGGCTCCTGGGCAGAAGCCATCATTGTAGTGTTTAAAAAGAAAGGCAAAATAGAGGATGAACTGGGGTCTTATAGACCTATATCACTACCTAATTCAGATAGCAAAATTTACTCGAAAGTTCTTGCTAATCGGCTAAACGACCTGATACCAAGATTTGTCTCTCTTAGACAGCATGGCTTTATACAGGGTAGAGGCATCACAGACCATATAAGGCGTATAATATTGTTGCTGGACTGGTCGCAGGGGTCTAGCTCACCCGTCGGCGTGGCCCTGTTGGACGCCGAAAAAGCGTTCAACAGGGTCACGTGGACCTTTTTATGGTCTGTTTTGGCTAAAAAAGGCTTCCCGGAAGAACTGATTAAGGCTGTAAAGGCATTGTATTCACAGCCATCTGCTGTGATTCGAATCTCAGGGATGACCTCTGGTAGGGTGAGGATAGCAAGGGGGACCAGGCAGGGTTGCCCCTGCTGTTCGCACTGTACGTTGATACATTCGTTAACAAGCTGGAAACAAACCCGGCAATTAAACCAGTACAGATAAATAATTTGGAATTTAAAGTTTGCGCATATGCAGACGATATAGCCATAGTATCGTCGGAGATAGCCAGTGCACTACCAATTATAGTGGATTCTGCGGAGGAATTTGGTCAGTAAGCTGGATATAAATTAAATATCAATAAGACACAGCTTATCCATTCGGTGGCAGTGCGGCCAGAGAGTATAACATTTGATAAAGAGGCCACCTATCTAGGAATCAAGATTACCGCAAACACGGAAGATATTATTCCTATCAATTTAGATCCTATAATAGGCTCTTCTAATAAAATTCTTGAACGGATAAATAACTTGAAGCTCTCCCTTTTAGGACGTAGTAACGTGATAAAAATGCTAATTTTTCCCCAATTTCTGTAGGTATTTTGTCCTATTCCTTTTTTGATTTCTTCCGGTTATTTTGTTCGTATAGATAGAATGTGTTCAAGGTTTCTTTGGGGGTACCACCGGGCCCGGAGAGCACTCAAGTATTGTGCATTACCTAGAGAGAGAGGGGGATGGGGTATCCCATACTTCCAGTTTTATCATTGGAGTGCATTACTGCAGCACATGGGATTCTTAATGTTTTCAGAAGACCCCACAGAGGAGTATATGAGGCCATCTATATATGAAATGCTCTTAGGCACTGGGGCAAAGCAGTGTCTAACCCGGGTCATTGAACCTAGTTACTTCAAGAAAACCAAATTTAAGATTTTTGTAACAGCTTATTATATATATGGAGAAATTTAAAAAAGAGATTTTGTATTGGCTCGAAAATTAATATCTATACTCCGCTGAGGGGCTGTACGTTTTTACCAGAATTATTTCAAGATGGGGTGATGCTTAGATGGTATAACCTGGGGATTAGTAAGTTTGGGGATGTGTTTCAGGTGAAGGAGTTTGTTTCTTTTGAGTATCTAATGAAAGAATTTCAGGTACCCCGAATGGATATTTTCAAGTATCTACAGGTTCCTACCTTTTGTATGCAGAAAAGGTCAAAATTCATGATAGGATTAGAGAAGAATGTGTTGCTAGAAGCAATTAAAAGCCAGCAGAAAATTGGGTCTTTATATAAATTATTTGTGGAGACGTTGGAAGATGATTTAGCTATTAGAACTGTTAAGTGGCAAAACGAAATGGGTATAGATTGTGTTAATATAGAGAAAAGCATTGAGTTAGCTGGTTAAGCACTGTTGAATGGACCCCTGATAAGCCAGCATTTTATGTCAGCATTTGAGCTTTATTATATGCCTAGTAAGCTAGCAAAATGGAATTCTGGGAGGGGAACGATGTGCAACCGCTGTAGTTTTTATGCAGCTGACGCACCCAACTTTATAATGTGGCCAACAAAACTTTTATCTATGTACTATCTTGAAACTGCATTATATAAAATGAAAGGTATAAGAAGGCAAACCTATGGCCGGAAGCTATGGGTCGCAATCGCCAGCTGGATAGGTTTATAAGTTTTTATCTTATTGGTTGGATTTGTTAAGGACGGCTGAAAATTGAAATCTGTGAACAGTTTTTTTTGTGTATTGCTTTGTCTGAAGTATATTTGTATTTTTCTCTGTTTGCTGCCAAGAAAAAACGTAATAAAAAAGTAATAAAAAAATAATAACGTTTTATTAAAATGTAACGTTGCATTAATTTCTAAGTCGAAAAAGGTTGTTAAAATATAGTATGAAATAATAATGTTTTGTTTTTGTATCATAACATTAAATTGTATTTGTATTTATTTATATTTTTAACTATTTTAAATAATTTAAATAATGCAACATTATTTCCTATGCCATTTTGTTTAAAATTCCTACCTCTTTATTTGCTATGAGAGGGTGTTGCAGCATCTGGGTTTGGCCATGTGTGGTGCTGAACTTACTACCATTTCTTTTTTGACATTAGCAAGGTACACTCATAAGTTGGCTCTACCGTCTTTTCTCGGGGGTTACAGATTTAATAGTCCACACTTTTGAGTAAGTTTAAAATCGTATTTTGTGAATGGCCAAAAGTAGTACAATTATTTAAAAGTGTAAGAGTAATGACACTTGTAAATTACTCAGAAGCGTAAGTTACCTTTGTGAATACCCGTACCCCCAATTGTGGTTGCATATGGATTTTAAGTGCTATCACTGTCAGTTCAGGCTTCATGTGGACAATGTAGGCTGGTCCAGACCCTTGTATATTCAGATTACAGGCAATGGAGGGCAGGAATGCCCACTGACAGATGGGGGCAATCACTCCCCAGACCGCCAGGTCCTGTGTCCTTTCCATAGCAATACAATACCGGTGTTTCTATAACAGAGCCAGAATATACAATTGTATTCAACAAATTAATGTTGTACTTGTTCTCTCTTTTCAATTGTGCAGGTCGCAATTGTGTGTATTATTTTAAATGTGTTTTAAGATTAGGGATCTAGATCAGTTGCATTCTCAATTGTGTTTTTAAGTTTTTCAAAAATAAATGCATTTTTAATTAATTACTTGTTTCTGTTGTATGTACGTGTGACATTGTAAAGTTGGTATGACAATCTCTGCTTAGCTCTTTTTCAAGGGAATCTTCCCTTTTTCCTGTCAAAACCCACCTAAATGGTTTCGGGGGTACAGAGGGTGAAACGCGGCAGGGTTGACAATGTAGTGAACGACCGCAATTTGAAGTGAAAGTGGCTGTCGCACCAGACCCAATACTAGCTTGCATGCATCCAGCTATTCTGCGACACCCGTGGTGCCCAACATGACCCACTGTGACAGACACGATTTTCCAGAAGAACTTATGTAAGTCATTTGCAAATTCCCATTTACTTTTATGGAAATTGATTTGCACAACTATATTTATACATAGGGTAAAACAGCATAGAAAAAATAGAAAAATTCATTGGCATTAATCCAATTGTAGTTTTTTTTTTTAATTAAAATTTTCCCTGCACCCCCATCATTGTTGTGGGTGCTCTCTACCTTTAACAGAGGTATGGGTTGTGAAACAGAAACCTCAGGGTAGCTGTGCGGTCTATAAATTTTAATATAATAATAATAATAATAATAATAATATTTGTGGTTATGAGTAAATCTTCCGGGGCATTTCCACCCATGAATGCCGACTCCCAGCACATGGTAACATATTCAGTACACATAACACTACACAATACTGGGGAATTGGAACGGTGAATTTACACTTGTAAAAATAGCTATTTGCACAACTAGATTAAACTTTGGTGCTCATATTGTTTTGTGAAACAGCAGCATTGTGTTAACACTGACTAATATATATGAGTTCCTAAAAATTCCACAAAAAGTGCCACTGTGTTCAACTAGTCTCCCCTGTTGAAAATAACACTGCATTTCTTCATAGATATATTTCAAATGAAGAAATAGCATTCGTTTTTTACAATAAGGTGAAACAAGGAACCAGATTATTTGTTATTTTATTCAGAGTTTACAGCGATCCATAAGCCACCAATCACATTCATCCCTCTGGGTAGGAACTCGGTGATTAAAAAACAGATTGCCAACAGTCATCTGCCATTGTCTGTCTGCTTAAAGTCTGTTTCTAGTTTCATTTTCTTGATTGTCCTATACACTATTCATGAGTTCTCTAATATTTCAAACTTTAATTTCAGCACATTAATTCCTACTAATTATTCAGCATATGAACCTCTGCTTGAGAAGCCGCCTACTGTATGTGCCATCCTGGGGCAGAGGATGCAATGTCGAATCGTTTTCTGATTTCAAGTGGAAAACAAACTAATTATGTGGAAATATGATAATATATTGTGCTGCAGGGATCAGCCCTTTGTCTCTTTGGAAATGTTTACTTATGAGAGGCTCTCTGTGTTATTTCTTCCAGGAGAAGATGCCCTTTCTTAATGCATAAACATTAATGACTGGTCCATGATTTTTACATCAAATAATGTGGATTTGCATAATTTGTATATTACTTCCGTCTGATAGCAGCCAACGAGATATTCAGGGAAGAGCCGTATTGCTGACAGTTATAATCCAAGTGTAAAATAATAACCCCTTAACATGCGAGGCCGAATATTGTTTCTAATTATTCACCTTTTTGTCTCGCACAATATTATGTCGTGTGCACTCGTCGATTACAAGTTATTCTGCTTTTCAGTCTTGCTTGTCATTGCTGATTGACATATTTTATACTCAAAGGAAATACGAACTATTTTATCTCTATGTCCACCCTTTAGCTCACATTTTTATAGAATGCTCTTTATGTATATGTTATTCTAGGTAGGAGTGCATAGTGTTTTGGGGGTCTTTTGACATGTAAAAATTGCAGGAAGCAGAGCAACTGGGGTTCCGTTTCGTTGTAATCAAATGTTTTCACATTTTAATGTATATTTAAAGGGCCATTGACACTGCGACTTATATATTTTATTTTTAAGTTCACGATTTTAGCTCACTTTCCGTGCATTCGATTGTTTTATTTGCATATTGTGTTAATGCAAATTCGTTTAGAACATAAAGCTTGTCAAAGTAAACATAAACCCATGGGAACTTAGTATAAGCATGAAGCATAAGGAAAACAGTGGAGGAAGACACTTTAAAATCGCATCCATATATGAAAGCTTCTAAAAAATATTTAGACCGACACATTTCAAGAATCTGAGGTGTAATGCCGATTGTCTCCTTTACTCCTCCTTCTCCTAATACAGGGTTTAAGGAAAGACGACGGTTTGTCACCTGCATCACAACAAGAAATGCATAAGTGGATCTCCCATACGAACTAACCTAAACTCCACAAAGCCACCCAAGAAAAAGAAAAAGGATGGTGCCAATATCCTGCCCTAACTGTGACCGTAAATTGCTAAACATTACCTGCTTAATACCAAACCCCACAAAACTCAATTGGAAAATGAGGAAATTTTTGAATTTCTTCCACAACCCTACCCTCCACTTGCCCCTGTCAGTCAGAGATTGGTAGATTCTGTTAAGAGTATTATCTACCTCCCTTTACACCTATCCGACCACTCAGCGGTCTTTATGTGACTTGTGGGGCCTACTAAGATTTCCCCCAGGAGTTGGTCATTTGATCGCTCTTTACTCTCACGGCCAGATGATATTTTGTTTCTCAAAACTGAAGCCCATAACTTTATGAGTGTTAATATTGGTTCGGCGGCCTCTGGAATTGTTTGGGACTCCTTCAAGGCTTTTTTGAGGGGTCTTATTACTGGTAAGGTGTCATATCGTAGGAAACAGTATAAGGAGGAATTTGTTTCTATTGAAGCAGATATAGCAAAAATACAACTCGATATAGACGCCAATCTTTCCTCTCCTGACTTTGTGTTAAATCCACTTCATAACCAACTACTAGCTTTGAAAGGTCAATTGGGCTCGGTGTTGAACCAAAGAATCCAGCAGAAATGGGAGGCTAGTAAGTTAGCCCATTTTCAGTATGGCGAGGGGGCAGGAAAGCTATTGGCTTGGAAGACCAAAACAGATCAGGTCCGTAATAATATAGACTCAATTACTGTTAACAACACTACATTTTCCTCAGTTGAAGATATTAGACGGGCTTTTAGAGAGTTCTTTCAAACAATTTACCATGAGGATAATAAAATCGATTCAGAGCTCATTGAGGGTTGGTTGAGTGGAATCTCACTCCCGGCACTCTCTGACGAGCAGCGATTATTTTGGGATAGGGATATCTCTGAGAAAGAGGTCAGGATAGCCATCCAAAATGGTAAGAAAGGGAAGCCTGCAGGACCTTATGGGCTCCCAGCCGAAATTTATAGAGCCTTGGAACAAGAAATAGTGTCCTTTCTTACCATCTTGTTCAATCAAATCCTACTGGGCGGTCAGCGTCCTCTGTATCCTGGGACAGTGCTTCAATTACCCTGATCTTGAAACCGGGGAAGCCAGCTGCGGCCTGTGGGTCTTATAGGCCAATTTCAATTCTAAATGTAGATTACAAAATCTTTGCTACAGTTCTCGCAAAGAGGCTGGCTTCGGTGGCCCCTGATGTCCTACATCACAACCAGAAGGGGTTCGTAAAGGGGCCTCAATTATACGAGCTGACATACGACCTGATGGGGGCCATCGACATGGAATCGGCCGAGGTCCTCCCTGTTGCCGCTCTCACGTTGGATGCAACCAAGGCCTTCGACAGGGTAAACTGGTTATACCTGTCGGGGGCCTTGGCCAAGTTTAACATAGGTGGGGGCTTCTGTCGGGCTGTCAGTCTTCTATATCAGAGCCCCACTGCTCGTGTTCTGGTTAATGGAGACCTATCGGACCCCTTTAACATCTCAAGGGGGACGCGGCAGGGCTGCCCACTCTCCCCTCTCCTATTCGATCTATATATTGAACCCTTTGCTCAACGATTCAGGGAGGATATTAACATCAAACCTTTTATCTATAGGGGATGGGAGAGGAAAGTGGCCCTGTATGCGGACGATGTCCTCATCTTTTCATCTGAAGTCCATACTGCACTTCCTGCAGTTTTAAAAGCTGCTTTGGAATTTGGGGGAGTCTCTGGGTACGAGATTCATGCCGCAAAAACCGAGATGATTGTCTGGAACGATGATGAGAGTGACACTAGTATACAGTCTGGGTCCAGTATGCATTATCTGGGTCTTAATATTGTGAAAGACATTATTCAAATTGCTACAACAAATTTTTCTGCTGTTGCAAAAGATTGTCGCAAACTTATGCAAGCATGGGCTCAACTTCCTCTATCTTTAATAGGGAGAGTTAATTTGATTAAAATGTCGATTTTACCATAAATTTTCTTTTTTATTTAATACCATCCCGTTATATTTTGATCCATCTTTGTTAGTAAAATTACAGGCGGAAATTACATCCTTTATTTGGGACAAGCATCTACCAAGGATTGCGTGGAAGAAACTTAGGTGGCGCAGGGAGAAGGGTGGGTTGGCAGCTCCAGACCTGCAAATGTATGCATGGGCGTTCCAGTTGTCCCATGCCCGAATGCTGTTAAAGATGCCTTCTGACTTTGGGGTTGGGACCTTGTATTCAGCTCTGCTTAAAGGGGAAGGAGTTAGTCAGTCAGGCTTCTTGTTTAAATTCGGAAATCCCAAGTTTTTTAAGAAGATTAAATTGAAGGTCTTGCCGGGGATGGCCAAAACTTGGTCGGAACTAACAAAAGCTATAAAGTTGTGGTACTTTGGCAGTAGGACACCTCTTTGGGGCCTTCCCGAAAGCCCCGTATGGTTGGGAGATAGTTTGGCTGTTCCGTTAAAAGAAGCAGGGCTGGAAGTTTGGGGAGACCTTTTTTTGGAAGGTGACTTGCTCTCTTGGGATTATTTTAAGAATAAAATCGGCCCGAATTTTGCCAGGTTTAAATACATGCAAATTGCTAGCTGGACCCATTCATATATCTCCTTACCCTCTCGAGGGAACAAGTTCCCACTTGGCAGTCACAGTCAGCTAATATCCCACCTAGTAGACAATCCACCTGCCAGGAAGGAGATTTCCCATGGTATAATCTCATCCTGGAAGAAGCGGATGGCGAGTTTCGGCTACCAGACTTGTTGTGGGGTTCCCTCTTTGTTAGTCACAATGTGCAAGACCTTTGGACCTCTTCATGTAAGCTTTTATGGGACATCGGTAAGCCTCCATGGCTACGTAGGAACCATCTTTATACCCTGCACAGAGCGTATTATTCCCCTCTTAGACTCTCAAAATTCTCTGAAGGGAAGTCAGTAACTTGTGCTAAGTGTGGTCTAGTAGCTGTCTCGGATGCCCATATGTTCTTTGAATGTCCCCGCCTGGCTCCATTTTGGGATGCGATTAGTAACACTCTCTCTGCATCATTGGGCTTTCAAGTAGTCCTCGAGCTCCCTCTCGTGATCTTTGGGATCTTGGATGGGGTCCAAAGCCCGGCAAAAAGTCTGTTGTTTTATTCTATCTTACTGGCCAGAAGGGAGATCTGCAAAAAATGGAAAGATCCTTTATCTCCCTCTCTTAATGATTGGTATGCTTCAGTCTTGCAGGTCTCCAGACTAGATCTAGCTAGGGCCGGCAGTCAAAGTAAAAGGGCATTCTGGCATCTGCTGATCTGGGAGCACTGAGAAATCCGTTTTTTTTTGTTTGCTTTCCCCCTGGTCCGATGATTACGCGAGTGTGGTTTACGCTACTTGTAGAGCCGCTCTCCAGTCGTAAGCCCGGTTCCAATTGGCTGTAATTTCCACCGGATCTTTATCTTTTAATGGTTTCTTGGTGTTTGTCTCTGGAGGAGGCGCCATTGCTGAGGGATGCCGGTAGTCCACCTCATTTGCTCCCTGCCAGTTGCATTAAACTGTGACAGCATGTCGTAACCCCACCTGCGGCTTCACCTGAAACTATGGTGGTAAATGAGGACCAAAAAAAAAGGATCTCCGAGAAGCGGCTTGTCTCACAGGCCAATGCCAATGCCGTACAAATAAATAAATAATAATAAACAGACACCTTATTAGGATTGTGTATTAATTGGGTCTAACATTGTTAAATTTCCCGTTAAAGCTAAGTACACTACAACTGAATGAATGTCCCCTATTACTTGGGTTTACCCTGTTGCAGTATTCCGTGGATTCGTTCATAAAACAGATGATGTGTTTCCAGTAAATGCAGGCATTTGCAACACTTATTTAATAAAAATAGGGCTGTGCTTGCCTTTTCGAGAGCAGGTTAGGATTGGGTGTTATGGATATACGCCATGCTGGATGAGAAAACGGCCCAAACTTGTTACACATCATGCCGGTAAGAAGAACATTTGTGCAAACAAATTGAGAGAAGACTGCTTAGAAAATATTGTGGTCATTGACTTGATTACTTACAAGAAATCGCCATTGCACCAAGTCCCACTCTTATGTATCACAGTCCAATGAGGTGCTTCCTTAGCCCATAGACAGGCCTTTGCTGGTCTAGTCACCAACACAGACAAATGTTAATGACGCACCTTGGTGACCTATGCTTAGAGCCACTATGCATTTCAGATCTCATCTCTTTATTAATGAAGCAAACTCTCCGTTGGGCACGTAAGGGTGATCAGGAGGCAGGATCATGAAAACCCTGGCAAGGCATAATAGTGCACAGAATAATGGGGGATATTGGGTAATAAAGTCATGACCACACTTTCCCTCTTTCTTTGCGGCACTACTTACTTGATCAAGACCCAGCAAAGAGCACTTTCAAGAAAACCAAGTGTAGGAATAAATATCTGTCTCAAGGCTACCTGTGGCCAGCCGTATCCAGTTCAAGATCCTCACTCTGACTTACCGAGCCATCAACGATCGCGGACCAATCTACTTGAAAAAACGCGTCTCAATTTCCCGTTCCATCAGATCTTTGAGATCCAATGACCTACGCCTTCTGATCTCTCCCCGTTTCAGACTATCCAGAATTCAGTGTCATTGCGGCAAAACTGTGGAACGCGCTGCCAGTCGATCTTAGATTCTGTCCCTCCGAATCCATCTTCCGGGCCAGACTCAAAACTTGGCTCTTCTCTGGACTCTGATTTACTACGCTACTTCCCCTTCTTGCTCCTCTCCTCTCCTTTGGAGGTTCAGGTTCTAGCGCCGGGACACCCCTTCGGGGGTAGCTGTGCGCTCTACAAACTACATAAAATAAATAAAATAAATAAGAGGAATCCCAGTAATAACACCACAGAAGTGTGATACCTGAGATCTACTGCCAGAGATTTAAGTGAAATGTCCTGAGAAGTCATCCTACATAATAACAACCAGGATTGCTACTGATTCTAGGGACCATAGCATGGAATAGAAGCCTCTGACTATAGCATAAGCGGAGAAATTTACAGCTAGGGAGCATAAGAGGAGGGGAAAGTCGCACAACAATGGCAAATTACTGGGGATACAATTATCATCTTAGCAGCATAAAATAAAGCAGACAATAGAAAATCCAAGAGTCATAATATAGGCAAGGCAGCATCTCAGACAAGCTGGAAAGACAGCCCAATCTAGAACCTACGTATCAGAATATTTGTGAGGAAGCCATAGGAGCATCAATGGTAGATCACTAAAAAGGGGAGGTCCATAAAGCGCCACCTTTGCAAAGAGGCAATCTTCTTGAATGAAAAAAGTATACTTTTAAGTTTTATTGAAATCTCCATGATAAAAGGAGGGTGACTAAATGAAGGCTGCTCCTCAGAAACAAGAGGACACAAAATATTGCTGCATGACATTTATGACACCTTTGTTTAAAAAAACAGAGCCCGGTGAGAAGACAGGTGAAAAATTTCACCTCACAAATGACTTGCTGGTGCCAGATACTGGGAAAACGATTACCTGTTGATTGGAGCTGTCCCCTACACAGAGCATCTGGATCTTTCCTGACAAAACTTGCACAACAAGAAGACCCCTAATTGAGAACCCACAAAAAATGAGAATGAAAACATAGCAAAGGACATCCTACATGATAATGGCAAATCACTAGAAGTGAAAAATCAAGCAAAGATGCTCCACAAGATCCCTTGGAAAAGCAGAAATGCTAGGAGTGTTCAGTTTCTAGTGTGTTAACAACATGTATATTTTGTTAGAGTTATGCAATGACTGAGACCAAAAGCTACATAGGTTAGGCTTGCACAAAGTACCTCATTCCCAAACGCAAAACAGCAGTACTAACACTGGAAGGAGTACAGGAGCTCTGCTACATGAGGCCTATGCTTTTGGAACCAATTATCATGATAAATGGACCGATGTGGTAACACCATGAGCCAAATCATGTAAGAAAACAACTAACACCACACCCCATAAACCAGGGACCTACATTGCAATGAACAACTGAGTCACACAGGCTTCTAGTTCCCATTTATGTGCTACTTCATCTAAAACAGTGGTTCACTTGATGTATCTGCACAGTCTGGGTGATCAATCCTGGAAAGATCAAATGCAGAAATGTTAGCGATATTGACAACAGACAGCAAACTATTGACACCAGCCCAGCATTGTGGTAGTTTAAAGAGGCACCATCAAAAGCATCCAAACAACATGACCGGTTTCTAAGGCAATTCTTAATCCAAACGTGTGCAAAGTATTGTAGTTTTCTACATAAAAAACACTCCTCTTCTTTATTCTTTAAGAGGTAAGGTGCCACACATTTTACTGCCTTTCATAGGAAGGTATCATACAGTAAAAGTGAATTCCTGTCACTTTCTGATGGACACCTGTATTCAATGAGTCCCCATTTGCTTCAATGTCCAGATCCAAATATACTGCAGTGTTGTGACTGTATGACCATGTGAATCGGAGACTGGGATCCTGATGGTTTAACCAGTTTAGGAATTCCAAAAGACCTTATTTATGTCCCGACCAGATGCAAAGCACATCATCTATATACCTCTTCCAGTTGCGGAGATGCCTCTGGAAGGGATTGGTGGATTGATAGACGACGTGCTCCTCCAACTGCCCGACATAGATACATGTAGGCTGGGCGCCATAGTGGCACCCATGGAAGTGCCGGTGGTTTGCAAGAAATGTTTGTCTTTATAGCAAACATTGTTCTGAGTTAAGGCCAGTTCAACACATTGCATGACAAAGGTTTGAGGAACGTCATAGAACCACTCCTGTTCCCCCAGAGCTCGAGCTGCTGCCACCAGCGTAGCATCTTGGGGGCTACAAGAGTAGAGGGATTCTATGTCGATGGTGACTAAAACTTTATGTTCCTGATCAAACTGCATATCACCCAGGATGTTTAGGATCTCTGTGGTGTATTTAACAAATGATTTTTGATTGACAACTGACTCATGGAGAAAGAAATCCACAAATTGCGACAATGGTTCTAACACCGACTGAATCCCCGATACGATTGGTCGTCCGGGGGGATATAACCGCCGATGATGAGAAAAATTACTGGTGAGTACCTGACAGTTATCCCATTGGTGGTTCGCCCGTGAGGGGTCATTTTGCTCTTTCACTTTTTTCACAACAAGTGTGTTGGGAACTGAATGTATTTGGAATTTGTACATTATAAACTTCAGTCACTTTTTACCGTTCCGCTAGACTGTCATAATGGGAAGGAGGCTTTTTATAAAACAGTAAAACGTGTGGCACACTACCGCTTAAAGAATAAAGAAGGGGAGTGTTTGTTATGGAGAAAACCACAATACTCTGCAAACGTTTGGATTAAGAATTGCCTTAGAAAGCAGGTCAAGTTGTTTGGATGACTTTTGAGTGGAGGGCAACCCTGTGTTTCTCTTTTTCCCTCTTTGCTCCTTAATGATTGTAACATCAAAAGCATGACATGGGCCTAGACATCAGTAAAGTAGCTACTGGCACACGACTACCAAAGATATTGCAATAGATTGGATAAGGATATATTGGCAAAAAATCAGCATATAGCAGCAATTCCAGCAAAGGAGAGATTGATTCAGCTTTAAAAGTGTCCTCAGAGACTTTGGTACACTGGCACAGTAACTTTGAACCCAAGTTTGGCGGTGCGGTTCACCTTCGCTCCGCTGCTGCACCACTAACCCCAACGCTGTCTGCCTGCCTCCCAGAATATGACACAGATCATTGACTGGCAGGTGGACAGTGTGGCGGTCCCACGGCGGTGCAGTAAAAAGGCTCAATGAGCCTTTAATACTGCCCGGTCGTCGGACTCCCACAGGGTGTTCCAGCACGGCATAGACTATAAAGTCTATGCCATGCTGGAACTGGGGGGTGGGGAGGGGGTGCTTGCATACAGGGGGGCACAACATGCACACCCTGCATGCACCTACTTTCATGGTGTAACGTGGGCCCTCTAGGGCCCCGTATGTTTCCCCACTGCCAGCTTTTACATGGTAGTGCTGACCGCCATGTAATGCTGGTGGTCGGGTAACTCAAAATATGCATCACGGTGCTGCAGCAGCATGGCCAGCATATTCTGAGCCCCTGACTGCCGGGCCACCACAAGGGAATGCGGTTCCGTTGCAGTTGCAGTGATCAAATGGTGGTCTGACCACCAAATTACAAATATGGAGGTCTGACCGCCAGTGCGGAGGTGGCTGGACTGCCCCTGCGAGTCTGGTGGTCCATGGTCCGCCAGTCTCGAAATAAGGCCCTATGACTCTAAGTTCAGTGAGGTCAAATCCACGTTTCAGAGACAGAAAAGACAGTGTGTTTCAGAGAAATTAAACCACATACAAAACAGTTACCATGCCATTGAGAGGCATTGAAAATTCAAGATCTGGTCTACACAGAAATCCTGCCAAGAAACTTGACACTTAGACAGCCCATGCTTGCTGGGGAACCTCACTATCTCGAAAGACTAGTTAGTATAGGGGAGATTGGGAGAGACCAAGGTTAGACTAATAAAGGATGTGTTACATTGCTGTAATTGCCCCTTCCTTCCTACCATCTATTTCCCTACAGTGAAGTCCACCACTGTCTCTTTACCTTCCTCTTAATCCTGAATTCTAGAGGTCAGATGGTCTTTGCAGTGAGCTTCTGGTGGGAAGGCACCAGTGTCAAGGTGGAAATTAGTGGAACGTCTTGTTGTTCACATGCATAAGTAGATACTATGGAGATCCTGAGGAGGAATTGGTGTCCTGTCCCGACAGGGAAGTGCCTTGTAAAAGGGGTGGAGCGACTGATGCCTGTAACCCTGGAAGTCCTACTTCCACAGCCAGAGATGCCGTCTCAGGGAGAGTGCTGGATGTGGCCCGGACTCTATCCATGGCAAAAGCCCGGAGCACCTTGTTACCCCTGGTGTCTCAGAACAGTGGGCTTAGGTGCAGGGCAGAAATGCCCTGATGGTTCTCCCTCCACTGTTGATGTTTTCAAGGGCAGCCAATGAAAAGGGAGATAAGGGTTTACACTTCAAGCCTGACATCTTTTTAGAAAGGAAAATCTTGAAAACCTTTTAGACTTAAGTATTACCTAATTCCATTCTGAAGTGTATCCATCTTGAGATCTCAGCTGAAGTTGAGAGGAAGCACCCCGTGCCTCTTTTATGTATTCAAGAATACAGACTCACATCTTTGAAACTGAAATCCTGCAGATGTTCTGTGCCCTACTCCTTCCATTTGTGTAGAACCAATGATGAAGACCAGAAGTCCGAATGTTTCCTATTGTCTTGTAAAGGGTCCCTGTTCTTCTGCTGGCAATACTTTGATTTGGATCCCAGCTATGCAAGAGAACACTATGGCATTTTAATGATGCATTTATGATGATTGTGTATTATATCACTTCCAACTGCCTAACTCTGTGAATATAAGTTAGAACTGCTCTGCAGCTCATTGAATATTTTATGGAACTGGACCTGCAGGGACACCTTCTTGTAGAAATGTACCCACAGCGTGGAGCAGGTGTTGTTCCTTATGATTGATAATGAGATATGGTTCGGTGGAAAATCTGCCTCCCTGCCCTTCTGATTCACATGCTCAGTGAAGAAGTCCTCAACCAGCCTAATGAGTCCTGAACCTACAGAGAGCCTGATGATGGTTGTGCTGCCCTCACCATTATATTGAATGGGGTTGCAATACATCTGACCTCATAAAACATGATGTTAAGGAATATCCACTGAGCCACTCATACAATAGTCATACTGCTTGCATTGATCCTTTGTTGTCTACTATTCATCTATGATCTGAGCTTTCTAAATTTTAAGAACTGTTCATACAGATAATCAAGCATTCAGCCAGTGGCCCTGTTTTAAGCATTGTGTTGTGTTTTGTATCTGCCATCATTCTGTCTAGAGAGCTTAATAGAATTCGGTACCATAACGAGATCTCTGGCGAGTTGAACAATCATTACATATTGAGTATTGTATTTAGTATTGTGTTTCCTGTGCTTTCTAGTTGAATTTAAAGGTTTGTACTATAAATATATTTTTCATATATATATATATATATATATATATATATATATATATATATATATATATATATATATATATATATATATATATATTTCTATTTCTATTTCTATTTCTATTTAAAATTATTTATACAGCGCACGTACACCAGCGGTTTCTTGGCGCTAAAAAACTGAAAGAGGTCAGAGCAGAAAACCCGGGGTAGGAGAAGAATGAGACACTCAAATTTTAATTAAAGGATTTGGCGAAAAGGTATGCCTTGAGTTGTTTCCGGAATAGCAGGTATGAGGTTGAAGCTCTGAGCTCTGCAGGCAAAGAGTTCCAAAAAGTCGGGGCGAGGGTCGCAAACTTCGAGCCTCCCCATTTCTTTCTTCGAAACCGTGGGACAGTAAGAAGGGATTGGGAAGATGACCTCAGTTCCCTAGATGGAACATAGGGAATGATCTCCGAGGAGATGAAAGCTGGCGCCGTGCCCAGTCGTGCCTGAAAGGTGATAGATGCAAGCTTAAACTGGACACGGGCCCAGACAGGAAGCCAATGTAAAGATTTCAGGAGGGGAGTGGTATGGGAGGATTTAGGGAGTTTGAACACCAGGCGCGCCGCCTGGTTTTGGATCTGCTGCAAACGCCGAAGACTATATGCAGGGATACCTGCATATAGGGCGTTGCCATAATCCAGGCGGGATACGACCATGGCAAGAGTGATAAGTTTTAGGGCATCAAATGAAAAGAAACGGGACACCTTGCGGATAGTGCGAAGAGCCAAAAAGGAGGAAGAAACCACAGAACTAACCTGGGAGTGAAGGGTGAGTTGGGAGTTGAGCTTGATGCCTAGAGTTTTAACCGAGGTAGAGGGAACAGGTGGGGCACCAAGGGAAGGGGGCCAGAAGATGGGGGACCAGGGGCTGGATGAACCACCCGTCAACACCAGCTCGGTCTTGTCTGGGTTGAGTTTAAGATGGTTGTGGTTCATCCAGTCTCGGATGTGAATCATGATAGTTTGAAAGTTGGAGACAGAGTCGGGGGAAGAAGAAAGGTTGAACACAAGCTGGAGGTCGTCCGCATAATTAAATACGGAGACCTCCATTTGTTGCAGTGAAAAGATAAGAGGGGAGATGTAGAGATTGAATAAGAGGGGGGAAAGGGAGGAACCTTGGGGAACCCCGCACTGAACGTCGCGGAAGTCCGCAGTGAAGTCACCCAGGCGAACTGCCTGGGTGCGGTCCCTCAGGAAGGAGGATAACCAGACCAACGCGGTACCCCCGATCCCCGCCGCCCTGACACGGGAAAGTAAGATGGAATGGTCCACCGTGTCAAAGGCGGCTGAGAGGTCGAGGAGAACCAGGGCCTGAGGTTGGTTGGTATCCATTCCCTCCCTGAGGTTATCAAGGACCGAAAGCACTACGGACTCCGTGGAGTGTGCGGGGCGAAACCCGGCCTGGCGGGGGGCAAGAGCCCCGTTCTTTTCCACGAAAGAGCTCAGGGCGTAGGTGACGTGACGCTCGAGTACTTTCGCCAGGAACGGTAGGAGAGAGATGGGACGGAAGTTGTCTGGGATTGAGGGATCGGCGCCAGGTTTTTTCAATATGGGGACGATTACAGCAGATTTAAGTGAGTTGGGTACCACACCCTGGGATAGAGAACTGTTGAGAAGGTGGAGGGGGGGATCTGGGCAGCTAGAGAAGATATGACGGAGGATATGAGCCGGGCAGGGATCTAGTGGGGACCCAGATTTGACAAGTGGAATTATGGCAGTTATTGATTCCTTAGTGAGAGGTGGGAGGGTAGTGAGGGAATCCTTGGGAGGAGGACACTGAGGGTCCACAAAGGTAGGGGAAGGAGGGGGAATGTTGGTTTTAATGGTTACGATTTTTTGAATGAAGAAATTGTTTAGGGAGTGACAGAGTTCCAGAGAAGGGGTGGGTTTGAGAGAGGTTCTATCCGAAAACGCTAGATTGTGAACAATCGAAAAGATTTCCTTCGATTTGCTTTCGGCTGCGAGGATTTTGGAGGAAAAGTAGATGGTTTTTGCCTCAAGGATGTTTTTCTTATATAGGGTCAGGATGTTTATAAACTCTAAACGTAAGGAGGGGCAGTAGTTTTTCCTCCAAGCCCGCTCCGCACGCCGCACCGCCAGTTTAGTGGTTTTAAGATCTTGATTAAACCACTGGTTGGCGTCCTTCTCTCGTTTGGTTGAGACCCGCTTCAGGGGAGCAACGGTATCACAGCCTGCAGAGAGCCATTGGTCAATGGCCGTGACCTGGGAGCTGGTAGATAGGTCTTGAAGGAGGGGAGCGGAGGAAGTGAGTATGGAGGATAGACTATCTGGGTCTACTCGGCCCCATGCTCGAACCCAGGTGTTTTTGGGGAGTGGGGGCTTGATCGGGGGGTGAATGGGAAGAGAAAAGGAAATCAGGTGATGGTCAGACCAGGTACAGGGTAAGATTGAAAGGGATTCAACGGGGCAGTTAGAAGACCAGATCTGGTCGAGAGTGTGACCTTTGACGTGGGTGGGAGAGTGAATGTGGGAAATGAAGTTAAGAGAGGAAAGGGTGTCTGAGAACTCTTTAGAAGATGGGCATTCGGCTTGGTCAGAGGGCCAAAAATTAAAATCACCCAAAAGTAAAATGGAGGAGTTGTTGACTGTGGTAGTAGCCAAAACTTCCAAGAAATCCGGAAGGAACAATAAGGGAGATTGGGGGGGACGATAGATGAGAATACAGGTGAGAGGGGGCGTGATGGAAGTGGTACGGATAGCTAAATATTCCGTAGTAGCGATATCAGGAAGGGACAAGTGCTGAAAAGGGAGGTCGGTTCGAGCGATGACCGCCACCCCACCTCCAGCTTTGCCATTAAGCCGGTCGGCACGGATTGCGTAATATGGTGCTGGTAGAGTAGCTAATAAGGTGGGGAGGGAGTCGTCGCGGAACCAAGTTTCGGTTAAGAAAAGAAGATCGGGGGCATGGAGATCCAACAGGACCGAAAGTTCATGGGCGTGGGCAACTGCAGACCTAGTGTTCAGATAGAACGCCGTAAGAGACCTAGAAGCAGCTGGAGAAGCGCTACCGCTAGAGGGAGTGGGGGGCAGGGGTTGTGGCCAAGGTATTGTCAGAGGGGCAGGAGGAGCTAAGCCAAGAGATGAGATGTGGGAGCAGGTGGAGGCAGATAACGGCCATGGGCCCCGAAGGGAGCGCAGTTGGGCAGGTGGTTACTGTTAAAAGTACTATGTACACATAACACCTCGCTGGGTATTTTTACTCTACTGTTTCTTGGATTACTGTATTGAACACTAGTAGCCCGCCCAGGAGTTGCCCGGGGCAGAAGGGCCTGGGGGCAGCATTTTAGGCTTCTGTGCACTCCCGCCCGGGCTCCCGCCTGCCCCGACATTGCCCAGACCGCCTCCCGCCTCGCCTTTGCCTTACCTGAGCCTACGCTCCTCCCCGCGCTCCGGACTTCACCGCCACTCCTCTTTTAGGCTTCTGTGCACTCCCGCCCGGGCCTCCGCCCACCCCGACATTGCCCAGACCGCTCCCGCCTCCCGCCCGCCTCGCCTTTGCCTTACCTGAGCCGCCGCTCCTCCCCGCGCTCCAGACTTCACCGCCACTCCTCGCCGCTCGTCACCGCTCCTTCACCGCCACTCCTCGCCGCTCATTGCCGCTCCTCCCCGCCTGTCGTCATCACGTACGTCTAGGTCGCAGTCAGCACTACGTGGCGGCCGGCGCTAGTTTTAGGGGACTACTTTGTTTTTAAATTTAAGTTTTTTAATTTACGTTTTATTTTTATTTTATGTCACCTATGTCCATCTACACACCCTGAGGATTCCAACAATGTATTGGATGTGTGGATTGGCGCTGTGGTTCCCGAGTTTACCTTGCCAAAAGGTTTCTGTTCTCTCTTTATAATAGTAGTATAGATTAACTAGACTAAACTCAAACTCTCTAACTTGAATCAAGCCTTAACTTACTATCCCATGTCTTCCTAGTGAGTTAAGGGTGCTTCAGTGATCCCCACAATCTCTTGTACAGCATGTACCATGAGTGCTAATTGCTAGCACCTCCACATATTGTCTCATTTATAGAGTGTTGTGCCCCTGTGAATACCTGCCCACACCTTTAATCACTATAAATAATACTTGCTTGATACCAGTTATCAGCAAAATAATCTGCCCCTCTGAAACCAGCTAGAAACATACCTTTCACCTTTAAGGCTAGGTTAGTGACAAAATATGTATTAACCGAAGATGGATTGAGCCCTGTATGCAACAACAAATCTGTAGTGGAGCCCGCTCTTCCATAGTTATTGTGTTTAGCAAGGAATAATTCATGCACGTGGGCAGTAGTGTCTATGTACCAAAGATTTTCTAACCATTTGTTCTTTTATGAGTCTATGAATGCTTAACATACTGAATATTAATACAAATCTTTAACAAAATGGCAGGGGCGGAAACAGTTTGTAAGCCCAAATCCCCAAATGGCGCTCCGGAGCTTCCCAAACATTTATTTCTTTGGTAGTTACCATGATGTGGTCAGCTTTAGCCTGGCTCTTGACACACTATACTGCAATGAGGGCCAGAGCTGCAACCTCCAGGAAGACCCTAACCACTGAGTTAGGACAACAGAGGAAGAAAAGCCTGCTAGCCAGTGGAATCGTTCTCTGACAAATTATCGCCTATGAAAATATCCCCATACCAAAATAACATGACCAAAATATTGTTGTCAAAAGTATCGTCATCCTATACTTATAATAGTAAGTACAAAAATAATGAAAAAATAATATTGTTGTCAATATTAAATATTAAATAGTAACGTTAACTTGATATAACTAAAATAGATTTAATATAGATATCAACAAATATAACACATTTATTTTAAAATGTTAAATACACATATTTAATATATATGTATATTGATATTTACTTTTATCTACTTAAAAAGCTATTATTAATCTAATAATTATAATTGATAATATAATTTCAGAAATATTAAAGTATAGTAATACAACACATTAAAAATATTATTTAATAAAATATATATATATATATATATATATATACACACATCAATCAATAACATAAAATATGTAAAAAACAAACCAATTTAATAAAAAATTAAAAAGTAAACAATTTACATTGCTCACTATGTAAAAAAATATTTTACACGTTAAAAACATTAATATTTATAGATAATATAATAACAGATAAGCAAAACACAATATAAATTGTAACAATATAAATTAAAATATACCATTTTACATTTAATACATATACTATTACCACTGCAATTTATAAAAAAGTTGGAAAAGTGTTGCACTAAGGATGTATAAAATGCACTACTCCCACTTCAAAAAACACAACAGTAGGAAAACTGCTATATCACACAGGGGTAACATGTGCTATTCCCACTCCAGTCAGTGCAAAAGTAGGGAAAGTGTTGGATTGCAGAGGAGTACATTTTACTATTCCAACTCCAATAACTTCAACAGTAGGGAAAGTGTTGGATCACAGAGGGCTAAAATTTACAATTTCATTTCCAGTCAGTGTAACAGTAGGTAAAGTGTTGGATTGCGGAGAAGTAAAATGTACTTTTCCCACCCCAGTCTAAGCTACAGTAGGGAACGTGTCAGATTGCATGGGAGCGGGCAAAATGTACGATTCCCGCTCCACTCAGTGCAAAAATAGGGAAAGTGTTGGATTGCAGAGGGATAAAATTTACTATTCCAGCTCCAATTACTTCAACAGTAGGGAAAGTGTTCGATTACGGAGGGTGACATTAACTATTCGCATTCATTTAATGTAACAGTAGGGAAAGTGTTGGATTGTGGAGGGGTAACATTTACTATTCTCACAACAGCCTGAGCAACTGTAGGGAAAGTGTCAGATTTCGAGGGTTGGGGGGAATTTACTATTGAAGATGATAATTATGATGAATGAGCTCACACTATATATGTGGGTGAAGGGGGAGCAAACAAGTAAGCACAACCCTCACATACCCTTGGGTGACATGCTTCATCATAGCGTCTCCTCCTCACACTGGGGCCGCAAGGTACCCAGTGTTGGCTACAAGGAGAAGGGGTGTTCTACAGCACAAATGTAATTACTTCCTTTGTAGGGAAAGTGAGGGCCAGACTGCAAGTGAAAAGTGGTTAAACCTATCTCTTGGTGGGTGAAAACATCGATATTTTGGTGCCCCCAATGGATAGGGTTAAAAAGCGAAGTGAATTAGGGAGGTAGCTATTACCCTAATATGCGGTCAACATGTTTCTGCCTTGCAAGACCAACAAAGTTCTAGGCATTTCTAAGGACCGTTATCTATATGGCATTCTGCTGTGTTTTCTTTACAAAATATTAAAGAGGGCCATACAGTTAGCTCAAGGGATTTTCTTGTGGCGCCGTCATCTGACAGGGTCTGCTTGACTCTGAAAAAAACAAACAATTGTCAAATGCAGTTCCTCATATAAGGCATTCAAATTAACAACACCTTTGTCCATCCCACCACTTCAAACACTGTGTGTCAGGTTGTACTCTGCAGGATTCGTTTGATGCTTGTAAAGGTCCACCTCCAGAAGTTACCAACACACTGAGTATAAATACATACAGGGTGTTCGACCCATCAGGTGAGGGATAAAGAGGAAAGGAAAGGGAGGGAACCGCTGGGAAGGAGACCTGAAACGACAAAAGGTAAGCATAAGACAACAGCATATAACCGCTAACTACTCTCATATGATCTCACTAGAAAAGGACTATACCTGGGATAAAAATGACCCTTGTTGAGAATAAGGATACTAGTCCCAGACCTTCTCCTGGCTCCATTAACAATCTGGAAAAGATAGAAAGAGTCTGAGCACATTAACCATCTTATATATACTCTCAGGTTTTTTCCCCTAGTAACTGGAGCATTAAGCCTACCATAGATACCATCAATCCCAAGAGTAAGTTCCTTCTCCTATTTCCCCCAAAGCAAATGCAAAGAAAGTAAAGTAGCAGGAATATTTCTTCCTCCTATAGTGGTTCAGAAGGAAATCTCCTATACCAACTGGTGTCTCAAAGTACGTGGTAATTGCCAAGAACACAACTGAACAAATGGTTAAAGTCACCAGTTTCTGTATACAAAAATGTACATTGGTGTGGGAATGTGAACTCGGTAGCACGTGGCTGCGACCGCCACCGCACTCTTGATCAATCCTTTTATAAAAAGTAGAACTATACCAACTGGTAGCGCGTGGTTGTGACCACCACTGCTCTCCAGCTGCAAATGCAACAAAGGAAAGAATTACTAAGACCAGTAGCACGTGGTTGTGACCGCCACCGCGCTCCAGCCTTCAGATAAACCAAGGAAGGATTCCTACTGGTAACGCGAAGTTGCGTCCACCTCAGCGCTCCAGTCTAGAAGACATAAAACAAAGAATGTAATGTAATGTAAGATCTCATTTATATAGCACTGCTACCACTCCAAGGAGCATCTTGGCGCTCAAAGCCAACCCAGCTCGAAATAGGTTGGTGGATGGTAGGCAACATAAGGCACGTAACACACACTACACTAGCGCCCTGCATGCAGTGTCGCTGAGAGAGAAAATCCATGTCTTCAAGGATTTCCTGAAGTGGCTCTCCTTGGACATAAGTCGCAGCTGAGGTGGCAATTTGTTCCAGGCCTTAGAGCCCAAAACAAAAAGAGATTTCCCACCTTTAGTGACCAGTCTGAATCTGTGAATTACCAAAAGATTTTGATTAGCCGACCTCAAACAGCGTGCTGGCTGATAGCGTTTAAAGCCCTTGGCCAAATATCTGGGTCC
This sequence comes from Lissotriton vulgaris, assembly GCF_964263255.1. Taxonomy (NCBI): domain Eukaryota; kingdom Metazoa; phylum Chordata; class Amphibia; order Caudata; family Salamandridae; genus Lissotriton; species Lissotriton vulgaris. The sequence continues at coordinate 439,826,153 of NC_141685.1, read as the reverse complement.
TTGTAACTGAAGGGCTCTAAAGATGATAACAAGGACCTTGAATAATACACGCTTGTGTATTGGTAGCCAATGGAGGGTCTTGAGCGCGGCCGAGGCTGATGACTTTCTTGGCCAGCGAAGTACTAGGCGGGCACTGGCATGCCGGACTAACTGCAGCTTGTGAAGCACTGCTTTATTAGTTCCTGCATATAGGCTGTTGCAATAGTCCAGTCTAGATGTTATCAATGCCACCGCCACGGTTTTCCTTGCTGCGAGAGGAAGTAGGTCAAAAAACTTCCTGAGTGATTTGATAATGTGGAAGCACATTCTAGCCACGCCTACCGCTTGCTGCTTGAAGGACAGTTGATTGTCAAACTTAATGCCCAGGTTTCGAACAGACGAGATAGTGTTGGGAGGGGCTTCAGCATCATTAGGCCATCAACAGATTTTGAGAGCCAAAAGGCAGTATTTCCGTCTTTCCGGAATTACATTTGAGGTGATTGTTATTCATCCACTCAAATGTGGCCGTAAGACAGTTTTTAAGGGTTTCCTCTGCTCCAGGCAGCTACCTATCCAATACAAGAATTAGCTGCGTGTCATCAGCATATGATATTGTTTTAATCTGGTAGGAGGCAATTAGATCCATCAGGGGTACCATATAAAGATTGAAAAGTACAGGGCTCAGGCTCGAGCCCTGAGGGACCCCTGAACTGATGACTTTTTCTTCAGATTGAAATTCACCTAAAACCGTGACTTGACGTCTCTGCTTGAGGAAATTCCCAAACCACGTCAATACCACTCCTCCTATACCTGCGTTACAAAGATGATCAATCAAGATTGTGTGTGAGACCGTGTCGAAGGCCGCCGATAGGTCGAGTAAAATCAAGACGGCCTTCTTCCCTTGGTCCATAGCCATTCGCAAGGTCTCTGCTGTAAACAAGAGGGAAGATTCGGTCGAATGTTTGGATCTGAACCCTGATTGATTGGCGTGCAGGAGGATATTCTCTTCGAGAAAATTCGTAAGTTGGATATTAACAAATTTTTCGGTCAGCTTGAACACCACAGGGAGCAGGGAGACAGGACGCAGGTTGGAAAAAGTGGTAGGGTCCGGTAAAGCCTTTTTCTGAAGTGGTGTAACCGCTGCAAGCTTCCAATCGCATGGGATTTCTGCTGTGGCAAGAGATGAATTGATGATGCTGTTAATGATTGGATTTACCTCCTCAACCAACGCCCGTAAAACCATAGGCGGGCAGGATCAAAAGGAGATCCCGATTTACTTGCTAGGATGGCTTGGTGAGAATCCTCTAACCGGATGGGCGTAAATGAATTTAAATAGATGGTATTGGTAGATTCATAGCCCAACCTCACCTTTTCAGAACTCAATAGGTTAGATGGCACAGAAGGAAAATCCTTCACAATGTCACAGATCTTCTCCTCAAAATAGTCAGCGATGGCATTGCAGAGAGGTAGCGAGGAAGGGATTTTCTGAGACAATGATGTAGGGTTCGTGAAGCTGGTAACGATCTTAAAAATCTCCTTCTGTCCATTACCAGAAGAGGTGATAGCCTCTAGGAAGTGTGCTTTTTTCACCAATTTGATAGCGGCGTGGTACTTCCTCCGGGCAACTTTATAAGTGTCGCGAGCGGCCACCTCATAGTGTCTACGCCACCTCCGCTCAAGTGATCTCACTACGCCTAGTTCCAGTTTTAAAGCTAATGAGAACCACGGGGCACTCTTTCTATTTTTAACACAGTTGGGTTTTTATGCTTCTTCGTTAGAGGCAAGGACGAGCCAAATGTCGCAATCCATTCATTGAATTGCGAGTTATCGGTCCGAGTATGGCCAGTTAACACAGGTTTACTGTCTCTATGTTTCTCCAAGAGGTCTGGCCGGGTAAGTGAGTTTTTCCAATCTGGTTTTCGACCGGCAGGGCTTGGTCTCCGATATTTTGCCGGGACCATATCTTTAAAAAAAAGATCAAATGGGATAAGTTGATGGTCTGACCAAATTTGGGCACACGGGGATCTAACTATCAGACTGTCTAAGTTAGAACAGATACAGTCCAAGACATGACCTGCGATGTGAGTAGGTTCCAGCGTCAGCAGGGTAAGACCAAGAATTTTAATGATATCCATAAAACAACTTGTCCCTGGCTCCTTAGGAGAGCCTAAATGGAGATTAAGGTCACCCAACACCGTGCAGTGGGCGAACCTAAGCGTGAGATCAGTCAACGCATCTCCAATGCTCTCTAAAAAGTCAGTGGGTGAGCCAGGTGGGCGGTAAATTAAGGACCCAGAGAAAGAAAAGGAGTCGTGGATACCAAGGCAGACGGCCTCTGCCCCCTTAATACCTGGCAACTCATACGTCGTACATTTCAGTGTACAACAATAGATTATAGCCAAACCACCTCCACGTTGCAGGGGCCTATCTAGTCGCTGAAATAAATAATTTTGCGGGAGAGTCACTGCTATATCCGGGTTGCACCAGGGGCGAAGCCAGGTTTCTGTAACAAAAAGCCAGTCCAGATTCCTCTCTACGATCAGGTCATTAATATGCTGTGCATTTTTGCACATCGACCTGGCGTTAATAAGCCCCCCTCCTAGAACAGTGGGCTGAGTGTCGTCTGGGACAAATGAGGCTGGAGTTAACCTTGCCTTACAGTGGATGCAACAGGCAGGGCCATCCCATGTATCTGGTGAGAAAGCATTATGGCAGTCAAGGGAGCACTCATTAAAAGAGTATAACCACTCTCTAGACTGAAACTGACCACTTACACAAGGAGCGGAGTCCTTAGCCTCTACCGCTGCCTCGACGCAGACGAGCGCAGACGGGCAGGACTCTGGCTGGACTCCGGCACGAATACGGCGCGCCCGCTGCGCGTCACCACTGCACGTCCCCATAACAGGTTTAAATAGGGGATTCGCCTGCCCGCCTGAGCACTAGAGTGCTCACCAAGATGGCGGTGCTAGGTGTCCCTATCTACCCCCAAGATGGCTACAAGGCGTGTGCTCCTGAGAGTTACCCGCTAAAACAGCGCTGAAAATGCCGATTATGGTGCAAGTGAGTGCAATAAGTGCAATAAAAAATACGGGTCTAAATGATACGTTATTTAAAATTTTACACAACAATTTTACCCACACGCGCGTACTTCTGTGGTTGAGCTAGCTAGGAGCGCCTAATGCATGAAATGCGCAGCGTTGCACAAAGTTACCTTATCCAAGGTAACAACTCTAAACAAGGAAACAGTGGAGCGTAGTATCACTACAGCACTCTGCTCTGAATCAATGAACTGGGACAGAAATGGTAGCGCGTAGCAGACACCACCGCGCTCCGCTCAATAGATGGGAAAAGAAAGGTACTCACGAAGGCAGGCCAACAACACCTGGGCAGAACCGGCAGTACCTCTTAGCGCTTTCAGGAAACCAATTCTCCTATATCTATGACGTAGGACTTAGGCTGGTAGGTCTCTATCGAATATACTAAACTTAATTGTGAGTGCCAGCTAGCTCAGAGGTCACTAGAAACTTTCTCGAATTCACAAGAAGGGATTAGTTTCTGAAAATCACATAAACATGACAACTTTGTTTCCCTAGGACTGGAATAACTATCTTCAGAGTTGTGGAAACAATGGGTAAGTATTTCACTCAGTCAGGCGTGCATGCTTTGTTTCTACAGAGCTTGCAGAGAAATAGTGAGACAGGCATTTTCATAAAAAGGTTTATTGAACAGTCTTCTTTCTCATGCAAGAGAAGTGAACTGCTGCAAGCATTAGACAGGATGCAAAGTATAATGCGTACAGCAAGAATAGTATTATAAAATAATACTGTAAAAGCTTTGTATGGTTTATAAGCCATATAAAAATAAATACATAAATAACACAGGCTAAAATACTCAACTGGTGCTTCAAAAATATGCCTACCCCAATGTACCTAACCTAGGTCTAGCATGAGGGAAGAAGTAAGTATGGCCTTAAGCATAGGTTTAGTTTTTGCCAAGAATCTACCAAGGGTTTCTGTAGGTTCTAATCAGCTTCATACCTTAAAATGAAGGAGGTCTGATATCTCTGTCTCGGGACTCGATTTCCCAACACCCTGCAAGGGGAGTCAGAAACACTGAAGCAGGATTTCTCAGCAGAGGAGGGCAACTTCCTGATCAGTGCATCAGCTGGAGAGTCGGCTTCCCTCGGCACTTGCTGTAGCGAGCTGCGTCGGGCAAGTAGGTCGTCGAACTGCTCCGAACCACCGTGCTTTGCTATAGCAAGTAAAGGTATATTTATACCTTCAAGGTGTTTAGGAGTGCCATGTTTGACGTAAAGTCGGGCATATGAACGTCATGAATGAACCCGTAAGGAATAGATGTCCATTGTAAAACTAAATGAGTTCTTGGAGAAATCAATATTCAAGCAAGGGGAAGTCCCTAACGGTTTAAGCTGGTTTTCCAAGAAATCGTTGTGACGTTTGGTGACTGGATGGAAGTAACCATGCCTGTATTTGGGTTGCATGGGTTATGCCTAAATAACGGCTTGATTTCTATGCCTATTTGAAGACAACGTGAATTGTATGTATATGAGGGCATGAATCAGGAAAATCCATTTGAAATCTAAAACACCACTCCACTTTCTTATGTACGACATTACTAAGTTTCTAAACACGTTAAACATATCTAAGCATGATGTGTTAAAGCCCACCAAAAAAACACATAGAAATGCAATGGTACTGGTTGTACACAAAAGCGCATTGGTGCTGTACGCATTTAAAGCAATCTTTCATTCTAAGCATATACGTTGACATTTGTAAATGCGGTCTGAATGAATCATGAAAATACATATATGAAATGGCTCGTGAATACAGAAGAAAAAGGTGCCGAAACCATTTCATGTCATATTACATATAACTGTTGGTATGAGAACAAGGTCAAATATTGTCTCTGGAAGTTTTTCAAAGAATTATAGTTCTCTATGCATAGTTCTACTTTAAGCAGATTACTTTGAGCCAAAAAATGAAAAATTACAAATTTGGAAAAATTAATAATAATAGAAAAAAAGAGTTTCAAAGTTAGAACTTTGTTTTGATAAAAATGAAGGTCAAATTCAGAGTCTCTCAGAACACTGTGTGCCAAATCAAAAGTCAGTGTTATTGTTTGGAAAAAACATCAAATGTTCTAAGTCTGTAAAGAATTTGTCTACCATTGTAGGTGAAAGTTGGATTACCTCGTAAAGAAGAGCAACCGCACATAGATGTGAAGCATCGCCGTCAGCATTGGTTGCATTAACAATGTTCGTAGTGGATGACACCTGACCTGTGTGCCTGTTTCCTCTCGTACCTCACCGTCAGCCTTTTGCATCTGTGAGATCTCAATGAATGCCGTCATCAGAATTGGTAGCCGCTGGGGACAACACAGTGAATGGGCTGTTACTGGTTCAAGCAAAGTATCAACATCCATGTCTGTTGGGAGTCAGACAAGTGTCTAGCAAGCATTCTTCTCCGCATAGCAGGCAGCGTAGAACAGGTAAGATGCGATCTTGCCAAATTGGTCTGAATGAAAGAAACCATGTGGTATTTAATTCTCTTAGATGAGGTAGTCCCAAAATTTGGACGATGCGCTCACGACACTTCATCGTCAGTAGAGTTATCTCCACAGTAAACTGGGTGTCGCTTGTGGATTGACTTGCCATATCACAGCAGTAGAAGCATAACTAGTATCCTTGCAGCGAGTCCCAAAATGAGAGGCAATCCGCCAAACACTGAGTGCAAAGTTTGGAAATATTCCTAGGACTGCTTCAAAAGGTGCTAACAGTCCAGAAAATACTGTCTTAAATACATGTACAATACTACTCGTATCAGACATGTTTAAGATACGACTTAACATTTCAGAGAAATGTATAGGGCAATTTCTAGTTAAGAGGGCATCTATCTATGCAGAAGTCCTTGCACCTTGCAGATCATAGGTTTCATTGGCCGAGGTCAGTGGCACAGTTTTCTGTACAAGAATGGCTTTCATTCTTCTTAAAGTATCAATTCGTATAGAAGAGATGTTCAGTGAAGGCCATAACGGCAACTCCCAGTCTGTCTTGGTTTTTGGAAACAATACTTGCATACAGCAAGTGACCCTGGCTGACACAGTTACCAGATAGGGTAAACCTGGCAAAATGCAACAGCAGCTGTGATCGTTCAACATGAGGTAACTTCCATTAGAAAGTTGTCAAAAAATTGGATCAATCACCGCAGCCGGTGAACCTTGCAGGTGGCAGGATTAATGGATAGAAGAACCTTCGCAGGCCCAATGTAAATTAATACCCTGACAAAGGAGGGAACCGCTTAGTGCATTTTCACAGTTTTTCCCTCTAGGAAACACTTCACGGCCCCCACTCCAACATCTGTAAGTGTACGGTAATTCCCAGGATGTCTTGATGTATTCTTTACCCAACCTTTCATATGTGCCTGCTGGTATGTGTTTTAGGCAATATTGAAAATGGAAAATTGTAACAGGCAGAGTGATTATTTCATGTATAATCCATTCTGTGGCTGGCTTTTCAGCGACCGTAAATGGCAATCTTTCCAGTTTTTCAATGCTCAGCACTGTATAATCTGCTCCTTCTGTACCAGTTTGATCTGTTTATCAGTGAGATTGAATTCTGAAAACAGTGACGTAGTATTGATTAAACGCCAAGGCACATAGCCTGAACGTAGGTTTTGTAACGTCCAGCCTAATAGCATTATAGAACGTAATTGCACTGACCATGTTGCAACATGACCAAGTCCTTTTCCATGATGTCTATGGCAGAGGATACTATGCTGTCCAAGAGTATATCCTGGACGACAGAGTTGTTAACCCATTGTCAACTACAGAGAGAGTTTTCTCCAAATTAATACAATCAATTTCTCGTATTCTTTCTGCAATCTCTGCTTGTGAAATCTTCAATTTTTCATTAAAAGCAGCATAGATACCGATATATATAAAACTTTTACGATGTGGTTTTCTTTGTCCTAGCAAGAATTCCCTAAGATCAGCGCCATCTTTAATTAAAGATAAGTGTTGTTTTACATCCTTGAGTGTAGATCTATGTAACCATTCATGCAGAATTTCCCTACACTGTATGTAGCTACTATTCCTGGATGCTGTCTCTAAACATATCTTGGATCTGGTCTAGTGAATGCGAACCCTTGTGTTTTATTCAGGAATCTATCTTGACAATTGTTTGTGTCTGTGGGCCAGATTAACCATTTTTTCCAATCTGGATCTGTTCTGTTGTGATGCAAAATAGTATGTACATCAACCTCCCCCTCTGAAGTGTTATTGCTGTCAGGTGTAGGTATGGACGGATTGTTAAGGTCTTTTATCTTGGCTAACCCAAGACAAGATGTCTGTTGGACAGTGTCATTCAAAAACATAATTTACTCTGGGATGATGAAGGCTCTAAATAAAGCTTCTATTCCCTGCACTTGCCAATCTTTTGTGCCCAAGACAATTTTTGTCTCAATGTTGTCTTTCTAAAAGTCAAAACCTAGTGAAGACAGCTGAGCATAAAAGGCTGCTGAATAGATTTGCTTGGTATTTGTCAACATACTTTTCATTTCTGTCTTATTAACATTATTAAAGTAAAATGATTCGGCATTGGATACATTTAACCCAGAAAAGTATGGAAATTTCCCCCAAATTTTTTTTGAGCTACCCCTTGTTGGTGTAGGACAATGTTCCCATTGGTTATACATCAATACATTTCTAGGGTTTGCAGATTTGTGCAAGAAATGATGACCATAGTGATTATAACAATACATTTGTTCATAATCTGATGAACCTTCCAAGCATTCATGATTTGTAAATACAGCAGACATTTCTAAGTCTGACATCATATTATTAACCGTCCCAATCAACAGAAAAGGTACTAGATGAAACAAAGTCATTCAAGGAAATCTTGAACTAGTTTAGAATTTTCAACAGCTCCAATGGGCCCAAAAAGTCATAGTCAGTTCTGTCCCAAGCTATACTACCAGGTATGGGAACAGCTGTGATGTTCACTGATGACTAGTCTCTTTGTTCACGATGAGATGATTTGTGTGCGATGAGTAGTAAGTTGATGTTATTACTTGCTATGTCCTTTTTAACATATCTTCTATTTATCAGCATTCCCAAAGTTATTACCAGAGTCAACCAAAGTAGAGGAAAAAGCACACCCAACACAATCCTGCCCAGGCCGATCGCTCCTCGCACCACGCGGATCACTCTGAGTGCGCCTGGTGTCCCCCGCTGCCGCTGCCCCTGAGGTGTTCCTTCTGTTTCGTTTATTGTCATTTCCTAACTGTATTATTGTACTGTTTTTGCTCTGCACTGTGTCCTGCTGCCGCCCCTGGCATCTGTTGTTCTTCCGCCGCCCTAGAACCATTGTTTTCCAGCCCGTTTCACCCCCCCCGCGCTCCCCGCTCCCTGCCGCTGCTCCCCTGCGACCCGCCCCGTTTTTCCTTTTGTAGCCCTCCCATTTGCCACCCCGCTCCTGCCTCCCAGCTGCTCCTCCCTCTCACTTGCTATTTAGAGAGCTGTCCGCGCGGCCGAGAGCTGTGACCTGACCCTGCCCAGGGCTGATCGCTCCTTGCACCGCGCAGCTCACTCTGAGTGCGCCTGGTGTCCCCCGCTGCCACTGCCGCTGCCCCTGAGGTGTTCCTTCTGTTTCGTTTATTGTCATTTCCTAACTGTATTATTGTACTGTTTCTGCTCTGCACTGTGTCCTGCTGCCGCCCCTGGCATCTGTTGTTCTTCCCCCGCCCTAAGACCATTGTTTTCACGCTTTGTTCCCCCCCCTCTCCCCGCTCCCTGCCGCTGCTCCCCTGCGGCCCGCCCCGTTTTTCCTTTCTGTAGCCCTCCCATTCGCCACCCCACTCCCGCCTCCCAGCTGCTCCTCCCTCCAACTTCGCCAGGCGTGCCAAAGGCAAGCCCGTCTACGCCCGTCCGCGCCTGGACCGCTCCCAGCGCCAGGACCCCTGGCCACTGAGGTTGCCAGCCCACGCAACAGACCTACGACGGCACCACCCTCAACGCACTCAAACCTGGCCGGAACGTCGCGTGCTGCCGAGCCACCCCAAACGCACCCATGGACCCTTCACCTGCCTAACCTGCAAGTTCACCTGCATCCAGACCTGCACCGCACCCGAAAAGCCGAGCAGCAACCCCCTCAAGTGCATCCTGCTCAACACCCGCTCCGTTCACAGACACGCCGTCGAACTCTGGAACCTGATCGACACAACATCACCAGACATCACCTTCCTTACAGAAACCTGGATGAACGCCTCCTCGGCACCTGACATCACCATAGCCATCCCGGACGGATACAAGATCACCCGGAAGGACCGCACCAACCAGACTGGAGGAGGCATCGCCATCGTACACATCACGACCAACCCCGACCACTCCTTCACCGCCGCCGAACACCTTCACTTCCAGATACACACCAATCCAAGGACCACCCTCAGAGGCACCTTCATCTACAGACCCCGGGACCACGCACACAATTCAGCGAGGACATCGCAGACTTCATCAGCCCGTACGCACTCCCCGCCGCCGACTACATCCTCCTAGGGGACCTCAACTTCCACCTGGAGAACAACAAAGACAGCAACACCACCACCCTACTGGACAACCTCGCCAACCTTGGACTCAAGCAACTAGTGAACACCCCCACCCACTACGCCGGCCACACGCTTGACCCCGTCTTCTCCTCCAGCAAGCACGTCTCCTTCAGCCACTCCACCAGACTCCACTGGCATGACCACAGCTGCATCCACTTCAGTTTCAAAAGAACAACGACCCACCACCACCCGCAACAGATTCCTCGCAGAAACTGGAGCAAGATCTCCACCGAGCAGCTCACCCCCTCCCTCCACCAGAACCCTCCCGCCAGCACAACGGACCCCAACGAAGCAGCCAGCTACCTATCACAGTGGCTCACCAACTGCGCAAATGACCTCGCACCACTGAAGAACCCTCCCAGCAGACCCGGCAGCAAGAAAGCCTCCTGGTTCACAGACGAACTCAAGAACTCCAAGAAGAACTGCTGCACCCTCGAGAAAGCCTGGCGCCACAACCAGACCACAGACAACATGACTGCCCTCAAACACGCCACCCGCAAACACCACCAGCTGATCCGCACCACCAAGAAGACAGCACTCACTAAACGACTGGACAACAACACCCACAACAGCAAGGAACTCTACAGCATCGTCAAAGAGTTCTCCAACCCCAACGCCAGAATCAACAACATCACTCCCTCGCAAGACCTCTGCGACTCACTCGCCTCATTCTTCCACCGCAAGATCACCGATATACACAACAGCTTTGGCGCATTTACCACGCCCCAACCAGCGATCCAACGTCCTCCACCACCACCCTCTGGGCCTGGACCCCGATCAGCACCGAGGACACAATCCCCACTATGAACACCATCCACTCCGGATCACCAACCGACCCCTGCCCTCACCACGTCTTCAACAAAGCCGACTCCATCATCGCACCCCAACTCCGGGACGTCATCAACACCTCCTTCAACACTGCCACCTTCCCGGAGACCTAAAAGCACGCCGAGCTCAGCGCCCTCCTGAAGAAACCAACTGCAGACCCCACCGACCTCTATAACTACCGCCCCATCTTGCTCCTCCCTTTTCCTGCCAAAGTCATCGAGAAGACCGTCAACAGACAGCTTGCCGCCTTCCTCGAGACGAACGGATCCCTAGACCCCTCGCAGTCCAGTTTTCAAGCCAACCACAGCACCGAGACCGCCCTCATCGCAGCCACTGATGACATCAGATCCCTGCTCGACAACGAGGAAACAGCGGCTCTCATCCTCCTTGACCTCTCTGCTGTATTCAACACTGTCTGCCACCGCACCCTAGTGCAGCGCCTCAGCAACATCGGAGTCCAAGAGAAGGCACTAGAGTGGATCATGTCGTTCCTCGCCGGAAGAACCCAGAGAGTCCGCCTCCCCCCGTTCAGATCCGAGGCCACCAAAGTCATCTGCGGCGTACTACAAGGATCATCACTCAGCCCAACCATCTTCAACGTCTACATGAGCCCCCTCGCAGCCATTGCACGCAAACACAACCTCAACATCATCTCCTACGCCGACGACACCCAGCTGATCCTATCCCTCACCAACGACCCCGCCAGAACCAGCCTACACGAAGGGATGAAAGACGTCACCGAGTGGATGAGGAACACCGCCTGAAACTGAACTCAGACAAGACGGAAGTCCTCATCCTGGGACATCGCCCTCCGCCTGGGATGAGTCCATGGGGCCCCCTTCCCTGGACACCACTCCCAAGCCAACCGACCACGCACGCAACCTGGGCTTCATCCTGGACTCCTCCCTCTCGATGACCAGACAAGTCAACGCCATATCCTCATCATGCTTCAACACACTGCGCATGCTCCGTAAGATCTTCTGATGGATCCCCACCAAAACCAGGAAGACGGTCACCCAGGCACTCGTCACCAGCCGACTGGACTACGGAAACACCCTCTACACCGGAACCACAGCCAAATTTCAGAAAAAACTCCTGCGCATCCAGAATGCCTCCGCACGACTAGTCCTGGACGTCCCCCGACACAGCCACATCTCCGGCCACCTGAGAGACCTACACTGGCTCCCCGTCAACAGGCGAATCACGTTCTGGCTCCTCACCCACGCACACAAGGCCCTCCATGACCTGGGCCCCAAGTACCTCAACAACCGCCTGACCTTCTACGCACCCACCCGCCAGCTACGATCGACCAGCCTCGCCCTCGCCACCGTACCACGCATCCGCAGAGCCACCGCCGGGGGAAGATCCTTCTCCTACCTGGCGGCCAAGACATGGAACTCCCTCCCCATCCACCTTCGACTGACCCAGGATCACCTTTCATTCAGGAAAGTCCTCAAGACCTGGCTCTTCAAGCAGTAGCGGACCCCTCCCCCCCAGCGCCTTGAGACCCTACCGGGTGAGTAGCGCGCCATACAAATGTCCATGATTGATTGATTGATTGATTGAATCCAAAGTTCAATCCATGGTGAGACCAGATAAGTCTTTTCCAAGTGATGAAAAAGGTCTGTTGCTTGTCTTTCAAAGTTCTTTTCACTGGCGTTGTTTCAGGTTCGCTGGGATCCTCAGAAAACGTATCAAAGTTAATTAAATAGCCAGAGGTAGTTCTGTCAATTGTTGGGATTGGATCAGGATTCGTTGAAATTGATGGAAGCATTTGATCACTTGATGCATTTGTTTAGTCTGATGCTACTTCGTTGTAGACCAGTGTTTCTTGATTAACTTTAATTTGGATTGCAAGAGGTACAAGTTCCATAGCTTTATTGCATAGTCCTTCTTTTCGCACTGCAGATTCTTCAAAGGTGATGAGTCTCTCAGTTTGAACCTGGATAGTAGCCAGATAGGGTGTCTGCTACATTGGTAGAGTCCACTTGGCCTACTGCTTATGATCAGCCACATGATGTGGTCGGACCAGGTCGATGGACACAAACCCGTTCTCCTTTTTACTAGCAAGGGGCCGCAGTAATACTGTTCTTGATCCGTGGATTGCTAGGACAGATACTGGTTGTCTGTAAGAAGACCCAAATTCCTTCTTGTCCGCGATCTTCTCTCTGACTAGACGCCCAAGCTTAGGAATCGATACAGGCCTTGCTTGGACAGTCGTTTCTCTTCAGTGATGGTTGGCTTCAGGAAAACATTACTTTATTTTGTTCTTATTTCATTTAAGTCCTGTAAAACAGCTAAAAGGTCTTTGATATCAAAAGGTTTTTGGTCTACCACTGAAGTCTGACAATCGAGGTCCGCTACTATCATTCTGGTCCCAAAAAGGACTTCATATGGATTGATACCGATCTAGAGAACTTCTTGGCAGATTGTTAAGACTGCTTTGAACACTTATTAGAGGTTTGACCCACCCGTCACCCGAGCCTAATACCCTAGCTGTTATAGATTGCTTTATGTCCCATTTTTTCTCTCCACTACCGAATTTGAAATGGACTAGAGTACCGCAAAGCAACGCTTTGTTTAGTCTGATGCTACTTCGTTGTAGACCGGTGTTTCTTGATTAACTTTAATTTGGTTTGCAAGAGGTACAAGTTCCATAGCTTTATTGCATAGTCCTTCTTTTCGCACTGCAGATTCTTCAAAGGTGATGAGTCTCTCAGTTTGAAACTGGATAGTAGCCAGATTAGGGTGTCTGCTACATTGGTAGAGTCCACTTGGCCTACTGCTTATGATCAGCCACATGATGTGGTCTGACCAGGTCGATGGACACGAACCCGTTCTCCTTTTTACTAGCAAGGGGCCGCAGTAATACTGTTCTTGATCCGTGGATTGCTAGGACAGATACTGGTTGTCTGTAAGAAGACCCAAATTCCTTCTTGTCCGCGATCTTCTCTCTGACTAGATCCCCAAGCTTAGGAATCGATACAGGCCTTGCTTGGACAGTCGGTTTCTCTTCAGTGATGGTTGGCTTCAGGAAAACATTACTTTATTTTGTTCTTATTTCATTTAAGTCCTGTAAAACAGCTAAAAGGTCTTTGATATCAAAAGGTTTTTGGTCTACCACTGAAGTCTGACAATCGAGGTCCGATACTATCATTCTGGTCCCAAAAAGGACTTCATATGCATTGATACCCATCTAGAGAACTTCTTGGCAGATTGTTAAGACTACGTTGAACACTTATTAGATGTTTGACCCACCCGTCACCCGAGCCTAATACCCTAGCTGTTATAGATTGCTTTATGTCCCATTTTTTTCTCTGCACTACCGAATTTGAAATGGACTAGAGTACCGCAAAGCAATGCCCAATTTGGCCATGGCCTCCTTGTAAGCTCGAGAGCTAAATGCAGGACCCTGGTCAGAATGTAGAGTGCCAACTGCGTATGTGCCAATAAAGACTCATAAACCTTTTATAACAGTTCGAGCATCAGCCGAGCGCTGAGGCCACATCCAAATGAACCTTGTCTTACTATTTGTGCGACCACATCTGTCCAGAGGGACGTCTGTGTGTAGAAAGCCTAATGCTGTCTAACAATGTTGTCTGTACTGGGCTGGCTATGCTATAGTCAGCAATCTGGTGGCGTTCTGTGCTGCGATCTCACAGCAGTTAATTGCAAATGTGTGAATGTGAGCATTCATCCCTGGCCATCAGTACGCCTCTTTTAATTCTAGTATAGACTTGGAGATCCCCTGATGTATCAGACCCTCCTCCAAATGTGCTTCATGCATCAAAGCTATTCTACGTTTCCTGTTTGTAATTACCCTATCCCCCACTCCAGAGATTCGAGCAAAAGGAACGGAGTTTGCAACAATTATATATGAGTGGAAACTTATTAGGTAACGCTGCACCGCTGCCTTTGCTTGTGGCATTAACAGTTAATATTATTTTGCCGTCTATTTTCGTTTTTGAACGGTTGATTGCCGCTACAGAAGCCGTTTGCACAGCTGCCTTTGTGGCTTCACCAGCCAATGAATTCCCTGCAACATGAACGCCATCACGTTGATGACTCAGTGTATGTATCACGTGAGTGTTTTGTAGTCCTTGTCCTAACTGAACAACTTGTTCCCAAAGCATTTTATGCTTGATTGTGCCACCTTTTGCATCTTTGTAACTGTTTTGAATCCAGTTTTGCAAGTATTCATTGTAAGATTGAACACAATAATACAAATCGCACACTATGAGTGTGGGGACTTTGCGGTTCGTATTCTTAAGTGCCATCTTGAATGCTTGTAGTTCAGCTCGCTGAGCTGTACAATCTCCAAGAGATTGAGTTTTAGTGACCATTGGTCTGCATTTGCCATCATGCCAATGACTTTTAACGATCGCGCACGCTGCACTATAGGTTTGTTTACTATCCGTAGCGGGTTGAGCTGATCCGTCAGTATAAATTATAAATGATACATTCATACTGATCTAGAGGTGGAATTTCAGTAGGCAGAGGACATTCTTGCTCTTATTGTAGAAATGCTTGTGTTTTCAAATATGGATCACAAAAACGTATTCAACGTCTGTTGCAGCAAGAGAATTAACCCATTGTATCCATCTTGGATGTAAAACTTTTGCATTTGGAATTCTCGCTTTTGTCACTGCCTCTAAGGCAGGTACAGGTGTAACAACCATAATTTGTTTATCCTGTGCAAGGGCTGTTTCTTTTGCTACTGCAGTCTGACCCGCTGTCAGATTTTTTTCTGTTGAAGTGAATTTCATTTCTGCTTGTGTGTACAAGTGTGATTTGTAAGCTATTGGTAGTTTTTCACCTTCGTTAAAAGTTAAGTACGTGAATCCGCATTGTCCTGGAATGATTCGGATCACTAAGTTGCTTACGCTTACGCGTGTTTGCAAATGTTTTGTTGCTAACATGTCTGTTTGCAATGAACACAAAATATCTGTGTGTTTTTGTGTCCAATTTACTGTTTTGAGATCAGATTTGATTAATTCGTAGAGAGGTTTAACCCTTTCTGCGTAATTAAGAATGTAAGTTCTTCCGAAATTCAGGTAACCTAGAATCAACTGTAAGTTTTTCAGTGTTTTTGGAGGTTGGAGCAACGCACATTTCTCTAGAAAGTTCGCTGCCAGGCTTTTGCCTTCACTTGAAAGTTCATATCCTAGCAAGAACACGTTTAAATGGGAAATTCTACATTTCTTTTAATTGAATTTGTGCACTTCAGAGGCGAATCCCAATATAATTGTATTCACCCTATTCAAGTGCTTATCCAAGTCATCATTTTTTAGATAGATGTCATCGACATATTAAAATTCTTTGTCAACATATGTCTGTAGTTACTCTTGCTGAAAATAACCCCAGACTATTCTTGAATCATTGAGGGAGACGACAGAAGTTACGCTGTGTCCCCTTACTTGAAAAAGTGGTCAAATACCTGCTTTCTGGTGCAATGTTTTAACAGAGAAAACGGTTAGAAATATATAATGTGGTTTTATACTTTTTACGCACAATGTTGTTCATTAATGCTGCACTGTGTGCATTTTGTACTGCAAAAGTTTTGCAACAAAAGTTTAAATGTCTGTAATTAAAAACTAGACAATATATATTGTCTGGTTTGGAGACAGGAAACAGATGATTGTTCATTGACAAGGTGCATTTTCAATCACCCCTTGGTATTCAAGTTGATCTAATATCTTCCTGACCTGCTTTTTAGCTTCTTGCTTAACTGGGTACTTGCCTGGGTACTGGCCTTTGAGCAGTTGGTTGATTTTTACAGTTGGATTTTATGGTGAGGCGAGTCCTCATCCCATCCTACATGGTTTTTGTATAATGCAGGATCTTGGGCAACTGCCCATTTCCTGGCATAGGTATATTTTAAATGAATTAGAATGTGGTTGGAGAAGTATGGCATAATGATGTTTTCGCCATGTGGGCACTCCCTGACAAATTTTGGTGGCCAGTCTTGCTCAGCTAGATGAATGTCATAACCCTTAGAAAGTCGCTCCCAAAAGAGTGATTTCACTATTCTTGGTATGTCCCCCTCCATTCGGAGTGTTATTTCATATAACTTATATGGACAACTAACCCTGGTATCTTCATTTTCAACTTGAATGAATTCATTCAAGTCATCTGTCTCCAGATGATCCTTCAAGTTCTTGCGGGCTATGGTGACTTCTGCTTCGCTGTCCAACATTGTCTGAGCCCATTCCCTGTTCTTGAGTTGTGTCCTTAAGATCCTCTGCATGTCTGATTTTTAGACCTGCTACTTTCTTTTTGGTGAATTGAGGTTTCTTGGTTTTCTGAACGTGTTGATCGTCTTTGGACTTCACGCGTTCTTCCTTGTGTTCTGACCGTCCTCTTCTTTCGGATTTCTGTGACGAAGTCTGACAGGTATGAGAGGAACATGTAGCAGTGTCTTGATATCGATCAGGTTTTCTCAAAATATCCCTATTCCTGAGCTTATATCTCCTTTCAGATGGCTCCTTTTGAGGAGACGTACCTCTGGATTGAGAACGCTTCTCTTTAGAAGTTTGTTTAGGGTTTTCCCACTTCTTTTTAATAGGAGTAGGAGTGTTTTTAGTAAAGACTTTTAACTATATAATTCTATTAGATTTTGTATATTGCTAAGTAATTGTTCATCTGACATTGCTTCAATGTCTGAGTCAGGTCTGTAGTTGGCTAAAGCTAGCCATGTTTCTCCTGGTCTACCTAGTGGACCGAGCCTTGTAAAGTGATTTATATGTTTTAGGGCGCCTTTAAACCAGAGCGCATGGTCTTGGTAAGATATTGGAATTTCAATATCCTCGAAAGGAATGTTTTCCGTTGGTGGTTCATCTTCTTTGTAGAAGTGAAACACATGTGTTCTTGGATCTGCTTCAGGGAACATTATCTATGAATAGAATACCTCTGTCTGGTGATATTCATGTGCCTCTATCACAAAAACTGCCCTACCACCTCTTGCTGATAGGCCATTTTTATAAGTATATAGTGATGGCTTTCCTTAAATTTAGAGATATGCTTACAGCATCATCGTCGGTTTCTTGTAAACCTGTTATGTTAAAAGCTGCACTGGCTGGGTCAGCCGTAGCTCCACTGTTCTTGGTGTTGTCCCCATTAATCAACATTGTTTAATGAAAATTGCAAGCAAGTTTCAAGGAGACAAAGATAAGGTGCACAATATTTTGGAACACTGTATCCTTCAACGTTGAACAAACCAAAAACGAATGCATAGCATTTTCGTCCTACTCAGCTATGGCGGATATTATCCTTTTACCCACTCCAGACGTCTATTGGAGTATTATGGAAAAAAGGGGTCTCTGAGAAAAGCACGACTGAGTTACTTTAGTATCTAGCGTTAAATTAGTGCCCTACCAAACGTTGGGCGCCATGTAGTGTAGTTCCTATATTCCCAATAGGCTCTGCGCATTGGAATATAGGAACAACACTACATGGCGCCCAACTCTTTATATTTATGAAGAGTGTTCATAAATATAAGGGTGTGCACATTAGTAATTTTCTATTGTGATTAAGTTTGTCTATACAACAATTTGTTGTGTGGTGAGCATCTTTTGGTAGTAGATGCTAGAAATAACTAGAAGAGCACCCCTTCAACATAATCAGTGCATCTCAAATTGTTTCACACTATTTTCAAATGCTAATATAAATTGATCGTTTGATGCGCTGTTCCATTTCTTTTTATAAGGAAATACTACTACGTATTCATTTGTACTCCCATTTCAAACATGTCTGCGTCAGTGTTACTCAATAGATTTCACTGCGTCACTTCTACAAGGCTTACTTGGTCAAAACGCCCACCCAGCGGGGCAGATTTACAAGGCCCTTGCAGTCTTTTTTAACATGGGAAAAGTGAAGCAAAAGTGGCGCAAGGCCCTTGTAAATAAGCCCCTGCATACATTATACCTGGGGCAGGTATAATGTGGTGCAGGGGTTTACAAAGTGATGTATCTACCTAGATGGGTCACTTTGTAAATATGACGCAACATGGTGCATTTTTCTCTGGTGGTGCGTCACAAAAAATGTCGTACCGGCGGTGCAAAAGTGACACAGGGGCTCATAAATAAGCCACCAGTTTCTTCACTGCTGTTTATATTCCTGGTGCTGATTCCGTGCCCCCTAAGGCCAGGCACAGCAAGGGCCGTGCCAGAGGTACCTGAGTGTAAGCCAAGGTTGACAGGTGATACCTCTGGCTCGCTCTTATGGGTATTCATGCGAAAATTCCTTTTCTGCAAGAGTAGGTAAATGAACTCTCAATACTCACCTGTGATGATGATCTGATCTTGAGCAATCAAATGTTGGTCGAGTTGTAATATCCACTGAACACATCAGCCATTTTAACAGTGTATCTTTTTTACTTTAAACTATCAGAAATCTAAGATCATTATATTTTACAGAGCCTTCCTGATTCACTGCAGATATTAAATTAAAAGTTGTTTGCAGGTTGTGTTTCCTATGTGGTCATTTAAGGCACATATGTATTTTTTTATGCCCACGTAATCTAGTGTATCATGGTAAAACATGCAATGCCACTCTCCCACCATTACCCCAACAAGCCATAATCCGGGAGCTTCTTCAAGGCAAACAGAATTGCCTGAACTGTGTGAAACCAGGTGTGGGCCACTTGTATGTGCAACTCAAGTGGCAAGACTTGAAGTAATTTGACCGTCGCTTTATCTCGCCAAGCGTCTATATATAGAGCGGATTTCCTTTTGAGGGAAGGTTTTCCCCAAAAGCACCACTGGATGATCTGTAACGTGTAAATGTTTATTTAAAAAAAAAAAAAGAAATACGTAAAAGTGCCGTAGAGAGTAAGGCGACTGTACATGAGTAGAAATTTACTCTTCCTGTCCTTCATTCTCCTCTCTTTCTGTCTTTGCTGAGTCTGCTCATTGTTTTAGTTGGCTACTAGGAGGAAATATTCACAAAGGATTTGCCTTCAAGCACTGCCTCATCATCCGTTGCATGTCTAAGAAGAATAAAAAAAGCTTAGCTCGTTGTGAGATATTTATATTTCTTGGGCTAATGGTTGAGGGAGATAAACATCAATTACTTTTTTTCCTTTTTTCTTTAGGTTTATTTATTTATTTGTTTGTTTGTTTTGATGTTGCAGGTCTAGGAAATGAGGATACAGATGCAGGTCATGCACAAATTCACAGAAAGGGAGTGGGGCAAGAGTACCTGATGTACAATAGGAATATTGGGCTGCTGGAGTCCTGAGATATATTTCCTCATTTACCTTACCTTTTGTTCAGATATACTGATTGTCCTGAGATGTTTTACATTTTCGGGCATGGCATACTACTCTGCTCAAAAACGACATTTATTTTTCATATTCTCACTGATGCATTATGTCGGAACTGGCCCTTTCTGCAGACACACCGCAAACCCTTTACTTACTTAACTAGATTTTTGTGCTTAGATTTGTTTTCCTTGGCCTTAGAACTGAGGCCTTAGGACTCTGTGCACTTTACCAATGCTACCAGTGCTAAAGTGCTTGTACTCACGCCCTTAAACATGGTTTAACTGGCTTACATCGGATTGGCCTATTTAACTTATTTGACAAGGTAGCTGCTGCTGCGAGAGCGCTTGCGCGTTTTTGCAGTAAAACTGCTGTTTTAAAAACGTTCTGTATTATTTCTGTTTGTTTTGGTCATTTTGACCTTTTTTAAAATTGCCCCTTACCTGCACCATAAATTGTGCCCCTTCACCGCCGTTTTGGCGGGTCTGGTCCTGGGGTGGGTGCCTGGTTCGTTTTTGGCGGACATCTTGGAGTGGGGTGAGTGGAGTGAGGCGTTTCCATCTGAGAGCGCTTGAGTGCGCCTGTGCCGCCTGGGAACACCTATTTAGGGCGAGTCCCTCCTGCTTTCAGCCCCTGACAAGGTAGCTGCTGCTGCGAGAGCGCTTGCGCGTTTTTGCAGTAAAACTGCTGTTTTAAAAACGTTCTGTATTATTTCTGTTTGTTTTGGTCATTTTGACCTTTTTTAAAATTGCCCCTTACCTGCACCATAAATTGTGCCCCTTCACCATCGTTTTGGCGGGTCTGGTCCTGGGGTGGGTGCCTGGTTCGTTTTTGGCGGACATCTTGGAGTGGGGTGAGTGGAGTGAGGCGTTTCCATCTGAGAGCGCTTGAGTGCGCCTGTGCCGCCTGGGAACACCTATTTAGGGCGAGTCCCTCCTGCTTTCAGCCCCTGACAAGGTAGCTGCTGCTGCGAGAGTGCTTGCGCGTTTTTGCAGTAAAACTGCTGTTTTAAAAACGTTCTGTATTATTTCTGTTTGTTTTGGTCATTTTGACCTTTTTTAAAATTGCCCCTTACCTGCACCATAAATTGTGCCCCTTCACCGCCGTTTTGGCGGGTCTGGTCCTGGGGTGGGTGCCTGGTTCGTTTTTGGCGGACATCTTGGAGTGGGGTGAGTGGAGTGAGGCGTTTCCATCTGAGAGCGCTTGAGTGCGCCTGTGCCGCCTGGGAACACCTATTTAAAGCTCCTCCCCTAGCGCAGCGGGATCGCGCAGCGGGCGTGTCCTCGCGTGGCCGGAGTCGTGCCAGAGTCCTGCCCGTCTGCGCCCGTCCGCGCTAAGGACGCGCTGGACGTCGTGGGACTCTGGTGTACGACTATTACTCCTTTTTGCTGCCGCCATGCTGTCATATTCGCGGGAGTGCCTATTTGCCATTGGTCAGGTAAGCTGTAGTTGTACCCTTCCACCGGTACATCCATTGCGAGGCCCGTACCATTGTCCTTGCAAGAGGTGGGCTCTCGACTCTCCGAGCCCTCTCCCTAGTACTAATGCCCCGGCGAACCGCCGTACTACTGATCTTCCTTCCTCCCTGCGGATCCTGAACCTGAATGTCAGGTCTGCGCTGAAACATTATCAGAACATCTTTGACCTTATCGAGGAGGAGTCTCCGGACATATTTGCCATGACTGAAACTTGGTTACAGGATGCGGACACCGCTATTTCAAATCTAGCCTGTCCACCCGGCTATTCTATGTACACCTTGAATAGGGTGTCCAGAGGTGGGGGTATAGCTTTAGTAGTAAGGTCCAACTATTCCTGTGTCTGGACTGCCCTCAATATTCCTGGATGTGAAAGTGCCTTGTTCAAGGTCTCTGTCAGCCCTGAATTTACGCTCTCCGGGATGGTCGTTTATCGTCCGCCCGGCAGCGATGTGGTGTTTAGAAATGCTTTCCCCAACATTGTTGGCCCTTTGGTCGCAGACTGTGCCAACTTTACCATCATAGGTGACTTGAATCTGCACTTCGACACCCTCTCAGGCCTGACAGTGCGTTCCATCTCCTCTGACCTAGAGGCCTTTCAACTTCCCCAGTTGGTCTCCCAGCCCACCCATTCGGGGGGGCATATTTTAGATCCAATCTGCCGGGGACTAAAATTACCTCCATCTTGCCGGTGGAATGGACAGACCACTTCTTGGTGTCCATCCTTTGCCCTGTCTCAGCCACCCCTTTCATCTCCTCGGCTAGACGGGTTCAGAAGAGGGCCTGGAAGAAACTTAGGTTAGAAGACTTCCATCGTCTTCTACTAGAGGAGCCGCTGGGTCCTTTGACGGATGTAGAAAAGGGGTATGACCTCTTCTGTTCCTGGATTACTAGGGCCTTGGACTCTCTGATACCCATTGTATCGACTAAAATCAACCCTAGAGAGTCGAGTCCCTGGTACGATGGCGCCCTTCGGGCTCTGAAGGGTGCCTGTAGACGGGCTGAGAGGGCCTGGAGGAAGACCTATGGGGCTGATTTAAAAGCTGCATATGCCAGGTCCGTCAAGCTCTACCATCGGGCTATTTGTCAAGCTCGAGCGGCTTTCTATGCCGCAGAATTCCGGAACAGTACTAATCCGTCAAAAGCCATTTTCAAGGCCGTAAAAGATCTCATGGCAAAGCGGCCTACCTCTACGACCGTAAGCTCTCTTTCCCACTGTGAATCCCTTGCCTCGTATTTCCTGGGGAAAGTCCAAGCCATCTATCGGACATTCCCTAGCATGGGGTCCGGTTGGGAAAGCACCAGTGGGACCCACCATCAGACTACTCTGCTTGTCTTCCCCCCCTCACCTTGGACGGGTTTGACAAACTTGCGTTGCAAGTCAAATCTGGATCTCCATCCGATCCAGTAAGGCCTGCTCTCTTTCGAGATCAGGCTTTTATGGGACGTGCAGCTGTATGTTCCCTTGTCAACCTTTCCTTGGAAACGGGAGTGGTTCCAGCTAAGTGGAAGCAAGCTGTGGTGTCCCCTATCATCAAAAAGCCCTCTCTGGACCCGTCCAAGCCCGAAAGTTATCGCCCCATCTCGTTGCTACCCTGGCCAGCCAAGATTACAGAGGCCCATGTCAATCTGGCCCTGTCTGAACATCTTGTACGGACCAATGCCCTCGATCCCACACAAAACGGATTTCGTGCCGGTCACAGCACAGAGACCGCGTTACTTGTGATGGTGGAACATCTCCGTGCAAGGTTGGATGCTGGTCAAACGGCGGCGCTTATATTATTAGACCTTAGCGCCGCCTTTGACACGGTAGACCACAGCATCCTCCTGCATCGGCTCGAGGAGACTGGCATTGGCGGCCAGGTACTGCAATGGTTCCGCTCCTTTCTAGACGACCGCTCCTTCTGTGTTGCCATCCCTCCCTTCAAGTCCAATTTCCAACCGCTGGCCATGGGGGTTCCGCAAGGGTCCTCGCTGAGTCCCACGTTGTTCAACCTTTACGTGAGACCGCTGGCTGATGTCGCTAGGCAGTGGGGCCTAACTTTGGTCTCATATGCCGACGACACACAGCTGGCGGTTACTCTCAGCGGGGATGCGGAGATTGAGGCCCTCAGGTTTCAGTCTGGACTGAAGGCGGTGGCTAGCTGGTTGACAGGCAACTGTCTCCAGCTAAATGCCACAAAAACGGAGGTGATGGTTGTCGGTAAGGGAGTGGAGTTGTGGGGTGACCAATGGTGGCCCCCAGAGCTGGGACCCACTCCGACCCCGGTATCGGAGGAAAAAAACCTGGGGGTTTGGCTGGATGTGGGCCTCTCCTTTGTAGGGCACACCAAAAAAACTGCGGCCTGTTGTTTCGGACTGCTTAGGGGCTTGAGACCTGCTCTCAAGTTCTTTGATGCCCCGACCAGGCAGCTGGTGATCCAGGCAACTATCATCTCCCGCCTGGATTATGCCAGCTCTCTTCTGGCCGGGGCCAACCAGGCCGAGTTAACCCGTCTGCAGCGGGTTCAGAATGCTGCGGCGAGGGCGATTGTCGGACTGCCCAGATTCAGCTCGGTGGCAGGTGTCCTTCGTTCCCTACATTGGCTCCCTGTAAGGAAGCGCATCCTTTTTAAGGTTCTGTGCCTTGCCTTTAAGATTCTGAGAGGTATAGGCCCGGAAATCTTATCTAGCTGTCTCTCCTTCTATGTTCCCACCCGTACCCTCCGTTCCCAGGGCTTGGCCCTTGCTGTGGTCCCCAAATTCAGGCTCAGTCGCATGGGAGGCCGCTCGTTCAGTGTAAAGGCCGCGGCAGCATGGAACTCCCTTCCTGTTGAAATCCGTCTGATGGAGGATCTCTTGGCTTTCCGGAGGGCTATAAAAACATTTCTGTTTTAGCTGTTTTTATGTTTTTTTACTCTCCTGTTGTGTTATGGTCTACCTTGTCTCTGCGCCGGGACGCTCCTTGGCTGGAGTATCTGTGCGCATAATAAATCAACATAACATAACATAACATAACATAACATAACATAACATTTCCAAGTCCCTCGTAGGGTGGTATTCTATGTACACAGGGCCTGCAACTCAAATGCTCCTAGTGGGCCTGCAGCACTTATTCTGCCATCCACTTAAGTTGCCCATTAAAACATGTCCCAGGTCTGCCATTGCAGCCTGAATGCAACTTTAAACGGATTGGTGTCACTACAACGCATGCTTTTACATTGCATGCCTTTACAACGCGGTTTTTACGACGCAGTCCATTACAACGCATAATGCTTTTAGGCGCTGGATAGTGAATTATTTAATTTACTATTCCAACTCCAGTCCCCTTGGATAGCAGGGAAGGTGTTGGATAGTAAATTAAATATATTCCCTATCCTAGAGCGCCCCCCAGCGCAATGCGTTCTAATGGTTTGCGTTGTAATGGTTGCGATGTAATGGTAGTGCGTTGTAAAAAATGCGTTGTAAGTGATGTTCCCCCTTTAAACTGGTAAATCGAATTGGCAATGAAAATGCCACTTTTAGAAAGTTGCAAATACAACAAGGTGATGGGATGAATGCTTGAATTAATCTCAGCCACTTGCAATCACTCATTGTCCCATCCAAATCCATACTTTTTCACCCACCATGCAACCCCAGTTTGGATCCAACCATATGCAAAACAGTCCAGCCCAAACTGCCAAGCCAGTTCCTGCCTTAACTGAAACACAAGCAACCCAGGGCCAGTTTTTCCTTTGTTTTTGTCTCTTTAGCAGGGTATAGCTTAGTTCCAGGACACAAGGAGCGCGGGCCCACGTCTGAGCATACCCGGTGCAATTATGGCATCAAATACAAAAACAAGGTGATGGATGGAACACTTGAATCAATCTCAACCACCTGGCAATCGGTTGTGGCTGCGCTCCAATCAATCATTTTTCAAACAGCATGCCACCTCAGTTTGAATCCAGCCATATGCAAATCAGTCTTGGCCCTGTTCCTCTTGGGAACAGTCCAGCCTGAACTGCCAGGCCAGGTCCTCCCTGATCTGGAACGCAAGCAACCCAGGACTGTTTTTGCCCTTGTTATGGGCTCTTCAGCCGGGTATAGCTTGGTTCCAGTAGCAGAGTGAGCCCGGGACCTAGGTCAGGGCATACCAGGCACACTTATGGTGTCAACTGCAAAAAGTACAAGTGATGGATGGAATGTTTGAATCAATCTCAGCCACTGGCAATCGCTCAGGGCTGCATCCTAATCCATAATTGTTCACACCCCATGTCACTTCAGTTTGAACACAGCCATATGCAAATCAGTCTTGTCCCTGTTCCTCCAAGGAATAACCCAGGCCAAAGTGCCAGGCCAGGTCCTCCCTGAAGTGAAAGACAATATATGAAATGATATGAATTTTATAAAGCACACTAAAATCCGCAAGTACCAAAGCTTTGTTGCGAGACAGACTAGTCAACAGAATCAGACCAACCAAGAGATCAGGAAACTATGGTGAAAAAAGCCAGGTTTTCAAATGTTTTTGAAATACATAAGGGAGTCTGTTTCAGAGATATGGATGGGCAAGGTGCTCCATGGCGTGGCCAGTGACAGCACCTCCGCTGTGGCAGAGGAGCATCGCTCCACCTCCTTGAGCAATGTATAGGAAATATAACATGATAATAACTGAACGTTATTCAGAAAAGCAGTAATGACTTGGCATTTCAACCAGGATTAAATCTGGTGGGCTGCTGGTTGGCTATGTTTTATTTAATTATTTGCTGCCATCTATTGCTGCAGCGCCGGGACACTAGGCATGGGCGGAAAATCCGTTCCGCTCGCGGATTTTGCAGATTTTTGGGAAATCCGCAATCCGCGAGATTCGCGAATCTCCCGCAAAATCCGCAAATCCGCGAGCAGCGGATTTTGCTCGCACTGCTCTCACTGTTCGCGTGAGTTTGCGCCCCGCGAATAAGTGCAAAATTGCAGAAATACGATTTTAGCAAAACTGAAAGTAACTACTTACCAGGTTCAAAAGTTCAGGCTCATCATTAGTAGCCATTTCCTGTAGTGCTTCCTGAGGGGCCCCTCCAGAGTTCAGTTGCCAGTTGAAACTATTATGTGACCCTGCTCTGAACCTCAGAATAGTTACACATATGCCACAAAGGTCCTGAATTACAGCTAAGGGAGACAAGCAGGAGCCAGGCTGGAAGTTAAAATCCATTAATCAGCCCCTAATTCATTATTGTCAGTTGGGGCAGGGCAGGTGTTGTAACTAATTTTGCAACAATGAAAGCACTTAGCAAGTGCAAAAGATCACTAATCAGGGCGCACTAAGGAAGCAGGTGCCAGCTAAAAAAATATTCTGTGACACATTAATCAGCCCCAAATTAATTCAGGTCACTTGAGGCAGGGAAGGTGTGCTTTGCTTTGCCGAAAATAATGTACACTGGACAACCAGAGGGTGTGGTGATGAAACAGAGGGTGGCATGGGTGGGCCAGAGGGTGGCATGAGTAGTCAGAGAGTGGCAGTGGTGACAGAGAGTGGCAGTGATGAAGAAGAGTGTCCCAAACAGGCTGGACACGTAGAAACAACAAGTTCGCAAAACTTGCGACCCGACAGGTAAGTTCGCAAATTGCGAAATTGTAAAAACCCTCGCGAACTGGCAGAAACACGGGCGAACACAAAAAAAAAAAATCCGCAAATTCGTGGGAATTCGCGGATTTTGCGGATTGCGAATCCGCAAATCCGCAAAATTCGCGAACGCGAGATCCGCAAAATTCGCTCATCTCTACGGGACACCTCTTTCGAGAGATAGCTGTTCGCACTTAAGAAATGGCTGTATTATTATTATTATTATTTTATATTTCCTTCTTTTGTGGGCGGGTGGGTGGGCGGGGCTCTTGTAGTGCAGGGCAGGAGAGGAGTGGTTTTCCCACTCCTACTGCGCAATGACAGTTTGGTCGAACCTCTCGGGCCGCCCAAACCAGTCATGTGCACTTTCCCCTCTCTCCATGCAGGATGCATTACAGCCTGCATGGAGAACAAGCCTAGGCTCTAATTCCCTGGTTGTGCGCCCCACCAGGATGCTTAAAACCAATCAAAAGGCTGCATTGCAGCTTTGTGATTACTCAGGGGAGCCTGGGTGCCTAGGAATCAAAACGCTTTATTACAGCGTTGTGCTTGGTCAGGGGAGCCTGGCTTCCTGTCCCACGATGAACGCAAGAGGAAGGAGGAGGGCGCAGTGACGGGATCGGCAGCAAGGTAAGTGTAATTATTTTTATGCTTTTTTTGTTTTCCACTGCACTACTGCCCTCCAATTCCCCCGTGCCTGCCCCCACCCCACCCCCCTCAAGTCATGTTCCCCGCGACTGATTTGGCAG
This sequence comes from Lissotriton vulgaris, assembly GCF_964263255.1. Taxonomy (NCBI): domain Eukaryota; kingdom Metazoa; phylum Chordata; class Amphibia; order Caudata; family Salamandridae; genus Lissotriton; species Lissotriton vulgaris. Next base: position 439,798,668 of record NC_141685.1, on the reverse strand, counting down.
TGGCAACAAAGATGGAATGCCCTCCTCATTTTTCCTTTCAGAATCTGGGAATCATATAATTTTTGAGGTGAACAGATCTGAGACACCTGTAGGTGTGTACCAAAGAAATAGCGAATTCAGTTAGCTAGCGCCCTTCTCGGGTAAAGCCAAAATGACCATGCACAGAGCCTTGAAGAAGATTTGCTACTTCTACTGATTGGATTTGTGTCCTTTTGGTGCCAAATAATTTATTAAAATTCACTCTATTCTTCTAAAATGGTGTGTAATTTTTCTTGGATTGTGCTTTCACTCTATTACTGTTTGTGTGCTTCATAAATACGTTGCACTTTGCCAATAAGTTTAGCTTGACTGCTTTTTGTGCCAAGCAACCCAGGGTTAAGCACCGATTAATTTAGTGACTGTGGTTCGCCCTGTGTGAGATTCTGGCTGTTTCTTGACCAGGGCTCACAACCCAAATTCTCACAAACTGCTTGACATGCTAAATGTGAGGTTTTTTGTGCAATCCTTTTTCTGTTCTTAATGTGTTTGCTGAAGATGAGGAGTGGGCAGGGTGGCTTAGAGGTTGGCATTCATTTTCTCTTTGTCTTCCATGCTTCCTACCTTGCAAGACATGTGCCCAGTTGCCATTTTGTGAAACCAGTTGGTGTGTGTGTGTTGGTTAATTAATGCTAACTTTCTGCCACCTTTAAAAGCCTTCTGGTGGGGCCATTGGAGGTGTACATGGGTTTTTGGAGCATTCAGATATTTGTGCTGATTTTATTGATTTTTAGAATTAATTCTATGCTATTGACCTCAATGTACGGTGGTAGAAGTCTGCAACTCATGGGTAATGTTTTACATTTTGGTTGCTCTTTCACATTCAAAATGCTTATGTGCTTGGGGTGCAAGTCCCTATGAATTGTCAGAGGCAAGTTCTGACAATATATTTTTCCAACCCTTGCCATCCTTGTAGACTGGATGTAGTTTGCTGGACATAGTTATTGTTTTCATTATTTAATGCATTTATTAATTTCTTCCAGATCCTCTCATATGGACAACTTGGGACCTGGATGAACCCCAGAAATCTTCCTTAATAAAAGATGCTTCACCCTTGGCTTTCTCTGTGTGCTCTGTTGTGCTCCATATGGAGCCTCTATTTTATCATAAGCCTCTGGGGTGTGGTGGTAGGTCATCAGAGCCACTGGTTTATCAAGCCAGTTTAAGTATTTAATTGTTTTCTCTATATCAAATTTTCATGAAGCATATGTATTCAACACTCTTACTACTATTTTGCAGTGCACATGGAATTATTGTTATGTGTTATTATGTCATGTATTATATTCACTGCGAAGACCTAGGCATTGCATATTGTACTGAGCAGCCACACAATGGCTGCTGAAAAGCAGCAGGTCAAAAAGACCATTTTAATAGAATTAATTGTATTATATGGTGTGTGATGATGAAATTATCTAAATAAACTCGTGTGCTCAATTTACAATGCGAAGGCAAATAATGATCAAAGGTACAATCAATTTAGCCTGGGGACAAAGTAGCAAAGACAGCATATTCCACCTTCAGGTTAACCACAGACTTTCCCATGAATAATAGCCTCTGAAATTAACTTCGCCATTTCCTGAGGGAACTAGATGGTGCACATTTGATACACATAATTCAACTTGAACTGCCAAGCACAGCGGTCATTAAAGATGATGATGACTACGTAACGTGTGTGTGTGGCTTTCATGTGTGGCTACCATGGAAAAGAAGGATGCATATTACAATAGAATGGAACTTGAAATGGGTGATTTAGTATAACAAAACAAAGATAAAATGATTATTGTGATACTCATAAGGCGCTTAGCTAAACTTCTAATGTTTGGGTCATCATTCAGGGCACATGCTTACACTCTTCTGGGAATGGTAGTTGATTCGCCTAAAGTTAACTATATGCCAGCAGATGCTCCTCAATCTGTCATCTCTTTGGTAATCCTTAGAGTTCCCTTTTCCTCTTCTCTCAAGTCTCCCTTCTCATTTAAGAGGCGTTCTCTCTAGCAAAAGAATGAACCCCAAGGCTTTACTGCTTTACAGTTCAGCCTTGCTTCCAAGATGGAAAATGCCAAAAGACAGTTGTACTATTCATCCATGATGTAATTCATTTGGGACCCTGTGTGTCCTCCCTATTTAGCATTTTCACATCGGTAAACATTTTCCCTAAACGTCCTACTTATCTATTGGTTGTTAACCTAGCCCTCTTCTCAGAAATGTGAGATTTATTTTGCTATAATCTATCTCTGCCATCAACAGATCTTACATTTTGCAGGGTGCATGGGATTTAAGCAACTCTAAACCTGACCAGGTGGAAGACAAAAAAGCTTTTGCAATGCAATAGGTCTCGCATTCACACGAGTTTGAGCTATTGGCATTGTAAATGACAATAACTTTTATTTATGTTTTGGGTTTTAAAGCAAATAAAAGGCTTTGTCATTTACAATACTAATAACTTAAACTCTCGAAAATGTGAGGCTTATTGCATGCCCGGTACACCTAAACCTCTGGAGTGACCTACAACATCATCAGAACACGAGGTGGAAAGAACGTCATACATGTGTTTATTTGACCCAGTGTGTGACTGAGGGAGTGCTTCCTGCTTTAGTCTCTAAAACCACAGCACAGCGAGATATGCTGCAATGTCGCTGATAATTCCAACGACAAAATGGCTTGGTCCTTGAAAATGCAAATAAGCCACATGATGGAAAGTAGATTAAAGTTGTTTGCAGTTGTGCGGGGTGCATAGTCTGTCCTCCTCAAACTCTGCTGAGGGCAGCCGCCGTAACTGCGATCAGCTAAAAAGTGAGCAGCGTGCACACTGTGATGCTGAGAGCTATTGGAGAGTTACCGCCATGAGCCTAGGTTCTGCCTCTGCCAAGTGGCACGGGTTACTCTTTCTCCCTCAAGTCCCACTGATGTGCGCTCACCCAATGGGCATCCTCTTCACCATTGAGTGCTCACTTTTGCTTCACCCCAACACAACTGAAAGACTTCCCGTATTATTGCTTGCCCCTTCCTGCATGGACATGCAGCTGTTACATCGGTGCCTCGTTCAATATGCAAACTTAAAAAAAAAAGTAAAGTGAAAGAATTTTGCCATTGTGCCATGACGCTGTGGGGGTAAACCCTCAGTAGCCTTGAAGCACTGTACCGACGGCACAGTGGTTTGTGACGGAGTGCGAAGCTTGCTGGCTCCGACTACGAGGAAGGAAGAAATAAACCCAGCTCACGCTATCTCAATAACCTTACTGTTAGACAGGGCTTTAAGTGGGCCGGGTCTCACCAGTGCTGAGCAGTTCTTTGAAGGGGCCTCGAAACGGGTCCCTATCGCACTCTGTTTTGTGCCCTAGCACAGGTGGTCCATTTTTTTCCAGACTGCAAAAACTTCTTGACGTTGGTCTTTGAACTGCCTGCCCTAGCTCCAAACTGGCTGAAGTGACAATGCAGAGTCATTAAGTCCTTTGTGTGAAGGCAGAACACATGGTATTCAGTTGCATGTAGGTCTGTGCTCAGCTCCACACCTCCATCCTGACAGCAGATGGCCCATTCAGGCACACCTAATCCCAATATTGAGTGACTCTCTGGGAGAAATTCACAAAGTCTAACATTCAAGTACACCCAGTCATGTGCCCCAGGCCAGGCTATAGGCACTAAAGCGCTGAGGCCCGAAAAAATGTCAACTTTCTAAAAGTGGCATTTTCATAATTGTGATAAAAAACTGAATTTACCATTAAATAGGGCTTTTCAACACAATTCCAAAGAAACCAAACATGATCTAGCTACCAGCTCCCAATTGGAAATTTCAGCTTATTAAATGTACTAAGAAATCCCCAATGTTGTCTTAGGTGAAGGGTGGGCCTCACAGTAGTGAAAAAAGATGTTATGAGTTTTTCACTACACGAACACATGAAAAATTATGAGTACATGTCTAACCTTTTAACTAGACAGCATCCTGTCCTGTGGGCTGCCTAGAGCCTTCCTTAGGCGTGACATCTGTAATAAAGGGGGTGTTTAAGACTGATAAGGGGGTTTAGATGTCAAGACGACATAGCTATTTAAAACTACATTCAGGCTGCAATGGAAGGCCTGGGCAATGTTTTAAAGTGATGTTTGAGTGGGTGACACAATATGTTCTGCAGGCCAACTGATAGTATTCAATTTACAGTCCTTGGATATCTAGTATACCACTCTAAAAGGGGCATACAAGTAAATAAAATATGCCAATTGGGTGTAAGCCAATGTAACTATGTTCAAGGGGAGTGAGCACAAACACTTTGGCTCTGGTTGCCAATGGTAAAGTGCACAGAGTCCTAAGGCCAACAAATATAATTCCAGCAAAAAGGGAGGAGGTGAGGCAAAGCGTTTGGGGGACAACCACCCTAAGGCTCACAGGTCGAACATTTAGTATTGCAGCTGGGACATCTGCATTTTATAAAGTTGTAGGAGCCTTGAATTTTACACAACTCAGTTGCCTCAAAATGCAGGCACAGACGGAGTTATTTTAGGTGAGCAGGCCAAGCAGGGATCTTGGAGTTGTAAGTACAGTATAGCCGTTTCTAAGTTGGAGACTTTAATTCATGTGAAACACCTGATGCTTAATGCATTCCTCTTTTTTTCTTTCACAATCCAGTGTGTGACTGCAGGCACGCCTCTCCTCCATGTACCTATGAAGCACTATAAGTGCCTTAATTTGTATGTACCCACTAGGTGTGTTTGAGTGTGGTGTCTAGAGTGAGTGACACTTGGTTTTTTCCCCTATAAGTCCTATGTGTACGCATGTTTGCATTTTTTATTAACACAAGGACGAACCACATTTTTTTGACATAGCCTCAAAGTTTAAGTTGAGAAATATAATGATGCATGATACTGATAATGGGACGAAAAATGAGTAGAGACAATGGTCTTTCGAACATCTGTGCATCATCCTTGAACAATTCTGTTTGTTCCCTCTCTTTTCAGATAAATATTTATGGACACCAAGCAGGTTGGTGTAGGTGTGTTTGACTTATGTATGGTAAATTCACCACTTAAGTCAGAATTATTGAATAGGGGTGGCTTATGGTAGTAAAATCAGTCCTGACAAAATTCACAAGCATTTGGGACATAAGTGCCCGAAACATGTTGGTCCTAAGAGGAAGTACGGGTAACTAGAGCCCCAGGATTTCCAAACTTTCCGGTTTGTAGTCATACTGGATGGCAGCTAGATTAAACCGTTAGGGCTACCAGGCAGGTATTCATAAAGAGTAATCCTACCCTCTATGACTACCCTATTCCATTTCCAATAGAGTGCTCCCATGCATCTCACAGTTAGTAGCACGCCCGGTATGTAATGGAACAGGAAGGAACTGTTTGATAAAGCAAGCCACCAAAGGGTACCTCTGGTGGGTCAGAGACTTTTAAAGGGAAAGGATTCTTTTCTCCTTAGGTCGATGGGAGGGTTCTTGGTTTGATCCAATTGATTTGGGGCTCTATGGTTTGTGTATGGCTTTGCGTCAGAAAAAGGGGAGCCCATGCTCTACAGATCCTCTTCCCACAACCTTAATTTGTTTGTGTTTGTGTGTTGAGTTGTCCGCCTTTCTGCGGCACGGTATATAAAAAACATCTCTATATACTGCCAGGAAGTGAATGACGGACTTTGTTCTTTGAAACAAACTAACTGGGATTTAGGAGAGGGATACAACATCTATTTTGGATGTCTTCCTTAACAAATTGATAAAGATAGACCACTCTTCCATTCATTAGACATGATGGACCAGGCACTCTACCTTGAAATGGATATGCTGTTACTTTTGATGTGATAGAACTCAAATGCCAATGAATTTGATCCTTGGGCTTGATACTCAGCACCATTATTATAAACATTTAATAACAATTTGGAGTTTTATATTCAGCTAATTCAGTTGCAAGAGATGTCTACTTATTTACAGACGGAAACAAATTGGTGGCTCAAATGTGAAGCCTTTGTTGAATAACACAACAGGGAAATCTGCCATTGAAACTGGTCCTGGCTGAGTCCTCTGCGTAATAGATCAAGAAAATGGACCAAAATTAATATTTTCCACTTAAAAGGCAAGCACTTCTGTTTAAGTCCATTTTGTCAGCCACATTTTTGTCCAGCTATTTCTTGTTGTCTCATTGGTAATTGCACATGCAAGAATTGTGATGGTGGGACAGGTAAACCAAAATGTCATGGCTGTGTAGAACTGCTAGGTAAAATTTAATAATTTATCCCAAAATGGCAAAAAATCCAAATGGTAGAACCAGAGATATGCAATTTTCAAGATTTAGGTAAAATATGGCTTGAAAGCACAAACTGCCAACTGTGGTTATCTGGGACACAGTGTACCGGAGTAAAGTCACAAGTTCAGGATGACTAGGATAGAGTACAGACGAGATAGAGGGACCAATTAGGCCCACTGAACAAAGTATCTTAATACCTGGTTGCAGAGCTTTTCGAGAACCCGCATTGACGATGCCTCACACAGAGGTGGATGCTAGGTCTTGAGTCGAGAATGTGTTGTGCAGCTGCTACTCCAAGGAGTTGTGGGTCTTCGATGCGAGGTCCTGCGTCAAGGATGCATCACACAAAGGCAATTCTGAGGAGATGAGGGGCTGTGATACAAGGTCCTGTGTTGAGGGGAATTGCACAGCAGTTGTTCTGAGGATCTGTGAGGAGCTGTAAGATCCTGCATCAGGTATGTATTGTGCAGTGGTGTAGGAAGCTGACTCTTTATGTGATATATAAATAAACTGATATGTTGTGTAAAGAGTCCAGGGGTTCTCTTACTAGTGGACAAGGCTTGCTATACAATCGCAAAGTGCTCTATTAGGGGGAAGTGTGGTCGACCAGCTTTAAGCTTAACACAGAGGAGTATAAGACATTTGCAAATACACACAATGATTAATAAATGACAAAACAACTCAAGAAGGAGATCCACAGGAATTTATAAAAATAGCAAGTATCTATATATATGTTTAGGCAACAGAGAAATATTGTTCCGGTATATACGTTTTTAAATATAAATTCTTTTCACTTTAAAAAGTGGACACAGTGCAATTTCTGAGTTTTGCTATGGAAGGTTCTGCAAACAGGTACAGTACATAGATTTACAGGGCCAATCTCCTGTAGTTAATGTGCATGAGGGGCAAAGTCCAAGGCAGCACCAACAGTACACCACCAGCGGCACAAGGGCAGCCGGGTGCAGAGTGTAAATCAGCATTGGAGCCCAATGCATTTTAATGGGGATTGGTCACTGTGAAAAAAGGCTGCAGGCCTGGTATAAGTTCCAGAGCTTGGCAACTTGACTGAGGAAGCAGTGCCTCCTTTGGATTTTGTTATAGTCGGTGAGATGAGGTTCCATGGTTTAAAGCTTGGTGTGCAGTGGCCTGTTTTATTTGTGTTGCTTAAAATAAACTTGTAGGTATATTGGTCCTTTTTCTTGTGTGTGGACAATACCGAACACCTTAAGCATTGCTCTTCTAGCTATAAGTAACTAGTAGAGTGATTGCAGGCAGGACTCAAGCATTCTCACTGCTGAATGTGGAGAGTCTTGCAGAAGTTATTTTGAATTATTTTTATTTTGCATATGAGGAAACTGGCTGTGCGAAGGTGTAGGCCATTGGCATAGTCAAGTGCGGACATTTTGGGGCACCTGCAACAAAAATAATGTTTGCGATTTCTTAATAGCAAATATAAAAAAATTGCTATTACAGAATCGCAAAACTGTATGCATCATAATATTTGCTATATTTTAGCAAATCGTTACATTTTGGCAAATTCAAATTGCAATCCCGCTAGCGAATAGACTATTACAGAATCGCTAATAGCAATTTAGCCATATTGCTGCATGGGGATGACATCACAACCAGGAAGTGCATCAGGGAATGCACACAACTGTTCACAGAGAGCGTCAGAGGAGGAGGCAGACTGGTGGAGTTGAGCAGTAACAAGCTGATTTTGCAGCCGAATCTGTTTGGAAACAACAACATGACCACAGAAAAAGGGGACAACAAAGGTGAAGGAAGGAAAAGGAAAAGGAAGCTGAAATTCAACCAAAAACGAATACATAAGATTTTCGTCCTACTCAGCTATGGCGGATATTATCCTTTTACCCACTCCAGACGTCTATTGGAGTATTTCGGAAAAAAGGGGTCTCTGAGAAAAGCACGACTGAGTTACTTTAGTATCTAGCGTTAAATTAGTGCCTTACCAAACGTTGGGCGCCATGTAGTGTAGTTCCTATATTCCCAATAGGCTCTGCGCATTGGAATATAGGAACTACACTACATGGCACCCAACTCTTTATATTTATGAAGAGTGTTCATAAATATAAGGGTGTGCACATTAGTAATTTTCTATTGTGATTAAGTTTGTCTATACAACAATTTGTTGTGTGGTGAGCATCTTTTGGTAGTAGATGCTAGAAATAACTAGAAGAGCACCCCTTCAACATAATCAGTGCATCTCAAATTGTTTCACACTATTTTCAAATGCTAATATAAATTGATCGTTTGATGTGCTGTTTCATTTCTTTTTATAAGGAAACACTACTACGTATTCATTTGTACTCCCATTTCAAACATGTCTGCGTCAGTGTTACGCCTGCTGTGAGGCAGGCGTGATATATTGACGCATTTGCGTCATAGAAGTGACGCAGTGAAATCTCAATAGATTTCACTGCGTCACTTCTGCAAGGCTTACTTGCGTCAAAACGCCCACCCAGCGGGGCAGATTTACAAAGCCCTTGCGCCACTTTTGAGTCATTTTTAACATGGGAAAAGTGAAGCAAAAGTGGCGCAAGGGCGTTGTAAATAAGATCTGCATACATTATACCTGGGGCAGGTATAATGTGGTGCAGGGGTTTACAAAGTGACGCATCTACCTAGATGGGTCACTTTGTAAATATGACGCAATATGGTGCATTTTTCGCCGGTGGTGCATCACAAAAAATGTCGTACTGGCGGTGCAAAAGTAGCACAGGGCCCCATAAATAAGCCACCGGTTTCTTCACTGCTGTTTATATTCCTGGTGCTGATTCTGTGCCCCCTAAGGCCAGGCACAGCAAGGGCCGTGCAGAGGTACCTGAGTGTAAGCCAAGGTTGGTAGGTGATACCTCTGGCTCGCTCTTATGGGTATTCATGCGAAAATTCCTTTTCTGCAAGAGTAGGTAAATGAACTCTCAATACTCATCTGTGATGATGATCTGATCTTGAGCAAACAAATCTTGGTCGAGTTGTAATATTCACTGAACACATCAGCCAATTTAACAGTGTATCTTTTTTACTTTAAACTATCAGAAATCTGAGACCATTATATTTTACAGAGCCTTCCTGGTTCACTGCAGATGTTAAATTAAAAGTTGTTTGCAGGTTGTGTTTCCTATGTGGTCATTTAAGGCACATATGTATTTTTTATGCCCACGTAATCTAGTGTATCATGGTAAAACATGCAATGCCACTCTCCCACCATTACCCCAACAGGCCATAATCCGGAAGCTTCTTCAAGGCAAACAGAATTGCCTGAACTGTGTGAAACCAGGTGTGGGCCACTTGTATGTGCAACTCAAGTGGCAAGACTTGAAGTAATTTGACAGTCGCTTTATCTCGCCAAGCGTCTATATATAGAGCGGATTTCCTTTTGAGGGAAGGTTTTCCCCAAAAGCACCACTGGAAGATCTGTGACGTTTAAATGTTTATTTTAAAAAAAATAAAGAAATACGCAAAAGTGCCGTAGAGAGTAAGGCGACTGTACATGAGTAGAAATTTACTCTTCCTGTCCTCCATTCTCCTCTCTTTCTGTCTTTGCTGAGTCTGCTCATTGTTTTAGTTGGCTACTAGGAGGAAATATTCACTCATCCTTTGCCTTCAAACACTGCCTCATCATCCGTTGCATGTCTAAGAAGAATAAAAAAAGCCTAGCTCGTTGTGAGATATTTATGTTTCTTGGGCTAATGGTTGAGTGAGATAAACACCAATTAATTTTTTTTCTTTTTTCTTTAGGTTTATTTATTTATTTGTTTGTTTGTTTTGATGTTGCAGGTCTAGGAAATGAGGATACAGATGCAGGCAGGCACAAATTCCCAGAAAGGGAGTGGGGCAAGAGTACCTGATGTACAATAGAAATATTGGGCTGCTGGAGTCCTGAGATATATTTCCTCATTTACCTTACCTTTTGTTCAGATATACTGATTGTCCTGAGATGTTTTACATTTTCGGGCATGGCATACTACTCTGCTCTAAAACGACATTTATTTTTCATATTCTCACTGATGCATTATGTTGGACCTGGCCCTTTCTGCAGACACACCCCAAACCCTTTGCCTACTTAACTAAATTTTTGTGCTTAGATTTGTTTTCCTTGGCCTTAGAACTGAGGCCTTAGGACTCTGTGCACTTTACCAATGCTACCAGTGCTAAAGTGCTTGTACTCACTCCCTTAAACATGGTTTAACTGGCTTACATCTGATTGGCATATTTAACTTATTTACAAGTAGCTCGTAGGGTGGTATACTATGTACACAGGGCCAGCAACTCAAATGCTCCTAGTGGGACTGCAGCACTTATTCTGCCATTCACTTAAGTTGCCCCTTAAAACATGGGCCAGGTCTGCCATTGCAGCCTGAATGCAAATTTAAACTGGTAATTCGAATTGGCAATGAAAATGCCACTTTTAGAAAGTTGCAAATACAACAAGGTGATGGGATGAATGCTTGAATTAATCTCAGCCACTTGCAATCACTCATTGCCCCATCCAAATCCATACTTTTTCACCCACCATGCAACCCCAGTTTGGATCCAGCCATATGCAAAACAGTCCAGCCCAAACTGCCAAGCCAGTTCCTGCCTTAACTGAAACACAAGCAACCCAGGGCCAGTTTTGCCTTTGTTTTTGTCTCTTCAGCAGGGTATAGCTTAGTTCCAGGACACATGGTGCCCGGGCCCACGTCTGAGCATACCCGGTGCAATTATGGCATCAAATACAAAAATAAGGTGATGGATGGAACACTTGAATTAATCTCAACCACCTGGCAATCGGTTGTGGCTGCGCTCCAATCAATCATTTTTCAAACACCATGCCACCTCAGTATGAATCCAGCCATATGCAAATCAGTCTTGGCCCTGTTCCTCTTGGGAACAGTCCAGCCTGAACTGCCATGCCAGGTCCTCCCTGATCTGGAACGCAAGCAACCCAGGACTGTTTTTGCCCTTGTTATGGGCTCTTCAGCCGGGTATAGCTTGGTTCCAGTGGCAGAGTGAGCCTGGGACCCAGGTGAGGGCATACCAGGCACACTTATGGTGTCAACTGAAAAAGAACAAGTGATGGATGGAATGTTTGAATCAATCTCAGCCACTGGCAATCGCTCAGGGCTGCATCCTAATCCATAATTGTTCACACTCCATGTCACTTCAGTTTGGACACAGCCATATGCAAATCAGTCTTGTCCCTGTTCCTCCAAGGAATAACCCAGGCCAAAGTGCCAGGCCAGGTCCTCCCTGAAGTGAAATACAATATATGAAATGATATGAATTTTATAAAGCACACTAAAATCCGCAAGTACCAAAGCTTTGTTGCGAGACAGACTAGTCAACAGAATCAGACCAACCAAGAGATCAGGAAACTATGGTGAAAAAAGCCAGGTTTTCAAATGTTTTTGAAAAGACATAAGGGAGTCTGTTTCAGAGATATGGATGGGCAAGGTGCTCCATGGCTTGGCCAGAGGCAGCACCTCCGCTGTGGCAGAGGAGCGTCGCTCCACCTCTTTGAGCAATGTATAGGAAATATAACATGATAAGAACTGAAAGTTATTCAGAAAAGCAGTAAAGACTTGGCCTTTCAACCAGGATTAAATCTGGTGGGCTGTCGGTTGGCTATGCTTTATTTAATTATTTGCTGCCATCTATTGCTACAGCGCCAGGACACCTCTTTCGAGAGGTAGCTGTTCGCACTTAAGAAATGGCTGTATTATTATTATTATTATTTTATATTTCCTTCTTTTGCGGGTGGGCGAGGCTGCTCTGCTCATGTTGAGCAGGGCAGGAGAGGAGTGGTTTGCCCACTCCTAGTGCGCACTGACAGTTTGGTCAAACCTCTCGGGCCGCCCAAACCAGTCATGTGCACTTTCCCCTCTCTCCATGCAGGATGCATTACAGCCTGCATGGAGAACAAGCCTAGGCTCTAATTCCCTCTTTGTGCGCCCCACCAGGAGGCTTGAAACCAATCAAAATGCTGCATTGCAGCTTTGTGATTACTCAGGGGAGCCTGGGTGCCTAGGAATCACAACGCTTCATTACAGCGTTGTGATTGGTCAGGGGAGCCTGGCTTCCTGTCCCACGATGAACGCAAGAGGAAGGAGGAGTGGCGCGGTGGCGGGATCGGCAGCAAGGTAAGTGTAATTATGTTTATGCATTTTTAGTTTTCGACTGCGCTACCCCCCTCCAATTCCCCCTTGCCTGTCCTCACCCCACCCCCCTCAAGTCATGTTCCCCGCGACTGAGCTTGGCAGTGGCAACAAAGATGGAATGCCCTCCTCATTTTTCCTTTCAGAATCTGGGAATCATATAATTTTTGAGGTGAACAGATCTGAGACACCTGTAGGTGTGTACCAATGAAATAGCGAATTCAGTTAGCTAGCGCCCTTCTCAGGTAAAGCCAAAATGACCATGCACAGAGCCTTGAAGGAGATTTGCTACTTCTACTGATTGGATTTGTGTCCTTTTGGTTCCAAATAATTTATGAAAATTCACTCTATTCTTCTAAAATGGTGTGTAATTTTTCTTGGATTGTGCTTTCACTCTATTACTGTTTGTGTGCTTCATAAATACGTTGCACTTTGCCAATAAGTTTAGCTTGACTGCTTTTTGTGCCAAGCTACCCAGGGTTAAGCACCGATTAATTTAGTGACTGTGGTTCACCCTGTGTGGGATTCTGGCTGTTTCTTGACCGGGGCTCACACTCCAGTCAACCAACAACCCAAATTCTCACAAACTGCTTGACATGCTAAATGTGAGGTTTATGTGCAATCCTTTTTCTGTTCTGAATGTGTTTGATGATGATGAGGAGTGGGCAGGGGGTGGCTTAGAGGTTGGCATTCATTTTCTCTTTGTCTTCCATGCTTCCTACCTTGCAAGACATGTGCCCAGTTGCCATTTTGTGAAACCAGTTGGTGTGTGTGTGTTGGTTAATTAATGCTAATTTTCTGCCACCTTTAAAAGCCTTCTGGTGGGGCCATTGGAGGTGTACATGTGTTTCTGGAGCATTCAGATATTTTTGCTGATTTTATTGATTTTTAGAATTATTCTATGCTATTGACCTCAATGTACGGTGGTAGAAGTCTGCAACTCATGGGTAATGTTTTACATTTTGGTTGCTCTTTCACATTCAACCTGCTTATGTGCTTGGGGTGCAAGTCCCTATGAATTGTCAGAGGCATGTTCTGACAATATCTTTTTCCAACCCTTGCCATCCTTGTAGACTGGATGTAGTTTGCTGGACATAGTTATTGTTTTCATTATTTAATGCATTTATTAATTTCTTCCAGATCCTCTCATATGGACAACTTGGGACCTGGATGAACCCCAGAAATCTTCCTTAATAAAGGATGCTTCACCCTTGGCTTTATCTGTGTGCTCTATTGTGCTCCATATGGAGCCTCTATTTTATCATGAGCCTCTGGGGTGTGGTGGTAGGTCATCAGAGCCACTGGTTAATCAAGGCAGTTTAAGTATTGAATTGTTTTCTCTATATCAAATGTACATGAAGCATATGTATTCAACACTATTACTACTATTTTGCAGTGCACATGGAATTATTGTTATGTGTTATTATGTCATGTATTATATTCACTGCGAAGACCTAGGCATTGCATATTGTACTGAGCAGCCACACAATGGCTGCTGAAAAGCAGCAGGTCAAAAAGACCATTTTAATAGAATTAATTGTATTATATGGTGTCTGATGATGAAAATAACTAAATAAACTAGTGTGCTCAATTTACAATGCGCAGGCAAATAATGATCAAAGATACAATCAATTTAGCCTGGGGACAAAGTAGCAAAGACAGCATATTCCACCTTCAGGTTAACCACAGACTTTCCCATGAATAATAGCCTCTGAAATTAACTTCGCCATTTCCTGAGGGAACTAGATGGTGCACATTTGATACACATAATTCAACTTGAACTGCCAAGCACAGCGGTCATTAAAGATGATGATGACTACGTAACGTGTGTGTGTGGCTTTCATGTGTGGCTACCATGGAAAAGAAGGATGCATATTACAATAGAATGGAACTTGAAATGGGTGATTTAGTATAACAAAACAAAGATAAAATGATTATTGTGATACTCATAAGGCGCTTAGCTAAACTTCTAATGTTTGGGTCATCATTCAGGGCACATGCTTACACTCTTCTGGGAATGGTAGTTGATTCGCCTAAAGTTAACTATATGCCAGCAGATGCTCCTCAATCTGTCATCTCTTTGGTAATCCTTAGAGTTCCCTTTTCCTCTTCTCTCAAGTCTCCCTTCTCATTTAAGAGGCGTTCTCTCTAGCAAAAGAATGAACCCCAAGGCTTTACTGCTTTACAGTTCAGCCTTGCTCCCAAGATGGAAAATGCCAAAAGGCAGTTGTACTATTCATCCATGATGTAATTCATTTGGGACCCTGTGTGTCCTCCCTATTTAGCATTTTCACATCGGTAAACATTTTCCCTAAACGTCCTACTTATTTATTGGTTGTTAACCTAGCCCTCTTCTCAGCAAATGTGAGATTTATTGTACTATAATCTATCTCTGCCATCAACAGATGTTACATTTTGCAGGGTGCATGGGATTTAAGCAACTCTAAACCTGACCAGGTGGAAGACAAACAAGCATTTGCAATGCAATAGTTCTCGCATTCACACGAGTTTCAGCTATTGGCATTGTAAATGACAATGACTTTTATTTATGTTTTGGGTTTTAAAACAAATAAAAGGCTTTGTCATTTACAATACTAATAACTTAAACTCTCGCAAATGTGAGGCTTATTGCATGCCCGGTACACTTAAACCTCTTGAGTGACCTACAACATCATCAGAAAACGTGTTGGAAAGAACGTCATACATGTGTTTTTTTGACCCAGTGTGTGACTGAGGGAGTGCTTCCTGCTTTATTCTATAAAACCACAGCACAGCGAGATATGCTGCAATGTCGCTGAGCATTCCAACGACAAAATGGTTTGGTCCTTGAAAATACAAGTAAGCCACATGATGGAAAGTAGATTAAAGTTGTTTGCAGTTGTGCAGGGTACATAGTCTGTCCTCCTCACACTATGCTGAGGGCGGCCGCCGTAACTGCGATCAGCTAAAAAGGGAGCAGCGTGCACACTGTGATGCTGAGAGCTATTGGAGAGTTACCGCCATGAGACCAGGTTCTGCCTCTGCCAAGTGGCACAGGTTACTCTTTCTCCCGCAAGTCCCACTGATGTGCGCTCACCCAATGGGCGCCCTCTTCACCATTGAACGAGTGCTCACTGTTGCTTCACCCCAACACAACTGAAAGACTTCCCATATTATTATTTGCCCTTTTCCTGCATGGACATGCAGCTGTTACATCGGTGCCTACGTTCAATATGCAAACTTTAAAAAAAAGTAAAGTAAAAGAATGTTGGCATTGTGCCATGAGTGCTGTGGGGGTAAACACTCAGTAGCCTTGAAGCACTGTACCGACGGCACAGTGGTTCTTGACGGAGTGCGAAGCTTGCTGGCTCTGACCACGAGGAAGGAAGAAATAAACCCAGTGCAAGCTATCTCAATAACCTTACTGTTAGACAGGGCTTTAAGTGGGCCGGGTCTCACCAGTGCTGAGCAGTTTTTTGAAGGGGGCCTCGAAACGGGTCCCTATCGCGCTCTGTTTTGTGCCCTAGCACAGGTGGTCCATTTTTATTCCGGACTGCAAAAACCTCTTGACATTGGTCTTTGAACTGCCTGCCCTAGCTCCAAGCTGGCTGAAGTGACAATGCAAAGTTATTAAGTCCTTTGTGTGAAGGCAGAACACATGGTGTTCAGTTGCAAGTGGGTCTGTGCTCAGCTCCACACCCCCATCCTGACAGCAGATGGCCCATTCAGGCACACCTAATCCTAATATTGAGTGACTCTCTGGCAGAAATTCACAAAGTCTAACATTAGGGTACACCCTGCCATGTGCCCCAGGCCAGGCTATAGGCACTAAAGCGCTGAGGCCAGAAATGTCAACTTTCTAAAAGTGGCATTTTCATAATTGTTATAAAAAACTGAATTTACCATTAAATAGGGCTCTTCAACACAATTCCAAAGAAACCAAACATGATATAGCTACCAGCTCCCAATTGGAAATTCCAGCTTATTAAATGTACTAAGAAATCCCCAATGTTTTCTTAAGTGAAGGGTGGGCCTCACAGTACTGAAAAAAGATGTTATGAGTTTTTCACTACCAGGACACATAAAAATTATGAGTACATGTCTAACCTTTTAACTAGAAAGCATCCTGTCCTGTGGGCTGCCTAGAGTCTTCCTTAGGCATGACATCTGTAATAAAGGGGATGTTTAAGACTGATAAGGGGGATGTCAAGATGACATAGCTATTTAAAACTACATTCAGGCTGCAATGGAAGGCCTGGGCAATGTTTTAAAGTGCTGTTTGAGTGGGTTACACAATATGTGCTGCAGGCCAACTGGTAGTATTCAATTTACAGTCCTTGGATATCTAGTATACCACTCTAAAAGGGGCTTACAAGTAAATAAAATATGCCAATTGGGTATAAGCCAATGTAACTATGTTCAAGGGGAGTGAGCACAAACACTTTGGTACTGGTTGCCAATGGTAAAGTGCACAGAGTCCTAAGGCCAACAAATATAATTCTAGCAAAAAGGGAGGAGGTGAGACAAAGCGTTTGGGGGACGACCACCCTAAAGCTCACAGGCCAAACATTTAGTATTGCAGCTGGGACATCTGCATTTTATAAAGTTGTAGGAGCCTTGAATTTTACACAACTCAGTTGCCTCAAAATGCAAGCACAGACTGAGGTATTTTAGGTGAGCAGGCCAAGCGGGGATCTTGGAGTTGTAAGTACAGTATAGCTGTTTGTAAGTTGGAGACTTTAATTCATGTGAAACACCTGATGCTTAATGCTTTCCTCTTTTTTTCTTTCACAATCCAGTGTGTGACTGCAGGCACGCCTCTCCTCCATGTACCTATGAAGCACTATTAAGTCCCTTAATATGTATGTACCCACTAGGTGTGTTTGAGTGTGGTGTCTAGTGTAAGTAACACTTGTTTTTTTCCCCTATAAGTCCTATGTGTACGCATGTTTGCATTTTTTTATTAACACAAGGATGAACCACATTTTTTTTACATAGCCTCATGGTTCTAGATGAGAAACATAATGATACATGATACTGCTAACGGGATGAACAATGAGTAGAGAGCATGGTCTTTCGAACATCTGCGCATAATCCTTGAACAATTCTGTTTCTTCCCTCTCTTTTCAGATAAATATTTATGGACACCAAGCAGGTTGGTGTAGGTGTGTTTGACTTATGTATGGTAAATTCACCACTTATGTCAGAATTATTGAATAGGTGTGGCTTATTGTAGTAAAATCAGTCCTGACAAAAGTCACAAACATTTGGGAACATAAGTGCCCGAAACATGTTGGTCCTAAGAGGAAGTAGGGGTAACTAGAGCTCCCGGATTTCCAAACTTTCCTGTTTTTAGTCATACTGGCTGGCAGCTAGATTAAATTGTCAGGGATACCAGGCAGGTATTCATAAAGAGTAATCCTACCCTCTCTGACTACCCTATTCCATTTCCAATAGAGTGCTCCCATGCATCTCACAGGTAGTAGCATGCCCGTTATGTAATGGAACAGGAAGGAACTGTATGATAAAGCAAGCCACCAAAGTGTACCTCTGGTGGGTCAGAGACTTTTAAAGGTAACGGATTATTTTCTCCTTAGGTCAATGGGAGGGTTCTTGGTTTGATCCAATTGATTTGGGGCTCTATGGTTTGTGTATGGCTTTGTGTCAGAAAAGGGGGAGCCCATGCTCTATAGATCCTCTTCGCACACCCTTAATTTGTTTGTGTTTGTGTGTTGAGTTGTCCGCCTTTCTGCGGCACGGTATATAAAAAACATCTCCATATACTGCCAGGAAGTGAATGACCGACTTTGATCTTTGAAACACACTAACTGGGATTTAGGAGAGGGATACAACATCTATTCTGGTTGTCTTCCTTAACAAATTGATAAAGATAGACCATGCTTTCATTCATTAGACATGATGGACCAGGCACTTTACCTTGAAATGGATATGCTGTTACTTTTGATGTGATAGAACTCAAATGCCAATGAATTTGATCCTTGGGCTTGATACTCAGCACCATTATTATAAACATTTAATAACAATTTGGAGTTTTATATTCAGCTAAATCAGTTGCAAGAGATGTCTACTTATTTACAGAGAGAAACACATTGGTGGCTCAAATGTGAAGCCTTTGTTAAATAACACAACCAGGAAATCTGCAATTGAAACTGGTTCTGGCTGAGTCCTCTGCATAATAGATCAAGGAAATGGACCAAAATTAATATTTTCCACTTAAAAGGCGAGCATTTCTGTTTAAGTCCATTTTGTCAGCCACATTTTTGTCCAGCTATTTCTTGTTGTCTCATTGGTAATTGCATATGCAAGAATTGTGATGGTGGGACAGGTAAACCAAAACTTCATGGTTGTGTAGAACTGCTAGGTAAAATTTAATAATTTACCCCAAAATGGCAAAAATCCAAATAGTAGAACCATAGATATGCAGTTTTCAAGATTTTCGTAAAATACGGCTTAAAAGCACAAACCGCCAACTGTGGTTATCTGGGACACAGTGTACCGGAGTAAAGTCACAAGTTCAGGCTGACTGGGATGGAGTACAGACCAGATAAAGGGACCAAGTTAGGCCCACTGAACAAAGTATCGTAATACCTGGTTGCAGAGCTTTTCGAGAACCCGCATTGAGGATGCCTCACACAGAGGTGGATGCTAGGTCTTGAGTCGAGAATGTGTCGTGCAGCTGCTACTCCGAGGAGTTGTGGGTCTTTGATGCGAGGTCCTGCATCAAGGATGCATCACACAAAGGCAATTCTGAGGAGATGAGGGGCTGTGATGCAAGGTCCTGTGTTGAGGGGCATTGCACAGCAGTTGTTCTGAGGATCTGTAAGGAGCTGTAAGATCCTGCATCCGGTATTTATTGTGCAGTGGTGTAGGAAGCTGGCTCTTTATGTGATAAATCAATAAACTGATATGTTGTGTAAAGAGTCCAGGGGTTCTCTTACTAGTGGACAAGGCTTGCTAGACAATCGCAAAGTGCTCTGTTGGGGGGAAGTGTGGTCGACCAGCTTTAAGCTTAACACAGAGGAGTGTAAGATATTTGCAAATACACACATTGATTAATAAATGACAAAACAACTCAAGAAGGAGATCCACAGGAATGTATAAAAATAGCAAGTATCTATATTTATGTTTAGGCATCAGAGAAATATTGTTCCGGTATATACGTTTTTAAATATAAATTCTTTTCACTTTAAAAAGTGGACACAGTGCAATTTCTGAGTTTTGCTATGGAAGGATGAACAGGTACAGTACATAGATTTACAGGGCCAATCTCCTGTAGTTAATGTGAATGGTGGGCAAAGTCCAAGGCAGCACCAACAATACACCACCAGCGACACAAGGGCAGCTGGGTGCAGAGTGCAAATCAGCATTGGGAGCCCAATGCATTTTAATGGGGATTGGTCACTGTGAAAAAAGGCTGCAGGCCTGGTATAAGTTCCAGAGCATGGCAACTTGACTGAGGAAGCAGTACCTCCTTTGGATTTTGTTATAGTTGGGTGAGATGAGGTTCCATGGTTTAAAGCCTGGTGTGGAGTGTCCTGTTTTATTTGTGTTGCTTAAAATAAGCTTGTAGGTATATTGGTCCTTTTCCTTGTGTGTGGACAATACCGAACACCTTAAGCATTGCTCTTATAGCTATAAGTAACTAGTAGAGTGATTGCAGGCAGGAATCAAGCATTCTCACTGCTGAATGTGGAGAGTCTTGCAGAAGTTATTTTGATTTATTTTTATTTTGCATATGAGGAAACTGGCTGTGCCAAGGTGTAGGCCATTGGCATAGTCAAGTGTGGATATTTTGGGGCACCTGCATCAAAAATAAGTTTTGCGATTTCTTAATAGCGAATATAAAAAATTTGCTATTACAGAATCGCAAAACTGTATGCATCAAAATATTTGCTTTATTTTAGCAAATCAGTAAATTTAGCAAATTCAAATTGCGATCCTGCTAGCGAATAGACTATTACAGAATCGCTATTAGCAATTTAGCCATATTGCTGCATTGGGATGACATCACAACCAGGAAGTGAATCAGGGAATGCACACACCTGTTCACAGAGAGCGTCAGAGGAGGAGGCAGACTGGTGGAGCTGAGCAGTAACAAGCTGATTTTGCAGCAGAATCTGTTTGGAAACAACAACATGATCACAGAAAAAGGGGACAACAAAGGTGAAGGAAGGAAAAGGAAGCTGAAATTCAGCGAGAAGCAACTGGAAATCCTCATTGAGGAAGTGGTGTGGAGCTATTATAAACGTTTTGGAAAACTGTCCCTGCAGGTTGCAGAGTCTGTGAAAAGCAAGATCCTGCTGGGCATCCAGGCAAAGGTAAATGCTGTGGGGGTCACACAGCGCTCAATTGCACACCTGCGCAAGTGCTGGTATGATCTACACAGCCGAGCCAAAGAGAGAGTGGCTGCAAGGCTGGCAGATGCAAAATAAACTGGAGGGAGACCATCTACGGGACGTGCATACGCACCCCTGGAGGACATGGTGGAATCCACACTGCTGCCTGAGGCAGTTGTGGGAATAACCCAGTTTGACACCTCTGAACAGGCTGGATCTCACAAGGTAAGACCACTGCTAAATATCTTCCAATATTAAATGTACCCAAAATAGCCCCTAATGAGGGCCCTGCGTAGTGTAGTACACCTGAGTCCAGTCCACTTTTCACTTGCAACACCCAAATGCATTGTGGGACTAGTATAAACACAAATGTAAGGGCAAGGCAAAGAGAGACCAAAACAGCTTTAGTGCAGTAAAGTACAACAAGGAAGTGACTTAAGTAGACTTTGACCATAGCAAAACTTAATTTATTAGACATTGGCATGCGCAATGTCACAAACATGTGCAAAAAAGTTAAATAACAACTTGCACGGTTTATAATCACAGATGCAGCTGTGCAGGAGAGTGATGTGGATGATGTCCACAAGTCACAGGAACCAGATGCACAGCCTGAGGAGGAACCTGAAGTCCTAGCATCCTCACCCATACCTGCTCCCACTCAACGCAGGTGAATAGTCTCACCACTGCTTGAATCTGAGAGTGATGAAGAGAGGCAAACAGGAACTCCAACACAGCAGGGTGCCACATACCACCACTACCACCAGAGGTATCAATGTGGCGCAGGTCTGTCCATTTCCGCCGGCGCAGGCCCAGGGCAATCCTGCCAGCTGCTGAGGACAGTGGGGCTGCTGCCCTGAGTGGGCTTAAGGGCAAGATACTCAGTGTCAAGCTCCTGCAAGGCAGAAACATGAGGATCATGCAGGGCCAACGGGAGAAAATGGCAACACACATGGGGGTCATCCGTGACTGTCTGAAAAATCTCACCACTGCTGTTGTGAAAGAGCAAAGGGCAAACACAGAAAACTTTGCTAGTGTTGCTACAGCTATCTAGGACTTGTGCAGGGTCCTTCAGGGGGACCATGCCTCCCATGGTAGTAGGCATCACAATTTGATGGGGCACCTGGATGGTTACACCAGGGCCATTAATAGGCTGGGCACGACAACAGCTCAGCTTTCCCATTGTGCTGTCAGAATGCAAGTAGAGATGAGCCACTGCTGCGGGGATGTGGCCAGGGGCCTCATCCAGGTCACTTATGCAGTGGAACAACTCCAAGCTGCTGCAGCTGGGGGAAACAACATGCTTGCAGGGGGGATAGTGAAGAGGCCTCCAGCCCCAGCAGCCTACTGGTACCTGTGACAAATCCCAGGAGGAGCAACACTGGCACAAAAGGTTCAATGAGGGATGTGGCTGAGCCTACTGAGAGAACCACAGGAGTGGGTGGCCGGAAGAAGCAAATACATGGACAGGTACAATTCTGGTGAGGTAACCAGCAGCTTGTACATAGTTCCCACTGACGTTTAAGAGCCAAGGCGATGTCATCTAATTGTCTGTATTCACACTGCACTTGTTGGTACCTGGTATGTGTGCAGTAACACTACCACAATTTTGTCACCTTAAATCTTTGAGCACATACTGTGTTGTTTCGTGATTACCCACCTTAAAAGTAATGTTGAGTGATTTCTGCACATCTCCATCTCCCCTCTGTTGCATTTGGACTGCATTCCGCTTGTGGTGGTTGTCTTGGCTGGATGTCTACCTCAGGCTCACTGTCAGAGTCTTCAAGGGAAATTCCTCTATTAGTGGCTATGTTGTGCAACATGGCACATCTGGCGACTATTTTGCAGCAAGTCTCCGGCCTATACTTTAATGCACTCCAAGTTTTGTGGAGGCAGCGGAAGCTAGATTTTAGTAAACCAAAAGTCTTCTCAATCACGTTGCACGTGGAGATATGTGCCTCATTCTATCGCTGCTCACTTTGTGTAGTAGGATTTAGATATGGAGTCATGATGAAAGAACGCACAACGTATGCGCTATCACCTACAGGATGTAATAACAAAATACATTAGTCACAGCTGTGTGTCACCATGGCGGACTGGTGTGCAAGAGAGTATTACATAGGTTTACCAAGCAAATATCCTTCTCCAAATTCCCCTGCAAGTAGACGTCTATGTATGCCACTATGTCGGAAGATGTAGGAGTCATGTGCACTGCCAGAGTAACTAGCCACTACGTCTGTAATTATGTTTTTAGAATTGCTGATTACTTGAATGTTCAATGAATGGTAAGATTTTCCAGTTGCAGTAAATATACTCATTCACTGAGGGGGGGGGCAAATGGCTACATGTGTCCCATCAATGCAACCAATGAGATGTGGAAAATGCGCGACATGATAAAAATCTAACCTAGTTTGCTGCAATGCCCGTGGTGTTGTGGTGAACCGGATGTGGTGGTGTATCCTCTGCAACATGGCATCAAGGTATGCGTTAAAAAAATCGCGATAGGCACTTTGAGAGAAACCTCCAGCTGCAGCAATTACTCCCTGGAACCTCCCTGAAGCTAGTAGGTGCAGTGAACATAGGACCTGCACATGAGTGGGGAGGGCATGTGTCCTGTGAGTCTGATGCTGCAGTATTGGATCCAATACAGCTATGAGCTGCATTTGTGTCTGCATTTAGCCTATATTTATCATAAATCTCTTCCTCCTTCTGCCCTAGTAAAGTAATGCGCCCTCTGAAAATGCGCTCCTGTATCCTCCTTCTTCTCTGTGCTGCTGCTCTTAACCTCATTCACCTCGCCATGACGTAGAGGTCTGCCGTTGTGAAGCATTCTGATGCCTTCTGAAACTCTTTAAGTAGTTTACTTATGATTTGCACCTGCTTTGTTCAATTTGAAATGGTTACCACCTGATAGGGTTTGTTCTTATTTAAGAATTGCTAATTGTGATATTCAAAAGATTCAGTATTTGTGATATTTTAATGCATAGCATTTGCGATTTGTTATCAGTGATTACTTAATACCGAATCGCAAATACAGATTTGGTATTTAGGTAATCGCAATTTTTTGTGAATATGTGCAATATTCTTGAATCTTCAAGCATTGGATTAAGCTATTTTGCGATCGTAAATGCCCTTTTTTACCGATTCGCAATGTTTGCGATCGCAAAATAGCTTGATGCATGTGCCCCTTTGAGTGCGAGGATAGCTTGTAGGTTTTGTTGATATACAATGTATGGGAAGATGCATTAGAGTGTTTTAATTGTGAAGAAGGTGTGCTTTGTGACTTTGCTGACATGTAGTATCAAGGATAGATTGATCTGAACCCATGGTTACCACTGGCTTTCTTACTTCTCTTGAGGTTGTTGGAAGGACTCAAACTTCCTGGAGTAATGCTACTAACCATGCATGGTTAACATGACACCCTATTCAGACTAACTGGCAAACAGGGCCTAAAGGCTAAGATGTATAACAGTAGATTAACTAATTGCATAGAAGTGGACATTTTTTGCCCATGTGTTGTGTGAATGTGTAATACTTTTTGCTACACACATTAGGAACATCTCAAGTGTTCTTTGTTTAGGAAGGAAGTGCAAAGTTTAATGCACTTCTGTGGTATTCTTATGTCTACCCCATGTTTTCATTAGCATTGTTTCATACTTACATATATAATTATAATATGTATATTATTTATAATATAAATTATACTTTTCATATTTAGAAGATACATTATTTGAAGATTTGTTTTGCGATTGAAGTAAAAAGGATCCAACAAAAATATGACAAGAAATATCATAATATAGTGGCAGGTTTGTCTTTGTGGGAGTATATTCATAAAATCCATAAATCTACAAAACATGATTATGCAAATATAGACTTGGAATAATAAAATTAGATCAGCGTACATAACATATGGTACTTCCAGCTCAACGATAGAGCATGCACTTCCGAGGACGGAAATTATACTCCTCAATATGCACAGTGGAAATATGTTCACTATTCTGCAAGTCTGTGATTCCTGTGGCTCATTGCCACACGTTTCCTTTAATAAACACTGATCTGTATGGAAAATATATTGCAAAGATAAGCAATTGCTTGGTTACTCTGCCTTTGAAACTAAGAAATAACTTACATTTCTTTCAGATACCTTTAAAACCTAGGCTAATAATTACAGTGCAGCGGTTAGGCTTAGTAGAACCGTATCCTGCAAATGTTTTTAATTTTATTTGGACATATTTTTGTGTAGCAGTCATGCTGTCTCACCGCTACTTCACAGCTCATGCACAAGGAAGAAGCGGTAACAGCCCAAGGAGGAAGGTAGACAAACAAGAGGATGTAAGTATTTAGGGCCCGATTCACAGAATGAACTTAAGACTCATTCCTAAACTGACTACTATTTTGGTATTCACAGAATGCACTTACTACTTTTGGCATTCACAGAATGAACTTACTACTTTTGGTATTCACAGAAGTTAGGATTTTGTCTTAAGTTTGTCTTAAGACAGACTTTAGACAGATTTAAGACAAACTTAAGACAGACTTAATACAGTCTTAAGACAGACTTAAGACAAACTTAAGACAGGCTTAAGGCAGACTTAAGACAAAATCCTAACTTAAGTTTGTCTTAAGTTTGTCTTAAGACAAACTTAAGACAACATCCTAACTTCTGTGAATACCAAAAGTAGTAAGTTCGGGCCCGATTCACAGAATGAACTTAAGACTCAATCCTAAACTTACTACTATTTTAGTATTCACAGAATCAACTTACTACTTTTGGTATTCACAGAAGTTTGGATTTTGTCTTAAGTTTGTCTTAAGACAGGCTTAAGACAGACTTAAGACAAAATCCTAACTTCTGTGAATACCAAAATTAGTAAATTCATTCTGTGAATGCCAAAAGTAGTAAGTGATTTCTGTGAATACCAAAATAGTAGTAAGTTTAGGATTGAGTCTTAAGTTCATTAGGTGAATCGGGCCCTTCATTCTGTGAATACCAAAAGTAGTAAGTGCATTCTGTGAATGCCAAAAGTAGTAAGTGCATTCTGTGAATACCAAAATAGTAGTAAGTTTAGGATTGAGTCTTAAGTTCATTCTGTGAATCGGGCCCTGTGATCTGTTGCTGTGGGCAGCACTTTGAGCCCGGGCTCTGCATTTAATTCATAAATAAAAATACAAAGCAAACACACACATTAACACATTAAATCCCATACTCCACCAGATTGTTGTAGTCTTTTACTTTTGTTTGCCTCTTGTTTTTCACTCCTACCTATCAACCTGTAAAGAATTACCTCGCTCAGACTTCTTCAATTCTTTATTGATGTCTCTTTTCTACTGCAACTTAGATTCAGGCTCTCTTATTATTTGTTTGCTTTTCCCAAGATTAAATAGACCCAACTGTTGATTCAAATCTGTTTTCCAATGGGATGTCAATTCATTCTCCGAGCATGTGTCAGCAAACACTATTTCCACATGCGATCTTCTCCACATCACGGTAATGCTAGTTTTATACACTCTTGTCCCGTTGTCTATGGGAATTCAAGCAAATGTCCCTAAAAGTATAAAGGTTAGTCCTGCTCTCAAAGGTTTTTCAGACTTTCATCCCTCTAATTTGACCAGGTAATTGTAGGTAGAAGGCACATACCCCACTGTGACGTTGGAAGCAAAGGTTCTCCAACCACCCTTGTCTCTTAATTGTAAATCTTCACCTTGATCTATGACCCGGCATCTAAACTTTCTATATACTCCACCCACTTTTAAGAAGAAATTCCTAAAAACTTTACTGAGATGGAATAAGAAGATATTCTCTCTTGCTAGGCCATGGAAGGTGGGCAGGGGGGTTATTTTACTTCGTTTGGAAGGAACATTATCATCAATTTATGTACGCCACTTTTAATTTGTGATGCTACAGTGTCTTAATTCTTCTGGGACACATACGTTTCCCAATCTGTTTTAATGTCCTATAGAAATTAAAAGAAGCTACCCCTATGGTATTCATTTAAGATTCTGCTGCATTCAACAAGTCCTATATCTGTTGTACACCTCTATTGTTACAGATTGTGCTTTAGCCGGATTTTCTTAGCATCACGATTTTGTCATTGAAAAATTGGTGAATCTTTTTCAAATTTTCAGTTGCTCAATATCTCTGCTTTATAGAAGAGTTCCGGGACGTTGAAAATTAGCAGGGAACACAAAGATTCCATCACGGTCAAAATATATAAAGAGAACCTTAAGACTAGAACAATGCCTAACTGAAACCAAAAAATCCAAACAACTTGACCACATGCACAAAATTCTAGTATATGCAAAGTGCGACTATTTACTATCATAGGCCTACTCTGCCTTGAAAAAATAGCTCAAACACTACAGTCAAATAAATCACTATAAATTCATCAAAGTAATATATAAGTAAAATATATAAACAACCAAAACCAATGTAATATTATAAATAACAAACTGTTAATTCGTTTTTATAACTCTGAATAAATAGGAAGTAAAGAAAAACATTATTTGCGAATGATAATACAGCATAATATTATTTATAAAGAATACATCCTACACATAACAAAACATTCTTAAAGTAGATCACACATAGATTAAACAGTACATAATATAAAACAATAAGATTACACATAATAAAAAATACCAACATATGTACAAACACAATAAGTTAATGAATCTTACGCAGCAAAGAAATAACATAAAACATGGAATCCCTCATGTTTTTGTAGCGGATGTCCTCTGTAGACAACAGGACACCCAAAAACTTCATAACCCATAAAAAATGGGTAAAATTAAATCAAAGAGGGAGCGTGGCCAACAGCATGGTCGGCTAGGAGTTGTTCCGTACTAGCTCCCGGCAGACTGCTTCGTGATCCGGCATAAATTCCAGTCTCGAGAACCCCCGTCAGCAGGAGAGGGGGACGTGTAGGTCCAGGAGCCAGCATACACCCAAAAAACGGAGGCACCCTGCAGCCTGACGGACGAAATTGGCTTGATAGCCAGGAAGCCGCACGGAACGCCTACACTAAGATGGCGGCTGACGGCGTTGGAACGGGCCACTCAGATTGAACCCCGGAGCCCAAGATCCCCCGCAAGTGTGAGCCAGACGGTGGATTCACCCGGGAAACGCAGAACACCATAGAAACCGACGCGACTCTCGCTCCGGGGGCCCTGAGGTGGGCTCTGTGCGGCCGGGGTGGGCGGGACCCGGAGAGCACCCGAGCCCGCGGCGGGGAGTGGAGCGGCAGTACCCTAGGCCCAGGGAAGGCACCAGGAAGGCACACATACACCGCGGCAGGAGCCGTGCTGAGGGCGAAACTGCTGATCGGTACCTGCGGAGCGGTGCAGTTGACCGGTGTCCCGGCTGGGGCTGTAAGGAGCCGAGGAAGCACAAAGCGGCTGGCGCCAGTGCAGGTGCATGCAGCACAGCCGTGACTGGAGCCACACCCTCCTAGCGCCGGTGAGAAGGGACAGTACTGGAATTTCCAATGTGCGAGGGGCCCCAGGGCAGGCCCAGATCCTTGGGGCACAACCATAAGCACCAGCCCCTGGGACGTCCTCTGGTGGAGGCTGGGGCAGGATACCAAGCAGGACTGTGGGCACAGACATCATCAGAGGCGGAGGCTGTGGGAAGAGGAGCGGGAACAGTAGAGAGCCCAGCCTAAAGAGTGCAGCGTGGGTCAAGCAGAAGGAGACCGCCCGCGGAACACCTGTCCCCCCACAGCAGTGGTGTTTACAGGATCTTGGACGGACGGGAGTCACCACGGTACGGGGAAGGCGAAACCACGAAGACGGAGAGCGGAGGGCGGGTAGGGGGTGCTGTACACCACACCTGGAGCAGGATCACGATCGGCACTGGACCCTTACCGGGGGCCCGCGTGGGACTTTGCCAAAGCCCCCCCACCCCCACATACACCTACATCCACTTCACGGACGGTCATCGGGCGCAGGGGAGAGTGAGAGGGGCCCGCCTGGTACAGAGAGAGCGCTGAAGAGAGTGTGATGTGGAAGAAATACCCGATCGCCAAATCCGCCCACCAGGAGACCCTGGATAATTTTGCCACGACCCGTCTACAAAAGGAGGCGTCTCAGACGGCCATGGGCACCCGCTCGGACACTGAGCTGCTGATGAGTGCTATACAAGCGTCGCGGACAGACATTCAGGACTCAAGAGCGGCCTTGGAGGTCAAGATCGGAGAGGTAGGCTCAGAGGTGCTGCTCTTGAGACAAGTCTTCTGGAATCTGTCGGAGAGGGTGACGACGACGGGGAAGCGGATCAGTCAGGCGGAGGATTCTTTAACCACTCTCCGGAAAGACATGGCGGAACTCCAGGCTTCACACAGGCAACTGTTCTGGAAGGTGGACGATGCGGAAAACAGGGCACGGCGCAACAACCTGCGTTTCGTAGGATTTAGAGAAGGAATCGAGGTGGTGAACATGGCGGGCTTCCTGCTATCATGGCGTAAGCAAACATTCCCACAGGCGCAATTCTCGAACTGCTTTATCATTGAATGGGCGCATAGGGCGCTCCTAGCGAAACCAGCAGAGGGTGCGCGGCCGAGGCCGGTCATTGCGCGCTTCCTTAACTTTGCTGACCGAGACCTAATTCTCTGAGAGGCTAGAAAGTTGGGAGAGATACGCCTGGAAAATACGAACATCATGATTTTTCCAGACTACAGCCAGGAGGTGCAGAAACAAAGACGCTCCTATGAAACGATGAAGGCGAAGTTACGGGATCTCCACATTACATATATGCTGCTCTTCCCAGCAAAAGTAAAGGTGATACATGACGGAAAAAATGCACTTCTTTAATCACCCGGAAGAAGCCTGGCAATGGCTGGAGGAGCGCACTATATTCCATGGGGAGGTGGCCGAAGGTAACAGGATCCGGGATGAATTGGCAGCTGCCAGGTTTCGAAACAGCCCCCCTAAGACTCAAAGACCCAAGAAGCCGAGAATGAGAAGGAGCACGCAGACGAAGTCGTACCCAGGTACTGGCGTGGCAGGACGGAGAAGGCGGAACTCGGCGTCCTCAACGGGGAGCGTGTTGCCGGGATCTAGGTTCAGCTGCCTGGCCAAGCAGGGTCGCTCAGAAGGAGAGGAAGACTCAGGAGTCCAGACGGCGGAAGGGGAAGAGGAGGAGGACCACTCCTTACATCCTTTGGTGACTGCCATTCGTGAACTGGAACAGGAGACGCCAGGCGGAGAGACAGAACTGGGCACCGAGACACAAGACTCACATTCCTGAGAGTGGATCGGGCTGGCAACTTGGAAGCAGTCTGTCGATGGAGGGACACGCAAGTTATACACACCCCTATTACCTACTGTTTGCTGTTTCTTTTTCCTAAGTTCTTAGACATGACAAGTTAATTGGGCGGGGAAGGAGCACGTTCCCGCACTACATATTGCAATTGTAGGTTAAGAAGGGGAGTTCTGAGGGAGGGCGACAGACCCTCTCCGCCAACAGTCTTGTTTGTACGGAGGATGAGACTGAAGGGGGGTGGTGGGGTGGGGGTAGGGGGGGAAGTTGCGGTTGTTTTCAGTTGAAGGAAGTTGAGGGAATGGAGGGGGACAGGGGGGAGGGTACGCGTTTGTGGGGGTGGGGAGAGTTGGGGGAGGGGGGAGGGAGGCTTGTTCTTTTTCATGTGTTATCGAGCACACACGAGCACTACACGCCGACTCACGCCCAGGGACTCGGGATGCCGTCAGATCTCAATCCAAAGGCACACCCATGGGTGACCCAGAATGAGAAAATGCGCCTCAGGAGGGTTTTAAAGTATTAACCTGGAATGTGAATGGTCTGGGGTGTAAAATCAAGCGGGGTCTGGTCAACAACTATGTGAAAAGATCTGGGGCCGATGTAGTACTCCTCCAGGAAATGCACTTAAAAGGCACTAAATGCGCCTTCTTGGCAAGGAGGCAATACAGAGTCTTGGCTTCAGGCTCTAGAGGAGTGGCAATCCTACTTAAAAAGCATCCACCTATGAGAGTAGCGCAGGTATGGACAGATAAACAGGGCACATATGTAGGAGTATGTGGACATTGGGGTTGAAGGGAATACACGTTTATCTCAGCCTACGCCCCACCTAAACTTCAGGCAGGAACGCTACAGGGAGTTTCTGATATAATCCTTAACACCTCAGACACAATTCAAGTCCTTGGGGCAGATTTTAATCACGTGATGAACCCCTTGGTAGATTGAACGGGAGACCGTGACAGACCACAGAGTGTGACGCCGCTAGCCAAATCTATGGCCGCACTCGGCCTGCTAGACATCTAGAGATGGCTCCATCTGGAGGTCGAGGCATATTCCTTCTTCTCCGGAGCACACAAAGTATACTCGCGCCTAGATTATATTTTTATGACGAGACAGACATTGCAGGTCTCTGATACAGCAATATACTGCGCCCGTGGGGTATCCGACCACTCCCCACTATTACTAGAGGTAGCCAGAAAAAAGAGGGAGGGACCCACAACACTCAGACTGTCGGCATGGGACTTGCAAAACGGGATGATCCTGAAGGGTTTTAGAGCGGATGTGAAAGTGTACCTGGCAGAAAATATAGGCTCGGTGGACTCGCAGGTAGTCCTCTGGGAGGCTCTTAAAGTGGTACTCGGAGATAGGGCACAATGCAGATTGGCGGAAGATAGGAAAAAAGCCCAGGCTGAGATCCTGGATCTCGAAGCACAGATACTGGTGATGGAAAGTGAGCACATGCGCAGCAGGGACCCAGGGAAACTCAGATGCCTTTCTGATCTGCAAAGTCAGTATAAGCAATTAGCGACGGGAGAGGCAAAGTCACAGGCGTTGGCGACTCTGCACCGCATTTATGATATGGGAGATAAGTCCGGGGGACTCTTGGCGTGGCTAAGCAGGAAAGAGAGGGACGATTGATGGGTGGAGAAGGTAAGGGATGGAAGTGGTGAGTGGGCCCGCACGGATGCTGCAATCTCGGACGCGTTCGCAGAATGCTATGAGACATTCTATGCAGCGCGAGACCACGGGTCAAAAGAGGAGGCATTGCAATACATGGCAAATATAACTCCTACACAACTTGAAGAGGCTGATCAAAAGGACCTGGAGACAGATATCACTGAGGAGGAAGTTAGGGTGGCACTGACCAGGCTCCGCACGGGCAAAGCGGCGGGTCCCAACGGCTTCCCCGCGGAATTCTTCAAGAAAACGGCGGATCTTCTGACTCGCCACTTATTGGGCCTCTTCCTGGACACTGAGTGTGAGGGACAGTTCCCTCCTGGCCTTCGACAAACCACAATTGTCCCAATCTATAAGCAGGAAAAGCCGGCAGACGACTGCTCGTCATACCGCCCCATTTCCCTCCTAAATGTTGAGGTGAAGCTGTATGGAACAATCCTGGCTCTTCGCCTGAGGCGGGTCATTCCAGGGCTGGTCCATCTTGACCAAACAGGGTTTATTCCGGATCGGGCGACTAGATATATTCTGCGACGCACACATAATTGGCTGCAGGAGGTTGGAGATAGGACGGAGCCCCACTGGTTTCTGTCCCTGGATGCAGAGAAGGCGTTTGATGCTGTCCACTGGCCTTTTCTGGAAGGTGTATTGGAACGAATGGGATTTGGACCCAAGTATAGGCATAAAATTGGCCTTCTCTACACCGACCCTAGTGCTAGAGTTAGGGTTAATGGGGCGCTGTCAAGGGCCTTCTCCATACAACGGGGAACCAGGCAGGGTTGTCCCCTGTCCCCACTATTGTTCACCCTCGTTATTGAAGTGCTGGCATGCACGGTTAGGCAGAACGTAGGAATTACTGGCTTCCGGATCCAGGGATCAGAGGAACACGAGGAAAAATTGTCCCTCTATGCAGACGATGTCCTGCTTTATGTCACGCAACCGGACACCACCATACCGGCACTGTTTGCCGAATTGGACCGCTTCGGAGCCAGGTCCGGGTATCGGATCAATTGGCACAAATCGACACTCTATCATCCCCGGGGAAGGGACGAGTGGCCCATGCTACTGGACAGGTTGCAGATGACTGGGGAAGGCTTCCTGTACCTGGGGATCTTTATTACGATGGACGGTAGCCTTTCCTATAAACGCAACATTGATCGCGTAGTACGCAACTTTACAGAGGACGCCCACAGATGGCAATCGCTCCCACTGACGATTCTAGGGCGGGCAGCTATGTTTAAAATGGTCTTGCTCCCTCGGTTTTTATATGCATTTCAAAATGAATATTTCCCCATGAAATGCAAGGTCTATAGAGAAGTACATGCGGAACTGAGGTCCTATTTATGGCTGGGGAAGCAACCGAGGATCGCACTATCGACCCTGCAGAGGCACCAATATGACGGGGGGATTTCATTGCCGGACCTAGAGGCCCACTACTGGGCTGAACACCTGGCCCCCATTAACGAATGGATACACGCACCCGCCACACACCCCACCTATGCACTGGAAAGGCACACTATGGGCACCCACACGTGTATACACTACATCTATAAAGGAAAAGGGCAGGCCAGACTGCTGCGGGCGACTAGAATAACACTGGGGGCCTGGAAACAGGCGATTAAAGGTGATCAACTGGGCCCACAAACCCACCAAGCAGACGCCGCTGTGGGAATGCACATGGTTACAGGAACTTAGTAAGCTGCGTGGGTTTCAGAGATGAAACACCATAGGCATCTCCACGCTAGGAGACGTAACTCACAATGGGATGCTGAAGTCCTTCTCAGCACTGCAAACAGAATTTGGGCTCCACCACTCCCAATTCTTTAAATATATGCAACTGCGACATGCCTGGAGGGCGGAAGGGACATTGACTGAGCCGCTCCCTAAATACGCCCCGCTGAAAGGTCGCCTTTTACAAGAACGGATCTCTGAGAAGGCAGTATCGCTAACATATAAAACCATCATGAATAACAGACCAAACAGGGGCGTAGTACTGATGCACCCTAGGGAGGTGGCGATTAAAGCGCGTCTCCGTTTGATCCAGTTTAAGATTTTACACCGGTCCAATTTTGACAGAGTGAGATTGCACAGGATGGGGAGGACACCTGACCCGTGCTGTCTACGCTGCGGCCACGATAGTGGAGATTTTCACCATACAATGTGGTCCTGCCCGCATATTCAAACATACTGGGGGGCTGTACTAACCGAATTAAGAGAGGTACCAGAGGCGGACATCCCATTAGACCCGAAGTTGATACTGCTGGGAATGACCAATGATGTAGACTTGGTGTGCCCATTGCTGATTTTTTTGGTATTGGCACTAGTAGTGGCCAAACAGGACGTAGCCAGGAAATGGGGAGCGCCAGACATACCGCAGATAGAGGAGTGGAGGAGGGGTATGGACCTCTACATGGCAGCCGAAAGGGTCACGTACAAATCCAGAGGGTGCCCAAAGAAGTTCCGAAAAGTGTGGGGGAAATGGAGACAGCACCATGGGCTAGATGGAGGGCTTTAGGGGTTCGCTAATGATTGTGTATATGATTGTTGAATGGGATATGGACTATTGGGACCGGGAGACATTCCTGCAGTGGACTTGGAAGATTGCACTGGCTGAACACTTGGGAGATGGTATATTGGTTCGGAATTATGAGTGGGGTGGAGTGGGTGGGGAGGGAGGTAAGTGGAAGTGTGGCTCGACGTTAACATGCTTGTTGTATGTTCTTTCCTGCTGTAAAACAATAAAAATGTTTTTTTTTAAAAATGTAAATCAAAGAAACGGAAAATTACAAATAAAAATATATTCCATCCAATAAGACCGTATAAATTCCAGGGAAAGCACTGAAAACCCTAAAGTATTCAAAAGAGAAAAACTGCACCAGAAAAACAGCAAAAAAAGAAAATGGTTGAATAAAATTTCCCAACTATATTTCCTTATAAATAAAATCAATGCATCCACCATCCAAAAATAAAAGTCTGACTTCACTAAAAACAGCTGTAAAAGAATCCAGAATCAAAACAGTAATACCAAGGTAAACCAGAAACCAGAATCAAAACAGTCATACCAAGGTAATTAATAATATACAAGTAAAAAAAAGAACATTTAAATATAATGTACTTTCTTAAAATAAAATTACAATTATAGTAAACCAGTATTGGGCCTACTGCCCTCACCCCAAACAACTAAAACAGAGCCCACACTAACGATACCTGAAAAAATGAATTAAGATAAACATATAACCTTACTAACAAAGTA
This sequence comes from Lissotriton vulgaris, assembly GCF_964263255.1. NCBI lineage: Eukaryota > Metazoa > Chordata > Amphibia > Caudata > Salamandridae > Lissotriton > Lissotriton vulgaris. The sequence goes on along the minus strand of NC_141685.1, from coordinate 439,763,730 downwards.
CCTACCACCTCTACCCAGACAATAATGCAAGAAGTGAAAGAATGATGGTTTATACTTTCCAATGAATATTTATTTGTTCTAAAAAATAGGAACAATTTAAAAAAGTGTTCTAATATGGAAAACTAATTTTAAAGTGTCTTACAGAAAAATTAAATTATACATCTCAAATACTGTAAAGTAAATGAAAAATAATTTATTTCAAGTTTTTATTTATACATATAAAATCAAAGAAATAAAAAAATAAACAGTAAAAAAAATAAAAAACTTTACGCTCAAAATGTGAGCAATTTTATCCATGTAAATGTGTATCAAAATATCACCAGAAAATAAATATACAAATAAAACTATATTTTCTTTTATAACTAGGAACCTTTAAAACATTGTTAGAATGGGGTGGAGTCAACCTCAGAGAGCATGGTGGCACTCTGAGTGAGCTCCTGAGAGACTGCAGGCTACGGTCAATTTTATTTTCTTGCATACTGACCAGCCGGGTTAACACAAGAAAAGCCTGAGACCTCAGTGAACTGTAAGAAGTACCAGCTTGTCGGGCTGTGAAGCACCAGTTGAAACTCCTACGTGCCCACTATTTGATTACCCCCACAAGAGCCCGAGCTTAGATACCAATGTCCAGGACATATAGTAGTAATGCACATTTTTTGCCACTGTGCGGAGAAGTGTGCCTCCCCATTACTCCAGTGGGCGTCTTTGCAGTGTATGCCATAAAAAAACAAACGGTAGTGGTTGCATCCTGCTGTTTCTGCAGGATCGCAATGACTATAAAACTGATTCACCTGCACCAACCTAATGACTGCCTAACTGGGGTGGGAATTCAAGTGCTGCCAAGCATGCTGGCATTCAGGAAAGGTCAGTTGGGCCATCTTTGTCTACTCTATCCTCTTTACGGCTGAGGACTGCCACAGTAGTACACATAGAGAGAGAACTTCCAGTGCAGGCCATCTTGAGTGGGGAAGCTGGAGACAAGCATATTGCCTGTTGGCCAAATTAGCACTAAGAAAGTCTCAGAACAGATATTTTGCCGCCATCAAGAAGCACTTTTATGCGGAGCGCATCGATCTAAAAATAACTCAAAGCATATCTTCTCAATTGTCCAGAGTTTCCTGAAGCAATGAGCAGGACGTTTGGTCGCCCCCCATCTCTAACTCTTGGTGCGAGCAGCTATCCGTTTTTTTCATAGATAAAATCCAAGCAATCCAGGATAGCTTTGGGTCTGCTCTCCATGTGCAGGCAGAACACCCTCTTCGGGCGACCCCAGACTTAGACCTAGCCAGCACCCTCTTGACAGATTTTACTCCTACTCCTCTGTCAGACATTCCTAAATAGCTTAAATCAGGTTCCCCAGCTGATCCCTGCCTAGCCAGGCAGTTAGCAGCAGTGGCGAAGGTAGTTAACCCTGAAGTGAACAACATCATTAATCTTCTGCTTCAAACTGCCATGGTTCCATCTAAGAGGAAACTGGCTAAACTTCTCCCACGCTAAAAAAACCTTCATTAAACCCCGCCACTCCGGCTAGCTACTGAACGATCTCACTTCTCCCGGCTGTGACGAAGGTGTGTGAGAAGGTAGCCCACAAACAGCTCTCTGAGTTTGTGGAGACTTCTGGCACACTCCACCCAGCCCAGTCGGGTTTCAGGGCCTCATATAGTACTGAGACGGCCCTGGTTGAGATGGCGGAGGCTATTAGAGAGTGCCTAGATTATGGCGGTAGAGCGGCCCTGGTTTTATTGGACTTTCTGCCGCGTTCGACACAGTAATGCATCGCCAACTCCTGGCCCGTCTTTACAATATCGGAATCTCTGGCTTGGTGTGTGATAGGATCGATTCATTCTTGGCGAATATGAAGCAGCAAGTATCGCTGCCTCCATTCTCTTCTACACTGAGAAGCGTGACCTTGGGCATCTCCCAGGGCTCAACCTTGAGCCCCCTTCCCTTTAACATTTATGTGAAGCACTAATCTATCTGGCGGAGGAGCTGGGTGCTAAGATCATAGCGTACATTGATGATACCCAGTTTCTCTTCACCTGGAAGAAAAACAATGTATCTCCTGAATTAGCTAATAACTATTTTGCTGAAGTTTTTAAATGGCTAGCGCAGGCTCAACTCAAATGCAACGAGGACAAGTCTGAGGTAACCCTCTATGGGTCTTTCCCGCCCCATTTTAGGGATGACCATTTGGCCTGGGGTTTACCCCATGCCAAAGTCTATAGGGAACCCAGCAAAGAATTTGGAGGTCTGGTTCAGTGAGGACCTCGGATACTTACCGCAGGTAAAAAAATGGCCGGAGTAGGTTTCGGCACTCTAAAACAACATAAGAAATTCTTTCCATTGCTAACTAGAGCTGCAAAGGATATGGTGACCCACGAACTCATTCTCTCGCGCTTAGATTATGCCAATGTCCTATACATTGGCCTCCCTGGCTACCAGCTGAAAAAGTTACAGACAGTCCAAAATGCGGCCGCTAGAGCACTTCTGAGCATCTCTGGTAGGTCAAGCACAAAGCAACTTCTCCGCGATCTGCATTGGCTTCCAGTGGGTCCGCTTGTTCTGTTTAAGGCTCCCACAATTGCTCACGGTGCCCTATACAAATCGGGGCCCATGTATCTCAGGAGACGTTTTGATTTCTATGTGCCTCACAGACACCTACGCTCCACTGGGCAATGCCTTGCTGCTATTCCCCGCTACCACCTAGCGAGAATGGGAGGTAGCTCCCTCTCTGCAAGGTGGATCATCATTTGGCCCCCCGTGATCTAATTACTGTGTACAGATAGAGAAATGCCTCCATAGGTGTGGGAAGAAGGACACCAGTTAGGAAAAAAGGGCAACCTGATGAGTTTATACTCTGGACCAGATGCCACAAAAAGGGCACATAAATTCTATCTTACATTCATCTAGTTATGCTTGGAGACAGGCACCTGAACTGGTAGCTATATCAGCAGAGGTTCACCTTTATGCGCCGACCTGGGGAAACTTAAAATAACTGATAGGAGGGCAAGGATTGGAATAGTTGCTATGAAGGAACACAGGACTGAACTGATTAACAATAGTTGCTTTTTTGATGGGAGGACAATGAAAGATGTTCCTTGAATTGCATAGAAATGTAGATTACTATGTTCCTAATACTGGAGATACCTATGGATCTCTCTTTCACTGCCTAAAGGTAGCATTTGGACCCACACCATTCACACTACCTCCTTCGCTGATCCTGATTCATCGGATGATATGGAAAGATTTTGGGGGTATGATCTTGAGTCTTATCCAAAAGTTTACTGTCATGACTTGCGAGCTGTGGGAGGGGTACCTAACTGTAGAGTTGCCTGAAGATTATTGGACTGACTTAATGAGGGATCATCATACTTATATGAGGGAAGTTAGGCTTAATGTTAGACCTTCACCTTTGGCATTGATCTCTGCTACGACTTTACAGGGCAAGACTGAAGGCCAGATGTAGGTCGGTCGGTAACGGCCGAAAATCTGTATTTTCGGCCGTTAACGACCGGTATTTCAGAAATGGTATGTAGGGGCATCATTTTACAGAATCTGTAAATTTACCGATTCGGTAAATTTACAGATTCTGTAAAATACCGAATCGGTTTTTTTACCGATTCGGTAAATCTCAGATGTAGGTGGGACTCTTCTGAGTCCCAAAGGCCCTACAAATTCGGTATTTTAACACCCAATCCAATTGGGTGTTAAAATACCGAATTCAGGTGTGCATGCACTTGTGTGCATGCACACCTGGCCATGTGACAGACAGACATGCCCTTAGGGCATGTCTGTGCGCCACATGGCGCACATGCCTATTTTTGGGGTGCCAGAGTGTGTCAAAGTGACACCCCCTGCACCCTTGCAAAAGTCGGTATTTACCGATTTGGTAATTACCTAATCGGTATTTCCCATTCATTCCTATGGCTTCACAGCCCATAGGAATTAATAGGGAATACCGATTCGGTAATTACCGAATCGGTAAATACCGAATTCTAACGATTCGGTATTTCCACATCTGGAAATACCTACATCTCCCCCCTTCATATTTACCGACTCTGAAATACCGAATCGGTAAAATTTGGTATTTCAGAGTCAGTAAATATGATTTACCTACATCTGGCCCTGAGTACTTATTCGAATTATTGGAAATATGTAGCTCCATATTTTGATATTGTTCATGTGTCATAGGATTGTCCTAATCTGGATGGTTTCTGGCAGGCTGTACTGACTGTGATAATGTCCAAATTAGATATGACACAATTACCAAACTCGAGAGAAATACTCCTACACAACTTCAAAAGCACCCACAGCTCCCAAAACACACTAAGCTAGCACCATCTCTGGGTGTGTCTAAAATGGGCATGCTGTGACACTTGAAGAAGGCCTCAGTCCCAACATATTTGAAATAACTGGATTAAATTAGCGAAATGGCTGCATTTGAAAGACTGATTGCGAGATTAAATGATAGTGTGCAGGTTCGAGGAAGTGTGGGGGAAATTCCTGGGTGTAGGTGGGATTACCTTTTTATATTGTATTTAGCACCAAGCACAAGGTCCTGGGTTGCAGAATTGTTCAAGAATGATTGTCTTAATGGGGTGGCAGTCCCATGATCTAGATTACGTGGAGGGAAAACATGAAGATAGGATAGCAGCATAAGGACTTAGACTTGAGAGAGAATTTGTATACCGAATATAATATTGTACATTAGGGAGGAGCAAGAAATGCTAGCACATCAGGCAAGAAGGACCTTTGACACATGACATGGCAAAAGCCAGAGGAGAAAGGTAGACATACGCACAACTCTCTTTAGTCTTGTTAATTTTAGGGATTACGCTTGTAGGAGGTCATATGTGGAAAGTGTGGGCCACTCTTTGGGTTTTGAAGAGGCAGGAAAGGATGAGCTACATGAAACAGGGTATGAGGGCCACCCAGAAGAGACATATGATTGCTTGTCTTTTTGTAACTTGTGGATTTTCTGACGCTGAGTTAATGGCAGGCAAGAGGAGAAGGGAAAGTATTGGTCAAGTCAGCTCAAGTCATGCCTATCTTTAAAAAAACTACAGTGGATCCCCATGAGCTATCCAACTATAGGCCGATATCACTTCTCTCATTTTTTAGCAAAACAATAGAGACTATGGTAAATAAATAGTTCACATCTTTCCTGGTAAGCCATTCTGTCTCATAATATTCCCAGTCATGTTTCTGTGGATCTTACAGCACAGAAACAGCATTGACTTTCTCTTGATGAAGGTCTCCCAGCAATGCTGGCATTACTCGACCTATCCGCTGCATTTAACACCATCTCAACTCAATTTGGATCCAGAGAAGTGTTGAGATTGGTGGTGGTGGAAAAGGTCTTGGAAGGATCAAGAACTTTCTTAGTGTACAGACCCAAACTGTTCATTCTGAGCCCTTCAACTCCCGCACCTTGGCCCAAGAGGGGTGCGGCAGGGCTCCTCTTTGAGTCCCAAACATTTCAAAATATGTGTGCCCCCTGGCTCAAGTGATATGATCCTGCAGTTTTGAAGTCATCTCTTATACAGAAGACACTAAATTGATCATCTCCATGGGACCTAATCCTGAATCCACAAAGATCAGATTCAGTGATTGCATGAGGAAGGTAGCTCTCTGGATTGCATTTATCTGCATATAATTGAACAGTGGACAGACTGAAATTCTTCTTTTTGGCAAGGCTCATATTCACCGGCCAGAGGACTGGTGGCCCCCAGAACATGATCCAGCCCCCACTTCCTAAGAAGGAAGTAGGAAATGTGGGCATCCTGATTGATGAGAACCTTTAGTTTAAAGAACAGGTCAGCTCTAACTATGGCACCTACTTCGGAATCATGCCCCAGCGCTGGAGGATTTCCAATAGCTACCCCTCAAAACCAGAAATTCACTCACTCAAGCTGTGATTGTTAGTCATCTACACTATACTAACGCCCTTACCTTAGCTGCAAATTAGGTTCTTTTATCTCAAGGTCAAATGTCTGTAATTTTCACCTCACACACCTTCTGAGCTGACTCTCAAATCTTTGCACTGGATGCCTGTGAGAAGTGCTCCCTTTTCAAACTCCTCTGCTTAGTTCACAAGTCTCTGTCCAGCATTGCCCCCCTTTATTTACAAAAGAAACAGTAGCCCTACTGCCCAATCCATAGCCTTAGGTCCACTGGGCAATCCCTGCTATATCCATAGTGCATACATAAGGCCAGACAAGGCAGGAGATCATTATCTTAAGTTGCTACCAACCACTGGAACAAACCACTGTTACATATTTGGTCTTGCTCTGACCTGCCCACTTCAAAAAACGTCTCAAAACCTGGCCTTTGGACTGTTTCAGTAATTCTCCCCACCTGTTTATGCGCCACAGCGCAGAGAGACTCTTTCGGGGGAGATTTGCATTGCGCTAAACAAATAATAACATAACATAACATTGAAGTTTGTGTAAGCTCAATTTACTCTTCCCTCTCCAAACTTAACTTAACTGCAGTAGGGAAAATTATGGACTTTTGGGAGGGAGTTACATTTACTATTCCTATTAAAGACAACCACATTCAGGAATATATTGGACTCAGGGGTGATTTTATTTACTATTCCCTCCTTCTCAAAAAGTAATCACGTCAGGAAAGTCACAGATAAAAAAACTATTTTACTATAAAAGTAACCTACTGTCATATCATTAGGAACATCTGGCAGAGATATATTTTTAAAAAGTAGATATAAAACCAAAATAAAAAATGATATTAGCCAAAAGGTTTCAACCTAGTTCTAAAATTGAACCACATTAGCAAAGGTTTATATTTTTTAACAATGATAAACATCTTTTGTAAATCGTTTTTGGAAAAAAGCACAAACAATTATCACATTTTTAAAAATAGCAATAGCCAGTTTTTGATCTGCTAACTGACATAGGTACAAATAGGTTAGTTCACAAAATAAGGAATTACAGCAGTCGCAGAACAACAAACTTAATTAATACTCATTAAGCAGTTTGCAATATGTGCTTTCCTGCAGTTGCCTACAATCATCGGGATGGTAGCCTGCAGGAAGAGCAGACCACCAATCCTGTGATTGCATTTCAAAAAGAAAACTTATTTTTAAAGCAGTTTGACTTCCAAAAATGAGGTTGGGCCACTTTACCAAAAATAGTTACCATTTTGGACAACTTCAGTGACAGCAGGCACTCTCCCCCGAATCTGCCACTCCAATTCCCATTTGAAGTTGGCGACTCATATGCTTTACCTTTCTTTTCCAAATTTAACATGGCTCTGACTTCCTGTTCAGCGACTCGCTATTCCTCTTTTGCGAGTCGCAAATAATTTGCATCTCGCAAAATGGGAATAGTACATGGTCAACTAAATGTTTGCGGGCGCAAAGGGGTCTGAAACCCCTCTGCGACCGCAAAAAACAGTCCTACATCTGGTCCTGTGTGTCTGTGTTATGCTAGGAGAATGAAGGTCTGGGCAAGAGAAATTGTCTCTTGGAGCCAGACATACGTATATCAGTTACGTTCAACTCGGGAATTTCAGTGGTATTTTGTTTTTTAAACAATTTTGGTTTTTTTGTGAATTTCTAAAGTTTCTTAACGTAAGTGTTAAGTTACTTACCGCCTCCCTTATGTATAAATTCACTGGAATCTACATAGATAGACAGACAGTGGCAGTCTGTGTGGTTATGGTTAGAACCAAATTTCCATAGAAAAAAGATTTTTTGTTTTGCTAATAACTTTGATGCTATTTGATGAACCTCTACCCCCAAGGTCATGTGTAGCGGGGGTTGATCACCAGTGGGGGGTAATGGCATCCACAGGAGTTGGGCACAGGACCTGGCTGCTGGTGGCTAATCCCCATTGTGGCCAATCCCCCGTGGGCAAGCAACTCCCACGGACACCCACCTAACAATTCCATTTTGTTATTTGGCCCATGGTAATCTTGCAGCGGCAGTCTGTCAGTTAAAAAACAGGAAATTCACTGAAAAAACAACAGTTAAATTGATGTTAAAGTTAGATGTTGAAATAAGACACAAGCTAACGTTAAAAACACATAAATGCTATGAAAAAAACCAATTATAATTTAATGAACTAACTATAACTATGATGATATCATTATTGACGTTATCAGTGATTTAAATATTGATGTTACTTAACATGTTATGAGTGGTGTAATGTGTGAGGTGATAAGCAGTGCATGGAAGAGGTGCAATTACAGTTAGCTCAGTTAACTATAACTGGTGAATTTCAGTGTATTTTTGTTTTTTAAACATTAGTTATTTTATGTTATTTCAACACCTAACTGTAATGCTACCTTAACCTTTGTTTGTTCAGTGAATTTCTAGGGTTTTTGTAACATAAGCTAACATCCTATTTTCATACCTAACTATAACTTCACTCTGAGAAGGCACTGTGCACAACCCCACTGCGGCAGGCCAACCCCCAAATGCACACAACCGAAGGCTGTGAGCAGCGGGGCTGGCCCTGTGTCCAATGACTTCCATATGGCCACAGGTATCTAGCCCCTCAGTACACCCTGCACCCAACTCTCCATGGACAACCAGCCCCACAGTGACAACCAACCCACATTTTTTTCTACATTTTTTGGAGCTAGCCAGTAATACCATAGTACCCACCACAAACATCAACCCCAGAACACAGCAGCACCATGCAAGCTTCCCCCAGAGAAGCTTGACAGCACCACAGTACATGGGAGGTGAAGCTTGAATGTCTCCCGCAGGAGTACTGCTGTACCTCACTGCAGGGCCATGCTAGAAACAGAGTACAGCGATATTGGCTGCATGAAAGAAAATTCATTTGTGATGTCATCAGTGATTTAATTAATGATGTAATTTCACATGTCATGAGTGATTTAATATATGAGGAATAAGCAGTGCATTGTGGTGGTGCAAGTTCTAGTTAGCTCAGTGAACTGTAACTGGTGAATCTAAGTGTTTTTTGTAGTTTTTAAGCATTAGTTTTTAACTCATTTCAACACCTAATCATAACGTTACTTTAACCTTTTTTTTCAGAAAATGTGATGTGTGTGTAGGGTTTTTTTTAATTTAAGCTAAGATCTTATTACCATACCAAACTTTAATGTCTCTTTACACTTAGTTTTTTTTGATGAATTTCATTTTTAATGTAAGGAAAATCATATTACCAGATCTAACTATAAGGTCGTTTTTTCTTCTGTGGAAATGTCACTTTTTAATTATATACAGCCAACATGCTCACTTTACTTAGCCTTCACATAAATGCTATGAAAAAAACCAATTATAATTTAATGAACTAACTATAACTATGATGATATCATTATTGACGCAGCATGGGGTTTTACCCAGGCCTGCCCATTCTGGATTGCAAACTTACTGCAGCCTGCGTACTCTTGTCAGTTTTATGCCCAGGACACTGTTCTCCATTTGTGTGCCCCAGGCCCTTCCCTCCTTGGTTTGTTTTACTGCCACTACCCATTGTTGCTGCCCATGCCCCATCTGCCCTGCCCACCTGTTCTCCAGGTGCATGATCCATTGTGCTGCAACTCTGTCTGTGCTGCCACTGCCTTTCACTGCTGCCCATGCCCCATCCCTCTCTTCATTCTATGTGTGTGTGAGACCACTACCCCTCCCTGAGCCATTGTGCTGCCACTTCCCCTGTTCTGTATCTGCCCACTGTGGCTGCTCTTGCCCCCTGTCCCACCCCGTTCTCTATATGCATACCTCAGCCACCTCCCTCCCTAGTCAATTGTGCTGCCACTGCCCTATGTTGCTCCCCCTGCCCCATCCTTCTGAGTGTACGACCCCTGCCACCCTACTCCCTGGTCCATTGTGCTGCCACTGCCCATGTTCTGCCACTGCACTCCATTGATGTGCCTGCCCTCTTATCTCCTCCATTTACATTATTTTGCTGTGTGGAATCATAGGGAAAGCACAATTAGTTTTTCCTTCATCAAGGGCAAGGATTTAACATTGTTTTGGCATCTACAGAAATGGAGCTTTAACTGGGGCACCTGCTTTAGGTGAATTGAGCATCTGTGAAAGAATGGAAACTTGCCTGTATATTTATCCAAGATATATACACAGTTTTCTATCAAATCTTCACCCAACTGCAGTTCTTTCTATTGTTTTCTTTCTTTAAAAAATAAGGTGTGGCTCCACAGGAGCCAGGGTGGGTACTGAGGTACTAGATGTTTGGGATTTCCCCCCACATGGCCACTTGAGTCAGTGTGTGCCCACAATACCCCCTTACAGTCTTTTTGCAAAATCTATAGGGACTCAGGGACCAAGCTTCCATGTCCTGTGATGGGTGCCACAGCCTTCTGTGAAGATCTGTTGTCAGCCAATTAAATTACTGAGTACCGTGGGACCAGTCCTGGTCCGGTGGTACCGAAACGGCCCAAGGAAGGAAAAGCAACCCTTCATGACCACCTTGAGCACCTCGTTAACTTTTTCTCGAAAACAGCTGAACAGATGTACATCAAATAACGAAAAGCATGCTTTCTGAGTAAAGTTCCAACGATTTGCCAAATGTTGTGTAATGCTATTGAGCGTTTTTTTCTGCATCGCTTCCCAAATGTTACTATTGGAATTAACATGAGAAATTTACTTTTTGGACCTCACCTATTTCTCGACCCCCACATGATGTAACACCCCGAAACTTCCCAGGAAGTTTCAGCTGTGGTAGATAGAAGTCAAAGATTTTGCAGTTAAAGGGAAACAATAAGCTTGGCGAATCTGTTGATTCCAGCCCCAGTACTTCAACTTTGGAAGAGAATTTTTCCACGAATTAATAACAAAATCCCTAAGATGTGAGTCTGCTGCCTCTTCATCCATACTTAGGGCCTAATTGTGATGTGAGTCATATGAGAGCCCAACCGACATTACAGCAGGATGTTTATTGAATGCTCCATTTTACAATTGCAGCCTGTGCGGCGTGCGGAAAAGGCCAGCAGCACAAGCTACAATTGTAAAATGGATGTTTGCAAACATCCCTGCACCATGTGGCAGGCACCATACAGTGCCTGCCACTCAGTACAGGGATGTTTAAGGGGGCACCATATTGGGGACCCCACTATGGGTCCCAGTCCCCATACTGGCCAAGGAGGCCCTGGCCCCCAAAGTCAGTTTTCGTCTGCCTTATCATGGCCAAAGTACTGCCATGAAAGGGCAGGGGGAAAGCAATGTTGTAATCCTGATGGCAGAGCCGAGGCTGGTTTTGCTGTCATTATGGGATTACCATTCCGTCTGCTGCCCCGACGGGCTCTGTGAGCCCATCGGATGTGGAGCAGGATCTCCCGTTGGTTTCCCTCTGACCACATGCCTTATAATATGGCGGTCAGAGGGAAACCATTGATGTCGGGTGGAAAGCCTTCGACTAGCAGACAGCTGGCTTTCCGCCCGACATCCTAATCGGGCCCTATGTGCTCTGGAGGTATTTTGTTGTTGCTGAGTTACAAAATCATTGAGTTTCTACTGTGTATCTGTTAGCTATTGTTCATGTTCCTCCACGTGTTTTTAATTTGTGCACAGACAAAAGGGAGCACTCAGGGCTCCCTACTTCTCTTCTTGGATAATTTATGCAGTACTCTAAGCCTGAAAGAGCATTTTTTTGGTATATAATGGGTGCTCCCTTTTGACAGGACAACGCTCTGCTTCTTTGATGAGCTCTAACAAGAGAGAATGGTCCCTAGACAAGGAAAGATGAGAGCAGAATGAATATAGACTAGATAGTGCTATATTCCATGTGTCCAGCCGGACAGTTTAATTTCTCATAGTAGAAATAGAAAGGTAATACACAGTGTGATACAAGTGGGACACCAGCAGATGTCCGACTAACACACTAGGGGGACAAGAAAACAAGGGAATTGTAGGCAATTATTCCCACAGTGTGGGCCACAGCTATTTTATTGTTCTTTAGACATACATTACTGTCCTGAGGATGAACCTTAGATTACATATGGTTCGAAACGTCGTAGACCTAGCGCACTGACTGCCACATGCATCAAGCTCCCGTTTTGCGTTTCCAGATTTGCGAATTTTACCGAATCGCAAATATGGATTCGCAAAACGGGATGCATCATAGAAAGTGCAAAATATTTCCGATTCAGTAAAAATCGCAATTTTTACCGAATCGCAAATATTATGTGACTTCAAAATTCCGAATTCGCTATTCCCATTGATTCCTATGGGCCAAAAGGCCCATAGGAATCAATGGAAATTGCGAGTGGCACTTAGAAAATTTCATGGGTGCAGGGGGGGGTCCAAAGGACCCCCCCCTGCACCCCTGAAATGTATTTTTAAATGGATGTTTCACACACACATGTCCTAAGGACATGTGTGTCTGTAACATGACATTGTTTAAAATGTAAATTAGTACATTTTAAACATTTTTCGCAATTTACCACGAGGTTCAACCTCGTGGTAATTTGCACTTCCAAACCTTGTTCTCGCAATTTGATTTCAGAATGATGCATTGCATTTAAGGAATCGCAAATTTGCGATTCCTTAAATGCAATCGCATTCTGGAAAGTCGCAAAATCAGCGAATTTCATTAAAAAATAATGATGCATCTGAAAAAGCATTTTTGGAGTCGCAAACGGCCGATTTTAAGGAATCGCACCGTTTGCGACTCCAAAAATGCTTGATGCATGTGGGCCCTAATGCCTAGTTGAATAATGAATTTGTGCATGCATATGTGTTTGTCGTGGATCGTCTGTTTATGATTTAGGATACTCAGATGACCCTACCTTGCCTACATGCCGGACACATGCCATTCCATGTGTCCGGCTGGACACTTGGAATATAGCACTATCTAGTCTATATTTATTCTGCTCTCATCTTTTCTTGTCTAGGGACCATTGTCTCTGTTAGCAAGTACCCACCAAAGGTCCTTAGTTCATTGCGCCCTGGGTTCCCTTGTATTGTCTAAATAAAAAATACTCTAACACAAGTGAAGCATATGCATCAGGAGCTTTTTTCAGCTGGGGTCACTGGGTCATGGGTGTAAGTATAGATGTAGTAGATGAGGAATTCTAAGAAGTGTAGGCAGTCCAACATGCAGAGCCACTATGTGCCACATCCTGCTTTCTGGTATACTGCTGCTGGTGTTTGGTATTGAGCTGTGACATAGAAAGTCCCTGTCCTACTGTTGGCAGATTAACACCCTTCAGGAACAGTGCGTCAGCTCACTGTAGTCAATGAGTTTGGAGTAATGAGCAGTGTGACGAAATAGAAGTAAAGTGCTTAAACTAAAGGGAACCTTCCTGGTAAGCGTGATGGGCTATTGCATACTTCTCCTTTCACCCATGCATGTAACCTTCCACTGCAGTAGTACTATTTTGGAATGTGCTAGTTGCTCCAGCCAAGGAAAAAGAGGATGTGGTTAGCCTGGACAAGAGGCACTTTTAGGGACAGGCCAGAGCAACCACCCAGCCCTAAATGTATGCCCTTACTTTCAGCCTACTGGAAACTTATGCAATGCAGGATGAGGCTTGCTGTCCTCTATTATAATATAAGGGTTTAAATAATTGATAATGTCATTAATGTCTAACTCTTAAAGCAGATTGCAATACCTCACAATAATATTCATACTGAGCATGTATTTGATTCTATTCTATTTTGCATATACAATTGGCTAATATACATATCTACATGAACATCCACGTGTCGTCTTTACTAGAAATGTATAGATGTTTTTGGATTAAAATCTAAACCTACCTCTTTAATGCACAATGACAAATGTGCTAATATGTGGAACACATCGTTATGGAATATTTCTATAAAACTGTAAACATCCCCAGAGCTGTGAACTTCTTGAGTGGCAGCATGTTATGTACATCTATCGTTGAACTGTCATCACGATCATTTAATGTGTTAAGTGACAGCTGTATGGTATGGAACGTTATTAGGTGATAAGTGTATGAATAAAGAGGAGGTTGTGTCATTGAAAATGTACTTACCAACTGTCTATCTTTTGGAGGGGCAGTCGTTTTAGGTACAGCTTAATCATAAGTATTCGTGTAATTTCCAAATTTAAAATAACACATTTTAAATAAACTGTAATCTTCTCTTACTATAGCATTGAAATATATGTGTGTTGCCTCTGCCGTTTACAACTGCAACCAGTACAGCCATAGCTGGCCTGCCAGATCTGGAGATTCCCATTGGGTCAGCAGTTTTTAAGGTCTGTCTTTGCAGTGCAACTGTTGCCAGACAATTATTTGAGGGTCTCTAGAAATGGGCTTTGGCTCCGACCCACATGTTGGGAGTAAGGAGTGCACGTTTTGATTAAGCAGATGTTCTGTGCTTCCACAGAAAAGGTCTTGCCTTCCACATAGCTGTGATCGTTTTGTTTATTCATCCAGCTCTCTAGGCCCTCGAACTTTCAGGGGCAAACACATGACATTGGAATTCTATTAAAGTGTCTTAGATAGCTAGACAATTTATTTTGTTTTTCTCTGACATCAACACACATAGGAAGGCTACAGTCTTTAACATACAGCATCTGTCACCTGACCATATAATCTTCACCAATACTATTCTAGTTCTTTGCTTGCACACAAATACATATTTATTCCTATGGTGTTTACAACATTCCTTTGAGGCCAGAGCTATTGGCATTGTCAGTGCTTGTTTTTGTGCTGAAGCAGCTCCTACTCCATAGCCGGAGTCACTTCATGGTGATATAATTGCTACCCCAATCTTAATTGGTGTCAGCTAAAAGCCATAAAAATACAATTTATCAAGCGTATTTCACGTATTTTTCACACAGATTTTTTTGTTACTGCAATAAATTAGTTAAACAGAGAAAACAGAGTGTTGCCCTTTTGTTCTTGGATCATGAGCACTTTCAATCTTGTTCCCCACTCTTCAATTTGCTATGGGTTCCTTCCAGGCAGTTTATGACTGAGGGGAGCAAGTAGATCAGTCTGCATTTAGACCATGCTTGGAGGTGGCAATTTTAATCTAGTAGTCATTTAAAATTTGTGGGTAGGGTTAAAGCGTGATCAAGTAAGAGTGAAAGCGATTGGTTCATTGTTCCCTTGCTTCTAGTCTAGTCAATGCATTTGCCATTACATTTTTGTAGGAGACTTATGTCACTAGGGTGCAAGGAGTTATTCACGTTTAAGCTTTTTGAGTCATCAAGGCACCTTATTATGAATGTGAGAGAATGAAAGTGTATTTTGTAGAGGTGTTTTATGCCTAAAGTGTGATTGGTGTTAGGTAATCAATTACGTTGGCACTATTTTGTCTGTCTTCTGAGGTACCATGCAGCTGCGATGTAGACAGCTAAGGAGAGCATCATTTCTTCCTTTGTCTGTTCGACCTCAGAAGGCTATTACTTACTTACTTACGTTGACTGATATTATACCCCCTGAATAGTTCTCGAAGTATCCGTCACCTTATGCCCATGGCTTTCTAACACTGGAGCCAAAAGTGTGCTTATGCTCTGGGCCACTAAAGTCATTGTGACATGTCTCACAGAGTTCCTAATTTTGAGATCAGGTTCCCAGCCTGAATTTCAAATACATAATTCTTTGCACTCCCAGGTGTATATTGTCCTGATATGCTTCAAGAGTCGTGTTGTGCTTGGCTTCTAAACAGTTGTGTAGGACACTGCTTGCTCTGCATTTTCTGTGCACAACATATTAAAAACGTCTCCAAAAGTTAACTTCCACAGTCACTGCACTTATTTTATTCATAGTACTTGGGTTGGCCCAGTAATTGCAACACTGTATTTCTTTCAGGGTCTTTTGGTGGGGCACAGCCATTCAATTTTCACAGAGCCGACTAGGGTCATGAAGTCAATTTGTGAATTTAGATATGTATTTGCTTGATGTATGTGATTTAATTGAAGAATAAAAACCGAGAAACTTTATTGGAGGAAACCAAATAGTGAAAAACTAATTTTAAGGAGAGACTATTTTAAGGAAATGGAAATAAAAAAACCAAAGGAAACATTTTAAAGGAAAGATCATTTTAAAGAAAAGTGTTCAGGAATAGGTGCTGTTCCGACAGAAAGGGTTTATAGAAGGTCAGAAACAGATGAAGTTTAGGGGTAGTGAGGTTTTTTTAGGGATTAGGAATGAGTGCAGTTTAGGGGTGGTGAGGGGTGTTAGGGTTTACAGTTGAGTGGAGTTTAGTGGTGGTGAGGGTTTTAAAGTGTTTGGGATGGATGTGGGGTAGGTGTTTTGAGGGCGTTTTAGGGTTCACAGATGGGCAGATTTTGCCTGGTGAAGGGTTTTAAAGGTTCAATTATGGGTGCAGTTTAAGGATGGTGAAAGGTTTTTAGGGTTGAGGAATAGGGTAGGGGTAGACAGGGGTTTTAGGTATTGTGGATGGCTGCTGTTTATGGGAAGAAAGAATTTTAAGGTTCGGGAATGGATGGAATTTTGCGTACTGAGGGATTTTAAAGGTTCATTGTTGAGTAGAGTTTAGATGTAGAAAGGTGGTTTTAGGATTCAGGGATGGGTGGGTTTTAGAAGTGGAGGGAATTGTAGGGTCCAGGGAAGGGTGGAGTTTAGGAGCAGAAAGTACTTTCAGTGATATGGCATGTGTGTAGTTTTGAGGTAAAAGGTCTTTTAGGGTTCAGGGATGGGTGAAGTTTAGGGACCAGGGACGGAAGTAGTTTAGGTGTGGTGAAGTTTTTCCAGGGGCAGTTGCGAGGGGCCAGTGAATTAAATGTATCCAAAGTACTTGTTTGACAATGTAAAATATGTCAATACAAAGTAATGCTCCCTGAAGTGAGGCTCTGAAATAAATACCTTCAACAAAAATATTTCTCAAAGTAAGGCACTGAAATAAATACCTTCAACAAAATATTTCTCAAAGTAAGAACTGTAGTAATTGCATTTACACCTTAAAAAATAATTAGCATAAACAAATAAGCATGCTTAAACCAGTTTCGAAAATAGACATTTTATGAAATGGTAAATGCCTTTAATCCTGCAACTGTTCATTAAACAGTTTAGATGAAATTGGTTCTCAGTAATGGTATTCCATGAAATAGTTTTTCTGTGATATCACATGCAATCATATTTGCCGAAGGATTTGAAACCATAGTGTGAGTCAAAAGATCAGTGGTTTTAGGTGGATTATGTGTTTTATAGTTTTTAGGCCCAGTCCAAGCCACAGGACTTCCATAGGTGCTGCAAGGCCTAAGGTGTTACCAGGCCTAATTACAATAAAGATCTTGCAAAACAATTTTGGATCCTTTGGAGTGACTTCATTTCTTGTAACCCCACAATTCTCTGTAATAAACTGCTGCCACAATTGGCTACATTCTGTACACATCCACGATGGAGTTTACTGATGATAAATCAAGTTTTGCCTTGCAACATAGCATGGCCCCCACATTTTGATTTGGGATTATTGTTTATTCTTTGTCAGCTTCCAATCATGGTGTATGCCCAGGTAATTATTCCAAAGCAATTCAATTTCAACAGAAAGTGCTTATCAGATTACATTTCTTCTTTTGATTTATGATCACAAATTTTGTTTACAATAACTATTCAAAAAGAATTTACATTAATATTCAAGATATAAATATATTTGCAATTTTTTTAAGCTAAACAAACTTTTTTACCTTTTCACTTTAAGCAGTCTGGGTGAAGATCTCCCTATGGGGAAAATTAAACTTAGTTATAAATAAGTAAAAATATGTTTATGTTAAATATTACAATATTAATGTTAATTAATTTTAATTATTTAAAGTTTTGCTTCAAATGTATAACAAACTATAAAAAGCTACAGCACTATTAACTTAATTTTGAATTATATTTTGAAATATTTTACATATATTAAATTCAATATAACACTTCTGATGTTTGAATACAAATCTAAATTATCCTCCTAAAGTAAATTATTGTGCTTATTATGCATGAATAATTATTAAAAGTAATGCATTGCATAGATTAATAGTAATTTAATTCTATACTAATAAAATGTAATGTTAGATTCATTTATAAAATCAAAAAAGGATGATAAAATATTTTATATTTAAATACTATATCTGCTTTAGTTTTAGATTTTATTAACATTAAATTAGATGTATTTTTATTTGGAATTATTCTAAATATTTAAGTTTAGTTTAACATTATTTCCGAGGCTGCCTATTTAAAGTACATACCTCCATTATTGTCAATTGGTGGGTTTGCAGTAAAATTGATTGGCCTTTGTTTCTGTTTTCCCTTCCCTTAGTAAAGAATCCTCGAGCCTAGAAAGCTTGGTTAGTCTGTAACTGTGGCTTATGTTACTCTGATTGCATATCACTGTTTAGAAAGAAGAGCTTGGGATCTCTAGTAGATTCACAGAGGCCTTGTGAATTTCCATAAGGACATAGTTATGTTCTTCCTGGAGTTATAGGTTCGGTATCTGTGGATGACTGTGGTGTTACTGCAGAATCTGGTCTTGTGGCTTCTTTCCTAAGTTGATTTGCTGGTAGGGCGGACTCTGCTCCACTGGGGAAGTACTCAGTGGTAGTAGCTTGATGCCGTAAGTTAGAATGACTTAAAGTGACTGATAGTTGCTCACCAAAGGGTGATTGACATGTGTAGGGAGTACAGGTGATACTTTCTGACTTTCCTCTGGATACAGTAAAATACACTTTTGGCTGTGATGGCCTGCCCATTTAGTTACAAATGTGTTTTTAGAGGGGAATCCCAAGGTCTGGATCAAATTAGGCATGATCAGGAATAATCATCAAAGCACAATTAAAGTTTACGTGTACATACATTGTGCATGGTTCCTACACCAGTTACTCACACCGCTCAATAAAACATAACAAGGCTCAACTCACTTGTACACATGCACCTGTCACAAGGCACACCTGACACCCTATTCTCCTCAGTATCTGGATGCGAAATATTCTAATACCTAGTTAGAGGATGTTCTGGCTGCCTGACAAATCACTTGACCTCCACTCGTTTCGAAGAGTCTCTCCTTCTTGATGAGCTTCTTGCTGATTGGGTAACCCTGCATCTCTTGTGACAGCTGGTCCTCAGGAATCTCCATTTCACTTCTGCCTGCTTCTGTCAGTTCCTGTGAACTTCTCTGCTGTGTATGCAGACAACAGGCGGGTGGTAAATGGGTAGGTAGATAGGCGGGCAACCAAGTAGACAGAAGGTGCAGCTCTTTGATAATGTTGCATTTCCATATTCTGAGTTTTCAGTTTGTCGCCGGATGTTGTGTGGTTTAAGGTTTGAAACCCTCTCACCCTAATCCATGGTCCTTAGAGCACCACGCAGCTCCTTCGAGCACCTGCAAGGCCCAACAGCCAGTGTCTGGGTATTAGAACAGGGAATCAGTAAGTAAACAGAATAGGGAAGAGGAGGGCACAAATGCCTCAGGCTGCTTCTGTGATCGGGGTGTTAGTTTATGCGTCTCGCTTGAGATGGAGAAGGGGTTTCTGCCCAAGAAAGGTGGCATGGTGACCTTGTCAGAATATGTTTTCCCCAAAAAGAGACCTCTAGGAATAAAAACAACAAATAAACAGATGCCATTACGGTTTTCCACCAGTGCATGGGTGATCCTGTAATAGTATCAGGTACATAGTTAGTGTTTCTTCTTAAGACTGTTCTTTCCACTAGTCTTGGGTAAAATCCACAGTGGTGTAACAATAGGCCCGCAGTGCGGAGGCCCCTCCGGCTCTGTGTATGTGAAGCAGCTGAGACCTCCTGACTGGGTCCAGAGCATGGGGGCCCCCTCTATATACTTTGCAATGGGGGGGCCTCAAGTTTTGCTATGCCACTGGATAGCCAGCATTGCATCGTAAGAACAGGTTTAATGAAGGGTGGAAGGGTATTTTACAGGGAGAACAGTATCGCAGGCAAATGGACAGGTTTTGTGATCTACACAGCTTGATTATCAGCTTGGGGAGGATACCTCTGCAGACTCACTACAAAAATTGATGTATAAGAAGATAATTTAAAAATTGAAAGCAATTTTGTCTTGTGTCATCGGTAAAAGAATTTCACAGTACAAACATTTGTTATAAAGCAAAATTTTCGGCACTTTACTAATATGCATTATGAATGGCAACTCTAAGTGGGAGCTGGTCCTTAAGCTTCTAGTCAGAGTTGGGGGAGAGGTGGATACCCACACTAGAGAACTAATGAAATGGGGGAACAATGGGGGGGGGGGAGTGTTCACTGGAATCTGGTACCCATATCTCTTCTTTTGTTCCACTGAGGCAAAGCAAGTAGAGACACAACCCTTTTCATATATGTGACAGGTAATCAATGACAGTACAACAGTTGATTACGTCCTTTGTGATCCTTTGTGAAAAATAGTAATAATGATAATAAGAACAATATCAACAACAATAATAGTAATATTAACAATAATAATCATGATAATGATAAGGATAATAATATTCGTCTGCATCATCATCACTTGTTTTTTTTAAATCGACTCGTGCCTGAAATCACTTCTTTTCAGGCACATGACTATATTTCTCTATTACATTCTGAGTCCCCAGACAATTGTTTATTGACGGAAGTTGCTCATACTGCTTGTCAAATGCCCTGAACTGTTTCATAGAAACAACCAATCTAAGCTAAGTACCAGGACTGTATTTTATGGCACAGCAAGGCATTATAATCACCCATCAAACTATAATGAGTAAGAGTATGAGAAATTTGCGATTTCTTTCATGAGGAAATAATTTTGATTTATGCAAAATTACGTGCATCATGCAAAATATCTTTTGCCAGTCTGTCGAGTAGCTGTTTACTAGGAGGGTATAACTCGCACACAAAAAATCACAAGAGATGCCTTCATAGGAAGCAAGAATATTAGGAATTACGGAAGATTACGGATACCAGCATACAAATCCTCCAAACAGGCCTACTTAGGAGGAAGGTGAAACCAAGGGGATGATGGACGGAGCGTTTGAGCAAATCAAACACTCACCCCCAGTCAACTGATCTGGGTTTAATCCATCATCATTCTTTAGCTCACTCCACCACCCCAGTTCAGACATGACCATATGCAAATCAGTCTGACCCTGTGCCTCATGGGAACAGTCCAGCCGGAACTGCCAAGCCATGTCTTCTCTGGACCGGAAAGAAGCATCCTGGGACCGGTTTTGGGTTCATAACCCTCATTCGCCAGGCTATCTTGAATCCAGTGGCAAAGTGAGCAAGGGACCCACGTCTGGCCATCATCCCCTTTGGTAAACTTACGAGGAAGGAACTAACCAGCAGACTCCAACCCTAACAACTGGACTGTGACTCATGGGTGCATGATCACTAGGGCTGTATCTTTCAAATGATCACTTTCTTGTATGTAAAATTGTCCCACAGCGCTTTGAGCCTACAGCTAAGCGTCATATGTCTGTTTCCAAAAACATATTTAATAAAGAAAAACTAAATCAAATACGGAATGTTTAGATTTTCCTCCAAGGTTGCATAGCAAAGCATCAAATCAGAGGAACCGACTCTTAGCACCTTTTGGGTTGCCGAAAAGCAATACTTTAACCCCAGGTAATACGACTGGCCTCTTCTTAGAAATGAATGAGAAGGCCGTACTTCAATCTACACGATAATTATTATATGTATCTCCTAGTGGTTGTGTCCCCCCTTTGATCAGAATCCACTAATGCTGGAAATTAACATACTCGCAGGAAGACCGAAGTCCACGGTTTGTCTGGACTGCCTAACTAAAATCCAGCATGTATTAGACAATTAGACATGCTACTGAGTTACACTTTTGTAGCAAAACTAGACATTCGACAAATAAACATTGTATCAAATAAATGTCAGCAATATGCAGAAATGGAATCCACAGTGGGATAGGACAATGCAAATGTCCATCATTGCATGTGTCCAATGGTGATAATGTCCGTCAGCCGGGAGAATAAAGGGCTAGGAGGCTAAAAAGGGTGGGTTCTGGGGTATTATAAAGAGAAATTACGCTCAAAGGGGCCATCAAATGAAGGGGATGTGGACTTGTTACACATCAAGGGGAGCTCGCAAACAGCGATCATCAAACGTGCTCAAACATGGCTGGATTCGTGTGGTTTTGTACAGACATGTGTTTGCCTTGGACACCTTCTGAGGCCGCAGGAGGAGGGTACCACCCCTTGGCAAAGATTCACGTCAGATGTAAATGATTGACAGTCGGGCTGACATTCGCAGCTTGCTGTGTGTGCCACAGCAGATGTGCAACCAGGGCTATCAATCATGCTTTTTCACCCATAGAGATCATCTGACAACGTGAACCGCTGATTAGCAAAATTAGAGAGCCGTCAAATACCTGCAAGGAACACTCAGCCACTAACAGTGCCGTGTGGACTTTCCCAGTGCTTGTTAACAGGCATGATTTATATCTATGAAGTACCTTCGCACATTTAATATAAAATGATGTGTGTAAAAACAAACCACGTTGCAAAGTCATTCTTAAAGTAAATGAATCATAATATGATAGAGAATGCAATTGATCAAATCATCTTCCATATTTTTAGAATGAATGCTGTTTCAGAAAAGATTGATCCACCTGCAAACATATTGCAGTGCAAAGTATTTTCACACTCCTAAGTGGCTTATAAAAGCATAAGGGACACTGCAATGACATTCTTAAGCAACCATATTTTCCAGTCCGTCATACGTCTTTATCCACTAATCTTAGCAGGAAAAGCGAGTACTATGCAACTATTGGTGGTTAAATCGCCCCAGGTGAACCCGTTAAACCACCTTGTGGTTTTAGCCATGGACAATTATCTACTTCAATTCCAAGTTAATGAGTTCGGAATGGGGAATTAAATACACAGGTGTTTTTCCACAACCAGAATCCTCACATTTTCCCCATGACCAAACACTTTACACTACGTACATTCCTCAAGGTAATACCTAGAGGACACCTGTATAGGGAAAATTAGCGGGAGTGTGGTGATACTGCACAACTCAGAATACTGGGTTCAAATGGTTGTATGTTGAAACCACACAGATGTTAATCACGCCTGATAAGATCCGCACCTAACGCATGAATAGTGTCCCTAAGTAGCTACCGGTGCACGAAACCAGGGAGCACTCCCCCCTACACTCCCCACAAAATAGGAACAAGTCCTACAAACAATGCAACACAAAAGGGGTTCAGCACTCTATATAGTATACTTATAGTTTCATATCACAGTCCACTAGTCCACAAGAAAATAGCACATAATGAAAGAGTATCCAAGTCCACGGTATGTATTTCTTGATGCAGTGTTCACTTTTATTTTTCACAAACAGATTCTTGCGTCCCAATTCCATAGATCATAGCGTTGGATACGCTTTCTTTATGTGCTATTTTTCTTGTGGACTGTGATATGAAACTATAAGTATACTGTATAGAGTGCTGAAACGCTTTTGTGTTGCAAGTCGCTGTAATGACTGACTTGTGTGGTAAAGGAATGCGTTGTAAAGACGTTTTCGTGGTTCAGATCGCACAGTTAAGCGAGAGCGTGGTTCGAGTCATGGTGTAAAGGCTGCTTCTCTGTTCAAACAGTATTTGTGTTTGTTCTATTCAGACGCACTTACCATGAGAGACTAAGAAGAACAGTCACCAGGCTTTACGTGCCATGATTTGTGGCAGTGATGATTCTTATAGCTATGAACTATGGGGTAGCATGGTGTCTCTCTGGAACCATACATTGCTTACTTTATGTGATTGAAGACTTGAGGCATGTATGGCTTGCTGATATTTAATAATGTATTGCTTAGACAAGTGTGATACGTCAACACACTTCTGACTCAGGTTGTATTGGCATTGGCAAACTAGTTTTAAGATTTATATAATCACTATATTTATTGTTTTATTTTAGCAGTGTCAGTCTTCAGCATTGTAAGAAACTGGATTATTTGTTGAAGGGGGTTAGAACCCACTGCAAAAAATAATCACAATCCTTTTCAAGGTGAACTACGCATGTCCATAAATAAACCTGTGCTTAACCCTCTGGTAGCTTGGAACAAAGCAGTCAGGCTTAACTTATAAGCAATGTTTAAAGTATTTTTGCAACACTCAAACATCATTGAATTAAAACCCCAACAAAGGAAGGTTACCAAACCAATTTAGAAACATAGGGCTTCATTTATAAGACACTGACTCATCAGCATATGCGTCAATATCCTTGTGCCTGCATGAAATGCCCTTGCGACACCATGGATGTGCTGTATTTATAATACATTGTTCCAAAGTGCAAGGGTTAAAAAATGCATCAGAAATTCAAGAGTGATGCATTGTTGGAGTTGGTTGTAAAACTGATGCAACTCCAGCAATGAATCAGAACACATAGTTGAGTTCCATAGTAAAAGCCCTACATCAATCCTTACGCCTGGTCAGAGCAGGGGTAAGGATTTTGACGCAGTGAAGTCGTAGAGTGACTCGTGAAATGTTGTAAGTTTCACTGCACCAGTTTCTACCTGGCTTTTTTGTGTGGGAATGCCTATCCTGCATTCATTATACCAGGTGCAGGTATATTGTGATGCAGAGAACTACAAATTGATGCATTGGACTCAATGCATCAGTTTTTAGATATGGCGTGGGGTAGCTCACTGATTGTGCTGCCGCTGCGTAAAAAGAAAATTACGCAGCTGCGGCTCAAGGGGCTTGTAAATTCGCCCCATAGAGACTATTTTCTTTTTCACCACACAGTTTTATTTTTCACATCCAATATAATAAATGGTCTCAGAAGGCACCCATAGTAAGCACACAATATAGCAAATATATGAATCAACATTTTCAGCAATAATAATGGATTGAGTTCACAGAAACTATATATGACAGAAGAAAATAAGAAAAAAAAGACAATTGTGCCATATTGCTTCCTTTAAGCAGATATATGAATCCTAAACAAAGAGAAAGATTCTGCCATCTCTAGTCAAGTTGGAGACAAACACCACGTACAAGTCAATTAACTAATATCATAATAATGGCACATCAACATCAGACGGGGGTAGGAGGCTCCAGATAAAATCTCCTATAGTTAGCCCACCTTTTCCAAATGTTATAATGTTTACGGGGACAGCCCTTTGCCTCAAAGACCAGGAGTTCCAGGCCCATACAAAAAATCTAGGCCCTTCTTCAACACCCCAAGTGACGGGGAAGATTCATCTTTCGAGACCTGGGCAATATCTCTCTTGGCCAGTGTGAAACCCAGGAATAGAAGATGGGGCTTATATCCATTCCCACCTATGTCCTCTGTAACATGCAGTATAGCCAGTCTCGGTGAGGACGCAACAACCCATCCCAAAACCTCAGACAGGCATGTGAATATCCCCTTCCAGAACCTTGACAGTACTGGGCATGTCCACACAGTATGTAAGAAAGTACCCTCCAGAGATTTACAGCGCAAACAGTGCAGGGATGCAATGAGTCCAGCACGCTATAGCCTGTGCCTGATGTAGTCAGCTCCGTGCAAGTATTTAAACTTTATAAGGTGCAGGCGAGCCGCAAATGATGCGCTGCGTGGGGATGCCAGAGCCTCCGCCCAGTCATCCTCCTCTAGTGGACCCAGGTCCTGTTGCCATGCCAATCTAAATTTATGGATTGGATTGGGGGTGTTGTTACGTGTGTTGTATATTTTAATGATTTTATGGTCCCCTAGATCACCCATAAAGACCTTTGCCTCAATGGGGATAAATTCAGGGATCTCTGTTAAGTGTGATATGTATAGGGTAACGGCATGTCGGAACTGGAGGTAACGGTAAAATTGTGTGCGGGGCATACCGTATTCTGCTTGTATATCCAGAAAAGACTTGAGAGTACATCCACGCATAACTGCCCGCATCGCATCTATCCCAATGGCCTCCCAGCTCTGGAAGCCAGACAGGTGTGCGTCAAGTGTGGTACCTGTCCATTGTTCCACAGTGGGGTTTCCCTAGTGAGTGTCTCCCACCAGCCCATCTGACAGCGCGCCACCTTCCAAATCCTAAAAATTGTGACCATGGCAGGTGGTAGTGTAGCGGGAATTCCGTTCTCCTACAGAACTGTGCATAGAGACCTGGAACCTCGGTGAATTAGGATGGCCCAAAACTCACCTCAGTACCCAAAATCCCCTTACCGAGCTAGCTACAGTGTCTCATTGGTCATAACAAACTCCCAATGCTTAGACAGACCAGAACATAAACTTAGAATACCTCAGGAATCGTGGAACACATGAACACTCTTTCGTTATGCAATCATCACAAACCAGAACGTGGAGTAAAAGAGGACACGTGCATATTTGAAATATTTATTTACTAATGCAAGGTTCTCAGACGCAGTATCTTGTATAATACTAGCAAACATATTATAAGCAACAAAGTTATCAGCATAGTTATTAGTCCATAAAAGGCGAATGGAGACAGCATACTATGATGCTGAAATGAATAGAAATTAACAATGTCTAATTCACAACCTCCCTATTTAGCATAGTATTTTATATCTATGAAGGTCTCATTTGGGTTTTAGCAGGGCGGGCCCATACCTCAAAATCTCAGTGGCAGGAGGATCACATCACCTTCCACCAGCTCTCTGCATGCGAAGCACATCAAGTGTGTTTTTGTGCATTCAGCACAACAATATAAAACTCGTCTAGAGCCAGATTTTGGCAGCAGCATGTGTGTTATGTCTATAGGGGTGCGAAGATCAGACCTTACAACAACACTGGGTTAAGTTATCTGTGTAGCCTTCAGCACTCGCTGTGCAGACAGAGTGCAGAACAAAACTGATATCAAAGCAATAACATATTATTTCTCTAATAAATCATGAAGCTCTTCCAGGTTGAAAGCTAAAACAACAATTATGTGTTGTGTGCAAAAGTGAAGCAAGAATGAAAACGGCGTGCAAACATTTAATAAACTCGTGCTAACTTAACACTGCATGTAAAAACGAAGTAGCTATATGACACCCCCCCAATGATCAGAGCACTGTCAGAAATTATATAAAGCCAGAACCAGGAAGGGGTTTAAACCTGAAAACAGAGTTCAACAATAATGAGCTAATCTATTCTCCAAACGTGTATAGGAAGGCCTATAGGGGCCAAGCGTAATTGTTCCAACCTTTGAAAAACTAAGTCAATAGGTCTGGGACGTATAAAAAATTTTCACACATGAAAAAAGGCACTGTCCAAAAATATAAAAATGCGCGTGCCGAAATAAGTAAAAACTCCATGGCATCTCATGATAGAACTGAATATGCAAAATATGCAGCCACAGCCTCCAATATGAAATCACTGTCATCATCCGAAAACAGTTCAGCCATCCAATTAAGTAGTGGGAAGGAACATACGTGCTGCTCCATCACTTGATCCTCTATTAACATCAGAGGACAACTCAGTGGGTTCTCAAGAAAGCTCCTTGCCAAGAACTCATGCGCTGCTGCGATTACATTCCAACGGCCCATTAGTCCATGCATCGATGCCAAGGCCATAATCCTTTCGCCAGAACAAACCAACTCGTGAGCAACTACGGGGCTCATCAGCTGATTAAAGTCAACGTAAGGAGACGCCGTCAAGCAGAGACACAAATCAAGGGCCCAGTGGAAATCGCAGCTCAGGCAATGAAACACAGGCTGGACGCATGTGAAATAGGAAAATCGAAACGATAATCCAAACGCCGTGCTTAAAGTCGCAAGCGGCAGGGTGCCATAGTAATCAAGCATCCGGTTGCGCAACAGTGACAGGAGGGGCTCTTCTGCTCCTAATGCAAGATGGGCATCCATTTGATATAAAACAAAATATCACCAATACGCCTGCAGCTAAAGCCAGCAAGACAGGGAATCCTCCGAACAAACTTGAAAAAATAGAATGAAAGAAAGCAGGGATGACCTCAAATATTTTTTCAAATGAAGTCACGAGACCGCTGCTAACTAATTTTAAAAAGTGAGCCAGGCCGGAAGTGGAGGAGGCATTAAAAATTTGATGAACCAGCTCGCTGAAATGTAACGGTAAATCAGTATTTAAAAGCGCCTGCACTTCTGTGCGTGTGTTAGCTATGTGAAGGACGAATGTTTCTCGGGCCGAACTCAGGGCCACCTCTTTCTGAGACAAAAGGGCTCTTATTCTAGTCATACCATTGAACTCTGCCTTCAAGGTTGGGATGCGCGGCCAGATGGAAACATCTGAATTCCCATGCGTAGGGGGATACATAACGTTTTTGCAGCACACAATGCGTTCAGATACAGTTACCACATAAGCTATACCGACAATTAAACCACAACACTCCTCGTTATTCAACAGCAAATAACTACCATTTGCCAAAAGTGTAAACGTGGGAACAATTGCGGGAACAGGAGTCCCTTTCAATACACAGGCCAGATTAGGTCGTTCCTGGTTGCAGGAACCATGTAATTGTATGTGTCTGCATATTAATGAGTGGTCAGGGGACTCAGTGCATTCCTCCCCATTAAGATAAACTTCCTTGCCGTCTTTCAGGCATCTATATGTGAAAGGGAGAGACCATGCTTCATGGAGGAAAGCACCACCTAACGGTTCATAACGTCCTATTGCAACATGTCGCATACAACAAGTGAATTTGTACAAGGCGAATGGTAATGTAATTAATCCGTGGATAAGCCACGTAGCATCAGCGGCCTCAGCAACAGAGAACGGTAAAGATTCCAACCTCTCAATGCGCAACATGGAAAATGATGCATCTCGCATTGAAAGCATGCGCTGTTTGTCAGTCAAATTAAATGGGGCAAAGAGGGAGGAAACGTTCATGTAATTCCAGGGCACACGACCAGATTTGAGAGTCTGCAGAGTCCATGCAAACTGCATTACAGTACGCAATTGATTTTGGCCATGGTATAAAACAGACACCTCATCATTTACAATATCAACCACTGAAGAAACAATGTTATTCAACGTATATATGCGGGAAGAAAGCATGTTAATACTGTTATTGACAACTGCAAGCACCTTTTCTAAATTTGCTTGATCAATTGCTCTCAGGCGCTTAGCAGCTTCAAACTGTGTCAGCTTCCAAATTTCATTGTAAGCAGCATAAATCCAACGTTTAGCTCTACCACTTGCCGGGCCTTTAATGAAATCATTAATATCCACCTCATCAGTTAGCTTTGATAGATGTAATTTAACAGTAGCTAATGTAGAATGTTGTAACCAATTTTGACATAACTTGCCAACTGAGTATGTTGTAACAGTGTGGTCAGGATCAAAACGTGGATCAGGCCTGATTCGTGTAAAACCTTCAGTTAAACCCAGAAAGCGATGCTGGCAAGAGTCAGAGCTCCTGTGCCACAACAGC
The DNA here is from genome assembly GCF_964263255.1 of Lissotriton vulgaris. Lineage (NCBI taxonomy): Eukaryota > Metazoa > Chordata > Amphibia > Caudata > Salamandridae > Lissotriton > Lissotriton vulgaris. The sequence continues at coordinate 439,734,516 of NC_141685.1, read as the reverse complement.
CAACCCTTTGGATCAAAACTAGACACATTAAAGGATGCATTATTCAGCAATGTTTGCAACTCTCCAATGGAAAACTTTGTGTAATTATTTCAACCAGAATATTCTTCCAAATCAGGGATAGCAGGGGTATTCCACTTTTTTGAAGTAGCCAATCCAAAGCACGTTGTCTGAGAAATAGTAGAATTCAAAAACAACATGTGATTCGGGATGAGACATGCACGGTGCAAAGCCTCAGTGCCTTGTACCTGCCAACTTTTAGAGCCCCAAACCGATTTAAGGTCAATGGTTTCCTTCCATAGGTCGTAGCCTTCTTCAGCTAATTTTTCTAGAAAGGACTTCGAATACAATAATTTAGCATCGGTAAGTCTAACTTTGGACATGGGTTTCTGTGTCATTTTAAAATAAAAGGACTCAGGACTTGATAGATTAAAGTCAGTAAAGTAAGTGTACTTATTTAAAAATGTACTGGAGCTGCCTTGCAATGGTGCAGGGCAATGTTCCCACTGTGTGTAATTTACAGTACTCCTTCTGGAACTTGTTTTATGCAGGAAATGATTACCATAATGTTGAAAGCAAAATAAGTCACCATAATGAGCAGATTCTAAATATAAACCCTCAGCATCAAAGGCAGCATAATATTTCAAAGCAGTAAATAATGATTCTACGGCCTGAACATTCCAATCATCAGAACGTATGTTTTGTTTTACCACATCCCCCATGTCCACTCTCAATACATTTGGGACATTAACCACTTTAGTGGGGCCATGAATTTGAAATTTAACTGCATCCCACACAATCCCATCAAGAACCGGCCAAGTGTGATGTTAACAAAGTTCAAGTCTCTTTTCAGTCTGTGTGCAGAATGCGAAGAGGAAAAGGGGGCCAAAGTTCCAATAAGATGTCGAATGCCTGTTCTCTCCTCGACATAGTGTCCATCCATGATTAGGAAAAAATAAAACACAAAACCTAATGACATAAAAAGGTAAACTGAAAAAAGCACTAGCCAAATATAAGTCCAAGGCGGAACCAAAAAATGTTTCTTGAATAAAGAGGCATAAATTGCACAATGTGAGGGTTTTGTTGAAGTCACTGAAGCAGAGTCAAATGAGAATCTTGAGTCTGTGGCCAAACGTGTTTGTAAGTCAGGCATCGATAAATCAGCAGGATAGGTAGAATCGAGGTCATCAATGTTATTAACAGGGAAAGTTGTCATTAAAGCATTGGAAATGACAGGCATCTCTAGGGCTACTTCTGGCTCAGCAGCTGCAGTAATGGCCAAAACAGAATTTCTCACCATCGAGGGACAGGAGACTGCCGGTGTCATGCTATGAAGAATCGGCCACCCAGTGTATCTTGACATTGTCAATTGAGATAAACCTGTTTTCCTTATGACCTGGAAGTGGTGGTAATATGACTGTTCTTGTGCCCTTCACTCCAAGAACGGGGACTGGTGCTCGATAGGAAGGACCAAATTCTTTCTTGTTATCGGTCTTCTCCCGAACCAGTTCTCCAACTTTGGTTTGCCAGCCAACTACTGGTATCTGCAACGCATCATCCGACGTGGAGGGCAAATGTTCCATAGCAAGACTGTCTCTGGTCTTTTGTAGATCCTGTAAAACATTGCAATGTTCATCTACGTCAAAGGCCGTGGCTTGAGCCACGCAGTCTAGACCGTCGAGGTCAGGGACATACATCTTGATACCAAAGAGCATTTCGTATGGGGTCCGCCCACCCAGAGACCTTCTAGGGAGATTATTAAGAGCACGCTGCATGCCATTGAGATGGGCCAGCCAGTTTCTGCCAGTGCCTATAACTCGAGCTGTCAAAGATTGCTTTAAGTCACAATTCATTTGTTCCACTACACTATTACCCTCAGGTCTGTATGGAGACGAAAACTTGACTTGGACCCCCAACGAAACCATAGCATCCTTATACGCCTTAGAGGCGAAAGCCGGACCCTGATCCGAATGGAAGGTACCACAGGCAAAAATCCCTACAAAGACACGCAAATCTCTTATGACAGTCAGTGATTCAGCGCTGCGATGGGGCCATACCCACACAAAGCGTGTGCATGAATCAACTGCTACTAAGATGTACTTATATGCAGTATCAGAAGAAAAAGGACCGCAGTGATCTAAATAAACGCACCCCAGTGGTTTATTAGAAATGTACAACTGTGTCTGTGGCGGACGCGCAGCAGTCGAAGGCTTGATCTGCTGGCAAATGTCACATTGAAGGACATAATCACGCGTCTGTTTATACAGTCCCCGCCACCAGAACCTCTGTTGTAGCTGAGTTACAGTGGCTGAGACGCCCGCATGCGCAGACGCCACACCTTCATGCGCCGCTGTAATCAATGTAGCTCTGCGATCCGAGTTGGGAATCAAACGTTGGCCAACATCAGGAATTTTCACGTAAGGAACCTTATCGGGACTTAAGTGGTATGTGTACTTCGAAGGGAATCCCGCAGGATATTTACCTCCCTTCTCAGTGGCAGCAACCGCCGCCAAGATGTCATCATCTATTTGACTTTTGGACCGTGTAACTGCTGCAACTAAATATTTAGATATGGCTGACTTCGCTGCTTCATCAGCAAGCGAATTACCGACAGCGTGGACTCCCACACGCTGACGGCCGAGAGTATGAATCACAAACACAAGTGGCAACTGCTCTTTAAGCTCAGCCACTCGGACCCAGATCATTTTATGTTTTATTGTGCCACCCTTGGAATCACGAAATTCATTCTGAATCCAAAAGATCAAGTTCTCATTGTAAGACTGGACACAGTAGCAAGAATCACTTACGATTAGAGTAGTCACCCTAGGATCTGCGTACTCCAATGCAAGCATCAAAGCACGAAGCTCTGCCAATTATGCAGTGCAGTCTCCGAGCGTCTGCGTGTTCACGACACTGGACTTGAACTCATCGTTCACCATGACACCGACCACAATGGCGCATGCGGAAACGTAGGCATGTTTAGAGCCATGCGCAACCTGCGCGGAACCATCGGTGTGAATTATGCAATGGAAATCCTCCAGGGGTCACATTGCTAAAGGAGCTGGATGAACAAATTCATACTGTAAGTACTCCTGCGACCTTAATGTGGCGTCAAAAATAAACGTATGTGAATAAAAAATCCTAGGCCATCAGCTAAATAAGTGAACAATTAACCTGAACCAGTGGTAAAAAGAACAATCGAAAATAAAAATTATATACAAAACATGTTTTTAATTAGCATAATAAAAATCATATAGGGACTCAACAAAAGTCAAACTATATGATGAGAATAAAATATATATCATAGAGCAACACAAACAGACGTTATAAAAATAAATATAAATACATTACATATAGATCATACAAAATACATTTAAAAATACATTCAGAGTTTTAATATTTCTCCAGCACTTTAGGCACCAATAACAACTTTGAATGTATTTTTAAATGTATTTTGTATGATCTATATGTAATGTATTTATTTTTATAACGTCTGTTTGTGTTGCTCTATGATATACATTTTTTGCATACCGCCGCATGTGAACGGGGTCCATTGGGAACTCAGAGCATCCAATTGGTGGGCATAAAAACCATTAGAAATGTCAAGCGTGGTCTTAAACCGCTTACGCACAAGACTATTTACAAGGGCAGAGCCGTGAGTATTCTGTACTGCACAGTTGCGGCAATGCGAGTATAAATGCCGGTAATCCAAAACCAAACGATTTGAACCGTCAGGCTTGTTTACAGTAAAAAGAGGGTTATTCATTGGTGACACACACGTTTCAATTACACCTTGATATTCCAATTGTTCAAGGATCGCCGCGACGGAAGCCTCGTGGCACGGGGACAATTTATCCCAACCACACTGATTGCGGTACACAGCCAGAGCTAGAGCCAACTCTCCTGCAAAATGCAGCGCATCCTCTTTCGAGACAGTGTTCGCGAAACTGGGGAGGATCACCTCCTCCCCTCGCGGAGCTGCGAGTACAAAAGGTGGGGGCCAGTCAGCCTCCGAAAGCAAAATGTCATATGTAGACGAAAGATCTTCCCAAAATACCCCTTTTATGGTTCGTTGTATGTCACCTTCAATTAACAGGACAATTTCAAAAAGTCTATCAGGGGGAGCAACTCTAGTGTCAGCTGTTTCAATGATAACATAAGTATCAGTCGCCGTCACCTTCAGTAGTAGACGGAGCGCCTCTCTCACTATGGTAATCTCCGCCGCGCTGTCCAGCAAGGTCAAAGCCCACGTCAGATTCCAAAGCTGCGATCTCACTATCTGGGGCATACCGATGCGCTGTTAAGGCTGCGACTTTCTTCTTGGCAAACTGTGGTCTCTTAGGCGTAGAGCCTTCCTGCTTTTCTGCACCGTTCCTCGGGCAGGGCTGGTCACGTCCTTGCTGGCCACCCCGACCTCTGCCGCCCCTCCACCACCGGTCGACGGAGCCGATGAGTCCTGAAAAGAACGAGGAGAGCGTTGGTCAGAAGCCTGAAATCGATCAGGAGTTTTAATCGCCGCGCGATCGCGCAAGTCATAAACACGTTCCGACTGCGTAGGTAACGGAGACGCAGGGAGAGAAACCTGTGTTTGTTGTTGTTGAGGTTGCTTTCCCTGTTTCTGTTTTTTAGGCCAATTTTGTTTTTTGGACTTGGGCAGATCATCAGTTTCCGAAGTTTGTCCCTGGGGCTGCTTTTTATCTTTAACAGAAAAAGGCTTAACACCCTTACAATTGCGACCCACGGTTTTATAAGCTGCCACAATAATCTTCGCTTAACTGTCGGGGTTTCTCTGCCTCGGGAAGCACCGCCAACGCGTTAGCAACCAGAAAGTTCACTGCATCCCCCTTGACATTAGCAAGGATCAGATCGCAAACTACATCAAAGGTGCCACACAGGCGCATGCCCAACTCGACCGCAGATTCCGGTCCGTGATCATCTTGAACACGTTTAAGGACCGAAGACAGTACGGACATAGACGGGGTGCCATAGCACCGAGCATAGACCGCCGCAAAAGACTTCCCCCAGGTCTGACAGTCAACGAGCTCAGGGGCCAAATCCTTCGGCAAACTAAGCGTAAGAATCCGGTGTTTTTCACCAGGAGTCGTATTAGGAAATACAGCTTCCAGCTGGTCAAATTTCTCGGCAAGCCAGAAAGGAAAATCATCCTTCTCCTGGGGCTTCTTGCCCATAACGGCATTGACCATGACAGGACTGATTTTCAAACCACCCTGCCCTGCCGGAAGCGCCGCACCCCCCGGGGCTCCACCCGGAAGATTACAGCCCATGTAATGCACTAAAGCTCTAATCACGGCAATCCCGACTACATGTAGTCGCCGAAGTTCACCCAAATTACAATTGCAGTGTAGAGGATGAGGAGTAAATCCAGCCAAAACAGGCCAACTAGCGCCTGGAATGGACAAAGGACCTAACCTCGGAGCGGTTAAAGTATGGGGGAGGGCGCCACCAAACCAAACTCCATGCTGCCAAACATCAAAAGGTACTTCCTGTGCTCTGTACGGAGTATACTCATTAGGTACAACAGTGGGAGTGTACGTGTGGAATACGCCTGAATTTGCGTCCACCGCCGGAAATGTCACCCACTAATGAAAGAATTAGTAAGGGTAAGCATGTTCCGCACTCACCACCATAATCACAGCCAAGCCTTCAAGTGGAACATTGTATGCCCGCAAATGATCTCGGTCCATCACCTGTTTTGTTTGCAAATTCCGCCCTAAGTGTGCTGGGGATGCTCAGACGTGGGTCCCAGGCACTCCACACCACTGGAGTCAAGCTAGCCGGGCTGATGAGAGGTGTTAGCTCGAAACCGGTCCGGTCCTCGGATGCTTGATTCCGTTCTGGGAAGGACATGGCTTTTGTAGTTCGGACTGGACTGTTCCCATGGGGCACAGGGTCAGAGCTGATTTGCATATCGCCATTGTCTAACCCAGGGTGGTGTGGAGTGCAAGAAAACGATGGATTTGGGCCCAGATCTTCGGACTGGGATGAATGTGTGACATTGATCCACATTCGGTCCATCACCTGTTTTGTTTGCAAATTCCGCCCTAAGTGCGCTGGGGATGCTCAGACGTGGGTCCCAGGCACTCCACACCACTGGAGTCAAGCTAGCCGGGCTGATGAGAGGTGTTACCTCGAAACCGGTCCGGTCCTCGGATGCTTGATTCCGTTCTGGGAAGGACATGGCTTTTGTAGTTCGGACTGGACTGTTCCCATGGGGCACAGGGTCAGAGCTGATTTGCATATCGCCATTGTCTAACCCAGGGTGGTGTGGAGTGCAAGAAAACGATGGATTTGGGCCCAGATCTTCGGACTGGGATGAATGTGTGACATTGATCCACATTCGGTCCATCACCTGTTTTGTTCGCAAATGATCTCGCAGCGCAATGCGACTATGCAGCAGAATGTCCACGGCAGCCATGATAGCACAGGAAAGAGAAAAAACAAAGTAAACTTTGTAGCACAACTGGGTAGTAATTCAAGGAAACCGTTTTAGTAAGAATCAAGCTTGAAAAGACCTATTTCAAAAATAGGTAGGTTTTTCCGACACCACCGTTTACCGGAAACGTCAGTGAAGGGGTTAAGGTTTGAATGATAAACTACTCGAGTGTCATGATATAAGGCCAACAACGTATGGGCGCCATGTAGCGGGAATTCCGTTCTCCTACAGAACTGTGCATAGAGACCTGGAACCTCGGTGAATTAGAATGGCCCAAAAATCACCTCAGTACCCAAAATCCCCCTACCGAGCTAGCTACAGTGTCTCATTAGTCATAACAAACTCCCAATGCTTAGACAGACCAAAACATGAACTTAGAATACCTCAGGAATCGTGGAACACATGAAAACTCTTTCGTTATGCAATCATCACAAACCAGAACATGGAGTAAAATGCATATTTGAAATATTTATTTACTAATGCAAGGTTCTCAGACGCAGTATCTTGTATAATACTAGCAAACATACTATAAGCAACAAAGTTATCAGCATAGTTATTAGTCCATTAAAGGCGAATGGAGACAGCATACTAAGATGCTGAAATGCATAGAAATTAACAATGTCTAATTCACAACCTCCCTATTTAGCATAGTATTTTATATCTATGAAGGTCTCATTTGAGTTTTAGCAGGGCGGGCCCATACCTCAAAATCTCAGTGGCAGGAGGATCACATCACCTTCCACCAGCTCTCTGCATGCGAAGCACATCAAGTGTGTTTTTGTGCGTTCAGCACAACAATATAAAACTCGTCTAGAGCCAGATTTTGGCAGCAGCATGTGTGTTATGTCTATAGGGGTGCGAAGATCAGACCTTACAACAATACTGGGTTAAGTTATCTGTGTAGCCTTCAGCACTCGCTGTGCAGACAGAGTGCAGAACAAAACTGATATCAAAGCAATAACATATTATTTCTCTAATAAATCACGAAGCTCTTCTAGGTTGAAAGCTAAAACAACAATTATGTGTTGTGTGCAAAAGTGAAGCAAGAATGAAAACGGCATGCAAACATTTAATAAACTTGTGCTAACTTAACACTGCATGTAAAAACGAAGTAGCTATATGACAGTAGCTCATGAAGCAGTGCCACTGAATAAAGGATCCTGTGGAGAGCATTGTCCCCCAGCAAACAGCTCTCCTCTGCATATAGCAAATCCCTACAATCGCCATCCATAGAGGCTATTTTAACAAATAAAAGGTATCTGGGGGTATATTTACAAGGGGGTTGCACCACAGGAATGTGACTTTTACCGACTTTCCGGTGCTCAATGCCCTGATCCATATTTTCAAAGCGGCGTGAAGCCACTTTGCGTGCCTTTAAAGTGGCTTTGGGCCTGATAAAGAGTTTGGTGGATCGGGAGCAGACCACAATGCTGACGGCATGCTCTCGCACCACCAAACTCGTGTGCATACCGCCTCCCAGATTAGAAGTTCCTCATGTCTGGAGGCATTGTTTTGGCAGTCCCACAGAGGTGCCTCAGAAAATGGGCACTGCAATGCGAATACCAAAAACTGTTTCTGCACAGCATGGACTGTTAAAGTCCATGCAGTGCAGGAACTGTGGTGCATGCACACAGGGGGCACACGCGGTGCCCTCCTGCATGCATCCCCATGCACATGGACAACAGAGGGTCCTGTAGGGCATCCTTTGTTTCAGGACCACCCGCCTTTTCATGGAGTAAAGGCCTCCCTGACACCTCTGGCGGTCCTGAAACTCTTAATATGCATGGTGGTGTGGCAGTAACACCACCAGCATATTGCTGAGCCCCTGACCGCCGCAGCACCACCGGATCATCGGTTCCCTGGCAGTTGCAGCAGTGCAATTGCAGTTCAACCACCAAACAGGTAATTGGGCATTCGGACCGCCCGTGCGGTGGATGCTGTACCTCCACCGCTGCACCCCGTTACTCTCGTTCTTGGACCACTAGACTTATAATTTGACTCTTTGTAAATATGGTACTCTTTAATGCAGATACCTAAGTGAAAGGGGCATGCAATGGATGTTGCTGTGGGTGTTCCACCGCAGAACTCCTGCAGAACACATTCCTTTTTAAAGCTGCCCCAGATTTACAAGGATGTGTTAGCAGGTATTAAATTTGCTTAATGAGAAGGACTTTTATTTCTCCTAAGTTGTGTTCTTTTTATGTGTGCTGCATTCTGTAGCAGACATGAAAAGAGCACAACCCCTTTAAATATTGCTTATGTGCAGGAAGGTGTTCCTTCCTGCACATAAACAATAATTCTCTACAACACAAAAACTCTTACACCATAGTGCAAGTGTGCTTGCATTGCAGGAATGATTCCCTGCAATGTAGGCACCCTTTCACTATGGTGCAAGGGTGCCTGTGCTGGCGTTAGGCAGATTTGTGTAGCACCAGTGCAAGCGAAAACACAGTGGTGTTCTGTATTCTTGTAAATACAACACATCCCTGCGTTTTGGAAATGAGGCAGCTCGGCGCAGCAAAATTGCTCGCAGCCCTCACTGCACCATTTCCTTGTACATACACCACCTGGTAGTACTGGAGTGATGCAAAGTGAGAAGTTCAGGGTGGCTTTAATGAAGTGCAGTCCATATACATGACCAAGTTCATCCCTTTGGGGGTTTTACCATCTGACTTTGGTACAGTGCCTGCACAGCATTGCTTTGCGGAAATCTGCGCTGCTCTGTATTGGTTTTAGTGAACCTTCAATCGTGAGCTGCTTGGCTATGCGCTGCTCAACACAGGATCCGATGAAGCCTTCACTTTAGGATTCTCTGAGTTGTCCTGCATCAGTTCCAGTAAAACCTTCAGTTAAGCAGGAAGAAGTACACTCTGACTGTAGCCAAGGGTCCAGAACTTTGAAAATAGCACTTGGGGGGTCAAGACTCACTCCCTCAGAGATCAGCAGTAGCTCAGGTGCCTGCCAGGTGTGGTTCCAGTTGATACTAGTCAGCTGGAAAGCAGACTAGTATACTCTGGAAGCTTCATGAGTCCCAGTTGTTCAAAGAGGAGTTCAATAAACTGACATTTGGAGTCACTTTGGGGTCCTGGGTTCAAGGCAAACAAGTCCAACATAACAGGGCAGTTATTCTGCTGAATGTTCTTAGGTCCTGGAGTGTTCTGATATCTGTTTCTGAGCATGCCAGTTTTATACCCAGTGTTAGCCTGTGGGCGGGACACAAACCCTTTGTCTATCCCATGAACCATTTCTGATCAGTATTTTCCTCTTCCCAGGATTTAGATCCAGCCTGGCTATTGAAACGCAAGGCAAAGGCAGGCAGGGTGTAAGGTTATTGTCTGTGTTATGGGGCAGATCCATTTGAAGTGTAACCAGACATGGTACAGCTCATCCCCAGTAATTATGTCAGGAATGTCCACTCCCCTCTACATTCAGGCCCTTTACCCACTGTCTGACTCAAATACACATCTCCCAATACAGGTGCCATCACTGTGGGTTGCAGCTGGCCACTCACAGGAAGGCCCCAAAAAATGTAGGCAGGGAAATGCCAACTTTCTAAAAGTTGCATTTCCAAAATAATAATTTAGTATCCGATTTTACTATTAAAGAGGATTTTAAATTACAATTAAAATGAGTAGAAGAAGTATTTTGCTAGCTGTTGCTAAACTTAATTTATCACTTATTTAGCTATCAGCTAACCCAGCGTTAGCCTATGGGAGAGCCAGCCCTGCAGCCATCAAAAAAGACTTTGGAGGTTTTTTCCTGCCAGGATGTGTAAAACTTTAAATAGACATAGGCTTTCTTGTTTTGAGTTTCTATTTTTGGTAAATTCTGGTGTTTTTTTCAGTGTTTTCAAGTGATTTCAATACCTTAAAAAAAACAGTGGTTATAAGTGGTTACACATTTTTGCGCTATTAAAAACAACAGAAACAGTGTTTTTCCGGTGTTTATGGAACTTTTTTGCTTTTATTATTGCTTGCTTTCTGCGTTGAAAGTGCATGGTATATAGAGAGTGTACGTACAGTGTAAATGAGGTCCAAATACATTTTTACAAATGAAACTTATACCAATACACCGTACAATACTTCTTCAGTGAGTCTTTGGTCATGCACGCTCACTCTTTCCTTCCAATGTAAACTTTTATCTGTGAAAAAGGCCCTCTCAACATTGGCACTTGAGACCGGCAACCCCAAATTAGCCAGTATACAATTTTCTAACTCTGGCCACTGACTTAGCTTTCCATGCCAATACTGGTGCACCTGAAGATTGTGATTCTCTGCGACAGGTTCTGCAACATATGCGTTGAACTGGGCGCATTTGACCTCAGGTCAAAAATGAGGCAGCACTTTTGAAACTCCTGAGGAAATGTCCCTTTACAGAAGGGATCTATAACTTGTGCAGAGTACCACAGAGATGCTTCGTGGACTTCAAATGCCATGGTTGGCGAAGAGCTATTTCTCATACATTCTAAAATAAAAGTTCCTGAATTGCTCCTAAACATTTCTTTGTTTACCAAGTGGCAAGCTCTCTAACATGGAATATCTTGCATTGCCAAAGTCACTAAAAGTGTCACCCAGCCTACTCTCAAGGAGATGTTTCACCTCTACACCAATTATGCTGAACACTTGCTAGACAAGAGTGTTTTAAGATTCTAGTTTTTTTATTATGTCCACTACAGCAATCATGCTTTCCTGTAAAAATATAAGAATGCAGTGGAGTGTACTTTTTTCAAATCCCTATCCATACGTGATCAAAGATCCTCACATTTCTTGCCTTTGGCATCATCACTCAGCAAAAGTTCTGTAAACGGTTGCCACATAGATAATATAGCATTCATGGTCTCCAGGACTGAGAAACACCAGCTACATGACACAGTTAGGAGGACTCTTTCTTTGATGCCACACAAAACAGAAAATAAGAAATATTTGCGTTTTAGTTTCCAATTATTACAAAATAGTTTACCAGAATGGAGTAAAAAGTCAATAGCATTCTTCATTAACTCTGAAGATTATAAAAGATGCTTTCAGCATACCATCTAACAAGTTGCAAGGATCTCTTACACGGAAACACTTCAGCTCAGGTATTGATTGTGATCAGTCATCACACACCTTTTTCATATATACGTTGCTGAATCACTGCAAATACAAACGCAATCACTCCAATCGTTGTTTAACTTTAAAATAACTTTTTGCAGCAACATTCCAAGTTCCATGTTTTCCAAAAGTCTGGTGTCAGGTTCTCACCAGTTTCCCAAATACTTTGTGACTGCACTCTTTCCACATATACCTGTCACTATACCTTGCATTCAATGTTTAAAGCCTGGGGTGTTTGGCACTTCATCTACTATCAATACTGACTCACTAGAAAAGGGGACATATGTATCAAGGGATTTTACCCATTCTCTGTGGGTAAATGTGATGGTACATATTGATAAATATTCTTATGAAACCTACATTTTTCCTATCAGTAAAAGACACAAACGTAGAAAAAAAAGTTAAATCTGATTTTGATATTTCCTGATTCTTTACAGTTATAAAATAAATAACACCTAAAACATGCCTCTAACCCCTGTATCTTTAGACCAAAGACCACAAAACGAAATAAATAAATCCGTATTTGTAAAGCGCAAACTACTCACCCTTACGGGTCTCTCTCAAGGCGCTGGGGGCCGTCGTGGAAATTAAGTAAGTTATTGCCCAAAGTCACATAGAGCTGAGCTGCTGCCGGAGTCAGGGATCAAACCATGAGCTCTTTGCTCCGAAGTCAGCTGCCCTGGCCACTGCACCACACCTCTCCACTGAAAACTGAAAAAAGGAAGAAGAACAATATTTTCGTGAGATCCCTGAACAACAAAACTCAAACAGAATAGTGTTAGCCCAGTCTTTCTTACTGCTACCTTATAAAACACCGTTACATTGTATTGGCCCCTTCAGTAAGAAATAAAAATGACTCTTTCACTCTCCTTTTCCTTTCTTTGACTGGCATTTAGTTTGTGGATGTGCAGTATTTTATTCAGTGTTTATATGTTTACACTGGTGAGGGCTATTTCCCTTCCAGTGGGGTTTTATCAGTTATTATAGGTTTAAACCTAAAACCAGACAGCCTAAATATTCATGTCCAACATTTTACAGTACAGGCAATCAGCACAATAGGCATTGAGGGCCCAAATTAGGGCTGACCTACAAGTACTAAAAAAGGAAGATTTAGGTCTGGCAAAAGGCTTATTTTTACCAGGCTGGAATGGCAATTTTAACTACACTTCACTCCGCAATGGCAAGCCTGAGACATGTTTTATAGAGGTACATTAGTGCGTGACACAATGAAAGCTGCAGCCCATGTGTAGCATTTAATTTAAAGGCTGTAGGAACATATAGTACCATATATTAGGGAGATCCATGTAGATTAAATATGCCAATTAGTTGTATGTCAATTTGACCATGTTTAAAAAGGAGTGCCCAACCACTTTACCCGTGGTTAGCAGGGGTAAAGTGCACAGAGATCTAAGGCCAACAAAAATGGTTTTAGCAACAAACAAAAAAGACGAAAATCTGTCTTAACCCTGCAGGCAGGACACTTCCCAACAAGCATCCAGAGAAGCACTCTCCCTTGAGCCCTAAGACCTCTGCCTTCTCAGAAGTAATTTAATTTATTTTCAGTAGCAAGCATTGACAAAACCAATAGTTCTTGGTTTCTTTCCACCAGTCTCCCGAAGGTTACCACAGCTCCCCTAAGAGGAGCGCAGTGATTCCTGTAGGGTTGTTGATCTGACGGGCTTATGGTGATCTCTGGTTTTTGTGTGATGTATATGATACAGTGAGGCCCCATGATTGATCTTACATCTTGTGCCCTGATGTAATTTACTTTTGATGTTTATGTTCTCAAGCATGCACAGTACGGTTGTTGACCCCTGTGATGATATGACCTAACTTGGTGCATTACCTGCCATAAGTCTTGAATGTTAGCCTAATGGATGTCGTTTGGCGGCATTGTCAGGATGACAAGTTCAGTTACAGTATTGCCAGGATTTGTACAGGTAGAGGGTGTTTTGATGACATGTGCAGCTTTTAATTGTGCACTGCAGTGACTGCTTACGTTATTACAATTGGCAGAGTGGCAAAATGACGTTATGATCTGTGTGACGCTATGAAAAGTGCCTAGCGGGAGAGTGATTTATGTGATTGTGTTCTAATGTGTTCTATGGATACTACAGAGGATATTTTTTATATAACCTTGTGTGGAGTTTCTTTTGTGTAGTGTGTCGCTGCTGTGTCAGTGTGTTGCTCAAAAGCTTTACACCTTGCCTCTGGGATAAGCCTGACTGCTCGTGCCAAGCTACCAAGGGGGTGAGCAGGAATTATCTTCAGAGTGTAACTCCCTTGCCCTGACTAGAGTGGTGGGTTCTGCCTGGCTTAGGTGCATACTCTAGTCAACCAGAAACCCCATTTCTAACACAGACAAGTAAGAGTAAATGTTGGCTATTTTACTATGGAATAACTTTGCAATGTCCTCACAACTAGACTGGGAATGAAAATCAGGTGAGGAGACTTGCACAGGGTTGACCAAAGATTTAATGGCTCTATAGATGAATTATGGGTGTTAGAAATGTTATTAGAGTAGTAGTCCCCCTGTGGTTTGTGGCAGGCTTTTGAGTACAATAGTATCAACAAAGGAGATAGGGCGCGAGTAAACACTCCTGTACCCCAACAGGTATATCATAAACAACTAAGGAGTGACTCAGTGAAACGTAAAACACGTGTAATAAGAAAAAACAAAAAACAAATAGAAGTGTCAGGTTATTCAGAGGCCCCTACCTAAATAGGGCAACGTATAGGATTGGGCAATTCCAATCTTAATAACCAGGAGGTAGCAACCCAGTGGACCGGAATGACTGCATCCAAAAGGGAAGAACAAATAACCTCTTGTTTAAAAGGACCCTCACTCACCACTAGTTGGTGACATGCTTCATCATCGGGTCCCCGCTGGGGTGGCCGAATGCCCCCCAGCGTGCTACAACGCCTGAGTTACAGCGGAGCAGGTTGGTGGTGAGTGTAATAGTGATTTAACTCAAAAGATGTGCAAAATATGTGAGTGCAGGATTACAAAATGCACGGTTGAAGCCCAAACAAAATGTTTAATGCGGGCCAACCTGTATTAGGGTTAAAAAACGTGAAAGGCGGACACTTATGGGTTCTATATTAGGAGACCCGTGTCCTTAAATAAGATATCTGGTCAACATGTTTCTGCTGTAAAAAAGCGGGATTGCACAGCATTCATCAGGACCACAACTAAATTGCACTCCGGTGGTATGTACGCGCTAAGGTACACCCTCCCGTGAGGCACTAAATGTGAAAAATAGAAAAAATAGTAAATGTGTAGTTACTCACGGATATTACCCGTGCCGGTACACTGTGGGTCACAGCAGCCAAAGTTACAGATTGCAAGAAGAAAAATAACTTCCTGAGTCAGAACGGCGCGGGAATGTTCACGCGGCGTTCAATTTTCTCACTCGCGACTCCCCGCCCGAGACCTACGTTCAAGGACTGCCGTCTGCACGAAGGCTTTTGAGTACTCCTTAACAGCTACCTTCAGTTAAGTTCTAGCTTTCTCTCCATAGGCTTTGCACCATACTCGTTCTAACTGCTTATATTTTTTTTATTTTGCAGGTCACGAGAACTAAGACAGTTATTACAAATTGAAAAAAATCAGCCATTGAATGAGAGATAAATATTGTTTCACAAATCTCAAATTATAATTGTAAAGACTGCCATCCATCTATTATCTGGGGCAAATCCCCATCTCAGGGCATTGGATGTAGCAGAAGAGGAGGTTGTGGCAGCTTGCAGGCAGTCAGGCAACATAGGACCTTCACAAATCATTATGACATGACAATTGACTACATTATATGCAGGGGGACAACACATTTATGTTAAGTATTTGAAACAGGAACACGTACAATAATGGTACAGATATAGCTATAAGTGTGGCATACATAAAGTGCGGTGAACCGACATTTAGATGTGTGCTTTGGATGTTGTCTTGCTACTGTGAAGGGTACTCCTACAGATACAAAAAGAGCACTTGATATGGGAAAGGTTGAAAACAAAAGCGCATAAACACAACTCCAAAAATTGAAAAACGATGTGAAAATATTAGGTCTTTAAGTGAAAAGTACGAATATGATCTGTGGAAGCTGAAGAGTGAATAGGAAGGCAAAATACCACTATAGTGGCCTAGTAGCTGGTGTTCAATGGAACAGGCAAGTTAGATAGCAGCCCAAGGTGCATTGTGCAGAAGAAATGCTCACCAAGGGAGTTGGGATAGAGATGGGATCCAGGGTGCTCTACAGGAATGGCTGTTCACACTTTATCCTATAGAACTTCTCATTCATGCACTTTCTTTCATCCAGCCACTTTTCATGAGCGGTCCCCCCATATTGTCAAAATTCTAATTAATCCATTACAGAGGCTGTCATTTCCTGCCACAAAACCATCTTCTCTGCATGAAGTCAGAGATTGTTGCTACCTGATGATCCACAACAAAGAGTACTACCAGGTCTGTCCTCTGTTCCACGGCGTTCCTCTCCCTCTTGAGTGCGGTGGTCAGCATCTTGCATCCTGAATCTGGTTCCTCCACCACAAGGCTATTTAGTCCTCAGGGTGTGGCTAAATGGGGAAACATCATTTACAATGCGGTCTTTACACCGCGTTGCCTTTACAACAATGCCATTACAACCAAGTCGTTACTACGACTTGCGCTGGATGGCGCAGTTGTATAAGAAATATTGTAATTTTATATTCCAACACCTTCCCTACTGTTACGTGGGCTGGTGTTAGAATATAAAATTATAATAATCCACACTCCACGCACACCAACGCAAGTCGTTGTAACGACTTGCGTTGTAATGGCAGTGTTGTAAAGTACTGCGATCTAAAAGATCGCGTTGTACTAACGTACAACCGGCTAAATGTATGTGTTTGCAGTGTTACAAAGAGGCAGGTATGTGTGGTTGGGGTCAGTTGTTTTCCCATTTAGAGTTTTCCATAGACGTTGTGGAGATGTCTTCATATAGCACTTTAGAAAACCGGTTGTAAAGTTACATGTAGTAACTTTAACAGTACTGTTAGTCCTGACATCATTGGCTTGAGTCTCTCCTCCATTTTTTCTGTTTGCCACCACTGTTTTACGATGTTTTTGCTGATATACTGCTTTGGGCACTGTGCCACTGCTGATCAGTGCCACAGTGCAAGTGCTCCCTATGTTAAATTACTGTATTGATTGAATTCCATGTTTGGTTTATTTGGTTTACTGTAAGTCCCTAGTCTAGTGCACCAGGAGTGCCAGGGCGTGTAAATGCAAATGCCGCTCGTGGGCTTGCAGCACATGTTGTGCCACCCACAAGAGCGGCCTAGTAAAAGTATGTCTGAGGGTCTGCCATTGCCAGACCCACGTGCAGTCTAGTACTGTCACGCTGACCGCACAAGTGCACCTACTTGCCAGTCCCTAAACCTTCCCTTAACTTCATGTTAGTCACCCCTATGGTAGGCCCACGGGCAGGGTGCATTGTAAGCATAAGGTAGGACAGGCCTGACCAAGTTGGCATGTAATAATAGTGAATTACAGCCATATTCGTTTTTCACTATTGTGAGGTAACCTGCTATCCATTAGTTAGAATGGGCTGCCCGGATTATTAATGCTATAATCCTAGCTGGCTCGGGGAGCATGGTGCAATGTTGAGTTTGGTATCCCTGAACTCGTAGTTTAATTACGCATCCGTTGGTGTGGATGGTTTTTGGACTCTGGGTTTGAAAATAGCACTTTTAGAAAGTGGCTATTTTCTTGTCTAACCATTTCTGGTTTCTGCTGGTTTGGTGTGTGTGTGACAGGAGCTGGGTGGCTCCAGAGGTCTGAATGACTCAGTGTGGGAAGAGTGGGACTTTTGCGTTGAGAGTAGGGGGAGTGTAGTTGCTGATAGCCTACCCTGCCTGATATAATGCTGGCTCCACCTCCTGCCAGGCGACTGATGGCTCTGTGCCTGCCATGGACGATCCTGGCCCAACCTCCTACCAGGAGGACGATAGCTCTGCTCCTGCCAGTGGCAAAGCTGGCTCCACCTCCTGCTGGGCGTCTGAGGACCCAGCCCTGCTCAGTGAATAGGCCAGGTGCTTCTGCCTGGCTCCACCCACAACGGACCCAGGATGTTGGGAAATTCCCCTGCATGGACAAAGGGATCAAAGCCAAAAAGGGGTATAAGAGAAGGACCCCTGAACCAAGAATTTAGATCACTTCTGACAAGGAATCCTGAAACCAAGGACAAGAAGCCTGCTGATCCAAGGACTTGCCTACCCCTTCTGCCAGTGTGCTGTTTGCTGGGGGGAATCCTGCAGTGCTTCTTTATTTTTGCCAAGGAACCAGGAGAGAGGAACTGTGTGTGTACTCTCAAGCTTTGCTAAGAAAATCTCCAAGGACTGGAAGAGGGCCAGTCTCCTGTTGAAGTCACAGGGCTAAAGGACTTCATCTGCTTAAAGTGCTATTTTGCTGGAACCTGTGAATCTAGCACCGCTGAAAGAACCAGCAATCTCGACGCCGATGGACGTCGCCGAATCAAGCTCGACAATGTGAGTAACGGCTCCAGGTTCCCCCTTCCTCGACGCCGGCCGCCGGGCCCGATCGACGCCAGCAGCAACGCCAGTGAGTAGTGAGTTCGGCTCCAGCTCCAAGGGACCTCGTGTCTGCACCGCTGCTGATCACATCGACTTCGAAGCCCTCTTGATGCCGTGAGCGCTGCTCACTCTTGTAACATCATCATCGAGATCGACGACTACTGAGGCCTGGTCGACACCGACGACGTGATGCCGGATCGCTCGACGCTGCTGATCATCGTGTGCTTCATTTTCCAAGGTACTGTGTTGTGGGGGGTCCGTGTGACTCCGGGCTCACCGTAGCGCTCCTCACGGTCGACGCGAACCTTTGAATTAACTTTGCCTCGACGTCGTGTGACTCCCGTGTGGGTTACATTGTTGCCAAGAACTGTGTTTTCCCTGAAGAAGAGTTGATTTTGATACGAAAGACTTTGTGCTAAGAAGAAGCTACACTTGAACTATTATCTTCCCTTCCAAGAGTATTTATCAAGATTGTGTATACTTTTGTCGTTATTTGGTCTTGTGCTAAGCCTTATATAAAAATCCTTATTTTTATAATACTACTGTGTTGTGTCCATTTGTAGTGTATTCACTTTATTACTGTATGTGGTCATAAATGCTTAACGCACAGCCTCTGAGATAAGCCTGTCTGCTCTGCCAAGCTACCAAGGGGGTGAGCAGGGGTTATCAACGGGTGTGATCCCCTTACCCTGACTAGAAAAGGTGTGTCCCTATTTGTCAGAAGTGTATACCTCTGCCAACTAGAGACAGCCGGTTCTAACAAGTACTAATTCCAGTCGGTGATGGAGACTCATGAATCCTACTATCCCAGCACAGATCTGTGTCTAGACCTACGCAGATTTCTCCATACGTAGATCTTTCTTTGCAAACCAGGCACAACAGCTATTTTCATTTCATACACAAATGTTCAATTAGGCTTTTGTTATCATGAACAACATTTGTTTGAAATAATTTACTGAAAGATAGCACCAATCGTTGACAGTTTCCATTTAAGTTTAAGAACCTTTCTTAATATGCCTGCAAAGACATGAAAATACATCGTCTTTTATATATTTGCCATAAAAACATAAAATAATTCTGGTAATTATTTTAGTACATAAATCTGCAAAATAAAGTTGGTGAATACTATACTTGATCATAAAATTGTACAAATCCATACTATGTCAAATATTTGCGCATTATCGTGGAATGTGTAATACAAGTTATTTAGCTTTAGAGTGCTGGCAAAAAATATAGAACAATTTACCAGCCCTTCAATAATATTCGGTTTGCAAAGATGGTACCTCCAGCAATTTGTGTGCCTAGTATTATAATTGGCTGATTACGTTTCATACGTGTGTGAGCCAAACTCAAAAAAGCTGTTATAATACTTGGAAAAATATATTTACTTTATG
This sequence comes from Lissotriton vulgaris, assembly GCF_964263255.1. Classification (NCBI taxonomy): domain Eukaryota; kingdom Metazoa; phylum Chordata; class Amphibia; order Caudata; family Salamandridae; genus Lissotriton; species Lissotriton vulgaris. The sequence goes on along the minus strand of NC_141685.1, from coordinate 439,715,014 downwards.
GTAAAGCACATTTTTACACATTATTTCTATGAGGATATGTCCTAGCTTTCTTTCATATGAGTAGGCGCACATTAAAAGATAGATAACCCATGATGCTATGAGTGATAGTCAGCATTGCACAGAAGCAACTTAAAAACTTAAAAAATTTTGGAGAACATCAAAAAATGAAGAGGCCAGGGAAGCCTTTCAGGAGGCTCAGTCAGCATATTATAAAAATATAAAACTAGCCAGGAAAGTCCACCTCTCCGCGCAACTGGAGGAGGCAGGGAACTGTCCGCGCGAATTATTTAAAATTCTAAAAGATTTTATTAAACCCACAGCCACTGAAAGTACCGATGATGCTTCTCAACCACTCTGTGACGAAATCTCTGAGTTTTTTGAGGAAAAAATAAATTTGATTTATGACAAAATTTTAACCTCTAAGGGTGGGGCTACTACACCCATTCCTGAAGCTAAACTCGGCACTCAGGCCACAAATTCCCTGTTTGTCATTCCCCCCGTCACAGATCTAAATCTGGCAACACTTATTGGCCATATGAAAACTGGCTCCCCCAGCGACCTCCTTCCTGCCAAAATGGTGGCCCCTTTGATTCCCATCTTAGGCCCCTCGATCCAGGCAGTTATCAACACCTCCCTGGCCAAAGGCCAAGTCCCCATGGAATGGAAGACTGCGGTAGTAAACCCAATCCGGAAGAAGGCGACCCTACCCTGGACGGACTTATCTAACCTCCGACCTATCTCTCTCTTGCCCTACATCGGCAAGTTAACAGAGAAGCACGTGAACACCCACCTTTCTAACTATATCGAGACAGCGGGTGGCCTAGACCCTTCACAATCTGGGTTTAGGCCCAACCATAGCACCGAATCCGCCCTACTGGCCGTCACCAATAACATCAGGATGACGCTTGATAGTGGAGGGTCGATGATTCTGGTGCTACTGGACTTATCCGCTGCCTTCGATACGGTGTCTCACGATTTGCTTCTCTGTCGGCTAAGAGAGATAGGACTGGGAGGTACAGCCCTGTCCTGGATGGAGAGCTTTCTTTCGGGTCGCTCTCAGGAAGTCCGATTGGGCTCCCATAAATCCATCGCTAGGGAGCTCACCAGGGGTGTGCCACAGGGCTCATGCCTAAGCCCCACATTGTTTAATGTGTACGTGGCCCCCCTGGCTGACTTGGTGAGATCCTTTGGGTTTATACCGGTGTCCTACGCCGACGACACCCAACTTCTGTTCCCTTTTAAGACCTTCTCTCCTGCTTTACAAAGAACTTTTGCAGAAGGCATGAGGGCAGTTTCCAGATGGATGACAAACAACTGCTTACAGTGCAACGTGACCAAAACAGAGGTTGTACTCTATGGGGAAGCAGTAACACTATGGTCCAATGAGTGGTGGCCGCTTGAACTAGGACCTGCCCCTATTCCTAAACAGACCATAAGAAATCTGGGAGTGCTGTTTGATCAGTCACTGACCTTTAAAGAACACGTCAACCAGGTTGCTGGTACCTGTTTCGGGGTTATTTCTTTGCTGAGAAGGGTGTTTCCTTTTCTCCCAGATCACCACAGAAAGACCTTGGTCCAGGCTCTGGTCGTCAGTAGACTGGACTACTGTAATGGCCTTCTTTTGTCAGCTAATGAAGGCCAATTTAACAAACTACAGGTGGTCCAGAATACGGCCGCGAGGTTAGTCATGAATGCTCCATCTAGGACTCCCTCCCGGCCACTACTGACAGAACTTCACTGGCTGCCAGTGCGACTGCGGACCAAATTCAAAATCTTGTGTACAATTCACAAGTGCCTGATGGGGAAAGGACCGAAATATCTCACCTCAGCCTTCCTTCCTTATGTTCCTGGACGTTCTCTACGATCAAGCAACCTCCAGCTCCTTAAGGTTCCAAAAATTAAAAAAACTCGGCAAGGAGGCAGGGCCTTAGCATACACAGGGCCTGTCCTATGGAACACCCTGCCCCTCGCATTAAAACTTAGTACTGATCACCTGTCTTTCCGAAAAACCCTGAAAACGTACCTTTTTTCCAGCATCTAATTCACTCCCCTCCTACCACCCTCTAAAAATGTCTATGGGCAGAGTAGCTGGTCTCCTTTGTATGGCAAAGCGCGGAGATACCCCTTCGGGGGTCTATTCAGGCGCTATAGAAGCATATATAATAATAATAATAAATAATAATAATAATAATAATAAGTGAACATTGAAATACTCATAGCTTTTCACATCACGTGTACATGCCTACTGTGGTAAAGTAAGACAATCAGAGTCCTTCTTCCCTCTCCCTTCCTACAATTTCTAAGTTTTGCAGTTTCTGAGTAAAATTCCAATGTGATGTAACAGTGATTTATTCCATGGTTCCCTGTATGCTACTCCTCTGAAAATGACACGTGTCACAAAAGTACGCGATAGAGAGTTAAGTCAATAGATTTGACTGTGGTATTTCCCATTTGTTACATTTCTTCATTATTCAGTTATGGTGGATGAAATCTGATTATGCCTGGATTACAAAAACACTCTAAAAGATATACTAATTATCTGCAGGTACATTTTGAAGACCACCTTCTCCTCTTCTTCTCAGCAGTACAAGATCTTCCCACAGTCCTGCCATTATCCTTAGGACTCTAATTTGTCACTGCAGAAGACCTTATTTCAATGCAGGCAACACATGGAAATCCCAGATGAAATTGCCCACAAACCAGGGGGCATATTATCAAGGGGGTTTATCTCCGCTTTTTTGGCTTTAAAAGCCAAGAAAGCGGAGATAAAATTATCTCCCTATTACCTAGCTGTCGCTAACACCAGTTAGCGACAGCTAGTAGGAGATAGCGACCATCTTGGGCCCCACTTTGCATGTCAGTGATATTTATCACTAATAACATGCAAAGTGGGCGTGCCAAGATGTTAGCGACTGGAAACAGTTGCTAACATCGCTATCTCCTATTACCAACTTTTGGAGATATTCGTGCGAAGCGCGAATATCTCCAAAAGCTAACACCTGCCCTGAGCAGTTCTTAGCCATGTTATCCAATGGGAGGTGGATAACATGGCTAAGAGCATTAGCTCGGTAATGCATAAATATCGCTGACTTTTCAGCGATATTCATGCATTGCAGCGATTTTTATCGCATTTGCGATAAACCTTGGTAATACCAAGTTTTATTTGCGGTAAAAATCGCCGCAGCTCTGCGGTAAATCTTTGTCTCTAACCAAGCAATAGCAATAATTATCGCTATTGCTTGGTAATATGTCCCCAGATGTCTTCATGAACATAAAGTTTCATTTCCTTCAGACTCCCTTACTCAATCCCAAGGTACCATTATCTTTGGTGGCAAGTAGTAGGAGGTGAAGGGCATGGTAAACTCAAGATGCTCTTGCAGACTCATAATTAAACAGATTAGTGACACCGCGTGGCAGATTCCGAAATAATGGAATAGCAAGTGTGAAAAGGAATACCCAGGATGGAACTAGAGAAGGAATCTTTTCCTTCATTTGTCACAAATGCAAACTGTTATAGTTGGAGGGCGGTCTTCACATAAGAGTCTGGAGCTCCTCAGCTAGGAGGTAACTTCTTTAGCAAATATTACGACCGTAGGCTACTGCAACAGCGAGTAGATCCCATGAGGGCTCCATTCTCTCCCCAGCTGCAATGGATTCCCAGGCTTCACCGTGCACAGAGGCGCCACATTTCATGCATACACAGACATATCACTGTATCATACCCTTTCCTTACACATCAAGGGCACTACACAAACCCAAACCATGCCCAGCAGCATGAGAAAGAAGAGGAGAGCAAAATGTAATTCTCAAGTGTTCACAAATGAATAGTTGCCATTACCACCAGTGCTTCCTTCCTCTAATGGTGTCCTTCGCGTTTTTAGATGTTCACCGCAGCACCAGCTTTCACCCTTTACTATTATACAATATAATGAAAGAACTGGATAGTTAACTCTGGCATATGGGCTGTGTTTTTTATAACGTATTTTTATTGGCATTTTGTATATAACATTACAGTATACAAATATCAGGCATGACTTTCAAAGCAATAGCTGGTACAGCACTAGGGAACACCATTCCATACCATTCCGGGTTTACTGTACATTAATTGACAATTATGTATTAGGCCAAATTGTAGGCCAGAAAACTAACTTACTGTAGATGCCACATCCCTGGTGTACAATTATGCAGTCTATTATCCGCTTCACACATTATTTATAGCGTGTAAATGGGCGGCCTTCAACAGGTCTCAAGGGTACAACAATACCACACTCGATGAATGCGTCTACTTTAATATCAAACTGGAAACTTAAACTTGTGCAGAAGGGTTTTATGTTCAGCATCTACCATTTTGTAATCGGAGGCACAGGAGGCTCACAGCAGAGCCGGAAGGGGCTGCCCCGGTGTACCCATGTTCCCCACACCCACCCGTTCTTGTCTCAGTAGTTAACCCTCGTAGGGTACCTGACTAAGTTCTGCTCAATGATCGCAGTGATAGGAAGAGGCTATTGTAATTCAGGTCTCCTGCACAGGACCGCTCATTCCTCCCCCTCCTTTTCACTGCTGGTATGTGTTAACCTTCCCCAGAACACCATCGACTCCTTTCATTAGTCTGCTATGGTGTGCTTCCGCATTCCTCTAGCCTCCTCACACTAGCACTCTAACCTCCGCCCCAGCCCAAGCAATCACGTCATGATTCCAACTTTCCACTTAGGGCCCAGACTCGGATTTCCATTCCAACGCTACTCTGCGTTTGGCAAGTCTCAGGAATAAGTCGAGCATATGGACTGTGTTAACAGTTAATGTTAACTGAATTCAACCTAATAGGGGCAGAAAAGGAATTGACGTTTATGCAAAATGCAGCATCTGATGTAGGCAACGCTGCCTCCTTTGACTAACAGGAGTCTTCAGTAGTAAGAGATTTGGTCTAGACTGGTAGGGCTCCCAACCCTCTACTGTGCATTACACATTTAATGGCCACTGACCCTATGCTAACTTTCTGACTTCAACAGAATTAAAGAGACCCTGGAATTGCAAAGGTGGAAAATGCATAGTACAGTAAAGTACAAATTATAATTTCAATAGTAATTCCAGTATGTTTCACGTGCCTACCTCTGTTGCCTCGTTTTGGATTGCCTCTTTTAGGCACTTGAAAGCGATGTATCCACACTGTTCATCGATAAAGACTGAGAATAATTCCTTTTACTGAGTGGAAGAATTGTTCACTTTAATTCCTTTTCATGTGTGTGATCTTCGAACACTGTAAGTTGTCAGAGCACCCATGAAGGCATCCCTAATAAATCTGATAAAACAGAAGAACTCTAGGCATTTGTGCAGCGAGATAGACAGTTTCATATATTGTTATGACACAGCTCCTATGCTCACTAGCCCATGCCATCTGCAGGCCACTTATATTGTCTGAACTCCACAGCCCGAGAAACCGGAACTGTGGATGCTCTGAGAACAAAGAGCCACTTTTCAATTAGTCTTTGAATTTCCTTCTGAGCTATATTGCAGAAATTACTGGTGCATGCACAATCTGGCTCATGTACTACTCCGGTAACCTTCAGCCTGGAGTTGTATTTAATTTGAGCTGAGTCCTTCTGTGCCCTGCTATACAAACCATGTGTGTGCATTTCCTGGAGATGCTGCCTGACTTCCACTGCAAGTGGCTTTACAAATTGAATTTTTGCTAAAACACAGTTGTTATCAAGTATTTTAGTTATGACCTACAACTTAAAAGGGAACAGAGGAAAATCAACTCTGAAAATAAATGCATCCAATCTCCTGCTTAAACAAAATATGCAGACAAATCAGACGTAGCAGTTACAGTTTAATAAAGAAAGCATGGGAAGGCCAAGCCAGCAATGTCCTTAATCAACTGGGTGAAGTATCACCAGGCTTTATGTTAAGAACAGACATTTCACAAAGAGAATGCTTCAAAACAGATTCCTCCAGGAGATGCATTTTATGGTTTAATTCTCTTTCTTGGTACACATACGCCCACCTTCAACCATCAGCCGGGAGCGGTGAAGTGTGGAAGGTTGAAAAGAGGTACAACGTAGAGAAAGAAGAAGAAAGTTATAGGCATGAACAACACATCTGAAAACATTGAACCATCGTAAGGGTGTGCATTTTTCTTTTTATTTTATTTTTTATTTTTTGGGGTATCCTTTTTTTATTTTTTTTATTTCAAAATATTTTTTATTGAGAATAAATTTTTCCATATACAAAAACAAAACAGAACCAAGAAATGGCGGGAAAGCTGGGTGCAAGCAGCCGAGACCAACCCGAATGTGGTTATGTACCTATTAAAGTGAGATTTTGAATTTTGTTGCTTTGAAAAACGAATTCCGAAGGTCACTTCTGACAATGAGTCCATGCAACAAGCACATTTAAAAGAAAGTTAAAATAATATAACCTCCAAGTTGGTCTTGTTCAATGAAATATAAATTCAAATGTGCCTGGACAAGCGCCCCTTCTCAGCAAATAAAGGTCTTGATGATCAATGATAGATGCAGTTTTGCAGAAATAGTAGAGGCGGCTGTCCAAAAGGAATGCTTTGCCCAGAGTAGGATTACTGGGTTGAAAATCTGTGATTTGCAACAAAAAAAAATGGCTCTATAAAGAGTTGACATCAGCCCAGATTAAATTGTGCACTTCTTTCTGTTTCATGCCGCCACCGAGCCCCTCCATGATCATTGCTTCATCACACACTGTAAGAAAGCAAAGCTTTTGGGATCCTACTTGGCCAGGCGCTCTGTAATCAGTGCAGAAAATGTTTAAACTTCACTGCAGGAAGCCACAAAGAGGGGAGGTGATTGAAAAAAACCTATGAAGTCGGGGAATTGGGGGTAGACCTGTCACCACTGTGTGAGCGAAATACTGGGGCCAGATTACAAATCATTTTTGACTGGTGGTTTTACCAGGGGAGGCTTCTCCATTGGAGCGTAGGAGTGTCACCCAACTTAAAGGCCCCCAGAAAAGCTGCAGAGACAAAAAATTAAATGGTAATGGAGTTAATTCATTACCATGATATTTTTCGTCAACCGGTTCTGAACCGAGTGTAAGGACGGGGCAGGGCCTGCTGAGTGGCAGCATTGGTGCACTGCCTGTGTACTTGTTTATAGTGCGCATGTCACTTTGGCAGGCCATCTTGTGACAGCCCGCCTGACATGCACTCTAAACCTCTCAACCCAGCTGTCGTTGAGAGCCTGCACAGGCCTCTAGTGTCCCAGAGAGCACTGAGAGAGGCCACTCCCTCCATTCCTGGAGCTTCTCGCATGCTGCTTAACAGCATGAGAGCAGCACCAGGAGTGGTTAAGGGAATTATTCGGGCACCCTAAATGTGACGTGACGTGACGATACGAGGAGGACTGGAGCACATTGGACGTGTCTGTAAAAAGCATGGTAACTTTTTAGTCATTTAATGTATGTATTTATTTTACTTCAGTTATGTATTTATTATTATATGTACCCACCCCTTCAATCACTGTGCTTGCCAGCCGCCCCGAGTGTTACATTTCCTTGGTGGAAAGGCAGTGTTCAAGGCAGGGACCTTTTACCGCTGGTTTAGAAAATAGCAGCTGAAAGTGGATATGTGTAACAACAATAATTTGTATACATTTGTTTTGTTGAATTTTGTTGTAGTTGTGATCTGTTGTGTGTTTTTGTTATCTTATTACATTACAGAATTGTGATGTGAGGTACATTATAGAATTGTGTTATTGTTTTGTTGTATTGTTGTTGGTGCATTTCATTCTGTTTTGACTGTCTATTGTGTTTATCCCTGTATTGTTTGTGTTGTATTTCTTTTTTGCTTTGTGTTGTTTTCTGTAATTGCTTTTGAAATATCAACAACGCTGCAAAGTGTCAGCCAAAAAAAACATAATACTTTAAACTTCCAGTTACAAACAACCATTGCTCCACCTCTCCAAATAGTTAAGGCACCGGTCAGCTCAAACACGTGGCAAAGACTGTCTTAAATTAGCTTGCTCAATGCTCTTTTTTCTGTGATGTGTCCTCAGACATTTGTGGATGGGAAAAAGTTCTTGCAGGGAATAGTGCTTCGTCCTGGAGTTAAAGGATTGTTAGATTTTTTCTATTGGTAAAAAGACCTTTTGTCAGCTTACAGTAGGTTTAGAGTTTGCCTATTGCTTACCATTGGTTGGCTTTATTGTCACTCTCATTTGCTATCTTTTTCTTTGTTAGCCTTTGTGGGCTTTGCATCTTCTTGCTGTGGTTGTCCCTCTCTTGGAGCATGGATGTAGTATGTGTGTCTTTCCTCTGTTCACTTTATATAAGCACTGTTTTCTTCTTTTTGTTTGAGAACTCCATGACAGTGCATATGTTTTCCAGTAGTTGCTCTTGTGTGTGGCTCTTTCCCCAGCCATGCTTCGTGTTGCTCTGTTTCACCTCTGTGCGGATATGGAGCAGGAGACGGCACATTTATATTTGTATAATGTCCTGTATTATATTAGAATATAAAAACTTCTGTCCCTGACATCAGAAATCATCTAGTAATACAATAGATTACTTAAGATCCTATATATACTTATATAAACACACGCACACACACATTTATGTGTGTATGTTTATATATACATATATATAATGTAACACTATTATTAAAAACATATTTTACAATATATTACATTTCTTTGGTTATTTGTTTTAATTTACTACTATAAAAAGCATTGATAGATAGATAGATGTACATGAGACATTAGAAATATTAACAAATGAATTGCAAAGCATTAAATAACCAAATACAAAAAATATAAAACGTTTAAAATTTAAAAAAAGGCATTTACTAAAAATGGTATTAAAAGTAAATATAAATATGTACATATATGTATATATATATATATATATATATATATATATATATATATATATATATATATATATATATATATATATATATATATATATATATATATATGAATGGAAAAGGTCAGTTCAAATTCCTCCCAGCTATTCAGCTGTTTAAACAAAGACCAACGAGTCCCAAAGTTTTTGGCAAAAGGATTTATTCCTGCAAACTCAGCAGCGCAGTAGATGACGCGTTTCGGGCAAAAGCCCTTGATCACATATATATATTTATATTTAAGAAATAAACAAATAACATTATTAAATGCATTAAAAAAATATTAGGAAAATATTGGAGTCTGGGAATAATAGATATACTATTCCTATTCCAGTTTATGCAACAGTAGGGAAAGCATAGTCTTTAAGAGGGGTTGGATTTATTATTCCCACTCCAAACAACATAATAATAGGAAACATGTTTGACTATAGAGCAAAAAGATTTCCTATTCCAGTCTGTCTAAGAGTAGAAAAAGTGTGGGTCTTTGAAGGGGTAAGATTTACTATTCCTACTCCAGTCTATGCAACAATAGGGAAAGTGTAGGACTTCAGGGGGGTAAGAATTACTATTGCCACACCAGTCTGTGGAACTGTAGGGAAAGCAATGGAGTTTGGAGGGGTAAGATTTACTATTTCCACTCCAGTTTGTGCAACAGTAAGGAAAGTGTTGTACTTCACAGTCGCGGCTCGTCATTCTCGCAGGTGGGGGGGGGGGGGGGGGGGGTGTCGCATTGGGGTTACCGCAAAGGGGGGGGAGGGGGTGGACAGGAGTGGTAAAAAAACAAAAAAAAATTACCTGACTGGTTGAAGCCGCCTCTGCTCCTGGGCCGGGTTACGGGTTTCCCTGCTCCTGAACAGGAACAGGAACAGGAACGGGCATGCTTCCTCCCTTCTATCAGCCAATCACAATGCTGCAATGGCAGCGTTGTGATCGGTACGGAGTCCCGGACAGCGCCCAGCTGGGCACCTGTAGGGAGGCCATTTTCTTTATGTAGGCTGCATGCAGCCCACATAGAGGAAATGTGGAGTGCGCATGACTGCTTTGGTCGGCCCCAGGGCCGGCCAACCAGTCAGGGCACTCAGGGGTATATTCACAAGAAGGTGTAATAACTACAGCAAGAGTAGGGTAACACAACTTTCAACATCGCAGCCCATCGCGGGAAAATAACCCTGTGTCAACGTGGAATTCACAACAAGGTGGTAGCATGCCATAGACACCAGACAAAGTGGCAAATATCTGCGTGAGAATCAATGCCACGCAGCAAAAATGCGATACGCAAATGCAAAAAAACATGCGACGAGGCCAACTGTGGTACAAAAAGTAGTGAAAATCAGCCACAGGCCTGCAATCCCACTCGTCTGGCAGGACAATGCACCATAAAAACTCCAGTAAAAATACACCTGAGACAAGCCAAAGCACGTTGCAACATGGATGTACCCTGACCCAGCGCAGAGCCCACCTCGAACCCCACAGACTACCAGCAAGGAACAATGGGGTCGGGGAAGGCCAAGGAGAAGAGGGAGAGGAAGACGGGGCGCAGACCGCAGGAAAACAAGACCAGCGTCACAGAAGTAACAGAACACCACCAGCAACTGACCCACAAGCAGAGGAATCCAGCACCCCCAAAATGACACAATAAACACTGCCATACAGTCTGCATCCAAACTAGCACAATGCGCCAACATATATGCCAACACAAGGGCAACACACACCTCCCCTTCACATCACAGAGGGGCACACAACACCTGCAGCAGAGCACATATTACAACGCATCAGTGATGCCGGAGAGGACCAAAACACCGTAGACACCGACGCCCTACAACAGCCCATGGATAAGGCATGCAACCCCCCACCAGGACCCGGACATCCAACATACCCAGAGGAGAATAACGAGCCTGCAACAGACCACACAGCAGGAAGTACCCGAAGGCACAGCTGGATCACGACACTTCACCCACCCACTCATGGCACCCTAATGGCATGTGTCAGCACACCAAAAGGAGGTGGCCTAACACGTGTTGGAGGGGACCGAACCCATGGAATGCGAACCAGTACACATACGTAGGGGTCTATCACCCTACAGGGCCCACCCACACCCCACAAAGGAGACCCACGCTACCATAGAGACACATGCAGATGCAGATGCACAGCACAGTACCACGCCTAGGGGTGCGCAATTAGCAGTCACACACCCATGTTGGCTGTGCGTACAATGGCCCTGTCCTCTCCCTTCATGAATGGAGTGGGTGACGACAAAGCTACATGTCCAAGCCTCCGGTGACATGTCTGCATCTGTGGTATACCACACAATGTAAAGTCGTAGGGCCCAGGGACCACATGCATACTACAAGACCACAGGGACACACGCAGAGATCATGTTGAACTGGCTACAGGCACATGCGCCCGGCCCCTTTATTGGCAGGGCCACATGTACAGTGACGCCTGTGCTGAATGTGTGTGGGGTGAGTGTAAGCCATTCCGCACAGAATGTCTGGTGTTAGCAACCACTTGGACATTGGACACTAGTGCAACGCAAACAGAAAACACATGCAATACAGAGTCAACTGATGCGCAACATGGGGTGATCTGGATTAAGTCCAGAGTACAGCCAACATGCAAAAAGAAGTGTCAGTAAGTCGCAGTGCACTGGGCTGTGGACACTAGAGATGAGCGTGCTCATGTGCAGAAAAAGTCTTAGATTGTGTCCCTAAGATTAATTCCTGATGCAGATGCAATGGGGTGTGTCAGACCTGCATCATCTTCACCATCAACGTCTCAGGGCCCCCACACTTTTTGAGGTGACATACCTGCATAACCGCTCCACAGCACAAAACACAATCAGCTACGGACAATGACCTGCGGTACACAGAGTCACTGGCACCTGGAATGCTGAGCAGGGTAACAGGCCGATGATGGCAGCCGTGACAGGCCTGAGCAACCACGAAGAGTAAGAGTAACCGGTTTTATAAAGCGCATGGTTACCCGGAGGCATCCCAGCGCTGCACTAGAATCAGGCTCGAGAGGGAGAAAGGAAAACAGAGGGTCCCTTGGGGAAAAGGAAGGTTTTCAGGAGCTTCTGGAAACGCGAAAGGCAGGGTTCCGCACGCAGTTTCGAGGGGAGGGAGTTCCACAGTGAGGCCGCATTCACAGAGAAGCGGCGGCCTCCTGTGCGTGCCTTCTTGAATCTTGGCACGCTCGCCAGGCACTCGTTATCGGAGCATAGGGGCCTATTAGCCTTGTAGGACGTAACTAGAATCTTCATAATAGAGGGTCCCTTACCTTGAAGAAGTTTATAGGCGATACATAAAGATTTAAACTTAATCCTTTCACGTATGGGGAGCCAGTGGAGCGATTTGAGTTCTGGTTTTTCCTGACGTCCTAGCTGAGGTACCCATCAATAGCCTAGCTGCGGCATTTTGAGTCTGTTGTAGTTTATTAATTGTGGCTTCTGGGGCCCCCAAAAAAATAGCATTGCTATAATCTGATCTGGACAAAACCAGTCCTTGTACTAGCAGCTTCCTAGAATGCTGCGGGAGGAGGGGAAGGACTTTCCTGGCAGACCGAAGAAGGCCAAAACAGATTCCTGCCGTTTTTTTTGCTTGTGTTTTGAACAAGAGATCCTGTTCCAACCAGACCCCTAAGCTTTTAATTTCTTTTTTTGGGCTGGGAAGATCCCCGAGACAAGCAGGCCAGATGGTGGTGGGTATTGAGGTCACCTTGTGACCTAGTAGCATGATTTCAGTTTTCGACCCGTTCAGTTTGAGGGAGGAATCACACATCCAGTCATGTATTTTCGTCAAACATGAACAAAGACTGTCCGGGCATTGAACAAGTGGGTGTCGTCTGCGTAACTTACAATTTTGATCCCAAACGGGACAACCACATCCTCCATGGGGGCCATATACACATTAAACAATGTGGGGCTTAAAGACGAGCCCTGCGGCACGCCACACTGGAGGGGGATTGAGGCAGATCGTGAATTGCCTTCCCAAACTTGAAAGGTTCGATTATTCAGATATGATGTTAACCATGCCAGGGCGGACCCCCTTACTCCCACCTGAGCCAGACGCTGGATAAGGATACGGTGATTAACCGTATCAAAGGCTGCACTCAGATCCAGGAGGATCACTGCCATTATCCTCCCAAATCCAAGATGCACCTTGCCTCCTCGATGACAGAGAGGAGGGCCGTATCCGTGCCCTGGCCTGGGCGGAATCCGGTTTGAGAGCTCCGCAGTAGCTCATTAGACTCCAGAAAGTGGGACAGTTGGTAATTCACCAGACTTTCTGTGATCTTACTGAGTCCTGGGAGTAATGAAATCGGCCTAAAATTTGCCATTTCCACTAGGTCAAGATGCGGTTTCTTTAAAAGGGCCTTCACAATGGCCCCTTTCCAGCTTGGCGGAACAATGCCCTGGGAAAGTGAGGTGTTAATAAGCTCAGTTGCCGGTGTAGCAATGGTAGTGGCAATCTGTTTGAGAAACCGCATAGGGACCGGGTCACTAGGGTAACCGCTTTTCATAACGGCTAGGACTTTAAGAAATTCCTCAACTGAGACTGGATTGAAAGCATTGAGCTGAGGGCCCAAGGCAGGGAGCAGGCTACCGGCATTTGCATGACTGTCCGATTGAGGCAGGGTAGTTAAGATGTTTTTAATTTTTGAGTCGAAATAGTTGGCAAGTTCATTACATTTGGCTCCTGACGTGTCTTGAGACAATGGGGGATCAGGGACCTTCAGTAGTTTTTTCACAATCTGATATGTTTCTCTGGTAGAATTAGAAGAACTTTTCATTCTTTCGTCAAAGAATACTTTCTTGGCGTTTCTGAGGGTGACTTTATACGCTCTAATAATATCACAGTATGTATCTTTATTTGCATTGTTCCAGTCTTTCCTCCAGGTGCGCTCGAGCTTCTTATAGCCTTTCCTTAAGATTCTGAGCTTAGGAGTATACCAGGAGGCAGAGCCTACTCTCCCAATCTTTTTTCCCAGTCTTTTTTTTGGCAAGACTAGGTCCAGTGAGCTCGTGAGCCAGTTTTTAAGGTTGGTATCAGCTACCACGGGGTCCAGATCATGGGGAGGAATGAAATGTTCAAGTGTGCGAGTCCAATTTTCAACGGAGACCTTAGATCAAGCCCTCTCAAAAGTGCATGTACTAGGGGTTTGTGGTGTTTCGAACTCGTCCTGCCAGGAAAAAGGGACCAAAAAATGATCTGACCAGGGGAGGGGAAAGGGGGGGGGCTAGCCTGAAATGACCGAATATTGGTAAAAACCGGGTCAAGGAGATGGCCTTTATTATGTGTGGCACCCGTATTAACTAGTCGGAGCTCATATGATCTAAAATCGAGTTGGAGGTCCTCCGCCACTATGTGTAGGGGGTCATTAAAGTGAAGATTTAGGAACCCCTAGAATGGTAAAATTGGGGGCGGAGGACGCCAGGACAGTAACTGTTTCCAGGGGAGAGTTAACAAAGTGGCTGGTGTTCCCTGGAGGACGATACACTAAGAGGCCTATAAAAGAGGTGGTAGAAGATAATTGAAAGGAGAAGTGGCAGCTTTCAGACTCCGCGATGCTGCCATCCTTCACTCTACAGACGAAATAATCTCTGTACAGTATGGCCAGGCCGCCCCCTCTACCAGAGGGCCTGGTCTGAGAATGAATTAAAATCCCCGGGGGGAGTGCACGGACAATGTCGGCCTCTGAGTTAGAGGTTAACCAAGTTTCCGTAAGGAACAAGATATCTAAGTCGTGGTCCTGTAGCATGAAATTGATCTCCAAAGAATGCTTGGGGAGGGACCTACAGTTCAATAGGGCCATACACAAATGAGTTGAAGCTGGAGGATTATGATTTAATCCCCAAGAATGAGGGCTACAGAGACCACAATGAGTATATGTGTCTTCCTGCTTATGCACCTAGTGACATAGCGTATTCTAGGGAGGTCTCAGTAGGAGAAGATCCTTCCGTGAGTAACAGATATGACCGTCAGCAGAAACGGGCATATGTTCCGGCCCAAGGCACGGCTGGGCACGGACGGGCACATAAGGGCTTGCCTCTGGCGCGCCGGCCCGCTGCGCGGACGGGGAATACCGTTCATTTTATAGTGCGAGGGCCCCAAATCGGCCATAGCACTAGAGCGCGGCCCTGCTCCTCACACAAGATGGCGCCCGATGTCTGCGCCTGGGGGGAGAGGACCGTCAGCCTATCGAGCCCTAAATTGGCTCAGGAATGATAGCAGAGGTCCCAAGAGGGGAGAGCAACCAAGAAGGTATAAATGCAGTCAAGTAGGAGTGTAGCAGTTGCAGAGAGAAAAAATACATGATTTTTAAAATGTGGCGATATTATAAAAGCTGGAGCTACAATTCAGAATAAGTGCCCTAGCTCAAGGCTTCCGCCTCAGGAGCGCTAATTTTGGCAAGACCACCGCTTCAACTCTGGCAGATGGCGTTTGGATGTGGTCCTTGCGGGGGTGGCGTGTGCCTCCTGCAGCATCATCTAAGCCGGTCTGGACTCGCTTTTGTGTGTGAGCCCTGGTGGGATGCACTTGGGCTGGGAGGCTGCGTACAGCGCAAGGCCACAGAGTCATGGCGTTGATAGAGCCCAAGGCCCACGCGTCAGGGGCCAGCATATGTCTCTGGAGAAGGGGTCCCGGACTTGACTTGAGAGTTAGTGGCCCCAGATGCACTGCGGCCAGCACAGGCACCTAGCCACGGGACTCCAACTTGCGGTGCAGTCAGATGGGCCATGCGACCTAAGCGGGTAAGCATCATTGTCTGAGGTGTATGTTTCAGAGTGTTTCGGGGGACAGTGGAAGGTAAATTTACAAAAGAGGATTTTTAAAAGCGAAGGATTTATAGGCGCACTGCTACATCACGTAAATGTAAAAATGCAAGCAAAGTCATATGGTGCTAATCGGAAAGGGAAATAAGCCCTGTAACCCCTCAGTGTTGTGTAGGAAACTCCCTCAAAATATACAAATTAGGTGTCTAAACTGAGGCACACATAAAGGTAAAATAAACTTTTTTCTTGTAGAATTCAGTACATTCAAAAAAATATACAAAGCATTGATTAATAGTCATATAAATGTTGTATTCCTTTGTTTTATTTATTCAGTTCTCGTATGGGCAAACAGAAACCAGCGAGACGTGTTTTGTCGCGTGTGGAAGTTAATTCCACGACTCATCAGGGCTGAGAGTTGACATAAACAGCTTTGTAAGCGCACTGCCGGTGGAGAAGTGTGGCTCACTGGTTAGAGCAGGCAGACCCTGAAGCAGAGGTCAGACCCGGGACCAGGGTTCGATTCCCGACGCGGCAGGGTGTTGAGCTCATATGTCCACGGACTTGATAATTCTCGCTTCGGTGCCTGACCTAATCATGGGTTCACACTCTGCAACTCTGGGCATTAAGCTTGCTTAATCTCCACAACGGCCCCCCGCGGCGGGATGCCTGGCTTTCACCTTGGGGATGCCCTGTAGGGGCTATCTCACAGGGAAAAACCAGGACGGGTTCCCAAGGCAAGCGCGGAGATACCCCTTCGGGAGTCGATTCTGGCGCTATATAAGAAATGTAATAATAATAATAGTAATAATAATTCCAACCCGGCAGGGCTAATCCCTGGAGATTGGTAAAAGAATTTCGAAATGTAAGTCACGTTGCCGGTTTGGTTATTCTCCGGCTAGTAGGAACGTGGTCATGGGATAAGAACACTCTATAAGGTGAAATCGTAAATCTGAGGTCACATGACAAGTTGAGCCCTGAGTGCGCTCCTGGTTTGGCAAGCGATAGTGTTTGAGGTCCAATTTTAAGCAAGTGCGCTCTGAACTTCCTCATAATAGTCACTGTGTTTTGGAACACAGTGACTGCTGTGAGGAAGTTCAGAGCACACCGTATAGACTCTTCTTATCCCATGACCATGTTTCTACTAGCCGGACATTTCTAAATTCTTTTACCAATTTCCAGTGATTAGCCCAGCATGACTATTAATCATTGTAAAAGGTACCGCCTGCCATAGGGGCGGGAGTCCCGTGGGGGCAATTAGGATGCGCCTGCCACAGTGGCAGGCCCATCCTGCATTCCTGGCATTTTGGTGGGCGGTGCACTCAGCACCACCCGCCACAATGCCAGAAAAGCATGTTGTGCACTTCCATGCACAACATGGCAGGCACCGCGCGGTGCCTGCCATGTTGTGCATGGAACTGCTGAGGGTACCAAAGGTACCCCCCATGTGCACCCCATACCCCTCAGAGTACCTTGGGGCCCACAACGGGCCCCCCACGGTCAATTCCCGCAAGCCTTTCTGTGGCGGCAATGCCGCCACGGAAAGGCATCTTTCCGCACTCATGTTAATATGGCTGGCAGTGTCTAACAGACACCACCACCATATTAAACCCTTTTCTGCCTGGTCAGAAAAGCGGTGGACAGTCTGTCCGTCCGCCGCGATACCCCCGACATAGTAATATGGCGGGGGAAATGGGTGGCGGGCGGAGTCAGATCACAGGCAGATCATCACCGCCATGCGGGTGGTGGCGATCCGCCCGTGATCCTAATGGGCCCCTTAATTTGGACAGTGGAAGGTGTCCTCCGGGGCAAGATGCTGAAAGGTTTGATTTTATCAGGAAGCAGCAAATGCAGGAGTGGAATGCGACAGCCCCTTGCCACCATCAATTCAGTTTCAGCTATATGGGGTTGAAAACTTCCCCCTAGTCTATAGGCTCAGACGCCACCACTGTTCAACCAGAGAGTGTCCATGAATGTCGGGGAACAGACTTAATGGCACCGGGGCTAAGTGGTGATGCAGACTGCGATGATGCCGGTACACTCATATGGACTCCGCCATTACTGAATTATGACTCTGTAACCTACTGGACCACCGTGTAGGCCGTAGGCAATGGTCAGCAGTGGGCCACAGCCATGTGTCTTTGGCTCGCGATACACAGCGCTAATGACACCAGGGCTTTTGTCGGTAGTGTACGAACAACTCATTAACGAGGTGATGTGTAATCAGCCTTTGCATTCTCGAAGTTCTATTCCAAATCTGTGGCCTACTCGAGCACAGCCTAGGCCGAGAGCAGTGTAGGCCGGAGGCAGTGGACAGCACAGGCCATTCACGAAGTGCCGCCGGCATAGGTTGGTGGCCCCACCGGCCTGTGTAGTTCAGTTTCAGTGGCACTATGTGTCCGGTCACCTCCTCAGCTGTGACCCGGCTTTCATCCGGACTGGGCCACATCTTCCTCTTATTCTTCTCTGTGCGTCCACTGGTGTGGACTCTGCCAATCATGATTCGCAACTTGGTACTGGATGTGAGACCTACTGGTCCACAGGGTTGTCCGGGTCCCACATCCACGGTTCGCCGGATGGCGTTGGACAGGGTTTGTAGCAGCACAGCTCGCCAGATGGCGTTGGACAGGGTTTGTGGCAGCACGGCTCTCCGAATGGCGATGGACAGGGTTTGTGGCAGGATGTGTCGCAAGAAGCGCATATGGCACTATGCTTCACTGATCGATGGGAGTCTCTGGCTTGGAGCTTACACTGGCACTTGGTGGGCCCTCCATGACACTTGTCGGTATCGGATGCTGATCAGTGTGGCCTGGCTGCGTAGGGTCGAGCCTGACGGGTTCGTGGTCCAGCGGGCCCCGGTATGTCACGCGCACAGGATCTCAGGCAACTCCGCTAACAAGGACGGCGTCGGCCTCGTAGTGTGGTAGGAGGCACTGCCCTGGCAGAAATGTTGGGCTTTCTGGAAGAGGACAACGCCCAGTGCTATGTGCTTTAGGACTCCTAACTTTACTACTAAGTTAATTCTATGAATCAGGCTCCTTATCATTCCCAGTAGAAATGCTTAACTTATGTGAACATCTGTTGGAGGGTCAAAAGGACACTGCTTCATATAAGATGGGACTTTGTCAAACTGGAGAAGTGCAAAACTTAGCTAGAACGAGTTTCAAGAACTGCCACTCACTGCATGGAGCTCATTGACCGTGTCAGCTGAAAGTTCCAAGAACCTTGCTAAGAGATTTAACTAGGCCGCTGCTTGCCTACTATCCAATGACCTGGCATCAAGCCTCAGCCATCACAAAAATAAATTTTCCAAGCTGGGGCTTTTTATCAAAATCTCAAAATGTTGAATGGCCTGATCCAAGGTATGTTGTTGATGACAAATATTTGCTTGTGGATTGTCTTTTCCAGGTCCCTAAATCATAGCTTTATCCCGATGTATCCATAACATATGGCCATGAGAGATCTTAAAGAAGCAGTTTAAAAAAAAACATATTCAAGTATCTAGTGCCCTACTTAAGATTTGATATTTGAAAAAGGGCATAACAGTAAATACCTGTAGAGTCTAAGGGCCAGATTAAGAGTTTGGTGGACGGGTAATCCATCACAAATATGATGGATATCCCACCCACCTTTTTACATGTTCCTTATGATATAATGCAATTATAATAGGGTGGACAGGATATCGCTCCTATTTGTGACAAAATAACTTGTCCGCCAAGCTCTAACTAAGCCCTTTACTTTCTTCTTAGGAAAAAACACTGCTGCATTATTTTATAATCAAGATTTTTTAGTGTCTGGTGAATGAAGAACGCTCGAACTCCTTTGATTCTACTGTACATCATGGGCGTGTGACATAAGCGTTGTAGGGATGAGTTGAAAGCAGGCTTAGAATGTTGAGTTCTGACATACATACATGCATGCATCGGAATAAAGATGTGCAAAATTACTCTTTGCGTGTGGCGTAGTTATTGGTGAGTCAGGGGATACAAAGCCCATGCACTGACAGCACTCTTCAGGGGTGTTTCTGTGGTCCAGCAGACTGTTCGTACATGCCATGTGTGCCGCCGTCAAGTTATTCGGAACCCTTTGAACATGTCAGAATTGCCACGACATGTGCAGCACACATAGAAAGCAGGAGAGAAATAAAGATATTTCTACTTGTTATGCCTTTCTTGGGGAGGTGTATCTTTTTGATTTGTCCCAGGCTTACAAGTCCTTGTAAATGCACCAAAAACCATGGGAGTTACATAGGAACACCCACCACAATGCCCATGGAACACCCCCTTGCGCAGAGTAAGGCAACACAGTGATCACGTCAGATTTTTTAAGCCATTCAAAGTCACGCAGAGTGGTTTTGTGTGCCTTCATAAATATGACTTAAAGGTTTGTGTCATGCATGTTCCACATTGCATGGCGGATGCATGACGCAAAGCTCTCATAAATATGCCCCCTATTCTCTACAGCACCTTTTTCCTGCAAAAAAAGGAAGAAATTAATTTCATGTTGCAAACATTACCCAAAAGGTCAGTTTGTAGAAAGAGATATTTCCTGGTAACTAAAATTAAAGCAAATGCCCCTTGCATTCGGAATTGTAGTTTTATGCTCAACAATGACATGAGCTATCCACTGCCTAAAAAATCAACCTGCAATGCACGTTGACAACCCACATTACAGAACTGCCACTTGCTTTAGGAGGATGCAACTCCCGTTGGACTGTAATGTGTTGTAGGCAGATTTTTAGAGCACTAATTTATCACCCGTGAGGGTACCCAGGTGTGGCGATCCTGAAAATTGCTCGGATAGCCATCTCTTCAGTTTCTTCCTGAAGAATGTGAGCGATGAGGCTGTTCTGATGTTCAGGTGGATGGTGTTCCAGGTCTTTTCTGCAAGGTAGGAACATGAGCATCCTCCAGATCTACTTCTGTAGATATTCTGGGTCCAGGCGAGAGCAAGAGAAGGAGCGTAGGTTTCGGGTTGGTTGGTGGAAGTTCAATTGGCAGTTGAGGTAGGCGAGGCCCATCAGGTACAGTGCTTTGTAGGCATGGGTGAGAATCTGGAACTGGCAGCATTTCTAAATGGGGAGCCAGTGGAGCTTTTGTAGGTGTGGCATGATGTGGATGTGACTAGGAAGGTCCAGGATCAGTCGAGCTGCATCATTTTGGATGGTTTTAAGCCTGTGGGTGAGTTGCCCAAATAGAGTGTGTTGCCGTAATACAGTCTGCTCGCAATGAGGGCCTGGATGATGGTCTTTCAGTATTCCAGTGGGAGCCATTCAAAGATCTTTCAGGGCATTCTTAGGATGCTGAGGCAGGTGGAGGAGACAACATTGATTTACAGTCTCTTGGAGAGTTCTGTGTTGATGATTATGTCCAGGTTCCCTGCTTAATTGGCAGGGGTGGGTCCCCAGATGGCAGGCAACCAGGTGACATCCAAGGGTGAGTTGGTGGGTCCAAAGATAGGATTTATGTTTTCACTGTTTTGAGTTTCATCCAGTTGGTTTCCATCCATCTGGCCACTTCTGCCACGCAATGTTTTAAGATGTTTTTGGTGTTGTTTGGGTCTTTGGGGAGGGAGAGGATAAGTTGCATATACTCCGCATACAAGATGATGCTAAGGCCATGGGATCAAGGGATTTCTGCTAGCGTTGCCAAATAGATGGTTGAAGAGGGTGGAGCTGAGTGATGATCCCTGAGGGACTCCACAGATGAAGTCTTTGGGGCGGACGTGAAAGGGGCTATCCAGATCCGTTGTATTCTTCTGGTCAGGATGTAGCACAGCCATTGCAATGCTTGGTCCTGGATTCCTGTGTAGTGCAGCTTTTTGATAAGGGTGTGGTGGGACAACATGTTGAAAGTGGCAGATAGGTCGAGGATCAGGGATGTGGCGTGGCCTCGGTCCATGATGATGCAGGTTTCTTCTGCTGACACAATGAGAGCCATCTCGCTGCTTTGATTGTTGCGGAAGCCTGATAGTGAGAGGTCCATGATGCCATGTTGTTCGATGTATTGGGAGAGCTGGGTGTTGATTTCTTTCTCCATGATTTTTACAGGAAAAGGCAGCAGGGAGATTGAGCAGTAGTTGCTAAGGAATTCAGGGTCAGCCGATGATTTCTTGAGGTGTGGGGTTACTTCTGTGTGCTTCCAGGTGTCAGGGAAGGTGGCTGTGTTGATGGAAGTGTTGATAATTGTTTTGAGACCCTGCTTATCGTGGGTCCTCCAAAGTCGATGAGACGGTAGGGGCATTGGTCAGTGGGGGCCCCTGAGTGGGTAGATGCCATCAAGACTGTGGTTTCATCAGTGGTGATGGAGGTCTATTTGGGGAGAGTGGGTGTTCTTGCGGTCAGTGCCAGTGATAGGTGATGGGTTGAGGGAGGAAGTTGTGTGTCGAAACTCTTGTAGATGTTGGAGATCTTGACAGGAAAAAGTTGGCAAGTTGATTACAGAGGTCCTGTGATGGGTTGGAGGAGCTGGCTGAGGGTGCCGGTGGGTGAATTCTTTGTCGATAGTGAAAAGTTCTTTGAGGTTGGTGTTACTTGCTTTGATTCTCTCAGCTAGAGCCCTCTTCTTCGTGTTTTTCAGATCTTGGTGGTAAGCTTGGAGAGAGTCCCTGTTGGTGTCCCTGTCAGTGAGCTCCTGGGAGGAGCGCCTCTTCCTTTCCAGTTGTTTGCAGAGTTGCTGTGTTGCTCTGAGGAGGTTTGTGTACCAGCTGGCATGTTTGCAGGTCCTTCTGGGCTTATATGGCTGTGCCGGTTCTAGTTTGTCGGCGTAGGTGGTGAGCCATATGTTGAGGATTTTGTCATTTCTGTTGGTGTCATCAGAGAAGGTGGGTGAGTTTTGCTGGAGGGTATTGGTCCAGTCTTGAGTGTGACGTTCTTCCAATGGCATCCCTGAGTGGGTGCGCACAGCAGGGGTTGAGAATGTTGATGTGCATTATGAAGTGGTCTGTTCATGCATATTTGTGCTGAGAGTATTGTGTCAGTGCTTCTCGCATTAAAATGTTTATCCTAAATGGATTTTCGTCACACAATATTGTGTAATGGCATAATTACGCATGAGTTTCAATATGCTAGATTTCCAAAATTATGTCAAATATGCTGTCCCTAATTTTGACATAATTTCATTGGCCACAAAAGCCACTTTCTTGATTCTGTGATAGTTGATTAACCCCTTTGCTGCGGCAGCTATTCTGCCGCAGCGCTAAGGGGGCGGGGGCCGCGCGGCGCTCACACGCTGGTGACGGAACCGCTCTGTCACCAGCCTCGGGTGAGCTGTGCTGATGACGGAGCGGTTCCGTCATGGCCCCGCCCGCTCAATAGAATGCCCAGCGCAGGTGCGGAATCTGCGCTGCGCAGGAGCGTCGGGCGGGCCATGACGGAACCGCTCCGTCATCAGCACAGCGCCACCGCGGCTGATGACGGACCGGTTCCGTCATCAGCATCGATGCGGCTAATAACTAATGTGGAAGTATTTATTGATTTTTATGATTTTTTTTAATGGTGATAAAATGGACCTCGGTTCCATAAACAAACCCTCACTTCCAGCTGCACCACTAAGGGCAAAGAGCAGCCCCAAGTTGTAACAGGAAAAAATCCTCACAGTCAACAGCCAATTCCAGGAGTCTCCCTCTTGTAGGGTTGGACATCCAGCTCTAGTGAATTAATGCTGGAGAAGTTACACTTTACCTCAAGCAAAACTTGGGAATCTTCACAAAGACAAAGACTATGCCTATAATACCATTTTGGATAGGGTGGCCAACCTTCCCACATTTAGCAGTTTTGTTCTATAACCACGGCTAATTTCCATCTGCTCGCAGAGAGGTACTGCAGGACTTCCATTGCCCTGCATTTTGGGTCCACATCACTTCTAACCCTCTCAAAAACAAGTAATTCTTACTCTTTCAGCACCCGATGGGTTGTGAAAGAGGCAACTATTGGTGGCTATGAAGGACAAGCTGCAACACAGAAACTCTCCTGCACAATACAGCTTTTGGAACATGTTCAGCTATTGGGATTCAAATCCTGCAACTGAAATAAATACACCTGAATATGTTACTGAATACTACTATGCTTTGGAATCGTCCTGAGAGTATGCCCTTGGTATTTCTTTCTTTCATTAAACCTGATTCAGAGAACTAATTTATTGTCGGAACAGTGGGCAGAGGCACAAGGGGAGCATGATTTGCTGAGGATCAAAGAGTTAGTTAAGCAGTAGGCCAGAGAATGAGCACCCTGCTACTTGCTGCAAAGGGTATATATTTAACAGCATATTGCACTTTAGTGAAAACACCATGATACTGGAGACACTTGATGCTATCGAGTCCTTTTTGTTAACCACATTTGTACAAGCAACTTTTACAGTGATTGAACACATTAAAATCAACTCCTGTCTCTCAAAGCCAACAAAAGTCATACTTGGGGTACAAGAAGGCTTGATCCTCTCCCCGTCCATCTTCAATCTCTTCATGGAGCCCCTCGCAATCATCTTGAAAAATGCTGGAGTGAATTACCACCTTTACGCGGATGACACTCAAATCAATTTCAAAATCAAGTCTCCCAGTGACATCCAACTCCTCAATACCACGCTAACCTAGATCCAAGCGTGGTTCAACGTTAACCACTTAAAGCTCAACCCAGATAAAATGGAAATAATCCTATTCTCTCCAAAAAGCAACCATCGTCCTATCAAAGAGTGCCTCAAGACTCACGTTGCCCTAAACTGCCCCCTCGTCCTATCTGACTCAGTTAAGTCTCTAGGTTTCACCTTTGACAAGAACTTATCAATGGAGGCCCACATTAAAAACTCTGCAAAAAGCGCTCTTTTCTCTCTAAAACAGCTCAAGAAATTTAAACCTTTTCTTCCTCATGTTGACCTCAAGACAATACTCTAATCCCTAGTTCTCTCTAAAACCGACTATGGGAATGCCATCCTTACATGGACTCCAAAAGCTCACCTTGCCCCTCTAAGGGCAGTGCTGAACATGGCCGCTCGACTTGTATCTGGAGTAAAAAGATTTGAACACATCACTCCAGCGCTCAACTCCCTCAAATGGCTTCCCATGGAAGGGAGATGTATTTGCAAGCTGGCCTGCATCACAAACAAAACCCTCCACTCTCCGGCCCCCAACTACCTGAACAACAAACTGGTAAGAGCAGGTCAATCCAGAACACTGAGAAGCTCCAACTCACTCCTTCTCATTGTGCCGAAAATTAAAAAGAAAACCACCCAATACCAATTGATTTCTAGGAACGCTCCCAGGATATGGAACGCTCTCCCTGGAGTCTCCAAATGCAACCCCTCCTTCTTCTGTTTCAAAAGGGACCTGTAACTCCATCTCCTTAACAAATGCGTTCCTGACCAACGTCAACTAACCTAGACTTCAATATCCGAGTTGGCTCCCATTCAAGGATAGTTGGTGAAGGGACTATGCTAATCACCTTTTTCTTTTTATTGTTCTCCCCCCTCAGTTGCACTGTTATTTATTTTTCATGCTGTATTCTTCATCCTTGGTTTGCTTACTTACTGCCAGCCTTCTATGTAATGTAATGTCCTTTTGTTTTTCACAGTGCGTATGTAAAGTGCTCTGATACCTACGGGTCTAGCAAGCGCTATATAAAACTTTTAAAATAAAAAAATAAAATAAAAATACTCCCAATCGTGCCAAAAAGGGAGCTCAGAAATAAGCCCCAAAAGTTAACTGCCCAGGGGCACTAAATTTGGCCAAATGAGCTGGGAAAAAACGTGTTTTCTGGTTCTACATTTCCAGCAAGACTAGTACACCGCAACAGGGCTGGCAGTGGTTCTATTGGTAAGGCCAAGGGGCTACCCTTCCCAGTGAAATTTCAGTGTGTTGTGAGCCCTGTCCAGCTTTAGAATACATAGTTTTTTTCCAGCACATTTAGATGTAGTGGTCAAGCTGAGATGATATGCTAATTATCTTAGTTCCATCGCTAAAACGTAACCACTGGATACACCGTAGTGGCAGAAGTTGGTTAATGGGAAGTATGCATGACAGATATTAATATTTGCTACTGATAATTCAGAGCTTAAGACTATTTCATTTCATTAGGATACCACAGTTGTTCATTTTCAAAACTTGTCTCGCAAAAGTTGTAATAGTGAGCAGTCTAAGCTTACTCCAGGAGGTGATAAATGGATTAGAACTCAAATACTATATGAATAGTAAGCCCACTCAAGAAGCTCAGACCCTGGCACAGTTGTTAAAAAGGGTTCCAAAGACAACCGGTAACCAAAGACCCTTTTATGTTGCCCGGCGGTATCGCCTCTATGACCCATCAATATTAATCAAATGAAGAAGCAGGCGCTGGAGACTGGAAGGCGGGAAACGAGGATTTTATTCTCTCCGGAGGAGAACACATCAATTCAGACAGCAAGTATCGTCACGAGGTGCTCTAACCACATCTCTGAGGCCTGGCCTCTTATACTAGAGTTTACGACCTTTATTGCACATAACACATTCTCGTAATACTTTAATACTTGAAAGAACATCCTCGGAATCTCCCCTCCAGACCCGTTCCCACATACATTTACAGTTGGATTCCCCACCCCGGTCACAACAGGTGATGGTTGTCGCGCAGCAGGGCATTCTGCCGATTCACGGAATGCATGGGGTTTTGATCGGATCTCATGGGGTGGGGGCTTTGATCGGTTCGGGGATCTTTTGATGGGGAGGGGGAAGCTTCCTACTGTACGGGGTAATAAACAGTATCCGCAGAGCCAGGTGGCGGCCTGGGAACAGGGAAGACAAACGGGGACACAGGAAAAGGGGGTTTGCATCAAAAGGGTTTGAGGCCATGAAAGGAATGAGGGGAGGTGTCGCGCTGGGAACAGGATGGGATTCCGTGGTGAAGCTGCGCTGGAGAGGGGTTTATGACCCAAGGCATGAGAGAGCGGGGGCTGTCAGCGTGCGGGGGAATGATTGCGAGGTTAAGAGAGAGAGAGAGACGCGCTGGCTATCAGCGAGGGGCAGGGAGGCCATGGTGCTCAAAATGGCTGCCGCTTACGCGCACGAATGGGCTTGGAAAAGGGGCAAGATGGCGCCGATAATGTTCACCAAGTTTGTATTTATTTTCTACACAGTTATATCTTATAAAATTGCCTGACCGAGAGGATAGAGAATTACGTTGAAACATCAAAAATGTGCTACATGACTCGCAGTCCCTTCTTCCCAACAAAAATCTTCAGAAGTTGAGGGAAGCGCGTACTGTCTCCAGTTGAACAATGTGTCTGCATGAATTTGAAGTCAAGTCAAAGTCAAAAAGTAAGTTTATTTAGACCATTGGTCTTTAAACCACATAAAACATATAATCTTATAATAACATTATCAATAAAATACAAATACATCAACCTATACCATTCTAAAATCCTATGTTCAAAGAATGCATTCCTTTTTCACGAGTAACTCCATTCATGAGCCGTGTATACACACATATTACAACCTAATTCAAGTAATATTAAAAACCTATCAAATTATTTTAAAACATTAACATTTTATGTTAAGATCTCTATGCCACTATACCTGGCAATTTTCTATTCCCAAGACAACCTACTTACAAGATTTTCCATATCTACGAGGAACTCCCATGCTTGGGTACGTGACCGAACATTATATTTCAAAAAGATTGGGAGTAAAAACAGTTTTCGCAGGTCAAGCAATTTTTGGCAATCCATTAAAATGTGTAAACTATTACATTTTGTACCTATTTTACACGTACATGTACCATCTGATCACATCAAAACAGTATTTATTTTATTATTTAACATCACAGGATTAATACATATTCTCAGCCTTAATATCTCCATTCTACGCCATTAGTTAGGTAAAGTGTCTAGATGAGGGTACCAAATTTCTTTCTCCCAACTGTTTCTCATGAACCTTATGGAGTCTTTCTTCCTCAGGTACTCCATATCTGATAATCTAGACACAACTTTCCCTAACGATCTAAGTGAACTCTTTGTTTCGTCGATATATAGAGTCTGAGGGTCAATTTTCCCCTTCAAGTGATCACAAATGGTATACATTTTCTCTCATTAAGTTGGGCCATTTTAGTTTGCTGCCCTGAATCTCCTTCATACACCATTGGGACACTTTTGTCACTTCCCCCATTCCCAAACATTTCCAAAATCTAAGTAGACCTATTTGCACCAGCCGCAATACCTATGACGCCGCTCCCCTCTCAGCCCTGAACCCCTGCCGACTCCCTAACTGCTACCAAGCCGCCCAAGGTCACACCCATGGACCCTTCACCTGCCACTCCTGCCAGTTCGACTGCACCAGGACCCACACCAAATCCACAAACTCCAAACAGAGCCCCGACAATAACCACCTAAAGTGTATCCTGATCAACACCCGCTCAGTCCACAGACACTCCATTGAACTTTGGAACCTACTTGACACTACATCGCCAGACGTTGCCTTCCTCACAGAAACATGGATGAACACCTCATCAGCACCCGACATCGCCATAGCCATCCCAGAAACCTACAAGATCATCTGAAAAGATCGCATCAACCAAACAGGAGGTGGCATCGCCATCGTCCACAAGAACAACATCCGCATCACGACCTTTTCTGATGATAACCTCGCTTCCGCCGAACACCTCCACTTCCAGATTCACACCGACCACAAAACCACACTCAGAGGCACCCTCATCTACAGACCACCAGGACCCCGCACACAATTCAGCGAAGACATCGCTGACTTCATCAGCCCACATGCCCTCCCCTCCGAGAACTACATTCTACTGGGAGACCTCAACTTCCACCTGGAAAAGAAAAACGACAACACCACCACCCTTCTGGACAACCTGACCAATCCAGGACTCAAACAACTTGTAGACACTCCCACCCATTATGCCGGACACACACTCGACCCTATCTTCACCTCCAGCAAGCACATCTCCTTCGATCACACCTCAACTCTCCATTGGACGGACCACAGCTGCGTTGACTTCAACTACAAAAAGTCCTCGACCCACAACCCCCCACAACCTATCCCTCGAAGAAATTGGAACAAAATCACCCCCGAACAACTCTTCGCATCGCTTCACCAAAACCCCACCACCAAATCATCGGACCCAAACCAAGCAGCCACTAACCTCACCCAATGGATCACCCATAGCGCCGACGAACTCGCACCCTTGAAAAACCATCTTTTCAAGTAAGGGAGCAAAAAAGCCCCCTGGTTCAACGATGACCTAAAGAAATCCAAGAAGCTCTGTCATACTCTCGAGAAAACCTGGAGAAAAAATCCAACCACTGATAACCTAGCCACCTTCAAGAACTCCACCCGCAAACTCCACCAACTAATCTGATCCACCAAGAAATCAGCATTCAAGGATCGACTTGACAACAATGCACAAAACAGCAAAGAACTATTCAACATCGTCAAAGAATTTACTAACCCCACCGCCGGCACCAACGACATTTCTCCCTCCCAAGACCTTTGCGACTCTCTATCCTCATTCTTCCATAACAAAATCGCCGAAATACATAACAGGTTTGAAAACAGTCCGAAGACATGTCCCTCCACCCGTTCCCGAACCAACACCACTAAGCATGGGCGAAAAATCCGTTCCGTTCGTGGATTTTGTGGATTTTCGGTAAATTCCGCAATCCGCGAACTCCTGCGAATTTACTGAAAATCCGCAAATCCGCGAGCGGCGGATTTTATTGCTTGCTCGCACTATTCGCAGCTTCCCACTGCAATTTCGCGCTTATTCGCGCCCCGCGAATAAGAGCTAAATTGCAGAAAAACGATTTTTGGAAAACTGAAACTACTTACCAGGTTCAAAAGTTCAAGCTCATCATTAGTAGCCATTTCCTGTAGTGCTTCCTGAGGGGCCCCTCCAGAGTTCAGTTGCCTACTTGCAACTATTGTGTGACCCTGCTCTGACCCTCAGAATAGTTACACGTATGCCACAAAGGTCCTGAATTACAGCTAAGGGAGACAAGCAGGAGCCAGGCCGGAAGTTCAAATTCAGTGACACATTAATCAGCCCCTAATTCATTAATGTCAGTTGGGGCAGGGCAGGTGTTGTAACTAATTTTGCAAAAATTAAAGCACTTAGCAGGTGCAAAAGTTCAAGCACATCATTAATCAGGAAGCACTAAGGAAGCAGGTGCCAGCTAAAAAAATATTCTGTGACACATTAATCATCCTCAAATTAATTCAGGTCACTTGAGGCAGGAAAAGTGTGCTTTGCTTTGCCACAATAATGTACACTGGTCAACCAGAGGGTGCTGTGATGAAACAGAGGGTGACATGGGTGAGCCAGAGGGTGGCATGGGTGAACCAGAGAGTGGCAGTGGTGACAGAGGGTGGCAGTGATGAAGAAGAGGGTCGCAAACAGGCTGGACACGTAGAAACAACAAGTTCACAAAACTTGCGACCCGACAGGTAAGTTCGCGTTTGCGAAATTGTACAAAAACTCTCGCGAACTGGCAGAAACCCGTGCGAACACAAAAAAAAAATCCGCGGATTTTTGCGGATCGCAAATCCGCAAATTCACGGATCGCGAATCCGCAAAATCCACCCATTCTTAAACACCACCCGCTAACAACCTTGGCGCCTGGAACCCAATTACCACCGAAGAAACCATCCGCCTGATGAACTCCATCCACTCAGGATCGCTAACCGACCCATGTCCCCACCACATGTTCAACAAAGCAAGATCCATCATCGCACCTCATCTCCGTGATGTCATCAACTGCTCCTTCAACTCCGCTACCTACCCGGAAATCTGGAAACATGCCAAACTCAGCGCCCTTCTGAAGAAACCCACAGCAGACCCCTCCGAACTTAAGAACTACCGCCCCATCTCGCTCCTCCCTTTCCCAGCCAAAGTCATTGAGAAAGCCGTCAACAGTCAACTCGCCGCCTTCCTCGAATCCAACAAATCCCTCGACCCCTCACAGAACGGTTTTCGAGCCAAACACAGCACCGAAACCGTCCTCATCGCAGCTACAGCAACATCGGAATACAAGGAAAAGCATTGGAATGGATCATATCGTTCCTTGCCGGCAGAACCCAGAGAGTCCGCCTTCCCCCCTTCAAATCAGAGGCCACCGAAGTCATCTGCGGCGTACCACAAGGATCATCACTCAGTCCCACCCTCTTCAACGTTTACATGAGTCCCCTCGCTTCCATCGCACTCCAACACAACCTCAACATCATCTCCTACGCAGACGACACCCAGCTGATACTCTCCCTCATCAATGACCCGAACACCGCCAAAACTAACTTACATGAAGGAATGAAAGAAGTAGCCGAGTGGATGAAGAACAGCCGTTTAAAACTGAACTCTGACAAAACGGAAATCCTCATCTTAGGCTCATCCCCCTCGGCCTGGGATGACTCTTGGTGGCCACCAGCCCTGGGAACCGCACCCACACCAACGGACCACGCAGGTAACCTGGGCTTCATCATGGACTCCTCCCTCTCGATGACCAGACAAGCCAATGCCGTCTCATCATCCTGCTTCAACATCCTACGCATGCTCAAAAAGGTCTTCCGTTGGGTCCCCACTGAAACAAGAAAGACGGTCACCCACGCACTGGTCACCAGCCGGCTGGATTACGGAAACACCCTTTACGCCGGAACCACAGCCAAACTACAGAAAAAACTTCAACGCATCCAAAACGCATCAGCCAGACTCATACTGGACATCCATCGTCAAGCTCACATTTCCGGTCATCTAAAAGATCTCCACTGGCTCCCCGTCAACAAGAGAATAACGTTCCGTCTCCTCACCCACGCACACAAAGACCTCTATGAACTGGGTCCCAAATGCCTCAACACGAGACTGTCCTTCTACACCCCCACCCGCCAACTTCGTTCATCCAATCAAGCCCTCGCCGCAATTCCGCGCATCCACAGTTCCACCATGGGGGGAAGATCCTTCTCCTACTTAGCGGCCAAGACCTGGAATTCCCTCCCCACCCACCTCTGCCTTACTCAGAACCACCTCTCCTTCAGAAAGCAACTAAAAACCTGGATATTCGATAAGTAATTGCACCCGCCTCCCAAGCGCCTTGAGACCCTCTGCGTGAGTAGTGCGCTATACAAATTTCTGACCTTGAACTTGACATTCCATGCGGTCAAACCTAGCTCTAATCTCTTTGCCCGAATCATTGAGAAGCTAGCGAGGGAATATAATGATTTTAGACATTTCCCTTCTTCAATATCCCAAGAACTTTTACCGCCAAGACAGAGTATTTCTGCTCCATACTGGAGTTGCGGGGGGATCTTTGCCTTAAAGACTGTGAGCTGAGGTCTATGGGACATATCACCATAACTACTATTACATTTTTTCAGACCACAAACTGGTATATGGGCTTTTGCTTTCTGTGCCTCCAATGGCGTACCCCACTTTAAGGAATGAGTGAACCATTTGCCAAGATGTTTATACTCAATAACAATATCTAATTTGGTGTCACCCAGATGCCAGTTAAACTTCATGTTTCTCTTCCCAAAACACAGGATTTTTGTTTTGTCCATGTTTACTATAAGACGTTTTGCTTAAATGCATTTGGCATCCTTTGTAGACCCATCTCAGTCTGATCTAAGATTACTAGGTCATCGGCATACAGCAAACAGGACAAATGCTTCCCATTCACCTTACGGCTAGGGTTTCTCACAGACCCCAAGATAGAAGGTAAATCATTTGAAGTATCCTGCGAAGTGATAGCGGAAAGTTGTCCACCCTATCACTAGCACACTTTCAACAAGCATTTGCAAGGCTAATGGGTCTCCCTATTAGGCTTATTAGCTTTGGTAAATATTTTTAGCCATATTTTACAGCTGCTGTGCAGCATGTATGAAAATAATGTTTTTTAAAAAAGTGCATTGTGTCTCTTGTGTCACTTTGTAGGCACACTTCAAATAGGAGGCGTACTCCTACAAAATGAGGCAAGCGCTTTTCTTTTGAATTAGTAATTAAAAGTATCACAAAATGCACTTTCTTGACATAGTGCTTATGCATCTTTTGGAGATAGCGCTAATGCTCCAGGTGAGGGACGAAAACCAGATGAGGATGGAAAGCCCAAGGAAGCTGATGAATAGGAAGCAAGCAAACGAGAGTGATAGTAAGGCAAACCAATGGGAAGCAATAGGTGGGCTCTAGGCCCACAATAAGATAACAATATGTCTCGCAACAAAGAGTTAATGTCCTGTCTAAGGCAAGAAATAAAAAAAGATGAACTGTGGAATGCCCGCCCCCCTGCTCCACCAAGGTTGGACTGCATGCCCGTGTTCCTACTGCAATGGCGGGATGTGATGCTTTATCTCACTAGAGGGAATATTAGCAACAACTTGCAAAAAATATCGCAAATCGCGCTTAGAGCGATTGCTTTTATTGCCTCCTATCGCTGGATTTTATAGCGGAGATAACGCAGTATTGCCAACGCTTATCTCCACAGCAATCAAAAATACAGCGGCGAATCCCATCAATAACATGAGATTTCCAGAGATAAAATTCCTATCGCTAAGGGAAATCTCGCTAATAGGCAGGTGGGGACTTAGCCATAGAATCCACCACCCATTGACTATAATGGCTAAGTCAGATTTTTACCAGGTGTTAAATCCTGGCGCTAATCGCGGTTAGCGTGCGTTTTTTAATAGCATCGCGAGTATTGCTAATAGGTGATAGCTGTGTTAGCGACTGCTTTCAGTTGCTACCAGTTTGGGTACGCCCACTTTGCATGTCATTAGCGATAAATATAGCTGACATGCAAAGAGGGCACCAAACAGGTCGCTATCGCCTGGAAGCTGTCGCTAACTGCTGTTAGCCACAGCTTGGTAATAGGGAGATTAAAAAAAATTGCTGCTTTAGCGGGTAAAAGTCCCGCTAAAACGGCGATGTGGCCCTTGTTAGTATGCCCCTAGGTGTGGAGGTACTGCCTAGTCAGCACAAGGTGAGGCCTGGGCAATTGCTTGGAAACATGAAAGACCAGACAGTATTTGGCCCTTAACTGGAAGGCTACACACAGATGTTTCTAGGGGGTTCTCGGTGCATTCAGCCACTTTACTGGCTTCTATTACAAGACTAAACATTGCAAACATGGTTATTCCTGAAAGGGGGACTGCTAGAACAATCTCAGTAAAAAAAATTATTATTTAAGAGAAACAATAATAAGTGATTCTTTTATACCGGAGGAGTAAAGTCAAAACACTATGGGGGTTTTTTCAGAAATATTTAAGTGAAAATAACAGTATAGTCTGACTTTGTACTGACGTCAAGTGCCACACTGCTGCTACTCTGGTATCAGAGAGCAGTGCTAATGCAAAGAGCACAGAGCATGGACTACTTTTATGTACTTGTGTTCACATTCAGTTGTCTCTCAGCAGGGAATCCCATACTCTCTGCATTCCTTGCTTGCTTCCTGACCCTAACACCTGACTGTGAACAGAAACCCTATAGATTTCACTGTGGGTTCACGTGGGGCCATGAGCACCGCCTGCTTTCACGGGGTCTGTGATGACACAAGGGTCGGAGCCTTTGGAATCGGCTCAGCCCTTAATGAAGTCAGAATGTCGCTGTGAATTGGAGTCTGTTATATTGTCAGATAGGAAAGGCCTATTACAGCGACTTTCAAAAGTCCTTGCACAGTTTTGAAATGTATGTCTGAAAGCTGCAAGGAATGTCCAACAGTCCTTTGAACGCCTCAAAATCCCGTCCACCTGTGTTTATTCGAAAGAAACATAGTTGGAAAATACATAATTCAATATTATATCTTTGCATGATGGGCGTTTTCAAGAACCCCAGTCACTGCGGTTTGTAAAAACGCCAGCACCACAAGAATAAAGCGGCCACAAGAAGTTGGACCCATGTCCCGAGACGCTTTCAGTCTTCCTTGGCTATTAAGAACAACATTTAGCAAACTAGCATTGTAGTTTTGAATTTAAGATTTTGCATTTCATAGCACAGTATATAAGTACTAATAAACGCATACAAACAGACAAAAATGTTTCCTTGTTTTGATATATATATATATATATACATGACATACTGTAAGCATAATTTATTTTCTGTATTTTTTTATTACAATTTATTTCATTTTGGAATGTATATCCCAATTTGTTTGATGGCTCGGCTCATGCTTCGGCTCTGGGACATGGCAACAGTCTTTTTTTAGAGTAGTGCCTTTTGCAAATTTATGAATTCTTCGTACATCTGGCCCTAAGCGCCGGGCCAGGCCCCTTGATCGGCTCTGAGTAAAATCTCTGGTTTGCCACCTCTAATTTTAACCATCACACACCAGCCATACAAACAAATTTCCATAATGAGAGTTTAAAAACGCAAGTCTACATGCAGAAAGAATATAATTAGAAACTAGTAATCCTTGTGGAAACCTGCTTCCTTTACTGCCATCTAGTGAGCGAACTTCGCAACAGCGACCCTCCCCTCACAACAGTTCTCGTTGAACCGCCGCTGACTTCCTCCCACGCTGGATCTATAAATGCAAGCCAGGATGCATCGCCGAGGCGGGAAACGGGAGAAACCAGCGTTATCTGCAGTTCCGGATTACCAAATAGGCAAAGTAGCAGCGGCCTACCGGCCACACTACCTTTAGGGTCACTGCGACAACGGATCAAAATATTGATTTGATCTTGAAAGAAAATTGCAATCAATCTTTCATAAATAGTTTGGGAGGGGGGCCCGAAATTTCAACTGCCTAGGGGCCCCCACAGGGTTTAATCTGGCATGTTTTCACATCTGGCAGAAAATCTCCATAGGATGCATTCTTTTTTTAAAACTTTTTTCAGGTGCACGATCTTCTGTTCGTTTGTGCAGGATCACAATGTTGCCATTGCATTCCAAGCTGCATGCAAAGCCTGCTAGAGTCGAAGCCATGTATGTGGCAGTAGCAATAAACTACAGTAGAGGTGTGGGGGAGGGGGCTCTCTCTGATTTAGTTGAATACAGAGCACCCAATTAAAGGTGGGTAGAATAACATCGCGTATTACATACGAACGAGTTATTCTCAGTTGTGGTCGGTAGTTGGAGTAGCTGCCGGGCGGTGACGTGGGGGGGAGGGTGTGAGGTAGTAAACTATGGATTACAGAGGATTACAGGTGTAATGTAGTCAATGGACAGTGCCCAGTGACCACACTGGTCAGGCACTAGGACCAGCCCGAGGGAAGGCCGAGGGCGGGAGGAAAGGGAGGAGCTGGGGGACGAAAGGGCAGTTCACTGCTGACCACCATGCATGTAGGACATGAATAAAGAAGCTCCCTACCAAAGCAGTTGTCCGCGTGGTCACTGAGTCAACAACGACTCTACAACTGAGTCAACAACGACTCTACAACAGGTAAGTAAACATATAAATAAAACACATTTTGTTGCGTGCAATGCATCACATTTGGGACACCGCCCGGCAGCTACTCCCACCACCGACCGCAACTGCTCTCTTTGAATGAACATTAAGACAAGTGAATCTCTTCTAGTTTAAATTCACAAAATCAGAGTGTTTACAATAGCAAAATTACCTTTTTATAAGTACAAGATTCATTTGCGATTGGGTGTCATTTTACTGAATCGTAATTTGGGTTTATGAGTACATACCGAATCGCTATTTGAAAGGGGCGTGTTTAGGACATGTCTTCCAAATAATGATTCCCGTATGGTATGTACGGGTGAAATCCAGTCGCAAAACATTCATATTTTACGGACTACATAAAGGTTGTGGTACCCCATAATCCATTGTGACTGTTGACAAAAACATTTAAGGAGTTCCACTGCCTAGTCTTAAAAAAAGTTTCACTTTTTAATTAAAAAAAAAGATTTATTTTGTGGAGGGAAATAGGCTGCCTTAAAAAAATTGCTATATTTAAAAGCAATCACATCATACTTGTGATGGTAGTGAATTGTAGTTGGCTGCTTTTGCAACCAACCTCATTAATATTCGTGAGGTAGCTTAAATTGTGACCCAATACAATTTGGTATTTTCTGACCCGACCTATTAGTACATAGATCAGATTTTCTAAATATTGGTTTGCAAATTGTGACCATTTTTAGTGAACGCAATGTTGGTCCATCTGGCCCCTGGATCTCCAGGACCCGCATAGCAGTACAGGATTCATACAGTGCCCCCAACAAGCATCAGAGCTTCTGAGAAGCTTAAGAGGCTAGTTCATACGTCACGCCTAGTATATGCATGGCCTCTCTGCTGGGACTGCTATCAGTATCCGTTCATGGTTTATGAATCCTTCCAATTAGGAGAACTAAGGGGCTTATTTATGATCCCTTTCGTCACTTTTTCCCCGACGGTGCGTCACCTTTTGTGACGCACCAGCGGCGTGAAAATGTGCCATGTTGCGTCATATTTACAAAGTGATGCATCTAGGTAGATTGTAAACCCCTGCACCACATTATAGCTGTGCCAGGTATAATGTATGCAGGGTGGGTGTTCTGACGCAAGTAAGCCTTGTAGAAGTGACTTAGTGAAATCTATGAGATTTCACTGCGCCACTTCTAGGACGCAAATGCGTCAATATCTTACACCTGCTTCACAGCAGGCATAAGACTGATGCAGGCACATTTGAAATGGGACTTGCCCATGTGAAATGACCCATTGCTGGAGTTGCGTCACTTTTGTGACACACTCCAGCAATGCATCCTTTTTGCGCCTACAGATACGTCAGAAATACTGACGTATCTGTAACTCCTTGCAACATGATGAGTCATACTGTAAATATGACCCATTATTGGTATCGCTAGGAGGGCGCAATGAAAAGTGACACATCGCTGTTTTCCCGCAGCGATTCGTCACTTTTCATAATTGAGGCCCTAAGTAATTACAACTGGGAGTGGGACTACCAAAACATACTGCAAGATGGCAACATGTACTTAGAAACTAGCAGTGATCAGTAGCTGCCTGTGTCAGAGGAGAGGAGGGGGGTAAAGACGACGAACAGCAAAAAAAGAGAAACGTACCTGCAGCCCACTTCATCGACGTCTTCTGTTCTTCTAGTGGCTCCATTGCAGGCAAAGGCTCCCAGACTTCCCTGCGTCCAATACTGAAGCTGCTCTCATAGTTGAAAGCAGCTTCAGGATTGCCCTGAGCGCCAAGGATTTGCGCTCCCAGGGAGACTGGGAGTCTGTGCTTTGCTGTCTCCAACCCAGCAACATAGCTGGAGAGACCTTCAGTGCACATGATGCTTTGGGCGGCATGAGACAGTCAGCCAAACCGTCATGCGCATTGATAACAGGGCATACTGTTCCCCTGGGGTGCCTGTTATCACCCTGGCCCAACCCCCAAGACTCTGGGAAACAAAATAAATTGATAATAAATGTAGGTTTATTATCGTTCTCTTTTTGTTACCCTGCTGGCGGGGGAGGAGGAGCAACGCTCCTCTACCACAGCGGAGGAGCTGCCCCTGGAGATGATGTGATGGATTTCACCCCTCCCCAAGATTTTTGAGTGTGGGGGGACACTGGGGACAAATCACTGATAGTTATCCAGATTATGCAACATACTTGACTAAACTGTGCATCAAGAAAAGGCAAATTATGTGGCATAATGCAGTTCATTTTGAAGCCATATTACATCACTCTTTTGTCCTTTATACAATATTAACACTCTCTGGACAGATATTGTACCTCATTAATATCAGCTTAACACCTTAATATAGCAATTAGCAACTGAACGGTGACCTGCCATTGCATGGCAAATTGTCTGACACACAAAATATCAATGGGGAATGGATCACTTGACCTGAGTAACCAGGGTTCAATGTACTTGCCGATAAAACCCCTCATTCACGCACACAGGCCGAGAGGCAGTATATCTTGGTACTCCGGCTTATTAAAAAAGTGACAGTATAATCATTGGGTTTCTTATGTAAGTAAGATACAGCACCCCGACTTGGGAAATGTTGATAACAGGCGACTTTAACACCTTGGGTGCTAAGGCTTTCCCCTCCCCCCTGCGCTGAAAGCTCGAAATTCTATAGGTTTGTGACAAAGCCAGCTCGTCATAAGCACAGCGCAGGTAACACCTATGACGAGCTGGCTTTGTCATCAGCACTGAAGGGGTTAATACACATCTTATACACACACACCAGACAGCGATGATCAGCTAGCAGCTGAAAAATAAAATTATATCTGGTCAGTAAATCACCAAGTAAGCCATCCTTTGAAGAAAACCAACAAAGTGGGTAAAGAACTGGTCACCACCCTTAAACATTTTGGTTTGAGTGTAGTCAATGGACAGAATGCGGGACGATAATCCTTCAAGTTTTACATATTACGGACCAACGTCAGGGTCAATAATTGACTACGGATGTATGTTGTTACAGCGCATGCTTTTTCCACGCATGCCTTAACAACGCAGGTTTTACAACGCAAGTCGTTTCAACGACTTGCGTTGGGGGGCGCTGGATAGTGAATAGTTTAATTTACTATTCCAACTCCAGTCCCTGTGATAGTAGGGAAGGTTTTGGATAGTAAATTAAACTATTCCCTATCCTACAGCGCCCTCCAGCGCAAGTCGTTGTAACGACTTGAGTTGTAATTCCTGCATTGTAAAGGTACTGCGTGGAAAAAGTTTCGTTGTAAAGGATGTTTCCCATTGACTACACAATTCTCTTGTTACCATTATTACAACAACTGAGAATGTTTAGAATCAAATGTTCCACTGACAGTCACCACACAATCCAGCAAATAGCCATAAATATAAACCCGGGCAGACATCAGTTATCACCGATGGTCAGTGAGGGAAGCGGAGAAACAACCCAAAAACGTCTGAACTGGTCATCTCATCTACTTCCAAAACTTGCAGATAAAGCAGAAATGATCATGGAGGCCAGTATGGCATCATCCTCAACTGCACCAAAAGCCTGGATAGAATTTGTGATGCAGTTGACAAAACCAACGCCTAATTCAACATCAAGAGGGATAAAAAACTATGCTCATCCATTAACGTGGAAAACTAGAGAGTTAAAGAAAGAACTGAGAAGAGAGAAGGCCAAAAAAAATTGGAATACAAAATGCTACATGGGAAAAACTAAAACAATTGAAGAAGGAATATAAGAAGCATGTCTGGCAGGAGAAGAGAAAAACAACAGAAGAGTTTTGGATCAAGCTACTCTTCAACTGCAAATGATCAAATACTAAAGCCTTCTGGAAAATAATAAATGGCATAGGCAGGGAGTCAAAAGTAACAAACTTATCTAATGTCACTGAAAAAGATTGGGCAGCTTATCTGACAAAAATCTTTTCTAATGAAGAGCAGCATCAACTATACAAAACTTTAACAAAGTTATAGCGTCGGATATAAAAAATAGCACTGAAAGAATGTCCCATCTTGAGTACCTAACTCTTTTAGACAATATACCTTGTACTCAATCAAGAGTGGAAAAAGTGATCAAAGCTGGCAGAAGTGACAGTGCCCCAGGCCCAAGCGGTGTTACGCAAGCAATATAAATTTGGGATACAAAATATTGGGCTAACCAGATAACAGCACTGTTTAAAGAAGTGGAGAATACGGGCATGGTTCCAGACAGCTGGAGGGGATCAATAATAAAGCCAATCTTTAAGGGGGCGACAGAAAAAATCCTATGAACTACAGACTAATAGCACTTATTGACTTGGAAGCTAAATATTATGCTTCATTAATACTGTAAGATTTAATTGAATCGTCAAACACCAAGAATCTCATTCCAGACCAACAGATGGGCTTCCAGAAAGGGTACGGAACCACATGCTAACAGTAACATCAATTGCGAAGAAGTGCAAGCGTTTAGAGAAAAAACTACAACTCTGCATTATCGATCTGAAAGCAGCTTTCGATCGGGTAGACCGACCCCTCTTATGGGCAAAACTAAGACGATGGGGCATTCAAGAAATCATTTTGAGAGCGTTTGAAATTTTATATACTGACATTTGGATTCAAATCGAGGTGGCAGATGGCAAAAGAATATCCAGAAGAATACCAACTGCAAAGGGTTTTAAGCAAGGGTCTGTGTTTGCTCCACACCTGGTTAATCTCTTTATGGCCGATTTATCTACCCACCACTCCGAGACTAGCGGGCACATGCATCAAGCAATTTTGGAATCGCAAACGGTGCGAATCACAAAATTTGTCCGTTTGCGATTCCAAAATCACTTTTTGGGATGCATCATTTATTTTTCATGTATCGCAATATAAGAAATCACAATTTTTTTGCGATTTCTGAAATTGCAATAGCATTTAGGAAATCGCAAATTTTGCGAT
Organism: Lissotriton vulgaris; assembly: GCF_964263255.1. NCBI lineage: Eukaryota > Metazoa > Chordata > Amphibia > Caudata > Salamandridae > Lissotriton > Lissotriton vulgaris. Next base: position 439,674,144 of record NC_141685.1, on the reverse strand, counting down.
TTCTTAAATGCTATGCATGATTAATTTTAATTTGCGAATTCGCAATTTGGAAGGGAAAAATTACCATGAAGTAAACCTTCATGGTAATTTGTGAAAAGTTTCAAAAATGCAAAAAAATGCCTTTTTGAAACTTACATGTTACACACACACACATGCCCTTGGAACATGTGTGTGAATAAAATGTACCTACGTGACATTCCAGGGGTGCAGGGAGGGGTCCTTTGGACCCCCCCCTGCACCCTTGAAATTGCATTCTCATTTTGCAATTCCTTAATTACGAATTCGCAAAATGAGAATGCCTTCCCATTGATTCCTATGGGCCTATAGGCCCATAGGAATCAATGTAAAGCGATTCCTTATTTGCGATTCGCAATTAAGGAATCGCAAATAAGGAAAATTAAGAAATCGCTAAAACTTTTGCGATTTCTTGATGCATAGGAATTTGCGATTCCTAAATTGCGATTCCTTAATTTTCGCAATTTAGGAATCGCAAATTCCTACAATGATGCATGTGGCTGTAGGTCCACTATCCATAGCTTATTTGTCATATGCTGATGATATTGTGTTGCTGAGTCCCACGGAGGTGTGACTTCAAAAATTAATTAAAGAAACTGCAGCATTTACAAAAGTCAACAAATTGAAAATTAATATCACAAAGACAAAAACCATGTCAATATGAAATAATTCCATTGTTCCATTGAAAATCAAACTAGGGAACGCAGCCATAGAAGAAGTTAACACATACAAATACTTCGACAAGAACTTTAACTTTCAGACACACAAGCAGTATATGGTTAGAAAAACAGCACCTTAATACATGTCTTTTGCACACTTGTAAACAACTTGAAGGACCACCCTTTCAACCATTGCTCGGGGTCATCCATGCAAAATTGCTTCCTACGTTAACTTACGTGAGTATGGTGATGCATGGCCAAGATCCCAAAAAGTTGGACTGATTACAATTAACCAAGTACAAACATGTTTTTGGTCTTCTTGTAATGCTTCACCTGCACAAATCCGCTTGGAATTTGGATTGAAGCAACAAGAGATAGCAAGAGGAAACCACACAATCAAATCCTGGCATAAGATATGAAATAGTCAGTCTAGCCCTCTAGTCAGCGCTTTATGGCAGTCACTGATTAATGATACAAATTCGAGCTATAACAAATATTTGTTATCTTCATTAGAAATACCTAATACCATTGGTTTATGGGATCTAAATCTGTAGTATTCCACTTTCTGCCAATTAATCAATAAAGCAGGAAAAGCTCACTCACTAGTGGAGGATTAAAAACACATTTTCTGGGCGATCATATGCTTGGATGACAATTTGAACATACGTCACCTTGTAACCAGCAGCATACCTTTTTTAATTTATCCTGTGCATCAATGATGATCCGCCTCACGAATGTCCATAACACCTTCTACTTGCAGACTCCTCTTTGCGTGGTACTTGGAAGATAACTTTTCAGCAGGACTAACCTGGTCCCTGTATCTGACCCACACTCTATCGTGATCGGCCTGAACTTGCAACTTTCACAGTGCCTAGCATGACCACAGATGACCAGGAGTGGCTCTTTGTGCTTTTAAGCGCTATTTTCACAGAAAATCTTAAAATAGAATTTCTCCGGTTCTACTGATTGGATTATGGTTGTTCGGATAACATATTATTTATTAAAATATACTCTACTTTTCTAAACTGGTTTGGGATGTTTTAGTGTTTTCAGTTTATTACTGTAACATAACAAGGATTGTGGTTGTTGCCTGAGTGGGGCTTTCACCCCCTCACCCTATAATACAATTTCTTAGAATGATTGACTATGTGACAAGTGAAGCAAATCCATACCTATGCATAGAACACAGCAGCCACAGAATCATATAATTCCAGTCATCCTGAATGTGATGTGCAAGGTGCCACTCCCCCGAAGCACCCCATGGAACACATTTATATTTTGACCTGACTACATGGGTGAAACATAGCATACTTCATACAGTAGGAAATGCATTACAGTCATCAGATTCAAGGTTCTACAATTAGTGTGTAGTCAGCATTTAGAGAGTACAGAGCAACACCCTTGTTTTCCACCACTTGAAAACAGAAAACACAAAATATATTTAATTAAATTGAACAATAATTTAGCCAACATTGTTTTCTGCTTTTCTTTCTACAAAAAGCCTTTGCTACACCTTTATACATGATAACATTGGCATACCCCTAATTGGCATATTTAACTTACCTATCAGTCCCTAGTAGATGGTACAAGAGTGTGCCTAGGGACTGTACATTAAATGTCACAAGTGGGCTGCAGCATCCCTATTTTGCTCTGCCTACCCTCTTTCTGAGGTTTGTTTTCCTGTTTCTAGATTTTTTCTCTCAGTGTGGAGATCTCGATAGTGCCGTAGTACTCTTTCTGGACTGCAGTGAGTCTAGTTTTAGGATTCAGCGCAATCTCTAATTAGGATCTTGAAGAAGACACCCTGTACACCAGTTTGGAACTTCAACCTCTGACAATTGCAGGAACCCTGGATGCAGAAACTGTTTGTGTGGCCCTGGAGCTCCAATTCACAATCAGTAATTGGTGGATAAGATTTGAGATTGGAGGATTAAAAAAAATGTATGAATAAGGATCCCTCAGTGCTCAAATAGATACTGAGGACACATAGAAGCACGAGCATGCATAGCCTCCTGCCAAGGCCTGTACCTGGGCACTGGGAGCAGGGCCATTCATTCTGTGCACCCACCACCTGCCTCACTGAAACCAGCTGCTCTCAGCCTCTGGCCAAGTGGAGTAATCTCTAAGCACCTCTTAACCACAGGCAATGTCCTCTGCCTAGGCCCAGTCATAATCAAACCGGCTGTGCATATCCTTTTGAAATGTGTGGTGGCCAACGGATAGGGAGTTTGTCTGGACCTCTTCCCATCTAAAGCAGTTTTGAATGTCGTTTGGCCATTCAGAATGGCCTATTGCATAGGGACTGACCTATACTCAGTGATGTCATTTGAGATGTCATCAGTGATGTCATCAGTAATGTCACTGACCATGTCATGAATGATGTAAAATGTGACATCATCAGCAGTGGATTGCGGGTGCGCGATATATAGTTAGTGCAACTAACTATATTTGCGAATTTCAATGGTTTTGTGCGAGTAAAATAAGGTTTTGTAAATACTAATCCCTAACTATATATGGTCTATAACCTATGGTTTTTTCAGTGAATTTTTAAGGTTTTGTAAATGCTAATTCCTAACTATATATGGTCTATAACCTAGCAAATATCAAAAGCTGTAAAATGTATTCTTATTTTAATGCAAAAATATATTTTATATGTTTTTAATAAAAAAAATGTATGCATCTGCCAAACCCTGACCTCTTAATAGTGCACTGTGGTGGAAATGATTTGGGCACTATGACTGGAGTTGGTGTGGAAATGCTTTTAAAGAACACCTTTCATCAATTGATGACACTTTTTCCCCAAACTGCCTTGGTATATTCTAATATATGCCAAAGACAGAAATGGAAGTGGTGCAACCAATTTTTTCCACAATTTGAGAAAGCACGGAAACATGTGAATAAATCTGTTTCTGCTTACTTGAGAGACTATGGAATGGGTTTAATATACAACAATAACTTGCGTTACAACATTCAAGACATCTACAGAAGAGATGGTGTGCACTTCTCCGATGAAGGGAATAGAATATTCGTCCTTTATTTAAAAGTGTGCATTGCAACCTACTTGTAGGTACCTAAATTAGCCACAGAACCCAATAGCTCTTTTCAGAGCTACCCTACCTCTGATCATTCAAAACGTTTATCTTTTTCTAACTTTTTTTTTTTTCACCAAAGTACGCTCCCCAGTTCGCTTACCGGTGCGCGTACCGGGCGCTCCCCCGCGAAATTTTCCAGATTTTTTTATTTTTATTTTTGCATATATCAGCGTCCTAATCCCCCCTCAGAAAACCTAGAGGGTCACAAAGTGTCTACCGTGCCCCCTTCTACCTATTCCGAGCATTGTTTGTCCTCCATCTTATGTCTCAATTCTACCGATACACAAAATGGAGGACTCCCGTAACGCTGCCGGTTCGCGTACCGGAGAGCGCACCGGTAAGCGCTCGATAAAAAAAGGTGGGAAAGTAATTTACAGAAAAACCACTACAGACACTTTCATCAAATATAGAATAGGCCCTACTACATAGCAGTCCCTACCATTTACCCAAATTTGATGGAATTCCATTGAGAAAATTATGCTGTAAGCCTGACTAAATATCCTGAGGTAAATTACCTAACAAAAACACTTATGAAGTGTTAGAATTGACAACCAATCAAAATGCTACTTTCAATATCTTCTATTATTTCATGACATTTGATTGGTTATGTACCTGAATATATATAAAAAAAGAGAGAGAAACACAGCCATTTTGACTACTACTTCCTGAAGTACATATCAAGTGCATTTCAACTGAGAACTTAAACTTCTTTTTGAAAGGTAAGATGTTATTTTAAAAACTGAAGTATGTTCTGCACTTTAAGTTAATTAGGAAACATTTTCTGATAGTTATATACTATCCCTCTGTAATACTTATAGAATAAGATAGACTTCTCTGTTTTAGTTATGGATGGAGTTAGACTTGTCTTGTATAATTAAGAATTGAATTAGGCTTTATCACATACATTTTTTTATATTTCTACTTCCAGTCTGATACCATACACTGCCCAAAGATAAAATCACTGTTTAAAAAACCAAACTACCTGTCTGTACTTAAACGCAACAGTGCCCTATCTGTACTGATATATTTTTTTTAATTCATTTTACAGCACAAAAATTGAAGGAGAGAAAAAAAATACCTTCGAAATTGTTCTACAAAGCAACAAAGATACAGAAATTGAACCCAATGACTCTGAATTCTTTGATGAATCACGGGACTTTGAACTTCTGCAATGTGTAGAATCAGTAGATTACCTCATTGAAAATGAGAAAATTTCTGACAATGAATTATTAGAAGTTCTTTTTAATTTTGAAAACGAATCAGAGAAATAAATTTATATTTAATAATTCAAAAATTGTTTGAGACATTATTCATTTTTATATGTATTTTTTAAACTAGTACCAAATTGATTATAATGTAAAATCAGACTTTAAATATACTGTGCAACTTTTTTGTGTTACATAGTAAGTTTGCTCATAGTTACTTCCTTTCTTCCACTATATTATCTCCAATGTGTATTTAACATCTCTTTATCATCTCCTGCCTCCATGGTGTTTCTGCTTTCCTGACAGACTACGCTATGAATTCCATATACCACAATAACTTCTGAAACAACATGCAAGATATCTACAAAGAAAACGTTGTATTTTTATTTTTAGACTCTGCATTGGTACCTACATGCTGGTACTTAAATAAAAAAAATTAAAAAAAGAACAATCAATATACATACTTTATTTGAACATTCTTTCATCCTATTTTCCCTATATTACGCTTCCCGGACCGCTTCCCGGTGCGCGTACCGGGCGCTCCCCCCGCAAAAAAAACGATAATAAAATTGCTTTTTTTTTGCCCCGCGGGGCCCTTTTAAAGCCCCCTCATCAAACCTAGGGGGTCAGGGAGGATGTACTCTGCCCCCTTATGCTCATTTCCCCCTTTGTTTTTGCCACCTCTTGTGTCTCGATCCTACCAAGACACAAGATGGCGGCCGCTCCAGACTTTTTAGAATGTTCACAGTCACCGGGGAGCCAATCCGCTTCTCTTCGCGAAGTTCCGTTACGCGTCAGGTACGCGAACCGGGGCGCTAACCGGGACGCTGTCACAGATATATCTGTTTTTTGAAACGTTAATTTCTCAAAATCCACTGGAGCACATATATTGAGACATAGCAAAGGCACGTCGGGCAAACCATATCTACAATTTTGCCAAGTTTCGTGTAAATCCATTCAGCCGTTCGAGCTAAAAGTGATTCCAACCGCCCGACGGAAAAATGAATGGGAAAAACGCGTTTTGGGACCCCCCTTTTTTCTCGGCCCCCCTTGACGAAACCCCCCCAAATTTTCAGGGGCTTCTCAGAAACAATATGTGCCATTTTCCTGAAAATTTCAGCCAATTTCGTCCACAAACACCAAAGTTATTCGACATAGAATTTTCAGAAATCCCATAGGAAAAAAATCCTAACTATATATATATATATATATATGCACTTCACAGTCCTGTTCCGCTGCCTCAAACCAGGACCAAGATCCAATCTGCCACAACGGATACCACAGGTACAAACCACTCCACAGCGCAAGGGTGAAATATCAACAAGGTTTATTCACACGGATTCGCCAGCATGACGCGTTTCGGTCACTCCATGTATATATATGTATATATATGTATGTATATATATGTATGTATATATATGTATATATATATATATATATATATATATATATATATATATATATATATATATATATATATATATATATATATATATATGTACATATATATATATATTTATTTAAGGCAGTCCAGCAAAGAGAGAGAAACAATTGAGGGTCATCAGGAGGAGTCAGGAGGGAAGAAGGGACTGAACAAAGGTTAAACAAAATGGCGGGTCTGGGTCGTGGGTATAGACGGAGACCATCTCCAAAAATGGCAGGATGCACAAGGGTCACCAAAGTCAAGAACCCAGAGGGGGAACTCAGAAAGCAGGATTCCATTGAGTAGAGTCAGAGGGGGGAGGCAGCCACAAAACCAAAGGCAACGGAAGGCTATATGATGCGTGCACATGCTCTAGGCCACAGGGGCATCGGTGTCTGTTGAGTTCTCAGCAGGACACAACAGTGTTGACGATACGCAAGAAGAAAGTCCGAGGAAGTCAGCATGGTAGTTAGGGAGTAGTCTTGGTGAAAAGGAAGGCAGTAGCGAGGTCCGAGGGGCGGGCGGGGGAGGGCGCACCTCCCATGGTCAGAATGGTACGGAAAAGCCCTGGAGAGTCGCACCACAGCGCCGAGTAGATTCGCCAACAAATCACCCCCATACCTAGAGAGGACTCAATGGTCACAGATGTCCAAACTGAAGCGTAACTGGAGGGCAAGCAGGGGGGAAGAAACTGCGGTCGCTCCTGGAAAGCCGGTTATGATCAGGAGGGGTGAGCCTTGTCCACGCTCTTAATCAGCCATCCAGAGAGCTCCGCGAGGGGGAGAGCACCGTTGAGACAGGCCCCCGAAATTAGCCAGTACTCACAGTCCTTCATTCCGGCCCTGAAGGCCGGCATCGCTCCGTCTGCCCTCGGCTATTCTGAAGCCCTGCAGAGGGCAGCGTCATACAGCGCAGACACTAATGGAGTGTTTTTTTTCTCTCTGTCTCCCTTCCCTTTTTCTCCTCCCCCTTCTGCCCCCCTGCACAGTCACTTCAAATTCTGGAGTTCCCTACAGATTTTATTTGCATGAAAAAGGAAAAGGGGGTTAGTGTCAGAGTCCCTGGCTTGAATTCTTGTGAAATCCTCACAATATTTGACTGACAGCACCGTAAGGCAAGCTCTGGTATCTCAAAGCCCTACTTGCATTGCAAGAAAACAGCAGAAAATAAACTCAATCACACCAGCAGTTGCCACCAAACATGGCTGATGTGAAATATACTCTGTGGGGGGCTCCTTAGTCTATCATGTAACTCTAGTATAGAATCTGTTTATATGAAGGAAACATATTTAATAAAAGAAGGTTTCTGATATAAGGATCACCCAAACCAGCTATGGCAGATTGCAATAACGAGGACAGAGTCAAGAAGTAGGAATTTTCTTTTGAGTAGAGCCCATAAAAAGGAATCTGATGAAGCAGAAGATCACAACCTGTAGCTTAGGGCCCAAACAGAAACACATATCACTTTGATGTGATGATTGGATTCAGAAAACTAAAAGAATTACATAATTGGAAAAGATTTATTATTTTAAGTATAATAATATAAAAAATATTTGAGGACTGCTTGAAGAATGTCATTGTAAACATTTATTTTTGCTCCACATAACACTGTGGTGTAGTAGCAATTTCGTAGTGCAGTGAAAGATTTCATTTCTATAATCTGCCGGTTTTTCAAGGCTCTACATAGTTTTCTATATGGATCAGATGGAGTTTAATTAACTAAGGTCCAGGGGGTTCAGTCATAATGCACGTAATCAGAAGAATTTGGAATAGCTATGTATAAATGCATTAAAGAACAGTTTCAGGAGAATTACCAATTTACCACTAGAGTGAATGCATTTTCTTGTAGTCAGTGGTAAAAACTGATCAGCATCCCATAATTTCAGAATTTTATTCCAGGTCTGGGAATGTTATCTGGGAAGTTTGTCGTCAGATGTTGTTAGATGATAATCCCTTTGTAGTTCCTGTGTTTTAAAACATTGAAAAAATAATATTGTGTGACATAAACATTGTGTCAAAAATATCATGACCACAAAAATATTGTGGAACAGAATATAAAAGGTAAAAATATTGTTTTTTTAAAATATATTATCGATGTAAAGAATATAGGATTACTCTGATGGGCTCAAGGAGACAGTTGGCTAGTCGGAAAAGCCACATAATCCCTAGATGAGGGCCTTTCTGACATGGAACTGCTGTTTGAAAGTGTCTTTGGGGGACCTGCTTCCCACCATGGGTGCCATGCCGGGCACCCATGGTGCCCCCTTTACATCCCTGCATCGTGCGGCAGGCACCATATGTTACCTGCCACACGTGCAGGAGTGTGTACAAACTTCAATTTTTCAATGGAAGCTTGTTCTGCGGGCGGTTTTGGCCTGCCACCTAAGCTCCCCTTGAGAAATGGAAGTTTGCAACCGAACCAGGTGCGGGTGCATCCTAATTGAGGTGTTGGAACCGCCGACCTGAGGTTGGTCGGTTTCCCATCTGCAGTGATGCCGGTCAGAGGCAACTCCAACTGACATCATACCGAGGGCTATAGTTATATTTAAATAATTTACACTAATATTGTTGTAAACAATCCTTTTTTAATAATTTTATGTAAGTTATTGGGTATATTAATTTTTTGGAGGTGTTTGTTATCTTTTTGGATTGGAGGTATAGAAATTTATGAATTTTTATTATTTTCATTTTTTTATTATTTTGTATTTTTTTAATATAGTTTCTATAGGTTATACTGCATGCTTATGTCTATAATAAGTATGCTTTAAACATTTTTGTTGTTAGGTATTTCAATGTCTTATAGAAAATAACTATGAGTTGAAATGATACATGTAATGTTTATGAACTTGAATTCTTTCCCTATTTTGGCATACATTAGAATGGCAGTAATACATATTACCTCTCTGGAGTCCAACACTTTCCCCGCAGTGGCTTACATTGGAATAGGAATAGTGAATCTATTCCCTCCGAACTGCAACACTTTCTCTACAATAGCCTTCATAGCTGGCTATACAGGCCATCACTTTCTCTACTGTTGCTGACTGTGAAGCAGGAATAGTAAATCTAACCCCTTTGAAGTTCAAAGCTTTCCCTACCGTTACGTAGACTGGAATGGGAAGGGTATAGTAAAACTAACCCCTACAAAGTCCAACTCTTTCCCAACTGTTGCTTAGACTGGAGTGAGAATAGTAAATCTAACCCCTCAGAAGTCCAATGCTATTCCTACTGTTGCTTACACTGGAGTGGGAATATTAAACCTAACCCTTCCAGAGTCCAACGCTATTCCTACTTTTGCTTAGTGTGGGTTTGTAACTTTTTGAAATTTTATTGTTGAATTTTTTTTTTATATTTTGTGTTTAGAAATGTTTATATGGGCAAGACGCCAGAGTGCCACACTCCACAATGGCATCTTATTTGTTGAGCTCCGCCAGCCTGGGCATATGAAGCAGCTGTCCTAACCACTTTGGGTCAGCAGCACAGCACTGCTCTTGAACACTGAGGGTGCTTTGGTCCTACCTGAGGCCCCGGTTAACATTTAATTGTGCGGCTCTGTTCGGATTACAGTGGTAGCGCCTGTGCTGCCCTGTGGAGCCTGCACCTGCACTGCATCTGGATTGAGGCCTGCCTGGGCCTAGCTACTGCCATCAGGCAGCTGATATGGGGCAATTGAGAACAGATTAGCGACAGAAAGCACAGATCAGGTGACTCATGGGCTGTGCTGGGCATTCACAAGCCATGTGGTCTCTTTGGGCTGCTTCTGCTGGTAGGATCACTGGGTTTCGGTGGGGCTAACCTTTGCTACCTGGAATCTTACGGTAAGGGGTGCTGCCATTTGGTGCCTGGGTGAGTAAGGGGCCTGACCCCTTTTGTGAATGTTTCTTGGGGCCTGTGGTTGATTGAGACCTGCCACTGCTGTTGGGCGGGTAGCCAGGGAGGGCACCCTCGGTCCAAGTGATGGGGTTGAATCAAGCTAGCATTTCCCCATGCCCAGATGGGACTCTTGTGTCTGCCCTGAACACACTAACTGAAAACTACAGCACACTCTTTGTGGAGGATGCTGCTGTGGCCACTGACTTTTGCTGCACCTGCCTCATTCAGTTGCCTGCCTTACTGCAATCCCTGCTGAATATTCTGCACTATAGTGAGCGCCACATCTTCAACTGCACCATTAAGGGAGTGTGATCTGTTGGACATCCTCTCCCCTGACAAAGCGTGGATGACAGCTTAAGTTGTGGGTGTATAGTGGATCGCACCTTAAGGCAGCTATAATGGGCAAGACAAATCACAAGCAAGTCAAACTCCAATTCGACAAGAGGAGGAGCCCTCCATTGTGGACGACTCGCGGGAGCCTGCACCAATCCCGGGTACCAGTGATGTCGCAGAGCTTCTGTGTGACACAAGGGAGAGTCTGTGGTCCATTGCCAGTAAAATCAACAATCTAATGCTTAGTATGGACCACTTTCAGGAGCAGATGGATAAGCAGGACCACAGGCTTAGCCAGGCGGGGACCGGAATATCAGATGTGGAGGATACACAGCAACAGGCGTCCACTTCACTTGCTCGACTGTCCCGTGGCCTACAGCAGGTGAAAGAACCAGGACTAGGATGGTCACTCCTGCAACAATAACATACGCATACTTGCAGTGGAGGATTCAACTAAGAAGCTATTGGACCCTTTGTTTAGCCGCGACTGCTTTCCTCAGTTTTCATTGTACAGTGAGCTCATTGATAATTGACTTCTAGGCCTAAATGAGGACAGAGTCCTAGACCCATTATAGCAAAACTTCTTAACTACTGGAGTAGGGACCAGACTTACCCCAGACCTCAACAAGCTCACCCCAGACCTCCAACATGTGGGATCTCTAATAACCTTTTACCCAGACTTCACTCCTAGGATTCAGGTTGACAGGAGGTTGTTTCCAGAATTTAAGAAACTTTTGCATGTATGGACTGTTAAATACTTCATGTTGGTTCTGGCATGATTGCTGGTGAAGCACAATGGAAAACACACCCTTTTTCATGCGACCTTAGTTTCCTCTGGAAAAAATCAATCTACATATGAGGTGCAAAGGTACACCTATGTCGGCATCTGGCAACCCCGCCTCCTCTAGGGGAGGCTGGCCACTTGGTGACACCAATCTTAGTGACAATGACTGAAGGCGCTCCTCCTATTCCGCTCCTATTTACAGTTTCTTTGATCCTTTTTTCCATATGCTGACATTGCCTGATTTCACCACTTAAGGCTGTTTTAATATTCGAGGCTCACCTGCTATTGTGCACATGTTCATTATTTGCATTATTGTCTGTCAGTTTGATCCTCTTGGTGGCCCATTATGTGGTATAGGAAACTATACGTTCATACACTCACCATGGGTATCACCCAGGGCTGGCACACCGTCCACAGCACACCGCGGGTGTGGATTACATTGATGGCATCAATAAATGATGCTGTACTGGGTTTTTGTTGTTTCACAAGGTTCACTTTTGTTTTCGCTGACATTTGGGGTTGGTATGGGTCGAGGGAGGGCGGGGGTCTTTGTTTGAGTTTTTCTGTTCTTTCACTTATCTTGTGCAGTGATGAGGCGTGCTCACCCGGTCATTTCTTTATGATCCATTTCATGTTGTACACAATGACCCTTAACATTTAAGCATCAATATTCTGTATCTCCCACTTTCACAATCTGTTGGATTAGCTGGAATATCCAGGTCTAAATAACCTATGAAAATACTTGCAAATATTGGCCTATTGAGACAAGCACAGTATTGATATAAGGATCCTCCAAGAGACTCACCCCTTGCAATTGACCAACCCCATCTTTGTATCTTCATGGGGCCCCCACCACTTTTCCTCCCAAACTTCTACTCCAGTGGGGTGGTCACACTCATTCGGAATTCCATGAATTTTGTGCTTGAGAAGTATTTTGTCAACACAAATGATCACCTAGTGGTGTTGGCAGGCTTTGTCGACTCCCAGTTGCTGCTATTGATCAATATATATATAAGGTCTGAATACCGCTGCCTCTGAATTTGTTCGACAAAGTTATGGTAAATTGTGTGAAATATAATGACTGGCCTGTTCTTTGAAGTGGGAGGTTTTATCTGGTATTATCCCCGCCATTGGACATATTTCCTGATGTGTGTAGGCACCCTATGAAAGCAGAGGGGGTTCTACATCATAATGCATGTTTATGCCATATCAGATGCATGGAGAGCACCACACCTGTCACTGCGAGAATACACATACTACTCTACTGTACATGATATATCTTCTCGCATGTATCGCTGGTTGTCATCCCAAATGCTAATAGCTAAGACAGCACTGTTAATATCCTCCCCAGACCTCTATTGGATCGTTCCCCAGTGCTACTTGCTCTTGGAGGATCCTCCAAAGCCTCTTTGTTGCATCAGTAGGTGGCTGGAAGGGGCCAAGCTGTGGAACCCAATGTTCTGCTCTAAGAATAAACCTGCTATGTCTGAATATTTTTTCCTTGAATAAGTACTTGGTACCCACCTTTGCGACACTGTGAGAAGTATTCAAAGCCAATATCCACAGGGTCTTTATCTCAAAAGAGGCAGGCATTGAAATCATTGGACCACCTTTAGCGGGAGCTTAAGGGGCTGGTAGTCGAATATGCTCAAACCAAATCTAGTGCTGTACTAGCTAAGATCAAAAAGAATAATTGATGGGCAGAATGCTGAACAATGTCATAAATTCACCCCAGCAGAGATCTGGGCCTAAATCTTTTTTTTGCTCTCCATGCCATTCCAGTTAAGACCCAGCCATATGCAAATCAATCTTGACCCTGTTCCGCATGTGAACAGTCCAGACCCGAACTGCCAGGGCAGGTCCTCCCTGGACTGGAAACAAGCATCTTAGGACTGGTTTCGGAGCTTCACCCCTCGTCAGCCAGGCTAGCTTGACTCCAGTGGCATGGAGAGCACGGGACCCACATCTAGGCATACTCATCCCACTCAGGGTAAAAATGCTAAATGAACAATTGATGGAAAGAATGCTGAACAATGTAATACATTCACCCCAGTACAGATATCTGGGCCTAAATCCATCATTGTTGTGCTCCCCATGTCATTGCAGTTTAGACCCATCCATATGCAAATCAGTCTTGACCCTGTTTCAAATGGGAACAGTTCAGCCCAAACTGTCTGGCCAGATCTAAGTACTAGCTAGGATCCAGGAACTACTGTTGGAGTTATCAGAGGAGGCAGATCAGGAAGTACTGCACATTGAAAGGCACGCCAAAGCCAGCCGCTTTGGTGAGGAATACAGACCTGGAAAGATATTGGCATGGGTACTCTGGTCCATAACTGACCCCTACATAACCCCTGTGCGCATGGACAATGGAACTATTTCATCTTCCCCGATGGATGTCCTGACCACCTTTGCCAAACCAACACTGACCTTTCTACCACTGAGACCTCTAATAGTGCATTGGATATTGCTGCCTATATGGACACTGTCTCTCTTAGGTAGAAGGCTTGACACAGGACCTTCTCAACTCCCTGATAATGGTGGCGAATTTAAGGGTAGCCATCAAGGCTCTTTCCAGCTGTAAAGCCCCTAGGGGAGTATGCCTTTCCATAGAACTGTTTAAGGAAATTACAGAAAATTTGACCCTGGTTAATTGATATAGAGAATGCTGCTCTCTCCAATGGCTGCCTTCCCGTCTTGCTATTAGAAGCAGTAATGACTGTTCTACCTAAACCTGGCAGGGATCCAATATTATGTGCCACTTACATGCCTCTGTCTCTGTCTCTTTTAGACACAGATAATAACAGTTTTGAGAGCAGTTTTGCATGCCTGCAGCCTCTCATGCAATTCTTGGTGTTATTTGACCACACTAGCTTCATTCCATAGAGATCATAGTCTTTAACCTTCACATCCTAATGACTGTACTCCAACGGGTAGGCTCAGCCCTGCTAGCAATGGCGGTATTGTTAGATGCTGAGAAGGCGTTTATTACCCAGGAGTGGCCCTTTATGCATGAGGTCCTCTGTCAGATGGGGCTGGGAGCCCAGTTCTTGAAGATGATTGCCTAGTTATATACCTCCCCTATGGCCAGGGTCAGAATCAATAGACAACATTCGGGGCCCATCTCTGTTAGGGGAAGCACAAGGCAGGGATGCCACTTCTGGCCTTCTTCCTATAGGAAATCCATTCACATTGAGGTCCATGAGTTGTCGATCAATACTCTCTGCAATCAGATGACATTATCCTATATATTCAGAGGCCTGATGTGAACCTCCTATCAGTCACCAAGGAAGGGGTGTGATTTGCTGGGCACTCCAGGGTCCAGTTTAACTTGGAATAGTCTGAAATGTTTCTATGGCCAGATCCTACTGCGATCCCAGCCTTTGGCTACCACTTGAAATGGAAAGCTAGCATTGTCAAATACATATGTATTATTCTAACTAGAGTAAAATGATACACAGCAGTTACGGAGTGACACTGGAAAATTGTACCCTCCACATTGGAAGGTGAATGCAGCTCCCTATATCAATCTATCTTCCTGAATAAGATGATAATCATACCAAAATTTCTATGTATTTCTGTAAATATTCCTGCCCGATTTCTGATTGTCAGCTTCGACAGTTGTTCACACATTTGATCTGGGGGAAGGCAACACTGTATCAAATGGTCTGTACTCAGTCACTCAATGAAGCATGGAGGACTATCAGTGCCTGATCCCTATGTCTAGTACCTTGCAGCTCAAGCTCAATTTGTATAAAATTGGTTGCATCCGCAACCATCATTCATACATTCGCACATAGAAAGCACTTTCATTTGCCCTGCCTCACTACTCTCTATTGTCTGTTGCAGAGCTCCACTAGCTAGAGGTGACATCAGAGGGGTGGATGTGACATGCAGTGCTTGGTGGGATATAGCACGCTGCTTTCACTGTGAGATCCCTTATTCTCCACTACCACTCGCTATCGGGAACTCACTACTCCCCCAACGATGGAGCCCAGAGCCAAATCCTTTCTAACTATTGCAGGCGTTAGGGTGCTGGGCGAACTGTTTCCGGAGGAGAGACATCAAACTCGCTATGTGGGTTTACCATCGACTGCAGTCAGCAACAAGGGCAGCATTCTCATGCTTTACCAGACCCCCAAAAGAACTTACACTTATCACTAAATTCATACAGACGGTAACAGCTGGAAAGTGCATCTCCTTTCCGTACTCAAAGTTTATAATGTACAGGCCTCTTGAACATGAGTGGGAAAGGGGGCTTGGGTCTGCACTCTTAGATAAGGGGTGGTACTACTGCTTCACGCTTTCCAACAGAAACCTTTTACTTATAGACATAAAGAAAAGAGGATAAAGAGGCAGACAGCCTTGAAACGCGTCAGGTCAGTGGATTGTAACTGGGAGCAGCAACGAGTGATTTCCCATGTGAGAAAGCCGGATGGTTAATTAACTGCGAGTGCGCCCCTAAAAGCTCTTGGGCCTTTGGTGAACAATAGACATAAACTACTACACTTCAAGTTTCTGCATCGGTATTACTTTATCCCAGAGTCAATGGCTAGGTTCACCCCACACACATGTTGCATGCAAAAAATGTAGTCAGATTGACACTGGTTTTCCCCACATGGCAAGGTCTTGCCCTAAACTATCGGTCTACTGGACGCAAGTCTTTTCAATGCTGAAACCATGACTAATATCCCTCTTTCACCAAACCCAGAACTGGTGTTACTCAGTGCCACTGCTGAGATCCTTTTGGTTTCCAAGCATTTCCTCAGCATGGTTTTACTGCTCACCTAGAGATGAGTGTCGATGTTCTGGATGAGTGGATTGATCCCAAAAATCAGGCACAGGATTCAAGACATTATTTATTGCAAAGACCAAATGAATATTGTTAGATCTGGGGGTCTCTAATTGGCAGAGGTAAGTACCTTAGACCATGTAGGGACCCTTGCTTCTAGTCAGGGTGAAGGAATACACACAGTAGATAACCCCTGCTCACCCTCTAGGTAGCTTGGCTCGAGCAGACTGAAGAACCGGGTTTTCAAATACCCAGCGGCGTCAGGGACACGCCCAAAGTCCTCTGGGTTCCCTTGCCTTGGTATACAGAGACACGGAATACTTCTAGGTGGCGTCAGAGATCAAATTTATTAGCTGCAGCTAGTAGCAGAAATCCCAGCAATACAACACTGTGTACAACTCAAGAAACTGCTCAATTTTACTAAGGCGAGACATCCCTATTTATACACAAAAAGGTACATTTAAAATGCATGCTCCTGCACCAAAATTCAACCAATAGAAAATACATGACATCACACATCATCATACAGTAAAGCTCATTTTACAATGTCCCAACCCACAAGTTAATATTTAGGCATATCTAAATAATAATCTGGAAGGCCCGCACAAACCCTTGATTAAAAGCGTAACCCATGAAATGAAGAAACAGTCAAGAAAAGTAGTTTCAGAAAATGTGCAGGATAACAGAGACGTAAAGAAACTTAAAAGTTAACAAGTGTCTTGAATGGTGATTGGGAAAGTAAATAACAATCTTGCAGGGAAATTGGCTTGGCAGGGTCAATTCCAGATTAAAGGCCAGCTTCTGAAATTAACTCCAGTGCACAAAGAAATCCTTGGTTAATGTATATATATATATATGATTCACAATAGGTCAGACTGCTTTGCTCACAGACTAACTTTTGAGGCCTGCATAAAAAGTAACAACAGATTGTGGAAAAAGGTAGGGCTATGACCTTTTTCAAGATTTGCCCGGCGCTAACCGCCCTCGTACCATTCAAATTACCAAGCAATGAGGCAGGCGCCGGAGACCAGAAGGCAGGAAACAGAAGTTTTATTCCGACGGAGCAGAACACATCAGATCAGACAACAAGGTATCGTCTCGAGGTGCTCTAACAGCCTCTCTGAGGCCTGGCCTCTTATACACCGGTTTATGGCATGTGACCTTTCTTTATTACAATCATAACATTGTGAGGCAAGGAAAAAGACATCCCCATAATCCTCGTGTCAATCCCACCCCCATATACCTTCACAATAGGGGTCCTCAACCTGCTGATAAGAGGAGGGGTCATCACGCAGCTGAGTGTTTCGCCAAGTCTTAGGATGTGTGCGCCTGATCATATCCCAGGGGGTGGGGAGGCCCTGATCAATAGTGTGTCCTTTGAAGAGGGGCGATTGTATACAATGAGGGGCAGTAAATGGTATCTCCCGGCTTAGGCAATGGACTCGGACCTGCGTGGACAGTCGGACATGGGGTAAGGGGTCATCAAAGGAGTGGTATTCATGCCGCGTGGATAATTGAGTGCGGAGGGGAGGTTTATCAACAGAGGGGCATTCATGGGAGGAGAGGAGGTGCTGGTCAGGCGCTGGCGTGACTCCCAAGGACAGGGTCATGCAGAAGGGTTATACTCATGAGGGGGAGGGAGGGGGAGCCAGGGTGCGCGGAGGATGCTTGCTGGGTCAGAGGGGCGCGCTGGCGATCGATCGTGGACAGGGAGACCATGATATCTAAAATGGCTGCCGTGCACGTCGTACGTGGGTGACAAGCTGGTGCAGATAATGTTTAGATCGCAAACTAAAATTCCACAGTCCTCCCTTTTAACATATCTCGCCAACTTGTCAGTTTGGATTTATCCCCATAAGGCCACGTATCTCTACCTCATAGAGGGGACTCATGTGCTCATTTCGGAAGTCCAAAGTCTTTGGGCACATACAGTTAGAAACAAGGCTGCACAAGGATGGCAGACATTGGATACCTAAGCAACACCCACATAATATTACAACAGGTATCAGTATGAAGGAAAACAACCTCCAACCCCAGTTCCTCAAAGTGTCCCAAAACCAGCTTCCAAGCGACCATCCTTCCTGTTCTTGGTGAACCTCTGAGGAAAGTCTGTGGAGGTGTTCAATTGCCTTGTAGACGGAAGGCGAGTTGTCAGGCACGTAGGTGCAGCAGCTAGATCCGATGATGCGGCATGCTCCCCCTCGGTCGGCTAGGACCACGTCTAGGACAAGGCGGTTCTGAAGGGTCACAAGGCGGACCGCCTGAAGCTCCGCCGTGTTGTTAGCGAGGATGCCAGCCGTGATGTTGATTGTCGTTTCTACTGCCTGGGTCAGGTGTCGGATAGCGCGGCTGTTTGCCATTGGGCCCCACAGGGGAACAAGTCCCTTTGCTGCATCTAGGAACTGTGCTCCAGTGGAGTCGGTTTGTCCAATGTCATCTGCACGCCTCTGCCGGTGATGGTTGGCAGGGGCTACATATGTGGGTGGAAGAACGAAGGCAATGTAGCAGGTACCCTTCCAACCTTTCGGGAGCCAGGTGTAAGCTTTGGTGCCACACACAAAGTACATATTTGGAGAAGCAACAAAGGAAGGGGGGTCGGCTGAGTCCAATGTTCTAATGATTCGGCAGGAACTGCGACCCACCGGCTGTGATCCCTGGCCTTCGAGACACACGAGACCTGTGACATTGATGACTGAAAGAGCCACGGTCAGAGTGGCGGTAGTTTGTTTCTGCAGATGAGAGAACGTGGATCTAGCTGGATTGTGGAGTACCTGTACTTCAACACGTTCTTTGGCTGGAATATCTTTGAGGAAGGTGGCGCCTGTGAGCGCAGGACACAGGGCAGCAGAGGTCTTTCCGGTTTTGTTCAGCCAGAAACCAGAGTAGAAGTGCGACACTGTCTGGCTGGAGGTGGCGTTGTCCTTGTGGCTCTCTTGCATGAGGATCAACCAGGCGAGACAGGAGCCGTGAACGGAGAAAGGAGAAGGGATGAAGGGGATGGAGTGTCCAGTGGCATGCGGGAGCAACCCGTAGATCCAGCAGTTCGTGGCATTTGCAGCAAGGTTGTGTTGGTGCAGCAGTTGCACGAAGGAATTGTTCCAGAATTCCCTGCGCCTTTCTCGGAGATGGGGCGACAGAGAAATTAGGTGATGCTCTTTCAGGGGAGTTGGTTGTGCAGTAGGTAGCAACGCCTCATGAGCCAGTGCGCTTTCCTCCAGAATCCAGAAGGAGGTCATGAGGAGGAGGCAGAAGAGGAAGACAATAAAGAGGGCGATTGTCTTTGATTTGTGCAGATTGTCAGTCTTTGGGTTTCTATAGTGGGTATTTCCTGTTGCTTCCATCATCTTCTTATCTGGCGCTTCCATCATCTTCTTATCTGGCGCTTCCATCACCTTCAAGGGGGCTCGGTAGTGGGCAGAACCACGGACTTTGTTTAGCTTCTCTCCCGGCAACCCTTGGTTGTGCTTAGGTCACCGTTCTGAGATTCAACTTAGTCCGAGGTCTACTTAGCCGAAGCTCCCTCCTTTCGACGCAGGAAATACCCTTCTCTGGATGGCACAGTGGGATCAGAGAATTTTGCAAGTTCGAGTGCCCCAGTATCGGGATAACAGTTCAATGTCGGTCGGTCCTTGTTCAGGAGCTCTTCTTGGGTGTTGACGCTTTCTGTTGTGGCCAAGTTCGCAGAAACCTTCCGGCAATGATGTGCGTGCAGCCAGTGCTTCTTCCCCTCCACCCGAAGCGCCGTTCGTGTGGTGATCAGCACTTGCCAGGGGCCCGTCCACCTGGGTTCCAGACTCTTGGTCCGCTGGAAATTTCGTATTAGCACGAAATCTCCCGGTTGGATGTCGTGGCCGGGGCCCCTGGAAACATCGGGGATGGCCTGCTGCACCTGTTGATGAATGACAGACAACGTCTTAGTTAATTTGCACAAATAATCAGACAGTAGGACGTCCGGGACGTCATGAATGGAGGTCGGCTTGGGAGCGGTCCAGAGGTTCATCGGTCGCCCGAATACAACCTCATAGGGGGTCAAATGATGCTTGGTGGGAGTGGAGCGCATCGATAGCAGGGCCAGAGGGAGAGCGTCTGGCCATCTAAGTCCGGTGGTTGCCACTATTTTTGACAATTTCAGCTTCAGTGTGGCATTATGGCGTTCCACCAGGCCGGCGGATTGGGGGTGGAAGACCGCATGGAATCTTTGTTTCACCCCCAACCCCTTTAGGATTAGTTGGATAACCTCAGCTATGAAGTGGGGGCCATTGTCGCTCCATAAAATTCGACAAAGGCCATAGCGAGGGAAGAATTCTTTCAGTAGTACTTTGGCAGTAGTCATGGCAGTGTTGTCACGGGTTGGATAGGCCTCTACCCATTTGCTGAAGGCACATACGATGACTAGTACATACTTCAAGCTTTGGCATCTTTCTAGTTGGATGTAGTCCATCTGAAGGACCTCAAAGGGGTGATTGGGGATCCCAAACCCTCCCCGGGGTACCACAGTTCCTTTCCCGGGGTTGTGTTGCAGACAGATAAGGCACTGCTGGACTAGGCGTCTGGCTGAGTCGGGGATTTTGTCGTTATGCCAGACTGTGGAAATGAGCTTGATCATGGGTGCAGATCCTATGTGTGCGGGGGAATGAGCCATAGTCAGTATGGGGATCAGGTATGAGTCAGGCAGTAACCATTTGTCTGCATCTCTTGTTCGCCAGCAGCCCTCATCATCCTTCAGACCCACCCCGGCCCATTTAGTTAGTTCGTGCGGGGTGCTGGCCGACTGGATGTCTCTGATCATTTCCCTTGTGTCAGTCCATTTCTCTGCTTGTGACCTGGTCACATACATGCGTGTCACCGTCCTATTCTCAGCTGTGGTTCGTGCAGTGATATCGGCTAGTGCATTCCCTTGTCCGACTAGGTCTGTCACCCTCTTGTGTGCCTGGCATTTGATCACTGCTAGTCGTTTGGGGAGGAGAACAGCTTCAATCAGGGCAGAAACCAAATCTCCGTGGAGGATAGGGGTGCCATGGGACGTCAGGAATCCCCTCTCCCTCCACAGGAGCCCAAAATGGTGGACCACCCCGAAGGCATACTGGCTGTCTGTATATACGTTCGCGGTGGTCCCTGTGACTATGATGCATGCTCGTGTGAGGGCTATCAGCTCTGCTGCCTGGGCAGACCGTTGTGTGATGCAGGCTGTTTCAACTACTGTTCGGGCTGTAGTTACTGCGTAGGCAGCTGAAGTGGTGCCATCTGGGAGTTTGATGCATGAGCCGTCTACCCATAGCTCTCCATTGGGGTCAGTGAAAGCAGTGTCTCGGAGGTCAATTCTACTCCTAGTTTGTTCGTCCGTGAGGGTCACACAGTCGTGTATGGGAGGAACGTCAGGGTCGTTTTCAGGCAGGGGCAGTAATGTGGCAGGATTCAAAGTCGTGCATCTCTTTAGTGTGATGTGGGGTGCAAGTAGCGTCAGTTCATACCCTGTCAGTCGTGCGCTAGTCAAATGTTGAGTCTTGGTTTGGTTCAGAAGGGTGTCGACTGCATGGGGTACTAACACGGTGAGGGAGTTTGAAAGTACGATTCCCTCACTCTGACGGATAGAGACAGCAGCGGCAGCTACTGCTCGAAGGCAGGCAGGTAAAGCTCTGGCTACAGGATCAAGAGTGGCGGAGAAGTAGGCACAAGGGCGCTGCTTAGGACCAATTGACTGCGTTAGGACAGACAATGCACACCCCTCCCTTTCGTGAGTGAAGAGGGAGAAAGGTTTGGAGTAATCCGGTGTTCCTAGGGCGGGTGCTGAACAGAGTGCATTTCGCAATTCACAAAAGGATGCTTGACACTCAGGGGTCCAAGGGAGCGGGGAGGGGACATCTTTGGCCAACAGGGCAAGTAGGGGCTTTACAATGAGGCTGAAATTAGGTAACCACTGTCTGCAAAAAGAAGTTAGGCCAACCAAAGAGCGGACTTGCTTTTGTGTTTTTGGGATGGGGGTGTCTAGGATGGTTTGGATTCGGTCGGGTGTAAGTTTCCTTCCTTCTTGGGACAGGAGATGGCCGAGGTATGTCACTTGTGGCTGGCAGAACTGCAACTTCTTTTTGGAGACCTTATGGCCATTTTCTGCAAGAAAGTGTAGGAGTTGGACAGTGGCTGTCGTGGCAAGTGGGGTGGTGTCGGCCGCCAAAAGGATATCATCAACATATTGGATCAACACCACTCCATCTGGTAGCTGGAAGGCATCCAGCTGTCTTTTGAGGGCCTGGCTGTAAATGCTTGGGCTTTCAGTGTACCCCTGGGAGCTCTACAAAATCGGTACGAGCGGGATTTCAAAGTGAAGCCGAAGAGATAACGGCTGTCTGGATGGATCGGAATAGAGAAAAACGCATTTTTAAGGTCGATGACAGTGAAGGTGGTGGCAGTGGACGGGATGAGGGTCAGAATGGTGGTGATGTCTGAGACCACGGGGTATTGGGGTACAACCACTTTGTTAATCTCTCGCAGGTCGATGATGAAGCGGTACGCTTTCTCATCTCCTTCACCCTGTTTCTTAACAATAGGTAGGATTGGGCTGTTGCAGACGTTGCTAACCACTTCTTCAACCACTCCTGCATTTACCAGAGACTGAATGATCGCTACCAGTGCCTTCTCGCCCTCGGGGGATATCCGATATTGTGGGAGTTTCGGGAGCATAGCGTCCTGTCTTACAGTTATATGAATAGGGTCAATCATCATTCGTCCCACATCAGAGTCATTTTTGGCCCATAGGTACGGGGGCAGGGTGTCAAGTAAAGACAGGTCAGCGTCAGTTATGGAGCACATGTGTCGTGCAGGGCAAGATTTGGGGGTGTCCGGATTGTCGTACAGGATGACTCGGATTCCATCCGGGGAACATCTAATGGTGGCTTGAAAATGTTTCAGTAAGTCGATACCCATAATGGCGTCAGGGGAGTTGGAGGAGAGCAGAAATGTTGTGTCAGTGGTGTTGCTTTCTAGGTCGAAGGTGATAGGTACGGACAGGGGGTTAGTGGAGGGCGTCCCATCGAAACCTATCGATGTAATGTGTGAGCCAGACAAGGGTGCCCTTGGAATCAGTCGTTTCGATAACGCACTACGTGTCGCCCCAGTGTCTACCAAAAATGGAGACTCTGTACCCAGGACCTTAGCGGTGACGTAAGGACCTTGCTGGTCAACACAGAGCTCGACTGGATCCCTCCCTTGCCCCTGGCAGTCCTATGCAAAGTCGGGGGTATTTTCACCTTCGGACAGCTAATATTGGTTCTGCTGAGGATGGTCAAATGTGTTCAATCTCCCTGATCTGTCATTGTTGGTGTCGTTAGTGTGCCCTCGTCCTTGTACTCTATTTCTCGGCCCTCCTGCCACATCCCTGGAGTCCCTATTTCTATTCATCTCTAGCAGAACCGGACACTGGGATTTCCAATGGCCGAACCCTTTGCAGAAGGCGCATTGGTCATTGCTAATGTCTCTACGTCCAGTGTGGGGTGTTGGGGTGTGATCTTTAGGAGGTAGATTTCTGGGGGTGGTCGATTGGTAGTTCCCCCTTTGGTGTTCCCGTCCTACCGCTATACCTTGTATCTGGGCTATCATCACCCTTTCTTTTAAATCTTTCTTCTTTTTCTCGGACGCCCTATCATTCTCATTCTTCTGGTGCTCGTAATACTGAGCCATCTGAAGGATAGCTGCGGGTTTGGAGGCCCCCCAACTACTCTCACTCGTCTGCAGTTTTTGGGAGACCTCTTGTGATAGGCCCTTTACATAATTTTGTACGAACAGGTGCTGTCCGGTTGCGGTGGTCATGTCTTGGCCACTGTAGTCGGAGAACACTGTCTCGAATCGGGAGAAGTATTCTGACACATCTTCCTGGGGTTTCTGTCGACAGGCCGTGACTATCGACCAGTCTACCTTTCTTTCTGGGATCAGCGTCTTTAACTTCTGAACTAGTTTGTCTGGAAGTTCTAGTATGTCCTTTACTGGTTTCCTTCCTGGCTCTCGCTGTCTATCTAGTTTACCGAGTTGGTCCCAGGTATGTCCAAACAGATCCGTGTGGTCAGCCTTCCGGATTTGCTTCCACACGTCAGCTGGCAGGCATAACCCGAAGAACAAGTCAATGTCCGCTAAAGTCATTATCGTCGAACCCAAGGCTGTGCCTAATTCGGTATAAAATGCTGTCGGGTTCTTTCTTAAATCGGGCAGAGTTTGTTTAAAGGTTAGGATATCTTGTCGGTCCCACGGTTGGTAAACCCTATTGTACACAACTCTCCCTTTTGCATCTGCATCGTTAATATCATCGCTTGTTCCCTGGCCACGTGGTGGGATCCAATAAGGGGCCGCCTCTCTGATGGGCATCATAGTATTGGCTACTTCTACTGAGGTCGCTTCAGGGACTGTAACCTTTGTTTCTTGTTTTTGTTCCGTGAGGTGGCGGAGGACCTCAAGCATCTGCATGAAGAGCTCCGTCGCCTCACATTCAGTCCCATCTCCAACATCAATCTTCCTATACAGCTTTGTTAGTTTAGCGGGGCCCTTACTCTGATATCTATCTTCATATGCGTTCAGGGTGTGGTAGCTGAATCACAAAATGAAATGCCGTCTGTGGCTGTCGGCATGTGAATTATATATGCTCATTGTATATTCTTCGCTTTCCCTTCGTTCTACTAAGGTTTTTGCTATTTTATCGATCCCGTCCCGCTCATCTTTGCTCAATCTATCTGGTCTGGCTGGTGGTTGCTTGCTAGCCTCGGGATCGTCTGACGATGCTGTTAATGCGGCTGGTGCGGAGGCCGCGAGTGCCGGTGCACAAGCGCTAAGATCGCTCTCGTTTGCTCTTAGGGCCTGCGGGTGTTGTTGGCAGGGGGCATACGGTGGGGGCATGTAGATGATTGGGGGACCTAGTAGTAACTCATCGTTCGCCTGCTGTTTGGAGGGCAATTCAGGGTAGAGCGCAGAAGGGGTCCTGACAGGACATTGACCTGTCGACCCTAATTCTTGGTTTCGTGTGGCTTCCTTTCTTTCTTTTATTTCTTCTTCTAGTTGTTTTGCGGCTAGGTGGGCTGCCTTTCGTAATTCTTTCCCTATTTTTGCTTCTTCTCTTTTCTTTCGTTGTTCCGTTTCTTTGCGCCACATGCCTAGACTGTCGAGCATAGTGGGCGTAGTCTTATTTTTCTGTAGCGCTATTTCTAATGCTTTTATTTTATGATCGTCAAAGGAACCTATCAGTGGCCACTGACTTTCAGGGTTCTTCTTTGTATATTTATGCCATAACTTAGTATAAGCTATAGCGACTAGTCCATGCTTAGTGAACATGTCCTTATTAGGGGTGCCCTCCAGTGGAGCTGGATGGTTCATCTCTAATAAGCGGTCCGGGCTGTACA
This sequence comes from Lissotriton vulgaris, assembly GCF_964263255.1. Classification (NCBI taxonomy): domain Eukaryota; kingdom Metazoa; phylum Chordata; class Amphibia; order Caudata; family Salamandridae; genus Lissotriton; species Lissotriton vulgaris. The sequence continues at coordinate 439,648,595 of NC_141685.1, read as the reverse complement.
GGCTACCAACCAGTGGGGAGAAGATAGGCATGACGGGTTACAACGGGGACAAAAGTCTGCACTACCTATCTTATCACGGCGGACAAAGACTAGACAGAATTTTCTATTCTACGTTGTTTGTAGGCCGTGAATACCTCAAAAGAACCAATACCGAACACTTAATGTACGGTCAATCAAACAATCAGTGGGGAGAATAAGTGGGTACGGAAAGTTTGCGTTACCCACCCTTTCTCTACCTGCAAAGAGAGACCTTGTTCTTCCCTGTTTGCAGACAAAGAATCTCCAGACAACAATCCACGAACGATAGTTCGGGAAACAGTGGGGGAGGAAGATAGGCACGACGGATTACAACGGGGACAAAAGTCTGCGTTACCTATCCTTCACTGCTTGCAAAGAGAGAGCCTGTTGTTTTCTCCGTTTGCAGACGGTGAATCTCCAGAGGGTTCAACAAAGCGTAATACTAGTATTATCCAAACAAAACAATTATTCCTCAGTTTGTCGTGTTTACACGACCTTACCCGGACCGCATGGACGGTTTCCTGTCTTCTGAATCCAGCGCCTGATCGTCCTCTCTTCTTCGTGATGTCCGTGGCACTCCTGATGGTTCCCAGTCAGGACCGTAGATCACTCGAGAGAGGTCTGTTCGGAACTAGTGAAGGTCGGATGATCGGCTGTCAGAGGAGGGTCTATCGGACACGAGCTCTTCCCGATCGTTGCAGTCGTTCACTCTGTCGTCGGGACCTCTCCCACTGGATCCACGTGTCGCTGATGGGCCCCACGCGTTGGGACGCCAATTGTGGAAAAAGGAAGGGCTATGACCTTTTTCAAGATTTGCCCGGCGCTAACCGCCCTCGTACCATTCAAATTACCAAGCAATGAGGCAGGCGCCGGAGACCAGAAGGCAGGAAACAGAAGTTTTATTCCGACGGAGCAGAACACATCAGATCAGACAACAAGGTATCGTCTCGAGGTGCTCTAACAGCCTCTCTGAGGCCTGGCCTCTTATACACCGGTTTATGGCATGTGACCTTTCTTTATTACAATCACAACATTGTGAGGCAAGGAAAAAGACATCCCCATAATCCTCGTGTCAATCCCACCCCCATATACCTTCACAATAGGGGTCCTCAACCTGCTGATAAGAGGAGGGGTCATCACGCAGCTGAGTGTTTCGCCAAGTCTTAGGATGTGTGCGCCTGATCATATCCCAGGGGGTGGGGATGCCCTGATCAATAGTGTGTCCTTTGAAGAGGGGCGATTGTATACAATGAGGGGCAGTAAATGGTATCTCCTGGCTTAGGCAATGGCCTCGGACCTGCGTGGACAGTCGGACATGGGGTAAGGGGTCATCAAAGGAGTGGTATTCATGCCGAGTGGATAATTGAGTGCGGAGGGGAGGTTTATCAACAGAGGGGCATTCATGGGAGGAGAGGAGGTGCTGGTCAGGCGCTGGCGTGACTCCCAAGGACAGGGTCATGCAGAAGGGTTATACTCATGAGGGGGAGGGAGGGGGAGCCAGGGTGCGCGGAGGATGCTTGCTGGGTCAGAGGGGCGCGCTGGCGATCGATCGTGGACAGGGAGACCATGATATCTAAAATGGCTGCCGTGCACGTCGTACGTGGGTGACAAGCTGGCGCAGATAATGTTTAGATCGCAAACTAAAATTCCACAAGATGGCAGTCACGACACATGGCAAAAACCCATGTTTCAGAAAAGAAAGTCTTAAGAAAAGAAACCATTTAGATATTGTTTAAGATAAGATATGCGCAAGGAAACTAAAGGTTAACGAGGTCCTGAACAGTGACTGAAAAACTCAGACAACGATCAGCTAGTGAAACAGGTTTTGCAAAAGGTCAATTTCTGGTGAAAAGGGTTACTCTCTCTGCAGTTCATTCAGAGTCAGAGAAACCCAAATTAATATATGCACAAACTCAGAAGGCAAAGCCACTTGATTTGGGCCTACTTCACTGGCCTACGTGAGGGCAAAACTAAAATGCAGTCAGGTTTGAGATTTACAGAACCACACACCCTCCTTTTGCCATTACGTAGGCAATAACCTAAACTCATGTCAATCTGAATCTAGGTCTATATCTATTCTCATAAGGTCATCAAGGTGTTGCTGTAACATCATCTTATTATCCTTCACTTCTCTCGGGACTGGTCTTCTCACACAGATCATAGCACAAAGAATGCAAATGGCGGGACCACACAGCATGCATAAACAACACGAGAAAAGGATAGCTAACGCCATACCAAGAAGCGTCAGAATCTTCCATCCCCATTTGGACAACGACTCCCATAACCATCCCATCAACGACCAGTCTCCTTCGTCCACATGAATAGACTCAGAGATCTTATGTAGTCTAGAGATGGCTTGGTACACTGTCGGGGCATTATCTGGTATGAAAACGCAGCAACTAGATCTAAACAATTTGTATACCCCACCTCTATCTGCAAGCATAATATTTAAAATAAAACGGTTCTGTAATGTCATAAGGCGATCCGCTTGAAGCTCAGCTGTAATATTGCTAAGGGCACCTGCAGTCTCATTTATAGTGGCCTCAACCACTCTCGTAAGCTGACGAATATTCCTACTATTAGCCATAGGACCCCAAAAGGGTAGGAAACCCTTAAAGAAGTCTCCAGCTTCTTGTGCGATAGTATCTTTCGCATCGATTACACCTCTACCATATCTTGTCTTATGGTAGTCGAAAACAGCGGTGTATGTAAGGGGAAGCAAAAATGCCACATAACATGTGCCAGAAAAATCAGATGGCAACCATGTGTATGCTCTATCGTGACAAACAAAATACGTGCCTTTAGCTGGCACGAACGGAGGAGATTTCTGGGACGTATAAACGTATGTGTGAACACACACACTCTTACTAAGCTGAGCCCTCGGATTCTGACCATTACCTTGCAAACAAAGATGACCTCGGTGGGGTACAATCCAAATAGGAGGAGACCTTCGCTGTCTTTCTTTCTCCGTCAACCTAGCACTATATGTCGTCTTATTTCAACCGACATATGCTCGCACCTCATCTCTAGGGATAGCGTTATACACATCGATATCTCTAATCATATCAACTATTCCCTGTATCAAGGCATTATTACTTGCATTGTCTTTGACGGAACGTACAGGAGAGGCTTCATTCGCATAGATAAACATTGATTGGAGTGCCTAAACTGACCCATTAGGCGAAAAAGGCAAAACCAAATATGGCATTCCCTTATCTGTAGTATGTGGCATAAGACCACACACCCAACAATTCGTGGTATTTATGACTAGCTGATGCTGATGCAACATCTGTATAAACAAATTGTTCACAAGTTCTGATCTTCGTGTCTGTTCATGTTCAGGTAACGTATGAAACTCATGTGGAGAAACAGTAGAAAAAGAAAGAGTAGGTTGGGAAGTTGGTGTAGACGTCAATTGTGTAGAAGAAACAAACCAGAATATAGTAGCTAATAGAATACATAAAAGTATTAAAATAGATAAAGCTATACCACACTTGGAGAACAACATTCTATAATATTGGTTTTTCATCTCTTGCCTTTTATCGTCATTCCTCAATACAATCTCCATTTTCTAATGTCGCTCACGCAATCTTGACAGAGTACTTCAGCTGTGATTATTAGCAGGTCGTAGGGACACTGCAAGTCCTGCAGACCTACTGCCACTACTCAGGTCACAAACGGAACCGTTGGTACTCCTACGTGACCCTGCAACTGGCAAATGGTAACCAATCAAAAATTTAACAGAAAACCATAATATAATTTCAGAAAAAGCAAGAGGAAAAGAAAAACAAAAGTCAAATGCAAAATACTCGAAGAAATTGTCTCTTTTTGATCTCAGTGTGGAAAAAAATAATGTTCAAAGTCTCTTTATTTATTCCGAGATCGGAGGTTGTAACATGATTTAGTCGGCACAGTTTGGTCCGTAAACAAAAGTTCCGGTTCGGTAGTGTCCAATCTCAAACGTGGAGGAACAGCTTCTTGCAGCAAATTGTCATCCTCGCGTTCTGACCGTGTCCATGTCAAATGAGCATCACTAAATGGAACGAATATGGGGACTCGCTCGCAATCTGTATCAGCTATACCATCCCTCACCCACTGATCATACGGTAAAGGCAAAGGAACTTTTTTCGTACGGGTGGCATGCACCCAGTTCTTTTTGCCAGCTACTCTAACAGCAGTTCTAGTGACCAGCAATACCAAATAGGGACCAGTCCATCTAGGCTCCAAATTCTTGGTACGCTGGAAGTTCTTGATGAGGACGTATTGACCAGGTTGGATTGAATGTCCTGGATCTGTAGTAGCTGTCGGCAAACTGTCATAGACCTGTTGGTGGAGAACACGTAATTTAACAGTCAAGTCATGTAAGTAATCCACCAACATAGGGTACTCAATACTGCTGTATTCTTTAGGACGAGGCACATCCCAAACATTGGCCAGACGACCAAACACAATTTCGTATGGACTAAGTCCCACTCGAGAATGCACAGTCGTCCTTGTTGACAAAAGAGCCAACGGCAAGGCATCCGGCCATGTAAGACCAGTGTTCGCTTGTACCTTAGCTAATTTCAGCTTCAAGGTACCATTGTAACATTCAACAAGTCCAGCAGACTGGGGGTGATTCGCTGCATGGAACTTCTGATTTATTCCCAATCCAACACACACTTTCTTCATGATTTGACCCACAAATTCACTCCCATTGTCCGACCATACAATTCTCGGCAAACCATACCTAGGGAAGTACTCTCTCAGCAAAACCTTGGCTGTAGACAAGGCAGTATTATACTTTAGGGGTTAGGCCTCTATCCACCTGGAAAAGTCACAAACAACCACAAGGACATACTTCAAATTGTTGCATCTCTCCATATGTATATAATCTAGCTGTATCACCTCAAACGGATATGTCGGAGGAGCAAAGTGACCAGCTGGAGTTGGAGTTCCCTTACCAGGATTATACTTCGAACAAATCATACAATATTTCACCACGTTCTCTGCACATTTCGGAATTCCAGCATTCTGCCAAACTGGAGCCAACAACTTGCATATTCCCTTCAAACTTATGTGAGCCATTCCATGAGCCATTGTAACCACTGGGAGCACATACTCATCTGGCAACAGCCATTGCTGGTGTTTTGACAACTCAACCCAACAACCTGTTGAATCCAACATATCCGTAGTTTCTCTCCAAACACTCACTTCTTTCTCAGTCGCTTCAGCCTGAATCATTTTCACACTTTCTATTGTGTCTTCACACATTCCACCAGCCATAACCCAATTAGCTGGGCCTGCAACATACATACGGCTCATCATGTCTTTCGCCGTTTCCTTCGTAACTTCATCCGCAAACGCATTCCCTCGACCAACATCGTCCACAACTTTCTTATGTGCACTACACTTCATATTGCAATCTGCTTTGGGAGAGTGAGAGATTCCAAAAGTTCATTCACCAACTGCCCATGCTGTATTTTGGTTCCGTGCGAAGTAAGGAACCCACGCTCTCTCCACAAATGCCCAAAACTATGGACAACTCCAAATGCATACTGGCTATTGGTGTAAACATTCACTCGCTTTCCTTCTGACAACACGCACGCTCTAGTCAATGCAATCAACTCTGCTGCTTGCGCAGAATTCTGTGGTATGCGTGCTATCTCAACAACTGTATGTAAAGTTGTAATACCATACGCTGCAGTCGTTTCACCATTCGGAAGCTTAAAACACGAACCATCTACCCATAGGGTACCATCAACATTCGCAAGGGGAGTATCCCTGAGGTCAACTCTGTGAGAAGTTGGCCTGATATATAGTGCTCACTATTCTAGTGATCACTGTGTATCATACCAAACGACCCTTATTGATGATTGGTTGTAAGTCAACCTTATAGACCAGCTATCCTAGTAGCGTGGACAAAAGCAGTCTTTAGGCTAAACTCTAGAGGGCGTGTTAAGCCAGCTGTTTTACCATCACATATACCCCTTGAACACCAAGTGAAAGGACACCACACAAGTTGTTATAAAAATAAAGGATATTTATTAATAACAAGTCTACCCTGAACTCTTTATGAGTCAGGGAGCTAAGCACAATACAAAACTCCTACGAAAATACTTCAAGTTGCACAATTTACACAAATGCCCGAGGGGCACGAAAAACCATATACACTAAAAGTGGAATGCGAAACACTAGCAGGTAAGTAACACGTTCCAGAGGCTTCAGGATCGCTAGGACTACACTACTGAACCCTAAGGTTAGGAGCAGGAGGCCTAGGGAGATCGGGTGCAGAGTGTGCACTCTCACGCGGGATGCGGGACAAAGCCTATGGAGGCTATATTTCTAAAGTTACTGTTTCCGGACGAATCCGACTAGGTAGACTTAAAACGACAAAGGATCTGGACACTTGGATAGTGAACCTGCGTTGGAGCACCGAAATGCTCGGGTTACCTAGCCCAGGGGCCGCGGCTGCATAGGGTTCAAAAGACGTTGGGAATCCTCGTTGTAGTCTATAGAGCCTGAAAGAAGAAGTTGCTGGCAGGCGACCAGTGAAGATGTTCGGTGTGATCCAAGCCTGGATCGGTGAAGGAGACGACCTGAAAGCAGAGGGGACTCAGTTCTTAATCACTAGCCAGTGATTGTGGGGGCACCAGGATGGCACCGGATGACGTCACCGCGATCAGGTGAGTGGGCGACGCTGGACTCTGCAGTCACACGGGCCAGGAGGCGTTGTCGGCAACCAGGCTGGAGGTGCGAGCTGTCCCACGAGGGTGTCTGCTGTCGGCGATGCTGGAACCAGGATTGGAGCAACAAGCCTTGGCAAAGGCAAGCCCACGCGGTGGAGTCAAGATGGCGTCTGGAGTGGACCAGGATGGTCCGGGGTGCTCCTCTTTTGGAAGGGAGCATGGGCCAGTCTGGAGCAACCAGACCAGCGGCGAAAACGTTGTGGTACGTCGTCAGGAGGGTCACTGGCCAACGGGCAAGTGACCGGACAACGTGGCAAGCAGCAAAGAGCAGAAGGGCCCCACGCAGATCTCGTGGATGCTGGGGGACTGGACTTCGGTGCTGGAGCTGCTCTGGGTTGGGGCTCCTCAAACCCCAGTGCACTCACTCGAGGATCCCTCGGCGGTCGTGCTGGTTAAGCGTTGTGCAGGTTTTGAAGATGGCCGGTCCCTCAGGTCTCGTCACACCCACGAATCTCAGCTGGGCTGATGATGCAGGTAGAGGTCAGAGATGCCAGGGAATCTGGGTCTTGTCGAGCTGGTCAGTCTTGATCCGGAGGATGGACGTGCAGCAAACCGCGATGCTTAGGTGGTGCCTGCGGGTGCAGGGTGGCTACTCCTTAGCCACAAGGGAGAGTCTTCAGAGAATGTCAAGAGCTCCTTTCGTGGAAAGTAGTTCAAGATTCAAGATTATCTAATTTGGGAAGGGGGCCCGCTCCTACCTTTATCCTAAGAAAAGGGGCTGGCATGCGACTAGGTCCTGCCCATGGGTGGGACCAGGAGGGGGTGGTTACACCCTTCTCCCTTGTCTGGACTTTCCCCAGCTCAGGGGCTGGGGTGCCCCTGGAACTGGTTTGAGCCGGCATATGCACAGTGAGCACCAGGGTGCCACTTGCAGTCACCTTCCTCTCAGCCCTGCCTACCTGGGATACACAAAACCCTGTCTGGGATGGTGCTGGCACCGCCCCTGACAGGAAACCCTTTGTCCGAGCTCTCCTCGCTGGAAGGACTCCCAGCAGCAGGAGGTCAGACTTGTGTCTGTGGTGGCAGCGTCCATTTTGTGATTCTGAGGCTCGAGTTAACTTTAACCGGGGTTCACAGTTACATACATGTCGTGTTTCGGATCAGCAACTACAGACAAAAATGCACAGGAAACCAACATCTGCAAACTCAATTCTTCATGCCTCCAGCAGTCATCCATCACACACAATTGTTAACATTCCAGGAGGTGAATATAGACGGGCCCGTCTAAACTGCAGTGCAGCCAAAGAATACCAAAGCTACTCTGAGGAAGTAACCCAACGACTAAAACAAAGAGGCTACAATGAACAATCGTTATCTAAAGTACAAGAGAAATTCTCAAAAATTGACAGACAATCTTTACTTCACAACAACATCTCTAAAGAGAAAAAATCAATTATCCGCTTCAATACTGAATACCACAGTGGACAATACACAATTCGAAAAATTCTAAATAGACATTGGCATCTGCTGAGAGATAACTCCACCTTATCAGACTCTCTAACAGACAAGCCACAACTAGCTTTCTCCAGAAGCAGGAACTTACGAGACATACTTTGTCCCTCTTTCTTTGAAGTAAAGAATAAACCCAGGGATTTCCCACCACAAACCACAGGTTTCTATACCTGTACAAATTGTTCAATCTGCAAACTTGGTAACTCCAAGACAAAAGAAGTCAACATAAATGGACACAAATATAAAATCAGAGACTTCATCAACTGCGAAAGCACCAATACGATATACCTTATCAACTGCCCGTGTGGCAAAAATTATATTGGTAGCTCAAGGAGACCCCTTAAAATTCGCATTCAGGAACATTACCAGAATATCCACAAAACAGACACGAGACAATCACTAGTGGAACATTTTTTGAAACACCATGAACATAATCTAACATTCTCCTTTGTAGGCATTAAAAGAATAAAGACACCAAAACGGGGCGGTAATGTGGACCGCCTCCTACGAAGAGAAGAAAGCTCACTAATTATAAAAATGGATGCAGTGGAAAAGGGCCTAAATCAAGAATATGAATGGCACCATTGGTTGGAGTAAATTGTACCTGTGAATCAGATCGTGACACAAGGACGCTGATGTTGTGAACTGTCCACTTATGCAAATAATTGTCCTCTACACACCACAGAAACATACTCCAAGCATCAGACTGGCCAAACTGTGGACATTACCTCTTCCTTTATGCCAACCATATATTTCTTGATTTTGTCATAGACTGATCAGAGCTATAAATGAAAGAACGAAACTATGTGATGTCTAGCTGACATAACCGACACACACTGATTGAGGTATACATCCAGATGACTTTGAGTGGGGTTATCTCCTTTTCCCGTTCTATAATGTCGTAGACTAGTCAGTTGCAAATCTCGTACACTTCCTCCGCTAGTATGACAAAACAACATTACCTTTTTCAAATTCCCCTTCTCTGTAATTGTCGCAACAATACGTTGTCTAACGCATACTTGTTTTTGTCCATTGCTACTATTAATCAAAGAATTGATCGATAAAATACCACTCCAAAATGGCGTAGCCAAAAGTACGATCCGACGCCTAAATAAGTCTGTTTTTAATTATGACCAAAAACACGTCAGCATGCCTTCAACCTCCGGGTCAACTGACGATAACACATATAAAAGAACGAATGAATAAAATATTATGATAAAGTATTAAATAACACTGAGACTACCCAATTCGGACCACACAACCTGTGATCCCACCTCAGAAGTACAAGGAATAAAGTAAATAAACAATCCCCCTGCACCAAAACACGGACCCTTCCTTCCGGGTCATTATCTTCCCTTCCGGTTTAAAATAGGCAGTACCCAGCAACACATAGATCGCGAAAGCGGAAGGATTATCCAGCAGGCTGCCGACGAAGCACTTTAGGGATTTTACCCTCACAAGTAAGTGGTACAATTTGCCGCAATTGACATTCTTTCCTTTTGTTAATACCCCGCTGTGTCCACGCTATCGTACTGTACTTTGCCCAAATACCGCTTACAAGCCGGCAGTGCAAAACCTTGCTAGCACAACAGCTTAAAAACCCGTTGTGTTCGTGCTACCGCACCTTGCACAAATACCGGACCATCTTCTTCCGTGTAAAGATTACACGCTGGCATCTTAAAATCTTGCTAGCACAATAGCTAACTAACGCCAATAACCGAATTCGCCATGCCAGAATATATACATCTCTCCCAGTGAATAACCAGCCGATTATAGACTCAAATATCAATGCTTCCTTTTGACTAAGTGTTATAAACTTCAGGATACAATAACAAAAGATGACCCATCTCACTTAAGTCCACCGTTCTGACCTAACTCGATACATCGATATGCACTGTGTCTGAATTAAACCTGTGTTACATATACTAATACCCGAGGATACAGATAATGGCTTGCATGACCAGCACTGTGGAGATAATGCAATGAGATGGCTGCGGTAGTATATCGTACCTTAAACCTGAATCATTATGAGTTAAAGAAATATGCCTATATGCAACCTTATGAATATAGTGTGATTTTTTTTTTCTAAAAATGGAAATGTTGTATTAACAGATTGAATAACCGGACTCTGTTTTGGAAATTACCAAAATGATGAAGAGCTGTAAAGAACAAAATATATTGTAAATAGGTATGCAGTAGTAACTGTAAACTCTTTTCTCTCGCTCCTCATCCCTCTGGCATGTTATTTTGATCACCTTTGGAACTACACCATTCGGTTTAAATCTGCTTAAGCCTGATCTTTCTGAAATTGCTTCTTCTATCAATAATCCTGAATTATCACTCTTATGAATTTTATAAATTTCTTTAATCACTCACGTATCAAAATCACAGTGGTTAATGGCTTTTGCTCTTATGCATTCACCTTCCTTTATGCTCTTAAACTCACCACCGGGGCTTATCTTTCCACTGATCACAAATCAGAAACCATACTAACGTCTTTCTATCTCGCACCATTCGCGTTTCCTTTTTCAATTCTTCTCACATGTATTGGGGTCAAAGGCTATCACTCTCAAACCATTTGCGCTCATATATGTAATTGTGATTTTTTACAGCCTTGAAAAAGCCCTGGCGCAAATCGCCATAGGGGCGAAACACGTGTCACGGAAGGATTATCCAGCAGGCTGCAGACGAAGCACTTTAGGGATTTTACCCTCAAAAATTGAATAACCGGACTCTGTTTTGGAAATTACCAAAATGATGAAGAACTGTAAAGAACAAAATATATTGTAAATAGCCTTGAAAAAGCCCTGGCGCAAATCGCCATAGGGGCGAAACACGTGTCGGCTGTTCATGTTTTTATTTAAACAAATAAAGAGCAACTTTTCTACACAATATGGACTTCTGACTCTGAATATATAAGCAAGGATTGAGCCTAAGGACAATACAATTTGATGCTAAACACACTCATTACCCCCTTCAAGACTTTATTGTCAAAAACTCAAGAGGTCCAGAGTTTTTTTGAGTGTGTTTCCATTACAAAAAACTATGTGAAAACTGAGATGGACTTGGATTTTCCTGTGGACCACTCTTTCTCTGTAGAAACATACATGTCGTGTCCCTCTAGAAGGGTGGAATGCTAACCCCGTCGCCAGAATTGGCGAGGGGTTAGTATTCCAATTCGTATGACACCTTACTCAACATCTTTTGATAAAGCGATACCAAAGTTGGCAAATAACCACGAGGATTATAATGCACTTAAGAGTATATCGTACGCGTTATCATGGAACAGCTATTAGGACTTGGTTCCGCAAGCTGCAAACGGGCTCAGCTCATGCCAGAGCACCATATCACATAATTCCAAGCACTCTGCCTTCAGGATTGATAAGGCCTGCCATAGGAGTGACTGATAGGAATATATGTGTCCATTTTAGGGTTAGATATAGGCTTTACTATATCTAAAGCAAAGGGTGATTACACCACCTTGCCCCAGCTGTCGTGCAGCCAGTTGTGTCAGATTTGGGTGGCCAGCCAGGGGTGGCATAATACATGCTGCAGCCCCTGGTAGGCCCTCGGTACACCTATGCCCTGGATACCTACGGTATGCTGTACAGGGACTGATAAGGTGGCCCAGTACCAATTGGTAAATGCACCTAGGGTACATGGAATCCATTTTACAGAGAGAGCAGTGGGCCTGGGGTCCTGAATAGCAGGGCCCCAGGTCAACTAAGTCGAAAAACCAGCAAAACACCAGGCAAAAAGTTGGGGGCAACCATCGTCAGATATCCACCTTCCTACAAACTCTAGCTTTCGTTTCTTCCTCTGTACGAAGAAAACAATCATGCTGTTCTTGAGGATCCGTCTCTGTAGAGATCGGTAACAACGTAGCTGGATTCAGCACATTACATCTTTTAATGTGAACATGACTAGCCAACAATGTCAACTCGTAACCTGACAGACGTGCACTAGTAAGGTGCTGTGTCTTAGTCCTGTTTAACCTCTTCCATGCTCATGACAAGGTCAACTCGTCATGGGCTTTACCTGCCCTGTGCTTATGACGAGTTGACCTTGTCATGATCCTATAGTATTCAATAAATGTCAGCGCAGGAGGGGGAAAAGCCTTAGCACCCAAGGTGTTAATAAGGTATCCACTGCATGTGGGACCATCACAATCAACGTGTTGTCCAATACCAAACCAGGAGACTGTCGGATAGAAACAGCCGCTGCAGCTGTAGCTCTCAGACAACTCGGCAACGCCTTAGCAACTGGGTCTAATGTAGAGGAGAAATACGCACATGGACGCTGCTTGTCCCCAAATGGTTGTGTCAACACTGACAACGCACAACCTTCTCTCTCGTGCACGTACAACGTAAAAGGCTTACTATAGTCTGGAGTACACAACACAGGAGCCGAACACAATGCATCGCGTAGTTCAGAAAAACTTTTCTGACATTCGTCAGACCAAGGAAGAGGATGCGGAGTATCTTTCAGAGTCAATGCAAACAGAGGTTTCGCCAACAGTGAAAAATTGGGGATCCACTGTCTACAATACCATGTAATACCTAAAAAGGCACGCACTTCTCTCTGTGTGGATGGTACATTCATTTGCGTAATTGCTTGAATTCGTTCTGGGGTCAATCTCCTTCCCTCCTTCGACAAGAGATGACCTAAGTAGGTCACTTCTTGGCGACAATATTGCAACTTTGAAGGTGACACTTTATGAAGGTCAGACAAATACCGCAACAAAGAAAGAGTAGCCTCTTTACAAATCTTTTCATCATCAGTAGTAACCAACAAATCATTGACGTACTGAATAAGAGTAGCACCAACAGGTAACACAAAATCGTCAAGCTGAGTTTTCAACGCCTGACTATAGATGGAGGGACTTTCACAATAACCTTGGGGAGCTCTCTTAAACCGGAAGCTTCGCCTCCTAATGAGAAGCCAAAAATATCCCTACTCTCCTCAGCAATAGGAATACTGAAAAAAGCATTCTTCAAATCGATGACAGAAAACCAAGCTGCCGAAGCAGGAATCAAAGTCAACAAAGCAGTGATATCAGGTACCACAGGAAACTGTGGCACGACAATCTTATTTACTTCTCGAAGGTCGATCACAAACCGGTACACAGGTGGCTGAGAAGCATCAGTACGTTTAAGGATAGGCAAAACAGGACTGTTACAAACATTACCTCTCGTTTCCTCAACTACACCCTTCTCAACCAGATCATAAACAATCGCTAAAAGAGCTCTCTCGCCATCGCTCGAGATCTTGTATTGTGGAATACGAGGTAGCCTAGCATTCGATTTAAGGGTGACAACATAAGGTGGAATCTGCAAAAGACCAACATCATTTGGACCTGTAGCCCAAAGTGTATCAGGAAGCGAACGCAATTCCAGTGGCAACAAATCCTTAGACAAATACATTGGAGAAATCACTTTCTTACTGAGGGTAAGTTGTACTCCTGAAGGAGAACAATGTAATGTTGCATATAATCTTTACAGCAAGTCCAAACCCAACAGATTCTCACCACAACCAGTCGTTAAAATAAGTGGAGCTTCCAATTCACAAGGGCCAATCGAAAGGGACAAAGGACTAGAAACCGGATTACGAACTGGGGCGCCTGAAAATCCTAAAGAAACATTGGTCAAGCCAGACAAAGGTGCGCCAGGAAGTTTAGAGTGCATAATAGAACTCTTCATCGCACCAGTATCCAAAAGAAAAGGTTCTACCACACCTGATGTATTCAGTTCAACATAAGGTCCACTCTGGTCTACTGAAACTGACACTACTCCCTCACTTTTTCCTTGGCTGTCCTAGTTATCATTATAACCAGAACTCTCACCTTCGGCATAGTAATCCTCAACATAATACTGGGCAGACTGACCACTCTGAACATTCTGTCTGTCAAAATAATTCGCAGAATTCTGTAGGGAAGAGGAACGCTCATTCTGGGGAACACACCACGTCCCCTACCCCTAGGAGCTTGCTGAAAACTACCACGACCTCTCTGACCAGATACACCATTCGCACGCTGTAACAAAGCCGGGCAACTATTCTTGTAATGACCTTCCTCTCTGCAATAAGTACACTGATTAGGGCCAGGAAAGAATCGTTGAACATAAGGCTCAGGCTTCTGTAACAATCTCTGAAATTGTGGAGGTTGCTGAAACTGAGGCTGATTCTGACGAGACGGATAAGCTTGCTGCAAAAGAACTTTCGTCTTTAACTCTTTAGTTTTCTTCTCCACTTTATCCTTCTCATCTTTATCCCTATTCTCGTAATATTGTGCAGTAGCCAATATCTGGGCCGACGAAGAGACAGCCCATGTACTCTCAGAGTCCTTTAACTTATTAGAAAGTTCGGGAAGCAAATTAAAGACAAATGTATCCACAAACAACCTTTGACCACCCTCCGTACTCATATCCTGACCACTATGATCAATAAGCGTCTCTTCAAACCTAGTGAAGAAATCAGATACACTCTCGTCTTTCTTCTGCTTACATGCTGCTAACTTATCCCAATTCACTCGTAAAGCAGGCATCATCGTTTTCATCAGATTAATAATTCTACCTGGTAATTCTGAAACTAGAGGTTCAGGTTTAGCACCTCCCTCCTGTCTACCATCTGCAGCAACAATATTCTGCGTAGAGCACAGTAGTACATTAAACTAATTTTAATGTATTTATTTTAATATTTTAATTGGGTTAAATATGTTGGTTTTATATCTATTTGGTAAAATTTAATTTATTTTATTGTTAAAAATATTTTGAAAATTGATCACTTATTTAAGTTTTGTAAAATTATATATGCATACATATAAACACATATATATGTAAACAACTAAAACGTAAGCCTTATATTTAAAAAAAAAAAAACTATTTAAAATACTTCAGTATAAGTCAATATTTATTAAAAAATTATTATTTTAACTTTTTCTGGTCGGTATTGTGTGCAACTATATTTTAGAAGTTTTCATTAAAAGTATGGGACCATGATATTTTTTGACAACAATATGTTTGACACATTTTTTATGTCACTCGATTATGTCTCAGGTAAGTGTATTTTTTATGATCTGTTTAGTACATGGTATGGTAAAGTTTAAGACTGGATGCTCTGAGCATGAGCGAGGTTTTAGGAGAGGATCGCAAGCTGAGGTTCTCTGAGGAGAAAGTTACAGAGGTTATCTCCACATTGACTAATAATAAGGCGCCTGGGTCCTGATGGGGTACCAGTCAGGCAGACCCCAAGTACTAGTCTAAAATGTTGACTATCATTTTACTTGCTGCCTGTACCACTGGTATACCCACATCCTGTTCTAGATCTATCATCATCCCATTGTTCAAGAAAGGCGCCAGAGTTAAACCGCAAAGCTTTAGACCAATCTCCCTTATTGACTCAGTGTTGAAGGTAATGGGGGGAGTGATTCTTTTGAGGCTATTCTCTCGGTTGAACCAAAGTAACATTATCTCAACCCTTAAGTATGGGTTCAGGCCTGGGAAGAGCACGCTGGATCAATTGGGAAATATACTCTAGCTAAGATGGGTAGTTTACATCTACACTTTATGGATTTAATATATGCCTTTGACACTGTCGATAGGGTATGGTTATGGTTAATCTTCATCAATATGGGTATAGATCTCAACATTGTGAACATTTTGCATGATCCACACATGGATCTGGCTACGATGGTAAGATATAATAAGGCATGGAATCTTTCCTTGCCTTTCAGTGTGAGCAAAGGGGTCAGACAAAGCTGCCTCTTATTCCCACTTTTATTTACACTCTACATTAATAATCTCACGGCAGCTTGCAAAGGCATCCCACAAGCAGGTTCAAAGGAAATACCATTGTGTTGCTAGCAAGAACTGTGATGGGACTTCAGCTACTTATTAACTTCTTTGTGGGTTTCATGAACACCCTGGATCTGGCCACTAATTATGCCAGGTCCCATACTATGGTGAAAGGACTTAAAAGCAAAGATTATAGGAAATGTTTTTGATGGAAACCTTTTCCTTTTTAGGGGCTCTCTTTGACTATAAAGGTAGATGGGAAAGTATTACAAAGGCAAAAAGGAATTTCATGTTCAAATCAGTACCATCTTCCCTTGATTTTGCTAGCTCACTCTATGCTAAACTTCTTAAAGCCCTGATCAAGGTCTATCAATCTAAATGTATCTCTCTGGTGAGCTATGAGAGCAACAGTTGGGGCTATAAAGAGGCCAGGGGACAGACGGTAGAAAAACAATTTCTTAAATGTCTTCGCTTTGTCCCACAATCGGCCACGTCATGTATTATACACGAAGAGCTGGGTGTGGGTATATTTTGGAATTCTTAGCTATACGCTCTCTGTTGAAGTGGATTGGCATCTGAAAAAACACTGAATTAGAATTAAATCAGATAATCATTATAGATTGCCTGTCCCTGGAAAAGACTAACTCTATCCTGTGGCTAAATTACATTAAATCCAAAGTGGATACATTGGGACGGTCAGAGCTATTTAGATCTCCAGAAGGTATTAGAAAGGAAGATTTTGGTTGGGTCAAAAAACACTCTCTCTCTGTTGCTCAAGTCGAGAGAGAAGTATGTGAGCTTAGCAAACACTCAATATGCACCCATATCTTATTAAAGACGTGCCCTTCAACAGAGCCTTATTTAACTGTGGTCATGGAGCCCTACCATCGCTTTCTGCCAATAAGATTTAGGCTAAACCTAGTGCACTGGTTGCTGGCCGACATCCAGGGGTGAAATAAAGATAGTAATATGTCTCCTTGCAGTTGTGACTGCTTTTCAGAGCAAGATACTATGCACTTTGTCATGTTTTCTGACCACTATAGTGAGTTAAGACAATGATGAATTTTTCCGTTGCTAACATGGAACCAAACTGCAGAAGCAGGGACAGCTTTTTTTTGTTGCAGATGTTAACTAGTATCCAAGTTTCTTTTAATGTAGCCAGATTTTTAACTGGGGCAGGAAGAAGCAGAAAGTGGCATCTCAAATTGTCCTAGGGGATGGAGGGACATTATTGCTGATTGTAGGGATTATAACATATTTTAAAGAGTTGATTGGCTTGTATTGTTATTAGGTGTTATGTCTTATGAAATCAAGCATTTTAATTAAGTATAATAATTAATGTGTCTGTAAATGTTATGGTTTTAATTAACTAAAGAAAGTATATTTGACTGATTGACTGTGAATCAAACATTATTTTGCTTGCCACAAAATCCCAGAACTTGACCAAATTATCCACAAGTGAAAGTAGACATCTGCATTGTATGATTTGTTTTCAGTGTAAAGATAGGCAGGTTTTCAACCCATTATGTAATCTTGAAATTGTTTAATTGCAGATTTGTACAAACATGTGCTTCAAGATGCTCATAATGGATTTAAGTTGACGAATAATTTTCCAAAGGCAGTTCAAACTGGTGTTAAAAACTTTTCTGCATCCACTGTAATTACCTCGAGTTCAAAATTATTACTAAAAGCATCATCAATGGCAACTAAGAATTCAATGGCAGTGGTGTTTTTTGAAAACCTCTTGCCCATAACAAATCCCCATTGGTTACAGTGAACTATGGATTGAATGGACCACTCAGCCAATCTTAGAAAGCATCTTTGAAACTGTATTCATCAAAGGTATGGGCCAATATAAAGTTGTTATTCTTTCAGTAATATGATCATGTGTTTGGCAATGATCTTCCTAAATTTTTGCCATCCCAGTTTGTTATGCATTCGGGCCAGTTTCAGTGCCATTTGCCAGAATTTAATTACACCTAAATCTTCATTTAATTAAAAAAAAATCACGTAGAGACTATAGGAATACCACATTTCTCAAATATTCCCTTATATTTTAAATATTTCTACTTCTGTCTTGGTTCACACTGAAGATCAAATTATCTTCAGTATAAAAATACTCTTGTCTTTTGTGATATGTGAGAAATTCTACCGTTTTACAGGTGGGATCAGAAATGCTCAAACATTCTATTTGCCATTTCTCAATTTTCCAAAGATTGGAGCAGTGCCAACTGATTTGATTTAATTCTAAAGTAGACTGATCATTTCTGTTAGTAGCTGCTTTATGGGTTATGCTTCCCAGTCTTGACCCATTCTCTGCATTTTCTCTGTGGGTAGCAAAAACAATTAATTATCTGATATCATATCTTGTTTACACTTTTGTGTCCCAGCTTGCTTGATGACACTCTTAAAGTGGTATTGGAGAAGTGTGTATTTCATCCTTAGGGTTATCAATGCTTAACAACATATGAGTGGGAAAGTAACATTTGTGACAGTTTTTATGGACTATGTCTACGTCATCACAAGTGCAGAGATTTGACTGCTTTAATTTAAAGTGAGAACTGTTTTCCAATTATCTCTTTGCTTTATCAAAGCAGTGATTTTTGTTAGGTTGTCTCCCTTTTTGTAATTTTTAGTGTGCATCTATTTGAACCTCGTATATTTTGTGTCTAGGGATCAACAAAATAAAATAATAAAATCTATATAAAAAAAAATTAAATGAAGAAAAAAGTATATTTTATTGGTGAAGCAATTGAGTAACAGCATCTTCCAAGTGCACAATAGACATTTCTAATGTCCACCTTCTATTTTAAAATTCTGAATAAAAATTAAAAACATTTAAAGGTAAAGAGACCAAAAATGATGTGATAGGTGTAATTGGGTTGTATTGTAATAAGGAATCCCCAATGTTATCCTTGGTGGGGGGTGGGGGTTTGTAGGCTTCACAGTAGTGAAAGAAAGTATATGTCCAACCTTTTCTTTACACAGCACTGTGTCCTTTTGGGCTAACAATGGCCTACATTAGGGGTGACTTATATGCAATAAAAGGGGCGGAAAAGGCTTGGCAAAGGAGTTTAAATGTCATGTCGACATGGCAGTGCAACAAGAAGAAGTGTGGCTCAGGGGTTAGAGGCGGCAGACTTGGAGCTTGAGTTCGGCCCGGGACCAGGGTTCAATTCCCCGCCTCGGCGGGTCTTGGGCTCAAAAATTCCACGGACTCGTTAATTCTCGCTCCGGTGCCTTCTCAACTCACGGGTTTACACTCTGCGACTCTGGGCAATAGCTTGCTTAATCTCCACAACGGCCCCTCGCGGTGGGATGCCTGGCTTTCACCTTGTGGATACCCTGCCAGGGTTATCTCACAGGGGAATACCAGGACGGGTTCCCTAAGCAAGCGCTGAGATGCCCCAGGGTAAGTCGTGCGCTATATAAGTTTCACTGCATTCATGCTGCAATGGCAAAGCTAGGACATGTTTTAGGGTGCTACTTAAGTGGATGGCACAATATGTGCTGCAGGCCCACTGTTACTATTTAATGTACAGACCCTGGGCATATGGCATACAACTCTGGAAGGGACTTACAAGTAAATTAAATATGCCAATTCGGAATATGCCAATTAAACCATGCTTAGGTGAGTGAGCACAATCACGTTAGCACTAGTTAGTAGTGGTAAAGTGCACAGACTCCTACATCCTAACTGTTACACCTGACACCCTTAGGGTGGTCTTCCCCCCAACTTTTTGCCTACCTCCTTCTCTTTTCAGACCTTCTTTTTGCTGGCTAACATATTTTGTGTACTTTACCACTGTTAACCAGTGCTAAAGTGCATGTACTCCCTCCCTTAAACATGGTAACATTGAATCATCCTCAATTGGCCTAATTTCTTTATTTATAAGTCCCTAGTAACGTGGCATGCCCTGTACCCAGGACCTGTAAATTAAATGCTACTAGCGGGCCTGCAGAACTGATTGTGCCACCCACTGAAGTAGACCTTTAACCATGTCTCAGGCTTGCCACTGTATAACCGGTGTGTGCAGTTTTACACTACCATGTCGGCCTGACAAAATAAACCTTTTGCCAGGGGAAAACCTTCCCTTTTTAGGTCTCGCCTAGGCAGCATACATGCGCTGTTCTAGGAGATGATATATAGAAATCGGTCAGCTCTTTTCAAGCACTCGTGCTCATGCTGGCATCCACCTTGCGGGAGTGAGCAGCGGCGTGCGTGCTAATTGAAAACAGATGGCCCGCGCGCCGCTGCTCGCTCCTGCTCGCTCTTGCACCCTCTGCTAAGAGAGAAGCACGCTCCCTTCACTAGAATGTTCCCCACGTGGCCACTACAAATACCCGCTCCTTCCCCAGAGGTGCCGACCCCTCTCGTTCCACAGAAGCACACTTCCCTCTTCTCCACGCAGAAGCAACTCTCCCCCCTCCCTCCAAAAGCTGCACACTCCCCTCTCCTCAATAAGCAAAGTATTTCATTGCATTACAAGAAGGGCAATTTTCTGTCACCCACCAGCATCGTGCGTTTTTCTCCTCTATGGAAAGTGCACCCTCCTCTGTACTCCACGAGAGGGATTCTTCCCTCTCCACTACTAGATGTAAACTCCCCATTACAAATGTACAAAAGGCAGCACCTCAGGCTCTCCAACTCTCCCTTGCCTCTGCTGCAATCCCCCCCCCACCATGAGAGGCTTACTACTCTCCACCACGGAAGCAGGCAGAAATGAGGCCTAACCGCAGGAACAATAATTTGTTTATTGTTGCAGTGTTGGGCGGGGTGGTAAGACAGCTGAACGTTGAGACTGACAGTTTCTGGAGGGGCAGCATGTTCTGTGTGCCCGCTGATCTAGACAATGAGGATGTGGCTTAACGGCTAGAGCGGACGATCATGAAGCTGAGGAACCAGGTTCTAAACTGGCGGGAGGCTCAAGCATCGTCATCGAATCTTATCGTGCCTAAAATGAATCTGTCCTTGTGTACTGTAAGTGGTGCTCATGCAATGCGATCTGATACCTTCACGTAGCATTCACGCTATGTAAAACTGCAAAAAAAAATTATACAATTGCCGGTAGGGGTGAGGGTAACTGCGGGTTGCCCTGGGTTCTGTCGAGGTATTTTAGAGCCCTAGAGCAGATGACGTTTCACACAAATAAACGTTTATGCAGCAGGTGCATGAACCTAAGTATGCGTCCACATTAGTGGAGAACGAACATTACCCTACCAGTCTCCCTCTTATTGACAACGAATTGGTGTGTGAGCTTGTTGGATGCTATAAATAAGAGTTGGGGTTGCATACAGTTACTGTTTCTAAATTTAAAACCAGCTACCGGCATAAAGATTACGTCAAACGTTCATTACTTATGCATGGGATTATGTCAGCGTAATTGGGTTTCGTACAGTTCAATTTACACACTCTGCATTCACATTATAAAGTACAATATACATTTAGCAAATTCTGGGAACCAGAGCCTATCCCGGGTAATGCATGCACATGCCTACAAAAAAATTGTGGCCAGTCTTATTTATTATAATTTTTTAACATAGAAGCCACACTGTTCCACAACATAGCTTAAAAACAAAGGCAAAGCCAAAACCTCTGGCTAACCCCTAATAAGGTCCCAAAGGCGAGACCCATTGGCTATGCCAATGCTTGTTATACTTATAAGTCACCTCTAAGGTGGGCCCTGGAGAACCCAGAGGGTGAAATATATTTAAAAGGCAGGGCATGTACTTTTAAGTTTTACATGTCCTGGTAGTGTAGAACTCCCAAAGTCATTATTCACTACTGCAAGGCCTATCTCTTCCACAGGATCACACTGGGATTACCTTATTACACCTGAAAAGTATAATTTCCGTTTGGGAAGAGATAAGACACCCAAGGCTGGTGCTTTTGGAATCCTAATTTAAAATCCTAACTTATAATGAAGTCGAATTTTAAATTACAATTCAGGAAATGTCAGTTTTTGAAAGTTGGCATTTTCTTACTATGTTTTGCCTGCCTCTGATCAGTCTGGGATTAGTGACATCTGGGCTTGGCGTGTTCTCCCTATACAGCCACACACAAAGGAAGCTTAGGTGTGACTAATGGGCCATCCTTGGAGAATGGGAGGAAGGATTTGGACACAGCCTCACTTACACCTGAATAGGCTGTGCCCTGTCCCCACACAAAGGGCAACATACCCCCAACCCATAGTGGGTCTGGCAGCAAGGCAGCAAAAAAGGTCCTCTTTGCACTTGAAAGATCTGTCTTTGATGTCACCACCACTTCAAAGGCACCACTGGTTATAAGTACTGGACCCCTGACACCATGTCTCCATTAGTCTTCTGGACATGTGAAGACTCCAAGGCAGAAAAACTGATGTGATGCTGAAGAACTGCCACTCTGTTGGACTGTGTTTTGCTAGACTCCTGTCTAGCTGTGCTGCCTGCTATTACCCTGCATGGGTGAGAAGGAGGACTGGACCTGCATCACTTGAATCCGGGGTGACGACTCCAAGAGCTTGCTGACTTGCCTCCTAATTTGAAGTCTCAGGGACATAAACGACTTCCAACTCTTCTGCTGCTGCACCTGTATTCTGCCATCTGTGAGTCTGCACTGCCAAGTGGGGCCACCCTATTCCTGGAACCTTGGAAATTGGGTCTAAAGTGCTGCCCCAACAAAATCCGCTCATCCTCTTCTGAACAGGTGCATTGGCACTAATAACATAGATCGGAACTGGTGCATCGCTCTATTGCATGACCAAAATCTGCACATCACCTCTGCTGCAAGGACTGACATCGTCACAACGCCTTCCGAACCAGTATTTGCGATGCTCACCCTGGCTCGAGGTCTTAGCATCACTGTTGACGACAGCCTCGACGCCGATGTTGAGAACTCCGCATTGCAGCTCCTGCACTCATTGGAGCCCACACATTGCCTCTGTTGCACGAACCGGGACCAGCGCTTTGCCGCCATTGTGAAGATCGATGCCAACACAACGCTTCAGCTGCACCCAGCATCTTCTTGTCCCGGACCAGCGCGACCAGATATCCCAAGTAAGCGTTTATTGCTTCTAAGTGCTATTTTAGAGTTTACTCTTTTACATACTTTAAGTTCTACATTTTGGTCTTGTTTTATTTATTAAATGAAGCTCTATTTTTCTAACCTGCTGTGGAATCTTTTTGTGTAATGTTTTGACTATTTAACTGTTTGAAGTGTTGCACAAATAGTTTACACATTGCCTCTAAAGTTATGCCTGACTGATCGGTGCCAAGTTACCAGAGGGGTAAGCACAGGTTAATTTAGGGTTTACCTGCATCTTACCCTGACTAGGTTTGTGGTTGCTGCTTGACTAGGGTTCATACCCAAGTCAACCTACAACTCAATTTCTAACACAAACAACAAACAAATTGCAGCAAAATTAGAAGGCAAATAGGTAAAAGGTTTGGGGAAGCCCACCCTAAGGCTGACAGGTCCAACAATAGGTGTTTGGCTGAAGCTCAATGTAAGGTCATGAGAAAAAAGACAATGTTCTAAATTAGGATTATGTGTGTGTACCTTAAAGGGAAACCCCAATCATTAAGATGTATTAGCTCTTTTTGGGTTTAGGGGTAGGTTCCAGTCCTTAATTAAAATATAGTATATGGTATACACCCAATGCTGGGCTTTAGTGCTTAGCCGATTAGACCAAGACTCACATAACTGCAGAAGGGCAAGATATAGGGCAAAGTGTGTGGATGATTCTAAAATGGTTGTAACTGCTAAGAAATCCCCAAATCAACTGTAAATGAAGGCCTTAAAATGTGGGCCATACCTTTTTTGAAATCTGGCATTAGCACAACTTTTTGTTTTTACAAAAATTATATGTATAAAATATACTTACTTACTAGGGTTGTCAGGCAGACTTCTTCATTCATCTGTTATTATTTCATTCCAATTTTTCTTCCTCCCAATCTAGCATGGGCAATGGATAAACCCACTTCAGCAATCACGGAGTGATGGAAATCTGCTCCTTCACAAAGAGCACATTCACACAACATAGTTCACTTTGGTGCAAAAGACTACTTTGACTTAGTCAATGTTTCTTTTTCATACCAGCAGGGACCCAGCAGCTCCACAACAATAATGTTTTATATTATGCATCAAAAAGCAAGCTTTGACAAAGGCAAGAGACTGGCAGCAAACACCAGAACTTTTCGCTTTGCTAAAGATTGTGTTTTTTTTTTTACTTTACTTTTTACTTTGGTCTTATGTGGATTACACAGAATTGCATGAGGTAAGATACTTTTCATAAACAAGATAACAAGACACTGCTTTATTTCATCTAAAATATTTTATTTACTGGATTTTTTGCAAATCGCATCACTGCTAGTGTGGAGAGTGAAAATAAAACTTCTGGTTTTAGGGAAACCATGTTATTTCCAAATTTCAAATTGATTTATTATTGAAACTGTAGTGCAGTGTGATTATGTGCAGTTGGATCCTTGTGGTCCTCGGCAGACTCCTTGCAAAGTTATGTAATAAGTTGGGAAGTCTGGGTGTGGTCAAGAAAGTCTATGATGCAGCATGTTCAGTTAATGGTTGCATGCCAAAGAATAAAGGTGTGTATTACAGAGTTCCGTGTGAGTGAGATACCATTTGTATCTGGAGACCTGGGGGAACGCTGGGTGGTAAGAAATTTGTGGATCCATGCAGATTCCTGAATTTTTCCACACAGAAATTTGAGAAAATTAGATTTTTTCAGCTACGTTTGAGGTTTGCAGGGGATTCTGGGAACAAAAACTTTGAGGGATCCAACCAAGCCATACCTCGCTGGACTCCTCCAGGTGTCTAGTTTTCAGAAATGTGTGGGTTTGGTAGTTTTCAAAGATGACCGCTGAGCCCGGGCCAAAAAACCAGGCGACCCCCCTGGCAAAACCAGGTTGTTTTGGGCCCTTGCCTGTCATGGGTAATTGACCCACCCACGTGCGTGAGGTACCATTTTTAACAGGAGATCTGGGGGAACGCTGGGTGGTTGAAATTTGTGGATCCATGTAGATTCCAGAACTTTCCTATAAATTAAGGTAATTTTTCAGCCAAATTTGAGGTTTGCAGGGGATTCTGGGTATGAAAACATTGGGGGATCCTCGCTGGACTACCCCAGGTGTCTAGTTTTGAGAAATGTTTGGGTTTTGTAGTTTTCCAAGATGGCCACCGAGCCCAGTGCCAAGAACCCAGGTGAGCCCCTTTGCAAAACCAGGTTGTTTTGTGATAGGTAATTTTGATGTCTCCTCAATACATTTTGGGCACTTGCCTGTCGCGGTTACTTGACCCACCCATGCGAGTGAGGTACCATTTTTATCGGGAACGCGGGGTGGTAGGAAACCTGTGGATTCACTCAGATTCCAGAACTTTCCATCACAGAAATGTGATGAAAATGTGTTTTTTTTTACAAAGTTTGAAGTTTACAAGGGATTCTGGACAACAGAACCTGTTGAGAGCCATACAAGTCACCCCGTCCTGGATTTCCTTGGGTGTCTTGCTACAAATTTCCTAAGTGCCGGCGGAGCTAGGGTTCAAAATCTACAGCTAGGCACTTTGCAAATAAAGGGCCAGTTTTCACTGTGAAAATGTGGTGTGCCCACGTTGCGTTCTGGACCGTTTCCTGTCGTGGGCTCTAGGTCTACCCACACAAGTGAGATACCATTTTCCTTGGAAGACTTTGTAGAATGCGGGGTGGGTTGAATTTTGTGGTCCACGCAGATTCCAGAACTTTCCACCTCAGAAATGTGAGGAAAAAGTGTTTAGTTTGTGTTTTGCAAGGGATTTTGGGTAACAGAACTGGTGAAAGCCAGACAAGTCACCCCATCCTGGATTTCCCTGGGCGTCTAGTTTAAAAAAATATATAGGTTTACTGGGTTTCCCTAGTTGCCGGCAGAGCTAGGATTCAAAATCTACAGCTAGGCACTTTGCAAAAAAGGTCAGTTTTCACTGTGAAAATGTCCACGTTGCATTTTGGGCCGTTTCCCGTAATGGGCACTAGGCCTCCCCACACAAGTGAGGTACCATTTTTCTTGGAAGATGTTGGAGAATGCAGAGTGGGTTGAATTTTGTGGTCCACGCAGATTCCAGAACATTCCACCACAGAAATGTGATGAAAATGTGTTTTTTTTACCTAGTTTGAGGTTTGCAAGGGACTGTGGGTAACATAACCTGGTGAGAGCCAGACAAGTCACCCCATTCTGGATTTCCCTGGGTGTCTAGTTTTCAAAAATGTATAGTTATGATAGGTTTCCCTAGGTGTCTGCAGAGCTAGGGTTCAAAAGCTACAGCTAGGCACTTTGCAAAAAAAGTATTAGTTTTCACTGTAAAATGTGGTGAGTCCACATTGCGTTTTGGTACCGTCTTCTCAGAAGGCTTTGTGGAATGAGGGGTGGCTGGAATTTGGTGGATCCACGCAGATTCAAGAACTTTCCGCCACAGAAATTAGGAGAAATGTGAGATTTGTTTTACAAACTTTGAGGTTTGCAAGGGATTCTGGGTAACAGAACCTGGTGAAAGCCAGACAAGTCACCCCATCCTGGATTCCCCGGGGTATCTAATTTAAAAAAATGTATAGGTTTGCTAGGTTTCCCTACGTACCAGCAGAGCTAGGGTTGAAAATCTACAGTAAGGCACTTAGCAAAAAAAGGTCAGTTTCACAGTGAAAATGTGGTGTGTCAACGTTACATTTTGGGTCGTTTCCTGTCACGGGCACTAGACCTACCCACACATGTGAGGTACCATTTTTCTCAGAAGACTTTGGGGAATGCAGGTGGGTGGAATTTTGTGGATCCACGCAGATTCCAGAACCTTCCATCACAGAAATGTGATGAAAATGGTTTTTCTTTTACACATTTTGACGTTTGCAGGAGATTCTTGGTAACAGAACCTGGTGACAGCCAGACAAGTCACCCCACCCTGGATTCCCCTGCGTTTTTAGTTTTCAAAAATGTATAGGTTTATATATGTTTCCCTAGGTGCCTGCAAAGCTAGGGTTCAAAATCTACAGCTAGGCACTATTTTGCTATTTGCAAAAAAAGGGTCAGTTTTCACAGTAAAAATGTGTTGTGTCCATGTTGCGTTTTGGGTCTTTCCTGTTGCATGCACTACACCTACCCACACAAGTGAGGTGCCATTTTCATGGGGAGACTTAGGGAAACACAGAATTGAAGAGCAACTGTTATTACCTATTTACTTTCAATGCATTTCTGCCTTCCAATTGTAAGGCAATGTGTAAAAAAGAAGTCACTTTGATTAATTGATTAATGTCCTATAATTCACATGCTAGTATGGGTACCCACAATTTCGGAGATGTGCAAATAGCTAATGTTT
This sequence comes from Lissotriton vulgaris, assembly GCF_964263255.1. Classification (NCBI taxonomy): domain Eukaryota; kingdom Metazoa; phylum Chordata; class Amphibia; order Caudata; family Salamandridae; genus Lissotriton; species Lissotriton vulgaris. The sequence continues at coordinate 439,621,275 of NC_141685.1, read as the reverse complement.
ATAAAGTCTATATTCTGTTCCCTTCAAGAAATACATAGGTGTCTTTCATACCGATTTTTCCCTGTTTATATTTTCCCAAATGAATTGCTATATACCCGGTACTCAATAAAAGACCATTGCAAGACGCTGCTCAGTTATTGGCTCTGGGTTCTTCGGGTTCTTGGTGAATGTACAAGTCCTATGTATCCCCACAACCAGAAGGGTCCAGCAGATGTAACAGTATATTGTTTTTAAACATTTGTCATACTTAGTAAAAGTTACAAGTGAAAATGTTGGCACAAATGGCTGTTTTTGTTAACTCATTTTCAGGTTTTCCTATTTTCAAGTGTTAGTTTCTATAGGAAAACATTGAAGGATCTACACAAATGACCCCTTTCTAAAGTCAAAGTGTTATCTAGTTTTCACAAATGTATAGCTTTCCAGGACCCACCATTTTTTTCATACCCATTTTTACCATTAACTGGAAGGAGGTTGAAAGCACAAAAAATAGCAAAAATAGGCTATGTCCCAGTAAAATGCCAAACTGTGTAAAACAAATTGGTTTTCTGAGAAAAGTCTGCTTGTCCCTAAAAGCTGGGAAGATGGTGGCTTCAGCACCACAACCCCTTTGTTGATACCATTGGCATGGACAAAACCAGACGCTTTCATCTGTAGCCCATTTCCCCCATTAAAAAAATATGTATATTTAGCTATATTTTGGCTAATTTCTGGGTCCTCTCCAGGGAAATCAACAAACCCTGAGTACCTTTAAATTCCCCATGATGCTGGAAAAAAAGGACGCAAATTTGGCATGGATACCTTATGTAGTCAAAACGTTACAGGGGCCTAAACTATCTCAAATAGCCAAAAAAAATGCTTAGCATGGGGAGAGTGGGTGGGGGGGGGGAGGCCTAGCAGTGAAGGGCTAAACAAGTGTTGGGGAAAATTGCAGTTGATTTCTCTGGACCTTTTAACAATGACCAACATCTCATGGTAGTTATTGATGAGTACTCATGTTTTCCCTTAGTGGAAGATTTATCATCTACCACACATGACAAAATCTTTGAATGGCTGGATGATATTTTTTCAGCGTGGGGTGTACCCACCATCATCAAATCTGACAACGGTCCACCATTCAAAAGCAGAGAGTTTAATGACTTTTTAAGTCATTTGAATGTCAAGCACCAGAAAAGCATGCCCCTCTGGCCACAGGCAAATGACATTGTTGAACTATTTATGGGCACCCTGAAGAAAGTGGTTCAGAGTGCTGCACTTGAAGGAATAGATCTCAAGTTAGCTTTTTGTCCAGCACTTCGAGCCTATTGGTCACCTCTCTATTATAAAACTTGTAGAAGGCTCTACCACACAGCAAGGTCCCTGCCACCTTGCTGTTTGGAAGAGCCATTGGAACAAAGCTACCACAATTGACTTTAGGTCGAGTACTAGACACTTATGAGAGTCATTGCATGGACTCTTCTCTCAAAAGAAAGATGAAGGCTATGCAGATAAGTGCAGATGTATTAGGGACACAGTTTTGGAAGGAGACCGAATAGTAGTCAAGTAAAAATGGAAACACAAGATTAATGCTCCGTTTGATGTTGATCCATTGAGAGTCGTGACAAGTAAAGGATACATGGTGACAGACAGCTCACTTCCCGGAAAGTCCATTATAAGAGACTTGTCCCATTTCAAACATCTGCCTCGATGTTCATTGGCTCCAGACCTCACGAGTGAAACAAATACACCTGAGTGCCCGAGTCAAGCATCTGAATCTACACCTCCGATGCAAGATGACAGTGCTACTCCTTTAGCTTGTACAGCTGGATCTGGGAGATTGATGCGAGCACCTCAATGACTCATTGAGGAACTCTAATGTATATATAATGCCCGTATTTTTTATGTAACAAAGGGAGAGATGTAAAGTTGTGTGATCACGTGCAGTAGGACCGTTGTGGTCCTAGGCGGATTCCTGTCAAACTTACGTAATACATGGGGAGGTATTTGGGTGAGGACAACAAAGTCTATGACGCAGTACGTTTAGTTAATAGTTGCATGCCGAAGAATAAAAACATATATTATAGTGCTCTGTGTGTGGTGTAGTCAATTGCATACTCCAAAGCTGGGGTGGATGCTACAGAAACTAGGCAAATGCAAAATGTTTTGGCTTCTAATTAAGTAAGGTTGTGCTTTGGTCAAGGAGAGGCTCCGACAAACTTTCCTTTGGTCCAAAGATTTTTTGTCATTTTCAGCAAGCAGCCTCAGGAGACTTCTTGTACCAGCAGAAGCGTTGTGTGAAAATAAAAACTCTTTGCATGGATATGGATTCATTTTAATTACAAGCTGTTCCATAGAAGCATTATTAACTTTATATTGCAATGTGCCAATATGCATATCAGCGTTTCCTCATACTTATTGCGCATGGGACATGTGCATGCTCAACAGTGGAAGTTTGCCATTTTTGACGCTTACTAATTTCGACGGGAGAGTGAGGGAACATTGGTGTGGGGTCTTCTATCAAAAGTAAAAATGGGGATTGTCCAGGTAAGATTTAAAGCATGTTCTCTTATCATACGTTCAAATTTGCATGCATCTACTATGGATAGAAATGATTACGCCAGCGGCAAATTTCTACTTTCATTTAAAGCTAGGCCACATGATTACTGGTATTGCGCCTTTCGCCAAACAATCTTCATAACTCCAAATCATCATCATTTAAATGGAACAATTGTTATTAGACGACCTAAGGTACCTTCGTGCTCTGCATGTGCGCAAACATCTGGCTCAGATTTTCCTTGCCAGGATCTCCTGGCTGTGCAGGAATAACGTGACATAAACATATGGGGCTGATTTTAGTAGCCTTTTATAGGCGTGCGAGTGTCAAAGTCGGAACGAACATACGCATGTGTACGTCACTAGTGAATCAGATAAATGAACCAACGCGTAATGACATTCCTGAACGAGGCCTACATGCAAAGCTAGTGTGTACTGTCCTCTTTTTCCATTTTAAATGCAACAGATCTGATGCACAAAGCCTTTTTTCGATCGTGAGTTTTATCTCCAAAATTTTCTTCCTTAACAGTCAAGAAATCACAAAAGATTCAAGAGAGTCGTGGTTTTACCTCAGATACATCCGTCATGAGTGCAAAGTAATCCGCAATACTAAACTCCATGGAAATAGTGGGAAGTGGATAAATCAAGGAATGATTTGCCTTAAACATTTGGTACGCCCACAAATTGGGAGTTGTGGGCAGTGCTTTAAATGAGAAAAAATAAATGCAGCTACTCATTAAAATGAGTTAGTAGTGAGCGGGCAGGCTTATCGACGGGATTAAGGGCAAGACACTTAACGACTTCTATATCAGTTGCAGCACATACCAAAACACATGAGAAATGTGTTTATAAAAACAAAGCAGGTTAACTCATTACACAAAATGAAAGAGAAATGCGATGATATGGTAAAAAAATTCAGTTTTTTGCAATAGTTGCACCTTCTTAATGCCATACTATTAATTGCTGTTGTTTGGCACAATACTATATATTTTTGAGCATGTGAGTAGGAAGAAACTGAAAATACCCCCACTTCGAACCAAAGCTCTTATGGCACCAAGCAAATGAAGCAAAATATCATGACCCTCCCGAGAATATATCTCTTGTCTCTTCCATCAATCTATCAATTTAGCCTTTCATCCTACCATTTACCTGCTAATGTCCACCATTTAACCTTTACATTCTGTCGTCTATTCAGTCTTTCATCCATCATTTAGTTTTTCACCATTCAGTCTGTCCATCCTTCATATCCAAACCTATCCATCTATCCATCACCAAACCAATCCAGTCATCCTTTTACTCATCCATCTCTGTATCCACCCTTTCGCTCATCCATCAATCCTGTCGCTCATCTATCCATCAACCCATTCACTCCTTTATTCCATCCACCCTTTCAATCCCTCCTTTCACTCATCCATCATCCACCCTTTTATCCATCCTCCCTCCCTCCCTCCCTTTCATTCATCCATCCAATCTTTCACGTATCCACCCATCCTCTGCCCTTTTATCCAATCATCCACTCTCTTTCACCCATCCATCCATGCTTTCACTCATCCATCTATCTATTCATTCGTCTATCCATTTATACATCCACCCTTGCTCCCCCGTCCATCCACTCACTCACTCACTCACCCACCAACCCTCCCTACTACGTTATTTATGAATCTCTGTCGCCAAGCAGACATGTACACACAAAGTGCCACCCATTTTCTTTAAAATACCTTCTGAGAGTGTCTTGATTCTCTCTCTCTTTCACTCACTTTTTTCTTACAAAAACAGGCATACAAATGCATGCAAACACACAAACATAAGCAGACACGCAAAAGACTCAGGTATGATAAAAGCCATGTTATACTCTTCACCTACCATGGCTTTTTTAATTGCCACCAGGGCCGGTCAGGCAATAGCCTGATTGCCACTACCAGGGGACTGCCATGATTCCTGTGTTTGCACAAATGCACAGGATAGTGTGAATGTGATTAACATCACAGGGCCTGACCGGACCCTGCTCTGTCAAACACAGCGGGCTGATTCACCGAACTAACCTGAGATAAAATCCTAAACGTACTACTTTTGGTATTCACAGAAGGCATTTAGTAGTAGTAAAGTTAGAACTCCTAACTTTGCTACTACTCAACTGAGATATAATCCTAAACTTACTACTTTTGGTATTCACAGAAGGCATTTAGTAGTAGAAGTTTGCTAAACCCTTCATCTCCAATGTAAGATTCGTCCTCCACTTTGTTTGTGACAGTAGGGCCAATGTTTTACTCTTCTTTTGACATGCTATTTTAGCCAATTTATTTGAGTTTTTGTGTCAGGATTGGGAAATGTATCCAATTTGTGTAAAGCTGGCGCGGAATCTTGAGTTTGAAGTTGGACAATGACCTGACATCCCCCTACCAGTCATTAATTTGGCTTCCTCCTGTCTCTTTCATTGCTGCTTTTTAAGGAAGGTAACTTTCCATCTCAGGACATCAGTATTTATTGTTGTTCCCACAGCTTTAGTAAGGTGAAAGCTGGACCGCTGTGTTTCTTGTTGTCTGGCACCTTCCAGTTTCCTGGACTAGAATGTTGCTGACCATCGTTTTTCCAAGGCCAAAATAACTGATCATGCTACTCTAATGCTCTGAGCTCTGTACTTGCAACCATCAAAGCATTCACTTTGGCTTTTCAGAAGTCATTAGTAGACATTGTCGCTTCTGTCTGACATTAATATTGTCTGTGGCCAGAAACCTTTCTGGGTTTATGACTGTAATAGGGGGGGCTAAATCTGAGACATTATAAGTTCTTGAAAAAATAACATGTAGGAGTATAAGTGTCAATGATTCATGTGACTACTATACAGATATGCACATATGATACATGGGAGCTTGCATTACCTGTATAAAAGCCTGTCTGTAATTTTAATAAAACAAGTGACTTGTGATGCCTCAAACAATTACTTGACACACAACTATAATACCTTCTTACATTTGAGTGCTGAGGTCATAATACCTGCAGCTGTTCCAAAAGGCAAGGGAACAGACAAGACAAAGAACATATTAAAAGGTGCAGTTTAAAAAAAAAAACAAGGCCCAGTTTTTTTAATTCATGCTTTTGAATGCAAAGTGATGAGCAGAAAGTAGATCTTTATAGCAATATGTTTTTTTATTTTGCAGAAATATAGCTTCTTTCTGCATGTTTCTACACATTCTGAGCTACAATGTTAGTTTTTTTCCTACTGGTATTAAATTGATTCTAATGTATGTTTGCCATACATTTCTAACTGCTTTTTGGTGTGTTTAATTTTACAGCAGAAATTCTACTTTTATTCCTCATGTTTGCAAACACCCAATCTTTTTCATATAAAAGAGCAACACACCAAGGATGTAAGCTGTTTGTAGGAATGTTGATTTACAGCTACATATTATAAGGAATAAAGTACCTCAGGTTATATAGTCAGTCATTAATGTTTTATTCCGTAATTCAAATCCACATACAGTCAACAAGGTCATTAAAAACATGTACATAAAAAGATAAAGTACATGCATAAAAAGTTTAAAAAACACAGTACAATGACTAAAAAGCAAAGATAAAAAATAAATTTGCCAACATTTGGAACTAAAAAAGTGGGGATTTTGCAAAACATTATGTGGGGACCCCGTACTAATGAAATAACTTTTTCCTGAGTCTAGGGGGACCAGAAAGAAAGCAGACTGTGGGAGACAAAAGCATTTGTAAATACAACAATGCTGGTTTTACTTGTACAAATTGGTCTTCTCTTACCAAGGGGACATAAAACTGTGCCTCACTGTGGAATAAAAATCACAAAAAATGTGAAGTGAATAGTATCTTGTTGTGAGAAATTATCACAGGGGCAGGGATTCAACTTCCAATTTTTTTGTAACCCTTTTGGGACAGCTAGAAGCCAGTGTAGTACATTCATTCTGAACCTCGTCAATAAAAAATGGTGATGGGGTTATTAACAATCACCCAATATGGTTCTCCTGGTGAGCATGATATCAATAAAATAAATTGTTTCACCAAAGGCTTAGAAATCTCTTTCTCCTCTCGATCCACCATCCTGCGTGGGAGCAACATATTTTTTAGCTCCAGCCAATCCCTTTTCCTCATTGTTTTAGGGTTAACAAATAACTCCCACTCTCTCCAGCATATTTTTAACATATCTGTTACAAGGGGCTGAGGAGTGCTCCTTCGAGTGATCTACAATCATTAATCACTAGCTGGTTGAGTGAAAGTGTGGAATTGGACCAGATTTTGAGTCAGTGTATAACAGGAGCCAGTGCAATGAGTTCTGAGAGGTATCCTAAACCTAATTCCTCATGCACCACAAAAGAAAGGGTACTGGCGGGAACCGCTAAGAGCCTACACAAATTGTTATTTTCTATTACTTGGAGCTCACTGGCATTTATATCCCCCACTCAGCACACCCAAGACTTGCCAACGGGATACATTTCTCTAGGTAGACCTTAACCAGGGCCTGCACAGGTTTGGCACCTAGGGCCAGATGTACGACCCACCAATTTGCTACTCGCTAATTGCGCCGCATTTGCGACCAGGAAATTGGGAAGTATAACAGTGTTGCAGACACTGTTAGCGATTCATAATGGGCTCACAAATTGCATGCCTCATGAATATTAACGAGGCTGTCGCAATTTGTGACCCCATCAGGAATGGTTAGCACAAAAGGGTCATACATCTGGTCCTTAGTCTCTTAGGAAAGTCCATTGTCGCAAACACCGCTCTCAATAAAATATTCTTCTTCAGGGTCTTTTGCTTGGTCCAGCTCCCCCAGTCATCGAAAAGAACACCCAGATATGGCAAGGTAGCTACTTTGGTTAGTTCTACTCCTTTACGCCAAAATAATTTTCCGGCTATCTTTCAACAACCAATCATCATTGTATGTGACTTGCCATAATTTGTTAAAAGGTCCAGTGAGTCCATAAAATCAATAAAGGCATCCAAGAGGAGTTGAAAACCTAACTGGGTCACTGCAATCAAAGCTGCATCATCTGCTCACAATAATGTGGGAATTAACTTAGATCCAGTCCTGGGAATATCCCAGCAGGCGGTTAATAGTGCATGACCCAATTGATTTATTATGTAAAGGGTAAATAACAAAGGCGCCAGGTTGCACCCCTGTCTTACCCCCCCCCCTTTGAACTACCCAAAGGGGTGGAAAGACTACCATCCTCATTGTACCTCACCGAAGATGAAAGGTTGGAATGAAGGCTGTGTAAAAAGGCCACTAGCTCAGCTTCCACGCCCATTTCGATGAGCAGGGGCCAGAGCATAGAACTGTTATCTCGGTCAAAGTCTGAGGTGAGGTCCATGAATGCCACATAAATACACCCCCTTTGGCTAAGGTGTATTTACTAACAGTCATCTGCAAATTAATACGCTGGTCCAATGTTCCTCTCCCCTGCCTAAAACCATCCTGGAGATTTGAACGTACATTGTTTTTCAAATCAGGATATTAGTCTACCCAACACTACCCTCCAAATCATTTTTGCAGCAGAATCTATAAGGGAGAAGGGATGGTTGCAATGCAGGTCAGCCTTCGATTTGTTTTTGAATATGAGTACTTAATTTAAACCAAGTTAAGGGAAGACCTTTCTTAAAAGCGGCATTAAATACATGCACCAACATCTTTGTCAAAATTTGAGGATCAGCCTTATAAAAGTCTGGGGGGACCCCGTACGGACTACCACTTTCCTCCCAGCCATAGCAAGAATGGCCATACACACTAAAGTTCAAAGGAAAAATGTCACTAACATGCTCCCAAGAACTATCACACACCTTCTCACCCTCCCTGCTATATATCCCCCTGGATGTGCCATACATTATAAGGATATTCAAAGTCATTTTGGAATTACATGACCTTATAAAGGTACTCGGTCTTCAGCTTCGCTCTGGTATCTGGTTGTTCCTCTATGTGGTCACAGAACCCTTCTTTGACTTGCAATATCCTTATGACTTACAAGTGGGGGTACTTAATCCCAGATATACTACACCACACATATTTTGCAAGTAATTTGCAAGGGACTTTATGTGTATACTAATTAGGTTATAAACCAAGTGCATGCGCAACAATAAATTACCTATTTAGTAGTTTAATCTTTTAAAACTGATTCTTTTTGAATGGGTCCACAGTGGGCAGTCTTTGGCATATGGCATATGGCAATGTCCCAAAATAAAGAAACCTGGAAGAGATCTACTTGGTCATAATAGGGATAAAATGGTTTACACAAAATGTTGTTTAAACAATTAAGTGAGCCAGAACACAGTTATTTTAATGTTTACCTAGTTAAATCACATTTCCTTTTGACCAGTGAAGGACACGTGCAAATGTTGAATAGAGTGTTCATAGCAGTAGAGGTTCCAAGTTATTTCACTCTTATTGTTGAATCATTAATCCTTAGATGGCTGAAGATAAATGGTATTTCAGACCACATGCATGCTTTACATATTCGCCAAGCAAACTCTGAAATTCCACCAACAAGCGCTGGCCCAAATTTTTGTAAACAAAATTCATAAAATGCAGCACAACATCCAAATATGTTGTGCAGTAATGTATCAAAAATACAGAGCAGAGTCATACCTTGTGCTGGCACTCATACAACTTACTTTGCACAAGGCACAGCCTCACTCTGTGGTGCAAAGGTAAGTGTGGACTTCCTAAAATAAGATTTAACCTCATAGGAGCGTCGAACGTTCAGCATCCAGTGCTGAACGTTCGAAGAACAAATGCTGGCCCGTCGGCCAACGGTTGTGCGCAGCACTGGCAAGGTAGTGCTTGCGACGACCGTTGGCCGACGGCAGCACTTAAGGGGTTATACTGGAGGCAAACCCGTCGAGTACAAATTGGTATGCATAGACAAACTCAGATTGTTCCCATGCACTGGATGTGGGTTGTGCACTGCAGCCCACTGTAGAAAAGTGGGTTTCTGGTGCAGCAACCCCCCACTTTTTGCCAGACCACTGATGCATTTTCACTTGATGTGCCCTAGGTCCCTGCCAATTAGGTTCCCAGGGCCTGTGTTCTTTCCCCAAAACTAACCCAACTGGCATCTCTGGCCACAAGTCAGCCCCTGGTAAATGTTACCCCAGGTAGCCAGGGCACTGTGACCAGGGAAGACCTCTAAGGGCTGCAGCACTTATGCCACCCTTAGAGGCCCTTTACCTTTACACACACACTCATTGCCTTTGCAGGCTGTGTGTTTTGGTGCAGAACAAACTGAAGACTCGACTTGGCATACATCCCGGTGTTATGAATACTAAACTTTGGGATTGAAGTAGGCACTTGGCACACCTTATTTTTTCTAAGTTTTTTGTTTTTAAACTATTCTTTCAGTACACTGTATTCAACCTATTGCGTGCTATCAGGTGTCATGTGGGGTTGCCTTTCCCCTATGTGCAAAGAACCTTAATAGAACGGGTAGTGAACAACTGTTACTCCCTGACCTGATGCACAGCTGAAATTCGTTAAACTACTTTTCTTGATTAAACCAGAATTTTTACACAGTTTTTAAAAAAAAAACCTGAGGACAATGGTTAGTCACCATTAGTCAAGTAGCCACAGATCAAGAGTGTGATGAACCATAAAACGCGACAGATAAACTCCATAGTTAAGATGGATATGCCAGTAAATGTAGCAATGGTGGTTGATTTGAAACTTAAAGTGACCCTTGATTACATAAGCAAATGTAAATATTTCAATATTGAGAAGTTATACAGAAAATGACACACATGCATTTCATTTACAGGAAGGCCCCCGAAGAAGGGACTGGGTCCCGAAATGCATCGGGCCAATCACTCCTCAATCGTCGATAAAAATTGTTTTGGGTTGTGTTAATGTGTGATCAGTATCACACCAAAGATTAATTGTATAGGAAATGAATAATACTTGATGTGTTATTTAACAAGATGAAAAGATAAAGCATGAGAAAATAATGTTTTCATCATAGAGATAACATGGTGAATAAAACCAGGAGAAATTGATGAAAAAAACTGAGTAAAAATTGTGGTTTAATCAAGAAAAGTAGTTTAACGAATTTCAGCTGTGCATCAGGTCAGGGAGAAACAGTTGTTCACTACCCGTTCTATTAAGATACATCCCGGTGTGCCAGGCCTACAACCCACTGTCCTGGCATACATCAGTCAACCCTCTAGCTGGGTGCCCTATGCCAGTGGTGAGGGTGCATGAGCCTGTACCCCTACAGTGTCTAAGTCCATTCTTATACATTGTAAGTGCAGTGCTGCCATTCGGAGTATATGGTGCTGGGAACTTGTCATTACGAACTCCACAGCACCACAATGGCAACAGTGAAAACTGGGAAGTTGGCATCAAACTTCTCAGCACATTAAACCCACACTGACGCCAGTGTGAGATTTAATGAAAAATGCACACAGAGAGCATCTTAGAGATGCCTCCTGAAACACGATCGGCCTTTGGTGGGTTCCCTGACTGGTACACACCAGCCTGCCACCAAGAGACATGTTTATGGACCCCTGGGGCGGGAGCCTTCGCTCGCTGAGCCCAGAAACAAAGCCTTTCCTGGGCAGAGGTGTTTACAACTCCCCCAGCCCAGGAAGAGCCATCTGTGGCTGCTGATCTTCATAGGCCTGGCAGCCTTTGTAATGCGACGCCCACCCTATCCTGCTATCAGGAGCAGGCCCCCTTCCTGTCTCCCCTCCTTATCGGTGGGAAGACAGGCAGGAAAAACTTGCCAGCCCGGAAGGTGTACCCACCTCTGCCAACTCCACCCATCAGGTGGGTGGGCAAGGTGAAGCCCCCTCTTCAGTGCCTGCCGTCTTGCAGATGGCAGGCACTCCCTAATCAGGATTAGAGATTGTGCTCACTCCCCCACGTGGGGTGAGCACACCAAGGGTGTAGTCACTCTAAGGTCAGTAGCTCATTGGCTCCTGACCCCAAGACCCCTAAAACGCCTCCTAAAAACAGTATTTAGGGGGCAGCCCTGAACCAAAAAAGCACATTCCCGCAACCTAAGAAGAAAAAAGATGAAAGAAGACTCTTAGCAGATGAGACTGCAGAGAACAACTGACTTGGCCCCAGTCCTACCGGCCTGTCTGCAGTTTCCGGAGATCCTACACCAAAATTCGTCTTGTCCTGCAGCCAGCGACCTCCAGAAACCCTGGGAGGACTGCCAGCCTCCAACAAAGACCAGATCTCATGTGAACAGCAGCCCTGTTTAAAAGAAACTCTGAAAACAGACTGAGCTTACTGAGGACAAAGAAACAGGACGCCTGGAACTACAACTGCACCCATCGCCTATGGCCTGAGTTAGAGTGGCACACCGGTCCCAGTGAGGTCCCCCAGTGCTCCAGAATCTGAGTCCACCGTGGGTTAACCCCTCCAGGACTCCCTGACGTCGCCTGCAGCCTCTGCACGGTGACCCTCCAACTGCCAGTGGCCCGGTAAGGTGAAATCTGACCTCAAAAGGCACCACTGCATCTAGCAACCTTGCACCCTGGAGAAAAGAACCTGAGGTGCACCTACGTCTCCGAGCCCTCCAACTTACCTGCCCAGCTGTTGGTTCCTCCCGGAAGTCTTCCTGGACAGAGCCTGCAGCTAAAAACCAAAACCTAAAATCCCCATTGAAAACAACAGGGCACCAGATGCCAAAACAGCACTCTGCACCCAGCCGCCCCAGCGCCCCTGAGGGTGCACCTTTTGTGCTGGCTTGAGTCCTCATTTGCCCTGAGCTTAAGTCCAGGAGCTTTGCTCCCACAGCCAAGTGGCCTGCTCGTCAGCAGCCACCAACCGGAGGCCCCTATCGCCCATTAGATAACATTGGGCCTCAACACTCTGCAACCGGCCGCCCTAGTGCCGCTGAGGGTGTAACAAGAGTGCATACCTGACCCTGGGGGTCCCCTGAGTCTACCCCAAGAACCTCAACTCCCACTACCAAATACTTCCCTCAACACCGATAACACTATTTTCCTCCATAGATAACATAGACTGTTTTTCTGTGAAAAGTTTCTAAGTGTGGAGTTTGAAAACCTAAAGAAATTCTTTAAAATTGTACCGATTAACAAAAACGATTTTACTTACCTGTTTGCAGGAAATGTCCCAGTGTAGTATCCAGGTATACTACACTGTGTAAGAAAAGTAATCTCAAAAGTAACTTACCTGTAAACACTATTTTCCACCATAGGATAACATTGACTATTTTTCTTGGAAAAGTTTCTGTGGAGTTTGAAAACCCAAAGAAATTCTTTAGAATTACACTATTTAACAAAAACGATTTTACTTACCTGTTTGCAGGAAATGTCCCAGAGTAGTATCCAGGCATACTACTCTGAGAAGGAAAGTAATCCAAAAAGTAACTTAACTGGTATTTTACTGAAAATCCCATTCAAGTCTATGTACTGTATTTCCAAATCATTGCATTTCTCTGAAACAATACTGTAAGTCAAATCAAAGTACATTTACTATTGCAATCCAAAATGTTTAAAAACTGCATTACTACTATAAAGTATTTATTGCTTATCTGTGCCAGGCTTGCTTGGTTCTAGAAAATAAAATAACTAAAATAATATTTTCATAAGAAAACAATTGGTCTGAAGTTCAGTCTTTGAGTGTGTGAATTCATTTGCTGACTGAGTGTGTACAACAAATGCTTAACACTGTCCTCTGATACTGCCTTACTGCTCAACCACACTACCACAAATAGAGAGTAAGGTTCTATCTACCTTTACCTCTGCCTACCTTTGGAGTTGCACTGGACTCTATACCTCACTTTGGTATAGTATATACAGAGCCAGCTTCTTACACCCACATTCAATACATAGTTTTTTTGCTGAAAGTGTGACAATAGCAAACTCGTCTGAGCCCGTCCATGCCTGGACCGCACCCAGTGTCAGGAACCCTTGTTCTCCGTGCATTGACAGCCAGTCTTCCGCAGAACTCTGAGCCCTGGACCCCGGACGCCTCAACAACTGCTGCCTTGTTTCCCCTCACTCAAATGCAGGACTGTTTACCTGCCACCACTGCCGCTTCACCTGCAACCTCAGAACTCCAGCCCCTGCAGATACCCATGCCTCCCCCTCTCCGCTGACTGCGTTCACCCTGGAAACCCTCCAATGCCTGCTGCTTAATGCTCAATCTCTCTGCAAACACGCCACCAAAGTCTGAGACACCATCTCCACCCTGACCCCGACGTGATCTTCATCACTGACACATGGCACAATCCCTCGGCCATTCCCAACATCGCCACTGCAACACCCAATGGCTACAAGATGACACACAGAGGCCACGCCAACAAACTCGGGGGAAGCATTGCCATCATTCAGAAAGAAACAATCCGCTGCACCATCACCGAAGACTGCACCACACCAACCATGGAACACCTCAATTTCCAGCTCCACACCAATGATAAAAAGACCATCAAAGGTGCCCTGGGCAACAGACCCCCAGGACCACACTCTAGCTTCTGCGACATGATCTCTGATTTTATTGCCATCAAGTCCAAACACGGAGACCTCAACTTCCACCTGGATGACACCACAGACACCAACTCTGCCAACCTCCTGGAATGACTGGTCAACATTGGCCTTTACCAGCTGGTCACCGACCCCACACACAGAGCAGAACACACACACTGGACCTGATTTTCATGGCCAGAGACAGAGTCAAATATAGCCATTCTATACAGATTTCACCTAGACTGAACACTCTATCATCCACTTCACCATCGAAGGATCACCAGCCACAACCATCAGCTCCCTCAATGACCCCTTCCGCAGCTGGAACAAAGTCACTAAGAACCAATGGATGAACACACTAAACACCATTCAGCCCATCCCCGCAAATGACCTGAAACAAGCTATCCGAGTCGCCCACATCAAACATGCCAAGACCTGCAGATCCACCAAACAAGCCAGCTGATACACACCAGAACTCAGAGCACCGAAACATGACTGCAAATAACTGGAGAAAATATGGCGCACCAGTAGAGACACTACATACTGGGCCTCCTTCAAGTCAGCTCTCAGCATATACCATCAACGACTCAAAGACGTGGAAAAAGGAGCCCTAGCATATAGCATCAAAGCAAGCACCAACCATACCAAGATACTCTTCAGCATCGTCAGAGAGTTCTCCTGCCCTACTGCCACCAAGAACACGATCCCCTCATCATAGGATCTTGTGACGTCCTAGCTCACCACTTTCACAACAAGGTAACCACCAACTACAAGAACTTCAAGCCCCAACCCACAGACCTCCACTTCCTCCTCACCTCAACAGAAACCTCCCACAAACCTACTTACCACATGGGAACAGCTCACTGCAAAGAACACTACAGCCATCATGAACACCATCCACTCAGGAGCACCTACTGACCCCTGCACCCACCACCTCTTCAATCTCGGAGGCAAAGACATCAACTGCCAACTCACAAACATCCTCAACACATTCATCACCACAGCCACCTTCCCCAGTGCTTGGAAACACACAGAAGTCAAACCTATCCTCAAGAAACCCTCAGCCGACCCCAGCGAACTCAAGAACTACCGCCCTATCTCACTGTTCCCTTTCCCTACTAAAGTCTTCAAGGAGACCAGCAACCAGCAGCTCATGAATACCTGGAGAGAAACAACCTGCTCAACGCCTCTTAATCCGGTTTCTGTGCAAACCAGAGCATGAGATCACCATGATTGCCACCACTGACAACATTCACACCTTCCTCGATAGAGGAGAATGGATGGCCCTGATCCTACTTGACCTCTCCGTGGCATTCAGCACTGCATTCCACCACACACTTATCAAGAGACTACACCACTTTGGGAGCCAGGAAGATGCCCTCAGATGCATCGCATCATTCTTTGCTGGATGGACTCAGAGAATTTACCTAGCCCCCTTTGCCTCAGAACCCAAGAATACTCTCTGCGGTGTCCCTCATGGTGTATCCCTCAACCCTACCCTATTTAACACGTACATGATACCGCGAGCCAACATCACCAGATCCTAGGATCATAACATTATTTCCTATGCAGATGACACACTGCTTATCCTCTCTCTCTGTAGACCCCAACGCCATGAAGACCAACTTCCACAATTCCATGATGAACATCGCAGACTGAATGAAGACCAACTGTCTGAAGCTTTACACTGACAAGACTGAAGCGCTGATCTTTGACAACAACCCCTCTCCTTGGAACAACACATTGTGGCCCGCCAAACTCGGACCCACTCCCACATCGCCAGACCACCCATGCGACCTCAGCATAATTCTAGACAAATAGCTCACAATGAAGAGACAGATCAACACAGTCCCCTCCACCTGGTTCCACACTCCCCGCATGCTCTGAAGAATCTTCAATTGGCTCCCCATCGGCATGAGAAAAACCGCCACCCAAGCCCTAGTCACCAGTTGGCTGGACTATGGCACACTGTACACATGAACCACCAACGAACTCATTAAGCGACTACAGACGATACAGTACTCAGTGGCAAGACTCAACCTGCCCAAACAAACCAACATCACCGACACTTCAGGAACTTCCACTGGCTCCCCATCCCGAAAAGATGCCAGTTCAAGATACTGATACAGGCCTTCAAAGCCCTCCATGACATAGGACCTGCATACATCAACCTCCGACTGAACTTCCACCAACCATCCAGAAACCTTTGAAATGCTGCCCTCGCCCTGAAACAGTGCATCCACCGAATCTACAGCGGAGGGCATTCCTTCCCTTACCCTGCCGCCAAGTTCTTCTTCTCCACCTCCGTACTTCACCCTTGCTTGCAGATTTCAGGAAGATTTTTTTTAATTTTATTTATTTTTATTTAAGAAGTTTTCTATAGCGCTGTCGAGAGCCAAAGGTAACAGAGCGCTTTACAGTAAGAGAATAGCATATAATCAACAGAAGCATGACATATGAAAGGTTTTAGCAGTCAACGAGTGTCAGAGTAAGAGCTGCATAATTGTAATGCAGAACTTCTTTGGTTTCAAGGTTCAATGCGGTCACATAGTTCTGGGGTTGCTGTCTGTTCCGTGTTATCTGGACTGCCAGGTTTTCAACTACGCAGACGATACCCAGCTACTTGTACGGATCAACAACCTTAGTGTTAATCAGGATTACGTACAAGAAGTGCTGCGTTTTACAGCGAGCTGGATGACTGACAATTCACTTAAAATAAATCCAGACAAGACGGAAATTTTGGCTGTTTCATACATCAACAGCCCCTGCTGCGACCTGTTACCCCCACCCCAGTCCCAGTGGTTAGAAGTCTGGGCATCAAAATCGACGCCGACCTCTCTATGAACAACCAAGTGTCGGCAGTGGTTGGTACCTGTACAGGGATATTGAGGAGTTTGCGGAAGCTTGTCCCTCTTCTCACTACTATCTCCCTCCAGGTCATTGTTTCTGCCACAATACTGTCCAGGTTGGATTACCGGAAGGCCCTCTACATCGGCCTCCCATGGAAATTATTAACAAGACTACAGGTTGTGTAGAACGATGCGGCGCGCCTCATCTTTAATCTACCCAGACGGTCTCATGCCTCCCCACTGCTTTCTAAATTACATTGGCTACCTATCAGGCAGCGAGCATTTTTAAGGGCCTTTGCATTGCCTACAAGGCCATCTATGGTCAGGCCCCAGTATACATCAGAAACCGCCTGATGAGTTATACTCCTGCTCAGACTCTTCGCTCCTCTGCAGCCTGCCAGCTGGTTATCCCACGGTTTTATTCGGCTCGCAAGGGTGGGATAGCTTTTTCCACTTTTATTCCACAGCTTTGGAACAATCTTCCCAGAAATTTGCGTAAAGAACCGGGTCTCCTTCCTTTCAGGAAAAAACTTAAGACTATCTTGTTCCTGGAGGCACTGACCACAATATAAAACTGCCCACCCCGGCTCATATGCACTGTCTGTTGTAATTTCTTTCCACTAGAAGCGCGAAGAGACCTGATGGTGAACCAGCGCTATATAAGAAATAATTAACATTAACATTAACATTATCCACAACCAAGGGAACGGATGAGGAACAGGGATTTTAATTGATTTTGAATTTCACAAAGGACGTATGGTTTTGATGTGCTGGGGGATGGAGTTCCAAATTTTGGGTGCGTTTCCCGTGAAAGACAGTCCGCTGTTCTTTTCTTTCTGGTTTTAGGTAGGATGAGCAGGAGGGAGTTAGAGTTTCTCAGATTTCTGGCTTGGCCTGATTTTTTTAGTTTTTTTGACAAGTATTCGGGTTGTTATTGTTATTGTTCCTTTAGTTTGTATAGCGCCAACTCACCCACAGGTCTCAAGACGCTTTAGACCAAGGAAAAACAACAATTCTAACAACCAGAGGGAATAAAAATGACATATAATTAAATGGGGCCAAGGGCTTCCCTAAACAAAAGTGTTTTCAGCTGCTTTCTAAAGTGTAGAAGGTTGGTCTCTTTACGAAGAACATCTGGCAACTTGTTCCACAGCTGTGGAATCTGTATGGAAAAGGATCTTCAGCCCTTTGTTGTCATTTTAAAACGAGGGCAGGCCAGCAACTGAGCATCAGAAGATCTGAGCGATCGTTTAGGATTATAGGGCATCAAACGGTCCTTTATATAGACAGGTGCCTGTCCATGTATTGCTTTATGTGCTATACACAAGCTCTTGAACTCTACCCTCTGTTTTACGGGAAGCCAATGAAGCTTGAGCAATAAGGGGGAGGCATGAGTTCTGGGAAGTTTGAAAATTAGACGTGCCGCGTCGTTCATCACAACCTGCAATCTATTGATCAGATTGTTTGGCAAGCCTAAGTAAAGGACGTTGCAGTAATCCAGTCGTGATATAATTGTGGCTGACACTACCGAGCGAAGCATCGACTGGGAGAGAAGAGGAACTAGCCTACGCAACTGCCTAATTAGGCCAATGCAGGTTCCAACTACCGTAGAAATCTGGGCAGACATTGATAGTTCGCGGTCAATTTTTATGCCAAGACTTTTAACATTTGCTGCTGGTGTTGGAGTAGGACCAAGTTCTTGCGGCCAGTACAGGTCACCCCAAGGAGATGTACCAGTAGACACCACCAAAACTTCAGTCTTTTCGGGGTTAATTTTCAGTAGGTTAGCAGTCATCCAGCTGACTGTGTACCTAAGGACCTCTTGCACATGGGCCTGAGCCACAGTAGAGTTCTCGATGCTAAATAACAGCTGAGTGTCGTCTGCGTAGTTAAACACTCGACAACCCATGTGCACTAAGGACTCGATCAGAGGTTGTAGGTAGAGATTAAAAAGTATTGGGGATAGTGCCGAGCCCTGCGGGACTCCGCACTCCACCATACCTACATCGGAGATACCATCTCCCTGCTGGATCCTCTGTCGTCTCCCTGTGAGGAAGGATTCTAGCCACTTGTATGCCAAGCCCTTTATTCCAAATCTGGCCAGTCTGTCCAGGAGCAGGTCATGGCTGACAGTATCAAATGCCGCTGACAGATCTAAAAGTATCAGGGCACTTGGTTTCCTACTGTCAGCCATGCCTCTAAGCTCATCCAGCACCGAGAGCATCACTAACTCGGTGCTGTGGTGTGCCCTAAAACCTGCCTGATGCCCATGGAGAAGATTGTGAGACTCCAGAAAGGAAGAGAGATCTTGCAACACATGTTGTTCCAAGATTTTGGATACAAATGGTAATTGGGAGATCGGTCGGTAATTTTTTAGATTAGTTGGGGCCGCTCCCGTTTTTTTATCAGAGGTCTAACCCGAGCCTCCTTAAGACTAGATGGAAGATAGCCCTTCGACAATGACATATTCAGAAAGGAGACAATATGATTTTCCAGGATGGGGCGCGCCACCCGGAAGACCCTGGGGGGACAGGGGTCGGCTGGTGACCCTGATTTGATGCTGTTCATCAATTGCTCAAGCTTTGTGCAATCGATCTCAGGAAAGCTTGAGATGGTACAGTGTTGAGGGATTTCAGCATTCTGCGCCGGGATAAACTCACTTACTATGTTGTTTTTAATCTCAGAGAGAATATTTTCCACTTTCTCTAAGAAGTACTGTTGGAAAGTGTTACAGTCGATCTTTGTGTCAGTATTGACAGTTTTTTTTGTCAATTCTGTCAAGATGTTAAAAGTTTCTTTCTGAACGTTATACACCTGCTTTATGCGGGTGTCAAAGTATTCTGCTTTAGCTACCAGAATCAATTTCTTATAAGCGTTTAATGTGGTTTTGTACTGTTCACGATCAGTTTACCCTTCCCCAGCCCTTTTGCTTTTTGTAGCCTCTCCGGGGCTATCTGATCGATCGCCTGAATTAAACTCTGAGTTAGATTTGTATAATCCTGGTCTAGATTGCCGCTGAGAGGGTTGATGAAATGTGAAAGAGTATCTGTCAAGGTTTGTAAGTCAACCCTCTTCCATTGTCGAACTTTTTTCATTTTTTCGGGTTTGCCGGTATGGGATGCTTTTTGGGTTAGGCAGGCCGTTCTGAAGTTAATTCGCATTTCTACTGGGAGCCATTTGAGTTCTTTGAGTGCCGGGGAGATGTGATCAGATTTTTTTGATGCCGGTGATCATTCATGTAATGTTGTTTTGATCGGTGCCAAGTGCGATTTAGGAATACCTGTTAGGATTGCGTTCCCATAGTCCTGTCTTGACAGTACCAGAGATTGAGTACCTGATTTTTTGACTGAGCTCGGCAAACCAGTGCCTGTATACCCTCAAGGGTGATTAGTAGAGCTCTACAAATACTAATTGATTGATGGTTTACATAAATTACCTGTCAAGTCAAGTCAGAGAATTTATATAGCGCATTACCTACCCAGAGGGTCTCAAGGCGCTTAGAAAGGGGAGGAGGATTACTTGTCAAATATCCACGTTTTAAGTAGCTTTCTGAATGCTAGGTGGTTCTGGGTGAGGCGAAGGTAAGCGGGGAGTGAGTTCCATGTTTTAGCAGCCAGGTATGAGAAGGATCTGCCTCCCATGGTGGTCTTGTTGATGCGAGGTACAGTGGCGAGGGCTTGGCTGGAAGAACGTAGTTGGCGGGAGGGGGTGTAGAAGGACAGTCGTGAGTTGAGGCATTCTGGTCCGATGTCGTAGAGTGATTTGTGTGCGTGGGTTAGCAGTCGGAAAGTGATTCTCTTATTGACGGGTAGCCAGTGGAGGTCTTTCAGGTGACCAGAGATGTGTTCGTTGCGCGGGGTGTCTAATATGATCCTGGCTGAGGCGTTTTGGATTCGTTGGAGTTTCTTCTGGAGTTTAGCGGTAGTACCTGCGTAGAGGGTGTTTCCGTAGTCCAGTCGGCTCGTGACTAGAGCATGGGTGACTGTTTTCCTTGTTTCGGTGGGGATCCAGCGAAATGTTTTCCTGAGCATGCGGAGAATGTTGAAGCAGGATGAGGATACGGCGCTGACTTGTCTGTTCATTGAAAGTGAGGAATCCAGGATCACGCCTAGGTTCCGTGCGTGGTCTGTCGGGATGGGTGCTTTACCAAGGGCTTCCGGCCACCAAGAGTCGTCCCATGCAGAGGGGGATGTACCTAAGATGAGGACTTCTGTTTTGTCTGAGTTCAGTTTCAGACGGCTTTGTTTCATCCATTCGGCAACCTCTTTCATTCCTTCGTGTAGGTTAGTTTTGGCAGTGCTGGGGTCATTGGTGAGAGAAAGGATTAGTTGAGTGTCATCCGCGTAAGAGATGATGTTGAGGTTGTGTTGGCGGGCGATGGCCGCGAGGGGGCTCATGTATACGTTGAAGAGGGTGGGGCTGAGTGAGGATCCTTGTGGTACGCCACAGATGACTTCAGTGGCCTCGGACTTGAATGGTGGGAGGCGGACTCTCTGGGTTCTTCCGGTGAGGAACGAGGTGATCCATTCAAGTGCTTTTCCTTGTATTCCGATGTTATTGAGGCGTTGTAGCAGGGTGCTGTGGCAGACTGTGTCGAATGCTGCAGAGAGGTCGAGGAGGATGAGGGCGACTGTGTCTCCATTGTCCAGTAGAGTTCGAATGTCGTCTGTTGCTGCGATGAGGGCGGTCTCAGTGCTGTGTTTTGCTCGGAAGCCAGATTGTGAGGAGTCGAGGGATTTGTTGGCTTCGAGGAAAGCGGCGAGCTGGTTGTTGACGGCTTTCTCGATGACTTTGGCCGGGAATGGAAGGAGCGAAATGGGGCGGTAATTTTTGAGTTCGGTGGGGTCCGCTGTGGGTTTTTTCAGAAGGGCGGTGAGTTCAGCGTGTTTCCAGTCTTCCGGGAAGGTGGCGGAGTTGAAGGAGCAGTTGATGACGTCTCGGAGGTGCGGTGCTATGACGGAGTCTGCTTTGTTGAAGATGTGATGAGGACATGGGTCTGTGGGGGATCCTGAGTGGATGGAATTCATCAGGCGGATTGTGTCCTCAGTGGAGATTGGGTTCCAGTCGTTAAGGGTGTTCACGTGGGGAGAATGTTCAGCAAATGGTTGGGTGGGTTGGTCTCTGGGTTGGTTGTTGAAGCTGTTGTGGATGTCTGCAATCTTGTTGTGGAAGAATGAGGCTAGGGAGTCGCAGAGGGCTTGAGAGGGGGTGATGTCGTTGGAGTTGGCCGAGGGGTTGGAAAATTCCTTGACGATGTTGAAAAGTTCCTTGCTGTTGTGGGCGTTGTTGTCAAGTCGATCCTTGAATGCTGTTTTCTTGGCCTTTCGGATTAGTTGGTGGTGAGTGCGGGTGGCGTTTTTGAAGGCGTCCTTGGTGCTAGTGGTTGGGTCTTTTTTCCAGGCCTTTTCAAGGGAGCGGCAGAGTTTCTTGGACTTCTTAAGATCATCGTTGAACCATGAGGCCTTCTTGCTGCCAGGTTTGCTTTGACGTTTTTTCAGTGGTGCTAAGGTGTCGGCGGTGTTGGATAACCATAGGGTGAGGTTGGCTGCGGCTTCGTTAGCGTTAGAAGAGAGGGCTGGGGTGTTTTGAAGGAGCGATGCGGAGATCTGGTCGGTGGTGATTTTGTTCCAGTTTCTTTGCAGAGTTGGTTGAAGGTGGTTGGTGGGTTTTGGCTTGTTGTAGGTGAAGTGAACGCAGCTGTGGTCAGTCCAGAGGAGATCCGTAGTGTGGCTGAAGGAGACATGATTGCTGGAGGTGAAGATGGGGTCGAGTGTGTGACCTGCGATGTGGGTGGGGGAAGTGACTAGTTGTTTAAGTCCGAGGTTGGCGAGGTTGTCCAAGAGGGTGGTGGTGTTGCGGTCGTTGATCTTTTCGAGGTGAAAGTTGAGGTCTCCCAGAAGGATGTAATCTTTGGAGGGGAGCGCGTGTGGAGTGACGAAGTCCGTGATGTCTTCACTGAATTTTGCGCGGGGTCCTGGTGGTCTGTAGAGGAGGGTGCCTCTGAGTGTGGTCTTGGGGTCGATGTGTATTTGGAAGTGAAGGTGTTCGGAGTTGGCGAGGTTGGCGTCAGAGCTGGTTGAGATGCGGATAGATTTCTTATGGACGATAGCGATTCCTCCTCCTGTGTGGCCGGTGCGGTCCTTGCGTGTGATCTTATAGTCTTCAGGGATGGCAATGGTGATGTCTGGGGCGGAGGAAGCGTTCATCCATGTTTCAGTTAGGAAGGCGACGTCTGGAGAGATGGTGTCTAGTAGGTTCCATAGGTCAATGGCGTGTCTGTGGACCGAGCGGGTGTTAAGAAGGATGCATTGTAGGTGGTTGGGGTCGGGAATTTGAGGTGTGATCGTAGCGGAGATGCAGTTGGTGCCGCTGAATTTGCAGGAGTAGCAGGAGAAAGGTCCATGGGTGTGTCCAGGAGCGGCTTGGACGCAGTTGGGGGCGCGACTGGGGTTAAGGGCTAGGAGGGTGGCGGCATCGTAGGTGATGCGGGAGGGCAGCGCAGCGCGAGGGGTAGGGGGTGTGGCGCTGGGCGCGGTCCAGGCGCGGACGGGCGTAGACGGGCTTACCTTTGGCGCACCTTCGGCGTGTCCGTAGCGCGTGGACGCTGCGCGTGGGGACATTCGACATAAATGGAGAGTGGAGGGGGCGGAGCGAGGGAGGGGCTGCAGGGAGGTGTGATCGTGGTGGAGGGGCGGGCTGGCAGGCAGAACAACAAGCAAAATGGCCGGAAGTAAATCACCGCAAATATTTTAAGATCGGCAGCCAGGGAAAAGAAACGTGCAAGTGGGCAGAGGCACAGTTAGACTTGAAAGCGGGCTGACACAACAATAGGCACAAGCGCTGCAGGCAATATGCAGTTACTTTTCAATATCGCGCTTTTTCAAAGGTAATGAGCATGAGAGAATGTAAGTTAAAATGCGGAGCAAAAATGTAAGTTAAAATGCGGAGCAAAAATGTAAGTTAAAATGCGGAGCAAAGATGCCAAGGGTGCAATCAGGAAGCTAGCGCTACGATACCCAGAGTTCAGGGAGCCTGGGTGAGCGACCGAAGCTGGCAGGAGAGTCACAGAGGAGGCACAGGCTGGTCAGCACTCTACAGTCCGTGGGAGGGAGGGGCTGCAGGGAGGTGTGATCGTGGTGGAGGGGCGGGCTGGCAGGCAGAACAACAAGCAAAATGGCCGGAAGTAAATCACCGCAAATATTTTAAGATCGGCAGCCAGGGAAAAGAAACGTGCAAGTGGGCAGAGGCACAGTTAGACTTGAAAGCGGGTGTCTGCTTCAAGTATGAGTTAATTTTTGGTGCAAGTCCAGTCCGGCTATCTTAGTCGATGAGTGCTTACATCACAATGTATGCATGCTTGTGCTAGCCTGCCCCAGTAACACCTCCTTTCTGTAAAGGGTCGCAAAATTATATTTGCAATAGGAAAAGTGTTCCTTTCCAGCACAAAACACCTTTTGCGCTGCATAGTAAATAGCAAGCACTGCTTCTTGCTGCTTTCAATTGCTTTGAATCGCTCAAGTTCTGATGCATACCCTAGGAAACGTGGTCAACAGTGTTTAAGAGTCAAGGTTGAGTCAAGGTTGTTCTGCAGGCCTTGTTGTGTGGGGGCAGACTCAACATACATTGGACCTCACTTAGCACACGGTAAAGAATACTTCGGACGTGGTTGGTTTATTGGGCTGATTTGCAATTGTTTTTGTTCAGGAATGGATTACCTTTACTATCACAAAGGGACTTTGTCTCTGCAATTTTGCATATTTCCAGTGTTTACCAAATATTTCCAATTAGTTTTCCACAGTAGAAAAACAGTCAGAAGTACTACTGTTGAGTCCAGGAGTAAGTGTGCTTGGGGTGAGTATAGGGAGTGGAGGTGCCATTATTGATAGGGGGTCGGAAGGATTGGAGAAATGGTTTCTCCAAGTGGTTTCAGCTATGGAACAAAAAACAAAAAGTTTAAGTTGAAAATAACATATATTTTCAATTGACACATGCAGAATTCTAGACCTGGAGCAATCCTGCAATCCAAAATATTCACACATTAGAGTTCTCAAGGAAATCTACAGCAGGCATATGTTTCATTGATACCTGCTAGAATTCTTTGAGAATTCCCAAAAAGTCCGAAAGGTATTTTTAATGTAAAAGTATCTCCACAGAAACAAATGTCTGCCTTTTTTTGTAAACTTTTTTTACTTGCTTTCAATCAGAATTTAATGTTTTGAAGGGCCCTGGTTACTTTGCATTACACCACTGTTGGAAGTTGTTCCAGTGACTCATAACATGGTTTGGTACGTTAACTTCTCATTGGCTCGTTGAAGTGTAGCACGTGCAGTCATCTGTTGTGTACATGTTTGTCATATGTAAGTGCGAGGCCTGGGGTCAAAGTCTAATGGGGGCCCTTCCAATGCTTCCTCTGTTTTTGCCAGGTGCGAAAAGCAGTTCATCTTTCTAGTGTCAATGAAAATGTACTTCAGGGAAAGAGAAAGCATGTGCCATCTAGTGGTCTGGCCAAACCAGCTGCATCATTATTCATGAAGGCAACAACACTGCCTGCAATTAATACCATAAATAAATGTTGCTGGAGGAGAATGGGGCCCTGGAAAGTGCAGGACCTGGAGAACAATGCCTTCTCAGAACCAAACCTCCAGGTTGGATGCAACACAATGGGACAGACTGCCAGTTCAAAGAGCCGGGTTGTTAAAGTCTGTGCTGACTCAGGAGCCAACTCACAGCAATGTTGCTTCTTAATATCCAAGGAAGGCTGCAGGCTTTTTTTCTTTCCACAGAAAAGAAGGCTGTACAGTTTGCCAAGACTCTTGGATAACACGCCATACTGCCAACGATAAATCACAGCACTGTTAGCCTCTGTGGGGATTTAGACCCACCCTCACAAATAAAATCTTCACAGGCCCTTAATTCAATCGCATATCCAAATGGCAATCTTGCTTATGAAAACAGGAATCCTGGGACACAGCTGAAATATGCAGATCACTGGAACCTAATTAGCATTTACTTGCAGCCATGCTTAACTGATTGGCAGCCCAGCTGTGGGGACCAAGCACAACATGCTGCGATGCATAATTCGAAGGCCACCTGCAGTGAGCGAGATCTGGCACCTGCCACCTGGTGGAATCCAAAGTAGTGCAGTCCACCCGGTTGACTCTAGTTTACCCACGATTGTTGTGCTTAGGTGGTTGCAGAAAAGATCTTTTGGTGTGTGATTTTGGTCTGACTTGTAGTATGACAATGAATTGTAAAACATTGCAAAAGGCTCAGAATATGCCCCCTTGTAATCTTAATTAAGGCCGACATGTGGCAATGCTCCATACTGCAAACGGAATTTCAGTGAATGATGATATTTACATATCTTTCACACAACATAAATCCCCCTCCTATCCACAGAAATAAATTATGCAGAGCCTGGTAATGCCAAAGCAAACCAAAAGAGCTAAAAATACTTGTGTTTTCACTGTGATACAAATGGCAATTTTGTTTTACATATTTCAGCACGGAGAGCCAATAAAGTCGACAGATACGTGAGAATATCGCATATGCGTGCAATAAAGCTGGTTGATGCAATCCCGAAGTTGAGCATTAGTTTACTATATCTATTGGAACAAACAATGAAAATTCTACTAGTTAAATAAAAATAGCAGCTGAAGTCCATAGACGCTACTAGACACCAATAAAACAATTAGGTACAGGTCCAAGATTCAACTGGAATCAACGTAAAGAGTTCAGCCTCGTCTGTGCCCATCCTCGATGCCACCTCTCTTCCACCATCCACAGTTCATCTGCCAAGGTGACCAGCCAGTGACTATGCTCGCTGTCATGCAGTGTAGGCATCACTATGGCACTGATATGATATGCCAGCCTTCACAACCTTTTGGAGTAAAGGGTAGTGAACATTTTAAATCCCTTGATACTGACACCTCCAGGCAAATGACTGTATCCATGCTTGTTGAGACCCCCTCAAAAGTAACAATTGTTCTTATTATTGTTAGTATTTTTTGCTAGTATTAGTAGTACTACTACTAGTAATAGTAGTACTAGTAGAACCATCATCATACAACTAATGTGTTTATTTAGTCACAAACCGAGCAACACTCTGATCCATACATGAGGCCAACTTATTGATTTTCATTTAGTCAAGCTCAGGAGATTGAAATTATGATTTGTCCCCTCCAGCATTCAATCCATGGCTAGCACAGGTTTTGTTTTGCATTAGATGTTTTCAGATATTCATAAAAGTAACTGCTTATCCCAGCATTTTTATTTTCTCAACTATTTTGATCCAACAGTGTGCTGATGTTATCTACTCAAGGCATGGTCCTTGTTGACTGTGTTTCTTTAGCAGTGTAGTTGCTTGGTTAACCAGAGGGAATGGTGAGGCATTAATGTGGATACCCAGGTGATGTTCCACTGACTTCAGTTTGAGATTTTTCCTACTTAAGTCAACATATCTTTCAAGAAATGTCCTTATTGTAGTGATGCTACAGATGACAATATTGGCCCTACCCTTTAAGAAAAAATATTAAATGGCTACCAAAGATGCTGCAAATTAGGGCATCCACCTGATGCAATTGGGGCTACATAGTAGGGCTACCTTATGGGCAATGGTACAAGACCTACCTCTTCCTACTCATCAGATCCTTAGGCCCGTACACATGGCTGTGCGCTAGTCAAAAAGAGCACCAAAGATCACTTGTAAATCAACTGTAGGGGACCTCACCCCTTGAAAAGGTGAATGCTCCTGCGCATTATGGGCCATATGTATCAAGCCGTTTTTGAATCGCAAAGGCCGAAATTCACAGAATTTCGGCCTTTGCGACTCACAAACGGCCGTTTTGCACGTTTTGGAATGTATGAAACATTCCTAAAATAAGGAATTGCAAACTTGTGCGATTCCTTATTTTTCCATAGCATTTAGGGAATCGCAAATTTGCGATTCCTTAAATGCTATGTATGTAGCAAATTTAGCTTGCAAATTTTGTTTAGGAATTCGCAAATTACCACCAACTTTCAGTTCATGGTAACTTGCAAATTCTTCCAGAAATGCACAAATTGGCATTTTTAAAGGTGGCATATGATGCACACACATGCCCATAGGGCATGTATGTGCGCCATATGCACACACATGTTCTTTTCAGGGGTGCAGCAGGGTGTCTTTGAGACACCCCTGCACCCTTGCAATAATTCTCAAATTGCAATTAGCAAATTGCGAATTTGCAATTTGAGAATTATTTTGCATTCATTCCTATGGGCCTCCTGGCCCATAGGAATGCATTGGAAATTATTCCTTAATTGCGAATTCGCAAAATGTGAATTCGCAAATAAGGAAGCTTAAGGAATCGCAAATTAAATGCGATTTTGTTCATACATACCATTTTGCATTTCCTAAATAGCGATTCCTTAAAATTCGCTATTTAGGAAAGGCAAAATAGTTTGATGATACATATGGCCCTATATCCTTTGCCAATTGCAATAAGGTAGAAGGTATATCCATCAGGTTTGTGACTGAGTAACCCATCCGTCAAACTCTAAATCAGGCCCTAATCCTAGTAGCAGATAACTGTAGGCAGTATATCGTCCAGGTAGAACAGAAGTTTTGATTCTTCAACTGACAAACTAATCATTTCCACGCCTTCCACTTCTCTGACGGCGACTGCGTTTGGTTAGAAGGCCAGCAAGAATAGTAGTGATTCTTGGTGGGTGCCTCTGCTGATCTGAAAGGAGCACAACAATATTCTAATGTAGTGCATGGATGAGGTGGGTGACTGATACAGTCACTGAATTTTCTGAATAAAGTGTGGCCACTATCTAACCCTTCTCGGAGTCCGGAAAAGGTGGCACCACTCCATCTGATGAAATGATTTTGCTGCATCTAGGGAGAGTGCTACCTTTTTATTGTGTTTATTTCATACATGCCACATGAGGTGTTGTAGAATGGTCCTCATAGGATGTCCAGAGGCCTGCCCTGGAATGAAGCTCACCTGATTCCTATGCACAAATATGCACACGTATGGGTATCACATTATTCATTCTAGATGCCAGGAATTTAGCCAGTATTTCACATCAGAGTTTAAAGGTGAAATATGCCTGACAAAATAACCCTTTTTTTCCTTTTTATTTCGCACCCAGTGGGCAAGATCATAGAAACATCCAGGTTGATCTTTGAGTCCATTGGGTTAATTGCTTGATACACCTACAAGATTATTCCACCTGAAACCGATATAGCAAGAGTTTCCACTAAACCAGATGCTTCAAACAAGGCAGATACTTTAACACAGACACTTCAACAAAGATGGAAAGGAGCATATTTCAGAAGTCTTCTGCAAACCATGTGACTATCTACTGAAAGTGGACAGTATTTTCTCTAGAAACCTCTCTCACAGAACATTTGTGTGCCCAAGAAAAACTTTGAAATGGTATAATTGACAAATCAGATTAGAGAGACTCTGAAGCAGGGAAATGAAAGATAATAATGGCAGCCCTATGTGGACCTGCCATAAGTAAAGTGCTTTCACTGAGGTCTACCAAACCAGATACCACCATTGTATCTGAAAAGGTCACAGTTTCCTTCTGGGGTTTAAGTGGTCTTCCAGGAAAAAGCCAATGTTTATGGGGAATTCAACAATATGGACCATAACATCAGATTGACGATATGCCAGCCAGACAATGGCAACACTGGATAGCACCTTCAGGTGTCTTAGATGTGTACACATATTGGGAAGGATTATTGTAAACTGGAATTCAAGAATCCAGTAGTCCTCGGACTTCCTTGGTTATTGTTTGCAGGAAAGAGAATGACATCAGAGTTTTCATTGATTTCCACACACTGAACAAAAGACCTGTATCTGTTCAGTGCAAAACTCAAAGAGTTAATGGCATCTTAACAGGAAGTCAAGGTTGTTTTGTTCTAGATGTTTAGAGTGGTTACTATATAAATTCACATGAGTCCACAAGACAAGGAGAAGAGTATATTCACTAGCTCACCAGGATTTCTAGAATTCATTTATGTGCACGAAAACACACCAAGTGTTCCAACAACAATTTAGGTTTTTGATTTAAGAGACTGCCAAAGACATGTAACAAACAGGCTAGAATGTGCTACACAGGCTGAGGGCAGAATGACTACAAATAGCCTTGGCTAAATGTTAATTTGAAAGTAGTGTAAAGTCTGGCATTGTGGAGACCAACTACCTTGTAGGAAAGTTACATTTCCTAGTTTTTTGGTTACTTTAGGAGATTTATGTTTGGATTTTCAGCAATATGTAGATGCTGCAAGGTGAAAGTATTATGTGGTTTGGCAGGGGTGCTTTCCCATGTAATACTAGCACAACACACAAAGATGGACCCCTGGTACTCTCTCAGTACACCTTCTATCTGTCTTGGCAGTGTGGCAAAGAGCAGCAGACAGGCTACTTAAAGGAACATGTGTTAAGCATTTCACATAACCAACATGGACGATAAGTAATTGGCACAAATCTAGAAAACTCTGACACCAATGTATAAATATAGCTCTGATTTCTATATATTTTAGACACCAAAACGAAATCAATACATACAATACAACCAGAGTTTTCATTTTAAAAGCATTAAATAAATCAGTAATTTACAATGTGAAAACTTTAACTTTGCGGTCAATAGGAAAAACACATATATATGCACCCCCTTGGGGTTAAGGTTTCGAGAGTCCTTAGACCAGTTCACAACAGCTAGCACAATTTTACCTGGCTCTTGGGAGCAGCATTGAGAGGTTCACTTTAGCTGTTAAACGGAGCTGTCAATCAGGCTTGCGGTGTTGAAATGGCTACAAAA
Organism: Lissotriton vulgaris; assembly: GCF_964263255.1. NCBI lineage: Eukaryota > Metazoa > Chordata > Amphibia > Caudata > Salamandridae > Lissotriton > Lissotriton vulgaris. The sequence goes on along the minus strand of NC_141685.1, from coordinate 439,590,631 downwards.
AGGTACTTGCGGGCGAGTTGAGCAAAACACTTTGGAACTCAAGCAAGGAGCTGGCCCTGGACAATTCAGGCATATCCGATCTACCTGGCTCAGGGGACTTGGGTGCAGAGGGGTTTTGGCTATCCGTGGTGCTGAACTGGATCATGGCCAGAGAAGCTGGCAGGCGTGCCAAGAGAGGGTGAACACAGATGCAAGATCTTTACGGTGGAGCCACAGGGGTGGTAGGTTGTTTGTGCAGGTGATTCTCTTCTTTTGAAGGGTTGAGTAAAGCAGGTTGCACTTGGACTGACCCCCAACAAGTCTTGGTGTCTGCAAGCACTCCGGTTGAGGAAATCTTTATCCAGGGGTCTACGGAAATTTTGTGAAAAGCTGAGCCTTACTGAGGGTTGGGACTCCAGTTCACGGAAGCTACCTGCCCAAGGACTTTGAGCAGCCATGCCAGAAGTCTTGGGGAACAGGACTGCGATGTCGTGGACTGACTGAATGGTTTATGCCTGCTGACTGCAGGAGACTAGTTCCTCTAGCCCAAGGGAGTTCCAGTGAAGTCTGGAGTTTGCAGAGGGGGTTGTCTACCTTTTGGAACCAGCCTCTTACCTTGATTGAAGAAATCCAGCTGGTGCAGGGTGGCTGCCACAGGTGCGGAGCTTACTAGCTCTCTTCGTGGAGTCCTGACTTGTCGTGAAAACAGGTCTCTTCTTGCTATCACGTCAAATCTGTGCTTCTCATGTCTGGGGTACCCCTTAATTCCTGGAATTAGGGGGTATTAGTGGGTGTGAGGACTAGTAGCCAATGGGCATCTAGTTCTACAGCTAATCTGCCTCAGTGGTGATGACATACTGTGGGTGTATGCCACTAAAACTAGTCTAAATTAAAGCACCCTAGTGGTGTGGTCAGCCTTGAGGAGGTGGATGCCTCTTGCATAGCTAATTTTGTGTCTGCCCATGAAAAACAGTGCCTGGGCCAGGCGGAGGCTTTGTCCTCCAGTGAGGTACAAGATCCTTTTTCCAGTGGCACTGGTCTAATCACTAGACATCTTTTGTGTGCGGAGGTGTCACCTCCTGCTCACACATATCTTTGTCTTTGGCCTCTAGGAGCGGCACACACTCCCCAAAATAAGGTCTGAGAACACTGGGTTAATTGTTGCACACTGTCTAAAGTGCCACCTAGTTACCTGCTGGGTAAACCTCAACACTACCGTTATGTCTGGGGTTAGAAAGCATCGAGTTTGACACCAAACATGAAAGAAATTGGCCGGGCCATTATGGAGCTGAACATACAGGTATTGCCCATATGCCTGCCCATGTTATCCAATGGACCGCCGGTCACTTGTGATAGAACTACATTTAGAATGCTACCACAGGGCAAAATATGCTTGCACACATAGATCCACACATACATATAATGCACACTGTCTCCTGGGTTATAGGAGGCCTACCTTAGGGGTGACGGACATATATTAAATGTAGTGAGGTGCCCCTGTCACACATGGTGTTTGCAGGGTCGAACTCGAGCAGGCAAGTTGCTCATTCAGGGCTGTCATGGCAGACCTGAACACTTCGTTTTACTCGGGTCACTCAGGGTGGCTCAATAAGTGCTGCAACCCTGGCACCCCTTTTACAACCCGGCCCTGCGTACCACGGGTACCATCTACTAGTGGTCTTATAAGGGTGTAAAAGTACTTGCTAATTGGGTGTGCCAATTCACATTTACAGTTTAAGGGAAAGATCCCTGGGCTTGGTTAGCAGGGCCCAACATACTTTCAAATCAATGACTACAGCATCTAGCAGCAAAAAAGTGGGGCTATGGCCACCTGAAATACCTACATACAAATTGAGTAAACGTTTTTTATTTCAGATAAATTGTACAAGAACGGATTCAGTATGATTATAAAAAACATTATACAGACTCAGTACTGGTTATGCTGTTCCATGGTCACCATGTATTTTGCATGTTGATATTAGTCTAGTTAGAACAGGCATTGTACTACAATAAGACAAAAAAGGACTGAAAACCTGTCACTTTCATAAGCAGAGGTTTCACTTTCAAAATAAATGTGCCAAGTCAGATGCAACTGAACTGTGTATAATTATCTAATTCATGGAGGTAGGTGAGAAACAAGAAGAAGTGTGTATAACACATCCTTCTGGAGATGAATGAATTAATACTTTTTAAGAGTAGCAGTATTGGTCTTCTTCTGGGTACCAAAAAGAACAAACATTCTTATACATGCTACTATCATTTAGTATGACACTTTCTTCCATCTCTCATTTCCACAGAAACAACTAAAAAGCTACACATTGTTATTTAATTTAATTTGTGTATTGTATTAAACACCAGTTAAAACCAAGGATATATTAATTTTCATTTAAGTGTTCACTTTCATTTAAACATTTAAGACCCTATTGTGTCTTTCCCCGGACAAACACACTTGTACTTCAGTGTGGACTAACTATACTAGAAGGATTTTTAACAGAGGATTGTAAAATATACTGCCTCAACTTTCCTTTCCTTTCTTTGTTGATGTTTTATTAATTTGCTAGACTTGTAATGTTTCCTCCATAATATTGTTGACACATTTCACACTTATTAGAATCATCAGGACATTGCAAGGGACTTGTAATCCAAAATCATAAAAGTTCATGTTAGATATATCACTTTCAGATCTGTAAGTCCATTGTAATAACATTGAAATAATGCTGCACCAATAATATCAATGTAACTGAGTAACAGTGAAAGAATAATCAAACAATCGGGAGTTATTATGGGGAACATTAAACAGTTATTCCTAAACCTACAACACCACAGTCAAAACAGTAGGAGGGATTTTATGTGGTCTGGTGTCTATATTTTATTTTCCCATACCATGTCTACGGTGTTGTTACAATCTCAGACAGTGACCATAAAATTCTATGTAGATTAAAAAGAGGTACATAAGTTACCTTACTGAGCAATATTAATTAACAGACCAAACTGAAGCAATTTATCTTAGGTGACACTATGCATGTGAACTATATACTCCAGTGTAACAAAAATGCAAAAATTGCCATCTAGGTCTTATCTGTTTAAGGAAGGGACTATCATCCATTGAGAACCGTGCAGGACTTGGGACAGAAGAACACCTCAGGAGATGGCGTTCGAAGTGCACAAGAGGTGCGAATAGAAGTCACCTTCTTTATCTAATGAAATTAAGTGAACACAAAATTAGTGATAACACATCATGTATGGGAACATATCAAACAATAAATACATTTCAGTCAATATGAACGCACCTCCTTCAATAAATGAAAACTCCTGATGCAGTGAAATAATCTCCATCATAAGGGGAAATGCTCCTGGTGCTCATAATGGCATGGCACGGTACCCATAGAGTTCACTAATGTAAATTGATTATGGTTTATCTCAAAGTATAACACTGAAAAATGTTTGAATGGAAATGGAACTGTTACTTGGGATTGTTGTGATTCAAAATGTAATAGAAGGTGATTGTATGCCTGCTCTCCATTTGAAGTTATTTCCATAGATGTAAGGGTGGTGTGTTGCATAGATCTCAAGCAGAGCTGGGGGATGTTCCAGACAGATAGAGGGGGAAAAGGTGGAGGAGTCAAGGGTACATAGGAGATGAAATTTGTGAAGGGCTACCATATGAATGAACCAAACAGAAAATAAATCAGTACCTCGACAGTCCCAAACAAATACTGGCCAATAAAACCAATGCATGTCTAACAACACCCTACATAATCACTCTTTGTTCTAGTTCACTGGAGAAGGTGGCAAAGGAAGGAGTCTTTGACTGTGTGTTCTTCTGCAGGAAAGTGGATTGTAAAAGAGGAGATGAAGGATGACGAAAATGGGGGACATGAGTTCACAGAAGAAAGTTGCAAAGGAAGGAGTTTTTGAACTTATGTTGTTCTAGAGCAGGTCCTATACGATCCGTGTCAAGATGCAAACTACTAAAGTCTCTATGAGTGTCTGAAGCAGATGACTTGAGTTAAACTCTGTGAATCGTGAACACAGTAATATGAAGTAATATCACTTGTCTGAAGACTGTGTGAATAAAACAATCTCAGCAAGAAGATTCTGTAGGGACCGTGAAGCTATTACACTATGGGCCTGATTACAAGTCGGGCAGTTAATTCTGTCCTGTGTGTAAACACCTCTATACTCACGGGATGGAACTACGAGTTTGGTTTTATGTAAAGCACCCGATAAGTATCAGATACATCAAATAAACCAACATTCAGTACATTTCAGCAGGACAAACCTGCCGAAATTTAACAGGTGAAAACGTATGGTACTGTATCATGTGGATTTTGGTGTGTTAAACACCAAAATCTGCATGTTCTTCCCCATAAACTCCTAATCAGTGTTATTTATCGCAGCCGATAAATAAAGTACCCATTGGTGTCAATATTTATATCGGGCGATAATTAATAACTTGTAATAAAGGCCTCTGTAATTCTAAGGATGAAGCACGTAGACAACGTTATGGAGGTAAAGTGAAACGTCTAGCAAATTAAAGAGACATCAGCATAAAAAGCTTGCAGACTATATTCCAACAATTTCCACACCGCAGTGAAGGTGTGCTTGATGAGGGAAATACATAACGAGATTAAAGGTATAAAAACAATTGAGCCTATAAACAAAAAAAGATGTGTAGTTAATTTTAAGTGTTGTTTGATACAGTATATAACTAAAATAAAATAGTTACTTTTGAATTAATTATTGGTTATTCATGTGTTATTGAGTGATGCAAGAAAGAAATAGACTATATTATGGAAGCATGTATGCAAAAACCACCTACTTTTTGGTGCCTATAAGCAGACTAATGCTGATACTCTTGAAAAGGATTAATTCATTCATTTCCAGAAAGAGGTGTTATGTGCAGTTCATGCAATTTCTATCAGAACAAATCCATCATCATCTACAAAACTTTTGAATGAGTGAGAAGAGAAAGCTGTCTGTAACACCTAAATCCATCAATGAAACAAAGAAATGCATAACCATCTAGGAAGCTTACTCTATGTGGGTGCAAAATTCCAAGAGGTACAATCCATATATTGTTAGTTCAATTCAATTCAATAACTTTATTCGGCTTAGTGACATGAAACCATAAAAGTATACATTGTACATCATAATCACAGAATAGATTATATACAGTTCGTTTAACACACACTTAAAAGGAAATTCTCCATGATTGCATCATTATAGGGTTAATGTCTAGAAAATATCAGATTATTCTGGGTATTCATAAGTTAAAGCCTTTAGGTGTGCCAATTTGTTCCTTCTTCCTATGGCCATTGTAATATAAGTTATAACAGACAGGCAGATCTAACTTTTTCCCAAAGAGCATAAATAATTAAAAGCATCCTGACAAAAAACATATGTACCTTTTTAAAAAAGGGGGGCTAAAAAACGTTTCTTGACATATTTATAAAAACTTCAAAATAAAATAAGATGCATTGTGCTCTGTCGTGATTTACAATCACATGGACAATTTGGGAGGTTTTTAGGCCATGCGCTGCTTTTTGGGACGGCAAACTGTACATGGGTTATATCTAGGTGTAATCTAGTGAGATAGAATCTATGTTGGCTGTTTTACCAGTTGTCAAATAGTTTAGCTGACCCTCACACATGTGGTGTTGTCAGTAACTAAGCAAAACTAAAGGGGATGATGGACGGAGTGTTGAACATTGCAAGCACTCACCCCCAGTCAGCTGATCTGGGTTTAATCCATCATAATTCTTTAGCTCCCTCTGCCACCCCAGTTCAGACATGGCCATATGCAAATCAGTCCGATCCTGTGCCTCATGGGAACAGTCCAGCCCCGTTGTTGGTAACTAGCCACTGTGAGTTTTTTATTCTCTTTTAATTCTCTCTCCTTTTCTCTTGGTTCCGTAACTAACGTTCTGACCTCTTGTTTAGAGTAGGTAAGAATGTTAACTTCATCTGTTATGTCTATGTCAGGGGCCAACATTCTCAGGGAAGTATCTAGATGGGAAAGGCGTTTTATTTTTTTGCCAAGCATCTAGAGTAAGGCAGTCTTGGATTATATCCTTTGTAAACTGTGTCCCAGTTTTACTCTAAATGCTGTGCCACAATATAATAGACCTAATAAATAAATCATCTTCTAAAAAGGGGACTCCCAATTCCTTATGTGATATATAAGTAGAGATAGATTTTGGTATTGCCAGTAAGCGCTCCAGGAACACGCTTTCTAGTATCTGCAATTTTACGCAATTTGTATAACCCCACAAGGGGGCCCCATAGCCAGAACTTGGGAAACATTTCTCTAATTGGTTTTTGGCCTCTTGTACTGGAGAATCTAAAAATTGTTTCTATAACTCTTAAAAATTTCAGTTTTGATACATCTAATTGGCTATCCCAAGAGCCCGATGCAGTGAATGGAATACCCAGGTATGTAAAGGTTTGTGTCTCCTCTAACTTCCTGCCCCTAACAAAATGTCCCTCTTTTTTGTCTTACCTTTCCCAGCTACCATGGTCACAGTTTTCTTTAGATTCACATTCATGTCCTTATCATCCATAAAATCTACAAATGTATCTATTAGCAACTGCAGCCCATTAGCTGTTCTTGAAAGCAGAACTGCACTGTCTGCATAAAGTAATATAGGAACAGAGTGGGTGCCAACCATAGTGACATCAGCTTTGGTTTCTTGTAGGCATGCAACCTCCCCGTTTATATAAAATGAGAAGAGCAGAGGGGCAAGAACAAACCCCTGTATACTTCCGAGGGTGACCTTAAAGTTGTCTGTACACTCCCCGCTTGGGCAATATCATACCTTCGCTGTAAGATGGGAATACCATTGGGATAAAAAATGTATAATGCCCCGGGGTGCTTCTGGGTCCACAAATATTTTCCAGAGTTTATTATGATTCACCAAATCGAAAGCACTGCTCAAATCGTCAAAGCATAAATGCACTTGCCCTGTCCTCGCTACCTATTTATTTATTTATTAGGAGGTGTGGATTGACACATTGTTCTATTGTCCCAATATCTGGTCTAAATCTATATTGAGTGTCAGAGAGTATATGTTTTTCCTCCGCCCATTGTTCTAACCTTCCTAGCAGGATTCTGCCCATTAGTTTAGGACTAGAATCTAGGAGAGATATTGGGCGATAACATTTCGGATCACCTCGGTTGCCTTTTTTTAAAATAGGGACTATGGTGCTTTCTGCTCACGAATTTGTGAGGAAACTCTTTATTGTAGAATTACATACTTGGGTTAGCATTGGTGCCCATAAAGTGATGTGCACTTTAAAGATATCAATTGGGACCCCGTTGGGCCTGAAGCCTTCCCACTAGCAGCTTTATTTAGGGCATTGGGTCCTCTTCTAAAGATATATTAGAGATATTTGATGGTTCAATTGAGCACAAATGTTTTAAAGGCACAATAGCAATACTACCCCCTGGATTCAAAATAGTATAATGTTCTATTCAATCCCCCTGATGAATGCATGTCTCAATCTTTGGGTCATCTTTTCTTTTAGGAATGGGTGGTTGATCATTTTCCAGAAGAGAGTATTATCCTTCAGCTCAGCAGCCTGGAGCAAATCTTCCCATATTTTCCCTTTCAGATCACTTTTCATTTTATCAAGGGCATTTTTATACATGGATATCAATGTGCTAATTTTTACTCTATCTCTTGGTGACATCCACAGGGCTTTCCTCAGTTTGTTGTGTATCACTGAGCATTCAGTATCAAACCATCCCCTGCTTTTATTATTTTTCCCTCCAGGCTGGAACTTTAGTTTCTGTCTATTGTTAGTTAATAAACTTGGAAGTGACTAAACTATCCAACAGTTAACTGTTAGAAATGGAGATCTCTAGTTGGCAGACATAGGTACCTTTGTCCAAATAGGGACCCTTGCTTCTAGTCAGGGTAAGGGGGATACACACTTTAGATAACCCCTGCTCACCCCCTGGGTAGCTTGGCACGAGCAGACAGCGTATCCCAAAGGCACTGTGTAGATTATTAGTACTCAAAACACACAGTAATACAGTGATAACACCACAAATGGACACCACACCAGTTAAGAAAAATAAAGCATCTTTATCTAAACTCAACAAGACCAAAACAACACAAATCCAACATACATGTAATAAACATATGATTTAAAAAAGGTTTCAAACAACTTGGTCCATCGAAAACTATGGAAGCGTGATTTCTCACAAAATACATGTAGATGGGTCAAAATTCACAAGGCCAAACAGCTGCAGAGATGGGAAGCGTTGCAAAAGAAAGAGATACGTCAGTTCCTGAGACCATGAGGAGGGGATGCAACAGTTCTGCTGCACGCAGGAGAAGTGATGCGTCGAATCTGCTCCTTAGGGGGAAGTGATGTGTCGATTTTGTTCCGCGGGTGATGCGTCAGGAAAACTTATCACACAGGTACAATGCGTGTAAATCCAGGATGCGCCGGCAATCGATGTGGCCCATGAATCTTGAGCATCTTGTGTTTCTATCTTTGCAAATGATTAGGAAGGGGATCTAGAATATTTGTGCCATCAAGGGTTCCCTTCAAGACCCAGAAAGCATTCACCAATGGAAGAATTATTTGTAAAGATTTTTTAATCAGCATTGGTGGCACCCCAGAATTTACACTGATAAAGTGTCTTATTTTTAATCCAAACTTATCAAGCATATGATGAAAGGAACCGGCATAAAGAACACAAGAATACAACTCGATATCATCCTCAAGGAGATACTCAGGGGAATCACTACTAACTAAGCTTTACAAACATAACAGAAACAGAAATGGAGTAAATGCTTTGACATGCATACAATTGCACAAAGAAAGATTCAAGAGGAAATCCTTTATATTTGTTATGTTTGGAAAATATGCTTATTTAATACTTGGCTTGGCCTCTGTAAATGGAGATTTCCCATAGACATACTTGATGCGTGTTCAGCAACTGAAAAAGCAATTGTATTAAGCCACGCTTTCTGCATTTGTAACCGATAAGAATGCAAATATGAACAAGGTCAGATTATCAGAAATTGAAGCAGCAAGAGATGCAAAGTGGAAAGTGGGTGCGTATTTATTGTTTAGACCATCAAGGTAAAAACAAACAAGATGAGAAATGCATAACTGAACCACATATGATGGGAAATAAAATATCTGAAAACCTTGTCTATGAAGTATGTCAGGAAGATAGCCAAAGACAGACCAATACTACATAAATTCACTTACTTCTCATAGGAGAAGATGTCAAATTACCTAACTTGCAACATCTTCACAGACTAACCAGAAACCTGATTTAGCCAACACATGGAGTAAAGAGAAAGCTGAAAAAAGGACAAACACATGAGAAGATGGAATCAATTCAAAATCAACAATAAAAAGCAAACAGAGGATGAGAATAAGAAATACATTGCAGACTCAGGTTCTGATATATCTGACATGGGTTTTGGCCAGTTGTATGGTTTCTGTAGAAAATTGGGTTACTGGTTGAAGGCGGTGAAACCCTACTCAAGCAACAACCATCATTCTAGTCAAGGTGAAACACAAGCCAACCCCAAATTAATCTGTGCTAACCCCCCATGTCGCTTGGCACAAAAACAGTCAGGCTTACCTCAGAGGCAATGTATAAAGTATTTATGCAGCACTTGAAATAGTAATGAAGTAACAATACAAGACAAGAAAAATCCCACACCAATCCAGAAAAATAGAGTACATTTAAATAAATTATTTGACACCAAAATTACAAAACTTTAATAAATAGAACTGGAGATATGCAGTTGTAAAGGTTTAGATAAAAAGGGTGCCTAGAAGCACGGAGTGCCAACTGTGGTTATCTGGTTGCACCAGACCGGGACAAAGTCGCAAGTTCAGGCCAATCACAATGGAGCGTGGACTAGATACTGGGACAAGTGAGGACATCTGAACAAAGTACCTTAAATCCTGGTTGTAGAGCATTGCGAGATCCAACGTTGAGGCTGCATCGTGCAGTGGTAGGTCAGATAAGCTGGGCTACGATAGAAGGTCCTGTGTCAAGGATGCATTGCACAGTGATGATTACCGGGGAACTGCGAGGAAGCGATGAGAAGTCCTGCATTGAGGATGTGCCGGTCAGCGGTGGGTCTTAGGAGTTGCTGCGATGCGGGGTCCTGCGCCAAAGAGGCATCAAGCATCAGAAGTTTTAAGAGCTGCGGTTACTGCACACTGCACACATTACACAGCAGAGGTCCCAATACAGAGCTGGGATAAGAAGCGTTGCACTGTATCGATTCTACCTAAAGAACAGAGCTCAGCTGGCAGAGTACCTTCAGGCCCAATTTCAAGGGCCCAGGACTGGGGTATCACCATTTGGGGTCATGACTCACAGCAAGGCAGAGTCCAGGTGCTGGTTTCAAGGTGGTTGGAGCCTTTTTGTCCCCGAGGCTCTGATCAGGGGGATCGTCAACTAGCCCTTGGAGTCTCTCTGTTGGTCCTGGGTTCAAGGTGCTGGTCCAGTCATTTTCACTCACATAGAATTGCGACTTAAAATACAAATTTCCCATCAAAGAGGGTTTTAAATTACAATTCTTTAGAGACCAAACTCGGCTTTCCTACTTGCTTCCAATTGAAAGTTATCAATTATTAAATGTAATAATGTAACCCAGTGTTATCCTATGCAAGAGGGAGGCCTTTTCAAAAGTGAAAAAGCTAATTTAGGTGCAAAACTTAAACATATGTGTCCATCTTTTTAAATACATTGCACATTGCCCTATAGGCTGTATGGTGCCTACCCTAGGGGTGAATCAAATTTATGAAAAAGGTCAGATTTAAGCCTGGCAAAAGATGTATTTTGCCAGGTCAAATGGCAGTTAAAGTGTGCACACACAGGCTGCAATGGCAAGCCAGAGACATGTTTAAAGGTCTACTTAAGTGGGGAGCACCGTCAGTGCTGCAGGCCCACTAATAATGAACAAACACTTGTCTAGTTGGCTTATCCATGGTGGGACATCTCTAAACGACTTAGTCTTTGTAAAGTGGGGCCTCTTGTACACCTCTGGCTGGAGCACCAATTGAATCAAAACAAAACACCCCTCCGATTGGAAAAAGAAAGAGGCTACTCGGGGAAACCATTAGGAAGCCTTTTATTCAGACCACACAGCATGATGCATTTTGGCAAAATAGCCTATCTCAGATGCTGCTACAAACACGATAGAACTCCACCAACGCCTATTTGAAGTATCCTGCCTTGTCATTCATTGGATGGTAAGTTCCCTCCCCAGACCACATGTTCGTTCACCCAAAGGAGTCCAAGGTTAACTACACTTCCCAGAAAGCACCGCTTCCCGGTGGGTGAAACCTGGAGAAGGAATCACTGGTCAGGGCAAAAGACGCGGTAATACAAATGGAATGTCCCCGTACAATAGTGTCCTCAGGCTCCCTTGGGTTCCCTTAACGCTCCAGCCTCCAGAACAAGTCTCAGCCGGGCTGTAATTCATCAATGCAGTGATTGCTGCTCCTCGTGCAGTCACAAGCTGCACCTGGCAGCAATCCATGGCTGAAACAATACTCGGTCGGGCAAGAGTTGTTCCAATACTTCGGAGGAAAGAAAAGCTACAAAGCTGGTGCCAGCATCTCTCCTGCCACTTTGTAGAGTGGGGCCTCTTGTACACCTCTGGCTGGTGCACCAATTGAATCAAAACGAAACACCCCCCTGGTTGGAAAAGGAAAGAGACCACTCGGGGAACCCATTAGGAAGGGGTTTATTCAGTCCACACAGCAGGATGCATTTCGGCAAAATGGCCTTCCTCAGGTGCTGCTACAAACACGATGCAACTCCACCCACGCCTTTTTGAAGTGTCCTGCCTTGTCATCATTGGACGGTAAGTTCCCTCCACAGACCACATGTTCGTTCACCCAAAGGAGTTCAAGGTGAACTGCACTTCCCAGAAAGCACCGCTTCCAGGTGGGTGTAACGCGGAGAAGGAATCACTGGAGAGGGCAAAAGACGCATTAATACAAAATAGAGTGTCCCGGTACAATAGTGTCCTCAGGCTCCCTTGGGTTCCCTTAACGCTACAGCCTCCAGTACAAGTCTCAGCCGGGCTGTAAGTCGTCAATGCAGTGATTGTGGCTCCTCCTGCAGTCATGAGCTGCACCTGGCAGCAGTCCATGGCTGAAACAATACTCGGGCAGCAGGTGTTGTTCCGATGCCCCAGAGGAAAGAAAAGCTACAAAGCTGTTGCCAGCATCTCTCCTGCCACTTTGTAAAACGGGGCCTCTTGTACACCTCTGGCTGGGGCACCAATTGAATAAAAAAGAAACACCCCTCCAGTTGGAAAAGGAAAGAGGCCACTCGGGGAAACCATAAGGAAGCCGTTTATTCAGACCACACAGCATGATGTATTTCGGCAAAATAGCCTTCCTCAAATGCTGCTACAAACACAATAGAACTCCACCCACGCCTTATTGAAGTTTCCTGCCTTGTCATGATTGGACAGTAAGTTCCCTCCCCAGACCACATGTTCGTTCACCCAAAGGAGTCCAAGGTGAACTACACTTCCCAGAAAGCACTGCTTACCGGTAGATGTAACATGGAGAAGAAATCAGTGGTCAGGGCAAAAGACGCGGTAATACAAATGGAGTGTCCTGGTACAATTGTGTCCTCAGGTTCCCTTGGGTCCTCTTAATGCTCCAGCCTCCATTACAAGTCTCAGAAGGGCTGTAAGTCGTCAATGCAGTGAATGTGGCTCCTCGTGCAGTCATGAGCTGCACCTGGCAGCAGTCCATGGCTCAAACAATACTCGGTGAGGGCAGGAGTTGTTCCGATACCTCGGAGGAAAGGAAAGCTACAAAGCTGGTGCCAGTCACTTTGTAGAGTGGGGCCTCTTGTACACCTCTGGCTGGTGCACCAATTGAATGAAAACAAAACACTCCTCTGGTTGGAAAAGCAAAGAGGCCACTCTTATATATATATGTAAGGAATACTAAGGATTTCTTGCAAAAATTGAAAACATGGAATGGGATACAGACTCTCTGCTAATCACTCTTGATTTGCAGAGTCTGTACACCATTATTGATCACCAACAAGGTCTGGATGCGTGCAGATATTTTCTCAGGTACAGACACATCAGGTTCCGTGAGCATACCCAGATGATACTGAATATGGTGGAGTATTGCTTATACAAGAACATATTTTTGTTCAACGGTAACTTGTTTTGTCAAGTTAATGGTTCAGCCATGGGCTCATGCTTTTCTCCCAGTTTTGCAAATTTGTTTTTAGGGACCTGGGAGGAAGAGATACGTGTTGATCCTACTCTGCAGCAAGATTTTTTGAATGTGTCAATGTGGCTTCACTACATCGACGATTTATTCATCGTGTGGAAGGGTAGGGCTGATGAAGCGGACAATTTCATTACCAAACTCAACCAGAATGACCGCAATATTGTCCTCAGCGGTACCAAGAGCAAAACCAGCATAGAGTATCTTGATGTCAAATTGGAAATCAAGAATAATAAAGTCCACACTTCCCTTCATCGCAAATCGCAGAGGGGCCCTTCCACCTCTTGTCCCAAAAGGCTCCTATCCCAGTTAAGCTTCAGGCCATGTTACCATATCTTGAGGCCTACCCGGATGGGGTGCCAGCGGTTAAGTTGTTGTGGGGCTTTAGAGTAGGTTTTCGTATTGGATACCAAGGTCCTAGGGAGCAGCGTTGGGCTGACAACTTGAAATCAGCAAAAGAATTACCTCAGGTGGTTCGAGCCAAATTGAGTAAGGAATTGGAGCTGGGCAGGATAGCGGGTCCTTTTCATCAGTGTCCTCTGCCCAATTTGATGGTCTCGCCTTTGGGGGTTATTCCAAAGAAAGCACAGGGCGAGTTTCGACTCATTCATCATTTGTCTTGGCCGGAGGGTCAGTCAGTAAATGACTTCATCGCACCGGAAGATGCGGCGGTTTCATATGCCTCGGTGGATGATGCTTTGCGTCTGGTTCGCCTGGCTGGGGTGGGTGCGGAGCTGGCCAAAAGTGATATTCAGGCGGCTTTTCGGTTACTGCCCATGGCATCCACCCATTGGACTTCGAACTGCTTGGGATGTTTTTTGAGGATGCATTTTATGTAGATCGCGTATTGCCTATGGGTTGTTCCATCTCCTGTTCTCTTTTTGAGACTTTCAGCACGTTTTTGGAATGGTGTGTAGTACGGAGGTCTGGTCATACAGCAGTTTGTCACTACCTAGATGACTTTTTGTTTATTGGACAGGCAGGGAGTGAGCAATGAAGCAGGGTGTTGGTTTCTTTTCAAAAGATGGCACAAGAATTTGGAGTGCCATTGGCTCCAGATAAAACAGAGGGTCCAACCACTAAATTGGCCTTTTTGGGCAATGAAATCGATACAGAAGCAATGGTGGCTAGATTGCCCTTGGATAAGGTACAAGAAATCAGGACCTTCTCGCTCGACCTCGGACCTGGAGGAACTGGGGGGCATATTATCAAGGACAGGCGATACATTATCGCCGCTTTTATCGGCAGGAAACTGCCGATAAAGCGGCAATAATGGCCTTGATAATATGCTCTATGAATTCCAATCGAAGCCCATGTTAAATGTGAACACATCTAACATGGGCTTCGATTGGAATTCATAGAGCATATTATCAAGGCCTTTATCGCCGCTTTATCGGCAGTTTCCTGCCGATAAAAGCGGCGATAATGTATCGCCTGTCCTTGATAATATGCCCCTGGGTTCGAGTCTCGGTAACGACGCCAAACTTCCTGTGATTCTGGGCAAATCACTTAATCTCCCCGTGCCTAACAAAAATGAATGTGTGTCCTAATGTAACGTAACTGGTGCTATGTAAAGCGCTCTGATACCCGATTCGGTTCGGGTCTAGTTCGCGCTATATAAAACTCTGCAAAAAAGAAAGATGGAGCTCAGGCAGGTTCAGAGGCTGCTGGGGTATCTAAATGTTGCCTGTAGAGTGGTGAGAGCGGGAAGAACTTTCTGCAGACGGCTTGGTTTTGCGATGTCGGGAGCTTCCCTGCCACACCACCGCATACGTTTGTCAAGGAAAGTGAAGGAGGATTTGGTCACTTGGTTGCGGTTCTTGGATGAATTCAATGGGGTATCGATCAACTTTGTGGAAGATGCCACTGTATGGCAGGTGCAGATTTTTTCGGATGCTTCAGGGGCTCAAGGATTTGGGCTGTTTTGGGAAGGGCGCTGGTGCGCTGAGCGTTGGCCGGAACATTCGCTATCGCAGGGCCGTAGTATCGCCTCCCTGGAGTTCTTTCCGTTACTAGTGGCATTGCAGGTATGGGGTGAGGAGTTCAAGGACCGCAGCGTACTCTTTCACATTGACAATATGGCAGTGGTTAGCTTAGTTAACGGGCAAAGGGCAAGGGATGTGCAGGTTCTGCATTTGTTACGGGCTTTTATGTTGCAAACTCTTAAGCTGAACATTGTTTTTAGAGCCAAGCATATTCCCGGTGTGAATAACTCAATAGCTGATGCCCTGTCTCGCTGTAATTGGCAGACGTTTCGATCTCTGGCACCAAAAGCGGACAGCTGCAAGACGGAGATTCCTTCGGACATCTGGGACCTGGGGGAGTGAGGATTACTGAATTGGTGGAACACTCCATTGCTAGGTCCACCAGAGGAAGTTACCAGCAAGCGTGGTCTGAATTTTTAATTTATGCTTCCTCACAGGATCGGGATGGTGCGGCTGTGGGTAATGAGCAGTTCATGTTAAGTTTCGTGTTGCATTTGATGGACAAAGGTTTGTCGCACACGACTATTTCAGGCAAACTTGCTGGCATTTCATTTTATAGTCAGTTGCTGTTAAAGAAAGAAGCGTGGGTGGGTTTTTTGTTGCGCAGGATGTTAAAAGGTTTTGGTAGAAGCAACGTTCATTCCTTGCATTTGAGGGAACCTATTACGCTTGAGCTCTTATGACGAATTTTAGATGTTTTGCCTAGTTGTTGTTATAGTGAATGGGAGTTGGTTAGGTTCAGGTTGTGCATGATATGGATGTTCTTTGGTGCTTTCCGGGTTTCGGAGTTATTGGGTTTACGGAACCAGACTGGGATCCAAACGTCTGCTATTCAAATTTTAAATGAGAAAGTTTTAAGGATCAGGTTACGACATGCAAAGACAGACCAAAAAGGGTAGGAACTTGGATACAGCTGGGAGGGAGCGGGGTGGTGAGATGTTGTCTGTTGAAAGAATGGGAGTCCTTTTTAAAGTCCCCGGTTTTTCGGGTTGGGGTCATATTTTGTCATGCTGATGGGGGTCAGGTTTCTTGTTTTCAGTTGTTAGCAGTTCTGAGAAAAGGTTTATCGTTGGAGTGGAAAAATCCACTGTGCGCATTCTTTTCGAATAGGTGCTGTTACAGAGGCTGCCAGATTGGGCTGGGGGAGGGAGGAGATTCAACAAATTGGGCGGTGGAAATCTGACTGTTGTTATAGATATGTTCGTCAAAGAATACAAGATGTTTCTTTTATGCTAGTTCAATTTTGTTTCTTATCATAGGTCGAGTTTTGTCTTTTCCACGAAAAAAGAGGACATGGATTGTGGGCCACTCTTTGGTGAAGTGGTCATCTGTGTTTGCGGAGCAACAGATATGTGGAAGGGCTTTGGGTTTGCATGGAAAAGACCATGAGGTATTGTGGAAGGGGATTGGAGGGATGAAGTGGAGAGATCTTTTTCCTTTATTGTCCAAACTGGCTAATGAATGGGGTTTTCCTGATCTTTTAATCATCCATCTGGGATAGAACGACCTGGTCGAACTATCTGGCCTATCCTTGATTCAGCAAATGAAACTGGACTTAGCGGTACTAAAAAGCAATTGGGTGGGCACTGCGGTGGTCTGGACAGAATTTGTGTACCGACACCAATGGAGGGGGGCTCGTACGCATTCGGCGGTGGAGAAAGCTCGCCGGAAGCTGAATAGAGCCATGAAAATGTATTGCACGGCAATGGGCATTACTGTATTGGCTCATGAACATCTTTCAGGCAAGGAGCTTCATTTGTTCAGTTGGGATGGAGTGCATCTGTCTCAGATGGGGCAGGCATACTATCTTATGGAATTACGGGATCTGTTGGCGGGTTTTTGGGGAGTTGATTTATGGTGTTCTAGCAAGGAGATTTGAGTTATGTCATCTGTTGGGGGGGTGGGTGGGGCAGGAAAACGCCTTGGTTTTCCTGGGTGGCGTATTTTTGGGGATAGGATAGTCTAGTGCAGACGTATCCTTTCCCTCTGGGGGTGGGGGAGTAGGTGGAAAAGGGAATGGGAAAGTTTGAAGGAAAAACATTGGTTTGGAAGTAAACAGTTTTGGAGTTTTGACAAATGATGAAATCGTTGGGGAATTTGTGATGCAAAAACCAGTAGAAAATAATGGTTGGTGAAAATATCCAAAGGTGTATTTAATTAATAAAATGCAAGAGTTGGAGTCTGTCTTTGGCTGTCCTAAAATAAAGTGACCTTTTATGCTACTGAGAGAGATGTGTGGAGTGTTCTTATTGCGCTATGGGTCCCAGGGGGACTTGGCGCGAGCCGGTGTCCCCCTGGGATAGTTCACGCGGTGGAACGGTCCACGCGACGCGATTGGGCAGCTGGGGGAGAGGGAGGGTCTTGATGGGCTCGGGGTGGGACCGGGAGATTGCACGTCACTCGAAAGAGTGAAGGACCTGTGGCGTCTTCGTTTTTGCCCACCCACCCGTCTCAATTTTAGGCGAGGTGGGGTTTTTTTGTGTGCAATATTTTGTGTTCCTTTTTAAAAAAAAAAAAGTCACTCTAGGGCAGTCTTGACAGTCCTCCAATTGTGTTCTCTTTCTTTTAGGCGTGTTTTTGGGGATAGGATAGTCTAGTGCGGACGTATCCTTTCCCTCTGGGGGTGGGGGGGGGGGGGTAGGTGGAAAAAGGAATGGGAAAGTTTGAAGGAAAAACATTGGTTTGGAAGTAAACAGTTTTGGAGTTTTGACAAATGATGAAATCGTTTGGGAATTTGTGATGCAAAACCAATAGAAAAAAATGGTTGGGGAAAATATCCCAAGGTGTATTTAATTAATAAAATGCAAGAGTTGAAGTCTGCCTTTGGCTGTCCTAAAATAAAGTGACCTTTTATACTACTGAGAGAGATGTGTGGAGTGTTCTTATTGCGCGATGAGAAAGGGCCCACGTCATCAACACTCACTCTGCACAGGATTCCTCCCCTTCTTCACGAGCACCAGAACGTTCCTGCACCCACTGTGTTTGTCCTCTTTCCGCCTGGGGTAATGCATTCACATGGACGATTTTTTACTTATTTTCATTGGTTGTGCGCTCCCTGACTGCAACTTTCTCCTACTGTTTATTCCTGAACCCCCCTCCCCCTTTTTTTCTGACCTTCTGGCACTTGCCGGAACAGTCAGCAATGGACAACATGTGCAACGAGTTTGCCTCTCATTGTCTGTGCATTTTGGCTAAGACGGCCGACCAGCATCATTCAGTGATTCATTAGGCACTTGCCTACTTGATATCTATATAAATTTTTTATATATATATATTTCTCCTAGCTATTTTCACTGTGTAGACACTTGCTAAAACATAGCTAGGTTGACACTTTTACCCTCTAACTACCCACGTAGATTCTCATGTTGTTTCATGAGTATGGGTATTTTGTCCGGCTCGTTTCTTTTGTTATTTCTTATGAGATAACTTTATTTAACAGCCGCGTTCGACAATCAGGCGGGAGGTGCGCTTTTAACTTGATCAGTGTGTCCATGTTACCGCGTCACACTAGTCCTCTGTCCTGGAGACTTTCTCTTTACTGTGTCATGTTTTACTCATGTTTAACTCGTATTATGGGCAGCGCTGATGTGTACATGAACTTGGGGAACTGTAACTAACAATTGGGAGTATACAGTATATCGTATTATGGATGTATTTTTTCGAACAACAAATGCAGAATTTTCATGTATGTTATCATTACCTTACTGCATTCGTAACGTATTACATTATGGCCACCTACTTATGATACTTTTGATATTTTTCATATGTAATGATTCGTAGCACAGGCTACATGAGCATAATGGAGACTTCTTTTTATGTTTATGCTTTCCCTGCCGTATTTTTACACGGTGATTGGTGGGTTACTTTTCACGTGATCAAGCCATTGTTGATGGCGAAACGCATTGTGAATTAAACAACACAACCTACATTTGGATGCTGTGTCTTTTGTTGTCCTGAGAGCGTGCTGAACCTTGTTACTTTTGAATATTGGATTGCCGGTTACTCCGCCGGCGTGCACGCCACTCTTCGAGGGTCTCAGAGGTCCAGAAGGAGTATTGCTATTTGGATATATATATATATATACTCCCCATTTCATCACTGCGCCTTTGCCCTCAATATGGTGTTCCTACCCCCAGCTATTCTCACCAGGAGCAGTGGCTTCTGGGAGTTGAAGTTTTTTTTTGAGCCACTACGGAACTACAACCATGTGACTTTGGGGTGGAACTCACTTACCTGCCAATCTGGTGGGAGCAGGACACTTAAAGACGTGGGTGGAGTTTAAACGCGGTAGCTGTGGCAACTGAAGAAGGCTTCCACGCCAAAATGCATCTTGCCTTGCAGTCCTGAATAAACGGCTCCCTCTAATCCCCTTGTGTGGCCTCTTATCCTTTTCCTGCGGTAGGGGTGTTTTGTGTGGATATATATATATATCCAGTGAAGTGAAGTAGTGTGGCTCACAGGTTAGAGGCGGCAGACCCGAGAGCAGAGGACGGCCCGGGACCAGGGTTCGATTCCCGGCGCGGCAGGTTTCTGGACCAGGGTCAGCGGACTCGATAATTCTCTCGCCTCGGTGCCCACTCTGATCAGTGATCACACTCGGCAACTCTGGGCATTAGCTTGCCTCATCTTCACTAACGGCCCCACCAGACCACTGGGGATGCCTGGTCTCACCCTGGAGATACCCATTAAGGGACCATCTCTCAGGGAAGCCAGGAAGGGTTTCGCAGTGGTCGAAGCGCCTTGGGACCCTACGGGTAAGTAGTGCGCTATATAAATGCCTACACATTTACATTTACACACATTTACATTTACACTGTATTCATGCTTATCTAACTGACATAGTAACTTTCAATGTAAACATATACATTTTAAACAAGCATATCTTTGTTTTTTGCATTATTGTTGTACACACCAAATAAATCCTCTTGTTCAGAACAGCAAGAGCATTAAAACCTATCATTTGGAATATTAGAAAAATATTTAATAGTATGTCATGTTTAAATTGTATGCAGTGATCGTGCAGCATAAAACATATCCATTGGATTATAAATACTTAATTTTACCACCTTTTTATTGAAGTAGATCCCGAATATATACACTCTCTCAACCTAAGTTCATTTATGGCCTCAAATGTGACACTTCAGTTTGTTAAAACCACAGAACCTTGGTCACTGCCCTTACTAGTACCTCATACTGAACCACAAGTGTAGTGTGCCTACAGGTCAAACCCCTCTTAGATATTTTAAGTGAATAAGAAAGTTTGCCATCTGTTTTAGTGGTACCTATTCTAATCTCATTCTGCAATTCAACTGATTCTGAGATCAGTGCTATTTCAGGTCAATCACTTTTATCTTCTATTAGCACAAGTAATTCTGCAGTATCTTTGGACTGTTTAGTGGCTTATGATTCCTGAACCTGCCGTTGTTCCGTACAACTGCTATGCAGAATAGAAAATTGTTCTTGATTTTGAATGCTGCACCAGTAATACTCTCATCGAAAATGAAGCAAATAGTTATAAGGATATGTGTTCCTTTCTATTTTCTTTGACATCTTTTAATTCCATACAAAACATCCAGCCAACGCGTTTCTTTCAAATGGATAACTTGAACTTCATCAGGGCTGTAAGAATACATATATATATATATTTTTTTTATTGCTCCAACGAGCTGGCCAGCAAGTCCATACCTCTTGCACGGCGGGGGTACACGTATAATGTCTGACAACACCACCTCCTCCAAACGAAAGAGACGTGACCCAGAAGGGAGATTAAAGGGAGCACTTTAATGTAAAAGAGTCTCGGGCGGATGCATTTCGGCACTTTTGACCTTCCTCAGCGCCCCTCTCCAGCTGCTCCTTGTGCTGTGAATGGTCCGCCTGTCACGCTGTTTTGAACAGTAGCCATACTCCGCCCCCACGATGTGCAGCAACCAATCATGTGTAGTCCCGTGTGGTGGGACTACACTTCCCACAAGGCCCCAGTATTGCGCCTCGAGGGAATTGCAGAGTGCTGTGGGGTGATGAAGTTCGAGTCGGCTTCTGTGAGGATTTGAAAAGTCACTCAAAATGTGCCCTATTTTTTCTTTCTGCAGTACTAATAATACCTTCTATTGGATAATATACCCCCTCATTTTGTTCCTTTTTAAATTAAATGTTTTAAGAGTTACCACTTTATTCCCATCACGATGGCTCCAGGTGTGCTATACCTTTGTAATACGTAGGACTGTTAGCGCTCTAGTTGTTCTTTAGAACACTTTAGGAGGCTGCAGTAGAGCACAAAGGAATCAACTGACAGTCTCTGTCCTTGTTGGATGTACAGGTTTTACTGAGAATGTCAGACTTCATTTTCACATGACTGAGAAAGATAATGTGAATTTACAGAAAATATGCTTTCAGTTTAGCTTATAGATCCCCTTCCAAACCACTGTGGGAAAATCATGAGATATTAGTTTTCTTTCAAACAATATTCATGATATCACAGCAGAAGGTTTTTTCACATGGTAAAATCACCTTAGAACCCACCACAATTCCTAAAACGAGTATGGTACCATCAACAAATAATTTATAATGTAACTAAAGTCCTAAAACCCTCTATTAACTACAATGCTTTTTAATGAGGTGCTATCATGTATATTGGTCCCAAGATGGCTGCCAACACTTCTTGGATGAAGTGCTGACAGCCAATCAGATCAGATGTGTGGTTAGGCTCCGCCCAGATATATATCTTTTTTTGAACCTAAATTACTCAAAATCCACTGGAGCACACATATTGAGACCTAGCAAAGGCACATCGGGCTAACAGTCCCTACAATTTTGCCAAGTTTCGTGCAAATCCATTCAGCCGTTCGAGCTAAAAGTGAGGCCAACCGCCCTATGGAAATTAACATGGGAAAAACGCGTTTTGGGACCCCCCTTTTTTCTCGGCCCCCCCTTGATGAAACCCCCCCAAATTGTCAGGGGCTGCTCAGAAACAAAATGTTCCATTTCCCTGAAAATTTCAGCCAATTCCGTCCACAAACGCCAAAGTTATTAGACATAGAATTTTCAAAAATCCCATAGAGAAAAAATCCTAACTATATATACCTACTGGCGACCGCCAGTAGGTAATATATACACATATAAATATACATACATGAAACCAGACAAACATACAACATGTACAGCATAAGTAATTACTCATAATGTATATTGTATGTTTGTCTGGTGTCTGGTGTCATGTATGTATATTTATATGTGTATCTATATATATATTGTTAGAGCCCTGATGAAGTTCAAGTTATCCATTTGAACAGAACGCATTGGCTGGATGTTTTGGGACCACACTTACATGTTGTGATTGGGAGGAAGTTGTGTGTTTGTCACAAAAAAATGCTTGTCCTCTACACAGCTGTGATCATTTTGTTAATTTATCCAGCTACCTAAGCTTGAACGATCATGAGCATACACATGACATTGTAAAACTATTGTACTGTCTGAGATAAATAGATCATTTATAGTGTTTGTCTCTGGCAGCAGCACAGATTGGGGAGGGCAGTCTTTAACCTATATAGATTTTTAGTTCTGGCTTGACAGTGCAACTGCCAACTGACACCAATTTAACTGTACATTTATTTTCTTTCGCACAAATATATATCCATTCCCATGCTATCTACTTGTAATGCTTCACAGTACCATAAAACATTCCTTTAAAGCCAGACCTATTGCCATAGCCAATGCTTTTTAAGGTGCAACACTCATTGATCCTGTGATCGACTGAGAATCAACAATTCTTAAACCATATTCATTGTCCAGAATTAAAAACTGTTTATGGTAATGATTTGTATTCAAAATGTATATCCATAAATCATAATTCTACTGCAACTTCCGCATAGACACAGAAACCAGTTGTAAAATATGCAATTTGTGTACAAGCTTCTCGCTTACATGTATAGTAGGTATAGGATGGGAAGCAGTAGTTGAGGATTCCTTGCACATACAGAATGTGTGTAGTGCCTGGGGCGGTTTCTTTATATGGGCGTGGGGGATTCGCCCCCCTGTTTGCAGTGCGACCTGACACTCACCCAGGCAAAGAACGAAGTTGCATGGGGGAGGGGGAAGCCTCCACTCTGATTCTGCTCCTTGGGGTGAAGTGCGCATGTTGGGTTGGTCAGGTGCCTTGCTCGGACCCAGCCCAACATGCGCACTTGAGCCCTCACCAGGCTCTACAACGTAGGAGTCCGGTAAATTGCTGCCGCAGATGCCAAGGCTTCAGATGAGCGTTGGCTGCCCCAAGCCCACTTGTGATCGGGCCTATGGTAACATAAAATAGCATTCAAAACTCCCTTCCAAAGTGCATTCAGCTGTCATTGGCCTGCCAAGTTCAGTGCAGATCAGTCAGGGGAGTAGTGTCAAAAATATACAGAGTGGTAAAGAAGCAGCATTTCCCATTTCAACTCCCATATGAATATGTGCTCTCCACTGCAGAGAAAAAGCTGACACCGAGCTTGGCACGAAACTAGATGTTTACCCAAGGAAGGGCCTTTGCTTAGTTTGGTGTAAATCAGCAGTAGTTTTCACAAAATTAGCTTTACAGAAAGTTATTGTGTGGGCTTGACAGAAGCCTGGAAGTCTAGCAACTGGTGCTTACTCCAATTGGGCAATTTAATTCCAAATAAATGATAATCCGGGCAACACCATTTCTCCATCAATCACGAACCTCGAGGTGGGGTTTGAAACCAAAAGATGGTGATCTAAAAACTAAAGAAGGTGAACCTATTACTAAGAGGAAAGGAAGGCAGAGTGCAAACTATGAAAAGGCATTGACATGCGCTCAAACACACCCGGTACATCCTAATACTGGATGGGAAAGGTAAGCAGATAAAAGATAGTAGCAACTACAGCTATACAGCTCTCTTCCGACTAGCAGAAGGCACAGCCCCATGAGGATTTGTGATTAAACTCCACAGTAGCCTTACCATATCAGACCCAAGTAATTCCAAAGTGAAATTCTTTGAAATCTTCCCTTCACAATATTCGTGTTTTTCCACTAAAGATCATACTTTATTCTTTATAGTGATTGCCATGTTATATTTATCTCCTTATTTATTCATTCACCTAATTATTTTTGCAGATCTATATATATAGCAGAAACATGTCATTAGGTACTTTACAATGCCAGAGAACAGGTATTGATACAGTACACTCAAGGTAATAAATATAATGGATGACATGAAAATACAACAGGGTATTGTACGGAGTATTAAGCATGGGAATATACACCTGTCAGAAAGAAGGACTCGAGCCAACTAAGTGCACAAAGGCGAGAGAGAAGAGATATGAGAGGGAGGCTACTGTTAAGGATGCCAGAGAGGGCTATGAGATAACGTATAGAATCATAAGTGTACGCTATTAGACAGATGTAGTTAGCTAGTTCTAGATGCCTACTATGTTTTCATATGTTGTGATGCGTGAATAAACAGATCTAAATAACGTGATTAGAATGTCTAGTTGTCCAACATTTTTTGAGTGGAAAGCCTTCCATTTTGCTGTAGTAAAACATGCAAGGAACGTCCCTTCTTCCACACCTTTCCTTAGGTAGTTTATCTCCCATTTGGGTAGGATGCACTTCTAAAGTTCGGATTATAGATTTGTTATTGGCAGTGGCCTTTCAGCAAATCACCAGAAACTGGAAGGATTTCACTAAAATATCTTATCAGGCATGGTGGTATGCTGTCTGTTATAATCACAGATTAGACACATCTTTTGTGCACCCACTACCTATGGCAACCAAACGACTAGAGTTGTGTTCACCTATCACAATGTTCATTGATAACGGTGCTAGTCGCTCTCTGTCTCAAACTCCCCGTCACCAAGAAGTACCTCAACCTCCATGACTTCCTGTATGCTGTTATTTTGTACTTTATTTTAAATTATTATTATATAACGTAATTTGATGTGAACCATTTAGGCTTTCTTTATGAATCACAGCTTTATGTTCTCTTGCTCTACTACATGTATATTTTATAACTGACTGTGTTTTATTTTAGTTTCTTTTTTCCTTCCTTTTTCTTTTCCTAAATTGACATTCTTTTTGTCATTTTTTAATATATTTACGGTATTATTATCCTTTTGTTCCATTTTTGTATCACCATAATTAAATTAAATATTTTGAACTGAAAGGAACGTCCCTTCCTCTAAAATCAACAAATCATATGTTTTCACAGCTCACCTTCTGAGCCTGAGTCTGAATCAAATGGAGATTATATGCACTGTAACATGAAATTATCACTTGGCAATCTTCAGAATTTGGAATGCAGCCATCAGTCATGTCTAACATCTGATTAAACCTTTGCCACCGCATACGAGATGACAGCACAGTTGAAACATGTCAACACAACCACAATACAAGGGTTGCAGGGGAGTTCGCTGAGGTAAAAGCAGAGAGCCTTCTCCACGCGCCACCCGCTAGTCAGACTGCAGCTGCCTTCCACGCCCCTTGAGGAAATGACTAATTGGTGACTCACTCTACAGTCCATACTCATAAACTCTGCATTCTTCCAGAACATGGCAAGAAATACAGCAGACGGTGGTTTCCAGAGGCATGCCTCTGTGGCTCTTCAATTAAAAAAGAGCTCAAAAGAATGCATGTAAATGAAGTAAAATCAAACTAAATATGCATTCCTTGATCTTCTTCTGTTCACTGATCCTTTTGGATCAATGCTGTCTATGCTCTCTGCCATAACCATTGATGAGCTAGCAGCCAGACTAGGGAGTATATTATAAATGAACAATGTATTTTGTGTATCCAGGCGCAGAGAAAATGTTATTACACAAAGGTAATCTCAAATAAATGCCAAATTATTAGATTTTATGAATGTTGTGCACTTTTTGTTATTACCCACTTGTGCTTTTCAACTAATTTTTGATTGCTGGTTACTGGTTTGAGAAAAAATTGTCTAATAGGAACTGCAGAACTTACAGTTGCCATTGATGCATGCACTGCACAAGCAGCCTCCCGGTCTTTAGAAACTGTAAAAGAAAATACATTGATAGGTCTCTTGCTCTGCTTTGTGTGCAAGGCCATAACATCGTGCTCAATGTTCAGGTGGATATTGCCCAAGTTCATTTTGAGTAATGTATGTAGGGGCATTTTTACAAGCCCCTTGCGCCACTATTGCGTCATTTTTCCAATGTTAAAAATGACGCAAAAGTGGCTCAAGGGGCTTGTAAATGTGCTCCGTAATGTTTGTAAAATGTACCCATTTTCCAGGTCAGGAAAAAAATCCACAACTTTGCCCAGGCTAAATAACAATTCCTCGTTGGTATGTTGACACAAAGATCCTGACATGGAAATGTGTACACTATTCTTGGTAGCACACTTTAATCATCACAGACTTCTAATACTCCCCAAGTAGCTTATGCTCAACACATTACAGGAATATTCCCAAAAGGGGGCGCAAGGGTGACGCAAAATCTAGAATGACATATACCAAGACACGCAAGGTCACCTTGCATGGAGGTCCTGCTTGACTTGGTGAATGTGGAGTAACGCAAGGCAGTGCACATTGCTGCTTTGCTTTACTCTGTCCCAGGGAGGCGTTCCATGGCTAGAGTGCGGGTGTTCCCATGCATCCACCCATGTATTTTGGTGCATTCTCAGATTTACCATTAGTGGCAGACCTGGGAATGTGTCAATGCTTCGCGTCTCCAGGGGAAGCATAACAAGGAGCTTATTTCTTCACTTATTTCCTCTTTCTACATGTGCAGCACACGTAGAAAGAGGAAAAGTCCTCAGAGGATTGTTTTTGTGCAGGAAGGTGTCCAATCCTGGACATAAATAATCCTGCCTACAATGCTGGCACCCTTGCACCATAGTGCAAGGGTGCCTGCGTTGGCACTAGGCAGCAGTTTCTGTGCCAGCGCAGACAGAAAGCAGGAATGCATCATATAAAGTTAAATGCTAAGTTAAGTGGAGAAGTGTGGCTCAAGTGTTTGGAGCGGCAGACCCTGATGCAGAGGTCTGGCCCACAGACCCTGATGCAGAGGTCTGGCCCGGACCAGGGTTCAATTCCCTGCCTCGGCGGGTCTTGGGCTCAAAATTTCCCCGGACCTGACAATTCTTGCCTCGGTGCCTATTCCAATCATGGAGTCCCACTCTGTAACTCTGGGCAATAGCTTGCTTAATCTCCACAACGGCCCCTCGCAGTGGGATGCCTGACTTTCACCTTGGGGATGCCCAGTAATGGGCTATCTCGCAGGGGAATACCAGGACGGGTTCCCTAAGCAAGCGCTGGGACGCTTTCGGGCAGCCATGCGCTCTATAAATCAAATTTCATTCATTTCATTTCAATGCAGTGCATTCTTGCACTTTCCCTTTCACGCAGCGCAGCATGATGGCTTGCTGCGTTGCATGAATATTTTATAAATATGCCTCTTCATATTCATAGCTCAATGGTGCATGATGTTCAAGTTTGTCACTCCAGTAGACCAGCGTTCAATCAATGCCCACCTGCTGGTAAATCATTGGAAGAGGTATCATAGCATGTATATATATATGGCAGTGACCCCACTTCTGTTAAACACTCTGAAACAATCGTGAAAATTCCATATACCTACTAAAAATGTATATAGCTATTTTCGAAGGTATTTAGCCTACTCACACACATAAATTGAGGATAGTGTGCAAGTACTTCAATTTACGAGAGTCAACTTGTATTGTATTTCCAAAATACTTAAATTTACAATGCAAAACACATTTACTCACTGTAAGACCTGTCATACTTAGGGTGGTATTCTCCCACCTTTTTGCCTGAGTACCTCCAATTTTTGCTGTAGCCTTTTGTCGGCCCCAGGATTCAGAGCACTTTACCACTGTTGACCAATGCATAAGGGCATCTGTATCTCCCCTAAAACATGGTGACATTGGTGTACACCTGATTGGCATATTTAGTTTACCTGTAAGTATACCACATATCCAGAGCCTGTAAACTAAATGCTACGAGTGGGCCTACAGCACTGGTTGTGCCACCTACACAAGTAGCCTTTCAAACATGTCTCAGGCCTGCTGTTGCAGGGTCTATGTGAGCAGGCTACTGCCACTTCGACTTGGCATTTTAAACCTCTTGCCAAGCCTTATACTCCCCTTTAATTCCACATAGGTCACCCCTAAGGTAGACCCTAGGTGACCCTATGGGCAGGGTGCTGTGTAACTAAAAGGCAGTTAATGTAGTTTTAAGTTTGACATGTCCTGGTACTGATAAACAGCAAAATTCGTGTTTCACTGCAGTAAGGCCTTCCACTCTCATAGGTTAACATTGGCTATTCATTAAAACACTTCTAGGCTGTAATTCCTGATAAATAACGAGCAGCTACATCATGTTTTGGGAACTTTGCCACTGCTGATCAGTGTCAAAGTGCAAGTGCTCCCTGTATTAATTGATATTATGATTGCCATATTTGATTTACTGGTAAGCCCCTAGTAAAGTGCACTGAGTGTGCCAGGACCTGTAAATCAAATGCTACTAGTGGGTCTGCAGCACTAATTGTGCCACCAGCATGAGTAGCCCTGTGAATATATCTCCAACATGCCACTGCAGTGTCTGCACGCAGTTTTAAACTGCCATGTCAACCTGGCAAGTGTACCCACTTGCCACGCCCTAACCTTCCCTTTTCCTACATGTAAAACACCCCTCAGGTAGACCCAAAGTACCTCCATGGGCAGGGTGCAGTGTATCTGAATCGTAGGACGCATACTAGCATGCGTAACATGTCCGGATTGTGAAATACTGCAAATTTAGTTGTTCACTATTGAAACGCTCCCTGTCTCTTGGAATAGCATGGGTGATACTTTGTAACATCTTACAAGTATAACTTTCCATTGGGAAGATAGAGGATTAATGTTTAGGCTCTCTGAACTCAGAATTTAATAACACATCTTTTAGTAAAGATGGTTTTTAAATTGTATGTGTTAGAACTGGGGGTCTCTAGTTGGCAGAGGTAGGTACCACTGTCCAAATAGGGACCCTTGATTCTAGTCAGGGTAAGGAGGAAACCCCCTAAGATAACCCCTGCTCACCCTCTAGGTAGCTTGGCACGAGCAGTCAAGGCTATTCAGAAGGCAATGTGTAAAGTATACTCACAGTAACACAGTGAAAACACCACAAACTGACTCCACAACAGTTTAGAAAAATAAAGGGATTTAATCTAAACTACACAAGACCAAAACGACAAAAATCCAACATACACAGTTCAAGAATATGGTTTCAAAAGAGTTCTTAAGGTTGTAATGTAAGTTCTTTTGGTTGCGATAAAATAATCCACAGATGCGTGAAAAGTTCACAGTTGTGTCACGTTTACTCACAGTACCTTTTAGTGGCGACAAAGTTCCAAAAGCAGAAGCTGGTGCGGTGGAAAACAAGCGATGCGTTGCTCCTGAGACCCTGGGGAGGCGATGCGACAGCCCCGCTGCAGCAGCGGGCGTGTTGCGACGAATCCGGTCTGTATGGGGAGGAAGGCCACTTGTATGGATTCCGGTGCGTAGGTTCCGTAGAAAGTTTGTTCTCGCAAAGGCACGATGCGACGATCT
The DNA here is from genome assembly GCF_964263255.1 of Lissotriton vulgaris. Classification (NCBI taxonomy): domain Eukaryota; kingdom Metazoa; phylum Chordata; class Amphibia; order Caudata; family Salamandridae; genus Lissotriton; species Lissotriton vulgaris. Next base: position 439,560,850 of record NC_141685.1, on the reverse strand, counting down.
CGTAGAGGCGGCAACGATCTCCGGGGCGACGATGCGCGGACCAGCGGTGATCCTCTCTCTCGCAGCTCCTCGATGCGATGGTTCTGCGACGATGCTCGCAGCGACGTGATGCGGTCTGCAAGCAAGCGGTGCGGCGACCTCACCCAGCGACGACAGGCTCTGCGACGACACTCGCAGCGATGTTCGACTTTCCCGCACCGGCCTGGTGCGTCCCGCAAACGAAGGATGCGATGGCTCTGGCAGTGACGTCAGGCGCTGCGACGATCTCGACCTTCGTAGCAGCGGGAAACTTCTCGCACTGTCGGAGATGCGCTCCGCAAGCGAGCGATGCAACACTTTACAATTGCAAAAGTCTCTCAAGCTTAGTTTCAAGCTTCCCAGCACAGGTACAACTTCCAGAGGCCCCACAACTGGATCAGGCACTCTAGGAAGGACAGAACGCTCTCAGCAGAGTTCAGGAAAGTTGGGGGATGAAGTCCTTTTGTTCCTGGGACTTCAGAACAGGGAGCCAGCTCTTCTCAGGCCCATGGGGATTCCTTCAAGACAGGGGACCCAGCACAACAGCAAAGTCCTTCCCCCCTCATTGGCAGCAAAGCAACAGGTCAGTCCAGCAGAGCAACAGCAGGACAGTCGTCCTTCTTCAGATTCAGCTTTCTCCTTGGCAGAGGTTCCTTCTTGATTCCAGGATGATCTAATTTTCTGTTGTCAGGGGTCCTGTACTTATACCCCTAAAAGTCTTTGTTCTCTTTGTGCAAGTGGGCCCTGAGCCCGGTCTGAACCAGTTCTGGGTGTTGCTTGAGCACTTTGTTTGCCTGGCTTCTCCTTTCCTTCCAGAGTGAGGGGCAGGGTCGTCAGCCGCCCAGCAGGAGGTGGAGCCAGCATTGTGGCAGGCAGGCACAGCCCTATTCAGGCCCAGGTGCTAACTCCTCCCACCACTCTAGTTGCAAATGCATTCATTCAGCCTAGGGCTGACTCAGCCAGCCTCCTGGGGGATCCCCAGCCCCTGTCACTCTCAAACCAGACAGTCAATACACAAACAGGCCAAGGCACACAGAAGGGTCAGACAAGAGAACAGCAACTTTCTAAAAGTGCTGTTCTCAAACACAGGATTTAAAAACAACCTTTCCTAAAAGATGTGTTATTAAATTTGGAGTTCAGGGATACTAGATACTTATGTCCTATCTTGTTCCTATGGGAAGAAATGCTAGAAGCCACTGTAGCCAGCATCCCCCATGTTAACCTATGGAGCAAGATAGCCTTAAAATAGTGAAAAATGAAAATGGCTGTAATTCACTACCAAAGCACTAGTACATGCTCTACCTTTTACATACACTGCACCCTGCCCATTGGTTACCTTGGGCCTTCCATAGGGGTGACCAATGTGCACAAAAAGGGAAGGGTTAGGCCTGGTCAGTGGGGACACTGACCAGGAGGATATGGCAGTTCCTAGAATGCACACAAGCACTGCAGTGGCAGGCCAGAGACACCATTTTAGGGCTACTCATGTGGGTGGCACAATCAGTGCTGCAGGCCCACTAGTAGCATTTGTCATCACCAGCCCTGGCACACCCAGTGCACTTTACTAGGGACTTCGTGGTGATACAAATATACCAATCATGTATATCCAATCATGATAACAATTCACCTAGGGAGCACTTACACTCTGGCACTGATCAGCAGTGGCAGAGTGTCCAAAGCATCTAAACCAGCAAAAACGAAATCCAGCACAGCATCAAAAATACAGGAGGTAGAGGTAAAAAGATAGGAGGAAACCACGCCAAAGATGCCAGGTCTAACAGTATGTTTGAAAATGCCACTTTTAGAAGGTAGGAATGTTCTTGTTTAACCATTCTGTGTGCCTCTGTCTGTTTGTGGATTGACTGTCTGGTTTTGGTGAGTTGTACCTGACCCTTCCTTAATGAGCTGAGCTGAATATGTCAGAACACGCTCCGCAGGATCCGGATGATGAGATAAGGGTCCACCTCCCGACGTTACCAGCACCCTGAATATATAACACAGGGTGCTCGCACTATCAGGCGAGGGAAAAAAGGTAAGGAAAAGGGTCAGCAGGGAGAAAGGACCTGAAAAGACAAAAACAACACAATGTATAAACAGTGCAACATAAATGACTACTCTCATGAATTCTCGCTAAACCCCTGAATACCTGTATATTGCAGCACGTCCTATAGGATGTCACACTCGGTATTCTATCTATCCAGAAGTTTCTAGAAACGAACACAACAAATAAACATTTGTTACTCATGTCTTGCATATACCAAATATGATAATGTGTTTGATTTTTTGCACACCATAGAAAAGAAATAGTACCCTTCTATTCTTCCTGCTGAAGCTAGGTTCTGAGTATTCCCATTTCCCTCACAATAAAGTAAAATAGAGAATCCACTCTTTCTTCAAAGTGCTTTCCTGGTTTTAACCTTTTAAATGGGCTTCTTCACAAACATAGATATAACAATGAATAAAGATATAACGGGAACGTGTAGCTGTGACCACCACCTCCTTTCCGTTTATTATTGTCCTATGAAAAGTTCGGCGCTGAGCTAAAGTTGGCAACACGTGGTTACCACCACTACTGTGCTCCGCTCGAACCTCCTCAAACAAACGCGAAAGTGAACCTTACCGGCAATGGGTAGCTGCGACCACTACTATCGTTCCGGGTGAAATAGTAGCTACTGTGGAATTACATACGGCGGCGTGTAGGACTTAACCCACCTCGCTCCGCTGCAAGGCACACAAACAATGTTCCTAAAGAATATGGCTGACACAGCAACCCGAAGCGGAATACTTCTGGGCTCCGCTCAACCTAAAACAGCTTTAGTTCCAATAATACACAGCAGCGCAAGTTAACATCACTCGGCACCTCGCCATTCCGTCATCGATAAGACATGGGTCAAAAGGCCAACGGGGCAATACCGCGAATTGCTGTGAACAGATGCCTCTTACCCACTGTCTCTACAGCTGCACAGAGAAACTCCTTCCCGGAGCAGTAGGACGCAGTGTCTCCCCTCCGACATCAAGGAACACTGAAAACAGGAAGCCACTCGCACAGGACCGCATTATATTTCCTGAAAGGAAAGGCTCATGGGAATTGTAGTTTCTGTAGTCATTAAGGCATTAGGCAGGCGCGCTGGTGTAAATCCTGACAGAATAGACCTTGGCTGCATTTAGAGTAGTGGGAGGAGTTTTCCTTGCACCTAAATAGGGCCGGTCTCCCTTTCAAAATGCTATCTCCCCCCCCCCTGTGATCATTCTGCACCAGTGAGGCCAGGACTAGTTTACACAGGGCTCAAAGACCGGCGCACAAAGAGAAACAAAGGTAAAATGGGGATAAAGGAGTGGACCTTAAGCACCAGAACTTCAGATCACTTCTTCACTTTGCCAAGGAGAAGACCTGGAGAGCTGTGAGAGGAGTACTGTCCATTTGCTGTGTGCTCTGTGTGGGGTGGCCTGCAGTTGCTGATTCTGCCAAGGAAAGAACAAAGACTGGAACTTTGCTGAGAAACGTGTATGAAGAAGAAACTCCAAGGGCTTGTGTGTGCTGGTCTCCTGTTCTGAAGTCTCTGTCACACAAAGACTTCATCCCTGCTCCCCTGAACTCTACTGCTTAGCGTTCTGACCTACCAGGAGGTGCCTGTTCCAGTTTTGGGCATCTGGAGGTTGTTCCTGCTATTGGGAGCCAGTAGAAACATAAGAAAAGCGAGAAGAACTATCTCAGACACCCTCAGCGATGCCGCTGTGATGCTGCCTCCTGTACCGAGGCCAGGGGCACCCCTCATGAAGTTCACAATGCACCGCCCTGTCTGCATCACAGCTCAAATGCCCATCAACACCTGCCAACGCCTGCAGTTATCAGCCTTCCCAACACCAGCATTCGCACTGACTCCGTCACCACCAGCACCTGCATCCAATTATCACAGCGCCTATAATGGCCAAGGGTGACTTCACAAACTTGTCTACTTCGCACCTCCTCACAGGAACCGATGCCTCACCGCCGACACAACCGACTTCCTCAGAACTGGATTCGACATGTTACCTCCTCACATACACAACACTGCACCTCCCACGTGGTAGCCTGGGAGCCGGCCTCGACCTAGGCACTGACTTGTAACCTCCATGATGCCGTGCATCATCATAGACTTCGTTTTCCAAGGTACTGTTGTTTGGGGGTCCGTGTGACTTCGTGCCCGATGCTGCGCACCTCGCCGTACTTTGGATTTATTGCTGTCACAACATCACCCCAGGTGGAACGATTTGTTTTCTACAAGCTTTATTTTTCAAATAACTGTGTTTAACGCCTTAACCACAGCAGCAATACCGCCGCGGTGCGGGCGTTCTGTTGAGTGGGCAGGGCTGCAACGGCCGTTGGCCATTCGCAGCACTGGGGAGCACGGAAGGGGTTACGTTTAAGTGCTATTTGACTACATGTATACTGTATTTTTGTTGTTTTGGTCTTGTTGAGTTTAGATAAAGATACTATATGTTTCTAAACTGGGGTGGTGTCCATTTGTGGTGTTATAAGTGGGTTTTGAGTACAAATACTTTACACATTGCCTTTGGGATAAGCCTGTCTGCTTTTACCAAGGGGGTGGGCAAGGGTTACCTAATATGTATACCCTCTTACCCTAGTCAAGATAAAGGTAACTACCTCTGCCAACTATAGATGCCCATTTCTAACAGGGTTCATCTGCATTCATAATGCCTTCCTGAGCAGGAAAGGGAAAAAGGGAAGTTACACTTACACATGAATAGGCTGTGTCCTGTCCACACACAAAGGATTGATTACCCCCCACAGATACTGCAGCAGACAGAATTAGGTTGATAGGGATCCTTGTGCACTTCAGAGACTTCATTTCGAAACACCCCCTACATCAAAGGCACTTTTGGGTATAAGTACTAGGGTTCTCGTCCTACCAAATCAGTACATTACTCGACATGGGAAGAACTCTGCAGAAGTAAAGACTGCTGTGCTGCAAGGTTTGCCACTCAGCCTTGACTGACTGTTCTATAGAACTGCTCTCTGCTTTGCTCAGCTACCCTGCTGACTGCTGATCTCTGCCCTGCTGAGGACAATGACTAACCCCATCTCACTTGAACCCAGAGTGACTCCAAGGGCTTGCTGGCTTGCCTTCTGTTTTCTGAAGTGTCAGGGGCACAAATGACTTCCAGCAATCCTTCTAGTGCTGCTGGACACTGCCATCTGTGCGTTTCACCCTTGCCTCAGGAGACCCCTTGTTGGACTTGGTTTTTTCAGTGGGTTTACCCCCAGACTTTTAGCTTTTTGGACTCTGGACACTATACCACTGCTATTCAGTGCTAAGTGCATATGCTCTCTGCGTAAATTGTTATTATGGATTGATGTTTCCATAATTGGCTTATTTGATTTACTAATAAGTCCTAGTATGGTGCATTGTGTGTGCCCAGGGCCTCTAAATCAAATGCTGCTAGTGGGCCTGCAGAACGGATTGTGCCACCCACACAAGCAGCCTTTTAAATGTGTCTCAGACCTGCCACTGCAATGTCTGTGCGCAGTTGTGACTGCCATGTCAACTTGGCAAGTGCACCCACTTGCCAAACCCTAACCTTCCTTTTTCTTATGTGTAAGATGCCCCTAATGTAGGCCAGAGGTTGCTCCATGGGCAGGGTGCAGTGTATGTCAAAGGTAGGACATGCACTGAGAGGTGTGACATGTCCTAATAGTGAAATACAGTGTATTTAATTTTTCACTATTGAAAGGCTATCTGTCCCATAGGATTGCATGGGAGTTTCTTTATAACATCAACAAATATAACTCACCATTGGGACAAGACAGAAAATTGGAGTTTAGTATGCCTGAACTCAGAATATAAAAATGCATCTTTTAGTAAAGATGATTTTTATATTGTGTTTGAAAATACCACTTATAGAAAGTGGGTATTTTCTTGCTTAGCCATCCTGTGTGCCTCAGCTGGTTTGTGGATTGACTATCTGGCTTTGGAGTGACAGGGGGATGGGGATGTGCATTCTCGCATAGAGTCACTGGCAGGTGATGTGTGTCCTACCTTTCCTGAATGAGTCACTGCTGGGCTGAATAGACCTAGGCTGCATTCAGAGTAGTGGGAAGAGTTTTCACTAGCACCTGAATAGGCCTGGTCTGCATTTAGAGTGGTGGGAGGAGATTTCTCTTGCACCTGAATAGGCCCTGTCTGCCTTGGACAATACTGTCCTTATCTACTGCCGGGAAGCTGGACCAGAGAGGACAGAACTGGATTGGGCTGAGCACAGACACTCTCTGTCCAAAATAACAAAGAGAATCTGAGTATAAATATTGGGTCCCATACCCCAGAACTTTAGGTTACTGTTGAACTAAGAAACCTGTTTGGAGGAAGGGCTGGAAAAGCTGTGAGGAGGAGGAACTGCCACTTTGCTGGGTGCTCTGCTGTGTTGGCCTGCTGCTTGCTGCTTCTGTCTAGGGCAGAGAAACGACTGGATTGTACTTTCATCATCCTGCTGTAAGAGTTTTCTCCAAGTAGAGCTTGCCTCCTGTGGAAGTCTCAGGGAGATAAAAGACTTAAGAGAACTCGCTGGAATCAAAGAACATGCCAAGAAGAAGAGCTTGAAGAACTGCCCCTTTGTTGTGTCGTTGCTTTGCTGGATTGGACTGCTGTCGCTGCTTCTGCCTTGGGCAGTAAAAGGACTGGACTGAAATTTCTGAACTTGCGCTGAATATCTACAAGGGCTTTAAATAGAGCTTGCTTCCAGTTCTGAAGTCTCAGGGACTGCAAAGACTTCATCAACCTCTGGGTAATGCCTCTAGAACCGCTGTTTCAGATGCCACAGAGTGGGGAAAGTTCTGTGTCCTGAAGGCACCGCAAAGGGCACCATCCTCATCTCGCACCACAACCTTGGTCTCACTGTCGATGACAACCGCCGCCACCAAGCTGCTGCTTGCAAAATGACCTGTGGGCACTGCACTCCGCACCGCCTTGCTTCACTTCGCCACCCTAGTCTCACAGATGACGTCGCTGCACGCTAACCGTGACTTCCGTGAACCCCCATCATGACTTGGGGGCACTACTCGTAAGTCTCACAATGCACCACGCACCACTCCACCCCACACCTCAGTCTGGACTGACCGACGCCAACTCCCTGCAACCCACTGTTTTGCATGCACCGTGATCTGTTAGCACGGCATTGAGCACCTCCTTCACTCCGCACTGCAACCCTGGTCTCACCCATGCTGCTGGGTGACCATCCGGAGCCGCTGCCGGCACTGCGGCTTGAGGGCACCGCACGTCACACCGCTCCGCTTCAAACCGCAACCGCGTCGGTTGCTATGACTGCCAGAACCAACGTATCGGCAGCAACACAAAAGGTACTGTCTACGAGTCTGTCGACATGCCCGATACCCCCTACCGATGCAATCAGATGGAACTGTTGAATTCTGTTGTTTTCAGTACCGCTGTAGCACCGGACAGAGCTACGACTTCAAGAAACTACATTTTTTAAGTATTCTTCCAAAGTGCATATTTGTAAGTAACTGTATGTTGGCTTTTTATTATCTTGGTCTTGTTTTAAAATATATAAAACTTAAAAAACAAACATGCTGAAACATTTATCACGAATATTATCTATTGTTATGCCGAAGATCACCCTATATTCGATTCACTTCACACCCGTCCATCTCCCCACTCAAAGTCAGGGTTCTCAGACAATTTGATTTCTGGGTTCTGATTGCCATAATGCATTAATAAAAAAGATGCTGCCAGTGGAGGTGTAAGTTAGTAAAAGTTAAATAAAAAATATGCTAAAAAATCATGCTCTTCAATCTGAAATTAATGACTGCAGGTAAAGACCACAGCTGGTCCATTTACTAGACACACACTATAATGGCATGTTACAGCAGTACCTAAAAGATACCATTAGTGTCCCATTCCACGTTTGTTGTGTTTCCCGGTCTTCTTCCTGGTTCTTTTCCATTTTTCTCTGTATTATATATGTACACTTTGATTCTGATTTACCTGTTATTTCTACCAGGTCTGTTGCATTCTGCATGTATGTACCCCACTGGTGCTCCCGAGTTTGGTGAGCTGTTGCTGGAACTCTCCAGGGTTGAACTGCCATAATATTGGAGCATGAGGTAAGCCTGCATTGTTACACAGGAATGCCCAACAAGTTTAAATATTTGTGAGAATATCGTAATGTATATATATATTTTTTGGGGGACTTAGACTAGCTTTGATGAGAAGCCAAAGGAAAGCCCGTGGGGGAGGAGGTTAGATGTCTACTGATATAAGACCAGACTGGTACAACCAATTTCAGTGTTTCTCTCTCTCTCTACCTTTTCTCACTCTCTCTCTTTCGCCTCTTTAACCCATTTTCCCTGAGATGAGAGATTATGCTGTAGTTACCTGTCTTCATGTGAGCTTCGCCCCCTCCAGTCTGAAGTGTGATGGATAAGGATCAGAAATCTGTGGCACAATTGTGCTCCACAACAATCAACTCATGATAACTCCCAGTGTGCAGAGATATAGTGACTACCAAAAGAAATCATACATTCTTCAAGTCATCCATAACCAATCTAAAACCGAGCACTTTGAGCCTTCTTTGTGTCCACTCCTTGACACTATAGGGTGCCAACGTTTCTAGCTTTTTAGTGATACTATGGATCCAAGTGTTGATATGGTTGCTAATCAAGAGTTAACACAGTTGCATGCTGAAAATGCACCCCTTCAACAGACACTGACTTCAAGGACAATGATATTCTAATGGTGGTTCCAGGATCTGTGAGATTTTATATTTATCCTTTGAAATTAAATGAATTCTTATACTCAGTGGCAATTCATTTTGCCTTTAGACTCAATCAGTTTGCCACTGAATGGGCAAAGCTGAGATATCTGATTGTAACCCCAACTGGCGCGGCCCTAGCTTGAGTCCCTCCGTTGGTGTCTGCTGTGGATCCAACCATTGAGAAAGGTTATGCCTATTCGGGAACATATTTATAAATATATTTGACCACCAAGACTGGGAGTTCTCGGTGGAAGAAGCACTCTATGACATGTCAATGTTCTCACTCATGTCACCAGATTTTAACTTTTGATGAATTTGTTTCACCAAGGACTTAAAGATGAGATAAATGAAGAACCTTTGTAGGAGCTGAATCTGTAGTTTTGTTTCCAAACTTTATCTCCTACAATGCAGTATCAACAGATGAGTCTAGCCCATCCCCAGAGACTAGAAGAGGTTCTTTCACTGAGGTTGAAAAGGATTGGCAGTGAAGAGTGGGGCTTTCCATTTGTTGACATGCCCTAGAAAACATGGCACAAAATTGCCCATTTCAAACAGTAAGGATGCAGAAACACCAGAGCTGGTACTCTATGACGGAAAGAAGGAAGGGATTTCACCAAATCCTTACCATGGATCCGCCAACTCCTTTGACAATAACAATTTCCTTCTGTTCCTTTTTCATGTATATCACTATTGTCAACATGCATTTAGCTTCCTGTAAGGGGCCTGTTGGATTGTGGGTTGACAGTAATGTGTATTGATGAGAATGGAAACAATTAATACTAACTAAACTAAATACTATATTAGAGCAGGTTACTCTGTTGCCTTCTCTTCCTATGAAAGAGATGACAACTCTATTAAGAGTTTCTCTTGGATCCAATAAGGAAACTCTTTCCTTTTCCTTAATTGCCTCACTCAATTATAAAATGTTTTTTGGCTTATCATGGCTTAAATGACACAAGTCTTATATGGTTCATTCGGACTTTATCTTTGTCCTCCAGTTTTTTGGAGATCTTTGTTATGCCACTTGAGATTATTGGTCATTCACCAAAGACACAATATTAGATGTCATAACTCCACCAATTGTACCTTTTTTGAAAACTCTACCAGAACATTAACATGCCTTTGCAAATGTTTTTCAAACACCAACTTTTCTGTTATTGCCACCACACAGGGATATTGTTTGTGCCATCACAAAATTGCCTGGTGCAGTTATTCTGTATAGTCAGGTATTTTCTCTACTGGAAAAAAAGGAACAAGTGCAACAGTACTTGGAAGAGAAAATTTGCAGAATGGCTGATTGTACCTTTACCTGCCAGAGCATTCATGTTCTTTGTTCTCAAGAAATACTAAGGCTTAAAACCTTGTTAAACTATTGTGATCTAAATGAAGTCACTATAAAGACTGTTGTCCACTATCTCTCATCAAAGATATCTTGAAGCATCTGTATCGAGCTTTCCTCTTCCCCAAGCATAGCCTCCTTGGGGCTTATCATCTGCTGCACATAAAGGAAGGTGATGAGTGGGAAACTTTCTTTTGGACACCTTTTGGCCACTACAAATATAGAGTTATGCTGTGTGAGCTGTGTAATGCCCCTGCAATATTTCAATGGTTTATCAACCATGTGTTTTCCAATATTTTGAACTGCTGTGTAGTTTTCTACTTAAATCATATCTAGATATATTCATTTAGAATAGAACAATATAGCGAGCAAGTTTTTACCATATTATCCTGCCTTCGACAATATCAGTTATTCTGTAAGCCAAAGAAATACGAATTTGAGAAGACTAATATTGAGTATCTTGGTTTTTGTTTAAGCTGTACCAGGTTGTCTATGGATCCAAGAAAGCTAGCTGACAATAAACAATGGCTATCACCAACGTCGGTGAAATGACAGTAATTCTTGTTATTAGCTATTTTTACTGCCAATTGGTTGATTAGTGTTGCAAATAAGTCATGTAACATTTCTCAGGTACTGAAGAAAGAGAATCTGCATTCTGGTATTTGATGAGATGCTGAAGGACAATCAGCCTTTTCAGATTGCAAGAAGGCTGTTATGTGTTCACCCGTTTTCTGTCATATAGATTCATCCAGATGTTTTATAGTGGGGACTGATGCTTCCGTTTAGCCCGTGGGAGCAGTCACATAACTGAAATAACCAGATGATGGGTTGGAACATTCCCTATTTTACTTGTCACATGTTTTATCTTCTTCTTCTGAGCAAAACTATTCTGTCACAAAAAGTTGTTATTGGCTAAAAACATGCATTTATAGAGTAGAAGCATCTTTTAATGGACCCTAAGGAGCGCTTTGCAGTAAAAATGGATCACAGAAGTTTGTAGTTTAAAAAAAAATGAAGTATCAGTCTGCTGCAAGGAAGGGCAAGTGTATCTTTTTTGCAGTTCCACTTTTACATCATACATCACCTACATTCCAGATTCGCAAAACATAGTTGCAGATGACTTAACTTGCCAGTACTCTGTGGAGTTTGGAACAATAACTCCTGAATCTCCTATTCTTCCATCAGTTCAAATTATTGGATTTGTACAATAATTTCTACATAGAGTTTGAACTGCCCCCGCTGAAGTTAAAAAAAAAAGAGCTGTTCAATCAAATTTGCTGTAAAACTTCTGCCCCAAAGTCATGACTATTCCAGCAACAAACTTTATATATTACTATGAAGGAATTACAGGAAAATGTCTCAGAATATGCCACAATTCTGCATTGTCTGGATATGGAGGGTTTCAGTCAACTTTGGACCTTATTTTCAATTATTTTATTGGCCATCTGTAGGTCTATCAAAATGTGGAGACACATGTTCGAAACTGCCCTGTTTGTTCTCACAAGTCCACCAATAAAAACATTTTAGGTTCCTACAGTCTATGCCTGTTACTCCAGAACCATGAGACACTATTTCCATGTATCTTACTGTACATTTTCCTCCTTCCCATGGTCATATTATAACTATGGCAACTGTAGATTAGATCTTACGAATGAGAAATGAGAAAATGTTTTATCTCCGAAACGTTTTGTCTTCATAGTTTGCCCCACACTATTGTGTCCCATGGAATAACTCAGTATATTTATGGAAGTCCATGTCTACATCATTTGCACTATAGAAATCGTTATCTTCTGGTTATCATGCAAACACCAATGGTTCTAACAGAAAGGACAAATCAAAGTTTAGAACAATTCTATAATGCTATGGTAGTGCAACACAGAGAAATTGGGTTGAATGTTTAATTTTATCTGAAGGTGCACACAGTAATGCTGCTCATTCTGCTATAACAATGCCTCAGAAGTTTTATCTCCAAGGATTTCATCACAGATGTATTCCTGACAATACAAAAAAGAGCTTTATTGCCTGCTGTTGGAGATTTTCCTCTCCATTTACAACACCAATGAAACCTCAGAATAAAAAATCTATTACTATTGAAGCAAGAGTCAACCCACGTAGAAGGCCTGTCCCAAATTTCAAGCCTGAAAAGCATGGTTATCATCTCATTTTCTACCTTCACATTCATTGCCAATACATTTCAACCATGTTACTTTGAAACTGTTTTCATTTGCAACCATATCTACCTTGTATCATTCCATTTGCAATTACCTTTGTCCTGTACGATTCACCTAACCTTTCAGGTTTCTCCGTTAAAACCCTTCTCTCCAGATGAGTATCAACACATACGTCTTCCGGGCCTACTGAGTTGTAATCCAGAATATTAGCTCAATGAGGTATGTGCTTCTTGCTATTTCCAGAAATGTATCCACTTTTTAGGTCATTGGAAAGGACTAATATATAGGTATATATTTCTACGTTCATTTGTCAATTATTTTCCACCTTTCCACAAGAAATGGTCCTCCAAAGGAGGGTCATTCTGTTATTCCTTCTCGGTCCTGGCTGAACTTGGCCCATTCAGAGTGTGCTGCTGTTTCTACATCCAAACTGTAGAACAACAAAGGCTGTGGATCCTACGTCTACCCAGCCCGGATCTCAATAATGTAATCAACAGAACAAAAATGGCTGGATAGGAAAAGTCATTATCGTTAGTGACAGTGACGTAGTCGAAATGTACTACGTTACCAAGGCCTTTTGTACCAAAAGCAAATTTATTTAATTTTTCTGGTTTTTAGATTCATCAAAACATATGGGCAAACCAAAGACTTGTCACGACAGTGGGTACATGAATACAGTATTTACATTTATACACAACTACCGATGTACATTATTTACAAAGTGAGAAACACACAATTTGAATGAACACAGTTATAAAAGACACACCAAAAAAGCAATAACATTAATCAGTATCCAAACATAAATTGTATTTATGTACAGTGAAAAAGTTCCTACAAACAAAAATACGACCAGTCCATGGGGGTGTGAAACCAAGGGACAGGCGGGGACAGATGGAGTAGTACGCCTGCCTGCCTAACAACACTGTGGTTGCGATTTATATTGGGTTACACCACGAGGGTTCCAAGTGGTATTTTACTTTCACTTCCTAGGTGCACCCTTTTTGAATGACCACAGGGTAGGTATGTCGACGCGTTTCGAACCGAATGGTTGACGGTTCTCTTCAGGACGGGGACTGGGAACAATACATCTGTAATGATATACAGAGTGGGTGTCAGGATTAAATGTGGTAGTTTAACAAAAACTTATTGGAATTGACTCCACAGCTAAAAGAGACTTTTACCTGCACGTGGCAAAGAATGTGCCTTGGTGTCGGTAATTCGCCGGTGTAGGGATAGATTCTGTGAAAACATACAAGATTGATTCTTAGCACCCTGGGCCATGGTCGAACGTTTAAAGCTGTATTGATACATATCACCTATTGTCCAAAAAGGACCTGAGTTCGTACCTGTAATTTGCCGGTTAGGATTCTTTCAAGTATAGTTGTCCGCCACGCGGTACACACACGGGGGTTGAACTGTTCACATAATGACAGTGTTTCAATTCACAGGCTGAAAACAACACAGAGAGACCAGTGCGCGAGATTAAACGAGTGTTGGAGTGTGAATTGCATCGTATATCTCAAGAAGCCGAGTAGCATTTCCTACCTGGGCAAGTAGCTTGTATAGCGTGTGGCTCTAGATTTCAATGATCACTTCAGAACTGATAGAGACTAAGCCGGTACCTGCGTTGCAAGAAGGCAAGGATTAATTAAATCAGGCTAGCCCGTGGGGCGGGGAGTAATGGTGATCTAGCGCTTCGCGCATTTAGGCAGAGGGCATACACGCCGCTTACTTTGTCAGGAGGATTCAATCACTCGAAGTCTCTCAGACGGGAACACGCACGGTCTGTCAGTGTGTATCAGCACTGGCTAGGGTGTTTTTTGAAAACTCCCGGGCCGGTTGGCTTGTGGGAGTGGCTAAGGGGCGTAGTCAGTGAAGGATCATGGTCCATGTAGTTCGGGCCACTATTAGATAAATATTAACACATATTTATCGGGCATTGTGTCCGAAGGACCTAAATCATACAGCGTGTGATTATACCGGGACAACAGTATTAACGAGCAAATAAGCTGCGTGGTGGGCACTATTTCCAAACTGCATAGTGAGATCAGAATATTCAGAGCCTGTCACAAGTTAAACCAGGCGCCAAGGCAGTGTAGCTATGATTGATGCTACACTGCCTTGGCGCCTGGTTTAACTTGTGACAGGCTCTGAATATTCTGATCTCACTATGCAGTTTGGAAATAGTGCCCACCACGCAGCTTATTTGCTCGTTAATACTGTTGTCCCGGTATAATCACACGCTGTATGATTTAGGTCCTTCGGACACAATGCCCGATAAATATGTGTTAATATTTATCTAATAGTGGCCCGAACTACATGGACCATGATCCTTCACTGACTACGCCCCTTAGCCACTCCCACAAGCCAACCGGCCCGGGAGTTTTCAAAAAACACCCTAGCCAGTGCTGATACACACTGACAGACCGTGCGTGTTCCCGTCTGAGAGACTTCGAGTGATTGAATCCTCCTGACAAAGTAAGCGGCGTGTATGCCCTCTGCCTAAATGCGCGAAGCGCTAGATCACCATTACTCCCCGCCCCACGGGCTAGCCTGATTTAATTAATCCTTGCCTTCTTGCAACGCAGGTACCGGCTTAGTCTCTATCAGTTCTGAAGTGATCATTGAAATCTAGAGCCACACGCTATACAAGCTACTTGCCCAGGTAGGAAATGCTACTCGGCTTCTTGAGATATACGATGCAATTCACACTCCAACACTCGTTTAATCTCGCGCACTGGTCTCTCTGTGTTGTTTTCAGCCTGTGAATTGAAACACTGTCATTATGTGAACAGTTCAACCCCCGTGTGTGTACCGCGTGGCGGACAACTATACTTGAAAGAATCCTAACCGGCAAATTACAGGTACGAACTCAGGTCCTTTTTGGACAATAGGTGATATGTATCAATACAGCTTTAAACGTTCGACCATGGCCCAGGGTGCTAAGAATCAATCTTGTATGTTTTCACAGAATCTATCCCTACACCGGCGAATTACCGACACCAAGGCACATTCTTTGCCACGTGCAGGTAAAAGTCTCTTTTAGCTGTGGAGTCAATTCCAATAAGTTTTTGTTAAACTACCACATTTAATCCTGACACCCACTCTGTATATCATTACAGATGTATTGTTCCCAGTCCCCGTCCTGAAGAGAACCGTCAACCATTCGGTTCGAAACGCGTCGACATACCTACCCTGTGGTCATTCAAAAAGGGTACACCTAGGAAGTGAAAGTAAAATACCACTTGGAACCCTCGTGGTGTAACCCAATATAAATCGCAACCACAGTGTTGTTAGGCAGGCAGGCGTACTACTCCATCTGTCCCCGCCTGTCCCTTGGTTTCACACCCCCATGGACTGGTCGTATTTTTGTTTGTAGGAACTTTTTCACTGTACATAAATACAATTTATGTTTGGATACTGATTAATGTTATTGCTTTTTTGGTGTGTCTTTTATAACTGTGTTCATTCAAATTGTGTGTTTCTCACTTTGTAAATAATGTACATCGGTAGTTGTGTATAAATGTAAATACTGTATTCATGTACCCACTGTCGTGACAAGTCTTTGGTTTGCCCATATGTTTTGATGAATCTAAAAACCAGAAAAATTAAATAAATTTGCTTTTGGTACAAAAGGCCTTGGTAACGTAGTACATTTCGACTACGTCACTGTCACTAACGATAATGACTTTTCCTATCCAGCCATTTTTGTTTCTACATCCAAGTCATGCATACAGGAACCTGGGTCTTGCTCTCTTCTTGGTTCACACATTGTTTCTGGGTGGGTGTCATTCTGGTGATCTGGTGGCATTCCAGGCCAGAGATACCTTAGAGGAGCATCGGAAAGGCAAAAGGGGAGTTGCACGGTAAAGTTGAAAATGGAATGCCAGCACATCCCTTTCATGATGGTTCCTTGTCATATGTTATTGTAGAAACAGCCCAATATATCATGGCTGACAGTTTAACTTCCACTTTTTAGTTTACTTCCTGTTTTCCAGCTACATAAGGGGGAATGAACAGTGAAATTTCAATGGAGTTAGGACCTTCATCAGCACATCACCTTCAAGTTTTCCATTTTTCAAGAGCTCCAATTAGTGCAGTATCTTCTGGCCTGTGATTTCAGTCTTGCACTTTTCTTCGGAGAACCTTATTTGAATTCCCAACATTCCTCAGAATTTGAACTGGATCTTCACTAGGCATATTATTCTGTCTTCTGGCTTTTACCTCCTGAGATCAATGGACATTTACATCAGGCAAACACAACAATTGGTGTGATACACTCAGAGAAATGCTGTTTGCTTAATCAGCAAGTCAGCAGGTTAGTACCAGAGGCCCAATGAGTTCTCTGTATGCTGCTAGTTGTTTGCTACCTAAATTCAAGGCAATTCCAAGATTTGGATGAGGTTGGATCAGTTACATTATGTGACATGCTTCATCATTTGCCACCTCTTCCCACCCTGGTAAGATGTTACTATCAGGGCGGACTCAACCTCAGAATGGGGCTTTTCTGGGGGAGTTCTTAAATATTTCTTCTCTCAGGACAATGATTTAGGTAGCTCTTGGTCAAGGAAATCTGTAGTCTGCATAGCAAGCTCCAGTCTGCAGCAACACTGTATTGACTAGCAAATACTCTGTGGAACATGAGGGAAATTATACCCCAATATCTGAGAAGTACGTGAGAGTTTATGGCGGCATGAGAAATGTAGTTCATTGCCTGATACTGTCACATAGAACATTCTCCATTACATGAAGCCTCATTCAAGATAGTGATGACACTCTGCAGGGATCACCAAACATTCCTCCCCTGAAAGTAACTCAGTGAGAGCAGGTTCACATATCGCCAATTTCCAATATTGATGATTATGCAAAATTACATAATGTCATCATTTAATTAATTTCTAATAAACCCACACATAGAAGATCTAGGGAGAATTAATTTGGGCAAACCTTGTGAAGGTTATGTTCCTTTGTGAGAAAGACTAAAGGAAATTACAATGTTTTGCAGAAAAATTATTAAAATCTAAAATTGTCCTATTCAGCCAATCAGGGTAATTGCAGTCTTGCAACCAGCAACAAAAATGTTATGATGTGTAGATTTTAATAAAATATGGTTGTAGTATGTTTCCATAGAATCTTGGGGTAATATCTGTGACCAAAAGCCATGCCCCCTGAAACAGCATTTCATTTGCCGCTGATTTCCAAAATGTACTGCACCTAGTTTATCACTTTTGGGCACCCTAACCCAACATTAAAAAATACATGTCTGATATCCCCATGATTAAAAGGACTAAAGGAACAACGTTGGACGTTAAGTCTTGTCTTGGCAGGGATATGGCATTTGCTAGGGAGATAGAGGGAATTAAAATGTTTTGGAAAACAGTGCTGAAAATCTGACAAATGTCATGTTCCGTGCGATCGTCCAGCCAACTACTCTAGTGAGGGAGGTCTGCACCCGGTTATTCAAAACTTAGGATGCATAGTGTTGTAAGTAAGAATGGTCCAACACAGCTTGAAGATTAGAAGTCTTCAAGTATTTATTGCAGTACAGAGAACAGAACAAGTACTCCACCAGCTGACCAGAGTCCAACTGACCAAGCTGGAACATTAAAAACATGAGGTCATAGCATGTAGATCACAGTGGTATTCTGAGGATAGGTAAGAGAAAGGAAACAGTAGAAAGACTACAGAAAGTGTAATATAAAAACAAGCTATTTACAACACATCTCCTTCCCTACAGGGCTCTAAAAACTAAAAGGAAAAAACATCAGAAATCAACAAACATAGTCTTTCAAATACAAAGGTGGACGAAGAAGTCTTGGATTCGTTACAGAAGAATGAACCTCAACCTCAGCACTGTTAATGTCATTAAAAGAACTAGGCATGCACTCCAAATGTTGAGAAGCATCACCACCACTAGCCTCCCCCCTACAAGCAGAAGAGAAAGATGCACATCCCTCACTTTGAGTTGAGAACATGTAACCACTGTTGCCAGAAAAATGAGAACCTAAATCACAATCACGCTGACCGGAAGACATTTTATTGCTTTTCTGAAATAGAGCAACTCTTCGAAAATTCCATTTCTCACCATTTTCCAGAACGAAATAGTGAGGATAAACTTTCTTCACAACATAAGGGCCTCTAAATTTGGTCAAACATTTAGAAAACCTACCCGGTTTGACTTTAACTAAGTCGCCTGCACACACACCTCCGGGAGATGTTTCTGTGGCACCAAAGCTAGATCTTTCATCATCAAAATTTTTTAGCCAAGACGGAAACTATTTTGTACCTGGAGGCCTACCCCGCATAATCTCAAAAGGGGACTTTAAATCTTGTTTATGAGGGGTAGAGCGATAAGCCCAAACCATTTCCATAACTCTCTCCTCCGAAAAACAACCCAAAGCACTCGTCATCTGTATGATACCTTTGACCAAACGATTGACTCTCTCGCATATACCATTCCCCTGTGGATTATACAAGCTTGTGAAATGATGACTTATACCACAACTTTCCAAGAACAATTTCATTTTAGAAGACGTTAATTGTGTTCCATTATCCCTTATAAGAATTGAAGGAAATCCTTCATCATGAAACACACCTTTAAGAAATCGAACAGTGACATCAGTGGTAATTTCCTTGACAAAACATACAGTCAACCATTTTGAAAAAACATCGATAACGACAAGAGGTAGCTCATCCATGGGACCAATAAAGTCTAAACATATGCTGTGCCATGGCTTCTCAGGCGCAAAAATCTTGCCCATATGCTGACTAGACATCAACTTGAGCCTCTTCTCACCTTCTTTACACCCCTCACAATGTTCAACACAAGATGCAGCATCAGAGTCAATACAAGGCCACCAAAAATCATTTTTGATCCTGCGCTGGGTGAGTGACTGACCTAAATGTCCCTCATGAGCTATCTTAAGTAACTTAGGTCTCAAAGAGCAAGAAGGAACAAATCTGTCACCTCTCATCAAAACTAAATCTCCTGAGACAGACAACTCATCCAAAACCCTTATGAAATGTCTCACACTAGGTTCAACAGTGCTCTCTCGTCTAGTACCCTTTTTAACCAAGTCAATAACTTTCAACAAAACACAGTCCTTTTCCATACCAGAACTCCACTCATTTTTAGAAAATGAACCTTCGCCAAGAAAAACAACATCATGAAGAAAGGCAATATGACTCTCTTCTTGAACATCACACAATAGGTCACAAGAAATATTTTCTGCTACAGGAAGTCTCGATAAACAGTCCGCTTGAACATTGCGCCACCCTTGGACAAAAGATAATTCGAACTGAAAATCTTGTAACCTTGAAGCAAGTCTGGCAAGTCTTGGTGACCCTTTCCCAGTTCCACCGGGAGCCATGACATTCACTAATGGTTTATGGTCAGACTTTAAGATGAATCTAGTGCCCCAGAGATATGTGCGAAAATAATAAGTGCCCCAGACAGCCGCCAGCGCTTCCCGTTCAATGACAGAATAGTTTTGTTCTGACTTACTCAATGGTCGAGAAGCAAAGGCCACAGTCCTTTCTTCATTTCCATGCCTCTGTAATAAAACAGCACCCAAGCCAATACTACTAGCGTCTACCATTAAAATAGACGTTCGCTTGATGTCAAATGGTACCAACACTTTTGCATTGCATAATTCTTTCTTTATCAGTTCAAAACATTCATTGTGAGCATCATTCCACATAAATTTCACACCTTTTTTTAAAAGACTTCTCATCACAGCAGTCTTGTCAGAGAACCCTCTCACAAACTTTGCGTAGAACTCTATTAGTCCCATAAAAGACCTCAGTTGATCCTTATCTTTTAGAGATGGAGCTGATTCAATTGCGGCTAATAAATTCCTTTTAAGTTTTATACCTTCAGCTGTAATGACATAACCTAAATACTCTATCTCTTGAACCAAGAAAGAACACTTTTCTTTCCTCAGAGTCAAGCCTGCTTCTTGAATCCTAGCTAAAACAGTTTTAAGTACAAAATTGTGTTGTTCAATACTGCTCCCAAAAATCAGTATATCATCTTGAAAGAACAATACTTGACCCACACCTTTGAATATCTCTGTTACCATTCTTTGGAATACACTGGCTGCAGATATAAGGCCAAAAGGCAGCCTCGTAAATTGATACGTTCCCTCGCTAGTAATAAATGCAGTCAGGTGTTTAGAATCTTCATGTAAACATATCTGATGATAAGCGTGCTTTAAATCCAGTTTGCTAAAATATTTAGCCCCATGTAAAGTAGATACTAGTTCACCTATATTTGGTAGGGGAAACACATCATCCATAACACTCTTATTCAATGACCTGAGGTCCACACAGAATCTTATTTTTTTGTCCGCTTTTTGTGTGATCACCACCGGAGAAATCCAAGTGGCCGCTTCAACTGGTTCTATTATGCCCCCTTGCAACATCTCTTCAAACACACTTTTCACTTCTTCTCTGACAGCAATGGGTACTCTCCTTGCCTTGTGCTGGACAGGTATGGCACCTTCTTTGAGAAGTATCTTGTGCTCGTAACCTACCAACTCACCTAACTCATCTCTAAAAACCATAGAAAAATTCTTCAAAATATCATCCATTTTGTAATCATCAACAACCATTACTTGCTCCTTGGCTCTGGGATCAACTCTGATGTGTAAATCGTACTGATGCATCCAGCCTAAAATAGGTGGACCATCCACAGACACATACACCTTGCCAATAGTCGATCTATTCTTGAAAATTATTTCACTTTCAAAATGCCCAAGCAGGTTAATTTTTTCTCCTTGGTACCCGGTGGGAAATATATCGCTTTCTAACAAATCTTTTTTTCCCCATGTTTCTTTAAGCATAGAGTATGGAATTATTGTCCACTTTGACCCACAATCTACCATAAGACTAACCTTTTTTCCCATCAATTACAAAATCAGCCCTAGGTCTCCTCTCTCTTGCTTCTTGACACACATCGACAGACAAGTCTTCTATGACTAATAACTTGTTAGTCTCTCTTTTTATCTCAACATCATTTCCATTAATGATAGCTACTCTTGACTTAGTCACACTCTTACACATCTTTGCAAAATGTCCTATCTTGCCACACTTTAAGCATTCCTTATTGTTGGCAAAACAAAACTTCGTGTCTGAACTATGAGAGTAACTACCACACTTCGAGCAAGCTCTGCTTGTGAATCTATTCGTAAATTGTTTCTTTTGCAAAACATAACTCTTCTTTTTTATTGATGCTACTGCATTTTCATCACTATTGTCACTGTCAAATGCATTTTTGCACGAAACTTCTCCTACATTAAGATCAGATGAGCACTTTTGAAGTTCTTTCATGCCTTTTTCCGACTCTTCAACAACTTTTGCCAGATCAATAGCAGTTTTCAAATTTGGGTTTTTTGCCGCCCATAACCTCTCCTGAATTTTCCGAATTTTGCATTGGACAATTAACTGATCTCTGATTAATTCATCAGTCATTTGTCCAAAGCTACACTTTACAGAGAGTTCTGTAAAATAGTTAATATTTCAATAAAAGAATACAGATAAGGAATCATGAGGCTTAAAGGGGAAAAGGTAGAGAACATCACAAGTTCCCTTAATCTGGCAACAAAATCATCTATAGTCTCACCTTCACGTTGCTTATTAATGTAAAATTTATATCTATTCATTACAAGGTTCTCTTCTTTTGCAAATCTTATTTCTAACCTTGAGATAGCCTCTTTAAGTTCATCTAATGGAGATTGACTGCTAGGTGGAAGAAATTGAGGAAGATATTTGAATATTCTTTGGCCTTCCTTCCCTAAAGTGGTCATCAATATGGCTTTCTTTCTCTTAGGAGAAAAATCTTCACCATCCAAAGCTTCTAAATAGTTATAAAACATTAAAATCCAGTCTTCCCATGGTAACAGTGGATTACCACGTTCATTTAAAAACTGAGGAGGTAACGTAACATTCACTTGTTGAGCCATAATAGGAATTAAAATAAGTGGGATGAGTTCTTTAGTATTTAAACTAACTATTTTTCAAACTGAGACATCAAATTTAAAGCAAATGTGCTTAAATAAATTCATACATCAGTGTGTTCTGTAAAAGTAGGAGTGTGCTCTTTAAACACAGAAATAGTCAGTAAAAATAAAGTCACCTTTTGAAGACAGAGAATAGTCACTTCAACGTTTCCTTCAAAAATAAACACAAAAATGAAAATAAGCAGAAGAAGTAGCGAAGCGAATGTTTTCCTGTTCTTGATTTTCTGTAAAAACGAAGACAAGTGTGTAGATCGTTTGAAATCACGATGTTTTGACAAATGCGTAGTCTGTATATACTCGTAATATCTCTTCCGAGTATTTAGCTTCAAATTCCTTATCAAGATGACCGCCACCGCTCCACGTCACTGCGTTGACGTCCCACGTCACTGCGCTCACGTCCCACGTCACTGCGCTCACGTCCTATGCCACTGCGCAGACGTCTCAGATCACTCCGTGGAGAAACATCACTAGTTATTTACCGGTGAAGTTTACCAGAAGCCTGCCGGTACCTGCATTCGGAGCTTGAGGATATATGGTTGTGGTATGTTTCCATACAGTCCGAATGTGCTATCTGTAATTAATGGAAAAATTCCCTAAATCAGGATTGCACTTGCTCTTTCTTTCCAAATTCCTAAAATGCAAAAAATGTGACAAAAGCCATGTTCAATGTTATCGTCAAGCCAGCCATTCAGGGTGAGGGAGGTCTAGTATCCAGCAATAGAAACATCTTCAACTAACATACATGCATTTGATGCAGCCTGTTTTCCTTTAAGGAAATGGGGCAGCATTTTAAAAAGTTTGTTTTGAAGTTGGCAGCTGTCCCATGGACCACTGCCTGCTCCCCAACACATTTGTTGTTAACAGTCACAAAGAAGAAGGGGTCTCAAAGGGCCTCTCTTCCCTTTTGCGAATGTGTTACCCCCACATCTCAGGAATCGGTAATTTTTCAGCGTTTTGGGACTGGATTTCGGTTGCAAAACCTTATCTATACATATAAAATAATAAATCGTTGTTTGGAGGAGGCGTCCAGCGCATGCCCCTTCCAACTAGCGATACATTGTCCCTTTCTAAACCCATTTTGGGACCGAATAGCAAAATGGATTTAGCACATAAAAAAGACAATTTTACGGTCATAATTCCTATGATTTTGTGAATTGCAGGCTTTGCGAATGCCTTGAGGGATTATTAACAAGCATGCTGAGGGTCCCCATAATGAGGACAGATGTTACAATTGAGACCTTGGGAGACCCCTATATTTTGCCCTGGAAAGTGAGGCTACTGACTGAGGTACAAATACCCAGATACCAGTTTGAACAGGGATAGACTACAATGCAAACATTTTATTGGACACGTTTACAATTGGTTGAAACGGCCTCCATAAATGTTTACACTTTTTGTGGATAAGTGTGGTTTAATTAGGAAACAAGAGTCACTGTTACTGTGAGTCATTATAGGAGGTTATCTGTCACTTCTGGTCTTTGCCAAACTCTTTTACTCATGTGATTGTGGTTTTTTTTTTCATTGTGTGGAAAAAGCAGCATTTTCTCTATGTAAACTTTAGCCATTACTGTAAAATATTTAAGATCGGTGACAGTGATATCCACAGGCTGTGCCCATGGCATGTATTTGTTCATATTTTGACGACCTTATGCCTCGTTTTGTGAGCGAGCGTTAAAATCTACGAGTGAAAGTGTGTATTTGAAAAAGGCCACAGATCACATCCAAAAAATAATTGATTTCAAATGTGGATTCCTGAGTAATGCTGGAACGTGCGGTAAAAATCTCAGTTAGCATGTTTGTAAAAGAACGTCATGTAAGGTAGATTGTACAGGTGTTTATATAGCACTTTCCTAACCCTGGCGAGGCCTAAAGCGCTTCCTGTGTGTTTATTTCCATTCCCTTGCATTCCTCCTCCAGCACATAACACACCCTACATGTAATGCTAATGTTTGAATGATCAGCTTCAATGAGCTGGAGGAAAGCCGCCTCTGCAAGTACCGACTTGAAACTTATATGAAGGATGGAATGCCAAGCAAGTATTGGTTCAGCTGCTTCACAGCCCAGCTGTGCACATCCGTCAGTTTGGTTCAGCAATCACAGAAGAGGAAGGCATGGAAACCTTTCCCTTTAAATGTTGATGTCAATTCCATGGAAACCGTCATCCCAATAGAGGCATTTATGTTTTTTTAAGTGCCAAATTACGGTTGTATGACATTACAGCGAATGCCTTTAACTCACATGGTAATTACATTTAAGATAAGTAAACTGTAGTAAAGAGCCACTACATTTAAGGGTTTCCAAGTACAACTTTATTCTGTCATAGGTAACAGGTGCTCCCAGCTTGGCGGCAGACTCTCACACTTCAACATTCTAACACGCACTCCCGAGGGCAGAGTGGGCTGTACCAAGGAGGGAGAGGGGAGAGGGGTGGGTGAAGGGAAGGGAGAGGTTACAACACACCTTCCCCCTTAAGGAGAAAAGAAAAATGAGAGTATGCGAAAGGAGGGGGAACGAGGAGGCGAGAGATAGGAGGAGAGGTGGCATGGAGGCAGGGAAGAAAAGAGGGGGAGAAAAGAGAAAGGAAAATAGAAGCTGGATCAACGGAAACATTAAATCACAAACAGAGAAGCAATCAGTTAACCTCAGTGAAGGAGAAATTTAAGCTGTAACCAAGAAACATTAAACAACAGACTATGGTGCCATCTCGTTAACCTCAGTATAGGACTGACAATGGATGGTATTGAGCAATGGGTTCCTTTGGTCAGCTAGGTCCCGCACAGAGTCCTGACCTTACTCGCAGAGGCTGAACATCCTTATTTTACAATGGATGTTGACGGTTGTGCCGATCCTTAGGGGTCCTCTTTTACCTCCTCGCCGTTGAACTTCTGTTAACTGCGGGGTAGGTCTAGTGACGTAGGCACCAGGCAGGAAAGAGTGCCACCTAACTTTCCTCCTAGGATCCTCTTGGCGTGAACAAGTTTACAGTTTCTTCCAACTTGAAGTTGAGAACTCCTCTATCAGTCTTTCCATCCCCCTCGAGGAGGAGGATCTTGGCGGCAACGCTGTTTCCTCCCTTGGACAGTATCTGGGGCCCAGACACCCCCCGCTTGTTCCCTCTGACAAGATAAGTCTCTCTCTCACTGTCATCCCCGGTGACTGGTCTGGTCCCTCTATTACTCTCCTTTCCTTGGCCGTAAACAGAGTCCTGACCATTAACGAACTCCATTTCAAAGAACTCCGGAACATTAGCATCAGTCTCTGCTGTCCCCAGTCGGTCATCCTGCTCGTTTCCTTGACTCTCCTGGACGAACTCAGAGGTGCTTCCTGGGTCATGACTCTCCTGCATACTACACAAATTATCAAGAGGGCCCTTCTTCCCTGACAGGCCTCTTATTGGGGAACCTTTTAGTATTTTCTGCATTTCCCTACTCTCATACTCCCTCTTACCACTGTAAGGCCTTTGAAAGAATTTGGCTCGATTCTCACTCTTATCCTCAAACGAACTTAAGCCTACTTGTCTTTTCTTTCTAACATATTTCACATATTCTACCCTTATTCTAGTCCTGAACTCAGCTGATGGGGTACTTTTCCTCTTCTCCCTGTGATTAAAGTGTTCACTCTTACATTTTATTTTTTCTCGCTCCTTAGTTGCACTGGTTGTGCGCTCTCCCTTACTCTCGAACTCTCCGTTTTTCGCACCTTCCTCACCACTGCCTTTTCTCTCGCATTTCTTTTGTAATTCTCTTTCGTCCACCCAACCTTGGCAAGTTTCTAGTTTTTTCCTTGGATTGTCCTTTGCTACATCCTTTCCCCATACTTTATTGCTTGCCGCATCTTGCAAGACCTCCAAACCCTTAGACATTGACGTGCGAGCGATCCGTGTTTCACCCTTAGTTGCATCCGTGCTACTGATCAGTGCCGGATCATCTTTGAGTCCTTCTCTTTCTCCCATAAAAGATATTCTCAATTTCTTTTGATCCATCCACCCTAGCATGGTGGGTCCTCCTTCAGCTGTATATCTATTACTAGTTGTCTTACTTCTCTTGTACATTAATTCCATGACTATGTATACTTTCACTTTAATGTCTTCCCCTGTGTACGTTTTCAGGCATGTGTTGGCCTCCTTCAATTTGTTTCCACATTTTTTTTTACATTTGTTATTCCACTCCCTCAGGGTTACCAGACTATTAAGAGGCCCAGATTCGGAGCTTCTTTCTGTCGTTACTTCCTCTATGAAGATGGTACACACCGGGTTCAATCCGCTCACCTCAACTCCCTCTTTGGTATCCATTCCTTCCTTGTACACTTCATCTTTTATTTCTTTAATACACGAGGCTTGTGTATGATGTGCCTTCAACACCTTCAACATGTTCTCATAAATATTTCGGGCAGTACCTTTCATGTCCACCTTTTCCCTTTCGTGGTACTTTTTCATTTCTCCCGTTCCCAGACACTTAAATAATTTTTCCACCTTTACCTCTGGTGTGAGAGGTCCTTGTTCTTCCTCAAAAACTGATGTATAATCCTCCAAATCTTCTTTCCACTCACTCCATTACCTCCTTAACGACTCAGAGTGAGAAAAATCACCCATTTATATTGTTTTCCCTCTTTTATTTTTCTCCCTGATATTCTAGTGAGTGGTGCTATGGTGTTTTGTCACCAACAAGATGGCCAATCGGTGGCTCCTAGTACCAGAGGTTTGTTCCCTCAAGCCATGGGGTTAATGAACAGACGGTCTGGTTTTCTGCTTTACCTTAAATGCACTAAAGGTGTCTTCAAAACACGCCTGTATGCTAATGGTCAAAGTACCCTGGTCACAGATCACCTGAGAATGCAAAGCTCTCCCACGACGTGCTTCCTCAACGTCTTTACCGAGCACTATACTGCGGTTCACTGCACTCCCTGCCCCACCGAGATATCCTCACGCAGTTTCAACGCGTTGCCTCAGAAAGGTTTCTAGCTCGGAACCAGAGGTTAGCCCCTCCCTCTGTTCCTCCTGAATCTCCTCACGCGGCTTCAACTCGCTGCCTCCGTTCCGTCTTCTGCGTGGCAACCAGGGTTAAAATCCTTTCCTGATCCTTCCAGACATTTCAAACGGCAGGATGCCGCGGGGCCACAGGGGTACCCACCTTCCTTGTTCCTCTCAGATATCACCAATGACTAAGTATGCTGCCTCAGTTAGTTTTGACTCACGGGAACTAGTGTTCACTGCACCCTCTGTTCCCTCTGTTCCTCTTGGATCTCCTCACACTGCTTCAATTCGCATTTTCAGTTCTATTTGCCACAGGGCCACAGGTGTTACACACCTTCTCTGATCCTCTCAGATATTTCAAACGGCTCAATGTGCTGCCTCAGTTCGTTTTCACTCACGGGAACTAGGGTTCGCTGCACCCTCTGTTCCCTCTGTTCCTCTTTAATCTCCTCACACTGCTTCAATTCGCATTTTCAGTTCCGTTTACCCCGGGACCACAGGGATTACACACCTTCCCTGATCCCCTCAGATATCACAAATGACTCAATCGGCTGCCACTGTTAACTTTCTCTCACAGGAATTAGGGTTCGCTACACCCCTGTGCCTCGGGTGTGTCCTCACACCTATCACACGCTGTCACCAATTCCTTTCAATAATCACTTCACACTGGGTTCCGCTGTACACTCCTCCCAGTGTTTCCACTGCTGTCACTCACCCTTGTCTCGTGCGTCGCACGCTCCGCCTCGGATAAATCTACTTCACAGAAAGAGAAATGCGACTATTTCCTTGCTCTGCACCCTTTCTGCTCCCACAGCTTCCACGGCTCACCTCTTAGCCTGGTACGAATCCCTCAGGTGCTGACCAGTCTTGATTCCTTGCGCCTTCACCTCTGGGCTGCGGAGTCCTCTGTCTATTTCTCGCTTGCAGAACAGGAACTTCCTGTAGTCGACCTTGCGGTTCCTTAACGCAAGAGCACTGTTCCTTTCTCTCCCAATTGTGTACAGCCTCTCCCTCCGTGAACGGCAAACACCACACGATGCCGTATCTAAACTTTTACAGGGGGAGATTTATTCCGCTGACATTTTTTTTTTCTTGAGAATAAAAAGATTCTCCGCTAAGCCTTGGCTCCCGGTCGGTAACCAGTCTGGGTGAAGCCTGCCCCCTTTAGTCACCGGGACGGCTTGGTCAGAGAGCACTGCTACAGTCGGAATCCGTTTTCGACCCCTCAGACATCGCAGGCAAACTATGCCTGCACAGCGCTGCCCCCAGCAGTCCCGCTCCACACCAATAGCAGACGAGCCTCCTCACTTGCTCCACTTCAGCGTCAGCTTTCACTGTTGTGGGAAATCCGTGTTCCGCTGCCGGACCATTCATTCACCGTCAATTCACAACCAGCTGTCCCGACTCTTCTTACGCTGGTTCCCGCTATGCTGCTTCCTCCACCGCGGAATGCTCCCAGGGAGCACTGGTTACCAGATCCACAGACGTATGTCAGACCTCAATTGAGGAAGGAACGTTCCTCTGCTCCACACGGCACCCTCTCACCTTCACCGAGGCTTCACACCCGACTTCCTTTTCTTTCCGTAGTCGAAAATTTCACGTCCCCCCACGGGAAAACCTCGATGATACAGCCTGGGTTACCGGTTTGTCAGTTGTCCTGTGATCTTCAATATCAACTGGTGAGTACTTCATTTAAATTCAACATTCCGCACAAGCATCAACTTTTCCAGGGGGGAAAGCACCCAACTGACCCTGGCTCCGCTCCTCGTCCTCGTCGCCAAGAAATGTAGTAAAGAGCCACTACATTTAAGGGTTTCCAAGTACAACTTTATTCTGTCATAGGTAACAGGTGCTCCCAGCTTGGCGGCAGACTCTCACACTTCAACATTCTAACACGCACTCCCGAGGGCAGAGTGGGCTGTACCAAGGAGGGAGAGGGGAGAGGGGTGGGTGAAGGGAAGGGAGAGGTTACAACATAAACCATATATATATATATATATATATATTCACGCTCCTGAGGTTACCACACTAGCGGGAAAGCACTCCAACAGCAGGAAGGTTTACCTCATAACCTTTTAATCTTAGGTACAGGTGAGTAAACATGCAGGTAATTTAAGCAGTTCCAACGCTTGGCCTGACGCGTTTCGAGTGTCTCTTCTTCAGAGGCTTGGCGAGGATTGCGTGCTGCGGTGGACCCGCCCCCATTGATATGCTCGCTCCATATCGGTGCATTCTGGGAAGCAAAGTCCGTCATTCCATCATAGATTCAATGCACTTTATTTTGCTGCTGTAGTAAGGCTCTGGATGAGCCCCCCCGCTTGTCCGCTCGCCTTTATCCTTCGCCTACTGTTCCGCCATAGGAAAGGAGTATCCACATCCTCGGCAGTTCCCAGGTTTCACAGGGTGGTGCTCTCCCAACGGCCGGGCTGCCGCTATTAAATTCACGCTCCTGAGGTTACCACACTAGTGGGAAAGCACTCCAACAGCAGGAAGGTTTACCTCATAACCTTTTAATCTTAGGTACAGGCGAGTAAACATGCAGGTAATTTAAGCAGTTCCAACGCTTGGCCTGACGCGTTTCGAGTGTCTCTTCTTCAGAGGCTTGGCGAGGATTGCGTGCTGCGGTGGACCCGCCCCCATTGATATGCTCGCTCCATATCGGTGCATTCTGGGAAGCAAAGTCCGTCATTCCATCATAGATTCAATGCACTTTATTTTGCTGCTGTAGTAAGGCTCTGGATGAGCCCCCCCGCTTGTCCGCTCGCCTTTATCCTTCGCCTACTGTTCCGCCATAGGAAAGGAGTATCCACATCCTCGGCAGTTCCCAGGTTTCACAGGGTGGTGCTCTCCCAACGGCCGGGCTGCCGCTATTAAATTCACGCTCCTGAGGTTACCACACTAGTGGGAAAGCACTCCAACAGCAGGAAGGTTTACCTCATAACCTTTTAATCTTAGGTACAGGCGAGTAAACATGCAGGTAATTTAAGCAGTTCCAACGCTTGGCCTGACGCGTTTCGAGTGTCTCTTCTTCAGAGGCTTGGTGAGGATTGCGTGCTGCGGTGGACCCGCCCCCATTGATATGCTCGCTCCATATCGGTGCATTCTGGGAAGCAAAGTCCGTCATTCCATCATAGATTCAATGCACTTTATTTTGCTGCTGTAGTAAGGCTCTGGATGAGCCCCCCCGCTTGTCCGCTCGCCTTTATCCTTCGCCTACTGTTCCGCCATAGGAAAGGAGTATCCACATCCTCGGCAGTTCCCAGGTTTCACAGGGTGGTGCTCTCCCAACGGCCGGGCTGCCGCTATTAAATTCACGCTCCTGAGGTTACCACACTAGCGGGAAAGCACTCCAACAGCAGGAAGGTTTACCTCATAACCTTTTAATCTTAGGTACAGGCGAGTAAACATTCAGGTAACTTAAGCAGTTCCAACGCTTGGCCTGACGCGTTTCGAGTGTCTCTTCTTCAGAGGCTTGGTGAGGATTGCGTGCTGCGGTGGACCCGCCCCCATTGATATGCTCGCTCCATATCGGTGCATTCTGGGAAGCAAAGTCCGTCATTCCATCATAGATTCAATGCACTTTATTTTGCTGCTGTAGTAAGGCTCTGGATGAGCCCCCCCGCTTGTCCGCTCGCCTTTATCCTTCGCCTACTGTTCCGCCATAGGAAAGGAGTATCCACATCCTCGGCAGTTCCCAGGTTTCACAGGGTGGTGCTCTCCCAACGGCCGGGCTGCCGCTATTAAATACACGCTCCTGAGGTTACCACACTAGCGGGAAAGCACTCCAACAGCAGGAAGGTTTACCTCATAACCTTTTAATCTTAGGTACAGGCGAGTAAACATGCAGGTAATTTAAGCAGTTCCAACGCTTGGCCTGAAGCGTTTCGAGTGTCTCTTCTTCAGAGGCTTGGCGAGGATTGCGTGCTGCGGTGGACCTGCCCCCATTGATATGCTCGCTCCATATCGGTGCATTCTGGGAAGCAAAGTCCGTCATTCCATCATAGATTCAATGCACTTTATTTTGCTGCTGTAGTAAGGCTCTGGATGAGCCCCCCCGCTTGTCCGCTCGCCTTTATCCTTCACCTACTGTTCCGCCATAGGAAAGGAGTATCCACATCCTCGGCAGTTCCCAGGTTTCACAGGGTGGTGCTCTCCCAACGGCCGGGCTGCCGCTATTAAATTCACGCTCCTGAGGTTACCACACTAGCAGGAAAGCACTCCAACAGCAGGAAGGTTTACCTCATAACCTTTTAATCTTAGGTACAGGCGAGTAAACATGCAGGTAATTTAAGCAGTTCCAACGCTTGGCCTGACGCGTTTCGAGTGTCTCTTCTTCAGAGGCTTGGCGAGGATTGCGTGCTGCGGTGGACCCGCCCCCATTGATATGCTCGCTCTATATGGGTGCATTCTGGGAAGCAAAGTCCGTCATTCCATCATAGATTCAATGCACTTTATTTTGCTGCTGTAGTAAGGCTCTGGATGAGCCCCCCGCTTGTCCGCTCGCCTTATCCTTCGCCTACTGTTCCGCCATAGGAAAGAAGTATCCACATCCTCGGCAGTTCCCAGGTTTCACAGGGTGGTGCTCTCCCAACGGCCAGGCTGCCGCTATTAAATTCACGCTCCTGAGGTTACCACACTAGCGGGAAAGCACTCCAACAGCAGGAAGGTTTACCTCATAACCTTTTAATCTTAGGTACAGGCGAGTAAACATGCAGGTAATTTAAGCAGTTCCAACGCTTGGCCTGACGCGTTTCGAGTGTCTCTTCTTCAGAGGCTTGGCGAGGATTGCGTGCTGCGGTGGACCCGCCCCCATTGATATGCTCGCTCCATATCGGTGCATTCTGGGAAGCAAAGTCCGTCATTCCATCATAGATTCAATGCACTTTATTTTGCTGCTGTAGTAAGGCTCTGGAAGAGCCCCCCCGCTTGTCCGCTCGCCTTTATCCTTCGCCTACTGTTCCGCCATAGGAAAGGAGTATCCACATCCTCGGCAGTTTCCAGGTTTCACAGGGTGGTGCTCTCCCAACGGCCGGGCTGCCGCTATTAAAATCACGCTCCTGAGGTTACCACACTAGCGGGAAAGCACTCCAACAGCAGGAAGGTTTACCTCATAACCTTTTAATCTTAGGTACAGGCGAGTAAACATGCAGGTAATTTAAGCAGTTCCAACGCTTGGCCTGACGCGTTTCGAGTGTCTCTTCTTCAGAGGCTTGGCGAGGATTGCGTGCTGCGGTGGACCCGCCCCCATTGATATGCTCGCTCCATATCGGTGCATTCTGGGAAGCAAAGTCCGTCATTCCATCATAGATTCAATGCACTTTATTTTGCTGCTGTAGTAAGGCTCTGGATGAGCCCCCCCGCTTGTCCGCTCGCCTTTATCCTTCGCCTACTGTTCCGCCATAGGAAAGGAGTATCCACATCCTCGGCAGTTCCCAGGTTTCACAGGGTGGTGCTCTCCCAACGGCCGGGCTGCCGCTATTAAATTCACGCTCCTGAGGTTACCACACTAGCGGGAAAGCACTCCAACAGCAGGAAGGTTTACCTCATAGCCTTTTAATCTTAGGTACAGGTGAGTAAACATGCAGGTAATTTAAGCAGTTCCAACGCTTGGCCTGACGCGTTTCGAGTGTCTCTTCTTCAGAGGCTTGGCGAGGATTGCGTGCTGCGGTGGACCCGCCCCCATTGATATGCTCGCTCTATATCAGTGCATTCTGGGAAGCAAAGTCCGTCATTCCATCATAGATTCAATGCACTTTATTTTGCTGCTGTAGTAAGGCTCTGGATGAGCCCCCCCGCTTGTCCGCTCGCCTTTATCCTTCGCCTACTGTTCCGCCATAGGAAAGGAGTATCCACATCCTCGGCAGTTCCCAGGTTTCACAGGGTGGTGCTCTCCCAACGGCCAGGCTGCCGCTATTAAATTCACGCTCCTGAGGTTACCACACTAGCGGGAAAGCACTCCAACAGCAGGAAGGTTTACCTCATAACCTTTTAATCTTAGGTACAGGCGAGTAAACATGCAGGTAATTTAAGCAGTTCCAACGCTTGGCCTGACGCGTTTCGAGTGTCTCTTCTTCAGAGGCTTGGCGAGGATTGCGTGCTGCGGTGGACCCGCCCCCATTGATATGCTCGCTCCATATCGGTGCATTCTGAGAAGCAAAGTCCGTCATTCCATCATAGATTCAATGCACTTTATTTTGCTGCTGTAGTAAGGCTCTGGATGAGCCCCCCCGCTTGTCCGCTCGCCTTTATCCTTCGCCTACTGTTCCGCCATAGGAAAGGAGTATCCACATCCTCGGCAGTTCCCAGGTTTCACAGGGTGGTGCTCTCCCAACGGCCGGGCTGCCGCTATTAAATTTACGCTCCTGAGGTTACCACACTAGCGGGAAAGCACTCCAACAGCAGGAAGGTTTACCTCATAACCTTTTAATCTTAGGTACAGGCGAGTAAACATGCAGGTAATTTAAGGAGTTCCAACGCTTGGCCTGACGCGTTTCGAGTGTCTCTTCTTCAGAGGCTTGGCGAGGATTGCGTGCTGCGGTGGACCCGCCCCCATTGATATGCTCGCTCCATATCGGTGCATTCTGGGAAGAAAAGTCCGTCATTCCATCATAGATTCAATGCACTTTATTTTGCTGCTGTAGTAAGGCTCTGGATGAGCCCCCCGCTTGTCTGCTCGCCTTTATCCTTCGCCTACTGTTCCGCCATAGGAAAGGAGTATCCACATCCTCGGCAGTTTCCAGGTTTCACAGGGTGGTGCTCTCCCAACGGCCGGGCTGCCGCTATTAAATTCACGCTCCTGAGGTTACCACACTAGCGGGAAAGCACTCCAACAGCAGGAAGGTTTACCTCATAACCTTTTAATCTTAGGTACAGGCGAGTAAACATGCAGGTAATTTAAGCAGTTCCAACGCTTGGCCTGACGCGTTTCGAGTGTCTCTTCTTCAGAGGCTTGGCGAGGATTGCGTGCTGCGGTGGACCCGCCCCCATTGATATGCTCGCTCCATATCGGTGCATTCTGGGAAGCAAAGTCCGTCATTCCATCATAGATTCAATGCACTTTATTTTGCTGCTGTAGTAAGGCTCTGGATGAGCCCCCCCGCTTGTCCGCTCGCCTTTATCCTTCACCTACTGTTCCGCCATAGGAAAGGAGTATCCACATCCTCGGCAGTTCCCAGGTTTCACAGGGTGGTGCTCTCCCAACGGCCGGGCTGCCGCTATTAAATTCACGCTCCTGAGGTTACCACACTAGCGGGAAAGCACTCCAACAGCAGGAAGGTTTACCTCATAACCTTTTAATCTTGGAAACCTGGGAACTGCCGAGCATGTGGATACTTCTTTCCTATGGCGGAACAGTAGGCGAAGGATAAAGGCGAGCGGACAAGCGGGGGGGCTCATCCAGAGCCTTACTACAGCAGCAAAATAAAGTGCATTGAATCTATGATGGAATGACGGACTTTGCTTCCCAGAATGCACCGATATGGAGCGAGCATATCAATGGGGGCGGGTCCACCGCAGCACGCAGTCCTCGCCAAGCCTCTGAAGAAGAGACACTCGAAACGCGTCATGCCAAGCGTTGGAACTGATTAAATTACCTGCATGTTTACTCGCCTGTACCTCTTCTTCAGAGGCTTGGCGAGGATTGCGTGCTGCGGTGGACCCGCCCCCATTGATATGCTCGCTCCATATCGGTGCATTCTGGGAAGCAAAGTCCGTCATTCCATCATAGATTCAATGCACTTTATTTTGCTGCTGTAGTAAGGCTCTGGATGAGCCCCCCCGCTTGTCCGCTCGCCTTTATCCTTCGCCTACTGTTCCGCCATAGGAAAGGAGTATCCACATCCTCGGCAGTTCCCAGGTTTCACAGGGTGGTGCTCTCCCAACGGCCGGGCTGCCGCTATTAAATTCACGCTCCTGAGGTTACCACACTAGCGGGAAAGCACTCCAACAGCAGGAAGGTTTACCTCACAACCTTTTAATCTTAGGTACAGGCGAGTAAACATGCAGGTAATTTAAGCAGTTCCAACGCTTGGCCTGACGCGTTTCGAGTGCCTCTTCTTCAGAGGCTTGGCGAGGATTGCGTGCTGCGGTGGACCTGCCCCCATTGATATGCTCGCTCAATATCGGTGCATTCTGGGAAGCAAAGTCCGTCATTCCATCATAGATTCAATGCACTTTATTTTGCTGCTGTAGTAAGGCTCTTGATGAGCCCCCCCGCTTGTCCGCTCGCCTTTATCCTTCACCTACTGTTCCGCCATAGGAAAGGAGTATCCACATCCTCGGCAGTTCCCAGGTTTCACAGGGTGGTGCTCTCCCAACGGCCGGGCTGCCGCTATTAAATTCACGCTCCTGAGGTTACCACACTAGCGGGAAAGCACTCCAACAGCAGGAAGGTTTACCTCATAACCTTTTAATCTTAGGTACAGGCGAGTAAACATGCAGGTAATTTAAGCAGTTCCAACGCTTGGCCTGACGCGTTTCGAGTGTCTCTTCTTCAGAGGCTTGGCGAGGATTGCGTGCTGCGGTGGACCCACCCCCATTGATATGCTCGCTCTATATCGGTGCATTCTGGGAAGCAAAGTCCGTCATTCCATCATAGATTCAATGCACTTTATTTTGCTGCTGTAGTAAGGCTCTGGATGAGCCCCCCCGCTTGTCCGCTCGCCTTTATCCTTCGCCTACTGTTCCGCCATAGGAAAGAAGTATCCACATCCTCGGCAGTTCCCAGGTTTCACAGGGTGGTGCTCTCCCAACGGCCAGGCTGCCGCTATTAAATTCACGCTCCTGAGGTTACCACACTAGCGGGAAAGCACTCCAACAGCAGGAAGGTTTACCTCATAACCTTTTAATCTTAGGTACAGGCGAGTAAACATGCAGGTAATTTAAGCAGTTCCAACGCTTGGCCTGACGCGTTTCGAGTGTCTCTTCTTCAGAGGCTTGGCGAGGATTGCGTGCTGCGGTGGACCCGCCCCCATTGATATGCTCGCTCCATATCGGTGCATTCTGGGAAGCAAAGTCCGTCATTCCATCATAGATTCAATGCACTTTATTTTGCTGCTGTAGTAAGGCTCTGGAAGAGCCCCCCCGCTTGTCCGCTCGCCTTTATCCTTCGCCTACTGTTCCGCCATAGGAAAGGAGTATCCACATCCTCGGCAGTTCCCAGGTTTCACAGGGTGGTGCTCTCCCAACGGCCGGGCTGCCGCTATTAAATTCACGCTCCTGAGGTTACCACACTAGCGGGAAAGCACTCCAACAGCAGGAAGGTTTACCTCATAACCTTTTAATCTTAGGTACAGGCGAGTAAACATGCAGGTAATTTAAGCAGTTCCAACGCTTGGCCTGACGCGTTTCGAGTGTCTCTTCTTCAGAGGCTTGGCGAGGATTGCGTGCTGCGGTGGACCGGCCCCCATTGATATGCTCGCTCTATATCGGTGCATTCTGGGAAGCAAAGTCCGTCATTCCATCATAGATTCAATGCACTTTATTTTGCTGCTGTAGTCAGGCTCTGGATGAGCCCCCCCGCTTGTCCGCTCGCCTTTATCCTTCGCCTACTGTTCCGCCATAGGAAAGGAGTATCCACATCCTCGGCAGTTTCCAGGTTTCACAGGGTGGTGCTCTCCCAACGGCCGGGCTGCCGCTATTAAAATCACGCTCCTGAGGTTACCACACTAGCGGGAAAGCACTCCAACAGCAGGAAGGTTTACCTCATAACCTTTTAATCTTAGGTACAGGCGAGTAAACATGCAGGTAATTTAAGCAGTTCCAACGCTTGGCCTGACGCGTTTCGAGTGTCTCTTCTTCAGAGGCTTGGCGAGGATTGCGTGCTGCGGTGGACCCGCCCCCATTGATATGCTCGCTCCATATCGGTGCATTCTGGAAAGCAAAGTCCGTCATTCCATCATAGATTCAATGCACTTTATTTTGCTGCTGTAGTAAGGCTCTGGATGAGCCCCCCCGCTTGTCCGCTCGCCTTTATCCTTCGCCTACTGTTCTGCCATAGGAAAGGAGTATCCACATCCTCTGCAGTTCCCAGGTTTCACAGGGTGGTGCTCTCCCAACGGCCGGGCTGCCGCTATTAAATTCATTCTCCTGAGGTTACCACACTAGCGGGAAAGCACTCCAACAGCAGGAAGGTTTACCTCATAACCTTTTAATCTTAGGTACAGGCGAGTAAACATGCAGGTAATTTAAGCAGTTCCAACGCTTGGCCTGACGCGTTTCGAGTGTCTCTTCTTCAGAGGCTTGGCGAGGATTGCTTGCTGCGGTGGACCCGCCCCCATTGATATGCTCGCTCCATATCGGTGCATTCTGGGAAGCAAAGTCCGTCATTCCATCATAGATTCAATGCACTTTATTTTGCTGCTGTAGTAAGGCTCCGGATGAGCCCCCCCGCTTGTCCGCTCGCCTTTATCCTTCGCCTACTGTTCCGCCATAGGAAAGGAGTATCCACATCCTCGGCAGTTCCCAGGTTTCACAGGGTGGTGCTCTCCCAACGGCCGGGCTGCCGCTATTAAATTCACGCTCCTGAGGTTACCACACTAGCGGGAAAGCACTCCAACAGCAGGAAGGTTTACCTCATAACCTTTTAATCTTAGGTACAGGCGAGTAAACATGCCGGTAATTTAAGCAGTTCCAACGCTTGGCCTGAAGCGTTTCGAGTGCCTCTTCTTCAGAGGCTTGGCGAGGATTGCGTGCTGCGGTGGACCCGCCCCCATTGATATGCTCGCTCCATATCGGTGCATTCTGGGAAGCAAAGTCCGTCATTCCATCATTGATTCAATGCACTTTATTTTGCTGCTGTAGTAAGGCTCTGGATGAGCCCCCCCGCTTGTCCGCTCGCCTTTATCCTTCGCCTACTGTTCCGCCATAGGAAAGAAGTATCCACATCCTCGGCAGTTCCCAGGTTTCACAGGGTGGTGCTCTCCCAACGGCCGGGCTGCCGCTATTAAATTCACGCTCCTGAGGTTACCACACTAGCGGGAAAGCACTCCAACAGCAGGAAGGTTTACCTCATAACCTTTTAATCTTAGGTACAGGCGAGTAAACATGCAGGTAATTTAAGCAGTTCCAACGCTTGGCCTGACGCGTTTCGAGTGTCTCTTCTTCAGAGGCTTGGCGAGGATTGCGTGCTGCGGTGGACCCGCCCCCATTGATATGCTCGCTCTATATCGGTGCATTCTGGGAAGCAAAGTCCGTCATTCCATCATAGATTCAATGCACTTTATTTTGCTGCTGTAGTAAGGCTCTGGATGAGCCCCCCCGCTTGTCCGCTCGCCTTTATCCTTCGCCTACTGTTCCGCCATAGGAAAGAAGTATCCACATCCTCGGCAGTTCCCAGGTTTCACAGGGTGGTGCTCTCCCAACGGCCGGGCTGCCGCTATTAAATTCACGCTCCTGAGGTTACCACACTAGCGGGAAAGCACTCCAACAGCAGGAAGGTTTACCTCATAACCTTTTAATCTTAGGTACAGGCGAGTAAACATGCAGGTAATTTAAGCAGTTCCAACGCTTGGCCTGACGCGTTTCGAGTGTCTCTTCTTCAGAGGCTTGGCGAGGATTGCGTGCTGCGGTGGACCCGCCCCCATTGATATGCTCGCTCTATATCGGTGCATTCTGGGAAGCAAAGTCCGTCATTCCATCATAGATTCAATGCACTTTATTTTGCTGCTGTAGTAAGGCTCTGGATGAGCCCCCCCGCTTGTCCGCTCGCCTTTATCCTTCGCCTACTGTTCCGCCATAGGAAAGGAGTATCCACATCCTCGGCAGTTTCCAGGTTTCACAGGGTGGTGCTCTCCCAACGGCCGGGCTGCCGCTATTAAAATCACGCTCCTGAGGTTACCACACTAGCGGGAAAGCACTCCAACAGCAGGAAGGTTTACCTCATAACCTTTTAATCTTAGGTACAGGCGAGTAAACATGCAGGTAATTTAAGCAGTTCCAACGCTTGGCCTGACGCGTTTCGAGTGTCTCTTCTTCAGAGGCTTGGCGAGGATTGCGTGCTGCGGTGGACCCGCCCCCATTGATATGCTCGCTCCATATCGGTGCATTCTGGAAAGCAAAGTCCGTCATTCCATCATAGATTCAATGCACTTTATTTTGCTGCTGTAGTAAGGCTCTGGATGAGCCCCCCCGCTTGTCCGCTCGCCTTTATCCTTCGCCTACTGTTCCGCCATAGGAAAGGAGTATCCACATCCTCTGCAGTTTCCAGGTTTCACAGGGTGGTGCTCTCCCAACGGCCGGGCTGCCGCTATTAAATTCATTCTCCTGAGGTTACCACACTAGCGGGAAAGCACTCCAACAGCAGGAAGGTTTACCTCATAACCTTTTAATCTTAGGTACAGGCGAGTAAACATGCAGGTAATTTAATCAGTTCCAACGCTTGGCCTGACGCGTTTCGATTGTCTCTTCTTCAGAGGCTTGGCGAGGACTGCGTGCTGCGGTGGACCCGCCCCCATTGATATGCTCGCTCCATATCGGTGCATTCTGGGAAGCAAAGTCCGTCATTCCATCATAGATTCAATGCACTTTATTTTGCTGCTGTAGTAAGGCTCTGGATGAGCCCCCCCGCTTGTCCGCTCGCCTTTATCCTTCGCCTACTGTTCCGCCATAGGAAAGAAGTATCCACATCCTCGGCAGTTCCCAGGTTTCACAGGGTGGTGCTCTCCCAACGGCCGGGCTGCCGCTATTAAATTCACGCTCCTGAGGTTACCACACTAGCGGGAAAGCACTCCAACAGCAGGAAGGTTTACCTCATAACCTTTTAATCTTAGGTACAGGCGAGTAAACATGCAGGTAATTTAAGCAGTTCCAACGCTTGGCCTGACGCGTTTCGAGTGTCTCTTCTTCAGAGGCTTGGCGAGGATTGCTTGCTGCGGTGGACCCGCCCCCATTGATATGCTCG
Organism: Lissotriton vulgaris; assembly: GCF_964263255.1. Taxonomy (NCBI): domain Eukaryota; kingdom Metazoa; phylum Chordata; class Amphibia; order Caudata; family Salamandridae; genus Lissotriton; species Lissotriton vulgaris. The sequence goes on along the minus strand of NC_141685.1, from coordinate 439,520,667 downwards.
CTCCATATCGGTGCATTCTGGGAAGCAAAGTCCGTCATTCCATCATAGATTCAATGCACTTTATTTTGCTGCTGTAGTAAGGCTCCGGATGAGCCCCCCCGCTTGTCCGCTCGCCTTTATCCTTCGCCTACTGTTCCGCCATAGGAAAGGAGTATCCACATCCTCGGCAGTTCCCAGGTTTCACAGGGTGGTGCTCTCCCAACGGCCGGGCTGCCGCTATTAAATTCACGCTCCTGAGGTTACCACACTAGCGGGAAAGCACTCCAACAGCAGGAAGGTTTACCTCATAACCTTTTAATCTTAGGTACAGGCGAGTAAACATGCCGGTAATTTAAGCAGTTCCAACGCTTGGCCTGAAGCGTTTCGAGTGCCTCTTCTTCAGAGGCTTGGCGAGGATTGCGTGCTGCGGTGGACCCGCCCCCATTGATATGCTTGCTCCATATCGGTGCATTCTGGGAAGCAAAGTCCGTCATTCCATCATAGATTCAATGCACTTTATTTTGCTGCTGTAGTAAGGCTCTGGATGAGCCCCCCCGCTTGTCCGCTCGCCTTTATCCTTCGCCTACTGTTCCGCCATAGGAAAGAAGTATCCACATCCTCGGCAGTTCCCAGGTTTCACAGGGTGGTGCTCTCCCAACGGCCGGGCTGCCGCTATTAAATTCACGCTCCTGAGGTTACCACACTAGCGGGAAAGCACTCCAACAGCAGGAAGGTTTACCTCATAACCTTTTAATCTTAGGTACAGGCGAGTAAACATGCAGGTAATTTAAGCAGTTCCAACGCTTGGCCTGACGCGTTTCGAGTGTCTCTTCTTCAGAGGCTTGGCGAGGACTGCGTGCTGCGGTGGACCCGCCCCCATTGATATGCTCGCTCCATATCGGTGCATTCTGGGAAGCAAAGTCCGTCATTCCATCATAGATTCAATGCACTTTATTTTGCTGCTGTAGTAAGGCTCTGGATGAGCCCCCCCGCTTGTCCGCTCGCCTTTATCCTTCGCCTACTGTTCCGCCATAGGAAAGAAGTATCCACATCCTCGGCAGTTCCCAGGTTTCACAGGGTGGTGCTCTCCCAACGGCCGGGCTGCCGCTATTAAATTCACGCTCCTGAGGTTACCACACTAGCGGGAAAGCACTCCAACAGCAGGAAGGTTTACCTCATAACCTTTTAATCTTAGGTACAGGCGAGTAAACATGCAGGTAATTTAATCAGTTCCAACGCTTGGCCTGACGCGTTTCGATTGTCTCTTCTTCAGAGGCTTGGCGAGGACTGCGTGCTGCGGTGGACCCGCCCCCATTGATATGCTCGCTCCATATCGGTGCATTCTGGGAAGCAAAGTCCGTCATTCCATCATAGATTCAATGCACTTTATTTTGCTGCTGTAGTAAGGCTCTGGATGAGCCCCCCCGCTTGTCCGCTCGCCTTTATCCTTCGCCTACTGTTCCGCCATAGGAAAGAAGTATCCACATCCTCGGCAGTTCCCAGGTTTCACAGGGTGGTGCTCTCCCAACGGCCGGGCTGCCGCTATTAAATTCACGCTCCTGAGGTTACCACACTAGCGGGAAAGCACTCCAACAGCAGGAAGGTTTACCTCATAACCTTTTAATCTTAGGTACAGGCGAGTAAACATGCAGGTAATTTAAGCAGTTCCAACGCTTGGCCTGACGCGTTTCGAGTGTCTCTTCTTCAGAGGCTTGGCGAGGATTGCTTGCTGCGGTGGACCCGCCCCCATTGATATGCTCGCTCCATATCGGTGCATTCTGGGAAGCAAAGTCCGTCATTCCATCATAGATTCAATGCACTTTATTTTGCTGCTGTAGTAAGGCTCCGGATGAGCCCCCCCGCTTGTCCGCTCGCCTTTATCCTTCGCCTACTGTTCCGCCATAGGAAAGGAGTATCCACATCCTCGGCAGTTCCCAGGTTTCACAGGGTGGTGCTCTCCCAACGGCCGGGCTGCCGCTATTAAATTCACGCTCCTGAGGTTACCACACTAGCGGGAAAGCACTCCAACAGCAGGAAGGTTTACCTCATAACCTTTTAATCTTAGGTACAGGCGAGTAAACATGCCGGTAATTTAAGCAGTTCCAACGCTTGGCCTGAAGCGTTTCGAGTGCCTCTTCTTCAGAGGCTTGGCGAGGATTGCGTGCTGCGGTGGACCCGCCCCCATTGATATGCTTGCTCCATATCGGTGCATTCTGGGAAGCAAAGTCCGTCATTCCATCATAGATTCAATGCACTTTATTTTGCTGCTGTAGTAAGGCTCTGGATGAGCCCCCCCGCTTGTCCGCTCGCCTTTATCCTTCGCCTACTGTTCCGCCATAGGAAAGAAGTATCCACATCCTCGGCAGTTCCCAGGTTTCACAGGGTGGTGCTCTCCCAACGGCCGGGCTGCCGCTATTAAATTCACGCTCCTGAGGTTACCACACTAGCGGGAAAGCACTCCAACAGCAGGAAGGTTTACCTCATAACCTTTTAATCTTAGGTACAGGCGAGTAAACATGCAGGTAATTTAAGCAGTTCCAACGCTTGGCCTGACTAGTTTCGAGTGTCTCTTCTTCAGAGGCTTGGCGAGGACTGCGTGCTGCGGTGGACCCGCCCCCATTGATATGCTCGCTCCATATCGGTGCATTCTGGGAAGCAAAGTCCGTCATTCCATCATAGATTCAATGCACTTTATTTTGCTGCTGTAGTAAGGCTCTGGATGAGCCCCCCCGCTTGTCCGCTCGCCTTTATCCTTCGCCTACTGTTCCGCCATAGGAAAGAAGTATCCACATCCTCGGCAGTTCCCAGGTTTCACAGGGTGGTGCTCTCCCAACGGCCGGGCTGCCGCTATTAAATTCACGCTCCTGAGGTTACCACACTAGCGGGAAAGCACTCCAACAGCAGGAAGGTTTACCTCATAACCTTTTAATCTTAGGTACAGGCGAGTAAACATGCAGGTAATTTAAGCAGTTCCAACGCTTGGCCTGACGCGTTTCGAGTGTCTCTTCTTCAGAGGCTTGGCGAGGATTGCTTGCTGCGGTGGACCCGCCCCCATTGATATGCTCGCTCCATATCGGTGCATTCTGGGAAGCAAAGTCCGTCATTCCATCATAGATTCAATGCACTTTATTTTGCTGCTGTAGTAAGGCTCCGGATGAGCCCCCCCGCTTGTCCGCTCGCCCTTATCCTTCGCCTACTGTTCCGCCATAGGAAAGGAGTATCCACATCCTCGGCAGTTCCCAGGTTTCACAGGGTGGTGCTCTCCCAACGGCCGGGCTGCCGCTATTAAATTCACGCTCCTGAGGTTACCACACTAGCGGGAAAGCACTCCAACAGCAGGAAGGTTTACCTCATAACCTTTTAATCTTAGGTACAGGCGAGTAAACATGCCGGTAATTTAAGCAGTTCCAACGCTTGGCCTGAAGCGTTTCGAGTGCCTCTTCTTCAGAGGCTTGGCGAGGATTGCGTGCTGCGGTGGACCCGCCCCCATTGATATGCTCGCTCCATATCGGTGCATTCTGGGAAGCAAAGTCCGTCATTCCATCATAGATTCAATGCACTTTATTTTGCTGCTGTAGTAAGGCTCTGGATGAGCCCCCCCGCTTGTCCGCTCGCCTTTATCCTTCGCCTACTGTTCCGCCATAGGAAAGAAGTATCCACATCCTCGGCAGTTCCCAGGTTTCACAGGGTGGTGCTCTCCCAACGGCCGGGCTGCCGCTATTAAATTCACGCTCCTGAGGTTACCACACTAGCGGGAAAGCACTCCAACAGCAGGAAGGTTTACCTCATAACCTTTTAATCTTAGGTACAGGCGAGTAAACATGCAGGTAATTTAAGCAGTTCCAACGCTTGGCCTGACGCGTTTCGAGTGTCTCTTCTTCAGAGGCTTGGCGAGGATTGCGTGCTGCGGTGGACCCGCCCCCATTGATATGCTCGCTCCATATCGGTGCATTCTGGGAAGCAAAGTCCGTCATTCCATCATAGATTCAATGCACTTTATTTTGCTGCTGTAGTAAGGCTCTGGATGAGCCCCCCCGCTTGTCCGCTCGCCTTTATCCTTCGCCTACTGTTCCGCCATAGGAAAGGAGTATCCACATCCTCGGCAGTTCCCAGGTTTCACAGGGTGGTGCTCTCCCAACGGCCGGGCTGCCGCTATTAAATTCACGCTCCTGAGGTTACCACACTAGCGGGAAAGCACTCCAACAGCAGGAAGGTTTACCTCATAACCTTTTAATCTTAGGTACAGGCGAGTAAACATGCAGGTAATTTAAGCAGTTCCAACGCTTGGCCTGACGCGTTTCGAGTGTCTCTTCTTCAGAGGCTTGGCGAGGATTGCGTGCTGCGGTGGACCCGCCCCCATTGATATGCTCGCTCTATATCAGTGCATTCTGGGAAGCAAAGTCCGTCATTCCATCATAGATTCAATGCACTTTATTTTGCTGCTGTAGTAAGGCTCTGGATGAGCCCCCCCGCTTGTCCGCTCGCCTTTATCCTTCGCCTACTGTTCCGCCATAGGAAAGGAGTATCCACATCCTCGGCAGTTCCCAGGTTTCACAGGGTGGTGCTCTCCCAACGGCCGGGCTGCCGCTATTAAATTCACGCTCCTGAGGTTACCACACTAGCGGGAAAGCACTCCAACAGCAGGAAGGTTTACCTCATAACCTTTTAATCTTAGGTACAGGCGAGTAAACATGCAGGTAATTTAAGCAGTTCCAACGCTTGGCCTGACGCGTTTCGAGTGTCTCTTCTTCAGAGGCTTGGCGAGGATTGCGTGCTGCGGTGGACCCGCCCCCATTGATATGCTCGCTCCATATCGGTGCATTCTGGGAAGCAAAGTCCATCATTCCATCATAGATTCAATGCACTTTATTTTGCTGCTATAGTAAGGCTCTGGATGAGCCCCCCCGCTTGTCCGCTCGCCTTTATCCTTCGCCTACTGTTCTGCCATAGGAAAGGAGTATCCACATCCTCTGCAGTTCCCAGGTTTCACAGGGTGGTGCTCTCCCAACGGCCGGGCTGCCGCTATTAAATTCATGCTCCTGAGGTTACCACACTAGCGGGAAAGCACTCCAACAGCAGGAAGGTTTACCTCATAACCTTTTAATCTTAGGTACAGGCGAGTAAACATGCAGGTAATTTAATCAGTTCCAACGCTTGGCATGACGCGTTTCGAGTGTCTCTTCTTCAGAGGCTTGGCGAGGATTGCGTGCTGCCGTGGACCCGCCCCCATTGATATGCTCGCTCCATATCGGTGCATTCTGGGAAGAAAAGTCCGTCATTCCATCATAGATTCAATGCACTTTATTTTGCTGCTGTAGTAAGGCTCTGGATGAGCCCCCCCGCTTGTCCGCTCGCCTTTATCCTTCGCCTACTGTTCCGCCATAGGAAAGGAGTATCCACATCCTCGGCAGTTCCCAGGTTTCACAGGGTGGTGCTCTCCCAACGGCCAGGCTGCCGCTATTAAATTCACGCTCCTGAGGTTACCACACTAGCGGGAAAGCACTCCTACAGCAGGAAGGTTTACCTCATAACCTTTTAATCTTAGGTACAGGCGAGTAAACATGCAGGTAATTTAAGCAGTTCCAACGCTTGGCCTGACGCGTTTCGAGTGTCTCTTCTTCAGAGGCTTGGCGAGGATTGCGTGCTGCGGTGTACCCGCCCCCATTGATATGCTCGCTCCATATCGGTGCATTCTGAGAAGCAAAGTCCGTCATTCCATCATAGATTCAATGCACTTTATTTTGCTGCTGTTGTAAGGCTCTGGATGAGCCCCCCCGCTTGTCCGCTCGCCTTTATCCTTCGCCTACTGTTCCGCCATAGGAAAGAAGTATCCACATCCTCGGCAGTTCCCAGGTTTCACAGGGTGGTGCTCTCCCAACGGCCAGGCTGCCGCTATTAAATTCACGCTCCTGAGGTTACCACACTAGCGGGAAAGCACTCCAACAGCAGGAAGGTTTACCTCATAACCTTTTAATCTTAGGTACAGGCGAGTAAACATGCAGGTAATTTAAGCAGTTCCAACGCTTGGCCTGACGCGTTTCGAGTGTCTCTTCTTCAGAGGCTTGGCGAGGATTGCGTGCTGCGGTGGACCCGCCCCCATTGATATGCTCGCTCCATATCGGTGCATTCTGGGAAGCAAAGTCCGTCATTCCATCATAGATTCAATGCACTTTATTTTGCTGCTGTAGTAAGGCTCTGGAAGAGCCCCCCCGCTTGTCCGCTCGCCTTTATCCTTCGCCTACTGTTCCGCCATAGGAAAGGAGTATCCACATCCTCGGCAGTTCCCAGGTTTCACAGGGTGGTGCTCTCCCAACGGCCGGGCTGCCGCTATTAAATTCACGCTCCTGAGGTTACCACACTAGCGGGAAAGCACTCCAACAGCAGGAAGGTTTACCTCATAACCTTTTAATCTTAGGTACAGGCGAGTAAACATGCAGGTAATTTAAGCAGTTCCAACGCTTGGCCTGACGCGTTTCGAGTGTCTCTTCTTCAGAGGCTTGGCGAGGATTGCGTGCTGCGGTGGACCCGCCCCCATTGATATGCTCGCTCCATATCGGTGCATTCTGGAAAGCAAAGTCCGTCATTCCATCATAGATTCAATGCACTTTATTTTGCTGCTGTAGTAAGGCTCTGGATGAGCCCCCCCGCTTGTCCGCTCGCCTTTATCCTTCGCCTACTGTTCCGCCATAGGAAAGGAGTATCCACATCCTCTGCAGTTCCCAGGTTTCACAGGGTGGTGCTCTCCCAACGGCCGGGCTGCCGCTATTAAATTCATTCTCCTGAGGTTACCACACTAGCGGGAAAGCACTCCAACAGCAGGAAGGTTTACCTCATAACCTTTTAATCTTAGGTACAGGCGAGTAAACATGCAGGTAATTTAATCAGTTCCAACGCTTGGCCTGACGCGTTTCGATTGTCTCTTCTTCAGAGGCTTGGCGAGGACTGCGTGCTGCGGTGGACCCGCCCCCATTGATATGCTCGCTCCATATCGGTGCATTCTGGGAAGCAAAGTCCGTCATTCCATCATAGATTCAATGCACTTTATTTTGCTGCTGTAGTAAGGCTCTGGATGAGCCCCCCCGCTTGTCCGCTCGCCTTTATCCTTCGCCTACTGTTCCGCCATAGGAAAGAAGTATCCACATCCTCGGCAGTTCCCAGGTTTCACAGGGTGGTGCTCTCCCAACGGCCGGGCTGCCGCTATTAAATTCACGCTCCTGAGGTTACCACACTAGCGGGAAAGCACTCCAACAGCAGGAAGGTTTACCTCATAACCTTTTAATCTTAGGTACAGGCGAGTAAACATGCAGGTAATTTAAGCAGTTCCAACGCTTGGCCTGACGCGTTTCGAGTGTCTCTTCTTCAGAGGCTTGGCGAGGATTGCTTGCTGCGGTGGACCCGCCCCCATTGATATGCTCGCTCCATATCGGTGCATTCTGGGAAGCAAAGTCCGTCATTCCATCATAGATTCAATGCACTTTATTTTGCTGCTGTAGTAAGGCTCCGGATGAGCCCCCCCGCTTGTCCGCTCGCCTTTATCCTTCGCCTACTGTTCCGCCATAGGAAAGGAGTATCCACATCCTCGGCAGTTCCCAGGTTTCACAGGGTGGTGCTCTCCCAACGGCCGGGCTGCCGCTATTAAATTCACGCTCCTGAGGTTACCACACTAGCGGGAAAGCACTCCAACAGCAGGAAGGTTTACCTCATAACCTTTTAATCTTAGGTACAGGCGAGTAAACATGCCGGTAATTTAAGCAGTTCCAACGCTTGGCCTGAAGCGTTTCGAGTGCCTCTTCTTCAGAGGCTTGGCGAGGATTGCGTGCTGCGGTGGACCCGCCCCCATTGATATGCTCGCTCCATATCGGTGCATTCTGGGAAGCAAAGTCCGTCATTCCATCATAGATTCAATGCACTTTATTTTGCTGCTGTAGTAAGGCTCTGGATGAGCCCCCCCGCTTGTCCGCTCGCCGTTATCCTTCGCCTACTGTTCCGCCATAGGAAAGAAGTATCCACATCCTCGGCAGTTCCCAGGTTTCACAGGGTGGTGCTCTCCCAACGGCCGGGCTGCCGCTATTAAATTCACGCTCCTGAGGTTACCACACTAGCGGGAAAGCACTCCAACAGCAGGAAGGTTTACCTCATAACCTTTTAATCTTAGGTACAGGCGAGTAAACATGCAGGTAATTTAAGCAGTTCCAACGCTTGGCCTGACGCGTTTCGAGTGTCTCTTCTTCAGAGGCTTGGCGAGGACTGCGTGCTGCGGTGGACCCGCCCCCATTGATATGCTCGCTCCATATCGGTGCATTCTGGGAAGCAAAGTCCGTCATTCCATCATAGATTCAATGCACTTTATTTTGCTGCTGTAGTAAGGCTCTGGATGAGCCCCCCCGCTTGTCCGCTCGCCTTTATCCTTCGCCTACTGTTCCGCCATAGGAAAGAAGTATCCACATCCTCGGCAGTTCCCAGGTTTCACAGGGTGGTGCTCTCCCAACGGCCGGGCTGCCGCTATTAAATTCACGCTCCTGAGGTTACCACACTAGCGGGAAAGCACTCCAACAGCAGGAAGGTTTACCTCATAACCTTTTAATCTTAGGTACAGGCGAGTAAACATGCAGGTAATTTAAGCAGTTCCAACGCTTGGCCTGACGCGTTTCGAGTGTCTCTTCTTCAGAGGCTTGGCGAGGATTGCTTGCTGCGGTGGACCCGCCCCCATTGATATGCTCGCTCCATATCGGTGCATTCTGGGAAGCAAAGTCCGTCATTCCATCATAGATTCAATGCACTTTATTTTGCTGCTGTAGTAAGGCTCCGGATGAGCCCCCCCGCTTGTCCGCTCGCCTTTATCCTTCGCCTACTGTTCCGCCATAGGAAAGGAGTATCCACATCCTCGGCAGATCCCAGGTTTCACAGGGTGGTGCTCTCCCAACGGCCGGGCTGCCGCTATTAAATTCACGCTCCTGAGGTTACCACACTAGCGGGAAAGCACTCCAACAGCAGGAAGGTTTACCTCATAACCTTTTAATCTTAGGTACAGGCGAGTAAACATGCCGGTAATTTAAGCAGTTCCAACGCTTGGCCTGAAGCGTTTCGAGTGCCTCTTCTTCAGAGGCTTGGCGAGGATTGCGTGCTGCGGTGGACCCGCCCCCATTGATATGCTCGCTCCATATCGGTGCATTCTGGGAAGCAAAGTCCGTCATTCCATCATAGATTCAATGCACTTTATTTTGCTGCTGTAGTAAGGCTCTGGATGAGCCCCCCCGCTTGTCCGCTCGCCTTTATCCTTCGCCTACTGTTCCGCCATAGGAAAGAAGTATCCACATCCTCGGCAGTTCCCAGGTTTCACAGGGTGGTGCTCTCCCAACGGCCGGGCTGCCGCTATTAAATTCACGCTCCTGAGGTTACCACACTAGCGGGAAAGCACTCCAACAGCAGGAAGGTTTACCTCATAACCTTTTAATCTTAGGTACAGGCGAGTAAACATGCAGGTAATTTAAGCAGTTCCAACGCTTGGCCTGACGCGTTTCGAGTGTCTCTTCTTCAGAGGCTTGGCGAGGATTGCGTGCTGCGGTGGACCCGCCCCCATTGATATGCTCGCTCCATATCGGTGCATTCTGGGAAGCAAAGTCCGTCATTCCATCATAGATTCAATGCACTTTATTTTGCTGCTGTAGTAAGGCTCTGGATGAGCCCCCCCGCTTGTCCGCTCGCCTTTATCCTTCGCCTACTGTTCCGCCATAGGAAAGGAGTATCCACATCCTCGGCAGTTCCCAGGTTTCACAGGGTGGTGCTCTCCCAACGGCCGGGCTGCCGCTATTAAATTCACGCTCCTGAGGTTACCACACTAGCGGGAAAGCACTCCAACAGCAGGAAGGTTTACCTCATAACCTTTTAATCTTAGGTACAGGCGAGTAAACATGCAGGTAATTTAAGCAGTTCCAACGCTTGGCCTGACGCGTTTCGAGTGTCTCTTCTTCAGAGGCTTGGCGAGGATTGCGTGCTGCGGTGGACCCGCCCCCATTGATATGCTCGCTCTATATCAGTGCATTCTGGGAAGCAAAGTCCGTCATTCCATCATAGATTCAATGCACTTTATTTTGCTGCTGTAGTAAGGCTCTGGATGAGCCCCCCCGCTTGTCCGCTCGCCTTTATCCTTCGCCTACTGTTCCGCCATAGGAAAGGAGTATCCACATCCTCGGCAGTTCCCAGGTTTCACAGGGTGGTGCTCTCCCAACGGCCGGGCTGCCGCTATTAAATTCACGCTCCTGAGGTTACCACACTAGCGGGAAAGCACTCCAACAGCAGGAAGGTTTACCTCATAACCTTTTAATCTTAGGTACAGGCGAGTAAACATGCAGGTAATTTAAGCAGTTCCAACGCTTGGCCTGACGCGTTTCGAGTGTCTCTTCTTCAGAGGATTGCGTGCTGCGGTGGACCCGCCCCCATTGATATGCTCGCTCCATATCGGTGCATTCTGGGAAGCAAAGTCCATCATTCCATCATAGATTCAATGCACTTTATTTTGCTGCTATAGTAAGGCTCTGGATGAGCCCCCCCGCTTGTCCGCTCGCCTTTATCCTTCGCCTACTGTTCCGCCATAGGAAAGGAGTATCCACATCCTCTGCAGTTCCCAGGTTTCACAGGGTGGTGCTCTCCCAACGGCCGGGCTGCCGCTATTAAATTCATGCTCCTGAGGTTACCACACTAGCGGGAAAGCACTCCAACAGCAGGAAGGTTTACCTCATAACCTTTTAATCTTAGGTACAGGCGAGTAAACATGCAGGTAATTTAATCAGTTCCAACGCTTGGCATGACGCGTTTCGAGTGTCTCTTCTTCAGAGGCTTGGCGAGGATTGCGTGCTGCCGTGGACCCGCCCCCATTGATATGCTCGCTCCATATCGGTGCATTCTGGGAAGAAAAGTCCGTCATTCCATCATAGATTCAATGCACTTTATTTTGCTGCTGTAGTAAGGCTCTGGATGAGCCCCCCCGCTTGTCCGCTCGCCTTTATCCTTCGCCTACTGTTCCGCCATAGGAAAGGAGTATCCACATCCTCGGCAGTTCCCAGGTTTCACAGGGTGGTGCTCTCCCAACGGCCAGGCTGCCGCTATTAAATTCACGCTCCTGAGGTTACCACACTAGCGGGAAAGCACTCCAACAGCAGGAAGGTTTACCTCATAACCTTTTAATCTTAGGTACAGGCGAGTAAACATGCAGGTAATTTAAGCAGTTCCAACGCTTGGCCTGACGCGTTTCGAGTGTCTCTTCTTCAGAGGCTTGTCGAGGATTGCGTGCTGCGGTGTACCCGCCCCCATTGATATGCTCGCTCCATATCGGTGCATTCTGAGAAGCAAAGTCCATCATTCCATCATAGATTCAATGCACTTTATTTTGCTGCTGTTGTAAGGCTCTGGATGAGCCCCCCCGCTTGTCCGCTCGCCTTTATCCTTCGCCTACTGTTCCGCCATAGGAAAGGAGTATCCACATCCTCGGCAGTTCCCAGGTTTCACAGGGTGGTGCTCTCCCAACGGCCGGGCTGCCGCTATTAAATTCACGCTCCTGAGGTTACCACACTAGCGGGAAAGCACTCCAACAGCAGGAAGGTTTACCTCATAACCTTTTAATCTTAGGTACAGGCGAGTAAACATGCAGGTAATTTAAGCAGTTCCAACGCTTGGCCTGACGCGTTTCGAGTGTCTCTTCTTCAGAGGCTTGGCGAGGATTGCGTGCTGCGGTGGACCCGCCCCCATTGATATGCTCGCTCCATATCGGTGCATTCTGGGAAGCAAAGTCCGTCATTCCATCATAGATTCAATGCACTTTATTTTGCTGCTGTAGTAAGGCTCTGGATGAGCCCCCCCCCGCTTGTCCGCTCGCCTTTATCCTTCGCCTACTGTTCCGCCATAGGAAAGGAGTATCCACATCCTCGGCAGTTCCCAGGTTTCACAGGGTGGTGCTCTCCCAACGGCCGGGCTGCCGCTATTAAATTCACGCTCCTGAGGTTACCACACTAGCGGGAAAGCACTCCAACAGCAGGAAGGTTTACCTCATAACCTTTTAATCTTAGGTACAGGCGAGTAAACATGCAGGTAATTTAAGCAGTTCCAACGCTTGGCCTGACGCGTTTCGAGTGTCTCTTCTTCAGAGGCTTGGCGAGGATTGCGTGCTGCGGTGGACCCGCCCTCATTGATATGCTCGCTCCATATCGGTGCATTCTGGGAAGCAAAGTCCGTCATTCCATCATAGATTCAATGCACTTTATTTTGCTGCTATAGTAAGGCTCTGGATGAGCCCCCCGCTTGTCCGCTCGCCTTTATCCTTCGTCTACTGTTCCGCCATAGGAAAGGAGTATCCACATCCTCTGCAGTTCCCAGGTTTCACAGGGTGGTGCTCTCCCAACGGCCAGGCGGCCGCTATTAAATTCATGCTCCTGAGGTTACCACACTAGCGGGAAAGCACTCCAACAGCAGGAAGGATTACCTCATAACCTTTTAATCTTAGGTACAGGCGAGTAAACATGCAGGTAATTTAATCAGTTCCAACGCTTGGCATGAAGCGTTTCGAGTGTCTCTTCTTCAGAGGCTTGGCGAGGATTGCGTGCTGCGGTGGACCCGCCCTCATTGATATGCTCGCTCCATATCGGTGCATTCTGGGAAGCAAAGTCCGTCATTCCATCATAGATTCAATGCACTTTATTTTGCTGCTGTAGTAAGGCTCTGGATGAGCCCCCCCGCTTGTCCGCTCGCCTTTATCCTTCGCCTACTGTTCCGCCATAGGAAAGAAGTATCCACATCCTCGGCAGTTCCCAGGTTTCACAGGGTGGTGCTCTCCCAACGGCCGGGCTGCCGCTATTAAATTCACGCTCCTGAGGTTACCACACTAGCGGGAAAGCACTCCAACAGCAGGAAGGTTTACCTCATAACCTTTTAATCTTAGGTACAGGCGAGTAAACATGCAGGTAATTTAAGCAGTTCCAACGCTTGGCCTGACGCGTTTCGAGTGTCTCTTCTTCAGAGGCTTGGCGAGGATTGCTTGCTGCGGTGGACCCGCCCCCATTGATATGCTCGCTCCATATCGGTGCATTCTGGGAAGCAAAGTCCGTCATTCCATCATAGATTCAATGCACTTTATTTTGCTGCTGTAGTAAGGCTCCGGATGAGCCCCCCCGCTTGTCCGCTCGCCTTTATCCTTCGCCTACTGTTCCGCCATAGGAAAGGAGTATCCACATCCTCGGCAGTTCCCAGGTTTCACAGGGTGGTGCTCTCCCAACGGCCGGGCTGCCGCTATTAAATTCACGCTCCTGAGGTTACCACACTAGCGGGAAAGCACTCCAACAGCAGGAAGGTTTACCTCATAACCTTTTAATCTTAGGTACAGGCGAGTAAACATGCCGGTAATTTAAGCAGTTCCAACGCTTGGCCTGAAGCGTTTCGAGTGCCTCTTCTTCAGAGGCTTGGCGAGGATTGCGTGCTGCGGTGGACCCGCCCCCATTGATATGCTCGCTCCATATCGGTGCATTCTGGGAAGCAAAGTCCGTCATTCCATCATAGATTCAATGCACTTTATTTTGCTGCTGTAGTAAGGCTCTGGATGAGCCCCCCCGCTTGTCCGCTCGCCTTTATCCTTCGCCTACTGTTCCGCCATAGGAAAGAAGTATCCACATCCTCGGCAGTTCCCAGGTTTCACAGGGTGGTGCTCTCCCAACGGCCGGGCTGCCGCTATTAAATTCACGCTCCTGAGGTTACCACACTAGCGGGAAAGCACTCCAACAGCAGGAAGGTTTACCTCATAACCTTTTAATCTTAGGTACAGGCGAGTAAACATGCAGGTAATTTAAGCAGTTCCAACGCTTGGCCTGACGCGTTTCGAGTGTCTCTTCTTCAGAGGCTTGGCGAGGATTGCGTGCTGCGGTGGACCCGCCCCCATTGATATGCTCGCTCCATATCGGTGCATTCTGGGAAGCAAAGTCCGTCATTCCATCATAGATTCAATGCACTTTATTTTGCTGCTGTAGTAAGGCTCTGGATGAGCCCCCCCGCTTGTCCGCTCGCCTTTATCCTTCGCCTACTGTTCCGCCATAGGAAAGGAGTATCCACATCCTCGGCAGTTCCCAGGTTTCACAGGGTGGTGCTCTCCCAACGGCCGGGCTGCCGCTATTAAATTCACGCTCCTGAGGTTACCACACTAGCGGGAAAGCACTCCAACAGCAGGAAGGTTTACCTCATAACCTTTTAATCTTAGGTACAGGCGAGTAAACATGCAGGTAATTTAAGCAGTTCCAACGCTTGGCCTGACGCGTTTCGAGTGTCTCTTCTTCAGAGGCTTGGCGAGGATTGCGTGCTGCGGTGGACCCGCCCCCATTGATATGCTCGCTCTATATCAGTGCATTCTGGGAAGCAAAGTCCGTCATTCCATCATAGATTCAATGCACTTTATTTTGCTGCTGTAGTAAGGCTCTGGATGAGCCCCCCCGCTTGTCCGCTCGCCTTTATCCTTCGCCTACTGTTCCGCCATAGGAAAGGAGTATCCACATCCTCGGCAGTTCCCAGGTTTCACAGGGTGGTGCTCTCCCAACGGCCGGGCTGCCGCTATTAAATTCACGCTCCTGAGGTTACCACACTAGCGGGAAAGCACTCCAACAGCAGGAAGGTTTACCTCATAACCTTTTAATCTTAGGTACAGGCGAGTAAACATGCAGGTAATTTAAGCAGTTCCAACGCTTGGCCTGACGCGTTTCGAGTGTCTCTTCTTCAGAGGCTTGGCGAGGATTGCGTGCTGCGGTGGACCCGCCCCCATTGATATGCTCGCTCCATATCGGTGCATTCTGGGAAGCAAAGTCCATCATTCCATCATAGATTCAATGCACTTTATTTTGCTGCTATAGTAAGGCTCTGGATGAGCCCCCCCGCTTGTCCGCTCGCCTTTATCCTTCGCCTACTGTTCCGCCATAGGAAAGGAGTATCCACATCCTCTGCAGTTCCCAGGTTTCACAGGGTGGTGCTCTCCCAACGGCCGGGCTGCCGCTATTAAATTCATGCTCCTGAGGTTACCACACTAGCGGGAAAGCACTCCAACAGCAGGAAGGTTTACCTCATAACCTTTTAATCTTAGGTACAGGCGAGTAAACATGCAGGTAATTTAATCAGTTCCAACGCTTGGCATGACGCGTTTCGAGTGTCTCTTCTTCAGAGGCTTGGCGAGGATTGCGTGCTGCCGTGGACCCGCCCCCATTGATATGCTCGCTCCATATCGGTGCATTCTGGGAAGAAAAGTCCGTCATTCCATCATAGATTCAATGCACTTTATTTTGCTGCTGTAGTAAGGCTCTGGATGAGCCCCCCCGCTTGTCCGCTCGCCTTTATCCTTCGCCTACTGTTCCGCCATAGGGAAGGAGTATCCACATCCTCGGCAGTTCCCAGGTTTCACAGGGTGGTGCTCTCCCAACGGCCAGGCTGCCGCTATTAAATTCACGCTCCTGAGGTTACCACACTAGCGGGAAAGCACTCCAACAGCAGGAAGGTTTACCTCATAACCTTTTAATCTTAGGTACAGGCGAGTAAACATGCAGGTAATTTAAGCAGTTCCAACGCTTGGCCTGACGCGTTTCGAGTGTCTCTTCTTCAGAGGCTTGTCGAGGATTGCGTGCTGCGGTGTACCCGCCCCCATTGATATGCTCGCTCCATATCGGTGCATTCTGAGAAGCAAAGTCCATCATTCCATCATAGATTCAATGCACTTTATTTTGCTGCTGTTGTAAGGCTCTGGATGAGCCCCCCCGCTTGTCCGCTCGCCTTTATCCTTCGCCTACTGTTCCGCCATAGGAAAGGAGTATCCACATCCTCGGCAGTTCCCAGGTTTCACAGGGTGGTGCTCTCCCAACGGCCGGGCTGCCGCTATTAAATTCACGCTCCTGAGGTTACCACACTAGCGGGAAAGCACTCCAACAGCAGGAAGGTTTACCTCATAACCTTTTAATCTTAGGTACAGGCGAGTAAACATGCAGGTAATTTAAGCAGTTCCAACGCTTGGCCTGACGCGTTTCGAGTGTCTCTTCTTCAGAGGCTTGGCGAGGATTGCGTGCTGCGGTGGACCCGCCCCCATTGATATGCTCGCTCCATATCGGTGCATTCTGGGAAGCAAAGTCCGTCATTCCATCATAGATTCAATGCACTTTATTTTGCTGCTGTAGTAAGGCTCTGGATGAGCCCCCCCCGCTTGTCCGCTCGCCTTTATCCTTCGCCTACTGTTCCGCCATAGGAAAGGAGTATCCACATCCTCGGCAGTTCCCAGGTTTCACAGGGTGGTGCTCTCCCAACGGCCGGGCTGCCGCTATTAAATTCACGCTCCTGAGGTTACCACACTAGCGGGAAAGCACTCCAACAGCAGGAAGGTTTACCTCATAACCTTTTAATCTTAGGTACAGGCGAGTAAACATGCAGGTAATTTAAGCAGTTCCAACGCTTGGCCTGACGCGTTTCGAGTGTCTCTTCTTCAGAGGCTTGGCGAGGATTGCGTGCTGCGGTGGACCCGCCCTCATTGATATGCTCGCTCCATATCGGTGCATTCTGGGAAGCAAAGTCCGTCATTCCATCATAGATTCAATGCACTTTATTTTGCTGCTATAGTAAGGCTCTGGATGAGCCCCCCGCTTGTCCGCTCGCCTTTATCCTTCGCCTACTGTTCCGCCATAGGAAAGGAGTATCCACATCCTCTGCAGTTCCCAGGTTTCACAGGGTGGTGCTCTCCCAACGGCCAGGCGGCCGCTATTAAATTCATGCTCCTGAGGTTACCACACTAGCGGGAAAGCACTCCAACAGCAGGAAGGATTACCTCATAACCTTTTAATCTTAGGTACAGGCGAGTAAACATGCAGGTAATTTAATCAGTTCCAACGCTTGGCATGAAGCGTTTCGAGTGTCTCTTCTTCAGAGGCTTGGCGAGGACTGCGTGCTGCGGTGGACCTGCCCCCATTGATATGCTCGCTCCATATCGGTGCATTCTGGGAAGCAAAGTCCGTCATTCCATCATAGATTCAATGCACTTTATTTTGCTGCTGTAGTAAGGCTCTGGATGAGCCCCCCCGCTTGTCCGCTCGCCTTTATCCTTTGCCTACTGTTCCTCCATAGGAAAGGAGTATCCACATCCTCGGCAGTTCCCAGGTTTCACAGGGTGGTGCTCTCCCAACGGCCGGGCTGCCGCTATTAAATTCACGCTCCTGAGGTTACCACACTAGCGGGAAAGCACTCCAACAGCAGGAAGGTTTACCTCATAACCTTTTAATCTTAGGTACAGGCGAGTAAACATGCAGGTAATTTAATCAGTTCCAACGCTTGGCATGACGCGTTTCGAGTGTCTCTTCTTCAGAGGCTTGGCGATGATTGCGTGCTGCGGTGGACCCGCCCCCATTGATATGCTCGCTCCATATCGGTGCATTCTGGGAAGAAAAGTCTGTCATTCCATCATAGATTCAATGCACTTTATTTTGCTGCTGTAGTAAGGCTCTGGATGAGCCCCCCCGCTTGTCCGCTCGCCTTTATCCTTCGCCTACTGTTCCGCCATAGGAAAGGAGTATCCACATCCTCGGCAGTTCCCAGGTTTCACAGGGTGGTGCTCTCCCAACGGCCGGGCTGCCGCTATTAAATTCACGCTCCTGAGGTTACCACACTAGCGGGAAAGCACTCCAACAGCAGGAAGGTTTACCTCATAACCTTTTAATCTTAGGTACAGGCGAGTAAACATGCAGGTAATTTAATCAGTTCCAACGCTTGGCATGACGCGTTTCGAGTGTCTCTTCTTCAGAGGCTTGGCGAGGATTGCGTGCTGCGGTGGACCCGCCCCCATTGATATGCTCGCTCCATATCGGTGCATTCTGGGAAGAAAAGTCCGTCATTCCATCATAGATTCAATGCACTTTATTTTGCTGCTGTAGTAAGGCTCTGGATGAGCCCCCCGCTTGTCTGCTCGCCTTTATCCTTCGCCTACTGTTCCGCCATAGGAAAGGAGTATCCACATCCTCGGCAGTTTCCAGGTTTCACAGGGTGGTGCTCTCCCAACGGCCGGGCTGCCGCTATTAAATTCACGCTCCTGACGTTACCACACTAGCGGGAAAGCACTCCAACAGCAGGAAGGTTTACCTCATAACCTTTTAATCTTAGGTACAGGCGAGTAAACATGCAGGTAATTTAAGCAGTTCCAACGCTTGGCCTGACGCGTTTCGAGTGTCTCTTCTTCAGAGGCTTGGCGAGGATTGCGTGCTGCGGTGGACCCGCCCCCATTGATATGCTCGCTCCATATCGGTGCATTCTGGGAAGCAAAGTCCGTCATTCCATCATAGATTCAATGCACTTTATTTTGCTGCTGTAGTAAGGCTCTGGATGAGCCCCCCCGCTTGTCCGCTCGCCTTTATCCTTCACCTACTGTTCCGCCATAGGAAAGGAGTATCCACATCCTCGGCAGTTCCCAGGTTTCACAGGGTGGTGCTCTCCCAACGGCCGGGCTGCCGCTATTAAATTCACGCTCCTGAGGTTACCACACTAGCGGGAAAGCACTCCAACAGCAGGAAGGTTTACCTCATAACCTTTTAATCTTAGAAACCTGGGAACTGCCGAGCATGTGGATACTTCTTTCCTATGGCGGAACAGTAGGCGAAGGATAAAGGCGAGCGGACAAGCGGGGGGGCTCATCCAGAGCCTTACTACAGCAGCAAAATAAAGTGCATTGAATCTATGATGGAATGACGGACTTTGCTTCCCAGAATGCACCGATATGGAGCGAGCATATCAATGGGGGCGGGTCCACCGCAGCACGCAGTCCTCGCCAAGCCTCTGAAGAAGAGACACTCGAAACGCGTCATGCCAAGCGTTGGAACTGATTAAATTACCTGCATGTTTACTCGCCTGTACCTCTTCTTCAGAGGCTTGGCGAGGATTGCGTGCTGCGGTGGACCCGCCCCCATTGATATGCTCGCTCCATATCGGTGCATTCTGGGAAGCAAAGTCCGTCATTCCATCATAGATTCAATGCACTTTATTTTGCTGCTGTAGTAAGGCTCTGGATGAGCCCCCCCGCTTGTCCGCTCGCCTTTATCCTTCGCCTACTGTTCCGCCATAGGAAAGGAGTATCCACATCCTCGGCAGTTCCCAGGTTTCACAGGGTGGTGCTCTCCCAACGGCCGGGCTGCCGCTATTAAATTCACGCTCCTGAGGTTACCACACTAGCGGGAAAGCACTCCAACAGCAGGAAGGTTTACCTCATAACCTTTTAATCTTAGAAACCTGGGAACTGCCGAGCATGTGGATACTTCTTTCCTATGGCGGAACAGTAGGCGAAGGATAAAGGCGAGCGGACAAGCGGGGGGGCTCATCCAGAGCCTTACTACAGCAGCAAAATAAAGTGCATTGAATCTATGATGGAATGACGGACTTTGCTTCCCAGAATGCACCGATATGGAGCGAGCATATCAATGGGGGCGGGTCCACCGCAGCACGCAGTCCTCGCCAAGCCTCTGAAGAAGAGACACTCGAAACGCGTCATGCCAAGCGTTGGAACTGATTAAATTACCTGCATGTTTACTCGCCTGTACCTCTTCTTCAGAGGCTTGGCGAGGATTGCGTGCTGCGGTGGACCCGCCCCCATTGATATGCTCGCTCCATATCGGTGCATTCTGGGAAGCAAAGTCCGTCATTCCATCATAGATTCAATGCACTTTATTTTGCTGCTGTAGTAAGGCTCTGGATGAGCCCCCCCGCTTGTCCGCTCGCCTTTATCCTTCGCCTACTGTTCCGCCATAGGAAAGGAGTATCCACATCCTCGGCAGTTCCCAGGTTTCACAGGGTGGTGCTCTCCCAACGGCCGGGCTGCCGCTATTAAATTCACGCTCCTGAGGTTACCACACTAGCGGGAAAGCACTCCAACAGCAGGAAGGTTTACCTCACAACCTTTTAATCTTAGGTACAGGCGAGTAAACATGCAGGTAATTTAAGCAGTTCCAACGCTTGGCCTGACGCGTTTCGAGTGCCTCTTCTTCAGAGGCTTGGCGAGGATTGCGTGCTGCGGTGGACCTGCCCCCATTGATATGCTCGCTCAATATCGGTGCATTCTGGGAAGCAAAGTCCGTCATTCCATCATAGATTCAATGCACTTTATTTTGCTGCTGTAGTAAGGCTCTTGATGAGCCCCCCCGCTTGTCCGCTCGCCTTTATCCTTCACCTACTGTTCCGCCATAGGAAAGGAGTATCCACATCCTCGGCAGTTCCCAGGTTTCACAGGGTGGTGCTCTCCCAACGGCCGGGCTGCCGCTATTAAATTCACGCTCCTGAGGTTACCACACTAGCGGGAAAGCACTCCAACAGCAGGAAGGTTTACCTCATAACCTTTTAATCTTAGGTACAGGCGAGTAAACATGCAGGTAATTTAAGCAGTTCCAACGCTTGGCCTGACGCGTTTCG
Source organism: Lissotriton vulgaris (assembly GCF_964263255.1). Taxonomy (NCBI): domain Eukaryota; kingdom Metazoa; phylum Chordata; class Amphibia; order Caudata; family Salamandridae; genus Lissotriton; species Lissotriton vulgaris. Next base: position 439,500,246 of record NC_141685.1, on the reverse strand, counting down.
AGTGTCTCTTCTTCAGAGGCTTGGCGAGGATTGCGTGCTGCGGTGGACCCGCCCCCATTGATATGCTCGCTCTATATCGGTGCATTCTGGGAAGCAAAGTCCGTCATTCCATCATAGATTCAATGCACTTTATTTTGCTGCTGTAGTAAGGCTCTGGATGAGCCCCCCCGCTTGTCCGCTCGCCTTTATCCTTCGCCTACTGTTCCGCCATAGGAAAGAAGTATCCACATCCTCGGCAGTTCCCAGGTTTCACAGGGTGGTGCTCTCCCAACGGCCAGGCTGCCGCTATTAAATTCACGCTCCTGAGGTTACCACACTAGCGGGAAAGCACTCCAACAGCAGGAAGGTTTACCTCATAACCTTTTAATCTTAGGTACAGGCGAGTAAACATGCAGGTAATTTAAGCAGTTCCAACGCTTGGCCTGACGCGTTTCGAGTGTCTCTTCTTCAGAGGCTTGGCGAGGATTGCGTGCTGCGGTGGACCCGCCCCCATTGATATGCTCGCTCCATATCGGTGCATTCTGGGAAGCAAAGTCCGTCATTCCATCATAGATTCAATGCACTTTATTTTGCTGCTGTAGTAAGGCTCTGGAAGAGCCCCCCAGCTTGTCCGCTCGCCTTTATCCTTCGCCTACTGTTCCGCCATAGGAAAGGAGTATCCACATCCTCGGCAGTTCCCAGGTTTCACAGGGTGGTGCTCTCCCAACGGCCGTGCTGCCGCTATTAAATTCACGCTCCTGAGGTTACCACACTAGCGGGAAAGCACTCCAACAGCAGGAAGGTTTACCTCATAACCTTTTAATCTTAGGTACAGGCGAGTAAACATGCAGGTAATTTAAGCAGTTCCAACGCTTGGCCTGACGCGTTTCGAGTGTCTCTTCTTCAGAGGCTTGGCGAGGATTGCGTGCTGCGGTGGACCCGCCCCCATTGATATGCTCGCTCTATATCGGTGCACTCTGGGAAGCAAAGTCCGTCATTCCATCATAGATTCAATGCACTTTATTTTGCTGCTGTAGTAAGGCTCTGGATGAGCCCCCCCGCTTGTCCGCTCGCCTTTATCCTTCGCCTACTGTTCCGCCATAGGAAAGGAGTATCCACATCCTCGGCAGTTTCCAGGTTTCACAGGGTGGTGCTCTCCCAACGGCCGGGCTGCCGCTATTAAAATCACGCTCCTGAGGTTACCACACTAGCGGGAAAGCACTCCAACAGCAGGAAGGTTTACCTCATAACCTTTTAATCTTAGGTACAGGCGAGTAAACATGCAGGTAATTTAAGCAGTTCCAACGCTTGGCCTGACGCGTTTCGAGTGTCTCTTCTTCAGAGGCTTGGCGAGGATTGCTTGCTGCGGTGGACCCGCCCCCATTGATATGCTCGCTCCATATCGGTGCATTCTGGGAAGCAAAGTCCGTCATTCCATCATAGATTCAATGCACTTTATTTTGCTGCTGTAGTAAGGCTCCGGATGAGCCCCCCCGCTTGTCCGCTGGCCTTTATCCTTCGCCTACTGTTCCGCCATAGGAAAGGAGTATCCACATCCTCGGCAGTTCCCAGGTTTCACAGGGTGGTGCTCTCCCAACGGCCGGGCTGCCGCTATTAAATTCACGCTCCTGAGGTTACCACACTAGCGGGAAAGCACTCCAACAGCAGGAAGGTTTACCTCATAACCTTTTAATCTTAGGTACAGGCGAGTAAACATGCCGGTAATTTAAGCAGTTCCAACGCTTGGCCTGATGCGTTTCGAGTGCCTCTTCTTCAGAGGCTTGGCGAGGATTGCGTGCTGCGGTGGACCCGCCCCCATTGATATGCTCGCTCCATATCGGTGCATTCTGGGAAGCAAAGTCCGTCATTCCATCATAGATTCAATGCACTTTATTTTGCTGCTGTAGTAAGGCTCTGGATGAGCCCCCCCGCTTGTCCGCTCGCCTTTATCCTTCGCCTACTGTTCCGCCATAGGAAAGAAGTATCCACATCCTCGGCAGTTCCCAGGTTTCACAGGGTGGTGCTCTCCCAACGGCCGGGCTGCCGCTATTAAATTCACGCTCCTGAGGTTTCCACACTAGCGGGAAAGCACTCCAACAGCAGGAAGGTTTACCTCATAACCTTTTAATCTTAGGTACAGGCGAGTAAACATGCAGGTAATTTAAGCAGTTCCAACGCTTGGCCTGACGCGTTTCGAGTGTCTCTTCTTCAGAGGCTTGGCGAGGATTGCGTGCTGCGGTGGACCCGCCCCCATTGATATGCTCGCTCTATATCAGTGCATTCTGGGAAGCAAAGTCCGTCATTCCATCATAGATTCAATGCACTTTATTTTGCTGCTGTAGTAAGGCTCTGGATGAGCCCCCCCGCTTGTCCGCTCGCCTTTATCCTTCGCCTACTGTTCCGCCATAGGAAAGGAGTATCCACATCCTCGGCAGTTCCCAGGTTTCACAGGGTGGTGCTCTCCCAACGGCCGGGCTGCCGCTATTAAATTCACGCTCCTGAGGTTACCACACTAGCGGGAAAGCACTCCAACAGCAGGAAGGTTTACCTCATAACCTTTTAATCTTAGGTACAGGCGAGTAAACATGCAGGTAATTTAAGCAGTTCCAACGCTTGGCCTGACGCGTTTCGAGTGTCTCTTCTTCAGAGGCTTGGCGAGGATTGCGTGCTGCGGTGGACCCGCCCCCATTGATATGCTCGCTCCATATCGGTGCATTCTGGGAAGCAAAGTCCGTCATTCCATCATAGATTCAATGCACTTTATTTTGCTGCTATAGTAAGGCTCTGGATGAGCCCCCCCGCTTGTCCGCTCGCCTTTATCCTTCGCCTACTGTTCCGCCATAGGAAAGGAGTATCCACATCCTCTGCAGTTCCCAGGTTTCACAGGGTGGTGCTCTCCCAACGGCCGGGCTGCCGCTATTAAATTCATGCTCCTGAGGTTACCACACTAGCGGGAAAGCACTCCAACAGCAGGAAGGTTTACCTCATAACCTTTTAATCTTAGGTACAGGCGAGTAAACATGCAGGTAATTTAATCAGTTCCAACGCTTGGCATGACGCGTTTCGAGTGTCTCTTCTTCAGAGGCTTGGCGAGGACTGCGTGCTGCGGTGGACCCGCCCCCATTGATATGCTCGCTCCATATCGGTGCATTCTGGGAAGCAAAGTCCGTCATTCCATCATCGATTCAATGCACTTTATTTTGCTGCTGTAGTAAGGCTCTGGATGAGCCCCCCCGCTTGTCCGCTCGCCTTTATCCTTCGCCTACTGTTCCTCCATAGGAAAGGAGTATCCACATCCTCGGCAGTTCCCAGGTTTCACAGGGTGGTGCTCTCCCAACGGCCGGGCTGCCGCTATTAAATTCACGCTCCTGAGGTTACCACACTAGCGGGAAAGCACTCCAACAGCAGGAAGGTTTACCTCATAACCTTTTAATCTTAGGTACAGGCGAGTAAACATGCAGGTAATTTAATCAGTTCCAACGCTTGGCATGACGCGTTTCGAGTGTCTCTTCTTCAGAGGCTTGGCGAGGATTGCGTGCTGCGGTGGACCCGCCCCCATTGATATGCTCGCTCCATATCGGTGCATTCTGGGAAGAAAAGTCCGTCATTCCATCATAGATTCAATGCACTTTATTTTGCTGCTGTAGTAAGGCTCTGGATGAGCCCCCCCGCTTGTCCGCTCGCCTTTATCCTTCGCCTACTGTTCCGCCATAGGAAAGGAGTATCCACATCCTCGGCAGTTCCCAGGTTTCACAGGGTGGTGCTCTCCCAACGGCCGGGCTGCCGCTATTAAATTCACGCTCCTGAGGTTACCACACTAGCGGGAAAGCACTCCAACAGCAGGAAGGTTTACCTCATAACCTTTTAATCTTAGGTACAGGCGAGTAAACATGCAGGTAATTTAAGCAGTTCCAACGCTTGGACTGACGCGTTTCGAGTGTCTCTTCTTCAGAGGCTTGGCGAGGATTGCGTGCTGCGGTGGACCCGCCCCCATTGATATGCTCGCTCCATATCGGTGCATTCTGGGAAGCAAAGTCCGTCATTCCATCATAGATTCAATGCACTTTATTTTGCTGCTATAGTAAGGCTCTGGATGAGCCCCCCCGCTTGTCCGCTCGCCTTTATCCTTCGCCTACTGTTCCGCCATAGGAAAGGAGTATCCACATCCTCTGCAGTTCCCAGGTTTCACAGGGTGGTGCTCTCCCAACGGCCGGGCTGCCGCTATTAAATTCACGCTCCTGAGGTTACCACACTAGCGGGAAAGCACTCCAACAGCAGGAAGGTTTACCTCATAACCTTTTATTCTTAGGTACAGGCGAGTAAACATGCAGGTAATTTAAGCAGTTCCAACGCTTGGCCTGACGCGTTTCGAGTGTCTCTTCTTCAGAGGCTTGGCGAGGATTGCGTGCTGCGGTGGACCCGCCCCCATTGATATGCTCGCTCCATATCGGTGCATTCTGAGAAGCAAAGTCCGTCATTCCATCATAGATTCAATGCACTTTATTTTGCTGCTGTAGTAAGGCTCTGGATGAGCCCCCCCGCTTGTCCGCTCGCCTTTATCCTTCGCCTACTGTTTCGCCATAGGAAAGGAGTATCCACATCCTCGGCAGTTCCCAGGTTTCACAGGGTGGTGCTCTCCCAACGGCCGGGCTGCCGCTATTAAATTCACGCTCCTGAGGTTACCACACTAGCGGGAAAGCACTCCAACAGCAGGAAGGTTTACCTCATAACCTTTTAATCTTAGGTACAGGCGAGTAAACATGCAGGTAATTTAAGCAGTTCCAACGCTTGGCCTGACGCGTTTCGAGTGTCTCTTCTTCAGAGGCTTGGCGAGGATTGCGTGCTGCGGTGGACCCGCCCCCATTGATATGCTCGCTCCATATCGGTGCATTCTGGGAAGCAAAGTCCGTCATTCCATCATAGATTCAATGCACTTTATTTTGCTGCTGTAGTAAGGCTCTGGATGAGCCCCCCCGCTTGTCCGCTCGCCTTTATCCTTCGCCTACTGTTCCGCCATAGGAAAGGAGTATCCACATCCTCGGCAGTTCCCAGGTTTCACAGGGTGGTGCTCTCCCAACGGCCCGGCTGCCGCTATTAAATTCACGCTCCTGAGGTTACCACACTAGCGGGAAAGCACTCCAACAGCAGGAAGGTTTACCTCATAACCTTTTAATCTTAGGTACAGGCGAGTAAACATGCAGGTAATTTAAGCAGTTCCAACGCTTGGCCTGACGCGTTTCGAGTGTCTCTTCTTCAGAGGCTTGGCGAGGATTGCGTGCTGCGGTGGACCCGCCCCCATTGATATGCTCGCTCCATATCGGTGCATTCTGGGAAGCAAAGTCTGTCATTCCATCATAGATTCAATGCACTTTATTTTGCTGCTATAGTAAGGCTCTGGATGAGCCCCCCCGCTTGTCCGCTGGCCTTTATCCTTCGCCTACTGTTCCGCCATCGGAAAGGAGTATCCACATCCTCTGCAGTTCCCAGGTTTCACAGGGTGGTGCTCTCCCAACGGCCGGGCTGCCGCTATTAAATTCATGCTCCTGAGGTTACCACACTAGCGGGAAAGCACTCCAACAGCAGGAAGGTTTACCTCATAACCTTTTAATCTTAGGTACAGGCGAGTAAACATGCAGGTAATTTAATCAGTTCCAACGCTTGGCATGACGCGTTTCGAGTGTCTCTTCTTCAGAGGCTTGGCGAGGACTGCGTGCTGCGGTGGACCCGCCCCCATTGATATGCTCGCTCCATATCGGTGCATTCTGGGAAGCAAAGTCCGTCATTCCATCATAGATTCAATGCACTTTATTTTGCTGCTGTAGTAAGGCTCTGGATGAGCCCCCCCGCTTGTCCGCTCGCCTTTATCCTTCGCCTACTGTTCCTCCATAGGAAAGGAGTATCCACATCCTCGGCAGTTCCCAGGTTTCACAGGGTAGTGCTCTCCCAACGGCCGGGCTGCCGCTATTAAATTCACGCTCCTGAGGTTACCACACTAGCGGGAAAGCACTCCAACAGCAGGAAGGTTTACCTCATAACCTTTTAATCTTAGGTACAGGCGAGTAAACATGCAGGTAATTTAATCAGTTCCAACGCTTGGCATGACGCGTTTCGAGTGTCTCTTCTTCAGAGGCTTGGCGAGGATTGCGTGCTGCGGTGGACCCGCCCCCATTGATATGCTCGCTCCATATCGGTGCATTCTGGGAAGAAAAGTCCGTCATTCCATCATAGATTCAATGCACTTTATTTTGCTGCTGTAGTAAGGCTCTGGATGAGCCCCCCCGCTTGTCCGCTCGCCTTTATCCTTCGCCTACTGTTCCGCCATAGGAAAGGAGTATCCACATCCTCGGCAGTTCCCAGGTTTCACAGGGTGGTGCTCTCCCAACGGCCGGGCTGCCGCTATTAAATTCACGCTCCTGAGGTTACCACACTAGCGGGAAAGCACTCCAACAGCAGGAAGGTTTACCTCATAACCTTTTAATCTTAGGTACAGGCGAGTAAACATGCAGGTAATTTAAGCAGTTCCAACGCTTGGCCTGACGCGTTTCGAGTGTCTCTTCTTCAGAGGCTTGGCGAGGATTGCGTGCTGCGGTGGACCCGCCCCCATTGATATGCTCGCTCCATATCGGTGCATTCTGGGAAGCAAAGTCCGTCATTCCATCATAGATTCAATGCACTTTATTTTGCTGCTGTAGTAAGGCTCTGGATGAGCCCCCCCGCTTGTCCGCTCGCCTTTATCCTTCGCCTACTGTTCCGCCATAGGAAAGGAGTATCCACATCCTCGGCAGTTCCCAGGTTTCACAGGGTGGTGCTCTCCCAACGGGCGGGCTGCCGCTATTAAATTCACGCTCCTGAGGTTACCACACTAGCGGGAAAGCACTCCAACAGCAGGAAGGTTTACCTCATAACCTTTTAATCTTAGGTACAGGCGAGTAAACATGCAGGTAATTTAAGCAGTTCCAACGCTTGGCCTGACGCGTTTCGAGTGCCTCTTCTTCAGAGGCTTGGCGAGGATTGCGTGCTGCGGTGGACCCGCCCCCATTGATATGCTCGCTCCATATCGGTGCATTCTGGGAAGCAAAGTCCGTCATTCCATCATAGATTCAATGCACTTTATTTTGCTGCTGTAGTAAGGCTCTGGATGAGCCCCCCCGCTTGTCCGCTCGCCTTTATCCTTCACCTACTGTTCCGCCATAGGAAAGGAGTATCCACATCCTCGGCAGTTCCCAGGTTTCACAGGGTGGTGCTCTCCCAACGGCCGGGCTGCCGCTATTAAATTCACGCTCCTGAGGTTACCACACTAGCGGGAAAGCACTCCAACAGCAGGAAGGTTTACCTCATAACCTTTTAATCTTAGGTACAGGCGAGTAAACATGCAGGTAATTTAAGCAGGTCCAACGCTTGGCCTGACGCGTTTCGAGTGTCTCTTCTTCAGAGGCTTGTCGAGGATTGCGTGCTGCGGTGGACCCGCCCCCATTGATATGCTCGCTCTATATCGGTGCATTCTGGGAAGCAAAGTCCGTCATTCCATCATAGATTCAATGCACTTTATTTTGCTGCTGTAGTAAGGCTCTGGATGAGCCCCCCCGCTTGTCCGCTCGCCTTTATCCTTCGCCTACTGTTCCGCCATAGGAAAGGAGTATCCACATCCTCGGCAGTTCCCAGGTTTCACAGGGTGGTGCTCTCCCAACGGCCGGGCTGCCGCTATTAAATTCACGCTCCTGAGGTTACCACACTAGCGGGAAAGCACTCCAACAGCAGGAAGGTTTACCTCATAACCTTTTAATCTTAGGTACAGGCGAGTAAACATGCAGGTAATTTAAGCAGTTCCAACGCTTGGCCTGACACGTTTCGAGTGTCTCTTTTTCAGAGGCTTGGCGAGGATTGCGTGCTGCGGTGGACCCGCCCCCATTGATATGCTCGCTCCATATCGGTGCATTCTGGGAAGCAAAGTCTGTCATTCCATCATAGATTCAATGCACTTTATTTTGCTGCTGTAGTAAGGCTCTGGATGAGCCCCCCCGCTTGTCCGCTCGCCTTTATCCTTCGCCTACTGTTCCGCCATAGGAAAGGAGTATCCACATCCTCGGCAGTTCCCAGGTTTCACAGGGTGGTGCTCTCCCAACGGCCGGGCTGCCGCTATTAAATTCACGCTCCTGAGGTTACCACACTAGCGGGAAAGCACTCCAACAGCAGGAAGGTTTACCTCATAACCTTTTAATCTTAGGTACAGGCGAGTAAACATGCAGGTAATTTAAGCAGTTCCAACGCTTGGCCTGATGCGTTTCGAGTGTCTCTTCTTCAGAGGCTTGGTGAGGATTGCTTGCTGCGGTGGACCCTCCCCCATTGATATGCTCGCTCCATATCGGTGCATTCTGGGAAGCAAAGTCCGTCATTCCATCATAGATTCAATGCACTTTATTTTGCTGCTGTAGTAAGGCTCTGGATGAGCCCCCCCGCTTGTCCGCTCGCCTTTATCCTTCGCCTACTGTTCCGCCATAGGAAAGGAGTATCCACATCCTCTGCAGTTCCCAGGTTTCACAGGGTGGTGCTCTCCCAACGGCCGGGCTGCCGCTATTAAATTCACGCTCCTGAGGTTACCGGACTGTGTTTCATCCTTGTCACCAGCAGCCTCTGAGGAAGAAATGAATTTTCGAAACGCGTCAGGCAGCAGTGATTCAGGCTGTGAAAGAGATCAGCTGGACGTTTTCCTCCGTACCTGAAATAAAGGAGTTTAAGCTTGAAGCTCCGTGTTGTTTACTAGAGTGCCTCTCAACTGTTGGGACCAAGCTGGAGCTTCGATTTTTGGTGGCAGTCCGGCCACCGAGAGTGCACCACCCCAGGACTTTAGGGGACCACGGGGATTTGAGCCACGATCCCCTCCAACGTGGAGCGACCACACAGGATTTAGGAGGAGACCCGCCCCGCTGAGACCCATCTGTGGGTTTTAAATGTGTCAGCAGCATGAAAATAAAACACTACAAAAGGAACACATTTCCTGCCGGGACTCCAACTCCCAGAAGTACTTGCGCAGGGTCATAGGGAACCGCCCATCCAAGGGCGCGCAATCACATGTACTTAAGAGGCGGGGACCGGACTGTGTTTCATCCTTGTCACCAGCAGCCTCTGAGGAAGAAATGAATTTTCGAAACGCGTCAGGCAGCAGTGATTCAGGCTGTGAAAGAGATCAGCTGGACGTTTTCCTCCGTACCTGAAATAAAGGAGTTTAAGCTTGAAGCTCCGTGTTGTTTACTAGAGTGCCTCTCAACTGTTGGGACCAAGCTGGAGCTTCGATATATTTATACACACACCTTTTGGGTTAAAGTCCACCCCCCTTTTTTGTGAATGTATTCCGAGCCCCCTTTTACCATAACCCCTAACCCACAGCTAAACCCGTAAATTAGCCATACCTCCCTTTACTATTACCCACCCCTACCACTACATTTAATATTTAAATTAATAACTTTCTTTTTTGGAGGGATCCCTCCAACCCTCCTGTTTGGAGGGTTATTCCTAACCTTGCTTTACCACTATCCACCCTGTGTAAACGCGCCCTGTCACCGTTCTAAATTGAGAGATTAGGTCCCCTTCAATCCTAAGAGTCCCTAGGGTCAAACTAGCCCACTAGGTACCTCCAGTAAGCGCCACAGAGCTGCGTTGCAGAGAGGTGTAAAAAGGGGCGTGGCCTCTGTACACCTGTCTGCAACACAACTCCCTGGCACATACTGGAGATGCCTGTTGGGCTATTTGGCCCACAGGGTTCCTCAGTATTGAAAGAGAATTAATTCCCCAACTTAAAATGCGCCAAAGGGCGTGTTTGCACAGTTCTGAGGGAAGGGGGCGTGGCCTGAGGTGATATGTCAGCAAACGCACCCTGTGGCGCGTTTTAAGTTAGAGAATTAATTCTTACTCAATCCTGTGGGTCCCTGGGGGCCAACTAGCCCACCAGGTACCTCCAGTATGCTCCAGGAGGCTGCGCTGCAGAGAGGTGTTCAGAGGCCACGCCCCTTTTTACAACAATCTGCAATGCAGCTCTGTGGCGCTTACTGGAGGTACCTGGTGGGCTAGTTGGCCCCCAAGGACCCTCAGTATTGACAAGGAATTTATTCCCAACTTAATCCGCGCCACAGGGCGTGTTTGCACTCATGTGAAATCAGGCCCGCCCCCTCCCTTCACCAATGTGCGTTTTAAGTTGGGGAATTAACTCCCCTTAAATACTTAGGGTCCCTGGGGTGCAACTAGCCCACCAGCTACCTCCATTAAGCGGCACAGAGATGTGTTGCAGAGAGTTGTCAAAAGGGGCGTGGCCTCAGAACACCTCTCTGCAACGCAGCTCCAAGCGCATACTGGAGGTACTTGGTGGGCTAGTTGGCCCCCAGGGACCCCAAGTATTCAAGGGAAATTTGTTCCCCATCTGCAAACGCGCCAGGGGGCGTGTTTGCAGAGTGGTGCAATAAGGGGGCATGGTCTCCGGCACCGATCCCGTTTTTTAAAAATGTATTTTATTTATTGAAGGGGGGCTGTGTAGCCCCCCTTCTTTTTCTAATTTTTTGCCACTGGGGACCCCATCCCCCAGGGCCTGCCCCTAATTAATGTTTTGGGCTATTTAAAAATTGGGAAGGGGGCCATGTGGCCCCCCTCCTAAAACCATAATCTGCCCCGGGACCCCATACCCTGGGGCATGGGCATTTTTTAGTATTATTTTTTTTTATTTGGAGGGGGGCTGCCTTGCCCCCCTCCTGTGGCCACTTTTGGCCCCGGGTACCCCATCCCCCGGGGCCGACCCTTTTTTTTTTTCCTTTTGGGGAGGGGGCCACGACCACTAATAGCCCCGGGGACCCCATCTAAAAGGGCTGGCCTGACCGTGGAGGGGTCCCCAATCCCTCCACGGTCCCAGCCGGCTACCCAGGGAGCCAGCATTGCTTTTCCATATGGGGAGCAGCTAACATGCTGCTCCCCATATGGAAAAGCAATTTACTTTGTTTCATTGGAGCAAGAGCAGGTTTCCCTGCTCTCGCTTCAATGAAGCAAAGCAGTTTGCAATGGCAGGGTGGGAGCCGCGAGGCTCCCGCCATGCCATTGCAAACAGCAGTGTCCCGGAGTTGGGCACCCCGGGGCACTGAGGAGCTGGGGGGTGGCGGTCGCCAGGGCCATCGAGGGCCCCCTCCCACATTTCTAAGAAGCCCCGGGGGTGACGGTCCCTGGGGCTGGGGGGGCCTGAGAGCCCCTCCACCTATTTGATAGATGCCCCAGGGGGTGGCGGTCCCTGGGGCTGGGGGGGGGCATGAGAGCCCCCCCACCTATTTAAAACAAGCCCTTGGGGTGGCGGTCCCCGGGGCTGTGGGGGGGCCCCGTGAGCATCCCTGCATTTATTAAATTAGAGCCCTGGGGGTGGCGGTCCCCAGGGCTGGGGGGCCCCCACCCATTTAAAACAAGTACCCGGGGGTGGCGGTCCCCGTGGCTTTTTAAGAATGCTGCTGGGATTTGGCCCCCTGGGGGCAAATTACCATATTTTCCGCGGGAGACCACGTTTCTTTTTTTTATATCGCTTGGATATGCGGATCCTACGTGCATCCCGCGATTTTTAAAAATAAAAATTTGGAGGCCCCGGGGGTCCTTGTGGGACCCCCTGAGCAGGCCTAGGGGGTCAGGGTGTGTCTACCCTGCCCCCTTTTCACGTTTTGCGGCGTTTGTTTTGGGTTTCTTGTGCCTCGGTTCTACCAAGGCACAAGATGGCTGCCATCACTTCCTGATTTTCACTGTTGACAGTCAATTAGCATACAGCTCATGCACGGCAGGGTGCGTGCAGGCTGCTCTTTGGGTACGCGGATAGATACGCGGATCCACCGCATCCATAGATATATAAATGACTTTAACTGTCATTTTCTCAGGAACTACAGAACGGATTTACACCAAATAAGCAAAAGGCACGAGTCTGAACCAAGGACTACCTCTTTGCCAAATTTGGTGTAATTCCGTTCAGCAGTTCGGGCTGTAGCTGCGGCTAAAGGTCCTATGGTTAATTGCATGGGAAAAACGTGTTTTGGGGCCCCCCTTTTTTCTCAACCCCCACTTGATGAATCATTGTGAAATATTCAGGCTAGGAGCGGACCAGAGCTGGCCAAACGTTTGAAAAATTTTGCGCAGATTCGGCAATCGACGCCAAAGTTATTCCAAATAGAATGTTGCGGATTTCCTATGGGTAATAGGTCCTCACTATAACTACCTACTGGCGACCGCCAGCAGGTAATATATACATATATATATATATATAATATATATTCACTGAAAAAACCATAGGTTTCACACCAGTTATACTTACCTGGAAATTTTACTGACATAAAACCATTGAAATTCCCACGTTATAGTTAGTTGGACTCACTATAACTTGCGCGTGTAATGCACTGCTGATGACATCACATATTACATCACTCATGACATGGTCAGTGACATCACTCATGACATCACTGATGACACCATCCAGTGAATGTGTGTCTTTCTGAAAAATAAACATGTTTTATATATGCATATGTAAAGGTCGATGGAAGAATAAATGTTTCAATAAGTGTCTTAATGGATGTTTTTTAAAAAAAAAATTGATTGGTTAACTGGCTTATTAAGTGTATCATAGTGAATACATATATTAGCGAGTATTGTTTAAATATTTAAATGTTTGTATCAGTGTTTCACTTTGTGTATAAGTGGCTGCATGGGTTGGTGAGTAGCTACATGTGTGTGTATATGGGTTATTATATTTTTTTTTAGTATCTTTATAATTGTCTGTTTGATTTGGTGGGGGTGTTACTTAGCACATAGATGCATCAATGACTGACTTACTGTTTGTACGTGTTTTGAAGACAACATATGTGCCGGACTGTATGGGTGAATGAGTGTGTATATGTATGTGTTAGTAAGTGAATGACTGTCTTACTAGTGTCTTTATCAGTAACTACATATATTTTAATCTAGTATATGTGAGTATTGATGTATATAAGTGAGTATATGTGAGAGTGAGAGATTGAAAGAGTTCTTGTTTTAATAAGTATGTGTTTCTATAAGTGATTGTTTAAGAGAGTAAGTATGTGTGAGTTTCCTTAGAAGTAAGGTGGTAGTGTGTGTATAGCTGTATATGCAAAAAAATAGATGTTCAATAGTTTATTTGCATGTGTGAATATGTTTGTTTGCAACTTTTGGAAGACTGTCGGTGTGTTAACGGATGTATAGGTGTCTCACTACATATGATGAGTGAGTATATGTATGAATGACTATATAGAACTGTTGGTGAATGAGTGGATGTGTATATAAATGGTGGAATTACTGAATTGGTTGTTGTAACTGGTATAGGTATCTCCACTTTTTTGAAAATGTTAGTTTCTATTTTTGAATATGTGTTTCAAGGGTTACTTTACAGTGAAAGGAGGTCAGTCACTCTGTCACAAGGATGGTGTCATCAGTGATGTCATGAGTGATATCACTGACCATGTCATGAGTGATGTAATATGTGATGTCATCAGCAGTGCATTACACGCGCAAGTTATAGTGAGTCCAACTAACTAGAACGTGGGAATTTCAATGGTTTTATGTCAGTAAAATTTCCAGGTAACTATAACTGGTGTGAAACCTATGGTTTTTTCAGTGAATTTAATAGGTTTTTTAAATGCTAATTCCTAACTATAACTGGTGCGAAACCTATGGTTTTTTCAGTGAATTTCATAGGTTTTTTAAATGCTAATTCCTAACTATAACTGTTGTGAAACCTATGGTTTTTTCAGTGAATTTCATAGGTTTTTTAACTGTTAATTCCTAACTTTTTATAGGGCCTCATACCTATGTGTTTTTTAGTGAATTTCTAAGGTTATTTTTTCGCAAATATCTATAGCTTAGAAAGGTATGTTTTTCTAAAAGTGAATCCTATATTGTATATTAATATAATATATATTTTTTTAAAGTATATTCATTATTTTTTTATATTTCACTCTGGAGCGCTCCCGGTGCGCGTACCGGTGAGCGCCCCGGTGCGAGTACCGGGGCACGTCCCGTCAGCGCACCAAAAAAATAATAATGAAGAAGTGAGCATGAGGAATGGGGACAAAGAGAGTGGTGTAAAGAGAAAGAGAGCTAGAGGGAAAACACAGAGGGACTGTGTAATAGATAGTAAAACCGAGAAAAGGTATAAGAGGAAGTAACTGAGAAAAGGAAAATGAATAAGGGAGCAAAAGAAGAGAAGAAAGAGGAAGAAAACTAAAGCAGAGGTTCTGGGAGAATGTGAATGGGTGATGAAAGTAAAAGGAAGGAGAGTAAAGGATGGGGAATGACAGGTAGTGACGGAACCAGAGAAAAGGAACAGTGGTGACGGAGGGAAAGAAAATAGCAGTGAGTGTAAGTAAAGAGGAGTGAAAGAGGGTGGATAAAAGTGAATAAGGGTAAGACATGGGGAGTGACAGAGAGAAAGAACAGAGAGAGTAAAGGAAGGAGTGTCAGAAAGGGACTAAGTGAACCAGAAAAAAAGGTAAGTGAGGGAGTGTGGATGAGCAGGGGCACTGAAAGAAGTTGAATGTGGTAGGAAAGTAAGGAAAAGATAAGTAAATATGGAGGATAAGAATAAGTGAGGGAAGCAGAGTAAGGAAACAGGGGTGAGGTAGGGTGAGAGAAAAGAGTGAGGTTAAAGCAAAGGGTCATGACAAACTACATTTTGTAGTCACACTTACCATATAATTAATGAAAACTTACTTGCATGTTTAAACTACACTTTGTATCTGTGAAAGACAAAAGAAAAAACAAGTTATAATTAGTAACATATATATTTTAAAAAAGAGGAAACATGTCAAGAGGTAAAAAATCAAAAAAGTGTACTAAGAAATAAAGCAATAGTGAAGGATACAAAAACAGAAATAAAGTAATGTAGAAAGACAAAAAAGAGGGAAAAAGAAATTGAAAGAGAACAAATTAATGAAGATAAGTAAGCTACTAAAAGAATGTGAGATACCGAAACGAAATCAGGAAAGAGAAGAAAGTAAAAGGAAAATGAGTGAAAAAGAAAGGAGTCTAAATGAGGATCCATTAATAAGAAAGAGGAATTGAAGATGACCGAGAGTGAGTGAAGGGGAGTCACAGAGTGAAGGGATGAAAGGAATGAGGTTAATATAGAACGATAGAGGAAAAAGGAGTGAGAAAGTAAGTATACAGAAAGACAAAGGGAAGGACTGAGTGAACTGCAGTATAATGAGTGAAGAAAGGAAAAATAGTAAAGGAGCAAAAGAAGGAAAGAGAGGGGAAGAGAACTAAAGCAGTGGTACTGAGAGAATGTGAGAAAGCTGAAAAGTGGTGCAAGGGAGAGAGGAAATGCAGACAGTTGAAATTGGATTGAGGAGTTGTGAAAGAAGTGGAGTAAAGGAACAGCGATGAAACAAAGTGAAAGAAAGGCAGTGTAAGTGAGTAAAAAGAGCTAAATAAGGGTGGAACAAGGAAAATGAGTGTGAGACAATGGGAATACAATATAAATTACACAATGCAAACTATAGAATGACTTATACAATATGTTACATTGTTTATTTTTGCTGTTCTCAGAATATATTGAATTTCACTTAAATTAGTGAGTTCAAACTCGTCATCATATAACAGCGGGGAAAAAACACAATCTAAAAGATTGTGTTTAAAAAAAAACATAAAAACTTACAAATCATATATGTACACTAATCTTTGATTCACTTACTTTTCCTTGAGGCCAAATAGTAGATAGTGAAGGTCCTTTTGGTGGAAAAAAGTCTGCTGTTCTCTATAACTTCCATTTCATCGACTTCCTATGAAAAAAGATCTAAGAGCATCATGCCTTACACATTCCTTACGGCCAAATAGTGTCAGATATATGAGTATTTTTTACTAGGAGATCCACTTACAGTACCTATATGAGATAAATAATTTTAAACATTAGACTAACTAACTAACTAACTTTTATTAACTACTCCCGTCTTCAAAGGCCACTTACCTTTACTAAAACTTTGGTTTTAAAAACACTAGGTAAGAATTTTTAAAGTCATAAGGCAACCGTTGTTTATAAGTCAAATGAGAATCATTGCAGTAACTCCAACCTTTTTGACATTTTAAGTAGCATGTATAATGTCCTGATGTTGTCGAAGGACCGACATGATAAATAATAGCTACAGTTGTAAAGGTTCTTCCTGAAATTGATAACTGAGAAGCCACAATATTTTTAGGTCGAGCAGACCTAAAAAGCAGGCGAAGCCTGCTTGTCTGCGAAGACATCTTTTGCTGGCGTGTCTGGAGGAATGTGAGACAGCGATCGCCCACGCGCTTCGCTGTCTCAGATTCCTCCTCGAGGGCGTGCACGTCGCCGTGCACATCCCCTTCCTCGTATTCTATCTCAATCACACACAGTCACGCATGCGCACACACATTCCCTCGCGCACACACGCACACGCGCACACACTCCCCCCCCCCCTCCCCCCCCCCCAGGCATACACACAGGCAGGCACGGAGTCCCCTACGGGGGACTCTAAATTCACATCAGCCCTGGGCCCCACTCACCGGCTGCTCTCTTCCGGCGGGGCTCCTCTCACGCTCTGCTCCTCACGGCGCGTCTCCTCTTCTGGATCGGGGCTCCCTCAGGTCAGAGGAGCCCCGCAACAGGCGCCACACTCCTCCTTCTCCCCGGGCCCCCTCCTGGGGACCCGGGCTACCCAGGACCGGCAGGGCGCTCCATGCGCCGGCAGGCCTTCTTCTCCCGGACATCAGAAGGCGGAACTTCCGGTCGGCCGCGAGCGGATTGGTCGGCCGGGCAAGAGCTTCCGGGTCGCCGCGGGCAGCGCGGCGGCCCGTTTTTCATGGGTTTGTATTTCCGGCTTTGCTAAATAAACGGATGGTTTACGTTCTTCTTCATTTTCAGGCTGGTTTCTGCTATCCACCCATCTGTCTGAGTTGCTTTCTACTGCTGCTGTTTTCTTTTAAAGAAATTCAGTTACAAATGCTCTGCCTGCAAAATAGATGAAGCCAGCTACCTACAGCCATCAACAGCACGTTACACATTCGAGGTCAATGTCAGTTGTTACATAACTTTGGGATTCTGCCGAACAACAAGATTATCAACGGATGAAGAGTCACTAAATCTGCCACCTAAGAACACAAGACCAATTTTTGAATAACTCCTAGTCCTGAACCACGGGTCACGTCTGCATTCATGGATCCTGAAAGGGAGGGCGCTGGGCTGCAGGTCTCAAAGCCAGCTGTTCTTGCAGCTGTTCTTCTAGGGGTACCTGTGCACCTTCTGGGCTCGCATGCTCTACCATAATACCCTGCCCAATCCTAATCACTTCCTGGTTTTTTTGTGACTCTACAGATATCCTCTGAGCACAGGTATGTCTAATTGTTAAAATATTTTTATGTTTTAAGATAATGTATTAATAATGCCTATATTTTTGTATTTTGGAACGAGCGGACATGTTCTTGCGCACCACAGTTGACCACTTCACTCTTTCTCTTGCTAAAGCAGGGCTGTGTCAGATATCTTTGGTGAGATGGTGGCTGGTAACAGCCCAGCTGTAGCAGGCACTCCTGTTTCTATTTTATGAAGCCTTCTCTTAATCCGAGTTGCTAAGGAGACAAAGGTGTTTTATCATTTAGGCTCTGTTTTAGGACTAGAAGGAAAGAGCAAAGCCTTCCAATCAATAAAAACTCAATCAGAGACCATCTTTTTGCTTCAATTTGCCTGACAAACAAAATGCCTTCATAGACTTCAATGGGGTCACCCACTTTTGAAACCAAATTCACTCTAAAAACAAGCATTTGTAATGCAATAGGTCTCGCATTTGCATAAGATGAAGCTATTGGCATTGTAAATGACAATGCTTTTATTTATGTATCAAAAACTAAAACATAAATTAAAGGCATTGTCATTTACAATGCCAATAGCTTAAACATGTGTAAATGCGAGACCTGTTGCATTGCAAATGCTTGTTGATACAAGTTGTCAATTTAGTTCCATCAGGTCTACATCGTTGGAAAACTAAAATGATATACTGACCATAACTTTGTATAAATAATGTGGATAGCATTGGACACTTACATTGGGTACACACCATATTATGATCTGCTGCTTTAACTAGATTTTTAAATGACACTGATTTACAGTCTGGTAAAGTCAAATACATAAATCTTTCAGTGTCTATTCTAGTAGTACTTGATGAACTACAGTTGTGGCAGTCATGCTGCCATTGATAAGAAAGGCTAAAAAGATTATCTACATCTACACCTTCATCTTCCAAAACACCAAACATATACATTAAAAATTCCTGACAATCCTGCTGAATGTTCTGTGAAAATTTATCTTGACCAGAACACATATCTAAAATATTTCGAATTTCTGTTACACTTTCTATTTTTGCTCTATCACTGCTACATTTCTCATACACAGAACTCAATAAATCACACAATCTTTGATCCCGATTTTCAACAATCTGTTCTTGTAAAGTTTGAAGAAAAAAAACAACATTAACCACTACATTAGCATAGCAGTTGACACCAGAACTGTTTTCAAACTGAAATCCAACAACATTTTCATCAGAATCCTTTTTCTTTCTGTTTTGAATTATAGTTTCATCTACTTTTTGTCTTTTTGCTACTACCTCACTGCAATTATTCACATTTCTTCTTTTTCGGCCTACCACACGTTTTTCAAACAGAGGATATTGAGGCAAATGTGGAGCATACTCTCTTCTTAACCTATTGTATTCTTTAACACAATCTAGATCTGCACAAATCTTTGTCTCATCACACTCAATCAAGTACAATCCTGATAAAGTTCTGAGTCGTGATAATGCCACATATGCCATACCCTCTTTAAACACAGATCTTCCAATGTTCACCAAAGCACTATCTACACTTAAACCTTGAGATTTATGAATTGTCACCGCATATGCCAAACAAACAGGAAACTGTTTTCGGCGAACATATAAGTCTTTTACGAGAAAAATCTAGCAGAACGACAACTGATTTGTTGTACTTGCTCAATGCCATCAAATTTTATTTTTAAAAATTCAATTCCATCTCTATTTCTATAATTCACAAAATCAACAACATGACCCATTGCTCCATTTACCAGACCTCTTTCAACATTTAAATTCCTTCTCAAAATGATACGACAATTTAAACACACATTCAGAGTCTTTTCAAAACCAGCTGTTTTAGAAATACTTTTCTCTAATGATTCCAATTTTGTTTTCAATTTTTCTGACAAAACAATTGTTGCACCCATATGCTCTATTTTATCTATTGCTTCCAGTTTCACAATTTCTTCATTTTCTAACTTTAACATTTTGTTGTTGAAGATGGAACATTCTTGCAGAGTTGGCATCAAACATATCCCAGATTTCTTCTCAGTCATTTTTTTAAAAATATTCTCTGGAAGAATGTTGTCATTTGGATACAAATTTGAAATTAATCGAGCATGTAAAGCTTCTTTCCCAAGCTCACTTACTTTTCCGATTCTTACATCTTGTAGAATATTTTTATAATCTTCATCCTTTGCCTGTCGCATATTTTGAAGCAGTTCAGCATATTTAAAATTTAACCATATATTAACGTTTCCAATGCTTCCAAGGGACTTCCTGGTATCTTCATGCGTAAGCATTTTAAACACTGGTTGTCCTTTTACTGGAGTCAACTGCAGTAGATCTCCAAAAACAATAATGTGTTTTCCTCCAAATAACACATCATACTCTGCTCTAAGAATTTCTTGCATTCTCAAATGCACAAAAGCAAGCATTAGATTTGAGACCATGCTTACTTCATCAATAAGAAGTTTCATTTTCTTCAAGACTCTGGAAACTTCAGAACACGCATCTCCAGATAGCTTGTTGTAATGCAATTTATTATCATGCTCAACTGGCAGCATCAGAAAACGATGTAGAGTAATCCCTTTAATGTTATGTGCTGCCAGTCCAGTTGGAGCAGTTACAACACAAGAGAGCGGTGATTCAGTCCTTTTCTGCAAATAAGTTGCAATGGCTTTAATCAGAAAACATTTTCCTGTTCCCGCTTCTCTACTTACGTACAGTCAAACAGGCTTAAATGATGTACATGAGCACACTTTTTCTCATGTCTGAATCCATGTTCAATCTGTTCTGTAACTTCGTCATATATCTTTTTCTGCTCAACGTTTAGTTGCTTTACCAAATCTTTTAAGTTAACTCCATCCTCTTGAGCTTGTTCCATAGCACTTTCCACCTCATCCATGGCAGTTGCAGCTTCATTTTGGATAATTGGTCCTCCTAGTGGATCCTGACTCAATGAAGTAGAACTCTGACTGTCTTGAGAACTATCTCTAGCAATCTCTTCAGCAATTGTGGTTTCTTGCTCTATTTCTTCGTTCAACATTTGCAGATAATTTGGAGAACAGGACATTCTATGGTATCCTTAGTTGCAATAAAAGAGTCTTCATAACAGAGAACATCTCCAAGTAGTTCCTCTTCTGTACGCCATGGCTTAAAGAGTTGCAAAAGAGCTAAATAGTAAAATTCTCTTTTGTCTGGAGCTTCGCAACTCAATTTTTGATGATTAATCAAATGACCTTTTCTCTGCTTCACTAGACATCCTTCATACCCAATGACAGCATATTTTCCATTATTTATATCTTCTGTGATGTTCCTCTTATAGCTGTAGTTTTGCAGAACTTCATACAAACAAGTGTTCTCAAGGTGAGTACTTCTATTTGGATAGTATGTATCCAACATGTTTGTCTTCAAAATATCTGTACTGTTTGGTTCTTTCTCCGCCAAATATTCAATTTCTTGTACAGATTTCAAAACTCGGTTTCGTGTTGCAGCAAGACCTAGACTCACCCAAATGATTGTTCTTGATTTGGCATAGAGACTTGCTGATGATAACTGATCAGAACATTCATATGCTCCAATTTCTCGATGCGACAACATCTTCAGACTGAAACTGTATAATTTCTTGCTTAGACTCTTTTCATGTGAAATGTCCTCCCACATTTCCTTCAGTTCTGTCTTTTCTTTTTTTGTGATGTAAGATGTCACATATCGAGCCACAGCAATGGAGTTGTCAGCAACGAACTGAATATCCATGTTAGCATTCCACATGGACAAAATCACTGGGTTGTAGTCGTTGATGTACTTGGACTCTTCGTTTTTTTTTTAAATTATATGTTTTTTTGGGTGATTTCCTCGTCACATTATGTCGTAGAGATGACATCAAATTATTTACTCTTCCCTTAGAAATCACTGGTCGTGGAAACGCAAAACGACATTTCGTGTAGTACTTTTCCTTGTTTTTGAATTTTCGACGACAGTACTTTCCACAACGATGAGATTGAAAACGTAAAACTTGTTGCCTTAAACTGTTTTCTTCAGTAGTTTTCGGAACAGCACATGTTGAATACTCTTCAATGAAACTCATCACTGTTTCATCCGAATCTGATCCAAATTTGGGTGCATCTTTAATCCATAACAACATATGTATATGAGGAGCACCTCTCGCTTGATATTCCTTCCTCCAAAAGAAATCCAAAACCTCTCCAAGGGGAGCATTTTTTTTGTTGGTAATAAAAGATATCATAGCTTCAAATCTATGATTAAAATATCTGCAAACATTCACTGGATCCAAAGAACACAGTTCTCCAGGTGTTTCCAATTCTATATTTTGTATGCTTCCATTTGCCTCTCGTAGAAATTGAAGTAAGTCGTCCCATGCATACTCAGCACAGCTAAGAGTGAGGAACCATGTAGGAGTTCCTAAGTTTCTTAGCATACATTTCAATTCCCCATGACGACGGAACCAATACTCATTTGTTCCACGCTGACATGCCATGAGATTAATTAGCTGAGATTCCAAAATACTGTCTTGCAGATTGACTTTCTCCATAAAGTCCCTCGCCGAAACATTTTGCAGATGAGCTCCACTTTTCAATATATGATTAACTGCATAAGAAAGCCCAGACAAATCCCTTTCATACAGTAGATGAAACAAATACGGAATGCATTGACGAAACCTTGGATCTTCAGAATATAATCTTAAAGTCCGGTATTCAGCTGCAGGAATTTGAACTGGTTGATCGTCATATCGTCCACCTTGACCTGTTGGAAATAACTGTGGAAAACAACGAGCTTCCAAACTTTCTTCCCATACACTAATAGGACTTCCTTTTGCTGCTTTCATTTGAAACAAGTCAATTGCATTCCCCATTACTTCTTTGGAATGCAAAGGATGAACAGTATAATGTTCATATATTTCTTCACTTCTAGACACATCAACTTTTTCAATTTGGCCAACTGAACAATCACTGTCTTCTTCTGTAGCTGTTTCCTCTGCTCCAACACTTACATCTTTATAGTACTCATTGTTTTTGACCAAATACAACGTTGTCTTTTTGACTTTCCTAACATCCACTAAATCTTGCCAGATGTTCTTACTCTTTGTCGGAACCCCATTAACTAGAATAACCAGAGGTTCCTCTTCTACTCTTTCTACACCAATTGTATCAATATTTTTCTTGACATCTAGAGGCAAATAAATAACTCTTCCCTTTAATCCTCTTTGTAAATCTGTAGGAGGTAATTTCCCTATCTTAGGCTCCATGCGAACAATAGCTTGAAAAGAATGGACACATTGAATCAAAATTGATTCATAAGTATTTAAATCCATCAATTCAGAAGGAATATCTATCAACTGAAGATTATTATGAGCAGCTCTAGCAGGCATTCTATTTTCATTTAATTTTTTCAAACAATAATTACAAATACGCTGATCAAAACTCAAATCAAAAGAATTCTCCACCAACCAATAACTTACAAAATCCTTCCATTCACTATTATTTTCCCATTCACATTTTGCATATAAATCAACTAACCTAGTCTGAATCTTATAATGAGTCAGTCGACAACACACACAAGTTAAATTAGGCCTTTCACTTGATTTCACCTTAAACTTGGTAATTTCCTTGTCAAACTTTTCTGTACTTGAAATCTGTACATTGTCTTCCACATTACCATCCATTACTATATCCATTTCTACACTGTCCTCTTTGTTCCCAAAATAACAAAACTCAATTTCTTCACAAATAGTCTTCACATCTACTTCAGATCCATGCAAAAGAGCACTGTTTAATTGTTTGAGCTTAAGTGCTGGACTTTTTGCATAATACAACCTTCTCACTAATTTCCTCACCTTATTATGATGCACTGCTAACATCCTAAAATGATGAAAAACACTCTGACATACTTTTCTAGAAAGACAAGCCAGTGAATGCCCATGCAAACCTGTGTTTTCTCTCACTCTGCAAGGATCTAACTCTTGCAAGATCTGCATTTTTTGTTTTAGACTTTTCTTACTATATGTACGTAAGAAATTTCGAAGCAAATCGATTGAATCCTGTCGCACACTACTGCACTTCCATGTGTACACTGGACCCTTAGTACGTCTCCCTAAAACTTCATCAGCTAACACCACTTCTGCATCTCTAGACACAAGTTTCTCTTTTTCCATCACACAACCATCTTTCACCTCATATGCTCAACCACTGGTGTCAACTGCATACACCAAATCATTTTCCTGAAAGTAACTCTCCTCATTAAAAAATGGCTCAGAACTTGAACTATGCATCCATTCTCCAGAAAATACTTCACAAAAATTAGTCCGATTAATTATTCTTTTCCATCTACTGTTCGATTTGAAAACATCAATTGCCTTATTAAGTATCCTAATTCTATTGATTACTAAAATAAATAATTTTTTCTTAACTTCAAAAGCCTGATCAACAATCTTCTCTACACTTTTCTTTTTCTTGTAAAAAGCAGCTCTCTGTTTACCTTTCTTTTGATTTTTTAGCAAATTTAAAACTACCCTATTGCGAAACATTCGTCTACGAATGTCCCAAAATTGATTTAACCTTCTATTGCTATCCATATTCTTCTCTCCTGCTCCAATAGAGACATTTTTTGAGGGCCTCTCCTTCCTTTTCAAATTTGCTCTTTCCTTCTGGATCTTCACATTACCGTTAACATTTGTTTTTGTTTTACATATGTTGCGAAAAAAAGACTTAGTTGTCTTACCAGGACCTTTTTGGGTGTTTTTTGAAGTACTTGTTGTAGAGGATTCCTTTACTTCCGTTGCTAATTTTGTAATTTTCCGTATGGTATTTTTTCTTCTCCTTTGCCTTGACGGCATTTTTGCTTACTTTGTAAATGTTGATTTCAATCTGTTGTAAAGAAAAAAATAACACATTATAGACCACTATTAGCAAACAACAAAGCAATCACAATAAGCAAACGATATAAACACTAATTTGCAACATATCTAAGTTTATACCACAGCAACTATATAACTAGGAGTAAGACACAAACCAACAGCATAGAAACTCAGGGCCTTATTTATGAAGGCCTTGCGCCACCGGTGCGTCACTTTTGTCCCATGTTAAAAGTGACGCACTGGCGCCACAAGGCAATCATAAATAACACCCAAATGTAAATACCATTGATTTGCCCCCAAAATCGTTTTTTGAATAACATTTTAGAAACACAGCGCAGGACCTATGTACAAGCATTCAATTTCACTACTGAAACCTCACTGTTTCACAAAATACAAATCCTCTATCTTGCAAATGTTCATAGCAAGCATTATCAAAAAGCAAGACAGAAATCAACAGCAAAGAAACTCAGTACCTTATTTATGAAGGCCTTCCACCACCGGTGCATCACTTTTTTCCCATGTTAAAAGTGACGCTCCAGCGCCACAACACAATCATAAATAAGGCCCAAATGTAAATACCATTGATTTGCCACCAAAATCGTTTTTGGAATAACATTTAAAAAACACAGCGCAGGACCTATGTACAAGCATTCAATTTCACTACTGAAATATCACTGTTTCACAAAATACAAATCCCCTATCTTACAAATGTTCATAGCAAACATTATCCAAAAGCAAGACACAAACCAACAGCAAAGAAACTCACGGCCTTATTTATGGAGACCTTGCGCCACCGGTGCGTCACTTTTGTCCCATGTTAAAAGTGACACACCGGCGCCACAAGGCAATCATAAATAACACCCAAATGTAAATACCATTGATTTGCCACCAAAATCGTTTTTGGAATAACATTTACAAAACACAGCGCAGGACCTATGTACAAGCATTCAATTTCACTACTGAAACATCACTGTTTCACAAAATACAAATCCCCTATCTTACAAATGTTCATAGCAAACATTATCCAAAAGCAAGACACAAACCAACAGCAAAGAAACTCACGGCCTTATTTATGGAGACCTTGCGCCACCGGTGCGTCACTTTTGTCCCATGTTAAAAGTGACACACCGGCGCCACAAGGCAATCATAAATAACACCCAAATGTAAATACCATTGATTTGCCCCCAAAATCGTTTTTTGAATAACATTTAAGAAACACAGCGCAGGACCTATGTACAAGCATTCAATTTCACTTCTGAAACCTCACTATTTCACAAAATACAAATCCCCTATCTTGCAAATATACATAGCAAGCATTATCAAAAAGCAAGACACAAACTAACAGCAAAGAAACTCAGGGCCTTATTTAAGGAGGCCTTTCGCCACCGGTACGTCACTTTTGTCCCATGTTAAAAGTGACGCACTGGCGCCACAAGGCAATCATAAATAAGGCCCAAATGTAAATACCATTGATTTGCCCCCCAAATCGTTTTTTGAATAACATTTTAGAAACACAGCGCAGGAACTATGTACAAGCATTCAATTTCACTACTGAAACCTCACTGTTTCACAAAATACAAATCCCATATCTTGCAAATATACATAGCAAGCATTATCAAAAAGCATGACACAAACCAACAGCAAAGAAACTCAGGGCCTTATTTATGGAGGCCTTGCGCCACCGGTGCGTCACTTTTGTCCCATGTTAAAAGTGACGCACTGGCGCCACAAGGCAATCATAAATAACACCCAAATGTAAATACCATTGATTTGCCCCCAAAATCGTTTTTTGAAAACCATTTTAGAAACACAGCACAGGACCTATGTACAAGCAGTCAATTTCACTACTGAAACCTCACTGTTTCACAAAATACAAATCCTCTATCTTGCAAATGTTCATAGCAAGCATTATCAAAAAGCAAGACAGAAATCAACAGCAAAGAAACTCAGAACCTTATTTATAAAGGCCTTCCACCACCGGTGCATTACTTTTTTCCCATGTTAAAAGTGACGCTCCAGCGCCACAACGCAATCATGAATAAGGCCCAAATGTAAATACCATTGATTTGCCACCAAAATCGTTTTTGGAATAACATTTAAAAAACACAGCGCAGGACCTATGTACAAGCATTCAATTTCACTACTGAAACCTCACTGTTTCACAAAATACAAATCCCCTATCTTACAAATGTTCAAAGCAAACATTATCAAAAAGCAAGACACAAACCAACAGCAAAGAAATTCAGGGCCTTATTTATGGAGGCCTTGCGCCACCGGTGCGTCACTTTTGTCCCATGTTAAAAGTGATGCACCGGCGCCACAAGGCAATCATAAATAACACCCAAATGTAAATACCATTGATTTGCCCCCAAAATCGTTTTTTGAATAACATTTTAGAAACACAGCGCAGGACCTATGTACAAGCATTCAATTTCACTTCTGAAACCTCACTGTTTCACAAAATACAAATCCCCTATCTTGCAAATATACATAGCAAGCATTATCAAAAAGCAAGACAGAAACCAATAGCAAAGAAACTCAGGGCCTCCAGTGCGTCATTTTTTTCCCCATGTTAAAAGTGACGCACCAAAGGCACAAGGTAATCATAAATAACACCCAAATGTAAATACCATTGATTTGCCTCCAAAATCGTTTTTTGAATAACATTTTAGAAACACAGCGCAGGACCTATGTACTAGCATTCAATTTCACTACTGAAACCTCACCGTTTCACAAAATACAAATCTTCTATCTTGCAAATGTTCATAGCAAGCATTATCAAAAAGCAAGACAGAGATCAACAGCAAAGAAACTCAGGACCTTATTTATGAAGGCCTTCCACCACCGGTGCATCACTTTTTTCTCATGTTAAAAGTGATGCTCCAGCGCCACAACGCAATCATAAATAAGGCCCAAATGTAAATACCATTGATTTACCACCAAAATCGTTTTTGGAATAACATTTAAAAAACACAGCGCAGGACCTATGTACAAGCATTCAATTTCACTTCTGAAACCTCACTATTTCACAAAATACAAATCCCCTGTCTTGCAAATATACATAGCAAGCATTATCAAAAAGCAAGACACAAACCAACAGCAAAGAAACTCAGGGCGTTATTTAAGGAGGCCTTGCGCCACCGGTACGTCACTTTTGTCCCATGTTAAAAGTGACGCACTGGCGCCACAAGGCAATCATAAATAAGGCCCAAATGTAAATACCATTGATTTGCCCCCAAATCGTTTTTTGAATAACATTTTAGAAACACAGCGCAGGACCTATGTACAAGCATTCAATTTCACTACTGAAACCTCACTGTTTCACAAAATACAAATCCCATATCTTGCAAATATACATAGCAAGCATTATCAAAAAGCAAGACACAAACCAACAGCAAAGAAACTCAGGGCCTTATTTATAGAGGCCTTGCGCCACCGGTGCGTCACTTTTGTCCCATGTTAAAAGTGACGCACTGGCGCCACAAGGCAATCATAAATAACACCCAAATGTAAATAGCATTGATTTGCCCCCAAAATCGTTTTTTGAAAACCATTTTAGAAACACAGCACAGGACCTATGTACAAGCATTCAATTTCACTACTGAAACCTCACTGTTTCACAAAATACAAATCCTCTATCTTGCAAATGTTCATAGCAAGCATTATCAAAAAGCAAGACAGAAATCAACAGCAAAGAAACTCAGAACCTTATTTATAAAGGCCTTCCACCACTGGTGCATTACTTTTTTCCCCATGTTAAAAGTGACGCTCCAGCGCCACAACGCAATCATAAATAAGGCCCAAATGTAAATACCATTGATTTGCCACCAAAATCGTTTTTGGAATAACATTTAAAAAACACAGCGCAGGACCTATGTACAAGCATTCAATTTCACTACTGAAACCTCACTGTTTCACAAAATACAAATCCCCTATCTTACAAATGTTCATAGCAAACATTATCAAAAAGCAAGACACAAACCAACAGAAAAGAAATTCAGGGCCTTATTTATGGAGGCCTTGCGCCACCGGTGCGTCACTTTTGTCCCATGTTAAAAGTGATGCACCGGCGCCACAAGGCAATCATAAATAACACCCAAATGTAAATACCATTGATTTGCCCCCAAAATCGTTTTTTGAATAACATTTTAGAAACACAGCGCAGGACCTATATACAAGCATTCAATTTCACTTCTGAAACCTCACTGTTTCACAAAATACAAATCCCCTATCTTGCAAATATACATAGCAAGCATTATCAAAAAGCAAGACAGAAACCAATAGCAAAGAAACTCAGGGCCTTCTTTATGAAGGCCTTGCGCCACCAGTGCGTCATTTTTTTCCCCATGTTAAAAGTGACGCACGGAAGGCACAAGGTAATCATAAATAACACCCAAATGTAAATACCATTGATTTGCCTCCAAAATCGTTTTTTGAATAACATTTTAGAAACACAGCGCAGGACCTATGTACTAGCATTCAATTTCACTACTGAAACCTCACCGTTTCACAAAATACAAATCTTCTATCTTGCAAATGTTCATAGCAAGCATTATCAAAAAGCAAGACAGAGATCAACAGCAAAGAAACTCAGGACCTTATTTATGAAGGCCTTCCACCACCGGT
Source organism: Lissotriton vulgaris (assembly GCF_964263255.1). Lineage (NCBI taxonomy): Eukaryota > Metazoa > Chordata > Amphibia > Caudata > Salamandridae > Lissotriton > Lissotriton vulgaris. Next base: position 439,471,428 of record NC_141685.1, on the reverse strand, counting down.
GCATCACTTTTTTCTCATGTTAAAAGTGACGCTCCAGCGCCACAACGCAATCATAAATAAGGCCCAAATGTAAATACCATTGATTTGCCACCAAAATCGTTTTTGGAATAACATTTAAAAAACACAGCGCAGGACCTATGTACAAGCATTCAATTTCACTACTGAAACCTCACTGTTTCACAAAATACAAATCCCCTATCTTACAAATGTTGATAGCAAGTATTATCAAAAAGCAAGACACAAACCAACAGCAAAGAAACTCAGGGCCTTATTTATGAAGGTCTAGCACCACCGGTGCGTCACTTTTTTCCCATGATAAAAGTGATGCAGCGGCGCCACAAAGCAATCATAAATAACACCCAAATGTAAATACCATTGATTTGCCCCCAAAATCGTTTTTAGAATAACATTTTACAAACACAGCGCAAGTCCTATGCACAAGCATTTCATTTCACTACTGAAACCTCACTGTTTCACAAAAGACAATTCCTCTATCTTGCATATTTTAATATCAAGCATTTCCAAAAAACATGCCACAAACCAACAAGAACAAATCTCAATCTGCTTCCTAATTTGAGGTAACGCAAGTGACATAATTCTAAAACATTCAAATATATTTCTTTACAGAGGCAGACACTAATAATTGCTTCTCAAAAAAATAAAAGCCATTCTTATACCCCAAAATCGTTTTTTAAATAACTTTTTACAAACACAGCACAAGTCCTATGTACAAGCATTCAATTTTACTACTGAAACTTCACTATCTGCTTCCAAATCTTCTCCATAGAGCAAATAAGTCTCTATCTAAATTAAATGAATCATTACTTACCTTTACAAATGCTTTGGGAGATTAAGAACAGTGTCAGACACACACACCAATTTTTCTTTAGCAGAGCAAAAGGTGTGCACTCAATACACTGAAACCAAGACTGGCAGAGAAAACCTCTAATTCTACACACATATGCCTCATTTCAACCAATCAAAACTCTTCCCTCACTTTTTTCAAACCAACACCCTACCCCCTCTCAGACCTTTCTATCTGTTACCATAGCAACTCCCTCCTAACTGAACTCTTAGTTTCAAAAGTGTATTCTACAATGTTGCAAATTAAGTCAGCAAGGATGTTTGACCTCTCAATACACCAGCTTATCCAGGGCATTATTGCTTTTAGTAACTTTTTCTTAACCATTCAAATTGCTTCTTTCACACAACACAACCATGCACCCTAACTTTCAGTTTTCAACTATCTGAATCCACCAATCATTGCTTGTGATTCAAGAGCAGGGAAACTCCACAATTATTTTTTTGTAAACTCCTACTGTTCCAACTGCCATTTCATTCCCACACTTCATCTGACTGCACCAGAACCTTCTCTCTCCATTCCATGTATTCTGTTTGGATTATTGGACATAGCTACATCCACTGGGCTCAAAGGTATGCAGATTTCAGAAATGTTCACAACCTTGATTTACCAAATGTGGAAATCAAGTGGATTGGCCAGAGAGGATTGAGATGTCACCAATTGATACCATTGGTGAAAACCTTTTTGCATCTGCCAAACCCTGACCTCTTAATAGTGCACTGTGGAGGAAATGACTTGGGCACTTTAACTGGGGTAGGTCTGGAAATGCTTTTAAAGGACACCTTTGATCAATTGATGACACTTTTTCCACAAACTGCCTTGGTATATTCCAATATATGCCAATTCAGAAATGGAAATGGTCCAACCAATGTTGTCCACAATTTGAGAAAGCACGTAAACATGTAAATAAATCTGTTTCTGCTTACATGAGAGACTGTGGAATGGGTTCAATATACAATAATAACTTGCGTTACAACATGCAAGACATCTACAGAGGAGATGGTGTGCACTTCTCAGATGAGGGGAATAGAATATTCCTCCTGAATTTAAGACTGTGCATTGGAACCTACTTGTAGGTACTTAAATCAGCCACAGAACCCAAAAGCTCTTTTCAGGGCTACCCTACCTCTGATCACTCATAATGATTTTCTTTTTCTAACTTTTTTCACTATTTTTCACTAAAGTACGCTCCCCGGTACGCTTCCCGGTGCGCGTACCGGGCGCTCCCCCGCAAATTTTTTTAAAAAAATTATTTTTTTTGGCCTATATGAGCCTCCTAAGCCCCCTCAGAAAACCTAGGGGGTCAGGGGCTGTCTACCGTGCCCCCTTCTACCCATTCCCAACGTTGTTTGTCCTCCATCTTGTGTCTCGATTGTACCAAAACACAAAATGGAGGACTCCCGGAACGCTGCCGGTGCGCGTACCGGGGCGCGCACCGGTAAGCGCTCCCTAAAAAAAGGTGGGAAAGTAATTTACAGAAAAACCACTGGAGACACTTTCATCAAATATAGAATCGGCCCTACTACATAGCAGTCCCTACCATTTACCCAAATTTGGTGGAATTCCATTGAGACATTTAGGCTGTAAGCCTGTCTAAATATCCTGAGGTAAATTACATGACAAAAACACATATGAAGTGTTAGAATTTACAACCAATTAAAAAGTTTCTTTCATTTTCTACGATTATTTTCTGACATTTGATTGGTTATGTACATGAATATATATAAAAAAAGAGAGGGAAACACAGCCATTTTGACTACTACTTCCTGAAGTACATTTGAAAAGGAATTACACTGAGAACTTCAACTGCTTTCTCAAAGGTAAGTTGTTATTTTGGAAAGTGAAGTATGTTGTGCACTTTAAGTTAATTTGAAAAAAATATTCTGATAGTTATGTACTATCCCTCTGTAATAGTTATAGATTGAGATAGGCTTCTCTGTTATAGTTATAGATTGAGTTAGCCTTCTCTTGTATAATTATAAATTTACTTAGGCTTTATCACATACACTTTTTTATATTTCTAATTCCAGCCTGATACCATACACTGCCCAAAGATAATTTCACTGTTAAAAAATCCAAACTACCTGTCTGAACTTAAACCCAACAGTGCCCTATCTCTACTGATATATTTATTTTTTATGCAATTTACAGCAACAAAATGGAAGGAGAACAGAATATTTCTTTTGAAATTGTTTTGGACAACAATCCTGAAGAAAAAATTGCTGAGAATGATAACTTTGATTTTATGGATGAGTCTCTGGACCATGAATTAGTTCAGTGTGTGGAATCAATGTAATCACAGAATGAAAATGAGGACATTCCAGACAATATATTGTTAGAAGTTTTATTAAATTATGAAAAAGAATCAGAAGAATAAATGTATATTTAATAATCAAAAATTGTTCGAGACATTATTCACTTTTATATGTAATTCATCAAGTAGTTCCAAAATATTTATAATATAAAGTGAGACTTATAGTATACTGTGCAACTTTTTTGTGTTACATAGTAAGTTTGCTCATAGTTACTTCCTTTCTCCCACTATATTATCTCCAATGTGTATTTAATTTAACATCTCTTTATCATCTCCTGCCTCCATGTTGTTTCTGCTTTCCTGACAGACTATGGTATGAATTCCATATACCACAATAACTTCTGTAACAACATGCAAGATATCTACAAAGGAGACGGTGTATATTAAATTTTAAGACTCTGCATTGGTACCTACATGTTGGTACTTAATAAAAAAAATTTTAAAAAAAGAACAATTAATAAACATACAATTTTTGAAAAGTCTGTCATTCTCTTTTCCCCATGGTACGCTCCCCGGTACGCTCCCCAGTCCGCTCCCCGGTGCGCGTACAGGGCGCTCCCCCCGCGCAAAACAAAAAAAATATATTTTTTTTTGCCCCGTGGGGCCCTTTTATAGCCCCCACATCAAACCTAGGGGGTCAGGGGGGTCTATCCCTGCCCCCTTATGGTCATTTCCCCCTTTGTTTTGGCCACCTCTTGTGTCTCGATCCTACCGAGACACAAGATGGCGGCCGCTCCGGACTGTTGCGAATGTTTACAGACACCCGTGAGCCAATCAGCATTCCGTGCGCAAGTCGCGTGGCGCGCCCGGTGCGCTCCCCGGTGCGCGTACCGGGGCGCTGCCATAGATATATATATTTTTTTTAACCTAAATTACTCAAAATCCGCTGGAGCACATATCTTGAGACATAGCAAAGGAGCATCGGGCTACCAGTCCCTACAATTTTGCCAAGTTTGGTGGAAATCCATTCAGTCGTTCGGGCTAAAAGTGAGTTTGACCGCCCTATGGAAATTAACATGGGGAAAACACGTTTTGAGACCCCCTTTTATCTCGGACCCCGCTTGATGAATCCCCCCCAAACTTTCAGGGAAGGACCGGAGCTCGCCGAGGCAAATTTGAGGAAATTTTCAGGCAGATTCGTCAACCGGTGCCAAAGTTATTCCAAATAGAATTTTGAGATTTTGCATTGAAAAAAATCCTAACTATAACTACCTACTGGCGAACGCCAGTAGGTAATATATATATATATTACCTACTGGCGGTCGCCAGTAGGTAGTTATAGTTAGGATTGTTTTCTATAGGAAATCCGCAACATTCTATTGGGAATAACTTTGGCGCCGGTTGAGGAATCTGCCTGTAACTTTCCTTAAATTCGCCTCGCTGCGCTCCGCTCCTTCCCTGAAAGTTTGGGGGGGATTCGTCAAGCGGGGGCCGAAATAAAAGGGGGGTCCCAAAACGTGTATATATATATATATATATATATATATATATATATATTTACTGAAAAAACCATAGGTTTGACACCAGTTTTAGTTAGCTGGAAATTTTACTGACATAAAACCATTGAAATTCCCACGTTATAGTTAGTTGGACTCACTATAACTTGCGCGCCTGCAATGCACTGCTGATGACGTCACATATTACATCACTCATGACATGGTCAGTGACATCACTCATGACATCACTGATGACACCATCCTTGTGACAGAGTGACAGACCTCCTTTCAGTGTAATGTAACCCTTGAAACACATATTCAAAAATAGAAACTAAAATTTTCAAAAAAATAGAGATACCCATACCAGTTACAACAACCAATTCAGTAATACCACCATCTATATACACATCCACTCATTCACCAACAGTTCTATATAGTCACTCATACATATATTCACTCATCATATGTAGTGAAACACCTATACATCCTGTTACACACCGACAGTCATCCAAAAGTTACTCACACACATAATCACACATGCAAATAAACTATTGAACATCCATTTATTTGCATATACAGCTATACACACACTACCACCTTACTTCTAAGGAAACTTACACATACTTACTCTCTTAAACAATCACTTATAGAAACACATACTTATTTAAACAAGAACTCTTTCAATCTCTCACTCTCACATATACTCACTTATATACATCAATACTCACATATACTAGATTAAAACATGTGTAGTTACTGATAAAGACGCTAGTGAGACAGTCATTCACTCACTAACACACACATATACACACTCATCCACCCATACAGTCCTGCACATATGCTGTGTTCAAAACACATACAAACAGTGAGTCAGTCATTGATGCAGCTATGTGCTAAGTAACACCCCGACCAAACCATACAGACACTCATACTGATACTAAAAAAAACATCTAATAACCCATATACACACACATGTAGCTACTCACCAACCCATGTAGCCACTTATACACAAAGTGAAACACTGATACAAACATTTAAATATTTAAACAATACTCGCTAATATATGTATTCACTAAGATACACTTAATAAGCCAGTTAACCAATCAATTTTTTTTTTAAAAAACATCCATTAAGACACTTATTTAAACATTTATTCTTCCATCGACCTTTACATATACATATATAAAACATATTTATTTTTCAGAAAGACACACATTCACTGGATGGTGTCATCAGTGATGTCATGAGTGATGTCACTGACCATGTCATGAGTGATGTAATATGTGACATCATCAGCAGTGCATTGCAGGCGCCCAAGTTATAGTGAGTCCAACTAACTATAACGTGGGAAATTCAATGGTTTTATGTCAGTAAAATTTCCAGCTAACTATAACTGGTGGCAAACCTATGTTTTTTTCAGTGAATTTAATAGCTTTTTTAAATGCTAATTCCTAACTATAACTGGTGTGAAACCTATGGTTTTTTCAGTGAATATATGTATATATATATATATATATATATATATATATATATATATATATATATATATATATATATATATATATATATATATATATGAGGCATAGAACGTCTTCAATAGTTGGTGGAACAAGACGAGACGAACCCACAACTGGTGCAAGTTTTAGTTTATTTTAAGCCCAAACACCAAATCTGCCATGACTCGCTTCAGCCCGCGAAGGGCCTTGATATATATATATATACCATATATATATATGGTAAAGGCATGCATAGTAAAGGCATTGTATGGCAGAGGCTTTGTTGTAAAGACTTTTTCGCCAAATTGATGGTGTTGATATTACCATTTATAGATGTTGATTCTTCCCCTGTACCATCAATTTATGAGTTTCCACTCTTCCACCCTCTTCCCTATAGGAGCTATAGGAGAGATTCAGGGGGGATGGACTGAGTTTTTATTGGCTGTCAGTTCTAGCCCGTAAAATTGAACTAAAAGTTGCCACTTCTGTTTAATCTGGAATCAGGAACACCAGACCATTATATGACAGGGCAGAGGAGCAGCTCACCACAGTTTATCGCTTCATACTGCTCTTAGCTGGGCTATAGATGCATCAGACCTCTTTCCACAAAAGCCTGTGGATGAAAATGGAAACCTTAAAAGGAGGTTTTAAAAATGGGTCAAATTGACCCTTGTATTTGATGGCTAAACATTAAGGGCCTGATTATGAGGGGAAATGTAGGAGGCTGGCTTAGTATATTGTGCACACTTATTCAAGTGATGCGGCTGGCACTGATCCAAGCAACCCTTATGGTGATTTTAGTGGTCTTTGATAACCATAGAAAGCTCTCAAAGTGGTAGCTGTAGAGAGCAGTCTTCAGGTTTATCTATAATGAGTGTAAAGCAGCTTGTTATACCAGCTTTAATCAATAGTGTAAGTTAAATGAAAAAGAACCACACTGTTTATATAAAAAGCAGTCTATTTATTACACAACACAATCACTAACACTTTGGTATTCCTCCTACCCGGAGATATCAACACAATACACAAGAATACTTTGAAATAATCAGGTAAGTAGCACAAATATCCACTGATCTCCGCGGGAGACCAAAGCAAATATTAAGTGGAATGCGAACTGTAAAGGAGAACGCGACTTGGACCAAAAGACTCAGAGGAGCTGGGGACACATGAAGCCCAAGATTAACCCCATGGAGGCTGTGTGAGAGTGGAAACACAGTTGCGTACACAATGGAAGCCAATGTAGAAGTTGTGCTTGGAGTTTTAAAGAAGAAGGAGCCTTCTGGAGGACCCCGAAGAAACCCTTGGATGCGCCAGGAACCAGGTTGTCGGAACCTGCGGTAGATGACAATGGGAGACTTCAACAAAGATGCCTCTGGAGATGACAGTGAATGAGTTTGTTGGAATCCAAGGGTGTATTCTGAAAGTGAAGAACCTGCGAGCAGAGGGGACAGAGTCTATGCTACTCGTAAGTGTCCAAGAGGTTCAGAGGTTCAGAAGAGATGATGGTGTCCATGTCACTACAAAAAACAAGAACAAGAGTGAAGAGGTTGTGTCCATAAAGGGTACTGGAGGTGGATACATCCTCTTCTCAAGATTTGTACAAAGGAAAATGATCCACTTTTAAAAGAGTGTCTTTGAGAAAAATACATACTTAGTTAAAACTAAGCATGTATATCTGTTCCTCAGTTTTCCTTAACTTAACCTAGTACAAGACCATCCAGGGTGCAGAGACGTGTTCCTGATTTTACCTGAAACCGATGGCCAGCACAAAGATAGAGTGTGTGTTTTTTGTTATATGTTTGTGAGTCATGTTTGTTATTCTTTATCCACAGGGCATTGCACTAATGGCTAATTAACACGTCAATCGTTAGAAATTAAAACTTCAACATTCACGGTATATATCACTTTTCTACAGGTCACTATTTACGCTGGATGCAACACGTGTTCTGCAGGTTTTTTAATACTGTGTTTTTCTTTCAGATTAACATAGGGAATACCTACTGGGTATTGTATTTTGTGCATGATTACTTGACTCTTCACCTAACAACAGCATTTATATATATATATATATATATATTCACTGAAAAAACCATTGGTTATAGACCATATATAGTTAGGGATTAGCCTTTTCAAAACCTTATTTTACTCACACAAAACCATTGAAATTTTATATATAGTTAGTTCCACTAACTATATATCGCGCACCCGCAATCCACTGCTGATGATGTCACATATTACATCATTCATGACATGGTTAGTGACATCACTGATGACATCACTGATGACATCTCAAATGACATCACTGATGACATCACTGATGACAACATCCAGTGACTGTATGTTTCTGTAAAGTTAAAATATGTCTTACATATTGAAGAATGAGTGGATGTATAAGTGTCTGGATGAAGGATTTGGTAGGTGCATGACTGACTGTATGAGTGAGTGATTAAATGTGTCTCACTGAGTGCATGGGTTAGTGACTAAACTGTTTTAATTTGTGCATCATTATATCTGTTGTTCTACAAACTGCTGCATATGTTGATCAGTAGCTATATGAGTAACTGTATGGGTTATTCATTGGTTGTCCAAGTATTTGTATGGGAAACTGAGTGTGTGTGTATGGGTGGCTGGGAGGTGTGTGACTCTGTACATAGATGTGTGAGTAGTTGATTCACTATATGTATGGGTTCAAAAGTGCATGTGGAAACAGCTGTATGGGCGGTTGACTGTGCATGAGTGTATTAGTGAGTGAATGGATATCTCAGTGCTACATGTCAAAGTAAGTACATATGTAAAACACAGTACATGTGAGAGTTGACATATATAAATAACTGTGCAGAAGAGCCAGTGAATGTGTGAGTGGCTGTATGGATCATTGTGAACATGTATCAGGGATTGTATAAGAGAGTAAAGTAAATATGTGTTAGTATATGTTTGAATAACTAAGGTGTGTATAACTGTATAGTTGAGAAAATGGAGGTGTGATTGATTTTTTGCATAACTGACTAGGTGTGTGAGTAACTCCATGGATGAGTGACAGTCTGTGACTGTCTGTTTACACTGATTGTATCTAAGGTTATATTAGAGTCTGAAGAGGTTCATGGTATTATCACATGAATGATATCATCAGTGATGTGATCAGTCATGTCAAATGAGATGTTATCAGTGATTTTATCAGTGATGTCATTTGAGATGTCATCAGTGATGTCATTTGAGATGTCATCAGTGATGTCATTTGAGATGTCATCAGTGATGTCATCAGTGATGTCACTAACCATGTCATGAATGATGTAATATGTGACATCATCAGCAGTGGATTGCGGGTGCGCGATATATAGTTAGTGGAACTAACTATATATGAAATTTCAATGGTTTTGTGTGAGTAAAATAAGGTTTTGAAAAGGCTAATCCCTAACTATATATGGTCTATAACCAATGGTTTTTTCAGTGAATTTTCAAGGTTTTGTAAATGCAAATTCCTAACTATATATGGCCTATAACCTATGGTTTTTTCAGTGAATTTCATTGGTTTTTTAATAGCAAATATCAAAAGCTGTAAAATGTCAAGTACGTGATAGGTAAAAACTTTTTCGTGTTTATGCACGCTGATGTGCTTTGAACGCTGCCCCCCTCCCCTATTTTCTCTTAGTAGTACTCTCTCTTTGCAGATAGTGAAGAGTAGTTAACGCAGGCCTTTACCCCCGTTGTAATCCGTCGTGCCGGCTTGTCTCTCCATTTGATTGATTGTTATCCAAGCATTTACTGTTTTACAATTGATTCTCTTTGGTTCATTCTCTATTTACAAAGAAGCACAAAGTCGCAATACTCTGTTTAGTCTTTGCAGATAGTGAAAAATCGTGAAAAATCGTGTAAAAAAATAAAATTAATCGAGCAAAATCAGTAGGCCACTAATTAGATCTCTTTTTGACCTCGCTAAAATAGAAATATTAGGAACAACCCTTCATGAGAAATACGAAAATAGTGAGATGAACTGAGCTCCACACCATGAGGGCTGCAAGACAGCTCGGCTCCGTCACCCACCCCGCCCAAAATAACGACAAACCCTATGCAAATATTAAAAATATAGACAACACACTAGCAAAGAAACAGGGTAAAACATTTTATTAAATAACTATTTACATAACTATTTTATACTTTTTATTGCCCGATCCGGCTAGCTCAATCGATCGAGCATGAAACTCATGCACTCTGATAGCAAGCGTTGCTACTGATGCTATGCAGACCAAAACTGGTTTTCAGTTTGTACATTTTCCTAGATTTTTCCATCCAAGGTTGGTTGAGTTTGTAGAACGATGGCTTCAGATTTTCAACATACGGTGTGGTGGCGCGGACTGGGAGGGGGCGCTTCGCTCCTGCCCCCTCCCCAAGTAAGATTTTCATACGTGAAAGTACGTTAATGGTTTTGGTCCCTGAGTTGCTTCAATATCACTGCCATTCTCAAATGGCATAAGTTCTGGATGTTGGGTGCCATAGTTCAGAGTTCTGAGCAGCGCTTGTAACACTGTCTGAAGCTTATTTCCACCTACTGCAGCTTCACTATTCTCATAGTAAGTGAGTGTCGTTTGTGGACCTGACTGCATTTGAAAACAATGTGATATGGTACCTCCCTAAACCGCTTGACGGAGGCCCCCGAGGGGCGGTGTGATGGCACGGACTCGGAGAAGACGCTTGGCTCCGACCCCCTCCCCAAGTCTTATAGCACCGGTTTAGCCTGAGATCGCCCCCGACATAGGCGGCCGGCTCCCGGGGTCCGGCGGAACTTTTTGCCTTTTGATGACTCTTCTATTCTGGACCTTGTCCCACAATCCGTTTGACCTGAAGACATGCTGTAGTGGGTCGCCCCTTTACCGTTTTAGTTGCCATTCCACCCGCTTTTGCTACACTGTGCCTCTTCCGCCATTCAGCTGTTTACCGCCCGCTCTTGCGACTACAGCGTCTCGCTCACCATGTAGTTGAGTTGCTCCCGCTCTTGCGATGCAACGATAGGCGACTGCCACAGGACTCTCAAAATGGCGGCCGGCTCTTCAGATTTGGGCGTGGTCCACTAAAATGGCCCTGGGACACCTTGGAACTCGGACGCTTCCCTGATAGGGCTTGGGTCCCATTCTCGAAAGCGTCCCCTCAGCCGTGAAGATTCTACAAAAGTCTTGGGGGCCCCCGACTCCCGCAGGCTTCTGGTGGGGAGCGGCTGCCATGTCTGCTCGTGGAATGGCCACGACGGAGCTACGAGATGGTAGTGCTCTCATGCTGACGCCAGCTTTAGTCTGAAACATCCAGAAACACTGTAGACTACCAATTCGATAAGTTCCGGTAGCGCCCCAACATGACCCGGTAGAGAAGAACTTGCCCTCCCCTCTTTGACTGATGGTTCTTGTTGCCTGTCCCCTCTGTTGTCATTTTACAGAACTTTTTGGACTGCTGAAAGGGGTTGTGTTCCGAACGCTGGTTGGTGGAGACATTTTGACTATATTCTTGACCTACGTTGTTGCGTAATGCGTTATATGACACGCCGCGTAAGCGCACCCGGAAGTGATCCGGGGCGCGGCGCGCAGCGCGTAACGTAAGCATAACAGGTCATGTGACTTGTTAATAAAACTTTTTATTGGTTCATTTTACTTTTGTTATTTTAATAATGAAAAGCTTGGTCATATGACCTAAAAAATACGCTTTTTATTGATTTCGAACTTTTTTTTTTATAACATATATGTTATAATATTCCAGGCTAATGTACTTTCCCGGAAAATTTTCAACTGTCCTGCAAGTAAAATATATTCCTTTTTCGAGAAAAAGGGCGTTTCTTCGTTCCATGACGGAGCCGTTGAGTAAAAGAGACTCGGCCTGCTGTCTTAGTCGCCGATACGCCTGATTATCAGATTCTTATCGATCACTTTATGTTGCAGGAGTGGAAAACACAACTGCCCTTGACCATTTATCTTTACTGCGTTCCTACATATTATACCTTTTATCCGTCATGTAATTGGACTGCTTTATTTCACTTGCCTTTTACTGATTCGAAAACAGTGACTAAAAGTAAAAACTTTACCAATGTAAATACTACTACCATGTTTTGTTTTAAAAACCTTTATTGTGAAAATGTCAGTATACAAATACGGGCCTATAACCACGTGGGCCGGCCACGGAGCAAACTGAAATCGTATATGAAGAGGAGACATTTACATTATAGAGGAACGTAACGAACGAGCCATTAGGTTGCAAGAACTAAGGTGTCTAACAGTTGCGGAATCGGTGGACGTACATTTTGTAATTAAAATACGACAGGGCCACTTACAAAAAAGTTATCTAGATATACATTTGCGTGCAAGTACCATGGGTGACGTTAATTCGAACTTTCAATAGTACAGTAATCAATAACACATCAGAACTTAATATCAATAGGGATGTCGAAATATTCAATCAATTCTCGTCCCCGCCCGCCATGAGCATCAAAACTGCATTCATATCTCGTGATATCAAGGTTGTTCAACCAGTACACAACAAGGAGTTACAAGTCCCATTTATACCGGCGCCATTTTGGGCGAGGCCGGGCAGGTCCAAGATATAGTCAAAATGTCTCCACCAACCATCGGCCAGACCAGAACCCCTTTCGGCCCTTTATGCTACAAAATGGTGTCTTCCATTCAGAAAATATTGTTGGCAGCATTTTGAAAGGAAAGATAAACAGCCGTTCTCCTAGTGAGTCTCACATTGTTACATTTAGGAAGAATGTTGAAGAGTAATATGTGGAAAATCTGAAGCCATTTTTCTACAAACTCTCAATCAGCCTTGGATGGAAAAAAAAATCCTGAAGAATGTACAAACTGAAAACCAATTTTTGTCTGTATAGCATCAACAGCAACGCTTGAGTCAGCTTTGTGTCAAGCCGCCATTTTCATTCAATCAATAGCGTCCCCCTGCACACATTCAGGGACCTGGTCATGTCTTCAGGTGAAACGGATTGTGGGACAAGAAGCAGAAAGGAAAAGGAAAAAAGTTCCGCCGGACCTCGGGAGCCGGCCGCCTATGTCATGGGCGATCTTTGGCCACACCAGGGCAATAGTGAAGCTGCAGCAGGTGCAAATAAGCTTCAGACAGTCTTACAAGCACTGCTCAGAAATCTCAACGATGGCACTCAACATCCAGGACTTGCCATCCGGATCTTGGCGCCTTGTGCTGGTTCCGACCTATTCACACATCGGTCCACTACTGACATCACCTCATAAGCCAACGGGGCACCCCACACCGACTTTCGGCGCAGCATTGTAGGATGGCCACACCAGTGCGGCAACTTGCTGGACACAACCTCGGTGCCATCCGGATGTCGGCGCGTTCGAGTCACTGTACCGCAAGAGTGACCGGAACTCAGCTGAACACGCCGTCTTTCGGCGCAGCATTGTAGGATGGCCACACCAGTGCGGCAATTTGCTGGACACCACCTCGGGCAATAGTGAAGCTGCAGCAGGTGCAAATAAGCTTCAGATAGTCTTACAAGCACTGCTCAGAACTCTCAACTATGGCACTCAACATCCAGGACTTGCCATTCGGATCTTGGCGCCTTGTGCTGGTTCCGACCTATTCACACATCGGTCCACTACTGACATCACCTCATAAGCCAACGGGGCACCCCACGCCGACTTTCGGCGCAGCATTGTAGGATGGCCACACCAGTGCGGCAACTTGCTGGACACAACCTCGGTGCCATCCGGATCTCGGCGCGTTCGAGTCACTGTACCGCAAGAGTGACCGAAACTCAGCTGGACACGCCGTCTTTCGGCGCAGCATTGTAGGATGGCCACACCAGTACGGCAATTTGCTGGACACCACCTCGGTGCCATCCGGATCTCGGCGCGTTGTGCTGCCTTCGGCCTATTCGCACATCGGTCCGCTACTGACGCCGCCTCATGTGCCAACGGATTTTCTACGCTTTTTGTAGCCCTATGCCGCATAACAGGTCATGTGACTTGTTTATAAAACTTTTCATTGGTTCATTTTACTTTTGGTTTCCTAAAGATGGAAGGCTTGGTCATATGACCTAAAAATAACACTTTTCATTGGTTTAGAACATTTTTTTTTCCCAAACGATGAAAGCCCCACCTTGTTTCTGGATGATTCAGACTGAAGCTGGCGTCAGCATGAGAGCACCACCATCTCGTGGCTCCGTCGTGGTCATTCCACGAGCAATCATGGCAGCCGCTCCCCACCGGAAGCCTGCAGGAGTCGAGGGCCCCCAAGACTTTTGTAGAATCTTCACGGCTGAGGGGACGCTTTCGAGAATGGAGCCCAAGCCCTAGCAGGCAAGCGTCCGAGTTCCAAGGTGTCCCAGGGCCATTTTAGTGGACCAGACCCAAAACCGAAGAGCCGGCCGCCATTTTAAGAGTCCTGTGGCAGCCGCCTATCGCTGCACTGCAAGAGTGGGAGCAACTCAACTACATGGTGAGCGAGACGCTGTAGCCGCAAGAGCGGGCGCAACTCAGCTGGATGGCCGCCACCTGGGGAGGCCCGTTCACGCCGCCTCCCCCACGCCCCCCCCCCCCCCCCCCGGGCCGCCCCACGCCAATTTTCGGAGCAGCATTGTAGGATACCAAAACCAGTGCGGCAGTTTACTGGACATCACCTAGGTGCCATCCACATCTCAGCGCGTTCTGCTGCCTTGGGACTATTCGCACAACAGACCGCTACTGACGAGGCCTCCCCCCGCACCACCCGGGACGCCCCACGCTGTTTTTCTGAGCTGCATTGTAGGATCCCAAAAACCAGTGCGCCACCCAGGTGACATCACCTGGGTGCCGTCCAGAACTCAGCACGTTGTGCTGCCTTGGGACTATTCGCACAAAAGACAGCTTCTGACCATTGTTGCTTTTTTTTGTCAAAAATGTTTAAATGTTTGTTACAGTTTTTGTTCCGTTCGTTATATTTAAAAGTTAATAAAGTTTTATAATCCTACTTTGTTGGAGTGCTATATATTTTTTAAAAATCGGGTGAATGGGGCCTTGAATCGGGTTATTGTCATGTGTGGGCTTTGCAAGTGTACTGCTACAGGATCGGACATTTCAAACTCAAATGCACGTTCTTTTTCTTACCTTTCCGAAGCATGGAGCGCAATAGCAGGCAGAGAAAGGGTGATGCAAGTGTTGAACACTGCCTGGCCTGGCAAGTTGCTGGCAGTGCCCCCCCCCCCGCCCGCTCCTGAAAGAGGACACACACACACCGCCGCCCCGAGTACTTCACAGATCTTTAAAAGACCATGCGCTTGTTCATGAGGCTTAAATGGTTTATCACCCCTTCTAGAACCCCTGCATCGACCCTCTGACGTTTCCTGGAAGAATTACCACGTAACACAATACCAAGCCTTGTCAGCTGAAACCCCCGAGGAATCGTGGGGCATATTATCAAGGGGGTTTATCTCCGCTTTTATGGCTTTAAAAGCCAAGAAAGCGGAGATAAAATTATCTCCCTATTACCAAGCTGTCGCTAACACCAGTTAGTGACAGCTAAAAGGAGATAGCGACCATCTTGGGCCCCGCTTTGCATGTCAGTGATATTTATCACTAATGACATGCAAAGTGGGCGTGCCAAGATTTTAGCGACTGGAAACAGTCCCTAACATCGCTATCTCCTATTACCAACTTTTGGAGATATTCGCGCTAAGCGCGAATATCTCAAAAAGCTAACACCTGCCCTGAGCAGTTCTTAGCCATGTTATCCAATGGGAGGTGGATAACATGGCTAAGAGCATTTGCTCGATAATGCATGAATATCGCTGACTTTTCAGCGATATTCATGCATTGCGGCCGTTTTTTATCGCATTTGCGATAAACCTTGCTAATAGCAAGGTTTATCTGCGATAAAAATCGCCGATGTGCGGCGATAATTTTTGTCTCTAAACAAGTTAGAGACAAAAATTATCGCTAGTTGTTGGTAATATGCCCCCGGGTTTTTGCTTGCAGAAATCGGGAGGCGGGAGACTAGCACTGAAATCAGTAGTCTCACGCCTGAATCGGGAGGGTTGGCATGTCTGGATTCTCTACAGCTGGGGCCATAAACTACATCCGCAGGGCTAGGTGATAGCCTGGGACCGGCCTGGCATCTAAAATGGCTGCCGTGCACGACAAAATTGTGGCATTGGAAAAAAGGCAAGATGGCGCAGACAATGTTTATCAATAAGGATTCATTTATAACAAAATATTTTATCGCACTGACAAATTGGCGGTCAACACTTCCTGATTTCCATCGAATCGAACGTTAACAGACGTCACGCAGCAAAAAAAAAAAAAAGCTCACGCACAGCCGCTGGAAGACATGTATCAACATATATGAGCCTCCTCAGCCACCCTCAGAAAACATAAGGGATTAGGATACGTCTCCCGCACCCCCTTATACCTAGTAATTTAATTAAAACGAAGCACAAAATGGCGAATTCCCGTTTCGCTACCAGTTTGCGGCCCAGTTCGCGGCCTGTGAAGCGCTTCTACCGTGAAAATTTTTATTTTTTTATTTTCCCCACGGGACCCTTTAATAACCCCAACAACATTCCTAGGGGGTCAAGAGGGGTATACCTTGCCCCCTTTCATTAAATTCCCCCTTCGTTTTTCACCTCTTCTTCTCTCTCGATCCTACCGAGAGATAAGATGGCGGCCGCTCAGGACTGTTTAGAATGTTGACAGACACCGGGGAGCCAATCAGCTTCGCATCGCAAAGTTCCGTTTCGCGAAAAGTAAGCGGACCGGAGCGCAGCCCGGAGCGCTGTTACAGATGTATATCTTGTTTTGAACGTTAATTTCTCAAAATCCACTGGAGCACATATATTGAGACCTAGCAAAGGCACATCGGGCTAACAGTCCCTACAATTTTGCCAAGTTTCGTGCAAATCCATTCAGCCGTTCGAGCTAAAAGTGAGGCCAAAGGCCCTATGGAAATTAACATGGGAAAAACGCGTTTTGGGACCCCCCTTTTTTCTCGGCCCCCCCTTGTTGAAACCCCCCCAAATTTTCAGGGGCTGCTCAGAAACAAAATGTGCCATTTTCCTGAAAATTTCAGCCGATTCCGTCCACAAACGCCAAAGTTATTAGACATAGAATTTTCAAAAATCCCATAGGGAAAAAATCCTAACTATATATACCTACTGGCGACCGCCAGTAGGTGATATATATATATATATATCACCTAGTGGCGGTCGCCAGTAGGTAGTTATAGTTAAAACCTAGTTTCCATAGGAAATCCGCATCATTCTATTGAGAATAAGTTTGGCACCGGTAGACGAATCTTCGCAAATTTCTCCAAAAAAATGGCCTGCTCCGCTCTGCTCCTTCCCTGAAAGTTTGGGGGTGATTCGTGTACCGGGGGCCGGGAAAAAAGGGGGGTCCCAAAACGTGTTTTCCCCACGCAATTTTCCATAGGACCTTTAGCCGGGCCACAGCCCGAACGGCTGAACGGAATAATACCAAATTTTGCAAAAAGGTAGAGTTCTGTTCATAGATGGGCCTTTTTGTTGAATGGTGTAAATCCGTTCAGTAGTTCCTGAGAAAATCAAAAGTAAAATCATAACAATATATTGGAGGTGTTACAGTGCGCGCACTGTCCGCGGACCTTCCTGAGCACGAGCTGCATGCTAATTGGATGTCAAGTGTCTGTCAACACTCCAAACCAGGAAGTGTTGGCAGCCATCTTGTGCCTCGGTAGAAGCAAGCACAAGAAAGCTGGAAATAAACGCGCAAAACACGCAACGGGGGCAGGGTAGACACACCCTGACCCCCTAGGCCTGCTCGGGGGTCCCCACAAGGACCCCCAAGGTATTTTTTAAATCTCGGGGTAGGTGTACGTACGCGCACCCTGTGAAAAAAAAAACATCCGGTGTTATTTTTTAAAAATTAGCCCCCGGGGGGACCAAATCCCGGGGGCATATTTAAAAAAAGTGTGTGGGGAAGGCAATCCCCCCCCACACTGCCACGGGGACCGCCCCCCCGGGGCAAAGTTATTATGGTAGCGGGGGCACGTGGCCCCCCGCAGCCCTAGGGACCGCCACCCCGGGGCAAAGACTGTAATGATGGGGGGCCTCTAAGGCCACCCGAGCCCCAGGGACCGCCACCTCCGAAGCTTTGTTCAAAAGTATGCGGGGGGCTCATGGCCGCCACAGTCCGGGGCTTTATTTTTAATAAAAAACCTGTGTGGGGGGGCTCAAGCCCTCCCACACGCCCCGGGGACCGCCACCTCCCCAGGGCACTAATATGCAAATAGGGGGGTCCGTGACGGACCCCCCAGCCCCGGGGACCACCACTCCCCGGGGCTTTGTTGATGTTGGGAGGGGGGCCATGTGGACCCCCTCCTGGAGCCCTCGATGGCCCTGGCGACCGGCTCCTGCAGTGTCTTGGGGTGCCTACCCTCGGGACACTGCTGTTTGCTGTTTGCTCCCGCCCTACCACAGCAAACTGCTTTGATTTTTGAAAGAGAGAGCAGGAAACCTGCTCTCTCTTTCAAAAATCAAAGCCGATTGCTTTTCTGTACGGGGAGCAGCATGTTAGCTGCTCCCCATACAGAAAAGCAATGCCGCCTCCCGCAGGGACCGTGGGGGGCTTGGGGACCCCCCATGGCCCCCAACGAGGAGGGCCAGGCCCTGTGGGATGGGGTCCCCGGGGCCAGAAGTGGCCCAGGAGGGGGGCCACGTGGCCCCCCCTCCCTCCCAAAAAAAAAAATTAAGGCCCCGGGGGATGGGGCTCCCGGGGCCTAAAGGGGGCATAGGAGGGGGGCTGCAGCCCCCCTCCAGTATAAAAAATAAAAAATAAAAATAAAGATGGCCATGCCACGGGGGATGGGGTCCCTGGGGTTGGAATTGGCCATGGGAGGGGGGCCACGCGGCCCCCTTGCTGTCAAAAATTTTAAAAAAAAAGATTTGGGGGCAGGCCCTGGGGGATGGGGTACCCAGGGCCAAAAAAAAATAGAAAAAGAAGGGGGCTACACAGCCCCCCTTCTTAAAATAAAATAAAATAAAAAAGACGGAATCGGGAGGAGGCCACGCCCCCTCCCTGCACCTCTCTGCAAACGCGCCCCCTGGCGGTTTGCAGAGGGTGAAGTAAATCCCCTCGCATACTGGGGGTCCCTGGGGGCCAACTTGCCCACCAGGAGCCTCCAGTATGGGCCAGGGGGCTCATTTGCAGAGATGTGTAAAGAGGCCACGCCCCTTTTTACACCTCTCTGCAACGCAGCCCACTGGCGCATACTGGAGGTTCCTGGTGAGCTAGTTGGCCCCCAGGGACCCCCAGTATGCAAGGGGAATTAGTTCCCCCTCAGCAGACGTGCCAGGGGGTTGCGTTGCAGAGAGGTGTAAAAAGGGGCGTGGCCTCATTACACCTCTCTGCAATGCAGCCCCCTGGCGCACACTGGTGGTTCCTGGTGGGCTAGCTGGCCCCCAGGGACCCCGAGTATGCAAGGGGAATTAGTTCCTCCTCTGCAAAGGCACCAGGGGGCTGCGTTGCAGAGAGGTGTAATGAGGCCACGCCCCTTTTTACACCTCTCTGTAACACAGCCCCTTGGCGCATACTGGAGGTTTCTGGTGTGCTACTTGGCCCCCAGGGACCCCCAGTATGCAAGGGGACTTAATCCCCCAACTTAGAACGCGTTACGGGGCATATTTGGACAGTGGTGAAGGTAGGGGACGGGGCTTGAGGTGACATGTGTGCAAACACGCCCTGTGGCGCGTTTTAGCTTGGGAAATATATTCCTCTTCAATCCAGAGGTCCCCTAGGGGCCAACTAGTCCAACGGGTACCTCTAGTAAGTGCCACGGAGCTGCGTTGCAGAGTGTTGTAAAAAGGGGGCGTGCCCTCTGAACACCTCTCTGCAACGCAGATCCCTGGTGCAAACTGGAGGCACATGATGGGCTAGTTGGCTCACAGATTACCTCAGGATTGAAGAGGAATATATTCCCCAACCTAAAACGCACCACAGGGCGTGTTTGCACACATGTCTCCTCAGGCCCCAACTCCTTCCTTCACTATTGAGCGAAATATTCCTCTAATATCAGCTGAAGTACGAATTCCGATTTACTCAACAGTTATCACGAGAGACGTCAGTGCTGCATCTTTCAGCCCACTACTGATCCTGAAAAGTAATTGTAACCATACTTACAGTAACTTGAATTTCCTTCCGTAGGCTAACATTGACTGGTTTCAACTGAAATTTTTTTCAAGTGTGGAGTTTTGGAACTTTAAAAAATTCCTCAAAAATCAGCCGAACTACGAATTCTGATTTACTCACCTGTTATCAGGAGAGACCTCAGTGCTGCATCTTTCAGCCCACTATTGATCCTGAAAAGTAATCCTAATCGTAGTTACTGTAACTTGAATTTCCTTCCGTAGGATATCATTGCCTACTGCTAAAATATATATAAATTAAAAAAATATGTAAAAAAAAATATTACAATATCAATGTTTTCAAAAACATTCATTTTTCAATATATATAAAAAATATGTAATGTAATTTAAAAAATAAAGTATCTAAAATAAATAATTTAAAATAATGTAGTAAATCAGTATAAAAAATATATATCAATTAATACATTTAAAAATTATCATTTACAAAACCTTTGAAATTCACTGAAAAAACCAAAGGTTTCACACAAGTTATAGTTCAAAATTAGCATTTAAAAAACCTTTAAAATTCACTAACAAAACCATAGGTTTCACACACGTTATAGTTAAAAATTAGCATTTCAAAAACCTTTGAAATTCAAAGGTTGTTTACCTTTGAAATTCACTGGAAAAACCATAGGTTTCACACACGTTAAAGATAAAAATTAGCATTTAAAAAACCTTTGAAATTCACTGAAAAAACCATAGGTTTCACACACATCATAGTTAAAAATTAGCATTTAAAAAACCTTAGAAATTCACTACAAACCATAGGTTTCACACATGTTATAGTTAGCTGGACATTTCACTTATACAAAACCATTGAAATTCCCCCATTATAGTTAACTATAACTTGCGCGCCCCCAATGCACTGCTGATGACATGGTCAGTGACATCACTGATGACATCATCCTTGTGAAAGAGTGGCAGACCTCCTCTCAGCGTAATGTAAACCTTGATACACACATTCCAAAACAGAAACTAAAATTTTCAAAAAAATGGAGATACCAATACCAGTTACATCAACCTATTCAGTAATTTCACCATCTACATACACATCCACTCATTCAGCAACAGTTCTATATAGTCACTCATACAAGTACTCACTCATCGTATGTACTCATACACCTATATATCCTGTTACACACAACACTCATCCATAGAGTTACTCACACACATAGTCACACATGCAAATAAACATCCCTTTACTTGCATATACAACTATACACACACCACTACACTTTCTTTTACAGAATCGTACACATACTTACTCTCTTAAACAATCACTTATAGAAACACATACTTATTTATACAGGAACTCTTACAATCTCTCACTCTCACATATACTCACTTATATACATCAATACTCACATATACTAGTTTAAAACATATGTAGTTACTCATAAAGATACTATTGAGACAGTCATTCACTCACGAACAAACCTATACACACACTCATCCAAAAAATACAGTCCTGCACACATGCTGTCTTCAAAACACATACAAACAGTGAGTCAGTCATTCATGCATCTGTGCACTAAGTATTACTGTCAAAGCCCAGCTCACCTGAGTTTCTGTTCAGTTCTGATGGAGGTTGAAGCCAGTCCGACCCCACCCTGAAACTGCGTGTTCCAGCACACTAGTTTTAAACAGTGCACTAAGAACCAGAAGCTCAAGGGAAGGGGGGAAGTGGATAAAATAAAAAAAGAGAGACAACACCGTTCTTGCGTTTCCACTGTAGAAGAGCAGCTAAAATCAGCGGCCCTCTCTGACTTCTGTAGAAACTGGTGCCTAATGAAACATGAACAATGAACAGATAAGTGCAACGTATCCCTAAATGTGTTCCTGACTAAAACGTAATTGTAGTATTCTAGTTTCCCATTAATGTATTGCATGTTAAGTCCTTTTCTCTACCCCAGCTTGTGGAATGTTCCAGCTGTGATGCAATGTGGAATGTTGGGGTTCTGTGGACTGAAGGGTCAGTTGGCACTGGGCTGAGCATCATGTTAGATGTTCCTGGTGGGGCGTTGTTACCATCTCAACTGCTTATTATAAATAAACATCTTTAAATCATCATGAGCGTGGACTTCATCACTACAAAATTTATGGCGACGAGGACTACAAGAAACTACGCGTAAATCAAAGTACAAGTGACGCAAGAAACCTCTACACTACGTCTAAACAGTTTTTGGCGCAATTTTCAGCTACTAGACATGACGCAAAGTTCAGCAAGAAGCCACAACAAACGTGAGTTAAATGAAACTGTAGAAGGAACTAAGGAACATAATGAGCCAAGAACCATGGAGCCACAAAAAGGAAATCAACATGCTTTGACGCCCCACCAGTGTCCCTCAAGTCGGACAGCCCTGCCCGAGCGTGTTGTACATAGCTCACATGGACGATCAACAACAATAAGCAAGTATTTACTCCTTTTTAATTTCTGCTATGAATCAAATGAAAGCTGCGCAGAGATATTTTTGGAAGGATGTTTTGCTTCGGCTGAAACGTATTATTTAGTATCTTAACAGCTTGACTTTTAATGCTTGGAAACTACGGGGAGACGATTTGCATATCTGATCTTTATTCAAGTCGAGTGATTTTTCATGGATGATACTGTTAAGAATTATCACAGTTTAATACAATAAAAATGCTCGAGCAGCCAAGTGTGGAAGGTATGAGCAAGCTCAGTGGAAAAGAAACGGTCATTTAAAACTTAACGAGCCTGAAAGAAATCAGAGGCAAACCGGAAAGTGTACTCAATGAAAGGGAATTGTCATTTCATGTTTTTCACCTTTTTAAAATATACAAGTCTCATGCTGTTGGGGCTACAATTCAAAAAATGCAACCTGCCGAGTACAATGCTCCTGCGAGGAAAAAATAAAAACGGCTCGTGTGTTTTGATTAATGTTGGTAGACTGTGGCAGCAATTTGGACTAGCATCAATCTTCACTTATGGCGCATCAAGTTAAAAGCATTTCTTTTTGTTCAAATAAGTTACAGCCTCCCTCAATGGCAGTACTTTTGATATACGGAAACTCTTTCTGTTGCACTATGGCTGATAAACGTATTAAACTCTACAAATGACACTTTCAATATTCAGTTACTTGACTGTACCTGTCTACATGAGGAGGCTAACGGTTTTCTTGGAGCAAGTGTTTCCGTTGGTGAGGAGCTCCTTTCTTCTCCTCTGCCTGCTTCATATGATGATGTAATCGAACCTTGCAGGAGGGTTCGGTGAAGGTGACTCGTCATGATCCTCGTCACTGACTCGTCAGCACGTTAGCTTGCTTTCATCAATCTTGCCGCATCGTGACCCACCCGGTGTTACGTTATGTGCGTGCCGCCATTATGGGTTTTCTAGTCAGTTCTGCTGTCAATGCTGCCTTGTGAGAATGAGGTGGTTAAACGTTGATATGAACGTTGGTGCTGTTTTTAAGGAACGAAGGTTGAATAAGGGCAGTAATTCAGCAGAGTTCAGCACCGTGGTCCTACATCTGTTTTCCGAAGGGGACTTGAACAATGAAACACAGATTTTAGCAGCACACAGGAAACGAGGTCGGTGAAGGGCAAGTGAACAATGAATTGCAAGAAAAGAGATTAGCGCACAGTAAACGACTCGTTTAGTTTCTATGGCTGTAAGAAAATTATATGTGGAAAATGTTGTACAATCTTATTTTCGAAGCACCTATTCTTTAAAAATTCTGTCTTACACTGCCACCTAGTGTCCTTCAGCAGTACAGGTTTTGCATTAGGGTTTCTTCAAGTTTGTTGAAGGAAATTCCTTTTCTTTGTTATTCACATTGAGTGTTTTTTTATGGGAAGTACTTTCTTGGCTCTAGTAATTTACTTTTTAGGGGATTTATTTGTTTAGGAGCTGGTTTCCTAACATTTGTTATTCAGTTGAGGTAGTGCACACCTTTTTGCTGATTTTCATTCCCCTCAGCAAGCCTAGCAGCTTAAGCCTTATGTACTTCTCATTCTCACATCGTTTTTTACCGGTGCTCTTGTAACAGTATGTCTGGTTTTCTCATCTGCATGTTTCTTGGGGGTTCCAGTCCCACCTTGGTAGCAAGTATTGGGTGTCAGTCCCATATACACAGTGTTTAGGGGGTGTTAGTCCCACCTACGTTTTTAGTAATGGGTTTTAGTCCCATATACTCAGTTTATACATGGAGTTTATCTACATGGGAAGCTTCTTCACAGTCCTTCGTTGGGGCAGGATTTGGGTTAGAGTCCCATTATCCTCAGTTTTACATTCAGCGCCTTCTGTTGTCCTTCGTTGGGGCAGGATTTGGGTTAGAGTCCCATTATCCTCAGTTTTACATTCAGCGCCTTCTGTTTTAGAGGCAGGTTTTGGGTTAAAGTCCCATTATACTTAGTTTTACAGTCACGTTTGTTTAGAGTCTGGAATTTGGGTTTTAGTCCCTCTTTCTTTGTGATATAGGACTTGAAACCCACCCCTAAGGATCATGGGACTATGACCCATTCCTACAGACTAAAACACACTGTGTCAGGACAAAACTTGCAGATAAGGATGAGATGTTTCTACCTATTTTGTTATATCATCTTTCTGGTGGGAAGATGGGTAATGTTGACATCTTGTGTTGTTTAATTTTATCCACATTCTCATGTTCTTAGATTTGTTCACACTTTCGTGATTTGGTATATTATTATTATATATATCTTTGAAAGTTGAACTACTTCGTACTTTTGTTCTTGCACTGTGTCTTTCCTTCTTGCATGCCTGTCTGGCCAGTAGGTGTGTCTGTCGGTTAGTCATCAGTATTTTCAAGCTTAGTTTTCCTCTTTGTTGTTTCCTTTTGTTCGGTTCTTGTCTTTTTCTTGTTTTTTTTTATGGAAAAGAGGATGGGTATGTTCTTCTGTGCGTTTTTCATTCTTTGGTACTTCCTGACCTGTGCTCCCTTCTTCTTATTTTCTTTGTGGAAGTGAGGGGACAATGTAGTATCCTTTTCTTTCGTTCTTGTTGGCTCTTTCTTAACGTAGTTCTTTTAGATCTTTGATCTTTCTTTGTTGTTTTCTATTCGGACGAAAGGGGAAATGTAGTATTCTAGTTTCCCATTAATGTATTGCATGTTAAGTCCTTTTCTCTACCCCAGCTTGTGGAATGTTCCAGCTGTGATGCAATGTGGAATGTTGGGGTTCTGTGGACTGAAGGGTCAGTTGGCACTGGGCTGAGCATCATGTTAGATGTTCCTGGTGGGGCGTTGTTACCATCTCAACTGCTTATTATAAATAAACATCTTTAAATCATCATGAGCGTGGACTTCATCACTACAGTAATCTATTAGAAATTCTCTTCTAAAAGTACCTCTTGGATCCTGGTCTCCAGCTTCCAGGTTTGGAATGTGTTACTGTTCTGGGATGTGCTTTCTATTACTGTAAAACTTCTGTAAAATCAAACGAATATCATTATCAGAATTACCAACGTCTAACATTTACCTTAATATAACTAAAGCCGAAATTCATAATAGCAAACTCACTTTTCACACATTTCTAGACTTTTTATAAAACAAATACTGTACTTTTACATCAAAATACATCAGGTAATTTGTGCAAGTCCTTGATTTAGTGTTTGCCTTGCTGTCAATGGTTTCCTCTGTTCGATTCTTAAAAAGTTCCATGTAAAACAATGTTTATTTCACAAAGTTCCACAAAGTATTCTTGTAACAAAGGTTTTGAACCTCAAAGTTTGTGGGAGATATCTTGTTCCAAATTGTCTTTACATAAATCCAGAAAGCGCCGACAAAGTTCTTTCAGGTAATAGAAGGTTTTGCACTTACTTGTTGCTGAAAAGGGATACTGATCAGTCTAACCTTGACCTCTTTCTCTTTTGCAGGTCGATTGCAGTGGACAGAAGATGGGCTGAGGCAAGAAGAAGCCGGAAACCGGAAGAAGGAATGAGGAAATCCAAAATTTTCATTCTCAAGGGTCTTCCTAATATCAATAAAGAACTTGGCACAGAAGCTGAAATATGAAAAAACATCTTTATTAAATGTAATAAATGAGGCCACGTCACACAGAAACCGTAGTAACTGAATGAGGTAGTCTGAGGAACACAGAGGACAGAGGCCTCTTATATGTTTTAGGGTTACATGACTCAGCACAAAAGTAAGGGGCAGTCCTAGCGTTTGCAAGCATGCAAAAAAAAAACATTCCTTCTTACACAAGCTGAACAAACCCATAATAGTAAGACCACAACCCATATCGTAAACAGGTCATAAAAAGAAGGAACAGAAACAGATGAGAGGTAGGATAAGGGGTGTGTATGTGCATACCAAACTTTACAATCACCTGTGCTCTGATCCTTAATCTTGATCAGCTACTGGGCAAGGAACTGGTCTAACAAGGTCAGCTTCAGGCAACAGGGTCAGTTCACTCAGGTCATTCAAAAGTCAGCTAAAGTCATCAGCCTATGTGAGGGCAACTACGAAATGGCTGCCATGCACAAAATGGAACCCAAGGATTCAGAACGAAATCTTCAAATACACAGTGAATCCATCGGTGTAACATGATGAACACACTCATACTTGCTGAGCTCACTGTGTACGGTTCGCTGTTACCAAAATCGTAACAGAACCACAACCTTTATGACCCAGGTTCAGAATTCACTGAACCTCAGACACTCCTTTTGCCCTTACATAGGCAATAACCTAAACTCAGGTCAATCTGGATCCAGGTCTATATTCATCAGATCATCAAGATATTGCTGGAGCTTAATCCTATTACTTAGTAACTCTCTCGGGACAGGTCTCCTTACACACGTAGTAGCGCAAAAGCCACATATGGCAGGACCAAAATAGGGAATACCTCTAACTGTAGTATGTGGCATAAGACCACACACCCAACAATTAGTGATGTTCACTACTAACTGGTGTTGATGCAGAAACTGTACAAAGGAATTAATAATAAACTCTGACCTCCTAACCAGTTCATGTTCAGGTAAAGTATGGAAAGAATGCAAAGGAGTAATAGTAGGAAGAGACATAGGTTGGGAGGTGGATACAGATGTCAATTGGGTAGAAAAAAACAATCCCACCCATAAAAGACAATGTCATGTTTAAAAACACTAGAAAACATGTTATTAAGAACATATAGACAACAGGAGAAAGTAATGACCACTATTACAAACAAAATTATAATTTTTCACAACCCTAAGCAAAAAAGCAAATCCTAAAATTATCTGGCAACATTTCTAGGGCTCCTATGCATTTCAGTAACTTTTTATGTGTTCAGGTGAAACAGTGGTGACCCTGATCAATGCTCTGAGGTGAAAAGGGGATACTCTTCCACAGAGAATGGACTTTATTCTGCTTTTACTAAACAGAATAGTACTTTAAAAAAATGGCAGCAAAACAACCAGTCTCCTAACACCCATTCTATGCACTCGCACGGAAACCATTTGTATAACCAACTATGCCCAGAGTCCGTTCAAAAAGCCTCTCTGGCAGGCTTCTATTGTTCATCAAATCTTCTTTTGTTGTTGCATGGGCCTCTTCATTCAGGCCTTTCATGATCCGTTGGAGTGCCCTCCTGGCAAACACTCATAGCTCATTCAAAAGTCTCAATGTCTCAATGCAGTGCACCAATATTTCCTGTGCTGCAGGCACTACAGATAGTGTGCTCTTCATTGATCAAGGGCACAGATCATCTTATGCAGACCCAGGTACTATTAATCGGGAAAGAGCAACAGACTGTCACTCTCAGCAACACTTTCAGACTCCAACACTCTCTATTCAGTGTCAGAGGATGCTCGGGCTGCTCTTTCATGGGCACCATAATGTAGTGCCTTTTGCCAATCTCAAATCCTCCAGGGCACTGCACTTCCGTTGGAGCAAAGGAAAAGGGGGTGTGTGGCCAAAAACTCAGGCCAAGGGGCTCAAGGGACTACACGCTGTCAGAGGTTAACCAGCACATGACAGGCGCTCTTTTGCACTGAAATTCTGGTTCTGTGGCAAAACCAGCTCCTCCTTCTTTTCTGATGTTGAACGCCTTCTGATGAAGCAAGTGCGATAATTTAAACAGCTCATTGTATAACAAGGGGACTGCAAACAGGTGGCCTGCGATCTTCAAAGGAGTGGCCACACGCCATAGGGCAATTTTGGTCTAGAATACACTGTCATTCTCAAAAAGCAATACAAATATAAAGGCAGTAGGCAAAACAGTGCCTCTAGGCTTTTCAATTGGGTTTCCGTGTGAGAGCATATCCTCCATCATCTAAGGGTAGATAACTACACAAGAATTCTATCTAAATGGATGTCTTCACATATGGTGGCATTGTCTAATAGGGCAAACACATTTTTTTTCAATGATTACATATAGGTGTTCCTAAATTCCTTATCTAGAACACCTCAAAAGAGAGATCACATAATATATATTATCAGGGACATGTAGATACCTCCCTTTAATAATTGTGCATCAGGTGGACTATGCAATACAAAAGCTAATGATCAAGATGTGGAAACAAAAGACAAGAACTAGAGAGTCCTGGTATTTCCATTATTTAAAATACATCTGGTCCATCAAAAATTAAAGCAGCAGAAAAAAGGAACTAAAAACCAAGTTAGAATAGGCATTGAATTTTTCATATTCAAAAAAAGTAAGGTGTCTGCTATTGAGGTGGAAAACTTATCTTACTATAGTATTGAGTCAGTTAATCAGTCCATCACAACCCTAACAGTCAGACTGGGAAACAACAGAGTAGGCCTAAAGAAAATTTTTGAAAACCAGTCTGGTCATACAAAAGGGAATTATACATAATATGGGGTCTCTGGTACATTACTACAGTCTGAAAGTGTGAACCTGAGCAATACACCAACTGGTGAAAGGAATTTAGAAAAGGGAAATGGGACTAGGTAAAAATGAAGCCTTGTTTCCTTTATGGTACAAAGCCATACACTACTTAGGAAGCAGAACAAAACTGACTAATGTAATATAGAAATTAGGTCACCATGTACAAGAGTCACAGATCTATAATGTTATCCTTACGTCCAATCAGGATACATAAATTTAGGGCTGTCTGTTCCTTAAGGGGAGGGGCAGTACGTGACTAACAGCATGTGACATACTTTGATCCTGTATATTTCTTTTATTTTACTTCAAATACCAGTAAAGCCAAATTTGACATACACTGATGAAGTGTTGTCTGTCTTTCTGTGAAATTTAGTGTCAAAGCAAATCTACCGAACTGTTTGCAGGATACACATAGCCATGTATATCCCTTCACAACACAGGTAAACTTGTAATAGTACCAGAAGCAGCAACATAAAACAAGAAAAACATACAATAAAACGTACAGAATGCACATGTCAAGCCATCAGATATACTTGCTGTATATCAAGCAAGTCCTGTACTTTATGCACTGTGAACCTGCAGCCCAAAACAGAATATTCAGGCCTGCTTAATTTGTCAGGCTTAAAATCTTTCCAAAGGAGTTATGCAAAAACACATCTCCTTTCAACCAACCAAACTCACATGTCTTGACTTCTTTAAATCACCCAGAACAATCCATGAATGATCTGTAGGCAGAAGCGAAAAAAGAAAAAATTACACAACACACAAAAGAGAGACATTTCTCATAACAAAAGAATATCAATTATAACTTTTAATCAGAAGACAAAACATGATACATATTAACAAACACAAAAATAAATATCCATTACTTAACTGTTACCATCTTGTCAGTCACCTTGCAACATGAAGCCCTTTTAACTTTCCAAAAGTAAAATCCTTTCACTAACACTCCATGTTAGCCTTGTGCCACAATCTCCACTGTAAAAAATAATTCTTAATTGGAAAATCGTTCTCACTTATTCATGTAGCCTTCAAAATTTCAATCATTTTCTGTCAAGTAAAGCAACTAGCAGACATTATTTCTTAGAGCAGAAATACAAATGTCATGATGTTGGGACTTTCAAAGAAACCTTTTTTTATATTGTCCCTTTGGAATTAAGTTCTTTAATTGTATTGATGTTCTTATGGAGAAACCAGAAATCCCACCTTTCAGAGGCCTGTTTAGCAAGGTCATTCTGCATTCCACAGAGACAAGGCTCGAATTTAAAAGGTCACAAATGTCAACATGACAGCCTCTTCCATTGTTTACAGGAAAACTAAAGATAGCATCTTAGCGCAAATTGAGCAGCCTGTTCTCCTAGCCCACAGTTTCTGCTCATTCTGAGGCTGACAAAGACAGAAGGCCTACTACATTTACTGTGAATGATTCACAGAACCTAATAACACACATACCAGTTTTTAGAACAAATGCTTGTTGCAATGGTACTCATTTCAGCAACCTTAATTGGATCTCACTGGGCCATTTAAAAGTAAACCCAAATGAGGACAACCTGCAAATTTGTATTATACCTAAATGAATGCATCTACTGAGGCCTAATGCACTTAAAGCTATTTTAAATGGCAAAAATACTGTTTTAAATGGTCTATTTTACCCAAATTCGACCTTGATGTTTGGGACACTTAAAAATAAATATCCTATAATTGTTTTACATATTAATCATCCTCAGAATGTTGTTTACAAATTACAGAGATTTTTAATCAGACATATCCCATGTAAATCTTTAGAAAAATGAGTTTTGTACGCCTGCGCTAAGTGAAATTCCATATGTTAATGTTCTCATTATGCAGTGGAACACAACTTAAATTAAATTATAATGCTAGGAGGTCACAGTATGAGCATTAAGCTTCATGAATAGTAAAAAACGAATTTTGTAGCACTTATTTTTAATAATTATTTTTCAAAATGTATTATTTATTTTTAATAAACCCAATCATTTTTGATAATTCCACATATAAAAGCGATCTGCATCCCTTGCCTATCATTTTAGACGCATTCATTTATAAGCCTAAGCACAGAAGCCTAACTTATAACATGACAAAATGTTTGCGCCACTTTAAAAGGACAATTTGCAATTAGCAACAGACCCAAGAATATGCTTAAAAAATTTGCTTAATAGACTGGAAACATAAAAAACCACAAACACACATTTGAGCTCATTTCAGACATAAACAGAAAAGGGTCAAACACTCAGGACACACAATACGGCGCGCCATGCATTTCGTGAATAGCGCCATCGCTATTTATTTACAAAAGTTGCACTAATGGGAAAACCACATAGACATTTAAACACACATTTGACCCATAAATCAATACTCAGGACAAAACAAAGGGTAGCCTACAGACTGTACTTGAACCAAACCATTTGCAAATACTAGTTGTAAGTCATATTTACAAGAAACGCTTCTCAATAGTGTTCCAAAAGACTGCAAAAACAGCACCAAACAGACAGATGTATGTGCAAGAACCGAAAATACACTCACTTCACTAGCTTTGACTAGCAGAACACCAAACAAAATCGTTCTGCATATCTTCATTCATAAAACTGCGCAGAACAAAGGATCCTTGTTTTGTATTATGTCCATATTTTAATTCCCTGGGGATACAAAATCACCAAGGAAGAAATATGTTTGTAAATCTAAATCTATTTAGATATTTCCCGCTAGGGGGGCCGGCTAATTTACTTCACATCACACTATGGTACCTTCCAAAAAAGGAACAAATTTTTCCATGTGAGCGTACAAACAGGCATGCCAAAAACACTGCGGAATACGCAAATATTATAATGAAAGTAGTGCTTAAGGTACTTTTCATACGTGCACCATTCAACTAAATCGAATGGAGAAATATCTCCTCATTACCTGCCTACACAAATTGCAATTCGCATATCCAAACCTATACAAACCAAAAGTTGGCCAACACAAATTCCAAAGTTCCAAAGCTACATTTTCAAATTTGCTAAGATCAGGCATCTTATAGCTCACTAATCTAGCTTCAAACTTCAAGGGGTTATCTCTACCAATACACTCGCAAATATACGAGACCCTCGGCTATGGTAATTGCAATAACCAAATCAAAAACCAAGAAACCAACCCCTCGGCTTTGGTAATTGCGCTAACCAAATCAAAGACCCAAAGAACCAAAGGACTGGGAGCGACCCACTTATACTTAACTCTTACTTTTACTAATCAAAAGGTTATCCAAATTCTAACTGTCAAGTTCTACATGACCTAACGGTCTTTTTAGAATACTCACGCCAAAAAGGTTCTCAGTCAGGAGTGACATCATGTGGAGGATCAAAATCAGGAAGATCTGAAATATACTGGGCTGCAGAAAAAGAATCTCCAGAACCCTTTGCACAGAGTACCTTCTTAGTAGAATCCTGTTCTGTCCTCCTCAGTAGATTTCAGTCTCCTGACAAGACCACTCCCACAGAAAGTCACTTCTCTGATGAACCCCGCGTTGGCTGCGCCATTTGAGGAAATCCAAAATTTTCATTCTCAGGGGTCTTCCTAATATCAATAAAGAACTTGGCACAGAAGCTGAAATATGAATAAACATCTTTATTAAATTTAATAAATGAGGCCACGTCACACAGAAACCGTAGTAACTGAATGAGGTAGTCTGAGGAACACAGAGGACAGAGGCCTTTTATATGTTTTAGGGTTACATGACTCAGCACAAAAGTAAGGGGCAGTCCTAGCTTTTGCAAGCATGCAAAAAAAAAACATTCCTTCCTACACAAGCTGAACAAACCCATAATAGTAAGACCACAACCCATATCGTAAACAGGTCATAAAAAGAAGGAACAGAAACAGATGAGAGGTAGGATAAGGGGTGTGTATGTGCATACCAAACTTTACAATCTCCTGTGCTCTGATCCTTAATCTTGATCAGCTACTGGGCAAGGAACTGGTCTGACAAGGTCAGCTTCAGGCAACAGGGTCAGTTCACTCAGGTCATTCAAAGTCAGCTTAAGTCATCAGCCTATGTGAGGGCAACTACAAAATGGCTGCCATGCACAAAATGGAACCCAAGGATTCAGAACGAAATCTTCAAATACACAGTGAATCCATCGGTGTAACATGATGAAATTATTCATACTTGCTGAGCTCCTTGTGTACGGTTCGCTGTTACCAAAATCGTAACAGAACCACGACCTTTATGACCCAGGTTCAGAATTCACGGAACCTCAGGAAGAGCCAGCAGCCACGCCCATTGAAGCCAATGAAGATCTGGAGAGAGCAGGAGTGCCAGCGCAGAAGGATCTGTTCTCAGGTAAGTGGGAGGTAGACGAGCACAAGCACTGGGTGAGGCTCAGAGGCTGCCTTTTATAGACAGGGCTGGGTGTGGTTCGAAGAGCTGGGTGTGTTTCGAAGAACTGGGTGTGGTTCTCACAAGCAGGTGTGCAGAGCTTTAGTTATTATGCTAATGAGTTGAAGTAACACATGGCCTAGGGAGGAGTGCTCTAAATAAGCCTTGGTAAAAGCAAGGTCCAATGTGCA
The DNA here is from genome assembly GCF_964263255.1 of Lissotriton vulgaris. Lineage (NCBI taxonomy): Eukaryota > Metazoa > Chordata > Amphibia > Caudata > Salamandridae > Lissotriton > Lissotriton vulgaris. The sequence goes on along the minus strand of NC_141685.1, from coordinate 439,437,806 downwards.
AACAAGACAGCAATGTCCAAACTTGTGAATACATTGAACAACATACACAGAAGTCTTAGAGAGGGGCTGAGATAACAAGAAAGGCTTTCAGTAGTATGTTTAAAGAGAGCTCTTACAGAGACCACTAGTGCAATGAGAGGGGACATGCTCTTTGCTGTGCAGAAAACCCTAACAGTCGCCCCCCTCAAAGGCCCTCTTACTGGACGGGGTTTCCCTGGGTTTTTTTTAAATAAAACTGTCTAATCAACCGTGGGACATGTACATAGGACGCTGGTTCCCATGAATTCTAGGTTTCGTCATATCCTTTCCATTCTACTAAATAAAACAGACGTCCATGAATTCTTTTTGCTTCTTTTATGCTTTTTACTTCATATTCTAGATTTCCCTTAATTGGTATGGGTGGAGGTGGTGGTTCGGGTCGGGTATTTGGGTTGTACGGCTTAAGCAAGGACACATGGAATGTAGCATGTACTGGGTATTCTTTTAGTAAGTCCAATTTTACTGTTACCGGGTTTACTATGGCAGTTATACTAAAGGGTCCAATGAAAGTGGTTGCAGCTTTCGGGATCCCTCTATATTTAGGTTCTTTGTGGAGAGCCATACTTTGTCACCGAGTTTATACATTGGGGCCTCAGATCTGTATTTGTCTGATTGTCTTTTCATGCTTTCTTTGTACTTTAATAAATGTTTCCTGGCCTTGTCTTGTATGTCACCTAATCTCGTAAGTCTATCTGTTACTGTAGGCAACAGGGAATCTTCTAATAAAATGGGTATAGCTCTTGGATGATACCACTGCATGAAATAGAATGGTGAGTGAAGTAGAGCTGCATGCTCAGTATTATTATAAACAAACTCCGCTACAGGGAGAGCTTCCAACCATTCACTAGAATAATCAGCCAATAAACAACGTAGCGTTTGAAGTAAGGTTTGGTTCAGTCGTTCAGTTTGTCCATCTGTTTCTGGATGGAAAGCAGTGGATAATGCCACATCTATTTTCAGTTTTTCGCATAATTTTTTCCAAAATCTAGAGTTGAACTGGCTACCTCGGTCTGACACCACTTTACTTGGCAAACCATGTAAACGCACAATTTCTCTTATAAAAATATCGGCAAATTCTGCCGCAGTTGGCAATTTCCGTAATGGTACAAAATGTGCCATTTTAGACAAAAAATCCACTATCACTAATACTGTTATGAAGGATTTTACTGGTAGTAAACCTACAATAAAGTCTACACTCACAGTGTGCCAAGGTTGTTTGGGTGATGGCAATGGTATTCTCAGACCGTCAGGGGCCTTATGAGAAGATTCATGTCTTGCACAAACTGGACAGGTAGTGACAAATTGCTTAATGTCCTTACTCATATTGTCCCACTAAAAGTGTTTTTGCACATTTTCCAGGGTTTTTACCCAGCCAGGATGACCTGCCAACGGTGAGGCGTGATGCCAAATTATCACCTGTGTTTGTAATTCTGTGGTGGGCACTAACAGCATGTTGTCGTGATACAATAAACCTTGTTGTATTGAGTTATGGGAATCCTTTAACCAATCTTGAGGTGCTATTTGCATGTGTGCATTCAATAGATCTGTGATGAAATCCTTCTGTTGTACTAGTGCCAAATGTTTTTGGGGAGGAATAATGGGTTCACCTATTTTGTCTTGTTTCATGTCTGAGGTATGTCCGTATCTAGATAACACATCAGATTGAATTTGTTGTGCACCTGGTCTATAGGTTATAACGAAGTCAAATGTACTAAAAAAATTTAACCAGCGCATCTGACGTGGAGTTAATGCTTTTAGTGATCCAAAGAACTGTAGGTTCTTATGGTCAGAAATGATGGTAACAGGGTACTTGGCTCCCATTAAATGGTGCCTCCATTCAGAAAAGGCTACTTTGATAGCTATCAGTTCTCTTTCAGCCACAGTGTAATTTTGTTCAGCTGGTAATAACTTTTTGGAATAGAAGGGTATAGGATGTAATTGGCCATGTACTGCATCTCGTTGAGCGAGAACTCCTCCTAAAGCTACTTGTGAAGCATCCGCTTCAACAAAAAATGGCAAGTCAGGATCAGGATGTTTCAGAATTGGGGCTGAAGTGAACTTTTGTTTCAGGAGTTGAAAGGCGTGAGCCGCCTTATCAGACCAAAGAAATCGTTGCCAATTCCGCAACAAGGTGGTTATTGGGGCCGCAATGTCTGCAAAATGAGAAATAAACCTCCTATAAAAATTGTCGAAACCCAGAAATTTCTGAACATCCTTCACAGATGATGGTTCTGGCCAATCAGTAATAGCACTAATTTTCTTTTCATCCATAATTATTCCTTGAGGCGACAGGCAGTATCCTAAAAAGTCCACTTTGCTGACATTAAAAGTAAATTTTTCTAATTTAGCAAAGAGATGATTTTCTTTTAACTTTGATAAAAAAGCACGAACATGTTGGGTATGTTCTTCCGGGTTCTTAGAGTAAATGAGGATGTTGTCTATGTATACTATGACACAAACGTCCAGGAATTCGTGCAGGACCTCATTTATAAAGAATTGAAAGGCCGCAGGGGCATTACACAACCCAAAGGGCATTACTGTGTACTCAAATAGACCAAACTTTGGGGTTCATTATGATCGCGGACGGACCTGAGTCCGTCCGCAACCATAGAGGAGGAGGGAACCTCCGCATGGCCTGCGGAGTTCCCTCCTGTCAAATTAGGATGTGACCGCCACCCTGGCAGTCACATCCTCTATTTTTACCATTGCTGCGGGTGCGGCTTCAAGCTGCACCCGCCGCAATGGTAAAAATGCATACATTGCATTTGTATGCAGAAAGCGGCAGGCACCGTGCGGTGCCTGCCGATTACTGCATACAAATGCAGGGGGGTACCATAGGTACCCCCCATGTGCACCCCCAACCCCCCTTCACCCAGGGGGCCGGCAACGGGCCCCCGCAGTGAAGTTACACATGCTTTTCAACAGCGGAAAAGCCGCCCTGGAAAGGCATCTCTTTTACACCATCCTAATGTGGCTGGCGGTGTCTGATAGACACCGCCAGCCACATTACAGCTTTTCCACCGCGGTTGTAATTCAACCACGGCGGAAAAGCGGCAGACTGAAACCAGGACCCACCAGCCATCCTAATGTGGCGGTGGGTCTTTGGTGGGTCCGCAGAGGATTTTCCGCATCCTCTGGGCCGGCGGTGGCTTCTGCCAGCCCGGAGGATGAGGAAAATCCTCCATCATAATCAGCCCCTCTGTCTTGAAAGCTGTCTTCCACTCATCCCCCTCTTTTATTCGGACCAGGTGGTAAGCTACCCGCAGATCTAGTTTAGTGTATACAGTAGAATGTCTTAATTGATCCAACAACACAGGTTTTAGAGGAAGAGGATATTTATTTTTTATTGTAGCCTTATTTAGTCCTCTATAGTCGATACACGCGCGCAGAGATTTATCCGGCTTCTGGATAAAAAAAAGTGGAGAGGACACCGGACATGTGGAATGTCGGATGAACGCAGACTGTAGTAGGTCGTCTAGGTAGGTTCTTAAATATTTGGTCTCTTCGTCATCAAAGCATATACTCTGGTATTAGGTAAAGGGGCCCCTGGGATAAGATCTATACGGCAGTCATATGACCGATGTGGGGGCAACACACTAGCCTTCACTGGATCAAAAACGTCTTTAAAGTCGCAATATTCAGGAGGGAGACTTGGTTTGTCTTGTGTAACACTAGCACAGTGTATTACTGTGCTCTGTTCTGTACCTGCTTCTTGATAGCAATTGGTTCTACAGAATGAGGAATCCAAAGTAACTGTTCTGTTCACCCAATCAATTTTTGGGTTATGAGTTGTTAACCAGGGTACCCTGAGAATCAAGCCAAAATTAGGGGTATCTATCAGATCAAAGCTAATCATCTCTGTGTGCCCGTTTTGACAGACCATGACAAGGGGACTTGTTTGTTTTGTGATTAATCCAGAGGTCAATTCTGGCCCATCCACTGCACATACTGCTTCTGGACAAGGCTATAGGCAAATAGGAAGACCTAATGTGTTAGCTAACTTATTATCCACAACATTTCCTGTTGCTCCTGAGTCCAGTAGGACAGGGAGAGAATGTCTAACTTGGGTAGTAACAATTTAAAAGATCTGAATTATGAAATGTCTAGGTATGTGCGGTACCATGAAGGCTGCAGAATTAGAGGTTTGATTAAGATGTTTTCTCGAACAAGTAACCTCCCCCCTTGTCGAGCTTAATCGTTTCCCGACTCAGTTGAGGAGATAGAGGAAACAGTATCCTTTCGCGAAGTTTTAGGTTTTACTGGACATTCTCTGGCAAAATGTCCTGCCTTGCCACAATATAAACATAATTGAAGTTTTCCCCTTCTTTCTTTTTCCTCTGACATGAGTGGACCTCTGAGTGTCCCTATTTGCATATGCTCAGGTTCAGGGAGTTTATTATCGGTGTCTTTCTTGTCATGTCTAATAAAAGTTAACCGCGATTCCAGTTTGGATTTATCTCCCTTTCTTTCTCCTAGTCTGTGTTCCAATTTCACGACTAAATCTACAAAGTCAGAATAGTCTTCTGGCAAATCAACGATATAAGCCAGCGCGTCTTTTAACTCGTCTCTCGAACCTTAATAAAAAAGGGAGACACGCTTTTCTTCTGGCCAACGTGTCTCGTGAGTAAACAATTAAAACTAGTGAGATAGGTCAATAAATCCTTCTTACCTTGTTTAAGATTTAAAAGCTCATTATCACTTGCCTGCATAAAAGTGTGTTTTGCAAAAAGGCTGGTCATAGTACGTTTAAATTGATTCCAATTATGGAGGATGGGATCATTTCTATCCACGAAAGGAATTGACCAATTGGCTGCTGTACCGCCCAAATAAGACAAGACGATTGCCACTTTCGTAGCATCAGTAGGGAACTGTTGTGGTTTACAAACGAAGTGTAATTGACATTGATTGATAAAAACATGGAATTTGTTACTATCTCCATGAAAACGTTCAGGTGCTGCTAAAGGCACAGCATTAGGAACATTAACAGTAACCTCAACTGGGGGAGGGACAGTTGCATGTTTTGCTCGCGCCCCTGTCCCTGAGGAGGTTTTAAACAAAGGCGAAAGCTAGGTTCCACTGAGATTCCCTAGGTTTATACCTGCTTAGATCCTGTTTTAAAAAGGTGTTTTCCAACTTTAATTTCTCTATTTCCTCTTGTATATGTTGCAAGATGCCACACACTGATTCATTATGGGCCAAGTCCTCGTTTAGGGCCTGCGCCATATCCCTGGCGTCAATGCCCTCTGTTTCTTCCCCGGCATTCATCGTCCAACAGAACTGAATATTTTAAAGGCTTGTGCTTGTGTCAAAGCCCAGCTCACCTGAGTTTCTTTTCAGTTCTGATGGAGGTTGAAAACAGTCTGACCCTACCCTGAAACTGCTTATTCCAGCACACTAGTTTTAAACAGTGCACTAAGAACCAGAAGCTCAAGGGAAGAGGGGAAGTGGATAAAATAAAAAAAGCGAGACAACACCATTCTTGCGTTTCCACTGTAGAAGAGCTGCTAAAATCTGCGGCCCTCTCTGACTTCTGTAGAAACTGGTGCCTAATGAAACATAAACAAAGCACAGATAAGTGCAACCTATCCCTAAATGTGTTCCTGACTAAACCTTAATCTATTAGAAATTCTCTTCTAAAAGTACCTCTAGGATCCTGGTCTCAAGCTTCCAGTTTTGGAATGTGTTACTTTTCTGGGATGTGCTTTCTGTTACTGTAAAATTCTGTAAAATCAAACGATTATCATTATCAGAATTACCAACGTCTAACATTCACCCTAATATAACTAAAGCCTAAATTCTTAATAGCAAACTCACTTTTCACACATTTCCAGACTTTTTATAAAACAAATACTGTACTTTTACATCAAAATACAGCCGGTAATTTGTGCAAGTCCTTGATTTACTGTTTGCCTTGCTGTCAATGGTTTCCTCTGGTCGATTCTTAAAAAGTTCCATGTAAAACAATGTTTATTTCACAAAGTTCCACAAAGTATTCTTGTAACAAAGGTTTTGAACCACAAAGTTCGTGGGAGATATGTTGTTCCAAATTGTCTTTACATGAATCCAGAAAGCGCCGACAAAGTTCTTTCAGGTAATAGAAGGTTTTGGACTTACTTGTTGCTGAAAAGGGATACTGATCAGTCTAACCTTGACCTCTTTTGCAGGTCGATTGCAGTGGACAGAAGAGGGGCTGAGGCAAGAAGAAGCCGGAAACCGGAAGAAGGAAGAGCCAGCAGCCGCGCCCGTTGAAGCCAATGAAGGTCTGGAGAGAGCAGGAGTGCCAGCGCCGAAGGATCTGTTCTCAGGTAAGTGGGAGGTAGACGAGCACAAGCACTGGGTGAGGCTCAGAGGCTGCCTTTTATAGACAGTGCTGGCTGTGGTTCGAAGAGCTGGGTGTGGTTCGAAGAACTGGGTGTGGTTCTCACAAGCAGGTGTGCAGAGCTTCAGTTATTATGCTAATGAGTTGAAGTAACACATGGCCTAGGGAGGAGTGCTCTAAATAAGCCTTGGTAAAAGCAAGGTTCAATGTGCAAACAAAACAGCAATGTCCAAACGTGTGAATACATTGAACAACATAGACAGAAGTCTTAGGGAGGGGCTGAGATAACAAGAAAGGCTTTCAGTAGTATGTTTAAAGAGAGCTATTACAGATACCACTAGTGCATGGGACATGCTCTTTGCTGTGCACAAACCCAAACAATTACCCCCCACCGAACCATACAGACACTCATACTGATACTCAAAAAACAAACTAATAACCCATATACACACTCATGTAGCTACTCACCAACCCATGCAGCCGCTTACACACCAACTGAGAGACTAATACAGACTTTCACACAGTTTAGTCACTAACCCATGCATTCAGTGAGACACGTTCAATCACTCACTTATACAGTCAGTCACGCACCTACTAAATAATCCCTTCAGGCACTTGTAAATGCACTAATTCTTCAATACATCTTGGCATAGATATATATGCAAAATATTTAAACTTTACAGAAATACACATTTACTGGATGATGTCATCAGTGATGTCATTTGAGATGTCATCAGTGATGTCATGAGTGATGTAATATGTGACGTCATCAGCAGTGCATTGCGGGCACGCGAGTTATAGTTAACTATAACGGGGGAATTTCAATGGTTTTGTATGAGTGAAATGTCCAGCTAACTATAACATGTGTGAAACCTATGGTTTTTCAGTGAATTTCTAAGGTTTTTTAAATGCTAATTTTTAACTATAACGTGTGTGAAACCTATGTTTTTTTCAGTGAATATATATATATATATATATATATATATATATATATATATATTCAATGAAAAAACCATAGGATTCACACCAGTTATAGTTAGCTGGAAATTTTACTGACATAAAACCATTGAAATTCCCACGTTATAGTTAGTTGGACTCACTATAACTTGCGCACCTGCAATGCACTGCTGATGACGTCACATATCACATCACTCATGACATGGTCAGTGACATCACTCATGACATCACTGATGTGCGCACCGGAAAGCGCACTTCTCCCTGGTCATGTGACCTTAAAATAACTCTTTTCATTGGTTGTTATCAGTTTTTTTTACAACTAAGGAAAACCCCACCCATTTCCTTCATTTCTTCTTTCACTTTGTAGACAGCAAGACCTGTTTTTTTCTGTCCTACCATTTTGTGGAAAGAATGGCAGCTAGACCATCCAGCAGTAGTGAGGATTCAGATGCCTTCATTCAGGAAGAGCCTCCTCAGCCCAAGATCAAGGAGCATTTTATTTGGAAATTTTTTTCAATACCTGAAGGATTAAAAAAGGTGAATGCTCCCAAAGTAGAATGCAAAATCTGCCAAACTGTGCTTTCCCGAGGAGACCCAAAAAGGAAGTACAGTTTTGGCAATTCGACAATGATTCGCCACGTCCAACGCAGGCACCCCCAGAACTATGCCCGGGAGATTGTCCGAGACCTGGCACATAATCCCCCAAGGGATGGTGCCTCTACATCTACAGGAGGAGCCACAACGTCAGGGAGAGGACGTGCAGCGGAATTGGAGATGATTCCGAACATTCAACCTGTTTTTAGTGACATTACTATAAAGTGCAAGCAATGCGATGAACTGCTTTGCAATGGTGAGCAGAGCATCAAGCTCATTGCACGCAAGAGGCAAGAACACCGCTGCCTTTCCCAGCCCTAATTTGTCCCCTTTTTTTGCTCCTGTTGAGCAGTTTTGCATTCCGTTTTTGTTTTTGTTCTGAAAAAAACATAAAAAAAGAAGAAAAAAACAGTTCTTTTTAGAACTACCTCCAGTTCTCAAAAAAGACCTATATTCTTATCAAATTCAAAATGAGTAACTGAAGTGGAGTGCAGTGAGAGAGGAGAAAAAATGAAAATGAGTGAGAAAGCAAAGAAAGGGACGAGAGGGGAAGGGAAGTGAAGTAGGGGGACTGAAAGAAGGTGAGTGTGGGGAACGAGAGTGAGGAGAAGTAGAGTGAACATGGGGAATGTGGATAAGTGAAGAAAATGTAGTAAAAGAACGGTGGTGTGGAAGGGTAAGAAAAGACTGACGCAAGCACTTTCACATTATACCTGCGCCAGGTGTAATGTATGCAAAGGGGGCGTATTGACGCAAGAAAGGGTCGTAGAAGTGACGCAGTGAAATCTATGAGATTTCACTGCGTCACTTTTAGGACACCATTGCGTCAAAATCTTGCGCCTGCCTCACAGCAGGCGTAAGACTGACGCAGGCCCTTTCACATGAGGCTGGCCCCATGTGAAAGGATGCATTGATGGAGTTGCATCACTTTTGTGACACACTCCAGCAATGCATCACTACCTCTAAGCACTTTAAATTATTATTTTACTGTTTCACTGGGTTTTTAACATGGTACGCTCCCCAGTCCGCTCCCCGGTGCGCATACCGGGCGCTCCCCCCGCGCAAATCAAAAAAAAAAATAATGTTGGCCCGCGGTGCCCTTTTATGGCCCCCACATCAAACCTAGGGGATCAGGGGGGTCTACTCTGCCCCCTTATGGTCATTTCCCCCTTTGTTTTTGCCTCCTCTTGTGTCTCGATCTTACCGAGACACAAGATGGCGGCCGCTCCGGACAGTTTTGAATGTTTACAGACATCCGAGTGCGCGTACCGGGGTGCGGCCATAGATATATATATTTTTTTTAACCTAAATTACTCAAAATCCACTGGAGCACATATCTTGAGACATAGCAAAGGCACATCGGGCTACCAGTCCCAACAATTTTGCCAAGTTTGGTGGAAATCCATTCAGCCGTTCGGGCTAAAAGTGAGGTCGACCGCCCTATGGAAATTAACATGGGGAAAACACGTTTTGGGACCCCCCTTTTATCTTGGCCCCCGTTTGACGAATCCCCCCCAAACTTTCAGGGAAAGACCAAAGCGCCGGAAGGCAAATTTGAGGAAATTTTCAGGCAGATTCCTCAACCGGCGCCAAAGTTATTCCCAATAGAATGTTGAGATTTTGCATTGAAAAAAATCCTAACTATAACTACCTACTGGCGACGGCCAGTAGGATATATATATATATATATATATATATATATATATATATATATATATATATATATCACTGGACGTTTACCTTGACCCTACCGACATTGTTTTGATAGAGTAGTGAGAACGGGAGGGATCTGGTTTTTTTGTCCTGAAGAAGAAGCCTTGTGCTTCGAAACATGTTCACATATACAGGAGGGTCCACACATTAATGGAGGATACCTCCACCACACCCCTTTTAACAGTGCCAGCTCAAGGGAATATTAAAGTTATTAGTCCACAAGAGCCAGGCCCTTTTTAACTACACTTTTTTCACTCACCCCTGACCCTTCTCACCTATTCCTACACAACACATAGTACTGAAGATCAGTGCTCCCGTGTAGTCGTAGGTTGTCCCGGCAGCGGGACAGGAAGACCCCTATGATGAAGCATGACACCAAAGGCCCTTTTGGTGTGTGAGGGGTATTTAAGCAAACACTGTGTGCTTTCAACCAACATAGGAAAGACACACAAAGACCTGTGAGAATGCCTTTTTCTCAAAGGCACCATTTTAAAGGTGGATCCTTGTGTTTGGTAACCATGTTTCTGCAGCTGGAGGACCAGGTGATGCTGAGGAGGACCAGGAGCCATGCATGAGGTGTCCCACATTGGATGTCGGTATCTAGATGGTCGGTGTCTGGCAGAAGCACCAACACCCCTAAGTACCAGCAACTGCTGTGGAGAACGAAAAGCAGCAAACATTGGGAATAGTAAGGTCAAGGAACTTTCCAAGTGCAGGAGAGTCAGAGCAGGCCCGGGCAAGCATGGGAGCCCACTGAAGCAAAGGAAGACCTTGAGTGGACCCACAGGCCGGAGGCACAGGAGTTGCAAGAGGACCTCAAGCAGCTCACCAAAGTTGGAGGCCCATGATGCAGGAGATGCAGGGAGGGCTCTGTTCTTCAGGAAGTGAGGTTCTGGAGGCTGAAGCTTCTTGTAGCCCCAAGTTCTTTGGAGTGCAGAGCCAGCAAGCCTTGGCATCGTTAACACGGTACACAGGGGTTCCGTCCCAGCAGCCCCGATGGGGAACACTGTCCTCCAAATTGCAGATAAAACAGGTCAAGCCTCTAGGGAGCCACCTGTGCAGTCTTGGTTCCAGTCAAAGTCCAACAAATTCCAAGTGTCCAGACGGTTGAAGGGTGACATGGTTTCAGGGTTGAATCTGTCCCACAACGAATCTGAGGTCCAACCCACAGGTGAGCACTTAAAAACCCGTGAGGAAAGGGCTGGGATGACTCGGGGTCCTTCCCAGAGGAAGGGCTGGACAGCGGGGAGGATTCTCCCCTTTTGTTTGTCCAGTTTTGCACCTGAGCAGGAACCAAGCACTCCTGAACTGAACCAGAGTATGCAAGGAGGGCACCATATGTGCCCTTCAAAGCAGTCTAGTGGTGCTGGCAAGCACCACCACCCCAGCCCAATAGACTAAGTCCTATCTGGGAGGTCGTCACACCTCCCTGCGACAGGAAACCTATTGTTCTACCTTCCCCTGCTCAAGCTTGGCTCAGCAGCAGTAGGGATGAATCGTGTCTGTGGTCGGCAGAATCACTAGCTTGCTGGCAGACCCTGAAAGGCTGTTACCGGAAGTACAGGGAGGTCCTCTAAGGGGCCCCAGTACATGGGATAATGCTTCCAACACTGGAATAGGTGTTGGGGTATTATTCCAAAATGTTTTATACCAAACATGCCTGGATTCAGTGCAGCTATTATATAGTTAGACATCTTGTAATGACTGATATCCACAGTGGAAAGTATCATTCCCAAGCAACTTGAAATATACAAAAAATATATAATAGTAACTTTTACAGAAGAAATTAGTTCAACAGAATAAAATAATTACCAGGCTTTAATCAAAAATATAAAATACATTCATGTAAACAAGACATTTTAATAACAGAAATATTTCATCTAATAAAAACAAATCGGTGGCAAGAATAAAATCTTCGATGCGCGTTTCGACACACAAGGTGTCTTCATCAAAAGTAGCCAACCATACACCTAAAATGTAATTAAAACAACAATTTAAAATTCATTATGAACTTATTCTTACAAGTTAGTTACAATTTCTACATCTATTTTTTATATACATACATAGGCTATGCTACGGTCTGTCAAAAAATATATTCCATTTTGCAACAACTGAATATATAAAATGAGGGTCAAATGTAGATATATTCAGTCAAATTGCTACATAGGTGTCATGATATATACACATTTTGTATAGAAGCAATTACATTAAGTTCACATAGAATATACATTTTAAGAATCGCAAGAGAAGTTAGTGAAAGTGATAGGAAAGGCCAGAAAATCCCCTACTGTAGATCCTGATTTTTTCAGGTCTATAGTTCTACACCCGTGAGTCGAGTTCCAGAGCAGAACAATAATTTTTTGATGTTAGGGCTTACTTGTAAGTTTATTTCGTAATAGTGATGACGGATATAGTCTTTAGCCAGAACCTCAAAACTTAATGAAGAGGTCACTGAATCAAACGATCTAGATATAACAAGGCCAATAGGAAAAAGTAAGCTACCTTATTCTGTGTATTAATGATAGAATAGAAGTATGCCACTCACATATGACTGATATCCACTACATCTTAAAATGCAGATCACACTTACAAAGCCTGGAGAATCAACTCTGGGAATTATAGGGGTGTCCTACTCAGGCAGGGTCACCCTGACACTTGTAACCAACCACCCTGTCCTCATGACTGAAGAGCCTGCCATCGGGGTGACATATAGCTTTTAAGTGCAGTGACCTCAGATATAAGGAAACGTATATCTTTTGTGAAAGGTGCAAGAACAAACTCACACAGGCTGCAATGGCAGGCCTGTAATCACAGTTTAAGTGAACTCCCATGGGCGGCACAATAAATGCTGCAGCCAGCCCATGGGAGACTCCTGGTGTACCTATGCCCTGGGCACCTTGGTACCATATACTATGGAGTTATAAGAGTACACCAGTAGCCAACTGTGGTGCAGGTACCAAAGTACTTACAAGAACCAATTTAGGTGAGAGAGCACAGTTGCTGGGGACCTGATTCGCAGGATCCCAGGAGACTAGGTAAAAAATACACTGACACCAGGCACAAAGTGGGAATTAGCAAAGTAGAAGGATTCTACCTTCCTGCAGGAGGCCTTATTTATCACCCCTGATAAATAACGATACCACTGGGTACGTTATTTATCGAGTGCAATGAATAACACCAATCACAAATTTGTGGGGAATTACATGTACATTTTGTGTGTTTAGCTCACCAAAATGCTCATGGGACGGTAAATATGGCCGGTTTGGCCAGTAAAATTTAACAACAGCTGAGGTATTAACGCATGTTAAATACAGTCAAACTCATAATTCTGACCCATGCATAAACAGGAGTTTATGCAAAGGTTGGAATTAACCGGCCCACTAGTAATCAGGCCCTTTGTCTTTGTTCTGTTTTAGTTTCTGCTGTCTATAAGGAAGGACTGGCAGTACATCAGGGTAAGCTCAGGGAAGGAAGCATGTAAACAATTATTTCTTACCATGAGGCACCACAGCTTACATGTTATTTTCAATTTAGCACATGAATACTTATATGTAAATTACAAAACATTCAAAGTATTGGGGATGTAAGACATTCTGAGTATTCACATATTCCAGTGAATATTCTCAGCCTGCTATATTGAAAACTGCCATCCCAGATTGGACAGCTATGAGTGTGTTAATGGAACTAAATTGACGTAATCATATACATAGGTTCCCCAAATAATTAACTTTTGTCATCGAGGAACTATAGTTGGCAAATGTTTTCTATAGAACTAGAAGATGCAGAGTCATAGCCTGCATTTACCGCTGGTGGATACTGTGTTCAGACAAAATATCAGATCACTAAACGGAAATGTAAGGCATTTTCTCTAAATAACTCATTAACTAGAATCAAGATAAAACTATTTAGCCTTTCTTGAGAACATATACTCTCCTGCCCAGTCTAAAGGATTTGGAGCTTTCTTTGGGAAAACTGCCTGACTGCTAAATGCAACTTAATGCAGTGAATAGAGAATCTCAGTTTTAGATCTAGTTTTAGCCAAAATATTTTAGTGTATAATAAATTGACTTCCAGCGAGCCCTCTTTATCTATTGGTCTGTTGTTCCGTCATTCACATTTTTCTTCCATTCACTACACACATTCTCAGTATCTGTTTTCCTGAGTCGAGCCAGTGCCTGGTGGACAGCAAGCTGGTTGACCCCCAGGAAGCTTGTTGAGGAGGTGCACCTCTGGCTAGCACCAGAGTATCCAAAATGGTATCTAGGGGAGACTCCTACAAAGGTGGTCAGGGTTCCCAAAAGAAGAAAGAGAGGGAGAGAAAAACGTAAAAGTAAGGAGTGCTCAAAAGGCCCCTAAAATAGTTCCCAAAGGAGTAGTGGTAGCCAGTCCCAGGTTGATCCTAAGAAGAAGGGGTTCTTTGATCACAAGACAGGGAGGTTTGTAGCCCAATGTACTGAGTACTACAAATATGGGCACTCCAAAGGCGCCCCCAAATGTTCCAAGAGGGCACAACCACCACTGGAGGGCAGACACCTGGATTGGAGAGTGTAGCTCTAAGGGAGGAGGTAGTCCCAGTTAACTTTAGGGGCAAACATTGGTGACAGTATTTTCCCTGGAGGATAGAGAAATGATGCCTAAGGCCCACATGCCTGCAAATACTTTAAAGTACAGGCAGTGGGTCACCATTAATGGGCAATGGGTGGAAGCACTGCACGACACTGTCAAATGTCAGCTGGTGTCTGCAGAGCAGGTTCTACCAAACACATTCCACCAAGTCGTAGTGACTGGCCATAGAGAGAGACGTCTACCGGAAGCTCTGGTTTACATGAGTAAGGGATTAGGGGAGGGGAGTCTCACATTCTTTAAAAGTTGCTGTGAGCCCTGTCATGCCTGTTGATTGTTTGCTAAGCAACGACCAGAAGCTCACTACCTGTAGGGACTAAGAGCTCAGGGCTCACTTGGAGATGATGGGATTGCCTGAGTGGGTCTGTGTTCTACCTGACACCCTTAGCGTGATTTCCCCTGACTTTTTTCCTCCTGTTTTTCTGACTTTATTTTCGCTGGCTTTAGGATTCTGGGCCCTTTACCACTGCTAACCAGTACTAAAGTGCATGTGGTCTATACTTTAAACATGGTAAAAATGACTTATCCTCAAATGGCATATGTAATTTACTTATAAGTCCCTTGCAAAGTGCACTATATGTTCCCAGGGCCTGTAATTTAAATGCTACTAGTGAGCCTGCAGCACTGTTTGTGCCACCCACTCAGTAGCCCTTTAAACATGGCTCAACTTGCCAGGCCCAGCCCTTCCTTTTTATTACATGTAAGTCACCCCTAGGATAGGCCCTAGGTAGCCCCATGGGAAGGGTGCAGTGTATTTAAAAAGTGGGACATGCGCTTGCGAGTTTTACATGTCCTGGTAGTGAAAACGTGTTTAATTCACTACTGCAAGCCCTATCTCTCCCATATGTTAAAATGGGGATTGCCTTAAAACATTTAAGTGTAATTTCCCATTGGGAGCAGAGAGAAAATTGGAGTTTGGGGTCTCTGGGCTTACAATATAAATACAAATATTTTATTGAAGGTCTTAAAATAACACTTTTAGAAATTTGCCATTTACCATTCTGTGCCTTTGCCTGTCTCTGAATACACGTCTGGGTTAGAGTGACAGCTGGGCTTTGTACATTACCGCTAGATAGTCACACAAAGGTAGCTGTGGTATGAAATGTGCATCATGGTGGCCCATCAACAGGCTGATGGGCTCTCCAGAGGTAGATTGGGAAGAATGAGCGAACACTTGCACCTGAGTAGGGCTGTGCCTGTCCCCGCTCAAAGAGCTACACACCCCCCTGTAGTTTGTCTGGAGACAGGGCAGAAAATGCAGGAACCTTGTGGTCTTCAAAGGCCTCTTTGATGTCTCCCTCACTTCAAAGGCACATTTGGGTATATGTACTGGACCCCTGACACCACCAAATGAGAACTCTACTGAAACCAAGGACATTCTGCCTAGAAGAAGAGCTGCTGGGCTGTAGGGGGGACTGCCACTTTGCTACTTCCTCTGCTGTATTGACCTGCTGCCTGCTGATTGTTGTGTTGCAGGAGAGACTACCACTTTGCAACTTACTCTGCTGTGTTGGTCTGCTTCCTGCTTCTTCTTGCCTAGGAGCGATAGAGACTAGACCTGCTTTCTACATCCTTGAATCCAGGATTCTCCAAGTGCTTGCTGATTGGCCTACTGATCTTCTGAAATCTTAGGGACACAAACGACTTCTTTGAATTCTCCTCGTGCTGCCAGACTCTGCCATCACGTCCACTCACATCCTACCCTTGCCTGAAGTGTCCTCCTCCAGTCCCGGGCCTCAGACGTGTGTTTTGTAGCTTGGTTAACCATCAAAGTCGATGCAGCAGCAACTTTGTTCTGCCCAGCACCAACACATCGCCCTTCAATGCAGTAGGTGCTTGACAACAGTGTTACCAGCACCGACACAGCTCGACCATGACAGCAATCCAACCGCCGAACCTGCTCGACGACAATAGTATGACTCGACATTGATGCAGCGCCTGCATCCAAAAAGAGTTCAACACCGAAGCTTCCAACTATGGCGCGGATCAACAACTACGCTCACCTCCATCCAACGATCAACAACAACGCTGCACCTTTGACATTGACAAAAGCTCTACCCCAGGTACTTTTGTTAGTGGAACCTGTCTGGGTCCTCAAGCCGGCCTGCTGTCAATCGCGCTCAGCCTGAACTTTGGACTTGCACTGGTCCCTCATGACCTCAAGTAACCTTTTGACTGCAAGGGACTTCTAAGCACTGTTTTCACATTTAATCTTTAAAAATTCATATCTTGACTACTACTTATTGGATTTTGTCATTTTGATCTTGAATTAATTGGATAAATATTCTCTATTTTCCTACGCTGGTGTGGAGTCTTTTTGTGGTGTTTTCATTTAATTACTGTAATTAAAGTGTGCACAAATATTTTACACATTGCCTCTTAAGTTATGCCTGACTGCTCTGTGCCAAGCTGTGCGGGTGTTCCCTACCCAGACAGAGTGCATAGCTCTGCCAACTATTGAGCCTATTTCTAACAGTCTGTATGATCACACTGTCAATGGAAGCCCGGGAAGGAAGGCGAGGGCGTCTGGAGCATGGAACAATGCTGAATTCTGAAGAACACAGAAGAACATAGAAAGAGTGTCCCACTCTTGAGTGCTTGATGTGAAAGGCCTCAGCCCATGCAGCAAGTGAAGCCTCAGGAGATCACCTAATCTACTTGGAGAATTATCTCCTTTAAAGGGAGAGTAAGGCTCCTGGTGCTGAAGCAACCCATGTGCCATTGGTCCCCAAGTGTTAAAGGACATTCCAACTGGGTTTGACTCACAGCATCCCCTTGGCTTGACATTTAGAGCAAGACAAGTCCTTTCATCAAGCTGGTCTCCCACTTCTATTGGCCCAGAATGAAGACAGTCTTATATGTGTGTTGCAGGTCCTGCCAAACCAGGGGAAAATCAGGGAGAAAGCAAAAAGCTCCCCTGATCCCATTACCAGTCATTGGCACCCCCTTTGTAAGGGTGGGCATTGGTGTTATTGGACCTTTGGACCCCAAGATAGTCTTAGGCAACAGGTTTGTCCTGATCTTGGTGGTCCATGCCACCCGTTATCCAGAAGACATCCCTCTGAGGTCAGTGACTGCACCTGTGGTGACTAGAGTGCTGATGGGGATCTTTACCCGTGTTGGCTTCCCCAAGGATGTAGCGTCTGATAGAGGCACTAAATTCATGTCTGCGTACATGAAGTCCATGTGGGATGAGTGTGGTGTAACTTACAAGCTTACCACATTCAGCCCCTTTAAAACTTCTAATTTCCACCCTGTTAGGGGACTTCTAAGTACTGTCAAGGAGGGAGGGGGGCAAGCTACCAGGAACCTTCTCCCTCCCCTATATACTGTAAAAGGGCTAGGGCAACTTCAATTAAATAAACAACTCAAGCAATAGCAAAATAATATATAAGATTTGACAGATAATCAGTAGTTACATTAATATATAGAAAAATACAAAAATAATTTTATTTGTAATACATGGCAGTGTTTCTAAAAAGAGATTGTATGATGATTATACAACTCAGGGCATAATATTGTGTACTTCAGTCAATTATTCATACTTTCAAATATGATATTTCATGTAGATAAAAAGCAGTTCATTAATCCGCAATTTGGGTTGTTGAAAACAATGTCCATAGAACAACAATCAATCGGGTGGTTTCCAAGTTCTGTCTCAACGCGCCTTCCTCAGGAGTTCCACCTCCAAAAAAGTATATTCTGCAAGAACAATTGCAGATCACTACCAAGTTACAAAAAAATAAACAAACTAATAGTGTCACTATTACAAATCAAACCATGTACATTTAAACATGCTACTTAATAACCTCCTCCCTCCCACCCCACCCCAGGGTGTGGTCGGGTACATGCTGGCCCTCTGCAACCAGATGCATTGCTTCTGGAAGAATTCAAAAAGCAATCTAGAGGTCAACCAAGTAGTCATGAAAACTCTGTTATGACCAGAAGGCCAGTCTCATGGAGTTTCAGCCTGGCCAGACAGTGTGGGTCATGGAACCACTAGAGCCCAGGGCCCTCTAAAACAGCTAGTCTGACCCATACAAAGTCAAGGAAGGTAAGGGGGAGGCCACTTACTTGGTGGATCTTCAGACCCCTAGGAACCTCTTAAGGGTGCACCCGGTCAACCAATTTAAGCCTCGCTTTGAGAGGTCCGAAGTGATCATACTCCTTGTGACAGATGAGGGAGTGGAAAAGGAGAGTGAACCTCTCCCTGACCTCCACGCTGCACCGGAACACCATGGGTCAGTGAAGGGTGCCAACCGCTCTTCCACCCTGACCTCAGAACAGCAGGGTGACTGTTACCAGTTGCTGGGACAGTTTGCCTCCATTTTCACTCACCCCTGGGCTTACACATCTGTGTATCCATGATGTAGACACTGGAACCAGTCCACCTGTAAAGAACACCATTTACAGGTTTTCTGACCGGGTGAATGCATGTATCAAGGAGGAAATCTCCAGGACGTTGGCATTAGGGGTGATTGAGCCCTCTAATAGTCGCTAGTCCAATCCTTTGGTGCTAGTATCAAAGGCTGGCCCACAGGGCACCACACCAGAACTCCAGTTCTGTGTGGACTACGGAGGACTCAACTCAGTCACCAGGACTGATGCGCACCTCCTTCCCCGAGCTGATGAGCTCATTGAAAGGCTGGGTGCTGCCAAATTCTTCAGTACCTTTGATTTAACATCAGAGTACAAGCAGATTGCTCTGCCTGGGAAGACAAAGAGATGTCAGCACTTTTAACCCAAGAGGGCCACTTCCAGTTTCGGGTGCTGCTCTTTGGTTTAAAAGCTTCCGGTTGGTTAAGAGGGTCCTGGCTGGTAAGGAGGCCTTCTGTGCCGCCTACTTAGATGACATTGCTATCTACAGTTCCAGCAGGAAGGAACACCTGCATCACCTCCATGAGGTGATTTTGGCCCTGCAACAGGCAGGCCTGGTCATTAGGGATAGTAAGTGCCAAATTGGGCAGGGTTTCATGGTGTACTTGGGACACCTGGTAGGTCGGGGCAAGGTGCAGCCCCTTCAAGCCAAGATTGCGACTATCATGGCCTGGCAACCACCTAAAACCCAAAAAGAAGTGAGAGCCTTCCTAGGCCTCATAGGCTACTACAGGAGGTTTGTTAAGTGTTGTGGAACCATTGTTGCCCCCTTGACTGGGCTGACTTGCAAGTAGCAGCCCAGATTGGTGATCTGAACAGAGACCTGTAAATTAAATGCCACTAGTGGGCCTGCAGCACTTATTGTGCCACCCACTTAAGTAGCCCTCTAACCATGGCTCAGGCCCGCCATTGCTGAGACTATATGTGAAGTTTATACTGCCATGCCAACCTGGTAAAATAAACCTATGTCCATGCCCATATTTTTTCCTTTTTATACATATAAGTCACCCCTAAAGAAGGCCCTAGACAGCCCACAGTACAGGGTGCAGTGGTTTTAAAAGGCAGGACATGTACCTTTACATTTTACATGTCCTGGTAGTGAAAGACTTTCAATTTCGTTTTTCAGTATTGCAAGGCACATTTCTCCGTTAGGATAACATTTGGATTACATTCTATAAGTGCAGTTCCCAATTTTGAAGAGATAGACTTTTCAAGTTTGGTGTCTCTGGAATAACAATTTAAAATTACAATGTATAGTGACGCTGGACTTTAAATTAACATTCTGAAAATGCCACTTTTAGAAAGTTGGCATGTTCCTACTTCAGGTAATTGGTGCCTGCTGCCTCTCTCTGATACATGTCTGCAGAGGGTGACAGCTGGGCTTTGTGTATTCCCCCTAGACAGCCACACACAATGGGAGCTTAAGTGTGACCTGAAGGCCCATTCTGGGAGGATGGGAGGGGGGATCTGGGCGCAGTCTCACACTTACACCTGAATAGGTTGTATCCTGTCCCCAAACAAAGAGCTGTATACCCAATGTGGTGAGTCTAGAGCAAGGGCAGGAAGTGAAGATCTCAGTGCACTTCAAAGACCTGTCTTTGAAGTCTCTCCCACTTCAAAGGCACAACCGGGTATAAGTACTGGACCTCTGACACCACCACTTCAGTACATTTCTGCACCTGTGATGGCTCTACCAGGAGGAACTGCTGTGCTGCTGAAGGACTGCCCCTCTATTGGACAGCTGCTTTGCTGGACTTCTGACTTGTTGTGCTGCCCTTCTGCCTGCTGTTCCCCTGCCTGAGTGAGAAATACTGGACCTCCATCGCTTCAACCCAGAGTGGCTCCAAGAGCTTGCTGTCTTGACTCCTGATCTAAAGTCTCAGGGAACTAAAAGACTTCCAACTTACTTGCATCTGCAACTGGACTCTGCCATGTGTGAGTCTGCCCTGCCAAGTGGTGACAACCCAGCACTTTGTTACGTCCTTTTTTTAGGTATTATGGCATCCGGTCCTGTAGGCAGGCAGTTAAGCTTTGTTTCAATCCCAGTAACGTTCAGCTTAACTGTCGGCTAACAACATTTTTGGAGATGGTAACTAAGAGACTTAAAACCCTAAAATGGTTTTTAAGTGTAACATTAACTCACTATCTTGTTGTAGTTGTACTTCTTTTCACCCCCTCGGCGGCATTTGATACTGTCCATCATCCCACCCTTCTAAACACCCTCAAAGATCGATTTGGCTTGGAAGGCACTGTACACAAATGGTTCTGCTCATTCCTTCAAAACAGATCACAGCAAATCAAGCTTAGCCACTTCCTTTCTAATCCTCAACCTGTCTCACTCGGGGTCCCTCAAGGATCCATCCTCTCCCCAACTCTTTTCAACCTTTTCATGGAACCACTCACCCTCATTCTCAAACAAGCTAAAATTAGTTACCACCTCTACGCCGACGATACCCAATTATACTACAAGATCAAATCCCACAACGACATCCTTCACCTCAATGACACCCTAACTAAAGTACAAGCCTGGTTCCATCTAAACCATCTCAAACTGAACCCCAAAAAAACAGAAATCATTCTTTTCACCCCCAAAAACAATACCCTTCCCATCCAAATCTGGATCAATGATACTAAGCTCTCAATTGCTCCCTCTCCACCTCTAACTCTGTTAAATCCCTTGGCATCAGCATCGACCAGAATCTCAACCTCATCCCCACATTAAGAATGCCGCCAAAAGTGCTCTTTTCACCCTTCTCCACCTCAAAAAAATCAAACCTTTCATTCCAGCCGATGATTTCAAAATCGTTGTCCAATCGCTAGTCCTCTCCAGGATTGACTATGCTAACGCCACCCTTGCCGGCACCCCTAAAACCCATCTTGCACCGATTAAATCTGTCCTCAATCTAGCTGCCCGACTTATCTCTGACTGTAAAAGATTTGACCACATATCGCCCGTCCTCAAAAATCTTAATTGGCTCCCAATTCAAGGAAGATCCTCTTACAAGACTGCCTGTATCACCCACAAAGCTCTTCATCAAAACACCCCCGCCTACCTTGCAACCAAACTAAAAAAAGTAGGCTGCACCAGGTCCCTGAGAAGCACCGACTCCCTTCTCCTGATCCCACCCAGACTTAATTGTCAAAAAACTCAATCCCGTGCATTCTCTGGTAATGCTCCTACCATTTGGAACTCACTCCCCAAAAACCTTCGCTGCAACCCCTCCTACTCTCTTTTCAAAAAAGAACTCAAACTACTTCTCCACAACAAATATTGGGGTACCTAGCATGTCCACTCTCTCTACTCTTATACCCTCCCCCCACCTTGTCTGAATTCGACATCTTCTCCCCTGTTAACTGTTTCGCCTATTTTTATTTTGTACCTGTCTCTTACTACCCCCCTTATCATATACTTTTTGCAATACTGTATCCCGTTGCTAAGTCCGCATATATTGCTACTTTATCTTACTGTGTCTAACTCTGTTGTAAAGCGCTCTGATACTCCAGGGTCCAGCAGCGCTATATAAAACCCTTGAAATAAATAAATAAATAAATAAATAAAATAATCACCAAGACTCTAATCTGGACAACGGACCTGGTTAAGCTGTGCCATCCGGCCGGAGAAGTTGTGGTAGTCCTTGTCAGATAGCATTTCATTAGTTGTAAGAGTCTATGATAATCTCTTTAAAAACAGCTAATTGTATATGCAGTTGATGTCCCTTTTTATTTACATTATGTGGCTTTAATTGCTTTTAATTTTATTCATCTGTGTTCCATGGGAATCTTTTTGTAATGTATTTGGAAACATTTTAATTAATCAAGCAAAATAAAAAAATATCTTATCTCAGTCCTGGATCCTTGCAAGTGAGGCCTAAGGTTCTTCTTCAGCAAACCCATGCATCCTCATTGGAACCGGCACATCTTCACTATTGCGTGGATTGGAACTGGTGCATCTTCGCCGTTAGGTGGATCAGACCCAGTGAATCACCTTTGGAACAAGTGCATCCCCCTTGGAATTGACACATCCTCTGCTCCATGAGCAGATGTCGCATTCCCTTCGAAACCAGCATATCACCCTCGGAACCAGTGAATCTTCTCTTTTGCATGGATCAGATCCTACACATCTCCTTCTGAACCAGTACATCACCCTCAGAATCAACGCATCCTCTGCTACAGGAGCAGAACAAACTCATTGCCTTTAGAACTAGCGCATTACCCTGGGAACCAATTCATCTCTGCCTTTGCTTGGAGAAAAACAACACATCTCTCACTGCTGCAGGATGGGAACCAATGCATCACTTTGGCTGCACCCTGCAACTTTGTAGACACAAACAGAATTAAGGTACTTTCATTTAGCAGGCCTCACTGGGTCCCTGTATCCGGCCCGTGCTCCATTGTGGTCAGCCAGAACTTTCCACTGTGTCCCGGTCTAGCATGACCAGATAACTTAGATACACGTTTATTGCTTCTAAGCGCTATTTTACAGTTCATTGTTTAAAAATTCATATCTCAAGTTCTACTTATTGGATTTTTGCTGTTTTGTTCTTGTTTTATTTGTTAAATTAAGCGCCAATTTATTACCTGGTGTGGAATCTTTTTGGGTGTTGTTTTCACTGCTTTAAGTGTTGCACAAATACTTTAAACATTGCCTCTAAAGTTAAGCTTGACTGCTCCGTGCCAAGCAACCAGATGGTGAGCAACGGTTAATTTAGGGTTGCCTGCCTCTTACCTTGATTAGGATTGTGGTTCTTGGTTGCCTCGGGGTCGTACCCCAGTAAACTAGCAACTCAATATTGAACACTGCCCTCTTCAGACCTAACTGTAGCTGGTCCATCAAGATTACTGGTAGGTCTGCGAATAGGGCATTATAGGAGTCTAGGCTGGAATAATCATTACTTCCACCAATAATGAGGTAGTCTGCAAAAAAAAGAACGGGGATGGTTCTAACGTTTTCAATTGCGAGAAAAAACTATTAAGCACAGATTCAATTTTAGAGCTTAACCCCAGAATTAATTTGAGGTGCCTGCAATATGTTGGTGTCAAAGCTAAAACCAAAAATGTTAACATTGATTTTGGGCTCAAAGGAAAGCCCTAACATATGCAAAGGGTGAGTGAGGTAAGATATGTCCTTCCTTTTTTACCAAAATTAAAATTTCTATTTTTGAAACATTTTAAAAAGGGTGACTAGTTTCTCCTCTCCTGACTCTGACAGGGAAACACAGTTTGTAACGGTACTCTCCCGGGAGATGGTGGTAGACAGAAGGTCGCTCCTGGGCATTCAATGCCACCCCTTGAAAGGGCACCCAGGAAAGGGTTGGGTGGATATTCAGCATTTCGCCTTGAGTCTGTTTTACGAGGGAGGTACATTGTGAATGCTATTTGAACGGGTTGCTTCAGAAGAACATGGATATTCTTGCATGTTGAATATATCACAACATCTACCACACGTGTGCCAGCAGACCTCTGACGCTTGAATGCTGTACATTCCAACCCTTAGACTGGATCCCGCATATGCCAGAACAGATAAGAACACATCTGCGAGGATAACTGAAGTACACATGCAACCAGCATTAACATCTCACTCATAGCCTAGGTACTGGCATTGGTTGGCTTCCACTAAAAAGTTTCGAAATTGAAGCACTTAACTGCCTAATTATTCTCTCAGATGTGAAAAACAACCATGTTATAGGAACATGATAACTTTCAAAGCGATATGGAGACGAGCATGTGCACTGGGTGTATAAACGCGTGCACTGCAGTGCTCACAAACTCACATCTCAGATGCAGCATATCCGACGTCAGTCAAACGTTGGTCTGAAGTCTTTCCTGTTCACTCTATCACGAAAAGGCAACAAAAAAATCCGTGAGGTAAACTGTCGCTATTGTGCGCTCGTGGGCTCGGCCTGATCACTATCTCTGCAATTTAAAAACAACAATCATGGAAAGACGACGGTTTTCCTGCACATGAATTGACAAGCCTCTGCTTGTGAAGGTGCCTTTGTATTTAACCCTCCAACTTATCTTACACCATCATCTGCAGGTCAATGCGGAGTCACTTCCTCGTGACAGTTTAATTACACAGAAAGCCTAATCCAGGCCGCGCATTCCTGGCGGCCCAAACTTTTCCCCCTGACTTCAGAATGCACATCTGACAGCATCGGATGGCTTTTCCTAGTTCCTCGATTGGAATCTGTTCTGGGAGCTGGGGACTGCTGTCTCGCTCAGCCAGTAACATCTGCAAGCACCGGGCAGTCTGAGGCGGAAGAGTTCGCGTTTCCTGCGTTTAATTCTCGACTCCTCTAGACGCTGGTCGACGGGCGACCTCTCTGTTTAATACTGTCTTTCCTCGAAGCGGCGGTCAGATGTTAATGAAGTGAAGTGGCGTCATGGAATTTACAAGCGCCCTGGAAAACTTCCGCTCTACAACACAGCAAAATCGGATCTGAGGGAAAACTAGGGCTCCGCCGAATCAGGTATGTCTTTAATTTTCACTTGTGCTTGTATCTGTGTTTTTCAAAAACAGGTGTGAATGCAAGGGGAACAGAACACTTTTCAGGTGTTTTATGTTTCAGCCAGCTCTCACTTTAAAACCTAAAGGTCGAGTTCCCACTGAGTTGCACGAATTGTCCACAACTCCTTGCGAGATTGGCGTACATTCTGGCAGGAGGAAAGAGCACCGAGATGACAAGTCTCCGTCCTTGGCTCTGCCTTTCGCAGGCTCGGATGTTTTTGTGTGCATGTGGTGGTGTCGGTGCAGTTTGAGACTACGGCAAATATTTCCCATTGGAATGAAATATTTTTACGGACTCGCGTACTGTTACACCTAGTAGTATTGTTGTTCTGAACTAATGCCCCTGATTTTATTTTACACAGATAACACCCATTCACCTTTAGGGGTTGTGGTAGTTAAATTGAGTGAAACCACCCGTTCCACAACCGTCATCCCACCACCCTTCAATAATTCTAGCTCTGTGATTCACCTGGGATTTACAGGCATGTAAAGGCAAAGTAAATTTACAAATGAGGCTCAGCTAGCTAAAAGGCAACATTAGCTGAAGATGTTAACATGTCGGGGCACTTAACAACAATGCTTCTCGTACATGTAAAAGTACCACTGTCACACATGAAACCGGACAAAGTGAAATCTTTATTGTATGTTCCCATTTAGACAACATTGTCATAATATGCTAGTTAGTCTGTAAAGTCGTCCAAATCATGATTCGACGTTATTAAACTTTGCCAAGTCGTGTACCTCTTTTTACTATTTTTTTTAGCAGTTACAGATGTGTGGAGTTTTTTTTGGTTGTTAATACGATCGCCATGCTTTAATTATAGATGTTGCTTAGTGCTGCATATCTTTAGCTTTTTGATAAATGTCAGAGTTTTCAACATTATTTCTTGTTTTGTCTGAAAGCGACCTGCATGGGCAATGGCATGTTTTTGTTTTGGGAAACATTTGGAATTTCATCATCATTATGGTCCCTCCTTTCCAAGATTCATGCCAGGCAGACGTGTATCATGTGACCCTTTCAGTCAGTCCTACCTTTTTTAAGCAAATAGGTTGCATTCTGATACTTGTCGTTTTTAGGTCTCGATTGCCACATAGCGTAAACTGCATGGTTGCTAAACACCTTTTTTGGACTATACCAAAACGTAACAGTGGTCTTGGAGCCTGCTCGTTACTTTAATTGGTTGGTTTATTGTCTCACCTGCTTATTTTATGGCTTTCCTTCATGTGCTTGTGTTTGTCCTTTCCCTGGCTCATATCTTCTCCATTCTTTTGATGGGCTGACTTACATCCTTCCACAGCTCTTATTTAGGGATCTTTTTTCTTTGGCTTTTAACATGTCACGAGAATGTGTGTTCCCGTTCTCTCCTTGATATGCTGCTTCCCTCCTCACACTTCGTATTGTGTCCCCTCAATCTACCTCCTCTCTCCCTCATGTGCTGCTTTCCCATTAGACGTCTGGCCTTACCTCACATGCTCCTTGTAGCTCCTTTCTCCCATACCCCAGCTTTTCTCTTTTTATTTTTAACCTCCTCTTATGGCCTAATGATCACTCGTTCCTGCCCCTCTGCTTCACCCATATGCCCACCACACCTGCATCTTTGTTGCACCCCCACCTCTCAAGGTCCAAAAAAGTATTTTATTTTTTCCCTTTTTCCTGGAGGGCCTGACAGCTCCCATTAGCTTCCGGACCACTTCACTTTAACAAATGCTTTTTTGCACAACTTTAAATGATTTTTCATCTATTGCTTCAGGTGGCATCTGCCATCTTGGATTGGTAAATAAAAAACAAAAGTGGGCATTGCCATTGATTAGGCGTACACATACGTGGTTATGAGCGCCTACTGAATGACATGCATGATATCATGATGCATATGCGCTCATTTGCACAATACTTCATTGTGCAAATTTTTCTTTCTTTTTAGGTCTCGGTAATATCCGGTCTGCCGAAGGCAGACCGGAAGTCCGAGAATTAATGTCAGTAAGAGGGCTGCTTTATCCCTCCCTCTTTTTGGCTCTCCCTCCATTGGCTGGCTTCCTAAACGGAGGCCAGTCATTGGAGGAGAGAGCCGTCCCTCCGAATAGGCTCCGTCTTTTTCGGATTTAGGGGCGTCATTTTTGCTGTTCTTTAGCTCGTGACGTAGCCCGTCACTCAGGACAGCAAAACCACGCCCCCAAATCTGAAAAATATCGGAAGCTTATGGCCATCATTTTTCTGTACAGTAAGATGAGGTAGGTCGCCTGCTCCCGCTGTTCGTAGCTCCCGCCCCCTCCCGCTGTTCGTGGCTCCCGCTGTCCCCCCTCCCGTCCCCTCCCGCTGTTCGTGGCTCCCGCTGTGGTAGGTCGCCTGCTCCCGCTGTTCGTAGCTCCCGCCCCCTCCCGTTGTTCGTGGCTCCCGGTGTCCCCCCTCCCTCCCCTCTACCGCTGTTCTTGGCTACCGCTGTCCCCCCTCCCGCATCCTCCCGCTGTTCATAGCTTCAGCTGTCCTTCCTCCCGCCCCCCTCCCGCTGTTCGTGTATCCGATTCTTCACCAGGTGGCAACTTTGCCATGGCAACAGTAATCTGGAGCCTTCCAGTCCTCCATGTAAGAGTCGGACACTGCCAGCAGATAGCATATTGAATGACTAAACACGGGTCCCTCTTTTGTAAGTGCTCCAACAAAACATGACGTGCACCAATAGATCCGAGTACTTTAAACACAGACGAGGTACTTAAGAATCCACAGTAGATATATTCTTCTAGTTCTGAGCGTGAACAATTGATCTGTAGTCGCTGAAAAAATACGGGAACAATAGATTGTGTTGGTAAGCATAAACAGCTCGGATTTATTACAACACCTTCTTAAAACAATAATTTACTATCTGAGTTTACAGTAGTTTGATATAGTTTGCATCCTAAGCAGTAGTCCTCTTCACCGGAAGTTAAAAAAAACTCACGTTGCAGTTAAAACGAAAAAGTTATGCCCTGTACAGCGTTCTATACTCCAAATGTCTAACTATCAACAACTTTAATGATATGGTGGTGAACAAAATGTCCGCAGTGATGCGCAATATGGCACATAAGGGAATATGCTTATGAAACTCGAAACCATAATGTGTGCTTAGATTCACATACTAGAATGAATCATAGAATGCAGATCCATATATGTTTCTAACAGTCACAATTATTTTGCTTTAATATAAAATGAGCATTTTAATTGAATGACGACTCTAACATTGCTCTCATAAAGGTTTGGATGTTGTTTTTGTGTGTCTCGTTAAGGTGAGCAGCCCTGAGAGGCGCAGCCATGTCCCCCTTGGGGGGACCCAGTGGTGCGCGGTGCTCCGAGCAGGATGGTGTGTCATTGTACACTGGTGCAGTCGCTGCACTGCTCACTGCTCTCCGAGGGTGACGTGCATTGAGACCGCCTATTACTGTCAGTGTTTGTTCTATTTAGCATTCACAATGAACCCCTACTATGATTTGCATTTTCAATCGCAGTTTCAGAATTAGCAAAGAGTTGGTCCCATTGCGATTGCCCTCCGGATCTGGTATGCACTCACACATTTTGCTTACTGCTACAGCTTCTGGTAGCTCGTTCGTACTCGTCAGACTCTTAGTATACGTTACAGGGATAGGTTTGGGAGTTTCCAGTCTGAACCAGGATTGGTTTATTCATCTCTATGTGCCCTAGTACTCGGTTACCATCGTTGACGCCTTTTCTAGAAATTCAACACAAAATGGGATAGATTTGATTGGTTTCTGGAAAGTCTGGAAAGACTTGTGATTTCTTTCTCTCGTGCCCTGCTTCAATGCTCCCCTCCTCTAAACACACACCGCACCCATGCACTCCTTGTTGCTCCCTCATCTTTCCCCCCAACTTCGTCCATTGCTTCCCCGCCATCTATTCCCCGACTATTCTAACTCACTTTCACTCCCTTTCACTACCTCACTCTCTCTCTATCTCACTACATCACAACCTCACTCTCTGTTTCTATCTCACTACCTCAGAACATCCCTCTCCCTCACTACCTCACTCTTTCACTACCTGACTCTCTCGGTCTCTCACTACCTCACTCTCTATCTACCTCACTCTCTATCTACCTCACTCTCTCTCTCACTACCTCACTCTCTCTCTCACTACCTCACTCTCTCTCTATTTCACCACCTCACTCTCTATCTCACTACCTCATTCTCTCTATCTCACTACCTTACTCTCTCTCTGCTAATGCAATAGGTCTCGCATATGCAAGCAATTAAGCTATTGCCAATATAAATGACAATGCAATTTATTTAGGGATACAAAAAAAAAAAAAATAATGAGCAATGCCAATAGCTCTACCTATAATATTGCCGAGACCATTGCATTGTAAATGCTTGTTTATTTCTTGCCTACCTAAAATGTTTTATGTGCTTGGGGCAAAAGCCTATTCTTGACTATACCAAAAGCTTACTGTGCACTTTAGCCCAATTTATTGATCACTGATTTGTTTGCTTTTTAATCCATAGCTTTCCTTGGTCTTCTTGTGTGTCTTCCCTGGAACATAGTCTCCTTGCTATCCCTTTTAATGTGTGACTTGTATCTAGGGCATCACTTTTTTCTTTTTCTTTCAGCACTCTATGAGTGTGCATGTGTTTTCCAGCTCTGTTCCCTCCCCCTAAACATCACCCACTCCCCCACACTCCATGCTGCTCCCTCTTTCCAAGCACGTTCATTGCTTTTACTACTGCTCCCTATTATTTTATTTTTGGGCCCTCTCAGACCAATCCTCAAACTAATTTGTTGCTCCCTTGCATCTGCCTACTTGCAAGTTCTTTACTCTTTTCTTCTCCCCCACCCTCTCCTCTGTTCCCCCAATGTTGCAGTCCTTGTACAGTTTTTAGGTCGAGCCTAGCGGCAGAGCGCATGCGCTGTTCACTCTGCAAGACTGCTATAGTAGATTATGGGTTAGAAGCCGCGCCCACTCTCTGTCCACATTTTTCATTGGCTTGTGTCATTGTCTTTCATAAATGCTGAATTCGTTTTCATGACAGCGCGTCGCCGATCATGGACGCTGCGCTTTATCTTTTAAAAATGCTTCCTGTACAGAGCAGCACTTCCGCATGCACTATGGCGATTACAAAAAATTGTTTTTTTTGTAAAAGTGCCCCATATGGTGCTTTCACTTTAATGGCGCCCACACCTTTCTTCAGATGAGCCGTGTCTAAAGAAAGGGGCGTGGGCACCATTAAACTCAAAGTATGGCATGGGGCGCTTTTACATTAAAAAATGTGTTTGTCAACTTAAACAGATGCCTTTTTTTTAGAAAAAGCTCCCCATACCGCCCTTTCACTTTAATGGGGGCCTCGCACCTTTCTCTAGACAAGCCACATCTAAAGAAAGAACAGAAAACATGTGCAACTCCCTGTAATTGAAAACACCATATATTTTATTTCAAAATCGTGAGACCGTTATTTAAACACGTCATGTCATTTTAGGGAAAGGTTGCTCCAAGTGGTAGAGAGCATGCAAAAAAGAGAAAAGTGCTCAATTGAAATGTGGCAAGAAAGGGAACTCAAAGTCCGTGACATAGGAGAGAGCAAATTAGACAATTTATTTACAAAGGGACCGGTTGTAATTTACCGTTCTACGAAGCCTGGCCAAGGTCCATTCATATGCAGTTTTTTACAAAGTTTTGATATACATAGAATGTATCGTTCGTATAGCACGTGGGGGGTAGAGGGTCCAGGCCCTTAGCTGGGTAGGGTGTTTGTCAACGTTTTGATCCGTCTTATTGCCATCAGGTAGTTAAAGCCTTGGCTGTGCGGATCTTCATCAGGACTGGGTGGGGCAACCTTATAGGATGTGGGGCCTGATCACACACCCACTGGTTGTGTCAAGATGTGGACTTTAAGTCACGCTAGTGAAGTTGTGGCATTTTTTGTAATGGCATCTAAAGAAAGGGCATGGCCGCCATTAAAGTGAAGGTGCGGCATCGGGCGCTTTTACAAACAATCATTTGGAATGCAATAGGACTTGTATTCGAGATACTTTAAGGTATTGGCATTATAAATAACAATGCCTTTTATTTATTTTTTTAAAACCAAAACATAAATAAAAGGTATTGTCATTTACAATGCCAATAGCTCAGACATGCGTAAATGCGAGACCTATTGCAGCATTGCAAATGCTTGTATTTGGGGGGTTCTTGAAGCCAATTGGTGCTGGGGAATTTTGCCTTACAAAAAGAGCTTTTGTGCTAGTCAAATTACATTCTAAAAACATTTTACTGATTATTATTGGGTCATAAATGTAAAAGAAAACGGTGTGCGCACACATATATCATCATGCATGTGCGTGTCTATGTAGGTATGTGTTTCTGCATAAGCACTTTGGTCTTTCGTGCTGTGAACGTGTGATTTCTTTTCAGGTTGTAGCATGCCAGACAGCACAGTTGTCTGGTTTGGTAACCCCTTCTTGGGGACATTTTGAAATCTTCTCTGGGAATGCATTCCACCCATTTCTTACCATTGGCTTTGTGCTCTGTAACACACATTTGCTTGCTTACTATTTGTTTCAGGCCATCCAGCTTGAATTCGTCCCTCTTGTGGAGCAAAGCCTATTTACTGTATTCTTCCTTGAATGCTCACTCTGTAAACAAGCCTTTAAATCTTGTTTTTATATTGTCACATTTGCTGTGCTTTCAAAGACAGAGGTCAAAAGTCAGTCTCTGTCTTCGATGGAGCTGGTGTTTACTTTTCTTTCTCTGACTTCGAAGTGCAAGGATTTAGGTGACATTCATGCTGCAAAAGGAAAGGCTTTTTTTCTAATACACAACAAAAGTTAAACGTCTGTATTTGAACCATGCAGCTATTTCAGAATTAGGAAAGTACAAATGAAGCAATTTCTTTTTGTAAATTCTGAAATGTGGTGCAAACAAATATTGTAATGCGATCAAAACAAATCAATACTAACAAATCGTTGCCTACTTTTCTGAGCTATCAACTAAACACCTCCAGGTATTTGTACGCTTAAAAAATGTCATTAACACACACTAGGTGATGACATTTCCACACATTATAATTTGTGCACTGTATACTGTTATCAGTAAAACTGTATGTCTGTGCAAATGTAATGGTCCTTTCATTTGAAAGTGTGTTTTCTGTAATGGTAGTGTTCTACCACACCATGCATACTCCACTCTACACCACTCTATTCTACAACACTCAATACCCCTCCCCTGTAAACCACTTTGACATGCCACTACATTCTATTACACTCCGCTCTACAACATGCCACTCTAGGACACTCCATGCCTTTTGGACTTGGCCCTTTTTGCAGTGTTATCCCCAAACCTTTTGCTTCTTCTTCCTATTTTTTCCTGACTTTTGTTGCTGGCTAACATGCTTTGGGCACTTTGCCACTACTGACCAGTGTCAACGTGCAAGTGCTTCCTGTTTAAATTGTGATTATAATTGGTTCTCTCTGATTGGCATATTTGATTTACTGGTAAGCCCCTAGTAAAGTTCAGAGAGCCAGGGCCTGTAAATCAAATGCTACTAGTGGACCGGCAGCACTGATTGTGCCACCCACATGAGTAGCCCGGAAAAGGTATCTCGGACCTACCACTGCAGTATTTGTGCACAGTTTTAAGCTGCTATGTCGACTTGATAAGTTCACCACCTTGCCAGGCCCTACCTGTACCTTTTCCTACATGTAAGGCACCCCTAAAGGAAGCTCAAGGTAGCCCCATGGGCAAGGTGTTGTGTATGTGAAGGGTAGGACATGTACTGGTGTGTGTAACATGTCCTGATAGTGAAATACTGCCAATTTCGTTTTCAGTATTGAAAGGCTATCTTGCCCCATAGGATAGAGTGGGAGATACTTTGTAACATCTTACAAGAAGAACTTCCCATTGGGACAAGACAGTGAATTAAAGTTTAGGCTTTCTGAACTCAGAATTTAATAACACATATTTCAGTAAAAATGGTTTTCAAATTGTGTGTTTGAAAATGCCACTTTCTAGAAAGTAGGCATTTTCTTGTTTAACCATTCTGTGTACCTCTGCCTGTTTGTGGGTTGACTGGTTTTGAAGTGACAGAGGCTCAGTATGTGCATTCACTGTAGGTAGCCACTGGAGGGGTTTGAGGTGTGCCTGGCCCTTCCTGGATAATTTGGAGCTAAGCTGAATGGTGCTTGGCTGCATTTAGAGTAGTGGGAGGAGATTTCTTTGCACCTGAGTAGGGTCTGTCTCCCTTGCACAATGCTGTCTCCGCCACCTGTGGTCACACTTCACTGGACTCAAGAGGAACCTTTGCCAAGGAGAAGAGATGAAGAGCTGTGAGGAGGAGTACTGCATCTTTTCTGTGTGGGGTTGGCCTGCAGTTGCTGTTACATTGCTTTGAACCTGCTTGAAGAAGATCTCCTAGGGCCTGCGTGTGCTGGCCTCCTGTTCTGACGTCTCAGGGACACAAAGACTTTACCCCAATCTCCTCTGAACTCTGCTGCTGAGAATTCTGACCTGCCAGGAGGTGCTTATTCCAGTTGTGGGCCTCTGGAGGTTGTTCCTGCTGTTGGGAACGGGAAGAAACCCAAAGAACCGAAGAAATCGATACATCACTCTTCTTGTGGCTGTTTTTCTAATGCAGCACCGATGTGCAAGAAGAATCTCTACGGATCGCCACGCCACTGCCGAACTGCCACAGCACTCGTTGCTGCTGCCAGAACCTGCCCATTGTGAGGATCACAGCTAAAGAAATTGATGCAGCGCTGCTCGATGCGCCGTATCGATCGCGAATGCATCCCAGATTTCCACGCATCGTACCTGTGTTGAGAATTTTCCCGCACCATCACCCACGGACCACAATCGTCTTGGACTCGATGCATCACTTCCCCCTACAGACCAGATTCAATGCATAACTTCTCCTGCGTGCAGCAGATCTGTTGGATTACCTCCCTAAGGTCTCAGGAACTGACGCATCTCTTTGTTTCTCGTTGCTTCCCATCTCTGCAGCTGTTTGGCCTTGTGAATTTTTATGCATCTACAGGTACTTTGTGAGAAATCACAAATCCATAGTTTTCTATAGATCAAGTTGTTTGAAACCTTTGAAAAGTCATATTCATATTAGTTGTATGTTTGATTTTTGTCGTTTTGCTTGTGTTAAGTTTAGATAAACATACTTTATTTTTCCACACTGGTGTGGTGTCCATTTGTGGTGCTATCACTGTATTACTGTGTGTTTTGAGTACACATACATTACACATTGCCTTTGGGATAAGTCTGTCTGCTTGTCCAAGCTACCCAGGGGGTGAGCAGGGGTAAACTAAAGTGTGTATCACCTTTACCCTGACTAGAAGCAATAATCCCTATTTTGGCAAAGGTACCTACCTCTGCCAAATGGAGACCCCCATTTCTAACATTGGTGGCAGCTGTAGGATTCAAACCCATGCCTCCGAAGTGACTGGCCATTTCTAACTATACCACTTTACAGCACTCCATTCCATGTCACTCCACTCCACTCTATGAGAAGTAACTCCACTCTATGACACACTACTTTATGACCCGCCATTTTCACCCTCTGAGGCGGAAAGCCGGAGGTTCTTACGCTTTTCTCCTCTTTTGACTGCCAGCAGTGCTACGCTTGATTAAAAAGCATTTTATGTCCGTTTTTAAAAGTTAGTGTGTTAAAACTTGTCGCTTGATTTTAATAAGCGCTTTACTTGGGAATTGTCTCCTCACCTCCCTTTGCCGCCTGGGCCACTCTCAGCTGAGTGTTGACGCTGAGAGTTGGTCCCGGGGAGGCGAGGGTAGGACAGCGGCCATATTGGGTCGGGGTGCGCCGTGACGCGCTCTAGCTTTCTTTAAAAGGGCTCATTTCCTGTGCGCAGATCTGTATTTTCACCCTCTGAGGCGGAAAGCCGGAGGTTCTTACGCTTTTCTCCTCTTTTGACTGCCAGCAGTGCTACGCTTGATTAAAAAGCATTTTATGTCCGTTTTTAAAGTTAGTGTGTTAAAACTTGTCGCTTGATTCTAATAAGCGCTTTACTTGGGAATTGTCTCCTCACCTCCCTTTGCCGCCTGGGCCACTCTCAGCTGAGTGTTGACGCTGAGAGTTGGTCCCGGGGAGGCGAGGGTAGGACAGCGGCCATATTGGGTCGGGGTGCGCCGTGACGCGCTCTAGCTTTCTTTAAAAAGGGAAGGGCCTCTCCGCGTAGCGGACGCGTTTGCGGATGGGCCGGATGCCCGCCGGAGTCACGCCTGAGTCCAGCCCGTCTGCGCCCGTCCGCGCTAAGGCAGCGTCAGGCACCAGGCATACTGTACCTAATACTTGTAATTAAGGCAGTAAGATGTGCTATTCTAAAGCAGAGTTGCTGGGTCTTCAGCACCTCACCTGTTCCTGTGCAAGACGCAACCCTGCCCATATTTTACATCCCCTACTACACCCCTCCCAACTCTGCTCCTCTACCAAAACTAAACCCAAACCGCCCCAGGCCCAGGCTCTCAGTCTAGGTCACCTAAATGTCAGATCTTTGCAGAAACATCACTCAGAAATCCATGACCTCCTAAAAGATCACTCTCTTGATGCCCTGTTCATGACCGAGACGTGGCTCCTTGACGATATGGACTCGGTCTGCAACCTAGCTACTCCTACGGGATATACCATACACACTGTGAACAGGAGCACGAGAGGGGGCGGGTTAGCGCTCATAATTAAATCTCATCTTGACTGCCAATTAATTAAAGTGGACATCAAGGGCAGCGAAAGCGCTCGCTTTTCCATCAAAGCCAACCCACAGTTCTGCGCAACCGGCCTTCTGACTTACAGACCCCCTGGCGCAGATGCCCCTTTTATCAACTCACTCTTACAGTATCTGGGCACTAACATTACCAAAACGGCTAACTTTACGATCCTAGGTGATCTCAATTTACATCTTGATAGAGACACCGAGCCCAAAGTTGCCACTTTTCTTGCGGATCTCGCCGCCTTCCAACTCAATCAACTCGTAAGTGGTTCCACCCATAGAGCGGGACACCTTCTTGATCCCATCTTCTCTAACATTACGAGTGGATCCGCAGGCTCGCCTATTCCTATGACCTGGACAGATCACCATCTAGTAATACTGTCTATTTCCTGTAACTCGAGCCCCGCAGCGGTGCCTACTCGTCAGTTCAAAAACGGCCATGGAGAAAACTTCGCCTTGAAGACTTACACAACCTCCTGGCGTTAAATCCCCCTCCCTCAAGTGATGACTTGGACGTAGGGTATGACCAGTTTTGCCTCTGGATCACCCAGGCACTTGACACCCTGATCCCTGCCAGATGGACCAAGGTCCGTACCCATACGGCTAGTCCCTGGTACAATTATGAATTAGCAACGCTGAAAAAGGAATGCAAAAAAGCGGAGAGGGGTTGGAGAAAAAATTACGATGCCAACCTCAAACAGGATTATGTCCTACTCCAAAAAACTTACCACCGTAAGGTTTGCAGAACGAGAGCGGCATACTATGCTAATGAAATCAGCAATAGCTCTAACACCTCGAAATCTGTCTTTAAAATCCTGAAAGACCTTACTGCGAAAAAAACTGTCATCACTACCACTACTTCCCCTGACCTCTGCAATAATATGGCTAATTTTTTCACTAATAAGATTAAGAAAATCTATGACACTTTCCCAAAACTCCCGCAGTCACCGGCCACTTTGGATCCCACCAG
Organism: Lissotriton vulgaris; assembly: GCF_964263255.1. NCBI lineage: Eukaryota > Metazoa > Chordata > Amphibia > Caudata > Salamandridae > Lissotriton > Lissotriton vulgaris. The sequence continues at coordinate 439,401,007 of NC_141685.1, read as the reverse complement.
GCCCTCTCTCTCCTCCCTTCCTACATTTGAGAAAGAGAGTTTTCAAAAAATCGGCAGAAAAATTAAATCTGGCTCCCCGGCGGATCCCCTAAAACCGGATACATTCTGTGAAGCTCACGAACTTATCACAGAACATATTCGGGATATTATCAACTTGTCTCTTTCTACCGCCAGAATTCCTTCTAAATGGAAGCAGGCTTGGGTTTCCCCCATCTTAAAAAAACCCACTTTAGACCCCACGCTTCCGGAGAATTTCAGGCCCATTTCCCTGCTTCCCTGGCCTGCCAAAATCATCGAGGCACATGTCAACAACATTCTGACCAATTTCCTTCTCACCAACAACATTCTGGATGACTCCCAACACGGGTTTAGAGCTGGTCACAGCACCGAGACAGCCTTGCTCAGTGTTACAGAGGACCTTCGTACCATTCTTGACACCGGCGGAACGACAGCACTGGTCCTGTTGGACCTTAGTGCTGCCTTCGATACGGTGTCACATGAGGTCCTTCTGACGAGACTGGAGGAAATTGGAATCACAGGGACAGCCTTGGGATGGTTTAGAGACTTTCTCTCCAACAGGTCCTTCAGAGTCTCCACCCCCCCTTACATCTCTAAGGAGCATAACATTGGACAGGGAGTGCCGCAGGGTTCTTCCCTGAGCCCTACCCTGTTCAATGTTTATGTCCGCCCTCTGGCAGAGGTGGCTAGAAAGAACGGACTAGCACTGGTATCCTATGCCGATGATACCCAGTTGGTGGTGGCTCTTAAGGACAACAGTGGTCTGGAGGCCCATCACTTTAAACAGACTCTTACGGACATCACCAACTGGATGACGGCGAATTTCCTTCAACTGAACGCCGGGAAAACAGAGATACTGCTCCTGGGAAAAAATACCTCGTCCTGGGGAGACAACTGGTGGCCTGAAGTACTAGGCCAACCTCCTGAGCCAAAAGAATGCGTCAAAAATCTGGAAGTCTGGGTGGACTCTGCACTGAAGTTCACTCATCATACTAAAAAAGTGGCTGCCACTTGCTTCGGCATTTTACGTAACATCAGACCTATTCTGAAGTTCTTTGACTGCCGCACTCGCCAGCTAATTGTTCAGGCGACCATTCTTTCTAGACTGGATTATGCCAGCTCTCTCTTACTGGGGGCAAATCTTGCCGAAACCACCAGACTGCAGAGAGTCCAGAATGCGGCAGCCAGGGCCCTGGTAGGTCTCCCCCGCCATTCCTCGGTATCCGGAGCCTTGAAAAAATTGCATTGGCTCCCGGTGGGTAAAAGGATCCAGTTTAAGGCACTGTGTTTAGCCTTCAAAATCCTTAAAACCGCTTCCCCCCCAATGCTGTGCCCCCTCTTGTCAGAGTACATTCCGAGGAGGTCGCTCCGCTCAGAAGGACAACACCTCGCGATTATCCCCCGCACCAGACTGGCCAGAGTAGGCGGCCGATCCTTTAGCTTCCTAGCTGCCAAGCTATGGAATAGCCTTCCCGAAGCTATCCGCGGTATACAGGACCTTTTAGCCTTCAGAAAGGCTGTCAAAACTCATCTCTTCCAATAATTCTTTCTTCTCTCTGCACCTCCAACTCTCTGCATTCTGTCTGCTTGCAGCGCGGGGACGCCCCTTGGCTGGGGCAGCCGCGCGCTATACAAATCACTATAACATTAACATTCCACTCTATACCTTCTCCACTCCCCTTTGTGCCAATTTACGACACACCACTCTACTCTACATTGCACCACTCCACTCTCATCCACTCTCTGACATGCTCCTCCACTCTACGTCGCTCCACTCTACGTTGCTCCACTCTATGTCCCTCCTCTCTACATCCCTCTTCTCTACGTGCCTCCTCTCTACGCCCCTCCACTCTACATCCCTCCACTCAAGGCCCCTCCACTCTATGACACTTCACCCTGCTCTACAATGCAACACTCTACTCCACTTAATGACTCTCCAATGTGATGCTTTACTTCACTCTACACTACACCAGTCCACTCTACTCCCCTTTAATCAACTCTATGCCAATTCTCTCTACTCCACTTCACTTCACTCAATGCCACTCTTCAACATTGTGCTCCACTCTATGCCACTCTTCAACATTCTACCCCACTCTAAGTCACTCTACACAATTCCCTCTAGCCACTATATGCCACTTTACTCTACTCCCCTTTGCTCCACTCTATGCCAGTCCTCTCTACTCCACTTTACTTCACTCAATGCCAATCTTCGACATTGTGCTCCACTCTATGCCACTCTTCAACATTCTACCCCCCTCTAAGTCACTCTATGCAATTCCCTCTAGCCACTACATTCTACTGTGACACACTACTCCACTATACTCCACTATGCCACACTCCACCACTCTATGCCACTCTACTCTGCCACTCTACTCCACTATGTCACTCTCCCATTCTACCATACTGTATGCAATTTCCTACATGCTACTCTATGCCACTTTACTTCTACTAGGAGACGGGGACTGAAGTGGAGGGTCTACTTGCTGGGTTTCAAGCAAGCCACATTACTCTGCCTTCAAATGTATGAGAGATTTTACTTGTACCTGGGCCATCAAACACACGTAAATTGATGGAGGGACTGCATGCAATAAGTCTAACCACTGACAATTACTCTGGGTAGCATTCCAACCCATTGTTCTTTTGCCCATCATACAACCTCAGTTTGGACCCAGCCATAAGCAAACAAGTCTTGACCTTGCTCCAGTGGGAACAATCCAGTCCAAACTGTCAGGCAGGGACCTCCCTGAACTGAAACAGAAGAAACCCAAGACTGATTTTGCCCAAACTGGGGCTCATCAGTCGGGTGTGCCTTGGTTCCAGTGACACTGTGAGCACAGGACCCACGTCTGAGCATACCCTTGCCACTTGGGGTGGTACATCAAACACACAAAGGTTGTTGAGAAAATGCTTGCAATCAATAAGTCTAGCCACTGGCAGTCACTCAGCGTGGCATTCCAACGTACTGTTCTTTTGCCCACCATGCCACCTTAGCAATCTTATGAGCTACAGGCCAATTGAAAGTGAACTTCTTCAGTGTAAAGTCTAGATGCATGCATGTTCTATGTATGGATACGCTCTTCACAAATTTTTGATTTTAATTGGTTCAGTGATTATTCTGGCACAGCTAGGGGAAGGGTGGTTAATTGGATAATTCTGGCATGTGAAGCACATCTTTGGCTCGATTTTTAACTGCTGGAGTGTGTTGATTATATTTAAAGGACAATATGAAAAGGACATAATCACTGAAAGTTGACCAGTTTTACTTTCAGAAATTAGCTTTTGTATGATACTCTGGTGGATGATAGTCATCCTCTGCAAGCTCAAAATGAGGAAAATGGAGGTGTTCTTAACCGTATTATTCTTTTGTTGAATGAGTGTTTGAGGTCAATGGTAGGGAACAGCTCTCCGCAGTTTGTCTCAACCATAAAGAATCTTGTGTTGGCAATGTGCACAAGATAAGGTGTGGCTAGCAGCCGACAGGAATGGCTGCATCCTAAGAGGGCTCCGCATTGCCCAGAGCTAATCCTGCTATAACCAACACATTTATCCGACGATTAGACCCGGTGCATGTGGGAAAGACTGTATTACCCCCCCCCCCGAAGATTCGACCGGGGTCCCGAACCAGTGGGACGCCAGCGAGACAGCCAATGGAGGGCTCAGAGGAGCGGCGAGAGGCCTGGCTAAAATGGGGCAACCCAGAAGAGGCTTGTCTGAGATTACGAGTGGAGAACTCCTCGCCCCCTATCTCCCCATGGGAGATGGTGCGATTGGGCATGCACAAGGGGCTTGAATAGAATCTGGAGGCGGACAGTACTTCTGCCAGTACCAGCAGTGGGGAGTGCTTTGGGACTAGGCATGGCCCTGAGTGAGGCGCGGTAGGGCTGGGGCCAGCCTAGCATAGAACAAACATAGCCAAGCAGTGGGAGAAAATAGAGTGGCTGCCGAACGGCCTACGCTTTGCTGCTGCCTGCTGCAGTGCAAAGAGCGCACCCGGGGTGGAGAGACCCGGAGCAACAGTAAGCCGACTCAGGTCCAGAGGTGAATGTCTTGGACGGGAGTGGAGGGTTCATGCCTCCCCCTGTCCCCTCCTCCACTCCCAAAGCAGCCAAATAAGTTAGCGGGGAGCCCGAAGATGTGGTGGTGAACTGCCCAGTTAGACTGTGAGTGTGCCGGCTGAGAAACTGGACTCAGCATAATAGTGTGGGCCTCACCCAGCCAGGTTGCTGATTAGACACAAATCGGTGGACCTGCGCGGTGCCCTGGGGCTGGATTCTACCCTTTGCTGCAGCAGCGAGGTGCAATGCAGCCTTGGGAGAGAGGACCAATGCTCATGGAACCTTGACTTTGCTGGGGCTGTGTGGGGCATCTGGCTCCCCCTTCTGGAATCCGAATTTGGTGCAGGGGCAGGAGGCCCCATACTGCCTGGATATCATGCGGGCCCTGAACCATCGGGCCTCCGTATCATACAAAAGTGACTGCTGGGACCATGAGTACAGAGGAGGGCAGGACACCACGAAAGGATTCTCCCGAGATGGCGAAAGGTCAACCTCAAAAAAACGTGCAGCAGAGCAGCCTAGATAAGTACACAGTGAAAATTACAACACCGGTTGTGGGGTCTCTGGAGACTGAGACCTCGACCTCGCGGGAGGATCTATGCTCGGAAGACGAGCCCTCACCATGCACAATAATGGCTGCCATTCAAGAGCTTCGGTGGTCTGTCGCCCTGATTGAGCCCAAGTTAGATGCAGTGATGATGGAGGTCAACCTGCTCCATGTAGGTTTTCATAAAATGCCAGAGAAGGTGGCGGTAGCTGAAATGAAAATAAAAGGACTAATGACTTGAAGAGCAGGTACTGAGCCTTAGTAAGCAAAGCACGCAAATGTCCGCCAGGCTCGAAGATCAAGAGGGCGAAATAACATCAGAGTAGTTGAGGTTCCGGAAGGTTCCGAGGGCCCCAGCACAGCCTTGTTTATGGAAGACCTGATTTTAAATAAGCTGAAGCATAATTGCCTGTGGTCCTTCTTTTCAGGGAAGAGGGACCTAGGGCGCTGGGCCCGCCGCCAAAACCAAGGGCCCCTCCGCGCACCATTATTGATCACATACTGAACTATAGAGACAGGGATGCAGTACTCCAAGAGGCACGAGCAGATGGAGACCTACCGATGGGCAATGCAATAATTAGATACTTCCCAGACTTCACCCTACAGGTGCAGAACCAATGCAGATGTTTTGATGAAGTCAAAAAAGCTCTACAATCAAAAGAACTGAAATATATGATGCTCTGTCCCTCGAAGTTGAAAGTAATAACAGATGGAAAGACTCTGCACTCCAGAAGTGTGGGATTGGGTGGAGAGTGGTTGGAAAGGGGCCGGCCATATACAGACAGAAGGATTTGGTGAAGGAACCAGGCGAAAGGAGACCCGTACGAATGGATCAACATTCCAGACCAGCATCCCATTGAGAGACATATATGCCAGCTGATCATGGTAGATCTACGAGCAAGAACTGTGATAAGAATTGAAGCTGGTGGACAGCTGTGGTGAGACAGATGGGACATGGAGACTTCTGGGGGTGGGAGAGGGGTGTTTGGTATATTGCCAGTATGATGGGGATGAGGAGAAGGGAAGGATTTAAAGTAAACGTCAACCAGGACTGACACCGGGTCCTTTTGATAGGGAAAGTACTATCACTAAAGATAGGATAATATCTGTCAAGCTGGAGTCTGGGCAGCTGCATCACGTCCCGTTACTTAATGCTAAGTTTGGGGTGATAGGCACTCTGCAAGTGGGCAGTGCAACTTCCACTGAGCAGGGTAGCAGGATGGGGGAGTTACAAGAGGTTGGGGTTGCAGTTATAAAGGCTTTGCTGCACTCTGCCAGTTGCAGGCACTTACTCAGACAGCAAAATGATAGGGTGCAGACTCCTACCTTATGGGGGAAATTTTGAGCATTCCCCTGCAGAGACATATGGGAGAATGGGATAGAGACAGGACGTATGGGTACCCAACATGAATAGATTAAAGATATGGTCCTGGAATGTAAACAGACTGGTTAGTGGCATCAAACGAACATTAATCCTGCAACACCCTAAACGCCATGGCCCAAATATTGTACTCGTGCAAGCGACACACTTGAAGGTACATCACTATAAGGCATTAGATCGAATGGGTTACGTTCTGAGGTCCCATGCGGGGTTCATGTCAGACTCAAGGGGAGTGGGAATCCTGGTTAAAAGGATACTGCCCTTTGTCCCCAGGAGGACTTGGAGAGAAGACTATGGCCAATATGTGGCCCTCCACGGGACCTGGAATGGGGTGGACCTCTGTGTCTGTTCAGTCTCTGCCCCACCAAGGCTGCTGTTGCTGACCCTTTCTGACCTGGGAACCCTACTGATTGAGCTGCCACTGAGCACTCTGCTGATAGGAGGTGATTTTAACGCAGTCTTTGACCCAAGAGTAGATAGGACAGGTGTTGGAGCCTGTGGATGGGGTGGAACGACTCCACTATCACAATTTCATTCAGCATTGGGTCTGGCTGATCTTTGGAGGGAGTTAAACCCTGGTACCCTGCAATACACATATTTCTTACCACCAGATGGTAACGTCTCCAGAATTTACTACTTTCTGACCCCCAGGCTCTACTGCCACAATTTACTGCAGCCATGAACTTAGTGAGAGGGGTGTTGGATCATGCCCCGGTGGAGGTCTAATTACTGGGCCCACCAACGGACTTTCAAAACCCACCACGGATGAACGCCTGGTACCTGAAAGACAAAGAGATTAGGGAAAAAATACGTAATGAGATGGTCCTGTTCTTTAAAGAAAATCAGGGATCTTTAGATTCTGTAATGACTCTGTGGGAGGCCTTTAGGACGGTGATTCGGGGGGCCACACAGGCAATAGTAGGAGGTAAAAAGAAAGAATCTAAAGGGAAATATACTAAATTAAAAAAGAAAGTGATAGAAATAGAAAGGAGCACACTTGCAGAGGGGCAAGAAGTAGACACATCAGATGCTACTCTGCCAGCAGGAATTGAGAGCACTGACTGAGGACCTAGTAGGCAGGCATGCCTTAGCCACACAACAATCCCTCTAAGATGTTGGAGATAAGGCAGCTAAACTTTTGGCATGGCTAGAGGTGCTTGACAAAGAGAGGTATGTAGCAAGGGGAAAGTCCGAGGATGGAGAGAGGTTTTTTTCGGGCATAGCTTACGTATTGTGTATAGAGGGAAAACGTTGATTACGGAGCTAACAGCTTAACATATTATGAAATTTATGTACTCTGCTTCTTGTATTGTTTTGCATGCTCTTAAATTAGATCATATAAACTAATGGGTGTTTTATTTGAAATTTGTAGTGATCCCCTGAAGAAGGGCTTTTAATTAGCCAAAAATGAATTGGGAATAATTTGATTCATCACTTTATAACATCAAGCATGAAGGATTGATTATGTACGACTCATCCGACAGAAAAAAGCTGGGATAGGCAATCTGCCGGATTAGAAAGTGCTTTACATGTACAACATGTAACAAATGAAATTTGGATTACCTGGAATAAACATTGAACTACACATGCATGAATTGGTGGTATGTTTATAAGGATTCCTGCAATATGCTGTGCGTCCGTTCCTGGAGTGTTATCCCGCTCCAGCCTTGTTGTAGAAATAGAAAGGAGCACGCTTGCAGAGGGGCATGAAGTACACACATCAGATGCTACTCTGCCAGCAGGAATTGAGAGCACTGACTGAGGACCCAGTAGGTAGGCATGCCTTAGCCACACAACAATGCCTCTAAGATGTAGGAGATAAGGCAGCTAAACTTTTTGCGTGGCTAGAGGTGCTTGACAAAGGGAGGTCCTGGGTATTGGAGGTAAAAGACAAAGATGGACACACTCATTTGGCCAATGCGGATATAGCAGAAATGTTTGGAGCCTACTATGAGTCCTTATATGCATCTCGAAGTAACATGCCACATGACTGTACCGATTTCCTCAAAGATGTGTCCTCCGGACGCTGACTGGGGATGACCAGGAGGCACTAGAAGCAGACTTGACAGAGGATGATCTGCATAATGCGATAAGGGGTCTTCAATCGGGCAAAGCGCAGGGACCTAACAGGCTCAATCAATCTATCAGGCATTTGTTAAGCATGACTACTCACCCATAAGGGTCTCAAGGTGCTGGGAAGGGTTGGGGAGGTTAGCAGTCTATCGAGGGGGGGGGGTCTGTCGAAGAGCCAGGTTCTGAGGTTTCTTGCAAAGATGGGGAGCAATATTATCTGTCTGAGGTGGAGCGGAAGGGCGTTCCAGGCTTGGGCTGGAGGACAGAGAAGGAGCGGCATCCCGATCAGGTCTTTCTGGTGGAGGGACCACAGCGTAGAAGAGCTGGGCTGATCCTAGGGTCCTCTGGGGTGGGTGGAAATTGAGTCGGCTGTTCAGGTATGTTGGTCCGGTGTTGTTGCGGGGGTTTCTGGGCTTGGGTGAGCATCTTGAAGGTGACTCTAGCTTCGATGAGGAGACAGTGGAAAGTGCGCTGCTGCTGGGAGATATGGCAGTGTCTTGACAGGTCGAGGACCAGTCTTGTGGCAGCGTTCTGGATGTTCTGTAGCTTGCGTGTGGGTTTTTTTTTTATCCCGGCGTATAGTGAGTTGCCGTAAACGAGTCTGCTGGTGACCAGGACGTGAGTGACGGTCTTTCTGTGTTAAAGGGGGAACCATTTGAAGGTCTTACGTAGGAGGCGGAGGGTGTGGAAGCAGGAGGACGAGACAGAGTTGATCTGGGGGTGCATTTTGAGCTCTGAGACCAGGATGATTCCAAGGTTGGGTGCGTGGTCCGTGGGGGTGGGCGGGCTTCCCAGGGCGGGGGGCCACCAGGTGTTGTTCCAACCGTTGGGGTTTGGGCCCATGATGAGTACTGTTTTGTTGGTGTTTAGTTGTAGGCAGCTGGTTTCATTTGGTGACGAAAGTGAGGAAAGGGGGGAGTCTGACCCGATGCGTTCTGCTGGAGATGCAGAAGCGGATCCAGTTGAGGGACTAGTCTTGGATCCCTGTGTCGTGGAGTCTGCATATTAGGGTGCGGTGAGAGACTATGTCAAACGCCGCTGAGAGGTCTAGGAGGATGAGGGCTGCTGTTTCTCAGTTTTCCAGTAGGGTGCTGAAGTCGTCTGTTGCAGCGAGGAGGGCTGTTTCCGTACTGTGTTTTTTACTGAAGCCAGAGTGGGAGGAGTCAAGGATGTTGTGCCCTTCAATGAATGTGGCGAGTTGGCTGTTGAGGGCTTTCTCAATGACTTTCGCTGGGAACTGGAGCAGGGAGATGGGTCTGTAGTGTTTGAGGTCGGTGGGGTCCGCCAAGGGTTTCTTCAGGAGGGGGTTGACCTTGGCATGTTTCCAGTCATCGGGGAATGTAGCTGTTGCCAGGGGGCGGTTGATGGTGTCGGCAGCTCTGTTGAAAATGTGGTGGTGGCTGGGGTCCGTGGGGACTCCGGATTGGATTGACTTCATCGTCTTCAGTGTGTCTTCAGTGGTGAGGGCTGTCCAGTTGTCGATCGCTGGCTTCAGGGTGTCGGGGTGTTTGGTGAGGTTTCAGTGCGTTGGTTGTCTTCGTCGAAGTTGTCATAGATGCTCTTGATTTTGTGGTGGAAAAAGGTGCTGAGTTTGTTGCAGATGTCTTGTGAGGGAGGGATGTCAGTGGATTTGCTGGTGTGTTGGGCGAACTCCTTGATGATGTTGAAGAGTTATTTGCTGTTTTGTGCGTGAGTGGAGATTCTGTCTTCAATCGCTTTTTTCCACGTTTTTATGATGAGTTGGTGGTGAGCGTTGGTGGCAGCTCTGAGGTTGTTGTAGGCTTCTGTGGATTTGGTGTTCCTCCAGGTCCTTTCGAGGCGGCTGCAAATGCGTCTGGACTCTAAAGGTTCGGCGGTGAACCATCTGGCTTTCCTGGCGTGGGTGTTGTTGTTTTTCTTGAGGGGGGCTGTGGTGTTGGCGCTGTTGGAGATCCATCTGTGCAGAGTTCGGGCTGCGGTGTTGGGGTTGTCGTTTTCCGCAATGGTTGGGGTGGAGCTGCTGAGTGATGAGGTTAGCTGGTCGTCGGTGATTCTGGTCCATTTTGTTCGTGGGAGCAGGTGCAGGTGTCTGTGGATGGTGGGTGTTCTGAAAATGAAGTGGCTGCATCGGTGGTCAGTCCTTGGGAGTTCGTGGTGTGGCTGAAGGTGATGGAGTTACCTGTTGTGAAGAGGGGGTCGGAGTGTGTCCTGTTGAGATTGTGGGTCCAGTCACGATCTGGCGGAGTACAATGTTGTGGTGGTTGTCCAGGAGGGATGTGGTGCTGTGGTCCAGTTGGTTGTCGAGGTGTAAGTTGAGGTCTCCCAGTAGGGTGTAGTTGGTGGACATGAGGTGATATGATGTCCGTGATGGAGTTGGTGAAAACTCCACGGGTTCCAGGAGGTCGGTAGAGGAGGGTTCCTCGAAGGGTGGTGGTAGGGTTGGCCAGTTTCATGAAGTGAAGGTGTTCCATCAGGTCTGTGGGCTTCTCAGGGAGTGTGCTCAGGCGGAGGTTGGATTTGTGGACGATGGCGATTCCTCCTCCTGGGCAGGTGGGGAAGTCCTTCCTGGAGATCTTGTATCCTTGGCGAATAGCAAAGACGATGTCCAGTCCTGAGGTGGTGTTGGCCCATGTTTCGGTGAAGAATGCTACATCTGGGGTGGTGCTGTCGAGGAGTTCCCAGATTTCTGTGGCGTGTTTGTGGCGGGATCGTATGTTGAGGAGGATGCATTACAGGGTTTTTCGTTGGGCTGTGGTGTTGCGGGCAGGTTTCGCCGGGTCCGTGGTCTTGGCGGTGCTGCAAGTGTGCCAGCAGTGGTGACAGCTGATGGGTCCATGGGTGTCGGCTGGTGATACTAGCTTGCAGTTGTTGTTGGGTCCTGGGTTGAGAGCGTGGAGTGCCGCTGGGTCATAGCGCTGGTGTTGCTGAGGTCCAGGGTTCCTGGCACTGGTCGAGTGAGAGGGGAAGATTAGATGAGTGAAAAACGAGTGAAAACGGACGAAAGACACTGAGGGGGAGTGAAAGGGGGAAATTGAAATCAGTAAAAAAGGAGGAAAGACACAGAGGGTGAGTGAAAGGGGGGGATTGAAACCAGTAAAAAGTGAGTGAAAATGGAGGAAAGACACAGAGGGGGAGGGGAGTGAAGGGGGATATTGAAATCATCAAAAAAAGGAGTGAAAACGGAGAAAAGACAGAGGGGGAGTGAAAGAGGGAGATTGAAATCAGTAAAAAAGAGTGAAAATGGAGGAAAGACACAGAAGGACAGTAAAAGAGGGAGATTGAAATCAGTGAAAAACAAGTGAGAACGGAGAGAAAGAGCGGAGCGAGAGAAAGGAGACAGAGGTCCACTAGACCACCAAGGATAAGGCGCAGGTAAAACCAGCAGATGGAGGAGGGTCTCGAACACGAACACCAGCACTCGAGAGTGCAGGGGCTCGGGGAAGGCCTCACTTGATGGTGGAGCTACGAGGGGGGGAGAGCAATTTCACTGACAATGAGACAGGCTGCCAATGGAGCTTTATATGGGCCTGACAAGGGGGCTGATTACACCAATGTTAGCAATGTACCAAGATGCACTAACAGTGCACTAACTGTGGGATGCCTCCTGGCAGATCAAAGGATGGCAACAATAGGGATGATATACAAAGCAGGGAAACCCCCAGACGACTGTAGCTCGTACAGACCAATTTCACTGCTTAATGCAGAAGCTAAAATACTGACGAAGGTCTTAGTAACAAGACTCTGAGCAGTACTGCTAGCAATTATACATCAGGATCAGTCGGGATTCATTACTGACCGAAGTAACCGGTTACATTTGCTACGCTTGTATGGAGTGCTTCATTTATCTAAATCCTGGAGAAGTTTACAAACAATAGCAATGGCCTTAGATGCTAAAATGGCATTTGACTCTGTGGAACGGAACTTCATATTTGCGGTCCTGGAGAAACTAGGTTTTGGTCCTAAGTTTTGGGCTTGGATAAGACTTCTTTACCAGGCCCCTATGGGCAGGGTAAATAGTACCATCTACCGTAGTTTCCAACTTAAGAGAGGCACACGGCAGAAGCGTCCATTATCTCCTATGATATTTACTCTCGCTCTTGTGCCGTTGGCAGACTGTATCCGTTGAGATCCTTTAATATGGGGTATACCTGCTCAGGGAGGATGGGAGGAAAGAATCTCCCTATATGCAGACAATGTCCTGCTGTTTGTAGCCAGACCCCTACACTCTGTACATCAGGTGATGCACATTTTCTGAGTATGTGGGGAGCACTTGGGTTATACAATCAATTGGACCAATTCAGTGATATACTCCCTTTCAGGTGAGCCCCTGTAACTGCCTGGCCTCGTTGAGTCCAGGGGATTCAGATACCTAGGAATCTATATCACACAATACCCACAGGACTTCCTTAGACAAAACTTGGACCCACAACTTGAGCAATTGCAAGAGGATGTATCACACTGGGAATTCCTCACACTAACCATAATGGACAGAGAAGTTCTCTTTAAAATGATGGCCCTCCTGCGATTGCTTTATGTGACACAAAACGCACCCTGTATGATCCCTCAGAAAATGTTTAGGCATATTGACCAGACAGTTCGCAGACTACTCTGGAAGGGCGGTGCCTGACGATTGCCATAGCTAAACTACAGAAGGGGGTATACGATGGAGGGCTGGCAGTTCTCGAAATATTATGGGGCCTCACAGCTGCTAATCATTAATGACTGGGTCTTAGCAGACCAGCAGGACCTGGCATATAGGGTGGACAGAATGGATGCAGGCCTGGGAGGGTATGAGTGCATGCTGTATGCTAGACGAAGTAGAGGGGCCTGACTACAACACACGCAAGTGATAATAGATGTATGGCACGCAGCTGTCCAGTTTCTTGGCTGGAAGGGGAGATTAATGGCTCTGACACCTCTGTGGTGTAGTGCACTGTTGTCAGAGGTAGGGGAGCTATGTGGTTTCCGGGGTGGAGGCTGCTTGGAATAGATCACTAAGGGGGCGTCTGAAGGAATCAAGCATATGTCCTATTTGCTGTTTTACAATTTGAGTTTAGCCTGCTGGGGACCGAGTGCTTCTGACACACTCAGCTGTGTCATGCACTGCACTGCCACCTACACACTGGGGAGCAGGTGCCTGATGCCTCACCGCTAGAGGACCGACTATTGACCGAGCCATTTAGAAAAAGGGGAATATTACCAATTTATAAGAAGCTAATGAATAATTCTCCAGACTTAATAGGCCCCCTCAAGAGGGCGTGGGAGGCTGACCTGGGTGAGGCGTTAGATGATGACGACTGGCCAGAGGCCCTTCAGGCTCCCCAGGAGCTGTCTTTCAGAATGCAATTTAGGTTGATCCAGCTTAAGTTATTCTATAGGGAATACTATGCACAGATCCTTTCCCCAAAAAATGGGTAAGGTGGATTCCCCATTGCGCAGAAGAGGATATGGAATAGAGAGATCCGTTTTCCACACCCTATGGGAATGTTGACTGATACAACCCTACTGGGCACAAGTCACAACAGTGATCACAACAGTGACAAACCAGGAGGTCCATGTGGAATCCAAATGGCTACTTTTTGGAATAACGGGGGAAACACGATTGACCGAGGTTCGAAGAAATTTGGCAAAAAATGGCAGCAGGAGTGGCCAAAAGAGAGATAGCGAGAACATGGGGGGTAGTGTCTGTCCTTACAACCAACGGTTGGGAAATAGACCTTGATTGGTGTCAAAGGGAAGAACTAGTAGGGGTAGTCCTGGGAAATGGGAAAAAGTGTGGGGAAATGGAGAGCCTATAGGGCTAGAGGGCAAGGGGCTAGAGTTGAGGTGCCAACATGGTCTGAGGGGGGAATAATCATTGAACCACATGGTAAAGATGGATGGGCTGTTCGAGAATCAAACGTGTGACTATGAACCGTGCATTGGGAAGGGGTGAGGGAGGGGAACTGTGCCAGTGTCTCTGTGTAATAACCCTAATATGTGATCTCAGTATGATTTGTGAAGCCAACTGTTTTGATGATCAATTAAAAGAATTTTAAAAAATAGCTGTTTCTATGAATCTTTCTAAACTAACATAAATTCTGCAGTTAGAAAAACAAGGGCATTCACACAAGTATGCATTTGATACGGAAACTTTGTATATAGGCACAGGGAGAGTGGGAGTAGGGTGAAAAGGAGTTCTAACTTATTCTTATCACAGCAATAATAGTGATGGGACTAGGTTAGTCTGAACTGTCACCACCAGTTTATGCATAATCCCTTCTGTGTTTGACAGAAAAAATCAAAGGGTATCAACTCAGACAAACTTTAAGATTGTTTTCTCAGCTGATAATACCTGTATCCAAAGGTAACTGGTGGTGTAAGATAATTTCAGAAATCTTCATAGAAGCTCTGTCATATGCTTCCCTTTAAACAGTGGAGCCTAATACAATACAGGTTTGAAAACTTAAAAAACATGGGTGTTCCCATCGAAATAATGACATTATCCTGGGTCATTATCTGCTCAAACTAAATTGCACCAAGAAACTTCCATAAATGTGCTCTAACAAGTGCCTATAAATGAATTTAAAAATAAGTTTATACAGCAATTCAGACACCAACACACGAGAGTATTATCACTGCTAATTAACACTTTCCCTGGGTGCTCAGGGTATGCCTTCATTATCTATACATTGAAAAATTATCATACTTCAAATACACTGGGAGTCAATAGGGAGATAGCAGTCTTTGTTGGAGTGGTCTATTGATTTTGATGTAGCAGTTGTATTTGAATAGTCAGAGGTACGTCTGGAAAGGAAGGACATTCTGATTGATCTGTTCCCTTCTCTGTAAGAAAAGTCACTTTCAATGTGCAATTTCAGGAGTGTCTACATTGTCTTGAGTCTTGACTGTTTCCCTAAAACATATTAAGCCGTTCACAGTTGGAATCATCCTACATAATCCATGCCCGATTTCCTCTTCTAGGATTTTTGTTTGTTTAGATCTATTGACACATAACACTAGACAATTTAAAGGCTGACAGGCACTCAGAGATTGTAGATTGTGGACCAAAGATTAAACACATGCTTCTGTCATGACCTTTTTAGAAATTATACATTCTTTTGATTTTAGCCAGTGTGTAGTTTATTGCTTCCATGAGGCAGACACATCCTGGTTATTATCTTTAGCTGTCCTGGAAAAGTAAATGTAGCTTCTCCTTCTCAGATATCTGAGATGATCCATAATCTTATTCTACTAAAAGTCATAGGATTTCAAGAAAGTAGAAACTGGAAAGCATTAGTCTAGTAGATGGTAAAAGATTGTCCTCTACTTCTGCTTCAGTAGATATGGTGAGTATGGGCAAGTGAGAGCAGGTGGAGCATAGTCTTCGTGATGGTTGGTGGAAGAGCAGGTGGTGGTTAATGTAGGCAGGTCCTTGGTTGTGTAGAGCCTTGTGTGCGTTGGTCAGCAGATTGCATTGGCATCTCATCTGTATGGGGAGCCAGTGGAATTGTGGGTTCATCAGGAAAGGCCAAGGAGGAGTCTGACCATGGCGTTTCTGTATGGTTTGATGTCTCTGTAGGAGGTGTACAGACATTCCTATGTTGACGGTGTTGCCATAGTTGTTATATGATGTTTAGCCTAGCTCTCATGGGCAGATAGGGTTGGCCTTTTATTATTTACACACTTGTTAAGACCAAAGGTCATGGACCCTAATATATAAAAAAAAGTATGCACTTAATTTGAAAGAGGAACCCCCACAATATCTGAAGGCCTAAAAACCTTTTCCACTGAGTAGAATCAGCTCCATTTTCATTAGACAGGCCTGGGTGTGAATAACCTATTTACTTTGCAAATGTGATTTGGAAAATGACAGGGAAATAATTTCAAGTAGGTGAAATCAGGTTTTTGAAGACTTGGGAAAGTGACTTTAAAAAAATCTACTTTGCATTGCCTGTGTCAAAACTGGATTAGAACCACTCTGGCCACTCATCTCACCTCGAGAGGATTCATATACATTCCTGACTGGAGTTATCAATTGTACTCTCTAGTGAACAATGGTTTGGACTCTGTCCAAAGAAAGGCTGCAGTGTTGTCAAAAATAGCCACTTAGCACATTTTAGCCATCTGGAAGGGGACAGAACTGTTGACAGACTAGGAACAGCCTTAACATTACCTCTTTAGACTTTAAGATGCCAAGTGGGGCGGCTCCTATTCCAAAAAGGCCTAATCACAGAGGCTTCCTAGACCCCAGCATGAGAGAGAAAAGGTTCTGGCAATAAAAGTGAGAAGGAGAGCCTCTCTAAATAGGGTAGTGACTAGGGACTTGCCTGAAGCTCCTCCAGAAGGAAAACGGTTCAACTCAGCATCTTGAATTTAGGGCTTCTAGGAATTTGTACAGGTAAGTAAAGAGGAAGTGCTGCAAAAGGAGGTGGGCATGGGGTGAGAAAGTTCTCCAATCACTGTCTAGTGCAAAGGATAAGAAGCGCACTTCATCAACATCTCCTCAGAACATTCCTGGACCCATGAAGACTATATCTGAAGAAAAGGTCCTGCCGGAAGGAAAAGGATTCCTGACTTCTGCCTGGTATCTAGTGAAACTGCTCTGCAATGGGAAGGTTTGTCTGCTCCAGGGACATAAAAAGCAGATGTACTCTTGACCCCTACAGGAGCCATGGCTAAAGAAAGTCCTAGCGATTTCGAGCCAGCCTCGAGGACACCTGTGGGATCCCTGAGTGACCAGAAGGAACTGACTGAGCAGTTCCAGAAAAGTCGAGCTAGGAAATTTGTTGAACTCTGAAGGAATGGAACAAAGTGCTAAGGCAGGCTAGAAATACAGGGTTTTCCCACCTGCAGCTTTTTATGATGCAGAATGATGCAGAATAGGTTAGACGGGACCCTATGGAAAAGACATGTAGTCTCATGGAGCCCTGTCTAGCTACAGCTTCCTGCCTTACCCTGCTGGAGGATTTTCCCTTCCCAAAAATGGAACTAAATCTGAAGGTAAAACCTTGGAGCACGATGAGACCGGAATTCCATCTCCGTGATGAAGCTACCTTAGTAGTAACTAAATCCACACTTTGGTGCCAAAACCAACTGCTTCAGCAGGATCTAGACAATGATGTATTTGAACTCCAAGGTTCTTCACCTGCCACAGTCATGGATCTTGACTAAGCCTGGGCATGGTTCGCAGAGTTTTGTTATGCTGTACGCCGCAAAGTGACTAAAAAACAGCAGTTTGCTCTGGTCTTCCTGACGCTCAGGTAGAAATTCTTACCATTCGCGAGTGGAGAAGAAACTTCGCTGTACAACGCAAAGCAGAGTTTTCTGAACTCTACGAGCTCCGGGGAGCGCGGAGTGCACAAAACTCTGCTAACTCCTCGAACTTAGTGGAGTTCACCGCCCAGGCCTAATCTTGACCCACTGATTGATTTTAATTTTTGTTTCAAAGTCTAAGTTCTAAGGTAAGAACCTTTGACTGGGATGACCCACTTGATGGCTCTGACCTCTACTTCACTGCGGTTAGCCTGAAAGAGCT
The DNA here is from genome assembly GCF_964263255.1 of Lissotriton vulgaris. Taxonomy (NCBI): domain Eukaryota; kingdom Metazoa; phylum Chordata; class Amphibia; order Caudata; family Salamandridae; genus Lissotriton; species Lissotriton vulgaris. The sequence continues at coordinate 439,383,437 of NC_141685.1, read as the reverse complement.
CATATATCCTGGGCCACCTCAATCTGTTGTTTTCAATGGTATGTTAGTTCTTTGAGGTGATCTTTGCCTTAATAAGTAAAAGTTCATCTCTACGATTCTCCTTAACTAAGTTTTGTTCATGAAACCTTTCTCTATTTTTCAAAACATATTTCTCAAAACATATTTCTCTAGGAAATTGTCTGCTGTTCCATAACTGCCAAGGGTTCAGCAGAGTTTCTCTGAAACTTTTATTGAGACATCACCAGAGTGTCTTTATTCATTTGCGAAGGGACACATTTTTCAAATGAGGTACCCTCTTTCTTCCAATAACAATTGAGAGAGATGCCATATCTCACAGCTTACAAACATGAAAGGTTTGGATACATTACAAGCCAAACCTGCCCAGCTTCCGGAAGGAGGCTAGACATAATAGATTAAATACCAATGCCTACAGACGATTGAGCCTCCAAAAAGAGCAAAACATAAACTGAAAGCTATAAAAATATCCAAATATATATGATGAAGGATATGCTGTTTGTTGCTGTACTGAAACCAATGTTTATCAACATTAAGAGTCTTATCAACTCCTACCAAATGCTATTAAATGGGTTCGCCAATGCTTCTTAATGGCTGAGGTTACTACTTTCTTTGCACATGAAGAGTGTTACAATTATTTTCATGGGTAACATTTTTGAATTGTAGTATAAACTTATATAAAAACATTCATCACAATCCCCAAAAAATGTCCTCAGTCTAGAAAGCTTCCATTCTGCATGAGATAACAAGCACCACCAGATGCTTTATTGCACTACATTCATGAGATGCACATTGAGTCTTAAGCTCAGGAACCACCAAGGTTATTTCTGTATATAATCTATTTATTACAAGGACCCTAAATACACTCTAGTGAAATACTACTGAAATGATTGAGCCCATACTTCTAAAGTATTGTGGTTACTGCTTGTGTGTGTTTGGGGCAGCACTCCATCTTTTTAGGTATGGCGTACCCCACAACCTTTTGTTTTTACTAAAATTATATGTATAATATACTTCAAGGGATTTTTAGCCACTTCTCTTCATCTATTGTTCTGTTGTGTCTTTTTGCTTCCACCCACTACAGCATATAACATGGGGCAGCCCACTTAAGCCACTGGTTAACTTCACTGTGAGTGACTGCATTTTGCTCTTTCGCAAGGAGCACACCCACAAATGAGGTAGTCCGTGTCAGTGTTCTTGTTTTTTCTTTATAATTACTTTAATGTTGTCTTTGTGTTTAGATCCTGATATGAGAGCAAGGTGCTTTTGATGTGAGCACAGGGCACATTCCAGCTTTATCAGTTCCTGTTTCCTGCTGTTGCTGTTGTAAATTCCTTGTTTCTTCTGACTGAAGCTATTCCCTAGCATGTCAGATTGTTGTCCATTTGAAACTGTTCTGTATCAACTTATTACTTCTTTCTTTCCTCACTTTTTCTTTCCTGATTTATTTCTTGCCTCCATTCTTTTTCTTTCATTCTTTTTTTCCTGCATTCTTTTATGCCTTCTTTCTCAAAGGCAAGATGATGGTAGCCAGTGTCAAGATTGATTGTCCTTTTTAGGTCTATGTTAATCAAGTCCTTTAGATTTTACAAAATGTATGAGTAGACCATTATTACTTATAGGGGTTTTCTGCCAGACATCATCCATTAACCTGTAAGTGCGTCATTCACATTTTTCTGCCTCCCACTCCAGCATATATTAAGAGGAAATATGTCAGCCCACTCCAGCCACTGACTGATTTCACATTGAGTTATGACATGCTGCCCTTTCACAAGAAGCACATCCACACAAGTGAAGTAGTGTGGCTCACTGGTTAGAGGCGGCAGACCCGAGAGCAGAGGACAGCCCGGGACCAGGGTTCGATTCCCGGCGCGGCAGGTTTCTGGACCAGGGTCAGCGGACTCGATAATTCTCTCGCCTCGGTGCCCACTCTGATCAGCGATCGCACTCGGCAACTCTGGGCATTAGCTTGCCTCATCTTCACTAACGGCCCCACCAGACCGCCGGGGATGCCTGGTCTCACCCTGGAGATACCCATTAAGGGACCATCTCTCAGGGAAGCCAGGAAGGGTTTCGCAGCGGTCGAAGCGCCTTGGGACCCTACGGGTAAGTAGTGCGCTATATAAATGCCTATACATTTACATTTACATTTACACTTAAGGTAGTTCCCATAAGTGCCATAGAGTACTATGGTACTGTGCGTATTTTTGAGACCCAAGCAACATTTTTGCTTGTAGCCATTGGTTTTGTTTAGATTAATGAGGGCCTAGCAGGTTTACAAACAATAATGTTTTTTCAAAAACACATAACAAAACAAGTATTGCCAAAAGGCTGGCAGCCTACGCCATATCTATTGGCTTTGCCAATGCTTGTTTAAGCTTTGGCATTATAGAAGAGAATCAACATAACTCATATCAGTCAGGCAAATCGACCTATGTGAGTAATTTACCTCAAATTGCAAGGCCATAATGCTCTATATCTGAAAATAAGCAGCCTTTGAAACATTTCTGCCAGGTTATGCTTAACCTTTGAGGTGTAGCACCTGTCTCAGGAAGCAGCAAGCAGATACAGAACCACATAAGTAGACTAAAAAGACATTACTAAGATGTTGTGATCATTTTCTAGTCAATGCCTACTAAATTTATTGACTGCCAGTCTCTCACTTTGCAGCTCACATGAGGGTGAAGCAGGGACAGGGTGAAGGTTTAAAAGTATTATCTTCTTATACTTGGTTTGGAACTAAGAGTTTCACCACAATGCAGACTATAGTGTTACTCGAATATGAATTTACCTTGAAAAAAAGACAAGAGGCATTTGGCAAAACAGGAACAGTTGGTTTAATTAAACACATCAGCCGGGAGTACAGCGTACAGAAATGGGTCTGAGACTGTATCAAAGTACAATCAATCAGAGCGAGTTTTATACAGTTTTGGGTGTCATAAAAGTACATCAGGTGATCCTTGTTTGGTAAAAGAATGTGGGCCTGTCTGAGGACTCGTAAATAGAAGGTCCCTGTTACAAATGCAGGTGAGCCCCAAACTTGCGTGGACACATCGGGCCAGTTGGTAATGTGTCCAGATGTCTGGCATGAGGGCTGTGTTATCACTGCGTATGCTGTGTCCTGATTGCCTATATGTTCCTAACTCCATGTGGCATCTGACTTTATGGTGTTTGGGAATGCGCGCACACCTCTGGCCATCTGTGATTTATTGGGGCCAATTTCCCTGGACCATTGCGGTCTTGCTCCGCTTATATGGGGAATGGAACAGAGTTTCTTATTAGCGTGTTTGTTTTCCGTCTACATGCCACCCCACCTGTGACCTTCAATCAGTTACAGCGGGCCTAGGTTGCAGAGTCTGTGTGAATATGTATTACTGAGTCAAGGGTGACTCAATTTCTTTTGTGTATGCAAGTGTACCATTATAAGGATTGGCATCATTTTTATTAGTATATACAATAGGAAATGTTGGTTTGTTAGAAATGGGGGTCTCTAGTTGGCAGTGGTTTGCACCTTTGTCCAAATAGGGACCCTTCTTTCTAGTCAAGATAAGTGGTATACACTACTGAAATAACCCCTGCTCACCCCCTTGGTAGCTTGGCACGAGCAGTCAGGCTTATCTCAGAGGTAGTGTGTAAAACATTTGCACATAACTAACAGTAATACAGTGAAAACACTACACAAGGACACCACACCAGTTTTAGAAATATATTCAATATTTATCTGTGCAAACAAGACTAAAAACAATAAAAATCCACCATACAGTTCTCAGAAGTTGCAATACTCAATAATAGCCCTAAGATACAGTTCCTTGAAGGAGGTAGCTCTGTCTGGTGCTACTACAGTGCTGAAAACAACCCAAATCCACCAGGGTCGGTCGACTGCGTTGGTGCGGACCAGTGTCGGTGTCAGAAGACTTGTAAACAGTATCTTTTTGTTCCAGCCAACCACGGCGGTGTGCTCAGGCAGCAGTAGTCAATGCTGTGGTTTGAGGCAGAAAGGTGAGGAGTGCAGTGCCCACAGATCCCGGTGTGAGCAGCGGCTTGGTGGCAGTCATCATTGTCGGTGAGACCAGGGTTGCGGTGTGAAGTGTAGCGGTGCCCTCTGCGGTGCTGACGGTCACCTTGCAAGCTTCAGTCGCCATTGCAGATTGGCGGTCGATGGTGCTGACGTTGATCGGCTGCAGTGTGGGACAGGGCGGTGCTGCGTGTAGCTTACGAAAAGTGCCCCCAGACCACGGTGCAGGCCACAACAGCAATGTCCGCTGATAACAGCATTGATGAGACCACGGTGGTGGAGTGATGCAGAGGTCGGTGCCCACAGGTCACAGAGCAAGCCGGGGCTCGGTGTTGGCAGCGGTTGTGGTTGGTGAGATCAGGTTGCTTTGCAAATTGCGGCAGTGACCTCTGTGGTGCCTTCAGGTCACAGAACCTCTGGCGGTCTTGTTGACAGCGCCCATTGCGGTCGCCTCTATGGCAACTGAGACCCACGGTCCTAGAGGCAGTACCCAGAGGAAAGTGAAATCTTTGCTGTGCCAGAGGCTTCATAAACAAGAGTCAAGCTCTTTTTCAAGCCCTTGGAGAAACTCATCAACAAGTAAAGAAAGTTTACTCCAGTCCTTTCACTGCACAAGGTAGAAGCAGCAACTGCAGGCAAACACAGCAAAGCAACAAACAGTAAATGGGCAGTACTCCTCCTGGCAGTTCTTCCAGCTCTTCTTCTTGGCAGGTTTGTTGATCTAAGCGAGTTCTAAAGTTCTGGGGTCTGGGCCCCAATATTTATATTGCATTTCTCTTTGTACTCTGGGGCAGAGAGTGTCTGTGCTTAGTTCAAATCAGTTTGGTCGCCTCTGGCCCAGCTTCCCAGCAGGAAGTGGAGACAGCATTTACCAATGCAGACCTTGGTCTATTCAGCCGAGCCCTGACTCATAGGGGAAAGGCAGGACACACCTCGACTCTCCCCCCTAGTGGCTTTCTGAAGAGAATGTGCGTCCCCAGCCCCTGTCACTCAAAAGTCAGACAGTCAATCCACAACCCAGCAGAGGCACACAGATTGGCTAAGCAGGAAAATACCTACTTTCAAAAAGTAGTATTTTCAAACACAGAATTTAAAAATCATCTTCAATAAAAGTTGCATTTCTACATTCTGAGTTCAGGCTTACTAAACTCCATTTCTCTATATGCTCCTAATGGGAAGCTATACTTGTAAGATGTTACAAAGTATTCTCCATTCTATCCTATGGGACAGATAGCCTACCAATAGTGAAAAACAAAGTACAATTTATTTCACTATTAGGACATTTAACACTTCCCAGTATATATCCTGCCTCTCACATACACTGCACCCTGCCCATAAGGGTACCTTGGGCCTATCTTAGGGGTGAATCACATGTAATAAAAGGGAAGGTTAGGCCTTGGCAAGTGGGTACAATTGTCAAGTCGACATGGCAGCAAAAACTGCACGCAGACACTGCAGTGGAAGGTCTGAGAACTCTTTTGTGAGGCTGCTTGTGTGGGTGGCCCAACCAGTGCTGCATGCCCACTAGCAGCATTTGATTTACAGGCCCTGGTACTCTTAGTGTACTTTAGTAGGAACTTACCAGTGAATCAAATATGCCAATCATGGTAACACCAATCCAGAATTCAATTTACAATAGGAGCACGTGCACTGTAACACTGAACAGCAGTGAGAAAGTGTGCAGAGACAATAAACCAGCAAAAACTGAGTCAAAACTGGGAGGTCAGTAAGCAAAAAGACAGGGGAGACATGCCAAAAGGTGCCAGGTCTAACAGGGTCCTACACTGTTCTTGGGTTTTTGTAGCTCCCATTGAATGGTGTAAGTCCTACAACCTACCATCTAGGTTTTTTCTAGTTTTTGTATGCCAATCTCTCACTCGCTAACCTGTTCTTTTTTCCCTGCCTGGGCTGGTCCTTAGCTTCTGCAGAGATATGAAATTGAACTTCCATTGATCAAATATATCACACAGCCAATCCAACCAGCCTCCTCCCCACAGTGTATGATTGTTCACCGACCTTACACAACCAGATTCATTAGCCTATTAAGCAGCCTATATATTTGTGGTGTAAGGAAAATCAGTACAGTGCCTGTAAAATGTATTATTGTCGACTAAGAGCCAGATGCATCAAGGCAAAAACGAGCCGGATGATGCATTTGGGATGCATCATCCCAAATGCAAAAATCGCAAATTGAGATTGAATTTAGGGAATTGCAAATTGCAATTCCTTAAATGCAATGCAAGATGCCATTTAAAATAGCGATTTCACTGTTAGGGTCCGCTATTTACCGAAAAATAATGTCAGTTGGTAAATAGCGAAAACTTAAAAAAATGCACTAAAGTGCATGTGTGTGCGCAACATGTGTGCACAAATCCATTTAGGGGTGCAACAGGGAGGATTTTTGGCACCCTTGCACCCTTGAAATTGCATGTGCAATTTGCGAGTACCTATTGCGTACTCACAAATTGCGCATGCAATTTTCACTCATTCCTATGGGCCTGTAGGCCCCATAGGAATGAATGGGAAGGCATTCGTTAATTGTGACTCGCAATTTGCGAGTCCCAGTTAAGGAATGTTTGGGAATGGCTATTTTTTCAGCGATTCCTACATGCATATGCTTTTGCGATTCCTTAATTGCGATTCCTTAATAATCGCAATTAAGGAATCGCAAAAGCCTACATTGATGCATGTGCCCCTAGAAGTGGTAGGCAACTCATCTTGTTGTGCTTCTTCATTGACATGCGCTATTCTAACCTGGCTTGTCTACATCGTTGGGTGCATCCGATGGTAGTATAACAATCTGGGCTTATTTTTTCTGTTAGTCATATTAACTCATTAGGTAGATAAAACAAGTTTACTAGTCAGCAGATCCTCTGCTTAGGCATTAGTTCTTACTCACTGTCCGTGCATTTATAGTCCTTTATGGTGGTCCTAAAGACCAGGTGTTGCTGTAGTTAGAATGTCTTAAAGCTCCATCTGTTGTTGAAATTAGTCACTCTCCGAGAAACTCAGCCCTGTTCATTCAATTATCCATGCCAAAGAACAGCTTCAGGGATGGCTCGCTCTTACCTTCTCAAAACTGACTCGCTTAATGCTCACGTTTGGAAAGAAGATGTTAATGTTTATACAAGCCTGGCTTTGCCTTTGAAATGTTAATTTACCATATAATATGTACTTAATGGTGTGCTTGAGAAATACTAGTGCCGCCGACAGTGGGTAAGTCGATAAGAACTTTTGGAAGACCCAAAAGGGCACTTTTCATGGTTGCTGCAAAACTGTGATACCCCATCTGCTGCAGTAACCAGCCCCCTCCTTCGAAACCCTGCGAACTTAACCCAAAAAAGTGATAGTTCCTGCTACAGGACTTGTTCTGGTTCGAACACTTAAAAGAGACAGTGATTATTCACCATATTTTTTCAAAAGAAAATAAATTGTGACTGAAACAGACGCAAACTATCCTTAAGATTGGTAACAAAAATGTGCTTACTTTACGAAAGCAAAAAACGTGCTGTCTGGCATAGCAGAGAGTTCTCTCCTGCAGCTACCACTGTATGCTTCAACTACACACAGATTATCAGTTGCCTAATATAAAAGGGAAGAAGAAAATCAAGAAGTATCACGTCTTAGAGAGTAAGTCAAAAGAAGCAGATCAAGTTATACCACCAAAGAACAGTTGAAGATGCATAATGGGACTAACTTGAAAATATCATTTTGTTCCACCAATTTATCTCATTCTGAAATATAAAAAGTCTTAGTGCCAGAAATAATATAATTAGCTTAAAATAATATTCACCACATTTTTAATTCTCAATCTAAAAGTCTAATTTGTTTTTCTGTATTTCTCCATAATTCAGTTTGAATCGTGAATGAAAAATGCGAGTGTGCTTATTATTGATCTCTCCTCATCAGACTGGAGGACCGCAATTGTATTGTTTGAGTGAAGTGGATAATTGGCTCCCTCCCATTGTTTCTGAAGGGATGTAGCCCAATGACTTCCCTCTGATGCCTCGAGTCAACTTATGCAGAGAAGCGCTTATCACTCTACAGCTTAATTTGCTTGCACCTCTCCACAGCTCTCCGTATTCCCTTGTGAGCTCCATAAATCCCCAGCTCAGTTGATCTCCTAAAGACCTCCATCTAATTATGCCCCATAACCCTGGTGAAAGCAGAGGCAGCCCATTTATCTACCTCCAGTATGACATCCCTCATTTGCTACAACTTCTTACTGGTTCTTGCTACTGTTGGGCATAGAACCCTACTATTTTGCACAGCGTCATGGGCACCCTTCCCTCCTTCAAGGCCCTAGCTATGCATCAACAGACCTAGCTATTTTGTTAGGAATACACCTGAGGGTGGGATCAGGCCCGTTGTGATGATGATTGCTTGCTCAAATCTTTTTTCAGTTAGGTAAAGACTGAAGTTATTTGCTTATATCCATTTGTTAATTTTTATGGTGCAATATCTATAGTGTGATAAGTATTGTTTTGGTATATGCATTTTTAGTAATGCTCCCAGATCTCCTAAAGGTGTCACTTTAACTTGAATTCTGTTCTTTTACCATTGAGATTCTGAGCCCCAAAGTGAGACACATTGACTCCTCATCCCTGTATAAGGTCACATTTAGTGTCACTCTTGGCCTAACCTACTCCAGACTTCAGGTCACCACTTAACCATATGTATATGTCATCACCAGAGCCGCCGGTGAGCAGGAACACATTCTTAGTAACATACTTTGCATCAGCACTGCACCTCTTGTCTTTTTTAAAAAAGAATCAGTTTCTTAGGTCTATGCATTCATATAAAATACATTTGAGATCATTCTACTTTGTTGCAACTCCACTAATTTTAAATATTATCCACACACATTTTAGAATGTAACCTCTTCGAATCTTCCGCTCCCAGTTACCCGTTCCCCCTTCCAGTGCAGAGTAGTCCCAAGTCAAGCACATCCCACACATTTGACATAGACATAGTGCCCCATCACCAGAGGCTTGATCTTTGTCCCTGAAAAATTAGAGTCGTTCAGTCATATAAAGGTGTGAGAAAGTGGCTCTTTTGCATTGTTAGCCCCCACTTTCTGCATGGTTTTGATGTGGTTTCCAGTGTAGTACACAGGGTCCCTGTCAACCAGGTCTCCTGTGCCAGTACTCCATCTCTAAACCAAACCCCCAATTTGCACTTCTGCCCTCTGTATGCCCCTAGTAAATGGTAGCCTGGGCACCTAGGGCCTCGGAGCTAAAGAGGAACCATTGGGACCCCCCTCACTGAGACCATGCCTCTGCCCTTGCAGCCTGCATGCCCCTAGGAGGGATAAAATGGCAGTTAATCAAAACAGGGGGCATTGTTCCAGATGAGGGATACAGATGGTCACCCACTCGATAAAGAGTAAGACAGAGGTATAAGATCCTAGGTTTTGTGAGGCCCACGTGTGAGAGGAAAGAGCAAGTCTTATCTCCTAATGCCCTCACACACCCCGGAGGATGTCACGCTTGATCATTTGGCGTTTTGCTCCTCGGTGAACCGGCGCTGCAATCCCTAAGGGTCCCCTGAAGGATCACTTTGGCGGAGATCTTTTGAGACAAAATGTCGTATGGTGCATGCAGGTGTGTGTCCTCTAAAAGGGTGCACTGGTGCGTACAGAGTTTGTCTAAAACTGTCTAAGGGTTACCCAAAGAGAAATTTTAATGAAGAGTGGCACCCTTGGCAGACTAAAAAACCCGTTGGTCAAGCGTAACCTGTGTAGGCTTAATGGGCCCTAGGTAACTAAAAAGGTTGACATGTTTCACACCTGTGTAGTCCAAACAGACCGTGGCGCTTCTTCATGACCAAGAAAACAATTTAAATAAAGTGTGGTGCAGGTGAACAGTGAATCAAGGGATAATACCCTCAGTGGGTATCCGGGCGTGCACGGTAACAATGTACCCTGCAGTCTAACTGCAACAACTAGTTAGATTAGGGAGAGTTGCTCCATAGGTTAGTAGGAGTTGAGCACCCGCACCTTACAAGGAGTTTTTCTCAGGTGCTGACTCTTGTGCACCTACCCCAACCATACTCCTGCCTCATGCAAGCTAAGCACTGCCTGAAAGCATAGGCAAGCCACCCCTCCAGCAGGCCTCCCAGCCCTAAGGCAGTGTACATGGTTTTAGAACCGCACCTAGTGAGATCAAATTTCACCCTGCTGAGTGATTTTACCTTTCATCTGGACAAAGCTTCATGTAAAGACACCCAAACTCTTTTTGGAAACCCTGGGTTGTTGTGGCTTACCACACCTGGTTATGAGCCCCACCCATGTGGCAGGACATATATTAGAAGGCATATTTTCGAATGACCAACGGATTACGGTAGGAGATGCCAATGCCTCTCTCCTAGTCAGACCATTATGCCATTCCTTTTAATCTCCGGATATGAGTACCAGCCCTTGTTTCTGTTATTAACAAGGCAACGGAGAAAAAGAGAAATCTTAGCCTCATTAATAAGGAGGATCTTGTCAACTTCTTAAAAAACGATCAAGTCCCTGCGCACGCAGATGCTAATTTAGTGGCAGTCGATTTTTTGAATTGGCTGTTAGCAGCCATGGATAGTCTAGCGCCATTGAAGGAGCACTACGGTGCAAGAAAAAATCCCTCCACCCCTTGGTTTTCAGATAGACTTAGAAAGATGAGGCAATCTTGACGCAAGCAGGAAAGAATCTGGCGTGCAGATCTTGCTCCAGCGAGTAGAGAGCTTCACTAACTACATCTGAGGGAATACAAAGCGGAGATTATTGAGGAAAAAGTACTATTCTACTCAAAGGCCACTGAATCTATTAAATCTTATAGAGAAACGTTTAATGTTATTAATTTGCTTGTTTCTCCTCCTGTCCTGGACCTGATAGATACCTCGCAGGAGCTTTGTGATAGTATGGCAGATTTCTTCTGCGCAAATATTATGGACATATATTCCTCGTTGGAAGCTGCCAATGTTAATAGTGCCCTATTAGTCTCTTCTAATGTCCTCCCTCCCAAGAGTCCCTTCGTAACCACTGTGGAGATACCCAAGCTACTTACCCCCACCCCCCTCTCCCTGTCTCCAGAACTTGTGGACCACCTGTTAAGGGGATTACATCTGGGTCCCCAATGGAGGTGTGCCCTTTGAAGATTTTGTAAATAGGAAGGGAAGCTATTGTACCATACCTTACCTCAGTACTTAACTTTGCCCTGTCGGTAGGCAGTACCCCATCCCTTGGAAGAATGCGGTAGTTAAACCTCTTTTAAAAAAACCCTCTCTGTACTCGGCAGAATTGAAAAACTATTGCCCTATTTCTCTGCTACCAGTTCCAGCCAAGATTCTGGAGAAACACTTGAATTCCCACCTCAGCTCTTATCTATGTGAACAACAGCTCCTAGAAGGCTCGCAGCATGGTTTTAGAAGTAACCACAGCACATAGACAGCGCTAACTTCGGAACTCAATAATATCCATGTTCAGGTTGACGCAGGACATACTACGCTGTTGGTTCATCTTGAACTTACAGCAGCCTTTGATATCCTTTCTCCTTTGAGATTGGTGGAATTCTATTCGGCCCCAGCCAGCTGTTATGTGGTGTCCCGCATGGCTCCTCCTGAAGTCCGACCCTTTTTAATATTCATGTTGCCCCTTTCGCAGGGGCAGTAAGATCCTCTGGATTAAAAGTACTGTCCTACGCTAATGCAACGCAAATCATGGTGTCTATCACGCACAGAGTTAGGGAATCTGCCTCAAACTTTAAAAATTGTATGCAAGCAGTTTCCTCCTGGATGGTTGAGAACTATCTTAAACTCAACGGGGAAAAAACGGAGGTCCTGATTTTTGGAAACCAACAGGATATCTGGTAAATCGATTGGTGGCCAGCTTCACTAGGTTGCTGCCCTTGGCCTGTATCCCAGGGTTAAAACGTAGGGGTCATTGTGGACAAATCACTCTCCTTGAGTTTGCAGATTAACAGAACGGTGTCCACCTGCTTTGGGATAATCAGGATCCTAAGAAAAATCTCCCACTTCCTTTCCTTTCCCTCTCGCAAACAGGCATTGATTGCATTAGTGATGTCCAGGTTGGACTATTGTAATGCCCTTTATCTGGGCATTAATAAGGGCCTTGTCCATCGCCTGAAGCTTGTGCAGAATGTAGTAGCCAGGCTAGTGATGGATCTTCCAAAATGCCACTCCGTCTCGGCTTCCCTCAACAAACTGCACTGGCTTCCTTTAAATCAAAGAATTGCTTTTAAAGTTCTATGCCTTACCCATAGGCCTTTTATGGTCTGGGCTCGGACACAATCAAAAGGGCTGTTTTAGCTCTATGTCCCTACCAAGCAGCTTAGATCAGCTAGCAAAAATCTGCTGCAAGTCCCTATGTTTAAGAAGTCTAGATTGTTGCTGCTAGTCTATGGAACTCCCTTCCTGGCGATCTCTCCGGACTGCTGTCTCATTCTCTCTTTCGCATGGCTCTGAAGACTTGGCCCTTTAAAATGATTTCTGTCTGAAGAGTACTTTATCTTTGAATGACAGTCCTGCCATTAGCGCCTTGACGCCCTTGGGCACAGTTTGTGCTTTAGAAATCGAATCATTCATTTATTCACTCATTCACCATACTACAGATGAGGGCAAATCTGCATGAGCAGCTGTGCCCCTACAATATTAAGCACCATTTCCTAATATTGTAAGTGCCAGTGAAGCCATAGAGAGTACATGGGCTTGGGACTCGACAACTCGAGTTCCACAACACCATGATGACTCCACTGAACATAGGAGTGTTTGGTAACACACCACTCCTTTCAATAAATCCACACCAATGCCATTGCAGGATTTATAGTACTATGTAGCCAGAGGGCACCTCAGAGGGGACCCCTGAATCACTACCAACCATGGTGTGGTCACTGACCGGCTGTAGACCGCCAGCCACCACCAAACAGGTTTATGGACCCCTGGGTAGAGAGCCCCTGCTCTCTGGGACCAGAAACAATGCACAACCTGGGCAGAGGTGTCATGCCTCCTCCCTCCAGATGGGCTAGTGTTCAAAGAGGAAGTTTCAAAGGCCTGCCACCTTTTAATGTGACCCCCCCCCAGCCTCTGCAGCTAGCAGCAGATTGCAGCCCCTGGTTTACACCCCACTTTGGGTGGGAAAACCATTGGGAAAATTCAAAAAGATAGGTATGTCCCTGTCATCTTGAAGACTGGGGGAACCCTTCCAATCAGGGCTAGATCTATGCCCCCTCCCTCATGAGGTTGGCATAATAGAGGTTGTAGTCACCCCAGGTAAGGTTCCCATTGGCCCTACCTGCTACTAGCCTAAAATGCCTCCTAAATCTAGTATTTAGGTGGCTCCCCTAGAACTTGCACTCCGATTCGATGGGCCAAAAGAAGAAGACTGAAGGCGACCGCTGACGGACTAGGAACTGAGCCACTTCAGAAACAAAATTACCAAGAAACCCCTTGCCACCTTTCACCCGTTTGACCCCTGGGCCTTCTGTTCTTCCAGAAACTCTGCAAGGTCTCCAATAAACCCCAGAGACCTTTCAATCTTCACCAAAGTGCCAAGAGCCTCCCTTCGGACTAGAGGCTCTATTCCACGGCGTTGGCTGGTACCAGAACCGCAGTGGTGAGGACCGACCCTTGTGTCGACGCGACTCACTGCTACCAAAGAACGCCAGGTTTGCAGTGGTAGAGAACCGGCACTTGTGTCGATGCAACTCTACCCAGTCAAAAGAACACCTCGCAACAGGACGGCCTCCATGACCATGAGGGATCTTCTCGGCCCCACGATCAGACCTGTGCCCAGCCCTGGGCCTGAGAGCTTGTATCCTCCTGAAAGTGGCCCTCTCAGCCTCCTCCTGCCCCTCTTGCACTGCCTGCCCAACTGCGACCTGGTCTGTTTACGGCCGAACTTCTCCATCCGATCGACAGCAGCCAGTATTGGTAACCGTGACGGTGCCTGTGTTGGCTGTCTGTTGAAACGCGACCCGCTTTATTGCTCTACATGGACTGAAAGGGTAAATCTTATTGCCGGATAGACCCCATCAGCGTAGATACTAAAACCCACACCACTTGGCTGTCCTCAGTCGCCCACTACCGACATTGCCTACAGTGTTGGCTAGAGACACCTGAAGACTGGACTGGAACTGTAAGTGCTATACATAGCTATTACACCACCAATTGTTTTCCTCCACAGACTAATATTGAACTGCTCTGAAATTTACACTGTCAAACTTCTGCAACCTGAAAAGTAATTTTTAATGAGAATCATACTTACTGTAATGTGAGGACCTTGGTCTTAAAATAGAATATAGTCAAAGTATAATTTTCTTAAATTGGTCTGGATCTCCTTCTTGAGTCGTATCCCCATTACTGATCACTGTGGTGCAATACATTTCTTATACCCCCTGGGTTCGGTCTAAGGCTGCTCATCCACACTACTACAAATGGAGCACTTTGGCTTTTTCATTAAGCCCTGTACACTTTTTGGGAACCCCTGGACTCTGTGCACTGTATTACCTCATAGTGGTGATATCCTATACAGAGCCAACTTCCTACAACATACAAAACCCTCAGTCTTGAAGGGCACTTAGGTCCATATTTTTGCAGTTCATGTATTGCTGTGCAGGCAGTGAAATAATTAGAAAGTCATCTTTGTCTTTGTTTAGGTGTCATGTTAAATAATTCTTCACCATTGTGTAGTCTTCCATTGCAGAGGCGGTCAGTGGTACATGAAGAGACTGGGTGCTACATGCAGAGACTGTGTGCTTCTTGGTGTGAGCTTTCATGTCTGAGATGCTTGCACAATGCAAAATGCTCAAGGAGAATCCAAACAAACTACGTTTTCCTGTGCCCCACTCTTGAGACTTGCAATGGTGACAGCCATCTTATATCCACTGAGCAAAAGTTCCTGGTGTTATGAAAGCATTCCTAAGCAGTTTAGAGTTTTTACTAGACAGATATCATTGTCATCACAAGATTGAATATTATTGCGTTTTCATCAAGAGCAAGGACTTTATTCTCAAAGAGGTATTCTGGATAAACATTAGAGATCTACGATTTGGACTTCGTTTTGGAGTCATTCTTCCAAAGATTATGAACTATGTTCCACCTGTTCAGGAAAGAGTATAGTGAGTCATCTGTTTTTACAGATTTTGTTTGTCATTGGAACCGCATATTGTAATAAAGTATTGCAGGGGTAGAGAAGTAAATGCATATAGCCAGACGTGAAAGCTCAATACAAATGAGTACTGATTATTTTGCAACTGATGAACTATGTGTAATGAGAATCATTCAGACTACAGACTTGAGTTCTAATTTGCTGAACGCAGTTCTAGATATACAAATGTACATTACAGTTCAGGTTATTCAATGAATTTATTACAGAGGTCCATTGTTTCTTTCAGCTCTAGATTGTCAAAAACCACTAAGACTCAATTATATAGAGATTATTACAATGTATATTGGATGTAATAATAGACGTAGTGACCTTTGATATTGTTGGACTTGGCCCAGGGTCATGTCAACTTGTTTTGCCTTCGCCTGACATCTTCTCTGAGTCTCACCCTCTTCAACTCCTACATGGCCCGCTTGAAGCAATCATCAGAAACCACGAACTGAACATCATCTCTGTTGGACCCGGCCCTTTAGGCAGGTTCACCCCGAGACTTTTTGCTTTTTCCTAGCCTGTTTCTGGAACCTGGTGTTGGTGAATTTAGGCCTCTGCGCACTTTTTCACTGTGGTACAGTGTAAAGTGCTTGAGCTCTCTGTGTATGTGTGGTGAGTGACCTGCCCTCCCATAGGAATGAATGGGGAATATGTATGCCCATGGTAGTTCCTGATGTGTGGGGAGTGCAGGGTAGAGTTTGATATGTACGAACTCGTGGGATTGAATGCTGCGTAATGATATATGTGGCATGACTGTGTCTAGTCTAGAAGTGCCACTTTTAGAAGTTGGCATATTTGTGTAATTTGTGTCTGGCGTGTGATTGGCTGGTGAGCCTGGTCCAGGAGTGCCTGGGCCTGCTTGTGGATTGACTGTCTGGTTTGAGGGTGACAGGGGCTGGGGAGCCCTAGGAGTTTGTCTGAGTCAGCCTGTGGATGAAAGGCTGCATCTGCTGCCAGAGAAGTGGGAGGAGATGGCACCTGGGAGTGACTAGGGCTGTGCCTGCCTGACCACAATTCTGGCTCCACCTCCCGCTGGGCGACTGTCACCTCTGTCCCTCACACTGAAGAGAGTTGCCTAAAACCAGTTCTATCTGGTTCTCACACTGCCTGCACAAAGACTTCAAAGACTTTTCTCTGTATAAGAAGGGGCTGTGTCCCCTTCCAATTTGTTCTTGTTTTTGGACTCGAATCTGCACAGGGGCGTGCTGCTGCTTGGGCCCAGGGGAATCCCTGGGCCCTGCCCAGCCCCTGGACACCTGATGGACCCCTAGATGCTGGAGGATTTTCCTTGTGGGGGAGCTGTTTTGCCCCACCTTTTCTACCCAGGACTTTTGGGACCCTTTGCCTTGCTTTCCTGGATTATGCCCAAGCTTTTTGTGGCCTAAGAGCCCTGTGAGCGCTCGTTGGGGAAGAAGGCTGTTGACTTGCCTCTAGGCACTTAGAGGGCGCTTGTAAGAGTGCTGTTGCAGCTCGAGGCCGCTTTCTGGGGATCCCCCCTCGTCATGGCTGCCTATGTAAGGGGTGTGGATGTGCAGGTGCCACCCTGCCGGTTTATTTATTTATCTAGCGGGTGTCCACTCCGCTGATTGCCCAGCCTTTGTGATTAAACTTGCACGGGATCCCACTCCGTGTCTCACCACCGCGGCCCAGGCCGCCGAGAGAACCCTTCGGAGGAGCCGCGCCGCCATTGGTTGGCTGCGGGAGGCTCGTCCCAGTGAGCCGCACTGCCATTGGCTGCCGAGTCAGCCTATGCCCAGGGAGAGAAGGTGTGACGGGTTCCAACGGCCGGGGCTCCCGTAGCTGTGGAGAGCCCCGGGTCCGCCAACCCGAAAGTTCGGCCGAGAGAGGAGACAAAGTCCCGGTCCCGAGATGGGGGACCGGGTAAACAGCGAAGCGGGCGCTTTTGTGAAGGCGGGGCTCCCATGAGGAGGGAGAGCCCCGCCATGCGCTACCGCCTCTGAGAAAGAGAAGCAGCTGCAGCTGGTGAGTGCCTGCGTGATGCGAGGGGGGGTGTCGGGGCACATTGCCGGTGCCCGCCCCCCCCCTGGTACAAGCTTCCTTGTTGGGGGGGGCGCTGAGAGGCCCCAGCGAGGCCTCAGTGTTTAGAGCCCCCGAGGCTCCGGGGGCATATTTGTTTTGAGAGCCCCAAGAGGCTCTTACCTGGCATTTAGTTATTTTGAGTTCCCCGGGGGGGACTCCAACGACGGGGCCAACATTGTTTTTAGAGCTCTGAGAGGGGCCCTGCCCCATGATGTTTAGAGCCTGTGTGGCTCCAACGGTTGGGTTAGGTAAGAGCCTGTGTAGGCTCCAACGGGGCCACGAGTGCTTCAGAGCCTGTGTGGCTCCAACAGTTGGCGCAGTTTGCGCCTAAGGGTCAGTGAGGACCCTGTTGCAGTTTGGATTCCCAGCTGCCCAGCAATTAGTGGGCAGCTGCACCGTTTAGGTCTTGGAGTGTTCTCAGGTGCCCAGCAAGTAGTGGGCACCTGCTACGTTTAGGTTTTGCGCCAGTGGCGCACCCCTGACTGGCGCTGCATGGCAGCGCGCCCTGACATTCTGGACACAGGGCTCTTTTAGTCCCTTTATGAGATGGGGGCTGGTATGTGATTTCTGCGCAATGTGATGTCTATGTTTTTAATAGTAATTGCTAATGTGAGTTTTGTGCAATGTGGTTACCTGCTATGTTTAGGATGGTAATTGCCTACTGTGTGTTTTGCGCAATTGTATGGTTATTGCACCTCTGAATGTGTTTTCTTGCATCATTTGTTCTTTCTGCACCTCTGAATGTTTTTAGGCATCATGTGATTTTTGCGCTATTGTCCTCCTTTTCCCTGCGCTGCACCTCTGAATGTTTTAGGCATCATGTGTCTTCTTGCGCTGCACCTCTGAATGTATTTTATTGCATCATGTGCTTTGTTCTGAACACCGCTGAATGTGTAGGTTTATGCATCATGTGTTTCCCTTGTCTTACACCTCTGAATGTTTTTAGGCATCATGTGTTTTCCTTTATTACTCCTCTGAATGTGTTTCATGCATCAAGAGTAATGTGTTCTTGTTTATAGCCCTAGGTGCTGTGTGATACTTAGGTGGTTGTTCTTTTTTGTACAGGTGGTCCTAGTGAGGTCCTGGTTCCTGTTACCAGTGGTTACTGGTTGTGTGCCATAGTTGCTAATTTGTGCTACTATGATTTTTATTCTGTATTATTCTTTATTCTAAAAGTGCTATTTCTGATTCTGACAGTGGCCCATGTGGCCCTGTCCTGTACATAATCCCTTGTGAATATTGCCCGTGCCAGTTGGCACCATGTATTTTGTGTGATACTATCTGATGTGTTTTTACAATACAAAAGTTATTTTATAATAATCTTGTGTGGAGTTCCTTTTGTGGTGTGCCTGGGATGTTATTGCTGTTGTGTGCTGGCGCAAATGCTTTACACATTGCTTCCGAGTTTAGCCTTACTGCTCGTGCCAAGCTACCAGGGGGTGAGCAGGGGTTATCTTGGCGTGTGACTCCCTTGCCCTGACTAGAATGGTGGTTTATGCCTGACTTTGGCGTCAGCCTTAGCCTACTATAAATAGCCAGTTCTAAAAATCTCCTACGCCGACGAGACACAGCTGATTCTCTCCATAACCGAGGAACCTACAACCGCTAAAAGCAACTTCCACTGTGGGATGAAGGCAGTTTCCACCTGGATGAAGGAGAGCTGCCTCAAACTCAACTCTGACAAAACCAAAGTCCTCATCCTGGGCTGCACTCCCTCTGCATCGGACGACTCATGGTGGCCAGGATTGCTCGGAACCCCCCACATTTTCTTGCCTTAGTCACTTGATGCCTGCAGTCTGTCTCTGGGTCACATGACTAGTGCAACTGACAGTTGGGCTTTGTGTATTCCTCCTAGACGGCCAAACACAATGTGGAGCTTAGGTGTGACTGGTTGAGCCATAACTGGCAGGATGGGAGGGAGTAGCTGGGCCCGGTCCCCACTTACACTTGAATAGACTATTCCCTGTCTCCACACAAAGGACTGCATAATACCTCCTGTAGTTAGTCTGGAACCAGGACAGGGAAGGCAGGACATCTGTGCACTTCAAAGGCTTGCCTTTTGCAAGCTTCTCCCCATTTCAAAGGCATAACTGTGTATAAAAGAAGGACCTAAGAAACTAACTCTTCAGTTTACTTTTGGGCCTGTGGATACTCTGCCAGAATAAGGATTTCTGTGCTGCCACAAGGACTGCCACTCTGCTGGACTGCTTTTCTAAATCAACTGCTGCCCTGCTGTGCTGACCTGCTGCCCTCTTGCTTGGGCAAGAAGAGCTGGGCCTGGAACTTCATCTAGAATCCAGGACCCTAGAGGGGCTCAAAGGGCTAGTCTGCTGGAGTCCTGATCTGAGCCCCAGGGACATAAACGGCTACCCACCCATCTCCTGGACCCAGCTGCAGTGAGTTCTTGACCCCTCAAGTCGTTCCTCTTGGGTCCTGGACCATTGGTGTGGGTCACAGGCTCTTGAAGTCAAGCTTTTGAGCACTTTGTCACTGCGAATGGGCCAGTTTGTGCTGGAGCAGCGCCGCCCATACAAAAAGTCATCACGAGGCACCACCAGCCTGCCTCGTTGCACAGCAAGCAAGGATCCCACACAGCATTGGAAAAATAGAGCTTAATTTGATAAATAAAACCAAACCAAAATGACAAAAATCCAATTAGCACAACCAGAGATATTGAATGTTAAGGTTTTAGTTAAAAATAGCACCAAAAATTACAATGCACCAATTTTGGATATCTGGTCTCGCCGGACTGGGACAATGTCACAAGTTCAGGCCAACCACAATAGAACAGGGACTGGCTACAGGGACCCAGTTAGGCCCACTGAACAAAGCACCTTAAATACTGACTTGTGGAGCATTTCAAGGATCCGTGTTGTGCAGCTAAAGCAATGAATTGGTTCAGAGATGCAGTGAGGCTACGATGTAAGGGCCTGTGTCATCATCGAGGATCCTGTCGATGGGGCTTGCAATGTGAAGCCTGGCGTCGACAAAGCCACGCACATTCGAGGTGATGCATTGATTCAGAAGAGCTGTGATGCAGAGTCTGGCATCATCGTAGAGGCTGCAGTCACCGAGAGATGTGAGGGCCTGCACTAAGGATGCATTGCGCAATGGTTGTTCTGAAGGCATTGTGGGTTGTGCCAGCAATGTGTGTCTTTGCAACTGGTCCAACTTGCACAGCATCGGGGATGCCTTGGTCTTGCTTGGGGTCATGCTATGCATCAGCAGAGATGCGCCAGTTCCAGTAGATCCACAGAGGTTGGTAACACACCTTAAGCCCATTTACAAGTGTCTAGGACTGGGGTGGCACCACTTGGATGGGTAGACCCACAGATGTCAAAGTCCATGTGTAGAAGCAAGGTTGTTGGAAGCCTGTTATGTTCCTGAAGCCTCGGTTCAGGAGGCCAGCCAGGTAGCCCTTCAAGTCACTCTTGCTTCTGGATTCAAGAGATGCAGGCCCAGTTCTTCTCACCCAGGAAATAGGGCATCCGGCACGAGAGAGCACAAGCACGTATCACTGGATATTAGTGGTAACATGTACAGGGTCCTAAGGCCCGCAAAAGTGAATTCCAGAAAATAGGAAAAGGGAGGCAAAATGTTTGGGGGTAGCCCTGAAGAGAGAGCAAGGTCCAACACAACCCCCCTCCAGCCTAAATCCAGGGGAGAGTAATCAGAATCTTGATGGACTTCCCTTCATAGGTGATAAAACATGGACATTGGCCCTCTACTGCAAGGACACTTGTCATTTCTACGTCCTTCTGAATTCAGTTACCTTCCTCTGTCTACACTCTCCTGAGCCACTAAAATGACCCATGGGGAACCGTTCTCCTCACTTGTGGACACCTTTTGTAAGTACCTATCCTTAACTTGCTCACAGATGCATCTCAGTAGGCAGACAGAGCCACCATGGCCAACGAAGTGATGTGGCCCATTCCACTCCTTGGATCAGACTTCTGTCCTCAACCCAAGGAAAGCTCTGCACATAAGGACAACAACTAACCAAGGCTACTGACAGCTGTCAGTGTCAAGAGCCAGTGCTTGGGTCAACCACTGCTAGGTGGAGGTTCTAAGCAGGGATAGGTAGGCCTCTCTTCTCGCCTTTGGGCTGGCAAAGACTTCCCTAATGACTCCTATAGGGTCTCTGACCTCTGAGGTGTCTAAGAGTGGGGAGCACTAGTCCCAGGTGTTATGCACCCTACTTCCAGTTGAGGGTTGATATCCTGACACTGGCCAATCAAACCAGGTGTGTACCCTGAGGCTGAACATGGGACACTGATGAGTCCTCCCTCGCACTGCCCCTCCACCTGGGCTTCCTTACTCTCCGCTTAGGAGTGGTACCCCCAGAAAACTGAATTGTCAAGGTGCCCTTTGCAGGCACCCCTCTCAGTTTTCATACCACCAGGGGTACCTCATTCCCCAGAATACAGTCTATACGCATCTGGGCACTAAGGATGACCCTCCTCTGGGTCACTTTCCTACCCTCATCCAAGGACACCAGGTCTGTAGGGCAGAAAATGTCCTACCCATGGACCGGAGTAACCCTGCACACCTGGCTGGTGTACTGCTAGGGAAACTAAGCTTTCCACTACCCTGGTCTGGCTAGTCCGGGTGTCCCTCAGAGCAATGTCTGGGACCACACAGTGCTGACTCCGACCCCCAGAGATCACCAGCTCACCCTCTGAGCCTATCTCCCAGCTAGGGGAGATTAAGGCACGCTCTATGACCTGGCCCTGGGGACTATTTACCTCTAGTGCCAAACGGGCTAACCCTGCAGAGGTCCCACCATTGGGTTGTTTCTTTGGACAGAGTCCCCCTACTTGTGTCCTATTTGAGAACACTCAAAGCAGTGGGGTTGGATATGGGGTATTCTGGGCCCCTGCCCACCAGAACCCCCCCCCCCCCCCCATATTTCTTAGATTGGGCATGGGAACCCTTTCCTACTCCCTTACTCAGGGTCTTGTCTAGGACACCTTTAACCTCCCTCTCACTCTGCTGGAGAAGTCTAAACCCCCCTTCTTGATGCCACTTCCAAGTATCTTCCTGGACACTCTGGTACTGACTCAGATGACTGCCTCCTCAGCAAGCTTCCTGGGTTCAGGAAGCTTGCTATCAACCAGGTTCTGGTCAGCTCTGTAAAACAACTCCTGAGCATGTGCTCTTTCAAGATTAAGTTGTACAGCCTAACTTAATCATTAACCTTGTTGGCATAATCGAAGAAGTCCATCCAAGACTGATTCTGCATCTTCTGACTGCCCCTGAACCTGATGCTATATTTTTCTGGAGTGAGTCTAAACTTGGTTAGAATGGGACATATCTGGCATGTTCCTCCACTCCTGGTATAAGCAATGCGCCCCCCCGCCCTGGAGGCATGTGTTTCCATAAGTCACCCCCCACCAGTTCTCCTCTGGAATCATGTGCATCTTTAGAGCCATCTCATATGTGGCAAGCCACTTGTCTATGCCAACCCCTATCACATAGTTGGCCACCAGATCTTTGGAGATGGGGACCTTTTGGTCACGTTCTGACACTGTAGGTATGCTGCCACCATCACTTCTGAACCCTGCCTGTCTGACGTTGATGTTCAGCCCATAAAACCCAGCTCATTAACGAGTAACAACTATTTCTCTTCCATGGCCCTTTCAGGCTTCTTACCCTTCATGACCAGTGTCCTTTCCTCCATCCTCAACTGGGCCATCTGCAGCTTGAATTCTCTCTCCTCTCTCCTTTCTGCCAGCTCCTCTATGGACAGGCTACAGGAAAAGACAGTGCTCCCTGCCCTGGCATGAAGCTCCACTTCAGGAGTCTAGCCATCTCCTTCCACAGGTGCTCCACAGGAAGATTGTCTCCAGGTCCCTCCATTCCATTAGCCTCTCCTGTGGTTTCAACCAGTGATGGATGAGCTTCTGCACAGGCCCTCAGCACCTTTTGCAACTACACCTTTCTGGTGGTGCTCTTGTAAGGAAGTCCCTGTCTCCTTGCAGAACTCCTTTAAACCAGACCACATTGTAGTCATCCATGTTGACCAGCTCAAATTCCATTCTTGCAGGTATGGTCTCAAGCACAAATGAAGAATTTAGAAAAATCAAAAAGGTCAATCTGGGAGAGGTTAAACTAAAATTGGTCCTGTATATGGGATGGTAGTGTACAGCAAATCACAGCATAGCACATGCCAAGCACAGGTTCAGTCCCTCCACTGCCACCAGTGTTAGACATTAGGCTACTGGTTGACTCGGGTGTGAGACCATTCAAGCAGCAATCACAATCCTTGTAAGAGTATGGTATAAGCAAGCCTCAAATTAACCAGTGCGCAACCCCTTGGTAGCTTGGCACAGAGCAGTCAGGCTTAACTTAGAGGCTATGTGCTAGGTATTTGTGCACCATTTCAAGCAGTAACATAGTGAAATCACCACACACAAAGGATCCCAAAATGAATTAGAAAAATAGAGCTTAAATTAATAAAACAAAACCAAAAGGACAAAAATCCAATTAGTAGACCTAGAGATAATGAATTTTGAAGTTTTAGGTAAAAATAGCACAAAAAAGAACAAAGTGCTAACTGTGGATATCTGGTCAAGAAGTACTGGGACAAAGTTACAAGTTCAGGCTGACCATGATGGAGTGCAGGCTGGCAACAGGTACCCATTTAGGCCCACTGAACAAAGAACTTTAAATACTGGTTGGATCATTGCAAGGATCAGCGCTGAAGATGTGTTGTGCAGCCAAAGTGATGCATTGGTTCTGAGATGCGGTGAGGCTGCAATGCGAGGGTATGCGTTGTTGTCAAGGATCTCATTGACAGAGCATGTGATGCTAAGTACAGTGTCAAGAAGGTGGTGCTCAGTTGGGGTGATGTGTTGGTTCCAAAGAGCTGTAATGCGGAGTCCGGTTTAGTCCTTGAGGCTGCTGCCGAAGAGAGGTGCGAGAGCCTGCACCAAGAATGTGTCACACAGTGACGGTTCAAAAGGTGTTGCGGGAGCGATATGCATCTTTGCTATGGGTCCAACCCACGCAGCAGCAGTAAAGATATGGTAAAGCTTTTCTCAGAATTCTTAATTAATAGTTAGAGACTGTGGCAGAGACTTATGTGGACATAGAAATTGATTATTGTATCTTCATGCCCAGGCTTTAAAGTTATTTAATAGCTTTAGGAGGAGTACCCAACTCCATGGCCCAATAAGTATACATCCAAATATCATAGTGATTATTGATTATCAAAACTTCAATGTTTTCTGTATTCAACTTTAGGTTGTTCCTGCCTGTCTATTTCTCAATTTTCAATGCCTTCTCTGAGTTAACAAGAAATACCAAAGGGCATTGACTCTACTCAGTAAGGCTGAGTCAAAATAACAACAAAACAAGGATTTTATCAGATTTCTCACCTTCTCTGACACTTCATCATCCTCCGGAGGGGAAACAGACACCAGTGACTCTCGTCCAAATTCAAATAGAAAAGGTAATCAGCCTCAACAACAAAAAACACTACCTTTTTTAGGCTAAGGCCAACAAAGACAAAGAGGCCAGAACCGATACAACAACCAACCATGGGAAATGACCACTCTGAGACAGTACTACAAGAACTAAGGCTGTCCCCGATTTTTAATCTGTCAGACCGTGTGGCACTTAAAACAGTGAGGACCTATTGATTCGGTTTCAGAGGCCCAAAACCAAGTGATTTAGCTAATAGTACTCAGTACTGGTACTTGTTCCATTTTGTTGTTCTCCGAGTTAACTGCACTGATGTCATCCCCAGGCGCTTCTCTGATTCAAAAAGGTTAGCTGGGCTGGTATGAATGTTTGAGGATCAGCTACCATTAGTAGTACATTTTCTGCAAATAGAGATAGGTGGTAATCCTCTCCCACAAACAGGAACATAATTGAATGTGAAATAGTGGACACCCCTGTTCTATTTCGTGTCCCAAAGAAAACCAGTGGGTATGTACTCTATCCATTAACCAGGGTTGTGACTTTGGATGACTGATTGACGCTATAACCATCTTGATGAATGTGTCCTTAGATTGAATTTACCCATCGTCTTTCTCATGCAACACTACATTACCCTGACAAATGCCTTTTTTTGCATCTTATCATATCGAGGCCATAGTTATCTTATTCCTTATACATTTTTCAACAAGATAAGGTACGCTTGTAATACTGTCAGTCGTCATGAGGTTTTCGCCAAAATCACAGGGGTCGCTGGGAATTAGGGGATCACCTTAGCAAGTCTGAAATAGGCTTTGATGTATAACTTGTTCTGTTTTTAAATGATCCCTGTGAGAGTAGAGGCTTAACATTGCAGGTGGTCTCTACCCTGTTTGGGGAGGATAACTAGATCCTCCTCTGTTGTCAGTGGTTTATTCATGCAAGAGTCCACTAGTGACAAAACACTTTAGTAATGATGGGTACTAGCTTACTAGAGAAAAAAACCTTATAGAATTCTCTTTTGAACTTGTCAAGTTGGGTACCTTTATATGACTTGGTCACTTCCAGGCAGCTGATGGGCTCATTGCAGGACTTGTTGCCCCAGATTGCACTCAGTTAGAGAGGAGAAGGTGGAACATCATTGGTGCTTCTAAAGGCACGCTCAAACTACGCAACAAGGGACACTTCCAGACTGCTCATGCGCTAACTGCAGGACTTGTTGCCCCATATAGCACTCTCTTGGAGAGGAAAAGGTGGGCCCTCATCAATGTTATGAAAGACACCCTCTAATCCCACAGAGCAGGATGCATCCGGGCGAAGACCGGGCCAATCTGGCCCTTCTGACTGTATCAGAAGCTGGGCTGGTCCAAATCTCTTTCACTTGCTATTTAGCTGAAAAATTGGTTACGGGATGAGAAAAAGAAAAAACAATATGGTGATATTGGGTAAGAGTCAATTGTACCTTCCACTTTTGTATCTTTCTTAACTAATGCTATGGGGGCTACCCATGAGTTAGCTGCTTATCTATACCTTAAGCTCTCTTATTGCTGTACAAATTCAATAAAATCAAGCAACTATTCCCTCATGAGTAAAACATTTATGCGTTTTAAATGATTCCCAGACAATTGAACTTGCTTCACCAGCTAATCATACGGTGTTATCCCCTGAAAAGAAACCAACATCAGTCCCACTTGGTAGGCGATAAAAATGAAAAGCACAAGCCAATGCTACAGTGAAACCTAAATGTACCTGTGGGGCCAAAACAGGGACAAAGAGAAAGAAGATGTGTAAATTTCAATGAGGTTATTACTTGAGAAACTAGACAGCAACAGGGCCGGACTGGGAACTGAAAGCTGCCCTGGCAAATTTTGCCAGACCCGCCCCCGTCCGGCGTATAGCGAGCGAGCGCAACGACTGAGCCCGACCGCTAGTAGGGGAGTTTGAGATGGGTTCTCCCCCCAAGAAAAATTTGGAAAAAGACAGACCAAAATGGTGAATTTTACAGCACATTTCAATTGTATCAACTTTCAAAGCACAGTAAATAGTAGAGGATTACCTTAAAGAGCACCAGGTTACCCCCCAGAGCCATATGTACCAATAGACATTCATTTCATTTCATTTCATAAGGCTTTATTCGGAGCAAAAAAACATGTCTATAAAAGCACACAGATAATAATTAAAATTCAAATATCAGTTATGATACAATCACATTTACAATTAGATAGCCAATGTTAAAAAAAGGAACATTAATATACAGGCGAGGACAGAATAAATATTTAAAAACTCATACTTTTCCTGACACTAATTGCTTTAAGCAGGAAGGTAGCTGTAAAAAAACAAACATCAGGATGGTGCAAGTTAAAAAGCAATTTCATAGAATCGTGAACTGTCCTGACACCAAACTTGACAAAAATAGGTTTTAAAAAAGATTTGCGGAAATTCCCATACAATTGACACAGCATAAGAAAGTGCATAGTGCTTTGTGCAGAAATATTGTCACATGGGCAAGGGCCTGCAGGGCGTTTATTCAGGGAAGGGAAAGCAACCAGGTTATGCACAATCCCCATCCTTAACCTTGTTAAAACAAACTGATGGGAAACTCTGGTCACTTGGGTCAAATATGGTTGATAGTCCGCTATTTCGTTTATACTGCTGTAAAACACACAGGTGGATAACTTGTCTTCGTTACAGGTCTGCCTCTCTGATTTGCAATTCAAAAAGATATTCTTCATTTCAGACTTAGATATGTCTGAGGCCCCATATCTATCAGTAATTATATTAAGGCCATAGAACTCCTGAAAGCTGTTGATGGTATATTTAATCCATAAGATCTTTAAATGGTTATCAACAGTGAGACAATCGTTAATAATAGCTCTATTTAGAGATGTCTCTTCTTTCAGCCAGATAGAACACCACAACAGTAGAGGTCTCAGGAGAATCAAGTCATTTCGATATTGGATTCCAAGTTCTCTATGGACTAAATCGTTAGAGGCAGATTTTGGCACACACAAAAGTCTTTTTAAGAAGACGCTCTCCTCCACCTCCCAGCCGGGCCAGACCCCAAACCCCTGCCCCATAGAGGGCAACGGAGAGACATCTAGACTGAAAAATCTTGATCATGTCTTTTATCCGTTTGTCCCCTAATTTGGTGGCAAAAGTGAACACCCCGTTGGCACTCCTCATCATCCTAGTCCTAACATTCTTATGCTCACTGGCCCAGCTGCAATTCTTGGAAAATGTAATGCCGAGGTAGCAGAAATTGTCAACTTTTTAGACCCTTTGACCTTCTATATAATAAGATTGGGGCTTACTCAGCCCTGGTCCACACTCCATAACATAGGTTTTGGTTTTATTAATCACAAGTTTTCTACTCTTGATGAACTGGGAAAACCCGTTAAAATCATTAACTTTAGGGGCATCTGCCAATACTGTCTGTAGGACTGTGTCCACTTCATTAATGAAAAGTGTAAAAAGCAAGGGGGCTAAAACACACCCCTGCCTTATACCCCTCCCGATCTTAAATTTGGTGGTACACTCCCCATTAGAGCCATATCGAACGCTAGTACGTAATTTAACATAGAGTCAGGCCAAAAAAAAGACAATACCCTCAGGTGCCCCCATTTCAATCAATTTTGCCCAGAGAATTGCGTGGTCCACCATATCGAGAGCGCTGCTCAAATCTGCGAAGCAGAGATAGATAGAGCCCATCTTGGCCTGGGTGTATTTCCCGATCAAAAGTTCGAGATTTAAGCATTGCTCAATCGTCCCACGCCCTTTTCTGAACCCAAACTGGCAGTTAGCCAGGATCCCGTTGGTTTCTGCTCATTCTTCCAGTCTAACCAGAAGTACCCGGCTCATAATTTTTACTGAGGAATCCAACAAGGAAATTGGACGGTAGTTTTTCACATCCCCCCGATCGCCTTTCTTGAATATGGGAATGCTAATTGATTCTTCCCAGGTTGGGGGTATCCCATGACAAACCATGCGTTAAAAACTTTAACCAGCAGTGGACCCCATACCTCGGGGACAGTCTTATAAACGTCGGGCCCTGAGCCTTTCCCCCTTTACTAGCGCTAATACTGTCTAGAACCTCAGTAATGGTAATGTCGAAAGGGACAATGGGCCAACCGTCCTTACGATTACCCAGGGCTTTGTCTGAGTCAAAGATATTAGAGAAGTGGGAGATCCATGTTTCCATATTAACCATAGATGTTAATTCTGATACCTTCTCATCTTTAAGAAACGGGCAATTAACAGTAGCCCAGAATAATGTACAATTTTTTGACTCAGCAGCCAGTGTCAGTTTATCCCAGGCCTCAAGCTGTAACTCCGTCTTCCTTCGCTTTACTATTGTATTATAGTTTATTCTAAGCTGGGACACCTGGCTCCTATCTCTAGGTTTGGCTGCCAGAGCCTCTTTAAGCTCTTTAAGCGCAATAGTACATGCGTGGTCGAACCATCCCCTTCGTTGGTCGGACTTACGCCCAGCTGTTTTAGTAAACTTTATGTCAATAATGGAATTAATTCTGATAAAATATCTAATAGGATCAGTGACGTCAGCTTGCTCAAGGATCGCAGTGATTTCTAATAAGCAGCGATTTATGATTGAATCAGACGTCATTTCAGCTTTATCCCCTTTCCATCTTAACCTGGTACCGTTAGGTCTATGGGGTTCAATGTTAACGATAACACCCGAATCAGGTACAAGTTTTTCTTTCCAGAGTGTGACCTTAATAGTAATACAGTTATGGTCGCTAAGCATGATATCCACGACCCTAGGAGCCAAACTCCAGGGGATAAGATTAGAAGACATACATATAAAATCAATAACAGTATTTGCCCCCCTACCTGAAAAAGTAGGGATACTCTCACCTAAATCGTTCTTCTCGTTCACCAATATTTCCATATCATATGCCGCTAAGAGGTTGTTCAAGGATTCCCCGTACTTGTTATGTTGGAAATGAAGATCGGCATCGCCGAAACGATTGGTGACCCCACACGTACTTTGGTGGGAGATGGGACATACTGCAATAATAAAATCCCCCGCCAAAAATACATTAAAAAATAACATTCGAACCCTCTATGATATCAGTCAGGGCACTCTCCAAAGCATTAATCACCAAGTGCCTGGTGTCATCGAAAATGTTATTATAAAAATTAATTAGAATAATGTTTCTTCCCTCTTCCTGTTCAACCATAAAATTTGAGAGTGAGCCCCCACTAAAACATGTTTTTTAACAATTATGGGGATTTTAACAGAAATCAAAACCAAAAGCCCTCCCTTGGCTCTACCGGATGTTGATGCCATAGCGGGTAATTGGTAAGAAACAAAACCATTATAACCGGTAACATTTTTACACCAAGTTTCCTGGAGGCAGACAATATCAAAAAGATCAACAAATTCTGTCCACCCCAGGCAATCCTCTTTGGACATTAAACCTGCAACATTCCAACTGGCGATAAAACAATTTGGGGGCCGAGTGGGTGTTTGCATAATTTCAGCGGTAGTGATAGTTGGACTAATACGATGAAGGTCCTGTATATCGTTAGAATTAGGGTGGGTTACACTTAACCTATCTACTACAGAAAGACCCTCAATACACCTAACAGATTCACCCACTACACTGTATATCATTCGGTAATCATAATGCTCACTTACATTGACAGGGAGCCCTATATTATTTCCTTCTGACTCTCCTCCACAGGGTTCGATTTCTACTACAGGCAAGGAGGGGATCTGGTCAAACTCCAGTCAATCGTTGGAATCTAAACCACTCAGAGATTGGAAATGGTTGGATGTTACCAACTCAAACCCTCTAGGCACATTAAAGGCACTACCTCTTCTCCCACAGTGAAAAAAGCAACCTAGGCGGTAACGAAGGATTGCCCACACAATGGTGGTAGGACAGGAGACTAAGACTGAACAGCTTCCAGTAATCAACTTAATTTTATTAAACAATATATTTTATAATTCATAAAACATAAACATTGAAATGTACATCATGTAGAAGACAGACAAGAGATTTTTTTTTTAAAAACACCTTATAAAGTTAATAAAAAAAGAAAAAAAAAGAAACCTATTTAGAGATTACAACATCACCATGGGTTAAATAATACAACACTTATGAATTCTTTAGTAGTGAGCTTTTTGTCGACGCGCGTTTCGGCGGCCAGCGCCTTTCTCAAGACAGAACTCAGTATTCTGTAAAAAACTACCTCTTCTCCCCCCAGAGTCATTAGTAGGCTGGGCAAATAAATGTATATAGAAAAACCCCAGAGGTCTGAGTGTAATTCCCTGATCATTCGGTGGGCGGGAGGTAGCTCTGATCAAAGATGGGATGGCAAGATGTGGGTTTTTAAAATTAACTATTACACAGTCACCACTCATATTTTTATGTGATTTCCCTATCCAGTTAGTTCTAGTGGTGGTTAGAATCTGATCAGACAGAGCTACCGGGAAACCACACTCTCGGTTATGCCAAACCACATTCTTTCAGAGAGCACCAAAAATAGACACGAGTAGTGGATCAGCGAGAATAAAGTAAAAGTGAGACCAGCCCCCACATGGTGTGTAGCGAGCAAGCACAGTGAGCAACCACTACTAGACCTTGGGGGGTTGTCCCCCCCATGAAGAATTTGGAGACAGTAAGGCCAAAACAAAGCATTTTTCAACACATTTTTCATTACATATTAGATTGTATTAACTTTTAAAGAATAGTAAATGATTACCTTATGCAACATCATTCACATCCTGCCAGGGTGTGAATGGTGACCCTGCACTCCACCATCACTATCAGCAATCAGGCCGGAGGCGGGCCTGTTTTCTTGGCATTAGAGCCCATGGTTCTGTCCCTTAACCTCTGGAAGGAGTGCTGCAATGAACAATACCTCGTGCACAAGCGTGGTGTCTTCCTCTGTCAGGTGCTTGAGAGAGAAAGCCGACCCTATGTCCACCGGTGTTTGTCTCACTGTCCCGATGAGATGCGGGCCTCTGATGCTGTAAGAGCCACCAGTCTGCTGTTAGTGACAACAGGGCATAGTTCAAAATTATTTTAATAATGCTTGAGTTGAAGGGGCGCAAGCTGTAAGTGTCCTGACCTGTAACAGCACTTGCCACTCTTTTATTCTCCCAGCATGGGCTTCCATTTGCACCGCTTCCTAGGCCCTGATGCTGGTGTTATAGTTTACAGTGTATTTCACATTATTAACTAAATCACTGTCTTGCCATAATTGTCTTTTATGGTGGACATGTCAAATGTATCTATAAATAATTGGCAGTGAGACAGAGAGGATTGTGGTCACTCGCCAGTCTCTCCTTGCTACATATGTCCCTAAGAAGTGTCCAAAGTCTCAGATGTAATAGATTATAGTCTATGTGGCTACAGTGAAACAGATTGTTATAGGATTTGGCCCCTGTCCTGTCAAATATGGACCTACCATTGACTTTTCTAAGTCCCAGCTCCAATAAGAGAGACTTACGTTGTAAGGCAGCCTTTGTCCATTTGTTTATAGGTGGTAGTTCTAGACTTGGAATACCCCACATCTTTACTCCTCTCTGGCTAATTTGATATCCTCTGTGCCTAGGGGCTCAAAGGTTGCAGTAATGTCCCTGCTATTATCAGATAGGAATGACAGACAATAGATATTTCCTGATGGTCTTCAAGGCAGATGAGGGTTTTAGTCGCTAAACCCCTGAACCCTCTAGCATAGACATTATAAATATCAATAATAGTGGTATTCTCAAACTCTAGATAAATGGCCATGATATCGAGACTGTCGATATGAAAATCATACAATTTTCAAACTGTGCTGGGCTTAATCCACATTGAAAAATCCCTCCTGAAGATCGACCAGACTGGCGGCGTAATGCAGGAGTTGAGAAGTTTAAATTGCCATGTTTAAAAAGTGATTCCAGGTACCAAGTTTCCTGGAACAAACAAATATCATACACATCAATGAAACTGATCCAGTGCGGGAGTGCGACCTTTGATTCAAGACCAGCCCCGTTCCGAGAAATTATAGACATAATTTGTTTAGTCTAAATGCTGCTGAATGAAGAAGAGAGGCTTAAAGAGGCCCAGAAGTCTGCAATGTCAGATAGCCCCAGAAAGTCACCTGAAAACCGGTTGTCATGTGAGACGCTCAAAACATTTTAAGAAGGAGAGTCACCATGCTTCACACAAACAGGGGAATAAGAGGGCCAGTCGAGAGAAGAGACCGGTTGTCAGTCTATATCCTCTATAGGATATCCATCTCATACATGAGATGGGGGCACATAAATCAACTTGATGTCTGCTCAGGGCGACTATATTTAAAATGAATTTTGGTATCACATAAATGAGAGGTTTGAACATCAAAGGCCACTAGATTGCCAACTAACGGTGACATGCATCAACAAAATGTTTTGCGATTCCCTATTAGCGATTTTTAAGGAATCGCAAAACGGGATGCAACAATAAAATTGCGATTTTCTAAGGAATCGCACAAAATCGCAGAAATAATTGCGATATCGCAATTTGCGATATCTCAAATTGCGAGGTCGCACGTTGATGCATATTGATGATGTCAGAACCAGGAAATGTGCCCTCCAAGCCTCATTCTGATACAGGAAGTGTGCTCTGAGAGCCTCATTTTCACTCCAGGATCACAGAGAGAGGAGGGAGCTGGTACTGGGAGCAGGAGAGGAGTGTGTCTGATTATTAAAACAAAATGGAGCCTGCAGAAACTGTTAAGGACTCTCAAAGTGGCAGAAAAAGAAAACTTAAGTTTTCTGAAACAGAAATTGAAGCCCTGATTGAGGGAGTTGTACACAACAATGAGAATCTGTTTGGGAAGGCTTCTCTCAAGGTGCCTGAGCAGGAGAAAAGGAGAATATGGCTCATGATACAAAGCAGAGTGAACGCAATTGGGGTCACTCATCGTACCACCGACGAACTGAAAAAAAGGTGGTACGATTTGCGCAGTAGGGCCAAGGCCTGCATCGCAGACCGCTTGAAGGCTGCACTAGTAACTGGAGGAGGGACACCACCACACACCGGCAACACTCCCATGGAGGATTTAATTGAGAGCACAATCCAGAAAGAAGCTGTTGTTGGTGTGACGAATCTGGATACCTCCGGAGCAGCACACACGTCCCAAGGTAAGAGGAATGCATGTGTACATTGCCCCTATCACAGCAGTGTGAATGTTAGCTCTGCATAGCGCACATGCAAGCAGTGAAACATTAACATCACTTTCAATGGTATAGCAAGTGCATCATGGGAGATGTAGTTTGGTCAAGCAGTTACAGTCACAGACACACATATAATTAACACCAATTCCAAAAGTGTAGTAACTGTGCCAAAGTATAAATGTTTATTCATGTTACAACAGTCACATAACCTAATAAGCATACATTAATGCAGTTGTGCACTGTTTAAACTCACAGATGTAGAACATGGTGAGGCCGGGAACAATGATGTCCAGGACATCCAGCTGAACAGCGCCTCTGAAGCAGAAAACACACCACCTTCGAAAAGCATCCAATCACGAGTCCCACAATCACGTAGGACACCCGTCCAAAGTTTGGTCCCCTATCACACCGATGATGAGGCTGAAGCAGCACCTCATGTCACCAACCCACAAAGTACTTCCGCAACAAGTAGATCATCCTTCCACCGTAGAGCCAATGCAAGGTTGACACGGAGACGACGCAGAGCACGAAGGCCACAGCAGGTGGAAGAGTTGAATGATGTATGGGGTGGCTTGGAGGGACAGATGCTTCGGTCACATCGCCTGCAGGCAAAAAACACAAGATTAATCAAGGGCGAAATTGCCAAAATGTCTGGTAACCTAGCTCAGCTTGCCACTAGTCTCCAGGAAATGACAAGAGTAATGTTGGAGGGACAAAAAGCACCCAATGCACAGCATCAACAACTCATGGAGCAACTGAAAATGCAAGCGGAGTCCAACAACACACTGGCCACAGCAACAGCTATGTTGTCACGTAGAATGTCAACGAAGCAGACCAAAATGACCAATGATAACAGTGATGTTGCTACAGGATCACAGCAAGTGACAAACGCAGTCGAGATGGTGACTGCATCTACAAGTGATGAAAACATCCCAGCACCAAATGTAGTCACTGAGGGTGCCTCAGGCATGATCAATACACCAATGCCAATTGTTAATGAGGCTAGACGGTCAAAACGCGTTGCCATCACATCCACACACAGCCTTGGGCAAGAAGATGCTGCTGCCGAGAGGCGTCTCGGAGTTCGGGGCAAGAAACGCTGAGCTTATATGCACAAATCCTGTTGAGATGGTGAATGAACCATTCTCACATTGTGACCTCATGACTGACTGACAAGTATTTTTATTTTTTAGTGATAGTAAATGTTGTTGGCAACAAAACTGTGCCCAAAGTCACTTTTAAAGTGCGCCTCTGTTTCCAGGTCACATATTGTTATCATTAAAAAATTACTTTGCAAACCATACTGTCTTCGTGTCATCATTACTCACCTTAAAAGTAATTTTGTGTGATCTCAATTCTGCGTCTGCGTCCTTCTGCTGCGTCAGATCCTTGTTGGGCACGTTGGAGAAGGATTGGCTGGTTTTCATCCTCAGAGTCACTGTCCGAAAGGTCAATTTCCAGGCCTCCCTTCGTCGCTATGTTGTGCAGCATGGCACATGCTGCCACAATTTTGCAGCATTGCTCTGGGTTGTACTTCATAGCTCCTCCTGTCTTATGTAGGCGTCTGAATCTGCTCTTTAGTAGCCCAAATGTTCTCTCGATCACATTCCTTGTTGAGATGTGCGCAGCATTGTATCTTCTTTGGGCAGCTGTTGCAGGATTGAGATAAGGTGTCATGAGGTAATTGCGCAAGGCGTATGCGCTGTCGCCTACATGTGACAAAAGAAGATATGTCAACTATATGTTTCAGATATGCATTTGTGACAAGTTTGTAATGCTGTGTAGCACATATTTACCTAGCAAATGTCCCTCTCCAAACTCTCCCCTTTCAAGTCGGGTGTGCATGCCACTTTGCCGGAAGATGAAAGAATCATGTGCACTGCCAGGAAATTGTGCAACAATGTCTGTAATGATGGTTTTGGCATTACACACAACCTGAATGTTGAGGGAATGGTAGCATTTCCTATTTCGATACAAATATTCCTGTGTAGCTGGGGACATATTGCTACATGGGTGCAATCTATGCAACCTATTACTTGTGGGAAGCCAGCAATTTGGTAAAATTCCTGCTTAGTCTTAGCTAGGTCATGGGCTGAGGTTGGAAAACTGATATGTGCATGTATCCGGGAGATCATGGCATCAAGGAACGCTTTCAACATTCTTGATAATGCACTTTTTGAGACCCCTCCGGCTACTGCAATTACTCCCTGAAAACTGCCTGATGCCAGAAGGTGGAGGCAACATAATATTTGTACGTGCGTTGGGATAGCTTGGCTCCTATGTGACTGGCGTTGAAGAATGGGGTCCAATTCATTAATTAGATCAATAATCATTTGTCCATTCAGCCTATACTTATCGTATATTTCGTCGTCCTGCTGGCCAAGCAAAGTTACGCGCACTCTGAATATGCGTTCATTGATTCGCCTCCTTCTCTGTCGAGCACCTAGCAGCCGCATCCTCCTCGCCATCAGGTACAGACCAGCCATTTTGTGCTCTGGGGCCTTGTGTGGGTGTGTTTTATACTTTTTCAGTTGGTTTGCAGGTGTTTCAGGTTACATTTTCATTTTTACCACCTGGTAGTGTCCCTTCTTAATTTGCAAGTGCAAAATTGCGATTTTTGAGAAAATCGCAAATAGCGATTTTTTATGCATATCAATTGCGATTCCTTATTTGCGAATCAGTAATTGCGATTCGCAAATAAGGAATCGTAATTGAATTCTCTGTTTATTTTTTGCGATTTCTCTTTATTTGCGATTATTTAGCGATTTTCGCAAATCTTTGGTTGATGCATTTCAACACTGCCAATTGCGGTCGCAATTGCTCTGAAATTGCGATTCGCATCATTTGCGAATTCGCAAACGCTTGATGCATGTCACCGTAAGTCCCTCTTCTCAAGCGTTAGCTCAATGCTATCTTACATAGTACCACTTTGTGACTGGCTTTTAGCCCCCAAAATATCCTCCTGTATAAGTGAGCGACAACACCTCACTTTGCGGATCCAGTAAATGATTTTATTAATTAATGCATCCTCACATTCTTTATACATGGGATGCACAAGCTTGGGGACATTCGTAAAAAATATGAAGAAACTGGCATTAGAAGCTGAAAGTCCTGCACTGGAAAATGCAATTTTGCGTTGGAGCTGGGGGGTGGTGCCTTACCAGTTTGGGCTCCCCATAAGGCTGCTTGTTGTGAATGCAGGAAGGCTGAAAGGAGCTAGAGAGTCAAACAAACCCACTCTCATTTATGTGTTCTTATCCCCCGTCCCTCTAAATATTTCCCAAAGGGTAGTCATGTGGGTGGAAATGTGAGAAACTGCGAAATTCCTAATCTTGTTGGGTTTATTATACAGCGCAAGAGCTGGCTGTTCGAAGGGTGTTTAGTGCATGTGTTTTTATCAGTGGGAGAGACTCTCAAATAGTCGATTAAGTATGATAGAAAGACGTGACACCACTGGTTCAGCTATCTGCAAGTTACTGTGGACTGCCCGTCAATGGAATCTTCAGAGATCGCTGTGACCTGCACATTAAAAAAAGGTCTGAAGGCAGCGCTCCAACTAATGAAAAGAAGGATAGGAAAGCTGGGGTGAGAGCTGGCTTCTCATGTTGGTTGAGAAATTCTGGAAAAGCTCCTCAGCAACCAAACTCAGTCATCAGCAACAAAGTAATATTGTCATAAGGACTTCAAAATAATCCGATGTGGTTTTCCCACTCTCCAAGTTATAGGTCAGCACAGACAGTGCCAACACAAGTCAGGGGACGAGGTGCTGGAACAGTCATTGGGAGAATAGACCTGGAAGACAAACAATCTTGGTACAAGTTGTAAGTCTGTGAAGGCAACCATTCATCATAAATCCCCAACATTCTGCAGAAGCATGAAAATACACCACCTAGGTACAAAAATTGTATATATTTCAACACGTCACTTCAAGAGGCACCTCTTAGAATTGACATGGACATGTCATGGGTTTTCTACTGGCACGCCGGGGACACTTGCTTAGCTTCACATACAATATCGCCATCGTTTACATGCTGGTCTTCCACAGGCATGGTGCTACCACTGTAAATGGCAATAGAGCAGTCAGCGGAAGCTGGGCTTCTGGTTACACTCTGTGTAAGACATGGTTACCTCTACCTGCCAGAAGACCCCATGAAGAGTCCGCTACCCCATTCCTCTGCTTCCTGTCTCTGCTCTAACAGAGTACGGAAAAGAGAAGGGGGCAGATGAGAAGGCTTCTGATGTAGGGCAGATTGGGAAACTCCTGCTGTTAATGGCAGAAGTCAATTATTTCTTTATTCGGTCAATCAAGACCAAAAAACTACAAACAAAGCATACAAAGTACAAATAAAGCAAAAGCATAAAAAAAGGAATGATATCAAATCAGATCAATCATGATGCAAAATGCATAGCAGCAAATTCAAAGCATAACTCAAAGTGGGGATGTCTATATGCACTTGGGGGGGAACCACAACAACCCAGGTAAAAGGATCTACTATGTTAGCAGGAATATT
Source organism: Lissotriton vulgaris (assembly GCF_964263255.1). NCBI lineage: Eukaryota > Metazoa > Chordata > Amphibia > Caudata > Salamandridae > Lissotriton > Lissotriton vulgaris. The sequence continues at coordinate 439,345,113 of NC_141685.1, read as the reverse complement.
TGGGGCCACCTTGGCATCCATAAATGTATTCAAATCCTAGAGGTATTCCTCCAATCTTTGATCATAAAGATACAGAAGTCACATTACTATTAGGTTTTGTTGATATTTTTTATTAAGCAACTGCACTCTGGTAGCAGAATTCCTGAATAATGAGTGTCATTTACTTTGCCCTTTTCACAGCAGCACTTAGCATTCGTGCAACGTTCTCCATTTTACTTTACAAACTGCAAGGAAAACTAATGGATCGGATATTGCACATGACTTGTGCAGACAAGGGGCATAGCTAGGGTAGAGTATTCATGTGGATCTTCACCCAGGCCTATATTGAATATAGGATTTTTTTTTAGTTAAAATCATGATTATTTTGTATGCTTGAGGTCGCTTATTGAGTAATAGGTAGCAGAGACCCGGCATTTTATGAGTGTAATACTGTGCTTAACCTTTAAAAAGCTCTGAGACCTAAATACAAGGCATGCGTCATCTAAAGTCTGTATTATTTGACAAAACCAAGAAATACAATCACATATGTCTTCCATATATTCAATTTCTTTCTGAAACTTTCGACTCCTGCACTTATTTTATTACATATTAAGCATTGGAAACATGCAATGAACATGTATTCTTTGTGCATCTTTTCTTGTGTATGCCTTTTTATCCTAATTCTAGGTGCATTGTCTTCAAATATCTGAAAATTCAGTAGGTGTGGGAATTTATTACATTGTACTGAAAAATGCTGCAGGTAGTTTCACACTAAGATTAATACATTTATGTCCAAAAAAAGGTATGTCATATGGCCAGTTTCACAAAACTCATGAAAAATTGAAATATCTGCTCTTCAACACATACCTCTGGAGTACATTTTAGCATTTTTGGCATTCTCGAAGAATTCCAGAAGAGGTCAGGGAAATCTGCATCTGAAGGTTTCTTTGAAAACTAAAATTACTGACTCCTTACCCATGTAGAATTGTAAGAGGTAGATGTGTAAAGTGAGGAGAAACTTGCATTTTCACATTTCATCACATTTCAAATTTTTTAGGTTATTTCCCGAAAGCCAAAATACTTTTTCTCATGAAGAAGAAACCTTTTTTTCTGCACCACAACTTTGGGGATGTTTCACCCCCATTTCATTGTGGAAACACACTAATGCCTGACCATTTTGTGAAAACATCCAAAGATGGCAAACCACGGGTGATTTAATCTGTCAATTTTGGCACACAACAATCTTCCCAAATTGGGTCATATGTGTGCTTAACCCCTTCGCTGAGGGGGGTAATTCCCCGCTGTGCTGGGGGGCACGCACAGCGCCCGCATGATCATGACGAGCTCAGCTTGTCATGAGGCATGGCGCTCCGGTGCTCATGACGAGCTGAGCTCATCACAGGTGCACCCGCTCCCGTGGAACGCTCACCACAGAACGCGGGTGAGCGTTCCACGGCTCATGACGAGCTGAGCTTGTCATGGGCACCGGAGCGCCGTGCCTCATGACGAGCTCAGCTCGTCATGAGCATCGATGGTGTTAAGAAAGACACTATAGCTACTCCTATAATTGTTGCTATTTCTCTAAAGGGTACGTGTATATCATGTAGAGAAAAATAGAAATTCAAATTAAAGCGCAAGTCTTAAGTTTATACGGACAGAAAATGGTGGATTTTCTGTGATGACGCACATCTGGTAGTCTGATGTGGCTCAAGAGCCCCACAGAAGCCGTGCACTCTTTTGTGTGGACTGTTGCGGGTGAAACTAAGGCTTTGAGCGCTCAATATTCTTTTCGAAATTTAAGGACTAGAAGGAAACTCTCACCTGATAACTGCTCCCTAGGGGCATTCTCTCATTACTTATATATAGGCTGTGGGGTTTTAGGTTTAAACCTATAATAACTGATAAAACCCCACTGAAAGAAAAATAGTCCTCACCGGTGAAAACATATAAACACTGAAAAAACACCTGGAAAACCACAAACTAAATGCCATTCAAAGAAAGGAAAAAGAGAGTGAAAGAGTATTTTTTTTCTTCCTGAAGGGGTCAATACAATGTAACTTTGTTATACAAGCTAGCAGTAACATTATTCTGCTTGAGTTTTGCTTTTAGAGATGCCACTAAAATATTGTTTCTTCTTCCTTTTACTTTTTCAGTTTTGTGGCCTTTGGTCTAAAGATGCAGGGTTTAGTTTTATGTTTTAGGTCTAGTTTAATTATTTTAAAAACTATAGAGAATCAGGAAATATCAAACTCATATTTGATATTTTGGCTGCATTTGATTCTTTCACTGATAGCTAAAATGGCTGGTTTCATAAAAATCTTTCCTAATATGTGTCATCACATTTACCCACAGAGAATGGGTAAAAACCCTTAATACATCAGGCCATAGTTTCTAGTGGGTCAGTATTCATAGTAGGTGAATTGCCAACACCTCAGGCTTTAAACATTCAATGCAAGGTATAGTGACAAGTATATATATACCCAAGCATCTGGGATAGTGGTGAAAACATGACACCAGACTTTTGTAAAACATGGAACACAGTCTCACTGGTAATGCTCTGCAAAAAAGGTTCTTTCCAAGTTCAACAAAGATTTGAGTGATATTGTTTCTATTTGCAGTGATTCAGCTACGTATATAAAAAAGTTGTGTGATGACCTGTCAAAATTGATAACCGAGCTGAAGTGATTCCCTGTAGGAGATCCTTGCCACTTGTTAGATGGTATGCTGTAAGCATCTTTACAATCTTCAGAGTTTATGAGGGATGCTATTGACTTTTTAGACCATTTGGATGCACTGTTTTTTATGCACAGCAACTAAAATGCAAATATTTATAACTTTGTGCTTTATGTGGCATCAAAGAAAGAGTCATCCCAACTGTGTCCCTTAGCTGATGGTTCTCAGCCCAAAGGGCTATGAATGCTGAGAGGGCCTCCTTTTCACAGAAGTTTACATGGGAAGGAAAGAGCAAGCGCACAAAACCCAAAGACTCACTGAAGAAGTATTGTATGGTGTACTACAATAAGATTAATTTGCAAAAATCTACTTGGACCTCATATACACTATAAGTACACTGTATATATACCTTGTTCTTTCAGTGCAGAAAGCAGGCAATAATAAAAGCAAAACGTTCCATAAACACCGGAAAAACACTTTTTCTGTTGTTTTTAGTGGCGCGAAATTGTATAACAACTGATAACAACAGTTTTTTAGGATATTGAAAACACTGAAAAAACCCCACCAGAATTTACCAAAAATAGAAACTGAAAACAGGAAAGCCTACTTATATAACTGCAGGCACCGGATGCCCGTAAATATTATTTTAGATGATAAAGGCCAATAAATGAACAGTTATCAGCAGAACAAATTTACCCACCACGAAAGAACACGCCCGGGCCTTGCATGGTCCCAGGGGAATCTCGAAAATCATGGCATGAAACGACCTACTTCCTGCCCGGTGCGTGCTCAGTGCACTTTGGCCCATCTCATTGTGCACCTTTCTAAAATATTGTTAGCTAATATAAAGGTACACAAACCAGTGTGTGTTCTTTTTTTAATTCTTATGTAAAGTAGTAGAAATTACACTTACTTAAACGTCTGGAGGCCTCAGGCCTACACAGACTAATGCTGTGCTGTCTGCCGCTTGTTTCTCCAGTGCATGTGACTCCCTAACCGACTAAGAGAGCGGGAGGACGCTGTGTACTATGCTGCAGGCGGGCGAACTTGGTAAGGGGGCGCAGATGATTGGTCCGACTTTCGCATCATGCCCTAAACTCTCTGTCATTGGCAATGACAGTGAGAGTTTAAGGTGCGATGCGCGAGTCGGACCAATGATTCGCGCTTCCGGATGGCTTCTGGTGTTGCATGCACTGCCATAAGAAGGTGGTTGGCAATTACGCGCACTGCACATACCAAATACAGAGGTCAGAGTGCAATACAGGGACTGTCACCGTGGCCTTCTGATGTAGTTACTGGGGGCCGATTTTGCTGAAAATAAAATCGGCCCCCAGTAACAAAACCGGCCCCCTGTGACAAAACCGGTCCCCATTCCTTTCAGCCTACCAGGGGATTGCCCGGTGCCCGGCACCACCAGTCCGGGCCTGGACAGCAATTACCATGCCTTGGAGCATCTCATGAAAGAGATGTTTAATGCAGTCAAGAAAAGGCTGGATTAAGTGGAGGCCACAGTTATCAACTAACTAGAGCTGATGAAATGCATTCAGACTGGGTATACAACTGAAAACATAAGCGTGTTTCCAAACAATTGAGAGTTCATTTTGGAAAATCACCCAAGCCTTTTTATCCCCTTAAGTGCTGCCTCGGTGCATTCAGCACTAGTTCCAATGGACAGCGCAGCACTGGGGAGGAATGTTTAATAGCATCTATGAGGTTAAGGTGCATGACGTAAACATTTAGTATCTACCATACCTTATATACTACACCCACAGATGATGGGGAGAATAGAGGATCTCCCCTCCTTAGTCCCAACACTTGCTTATCCCAATGGTTTGAGTGTGGAACATTCATGCAATTGTTTGTAATTGTTTTAAAGGATTTCCCTTGCCTACACAATAACTAGAATGGGAGATGGAGAGAGTTGAGAAACAAAGTTACTCACTGGTTGGGGACTAGGAGGGGCAAGTCACATGTGTTTTTTTAACTCTTAAAATAGTACAGAAAGTACCATAGGTGAGGAGAGGGGTTAAAACCAGTAATTACATTATTGTGTGGTCGTAAATTTGAGATCAGCTCATATTTCAGACAGAGTATTGTTTCTTCTGTATAATTCACTCTTGCCTCAGAGCAAAATAACTGTAATCCCTGGAGTACTTTTATGTCATATGACTATAGGACAGCTGACCCAAACGGTAATTTTGGTTATCTGGCTCCTCACACCAGCAATCATATTCCTAGGTATGTTCCACCACCACTGATTTTTAATGTTCATACCTATAATCAACTTTTATTGTTAAGTTCACTGAATGCAAAGGATTGTTATAAATCTGCTGTAACATCGGGTCAGGTACAGTCTCTGGAGAACAGGGGTGCTGGACCATCACGGTGCTGTGCCATGAACATGCATCTCCCAGACTCTATGAAGTCTTTATCCTGGAATTAAGTGGGTGTTTAGTCCAAACTGGTAATCCTAAATTGGGTGAGTCAAATACAGAGGTACTCTATTTTATGTTTTCAAGAAACCTTGGTTACCAGCTGTTAGTCCTATCAGCGTTAGGTCGGGCTTCCCCTAAACCTTTGCCTCACCTCCTTCATTTTTGCTGGACTTATTTTTGTTGGCCTTAGGACTATGCACCTTACCACTGCTAGCCAGTGCTAAGGTGCTTGCGCTAACTCCCCTAAACATGGTTTGATTGGCTTACCTCTAATTGGCATATTTAATTTACTTATAAGTCCCTTGTAGAGTAATATACCAAATACTCAGGTCATGTAAATTAAATGCTACTGGGCTGCTGGGCTGCTGGGCTGCTGGGCTGCTGGGCTGCTGGGCTGCTGGAAGGACTGCCCCTCTGCTGGGCTGCTGCTCTACAAGACTGCTGACACTCCTGGATTTCTCCCCTGTTTGTTCCACTGCTTTGCTACCTTCTGCATTGGGACAAAAACTGGATCTTCAACTGTCCCAGGGCCTCCAAAGAGACTCACAAAGGCTAGTTTGCCGGCCTACTGTTCAGAACCATGGGGACAAAAAAGGCTTCCTCCAACTTGAACTTGCACCTGGGCCCAGCCTGATTGAGTCCTGACCCTCCACTTGGAGCCCTTCCAGTCCTGGTGTCTTAGAAGTGGTGCTAAAGGTGCCCAGATAGCCAAAATCCAAAAGCAAGGTTAAAATAGCTCTGAGAACCAGGAGAAGACCAGGAGGAATCTGCTTGCTGATCTGCTCGAGGTGCATCGCTGGTCGGATTGACCTTGTGGCTTCACCCGCTACGTTCTTCTCCACAGTAGCAAATCTGTTTCAGCGGTATTTGCCAAAGGGTAGTCTGACCTGGTGCAACTATCTTCGGCTACAGCCCTCTGCCTCATCCTGCTGGAGATTTTTGTCTTCCATTTCAGAAAATAAGTCCAAATGTAGAAATATTCACTGTGGCTTCGACCCAATGCTCTTTGGCAATGACACTCCGTCTTCGGGCACCTTCTGCAGCCTTGCCATGCTGAATTCTACCTTCTCAGAACCTTTTTCGCAAGAATATTTCCAAGTCCACAGGAAAGCGCTGACCGGACCCAATCCACTTCTTGTATCTGTTCTTGCTGCATCACGGTCGGCCATATTTTTCGACTTTAACCCTGTCTCAAACAACTAGATCTTTGATCTTTTAGGTTCTAGGTTTTGCTAAAAACTTTACAAAATCATAACTCTGTGTCTACTGATTGGAGTTTTGTTGTTTTGGTGTCAAATAATGTATTAGATTTTACTCTATTTTTCTAAATTGGTTTGGGATTTTTCTTTTGTTGTGTTATCATTTTAATACTATTTTTGTATTACATACATACCTTACACATTGCCTCTAAGTTAGGCCTGTCTGCTTTTTGAGCCAAACTACCCAGGGGTAAGGACTAGTTAAGTTAGTAACTTTTTGTAGTTCACCCTGCAAGGGATTATGGCTGTTGCTTGACCAGGGATCACACCCCAGTCAACCAATAAACCAATTTCTAATACCAGCTCCTCCTGTCAAGAAGGGTATCCATCATATTGCTATCCTGAAATGTATCTTAAATCTAGGTGAGCGAAAAGCCGGTCGGGTAGGGGGGCACTAGCTTACAACCTTACTTGGCAAATGTCTTAAAAAAATAAATCTTGATTCCCCATATTATACATTTTTGAGGTCAGGGACTGTTGGTGTCTCCTGGTTATACATTATTATACTAAATTATTTGATTACTCCAGCTCAAATGTTATACTAGCTATTGGGAGATCAGACTTCTCTTGTTCCAAAAACATTTAAAATGGCAGATGTGTTGCAGTGATGATGTAATATTTCAGGAACCATGAGACCTATATACGTCATTTTGTTGTCAAAATATAGATGTTTGGGGTCAAGTAGTTTTATAGAGACGGAAAAAAACTCCTCAGAGTTACACTTGTGCCATTTTCCAAAATGGCGGCTCTTTAATGATGTGTTTTAGCATTCATATTGTTAATTTATTTTAATATTGTTTGTGTTTGAGGTTTTCGATTGATTCAAATTTGTAAACATGAGCGAAGCAGGTGGTAGCAGAGGATCTTGCCTCCTGACAGAGTGTTGCGAACTACAAAATCTGAGGACTCCTCCAACAAAGAAAAATGTGTCATATGCAAACTAATTCAAAAGAAAAGCTAACCTCAACTGCAACAGGACAAAAGAGAGTTCAAGGTGCTGCAGAAATACGGCAAGATGAAGTTCACAAAAGATTGAAACTGATGGGTGAAGAGGAACAAATATTTTATCATTGTAACAAGTGCTACAAGTCATCTACAATAGAAAAAGGCCTGGATAAAAATTGTCAAAAAATAGCAGAAACAAGTGAATCACAACAAGAATCCGAGTTTTCTGAGAAAGTGACGACAACCAAACTCAATGCCAATCCCCTTAGATGATCGATGGCTACCCCTCGTCCACCTCCAATAACTGATCAGAAAGCAGAGAATCTTCAATGTGTTATCTATGGTTTAGCCAGAACAAGGGGCAAAGAGATTGACAAAAGAACAAAGAACAGACTATGTGGGTCTCAAAGGACAAACATGTTTTTATCTGCCGCTAGTTTCTTCCAAGATGAAGTTTTCAGCCAAGTAGCTGATCTAAACACCGCGGTGAATGTATTTGCAGTGGATTTTTATGCACACCCGAACTGCATGCGTGCATACGTTTAAAATATAAATGTACAATGAGCTCCCAGTAGCAACGTCTGCCAGCCTTCAGTTAAGTTTGCACACTTTGAAAAAGCAAATGAAGTTTAAAACCCATCTCTTGAGTGCTGGCTGTGGGTTCACACTCCGCGAGATCAGATAAATAATGGTCAACATTGAGGAAACTGTATTGATCCAGAATATTGAAATTAAGATTTTTATAGTGAGAATGCACAATGACAGAACTGGTTTTTGTCAGTCTAACAAAAATAATGAGCCACATGTGGAGTTCTCAGCTGATTTTGACTCCTGAAGATCTGAAGGATACAGTAAATTCAGCAGGAACCATTTTATGAAATGTCCTGAAAGATTTAAATTTTGGCCTTAATGACAAATTTTGTGATGTCCTAGGACACCGGAAATCATGGGAGACAAAATGTAGGACCAATGTTGTCCTAACATTTTTACTCCTATATATAGAGAGGGGGGACACTAGGAGCTGATTATTAGGTCCAGTGACCCTTGCTCCCGAGAAGTAACTAGTACACAAAGGGAGACACTGTTCCTTGTAGAGGATGAAAGAGGAAAACACTTTTGTCGTGTGCTTCTCTATCTGTGGGGGGAAGTGTGTCCTCATCATAATGCCCTCACACACCGCAAAGGATGTCATGCTTCATCATTTGGGCTTTGCTCACCGTCGGGCCGGCGCTACAATGCCCTACGGGTCCCCCGAAGGGTCTCTTTATCGGAGATCTTTTGATGAGAAGAGGAACATAATATCCCCTAGAGCAGCACCTCATACTTGTTTTAACAATGACAGAGGGATCACCCTAACAAATAGTATCCACACTCCTTCCAGTCATTTATTAACAAACCACATTAGACTTCACTGCCACTCACACCCATGCATCATCAAAAGCTCAGTTTGGCTATTGGTTTCTTTAATGTCTTCTACTCATAATTGTATGGGTAATTAAGACAGATCTTAGCTCCAGCAGATTCATACACCCCAAACAATAATGTTTTATTAAAGAATGAGCTGTATGTTAGGTACGCTATTTTTACCACTGTGTCCTTTATAATGGGGTCCTAGAGAGGCAAATATGTTGACCTAAATATTAAGTATTAGTAAGTAGCACATACTCCACAAAATGTTATGTTTAAAAATGTGCAGGATAACTTCAAGGACACCCAGTCCTCTCATGTAGAATGGCCATTTCTGGATGTATATTAAACACCTGGTTCAGTTGCATAACCAATACGTTCCCTTTTGGTCAAATCTGATTCTTCAATGATGCCATATAATATATACAATGAATTCTATTGTATAATATTGTTTTGCTTTTTGCATTTGGATAAAGGACGATTTATACTTTGAAAAGTTGAGAGTTTTGTGCAGGTAAGGGGTGGGAGGGCAGTTGGTGATATTTATGTGGACGGTTAGGCTAGAACATTGATAGTGGAGCGGTTGGCCCTGCTTTCTAGCTTTGGAGGTTTGCCTGTTTAGTGACATTTATTTATTTGTAAAGAGGTTGTATTTTACATGCACCATGTCAGTCATGCATGTGTGTATATATATATATATATATATATATATATCCAAACAGCTTGGCGAACTTCGTGCCTGCGCCTCTTCGTTTGTGGCGGGCCTCGACGGGGTTTCGCCTCGCCCCGTTAAATCCAAACAGTTTACCGTCTTTGCTTGTAGACAGAGAGTCGAGGCCCAGATTAGCTTAATTCAAGTGTTTTTATTCAGCAACACTAACACTCAACGCGTTTCGCAGCCTCCGCCGCTTTCTCACGAGTGAATAATAGTGTTCATTCAATAAAGTTTATACAATAACAAAAGGCTGATCATGTGACTCATCAAGTGAAAGTGAAAACATACTCTCATGTTAATATATTTCATTTCATACATTGCATACTCGGTCATGAGTTACCTATATTTACTAAACATAACAGTAATTATTTGATTTATCAGTGAGGTTCAAATGCGTGCAGTAGTTATAAATAGCTGAATGATTTAATCCAGCACTACGTGAATGAACGCGTTTAACGAGGATGACGCTATCATGAGCGAATGAACTCTTGAACCGGTCACCCGCTGAGGAGATTATCAGTGAGGTTATTATTTACACGCTGAATGATTTAACACAGCACTGCGTAAATGAATGCGCTAAACCGGTAGGATATAGTTTTATTTAAACTTAGAAGGATGCAGTTGTATTTAAAATCAAGGCTTCTGATTGAGGCAATTCAGAAATGGCAAACACTATGTATTACGAGTGGACCTCTGAGACATTGACTTGTGGGAGCAGTAGTTCGTGAAGGTTAAAACGGACAGAATTTCCCAAAATGTACTGCTAATACCTAAATATGTTTTTACTGTTATGTTTAGTAAATATAGGTAACTCATGACCGAGTATGCAATGTATGAAATGAAATATATTAACATGAGAGTATGTTTTCACTTTCACTTGATGAGTCACATGATCAGCCTTTTGTTATTGTATTGTATGGTTGTTTAGTACCCCAGACAAGGCGCAACAAATGAGTTTGAAGATTTTGGAAAAAAATGTGTTTAGTCAACGGAACCGGTACATTGAAGGACAAGTATAAAAACTTGGGCAATACCACAATCTTTATAATGGAAATCCGGTCCACTAGTGACAGCGTAAGACAGAGCCACCTGTCGACTTGTGTGACCAGCGCTGTATACGCCGACCCATAATTTTCAGTGACGACCGTTCCAGGATCCCTATGAATCCAAACCCCTAAATTTAACCGGGTCCGCAGACCAAACCAGTGGGTACTAGACTGTGGGAGGTGCGGTTGCTGCTGTAATTGGGATGATGACAGATTTGTCCCAATTTATATTAAGGCCAGAGAATAGGCCAAGCTTTACATATTCACGGAGGACAGGGGACAAGTATTGTTGTGGTTCACGGACATAGAGGACCATATCGTCCATGTACATTGAGATCCCTACCGGTCTATTGTGAAAGTTGAGAGCAGCCGCTTTATGTACCTGCAGGATTTTGCATGCCAGAGGTTCTAGCACGAAGGCGAATATGAGCGGGGATAGTGGGCATCCCTGGCGCGTGCTCCGTCCAACATCAAAGGGCTCAGATGTGTCTCCTCCCACTCGAACCCTCACGGATGGCCCTGTGTACAGTATCTGAATCCAGCGCAAAAATATTGGGGGGAAACCCATTCTTCGCAAAATGTGCAACATGTATCGCCATTCAATAGAATCGAATGCCTTTGCGGCGTCTAACAGGACGGCCACGGCTTGTAGGTCGGGATTCAGGACATGTAGCATGGCAAAGATGGTGCGCAGGTTAAGGGATGTAGATTGGTCGGGAAGGAATCCAGCCTGGTCCCGGAGCGCCAGTAGTGGCATGAGAGGCTGTAGCTTTGTAGCGAGAATTTTCACCAGTATCTTGGCATCCAAGTTGATGAGGGACAGTGGCCGGTAGGATTCACAGCATTCAGGGGATTTGTCTTTCTTTAAAAGTGTAATAATCATAGCCTGTCGTAAAGAGGGGGGAAGGCGGCCAGACTCATACGCTTCCGCGTACATTTCTAGCAGATGAGGAGCCAGAATGTCAGCGTGTGCTTTGTAGAATTCTGCAGTTAGCCCGTGAGGGCCGGGGGCTTTGCCATTCGGGAGCGACTTAATGGCATCTGTCACGTCCTCCACGTCTATCGGGAGGCCAAGATATTTCCGATGAACATCGAATAGCCACGCACAGGCGATATCATCTAGATAGTTATCCATGGCCTGTTCGTCCATCCACAAGAGGACGCTAGTCTGTAGGATGCCCACCGTCTGGCCACTTTGTCCTCCGTTCCCTTCGTTAGGTAAGTTTATTGTAGTAGCACGATTTTTACATTGTGTCTGTCTAGTTGTGCCAGCACCTGCCTGATTTTCTGCGGCCTATTGAGCCCTCGGACATTCCAAGTGACATAATTATATGTGTCCCCGGTCATGTGTAGTGTGGAAGTATAATGCACCATCCATAAACTGTATAACCATGTAGGTGCTTCAAACTGGCGCTGTAGCACAGTGTAGTGTTCCTAAGACTAAGTACCTTTGGCATATAAAAAACAGAACCTGTCCCCCTCCCATCTCCCACTTTAGCATACCCAAACTGCCAAAGACATGTCCCTCATGTAACCCCCGTTGTAACCCCAACTCGAAGAAACACATTTCCAATCGGGGATCACCCATTGGGGATCGTGGTGGCTGCCACCGATAAACTCACCGATAAACTTTCACCTCCACCAGCCCTGCGTATCATGGCCTCCCATCAAAATCATGTATAAAAACACAAAGTACAATGACAATCCCCCCAGGCGAACCGTCCTCAAACCATTGCCACCCCGCCATGTCCAGCAGCTAACAGTATAATCTGTCCCATATGAACTTCGACATGCACCCCCCTTACTGTTCATTCATCAATGTCCGATGTAGGTGAGGCGGAGGAGCGCTGTCGCTGGCGGCGTAGAGTCCGTGCGTGCTCCATAGCGTGCTTTGGGTTTGTGAAGATTTTCCCATCCTCCATGGTACCAACCCTCAAACGTGCAGGGTATAGCATTGCATATGGGACCTGCTCCTTCTGCAGCAATTTTTTGACGTTCTGAAATTTCTTGCGGGCCGCCTGTACGTTGGCTGTAAAGTCCGGGTAGAAGGATAGAGCATTTCCTTGGTAGGTAATCGAGCCCTTCAATCTGGTTATTCGTGGAATAGTATCCCGGTCTCTGAAGTTGAGCAGGCGAGCTACGATGGGTCTTGGAGGAGTTCACGGTGGAGGGCGCACTGCTAGGGTCCTGCGCGCACGTTTAACTGCGAATAGAGGGGATAGCTCATCTTTACTGCAGATTTCCTGAAGCATCGCCTCAACATAATCCTCTAATCGTCCCACATTTGTGGATTCCGGTAATCCCAAAACGCGGATATTATTGCGGTGTGAGAGCGCTTATATGTCCTCATTTTTGGCCTGTATGACTGCCAGTAATTTAGAGATGTCCGATGTCTTCTCTGCCACTTGTTGGAGCCCCTCCTCCTTGTCATTTATGCTCTGTTCTACTTCTCCGATACGCACCGCCTGCTTGTCCAGTTTTGCAGAGAGTTGATCCATTCTGCCATTCAATGCTTCAATCTTCCCGTCGATGGCCTGGAGGCTTGCCTGAATCGCGGCTAGCGATTTCTCTAGCGCTGTGGAGGGTGGTGTCAGTGCATCTGGTTCAGAGTCTGAGGCCCCGGTGTGCCCCGGTTTGTTCCCTTTGCGCAGTTCAAAGGTGAGACGGGGCTGATTCTAGTCAGGTTTCCCCATGGCGAAGGGCTATCAGCGTTGTTGCAGGGTCGCTGTCTATTGCTTCTCGCGCTGTGGTCCGTCGCAAATGCGCGTATTGTCCTTGTGTGCTGCAGGGCCAGTTAGGGCTCAGGAGTGTGAGCTGCGGGCGTATTCTGCGGCTGTGACCTCCAATGCAGCAGTCGATGCGTCCAGTGGGCGCCGGGTGGCACTCTGTGGGGCTGCGTAGAGAATGGCACTGCGATCCCGGGCGGGGCGGGGATACGTATGTCAGGGCGTTGTTGGCAATGCTGCGGACTTCAAGAAGGGATGGGCAGCTATCAGGCGGGGGCCTTTATGTCCTTGGCGAATTGGGCTTCTTCTTGAGCAGCGCCCGTGGGCACCCACTCACCGGCAGTCGTGAGGCGCTGATCCAAGAGTCCAGCGGCTTTCCTCAGGTAAATTTTGGCGCTTTACTGTCTTGTCGCCTCAATATCATGTTTGGTAGGGGCCTGCACCTGCACTCAGATTACGCTGCTTCAGTAGGCTAGACACGGGTAGTCGCAGGCATGGTCCAGCTAATTGGCCTCTAATTGCGTGGCGTGAGAGCCAGAGTAGAGAGGGGGGAGGGGAGGGGCGGCAAATTTTGCAGCAAAGCTAGGCCTCGTGGCACTCTGCCGCGGCGCGTCCTGTGCAGTATCCCAGAGCCGGGCACTTGCATGAGCACTCACCCCAGCTCCGGTCACGCGGCCGTCGCGTGTCCTACCTCACACCCACAGCGGGCTGTCAAGGCAGTGTCGGCAGCATAGATTTAGTCCCGTGATGTCCTCTTCGGTCCACAGAGTGCTTGCGGCAGGCCCCTAGTGTCGGCAGTGCGTCCGCGGCTCTTCTGCGGAGTGTCTGATCAGGCGCTGGCGGACATTAAACTCAGTCTCCAGGCAGCTGCGTGGTGACGGGAAATCCGCACTCCTAGGTGAAACGGCCAGTGAAGAGTACCGCCGGAAAGCGCTGAAGTCAGGCAATTCAGACCTGGGGGTGAAGGAGCAATATCGCAGGGCTGGAGCAGGATATTTTAAGGATTTCATAGGACGGATGGCAGAGCTGCACTACAGTGCGGCCATCTTGCTGAGCTCCAAGCCACGCCCAACAGTGGTTAATATACTTAAGGAGGTTTAATTTGTCTGGAGGGCTTATCTTATTTTTAACGCAAGAATATTGGGGCACTTATTGTAGTGAAAAGCGGGGTCATGCAATGATTTTTCAAAGACTACACATATGCTCTATTAATATATGTGTACCTAATGATAGGAATAAGAGAAATGGAGTGGCTCTTGAGCTGAGGTCAATGCAACCTGATCTAGTATGCATATAGGAAACTCATATTCCGTGGGGGAAGCGGAGAACATTAATGGAATTAGGGTTCACACTTTTAGCCTGTACACAACAAGCCACAGCGAACCACTGGGTTGCTATTTTAACAAAGCATGCTATATATTCTGCGGGACAGACTCTGGTCGATAAGTATGATTGTTGGGTGGTTGTGGAATGTTGCACTGGCCCAGCCAGGTTCATAATATGTTCAGTGGATGGTTTGAATGTGGATGAAGCTGATATCTTGGATTTACTTATTGTAGAACAGGCTTCATGACCGATGCCCTTAGTGCTATGTGGTGATTTTAATATTCATTTAGAGGTGTCACATAAACAAACGAGGGGGGGCAATTTCTCAGGGAGGAAATCTATGGTTTTTAGAGCGTTATGGCATCTTACTTTTGATCATGGACTCATAGATGTATGAGAAAAATATATATATCCAGATCCTGGTTTTACCTTTTATTCTTTCCCATGTAATAGGTTGGTCAGATTAGATCTTTTTTATATCTCTAACACATGCATCTGAGGCTAAAATAGAGATATTTCCAAGAGTATGCTCCGACCACAATCCACTGATGCTGAAGTTGTTATTAGAACCAACATTTGTTAGTCAAATTAGATGTTGGTTGGGACAGTTTTTGCAAACTAACAGGAATACCGCCACTATTGAGATTGTATGGAATGCATTAAAAGCCGGAATCCAAGGGGAGGCCTTTAGTTTTGATTTATATTTATAGAAACCGAGAAAGAATGAGCTTTGGGCACTGCATGAGGGACTTACTAAAGTTGAGGGGAAATTGGTACAAAGACTGCGAAGTAACATGGATACAAGTAAGGTTCAGAAGGAGGTTGCAAAGAAGATCAAGCTGTTCTTGACACCCAATTACTTCTGTGGAATTATCACAAGCTGTAAGCTTGTTATCTACAGGTAAGGCTGATGGCCCAGATAAGCTTTCTTTGGAAGTTACATTTTTTTTACAGAACTGGTTGATGATATGCTGTTAGTATTTCAAAAAGCTCAGATCCCTCCTTCTTGTAAATCACCAAAGAGTCATTTTCAAGAAAAAGGATAAGCCATATTTGCTGCCGGGATCCTTCAGACCTATATACCTGTTGAATTGCGATGGAAAAGTCTATGCAAAGATTTTAGCAAACAGACTGGCTAGAGTGATCACCCTTTTAGTCTCCCATGAGCCACATGGTTTTATTCCAGGAAGAGGCACTGTCAATCATATTTGGAGGTTTATTACTCTATTTGATCTTGCAAATGTACAACACGCGTCTCTTGACTGATTTTATTAGGTGCTGAAAAGGCGTTTGACCGTGTCTCTTGAGATTTTCTTTGGGCAGTGGTGCGATGGAAAGGATTTGGGATAAGTTTTATAGCAGCAGTAAGGGCTCTTTATAGAACTCCCACAGCAAAAATCTGTGCTATGGGTCTGGAATCAAAGTCATTATGGATTTTTAGGGGAATTCGACAGGGTTGCCCCTATTACCCCTTACTATTTGCTCTATACATAGATCCATTTTTAGCAATGCTTGAAAGAAATACTGTTATCAAATCTATTTATGAAAATCAGGTAGAATACAGGGTATTTATGTATGCAGACGATGTTGCTGTAGTCACTGCAGACCTGGCAACTGCAGTACGAGAAATTGAGAAGGTGTCTTAACAGTTTGGACTATATTCTGGCTATAAATTAAATGCAGCAAAAACCCCAGATTGTTTGCACCGAGCAGGCTGTCTTCAACGCTCCAAGGATTTGTTGAAGAGGCGATATACTTAGGGATTAAAGTTAAAGCCTGTTTAGATCAATTGGTTGTGGCAAACTGGGGGCCGCTGTTGGGTAAGATCAAAAATGTGCTTGATAGAGTTGTAGGTCTGCATCTCTCACTAGTCGGAAGGTGCACTGTTCTGAAAATGAGCATTTTACCCAAAGTTTTATACATCTTTCGGTAAGTACATTTGGAGTTTACTAAGATCCAGATGCAAAAATTATAGTGGTTCTGTAATAGTTTTATTTGAAGCCATAAAAAACCAAGAAGAGCAATTACATTTATGACCCTTCCTAGAATACGGGGTGGATGGGCAATACTGGATTTCACATTTTACTATTGGGCCTGCCTCTTATAACATATGAGAATTTTGATAACAGGGGAGGACATTATAGATGCTGCAGAGGCCCCGTCTAGTTATCAATTGGTGATGGGAGCGGAAGTAAAGGGCTGTCTGCTGAAGAATATAGAGCCAAGCTATTATTAAAAAAAACAGGCTCAATGTGTTAATAAGCGCACACAAGGTTTGGCATCAGGTTAGACGATTGCTTCAGCTTGGCAGGATAAACATTTACACATCAACGTCTGCTTCAAAATTATTACCTTTTATTTTGCAGAATAGATCTATGGATATGGGTTAAATCCATCATTCTTTTGCTCACTATGCCACTCCAGTTTGGAGCCAGCCATATGCAAAATGGTCTCTACCCTGTCCAGATGTGGAACCCTTGCTCGCTGTTCCACTGGATTCAAGCTAGCCTGGCTAATGAGGGCTAATACCCCTAAACCGGTCCCAACATGCTCATTTCCGGTCCAGAAAAGACCCGGCCCGGTAGTTTGGGCTGGACTGTTCCCATGACAGACAGGGTTAAGGCTGATTTGCATACGGCTAGGTCCAAACTGGGGTAGCATAGTGAGCAAAAGAACTGTGGATTAAAACCAGATTTCTTGACTGGGGGTGAGTGGTTGAAATGTTTTAGCACTAAGTGCATCATCTTGTTGTGCTTGCTATTTTGGGGATGTTTCAGCCCCCCCCCCCCCTCACCCCTACTCCTCAATACTTATATTTCCTTTGTTACCTGTGCTTCCTAGACCACGCCCAACTTTTCTCAGGCAACACCCATCAAATCAACATTGTTTTGTGTTTCTAATGTTCATCCTACTCAACGCAGTAACCTTGATAGCTACGAGGATGACTGATTATGAAACCTTGAACATTGCTTTACTAAATTCTTGCAAAAAATGAACCAAAAATTTACATTAAGAACAATGATTCATATTGTATGAGCAATGATGTAACATAGATTCTAATAATTTGGATAGAGAATATTTTATAAAGATTGTACAGTTTAGGACACAGCATGAAGTGTACGGAATCAATAAGGATTGACACGTACTAATGGGGTGAGAGAAAAGGCAGTCTTTTTGTGCTGTAGATAACTTTAGCTTCATGTTTTATTGCATCATCATGTCTCCATTTACTTTGCTCTTCAGGTGAAGTTTGCCTTTCCGTTCCATTAAGAACATGACTATGACCTTCTTGGATGCCAAATGCTCTTTCAAAAAATACTTGAATCTGGATCCTGCTAAATGAGAACGTGAAGTTCAAAGGTGGACATTTGAAGGGAAAAAACCAAGATTTTTTAAAGCGACTGAAAGGTGAAAAGTGCAGCTTGCAAATGTACTTGGATCGGAGATAAAATCAGCAAACTATACAAATGTATGGCTGTTCTTCACTCAAACTCCTACAAGTATTCCAAGATTGTCTAGTCGTATAACTTGAGTTCCTGGTTGAATTATCGAAAAGATAAACCAAAGAAGATGGATATTTATCATGGCTTCCTTGCACGGGTTGTTCTCGTGTTTGTCTTGCACCCTCGACTCCTCGCATCAGCTCATCTTGTTCTAGTGAATGAAGGTATCAGTGTCGGAAGAGGACAGATGGTGTACTTAACAGAAAATGAACTGAAATTCAGTATCCCTGTAGAGAGAGACTCCTGCAAAGTGGAGGTGGTATTGAACGAACCAACAACGCAGCGAGTCGGGAGGCTCACCCCTCAGGTAGGCATTCTTTAATGGGAGAAATAAATAGTTTTATTTGAAGTTACAGTACATGCATTCATCAAGTAATGTGTTTGCACACTGTTACTTATTTTCACCAGGGATGATGAAAAATAAAATCAAATGTGTTGATTAAATTGCTTGTAGATAATTTTGTGAGATGTTCGGTTTTCCTTCCAGCAGAAAACTTCTTTTTAAATCAAAATAAATACCTATTTGGCTTTCCACTGCTACTGAATTATGAGTTGGGTAGTATTTCCGATGCAAGCCTGGAGAGTTAAGAGGGGCCAATGGTAGGAATCCTCATTATCAGTATGATGACATGTGAACTTAACAAGCACTGGTAAAGCCAATGGTTTGCTCTACGTGTCAACATAGATACTCCACATACAAAGCAAGATACGTACAGACCCTCTTACAGAGAGCAAGGTTTACGGACCCATGCAAAGGGCCAGCAGTCGTCCAAGTGTTCATGTACACCGATCGCAGACATACATGTTCCCATGCGAACACAGTCCAATAAACGTTTGAAGACCCTTGCACAAGGCCATCATATATACGGGCCCCCATGCAAAAACACCAACAGATGTACAAGATGACATGCACCCAGAAAAAACGACATGCATATCAGTAGGCCAACAGACAGATACCCATGCACACAGATCAGTATACATATGTAAGACCACGCACATGTAGGTGCTCATATATACCAAAAATACACAGTAAATCTATATGCATAGTCAGAACACACAAAGACCTACAAACCCATATATGCACACATGAGAATCACACACATATGCACACATAAAGGGGCAGAGAGGGCATAATCGTGATGAATGGAGTTCTTAGGTTAATCTGAACCACTTTTGTTTCGAGTATCTGGCCTTTGCAGACTGTGATCAATCAAACTGCTGTTTCATTTCCACTTTGAATGCAAACATAAGCAACTCCAGATCAGATTCGGCCTTGATATGGAAGAGCAGGGAAAGATGGACAGGGAAAAGGGCAGATGCATGGAAAGGTGCTTAGATGCTGTAAGGGAAAGGTAGGTTTCCTGCCTTTCCCTTACAGCATCTTCATCCTCTTATTCTTAAGTGGCCAGTAAAAGCACTTACTGGCCCGACGGGAATAATAAGATCCAGGGAGATTCTACAGTGGAAAGTGTGATAATCTAAGGAAAAGTACAATTAATGAAGGAACCTAATCTGGAATTACCAATTGCCCCAGCAATTCCTTATTTCTAAAGGGGACCCTTAAGATTCCGCTTGTAATGCCCCCAAATTCCCAGGTATCCCCCTCTACCCCCTCCACCCCCCCTCACTCCTCCTCCGAGTTGCTGATAACCATGTTATCAATAACTCTGAGTGTTGGGAAAACACAAGACATTTTCTTTCTAGGAGAGTTGCAGTGAGGGCCTTAATCTTCAGCAGCAGCTTTGTTGAACAGATTGTGTTTAATGCCATTCTATTCGTGTTTGCTTCCTGAATTAATGAACAATATCTCCATTCCTGTTCATTCCTTTTCACATTTAGAATGGTCATCTGTAGACTTTAGTGCACCCCAATTAAGCCTTTACATGTACATTGATTTCTCTAAAATGATCTATGTAAAGTACAGTAACAGTTTGGTAGGAGCACTGTTTGCTGGTTGTGCCAGCATGGCCGGATTTCCAGGAGTTTGGAACCTAGCATGGCCCATGAAAGTACATTCCCTGCCACTGACCAATCCCAGGGAGTAATTTATTATTTTTATTTTTAACTGATAGAAAGCACAGTACATGTTATTTATACCACAGAAAAATACACTGCACGTGCTCACACTAAGGCAGACTAGTCAGGCCTGTGGTGGTTGCTGCTTTGCATCCTTTCCTCATTTCTCAGGCCTGACCAATATAGTTGGCTCCACCTCGGTCTTACCACAAGGTAGGGGAAAAGCAAAAATGGAAAATGAAAAGAACATTTCTGGTTGTGTCAAAGGGAGGGGCCTGGTGTTAGACCTGTCATACTGGGAGTGGTGTGTCCCCCCCCCCCACTTTTTGCTGTCATCCTTTACTTTTTCTGACTTTGTTTTTGCTGGTATTAGGAATATGAGCACTTTGCCAATACTAACCAGTACTAAAGTTCGTGTGCTCTCTCCTACAATCATGATAATATTGGCGTATCCCCAATTGGCAAATTTAATTTACTTATATGTCCCTAGTAAAGTGCCTAGGGCCTGTAAATTAAATTATACTAGTGGGCCTGAAGCACTGATTGTGCCATCCACTTAAGTAGCCATCTAAACATGTCTCAGGCCTGCCATTTCGTAACCTCTGTGTGTAGTTTAAACTGACATTTCGACCTGGCAAAATTATCCTTTAGTCAGACCTAAACCTTCCTTTTTAGTACACCTAAGTCACCTTTAGGGTTATCCCTGGAAAGCCCAGAGGGCAGGGTGCATTGTATTTAAAAAGCACAACATGTGCTGTTAATACTTTTTCACTACCAGGACATGTAAAACTTAGGTTTGTTTTCAATCAATCAATCAATCAATCATATCACTTGTATAGCGCGCTACTCACCCGGAAGGGTCTCAAGGCGCTTGGGGGAGGGGGGCCGCTACTGCTCGAACAGCCAGGTCTTGAGTTGTCTCATGAAGGCGAGGTGGTCCTGGGTCAGCCGAAGGTGGATGGGGAGGGAGTTCCATGTCTTGGCCGCCAGGTAGGAGAAGGATCTGCCTCCGGCAGTGGCTCTTCGGATGCGTGGTACGGCGGCGAGGGCGAGGCTAGCGGATCGTAGCTGGCGGGTGGGCGTGTGGAAGGACAGGCGGTCGTTGAGGTACTTGGGGCCCAGGTTGTGGAGAGACTTGTGTGCGTGGGTGAGGAGCCTGAACATGATCCTCTTGTTGACGGGGAGCCAGTGCAGGTTCCTCAGGTGGCCGGAGATGTGGCTGCGTCGAGGGATGTCTAGGATGAGTCGGGCAGAGGCGTTCTGGATGCGTTGTAGTCTTTTCTGCAGCTTGGCTGTGGTTCCGGCGTAGAGGGTGTTTCCGTAGTCCAGCCGGCTGGTGACGAGGGCTTGGGTGACCGTCTTCCTGGTTTCGATCGGGATCCATCGGAAGATCTTGCGGAGCATGCGGAGGGTGTGAAAGCATGAGGAGGAGACGGCGTTGACTTGTCTGGTCATCGAGAGGGAGGAGTCCAGGATGAAGCCCAGGTTGCGTGCGTGGTCTGTCGGCTTGGGGGCGGTGCCCAGGGCTGGGGGCCACCAGGAGTCATCTCAGGCGGTGGGTGATGGCCCAAGGATGAGGACTTCCATCTTGTCTGAGTTCAGTTTCAAGCGGCTGTTCTTCATCCACTCGGCGACGTCTTTCATCCCTTCGTGGAGGCTGGTTCTGGCGGTGTCGGGGTCTCTGGTGAGGGAGAGGATCAGCTGGGTGTCGTCGGCATAGGAGATGATGTTGAGGATGTGTTGGCGTGCGATGGCTGCGAGAGGTCTCATGTAGACGTTGAAGAGGGTGGGGCTGAGTGATGATCCTTGCGGGACGCCGCAGATGACTTCGGTGGCCTCCGAGCGAAACGGGCGGAGGCGGTCTCTTTGTGTTCTTCCAGCGAGGAACGAGATGATCCACTTCAGTGCCTTCTCTTGGATGCCGGTGTTGCTGAGGCGTTGGACTAGGGTGCGGGGGCAGACAGTGTCGAACGCGGCAGAGAGGTCCAGGAGGATGAGTGCCGCTGTTTCCCCGTTGTCGAGAAGGGCTCGGATGTCGTCGGTGGCTGCGATGAGGGCGGTCTCGGTGCTGTAGTTGGCTCTGAAACCGGACTGCGAGGTGTCGAGGTGTCGAGGGCTCCATTCGTCTCGAGGAAGGCGGCATCTGTCTGTTGGCGATCTTCTCGATGACTTTGGCAGGAAAAGGGAGGAGCGAGATGGGGCGGAAGTTCTTGAGGTCGGTGGGGTCCGCTGTTGGTTTCTTCAGTAGGGCGCTGAGCTCGGCATGCTTCCAGCTCTCCGGGAAGGTGGCGGTGTCGAAGGAGGTGTTGATGACGTCTCGGAGTCGGGGTGCGATGGTGGAGTCGGCCTTGTTGAAGACGTGGTGGGGCAGGGGTCAGTCGGAGATCCGGAGTGGATGGTGTTCATCGTGCGGGCTGTGTCTTCGGTGGTCACTGCGGTCCAGGTGCAGAGGGAGGCGGTGGGGTGCGTTGGTTCGACGGTTGGTTGCGAGGATGGTGTGCCGAAGCTGTTGTGGATGTCGGCAATCTTGCGGTGGAAGAACGAGGCGAGGAAGTCGCAGAGATCTTGTGAGGGGGTGATGTCGTTGTTGCCGGTGCTGGGGTTGGAGAACTCCTTGACGATGCTGAAGAGTTCCTTGCTGTCGTGGGCGTTGTTGTCTAGTCGGTCCTTCAGTGATTTCTTCTTGGTGGTGCGGATGAGCTGGTGGTGCTTGCGGGTCGCAAGTTTGAGGGCGGTCGTGTTGTCAGTGGTCCGGTCGAGGAGCCAGGCTTTCTCGAGGGTGAGGCAGGTCTTCTTGGAGTCCTTGAGTTCGTCGGTGAACCAGGGGGCCTTCTTGCTTCTCGGTTTGCTGGGAGGGTTCTTTAGTGGTGCGAGGTCGTCGTCGCAGGCGGTCAGCCATTGTGTGAAGTTGCGGGCTGCTTCGTTGGGGTCCGGTGTGCTGGCAGGTGGGTTCTGGCTGAGGGAGGCGGTGAGCTGGTCAGCGGTGATCTTGCTCCAGCTTCTGTGGGGAAACTGTTGCGGGTGGTGGTGCGTGGTGGTTTTTCTGAAGCTGAAGTGGACGCAGCTGTGGTCGGTCCAGTGAAGTCCGGTGGAGTGGCTGAAGGCAATGTGCTTGCTGGATGAGAAGACGGGGTCAAGCGTGTGGCCGGCATAGTGGGTGGGGGTGTTGACCAGTTGCTTGAGTCCGAGGTTGGCGAGGTTGTCCAGCAGGGTGACGGTGTTGCGGTCTTTGTTGTTCTCCAGGTGGAAGTTGAGGTCCCCTAGGAGGATGTAGTCGGCGGAGGGGAGGGCGTGCGGGCTGATGAAGTCTGTGATGTCTTCGCTGAATTGTGTGCGTGGTCCCGGTGGTCTGTAGATGAGGGTGCCTCTGAGGGTCGTCTTTTGGGTCGGTGTGAATCTGGAAGTGGAGGTGTTCGGCGGCGGTGTAGGTGTCGTCAGCGTCGGTCGTGATGCGGATGATGTTCTTGTGAACGATGGCGATGCCTCCTCCGGTCTGGTTGATGCGGTCCCTCCTGATGATCTTGTAACCATCCAGGATGGCGATGGCGATGTCGGGGGCTGAGGAGGCGTTCATCCATGTTTCAGTGAGGAAGGCGACGTCTGGTGATGTTGTGTCGAGCAGGTTCCAGAGTTCGACGGCGTGTCTGTGGACGGAGCGGGTGTTGAGCAGGATGCACTTGAGGTCGCTGCTGGGGTTAGGCTTGGCGGGCGCGGTGCATGTTCGGAGGCAGGTGAACTTGCTGGTTGTGCAGGTGAAGGGTCCGTGGAAGCGTTTCGGGGCGGCCCGGCAGCAGGCGGAGTTACGGCCGGCGTTGAGTGCGTTGAGGGCGGCGGCGTCGTAGGTCTGTTGGGTCGTCTTGCGTCGGTGGGGGCCAGGGGTCCTGGCGCTGGGCGCGGTCCAGGCGCAGACGGGCTTACCTTTGGCGCGCCTTTGGCGCACAATTGGCGCGCCTGCTGCGCGTGACCACTGCGCGTCTGCGCGGTCGCCATTTATGGCCAAGTGGGAGGGAGGGAGGAGCAGCTGGGAGGCGGGAGCGGGGAGGGCACAGAAGGAAAAGGGGGCGTGGCCGCTAGCACGGCGGCGGGAAGCAGGGAGCGGGGCGGGCAGGGGGGAGAGACACAGTCAACAGTACGGCAGTGAACAAAAAGCAACACAGTAATGGGAAATAAAAAGTAGATTAGCAAGCTGAAATGAAACAGATAAGAGACAAGGAGACAAAAAAGCAAAATTAGCAGATTATCACAACACGAAGATACGGCGGGGGCCGAGGCAGGCTCAGCGGGGCTGCGGGCAGCAGCGGGGTGGGTTGCACACGCAACAGCTGGTGGCCGTGCGGCGTGGGGGTGTCCTGGAACACTACTGCAAGGCCTATATCTCCCATGGGATAACATTGGGATTACTACATCACATTTTATAAGTGTAATTTCCAAATGTGACAATATAATTGGTTCAAGATTGATATCTCTGGAATCCTAATTTAAAATCCTAACTTTTGGTGGATTGAATGTAAATTCTGAAAATGTCACTTTTAGACAATTGGCATTTTGACGCACTAGTTTATGGTGGCAGGATATGCAATGCCGCACCAATACCTGTGTTCTACACAATATAATGGAAACTCAATTAATGTTTCCTAACCGGTCTCATAAGACGTGCCCACCTCTCAAGACCAGCCACTGTTGGTGGTCCTTAATACAACAAATACACACACGGTAAGAGAGGCACATATATAGAGACGTCTAGACCCAATTCTGAGGTTAGTCCATAGGCCAGAGAGAAGTCACGATGTCAGAGGCAAACCATCCTCAGTATGGTCATAAATCCTTTTATTCATCGTTTTGGGTTTGTACAAGCAGATTGTGCAACACAGCCAACGCTTTTCGCCCATGCGGGCTTCTTCAGGGCTGTAAACATAACAATACAACACTGTCACAACATTGAATAACATAAACGCATATACAGACAAACATAATCACATATTGTTAAATACATAAATATCCATAACATGAAACACATATAACAAACATATACAACTAATGTCTGTTTTATAGACCGGTCTCAAATACATTAATACTAAACATAAAAAACAAGATTTTGACGTCAAGTGACAACAGCGGACAAACTCTCTTACTGTGTGTGTAACAGTTGGCATTTTCTTGCCTGAGCCATTTGGATCCTGCAGCATGCCTATGGTCACATGACTGGTTGTAGTTGGCAGGTGGGATTTGTGTATTCCTCCTAAACAGCTTAGGTGTGACTGAGTGGGCCATCACTGATGGGATGGGAGGTAGGAGATGGCCCCAGCCTCACTTAGACCTATATAGGCTGTGTCTTGTGCCCACACAAAGGGTTGCACACCCATTGTAGTTAATCTAGAGCCAGGGCAGGGATGGCAGGACATCTGTGCGCTTCAACTGTGTGTGTCAGCCTCTAGAACCTTCTTGCCACTTCACAACTAGATATAAAAGAAGGACCTCAGACAACACCACTTCAGTACACTTTGGGACATGTGGATACTCTGCCAGGAAGGACTACTATGCTGCTGAAGGACTGCCGCTCTGCTGGACTCCACCTTGCTGGACTACTCTGTTGTCCTGCTGCCCTCTTGCCTGGGTGAAAAGGACGGGACCTGCAACTCTTTGGAACCCAGAGTGACTTCAAGGGCTAGTTGGCTGGCCTCCTGATCTGAAGCCTCAAGGACGTAACAGGCTTCCATCCTCTGCCTGCACATGGACTCTGCCATCTGTGAGTCTACCCTGCCAAGTGGTGCCACCCCAGTCCTGGACCCTTGGAAGTGGGCCTAAGGGGCTTGCCAGCGGAACCAGTGCATGTTCTTTCTTGAGTGACGCATCTCCAAGCAGAACCAACGTATCTCCATGGCTGAACGGTACATCGCCAAGTAGAACCGACACATCGCTGCTGCTGCGTGTATTGGACTCGTCACAAAAGGCTTGCATAGTTGCTGCAACCCTCATCTTAGGACTGACGCATCTCCTTCCGAACTGCCACCGCACAATGCTTTCCCCAACACGGATCCCCACATCTCTCATCAACAGCAACCTCTACGTCAACTCTGAAACCCTCATTGCAGCCTCACCGCTCATCGGAATTGACGCATTGCCTCAGCTTTGCATCACATCCTGTACATTAGACTTCACATTTTAAGCCCTGTTGATGGGATCCTAATTGGAACTGATGCATCGCATTGACTGTGCAACGCATCTTCTACGCTGATCTGGGCAAAGCTCCACAACGAGGATTTAGGGTACTTTATTCTGGGGGCCTAACTGAGCGCCTGTAGCCGGCCGATTCTCTATCGTTGTCACCCTTAGCTTGTGCAGTCTAGTGTGGTCAGATATCTCCAAAAGCGCTTTGCGTATTTTGGTGCTATTTGTCACTATAAACTTTAAAATTCAATATCTCCATTTCTACCAATTGGATTTTTTTATGCTGTTTTGGTCATGGTTTATTTATTAAATTCAGATCTATTTTTCTAACCTGGTGTGGGGTCTTTTTTTGTGGTGGTTTTCATTGTTTTAGTGTTTGAAGTGTTGCACCTGCAAGAATGGAGTTTGAGCTAGCCAACATAGACGTCTACACAGTGGCCCAGCTCAAGGAGTTCGGCAAGGAGAGGGGGCGTCCTGCTAAGAGCACCACCAGGAAGGTAGAATTGCAAAAGGCACTGAAGTCCTAAGCAGAAGCTCACCTTACACTGGTTGAAGCCACAGGAGAGGGCGATGAGATGGAAGGGCTTGAGGAGGACCCCTCTGAGGAACCAATTCAAATGGAGCCTCCTCCCAGAGCTGGGGGAAGTTTTCCTTCTCACAACTTGTCTCCAGAGGAACTGATGGAGAGGAGGGACAAGATGGAATTCAAACTGGAAATGTCCATGTTAAAGATGGAGTCAGAGTAGAAGAAGCTAGCCTTGGATGCAAAGAAGGCTGAGTCAAAATGAGTCTTAGAGAAGAAGAAAATCTTGCTGCCTCATGAACTGAGTCTAAAGGATGTGGACACCAACGCCAGGCAGGCAGAGTCCAACAGTGATGGTGACTACACACCCACAGTGTCTGAAGGGGACAAAATTGTTTGCATTCTCAAAGACTTGGAGCCCAGTTAGGTGGTGGGAAATGAAACTGAGAAATGTACTGACCAATGTTTTTTGGCCTATGAGGTATCCCTGAGGGTTCACAGGATCCCAGATGAGCACTAGGATGGGGTTGTGAAAATACAAGCCTACACACTCCCATGAAAGCCATTTTGATTGAAAAGTTTGAACTGACACCTGAAAAGTAGCACATTGGGTTCAGGGACAGTCAGAAGCTTCCAAACCAGTCCTTGGTAGATTTTGTGGATTACCCCAGTAAGGTACTGAATGTTTGGGTGCGGGCCAGTAAAGAGAATGATTACAATGGGCTGTACAATCTGATTATGAGAAAGCACATGCTCAGTATCTGTTTTCCAGAGCTGTGTGTGCACCTTGTTGACAGCAAGCTGACTGACCCTAGGAAGATTGCTGAGGAGGGGGTCCGAAAAGATATCTGGCAGGAACTGCCACAAGGGTGATCAGGAGTTCCACCAGAAGAAAGGGGGAGAAAAACTTAATAACAAGGAGTTCTCTAAAGGTCCCCGAAATAATTCTCTTGGGAGTAGTGGTAGCCAGTCCCAGTCTGATCCTAACAAGAAGGGGTTGTTTGACAAGCAGACAAGGAGGTTGTACCCCAGTGCACAGAGTACATTCCAAGGGCGACTCCAAATGTCTCAAAAAGGCACAGCCCCCCATCGGTGGGCAGACAGCTGGGTTGGTGAGTGTAGCGCTAGAGGGGAGGTAGTCCCAGTTAGCTTTCAGAAGCCTAGTTTCCCCTGGGGGATAAGGAGATGGTGGCAAAAGCCCATATGCCTGCCAATACTTCAAAATAGAGTAAGTGGGTCACCATCGATGGGCAATGGGTGGAGGCTTTGAGAGACACAGGAGCCAGCATGACAACTGTAAAGTGATAGCTGGTGTCCTCAGAGCAGGTCCTCCCTTGCACATTGCATCAATTCAGAATCACAGACAATCAGTGAGAGTCATCTACCAATGACTCTTGTTCCCTTTGAGAGGGGGAGGGTCTCAGGTTCTTTAAAAATAGCTGTGAGTCCTGTCATGTCTGTAGATTGTCTGTTTGGTACTGACCTGGAGCACACTGTCTGGATGTTGGGATTGCCTGAATGGTCTGTATGGCCACATGGTCCATGCCTGCCCAGGAGTCAATGGCGTCTGGTATCTAGAACAATGACCCAGACAACTGCCATGGAGGGGAGGGGCAAGGTGCATGGGAAACCAGCCCCTGAGGTTCCCACAGTCGAGGTTAACGAGGCATCTAAAGATGATGCCCCAGAGCCAAACGAGAGTGGACATTGCGGCCCTGATTGACCTGCCTGAGATTGCAGGTTGGCAAGGTGAGGGTGGGCCTACCAGGCAGGAATTCTGCATGGTGCAGAAAGAGTGCCCCACTCTGGAGGGCCTGAGGTGGCAGGCTGAGGCCCAGACAGCAGGTGACACTTCTGGAGAACACCTGATCTTTTGGCAGAATGACCTCATATATAGTGAGCCTAGGGCTTCTGGATCTGATAAAGCCTGTGTGCTGGTAAACCCACAGTATTACAGACCTTTGCATTGGGTCTGACATACCCCTGGCAGGACATCTGGGGCAGACGAGGCTTATGCCAAAACTTGCTGCTCACTTCTATTTGCCTGGATACTTTCTGTAGGCCCTTTCCCACCTGCCAGGCCAGTGAGAAGTCAGGGAAAAAGCCCAAGGCTCCCCTGACCCCATTAACTGTCATTTGCACATTAAGAGGGTAGACATGAACATTGTTGGACCCCTGAACCCTAAGACAGATTTAGGCAACAGGTTGGTCCTGGTCTTTGTGGACCATGCCACTCGCTACCCAGAGGCCTTCCCTCTGAGGTCGGTGACTATATCTGTGATGGCCAGGGCCCTGATAGGGATTTTTCCCTGTGTGGGGTTCCCCAAAGAGGTAATGTCTGATAGAGACACCAACTTCATGCCAGGGTACCTGAAGTCCATGTGGGATGAGTGTGGAGTAACTTACAAGTTCTCCACGCCCTCTCACCCCCAAACTAATGGTCTTGTGGAGAGATGCTAGAGACCTTGGAAGGCATGATAATGGGCCTACCTGAGCCTAGGAGGTGTAAGTTAGACATCCTCCTTCCATGCCTTATCTTTGCCTACAGTGAAGTGTCACAGAAGGGAGTGGAGTTTAGTCTCTTTGAACTTCTCTATGGTCGACCTGTCAGGGGTTCTCTTAGCCTTGTAAAAAAGGGGTGGGAGCAAGCTCCTAGAAAACTCCCACAGGATGTGGTCAGCTACATGCTGACCCTCTTCAACCAGATGCACCTTTTCTGGGAAAAGGCAACAGGCAATACTGAGGCCAGTAAGGTAGTTGTGAATATCTGGAGTGACCAGAAGGCCACTCTGGTAGACATTCAGCTTGGCCATTAGGTGTGGGTTATGAAGCCTGTGGCACCCAGAGCTCTCCCAGATTACTGGACAGGCTTATATGAGGTAACGGAGCAGAAGGGGTAGTCTACATACCTGGTGTATATCAAGACCCCTAGAAACCCCTTAAGGTTTGTCCAAATGAACCAACTCAAGCTTCAGTTTGAGGGCCTGAAGTGAACATGCTACTGTGCTGCTGAAGGGCTGCAGCGCCACTGGACTGCACTCTGCTGTACTCCTGCTTTGCTGCGCTGATCTGCTGCCATTTTGCCTGGGTGAGGAGGACTGGACCTGCATTTCTTGAACCCAGAGTAACTCCAAGGGCTAGTTGGCTGGCCGCCTGATCTGTAGCCTCAAGGACATAATAGGCTTCCAAGCGCCCTGTTCCAAGACTCTGCCATCTGTGGGTTTACCCTGCCAAGTGGTGCCACTGCAGTCCTGGACCCTTGTAAGTGGGCCTGAGGTGCTTGTCGGCAGAACCAACAAATCATCTCTGCTGAGCTATGCATCCCTGAGTTGAACAGATTCATCTCCTCTGCTGAGCGACGCATACCTGAGCAGAACTGGCACATTACTGTTGCTGCATTGATTGAGCCCGTTGCAAAAGACTTGCATTGCCGCATCTTGGGACTGACGCATCACCTTCAGAACAAGCACTGCACTATGCTTTCCCTGTTGTGGATATCTGCATCTCTAATTGACGGCAGCCTCAAGGATAACACCTAAAACTTTGCAGCACAGATTTACTGCTCAACTGAATTGATTCAGCACCTCAGCTGCACATCACATCCTTGACACCAGGACTTTACAGTGAAAGCCCCATTGACAGGATCCTCATTATTGTTGCAACCGACGTACAGCCTCGGCTGTGCAACCCATCTTCACAGATCCATGCAATGCTCCAGGGCCAGGATTTAAGGTACTCTGTTCAGCAGGCCAAAGTGGGTCCCTGTAGTCAGCCCATGCTCCATTGCGGTCGGTCTAAACTTCTGACTTTGTTCTGGTCCGGTGCGACCAATTATCCCCAATAGCGCTTTGTACTTTTTGGCTCTATTTCTCACTATAAATCTGAATCAATATCTCCACTTCTACTAATTGGATTTTATTTTTATTGGTTTTGGACTTGTGCTATTTATTAAATTCAGATCTATTTTTCTAACCTGGTGTGGGATCTTTTTATGTGGTGTTTTACTGTGTGAAGTGTTGCACAAATACTTTAGACATTGCCTCCAAGCTAAGCCTGACTGCTCTGTGCTAAGCTACCAGAGGGTGAGCACAGGTTAATTTTGAGTTTGATGGTGACTTACCATGACAAGGATTGTGCTTGCTGCTTCACAAAGGCTCACATCTCAGCCAACCAGTAACCCCATTTCTAACATCTGGCATGCCAAATATAGTTATTGCTTTTCAGTTAAAGCACATACTTGCAGATATGACATTCTGGTACTGATGCCAAACACATATACAGATGCCGTCCAATCATACCTGCAAATTGTCGGGGATAACAAAGAGAAGGGCAAGAGGTTCCATCATCTCCCAGAGGTCCTGGGACTCCCTCTAAGTAATCTATTACTTCACCTATTCCAGCATTCAATTCTGATGTTTATAGAGAAATAATATTTAGCATTAAAATGTCCTGTAGCTTTTTGTCCTCGTTCTCAATTATTTTACCATGCACCAGTGTATTATCTTAAAGTGAGGAATCTTATGTTATTCTCCCCTTCTCACAATTTGTTCACAGCAATGTTGTTTCCCTCCTCACCAGCAGAGTTGATGATATGTGTCTCATCTGCCACAGAGTTCCTCTTCAAGTGACACCTTTGGCTGCGTCATATATTGCCTTCCCTCTAGAGCCCATCCCAATCTGTTAAACAATTATCACTGCTTTTATGTTTTCAACAAAACATCTTCCACCACCTTCCCATTGCAGTTTATCTTGGCAAACTGCTTAATTAAGGACATTCTTCCTTGCATCGTTAATTATTACATATCCATTGCCCCTTTCTAAAAGTCCATGGTAAGTCCTTTAAGTCTGTCCAATGTCACCGTCTGGCCATGAGGTCTGAATCACATAAACATTCCACCTAACCTAAATATTGAGACCTAAATATAATTTGCTAAAGTATTGTTTCAATGGGTGTAGCTTTATTTCACTAGAACAAATCACTATCGGACAGTAGCACGCATAACGCAAGATGGCAGCCGCACTCTAACCATCGTGTCATACCTGATAACAATGATTTCCTATGCCGTTAAGAGGATAGGGGAACACTTCCTGGCTGAATGGTGGCTTCCTGCTCCTGTGGGGACTCAGTGGAGAGGTATTGATAAAGTTTTGTTGGGCGAAGAGTATGGCAGGCTTCTCTGTCATGTCTCCTCACATCTGCCTCGTGTGCAGCCACGTCTCTAAGGGGACTGTTGAGGACCACGTCTCTAAGGGGACTGTTGAGGAGGCAGGGGTCTCTGTTTTGATCACCTGCTTATTCTCAACATGTGCACATCCCACTTAAAGAGATTTTCTGGAAAAACATTACTGCTTGTCATCTTTTTTCTTCCAATTTCTTAAAGGAGCTGCTGATTTCTGACTGTGCCAGTGGTAGTTGCCCTATTTTGCAAACCTCTGTCATCACAACCACTGCTGCCTTTCTTCTTGTGTTTCGCAACGCTGACATCAAACATATTCAGTGAGATATTGCTGGGCTCAAACTGGAATGGCATGGAGAGCAAAAAAACGATGGATTTAGACCCAGATCTGTGTGCTGGGGTGAATGTATGACATTGTTCTGCATTCTGTTCATCAATTGTTCTTTTTGCATTTGTCACCCCAAGTGGGACGGGTATGCCCAGACGTGGGTTCTATCTCCATGCCACTGGAGTCAAGCTATCCTGGCTGATGAGGCGTAAAACCCCAAACCGGTCCATGGATGCTTGGTTCTAGTCCAAGGAGGACCTGGTCTGGCAGGTCTGGCTGGACTGTTGCCATTGGGCACAGGGTCAAGACTGATTTGCATATGACTGGTTAAAACTGTAATGGCATGGTGAACAAAAAAACTAGTGATTTAGGCTCCAATCTCTGTACTGGGGTGATTGTATGACATTGATCTGTATTCTGTACATCTATTGTTCTTTTTGCATTTGTCACCCTGAGAGAGCCGGGTGTGCCCAGACATGGGTCCCGTGCTCTCCATGCCACTGGAGTCAAGCTATCCTGGCTGACGAGGGGTGTAACTCTGAAACTGGTCCTAGGATGCTTGGTTCCAGTCCAGGGAGGGCCTGTGAGGTCGGCTAGGAGTGTTCCCATTGGGCACAGGGTCAAGACTGATTTGCATATGGCTGGTTTTAAACTGGAATGGCAGGGTGAGCAAAAGAATGATGGATTTAGGCCCAGATCTCTGTACTGGGGTGAATGTATGACATTGTTCTGCATTCTCTCCATCAATTGTTCTTTTTGCTTTTGTCACCCCGAGTGAGACGGGGATGCCCAGACGTGGGTCCTGTGTTCTCCATGCCACTGGAGTCAAGCTATCCTGGCTGATGAGGGGTGAAACCCCGAAACCAGTCCTTGAATGCTTGGTTCAAGTCCAGGCAGGACCTGGCCTGGCAGCTCGGGCTGGACTGTTCCCATTGGGCACAGTGTCAAGACTGATTTGCATATGGCTGCGTTCAAACTTGAATGACTTGGTGAGCAAACAAACTATGGATTTAGTCCCAGATCTCTATACTGGGGTGAATGTATGACATTTGTCTGCATTCTGTCCATCTGTTGTTATTGTTCTTTTTTCATTTGTCACCTCGAGTATGCCCAGACGTGGGTCCTGTGCTCTCCGTGCCACTGGAGTCAAGCTATCCTGGCTGATGAGGGGCTTGGTTCCAGTCCAGGGAGGACCAAAAAAATGATGGATTTAGGCCCAGATCTCTGTACTGGGGTGAATATATGATAATGTTCCGCATTCTGTCCATCAATTGTTCTTTTTGCATTCGTTCTATGAAGGTAGTGTAGGAGAGTAGGGTCTGCTATCCTATGGTCACCCCAAATTTTTGCTTTTTGCTTCACTGGTTTATGACTTAATGTGGCTGTGGGCCTGCTAATCAGACCCACAGCCTGCTGTTCTCTCTCTAAATTACTGACAATGCACCCTAGGTGCATTACGAATTGGAACTGGTTCACCTTATTGGCCCTGGTAACAGTTTACCCTAGGTACCCAGGGCATAGGTGTTTCCAAGGCCTACCAGGGGCTGCAGCATGTATTGTGCCACCCCTGGCCTGGCCTCCATATTTGACACAACTGGCTGATCACTCAGCTGGGGTAAGTTGGTGTAATCATCTCTTACTTAGATATAGTATCCCTATATCTAACCCTAAACTGGACAGATATGTTCCTATCAGCCACTCCTATGGAAGGCCTCATCAATCCTGGAGGCAGAGTGCTTCGAAATATGTGAGATGGTGCTCTAGCATGAGCTGAGCCTGTCTGCAGCTGTCGGGAACCACTCCCTTAGCTGTTCCGGGATATTGCCATACCATATACTCTTAAGTGCATTATAATCCTCGCGGTTATATGCTAACTTTGGTTTGGCTTTATCAAAACATGTCGAGTGAGGTGTCATACGATTTGGAATACTATCCCCTCGACAGTTCTGTCGATGGGGATAGCATTCCACCCTTCTAGAGGGACACGACATGTGTGTAGCCTTAACCCCGGTTAAAGTTAACCAGAGCCTCAGCGTCACAAAATGGACGCTGCCACCACAGACACAAGTCTGACCTCCTGCTGCTGGGAGTCCTTCCAGCGAGGGAGGCTTGGACAAAGGGTTTCCTGCCTTGGGAGGTGCGAGCACCACCCCAGACAGGATTTTGTGTATTGGGTAGGACAGGGCTGAATAGATTGAGACATGCCCTGGGCACACAAGGTGTCCCCGTGCATAAGCCAGTCCAAACCGGTCCTGGGACTTTCCAGACCCAGGCCTGGCGAGGAGCTGGACAAAGGAAAGGGGGTGTGACCGCCCCCTTCCTGGTCCCACCCAGAGGAGGGACCTAGCAGGTGATCCACCCCTCAGATTGGGAATAAGAGTGGGAGCAGTGCCAGAGCACCTCAGATCATCCTGAATCAACTTTAAACAAAGAAGACGACTGGACTTCGACATTCTGCTGCACAGAAGACTGAAGAGCATCTCCCTTGTGGCCTAGGAGTGGCCACCCTGTGAACACAGGTACCAACCAGCAACTCGACGTCTGCTTTGCCGCCACCTCCCGCCGGAGCCTGAGCCCAGAGCTTGAAAAGACCCAGACTCCCAGACTTCTCACAGCCCGATCCACAGTCCCTGCAAAGAAGGGACACGTGGAGGCACTGAGAGATGTGGGACCGGACCTCTTGAAAGACACTTGTAAAGCTGACTGTGCAGCATCAGAGGCACCCTCGACGTTGTGCTTTGGGGACTGAGAACCCCCACCACCGAGCAGCCCTTGCACTGAAGATCAGCCCCCCAGCATCTCCACGATCTGCGTGGGGCCCTTTTGCATTGTGCCACTTGACGCGCCATCCCGGCCACTAGCCACGTGGTCAGCGGCCATCTTGGCGAAAAAACCGACAAACTACACAGCGGGTCTGGTTGCTTCAGACTTGCCCTCGCTCCTGTAAAAGGGAGCACCTGCTCTGACCTTGCTGGTCCAAGTGATAAGCCTTTTTTGATTCAAGCGTGGCTTGCATTAGCCAAGGCCTGTTTACTCCAATCAAGTTGCTGACACCGCCAACAGCGAGAAGCCTGCGCGGGACAGTTTGTGACCGACTCTTGGACGTTCTTGACCCCCGGTGTTCACGTGGCTGCAGAGAGAAGCTACACCTCAACGCCTGTTTGCACCCGACATCGCCTGGTTCCGATCTGGTTCCACGGTAGTCACTGGCTAGTGACTTTGAACATTGTCCCCTCTGCTTTCAGGTCTTCACAACTTCAGATCCATCCTTGGATCCACCAGAACTCTTCACATCGAGCCGCCTGCTGCATCTTCAGCTCCAAGCACCATCGACCAGCGTGACGAAACCCGACACTACTTCGACCCTATGCACCCGCTTCCTGTGGGTGAGGTAACTCAGCAACGTCGGTGTTCCCACACTGGTACACACCTCCAGGGCCTGTGTCTCAAGTTTCAGCTTTCTAGGTCACTCGGAAGGTTCCTAACTATCTAACTTTCTAACTTTTACGCACCATAGACTTTGTATTGGTGAGTGCGTGCACTTTAAACACTGCACCCGAGTCCCGCGGGCCTTTTCCGACTTAGTCACTGCTAGTCCCGAACAGCTCCAGCGATTCCCAAGGCCCTAGGCCTGTTTCCTCTTAGATTGGTATCTCTTATACCACTTTCTTAGTATATGGTTTAGGTGGCCCCTAGGGCTCATTAATATTGTGCAACTTTTGAGTATTTTAAACTGTGTTTTGTTTAACGCTTGTGCTTCTGTGCTCATAAAGAGTTCAGGGGATATTTGTAGTTAATAAATATATATATATTTTCAATATATATCTGTGTGGTGTCCTTTCATTTGGTATTCAAGGGGGTTGTGTATGGTAATACAGCTGGCTTCACATGCCTTTCAGAGTTTAGCCTAAGACTGCTTTGTCCACGTTACCACTAGGATAACTGGTCTATAAGGTTGACTTACAACCAATCATCATAAGGGTTGCTTGGCATGGTACAAGGTGATCACTAGAATTAGTGAGCATCACATACCAGGCCAACTTCTCACATTGGTGAGCAGCGGATTGGGATCTGAGCTTGCTGTTGTTTTACCATTACAATCTTTGAGATTATCATTTGAAAGATCATACAGGTACCTGCTAGGTACATATAAAACAAGACTAGTATACTTAAGTTCTACTGAACTTAGTTGTTGTAGAGGATAGGGAGTAGCCCACCCTGACTACAACTACTAGATAGGTTTAGTAGGTAAACACCAGTGTAGGTAGATTGCAACATATCCACCCACACTAGAGCAATGTCTGGAGCAGAGGGGTCCAGTGGACTTACTCCTGTTGAGAGTGACCCTCCAAGGGCACCGTCCAAATTTGCTATCTTTTCCTTTAAGGAATTAAGGCAGCTTTGTGCCTTAAGGGGTCTGAAGACAGGGCCATCCCCTACTACAGACCACCTTAGAGAGATCTTAGACCAGTCTGAGACTCTAAAGACCTCTAAAGCAGACCCCACAGGGACTGCTGAAGGAGACTCTCCTTCTGAAGATGACAATACTGTCCCTATAGTCCAGGTAGATGAGGATGACCAAGTCACTGGAGCTCCTCAGGTAGATGTGGAGGAGGAAGAAGAAGAGGAGACAGAAGGGGGGAGCAGTGATTCTGATGATGGCAGAAATAGCCAGGTGCTAGTCAGTAGGCTTAACCAGGCTAACTTAAGTGTATTTGGGACTGAAGCAAATCTGACCTTGCCCAGGCACCCAAGTGGACTTAACCAGGAGCGTGGGAGGAGAAGGAATAACTCAGGTGACTACAATACCTCCCAGGCTTCTAGAGGTTCTCATAGTCACTCCAGAAGGGAGATGACTAGCCCTCAGAGAAGGGAACATGAGGCCAAAATGAGAGAGGCTGAACTTAGGATCCAGAGACAAGAATTAGAAGTTGCCCTGGCCCAAGAGAAACTTGCTAGAGCAAGACAGACTAGAGAGAGTGGGGTAATAGAACCCACTGGTGGCAGCAATATCCACAAGGATAAAGACAGGTCTTTTGATAACAGAAACCTGAGTAAGATTGTGCCCCCCTACAAAGCTGGGGATGATATCCACAAATGGATGACTGCACTTGAGAGAGCCTGCAAGGTACAGCAGATCCCTCAGGAGCAGTGGGCAGCAATCTTGTGGCTCTCCTTTGAAGGTAGAGGCCGAGACAGACTCCTCACAGTTAGTGATGGGGATTCTAGAAACCACCTGGTCCTGAAGAGTGCTCTGATTGGTGGGTTAGGCTTAACCACTGAACAGTACAGGTTAATGTTCAGAGACACCCAAAAGACACAGATTCAGGACTGGTCTGAATTTGTTGAGTGTGCCACAAAGGCTCTGGAGGGATGGTTGCTGGGAAGCATGGTTACAGACTATGAAGGATTGTACAATTTGCTGATGAGAGAATTTTGTTTTAAATAATTGTCAGAACCAGCAGTTGCATCAACATTTAGTTGACTCAGATTTGACCTCTCCCCAAGAATTGGGAAAGAGGGCAGATAAATGGGTTAGAACCAGAGTTAAGCAAAAGAACCTGAACCAGAACCAGGGTGGTGACCAGAAGAAAAAAGACCAGAAGGGTGGGGAGCAGAAAGCTAAAGACCAGAAGTCTTCAACATGGCCCCAAACTAATGCAGAGGGTGGGTCCCAAACTTCTAAGAAGAAGAAGAAAGAAGGTCAAAGAAAACCCTGGTGTAGTACTTGTAAAAACACCTCTCACTGGACAAGTGAGTGTAAAAAGGGTGGAGCCCCCAACACTGCAGCCCCTAAGGCACCTGCACCCACTATTACAGCTGGCAGTGTTGGTCCACAAACCAAGGGGGTAGTGGGTATCACCTTGGGAACTGAAGGAGATTCTGACCTTGTCAGAACCCTTACACAGGCTGTTCTGATTTGTGAGGGGGACATAGATTTGGCCCCTGCCATAAGTCCCAGTAATCTGGGCAAATACAGACAGACACCTTTGATTAATAACAAAGTGGCTCAAACATACAGGGACACATGTGCCAGTGTCACTATGGTGACACCTAACTTTGTGGACCCTGGACAATACATGCCAGGTGATAATTACCTGGTGACCAATGCCAGCAATGTCACCACTACCCATAGTGTGGCAATTGTTAACTTTTCCTGGGGAGGAGTAACTGGCCTAAAAAGAGTTGCGGTTAGTGCTGATCTCCCAGTTGAATGTTTGTTGGGCAATGACCTGGAGAGCTCTCTATGGTCAGAAGTTGAGTACAGGACTCATGCAGAGATGTTAGGGATATCATCACATGTCCTTGCTGTGACCAGGTCACAGGCCAAAAAGTGCCTCTCTGAACCTAAGGTCTTGGATCCTGGAACAATGGACCAAGCACCTTCCAAGAAGAAGAACAGGAGGGTAAAGGCTGTGCCTTCCCAACTGCCTACAAGTGAGGATCAGGCTTCACAGGAAGCTGGTCTTGAGACCCCTGAAGGAACTGTCTCTGAAGAACTTGAACCTGACCAGGTTGAGTTTCTGGGGACAGGGGGACCTTCTAGGGCAGACTTGGGGCAGGCTCAGTTAACCTGTCCTTCTCTTGAACCCCTCAGACAGCAGGCTGCTGCTGAGGCTGCTGGGAATGCTCAAGGTGCCCATAAAGTTTATTGGGATGATGGACTCCTTTATTCAGAGGGTAGAGACCCCAAACCTGGTGCAACCAGGAGGTTGGTTATACCTCTGCAATTTAGGGGCTTCCTACTTACCTTGGCCCATGATATTCCTTTAGCAGGACACCTAGGCCAGAATAAGACTTGGGACAGGCTTGTCCCTCACTTTCACTGGCCTCACATGTCTGAAGACACCAAGGAGTTTTGTTGCTCCTGTGTAACCTGCCAAGCCAGTGGTAAAGCAGGTAGCACCACAAAGGCCCCCCTGATACCACTACCTGTGGTGGGGGTTCCCTTTGAAAGAGTGGGGATTGATATTGTAGGTCCAATGGATCCCCCTACAGCATCTGGGCACAGATTCATACTGGTGGTGGTGGACCATGACACCAGGTACCCAGAGGCAATTCCACTTAGGACCACAACAGCTCCTGTTGTGGCCAGGGCCTTACTTGGAGTTTTCTCCAGAGTGGGGTTTCCTAAGGAGGTAATATCTGACAGAGGTGCCAACTTCATGTCAGGATATTTGACAGCTATGTGGAAGGAATGTGGTGTCAACTACAAGTTCACCACTCCTTACCATCCACAGTGTAATGGGCTTGTTGAAAGATTTAACAAGACCCTAAAGGGTATGATCAAAGGATTACCTGAGAAGCTCAGGCGAAGATGGGACATCCTTCTACCCTGCCTTTTGTTTGCTTACAGAGAGGTCCCTCAAAAGGGGGTTGGCTTCAGCCCCTTTGAATTGTTGTTTGCGCACCCTGTAAGAGGACCCCTATGTCTAGTGAAGGAAGGATGGGAGTTACCTCTCAAAAAGCCTAAACAGGACATAGTGGACTATGTACTTGGTCTCCGCTCCAGGATGGCTGAGTACATGGAAAAGGCATCCAAAAACCTTGAGGCCAGCCATGAATTACAGAAAGCTTGGCATGACCAAAAGGCTGTCTTGGTTGAGTTTCAGCCAGGACAGAAGGTATGGGTGTTGGAGCCAGTGGCCCCAGCAGCACTCCAAGACAAATGGTTTGGACCCCATACAATTCTGGAGAAGAAGGGAGAGGTTACCTACTTAGTGGACCTAGGAACTCCCAGGAGCCCCCACAGGGTGCTCCATGTCAACAGACTGAAGGCATATGTCAACAGGGAAGACATGGGCTTGCTCATGGCTACAGATGAGGGACAGGAGGAAGAGAGTGACCCTCTCCCAGACCTGCTCTCTCAGAACCCTGAGGATGGCTCAGTTGATGGTGTGGCCTTAGATGGCAACCTCACTGAACATCAGCAAAATGACTGTAGACAAGTTCTGCAGGCATACAGGCATATGTTCTCCTTGACACCCAGTCAGACTAACTGGTGTACCCATGTGGTGGACACTGGTGACAGTC
This sequence comes from Lissotriton vulgaris, assembly GCF_964263255.1. Classification (NCBI taxonomy): domain Eukaryota; kingdom Metazoa; phylum Chordata; class Amphibia; order Caudata; family Salamandridae; genus Lissotriton; species Lissotriton vulgaris. The sequence continues at coordinate 439,304,853 of NC_141685.1, read as the reverse complement.
TTCCTGTAAAAAGCAAGATTTACAGGCAACCTGACCATGTCAGAAACTGTATAAAGACTGAGGTGCAAAATATGCTGGAATTAGGTTTCATTGAGCCTTCAGAGAGCCCCTGGGCTAGCCCAGTGGTTCTGGTCCCCAAACCTCACACCAAAGATGGCAAGAGAGAGATGAGGTTCTGTGTGGATTACAGAGGACTCAATGCTGTCACCAGGACAGATGCACACCCTATTCCAAGGGCAGATGAGCTCATTGACAAGTTGGCTTCTGCCAAATATTTGAGCACATTTGACTTGACAGCTGGCTACTGGCAAATCAGGTTAGCTGAGGAGTCTAAAGCCAAGACTGCATTTTCTACCCCTAGTGGGCATTATCAATTTGTGGTGATGCCCTTTGGTTTGAAAAATGCACCTGCCACCTTCCAAAGGTTGGTGCATCAAGTCCTTACTGGGTTGGATGACTTTTGCGCAGCATATCTGGATGATATTGCTGTCTTTAGCTCCACCTGGGAGGATCACCTGGTCCACCTGAAGGAAGTGCTTGAGGCTCTGCAAAAGGCAGGCCTCACTATCAAGGCAACAAAGTGCCAGATAGGGCAGAGCAAGGTTGTATACCTGGGCCACCTTGTAGGTGGAGGCCAAGTTCAACCACTGGAGAGTAAGATCCAGACCATCAAAGACTGGTCCCCTTCAACTACCCAGACTCAGGTCAGAGCTTTCTTGGGCCTGACTGGGTACTACAGGAAGTTTGTTAAGAACTATGGGTCCATTGTGACTCCTCTTAAAGATCTGACATCCCAGAAGATGCCCAAAAAGGTTCAGTGGACAGTAAACTGTCAAAAGGCATTTGATGACCTGAAGAAGGCCATGTGCTCTGCACCTATCCTGAAGCGTCCTGACTACTCAAGAGAGTTCATTGTCCAAACAGATGCTTCTGAGTTGGGAGTGGGAACAGTGCTTTCACAGCTTAATGTAGATGGTCAAGACCAGCCCATTGCTTTTATTAGCAGAAGGCTGACCCCCAGAGAAAAACGTTGGTCAGCTATTGAGAGGGAGGCCTTTGCTGTGGTGTGGGCCCTGAAGAAGTTGAGACCCTACTTGTTTGGCACTCACTTCAAGATTCAGACCGACCATAAGCCCCTCTTATGGCTTAATCAGATGAAGGGTGAAAACCCCAAACTACTCAGGTGGTCCATTTCCCTACAGGGGATGGACTTTACAGTGGAGCACCGCCCAGGGACTGACCATGGCAACGCAGATGGTCTCTCCAGGTACTTCCACTTAGAACATGAAGACACAACTGGTCAAGGTTAGTCTAATGTCCCTGCGTTTGGGGGGGGGGGTTGTGTAGGAGAGTAGGGTCTGCTATCCTATGGTCACCCCAAATTTTTGCTTTTTGCTTCACTGGTTTATGACTTAATGTGGCTGTGGGCCTGCTAATCAGACCCACAGCCTGCTGTTCTCTCTCTAAATTGCTGACAATGCATCCTAGGTGCATTACGAATTGGAACTGGTTTACCTTATTGGCCCCTGTAACAGTGTACCCTAGGTACCCAGGGCATAGGTGTTTCCAAGGCCTACCAGGGAGCTGCAGCATGTATTGTGCCACCCCTGGCCTGGCCTCCATATTTGACACAACTGGCTGATCACTCAGCTGGGGTAAGTTGGTGTAATCACCTCTTACTTAGATATAGTATCCCTATATCTAACCTTAACTGGACACATATGTTCCTATCAGCCACTCCTATGGAAGGCCTCATCAATCCTGGAGGCAGAGTGCTTGGAAATATGTGAGATGGTGCTCTAGCATGAGCTGAGCCTGTCTGCAGCTGTCGGGAACCACTCCCTTAGCTGTTCCGGGATATTGCCATACCATATACTCTTAAGTGCATTATAATCCTCGCAGTTATATGCTAACTTTGGTTTGGCTTTATCAAAACATGTCGAGTAAGGTGTTATACGATTTGGAGTACTATCCCCTCGACAGTTCTGTCGACGGGGATAGCATTCCACCCTTCTAGAGGGACACAACATGTGTGTAGCCTTAACCCCGGTTAAAGTTAACCAGAGCCTCAGCGTCACAAAATGGACGCTGCCACCACAGATACAAGTCTGACCTCCTGCTGCTGGGAGTCCTTCCAGCGAGGGAGGCTTGGACAAAGGGTTTCCTGCCTTGGGAGGTGCGAGCACCACCCCAGACAGGATTTTGTGTATTGGGTAGGACAGGGCTGAATAGATTGAGACATGCCCGGGGCACACAAGGTGTCCCCGTGCCTAAGCCAGTCCAAACCGGTCCTGGGACTTTCCAGACCCAGGCTTGGCGAGGAGCTGGACAAAGGAAAGGGGGTGTAACCGCCCCCCTTCCTGGTCCCACCCAGAGGAGGGGGGACCCACCCAGAGGAGGGACCTAGCAGGTGATCCACCCCTCAGATTGGGAATAAGAGTGGGAGCAGCGCCAGAGCACCTCAGATCATCCTGAACCAACTTTAAACGAAGAAGACGACTGGACTTCGACATTCTGCTGCACAGAAGACTGAAGAGCATCTCCCTTGTGGCCTAGGAGTGGCCACCCTGTGAACACAGGTACCAACCAGCAACTCGACGTCTGCTTTGCCGCCGCCTCCCGCCAGAGCCCGAGCCCAGAGCCTGACAAGACCCAGACTCCGAGACTTTTCACAGCCCGATCCACAGTCCCTGCAAAGAAGGGACCCGTGGAGGCACCGAGAGACGTGGGACCGGACCTCTTGGAAGACACTCGAAAATCTGACTGCGCAGCATCAGAGGCACCCTCGACGTTGTGCTTTGGGGACTGAGAACCCCCACCACCGAGCAGCCTTTGCACCGAATATCAGCCCCCCAGCATCTCCACGATCTGCGTGGGGCCCTTTTGCATTGTGCCACTTGACGCGCCATCCCGGCCACTAGCCACGTGGTCAGCGGCCATCTTGGTGACAAAACCGACAAAGTACACAGCAGGTCTGGTTGCTCAAGACTTGCCCTCGCTCCTGTAAAAGGGAGCTTCCGCTCTGACCTTGCTGGTCCGAGTGATAAGCCTTTTTCGATTCCTGCGTGGCTTGCATTAGCCAAGGCCTGTTTACTCCAATCAAGTTGCCAATACCGCCAACAGCGAGAAGCATGTGTGGGACAGCTTGTGACCAACTCCTGGACGTCCTCGACCCCCGGTGTCCACGTGGCTGCAGAGAGAAGCTATACCTCAACGCTTGTTTGCACCCGACATCGCCTGGTTCCAATCTGGTTCCACAGTAGTCACTGGCTAGTGACTTTGAACATTGTCTCCTCTGCTTTCAGGTCTTCACAACTTCAGATCCATCCTTGGATCCACCGGAACTCTTCACATCGAGCCGCCTGCAGCATCTTCAGCTCCAAGCACCATCGACCAGCGTGACGAAACCCGACACTACTTCGACCCTATGCACCCGCTTCCTGTGGGTGAGGTAACTCAGCAACGCCAGTGTTCCCACACTGGTACACACCTCCAGGGCCTGTGTCTCAAGTTTCAGCTTTCTTGGTCACTCGGAAGGTTCCTAACTATCTAACTTTCTAACTTTTACGCACCATAGACTTTGTATTGGTGAGTGCGTGCACTTTAAACACTGCACCCGAATCCCGCGGGCCTTTCCCGACTTAGTCACTGCTAGTCCCGAACAGCTCCAGCGATTCCCAAGGCCCTAGGCCTGTTTCATCCTAGATTGGTATCTCTTATACCACTTTCTTAGTATATGGTTTAGGTGGCCCCTAGGGCTCATCCATATTGTGCAACTTTTGTGTATTTTAAACTGTGTTGTGTTTTGTTTAACGCTTGTGCTTCTGTGCTCATAAAGGGCCCGATGTAGGTAAATCGGTTTTTCCGATTTCAAAATACCGAGGCGCACCGAATCGGTATTCTGAAATCGGAAAACGAGATGTAGGAAAAAAAAAACGATTCGTTCGTCATCGGTATTGTGATTCGATACGTACCGAATCGGCACGGACCGAATCGGAATGTACCGAATCGGCTACCACCGAATCGGAAAATGCCGAATCGGCAAATACCGATTCGGCAATTACCGAATCGGAGTTCGAAATACACCCCCATGGCCAAAATGCCCATAGGAATGCATTGAACAATCCGAATCGGCAAAACCCGATTCGTTAGAATCCGAATCGGTAAAATCCGAATCGGTAAAATCCGAAACAGCCAATGAGGTGGATCCACCCTCCCCCACCCAAGCAGGGAGTGGCTACCCAGGCAGGTGCAGCTCATTAAGAACTTTCTGGAGAGGCAGCCTGAGCTGAACATTCACAGTGAGCAGCAGTGGAAGCAGGAGCCAGAGCACTGTGATAGAAAGATGGCAAGCAGCAGTGAGAGCCAGAAGGCTGGCCACAAGAGAAAGCCCAAGTTTAGTACCATGGAGCTGCAGGTGTTGGTGGAGGAGGTGGTGAGGGTGCACAGGCAGCTCTTTGGGAGGCTGTCCCTCACTGTGCCGGACAGCACGAAGAGGAGGCTCTGGAGCGAGATTGCTGAGAAGGTCAACTCAGTTGGTGTCACCCCCAGGACCCTAGATGACCTAAAAAAACGATTTTATGACATCCGCAGCCTGACAAAACGCAAAATGGCTGAGCTGCAGAGGCAAGCTGCACTGACTGGTGGAGGCAGGAACCCGGCGCCACCCCTCACTGAGCTGGAGGAACTGGTGTCCAGCACCATCGAGAGGGAGAGTGTGACAGGAATCGGGACCCTGGATAGCTCAGCCAGAGCTACAGCTACAGGTAAGAAGCATGCGCATCATGACACACCCTACCACACACCTCCCCTTTAGACACAATGCACAGCCAAACCCCAGCCCAGTACTGTAACCAACATACAAGAGAAAAGCATCATGGTAAATGTAGTCAGCAGATGTTGGCAAAATATGGCAGTGCAGAACCACAATATAGAAAACAGTGGAACACATTCAAAGGATATGCAAGGACATGTGCAATGCTTTAATTGTAGTGACTGTAATACATCGGCACTCAATTCACAAATGCTTCTTTATACCTAGGGGCACCATCAGGCGGAGGAGCACAGGCTACTGAGGCACCAGCACCAGCACCAACTTCCAGTGCCGTGGCAGGGCCTAGCACAAGTCAGGCTGCCCTGGAGGAGGAGGAGGAGGAGGACAACACCATTGGCCAGGAAAATGAGGGAGACCTGGTACTTGACTACGCATTCCTTCACTCCCCACAAATGTCTGGCACACCCCCATTGCTGTTCTCCCCTGAGAACTCTCCGACAACGGCCCACCCTGCACCTACCACATCTCCTGCCAGGAGTATGGTTGTGGCTCCACTCAACCCTATCCAGGGAGCAGCGGGTCAGGCCCCAGCCACCACCACAACAACACCAGTGGCACCCCAGCCCACACAGCAGGGCGGCAGCAGCAGTTCCCGGAGGCGTGCCATTTCCAGCACTGCACCTCCGGCACGGGAGGGCAGCATCTTCCAGGGGCTTGAAGGCAGCATGGTCAAAATCCAGCGCATGCAGGCAAAGTCCATCATGGCCTGCCAGCGCCAGCTCCGCCAGCACAACCTGCAGATGGGCGAGATGGTGCAAGGGTTTAAGGCTTTTGTTGACACAAATAAGGAAGTTGCTGCAGGTCTTGGCAGGCTGACCACAGCCATCACACAGCTATGCGGGAGACTTGACGAGCACGAGCACTCGCGCAGGCGGGATGCCCGCAAGCACAACCGATCTATTAGCCGCCTTGCTGCTGCTACCGCGCAACTGTGCCAACGTGGGGCTAATATGGAGGCAAGCTTGACACAGAACACCGCTGAGGTCACCAGGGGAATGGCCCGCATAACAACAGCCATGGAGGCAATGATCATTTCCAACACTGCGGCCAATCCAGCCCTGGACCTGGGGGAGGCTGGGGACAGCAGCAGCCGCAGCAGCCCGGCCAGCGCTGTGTCGGAGCCGCGCCGGAGCACCAGGCGCTCTGCAGAAGCCGCAGGACATGCGGAAGGGGGTGAGGCACACCCCAGTGGGGCTGCTAAGCGCAGCAAAAAGTAGGCTTGCCAGGGCGGGTGAGGCAACCCGGACCTTTGACATTTGTTTTCTTTACATTGACATTTTCTTTTGTTGCACATCAGTGCAGTAACGGTGTTGCAACATTATTAAAATTTGCTTTTCCTCACAACCATTTACCTGTCTGTGCATCTGTACTCACTCAGAAATAGTTTTCTGTAATCTTCTCACGTCTGTATCTGCCATCACTTGGCGTAGACACCCCAGCAGGTTGTGTTTGTGGCACAGCATCGTCGTCGTCATGGTCCTCGTAGTCAGACAACTCCACCTCAGTGCCCTTCTTCACCGCAAGGTTGTGCAACATTGCACAGACAGCTATGATCTTGCAGCAGGTGATGGGGGTATACTGCCTTGCACCTCCACTCTTGTGCAGGCATCTGAATCTACTTTTCCAGATGCCAAAGGTCCGTTCAACTACATTCCTTGAGCTTTTGTGGGCCCGGTTATACCTCCTTTGGCTGGGTGTGGAGGGGTTGAGGTAGGGGGTGAGTATGAATGAGCGGAGGGCATATGCACTGTCGCCTAGAAGGAAAAGGGGTAACATTACTCACATGCATACATGTATTACACTTAGCTACTTTGTGTTATGGGGGTCTGATGATGTGTCTCACCTAGGAGGTATCCTTCACGAAATTCGCCAGCCATCAGCCGTGCATAGATGCCGCTCTGTTGAAAAATGTAGGAGTCGTGGGTACTCCCTGGGAATTTTGCTACCAGGTCTGTGATGGTGCACTTCGCATTGCAGATCACCTGAACGTTGATGGTGTGCGTAGACTTCCGATTGCGGTATATGTATTCTGTGTCAGCTGGGGGGCAAATCGGAATGTGCGTGCCATCTATGCAGCCAATGATTTGGGGAAATTGTGCCATCTGGTAGAAGTCAGCTTTAGTTTGCACCAGTTTTGCGTGGGTTGCAGGGAAAGAGATGTATTGGTCCATCCTGTGTATCATGGCATCAAGGAATGTGTGGAAGAACCTTGACAGGCTGCTCTGGGTCACCCCTCCTACCGCTGCAACTCCACTTTGATAGCTGCCAGACGCAAGCAGGTGTAAGCTGCATAGCACCTGGACGTGCGCTGGGATGGCGTGTGCCCTTGGGGTGGAGTGGTCCAACAGTGGTTTGAGGTCCCTGATGAGCTCCAGAATGGTGTCTGAGTCCAGCCTTTACCTCTGTAGGATCTCTGCCTCTGTGAGCATGAACAAGGTGATCCTCTGTCTGTAGACCTGTTCCTCTCTTTGCCATTCCCTCTGTCCTTCCTGCTGTAGCCGTAGCCACCTTGCAATGACATAAAAAGCTGCCATCCTGCAAGTTGCAATGCATTTTGGGTCTATTTTTATGGGTTGGAGTTGGTTACCACCTGATTGTAATCCATGGTAAATACCGAGTGAAAAAACCCGATTTAGAGCCAAAATCGGTATTTCTGTGCTTCCCTACATCTCCCTATCTGTCCGAATCGGGGATTTTCCCATTCGGTGATTCTACTGATTCGGTAGGTTATCCGAATCGGCTTATTTCCGATTCGCTGTCTCTACCGAATCGATACATGGACCGATTCGGAATAATTCCGATTCGGTGTCACTACCGATTCGGTACATGGTCCGAATCGGATATTTTCCGATTCGGTGTCACTACCGATTCGGTACATGGACCGAATCGGTCTTTTTATCCGAATCGGTATGTTACCGATTCGTTACATTTCCGATTCGCGGTATGTACGTATCGGATTATTTTCGATTCGGTAGTCATTCCGATTCGGTATTTGTACCGATTTTTACGTTTTTCTTTGCCCTACATCTCGATGGCAGTATACCGATCGGTAAGGGCCCAAAATCGGTATTTTCGGCCGTTACCGATCGGTAACGGCCTACCTACATCGGGCCCAAAGAGTTCAGGGGATATTTGTAGTTAATAAATATATATATATTTTCAATATATATCTGTGTGGTGTCCTTTCATTTGGTATTCAAGGGGGTTGTGTATGGTAATACAGCTGGCTTCACATGCCTTTCAGAGTTTAGCCTAAGACTGCTTTGTCCACGTTACCACTAGGATAACTGGTCTATAAGGTTGACTTACAACCAATCATCATTAGGGTTGCTTGGCATGGTACAAGGTGATCAGTAGAATTAGTGAGCATCACATACCAGGCCAACTTCTCACAGGTAGTAGATAACGAGATCGAAATTTGTCATAATACTAAAGCCATTGTAGCTATGTTTCCACTTGTACATCAGTTTCCTCCTATCCAAACAACATTCCTTGACCTGAAAAATAGAAACCGACAATACAATTTACAAGTTTCTAGTGTTCCAAAAGGCCAAAGCTGTTGTCTCTGCTTGGAATCCACATTTCGTAAACTGCTCAATCTTAAGTTTCCTGAAAGATTTGAAATTGACAAAGCCCGCCGTATTCCTTCTCACCAAAAGCCTCATCCAACCAAACCCAGACAAATCATCTTTAAAGTTTGATTGCATCTTCATCATTATCTTATCAGAAAGCCTAATATTGAGGGGTATATGACCAAGATTGAAAGAATCGGGAAATAAATATGGCCTTTTGCCTTTTGACCCTTCTATAATGCATATTTAAAAAAATGACGTCTCCAAACTTTCTCCTCCCCCTCAGATTTGATACAGTTCTAAGACCAGCCTCATCCAACCAAACCCAGACAAATCATCTTTAAAGTTTGATGGCATCTTCATCATTATCTTATCAGAAAGCCTAATATTGAGGGGTAATAAGGTACATTATTCATCAGGATTTTGCAAAGGAAACAGTGTAACTTTGTCGAAATTTCTCAGATATATGACCAAGATTGAAAGAATCAGGAAAAAAATATGGCCTTTTGCCTTTTGACCCTTCTATAATGCATATTTTGAAAAATGACGTCTCCAAACTTTCTCCTCCCCCTCAGATTTGATACAGTTCTAAGACCAGCATTATCACATTGTCATGGACACATATCCTTCAAATTCTGCTGGCTAAATATTATTTACCTCAGCATTTTTAGGTTATATTGTTAACATAAGGGGTACATGCAGTGTGTTCAATATTGTGTTATTCCACTGTCTCTAATGTTTCAATTGATTTGCGGTCTTCGTCTTTGTCCTCTTTTGGGTTGTTTGTCATGTTGTCTTCTTTTATATGGGCTACTTTCTTTACACTGTCCTTTCATTTTCTCATGTTTATTATCTCACTTTATCTTCCTATGGCTCATCAACATAAACCAGTTGTTGTTTCTTTTAATGTTAAAGGTTTACGGCATCCAGTCAAGAGACATAACATTTTAGAATATTTAAATCTTGCAGGAAACCCATAATAATGATAACATTTTGCATGACATGTCTAGGGGATGGGTAGGAGATATTGTTTCATCTCTTGCTATGGGACTCTAAAATAGAGTGGCTGTTCTTATTGCACATAAATTACAGACACTATTATTAACTCACCATCATGATTCTGATGGTAGATATATCTATGCACAAATTAAAGTAGAAAAATACATTCTGAACCTTGTTAACATCTACACTCCCTCATTAGATGGCATTTCTTTTCGGGAACATAGTACAACTGAAATAGTAAAGTTGGACAATGTTCACCTTGTCTATTACATTCACAGCCAAACCCTCTAAATCCTTATCCCTTTTGAAATCATTTTTTCAACTTGATTGATTTCTGGAGACTAGCACATGGTATAGATAAAGAATCTACTTTCTTTTTTAATCCACATTTCAACTTCTGTAGGATTCATTACCTACTGTCTTCTTGCCACCTATGTCACATGATTACTGAACCTACGACATTCACTGGCCATGCATTAATTTCCTTCTATTTGACTGTAACAAAGTCCTGCCCTACTAAGCATAGATGAAGGATGAAGTCTGATATAGCTCTCAAACCAGATAATTTCATGACTTTGTCTTTTGTCATATATTATTCTCTAAATAATAATCATGAGGACATGCCTAAAATTATTAATTGGGATGCATTCAAACATATATCTGAGGCACCACTATATCCATTATGAAAATTAAAATGTATTAGAAAAACAGATAACTGATCTTATAAGACTTTTTAGCTCTTCATAGACTAATACATACAAATCTCAACTTCTAAAGGTAGGATGTGAATACAATAATTTGTAAGCAAAAGAGCAGGGTTACTTATATCTAAAGTAAAATCCAACTTCCTCTTTAACTCAAATACATCTGGATGCCTCTTAGCTAACTACATACATATAAAAAACACAAAACTCAAATACTAGCTGTTAAGAAACATAATGGTGCTCTGCTTAGTATCACAGAAGAGATAACAAAGGATTTAAAAAATCTTGTTATACCTATCTATATCATAAGCCTACAAGCTTCTAAGATGATGCCATTACTACATTCCTTGGAGAGAGCCATTTACCTCAACTTTGTAATGCTGATAGACTTACATTAGAAAACCCTGTTGATATTCATGAGATTATTTTGGAATCAAATCACAAAATTTTAGTGAGTTGCCCGGACCAAATGGTATTCCAGCCAAAATCTATCAATCTTTTGAGTCCCTACTTTCCCCATTGTACTTTCCTAATTCACAGAGTTTCAGAATACTTCTATGTTGGGTAAATCTTTTAATAAAGCCACTATCATTTTTCTTCCAAAATCGGATAAAGACCCGACTTTAGTTTCTAATTATAATCCAATATTCCTAATTAAACAAGATTAAAAAATATACGCCAAAATCTAAGCTAATAGACTGACACCCCTACTTATTTCAATTATAAAACCAGACCAGACTGGCTTTATGAAAGATATATTGGCTGCACATAATTCTCATCTTTAATGCCATCGTAAATTTTCTGCTAAGGAACTCGGAAATCCTATAGGATTGTTGGCTTTGGATGCGGCGAAAGTGTTTGGTAAGGCGAATTGGCAATTTGTGTGTAAAACACTGGTTTTGTTTCCTTTTGGACCCACTTTTATGAAAATGATTAAAGCATGTATTCAGCCACATCTGCTTTCATTTATATCAACGGAACCATTTCTACTTCCTTCAATTTATATAGAGGAACTTGCCATGGATGTCCTTTATCTCCCCTATGATGCCTTATTGCTATTTAACCTCTCTTATGCTCTTTCCTGATCGACCAGCAATATAATGGAGTTGTTTTGAAAGATACTTTTTTAAAGGTTTCTGCTTATGATGATGATGTTCTGCTATATATATAAATCACCCTGTCACTTCCCAGCCTATTATACTTCATATTATTCGTCAATATGCTGATATATTTGATTATTCCTTGTTCTACTAAATATTTGATGCAATTCTACAATGTTACAAATACAAACATTTTATGGCCACCGTTAAGCCTAAAATATTTGGATATTACTTTTGCTAACTCTATTAAAACCACAATTGAAATGAACTACTCTAAAATGTTGGCTACTACAGACAAGAAATTAGATAAATGATCAGCCCTTCATCTAAATTGATGGGATCATATTGAAGTGCTTAAAATGGCTATTAGCCTGCAAACTCTTTGCAATTTATCCAAGTTACCATTTTGAAGTCCCTCTAGTTTCTTTAACAAACTCTATAAATTAATTACTACATTTATGTGGAACAATAAATCATTTCCTTTGCCTGCCTTTCTGACAATGGCCAACACCAAAGTAGTTTAAACCTTGCCCATTCTTGCCGCCTCTAAACTTTCCCTCCTGTCTTTTCACAGACACTTTGCTACTATAATGAATGCATCTTAAAAGTTTCACTCTGGTTTAATCCCATCTTCAAACTTAATAAACCATTATTTCCTGGAGCTCCTAGGGATAAGGCTGCCTTTTTTATCTTAGTGATATCTGTGAAGACTCTGTTTTATTCATTTGATAAGCATTAAGTATCACCTTCCCCTGTCTTATTTTCATAAATATGGATTATTATGTATGGCCATTCTCAATACCTAATCTAATTCACTACCTTCTGCAAACATACCTACAATGGAATTTTGTCTCAGTCTGTTTAGCGAGTCAGAACACACAGCATTTAAAGTGTTTAAAAAACTTACTGCTGATCCTCTCCCTTTTATGGTTTTATCTAAAAAGTAGTCTTTGCACATAAATAGCCAATTGTCTACTGTACAGTGGAAATCAACTGTGTCATCTAATATTGTCACTTATCTCCCTGCTACTCTTATACAAACTAATATATATCCCTTATACCAATGGTTTTGGTCCCCAGTTAAATTGTTCAAAGCTACTTTGTTGGATACACCAAATTATTGAAATTATAAAGCCTCTATATACAGCTGGACTGCCCTATTGCTTTTACATTTTGGACTGATGTTTGGAATATTATTACTCAGCTTTTTGATATCCAAGTCCATTCTTAATTTCCAGTGTTAATCTACAAATCTCATGCTTTTACAACTGTATTTTCTCCTTCTGACTGTAAACTTTTTGATTTCCTTGTCTCTACTAATAAATCAAATACTTCAAGCTGGAAAGATGCACAATTATTATCAGTTAATGCTTGGTGGGAATTAATTATTTTTCTTAGACGTGGACATTCCTCATTAGTATGTAGCCATAAAGACTGTACAATACTTCTATCTAACATGTGGTGTATATTAACACCTGTAATAGATAATAAGACATATACCGTTTGTTTTATATTTTGTATAATAGCCCTTCTTGGTTTCCATAGTCATTTGACTGTTCAATTACACTGATGAAAGTTACAGTACAAATATCCTTAATGTAATCTCTTTCATTTTCATGCCTTACAGTTACTGTACTATTGTTTTGTATGGTATGAACTTTGTATTGAATTAAACATCAATAAATATGTTTTAACAGAAAAAAAACAATTACTTCTGAGTGAAATTAAAAACATGAGACTGGCTTACTCTTTTGACATTGTGCTTTTGTATTGCAAGAGCCTCAATGTATCTCTCCTTATCTTTCCCTTTACTCCACCCATTTTGTAGTAGATGTTCTCCTTTAATTTGCCACTCCACCTAGTACTTCCCATGTTAACACCAAAACCATATAACTCTGTGTGGACTAATATGTGCTTGTGGTGGAGAACTCAGCAGATAAAAGATAAGGCAGACATGGCCCAAGAGCTCACCCAGGAAGTTAGTGAATTGCATTTGTGAGTATATTAAGTATTACAGCTAACAGATACAAGTGTCACATGACATTCCCAGTAGTATTCCTGGAATTGTTTGACTTGTGTAACATTTCAGATATACTACTCAGATATTTGGGAATTACAAAAAGTAGATATTTCTCATTTGATGGGGTGTAGCATGTCTCTTTGTTTTAACATGGATGTGTGATCAGCAAGAACTCACTACTTCACCAGTCCAACTAGTTCCTCTTCTGGCATGTGTTTCCCATCTAAATAATTGCTCTGAATGGTTTGGCTCTCTTTCTAAAATAACATGACTAATATTCAGTTCATATCAAATACTTTTCAGTTCAATTGTTTGTAGAAAAGTGCAAGAATTTGCTAAAACTTTTTTTTCTCAAATCAGTAGAGTTTACTCTCTGCCATCCTGTTTGCTTGAGTGTCAGTATCAGAACAACTCAACGTGGCTCTCAGTGGATTCAAGCCCATATAGTTAGTGCACAGGTTCAGTTTCCTGGTAAATCGTTTGCTAAAATGTCTGTTGTGCTATAAATATCCACTTCGAGGTTTCAAACTGGGTCGGTTAATTGTTTTTCCACAATCTGTACTTCACACATTAAGTCATTCAAATCATTTAAGCAATTCAGCACTAAAACATTTAGCGGGTCTGGATTTACCCCTTCAGTCACTTAAAATATTGTAGATAGAAAATCTCATCTTTGAATTCATTGTCTGATGGCCCATGATTCATCAGAACTTACTGATTTTTAAATAATACATGTCAGTTCTTTGTTGTTCTCCACTTTGAGGTTTTTACAGTTTTGTATTTTAGAAGAACTTTGCACCATCTAAGCCCTTCATCGGTGCTCTCAGCAGTGAAACTTCCATCTTGTGCAGCAGGCCTCTATATTCTAGTATGAAAATGTGGTCAGTATGACCTCTATGGGTATCTTTAATATATTGACTGTGTTCATGCTATAGAAATACCACATATCTATACATTCATGTTAACAGCATCTGTGCACTTCACATCTACATCTAGGATCTTTTCTCTTTAACATTTGTCTTGGTGCTGGAGATGTTTACCATGACTGTGGGTCTTGCTTAAGGCAAATTGACCTAAGACTTCTCATGATGGTGGAACTAATCTGAGGGTATGTGTGTACACAAGCATAATTAGTGCATGTAAAACAACATTGTTTTTTAAATTCATACTCCAGCACTTATCTCATTCTATAAAAATACATACCTTTATACACTGATATAAGTATGGAAATATTTATATACAATACTTAATACATATATAAAGTGAGAGTATATGTATAAATAACATTAAACACAAATAAGGCAAGTGCACACTTACGAGAATAGTTCGAATCAAATAAAACATTTCATAAGTGTATACACAAAACCATCCCCATTTGGCAATAATGTAGACATATCTGAGGCTTTTGATGGTGAGTGGAATAATAGCAAACAAGGGTTTTTATTCCGAGATGCAATTTTTATTAATATAGATTTTCATCCAGTGAGTTGGAATTAAATCAAAATATAAAAAAGATGTGAAAAAAACAACCAGAAAACTGAATGGTTAAAACAAAAATTAATGCTTGACTCTGTTAACATAAAGGTCAAACATAGAGCCACAATGCATTTAAAACTGATTTGTGACACATTTAAAATTCAAATTAAAGCACTAGTTATTAGATGCTCAAAAAATTAAGTTGTAGTGAGTGAGGCAAACTTTAGTAGTTAGTGACAAACATTCAAGAGATAAAATAAATAATTAAAAAATAACAATAATAATTCCAAATTCTTTGGAATGATCAAAAACCGAGAACGTATAGTTGTGATAGAGAGTCATGCTATTTTAGAAATCAGGGATGTGATGACTAATTTGTCAAATAAGTGCCAGGGTTAGCAGATTGCTTAAAACAAAGTAGATAAACTACTTACCCAAAACATTATGTAAAAAAGGATTAGGTAAATCTTTATATTCAACATTTCATTTAAGCATCTATAATGAAAGGGAACACAGTGTACATGCTGTCAGTTCCATCGCAAAGATGCAAAAGTTGATGGGGGTGGGAAGCTTTTACATAGGCCCTACTAAGCAGTGTTTACTAATGCTAAATCCTAGCATGCATAAAGTAAATGTCTTTATGGCATCTGAAAAGAACAAGAGAGTGTTGAGGAGAGAGAGTTTGTAAGATGAGGGTTGCTCAACTATTAGATTGTTGTTAACAGATTGCTTTTTATATCAAGGAGAAAATCTACAATAATGTTAAAATGCTTATCAGCGTTGTGGATAGCATAATACCACAGATCTGTGCAGTAGGGAAAGCGGCCTTTGTGTTGGGGAGAAACATGCTAAAGCATGAAAGTCATAATGCATTACAATATATGGCAAATGCTAACTGGAAGTTCTTTGTACGACAGTTTAGCAACCATATTAAAATAGTTTAGCTAACACTGTAAATGAGCGGCATTGTTCTAAACTGCCACTGTGTCTATCATTCCTAATGTTACAAATAGCCATAAATCTGATCTTATTGATTCCATTCATTTAGTTGGTGGTTTTGTGAATATGAATGGTGATAGAGTATTGTTAGATCTGGGGGTCTCTAGTTTGCAATGGTATTCACCTTTGTCCAAATAGGGACCCTTACTTATAAGTCAGGATAAGGGGATTACACTCCTAAATAACCCCTGCTTACCCCCTTGGCAGCTTGGCACGAGCAGACAGGCTTATCTCAGAGGCAGTGTGTTAAGCATTTGTGAATATACACAGCAATACAGTGAAAACACTACAGATGGACACAAACACAGGTTTTATAAAAATAAGTATTCTTTATATAGACTTAACACAAGACCTCAAACAACATAAATCCACAATACTATACTTAAAGTTGACTTACAGATGATAAAAGTTGCTTAGTTTAAGTTGATGATAATTGCAACAAAGTTCTCAACAAAGTACTTGGATGCGTAACGCAAAAAAATACAAAAGGCTTGCAAAAGGGGAGATGCGTCGGTTCTGTGATCCGGGGGAAAGGATGCGTCGTGCCTCAATGCTTGCGCAGAGTAGGGGATGCGTCGTAATCCCTACCGGTGCGGAGGTGATGCTTAGATTCTCGACCTGCGGGCCCGTTGCGATACGCAAGATGGCGCCTTGATGCGATGATCCGGTTGCGATGCGAGAAGATGGCGCCCTTGATGCGACGATGCGTAGATATCCGGGCAGCCTTGCGACGACTCTGTACTTTGGAGCCACGGCAGGCCCTGCGACACGCTCCTTCGGTGATGCAATGGAGACTCTCTCGATGGAGTCACGCTTCTCCGGTGATGCGACAGCAGGCAGCTTTGATGAAGGCATGCTTCCAGGGAGATGCGGCGGCAGCACGCTTCTCCGGCGATGCGATGATTTCACGCTTCCAGCTCCCAACGACACATAAATGTCTGTAGAAGGAATTACCAGGCAAGAAAACTCACATGGGGAGCTGGTAGTAAAGTCCTTTGTCCCTGAGACTTCAGTAGGAAGCAGGCACAAGTTTAAGCTCTTGGAGAATATTCTGTAAGATGATGATAAGTCCTTAAAAAGTTCCTTCTCCTTCTCCTTTCCTTGGCAATGAAGAAACCACTGCAGGCCAACCCAGCAAACAGCACACTGGCAGAGGGGTAGTCCAAACTCCTGCAGCTTCCTTTGGTTATTGTTCCAGAAGTGATCTAAAGTTCTTGGGACTGGGTCCCAATATTTATACCCCAAAATCCTTTGTTCTCTGAAGGCAGAGAGGACTCTGCCTAGTCCAAACCAGTTCCTGAGCACTTTGTGTACATGACTCCTTCCTTCCTTTCACAGTGCAGGGCAGAGACATCAGATACACCACAGGAGGTGGAACCAGAATTGTAGAGGGAAGGCCCAGCCCTATTCAAATCCCAGGTGTAACTCCTCCCTCCCATCTAGATGCAGATCTCTCTATTTACCACTGGGCTGCCCCAGCATGTCTCCTGGAATCCCCCAGCCCTGTCACTCAAAACTCCAGACAAGAAATACACAACCTAGCAGAGGTAGGCCTGGACAGTTAGGCAAGAAAATACCTACTTTCTAAAAGTGGTATTTTCAAACACCGAACGTCAGTTAGGATTATAAGAATGTAATAATCTAACTGCCCATTCCAGCCTATGGAAAACAGGTAGCCTTGCAATAGAAAACGAAAATGGCTGTAATTTACTGTTTGGACATGCTACACACCAGGGCATGTCCTACCTTATACTTACAAAGCACCCTGCCCTTAGGCCACCCATAGGGGTGTCTGATATGCAGCAAAGGGAAGGTTTAGGGACTGGCAAGTGGATGCACTTGCCAAATCGACATGGCAGTCACAGACTGCACACAGGCCTTGCAATGGCAGACCTGAGACACACTTTACAAGCTGCTTCTGTAGGTAGCACAACCAGTGCTCCAAACCCACCAGCAGCATTTGATTTACAAGCCCTGGGCACACATGGTGCACTGTACTAGGTGCTGACAAGTAAATCAAATAACCCAATCATGGAATTACTAATTAGTAAATCAATTTAACATAAGGAGCACTTGTACTGTGGCACTGATTAGCAGTGGCACGGTGCCCAAAGCATATAACCAGCAAAAACATATCAAAACAGAGGAGGCAATCAGTAAAAATGGAAGGGAGACTCACGCCAATGATGCCAGGTCTAACAACTATGTAGTATCATGTCTCTTAAAAGTATCCTTAATCCTTATTGGTGTAAAATTTTTATTATTATTTCTTGCTTTTCAATCTTTTGTATTTCCATAGGTAATTATGATCTTTCTTCTGTAGTATTTGCTCAATTATTTTTTATATACGCTTATTCATAGAAGAACGTCATGCTAAAATTCACTACAGAGTTGTAATGCTTTATAAACTGCCACATTACATACTCGTATGTTCACCCAGGCGTTTCAATATCTCCCGGTATATAGAGTGCAAGCGCTTCAGCATGTTGCCCTCTCACAACACAAAGGCTATCCCTACCACATTGATCGGGGTTTATCATGCTGCCCATAATGCTGGTAACATAGTAATAGCTTTCTTTAATTAATCACTGCTGCCTCTACATTGATATTAAGTTCAGTCTTGACTGTTCACAGCACATGGGACACTGCTTTCATTCAGTTCCTAAGTGAAACCTTATATATTAAATGAAAGTAAACAGTCCCAAAGAGTGTCTGTAATCTGCTTCTTTCTGTTCCACTTTCTCCATTTCCTTGGACTCCACTTGTTTCTGTTATTATTTTCTCTCGCTGCCTCCCCTATGCCTCCAAGAGCTTCTGTCAGATGTTTCCCTTCTAACAAGGTTATTCTCCCCTGTCATGACGATTTCATCTATACTCCACGGTGCAAAGATGTGCTACTCTTTCAAACGTGAACAAAATTAGCAGTAGTGCTACTGCAATGGAATACATGGATTGCGGCCTACCACCAGTGAAAAGGAATGTAAATCATATAATTAAAATATAAATTATTCACAAATAATTGAACTATATGTAATGCAACAAACCCGCATGAGTTATTGTCAAATAGAGATGTATATTTATAATTGATCAAATACATCTCTATTTCTTAAAATTGCTTTAGTGATCACTATTCACACCCTCATTATTATTCATCAGTGAGTGAAGATGGTGCCCTCACCTACGATGTAGGTGTTATGTTTTCACCACTGTCTACTTAGTAATGTCCTCCCCTAGGATATTAAATGCGAATGCACACAGTTGTTGAAAAAATAGTAATTAATTAACTATTCCCGTGACTATGTGCCTAACTAATCAACTAGCAAAATGCTATTCTCAGGTTAAAATGGTTCAAATGTAATTTGTCTTTCACACATTACGGGGGACTGCTGGTTATTTATATTCATATGTGCAATGTGGTGAATATGTTTTTTGTGTTTTTTCCAGGTATTTGATTGCCAATTTCTATCTAATGAAGTGAAATACATTCATAATGGCTCCCCACTTCTGGATGAGGACATTGTAATGCTAAGGGTATACAGGTAGAGCGCTATCTACGAATATTTGAGCTCTGGCCAAATGTATTGTTCTTGTTTAACATATGTACACATTCCACTACAATTATTGAAACAACAGTTGTACACCAATATAAACAGCCCTAATGATAATAGGACTATCTTTTACTGGTGTGTATTTCCTCTTATTCTAAAAATGCATAGTTGTGATTTAAAAAAATGAGCGATCATCTAAAGCTTTTACATACTATAAAAGGAATATGTCTGGTGTTACTTTTCCAACTTTGACTTTATATTCTAACTTACATTTAATGAAGGACTGCTAACACAGTTATGCCATTTCATGACTCTATAAACAACAAATGATGCTAGTAATCACTTTATTGACTGCACAACAATGAAATACTGAGTCAGTTCTATTGGAAATCACATACCTGCAAGTTACCATACAATCCTCATAAACATGCACTTATTCTTTACATCCTTCTCTTATAATCAAAGGCAACAGTTGGATATATATATGTGATCAAGGCTCCTCGGAGTTGAAACGTTATGGCGACAAGATAGCACGCATTAAAGACAAAATTTGCGCCGAAGAATTTGGTTTGTGTCTGTGTTGGCTGAAGCTGGCGTATAGATTTGGCTGCTGCAGCGATATCACGGAGTTGAACATATATATATATATATATATATAGACAGCCTTTAAGGATTCTACAGCACACTGCTGTGCCCTTTAAGATCTTTTACGTTGTATGATCATCCATAGTAGCCTCAGCTTGACTCCCACCCTTTTAAAAATGAAGCCACACCTATGTGTTCTACTGCCATATTAATGTATATGAGGTCATCTGTTGCAGGGCAAATAATAACCACTTTGTTCATCAGACCATGATTGCACGTAATCCCTGCCTTGTACTGATCACAACTAGATATCTTGAAAGTCTTCTGTCACGTATCAGATCCTTCTGGCACTATGTGGGGCACGACTGACCAATCTCACGGGGTCCTTTAGCATTGCAATAGCTTGTCAATATCTACAAATGGCAACACTTCTAAGGAAAAACACTAGGCAAACCACCAAAATCTCCACGCTAGCAATACATTAAAAAAAGCCATATAGTAGATGTCAAGTGATTCTTTCCAGCCGCACGACTGAGCCTAACCTACTGGGCAATGGACCACATGCACCCTAGAATGAGAAATCGAACACTTATGCCTTGCATATCACCACCCAAATGCAAAAACACCCCACAACGATTGAAAAGCTTTGAGCTAACTTAGAGCCAACATGGCCAACCGGTTGTCCTTTATTAAACCAAAAAGAATCATCAAAATCTATAAAACAAGGTCTAGACCCAACGTACAGAATAGCAACTTTTGGACCCACTGCCTTTCAGTTCTAATCACTACTTAAAGTTCTGAGCACACCAGACACAAGAATATAATTCCCATTAGTGAGAAAGACCTTACACTACAGCTGCATACATTCTGACTTCATCGACAATAGAGGATTGTTTAGCCAAAAATACATTACATAATGTACATATTAATGTGGTATTTGTTTCTTTTTTCTTTATCTCTGTTGCATTCAGGTTCACTGATAGCGAGACCATTGTAGAGACTGTCCTCCTTCGAGTTCAGATTGTGAATCCTAGATTAGGGATTGTTCATTTTGGACTAAGTCACCTAGAAGTTCCAGAATTTCTAGGGGTCACCTCCAAACCTGTGGATAATAACCTCCTAACATTCAAATACAACAAAGGTCGGCCAGGAACGGTCTGCACCATGAGGCTCCTGTCATCTGAGTTCCTGTTTCCTGCATATGGACAACTGGTCGTAGATGATCCCAAACTGCAGAGGAGAGGGCAGGAACGGCAATCACAGCTAAAGAACAACGAGAGAAAAGGTACTGGAAAGATTAATGATGTGTAAAGTTTACACAAAATAGGAAGTGCAGATTTAGAACAGTAAAACAAATCTCGATTTAATCAAGAAATGAGGTAAGGTTTTTGTGCTTTGTAACCATGCTTAACTTTAATTTCAGACACTGAAAATGTAAAACTTAACTTTTCCGATGATTTTTGATTGAAATTTAAAGGCGTACATCTTTAAATTCTGCCACACCTCAATGTGCTAGCAGTCCACAAATCAGCTACTTCCACAGTTCGTCGACTTTATGTTTGTCTTTGGCCCTGTACATCACTACACTGCCTATTGGCTATGTTTGCACTATAGATAAATCAGATACATACTTACACACAAGTAGAATCAATCAGAACTAGCCACAACCAATGTAAGGGTCCACAGATTTTGTCACTTCCTCTTTTCTGAAGCCACATAGAAAACAGAAGAACATCAGAAAAATTCCTCAGAAAATACAGGAACACTTTCTCACTGTTACAACAAATCTTCATTCAAGACCAGCAGCTGAGAGAAGTGGAGCTGAAACAGAGGCATATTTACGTTTCATCACAATTCATTTACGTAGGGTGGATATTATCTTTTTTGAAAAGACAGTGGATGAATAAAACTCAACTAATTTTCCTTAATACAATTTTTAAGTATTGTAGTTAGGAATATCTGAAGTTTTTTGAAAGAAAAAGGCCATATAATACTTGTTCAAAACATATTGACAACTGTTGAAGATATGTGAGCCATCGGTTTTGATGTAATGTTTTCAATGCACTAATCGTCCACAAATGAGCTGATCTTAGATTGTCCTCCTTCCAAACACCAGCTGAAAGGGCTCTAGAAACCATAGTCCCTCTGCCTGAATGGGCCCCAAAGATTTGAGTGTTAACCTTGCTGATGCCATAAACTTCTTCACTCAGCAGGCCAAAGTTGGTTCAGCTAGAGATCCATGGGACTCTTAGAAAAATATTATCTATTGAAGTGAAGACATCCTTGGAGGACCAGGTTGCATTTTGTTTCCTTTCAAATATATATAACACATTACATAGCGTGTTCATGAAAATAAGTCATGTTTGTTATTCTAGTAATAGTAGAGAAAACCCCTGTCAGGAGATCTGACATCATCAGCTACAGTCTCAAGTGAATTCAAGCACACAACAATGGTACATTTTACAGGAAACTCTGTGTAAGGGAATTTATATCTTCTTTAAGTGGTTGTAAGACAAAATTCAAATGCCAGAAGCACAAGGTTTTAATGAGTTGGAACCTACCATTATTCAATATACCTACAAATCAAGTAATGTGCCCAAACAAGTTTACCATCTCCCTTAAAATGTTAAATGGCCGACCTATAACTGAATGTTCAAAAGTAAAGTAATATCTGCTGAAAAAAGATTAATACCTGTTCCCAAGCACCAACTAATCAAAAAGACCTCAAGCTGAATTGTTGTTCTGATGCCTAAGATTTCCTTATTAGGTTAAAAGCTGATGATGAATGGCCTGGGAAAGACCAGACGGACCTAAAAGGCTTCATGCTTTTGACTGAGGAACGTCCAACAGTATCAACTCCTTACTCATGTCTTGAGAGCTGCAAAACAATTGAGGATGAAATGGAAGAAGAATGTAAATGTCTACTGACAATTCCAGAAAGTAGGGAACAGAACTTAAGGTCTCCAAAGCGGGTGTAGGACAACTAATAGTCTTTGGTTCCTAAAGATCTGAGCAAGATATCTGGGAATTATGAAAAAAAGGATGAGAAGATTAAACATACTAACTGGCTAGTCTTGTTGAAATGCATCTGTAGCTAGTGCAGCAAGATCTGGCCTCCTGCAGAATAGGTAAGATGATTGGGTACTGAAATTAACACCTGTGTGAGCAAAGGAACACAAATGGTATTCAATACCTTATATCCCTTTCGATGGGTTTACAAATAGCTGTAGTTCATAATGTACTTGCAAGGCTAAATTGGCAACGTTTTGTGAATCCAAGATAGATATTCGTAAAATCGGAAGTCTGCATTGCATGTAGAATTCACAAGAGGTTTATGTTAACTCAACTAGCGTTTTCACCATAGTGCCTGCATGGACAACATCTCACTTTGGAGACATTGTTGATTCACCATGCCAGTGTGCTATGAACCTCATTTTTGATGAAACTGCGGGTAGCAAAGAAGTGGGAAAGCAGTGCTAAACAGTAGATATGCAACCATGTCCTCCAGTGAAGAGGCTGAGTTGCATACCCCAGGCCCATTGGCTTGGATTAGGCTACATGGCTAGATCTGAGAAAGTAGCAAATGTTTCTCTCCCTGTTTTGTACATATAGATGATCTAACCATTGTCTCTACCTATCGGAATCATAACTGAGTATGAAAGGCCTATGTAGAGATGAGAAATGTTAAGCATTTGAATGAGGGCAATGTGTAATGTATTTATGTAGTACCAAAACTGTAATAAAGCCAAAATGCAACACAAGAAAAATCCTAAGCAAATTTAAAAAAATAAGGTGCATTTTAGTAAATAAATGACATCAAAACAACACAAATCCAATACAGGAAACCGCAGTTATGAATAAAGTTTGAGGTTTAAAATAGTGCCAAAAGCTGTTAAGGGCCAACCACAGTCATTTGCTTGCGCTTGATATGTATCTAGGCGCAAGTTAAGGCTAACCGCTGATGTTGGATACAGGAACCAGGTTCAACCGGGTCAGAAGTTTTCACTTTGGACACAGTCTCTGAAATGAAACTCAGATGTCCTCAGGGTGGCATGGCAGCAGGCAGTGGTCATGAAGGGCTCCATATTATCAAGTAGCCACCAGATGAGGTCTCTGTGAAGCCATTGACTTTTCCCACTAAAGCTCTGTGTGTGAGAAATTTTAATTTTACACCTAGCGATGGTCCGCCGCCAACCAGATACTGTTGACATGTTCACCCAGTGAAGTTTTCTAGGATCGAGCTTAGCCTCTATTTTTTGGTGCTTGAATTCTTCCAGCAGGGCATGGCTGTAGCAGAACGGTGCTCATGAGGCCAGATATTGTCTCATTAAAGTTCTACTGAATTGAATTGCAAGGGAAGATTTCAGAGCAGGAATAACCGGAATCTTAAGGACAGTGGCATAGCACCTTCATCGGATCGGCTTGTCGGGGTGGTCCCAATCCTCCAGATGCCTCTGGAGCTAAAACATTTCTTAGCCCCTGGCTTCAGGAGATGTAAGGAGGACTAAACCTTGACACAACCCGGATCCCAGGACCTCAAGAACAGCACTTGAGGGTCAGGATTCACTCCAGCAGAAACCACCAGCAGGGTCCAAGGCAGGTCCAGTTGGAACTTGTCATCTGGACAGTAGTATGAAAGGCCTCTTACAGCTTGTTATGTCCCTGTAGCCTGAACAATGGACCATCCTTATGACCCAGAGATGCCTCTTCTTTGTCCTGGGTATAAAAGGGAGAGCAGCCTTAGTCTACTAGGCTGTTCTCAGGTCTCAGGCAGCAGGTTCAGTCCTATTCTGATCTTCCACAGGTCCAGTAGTGTTATAAGGAGGGGACTAGGGATGCCACACTTATGCCTGGCACCAGCCTGTGGGTGGATAAGACTCCCGACCGTCTTCCTAATCAATAGGCTAAATGTTCCCAGTGGTAACCTACCCACTTTTGTAGAGTTTACTATGTACCCTACTGCAAACTATCCCACAGTGTGCCCATCTATCTAAACCCAAGATGGCAAAAACGTTCTATGGCCAGGGAAATGAGCAACCCCTCGGTGGTAACTCTGAAGCAGTTCTTGGGGTAGTGTCTCTTCCACTGGGATTACGGCCTGACAGACTAGGGGCAAAAGGAGGGCACTGTCAAGAAGTCAGAAACATTTGCTTGTGACAGTGAATGCCTCCTTTGAGGTTAATCAAGATCCAGAACACAACCCAAATGGTCATCCTGCCAGAGGAATAGAAACACCTTAAAAGTACAGCTTCCTTAATTGTTAATGGAAAGTCAATTTTACCATACACTTAGATTTTGAATAACCATTAAAGTGCTTTGAATTATATTTCTATCTCTGTCCTCACTGAAATTAGCATTAATAATGTAATAAAGTAACCCAGTGTTTTCATATGGAACAGTAAGCCTTGCTATTGTGAAATTATCTTATGGGACTTTTTCACTCTAAGGATATGTTTAACATTAAAGGTTTACATGCCCTACTTATAAATACCATGCACCCTCACTTCTGGGCAGTAAGGCCTATTTAAAATGTGCCGTTTCAAATTGCAACAGTCACACTACGAATGGTAGGCCTGGAGTCGTGTTTGCACTGTAGTGGGTGGCACAATGGTTGCTGCAATTCTCTAGAGGCATCTACCTTACAAGCCTTGGGTACATTTTGTACCGAATACTAAGGACTTATAGCTAAGTTAAATATGCCAGTTAGGGGTATGCCAATTTCATCATGTTGAAAGTGGACGCACAGGTACTCTACCACTGGTTAGCACCGGTAAAGTACACAGAGTTCCACAGCCAGAAAAAACATTAAAGGCAAAATTCTGGGTTTAAATCATGCAAAAGACAGCCATTTCTGACAACTATTCAAAATCATACTGATAGGCACAGCATCTTTTGCCCTCAATACATTAATTTTTAAGTAGCAATTTTGGTATTTACCCGTGATAAATTATGGACCTTTTTATTATATCTGTTTCTGCTCTTTTCTATTTCCATTTTTAAACCAATTTGGTTCTCTCATGAACAATTCATTAGTTAGATATTTTTTTATTCACGAGTAATGATCTGGTTATCCTACCCCTATGTCGATATGGACATACAACAATGATATCCCTCCAATCCAAATCTTTTCAAATCATACAATAGGGTGACTGCAATCTTCAATATTGCCAGCTGCACTTAGCCTGAGAAGGCTAAGAATAACATTACCTAATTCGGAGAGAAGGGTTAAAGACCCCCTTTGGGCTATAATGTATGCACTTCATTCATGTTGCAATTGATTTTTTTTTCATCACTATTGGATGTATTCTATCTCTTTATTGTATTAGGTACCAAGCACCTTGAGGAACAGATACCACTCTGCAAATATTCAAGAGTTCTGAGATGCTCTCCTAATCCTACATCTTAACTTTAATCATAGGAACTTTCATATTTTATCACTCATCTTATATATTTAACCATTTTTTAGCTGGTTTCCAGAACAGTTTTTTCTTTTTCAATCTTTTCCATGTTTCTTCAATTTACTGACATTAATCAACCCTTTCTTCCATTCATGGAAAGTTGGAGCACTTACTACCATCCATTTTTACAAAATTCCCTCCTTGCCAGCTAGATCAGGTAAAATAACAGTTTTGTTTTCTACTTTTTAATTTCTTGCAAGTATATATCTGATTCTTCACCATTTTGGATAGCTTTGTTGGAGTTACAAATATGTTGTATGGTATACAAATGTTGCTATTTTTTCAGGCTAACCACGGTAACAATGGAATATTAAGTCGTTATAAATGCTTGCCATAAAGTTTCCGCTTCTTGGCTAAGCAAAGTTCTTTCCCATAGTATGTATGGCAAGGCCATCTTACTTTCTTCTGCTGAGCACAGTGAGGCATGCCACTTTGATACTTCCTTTTTCTTGGGGCGTATGTCTTGTATTTCAGCTTCCATTTCTATGGGGTCTTATTGATTTCCATTGTAAGTTAAAATCCAGGATCCTAACTGTACATACTAAAATCTTGAGATGTTGCCCTTGGCTCTTTCTACTATCGCTTCCCATCGGAGCAATCCATTGTCGTATTTCACGTACCCCTTTGGAGCATCTTTGCATGCATTAATTGTTTAAACAGTTGGCATTTCATGCACTCTGTTGTTCCTGGAGATAGCTAAATTGGCATGCACCTACTATTAAACTGTAATCCTCATTTTTCAAACTGTTGTACCATGAACTGGCCAATGCCTGCATTGTATTTAACCACCCTTTAAAATCAGTGCCCCAAATTTATACAGCAAGCCTACTTGTTGACCTACCTTACTTGTCATTGAATGAAAAATTAGCCACTTACCGGGTTGGCCTTGTGCAAGAGCCAGTGCTTTTGCACAGGGTTACTTTCCAAAGGAGCTGGTTCAAAGTAGCACCTTCGACAATCATAGACTGCAAATTAGCCAACACCAAGCTTTGGAACACAGATAACTAACTGTGACGGTCCGCATGACCCACAATTTTCTTAACATTTATCATTGTAAAAGTGTATATTTCCTCTTATCTTGGGGTCAGGTCATGATTACACATTTCCTTCATACTAGAAAATCAATTCAGTTTCTGTAATACGTGTTTTTCACGAGTTCAACTAATTGTGTTACTAGTTCACCTCATTTCATATTCTTTAGGACAAAAGTATCCAAAGACCTTCCTGTTTAAGGCACTATTAAATATATTACTATTTGTTCATGTAATTAAATCAAAAAGGATGGTCACTGTTCCTGAGAGATAAAGAGACGAAAGAGATATCTAGGTTCTATACAGGACATTATGGACAGTCACTAGGACTGTCTCTTGTTGCCCTCACACACCCCAAGGGAATTTCATGCTTCATCTTTGGGCAGGTGCTCCTCATCGGGCTGGCGCTGCCATGCCCTATGGGTCCCCTGAAGGGTCACTTTAGTGCAGATCTTTTAGTTTTGTCGCTGTTTGATGAGTGCGAGGGTGTCCAGGTGGGGTGGTTTGTATTGTGTGTGATGAAGTGAGTTAAAACTCACTAGGGGATGTCAGATTATCATTTAATATATAGACTCCCCTGCCAGGTTAAAAAAAACAAGGTAGGTCAGTGTTACTTTAAGGGTTATAATATGCCCAAGTAGCTCTGTGTAACTTCGTGGAGTAAAGTAGGGGTCAACATGTTTTGCGCCTCTGTAGTCCATGCCGCTTCTACAGGACTCGACCAGGGCTTGCAGAGGACGAGGGTAGGTGTGGCGAACTGGACACACTTCCTAGACCTAGCAGCCATGCGCAACCTCTGCGCCGACCGAAGAGGCATAGTCGACCATTTAATTCGGTTGGACGATCATTTTAATTATAAACACGTAGGTACCTCCCTTTTAGAGGGGGACTGCTCATAATGATTTAAGTGTGGGGTAGGCTCATTACCCGTTTTGGTCATGGAGAAGCACCACAGATCATGTAGATGATTGCCCTTAATGTCCTGTCTAGAACTTAGATATCTCTTTCGTGTCTATCTCTCAGTACTGTGACCCTCCTTCGGAGCACAGGTACTGGAAATTTGTTTGCTCCTAGTCCCCCCTCTGCTCCTAGTCCCTCCCATGCCCTTTGATGTTATTTTTTTTAATGTAACCATGTGTATTGATTAAAGATGATGGTTGTTTACTATTTCTCATGATCGAGTATAGTAGGATGTTTGTGTCTTAATCCTATACACAGCCCTGAAAAATCTATGCAGTTAATTCACTAGAGCAAAACATCTGTGCTATATGATTTCTATGACCAATAAAACAAAAGAAAATGTGCATTTGGTTTAGATTGTATCTTGATGACTAAAAGGTATATCATATTTAGAGTGGTGTGACAAGATCCCTAAAATTTTCCAAGAGCTCAAAACTCTTGTGACATCAAAAGAGTTTCTGCTAAGGAAACCTAGATTGTCCAGAGTTGGATTTTGAAAAGGCAGACAGTGGAAGTCTTATTGAAAACCTTACATTGCCTGGAGGAAACAAGGGTCCATGGGAAAGCTTTGTCAATTGTGTAGCAAAAGAAATATTTGCCCCAACCTTTGAAATACCTGAAATTGGCTTGCAATTATAGTGCCAGGGGATGGCAGTGCCTTGACACTGTCAGCCTCTACACCATCTTTGGGGAAAGGTAAAAGAAGCTCTTCTGGGTTGCTGAAACTGACTACCAATCAAGTGGTGCCTGGCAGAGCTGGAATTAGCTGAAAATGGTTAATAAATTCAAAGTTGTTCCAAGGAGTGAGCCCCAAAATATTTCTAGTCTCAGTGCGCCACAGATCCACAAGATGTCACCAAATGGGTTCACCAAGTGACACGTGTCAACATTGCTTCCATGTGTAATTCATTGTTATGGCTATTTTGACTTGTAACATCATGATCTATTTCTAAATGCAGCATGTCCAAACAACTAAAATTAGGGATAGTGAACTGCAGTTCGATAACAAAATATCGAACCTACTGATAATTATTGTTTTATTTCAGCAAGAAACATCGACAGATCATGCCCCGGCAACAAAGCCTGCCACTCTCAGTTCAAGCAAATAAACTTCCTGAAGGCCAAATGTGAAGACTTTTTACAGATGGGAATAAAGTATCAGCACCTCAGCCCCCCATCACCTGCTGTCGACTACATTCCAATCCAAGTGGAAATCAAGGAAGAAAACAGTAGATTTCAATTACAGGTAAGGGTGTCACATTGGCTTGATTTTATCACTACCAAAGTTAATTTACCCACATATATGAAACATTAATATGTCGTCATTAGTACATACATAGAACATCCTCTCACATGATTGCGTTATTATAGCACTATAAATATCAAAGCCACTTATTTTACTAACCTGAGCTAGCTACAATCGTGAGTGATCTTGCCCATTCACGCCTGTGATAGGCAGATTACTAACAGATTTATCTACTGAGATTTTGCCTCTTTGCGCTAGTCTAAAGTTTTTGTTTTGGTTAGTTTTTTGGGTAACATACGCTATTTAGTTCTCGCCTAGCGTTGCAGCGCATGCGCTGATCGCTCGGCGAGATTTATTGTGAACAAGGACTTTGAGAAGAGGGCTTGAAGCCCCGCACCTCATTTCCATTGGCTGGTGTCACCGTTTATGCTAAACGGTGGGCTGCCGTTGGAAATGAAGGGTTTTGGTTGATGCCCTTTGGCCTGCGATCCGTACTGGGTCGCCTGCTTCGCTTCTGTCGCTAAACACTTTCTTATCTTTATGGGGCCATGTGTTTCTAATTAGAAACACATGACCCTATAAAGACAAGAGATCGATGTTTGTTTTTTAAGACGCACTTTCTTTTCTTGCCAGTTTATGAGCAATGGGAGATCTATTCCTGCTGTGTCTAAACTGAAATGAACACATTGCTTTAAAGTGGATTTTTTACAGTTCTTCTCTACTTGTTTTCAAAAGGTTATCTGCGGGTGAACTCTTTCAAGGGAAGAGATGGCAGTACATTTCCCACTTTATGAACGTTTTGCAGCGCTGTAATACGTTTTCTGTTTGACTCTGACATAAAATCTGAAACATGCAGCGAATTATGTGCGTCCGGTGTCGATAGTGTGAAGAGAAGCTGCGCACTCATTAAAAAGTGTTAGAAGATAAGCATACTGCGCGGCGTGCTTATTTTAAAGCAAGACCTTGTGCTTGCTTCTAAGAGATCAGGTGCTCTGTAGTTCATTATCAACGAAACCCTTTCTGCTGACTGCAAAGAACATTCTTTCAAATGTCTTCTGTTTTGTTGCTCCCGCAAATCAATAACCGGAGTGATGTGATCAGTTCAGACGCAGCGTTTGTTCCGCTGAGGCCGCCCCTGGCTGCGAAATATGAGTAATTACTTGAGAAGCCGCACTTGAGTGGACATCTTGTAGCCGGGAATGTACTTGTTAGTGGCTATCGCTTGCATAAAGGCTCCCTGTAAATAATTGATATGAATATTGTTGGTTTTAGACCTTTTCGCTTTGCTTGAGGGTGGAGACTGGCTTTTTGTGCTTACTGGCCAGAGGAAGATGATTAACAGAGCCGGCTCAAGCGATAGCATAGAAGGGCCGGGCTGCGATCTGTGTATCACTTTCTGAATGGTGGCTTTTCTGTCCCTTTAAACAGGAGCTCTGGCTCACAAGGCTGGGCACAGAGAGATTCTCAGAGACTTGAGGCTGTCGAAGTCACTGCACTTATAGCAGGGAGTGTAGGAGCTGAATTAAGGACTTGCCTTTACATTTACTGATCCAAGGGGGTCTTTCTTCGGAAGGGGCAGCTGCCATAGTACACCACTCAAGACAGCTTTTGAGATGGGGTATTATTATTATTATTATTATCATTATTAATGACATTTGTTAAGCGCACGGCTACCCCCGCCGGGGGTGTCCCGGCGCTAAGATTGCAAATTGAAGGTATAATTTAGCAGCTAGAAAATAAGAAGGTCTTTAGTTTGCCCCTGAATTGAGATTGGAGAGAGTTCCACAGTTTTGATACAATCACAGCAAAAGCTCTACCACCTTTCCTCGCAAGTCAAAATCTAGGAGGGAGTAAGAGACGAAGCTGGTTGGAGCTGCGATTAAGAGAGGAAAGGACTGGTTTTAGTCTATATCTGAGGTATTTGGGGCCTTTTCCATGCAGAGCCCTGAAAACAAGTACCAGGGCCTTGAATTTAACACGAGCAGAGATCGGGAGCCAATGCAATTTCCTCAAAAAGGGTGAGATGGAGTGTCGAAAGGGGACCTTGCAGATCAACCTGGCCGTGGCATTCTGCACGATCTGCAGCCTATGAAGGAGGTAGGCAGGGAGTCCCACATATAGGCTGTTCGCGTAATCTAAGTGCGAGGTGATTAAGGCGTGTATCACTGTCTTCGGTGATTCCGTGGGGAGAAAGGAGGCGATTTTTTTTAACATGTGGAGTTTACCAAAACATGTCGAGGTGACTTTCTGGATCTGGGGTTTAAAAGATAGTTCGTTGTCGAACTGAACTCCAAGATTGCGCGCCACCTTGACCGGGGCAGGCGCTGGGTTGAGTTCAGGCGGCCACCAGGTGACGGGTGACATGGGACTTGTTTGATTAAAAAAACAGCACCTCAGTTTTGTCCGTATTAAGTTTTAATGTATTAAGGGTCATCGAGGCTACAATATCAGAAAGACAGGTTCTAAAATTTGTAAAACCAAGGGGCGAGTGATCTTTAAAAGAAAAAATAAGCTGAGTATCATCATCATAGGAGATCACTCTCACCCCGGATGACTCAATCAGTTTTGCCAAAGGTGCAACATAAACGTTAAAAAACAGAGGACAGAGGGCAGATCCTTGGGGCACCCCACAGCCAAGCGGTTTTCTTGTCTTTAGACCAGAATGGTCGACACCATACCTGTTGAGTACGGTCCGTTAAGAAGGAGGTGATCCAGGCTAACGGGGTGTCACAGATCCCCAACTCTCGGAGTCTAGACAGGAGCATGGCGTGGGAGACCGTGTCGAAGGCCGCGGACAGGTCGAGGAGCACAAGCATGGCCACCTCTCCCCTGTCCACAGTCTCCCGCACGGTCTCCGACACCTCCAGGAGTGCTGTCTCCGTGCTATACCCGGTCCTAAAACCAGATTGCGAGTCGTGAAGGAGATTGTTGCTTTCAAAATAGTCCGTGAGTTGTTCTTGGACGAATTTTTCCAAGATTTTTGCTGGCTTAGGTAGCAACGATATCGGGCGATAATTGCCGAGGACAGCAGGGTCTGCCTCAGGTTTTTTCAAGAGGGGGATAAGGATGGCCTGCTTCCATGTCTCCGGGAACTGGCCTGATAAGAGGGAGGAATTCCAAATTGATAAAAGAGGTTGTACAATCGCCGGAGCCACTGCAGAGAAAACTTGAGCGGGCATGGGGTCTAAGGGTGAACCTGATTTACAACGCTTAAGTTTATTAAGAGCAATTTCCAGGGTAATAGATTTAAACGTATTTAACCTACTGTCCTGAAGGTTTGAATGTGACATGGCTGAAGCCTCTGCGTCAGATCTATCCGCTACCTTGAAAGGAGCATAGATAAGATTGATCTTGTCATAAAAGAAATTTGATAATTTATCACAAAGTTCTTGGCAGGGCTCTGGCTTATGCGTGAGGGCAGTGGGGTCGGTGAAATCCTTCACAATTTGAAAAAGCACCTTGGTTGAGTTATCCGCCGATGTGATTTTACTGGCAAAGTACTCCCTCATGGTGCTTTGTTTGATCTTATGAAAAGTTTTTAATGCCACTCTATAGGTTGTTTTAGCAACTGGGTCATAAGTCCGGCGCCAAAGGCGTTCTAATCTTTTACATTTGCTTTTTTCTTCTGGCAGCAACTGGGAGAAACAGGGTGCAGAGGGTTTGGTTCTAGCCGAGGAAAGAACGGTAAGGGGAGCTATGCCCTCAATGACCGTAGTGAGGTGTTGGTTTAAGTTTGCTACGTCCTCATTTATGTTTGTGGAAGGCTGCCAGTTGAGCTTGGTTAAAGCTGGTTCAAACTCTTCCAGCCTTACCTTGAACCACTTTCTTCCCAGCTTCTCTGTCCTACAGACAGGGCGCCTGATAGGTGGGAGTTTAAGGTTAAAAGGAATGACGAAATGGTCCGACCATGTCACAGGGAGTGGGGCAAGGATGGAGAGGCCAGATGAATTTGTAAAAATAAGGTCGAGAGTATGACCGGCAATGTGGGTGGGGCCTGCAACTTTCTGAGAGAGGTTAATGCCCGCCATGGTTTCTATTAGGGAGCACGCCTTTGCACAGTTGCTATTATCGACATGTAGGTTAAGATCCCCAAGGACCGTGAAATGGGGATGTTTTAGTGAGAGGTCGGCTAGGATCGTGAGTAAGTCCGTGATGTGGGTGGGGTGGGTTTTAGGAGGGTTGTAAATTAGCACCCCAACACAAATGAGGAGAGCGGCCTCGGAGATGCTGAAGTACATGGCTTCAATAGGACCCAGATTATCTAGTTTTCTGGAGAAAATTTTCCAGTGGGGCCTAAGAATAATAGCTATTCCTCCCCCTATTTGAGATCTGGGTCTATTTAGCCCAGCAAATTGATAGTCAGAGGGGACTGCTAGGGCAATATCAGGGTTAGAAGTGTCTTTTGTCCAGGTTTCCGTGAGGAACATCAAGTCCCAGTCGTTCGATGTAAGCGAAAGCCAGATCTCACTAGCATGTTTCGGTAGAGACCGGCAGTTGACAAGGCAAGCCTTTAGTTCACGTTGGGGGGAGGGGAGGCATCTCTCTCTTATGTCCCTGCACAGATTAGACGGAGAGGAGTGTAGGACATAATGGCATTTTGAACAGGTGTAGTATTCCAGAGATGAGACAGGGTTATACCTAGTATGGTTGTCTGCTAATGATGGTCTTAGATCTAGGAGCCTTTCTCTGGACCATCTAAGACAATCTGTCGGGTCAATTTGAGTATAGTGGCCGGCACTGGGCGCGGGCCAGGCGCGGACGGGCGCAGATGGGCTTGCCGTAGGCGCGCCTTCGGCGCGCCACCGGCGTGCCCGCTGCGTTCCTCCGCTGCGCTTCCTAGGCCAGGGTGTCATTTTATGCAGGCAGGGGCGGGCGGGGCGGAGCACTGGACTGCTCGCCCAACTCGTCTCCCTCACCTAATATGGCGGGACTGGAGGGGCGATGTCGCGGAGTTTAAGCCCTGCAATGTGCAAGTAAGCAGCTTCTAAAAGCACAGTAAGACACACAAGGATTAAAATTGAAATAGCAGCAGTCAGGAAAAATAATTAAAAAAGTCCCGGCTTCCGCCTCAGGACTGTAAGCAACCCTCGCTAGCAATCAGCGGGGGAAGTGAGTGCCGAATGTTTTTATGCAGGCAGGGGCGGGCAGGGCAGAGCACTGGACTGCTCGCCCAACTCGTCTCCCTCACCCAATATGGCGGGACCGGAGGGGCGATGTCGCAGAGTTTAAGCCCTGCAATGTGCAAGTAAGCAGCTTCTAAAAGCACAGTAAGACACACAAGGATTAAAATTGAAATAGCAGCAGTCAGGAAAAATAATTAAAAATGTCCCGGCTTCCGCCTCAGGACTGTAAGCAACCCTCGCTAGCAATCAGCAGGGGAAGTGAGTGCCGAATGTTTTTATGCAGGCAGGGGCGGGCGGGGCGGAGCACTGCACTGCTCGCCCAACTCGTCTCCCTCACCCAATATGGCGGGACCGGAGGGGCAATGTCGCGGAGTTTAAGCCCTGCAATGTGCAAGTAAGCAGCTTCTAAAAGCACAGTAACACACACAAGGATTAAAATTGAAATAGCAGCAGTCAGGAAAAATAATAAAAAAAGTCCCGGCTTCCGCCTCAGGACTGTAAGCAACCCTCGCTAGCAATCAGCGGGGGAAGTGAGTGCCGAATGTTTTTATGCAGGCAGGGGCGGGCGGGGCGGAGCACTGGACTGCTCGCCCAACTCGTCTCCCTCACCCAATATGGCGGGACTGGAGGGGCGATGTCGCGGAGTTTAAGCCCTGCAATGTGCAAGTAAGCAGCTTCTAAAAGCACAGTAAGACACACAAGGATTAAAATTGAAATAGCAGCAGTCAGGAAAAATAATTAAAAAAGTCCCGGCTTCCGCCTCAGGACTGTAAGCAACCCTCGCTAGCAAGCAGCGGGGGAAGTGAGTGCCGAATGTTTTTATGCAGGCAGGGGCGGGCAGGGCAGAGCACTGGACTGCTCGCCCAACTCGTCTCCCTCACCCAATATGGCGGGACCGGAGGGGCGATGTCGCAGAGTTTAAGCCCTGCAATGTGCAAGTAAGCAGCTTCTAAAAGCACAGTAAGACACACAAGGATTAAAATTGAAATAGCAGCAGTCAGGAAAAATAATTAAAAATGTCCCGGCTTCCGCCTCAGGACTGTAAGCAACCCTCGCTAGCAATCAGCAGGGGAAGTGAGTGCCGAATGTTTTTATGCAGGCAGGGGCGGGCGGGGCGGAGCACTGGACTGCTCGCCCAACTCGTCTCCCTCACCCAATATGGCGGGACCGGAGGGGCAATGTCGCGGAGTTTAAGCCCTGCAATGTGCAAGTAAGCAGCTTCTAAAAGCACAGTAACACACACAAGGATTAAAATTGAAATAGCAGCAGTCAGGAAAAATAATAAAAAAAGTCCCGGCTTCCGCCTCAGGACTGTAAGCAACCCTCGCCAGCAATCAGCGGGGGAAGTGAGTGCCGAATGTTTTTATGCAGGCAGGGGCGGGCGGGGCGGAGCACTGGACTGCTCGCTCAACTCGTCTCCCTCACCCAATATGGCGGGACCAGAGGGGCGATGTCGCGTAGTTTAAGCCCTGCAATGTGCAAGTAAGCAGCTTCTAAAAGCAAAGTAAGACACACAAGGATTAAAATTGAAATAGCAGCAGTCAGGAAAAATAATTAAAAATGTCCCGGCTTCCGCCTCAGGACTGTAAGCAACCCTCGCTAGCAATCAGCGGGGGAAGTGAGTGCCAAATGTTTTTATGCAGGCAGGGGCGGGCGGGGCGGAGCACTGGACTGCTCGCCCAACTCGTCTCCCTCACCCAATATGGCGGGACCGGAGGGGCGATGTCGCGGAGTTTAAGCCCTGCAATGTGCAAGTAAGCAGCTTCTAAAAGCACAGTAAGACACAAGGATTAAAATTGAAATAGCAGCAGTCAGGAGAAATAATTTAAAAAGTCCTGGCTTCCGCCTCAGGACTGTAAGCAACCCTCGCTAGCAATCAGCGGGGGAAGTGAGTGCCGAATGTTTTTATGCAAGCAGGGGCGGGCGGGGCGGAGCACTGGACTGCTCGCCCAACTCGTTTCCCTCACCCAATATGGCGGGACCCGAGGGGCGATGTCGCGGAGTTTAAGCCCTGCAATGTGCAAGTAAGCAGCTTCTAAAAGCACAGTAAGACACACAAGGATTAAAATTGAAATAGCAGCAGTCAGGAAAAATTATTTAAAAAGTCCCGGCTTCCGCCTCAGGACTGTAAGCAACCCTCACTAGCAATCAGCGGGGGAAGTGAGTGCCGAATGTTTTTATGCAGGCAGGGGCGGGCGGGGCGGAGCACTGGACTGCTCGCCCAACTCGTCTCCCTCACCCAATATGGCGGGACCGGAGGGGCGATGTTGCGGAGTTTAAGCCCTGCAATGTGCAAGTAAGCAGCTCCTAAAAGCACAGTAAGACACACAAGGATTAAAATTGAAATAGCAGCAGTCAGGAAAAATAATTTAAAAAGTCCCGGCTTCCGCCTCAGGACTGTAAGCAACCCTCGCTAGCAATCAGCGGGGGAAGTGAGTGCCAAATGTTTTTATGCAGGCAGGGGCGGGCGGGGCGGAGCACTGGACTGCTCGCCCAACTCGTCTCCCTCACCCAATATGGCGGGACCGGAGGGGCGATGTCGCGGAGTTTAAGCCCTGCAATGTGCAAGTAAGCAGCTTCTAAAAGCACAGTAAGACACAAGGATTAAAATTGAAATAGCAGCAGTCAGGAGAAATAATTTAAAAAGTCCTGGCTTCCGCCTCAGGACTGTAAGCAACCCTCGCTAGCAATCAGCGGGGGAAGTGAGTGCCGAATGTTTTTATGCAAGCAGGGGCGGGCGGGGCGGAGCACTGGACTGCTCGCCCAACTCGTCTCCCTCACCCAATATGGCGGGACCCGAGGGGCGATGTCGCGGAGTTTAAGCCCTGCAATGTGCAAGTAAGCAGCTTCTAAAAGCACAGTAAGACACACAAGGATTAAAATTGAAATAGCAGCAGTCAGGAAAAATTATTTAAAAAGTCCCGGCTTCCGCCTCAGGACTGTAAGCAACCCTCACTAGCAATCAGCGGGGGAAGTGAGTGCCGAATGTTTTTATGCAGGCAGGGGCGGGCGGGGCGGAGCACTGGACTGCTCGCCCAACTCGTCTCCCTCACCCAATATGGCGGGACCGGAGGGGCGATGTTGCGGAGTTTAAGCCCTGCAATGTGCAAGTAAGCAGCTCCTAAAAGCACAGTAAGACACACAAGGATTAAAATTGAAATAGCAGCAGTCAGGAAAAATAATTTAAAAAGTCCCGGCTTCCGCCTCAGGACTGTAAGCAACCCTCGCTAGCAATCAGTGGGGTAAGTGAGTGCCGAATGTTTTTATGCAGGCGGGGGCGGGCGGGGCGGGGCGGAGCACTGGACTGCTCGCCCAACTCGTCTCCCTCACCCAATATGGCGGGACCGGAGGGGCGATGTCGCGGAGTTTAAGCCCTGCAATGTGCAAGTAAGCAGCTTCTAAAAGCACAGTAAGACACACAAGGATTAAAATTGAAATAGCAGCAGTCAGGAAAAATAATTTAAAAAGTCCCGGCTTCCGCCTCAGGACTGTAAGCAACCTTCGCTAGCAATCAGCGGGGGAAGTGAGTGCCGAATGTTTTAATGCAGGCAGGGGCGGGCGGGGCAGAGCACTGGACTGCTCGCCCAACTCGTCTCCCTCACCCAATATGGCGGGACCGGAGGGGCGATGTCGCGGAGTTTAAGCCCTGCAATGTGCAAGTAAGCAGCTTCTAAAAGCACAGTAAGACACACAAGGATTAAAATTGAAATAGCAGCAGTCAGGAAAAATAATTTTAAAAGTCCCGGCTTCCGCCTCAGGACTGTAAGCAACCCTCGCTAGCAATCAGCGGGGGAAGTGAGTGCCGAATGTTTTTATGCAGGCAGGGGCGGGCGGGGTGGAGCACTGGAATGCTCGCCCAACTCGTCCTCCTCACCCAATATAAAGATGAGCAAGCGCGCAACATCTACTGGCCTAAAAGGGAGTTTCAGCTGTGACTCCCCCACACCACTGCGTACCCCACGCGGCTTCCGTAGGATGCTCACAATTCTTTAGCTGTTGTGTGCTTGACTTCCATGGAATGGAGCCCTGGGGCAGGGCTTGAGACGTGGCTAAAAAGAATAAAGTATTCTGCAACGTTTGGCCTTAATGGAAAAATATATACAAGTTAAAGTACTCAGTGGGAAAGTTTAGTTGGTTAATTCACTCACTGCAGATGTCTGTGTGTGTGTGTGTGTGTTCCAGACAGGGGAGATTCCTTCATGTTGGCGTTGTCCCACTCATATTTTGGATGCACTGACCTGCGTTTTATATGCATACATTTTAGTA
The DNA here is from genome assembly GCF_964263255.1 of Lissotriton vulgaris. Taxonomy (NCBI): domain Eukaryota; kingdom Metazoa; phylum Chordata; class Amphibia; order Caudata; family Salamandridae; genus Lissotriton; species Lissotriton vulgaris. The sequence goes on along the minus strand of NC_141685.1, from coordinate 439,265,929 downwards.
AACCTATTAAACCTCTATCACAAAACACAGCATCTGCAGTATTCATTTTATTTTCCCACTGCAGATAGCAGTCAGCCTTTAGTCTTGGGCATCAGTGGTGGGTCGGTTAACAGCACCTCCCTACATCTGCTGTTGCCAGGCGCGCAACCCCCATTGGGCTCAAAGTCCCCCCTCCCCTCATGTGTGTCCGCCCGGGCGGAGACAGCTTCCCTGGCTGGCGACCGTCTTATTGCAGGCGCACCCGAGTGCTGCACAGGTTTTTTTAAACACCATTAACTTGTTAACGAGACTTTGTTGTGTTTTCAGCCTTTCTTAGAGCCCCTGCGATTTTTTATTATTAAACATTGCGGCAGCCTCAGCAGTAATGGTATTGTTTTGTAGCTTGTGATCCAGTTTTGCTGTCTTTTTTCCTCATGTTTTCCTATTATTTTGTTGCTGTTGCCCGATAGCAGCATATGAAAAAAAAACAATCTCCTCAAAAACTCAAAAACTATTGGCATTGTAAATGACAATGCCTTTTATTTAAGTTTTAAAAATAAAAACAAAAATAAAAGGCATTGTTATTTGCAATTTGAATAGCTCAAACTCGCGTAAATGCGAGACCTAATGCATTGCAATGCTTGTTAAGATTAGTGCTTGCTTTTCCTATTGAAGCAATGTGCAGTGTTTGTTGTGTGGCTTACAATAGGAGTGCCAAGGTTTCATGGAGCAGGAGATTAAAAATATGCTGTATAAACTGTATGCTGTATAAACAAAAAATGTACTGTTTTGCATGCAGCGCGTGTGCGATTAGCATTACAGGAGTGGTATCAGGGAGTGAGTTTTCCTTGGTCCTGATGAAAAGCCTATGGGATGCGGCTTCAAACATGTTGATCATTTAGAAAGACGGGCACATTAAAGCCTTCCCTTTAATTCCCCTTGTTTTTTACTATGCCAACCAGAGGCCAGAATAAATACTGGTTCACCTACTGAGCAGGTATTTTTAATCTCACTCCCCATAAAACCTTTCACTTCTATCGTTTTCCATCTCGTTTATCATTTGGATACACCCAAAGTGCTCCTGCATATCTCGTAGGTTGTAGCACGCCTCGTTCCTCAGCGGAATGGGATGGACCCAGTGATAAAGCATGGTTGAGGGTTTTATGAGAAAACCTATTGTTTTCTTTCCTCTAGGAGGGTTAGTCCCTTTGAAACAATTGGGCTCTCTGTTTTTCATTTACGCTTTGGTAGGAGGAGGAGCCTTGTTGATCCTCTTTCTCCCCATTTGTTAAAAAAATTATAATTTCCGGACATGGACACAAATAAACCCTGTTAATGTGTGTGAAGCTGAAGGTTGATCACTCACTCCTGGCTAAGACTAAGGGCCTGATTACGAAACGTGACGGATATCCTGTTTGCCAAATTACTTACCTCACTACGTCCTCTCCTGGTCCTTTCTGTTCCTGGATCTGTCCATCCCAGCATCTAGATCGCACACTGCCTTAACCACACATATGCCTGGTTAAGGCATATGCGTGGTTAAGGCATGCATGGTTAAGCTTGCAGGGAAACTGCACGTGTGACTCTGTCCGCACCATAAAGGCCATATCCCAAAAATGTCTATTGCAAGAGATTTTCTCCTCAAACTACCATTCCTAGTAACTAATGGTGTGAAATTTCACACACGGTGATATATGCACATTTCATGAGTTATACTAAGGTAACTTATATTTCACAGGGCCTATGCCTAAGCCTGTCATATGCAGTGCCCTCTGCTCAGCTAGTTGGTTTCGGAGACCCTTGTGCTCTACTGCCTGTAGGCTTGTACCTAGTGTTTGTCAATTTGCATCCGCCCCTTTGAGTAGTAAATATTAGGCCATGGTGAAATTTTAATTTTGCTGCCAAAATTTGCACATTTTTTAAATTGTATTTCACATGAAATGTTCAAAGTGACCTGACATTTGAAACTACAGAAGTTTGTAAGCATCCTTCCACAAAAGAATGCTTCATACTGAAAATGTTTGTCAAGACACATATTTTGACCTAATCAATATGTTGCTGGTATGTCACATTTTTCTTACACTCTCTCTGGCAGGAAGCCCCTGGTAGAGCAATAGTCTGAGGAAGTGGAAAGCTTCACTGAAGCGGAGTTACCTCTTCAATAAGGGGCCACTGGTGGACTTGGGTACTGGTCTCGTGTCACAGTATTTAGAGATCTTATAATAGAAGCACATCTTCCCCCTTCACAGCTTACATACATGCATTTGGCAATGATTTTATTGGGTGCCTGTCACTGTCAGTCCGGCCTAATTCCAAGTGCATGCATGCCCCTCACCTAAGCCCATTACTGGGATTGTTTGTTAGTTTAGCACTGTTAACACACACAAGATTCCTAATGAACCCTTAGGGCATATGCTTATTTCAATACTATCAGTTCTCTAAGCAATTGCATGCAAATGTACATACCGTTGTATGGTTTATAATGTGTTAAAAGACAAAACTCAATAAAAACAACTACAAAAACAAAAGAAAAAAACTGTATTTATCACGGTAGAATACCACACAGAACAGGTTTCGATAACTAATGAAAATAACCCAATTTAACTATTTGGATTCCACCAGAGAAGACAAGAGTAACGTTAAATAGTGGCCACCAATGGTAAGAAAACAGATGGTGAAGTTGAAATGAATAGTCAGAGGTCACGAAGGTGCCAGAGAGATACAAAGGAATGTATGTTCCTGCCTCGCCTTAATCAGCTACTGTATAAACATGGGGCCTTATTTGCAAGATTTTGCCGTAGGGCAGTACCACAGGCCTTCCTGCTGGGAAGCCCTACGGCAAAAGAATGGGCAAGAATGTGCAATATCTATCAGATATGGCACATTGCTGTCCTTTTCCCCAGTGTTGGTGCACAATGGGCTGCCATGTACCAACGCAGGCACCTTTGCACCATGGTGCAAGGGTGCCTGCGTTGCAGGCATGATTGGTTTTTTTTGCAGGAAGGTTCCCCTTTTTGGTTTTGTCAACATCTAATTTTCTGATTATATAAAATAATGGTGGCCATGGCCTTGGAAAGCCTGCAATGTTGGGCCTGTACAACAGAAGGACATCTTGCAAGATGGGTGAGAGGTTATAGGATCTGGCTGTGGGTATAGCCCATATTGACAATGCACTACATTGGAAGACTCCGAACGGCCCACTGCAAAGTCACTGGAATAAAGAGGAAAACTGGGCACTGGCAGAGGGAGCTGTTCTGTGATTTGAGGAGTAAAAGCATATCCGCAGGAAGCCCCTGGCAGAGAAATAGATTGAGGTAGTGGAAAGCTTCACTGAAGCGGAGCTACCTGCCCAATAACGGGCCACAGGTGGGCTTGAGTACTGGTCTTGTGTCACAGTATTTAACGATCCTACGATAGAAGCATATCTTCCCTTTCACAAGATGCTTTTTCCTCTTTCTATGTGTGCTGCATAATGCAGCAGACATAGAAAAAGGAAAAAAATGCAGCAGTGTCGCGCAGCCAGAGTCCTTTTCTCGGCGTTTTGAAAATGGACCTCTAAATTCCACATAGCTCGTGTGTGTTATTTCCTTAGTCCATTTTCATTGGCCTTTGCGTGCGTGTGTTTTAAAAACAGGACACGCAATAGGCCATGGGTGGTCACGTAGCTCCGCCCATGGCCTATTGGTGTCTGTTACGCGCACCAAAAGCCATATATCTTCAATTATCGCGGCTGTCATGGCCGCGAAAATTGAAGACATGTGCTCGCAGTGGCGCTCGCACCACTCGCGAGCTTCTTTTTTTTTTTTTACAGGGGAACGATTATAATGTAAGCACTAGGCACATAGAAGTTGTTAAAACCCATTTTTTTAAAGTAAATGTGACTGTAATAATAAATAATTAATCACACTGACAACCCTTCGCCGTCGTAGCTTCAGAAGCGCAGGAGCAGGTAAAACCTCTTCGGTCACTAGGTGGCAGCACGCTCTTATGAGTTCAGTGACAGTCGCTTTTCAAACAGGGTATTTTTTCTTCGCTGTAGCCCCCCCATGCCCCTTCCCGTCCGACGCCCCTTACAGTATGCAGGCTGCAATTGATTTCTGTATAAGGAATAATAACATTACAGTACAATAAACATTAAAGTAATATACACAATAGACCAAATGAATGTGCATGGTCCTCCCTGTCTGTCATTTGTGCCACCACCCTGCTTGACTATGGTGATAAAATACATCTAAAGGTTTACGTGATCTGCCTATAGATTGTCAGTCTTGGGTTGCGGGGGAGCTGTATCCTACTGGCGGGTAGGGGCGCTGCTTGTGCCACGCCGAGTCCGCCGAAGAGAAGTGTCCTGAAACCTGGAGGGCGGCTCCCGCCACAAACACCTGAACCCGGGCTGCATGAACATGGAAGAAGGACTTCGCCAAACAAGAAATGCTAATTTAATAATTTGAGTCCAGCACGCCGTGTCGCCCTGGTGACGGTTCCTCGCGGAGCGCATTGGCTGGCAAGGATAAGGCCGGCACGGACTACCAAGATAAAATCATACGAGAGTGAGTGAGTGTGAGAGCAAAGTGAGTTCTGAATCACGCACTGATGAGGACAGTTAAAGATCTCAGACTCAAAAAGAACCAGGGCACATGGGGAGGTCGAAGGGGGAGGGAAGGAGCAAACAAACACAGAGAACCCCCTACATGTCCACTTATAGCACCACACACCAGACATGCACCCAGCATCCTCTGTGCCACCTCTGCATAACGACTGCACCACCTACTGCAGATTGATTTGGTCTATTGTGCATCTTACTTTAATGTTTATTGTACAGAAATGTTATTATTCCTTATACAGAAATCAATTGCAGCCTGCAGACTCTTTCCTTCCCATTGCGTGTCCTCGTTGCCCCCCCCCTGGATCTTGCTTAGTCTATCTAGCCATGCCCTCTCCATTCCTCTGTCCACCTCCACCCTATCAGAGACCCTGTGCCCCCTCCGCGCTCCGTACCACCTTGCCCTCCATTTCCGCCACCTTTCCAGTGCTGCATCCGCCCTCTCTCTTTGGCATCTTCTCCCGGGTCCTCTGCGTTCGTCCGGTGCCCTCTGCCCACGCTCCATATAACCCCCTTTCCCCTTTCTACCTCCATCTCAAGCACTCGTCCCTCTCGGTGCATATTCTGTCTGCAATCCCTTCTCGCCCCTCGGATTGTGGTAAATAAAATTACCCGGGCATAATTTCTATACATTAATAACAATAAGGATAGCTCATAAAATGAGAGGCAGAGTCCGTGGTATCTGAGTCAAAAGGGCTTTAATTCGAATGACTCGAGTCAATGAGAATCGGGTTCCATCACCACTAAGGTTCAGGAAGGGATATCGAACGTTTTATTAACATCACACATTATATATAGTAAAACCACATAATTGCAATGAATACAGTAGGCGGAACACTCCAGGCGGAGCAAGTGAAAAGAGAGAGATAAGAACACATGGGCGTAAAAGAAGGCGTGTAAAGAGGCGTACACGGGGGTGTTCACTTGACGAGCCATAGGTGTGTCATAGGTGGGTGGATGCATAGAGGAGGTCTGCAGGGTCAGCAGAAACCTTTACCCTACATGTGCGCGCAACTGATCATGACGTGAAATTGACGTGTAACTGGGGAGAGCTGGGGGTTGACTTTAGCACTAGTAGAGGAGTCTGGAGTCTGGGATGTCAGAACGACCTGCACCTTTGGCATATCTGATATCTTGTGTTTGGAGGATGTATTGTCTGAAGTAAAGGTCTCTCGAAGAAAAGGCTGTTCATCACTAAATGCTAGTGTGTGCATATATTTCTTTGTGCATTGCGTGGGGCCATGGGCCTACTATGGCAGTAAATCACTTGCATGGAGACAGGAAGGCTAGGCCCTATGCTCTGCAGGCGGAAAATGTTTACCTATTTCACTAGACTGGAATGTGTTTTTGCGGAGGCTGAGCAGATAACTTGTAGGCAAAATACCATCTTGGCAGGCAGGCCAGGCCGGGCACCTCTCGGCTGGGCAGGGAATAAGGGAGAGGTCAGGGATGCATACCTAAACTGCAGCTTTCAGAGACAGAAGAGGCTCGGAGCCTGAATTCAGGGCCTGGCTCGGCTGGGCCACAAAAACGTGTGGTTCGCGATATTTAAACGTGTATCATGTAAATGCATTGGCAACGTAGGCCTCAGTGCGGAATTAATGTTTCATTCATGGAAGGCCTAATAACTGACATGCTAACATTAGACGGAAATACAGAGGCATTATTGTGACAGGCACGGGAAGGGAATTACACGATAACATGGACGTACATGGAGCATAGGTACATGGATAGGGTGCGAGGGGGGGACACACTGGCCACATAAAATTTCTGTTTCCTCAGGATCCCCCCCCGCCACCTCCACAGCCCCCTTTCTTAATCTCAATTTACTTAAAGCAGTTGACTTAGAAAATGTCTGCGGCACAAACTTTAACCCAGGCAGGATGTGCACCCCCCCCCCCTCCCCCACACACACACACACACGCCCATGGAGTTTTCCTCCACATCTTTTGTGTTGTCATAATTTAATTGGATAATGTCCCCTAAAATCATCACTGAATTACTGCCCCCTAATCTGAACTTCTACTCATGCCCCCACCGTGTTCTGCTTCTAGGGTAGCGTTTGCCACAATGAGAATCGTGGTGGCAGGTGGGGTATAAATATCTCTAATCATTAGTATATGTAGTAGACCTTTGTACTTACTACCGTTCCTATGTGATTTTAGAGTTTATCTGTTTGTATCTCTTCCTTGAGTGACTTTACAACGTGTACATTTGCAATTTTCCCTCCTTTCACTCCACTTGCACATTTGTAATTTTTTTTATATATATATATATGTATGTATTTTTTTTTCTAGTTGTATCTCTTATGTAACTCATGTATTCCAAAGTCCTTATGTAACGCTACTGGTTCTTTTGTAAAGCGCTCTGACACCTTCGGGTAATGTTTGCGCCATAGAAAATCGAATTAAATAAATGAAGTAGTACAGGGGGGCATGGGTAGAAGTTCAGATTAAGGGGCAGTAATTCAGAGACTCCTTTGTGTTTCTCAGGTGGTAGATGCCAAATTGCTCATAGGGCTGCCAAGGAGTTGGCGCCCTTCCAGCTGCTGGGTCTGGGTGAACCTGGCACACGGTGCCCTGAGGATGCTTCAAGGGTACTTTGGGGAGCAGTGTGCCACCATTGCTACAACTCCTATCCAACCCACATAATTCCACTACACACCACATGCATACACTCCATAACACATAGTGAAAACACATTGCCATTTACAATGCCATTAGCTCTAACTTAAATAAATCTGAGACCTATTGCATTTCCAATGCTTGTTCTATATTTTCTACTCTCTCCTTTGAGCTTACATGTAATTAGTTACATAATACTGGGTAGAATAATGTATAAAGAGGATCGAATTCTGCATTTGTACGCCTGTTTATATAAATCTCTGAATATATATTGCAAATCTGTATGAGTGTAGAAATAATATAAGCATACCTTAGATTTCAACACTATGATAATACTTATAACCTGCTTAGGGATATGTCTACATGAAGTATCTTGTGGAGCAGGATTTCAGTTTTGAAAATGTTGTAGTTCACTCACCACTAACATTGTCCCTGTTTGCTCTTTGTAGACTGAAAATGTCTGGATTCCAGTGGAGATAAGAGGGGCTGTTCCAAATACAATGCCCCGTGCTGCCTTCATGTCCATGTTTATCCTTGAGATTGATCAGTTCATCCTCACTCCACTCTCAATAGCCGCCATTGATGCAGAAGACGATGAAACGCCAAAAGACAGATTAGTGTTTAACATCACCAAGCCCCCACCAGAGGGCTATATCACCCACCTAGATGACCACACCAAAGCAATAACCTCTTTCACTTGGCAGGACTTGTACGAAATGAACATTGCATACCAGCCACCTAATGTCACCCACACAGAGAGACAGAACTATGAGGTGAGGTGGCAATTCATGTCTATAGGCACATCTCCCAAATGTTAACAGTCAATTGTTAATCAATATACAGTAACTCACTGTGTATAGTTAAAGCAATCTACATTGATACATTGTTGTAAACTGTTCTTTATTGAATGTCTTCACCAGGTCGAATTTGAAGCAATTGATGGGCATTTTAATAGCAGTTCTCCTATTTTGGTCCATTTCTCACTCAGAACAGCAGAGACAAATGCTCCCAGAGTTTCGTGGAATATGGGCAAGTAGAAATACTTTGATCTAATCATGATAGTATGGCTCTGAAAAGATTAGCAGGAGGAAGTAGCTCTTTTTTAAACACTTCGTTTAACATATTTGTTATCAATGAAGAAGTTATTGTTCTGAAAATGATTAGAAATTATGTCTACCACTGAACTATCGTAACAGGGTGTTTCACAGATCTAATGGAGGACATACGAGTACTATGGTTTATTGGTTGTTAAATGTATTATTTTTGTATTTCCTGCATTGTGCACATTTGGGTAAGGGTTACATGTTTAATCAAGAAACAAATGTATATGATAAACATCCATATATGTGATACATAATGTTTAACCGGGTTCTATATTACCATTTAGGTGTTCTGGTGACATTGAAGGACGAGTGGCTTGTCAAAATCACCAGAACCCCGATATGGCAATGAAGGACCTTATAACACATTACCATTCATATTTTTTGAGCATTAGAAGTTTATTTTGGTGCGGTAATCTTTAAAAAGTTGTTTTTCCAAAAAGAGAAATTCGTATTAGAAGCAAAAAGTGAAATACTGGACTATACTGTTATCAATGTAAACAGTAGAAACATCGTTTAATTTTATATATAGAGCTTTATAACAACATGTTTTGCTAAAACATTCAATTAGAAGAAATCATAGATTTGTGAACATGCTGCCTGCAAGGTGCAGCTAACCTTGGACCTGGATTGCAATTAGAATGTTCATGTTCAGCTTAGCTTTCATGAAGAGTGTTCTAATTATCCAAAGTGAAATGGCGACACCCCCATGGAATGGTGTGGGTCTGGTATTATTTAAATATTCTTTTATGCTTCAAGACTATTTAGTTGGAGGAAAGGACATTTTATGTTATTTTTGTAGCCAGACAATCAGAGTGACTGCTCTCATGGGTCTCACAGGAGACTCTCACTCCTGAGAGATGGACGAATGGTAAAAAAGGCCCTCACAGACAATCATATCACTTCATATTTGAAGTTGCATGCCCCGGGGAACCTTGTGAGACTCTTCTGCACCCAACCATTTATATATGTATACATATTTAACCTTCACTTCTACTGAACAGATTTACACCAACTCACAAAAATAGTAAAGATCAAGCTTTCTGTCAAATTTGGTGTACTTTCATTAACCTGTTTTGGCTGTAGCACTTTCTCAAATTCCCGATGGAAACTGTGTGTGTTTTGGGAGCCCCCACCCCCTTTTATTAGCCCCTGCTTGATGGATCACCCCAAAAACTTTAGTGGCAAGAGCTGATGTCGATGAACTATTTTTTTTGTTTTGTTTAACTTTGTTTTATTGAGTTTCAAGAGAATTAGGAAATATACATTACAACAATCACATGTCCTATTTGAACTCCCGACGTTAGACATCAAACCCCCCCCCAGCCCCCAGGGAATTGAAAGGTGGTCGGGCCCATAAGCTACCTGAAGGTAATGTGTCCATGAGAGCAGGATTGGGACAAGCATCAATGGTCTGCGTACCTGACTGCCCTGTGAATGAACAACCACCCCCCCAAAACTCCAAACACCCCCCCTCTTCCCCCTTCCCTCCCCAACCGAAGTGTCGCGTGTTCGCCTTGTGGAGACACCCAATCAAAGGACCAACTCCTATCCCATCATTCGGGGGTGTCCTCTGTGGAAGATGTGTCTGTGAGCCGCAGCAATCGTAAGTATTTGGGACATATTATCTCGTTAAATCCCTTGGTCAACAGTGAGAGGATGGGCTGCCATCTGGTGGTGAAAGATGTCGTGGATTGAGTAAGAGTTGCTTGAATTTGTTCCATGCCTAGTATATACCAGATTCTATGAAGCCAACCTATGTGTGCGGGACGCCGAGAAGTGCCCCATAACAAAAAAATATGCTGAACCGCAACCCCCATTACCAACCCCATTTGCATGCCTCTGATCGACTTTAGTAGAAATGTGAGCACATTTGTGAGCCCTAGAAGTGTATAGGCCGGAAAGCCGGGGATCTCTGTATCAAAGTGTGCGTTGATATCATCTAAGACCGTCTTCCAGTAGTCTGTCACCTATACACAGTCCCACAACAGGCGAGTCAGAGTCCCTATCTCCTCACAACCTCTCCAGCATGTAGGCCTGTGGTTTGGGTTACTTTTATTTAGTCCGACTGGTGTTAGATACCAGTAGGTCGCGATCTTAACTGCTGTTTTTCTACTGGCCGTGTTCCTGGCTGTGCGGTGGGCCCTGTAATATATAGTCTGCCAATCTTTGTCAGTGATGCTCCTCCCCAATTCTGCTTCCCATCTCCTTTGACCGTCTGAACGTGGCGTGGGGGACGGTGGGCTGAGCATTTTGTAAAGGTCCGTCATCGCCTGCCTGTCAGACGTTTTTGTGATGAGCCATTTCTCGTAGGCCGTGAGTCGCCTGCCAACCAGCGACCATATTTCAGGTTGTGTTACCCCAATGCCTAATCTGAAAATACTGGTACCGCCGTGGAGCCTTTAGGTTATACATCTCCGTTAGGGCTTCGAGCCGGAGAAAACCATCTAGATCGAATAGGTGTCCCGCCGACTGACATTCAGAAACTCTCCACTGCTCAAACGCATGTGTCTCCTGCCCTGGAGCAAAGGCAAGGTTATCGAAGAGTGGTGTGATAGGGGACGGGAAAGTAGTGAGCCCCTTGCTGACCGCCACCGTGTCCCACACTTTACTATCGTTCGCGTGATGGGTGACTTGTTGAGATTCGCCGGCCGATCAGAGCATTTCAAAAAGGGGATTTTCCACAGCGACATCTGCGCCATCGCTCTGTCTTGGAAGAGCCACCTTTTCTCCGATTCAGGGCGGTTCCATTCTAGAAAAAATAACACAACTGTGTCGCATGGAAATATCGCAACAGATTGGGGATCCCCAGTCCCCCCTCCAGCGGAGCACGGTGAGCAAGGTCTCTGCGCATCCGCATGCGTTTCCCGGCCCATATAAATTGTTGTATGGCGTCTTGCAGTTTCTTTAGAAATCCTAGCTGGAGGGTCACTGTGATGGTTTGGAATAGGTACAGGACTTTGGGTAGAAGGGACATTTTAACGGCTGCTATACGACCCAAAAGTGGTAGCGGATGAGGCCGCCATCTCCTCAAGTCTCCCTGTATTTGGGAGGAAAGTTCCTAGTAATTTTGATTGGCGGTCTGCGTAGTGCTCGGCGTCAGAGTGATTCCCAGATAAGGGATCGAAGTGCGAGATCACAGTCCCCCGTATGTCCCAAACCCACCGACAGACTTGTGTGCTTTGCAGCCAAGAGGGAGGATCATGGATTTCCCGGTGTTCATTTTAAAACCGGATACTTTTCCAAAGGTCTCCATTTCCTTCAAGAAAGCTGGCACGGACCGTTTAGGGTTTTCCAGTGCAGCCAAAATGCCATCAGTATATAGGCTGATGGTATGTGGCTCTCCCCCAAAGGTGATGCCCAATATGTCAGGATTGACTCTGATTCTTTGCGCTAGAGGTTCTATGTACAACGCAAAAAGGAGAGGGGAAAGTGGGAACATCTGTCTGGTGCTGCGTCTGATATCAAAGGGTTGCGAGCCTGTGCCGTTGACTCGGACCACCGCCCGAGGTGAATCATAGCAGCTAGCGACCCAGGCCCTGAAGCGATCTCCTATGCCAAAGCGCACCAAAGTCCTGTCCAGAAACCCCCAGTCCACTCTGTCAAACGCTTTCTCAGCGTCAACCGAGAGCAGCGCCGCATCGCAGTTGTTAAAGTGGGCTTTGTCCATTAAATGTAAGATGCGCTTCGTATTGTCGCTTCATTGCCTGTTGGGAATAAATCCCGACTGATCAGGTTTTATGATGCCCGGTAGGCAGGGGCCCAGTCTCACCGCCAAAATCCCTGTAAAGAGCTTGAGGTCGAGATTGAGCAAGGATATAGGCCTGTAGAGTGAAACGTGTCCTTTCCTGGCTTAGGCAATACTATGATGTCGGCAGCGAGCATATCTGGTGGGATGGAACCTGGCCCCTGGAAGGAATTAAAAAGCTGGGTCAGGATCGGCATGATCAAAGGGCAGAATGTCTTATAAAAAACGGCTGAGAAGCCGTCCGGACCTGGTACTTTCAGAGGCTTTAAGCGCGCTATCACGCTGATCACTTCCTCTGTTTGAATGAGTGTGTCTAGGGAGGCGGCGCCTGCCGCATTGAGAGAAGTGACCGCCGCCCCATGCAGGTAGGCAACCCCTGTTGTCCAAAGAGGGATCTGCACTGTAGAGGGAGGCAGAGAAGGCCCTAAAGGCTTCCGCTATCCTGTTGTCCTCCTGAAGCTCCTGTCCCTAAGCGTCCCGGAGAGTATTGATTTTGGACCTTTGGACTCATGCTCTGAGGTTGCTTATTTATATTTATTTATTTATTATTTATTTATTAAGCTTGTTAAGCGCGACAGCTACCCAAAAAGGGTTTCCCGGCGCTGGATGGGCAAAGTGCTTAGTAACCTAACGTTTAACACAGTGAACAGCGTTATTGGTTGAAGAGCCAGGTCTTAATGGCTCTGCGAAAGCAGATGTAACTAGTTTCTTTGCGGATCACCAGGGGGAGAGAGTTCCAGAGTGTGGGGCCCAGGTAGGAAAAAGATCTGCCACCCATCCTAGAGAGTTTGATTCTAGGTACATTAGGTTACCTTGGGATGAAGACCAAAGGTGGCGAGAAGGAGTGTAGGGATGAACAAGGGATTGTAGGTACAGTGGAGCTGAGCCCAATTTGATTTTAAACATGTAGCTCAGGGTTTTGAATTTAATGCGGCTCTCTACCCTGAGCCAATGCAATTCTCGGAGGTGTCCAGAGATGTGGGCTGTTTTGGGAATTTTGCACAATAGCCTTGCAGCGGCGTTTTGTACCAACTGTAGTCGTCTTATCACTGTCTTGCTAGCACCTAGGTAGAGGACATTTCCATAGTCCAGCCGGGAAGTTATAAGGGCATGGACCACAGATTTTTGAGTGTCGCTTGGCAGCATCCAGATGATTTTCCTGAGCCACCGCAAGATTGTAAAGCAGGTGGCCGAGACCTTGCTTACCTGTTGGTGCATGGCCAAGGCATTATCGATGGTAAAATCCAAATTATGTACATGGTCTGATGGGAGAGGGAGGGTGCCCATCACGGCAGGCCAATGTCTAGAACTCCATAGGTCTTGTCTTTGTCCCAGAATCAGTACTTCGGTCTTACCACCATTCAATTTAAGGAGATTGTTGTTCATCCAGGTGACAATTTTCTCTAAGCCTGACTGCAGGAGGGAGGTGGAGCTAGGACCATGGTTTGAAAGGGAGAATGTGATCTGGGAGTCATCAGCATACGTGAATAGGGTGAGACCTGCTTGTTCGGCGATATGAGCCAACGGTCTGACATACAAATTAAAAAGTAGGGGGCTGAGCACAGAGCCCTGGGGAATGCCATAGGGTAAAGCATGAATATTGGAAGTTGCCGTGTTAGAGAAGATTTGAAACGTGCGATGTGTGAGGAAAGAGGAGAGCCAGTTCAGTGCTGGGCCGCAGATGCCCAGTGAGGTTAATGTCTTTATGAGTATGGTATCTGAGATAGTGTTGAATGCTGCGCTGAGGTAAAGTAGTATAAGCGCAGCTGTATCTCCTCTGTCAAGGTGGTGACGCAGATTCCCCGTAACTCCCAGTAGTGTTCTTTCGGTAGAAAAACCGGTTCTGAAGCCGGATTGCGAGGGATGAAGTATATTATTAGATTCTATGAACTGGGAGAGGTGGGAGTGAATGTGCCTCTCAAGAATCTTAGAAAAGGCTGGCAGAAGAGAAATAGGGCGGTAGATGGATAGGACGCTTGGGTCTGCCGTAGGATTTTTCAGGAGAGGTGTCACCATGGCGTGTTTCCAAGTAGCCGGGACATTAGAATCTTGCAGGGAAAGGTTAAGTGTTTTACAAATCATTGATAAATGGGAGTTGTCAAGTTGTTTTAATATTTGGATGGGGAGTGGATCTTTGGGTGAACCAGATTCTAATTTACCTAAAATATTTATCAGGGCGTCCAAGTTGAGAAGTGGCCATGAATCCAGGTGTGCATTAATGCCAGGGAAGTCAGACGTTGTGAAGCAGGTAGTGGTATTCGAAGTGGTTGTCTGTGAGTGCTGAGTCATATTTGAAAAAGAGTTGGCTATATCCTGGTAAATAGTTTCGATTTTTTTTGTGAGGAATTGGGCGAGCTCTTCGCACTAGTTGTTGTTCAAGGGAGGCGGTTTAGCGGTGACCTCGGAGCCCGCCAGTTCTTTGACCAGTCCAAAAAGAGTTTTGGATTGGTTAGTGGCCTCAGAGATCGTTTTAGAGACAAAGGTAGCCCTAGCTAAAGCGCATAATTTGTGATATTGTTTTAATTCTTTTTTATAGGCATCCCTGGCTTCAGGGGAATAGTCTTTCCTCCAACTCCGTTCTATGCGCTTACATTTGGATTTTACGGCTTTTAATGGTTTGCTGAACCTGGGAGCTGGAATACTATGGTCATTCATTAGTCGCCCGTTTTATCGCCCCCACATAGTACGTGTGTCGCAGTCGAAGGGCTGCATGTTCTCCGCGGTCCAGGTCGAGCCTAGCGAGTTGCTCCCTGGCCGCTTTTAGCTGTCACCAAATCCTAGGAGCCCCAGTGCGGCTGTGCACCCTCCCTAGTTCCGCCACCTGCGCTGAAAGTGTCTCTCTTTTTTCTTTTCGGTCTTTGGCCTCAGCAGCGGACACCGCTATGAGGTCTCCCCTTACCACCGCTTTAAGTGCTCCCCATATCGCTGTCAAAGGTACGTCAGGTTTGTCGTTAAGCTGAAGGTATTCACTGATGGGTTTGTGTAATTGTTGTGTGACACCTTTCTGCTGCAAGAGGGCCTCTCGTAGGCGCCATCGGCCTCTCTGTGCTTTTGTATGTGGGACGGTCATCGTGAGTGTGACCACGTCGTGATCTGAGATTGCGGCGGGGACAATGTCCACATCCGTTACTGTTGTGGCAAGATCGGAGGACTGCACAAAATTATCAAGCCTGGCGTATGTGCGGTAAACGTGAGAGTAGAAAGTGTAATGAGTAGCATGGGGATGTGCCTACCGCCAGATATCTGAAAGGCCTCTGCTAGATAACCACTGCCTTCCCTTCAAGGAGATTGCCCTTGTGGAGTCGTACCGTCGACCTGATCTGTCCCTCTCCTGATACATCAACAGGTTAAGGTCGCCACACACTAATGTGAATCGTGTAGGGTGGGCAAGTATGTCAGGCATAGCCCCCTTTAGAAAGGCCTCTTGTCCGGAATTGGGGGCATATATAGCCCCAAGGACTAAGGACATACCCTCCACCCGCACAGAATAAGCCAGGAGCCTGCCCTTAATTTCAGCAACCCTGTCCCACACTTGACCTCTAAAGTGTCTGGCAAAAAGGCAAAAAGTATAGCGACCACCGCTTTCTTCTCAGTGGTGGAGGAGAAGAACTGGTGAGGCAAGGCTCTGGAACGCATTCTGGGCTAGTCCTTGGAGAGAAAGTGCGTCTCCTGCAACAAGCAGATCAAAGTGCCCGAGTTCTCCAGATATGATAGCACGGCCCGTCGCTTTATAGGGTTGTTGAGCCCTTTTACATTCATGGTAATTACCTTTAGGGTGGTGTCTGACATACTACCCTACCGTAGAATGAGCGTACCCCCGGGTAAGCCTGCCCCTTGCTGACGACCACATGATTCCCCCACCTTGTGCAACACACCCGTTCCCACCCCCCCTCGTCCTCCTACCTCCACACCCCAGCTTCCCTTCCCCCCAACAAAACAAACCCCCATCCCCCCCTCCCTAACCCCAACTGAGCACCCACAAAGAGCAATCCAAGTCCAATGCCTGACTACCCATAACTCAGGCATTTGGTGAAATAATCTGCGGGAGCGTGCAGCCTCTGTACTGCTCGGCCC
The DNA here is from genome assembly GCF_964263255.1 of Lissotriton vulgaris. Classification (NCBI taxonomy): domain Eukaryota; kingdom Metazoa; phylum Chordata; class Amphibia; order Caudata; family Salamandridae; genus Lissotriton; species Lissotriton vulgaris. The sequence continues at coordinate 439,249,801 of NC_141685.1, read as the reverse complement.
CCCAACTCCCCCTAGCCAGCTATGAGACGCAGCAAAAGTGCTCCCCCTTTGGAAATCTAGTTAGGCTACAGGTGAGGTATCCCTGGATACTGCCTCCACGCAGGCTCGCGTTCCTGCGATAATTACGACCCCCTAGAAAAAGCCCACTTCCTAAAATTATCCGGAGAATACAAACTTGCAATCTGAGCTGCTAAATCTGCCTACTTCTCCACAAAAATTTTCAACTCCGCGCAAAAATCTAAAGATATCTTTGCTATTAGTCTCATCTGGTTCCCCCACAGACTGCTGCCCTCCGGCCATTCTCCGGACTGCTTTTTCGACCTGCCCTGGCCCTCCATTGGCCCTCTTGAACAACTCTCTCCTGCTCGGCGTGGTCCCCAGTCAGTTCAAGTACGCCGAAGTGGTCCCCATATTAAAAAAAACCAACGCCGACCCCTCGGTCTTGGGCAACTTCCGCCCCATTTCCCTTCTGCCTTACCTGAGCAAGGTACTCGAAACGCATGTGACCAGCGTCCTCAGCTCCTTCATCGAGGACTCCAACTTTCTAGACTCCCAGCAAGCTGGGTTTAGACCTGCCCACTCGACAGAGGCGGTCATCCTCTCTGTCATGGAGGAACTTCGTAGAGGCGCTGACTCCAACATCAGTCAAGCCCTGGTGCTCTTAGATCTGTCAGCGGCCTTTGACACGGTCGATCACACCATCTTAGTCGACCGTGTCAAAGAGGCAGGCATCAGCGGGACGGCCCTTAACTGGGTCTGTTCATTCCTTGCGGACCGCCATCAATCGGTCCGTCTTTCCCAGTTCACAGCAAACCGGACGAGAGTCACCTGCGGTGTGCCGCAGGGTTCATCCTTGTCACCCCTTCTTTTTAATCTTTACCTCACCCCCTTGATCCGCTCCCTCCGCGGTAGGAATTTCACTGCATTTAATTATGCAGATGACATACAGCTCGTTTTCAATCTCGACTCCTCGGACGAAGCGGCTCAAGATTTCCAGTCCACCCTCTGCCATATCAGTAACTGGATGAGCACTCACCATCTCAAACTCAATCCCGACAAGACGGAGCTCGTTCTTGTCGGAGGCTCATCCAACCCCTGGAATTCCACTTTCTGGCCCCTTTCCCTCGGAACCCCCCCCCCCACCCGGCGGACAAAGTGAAAGGCCTCGGGATTTACATCTCCCAAGACCTCTCTATGAAGCACCAGGTCAATGCCACTGTGCCCTCTTGTTTTTTTCAGCTCCGGAAGATCCAGTAAATAGCCCACTTTCTGACCATGAAGCCCTCACTTTGGCACTGCTGGCGTTAGTCATCTCTCGGATCGACTACGCCAATGCCCTGTATGTTGGCATCCCACAATACCTAATCAGCAGATTGCAGTTGATTCAGAATCAGGCAGCTCGCCTTATCTACCACCAACCAAAACATCAACACGTCCGTCCTCTCCTCAAGGCCCTCCACTGGCTCCCTGTTTCGGAGCGCTGCAAGTTCAAACTTGGCTGCCTGACTCATAAATCTCTGGCCGGCACCGGTCCCTCCTTTATTTCTTCCCTCTTGCATCCTTATACCCCCTCCAGGAACCTCCGTTCCTCTCACCTTGCGCTCCTTCAAACTCCTCGCTTCAAGCGCAAAAAACACGGAGGTCTCAGATTTTCCTTTTTGGCACCCTCATTCTGGAACTCACTGCCACTGGAACTGAGACTCTCCTCCTCTCACCTTCATTTCAGGTCTCTCCTAAAAACCCATCTCTTCCATGGCATTTACTCATAATCTCCTCTCCCCCCGCTCTCTGCCTCTTGTTGAATAAAGTGAATAGCGCCAAGAAACCGTCCGGTGAATGCCGCGCTTTATAAGTAATTTTTACATTACATTACATTACATTACATAAGGTTGCATGGTCCGGTTTCAGATCAGCCGCTGTTGAGGATCATCGTCTGCGCACCATTTACCATCCGCCGTTTCGTGATTGTTGGGACCGGGGTGGCGAGGTTTGCGGTTCCCTGTGATCAATGTCCTTAAGGAACCACATCTGGTGTAGCGCGCCGTTCCATCTGAAGATGAGTCTGAATGGTTGACCCCAAGAAAATGTCACCCCCATGTCTCGTAAGAAGGACGTGACCGCTTGGAACTTTTCTGAAGCCAGATGTCCTGGAAAACGCCACAGCGTGACCCTGATACTTTAAAGGTTGTTTTCGTCAAGCTTCTTTTAGGATCTTCTCCTTCGGAGGGAAATCAGGAAGGCAAGCAGGATGCCAGGAGGGGGGGCAGGGCCCCGCCGCGGTGGGCCCACTCTGAGCGCTCTGTCTATCCGGATCTCTTGCTCTGGACCTACCCCAAGGATATCTCTGAAAGTTCCTGTAGATATTGCGGTACGTTCGTTCCCTCCATGGACTGTGGAACCCCCCGGACTTGTATGTTGTTTCGACAAGACCTGTTTTCAAGGTCCTCGGCATGAGTTTGGAGGTCCACCTTTTGCTTCTTGAAACATAGCAGGTCCTGTTGAAGGTGTTCTATTTCCTCACTCCTGGTGTGGTCGTCATCCTCAATGGCGGCCACACACTCACCCAAGCCGTCCACGTCGCGACGTATCTCTCGCACCTCCCCCGTCACCTCTTGTTTGAGTGTGTGGAAATCCTCATAGAGAGAGTTGAAGAGTGCCTCTAGAAAGGCTTTAGTGATAGGTACTTCTCCCTCCGCATTGTCTGTCAGCTGTTTGGATTGAGAGGGGGAGGGAGGGCCTTTGTCCCCTCCATTAGACCCTTTTAGGAGCATGTCCGTGAGGGTGCAGTCCCCTTTTCCGCGCGTTGATGCCATGGCTGACCACCCACTCAAGCGGGCTCGTGCCTCGGGCCCCGGTGAAAGGCAGTGGATGTCTCTGGGGACTGCAATGAGGTCCTGTCCATGATTTGTGGCCCTCAATTTAATCGGTGGTTTAGTCCCTTGGCTCTCGGCGGGGGCTCGGTACATTGCCTCCTTCTCCACGTGACCCACTGGTGTGGGGGGAAGCATTGATATGCCTGTGGTGTGAAAGTGTAGGCCAAAGCCCCCCCTCGCCTCGCTAGGTCTTGGCAGCTCATAGAAGCATATATGGCCTTGTTGGGGGGACCGTTGATCCCAGGGGGCTCCCCCCGATGTAGGCCCAAGAATCAGGGTGAGAGACAATAGCTGGGCTCACAGCTGCTTGGTGCCTCCTTGCACCGTACTAGGGCTGAGTCTTTGTGTGGGGGTTGTGCACAAGGGATAATTGCGCCCACCCGCGCTTGGGATGAGCCAGTGGAGGTCTTAATGCGCGCCTGATCACTGTCCCTGGGGCCTTGCTTCTAGCACTTCTCTCCTTTCACGGCGCAATTACTACCCGCAGACGCGCCGGGTGGCAAGCTCACTGGCGGTGTTCTTCCCCTGTTGGTCCCTACTGTCGGGTGATGGCCGCAGTGGTCTCGCGGGTATTACCGCGTCAGGAGCCGTAGAGTAGATGATAAGGCCGGACCAGGCCCACAGCCTCGGGCTCGATTTTCGCGCTGCCGCCGGGGGACCGGGCTCCCAGTCCTGCCCCGCTCTGCCATCGTTCGTCAAACCTCCTGCTGCCGAGGCATTATTCGCGCAGGGTCAGTCTGAACGGGGGTCAGCGGGCCCCCCACCGGCCGTTCTAAATTCTTTCGCTGGGGCCCAACTGTTTGCTTACTCGCTGGCCCTTCCCATGGTGCAAGACCTGCGGTGGTGGTGGGAGCCCTCGGCTCTGCTTCTGGAGGCTAAATCTAACAGTGTGTGACCAGGCCCCGCAGCCTCGACCTCAATTTTTTGCGTCGCCGGGCTGCGAGAACGGGCAATCTCCTCGGTCCGCTGTGGGATCGGCACCTCCCCGTTGCAATGATGTCACCTCCCCAGGTCCCGGTCTATGCCCACTCCTCACCTTCTCAAAGTGGAGGTGAGGTGGGGGCAACTCTTGTCAGTGTCCCTGCGGATTAGCCACCATCTGCACGCTAGCAAGCCCTGCAGCCCCGGCCTCAATTTCTGCGATGGTGGGCTAGGGCAGCAGGTGTCTCCCCCTTGCCCCTTCTGGCAGTCGATGATGAGGTCGACCCCACAGCCTCCGCCTCCATCTCGGCTTACTCCCTGTCCAAGGGGTGGCTGATCTGATTCCCGGAGGCTCCCTCGCACCGTTGACGATCTGATTCTCTGGCGCCTCCAGAATCGGCGCCCAACGTGGCTCTCAGCGCGGGGTACCAGGGAACTGTCTTGCAGCTCCTCTGGAACCACTCCTGGTGTAGCTCCTCACTCCCTCACATGCAGGGGCCAATAAACATGCAGCGTTGTGGACACATACTCTGATTTTGGCCAGAGGAAGGGGTTTGGAGCGAGGAGCCTCCCAAAGACACGTCCGTCTAGTCCGCCATCTTGGCCATACCCCCGAACTTTTTATTTTAAAGTTTTGTGAAGATTTGTTAAACGGCACTAAAGTTAATAGCAAAACCAGTTGCCTGCTGTCAATCAAATCGCTTGGCAATGCCCAGATAACTATACATTTTAAACCTACATTTTTATATATCTTTTTTAAAATATATTCAGGAATTATAATATTATTAATTTACATAAAAAGAAAACATAGAAATTCCCTGAGAAAAACAGAAACTTTATAGTTATGTGAAAATGTCAGTTAAAACCAACCTTCTTAAACAAAAAAACCCACTGAAATTCACCATTTATATTTATCTCAACTAACTATAACTTGTGCCATAAAGTAACTATAACTCGGGGGGAGCCGGGGCCTTAGGATATTGGTGAGCGCACCGATGCCCACCTGCGACACCAATACTTCCTTCAACATTAGGGACTGCAGGGGGAGCTCCAGGGCTCTTGTAGCCCCTTCTGGCTCCTAGATCTGCATCATAATTGAGTGCTGATGGGTGTTTATTTCATGCTTTCCTCCCGTCCGGGCGGTATCAGCATTTTTCACTGCTCAAGCCAAGGTGGGAGCAAAGTTGTGTTCACCTGCCAGGTCAGTATGGGCAGGTAACAGAATTATTCCCTGCCCACACACACTCACTGACAGGCAACAGAGCTGTGTATTAGGGGATGGGTTCCCTGGACACTGCGATTAATCTCCGTTGATGTGGTCTCCAGACCCAATCCTTGGGAAGCAGAGCCCGCAGACGCGCCGGGTGGCAAGCTCACTGGCGGTGTTCTTCCCCTGTTGGTCCCTACTGTCGGGTGATGGCCGCAGTGGTCTCGCGGGTATTACCGCGTCAGGAGCCGTAGAGTAGATGATAAGGCCGGACCAGGCCCACAGCCTCGGGCTCGATTTCCGCACTGCCGCCGGGGGACCGGGCTCCCAGTCCTGCCCCGCTCTGCCATCGTTCGTCAAACCTCCTGCTGCCGAGGCATTATTCGCGCAGGGTCAGTCTGAACGGGGGTCAGCGGGCCCCCCACCGGCCGTTCTAAATTCTTTCGCTGGGGCCCAACTGCTTGCTTACTTGCTGGCCCTTCCCATGGTGCAAGACCTGCGGTGGTGGTGCCCCCTCGCCAAACAAAAACACTAGCTCTAGGGGATAGGATGCCCGGGGTCTTGTCGTAGCGTGGGACGGTGGTCACGTGCCCCTCCTAGTTTTAAAAATATCCCCGTGGGATAGGGTCACAGTGCCACATCGTAGCTTACACCCAACCTTGAGACGGGGTTTGAGATCCTGACGTTGCTCTGTGTGTAATGCTAAGCTTTGTATGCTATTCTCTCCATGCTTTGTTCTCTTTAGAATATAGAACTTACTCCCTGTGATGTGCTGTTGCTAGGAATGTCCTGCCGGGATTCCTGGCAGTTGAGCCTGTGCTTTCTGTGGATGAGGTTTAATAAATCATACCTCGTTATACTTTAACATTTGTCTTAACTTATTTGTGTGGTAAACACCACATATATTTGGCGACGATCGGAAGAGAACCCTACCTACCTCAACACGAAGCCTGCTCAGGTATCGCCTCTTCACTCCTCCAGCGGCAGTATATTTAAATGGAAGCGTAGCCTTCCCAGCGGCAGTCGTTTGACTCTATCATGAAGTATTACGGTGAGGAGTGTGGCGGGAGGCCTTAAAATGGGTTTAATTGGATTTTGATAAAAAATCAGGAGAAGCCGTTCCGAACGCTGCTCAAACGCCTTGCGTTTCAGTGACGCTGCCTTCACTCACGTGTGCGTTCCATTGAGAGCAGCGTGCGCTTCATCGGAGCATTGTTCAGCGTCTGCGTCTCAGCGTGTGCGTGTCAATGACATATCGTGTAAACAGCTTTCCCTCTACCAGCAAAAGCATTGTGACGTACGAAACTTGACTCGTGTAAACAGCTTTCCCTCTACCAGCAAAAGCATTGTGACGTACGAAACTTGACTCTAACAACAAAAAAATTTTTTTAAAAAATAATAAAAGACAACGTTCTGTTACCAACAATTGCCTGTTCTGTCTTCTGAAAAGAAATAAAATCAACGCTGTTTTGCTGTGAGTTATCTGTACACGGTCATAATAATAAACAGCTCAATGGTGATATTTTTTTTTTCTCTCTACACGCATTCTGACTGGATTATAAGGATCTTCAAGAAATATTGTTACATAATTTAAAAATTATCACAAACTAAAATATATATAATTATTTAAAGTAAGGGAGAAGTATTTAGAAGAAAAGAAGATACGTCTCATTCTGTTATTAAGTTTCTCGAGGAAATCTTCAAAAGGGAAAGTTTTCCTAATAGTATATTGTCGGACAATGGTCCCCAATTTTGTTCTTCTGTTTTTAGCGAATACTTGAATGTTTGTGGTGTTATCCATAGGAAATCTTCTTTGTATCATCCCGAGACCAATGTTGCTGTTGAGAGGGTGAATAAAACGTTGAAAGAATGTATTCAGCTTGCAAGGGCTAATGGTTTAAATTGGAAAATAGCTCTCAAGGAAAGGATTGAGGCTTATCGCTGTTCACCTCACTCCACCACTGTAAGATCTCCTTTTGAGGTATTTAAAGGCAGAATTCCCAATACGATGTGGTGTCCTGGTTGGATGAAGTTGAATAAAGGGTTGGTGGATAATCACATTGGTCCTTGGAGGGAGAAGGAGTTGGAAAAACAAGCCAATAGGAAATTGTATTTTGATGATAAAAAATGTGTTTATTTCCAAGAAGTCAATATAGGGGATTTAGTCAAAATAAAAGCACCTGTTGGACGTCAATCTTGGTCTAAGTACACAAATGTAAGATCTGTAATAAAAGTTTTTAGGAATGCTATCAAAACTAATGATGGAAGAATTTGAAACAAAAGTCGTGTAGTTGTAGTAAAGTCCAGGTGTGGTGAACAAGATGATGCAGATTCTGATAAACATTTGTTTGGTCCCATTGATGTTCCCCCACCTAGTTCCAGTAATACTCCTGGTGTTCGTGCTAGGAGCCAAAGATTACGCAAGGCTCCTGCTTACATGAATGACTATGTATGAACTTGTTTTTCTTGTTTTTGTTTATTTCTTTAGTTTTATTCACTTTTCTTACTTTTCTTGCCTTAATGTTTTTCTTTACTTTGTTAAGAAGGAAGATGTGTAATGCTAAGCTTTGTATGCTATTCTCTCCAAGCTTTGTTCTCTTTAGAATATAGAACGTACTCCCTGTGATGTGCTGTTGCTAGGAATGTCCTGCCGGGATTCCTGGCAGTTGAGCCTGTGCTTTCTGTGGATGAGGTTTAATAAATCATACCTCGTTAAACTTCAACATTTGTCTTAACTTATTTGTGTGGTAAACACCACACTGTGGTCCGCTCCTGGTTTTCCTGTTTTTCCGGCTCACCAGTTCGTCCGTTTGTTCTCCACCGCTGCCATGGTAGCAGCAACAACAACAGCAGCGAGGCAAGGAGCAGGCGGAGAGGAGCGGCGAGGAGCAGGCAGCAAGCAGCGGGTGAGGAAATTGCTCGAGGGTAATGCCGCATCAAGAGAGTTGCGGCCGCAGGCCGGCATCGGTTGGAGTCGGGAGCTGTGGAAGGCTGCTGAGGCTCGCTACGGTTCCTGCGGTTCTATCTGTGGATTTCCTGTAGGTGTGATGGTGCTGTGCGGGTATCAACCCTGCATCGATTTTACGCTTTCTTTACACGAGTGACAGTCACAGTTGCCTCAACAGCCTTAACTACTCTAGTCGCTGCAGCTGCAACTGCCACAATTGTAATTACTGGCTCGATCCTCTAGATCGCAAGATGAGCACAGGTGGGGCGGACTGCCATATTGGGGGAGTCTTTGTCTGAGCCTTATACTTCCTGCAACTGCTGAAACTCAGCAGCTCTGCCACCAGCCGAGGTGGAGGCAGGTGTGTATGATTGAATGAGTCCCAATTGGAGGGACAGCTTGGCCCGGCGGAGGTGGCCCAGCTTGGTGTGGTGCGCCTCTGTGCTTGCGGATTGCCAGAGAGCCTGGTGGATTATGCCCCGCACTCCTGTATTCCCACGGCCTCTCCACGGCCTCCCATGACCCCACAACCTAAACATTTCCAACTGCTCACTACATACAAGTTATTGCGAGTCTGAAAATAGCCACCAGATGGCATAATATCATCAAGGCACACTTCGAGGCGTAACTGAGGCTACACAGACAAATTTAAATTTGCAAGTTGGAGTGGGACTGAGAGAACCACGCTGGTTGAACGAGCCGCAGCTGCATCTGTAGGAGGCGGAGGGATTTCGCTTCGGCGCCTGGAGCCGTGGTTGGGTTGGGAGCCGTCAACGCCACCGCGGGAGACCGGGCGACCGGGTTGCAGTGTGGTGCTTGGGTACGGTGTTTGTGGATCGGCCAGTCCAGGCGAGACCGGCTGCCAGCAACTGGTGCAGGAGCTGGAGTAAGAGCGGGTCTGCAATTGAAGACTCGCTCACCCGCCCACCTGCTCTTTCACGCCGTTCACTGTCTGTCACCGGCCCGGCTCACCTTGGACAACAAAACCAGTTAAGCACAGGATGCGGTCAGGGAAGCTGAGGGGTGTAGTCCCACAAAACAAAAAGAAACGGAGAGGAAATCTTGAGACACCTAATGCGGCTATCGACCAGATACTTGACCTGTCGCCAAGCGCATCTGGAGGTAAAATAGTCAGTGTGTCCCACCAACATTTACATGAGGCTGGCTCTGTTGGCAACAAACCATCTGGTTCCCAACCAAAAATAACGACAACATTTTCCTTTCTGAAAGACGCAGGTTCAGCTGTCTTCTCAAGCAATATGAAAATTACGGGGTTACCTGTTCCTCTGAGTTCTATAGTGACCATCCGCAAGGACAGTTTAGGCGAGAACATAGAGATAAGCAAGCCACAAATACATCAAGTGACAGCCACTGGAAAGTTTGATGAGGCTGAACCATCACAGGGGCAAGGAGACCCTAATATAACCACGCTGAGCAGTTTAGGGGTCCCACCTTGAGGTACTGGGTTTTTCAGAACCAGTACTGATCCGGTAACCCAGCGGTGTCAGGGATAACACCCGTAGACCTCGAGTACTTTCCTGATTCAGACCACAGAAACACGAGTCTTCTAGGTGAAATCAAGGATCAAATGTATTGGCTGCAACCAGGTAACAAGCGTCCTAGAAGTACAACAGCATGTATGTTCTCAGGAGACTGCTCAAATGTACAAAGCCTGGTCTCTTCTTTTATACATCTTTTTAGGCTTCAGGCAACATTCTTAAGTTTACGGTGCAAACATTCTAGAATTTACAGTGGGCTATTCACATATTTTCATTACAAAGAAAAAGCAGAGTCATGGTGACATGTATACATTTAGTGTGTCCAGTTCATGATCACTTACCCTGCCAGGCCCAACATTTCCATCAGATATCGGTGTACCCTCAATAAAACCGGGCTCCTCCTCATCATAAAGAAAAAGAGAAGAAAAGAGCAGAGCCAGGTGTGAGCAAGATTTGGGCAGTGTGTGTGTGCGATGTACGCGATTTATGGCCTGTTGTGTGTTGATGCTATCTCGTTCGGCCACTGGGAGAGGAACTGACCAAACAGGTTTGGCTTGGGGCGATGGCTTCAGCTTGACCAGGTCGCAGGGAAGTCGATTAAGGTGTACGTGTCCTTGATATCAAATTCAGCTGCAGTTGCAAGCCTATGTGAAGGGCAACATGTAAGATGGATGCCAAAACTCAAAATGGCGGTCAAGGGTTCAGAAACGAAAATGGCGATTTTGTGGTGAAATCGTTACCTGATTGTGACGCAAATGCTTGTGCACAATGTACTAGTCATTATCGGTATTTTGGCATAAAAATCGTCAAAATACGACAAAGTTTATTTCACGGGTTCCAGAAATTTTCAGGAACTACAAACCCTACTTTTGCCCTAACATAGGCAATTAAACCTATTCTCATGCTAGTCTGAGTCCAGGTCGGTATTCCTAAAGTCATTGAGATGTTGCTGCAGCATCATTCTGGTGCTTAGTTCGTTTTGTGACACAGGCTTCCTTACATATGATGTAGCACAGAGGCCACACATTGCAGGAGCGCACTGCACACATAGACAGAACAGGAAGAGAATGGCTAGAACAATCCCAACGACCATCAGAATTTTCCATCCCCAGCCAGATATCAGTTCCCATCCACCAGCTGTACCGGCTCATTTCCAACGTGTTTGGGTGCATGTCCCCTGGAAACGTGCAGAAGTGTTAGCAATTAAGCAGTCTTTGCCTGATCCATGCAAAAACCCAGTACCTCAGTTGGCGCCCAACGTGGGGCGGTATCAGCGGTACCGGTCCAAGCCAGAGGTTCGTGAGGAGCTTCGTGTGAAAATTCCGGAGGAAGGCCAGCCACTTCAGCGACCCCTGCATGTCGACGTGGTTCCGAAGGTCTTTGCTGCGAGGTTCTCCGCGTCCCGACGGCTACGAAGGACTGCTGCCCTGACTGCCGCCCTGATTTGTACCCTTGATGTTTGGTAGAGCGAAACAATAGACGAGTCTTCTGGTGACGTCATCGATATTTCAGTTAAGTATAAGTGGAGCGCCTCCCAGTCCTTAGTTTGTTTGGTGTCCCTTTTGGACCGTTTTGTATTGGTACTTGCAAGGACCAAAACCGAAGGACTCGTGTATTCACGAGAAATATCGTAATCGATAATCCTTTGAAGTTTGGAGCTAGACTAGTGAGCGGAGATGCCTGGTCTTAGCAGACTTGGAAATTTGTTTTGCCTTGGTTGCAATAATAGGGATTCCCGATTGGAGGACTCGTGTCCGGTTCCTCCAATTGGAACTCCAACATATGAACTTTATGTGAAGCATGGGGTAGGCCCCATCACATACAATGAAGTGTGGATCAAATACACCAGAAAGGATGGTGTTTTAAAATGGCCCCAATATGGTAGTTTTGATACGGAAATCCTAGATAATCTCGAAGTTAAACTGTTCAAGAGGAAAGCCCGGCCGGCAATGTTTGACTCTTTCCGCCTATGCCGTAAGGAGGCCAAACAAAAAGAAATTAAATTAGAGAAGAGGATTAAGAGAGAAAGGGGTATTTCGATAATGCAAGCTGCCAGGCAGCATAAAGACAATGAAGAAGAACAGATGAGCGAGCCGTTGCACAGGCAACGTAAAATGGTAATAGATAAATGTTATCCAGTTTTGCCGCCTCTTCAGCAAGAAGCAGCAAAAGAGCTTGAAAAAGATCCCCTAATGTCGCATTTGTTAAGTTCACCACCCCCATATGCGCAAAATGCTACCGCACCTCCACAACCTCTAGTTATACAACCTATGGTTGTTGTGCCTCCTGTTCCTCCACAGCAACCACCAGCTACTCTTCAGCTGGCTCCTGTTCCTCCGGTGCAGCCTCCTCAAGGGCCACCAACTTTGCTACCTGCTCCATCTCTACCTCCTGCAACTTATTCACCTGTTCTTGCCACCTCCTCTGCTACCGCTTCTGCCTTAGCTTCTTCTCAATCTGCTTTATCTCCTGTCCTGTCGACCTCTCCTTCGGTTCGACAGAGAATGACAAACACTGTTGCCAGTCTTTTCTCTCCTTTCTTTGGGTCACATAGTACGACCCCTGATTTGGAACGCACGCAGTTACGTAGTCAACTGCCTGATTCTAGAGAAAAAGAAATATTAGATCGTCTTGCGGGTAAATGGATTAACGACCCCGCAAGATATGACTTAGAGTCTGTTATGGATGTTTTCCGCCAATGGGAAGCACCAAAGCAGAGGTATGTCTTTGATACAATGTGTACTTTTCTTTATGAGGATTTGGAGGAAAATGATTTGAAGCCCATTCCGTCTGAGTTGTGTCACGTTCGGTTTGAGTTTGCAAAAGGTACGATTGTGGGTTCCGATGTAGACAAAGCAGTTGCAACATTACTGTCATTTAGGAATGAGGGTGTATCTCAGTCGTTGTTTGAACAAGATTCATTCGTTAAGAGAAAAGGACAGTACCCAATGAGAGAGGTTCCTCCTGTATGGAAGTAAGCAGTGGCCGCTGGTCCGGCCAATAATCCACCAGCTGTACCGGCTCATTTCCAACGTGTTTGGGTGCATGTCCCCTGGAAACGTGCAGAAGTGTTAGAAATTAAGCAGTCTTTGCCTGATCCACGCAAAAACCCAGTACCTCAGTACTGAGGTACTGGGTTTTTCAGAACCGGTACTGATCCGGTAACCCAGCGGTGTCAGGGATAACACCCGTAGACCTCGAGTACTTTCCTGATTCAGACCACAGAAACACGAGTCTTCTAGGAGAAATCAGGGATCAAATGTATTGGCTGCAACCAGGTAACAAACGTCCTAGAAGTACAACAGCATGTATGTTCTCAGGAGACTGCTCAAATGTACAAAGCCTGGTCTCTTCTTTTATACATCTTTTTAGGCTTCAGGCAACATTCTTAAGTTTACGGTGCAAACATTCTAGAATTTACAGTGGGCTATTCACATATTTTCATTACAAAGAAAAAGCAGAGTCATGGTGACATGTATACATTTAGTGTGTCCAGTTCATGATCAATTACCCGGCCAGGCCCAACATTTCCATCAGATATCGGTGTACCCTCAATAAAACCGGGCTCCTCCTCATCATAAAGAAAAAGAGAAGAAAAGAGCAGAGCCAGGTGTAAGCAAGATTTGGGCAGGGTGTGTGTGCGATGTACGCGATTTATGGCCTGTTGTGTGTTGATGCTTTCTCGTTCGGCCACTGGGAGAGGAACTGACCAAACAGGTTTGGCTTGGGGGGATGGCTTCAGCTTGACCAGGTCGCAGGGAAGTCGATTAAGGTGTACGTGTCCTTGATATCAAATTCAGCTGCAGTTGCAAGCCTATGTGAAGGGCAACATGTAAGATGGATGCCAAAACTCAAAATGGCGGTCAAGGGTTCAGAAACGAAAATGGCGATTTTGTGGTGAAATCGTTACCTGATTGTGACGCAAATGCTTGTGCACAATGTACTAGTCATTATCGGTATTTTGGCATAAAAATCGTCAAAATACGACAAAGTTTATTTCACGGGTTCCAGAAATTTTCAGGAACTACAAACCCTACTTTTGCCCTAACATAGGCAATTAAACCTAATCTCATGCTAGTCTGAGTCCAGGTTGGTATTCCTAAAGTCATTGAGATGTTGCTGCAGCATCATTCTGGTGCTTAGTTCGTTTTGTGACACAGGCTTCCTTACACATGATGTAGCACAGAGGCCACACATTGCAGGAGCGCACTGCACACATAGACAGAACAGGAAGAGAATGGCTAGAACAATCCCAACGACCATCAGAATTTTCCATCCCCAGCCAGATATCAGTTCCCAGAACCATCCCATGAGAGACCAATCTCCTTTATCTACATGAATCGATTCGGAAATCTTATGCAGTTTGGAGATGGACTGGTACACTGTTGGAGCGTTATCTGGAATAAATATACAGCAACTCGATTGGATCAGCTTACATACCCCACCTCGGTCTGCAAGAATGACATCTAATGCGACCCTGTTCTGAAGGGTCATGAGTCGATCCGACTGAAGCTCAGCAGTCAGATTACTAAGGGCACCAGCCGTTTCGATCACGGTGGATTCAACTACTCTTGTCAGCTGGCGAATGTCCCTACTGTTCACCATGGGCCCCCAAAATGGTAGAAAACCTTTCGCGAAATCACCAAATTCTTGTTCCGCGGTGTCGTCTTTACTCACAACACCCCTAACTATCCTTGTCCTATGGTAATCTGTCGCGGCCGTGTAGGTGGGTGGCAGCAGGAACGAGATGAAACATGTGCCCGAGAAGTCAGGGGGCAGCCATGTGTATGCTCTACCTTGGCAGATGAAATACGTGCCCTTAGCTGCTGAAAATGAGGGGGAAGTCTGAGACGGGTAGACATATATTTCGGTACAGACACTATTCCCTAGCTGAGCTCTGGGATTTTTGCCATTTCCTTGCAGACATAGGTGACCTTGGTGGGGCACTATCCAGATTGGGGTGGATTTCTTTGCTCGCTGGCTCTCACTTAAGAAAATTCCATACTTTGTTACATTCCATCTACGGTAGGCTTCTAGTTCGTCTCTGGGGAGAATTCTATATGTGTCGATATTTTGACTCATATTTCTGATCCCCACTAGTAATGCCCCGTTGACTGAATTGCTCCCCGTGGAACGTGGGGAATATGGTTCGAGGGAGAATAAAAACAATGTTTGAAATGCCCACAAAGATCCGTAGTAACTAAAAGGTAGGACAAAATACGGGATACCCTTATCAGTCGTGTGTGGCATAAGTCCACATACCCAGCAATTTGTCGTGTTTATTACAACCTGGTGTTGGTGAAGAAGTTGAATGAATGAGTTATTAATAAACTCCAATCTCCTAGCTAACTCATGTTCAGGAAGGGGTTGAAAAGAATGTGCAGAAACAGTAGGAGGAGGTATGGGCGATGTAGTCAGGGCAAAGGAAACTTGTAAAGAAAACAGTGTGTAACCTATTAAAAACATCATTGTACTCAGTAATAGGAAAATGCATAATAATAGAAAACTTTTTCTTGTCGCCAATCCACATATTTTCGTTTTAAAATTTACAGGTTTGGCAGGTCTCTCCATGTTGATAAACTCCATCCTCTATGTTGCTGCACACGGTGAGAGGTTGCTTCTGTCAAGGAGGGCCTCTGTTCAGTCCAGGGTAATTCCCTTAGACCAACCAGAACTGTAGACCTAATCGTCTCCAGCTGCGCTCCAAAGACTGCTTCAACCGCGGCCTTAGCAGCAGAACCCGGATGGCGGTTCGAAAAAAAAAATGAGCACGTTTCTCGGGTGGAGAGAGCTGCGTTTTCAAAAATAGTTCTTAAAGGGAAAAAAAATGCTTATTAGTTTATTTGTATTAGTCCGTATTTCTCGGCCTCAGATTATACCGTTGCTTTCCCGGTATTGTATGATCTTGAAACAGAGCTTCAGGTTCTGAGGTATCCAATCGAGCTGATGATGGCACAGCTGCTTGTAGCAAATTGTCACTTTCTGTCTCTGTAATTGTTCCTTTTACACGAGCATCACTGAAAGGGATGAACCTTGGTACGGATTCTGTGTCTGAGTCAGCGATACCCTCCTGGACCCACCGGTCATAAGGCAAAGGCAGCGGGACCCGTTTAGTGTGGGTCCCGTGTATCCAATTTTTCTTTCCCTCCACTCGGACGGCAGATCTCGTCGAGAGAAGGACCAAATGAGGACCGGTCCACCGGGGCTGGTCGTTTCTTGTTCTTTGGAAATTTTTCACGAGGACATATGTTCCAGGATCAATAGGGTGTCCTGGAGATTCAGAGGCTTGAGGCAGTGAGTCGTGAACCTGTTGGTGTAAAACACGCAATTTAGCCGTCAAATCATACAAGTAGTCAAGCAAAACAGGATATTCTATTTCGCTAAATTTGGTGGGTCTGGGTACTCCCCATATGTTGGCCGGACGGCCAAAGACAATTTCATAAGGGCTAATTTTTACTCTGGAATGCACTGTCATTCTGGTGGATAGGAGCGCTAAGGGCAGAGCATCAGGCCATTTAAGACCAGTGCTCTCTTGGATCTTGGCTAATTTTAGTTTTAGGGTGCCGTTGTAGCATTCTACTAATCCAGCTGATTGGGGGTGGTTTGCAGCGTGGAACTTTTGTCGGATGCCTAGCCCTTCACACACTACTTTCATCACTCGTCCCACAAATTCACTCCCGTTGTCACTCCAGACCATTCTAGGCATTCCAAACCTAGGGAAGAATTCTTTCACAAGGGCTTTCGCTGTGGACAAGGCAGTGTTGTCCTTTAGGGGATATGGTTCTACCCATCTGGAGAAAGCGCAAACAACAACGAGTACGTATTTTAAGTTGTTGCACCTCTCCATGTGTATGAAATCTAGCTGCAAAACCTCGAACGGATACGTAGGAGGTGCAAAATGACCAGCTGGAGTTGGGGTTCCCTTGCCAGGATTGTGTTTCAGACATATCATGCAATGTTTAACTACATTCTCCGCACACTTGGGTATTCCAGCATTCTGCCATACCGGGGCCAACAATTTGCAAATTCCTTTCACACTGAAATGGGCCATTCCATGGGCCATTGTAACAACTGCAGGCACGTACGCATCTGGTAACAACCATCTCTGATGCTCTGACAATTCGACCCAACAACCATTTGCATCCATTCTGCCCGTACTTTCTTTCCACATGTTCAACTCTTCCTCTGTAGCCTCAGATTGAATCGATTTCACACTCTCTATTGTGTCCTTACACATTCCAACATCACCTATCCATCTGGCAGGGCCTGCAACATACATTCGGTTCGTTACATTTCCTGCCGTTTCTTTCGCGACTTCGTCAGCAAACGCATTTCCACGACCAACATCGTCAGTCACCCTCTTGTGAGCGCTACATTTTACAATCGCCACTTGCAGAGGCAAAGTCAGTGATTCAAGAAGCTCATTCACCAACTGACCATGCTGGATCTTTGTGCCATGCGACGTCAGGAACCCACGTTCACGCCACAATCGTCCAAAACTATGGGCCACACCAAACGCATACTGACTGTCCGTGTACACATTCACTTTCATTCCTTTAGACAACACACACGCTCTTGTAAGTGCAACCAATTCCGCAGCCTGAGCTGAGTTAAATGGAATACGTGCACTTTCAACGACTGTATGCAAGGTGGTGACAGCATATGCTGCAGTCGTGTCACCATTCGGAAGCTTGAAGCATGAACCATCCACCCATAAGGTACCATCACATTCAGTAAGAGGAGTATCTTGGAGGTCTATTCTCCCTTTTGTTTCTTCTTCTGTTCTAAGAAAACAGTCATGCTGTTCCTCAGCATTCTCGGTCTCAACTGGGATTGGTAGTAATGTGGTGGGGTTTAGTGTACCGCATCTTTTGATGTGCACATGGCTCGCTAACAAAGTTAGTTCGTAACCAGACAATCGAGCACTAGTTAAGTGCTGTGTCTTGGTTCTGTTCAATAGCGTGTCCACTGCGTGTGGAACCATAACCACTAACGTGTTATTCATCACCAAACCAGCAGACTGTCGAATAGAAACAGCTGCTGCGGCTGTGGCTCTCAGACAACTCGGCAATGCCTTAGCTACCGGATCCAAAGTCGATGAAAAATATGCACATGGACGCTGCTTATCTCCAAACAACTGTGTCAACACTGATAATGCACAACCCTCTTGCTCATGGACATATAATGTAAAGGGCTTACTGTAGTTGGGGGTACCCAACACAGGAGCCGAACATAATGCTGTGCGCAATTCAGAGAAGCTTTTCTGACACTCTTCGGACCAAGGCACGGGATTGGGTGTATCTTTACATGTTAATGCCACCAATGGTTTGGCCAGTAAAGAAAAGTTTGGAATCCACTGTCTACAGTACGATGTAATACCCAAGAAAGCACGCACTTCTCTCTGTGTTTTTGGCACACTTAATTTTGCTATTGCCTGGATTCTTTCTGGGGTCAGTTTCCTTCCCTCCTTCGATAAGAGATGACCTAAGTAGGTCACTTCTTGTCGACAATATTGTAATTTAGACAGGGACACCTTGTGATGTAGATCACACAAATGACGCAATAATGACAACGTGGCTTTTTTATATATTTCCTCAGAGTCTGCAGCGATAAGCAAGTCGTCGACATACTGGATGAGGGTAGCACCTTCAGGTAAAACAATCGTATCCAGCTGTGTTTTTAGAGCTTGACTATATATTGATGGACTTTCACAGTAGCCCTGGGGAGCGCGCTTAAAGCGGAAACTTCGTCCTCCTAAACTGAAGCCAAAAATATCCCTACTTACTTCAGCAATTGGGATGCTGAAGAAAGCATTTTTCAAATCAATCACCGAAAACCACGTTGCAGAGGCTGGAATCATAGTCAACAGAGCAGTAATGTCAGGAACAACTGGAAATTGTGGCACTACTATTTTATTCACCACCTCTCTAAGGTCAATCACAAATCTATACACCGGTGGCTGAGATGGGTCAGTTCGTTTCAAAACAGGCAGAACAGGACTATTGCAAACGTTGCCTCTTGTCTCTTCAATCACATCTTTTTCAATCAAATCGTGAATGATCGCTAATAACGCTTTCTCACCTTCACTGGAGATCTTGTATTGGGGAATGCGAGGCATTCTAACATTGGCTCTCAATGTTACAACATATGGTGGTATTTCCAAGAGACCCACATCGTTAGGACCAGTAGCCCAAAGAATATTAGGTAGAGACAGCAATTCTGCCGGTATTTTATCTTTTGACAAATACATCGGAGAAACCACTTTCTTACCTAGTGTAAGTTGTACTCCCGAGGGAGAGCAGTACAGAGTCGCATACAATCTTTTTAGCAGGTCTAATCCCAACAAATTTTCACCACAACCTGTTGTCAAAATAAGAGGTGCTTCCAATTCACAAGGACCAACAGACAGGGACATGGGACATGAAATCGGGTTCCTAACCGGGGCGCCAGAAAAACCTACAGAAACATTCATTTCGCCAGACAAAGGTGCGCCAGGGAGTTTTGAGTGCATCATAGAACTCTTTGTAGCACCAGTATCCAACAGAAAAGGTTCAGACACACCTGATGTAATCACCTCAACATATGGCCCACTCTGATCTACTGGAACTGAAACAACTCCCTCTCTTTGTCCATGGCTGTCCTAGCAATCATTACCTCCGGTCCACTCATCTTCTGCATAATAATCATCAGCATAATACTGAGCTGTCCTACCAGATGTGTTATTCTGCTGGTCAAACTTATTCATAGAATCCTGAGGCGGAAAGGAGCGTGTATTCTGAGGGACGTTTCCACGTCCTCTACCTCTAGGTGTTTGCTGAACACCCCTACCTCTTGTACCAGAAACACCATTCATGCGTTGTAATAAAACGGGACAGTTATTCTTATAATGACCCTCTTCTTTGCAATACGCACACTGATTGGGCCCATATGGTAAACGTTGTTGGGAAAACTCTTTTCTTTGCGAGTTCCCCGAATACTGTTGAGGCTGCTGGTAATTATTCTGATAGTTATTTTGACTACCATTATTCTGACCATTACCGCCACGTGGCGGATATGCTTGCTGTAATAAGACCTTCGTTTTCAACTCCTTCGTTTTCTTTTCTGCTCTATCTTTCTCATCTTTGTCTCTATTTTCGTAATATTGCGCAGTAGCCAATATCTGTGCTGAAGAGGAAACTGCCCATGAACTCTCTGAATCCTTCAACTTCTCACACAACTCTGGAAGCAGATTGTGCACGAATTTATCGACGAATAGTCGCTGACCACCTTCTGTGCTCATATCTTGACCACTGTGGTCAACAAACGTTTCTTCAAACCTGGTGAAGAAATCAGACACTGTTTCATCTTTCTTCTGCTTACACGCAGACAACTTATCCCAATTTACACGCAACGCAGGCATCATCGTCTTCATGTAATCGATGATCTTACTAGGGAGCTCAGTAATCAAATCTTCGGGCTTGGCGCCGCCTACTTGCCTATTGTCAGCATCTCTAAGGTTAACCCATGTATCACCTAATTCAACCACATGATCTGTATGACGAATCTTACTCCAAATAGGTTGTGGAACAACATTGCCAAACAACATGTCGATGTCTGCCAAATTCATAATACACAAACCCACAGTCTGAGTCAACTCTTTATAGTACCCTGCTGGGTTTTTGCGTGGATCAGGCAAAGACTGCTTAATTGCTAACACTTCTGCACGTTTCCAGGGGACATGCACCCAAACACGTTGGAAATGAGCCGGTACAGCTGGTGGATTATTGGCCGGACCAGCGGCCACTGCTTCCTTCCATACAGGAGGAACCTCTCTCATTGGGTACTGTCCTTTTCTCTTAACGAATGAATCTTGTTCAAACAACGACTGAGATACACCCTCATTCCTAAATGACAGTAATGTTGCAACTGCTTTGTCTACATCGGAACCCACAATCGTACCTTTTGCAAACTCAAACCGAACGTGACACAACTCAGACGGAATGGGCTTCAAATCATTTTCCTCCAAATCCTCATAAAGAAAAGTACACATTGTATCAAAGACATACCTCTGCTTTGGTGCTTCCCATTGGCGGAAAACATCCATAACAGACTCTAAGTCATATCTTGCGGGGTCGTTAATCCATTTACCCGCAAGACGATCTAATATTTCTTTTTCTCTAGAATCAGGCAGTTGACTACGTGACTGCGTGCGTTCCAAATCAGGGGTCGTACTATGTGACCCAAAGAAAGGAGAGAAAAGACTGGCAACAGTGTTAGTCATTCTCTGTCGAACCGAAGGAGAGGTCGACAGGACAGGAGATAAAGCAGATTGAGAAGAAGCTAAGGCAGAAGCGGTAGCAGAGGAGGTGGCAAGAACAGGTGAATAAGTTGCAGGAGGTAGAGATGGAGCAGGTAGCAAAGTTGGTGGCCCTTGAGGAGGCTGCACCGGAGGAACAGGAGCCAGCTGAAGAGTAGCTGGTGGGTGCTGTGGAGGAACAGGAGGCACAACAACCATAGGTTGTATAACTAGAGGTTGTGGAGGTGCGGTAGCATTTTGCGCATATGGGGGTGGTGAACTTAACAAATGCGACATTAGGGGATCTTTTTCAAGCTCTTTTGCTGCTTCTTGCTGAAGAGGCGGCAAAACTGGATAACATTTATCTATTACCATTTTACGTTGCCTGTGCAACTGCTCGCTCGCTCGTGGCTCTCAGCGCGGGGTACCAGGGAACTGTCTTGCAGCTCCTCTGGAACCACTCCTGGTGTAGCTCCTCACTCCCTCACATGCAGGGGCCAATAAACATGCAGCGTTGTGGACACATACTCTGATTTTGGCCAGAGGAAGGGGTTTGGAGCGAGGAGCCTCCCAAAGACACGTCCGTCTAGTCCGCTATCTTGGCCATACCCCCGAACTTTTTATTTTAAAGTTTTGTGAAGATTTGTTAAACGGCACTAAAGTTAATAGCAAAACCAGTTGCCTGCTGTCAATCAAATCGCTTGGCAATGCCCAGATAACTATACATGTTAAACCTAAATTTTTATATATATTTTTTAAAATATATTCAGGAATTATAATATTATTAATTTACATAAAAAGAAAACATAGAAATTCCCTGAGAAAAACAGAAACGTTATAGTTATGTGAAAATGTCAGTTAAAACCAACCTTCTTAAACAAAAAAAACCACTGAAATTCACCATTTATATTTATCTCAACTAACTATAACTTGTGCCATAAAGTAACTATAACTCGGGGGGAGCCGGCGCCTAAGGATATTGGTGAGCGCACCGATGCCCACCTGCGACACCAATACTTCCTTCAACATTAGGGACTGCAGGGGGAGCTCCAGGGCTCTTGTAGCCCCTTCTGGCTCCTAGATCTGCATCATAATGAGTGCTGATGGGTGTCTATTTCATGCTTTCCTCCCGTCCGGGCGGTAGCAGCATTTTTCACTGCTCAAGCCAAGGTGGGAGCAAAGTTGTGTTCACCTGCCAGGTCAGTATGGGCAGGGAACAGAATTATTTCCTGCCCACACACACTCACTGACAGGCAACAGAGCTGTGTATTAGGGGATGGGTTCCCTGGACACTGAGATTAATCTCCGTTGATGTGGTCTCCAGACCCAATCCTTGGGAAGCAGAGCCAATTACATGTGCCCCCTCCCCAAACAAAAACACTAGCTCTAGGGGATAGGATGCCCGGGGTCTTGTCGTAGCGTGGGACGGTGGTCACGTGCCCCACCGAGTTTTAAAAATATCCCCGTGGGATAGGGTCACAGTGCCACATCGTAGCTTACACCCAACCTTGAGACGGGGTTTGAGATCCTGACGTTGCTCTGTGTGTAATGCTAAGCTTTGTATGCTATTCTCTCCATGCTTTGTTCTCTTTAGAATATAGAACTTACTCCCTGTGATGTGCTGTTGCTAGGAATGTCCCACCGGGATTCCTGGCAGTTGAGCCTGTACTTTCTGTGGATGAGGTTTAATAAATCATACCTCGTTAAACTTCAACATTTGTCTTAACTTATTTGTGTGGTAAACACCACACTGTGGTCCGCTCCTGGTTTTCCTGTTTTTCCGGCTCACCAGTTCGTCAGTTTGTTCTCCACCGCTGCCATGGTAGCAGCAACAACAACAGCAGCGAGGCAAGGAGCAGGCGGAGAGGAGCAGCGAGGAGCAGGCAGCAAGCAGCGGGTGAGGAAATTGCTCGAGGGTAATGCCGCATCAAGAGAGTTGCGGCCGCAGGCCGGCATCGGTTGGAGTCGGGAGCTGCGGAAGGCTGCTGAGGCTCGCTACGGTTCCTGCGGTTCTATCTGTGGATTTCCTGTAGGTGTGATGGTGCTGTGCGGGTATCAACCCTGCATCGATTTTACGCTTTCTTTACACGAGTGACAGTCACAGTTGCCTCAACAGCCTTAACTACTCTAGTCGCTGCAGCTGCAACTGCCACAATTGTAATTACTGGCTCGATCCTCTAGATCGCAAGATGAGCACAGGTGGGGCGGACTGCCATATTGGGGGAGTCTTTGTCTGAGCCTTATACTTCCTGCAACTGCTGAAACTCAGCAGCTCCGCCACCAGCCGAGGTGGAGGCAGGTGTGTATGATTGAATGAGTCCCAATTGGAGGGACAGCTTTGCCCGGCGGAGGTGGCCTAGCTTGGTGTGGTGCGCCTCTGTGCTTGCGGATTGCCAGAGAGCCTGGTGGATTATGCCCGCACTCCTGTATTCCCACGGCCTCTCCACGGCCTCCCATGACCCCACAACCTAAACATTTCCAGCTGCTCACTACATACAAGTTATTGCGAGTCTGAAAATAGCCACCAGATGGCATAATATCATCAAGGCACACTTCGAGGCGTAACTGAGGCTACACAGACAAATTTAAATTTGCAAGTTGGAGTGGGACTGAGAGAACCACGCTGGTTGAACGAGCCGCAGCTGCAGCTGTAGGAGGCGGAGGGATTTCGCTTCGGCGCCTGGAGCCGTGGCTGGGTTGGGAGCCGTCAACGCCACCGCGGGAGACCGGGCGACCGGGTTGCAGTGTGGTGCTTGGGTACGGTGTTTGTGGATCGGCCAGTCCAGGCCAGACCGGCTGCCAGCAACTGGTGCAGGAGCCGGAGTAAGAGCGGGTCTGCAATTGAAGACTCGCTCACCCGCCCACCTGCTCTTTCACGCCGTTCACTGTCTGTCACCGGCCCGGCTCACCTTGGGCAACAAAACCAGTTAAGCACAGGATGCGGTCAGGGAAGCTGAGGGGTGTAGCCCCACAAAACAAAAAGAAACGGAGAGGAAATCTTGAGACACCTAATGCGGCTATCGACCAGATACTTGACCTGTCGCCAAGCGCATCTGGAGGCAAAATACCAGAAAAAATGGTTAGGGGTTCTGCCCACCTCACCCTCCCGTACCTGAGCAGGAGACATCCACGGATGAAAGAAGTAGAAAAAAATGGTACTGAAGGGATCAATCCACTTTTATTTCTCAAACAAGAAACAATTAATTTTCTTGTGAATAGTAAATTAAATCAAAGAAACGTATCCATAAATTCATATATACATATATGGGCGGGCAGCCAGAGAGGCACAACAGAACACATTATATATACATCACATCACATGTACATTCTATACAAATTTACAACATATATAGTATCAAAAACACTTTTATGTACCCTAAGGAAAAGAATTATATATATATGAAAAAATTATATATATATACATACACCAATTTACAAATGTATCTCCTCTTACGATCTAACGGAGTATACAAACAAGGTAGTCCCAACAGACAGGCACCAGGGGGTTAACACATATACCCAACCTATATTTGTGTAGGTGCATCAATGAATAAATCAAAATTTTTATTATATTGAACTAAGGGACTCCGTTCAAAGCCAGGACATGGGTACTCTCATATGCACGGCCCTGTCCAAATCTGGGGCAAAAATACTCGGTAACACTTGCGCGAGGAACCGGTGTCCATAAGCATGGAGGAAGACGTTGCTTATGGACACCGGTTCCTCGCGCAAGTGTTACTTTTGGAGACTGCAGGAAGAGCGTGTGACTTGAGCCATTCCTGTGAACCTTACGAGTTGGAATCTATAGATTGTGTTGGGCGGACACACTGTAGAGATTAAGATTTCTCGAGACTTGAGCCGAGCCGGTGGCACCCACCCCACCCCTCTGGGTTGGGTTGGCTGTGGGTTGACCGAGTATTTTTGCCCCAGATTTGGACAGGGCCGTGCATATGAGAGTACCCATGTCCTGATGAAGCCTATATCATCTGGCTGAAACGCGACCGCGACTGCGTCGACACCTTTGGCTTTGAACGGAGTCCCTTAGTTCAATATAATAAAAATTTTGATTTATTCATTGATGCACCTACACAAATATAGGTTGGGTATATGTGTTAACCCCCTGGTGCCTGTCTGTTGGGACTACCTTGTTTGTATACTCCGTTAGATCGTAAGAGGAGATACATTTGTAAATTGGTGTATGTATATATATAATTTTTTCATATATATATAATTCTTTTCCTTAGGGTACATAAAAGTGTTTTTGATACTATATATGTTGTAAATTTGTATAGAATGTACATGTGATGTGATGTATATATAATGTGTTCTGTTGTGCCTCTCTGGCTGCCCGCCCATATATGTATATATGAATTTATGGATACGTTTCTTTGATTTAATTTACTATTCACAAGAAAATTAATTACTTCTGGAGGCAAAATAGTCAGTGCGTCCCACCAACATTTACATGAGGCTGGCTCTGTTGGCAACAAACCATCTGGTTCCCAACCAAAAATAACGACAACATTTTCCTTTCTGAAAGACGCAGGTTCAGCTGCTTCTCAAGCAATATGAAAATTACGGGGTTACCTGTTCCTTTGAGTTCTATAGTGACCATCCGCAAGGACAGTTTAGGCGAGAACATAGAGATAAGCAAGCCACAAATACATCAAGTGACAGCCACTGGAAAGTTTGATGAGGCTGAACCATCACAGGGGCAAGGAGACCCAAATATAACCACGCTGAGCAGTTTAGGGGTCCCAACTTGAGGTACTGGGTTTTTCAGAACCAGTACTGATCCAATAACCCAGCGGTGTCAGGGATAACACCCGTAGACCTCGAGTACTTTCCTGATTCAGACCACAGAAACACGAGTCTTCTAGGTGAAATCAAGGATCAAATTTATTGGCTGCAACCAGGTAACAAGCGTCCTAGAAGTACAACAGCATGTATGTTCTCAGGAGACTGCTCAAATGTATAAAGCCTGGTCTCTTCTTTTATACATCTTTTTAGGCTTCAGGCAACATTCTTAAGTTTACGGTGCAAACATTCTAGAATTTACAGTGGGCTATTCACATATTTTCATTACAAAGAAAAAGCAGAGTCATGGTGACATGTATACATTTAGTGTGTCCAGTTCATGATCAATTACCCGGCCAGGCCCAACATTTCCATCAGATATCGGTGTACCCTCAATAAAACCGGGCTCCTCCTCATCATAAAGAAAAAGAGAAGAAAAGAGCAGAGCCTGGTGTGAGCAAGATTTGGGCAGGGTGTCTGTGCGATGTACGCGATTTATGGCCTGTTGTGTGTTGATGCTATCTCGTTCGGCCACTGGGAGAGGAACTGACCAAACAGGTTTGGCTTGGGGCGATGGCTTCAGCTTGACCAGGTCGCAGGGAAGTCGATTAAGGTGTACGTGTCCTTGATATCAAATTCAGCTGCAGTTGCAAGCCTATGTGAAGGGCAAAATGTAAGATGGATGCCAAAACTCAAAATGGCGGTCAAGGGTTCAGAAACGAAAATGGTGATTTTGTGGTGAAATCGTTACCTGATTGTGACGCAAATGCTTGTGCACAATGTACTAGTCATTATCGGTATTTTGGCATAAAAATCGTCAAAATACGACAAAGTTTAATTCACGGGTTCCAGAAATTTTCAGGAACTACAAACCCTACTTTTGCCCTAACATAGGCAATTAAACCTAATCTCATGCTAGTCTGAGTCCAGGTCGATATTCCTAAAGTCATTGAGATGTTGCTGCAGCATCATTCTGGTGCTTAGTTCGTTTTGTGACACAGGCTCCCTTACACATGATGTAGCACAGAGGCCACACATTGCAGGAGCGCACTGCACACATAGACAGAACAGGAAGAGAATGGCTAGAACAATCCCAACGACCATCAGAATTTTCCATCCCCAGCCAGATATCAGACGGGCCCAAGCGGATGTCGACCTCCCGCGACAAGGATGTGACTGCTCACCAATAATTGAGAAACTATGTACGCTGCCAGAGATGATAACAAAATTGATGGAGTACATAAAAGAAACTACCAGGCAAAGCCTCTACCTTCAAGCAAAAGAGAAGACGCCATATGCCATGCAAACAAGGCTAAGGTGGTGACAAATTTAGGGCAAGAGGG
Organism: Lissotriton vulgaris; assembly: GCF_964263255.1. Lineage (NCBI taxonomy): Eukaryota > Metazoa > Chordata > Amphibia > Caudata > Salamandridae > Lissotriton > Lissotriton vulgaris. The sequence continues at coordinate 439,222,939 of NC_141685.1, read as the reverse complement.
GCCACAGTCAGGGCCAGGTCACCATCTCTGGAAAGTCTGGCCACCAGCAGTACAACGATTGATCAACAAAAATGTTCAACCGCTGGCAAAGCAGACCCCACCTCACCATCCAATTCAGATCAAGACATAGAAGACCTTAACAGAAAGGGGAAAAGACAAAAGAAGCAAAAAGGCCTAAATAAGAATCGCCAGTCCAGGCAAGACCTGAGTCTCTACCCACTGTTCAACACTTACAAATGAACAGATTCAATCGGGCAAAATGACCCAATAAGAACAGACGAGGAAATCAAGGGAATAGAGACCCCAACAATCTCATCCAACAGTGCCAAGCAGCTTCAGACAGGCTCCTCATTCCCTGAGAAGAAAAAGGAAGCTGCAGGAGTAGACCAGGTGCATTCAAGAAAAGGGGGGAAAACTGAGCCAAGTACTAACATCCAAATGGAATTCCCGGACCCCACGTCATCGACAAGAGAAGAGGGTCATAGGCGTACCAGACTTATAGAGCTGCCTGGTAGCATTAAAGCACGCAATCAGGCCCAAGTCAGCAGCCAGCATAATGTTTACCAGGGCAACCTTTCAACATCGGCGCAGGACAATGGAGGTAAAGCGCAAAATGGGTGCAGGGCAATCCAAAAGAGTTATAGAGAACTGAACATGTTGGCTCCCACACCTGAGCACAAAGTAACGAAGGGGGGAATACTTGTACCTTTGACAGGACCTGCCCTAACCCACGGTTTGTTAAGACCCGAGTTACTATCCGGGGATGATAAGGCCCCTTCTCACAGAGCTACAACCTTCACACTTCTATATCCAGAGTATAAGTCTAAAGACAACTGCAATATACTAAACCGCGGGAACAACATGAAACTGATCGAAGCCATTGGGTTGTCTAACGTTGTAACCTCACAAGACATCATCTCAATAGAATTTATAGCACCAGGCCAGGGGCAAACAAATGAAGCTACGAAGGTCACCTGGTGCTCACGTGAGGTAATGAATAGGATCTTAAGTCACTCGGAAACCTTCAATCAGTGGGGTATCACTATACTCCCCGGCAGGGAACCAGGTTACCGGCATGTTCTGCAGACAATCCGAGCCATCGAGCACCCATGAGCTGGACAGAGAAAGGTCTATTCGGTTCTGAGGAGTGTCCGGGATAAAACTCCCACCCCGACTCGGAATAACCAAAAGTAAGAGATTGCCAGCATACATCAAACAGGGGAACGAAATAGGCCTGCACACGGTCATGGTTTTCGGGCTCATTAAACTCAACCCGCCTGTTACGCTGACAAAACAGCAGTCAAAAGGAACAAGAAGCCTGCCCACTAAGGGGTTCTTGTAACATCGAAAGGGCTATCAAACAAATTGAGAGATGAAACCACGATCTCTTACTTACGGTCATTTGAGATCTTACTACTATAAGAGACATGGCTCGTAGAGCAGCAGCATCTGGAAGGGTTCGAAACTCACCACACTCCAGCTATCAAAAAGAAATTACCAGGACGGGGTAGCAGAGGTGTAGCTATTTATTTATCAACAAATAATGTAATTACCTCATGGGACCTCCCAAGCCCTTCCCACTCTCCCCAGTCTGTGGGAATCTCTTTCAACACTTATAAAGGCCAGCCCAGGACCATAATCTTATTGAATGTGTACATTCGTCCAAACTCCATGTCCAGGCAAACACTCTGAGAAGAGTTGATAGCGACAATGCTAAGCATAAGGTCAGGATTCTCGAACGCCGATATCCTATTATCTGGAGACTTTAATATGTGGCTAATGTCGGACCTACAAAAAAATGAGGTAACCACATCACAGAAAAGTTTCTGGGCCATACCACCGCAGGATCGCCCCGGATGGCGCAAGGATGACCAGAAAGGCCGCACCCTACAAGGAAAACTAGAACACCTTGGCCTTAGAGCCCTCAACAGGCGTTTCAATCCGGACAAGCCTCCTGGCCTCTAATTTTTATCAAATACTGGCGCATCTTTTATCGACTACACTGTTGTCAACCTTTCTCTCTTGAATCAAGAAATCGCTTTCGGGTTTGGCGACAGACCTGAAAGCGATCACAGCCCTCAAGAAATTTCGCTCAGCACCAGACTGGTGAAACATGATGAGGCGGGGGCATTAGCTTTTGAATGCTTCACGATCAATTTAAAACGCATCAAGTGCTCGGTCAATAACCTACAGCAAGTGTCAAAATGAGGCAAAGTATATGATAGAGAACTGTGGTGAGTCAATTGAAGACTCGAAGAATCTGTAAAATGCTCGGGCCCGATATCCATGGGTCGGTCATTAAGAATAAAACGTCATCAGCATAGAGTGCTATACGATCTGGTTGCGAGTTGGGCCATTCAAAACCCCGGAGCACCAGATCTCGGCGAACCCATGTCGCCTGGGGCTCTACTGTCATGGCAAAAAGGAGCGGAGATAGAGGAGCAACCCTGACGTGTGCCGTGGCCAATGATAAAGGGGGGAGAGCTCTGATCCACAACATGGACCGAGGCCATAGCGCTAGTATACAGCAGGCGTACGTATGCCTGAAAACGCGGGCCAAAGTGTCCCACCTCCAGAGCTGGAATAGATACTCCCAACTCAAAGAATCAAGGAGTATGGCGGCAGGACGTCCCAGTTCAGGAGCCAATGCCATAGCGTTGTTGACCCGGCGAATATTTTTTCGGGTGGCTCGATGTGGCATGAAGTCAGATTGGTCCAAATGGACCAGCTTTTAAATGCAGGTCAGCCGGTGCTCTGCTAAGACCTTTCCCATGAGTTTGGGTTCAAAATAAATTAGGGAAATAGGGCGGTATGAGGATGGCTCTTCTGGAGTATGGCCTGGTTTTAAAAAGAGGAATATCTCTGCCTGACACCAGTCTTGGGGCACAAATTGCCTGTCCAGGGCCTCATGTATTGTGTCCAACATATGTGAACCCAACCTAGACATATGAGAGCAAACAAACTCCATAGGGAACTTGTTGGGACGTGGGGCCCCACCGGGTCGCATCGTCGCCAGCGCCACCGCTAAGTCATCCACCGTACTGGGGTAATCCATTGATCCTGCATTTGATTGGTCAATCTCTGAGGGGGAATCTTGCGAAGAAATTCTGCTATGAGGTCCTCCGAAAGCTGTTGCCTCTGTGTGTACAGTGTTGTGAAGCAATGTTACCATGGCTACGGGGGATGAATATAAAACCCTGTCACTACCTCTAATGGTTGGGACCATGGCTGGAGAGTTGCCTGCCTGGCAGAGTCGATGTATCATTTTGCTCGATTTGTCCCCCCACTGGTATATTCGGTGTTGGGATGCCAATCGTATATCTTTGGCCTCGTCTGTAAGGTGTTGGTGTAACCGTTGTTGCGTGAGAGAGAGATTACGATAGAGGGTGAGACTCGGATCCGAGGTGTATTGCGCCTCGAGCAATGTACATTGCTCTTCCAGTGCCGTCCTCTGGGCAGAGCTTCTAACCTTTTCATTTGTCTTGTAGCTAATGTCCCCCCGCGGAGTGTACCCTTACATGCCTCCCATAAAGCCTCCTTAGTTGGAGCAGAGTCTGTGTTCAAGGTAGATATTCTTGGAGTGCATCATTCAGGTACTCTAGATAGTCGGATCTCTTATGTGCCAAGGGGACATTCACCACCGAAAAGGGGTTTTCTGTATGTGAAAGTGTAATGTTGCTCTGCCCAGGGAATGATCTTACAACCCTATGGGGAAGTGGGAGACCTCAGAGAACCTGTGGATATAGGCTTGTGATGCAAATAAATAGTCTAGGCGGGACATGGAGCCATGGTGTAGCTTGTCTCGGTGGGATGGTATTTTTGCCCTAAATCTGCCCATCCCAACATCCCAGTGAGCAAGGACAGTTTAGAAGTCGGGGCTACATAATGTTAATGTTAGTTATGCTTATAGAGTGCAAACTGATACCCAAAGGTGTCCTGGTGCTATGGGAAGACCTACTGTGGACTGGAAAGATGGGAGCCCGAATACCTGATCAGTTAGAGAATAGCCATGTTTTTAAGGCCTTACTAAAAGACAGCAGATTAGGTACATGTCTAAGGGCTAGTGGTAGAGCATTCCATAATTTTGCCGCATTGACCGTAAAACTCCTACCGCCCCAGGTGGCTTTTTTTATCCGTGGGACATTAATAAGTTTGGCGTCAGCTGATCGCAGTACTCTCTTGGGGAGGTACCAATGAAAGCGTTTTTGTAAAAACTGTGGTCCGGTTCCATGAAGTGCTCTGAAAACCAGACACAGAGATTTAAATTGAGTACGTTTACTGAATGTAAGCCAATGCAGTTGTTTAATTTTATCAGAAATAGACTTGTACTGAACCTCCTACCCTCCTGAGGCGAAAAGCCGGGAGAAAGCTCTGCCTACTTTTTAACTTTGTGTCACCTATATTCTGTCTTTACCTTTTAAAATTGCACTGCGTCGAATCCCTGGCACCCCCAGGACGTGCCCAGAAAAACCTGACATACAGCGGACTTAGCGCTGTCTCAGGAAGGACACTCTCACAGTGACTGCCGCCATTGACAGCGTGCAGCGAGGCCACGCCCACTTGAGGCCACGCCCCCGCCCTCATGTATAAAGCGCTGATCACTAGCGCTATACACAGAACCTCCTACCCTCCTGAGGCGAAAAGCCGGGAGAAAGCTCTGCCTACTTTTTAACTTTGTGTCACCTATATTCTGTGTTTACCTTTTAAAATTGCACTGCGTCGAATCCCTGGCACCCCCAGGACGTGCCCAGAAAAACCTGACATACAGCGGACTTAGCGCTATCTCAGGAAGGCCACTCTCACAGTGACTGCCGCCATTGACAGCGTGCAGCGAGGCCACGCCCACTTGAGGCCACGCCCCCCGCCCTCGTGTATAAAGCGCTGATCACTAGCGCTATACACAGAACCTTCTACCCTCCTGAGGCGAAAAGCCGGGAGAAAGCTCTGCCTACTTTGTAACTTTGTGTCACCTATAATATGCTGTACTCGCCCACTTGAGGCCACGCCCCCGTCCCTCTCTCTCCTATAAAAACATGTGTTTCCACCGTACGTGCAGTGGACGGGCGCAGCGGGCGCGCCGGCAGCGCACCGAAGGCGCGCCTAAGGCAAGCCCGTCTGGGCCCGTCCGGGCCCGGACGGACCCAGGACCAGGGACTCTGTCGGATTCACCCCCCGATCGTCTGGTGTACACAGGAGACATGCTCCTGGCTCTACAACCGGAAAAAAAACAGGGGTGTCGCTACATTCACGACGAAGGTAAACCCTTTTCCAACTGCACGAGCTGCAACCCAGTCACTCAGACCTCAGCCAAACCTGGACTTCAGATAGGGCTGCTTAACTGCCGCTCCCTCCCTAAGCACGCACATGAAACCAACCTGATGATACAAGATCAAGGCCTGGACGCACTGTTTCTCACCAAAACTTGGCTTTCTGACAGTTCTGACTCGGATATCATCATCGCCCTTCCCCCAGGCTATCTCATTCAAGCCCTGCACAGACCCAGAGGGAGAGGAGGGGGGTTGGCCATAATCTACAGAGAACACCTTATCTGTAGAACCAACAACGCCAACATTGATGACTGCGAAAGCTGCCATTTCTCCATCCAAACCTCCCCGGCACACTCCCTCTCGGGACTACTGATTTACCGCCCTCGGGGTACTCCTGGGAAATTCCTTAATGCTGTCACTGAAACGGTATCACAACTAGCCTCCTCCGCTTCTAATTTTCTCATCGTAGGTGATCTTAATCTTCACTTCACAGACCCCACTGACCGGACTGCTTCCGACCTTCTTCTGGACCTGATGTCATTTAACATCCGGTTGGTTAACAACGAACCCACCCACGATAAGGGACACCTCCTAGACCCCGTCCTCACCAATATCGCCAATATTACCACCAGCCCTCCCCTGCCTCTGCCATGGACCGATCACTTTCTAATCCCTATCTTCTGGGACTCACCTACTGTCCCCCCCCCAATCCGTGAAAATCCAGGTCACCGATAGACGGTGGCACAAGCTTGTACCAACCGAATGGGCCACCATTCTCTCAAACTCCATCCCTACGCTTTCCACCGATCCTGTTACGGCCGATAAACAGTTGAACTCCTGGATCACATCTTCGTTAGACATACTCCTCCCCAAAACCGCCACTCTCAAACATACCAAACGAGTGCCTCCTGCTCCTTGGTATACTCCAGAGCTTAAGTCTCTGCGACAGGAATGTAAGAGAACAGAACGTTCCTGGAGGAAGGATAAGTCCAAGGCAAAGAAGGACGCCTATCTCACATCCCTACTAGCTTACAAAAATTCCATTAGCAAGACAAAAAGTTTATTCTTTCAGGAAAGAATAGAAAATTCAGCTTGCTCCAGCAAAGAATCTTTTATCATCTTGAAAGAACTCCTTAAGGTTCCAGCCCCCGGACTGAGAAACCCCCCAGACCCCAAGGTAGATCAGGAAAAATGCCACCAGCTAGCCAGCTTCTTCCAAGAAAAGATTCAAAAAATCCTCGACTCGATCCCTCCTACAAATCCGAGCGAGGAAAACGATTCCCCCGACACTCCTACCTCCCCCCGCCTATCCTCGTGGGGACAAGTAACCACCGAAGAAGTCAAAAATACGCTAAATACCATCAGAAGCGGATCTCCTAGGGACCCCGCCCCGCTACGGACCCTCAAGGAAGTAGCTCCCATCATCGTCCCTCCCCTCACCCATCTGATTAACGCCTCATTCCAACAGGGAGTCGTCCTCCCTAGCTGGAAGGCGGCAGTTGTCAAAAGCGCTATTAAAGAAACCCTCCTTGGACCCCGTGGACTTGGCCAATTATAGGCCAATCTCCCTTCTCCCCGGGACCAGCAAATTGCGGAAAAATTGGCAAATAAGAAACTATCACAGTTTCTGGAATCCAACAACCGGCTAAAAAGCTCACAGACAGGTTTCCGCCCAGGGCAGGGCAATGACATCGCCCCCCTGGCGGCGGTGGAGGAGGCCAGAGCGCTCTTAGACGAAGGAGGATCAGTGGCAGTGATCCTCCTCGACCTCAGCGCGGCCTTCGACACCGTCAACCACCAACTCCTTATCAAACGGCTTAAGAGGGTCGGTGTGGAAGGTACCGCACTATCCTGGCTTTCGTCCTTTCTGGCCCAACGTTCCTTCCAGATCTGGGAGAATAACACCCGCTCCTCCGAAACACCCCTCCAATGTGGCTTGCCTCAGGGCTCCTCCCTGAGCCCCACATTATTTAATATCTACATGTCCCCATTGGAGGAGGTTGTCATCCCGTTCGGAGTGAGCATCGTCAGCTATGCTGATGACACACAATTAGTTGTGTCCTTATCCCACCCGAGCCAACAACCTGCGGACCTATTCAACTGTCTGACGCAGATACAAGGTTGGATGAACAGTTCAGCCTTAAAACTGAATGGGTCAAAGACTGACATTCTCCTCCTTGGTCAGAAAGGACTCACCCTCCCCCAGAACATCTGGCCACCCTGTCTGGGGCCCCCCCAGACCCAAAACAGGAAGTAAAAAGCCTGGGTGTGTGGCTCGAAACCGATCTTTCGTTCAACGCGCAAGCAAAAAAAGTAGCCGGGACTTGCTTCGGGCTCCTGAAATCAATGAGAAAGATCCTGCCCTTACTTCCTTCCACCTCACAAAAGCTACTAATCCGAGGCCTGATACTCTCCAGGCTTGATTATAGCAACTCTATTTACTTGGGCGCCCCTGAGGCAACTCTGAACAAGCTACAGAGAATCCAAAACGTCGCTGCCCGGATCCTTACCAACACTCCTGCCAGAGCTTCGGCCAAACCAGCATTGAAGCTCCTCCACTGGCTCCCAGTGAGGGAGCGAGTGAAATTCAAAGCCCTCTGCCTGGCCCACAAACTGCTGCAAAATCAAGGCCCCCCTATTCTAAGAAAATTTATTAGACCTTATTAAGCCTCAAGATCCCTCCGATCGGACAAGGAGTCTCTTATCATCATCCCCAGATTCAAGAAGGCACGCTCGGGTGGAAGACGCTTCTCGGTCCACATCGCACGCCTCTGGAACGCACTCCCCCGCGACCTGAGAACAGAACCAAACTACTTACGTTTCAGGAAGCGGCTGAAAACTCATCTTTTCCCCTAAAAAACTTCGTCCTCCCTGAACTCTGTCCTCCCCTCCCCCCGCCCCCCTTCTCTTTGCCCTCGGACCCGCAGACGTAGGAATCTTAGCGCTGGGATACCTCCGGGTGACTACGCGCTTTATAAAATTTTCTAATAATAATAATAATAATAACTTTGGTGTAGCTTTTAGTAGTCTGACTGCTGCTTTCTGCAGCATCTGTAGTTTGTTCATCGATCCTTTATGGATCGTGAGATATAGACTATTACAATAGTCTTATCTAGACATTATAAGGGCCGAAACTACTGTTTGCTGTGCATCCTTCGGCAAAAGAGGCATTATTTTTTTACAGGATTTAAGAATGAATGAAGTAGAAGAGGCAAAGTATTTTACCTGGTCCTTGAAACTCAGTTTGTTGTCAATCAGGACACAAAGATTTTTGACCTTGATTGGCGCGGGTAATGCTCCCATCTCTTCCGGCTAGCAACTAGGAGTCCAGAATGTAGGATTGTTACCAAAAAGCACTACCCCCGTTTTACCAAAGTTAAGCTTCAAACAATTTTGAGCCATCCAGAATTCCACAGCTTTTATATATTCCTCCAAACTAGATGCAGTATCAAGTATGTCTCCAGGTAATAATCTCACCACAATTTGGGTGTCATCAGCGTAAAGACGTAAGGGTAAATCCAAATGTCTGAATCAGGGGTGTCAGTAAAGAAACATAGACATTAAACAGCGTCGGGCTCAGTGATGAGCCCTGGGGTACCCCCCATGGCAAGGAGAAAGATTTGACTTTGAATTCATATATAACCATTGCCCGTTCCACAGCTTCTATCTAGAGGCACCATAGTATTGTTCCAGTCTCCTCCCAGAAGAGATAGGCCCTCTGGAAGTTCTCCCCACTGGCGAGTGATGTTGTCTACAAATGTTTTTCCCAGAGGTGGGGGTGCATAGATACTGCCCAAATTAAGTGGTCCCTCATAAAGTGTACCCGTCAAGAGGACATATCAGCCTCCAGGATCTATCCAATGTTTAATGTGAAGGTACGGAACACGGCAGTGGATCAGGATGGCTGTTCCAGAGAACCCCTGGTGAAGCCTGCATGATACACCTGTTGATACCCAAACCGGGCCAGGCATGGGGCGTTATTACCCAAAAGGTGAGTCTCCTGCAGAAGAAGGATATTGGCTCCATAGCGTTTGGCCTGCCTGAGAATGGCCCCTGCTTTATTTTGTTAAGCAGCCCTCGGACATTCCATGTAACTATGGTTAATTCTGACATGTGAGAAGTTACTGGCTGAGCGGCCATCTGTTAGGTATTGGGACTAGATAAACTGGCCTGCCTATTGGAGAGTGGGACATGAGTCTGCATGTGCAAAAATAGAACATACTACGAAACTCTAAACCCAGAAAACACCCTTACCGCCCAGCATCCCCCCCGATACCCCTGGAAATTGGAGCATCTGTCGCGGTAGAGAAAGGCCCAGAACCCTAAACGTAAATCCCAGAACCCTCCTTCCAATGAATCCCAGCAGCCCATGGAACCTTAACAGTGGGGTACACAAGTCCAGGACAGTTCGACCATGTGGAATGTGTCCACCTCTACCCCGTGCCGGATAGGCGGGTTAATTTCGAACTGCTCCAAGTCAACTGCAGTATATTAGTCACCCTTTTGGCATAGAGTACTCAAGGCACGCGCTGAGGGCTGGGTGATCGTTGTGCAGAACCAGAACAGCGTTGTGGCTTGGATTTCGTTCTTCATGGACTATTTGATTGTGAGCCTCTGGAGGAGTCAGATTTCAGCGTCAGTGGGAAATGAGGCTTCAAATGCATCCGCTCGTCGGACCAAGCAAAGACAGCTTCAGGTGAGTCAAAGACGTATGTCTTAGAATTAAATATCACCCGGAGTCTTGCTGGATACAGCAGCATATATGAGATATTCAAGTCTTGTAGATGCTTTTTCGCTGCCGTGAAGGATTGCCGCTGCTGCTGTACCATGCAGGTATGGTCCGGAAAGACCATTATGGGCTTGGAGTTGAAGATGAGTTAATCTCTAAGCGAACGTGCAAACTGCAACACCGCATCTCTGTCCTCATCATTGAGCAGTCTGATGATAACCGGCTGTGGAGCTTCCCGAGGAGGTGGCTTCCTGGTGAGCGCCCGATGAGGTATCTCGACTACGAAGCACGTGGAGAGCAGGTCGGCAGGCAGCAGATCCTTGAGCCATGAAGCCAGGAAGTGGTTCATTGAGATGCCCTCGCAGCCTTCAGGTAAACAAACAAAGCGTAGGTTATTGCGCCGTTCGGGACTTCTGCATCCTCCGCCCGAGTGGCTAGTTCTTGAGAGAGGGCCGTCAATTTATTGAAATGCTGCTGGGGGGTCGTGAGATTATCTTCTACTGTGGATACTCTCATCTCAGCTTCAGTTATCCAATCCACAGCTTTCTTCAGGTCCTGGCATAAGGGGACTTTTGAGCCCACTCCGCCAATCTTAGCCTCCAGTGTGTCTCTCACCTCCGTGATGGCCGCTAACAAAGCGGCATTGTCCGGGATTGAGCCAGATGGGGAACCGCCGCTCGCTGATGTGGCATATGGGTCCATGGTACTCTGTTTCTGGCTCGAGGCGTTAGGCTTACCCTTCCCCATTGCAAACTCACTTCACAGCCACCACAGAGGGACACTGGTTGGAATTCGGCTTGTTGAAGAGTCACGGCCGCACCAAACCACCACATGGGGGCACCAGCGAAGGCACGACAGGCCAGTCCTCATGGAAATCCCTGCTGCGAGGTCACAAGCCGCACCAGGCCTAGCCCAGCCACTCCCACAACCCACAGCAGAAAACCACGTAGGCTCCTCTTACGGGACCTACTGTGCCTGACCACCAGCCTGCAACTCCCCCAAGCAGCCCCAGCTTCCCCAATGCAACCCTCCCTTGTCACGCAATGACAGGAAACTCTGTGGGTCCACTGTTGACCTAAGTTCTTACTATGCGTCTTCAGCCCGACCAGCCAGGCGGTGTCAATGACACTCTCTATGTCACGCAGTAATTGCGAGGTGCCCGCAGGGGGTCCAATAGGGTAATGTACACGTCCCCAGTGTCACCGCAGGAATCCGGGTATAGGCGGCATGTACAATATTGCACTCCAGCCATGGGTGAATGTCGTACTATGCGGCATGTGCCCCACCAGCCAGGCGGTGTCAATGACACTCTCTGTGCCACGCCGTAATTGTGAGGTGCCCGCAAGTGGTCAATAGGGTAATGCACATGTCCCTAGTGCCACAACAGGGATCTGTGTATAGGTGGCATGTATAACATTTCATTCAGGCCGGCAGCCCCAACCACAATCAAGCCAGCGCGTGAGGCCCACCGCAACCTGGACCCTGGCAGCAGGGAGAACCTCTCGCAGTAGCGGGTCCCGGTAGGGCGGAAAGGGGACACACCCGCAATGCTCGCCAAGGCCCCCTCTGCCCCCGGCTCTTTACCTCACGACAGGCCCCGGTCCAGGCGTCAGCGGTGTCTCACAAAGGCTCGTAGGAGTCTGCGGCACCAGGTCAAATCCACGCCGCTCCTGAATAGCCCACGGCGGCTGCACACCGCTGGTCATCAGCAATCGGATCTCCGCCTCGCTCCAAATGCACAAAAGCAGTTCCCTGGTCGTCGGATGGGTGCACCGAGTTGGTAATAGGAGGATTATGTTGGATAAAAGAAGCAGACGAGCGGAGCTCGCTCAAGCTGCATGATGGCTTCCTATGCCACTCCCCTCCTTGGATTTTTCTTTTTACTTTTTTGTAGGACTAGGGTACCTCGAGTTCTAAAATGGCCTCTTCCGCATATTTATTGTTGTGGTGGCAGCCAATCAAATCTTATCCCAAGATCTGTTCACTCCATGTCATAAATTATAAAACGTTTTTGAGCCTTAATTTGATTTACATCAAATTACAAAGAGCATGCTTTCTAGACCAAATTCTAGCTTTCTGCCAAATTTGCTGTAATCCCATTAATCAGTTTTTGCTGTATAGCTGTTAAATTTTAATATGGAAAAATGAATGAAGAAAACGTGTTTTGGGACCCCCTTTTTCTAGGCCCCCAGTTAATGGGTCACCCTTAAACTTTCCAAGAAGGAAATGGATGCATCCTTGTTTTTTTCCGGGTTGGAAGGTTAGTGAACATTTGTAAATGGTGCTAAAATTATAATCAAACAAAACAATGCTTTTCCTATGAACACATGGACCTTACAATAACTACCCAGTGGCGTCCACAACTGGGTAATAGATATATAGATAGATGGACTTTTTTTATGTTATAGTTAGGTCTGGTAATTATATCTTACTGTCAGTTTAAAAAGCATATAAATTCAAAGAAAAGGCCAAAGTTTAAAGTGAATTTGTAGTTAGGTTAAAAAAAAAATGTAAACTAAAAAGTATCCATTTAATTTTCAGTTCTGGTTGAATGAGCTCACTATAACTTGTAACCCTGTCATTCACTCTTTAGGATGTCACATATTACATCACTCTTAACATGTTCACTGACATCATTGATGACATCTCAAATTACATATACATATTTTCTTTCCTGGGAAAGTATTACTGTCTCCTATAAGCTAATGTTTGCCCAATGTCTGTTTCACACACAAACCTATTTCTTGCTAACTCCTTTTCTCTTTCTCTCGATTTCTTCTCTTTTGATTTGTTTTCTCTATCTTTCTTTTTTTTCTCTTTGATTCTTGAAATATCAGCAGGAGACTAGAGGGTAAATCTGCAATGATATGTACAATATATGACACATGCAAATAGAGGTTTATTCAACTTGGAAATATATCATAGAACTAATTGTGTACATACAAGCTGCAGAGCATCACACTGTCTGCTCTGCTTATCTCACAAATGTTACTGTTGGATTTAAATGCCTACAACATGTTTCCTAACTCAGTCATGTTCCTTATTTTGTAGGTCTGGATCTTTTGGAAGGCCAATCGCGTCCGATCACTTGGGAATCTTTTCAGATTGTAGATAATGATAACCTTGATGCTGTACGTCTGGTAACAGTTGAAGGGGTGCAGCATGGACAGCTCTCAGTGAGAGGTATTTAATTCCTTTATACTTGCCATAATATCAGCAAGGCAACTTCAGGAGGGAAAACAGCCGCTGTAAAAGCTTGCGATGTAATGGCATGTCGTTGTCATTGAAATCGCATAGTAATACCCACGTTGTAATGGCACGCGTTGTATTAGTATGCGATGTAATGACATACATTCCTTCAGGAGATGTAAATCTCAACTCCCCTTCCACACAACCCTAGAGGGAATTCAGACTAGCCAAACAAAACCCTCTGATTTGAAATGGGAGAAAATGGGGTAAAGGAGAGAGAACATCTATACAGCATGATTACATTAGAAAATAACAATATTGAATAACCAGTGTTTGGCATTCTAGACTTTGTAACTCCCCTGGACTTCTTGCATACAGGTCAAGAATGACATGCATCTATTTTGTTTAGAAACATTGTAGAGCAAGCATTTTGGCCAACATTTTCAGAATGTAAAATATATCAGGGAATTATACATTGAGAACCCTGCTCAGAAGAAAAGGTGAAGGGTTAACAATAAAATTATATGTACCACACATACATACACATACGTGTGTGTATGGGGCAAGGATAAGTGTGCATATATATATATGACACTAAGAGCCAGAATAGTCTTAATGCGGGGGAGGACTGCCATACTTATCTGTAACTATATTCGGTCTAGTCCATTTTAGCATATCAATATTTTAAGCTCATAGTATCTGCCTCAGACCATATATCACATTTTAATATCACTATTTTATTCAATTTTCCCAGGGTAGCACAATTGTCTTGGAGTAGGTAATCGATAAAATACATCTATTGCATTTTATATGTTAGTAGGCAATAATGTGTACATAATAGGATCAGTATATGCATTATGCAACGATTGTTACTGTATCATGCACTTTTCTCATGCAGTACAAAATTCTTCTAAGAAAGGGTTTTAAGCTTTTAGCAAAGTGGTTATTTATATTTATTTATTTTTAACCTACTACTGCCAATGATGAATCAATCAATTATGTGTGAATGTATATATATATATATATATATATATATATATATATATGAACTTTGAAATTTTAGGAGTATGTATTTATATGTATTATTCAATTATTGGGTTTTAAAATTAAATTCATTTGCACAGCATGATTTTGCACATGTCTCAATAGTTTTACCAATTTTATTTCATTGTGTAATACTATATGAGTTTCGTTATTGCCGCACTTATGTGTACATATACAGCATTGCATTTATGCAGTAATTTTTTGCAACATACGTCTTCTATATCTATGACGTTTCTCTGATTGGCTCCAAGTAATTTAAAATGAGCACGCCCGCCTTGCAGCGATTGTCATGTGATCAAGGTGCTGTGTGCACCGAAACGCGTCATGGCGGAGTGGTGATGAGTGATTTACTTAAATAAAACTTACCACATTCACGGAAACCGGGTTTGCCTTGTCTAATTTGCTGCTGCTGCATGCTGCTGCTGACGTTTTATGCCGAATATATATATATATATATATATATATATATATATATATATATATATATATATATATATATATATATATATATATATATATATATATTATATATATATATATATATGCGTGTGTAAATGTAAATGTAAATAAATGTATTAAGCGCGGTTGCTGCCCACGGGCGTGTGTGTGTGTGTCTGTGTATCTGTGTATATACATTACATAGTGAAAATCACCACTGTGCAGGTATGGTTCAGAACATAAGTGGTCACCCTGTAAACCCATAGAATACTAAAGATATAGCTAGACCAAAATGCTTCCAAAGGTATATGTTTCAATTATATTTAATGCAATAAGTACATTTCCTTTACATCATCAGAACACATCCCTGAGATTTTACAGTGAAAATATAGATCTAATAATAAATACATCAACGTACATAACCTAGGAGAACAAGAAGCCCGCACACATATAACAAATAACATACTTGAACATCTGTATTACATAGGAAAAAAAGTTCTGCTATCCAGATAGAAGTAGTTTACTCCGGCTAAGCAAGTCTGTCAAGTGAAAGTGTACACACTTTAGGAAGACAGTAATAAGTAGCATCAATGTATCTGTCTCAGTATGCCAGGCATACACATGACCCTCCTCAGGTCATATGGGCTTCTTTAAATTATATTACTCTTCAAAAGCTACGACCAAAGAAAAAGTTAAGCAGGCAAACAAATCGACAGGAATTATATATCAATAGTAACACAGTAATCAAATTATATTTCATCCTGCGGTTATAAGAGCAATTAGAAAACATGTATTTTCACATTCATAGAAACTTTCATATTATTAGCAACACCTATAATTACACACAGTCATCAGCAGGAACAAATCAGCATAATTTCAGGTACAACATATTAGAGCTTCAAGTTCTTGTAACTTGCAAGGAAGCATAGGCAATTAATATGCTCACCAATAGTTGTTTTAAAGCAGTATGTCAACCAAAATCGAAAATGAATTATCAAAGAGACTTCAAGGGACTAGGCTCCAGCATCAGGCATTCTGGGTGTACCACCAGCATAAAAAGAGTAAATTAATCACACCAGGTAAAAAGGCAATCATGTGCAAGGTATTTCATAGAGGATAAAGGAAGAGAACAATCATTCCACACATCTTAAGTCAGTATTCTTAATTATGTGCTACTTCTTTAAAAACTCAGTTTTTCGAAAAGCGTCTTGTAGAAATGAATGCCCAGTTCATGTTGGCTACATTAACACATTAAGAGCTACTACCGACACGTGTTACAAAGACCCACTTTCTCAAAGTTCTTGTACTTTATATTGAAGCTCCACTTATTGATATCTTTACTTGGTTCTCAATTTTTTTTCCCTTGCATTGTGGTTTTTATCATAATGGTGATTTCCCAAAAGTTAACAATTTCAAACTCTTTTCCACTATATTTGTGTCTGTTCATTTTCATGGAAGCTAGTGTTATTTTCACATAATTCTCTTCCATTAAGTCGGATTTCAGTCTTCATAATATGACAGCTCACCAGCGTTACATACTTCTGTAGCAATACAACAGAAAAGATTAAAGTCGTCAAACACTGGTAAACTGATTAATATAGCCCCATGATCTATTCCTCTGCTAGTGTTCCTTTGAGGTCTGACATATAACTTATTGAATGAATTGCAAGGTAATTGGTGTCTTGTAGACAGTGACTATGATAAAGCCAGTGTTATATCTCTTGTATTACTCTTCTTCATCTTTATACTCATTTTTACATATTGTGTTTTCTTTTGAATAGTTGTAATGTTATGCGTCTCCTTTAAGCCCCTCCTTCTATGTCATCGTTGCTTAGCAATTCTAGAATGCTTAGGCTCTTGCTGCTCACTTGAGACTGGAGCTTGATAGAGAGACACTCTGGCAGTTTGAGAGCTGAACTTGTTCTATTGAATAAATCTTATCTAACCTACTGAATTGGATTTGTCTTCATTGGATGCAACATAAATTTGGCGACGAGGTGGTCAAGTCAGCCCTCTTTGAACCCACATCCTACCAAAGACTTTCATATTCAATCAAGATTTATTTTCAACTGCCAGATTACAGTGTCCTCTCTGATTTCTTGCTTGAAGAACCCTCCAAGACAAATGAATTCAAGACTCCACTAAGATAAGTTTTCAACTTATTCTACTTCTCTATTTTCTATTGAGAACTTTATTACATTGACCTACTCATACTCAAATCTTCTCTAAGACTTTAGCATTTAACTCTATTGAGACTGAGACTCTTTTGCTTACTACAAACTATGGATTACTTGATTTTTTTTCTTGAGGAAATACTCTTTTGAAGAGGCCTTGTTCATCTTTTCACTCTTTTGATTTTTCTGGACAGTATGCACTGATCGATTGTTTCATTGGAAACCATCTTCCCTGACAAAATACTGGCAAAGTAATTTCTTATTGCACTGCTGTTGTGGACAGGTCTGAGTCAATTTTATTTTCATTTTACTAACTGACTCTTTGACCTTGCATGCATTCATCGATCGTTTCATTGGGAGCCAGCTTTGATAAAGGACTCAGCGAGTAACTTTCTATTGCAGTACTGTTGTGGACAGGTCTAAGTAATTTCTCTTATTTTTCATTTTTTTCCAAATGGCTCTCAGACCTTGTTCTTTTCGCTCGCGCTTCTCTTCCCGCAGCGACATTTAAAACCTGCATACAACGCTTACCGGCTCTCCTCCGAACCTCCTGACGTCCTTGCCGCTCCTCTCAGAACTCCTTCACACAGCCATTCTCTCCGTCTTCTCGCTCTCACGACTCCTTGTCATCACGCAACGCTCCTACGCTACGTAATGTCACTGCCATGTTCCATGTTACCTAGCAACCACAAACAATATCGCGCAACCTTGTTTACCTCATCTTCTTTCCTGCACTCTCGCTGACGTGCACAGCTTTGAGGGTTCTAGTGCAGAAGTTACTGGTTCTCAATAGTAAAAAGGGTGGCATTTTGTTTCTGGTGTCCTGGGGCACTGGAATCTAAGGGCCCCTGTTAACATTTGATTCTCAGTGTAGTGAGACAGTGAAACCAAGGCTCAGCAATCCAAGGCTCTCTCATGGAGGTGCTGTGGGCTAGAGAATGGAGATTCTCCTGTTTAACATGCAAACGGAGGTTAACGTTATGCAAAAACCTTTTATTGCTGCCCCAACATGTCCTTTATAGAACAGTTGCGCATCATAAAGCATTAGAATGTTCAACACATATAAACATTCAGTGGACACAGTCATAATCCTCTTTTAAGCTGCAATAAAACAGGATAACTTCTTCTGGCAAACTTTATAATGAACTGTGTGGAAGTACAAAACTCCAAATTATTCTATGAGCTTATGATGCATGAAAACATCAAACAAAAGATAATTCCGATAGATTCCGAGAAACAAACATTTTAATCTTATTATTATATTCCCCTTAACACTTATATATTATCATTTTTTCTTTTCTTTAATCCATCTTCTCCTCATAGGGTGAGGAGGGTGGAATAAGGTTAGCCTCTGTTGTGTTTAATGAAATCAAGATTATCTTTGCATGTTAATAGGAGAATCAACATTTCATTACTAGAGCGAAGACTACCAAATGTCAAAGTGTACCCCTTCAGCGAGAATAAAATATATTCAAAATGTCCAAAGCTTTAACATCAGATATCCTTCTGAATGAAATCAAGAAAAGCAAAGTAGCTAGCTTCATGGAAATCTTTTTAACAGAAAGGTAGTTATTACCTGGCCAAGAAGTAGATAACTTGAAAATTATACTGAGGTCCCATAAGACTCATAGCAAGCCCTAGGAGGTCTCCTTGGTCTTACATCCCTCATCACTCTAGTTAGAGGGTCACTCCCAATCACAAAATGTGTGAGTAAGTAATGAGCAGCAGAAATAGCTGACCTATAACAGTTAATAGCTCTATATGTGAGCCCTGAACTGTACAAAACCACCAGGTAATTGGCTGCCTCGGGTACAGGAGCTTCTACAGGATCAAAAGCCCTTTCCATGCACCAACTACACCACTTCTTCCAAACATCCTTGTATCTCTTCCTAGCTCCCGGTGCCCAAGATTCATCAAATAGACCTTTAGCTTCTTTGGTAAGGCCTGAATAGCTGCCTATACCCCTGAAATCTTTCAAACAAGAAGGTTCATTTTCCCTTCTAGAAGCAAAGGATGCTGAATCTATCAGAAGATAGAAAGTCACCGGGACCAACCAGGGTATAGCCTCTGTGTGCTCCATCACCCCTGGGAACCAAACTTGTGAATTCCAAAAGGGGGTCACCAGAATAATGTTGTAATCTTCTGCCCTTAATTTTATCAATATTCTGAATTATGGAGCAGGGGGAAAAGCATAACCACCATTGCTTAACCTGCAGAAAGGTGTCCACTGCCATCATCTCTGATCTCCAACTGCAGTGCCTGGGAACCTGGTAAGTCAGTGTTCTCGCAAACAAGACTACTTAAACTGGACCCCATCATTCCTGAATCAGACTAAAAACATTTGGATTCAATTTCCAATTGCTAAAGTCCCTGAGGTAGCTGGAATGCCAATCTGCCCTTACATTCTGAAGGACTGGAACCAATTCTGCTCTTAACACAATCTTGTGATTCCAACATAAATGCTAATTCATTTTGCCATGTCTGCCAGAGTCTTGAGGGCTCTGTAGGCGTGTGTCAGGAGTTTGAAGAGGCAGCTTTTCCTGGATGGTCAGCCAGTGGAGGGCTGAGAGCTGGTTCTTCTTGGGAGGTCAAGGATGAGTCTTGCCGCCGAGTTCTAGAAGGCCTGGATGTGGTTCAGGAGCTGTTTGGTGGTTTCAGCGTAAAGTGCGTTGTCATAGTCAAGTCGGCTGGCAATGAGGGCCTGGGTGAACGTGTTCCTGGTTGAGACGGTGATCCTTTGGAAGATCTTCTGGAGCATGCATTATGGATGCATTATTTAGTTATTAGTTGGTAATAGTAATTGTTTTTAATTTTAAAATAAGTTTTAGTTGTGTTTTATAATTTTATAGTTTAATTTGTGTTTGTGTTTTGGAAGTTATAGTGTTAAAGTGTGTTTAGTAAATTCATGTTTATAGTTTTTTTTATTACAAATGTGTCTTTAATTGATTATTAATTATGTAAAATATGTAAATAATTTTTTTAAGTGTTTTGTTATTAGTGTGGTGTTATAGGTTAGGAAATAAAATAAATACATTTATTTTGTGATTAGTTGTTTTGTTTGTAAATATTTTCTAGTTCAAAAGAAATATTTATGTGTACATTTATTTATTATTTTATTTTAAATAGTATTTGTAAGTGTTATATGTAATTAATATTATAAAATCTGTGTTATTTTTATAAGTTTAGTACAGTTTATTTTAATTTATTTAATATGCTCTATTAATTTTAAATACTGTTTTTATTTTTTAATATATAAAATGTTTTTTTAAGTGTTAGAGTGTGAATAGTTGTTTTTTTCTACGGTATCCACCACTTTCCCTACTGTTGCATTCACTGGAGTGGGAATAGTAATTTCTACCCCTCTGCTATCTAGCACTTCCCCTACTGTTGCACTCACTAGAGTTGGAATAGTAATTTTTACCTCTCCGCTATCCAACACTTTCCCTACTGTTGCACTCATTGGAGAGGGAATAGTAATTTTTACCTCTCCGCTATTTAATACGCATCCTACTGTTCCACTCAATGGCATGGGAATAGTAATTTGTATCCTCTGCTATCCAACACGTTCCCTACTGTTGCTCCTACTGGAGTGGGAATCGTAAATTTTACCCCTCTTCTATCCAACACTTTCCCTACTGTTGCACTCACTGGAGTGGGAATAGTAATGTTTCCCCTCCGCTATCCAACACTTTCTCTACTGTTGAACTCACTGGAGTGGAAATAGTAATTTTTACCTCTCTGCTATCCAACACTTTTCCTACTGTGTCATTCATTGGAGTTGTAATTACTGAAGCGGGAATCGTACATTTTACCCCTCTGCTATCCAACACTTTCCCTACTGTTGCACTCACTGGAGTGGGACTAGTAATTTTTCCTCTCTGCTATCCAACACTTTCCCTACTGTTGAACTCACTGGAGTGGAAATAGTAATTTTTACCTCTCCACTATCCAACACTTTTCCTACTGTTGCATTGATTGTTTTGGGCAATTTAAGTTTAAATAATTTTTCATAGTTTAATGGTGTTAATGGTTCTCGGAAAAACTGAGAAACATGAAAAGCAGATGTAAGCAGCTTGAGAGGCTGTGGAGAGTGGATTATGAAAACCTAGTGAAAGCTACATATAACAAATCTTTAAAAGAAACGCATAAATCAATGAAGAAAGCCAGGAGAGAGTACATAGCTAAATTAATTGAGGAGGCCAACAAATCTGACAAAGTTATTTTTAAAGTTGAATTTGCCTTTCTCAAACCTTGCGAGTTGTTGATCGACGCTCAACCATCAACGGTGTTATGCGAGGGAATATCAGATTTCTTCGATAACAAAATCCGAAAGATTTACAATTCCTTCTCAACTTCTGCTGAAACAGATAAATCTGACACGGCCTTAAAGAAAAACTCCATGCCCTTCCTCTCAAATGTCACTCTGATCTCACAGAAGGATGCTCTGGTGGCTATCAAGTGCTGCAAATCAGGTTCACCAGGAGATCCGTGCCCTCCGAAATTATGGAAGGAGCTAGCTAACTTCTCCTCTCAAGTGCGGTCTGAAATATGGAACACCTCCCTGACTACAGGCATCTTTCCGGATTTATTGAAGCATGCTACACTCCTTCCTCTTAAAAAGAAACCTAATGGTGATTCCGGCGAACTCAATAATTATAGACCGATTTCTTTATTACCGGCACCAGCTAAGATGCTTGACAAAATAGTACAGAAACAACTGGCCAACTATATCTAGAGCCACAATATCCTGCATGGTACACAATCTGGGTTTCGTGCTGGGTTTAGCACGGAAACCGCGCTAATTGAGGTGGCGGACTCAGTCAGGCTGGAGCTGGATTCAGGGGCATTGGCCATGCTGGTGCTCCTGGATCTATCTGCGGCATTTGATACGGTTTACCACTCTATTCTGATCCAGAGCCTCGAGGATGTGGGGATCGAGGGCACAGCTTTGCAATGGCTTAAGTCTTTTCTTCATAAGCACACGCAGAGAGCGACACTCCAACCACATCAATCCAATCACAAGCTCCTATGGTGTGGGGTCCCTCAGGGTTCGGCCCTGAGTCTACTGCTCTTGAACATTTATTTGGCCCCTTTATTTTCATTGATTGCCAACTGGGGGGTAAAGGTGATCTCCTATGCCGATGATACCCAGATGGTATTCCCTTTTAAAGATTTGTCGAGTGACTCCTTTGAGAATTTTAAAAGCTGCTTAAAAGATATAGCACAATGGATGAACAACAACAGACTCAAGCTGAATGCAGACAAAACAGAGGTGCTGTTCTTCAGTAACAGCCAACCCCTGCCGCAGAGGCCTGAGGAAATGGGCTGCCCCCCGCTCCAGCAGGCTGCACAAAAAACCTGGGTGTAAAGTGTCAGGCAGACCTATCATTCTCACCCCAAATTCAAAAGGTGGCAGGTGCCTGTTTTGGCAGTCTAAGAAACCTGCGTAAAATTTTACATCTTCTGCCAGAAAATTCTCGCCGGTCGGTGGTCCATGCCACATAACCTCCTATCTGGATTACGCAAATGGCCTGTATTTGGGGCTCCCAGCATACCAGATAAATTGCAGATGGTCCAGAATGTGGCTGCAAGATTGAATAAACATGTCCCATTCAAGCAGCATATCTCTCCGCATCTCAAGGCATTGCATTGGTTGCCGGTTAATAATAGAATTAAATTTAAGGCCCTAACCCTAGCTTTTCGGGCATTCCACTGATCCTGCACTCTATTTGAAGCAGAGGCTTAGCGCATATAAGCAGCCTCGTTCGCTCCTCTCAGGTTCCCAGAACCTGCTATGCACCCCACGAGTTAGGAAAGCTCGGCTAGGGGGCAGATCCTTTCCGAATAAGGCTGTCATGCTTTGGAATGCCTTACCAAACGCTTTGCGCCAAATCACCTCTGAAACCATTTTTAGGAGGGCAGCCAAAACCTGTTTTTTTAACCAGGAGTAGCCCTATGGACACTCTGTGTAACGCAGGATGCCTGGGGCACCACCAGTTGCTATAGCGCCAGGACACCTCTTACTGAGGTAGTTGTTGTTGCTCTACAAATGACAGTATTATTATTATTATTATTGTTATTATTGTAATCTAGTGTGGATTTTTTTAAATATTTTAAATTATTTATATATATTTTATTTGTATACAATTTTAAAGTTTTAAAATAAATTAGAGAATAGTTTAATAATTATTTTAAAGTTAATATACCCATATATGTATAAATTATTGTTTGTGTGTTTATATTGGACCAGGATCAGCGGACTGATAATTCTCGCATCGGTGCCTACTCCGACCAGGGAGCACACTCGGCAACTCTGGGCATTAGCTTGCCTCATCTCCACAACGGCCCCACACAAACGCCGGGGATGCCTGGTTTCACCTTGGAGACCCCCAGGAGGGACTATCTCACAGGGAAAGCCAGGACGGGTTCCCCAGCGGTCTATAGCGCTACGAGGCCTCCGGGTAGCAGTGCGCTTTACAAGACACAACAATTTACAAATTTACAATTTATTTAATTACGTGTATGTGTAATATTTTGTAAAAATGTATATTTAATTGAATTTATTTTGTTAAAGTTAATATTAATGTTATATTTAATTATATTATTTAATTTTAAATATAGTTTAACATCGATATTTTGTATATCTATATTTTTAACACCGATATTTTTGATTCAAAATTTTTGTACTTACCTGTGTAGTTATGGGAGTTGATATTTTTATTATCTAGATTTTTCAATATTTTTTACATCGATTAGGCATGGGTGGAAAATCCGTTCCGCTCGCGGATTTTGCGGATTTTCGGGAAATCCGCAATCCGCGAGATTTGCGAATCTCCCGCAAAATCCGCAAATCCGCGAGCAGCAGATTTTGCTCGCACTGCTCGCACTGTTCGCGTGAGTTCGCGTGAGTTCGCGCCCCGCGAATAAGTGCAAAATTGCAGAAATACGATTTTAGCAAAACTGAAAGTAACTACTTACCAGGTTCAAAAGTTCAGGCTCATCATTAGTAGCCATTTCCTGTAGTGCTTCCTGAGGGGCCCCTCCAGAGTTCAGTTGCCAGTTGAAACTATTATGTGACCCTGCTCTGAACCTCAGAATAGTTACACATATGCCACAAAGGTCCTGAATTACAGCTAAGGGAGACAAGCAGGAGCCAGGCTGGAAGTTAAAATCCATTAATCAGCCCCTAATTCATTATTGTCAGTTGGGGCAGGGCAGGTGTTGTAACTAATTTTGCAACAATGAAAGCACTTAGCAAGTGCAAAAGATCACTAATCAGGGCGCACTAAGGAAGCAGGTGCCAGCTAAAAAAATATTCTGTGACACATTAATCAGCCCCAAATTAATTCAGGTCACTTGAGGCAGGGAAGGTGTGCTTTGCTTTGCCGAAAATAATGTACACTGGACAACCAGAGGGTGTGGTGATGAAACAGAGGGTGGCATGGGTGGGCCAGAGGGTGGCATGAGTAGTCAGAGAGTGGCAGTGGTGACAGAGAGTGGCAGTGATGAAGAAGAGTGTCCCAAACAGGCTGGACACGTAGAAACAACAAGTTCGCGAAACTTGCGACCCGACAGGTAAGTTCGCAATTTGCGAAAGTGTACAAAACCCTCGCGAACTGGCAGAAACACGGGCGAACACAAAAAAAAAAAATCCGCAAATTCGCGGGAATTCGCGGATTTTGCGGATTGCGAATCCGCAAATCCGCAAAATTCGCGAACGCGAGATCCGCAAAATTCGCTCATGCTTAACATCGATATTCTATCACTGAACCCATTATCACTGATGTTAATAAAGAAATCAGAATATCAAATATATATCAGGCAGTATAAATAAACTGCCCTTTAAAGGATGGGTATAAATAAATAAATGCCAGAGCAGCAAAAGCTCCAAATCTATAGTGCGTAGCTTTTTGCACCAATAGGGGGAGCACACTAGAGGCTCTGATTCCCCAAATTATGCCACAGTGTTTAAAAGTGAAGTTTGCAGAACCCCTACCTGGGATTCACTTGAATACCAGTGATAGCAAAGCAATGGGCGTCACTCCAGTATTTTGTCCATAACTTGAAGAAACACAAAGGGAGGACTGCAGCTTCAAGCCAGTGTCAGCATGGTTGTCTGGCAATGCGTACCAGCTAACGTGACGCTGCCTGGCAACCTCACACAAAATCAACCCAGAGGCGGATGTCCTCTTTTAACTTCTATTGTAGGCACGACCGCGGAGCAGAGACTTCCACTTCCGCACCCTGCAGACAAATGCCAAAGGTGAGTGAATGTGCTGAGTACAGCAGTAGTAACAAGGCATACTGGCAAATGTCTAAAGAATGTGCGATCGCGCTGGGAACAGAGGTAGCAACCGCAACATCAGTGGAAGCAAGCATTTGCAATGCAGTTGGTCTCGCCTTTGGGACCTTATATGTATTTAGCTATGCACCACATTACCCTGGGTGGTGAAACATCTACTGTTCTTTAACATGGAGGGAAAGTAAGCACCAAACTGCATGACACACCAGTTATGGGAACACATGGAGGGAAATATTCCCTTTCAGCAGGAAATGATATAGGCCAAAGCTCTGTTTTTAATATAAAATCAGGGCCTTCGGTGGTCATATCACTGAGAATACAACATTTGAAACAAATATTATTGTCTACGAGTGCTCGTGGAAGACAATTTCTATGGACTGGATTCTAGAGAATGCTAAAGTGATTCTGGTATTTTACTGACCTCTGCTGGTCGTTTTCTATCAAGAAAGTTAAATAGAGGCAGTTGCCAGAAAAATTAAAATAAAGTCCCTCAGCAGAAAGCAATTCTGTTCATTTTCTATCAAGAACGTTAAATAGAGGCAGTTAAACTGAAAAAAAAGTCTCTAAGCGGAAGCAGACAAGTCCTAGGGCTGATCTCCAGAGCCAACAAAGTACATACACATATAAGTATATAGTAAAGTATATACAAGAGGTCTTGAATGCTCGACCTAAAAAAACAGGTATGATTAAAAGGCTGGATGTGAAATGCCAGAGCTCTGGGACATGGATTGTGCCAGCGCTTGATTAAGGTGACAAAAAGCAAGATAGGTAAATAGTTATATATCAAAAGTAGTCTGTAAATAATCATAAAGAAGCTATAACCAAAAGTGCTTATCTGTCAAGGAGCAGCGAATAAAAGAGGATTAGGACTGCAGGCACCGGATGTTTATATGTTTTAAATATTCTACAGCTTTATGATCTGTTACTGTACTTCAAAAAGGACATGTTGGGCCAGCAATAAAAGATTATTGCATAATGGTAGCCTGCAGTCTACTAATGAAATCTGTAACAAAACAAATAACATTGCATAGATTATGTGTCCAGTCAGTGCATTTTCTTCAAAACGAAAAAGTACTTTATTACATGCAAACTAAATACGCAGACAAAATTACAAATGTGTATACTGGAAGGTGAAAACCGCATGGGACTACCCTCTATATGGCCTTCCAAATAGAGGGGAAAACACTGAGGAAAGGTCACAAAATTCAATGTATGATTCAAAGTGTAAAACAGTTAAAACAGCAGCACAGATTCTGCATTTTACTCAGAAGAACTGGGGCATTTCTTATTTGATCTCCAGCTGAATGTTATGACCTTAGTAGACAAAAACTAATTTAATCTGGGTTCATTCTGTGACAGAGCTACCTGGGTGCAGATAGTTAGATAAGCAATACTGGGAAGCTCTACCCTTGTGCTCAGAATCTAACTGTGGTGATGCACTTTTCCATTTCACACCACCTCAATCAATGACCGCATTCACAGGACTATGAGGGCTAGGCGCCGCACTTCAATGGCTGACAAGCTATCTCGGCAACAGACGGTCCGGGGTCCAGATAGGCTCCCACTCTTCCATTTTCTATGAAAATGACAAGGGTGTCCCACAGGGATCCATATTGAGCCCGACCCTTTTTAATCTATATGTCTCCCCCCTTGCGAAGATCATCAGAGCACATGGTTTTGGAACCGTATCTTACGCTGACGATACTCAAATCCTCATTACCATCAATCAAAACCCTGATGATACAAAAATAAGGTTCAAAAACTGTATGGTCAGCATACAATAATGGATGATCAGGAATTACCTTATGATGAACGCTGGAAAGACTGAGGTCATGCTGTTCGGCAAAGCCGACAAAGTCTGGTCACCAGACTGGTGGCCAGCTTCCCTCGGTCCTTGCCCAGCCCCCAAGCCCTCTGTCAGGAATCTTGGAGTAATCATAGATGATAAGCTAACCATGTCTGAACACATCAGGAAAACTGTGGGTAATAGCTATGGCCAGATGCGCAGTCTGAGGAAGATCTTCAAATGGATCCCACTTTCAGCACGTATGCCCCTAGTCCAAGGACTCATTGTTAACAGGATAGACTATGGAAATGCTCTTTTCTCAGCCATCAACTCAACACTACTGAATCGACTGCAGGTCCTCCAAAACACTGCCGCTAGGCTAGTATTTGATCTACCCCCTCGTACCCCCTCAGCCCCCTGCCTCCAGACTTTGCACTGGTTACCCATACAAAAGCGCATAAAGTTTAAATTATGCTGCCTAGTCCATAAATCTGTAAATGGTCATGGACCTATCTATCTTGAACACAAGCTCAAGGCCCACGTCCCAGTCAGAAAGCTACGCTCTTCCAGCAAGGCCCTTCTCTCTGTACCCAGAGTTCGGACAGTCAGAAATTGTGACAGAGCTTTCAGTAAAACCGCCCCAGAAGCCTGGAACTCTCTCCCCATTCAGATCAGGCTAGAGCCTGATCATGTGAAGTTCCGAAGACAGCTAAAAACTCCGCTTTTTTAGCCAGATGAGCTCACTCTACTTCCTGGATCCGTTGGACATGAGGTTCCCTTGCCTGCTAGCGCTCTGAGACCTTCGGGTGATTTATGCGCGATACAAATGCAATAAAATGGAAATGGAAATAGTGGGAAAGGAAGAGAAAGGGGAATATGATAAAAGAGAAAACAGTGTTGGAATCCCCCACTTTGACTTGTACATTCTGCTAGTCAATGATGTTTGCAGGATGTAGTGGCTATCTAAAGGAAAATAAATGTATTTAGTAGCTTGACAGAAAGGCTGTGCACTTTACTTTAATAGTGAATGGATATACTTTACTCTGTTCCTTGATTAGAAACATGTAATGTCTGATACAACGACTTTGTACCTTAAATATCTGTTCGTTAACACATCTCTCTAAGTCTTGGATAACTATCTCACACTTATTCACTCGGCATATTCTGTGGAAGATCAGTTATCATTTTAAAATTACTATTGTAGAACTTCAGGGTATTCAACAAGGTTAATATTCTGCTGTTGCTTAATGCAACAATGCGTGTAAATATACTAGAACCCTAATATCAAATGTTTTGACATTTATACATAGAATGATTGTTCGAAATTGGGATATTAGTTGTGTGGCCATCACAAGTAATACATCCACAATTAACCTCACTGGGAACTAAAAACAACTTTGTAGCACCGGACTTTCACAGGGGAGCAAAGCGGAGCAGTCCAAGGCCTACTCCAGGGAGGTGGTGTGGGCTAGTAATCACCAATCACCGGTACATAACAATAACACTGTATACATGATTGTCCAGTCAGTACTTTTATAACGCTCACATTACCAAATACTGCACAATCATTTACAAATATATACATTGGAAGATGGAACATACCATAGATGACATTGCATGATGGCTCGTGGCCTCCTAGAGGGGTCACCCAAACATCACAAGTGAGTTCAGTCATTTGTTTTGTAATAAACACATTACATTCTCAGAAATCATTATCACTATTGTGATAATTAAAAAAAACATTGTAGTTGCAGTGAGCAATAAAACATTTGCAATTATTATGGAAACCCAATAAAGCATTTATCAGGAATAAACCTTGTGTTTGAGTATTCTTCTGTGGTTCTAATATCAAGCTGCAAATGTAAAAACAGTCCCTAGAGTGTATCACATGCAGAGGGTATCACATGGAAATAGCATTGCATTGCGACTATACAGTAAGCCCCTAGAAGGCGTACTAACAACAACATTACATTTGAGCATTTTCAGGAGTTCCTGAATGTTATCATACACATGGCCCATAGAGGACATAACATTCTCAGCTGAAGAGCAAATGCTCCAGCCACGGGAGTGCTTGAAAAGGCATTGAAATTGAGGGTAGGTGATAATTTTGGGGTCCCCAAGTTAAAGTGAGGACTCTGAAAGTACCTTTAGGCAAAAAGTGGGATCGAGCTGAAGTGATTGGTGGTGGTGCAGTCATTCTGTGGCCACAAAAAGCGGAGATATGAGCAGAAATTTATTCCAAATAACTGGGCCCCACAAAGGCGTTATGGGGCGATTTTGTTGAGGAGAAGTGAATAACATAGTATCAGATCTCTCGCTGAGCTTTGCGAGCCGTGAAGCCTTTTTTTTCCTATGCTTTAAGGGGTGTAGGGGTGCCCAATTCCACCCGGGCACCCCGAAAGCTTCACTTCCGTGTGGCATCCTTGGAAGCCCATTCCGGGCTGCCCCAGCCGGCTTCCCACATAGACCACACTGCAGTGTGTGGCCACAGGATCAGCAGTCCTTTCTCCCATGCACGCCCCAGTGAGGCAGGTCTTGTGCTGTATGGCAGCTGCAGTTGGGGAGTTTGCGGCAGCACTCACCTTTTCTTTTTTCCTCATCACCTCGGGCCCAGTGATGGGGTCCTGGGCCTCTTCCTGCTTTAGCGGGGGAGCATCGCAATCCCTCTGTGACTTCTTCCTCAGGTAAGGTATGTGGTCTTGGGCCCCCTACAAACCTTTGTGGGGGAGCGTGATAGTGCTCCTCTGCACTTGTCCTGTTTTCTCTTCTTGGTGGGATCGGGGGTCTTGGATTGTGGTCCTGGCCCCCTAAAACAGAAATACGCCAAGGGGATGGGTCCCTGGATGAAGAAATGAAACTGAAGTAGGGGCCCCACTCATGTACCGTCCCCCGGACCCTGGCCCACCCCAGGGGAATTTACCAGCAGGGCAGTGGAGCCTAATGCACTCTGAGGCAGAAAGGTCAAAGGCCATCAAACTTTAAAATCCATACCTCTGAGCCACGATGGGCCGATCTGTACAATCCTGAGCTCATTTTACTCCTGGAGATGAGCTCTATCCACCAGGTGTAGTTGCAGCAACTCTCCTCCCCTCCAAAGTGGTGCAATAATCAAGAAGATGGGTCTCCTGGCTCCCTGCACCAGCTTTACTCCTGGTCTTGCATTCTGTAGATAAGAGTCCAGGGCTTTCCCCCAGCTGGTCCTCAGTTGGTATAAGGGGCCCAGCCTCACTGGCCCTCAGAGAGACCCACTGGCCCTGGAGTCAATTGGACACAGGACCAAGGTCTCTGTCCAATTGACTCCAGGACCAGCAGGGGTTTCTCCTTCCAGTTCCCCTTGGTGGTCTCAGGATCCAGCAGCGAAGCGTAGAAAAACCGTCAGTTAAGAGAGAGTCTTTTCCTTGTGCAAGTGTTTTTAAAGGGAAGCATAAAGTTCCAGAAGACAGGCAACCCTGGCCAGTCCTATGGTGCCACATCACCTCTTCAACCCTGTCCCAACCCTCCTGTACAGCATGCTGGGACAGTCCAAGATGGTGTCATCTAGGAGCCTCTGGTCACATTGGCTTGGGGTCTCAGCTCCACCCCTCGCTAACATCACTGCCATGGACATGCACACTGGAATTTCAAAGAGAGGCCCCCTCTGGGTTGGTTTCAGTTGTCCAGGCAGTCCCCTTTGTTCAGTGGGCTTGAACAGGCCCATTCCTGGTACATCGTGACAGCTTAGTGATTGATTGAGAACATTCCAATCCCACCCCTGTCCTCATCAGGAGCTGGGATAACTAGTGCTAATTGCTCTTTTTGTGTGGGGTGTCATTTGTTCCTACAGCTTGAGAAAATGTAATTAACCTGGACACCGCATGTTGACACAAGGCCTGGTTCCTGGTTCTGAGCTGGACCAGGAAACTATGTACAATCTGAATGACCCATAGGATGTACAGTTATCATTTTGGAGCTTATATATTTGGTTTTCTTGTACTCTAATTCAAGATGTCAATTGTCTCTGTAGGCCAACAAGAAGTGAAACTACACTCTAATGCAGTTCCCACCCTATGTGTATAATGGGGTGCCACTACAGACAAAATAGTATAGCACACTGACTTTCTCTAATAGTGTACACTACCCTCATGATGCCTATCCCAGGTGAAATCCTAATCCTGCAGAGTCACGATAGCCAAGTGCCCCTTACCGCTTCGCATTGACCTTATCTTAAAAGGCGGACACTGGTGGTAAACACACACAGTCCATTTGCCATGTGATTACCGTGGGTGAGACACTGATAGTGAGACTCACCCACAGTAAAAAGTCCGAAACCGGGTGATCAGAAAACCTAAAAATTCCAGGTGCACGAAAGGGGCAAAGTCAGTGCAACAATGGTCAACATAGAGAGTCAGTATGATGGCGGGCCGACTTTGTGGTGGGGATCAGGACCGCCCGCCATGTATGCGGCAGTCCCTCACTCCAAATTTGGATGTGACTGCCACCATGGCAGTCACATCTTGCAATTTAACACTGTGCGGGTGCTGTTGACTGCAGCACCCGCCGCAATGTCAAAAATGCAGGTTGTGCATTTCACTGCACTATGTAGCAGGCACCACACGGTCCCTGCCACTTGGTGCAGTGAAATGTAGGGGGAATGTGCATCCACACCTCCCCCCAACACCAGGGGGCCTGCAATGGGCCCCCAAAACCAATCCCCGCCAGCCTTTCCATGGCAGTTTCACCCCCAAGGAAAGGCTGGCTGTAGCCAGCATCGTAATTTGGCAGACAGTGCCTGCTAGGCACGCCACCATTTTACGCATGCAGACCCCTCCGCCAGGCAATCGTGATGATTGCCTGTGGCGGTACCGTGGCGGGCGGTCTTTGCGCCCGCCACGATCGCGGTCTGGATCCGCCCACCATCCTAATCTGGTGGGCGGTGAATCGTGGTTCGATGGCGGAGGGATCGCCACAACACGCCTGGCGGTGGCAATCCTTTCACACTCTTAATCGGCCTCATAGTCCCATCTAAAAAAAAATTATTTTCCATCACATGATAACACTTAGGGCCAGACTTAGATCTCGGCGGATGGGTTACTCCATCACAATGATCACAGATCTCCGGTCCGCCGAAATATAAATGCCTTTGGATATAAAGGAATGTATATTTTGGTGGACAGGATATCCAACACCATTGTGACGGAGTAACCCATCCACTGATATCTAAATAAGGCCCTTAGTAAAATATAATGCCACAGTCATAGAAGAGTTCATATTAACATTCCAAAAATAGTTCAAACACGACTTCCAGAAATACTGCACTGTATTCCCAATGTCCTATAATACAATTCAAGGAAGCAACTGGTCTTTAGCAAAGGAAATCCTAGATCCACTTAGCAAGGTCCTGGCTTCAGCAACATTGTATCGCATTGTCTAACAAAGGTGCCATGGGCCACAAGAGGAGTTTTACCCAGATGTCCAACATGAATGCCATGTCACCATAGTACGTGAGAGTTTATGGCCAGCTGGGAAATATAGTTGGGTGTTGGGAGACTGTCACATAGTCTGCTCTCTTCTCATTTAAAACTTCCATATAGATAGTACAGAGACTCAAACCCCTTCGCACCAAGAGTGGCAAGTCCCAAGCATTAAGCAATACCTTCAGCCCTGCTTCCAGACAGGGTGTTATTGAAGGTGATGCGGGAGGGCAGCAGGACAAGGAAAGTGACATGGGTGGGTGAGGAGACTGGCAAAATGTGAGGTGATTGTTTTAAAAGAGTTGGTGGAAGAGGCAGAATATGCCTACATTCAAAGGACACCAGGAATATATTGTTTAATAATTACAGCTGGAGGAGGTAGGGAAAGTTAGGTCTTTTTGTGCATAGCTTCATATGAGTCCTCTGCTTCTGCAAAGTGATTCATGAGAACAGTAGGCCAGAGGAAGAGGAATCAGGAACCATATATAACATAAAAGTATATGTGGTTAATTCTCAACATCAAGTAATTTTATACCTCTGAGTTCCAAGGGAAGTCAAAGACAACTGTAGCTGGAAAATAGTTGCACCTTCTAGGAAGCCAATAGAATGTTATGATTTGAAGTCAATCATCTAAACATCAATATTTTTCACCTTGTAAGTTGGGCTGGAATACTTCTTCAGCGCGACTTTTGAGCCTGAGATGCCCCTGTAGTAGTGATTGTACACCTCAGGGCCACTCTTTTGAGGGTGGCTCTGACTTCCCCGTGGTGTGGCTGGTCACTTAGCGAAGTCCTGCCAGCAGGAAATACCTGGGAGCTGAGGCACACAGGTGCTCCAACGTCAGGGACGGATCATTTTAAACATACCTTTAGCTGTGCCCTTGTGAACACTCAGTCAGTGAGCAAACATGCCCAGGACCTATTCAATCTTCTGTCTGACTCTAAACCAGCCTGTCTCTTTCTGACAGAAACATGGCTTGGTGAGGCATCTGGGCCGGACATTGCCAATGCTCTGCCCCCTAATTACTTTATGTTAAGGAAAGACCGGAGCTCGGGCAGAGGCGGGGGCGTCTCTCTAGTGATAGACAGGCGCTTTAAATGCTCTATAATACCAACAGAGGACATTCAGGGGGCAGAAGCATTGGGATTCTGCTTGTTATTGTAACCAGCCCAATCCTGTGCGGGACTGTTGGTCTATAGACCTCCGGGCCCCATTGGATATTTCCATGAGGGACTCTATTCTGTGATCTCGTCACTGTGCGTGCAATTTAAACACTGCATACTCCTCGGCGATTTCAACATCCACTTTGATGATGTGGAGGCTGTAGATACGATCAAGCTTCTAGACTCCACTGAGCCTCTGGGCTTACTGCCCTACCTGGCGTTACCAACGCACAACAAGGGACATACGCTTTACCAAATTTTCTTTACCGCCCTCATTAGAGTTCCCCCCCCCTTTGCCATTACTTTGGTCGGACCATATGCTGGTGACCTTTGATATTCTGCATAAATCCGGCTCCACCATTAGGGATAAAGGGCATTCATCACAGATTCCCCGTGCCTTCCATAAAGTATCACCAGACATGATTGACCAATATCTGATGAACCACCCTTGTCTGCTGTCGGGTGACATAGAGGCAGATATTAATCTCTTCCAAATGTGGCCTGCACGCTGTTTGAAGGAGCTGGCGCTGCCCGAGCGGGCCTTTAAGGCCGCGTCCCGCGCTTCTGCTCAATGGTTTACCCCAGCGCTTAATTCCAGCCATAGGATTTGTAAGAAAGCAGAAAGAGCATGGAGAGTAAGCTATCTGGAACCTCTGAAGGATGCGTATAAGTACTGGATCAAGGCCTACCATAGGGAAATCTATCTGGAGAAAAAAGCCTACTTTGCCAGACGAATTGAGGAGGCCATCAACACCAGCAAAGAAGTTTTCTTGGTGGTGAAGGAATTTACTTCACCGGCCGCCACTACGCCCAAGTGCTCCTTTTCGGAACGTTGGGTATTCCAACTGGCAAGCTTCTTTGCGAATAAGATCACTATTATCCAGGATACTTTTCCAGCTGCGGAGGTAAGGGGGTGTGCATAATCCAGGACCTGGTACTCCTGTAGCGACCGCTGGACAGCCCATTCTGATGACTTTTCCCTCCATTGAGCCTCAATCCTCTCCGGAAATTTTGTCTAAAATGAGATCCGGCTCCCCGCTTGAATCATACCCAGCTAAGTTTTTAGCTAAAATCGCACATGTCGTCAATCCGATTGTCAATCCTATTCTCAATCGGTTGCTGGAAACGGGAATTATGCCGCAAGCATGGAAACAGGCGCTGGTTCTCCCCCTCCTAAAAAAGCCATGCCTAGACCCCAGTAGCCATGCCAATTATGGGCCTATTTCGCTGCTTCCGGTCCTGGCCAAGGTGACTGAAAAACATGTGAATTCTGTCCTGGCCGACTTTGTAGAGTCTCATGAGATCTTGCACTACACCCAGTCCGGTTTCAGGGCTAACCTGAGCACGGAATCGACACTGCTGGAGGTGTCAGAGGCCATCAAGGAAGTCCTAGATAATGGAGGGAAAGCACTTCTAGTGTTATTAGATCTTTCGGCGGCGTTTGACACCGTTCCCCATGACCGCCTCCTGGTAAGACTCTTGGAGATTGGTGTTCGGGGAACGGTGTTCAGATGGTTTGAGTCGTTTCTTTCCAACCGACAACAGACAGTCTGGGCTCCTCCGTACTCTGCTGCAGTGCCGCCTCTGGAGGTGGGAGTCCCTCAGGGGTCGATTTTGAGACCCATTCTTTTTAATATCTACATGTCCCCCCTCGCGGCACTGGCAGAGACTTTTGGCGCCCAGATTGTCTCGAACGCCGATGACACCAAGCTTCTCTTCACATGTGGTAGGAATATAGACTTTGATGGCGAAAGCATTAAGAGCTGTTTGGGCGCGGTATTTGCCTAGTTTCAACTAAATCAGCTGAAATGTAACTCCGACAAGTCTGAGCTCCTCTTCTTTGGGTGCCCCCGTGACCCCGGATGGAAGACCTGGTGGCCCGCAGGGATGCACCCTCCCTCTTCTGACTCCTCGGTAGCTAAGAATCTTGGAATCAAGATGGACAATTGTCTCTCATTGAATCCGCAGATTCTTGGTCTGGTTGGGCAGTGTTTTGGGATATTGAAAATGTTAAGGAAATTCCTCCCTCTCCTTTCTACTGCCCATAGGAAAATAACGGTGCAAGCCCTAATCGGATCGAGGTTGGATTATGCGAACGTACTCTACCTCGGCCTGCCAGAATATCTTTTGTCTTGTCTACAGGTAGTGCAGAACGCGGCGGCACGGGCAATTTTCGGCCTTGGCCGCAGTTCTCATGCCACCGGCCTTTTGAAGTCCCTTCACTGGCTCCCAATCCGGAAACGCATAAAGTTCAAAGCCCTTACCATTGCGCTTAAAGCCCTTCATGGTATTGGGGCTCTCTATCTGCAGATGAGAGCTGTCTTCCACCATCCATCCAGAGCCTTACGATCGGCTGCCTTGTCATTGGCCAGGGTCCCGGCAATTAGGCGCGCACAGACCGGGGGCCGATCCTTTAAATATCTGGTGCCGCAGGCCTGGAATGCGCTGCCACTCGCTCTGAGAAAAGAGCGAGAATTTAGCATCTTTCAGGAAAGAGCTTAAAACGTGGCTGTTTTGTCTCTAACTCCTCTTCTGCCGCCTGGGTTATGCTGTGTTAGGTCTGTTAGCGCCGGGACACTCTGCCTGAGTAGCTGAGCGCTCAATAAAACTCCCGATAACATAACATTACTTGTTCATAATAACATACATGTTTATAGGAGGTAAAGCACATGATCAAAAGTTTAAAAAACGACATAAAAAGAAGCAACATGGCAGAATGCCCTAGGTAAAAACTACTTTCCAAGCCTAACGTGTTTATTTTGGTCATTTCATTTAATAAGTGGTGGTACTTTTGCAACTGTTATGTTTGAATATGAATTAAAATGCCCTGCTCTGATACATTTCCCCAGGATTTGGTTATATACAATTTATCTTTTAAGTACAAAATGGTGGCACAGCTACTGCAGCTTTGAAATGGCAAGGGCAATGGTTCAAAATATAGTCTTCTGTGTGAATTCTTACTTTCATAATGTAATAATCTGTTCTTATCTGATTATCTCCAGGGGGCAAAGGCTTTATGTTCACAGTCCAAGATATTAAGGATGGAGTTGTAATTTATAATCATGATGACAGCGACACCACCAAGGATTACATAGTCTTCCGGATATCTGATGGAAAACACAGTATCAGGCACAAATTACCCATTAACATTCTTCCAAAAGACGACAGTCCTCCTTTTCTGGTAACCAATGTTGCCTTTGAACTTGCCGAGGGGGACACCATTCTTGTTGAAAATCACATGCTGTTGGCCTCTGATTTTGATTCAAGTGATGATTATATTCTTTACAAGATCACCAAACAACCTAAAGCTGGACAGTTAATCAAGAAGCACTTCACAGATATCACAGGTAATGAACTGCGTTTTGCTATACATGGATGTAAACTAACTATTAGCAAAATTAATTCAAGCTTAAATGATTGATCACCAGCATTCAAGCAGCCTAGAGTCTACAATGAAAAATTTACATTAGCTATTGTTGTTATATTGACATCTTTCCAAGTCATTTAGTATATTTTGCATTGTATAAACACCACACAGCAGGTTTGCCCTGGAGCACCCACTCCTTACATCAGGGAGCATATTAATTTACACATTCAAGTACATGCGAGTCAATTGCGCTCTGAGTATCAACAAATGTTTTGTGAATCTCAAATGCAATTTTATTTTAATAAAACTGTTGATTTATGAACAGAACAACTTCTTGGGGAGGCAAATGGCTTTGAGAATTTTCCTCCAAAACAGGCAAGGCTTCCAACTAGTTCTCTTTCTACAAATTAATTCATGTATTTCAAGAAATAAATTTGCACTATCACATGCAGTCATCACTATATGTGTTGTCAAGTACCCAGAGAAACCTCTTTTAGGTGTTACCTGCTTTAGAGGTCCCCGTTTGCCAACAAAATTCCACCCTGTGGGCATTTGGGTTATTTGTTAAAGGGGGGTGAAAACCCTACTCAAGCAACAACCACACACCTTGCAGGTGTGAACCACAAAAGTCACTTAATTAACCTTGTCTTAATCCTCAGGTAGTCTGGCACAATAGGAGTCAGGCTGAACTTAGAGGTACTGTGTTAAGTATTTATGCAGCAGATATAAAGTAAAAACACAACACAAGAAAAATCCCAGAATATTTTAGAAAAATAGAGAACAGTTTAATAAATAAAATCTAGTGAAAAACAGCGCCTAAAAAATCAAAGTGACAACTGCGGGTATCTGGTCGTGCAAAGTAAAAAGTTAATTTTGACAGCGATGGATCATTGTGCAGATTCATGAGGCGGATTGGACCTGGTCTCGGTTTACCTTGGGAATTTGAAGAATTTCATGGAAAAATTCCAGGAGAAGGTAGAATTCAGTGGGGCAAGGTAGCATGCTGCGACAGAGGAGTCTGCATTGCCAGGAAGCATTCGATCAGGTCTCGTTGAAGCTGTCAGCAAAGCTCAGAGTGGGGGAGGCAGGATGTCAAGGCCTGGAGGTCATCAATGGGAAACCTGTTGCTTATGAACCCGATGAATATTTTTGCCTTCGGAGTTAGACAACTTTTTAGAAATCTAAAACCTCCAGCGCATGAGGCTGCAAGCCGTAGCCGAAGAGAGCTCCACGAGCCTGGATACTATTGCATTGAGGTCTGCTGAAGAGGATTTGCTGCTGCAGAGTGAAACAAAGTGGGATAAACCCTTCAACCTGATTACAGATTTGAAGCTACTCGGGTACATCACGCCCTTACAGTAACCCCGCCCCATTATAAGTTTTTCAAAAAACAGGAGGGTAAAGGCTAAAGGTTTGTGGATGACCCTGCAGAAAGGGCTAAGTCCATACTTGTCAAGAGAAAGGGTGCGCAAGTAGTCCTTTTGCAGAAAACTTACCTTAATGTGGAAAGGAGTCTTAAAGAGAGGGCAGACACTTTACATAAAGTAGGCAGCTTACACTGGAGTGTCATTAATTTATATACAAACCAGAAAACCCTATATACACATGTTCCTAACCAGCATGTCACTTTGGACATGATTTACTGTCTCATGTCACTTCATGTCTTGGTGTTGCAAGCTGGACACCCCTGCAAGACCAATCGGATCATATTCTGTTGCTGATGGATTACAGATGGAGAGGGCAGAGATCCACCATTTCCTCTTGAAGACTGCAACCCTAAAAAAACATGTGTTCCAGGGTACAATAGGAGAGGTGATTAAACATTTTTTTAGAGACAGTTAAAAGCAGTGTCAAGGACATGGCAGAATTATGCTAGAAGAATTCCAATCTTACGTGTTCACAAGAGCAGTTGAGTGGTTGAATATAACCTTGCAAGAATTTGTATGGTCTTTACAGGATATAACCCAGGGTGCAGGCCTTACCTGAGGAGGTCAAGGATTACATTGAAAATGCAGCTGTAGACCCAATCCTCCCCGATCATCTTCATAGACTTGAGATGCCATTGACAGAAAGTCAGGACCCATGCAGCATATTTAGATATTCTAGCACCAAAGCTACTGAAGTGAACGAGGCTGACCGCGCAGAAGGAGTACTATCATCCCCCAATAACGAAGGTCTAAATAGTGTTTCTCCTAAATCTAGGTACAGAAGAGCTAAACATGACATCATAAACAGTCTAGTCTATATTGAACTCTGACTATAAGATATTAAGAAAAGCCATTAACAAGAAACTTCTTACTATGTTCCTCACAACATTCCATCCAATTTAGAGAGGATATATCCCTGACTGTAACACCTCCTGAAATATACAATGACTATTCCATGTCCCAGAGAAAACCCCTGACACACCACAGGCATAAATAGTGGATCTATACACTTGAAAAGGGAGAGCGCCTTTCACACAGTTAGCTAGATGTATATCTGTCTGCATATATACTGATTATGGTTGGGTAAAATAACAATAAAATGGTTGGAGGTGTTGTATGCTGGACCGATAGCCCGAGTTAGAGCAGGACGTATAATGTTGATCAGTAGCAGGTCATTAGAGTACTTGCCGTATATGCCCTTTAGTGCAATTAATATTCATATATGTTATGGACTCATTAGCTAAGTTCCTGCGGTCGAAAAAGCAGAGACTATGCAACGTACAGGGTGTTAGGCATACTCTGTCATTATACACCAACAGCAAACACAAACTTCTCTACCTAGAAGGAAATGATGACCACATCCTCATAATAACAATAATCTTGTATATTTTTGGTCACAAACTACAAATCTCTCTTTTAGAATGTGGAAATCGTGACAATTATAGGGAAATTGACTTGAAGTATTGCTACGAATCCCGATTTATGGAAAACTTAGTAAGTTGCCGAACCGAAGTACCAAAGTGCAATTTGGTAAAAAATGCCCACCAGCCCATAAAACCAGCCCACAAAAAACAAGAAGGCGTACACACTGACCTGATTGACTTGCCCTTCAGCCCTGTAGGACAGTTTGATCTCAACCACAGGTGGCACTTACTGACCTGTAAAGAAACCTCTTCACAAGATAATAATGAGTATGAATTCAGCTGAGACTTTCTCAGAATATTTTACCACTCTTACCTCTTAGCCCAGGTCCAAGAAGAGTTTATAAGTTAGAAGTTAGTGAACTTTTAACATTTCAAATCTGTAATGCATGCAGCGGCGGCTGGTAGGGAAAGGTGGCGGGTTAAAAAATAAAAAAGAAAGAAGGCTTACCTGCTCGTCACCAGTCGCCAGACGCTGCCTCTCCTCCATTGCAGGAAGCACCCAGGCCCGCCTAGCCAATCACGACGCTGCCTTACAGCAGCGTTGTGATTGGTCTGATCGCTGTGGTTCGGCGCTCAGAGAGAGTCTGGGAGGCTTGCTATGTTTCCCACCCAGGCTATGCAATACAGCCGGTGGAGACATGCAAAGTGCGCATGACTGTTTGCCCAGCCCAAGACGGCCGGCCAAACCGTCATCCCCACTTAGAGTGTGTTCACCATTCCTCCCCCTGGCCTTTGCTCTGCCCACTCCCGCCCCTACCCGCACCTAAGCAGGAAAATAAAAATAAAATAAATGATAATAACATTCCATTATTATCATTTTATTTTTATTCTGCACTGCTCTTAATGCATTGGGGCAATGCTACTCCTCTTTAGCAGAGGAGCCGTCGCTGAATGGATGAGAACGCTGGAACAAATTTGTATAGAGGCTTGTTGTACTGATAAAGACAACCAATGTTTCACTGCTATAATTATTGCTAAATGTTTCTATTCGAACAAAGTCATACTGTTTTAGGGGAAAAAAGAGCATTTTAATATAGATTATACATTGTGATTTTTTTTAATAAATCCTCTTAAATGTATATATATGTACATATATATGAAAATATACATTTATGTGTATGTATGAGCGTGAGTGTGTATATATATCCATATATATATGTGTATGTGTGTGTGTGTGTATAAATAAAAGAAGCCATATTCCTACCAGCCTGAAGTCTGTGCCTTCTTCGTTGGATGTCTCTAAGGAAGCAGGAATGTTTGTTCATATATATATATGTATATATATATATATATTCACTGAAAAAACCATAGGTTATAGACCATATATAGTTAGGAATTCGCATTTACAAAACCTTATTTTACTCACACAAAACCATTGAAATTCCATATATAGTTAGTTGCACTAACTATATATCGCGCACCCGCAATCCACTGCTGATGATGTCACATATTACATCATTCATGACATGGTCAGTGACATCACTGATGACATCACTGATGACATCTCAAATAACATCACTGATGACATCTCAAATGACATCACTGATGACATCACTGATGACATCTCATTTGACATCACTGATCACATCACTGATGATATCATTCATGTGATAATACGATGAACCTCTTCAGACTCTAATATAACCTTAGATACAATCAGTGTAAACAGACACTCACAGACTGTCACTCATCCATGGAGTTACTCACACACCTAGTCAGTCATGCAAAGAATCAATCACACCTCCATTTCCTCAACTATACAGTTATACAAACTTTACTTATTCAAACATATACTAACACATATTTACTCTCTTATACAATCCCTGATACAAGTTCACAATGATCCATACAGCCACTCACACATTCACTGGCTCTTATGCACAGTTATTTATATATGTCAACTCTCACATGTACTGTGTTTTACATATGTACTTACTTTGACATGTAGCACTGAGATATCCATTCACTCACCAATACACTCATGCACACAGTCAACCGCCCATACAGCTGTTTCCACATGCACTTTTGAAACCATACATCTAGTGAATCAACTGCTCACACATCTATGCACAGAGTCATACACCTCCCAGCCACCCACACACACACTCAGTCTCCCATACAAATACGTGGGCAACCAATCAATAACCCATATAGTTACTCATATAGCTACTTATCAACACATGCAACAGTTTACAGAACAACAGACATAATGATGCACAAATTAAGACAGTTTAGTCACTAACCCATGCACTCAGTGAGACGCATTTAATCACTCACTCATACAGTCAGTCATGCACCTACTAAATCCTTCATCCAGACACTTATACATCCACTCATTCTTCAATATGTAAGACATATTTTAACTTTACAGAAACATACAGTCACTGGATGTTGTCATCAGTGATGTCATCAGTGATGTCATTTGAGATGTCATCAGTGATGTCATCAGTGATGTCACTGACCATGTCATGAATGATGTAATATGCGACATCATCAGCAGTGGATTGCGGGTGCGCGATATATAGTTAGTGCAACTAACTATATATGGAATTTCAATGGCTTTGTGTGAGTAAAATAAGGTTTTGTAAATGCAAATTCCTAACTATATATGGTCTATATATAACCTATGGTTTTTTCAGTGAATTTTCTTGGTTTTGTAAATGCTAATTCCTAACTATATATGGTCTATAACCTATGGTTTTTTCAGTGAATTTTCAAGGTTTTGTAAATGCTAATTCCTAACTATATATGGTCTATAGCCTATGGTTTTTTCAGTGAATATATATATATACATACATATATAAACATATATCATCTGTATATCTATATAAATACAAACATAAATGCATGCATACATATACTTATATGCATACAGATGCATGTTATTTACATGAAAGTTGAAAAAACACTAATAAAAGCAAAGCTAAAAAGCCACCTCATTACAAACAGAATGGCTTTAACTTTAACGAGGGCGAGATCTATTGCATTTTCAATGCTTGTTTACTTTTGTTCCATCAAGAAGGCATTCAGATGTGTCACACATTTGCCATAAATTCTGAATGTTAGCACTCTAGTTGCACATTAGATCACTGTAGTAAAGCTACTGCTCACCAGGGACGTCTGCTGCTGGTATTCAAAGTGCATGTTTCAGTCTGCATGTCAGAATTTTTTTAATGAAATAGAAGAGGATTTGAGAAGTCACTCAAAATGATCCCTAATTTTTCTTTCTGAAGCACTAATCATACTTTCTATGGCAAAATTAACCCCCTCATGTTGTTCCTTTTTAAATTGAGTGTTTTCAGACTTACCACTTCATTCCAATCAAGATGGCTTCTGGTGTGCCATACTTTTGTCATAAGTAAGACTGTTAGCGCTCTAGTTGTTCTTTAGAACACTCTGGGACATTCTGTCATTGGGCTATACTTGGGGTACATCTGGGTGATATTTGGGCTACATTTAGGCTCTTTTGTCTCTGGTGGCCATCTTGGGAGACTGTATGTCAGATTTTTTTAATGAAATTGAAGAGGGTTTGAGAAGTCACTCAAAATGTGCCCTAATTTTTCTTTCTGCAGCACTAATCATAATTCATATGGCAAAATATACCCCCTCATTTTGTTCCTTTTTAAATTAAATGTTTTAAGAGTTACCACTTTATTCCAATCAAGATAGCTTCAGGTGTGCCATCCCTTTGTAATAAGTAGGACTGTTAGCGCTCTAGTTGTTCTTTAGAACACTCTGGGACATTCTGTCATTGGGCTATACTTGGGCTACATCTGGGTGATATTTGGGCTACATTTGGGCTCTTTTGTCTCTGGTGGCCATTTTGGGAGACTGCATGTCAGAATCTTTTAATGAAATAGAAAAGGATTTGAGAAGTCACTCAAAATGTGCCCTAATTT
Source organism: Lissotriton vulgaris (assembly GCF_964263255.1). NCBI lineage: Eukaryota > Metazoa > Chordata > Amphibia > Caudata > Salamandridae > Lissotriton > Lissotriton vulgaris. Next base: position 439,179,280 of record NC_141685.1, on the reverse strand, counting down.
TTCATTCTGCAGCACTAATCATACTTTCTATGGCAAAATATACCCCCTCATGTTGTTTCTTTTTAAATTAAATGTTTTAAGAGTTACCACTTTATTCCAATCAAGATGGCTTCAGGTGTGCCATACCTTTGTAATAAGTAGGACTGTTAGCGCTCTAGTTGTTCTTTAGAACACTCTAGGAGGCTGCAGTAGAACACAAAGGAATCAACTGACAGTCTCTGTCCTTGTTGGATGTACATGTTTTACTGAGAATGTCAGACTTCATTTTCACATGACTGAGAAAGATAATGTGAATTTACAGAAAATATGCTTTCAGTTTAGCTTATAGATCCCCTTCCAAACCACTGTGGGAAAATCATGAGATATTAGTTTTCGTTCAAACCATATTCATGATATCACAGCAGAAGGTTTTTTCACATGGTAAAATCACCTTAGAACCCACCACAATTCCTAAAACGAGTATGGTACCATCAACAAATGATTTATAATGTAACTAAAGTCCTAAAACCCTCTATTAACTACAATGCTTTTTAATGAGGTGCTATCATGTATATTGGTCCCAAGATGGCTGCCAACACTTCTTGGATGAAGTGCTGACAGCCAATCAGATCAGATGTGTGGTTAGGCTCCGCCCAGATATATATCTTTTTTTGAACCTAAATTACTCAAAATCCACTGGAGCACATATATTGAGACCTAGCAAAGGCACATCGGGCTTACAGTCCCTACAATTTTGCCAAGTTTCGTGCAAATCCATTCAGCCGTTCGAGCTAAAAGTGAGGCCAACCGCCCTATGGAAATTAACATGGGAAAAACGCGTTTTGGGACCCCCCTTTTTTCTCGGCCCCCCCTTGATGAAACCCCCCCAAATTGTTAGGGGCTGCTCAGAAACACAATGTTCCATTTTCCTGAAAATTCCAGCCAATTCCGTCCACAAACGCCAAAGTTATTAGACATAGAATTTTCAAAAATCCCATAGAGAAAAAATCCTAACTTATATATACCTACTGGCGACCTCCAGTAGGTAATATATATATATATATATATATATATATATATATATATATATATATATTTATATATATATAGTGTGTGTGTGTGTATGTATCCTTGTGAATATATTTGTAACTTCTTGTATTTTCTAGGTGCCGTGGTATCTAGCTTTTTGCAGAGGGATCTTTTTCATGGCCTCATTCATTATCATCATCTTGGTGGAGAGATTTTCGAAGATACTTTTGAGTTCATCTTATCAGACAGCCACGACCCTCCAAATCTTTCAGAAACTCAGGTAAGTACAACAACCCCCTCTGGTCATTTGGTGATAGAATGACCTATGTTTAAGTACGAGAAATCTGAAATATATGGTCAGATGTGCAGTCATGAACAATCTCAGAAAAATGCACCACTGGTAGTCGGATATGTCTCTTAAAAGGTGGTAAAGGGTGCTTTGAAAAAGCATATCTATGTGTTATGAAGATGATATCAGTCTTTGTATTATATGTGGTGTGCATGAGAAAGGTCTCCCTCATTACATGAATATTGATTTACTTGTAAACAATTTTTTAAAGGGCTGCTCTCAAATGGACTATATGCCACTATGCCTAATACTTGAAGAGCACTTTATCAAGTTTAAAAAATCCTTAAAAACTCACCTATGCTCCCCAGTATTTGAGTGATTCAGTCATTTTCATTTCATCCCTCCTCAGCTGCCCTGGTTGGTCAAATACCTAAGATGAGCTTTGCCTTCTCCCTAGTTAGATTTCAGCAGTCTGGAGTCATTTAGAGGAGGATGGTGCACTGGCCTGCACAAGTAAAGGAAGATACGGCCTCTGATTACTTGGTGGAGGAGCAGCAAACATTTAGAGATACCCGTCTGCCTGGTGGGGAACTCTGTGTCTTCAGTGGAGCCACCACTGTGACTGGTCCATTGAAAGCACTGTTCATCTAAGGCACTGATCGCTTGCTAAAAGAGCACCATATTTGTTTCAAATTCTTTGTACTTCAGTAGTGAACTCCCAAAATGAGAGTTTTGAATTGAAAACAATTACACAATATCAGTCTCATTGACTTGCTAAATACATCAAATAAATGTAAAGTTTGTATCTGGAAAGTATATGGACATCACGGACCACAGCCCTTGAACAAGGCCTACTTCTGATGTTCTGTGTAATATATTTTAAGAATCATCATCTTCCTAACATGGTGTCGAGTATAACCAGAATTCGAAATCAACTCTTAGAAATATAGCACTTGTACGATCTTGCCTACTGTAAGAAAATTCTACTGTTTAAAATCTGCCCCATCACTGAATGAATCCACATATAGCATTTTGGCGGTGAGAGACTGTCATCATTTTGTTCCTGATATGTGTCTCTCCCCTTATTCCTAGTTACTGTTCTTGCAATCTTCCCTTGTACCATGTCATTAAAATGATTGTGAATACTCACTCAGTGACTTCTCCCTGAATTCCTGTCTCCTAATCCCTAGTGTATTCACTGCTCAAAAATAGCTCATTGTACTGCACACACCAAGATAACCCCCTCTGGCCCAAATTCCTTATCTGGCTATTGAAATACTGTGAGAAGTGCAGAGCCCAATTAACAGAAAAGGAACAACTGTACATCTGTACTAAAAGATTTCTATTAACCATGAAAATATCACTTCACGAAAAAAGCACTACATGGTGCAAAAGCAAAATCCAAACAGACCAAACACACACCAAATCCCCATTTTTCTAAACTTAACTTTTAATACTTATATTTTGCAATGTTCTGCCCACCTAGTACTTCTAATATACTGAAATAGGTTCAAATATCGACTCTAAAACAGTTTTCTTGCAGATAAAAATATGGTTCAATGGCTTTGTATAACATTTGTGTCCGGCATTGTGAGGGGAACTATAGGAGTAGTATAACTCCAGAACGTACCTGTATGGAAAATATATATTACATAATGCCTTTTACTGGTTTTCTGTGTACAAAGTTGGACGTTAACATGTACCATCTTGATATTGATGTCGAAAATAATTATAAGATATTGGAAATGTAAATGTTGAATATTTGTGTATGTGAGTGAGCTTATTCCCATCATTGAAAAAATATCAGCAGAATAAACCCTGAGAGCAAATAAAGAATCATTGAATATCCTGAGAAGGGAGTGAGCAAGTAACAAAAACATGTTGACTATAATGATTTTCTGTATCCAGCTTCAGGGAAACAAAGATGTACGATATGAAATCTGGAAGCAGAGTGTTCAATTCATAGATATTTTGAAGCAAGAGAAAACAAGCTTCGTTTTTTAGGTCGACCCCAGAGTCAACACGGATGAGCTAATCTGCGAGGGATGCTGTAATCCCTCAGTGGAGCTTCAACACGCCTACCACTTTTTCATTGGTTGCGCGGTCTGACGTTTCACCTTCCATTGATTACATTAGTTAACAATGCGCATTTGTCTAGCCTAGTGGCTACTTTGTTAACACCCTGGTGACTGCCCCTGCTACATGAATCCTTTCATTAGTGGCCATATGTTTTGTTCCACTACACTAGTTTCTTTCATGCCAGGCTCAGGTTGCGAGTGGCAAAGCCAAGGATGGCGGGTACCCCCAGAGGCTTCCTTGATGTATCTTGGTGTTGATCTGGCACACTGTCGGCTCACGTGGCATGGCTCAAGTGCTCTCAGGGTGGTGTGTGCAGCTCTGCAGAGGGGAGGGACTCCACAGACAGCAAAACAAGCCTCCATACTGTAAGCCAAGAGTGTGGTTGACCCCACCACTTGTTTACAGTGCAGGACAGTGCAAGCATCTGCCTCATTCAGAAGTTATGCAGAGCCGTACGTTCCTGTTTACTTTGTGTTTCATGGCAGGGTTTCGTGTGATGGAGGATAGGGAGCATTTAAAAGGAATGTGAGATGTCCTCATGAAATAACTGCTACTTTTAAAACAGTGTCTGAAATGTGTGTGAACAGAGAAACACAATTTCAAGAACCATTCCATCCACTTAAAGTAACATTTGTGATAAAAGCCGCAAGTCAGGAACCTTTAAAGGCTTGCTTCAAGTTCTGGAAAGACGTTACCAGTTAAAGTGTCTGAATCCAGCAGTCAACAGCATCTTGGTACCGAGTTGCACCCTGTGTGCACCGTATTATATAGTTTTGGAACATTTTAGCTGAAAGCTGATATTATATTGTTAAAAACTGCAAATCCTGCATCAGATTATGGATTATGTGCCAATTGTGGCAAATCCATATTTTCACAGAAAAAGCCCTCCGCCACAGGATCACGTTTTTCTGGTGTCCTCCCAACTATAGCATAAGAGGAATTTCCAGGTAAAATTACCTCAAGGGAATTTTTCAGCCATGAGCTCATCAGAAATTCTGGTTTCAGGTTTCAGTGTTTTTATGTATTCAGTTTACAAGGGTCCTTTATTTACTCTGTATCATGTTCTAGCTGTTACTATCGCGATATGTTTTCTTCTTCAAGATTTGCCTTTTTTCCCTCGGGTCATATACAGTTCAGTGTGCCAAAACCCATATGACACCCGGATATTATATAAATTATTTGCGACTATTTAACTGAAACTGATATTAGGAAAAATTGTTTGGCACTCCCTGAGTTTACTTAAGTTTGTGGTTGAACCATCGCTTGTAGTCTTCATGGGTCATAACAAATATTTGACGTAGTAACTCATTTTGTGTTTGTCATTTTACTGACTTGGATTTCTTAGGTATTTTAGATTTACCCTGATTTACCCTGATGTGATACATATGTTTAGTCTTCAGTTTTTGGTGTTTTGTACTGTGCCTAATTTCTGCAAATTAATGAGTGGGCCCAACGCTTTTCTTAGCCTTCAGTGCCCCTACTGTGCACTGCAGTTATGTTATGTTATGTTATTTGGATTTTTGAGCGCACAGCTGCCCCAGCTAAGGGGCGTCCTGGCGCTGTAACTGGAAAAGGTAACATAACTAATGACCCAGAAAAAGTAGGGAGTGATTAATAAGACAGAGGAAAGAGATGGGTTTTAACAGCTTTCCTAAAAGCAAGAAGGTCATCCAAAGAGCGAATGTAGGCAGGAAGTGCGTTCCATAGTTTAGAGGCCAAGATCGTAAATGATCGGCCACCCAATCTACATTTTTGAAATCGGGGGACAAGTGCCAGATTTTGGCCAGCAGAACGAAGACTGCGCGAAGGGGTGTACAAAGACAAAAGGTGCTGACGGATGATAGGGGTGTCAGATTTAGGAATTTTGAACGCAAAGCAGAGGGCCTTGAACTGTATGCGCCTGATTACTGGCAGCCAGTGCAGATTGAAGATTGTGCTACGGGCTGAGCAGAAGCGTGGCAGGCCCACCAGGGCTCTAGCTGCCGCGTTCTGCACCCGTTGAAGTCGAAAGACTTCCGCCTGGTTGGCGCCCAAGAGCAGTGAGCTCGCGTAATCGAGCCTCGATAGTACACTGGCTTGGATCACCATCTGGCGGGTGGGGGCATCAAAAAATGAGGATAGGCCTCAAGCCACGCAAAATGCCGAAGCACATGGATGCCACCTTCTTAGTGTGGAACGAGAAAGTTAGTTTGGAATCCAACCAGACGCCAAGATTTTTGAGTTCGGAGACAGGTTTTGGGGGAGGTCCCAGCTCCTTAGGCCACCAGCTAGCACCCCACCGATCAGGATGTTTCCCCAGCACCATCACCTCAGTTTTGAGGGCGTTGAGTTGTAAACAATTGGACGTAAGCCAACTAGCAACGGCCCTCAAACCATCCGCAAAGCTCGACGCTAGTTGGTCAGAGTCCCCGTTAAGAGCCACCGCCAACTGGGTATCATCGGCGTATGATACCATAGTGAGACCCCAGCTCTTCGCAACCTCCGCCAAAGGTTGAACGTAGAGGTTGAAGAGAGTGGGGCTCAACGCCGAGCCCTGCGGGACTCCTTGAGCGATGGCATGGGACTTGGATCTGAACGGTGGCACTACAACCTGAAAGGATCGTTCCGAAAGGAACGATTGAAACCAATCCAACGCCCTGCCTGAAATACCAGCTCACCAAGCCTTCGAATAAGAATGGTGTGAGATACAGTGTCAAAGGTGGCACTGAGGTCCAGGAGGACCAGTGCCGCCATTTGACCTGCATCTAGTACAGAGCGGAGATGTTCGACCATGAATAGAAGTGCCGTCTCTGTACTATGTCCAGATCTAAAACCATTCTGTGTAGGATCTAGTAGATGAGCAGATTCCAGATGGTTTGTGTAGATGTTATTTACATGGTCCTCTGTAATCTTTGCCACCCAGGGAAGGAGGGAGATGGGTCGATAACTCTCCGGCTTCAACGGATCCAATCCAGGCTTCTTTATGATGGGCATGACGCAGGCAGCCTTCCAACTAGGTGGAACTGAACCGATGGTAAGGGATTGTTCCACCAGATGGCGGATAGGAGGAAGGCAAACGGACGCAGAGTCCATAAACTGGGCAGGTCTCAAAGGGTCATCCGGTGAGCCAGACTTGACCTTGGCCGCTAGGAGATTAAACTCCTGCTCCGATGGTATAGAGAAAGAGGCCAAGCACTGAGAAGTACGCAATGTCAAGGTCGTACTGGCAGGGTCAGCTTTGGGAAAAGAGCGGTAGATGGCATTTACGTTTTCCACAAAGAAGCTGGCTAACGACTCACAGTGGGCAAGGGAACAGATCTCCATAATAGGAAGTCTGTTCACTGTGAGCTCCTTCAAGACTTTGAAAACCAGTTTGGACGGGTTAGAGCTCGCCTGGAACTCCCGTGCATAGTAGTCAGCTCGGGCCCGGCAGACAGCTCTGTGGTATGACTTTACCTTGGCCAGGTAGCATACTTTCAGGTCTTTATCATAATTCTTCCTCCATGCTCTTTCGGCTTGTCGGCAGGTAGCTTTAATACACCTGAGTGCCTCCGTGTACCAGGGATTAGGCTGAGAATGTCGATTCCTACTCCAGCCGGCTGGGATTAATACGTCAAGGACTTTAACAATCCAGGCGCAAAAGATGGTATACCAAAGTTACCAAATAGAATACCTAGGCTACCTGGTTTTGCTTCTTTTACTACCACCTACACTTAATCTTTCTTTCACTCTTGTTTGTTTTGTTATTTTATCCTCTTTTTAGGTCTCGCCTTTGCAGCGCGCATGAGCTACTTAGGCAAAAAAACCTTTAGCTATCGCTTTTCAGCCTTCAATGGCAACGCATGCAAGTCTGGTGATTCACTTGCGGGAGCGAGCGAAGCCATATGGTAGCAATTATTGCTCTCGCAAGGGAATTGCACAGCCCCTCTCCTCCCCCTGATACCGAGCGAGGCGCACACTCACCTCCCCTCCGCTGCCGGCAGCCTGCCGTGCTTGTGCTTGTTTAAGTATGATTTGGCCAGAATCACGGAATGTTTCAGCCTCTCGCCAGACTCAAACCTGGCTCCTCAGCATCCAAGTTGGCCGCTCTAGCCGTTAAAAAACAAGTCAGTAAACTGATCTCACCGACCGGTATTCTGAAATCCACCTCAATGCTCGTTTATTTAGCTTTCCTACATCTGTATGCGTGTAACCATAGACAACAATACAGCATAATTTGAATGGCTGAATACCTGCTCTTCAAGCTAGTCCTGGGGGATTGCTCAATTAGCGTGCACACAAAGAAGTTTATCACATTTCAGATCTAGAAGGAGAAGTTGGTTTACCCTTGGACATAGGTTAAACGAACCATCATCTTGGAAAACCTCTTTCTCAGTCAACAAGATAAAATATTTGAAAAAAATGCACAGTAGTAGAGTAGAATTTAAAAATAATCTTTGCATTATGTGCTCAAATTTCATAATATATTTAACTTGAAATATTTTTAAGAAATGTCATTTGCACTAATTACAGACTAGTAAAATATGCGCTTTATTTTGTCTCACCACTTTGATTTAAACATTTCCTTTTATGTTCAAAAACATGCTGTATTAAAACTAAAGTCCAGATAAAAAAAAATGACAACAATGAGCCAAGGTTTTTTTAGTGCCGTCCTACTTCTATCTCTGGCAGCAGCTTTCCCCTCCCTCCTATTATGCTGCGTGACGGTTCAGAGCAGTGATAGCGCTGTAGCTTCATTTTCGAGAATCTACTTGGGAGAAACTTGTTCAGCCGGAAACATGTCTACCTCGATCCACGACATAGTGCCTGAGAATTTTGCATATGTCATTTTTACGTTTTGTTATAGCCAGATTATGTTGTTTTACCTGTCAAGTCAGGTAATGCAGGGAAGGAAGAAATTCGATGTCAAGGTAGATGCTGTGTGTTTATTCGAAAATGAATGGTTAAACTCTGTTTTGTTCTGTCTTTCACTCAGAAAGTTTTTAAATATAATGTAAGTGGGGATGTTCTGTGCTAAAGTTTTACTTTTTAATTCTACTACATGTTTTGTATTAGACTAATTTCATTTGTTGTTTAAGTATCTATCTGTAATTCGGTATTTACAGAAATGCTGAGATTACAGCAAACAGTATTAAGGATTAGCATTGGTGCACAAAACCGAGCGTTCATTTGTACGTCTGTAGACATGTGACGGCTACACATGCACGATAGAAACCCATATCTGAACTTTGAATAACTTGTACGGACACAGCCAACCTTGCTTGTGTCTCAGCCAATACTATTATATATCAAAATGCCCTGGAGTTATTAGGGAACCTGTTTTAGTACTTCAGAAAATGTAACAAGTAAAATAGATCCATGTTTAAATGCTTCAAGCTGCGGTTAAAGTCGATGTGGTGTACAGCCTATACATTGAAAGTTTGAAAAGGGGACAGACACTGATCACATTACAGCATTATATTACAGTTGTATGTAGTGCTTTGCACCCCTTACGAATCACATTTGTAAACAGATTAAACTCCACTGCAGGGGCTTGCACTCAGATGAGGTACTAGAGTTTTGATGCTCTGCTCGAGGACCAAAGCTTGACTCCTAGTTTGCTTTCGTTGTCAAGCCATGGCATGTGGCCAAGGTAAAAGGTGAGCAAGATAAAACGTAGTACCAGGGCATCGGTGGAAAGTGTTAAACTGCGTTGCTGTCCCATGTGGGAAGTGTTTTAATCTGTTAAAAGAACACATGGGTGCAATGATTACAAAAACAAGCATTGGCATAACCAATAGGCCTCGCCTTTGGGACCTTATAAGTGTTTAGCCATGCAACAGTTGATGTTGTTGCATGCATATTGTGCTGCATAACTAAATACTTACAAGGTCGCAAAAGCGAGACCTATTGGCTATGCTAATGCTTGTTTCTTCTTTTCACGGTTGTCCTTTTCCTCCTTCTCTCTCCATTTTCTGTTCATCAAAGTGGCATAATGAAAAAGTCAAGGTCCTCAAAATCGAGTGTTGTGCCCACCACCTGCAGCCACAAGCATAATTGAAGCTGTGGTAAGCCTTATTGCTAGTTTCTACTTTTAAGTAAGACCCAGAAAACAAAAGGGGGTGGGCGATGGTAAGGGGGATACCAGGTTTCACAAGGACATTGTTGATATACTGTTGCACTCTTGAGAATTAATTTTGCATGACTAAACTCTGCTCATGAGAAGCAGGTACCCTGAGGACATGTTTGAGATGGGCGCTGACACTACTGAAATGGTTTGTACCATGTCAATACTCAGTATAACTAGTTTATGAAGTAGGTACAAGGATACAGTTACACGGTAAACCACAATAAATGTTCTAGCACCAAATATAATGTGCTGCATATCTAAAAACGTAGAAAGTCCCAAAGGCGAGACCGATTTGCATTTCAAATGCTAGTTTCCGAATGCAATGTTGTAGCTGGAGATATTGTCAATGTTGCTTTTGTGTAAGGTGGCATTCAGTTAGTCAGTATGTGCTTAAGTTCCACAATCCCATTAGAGGCCCAGAATTTCCAGAAGAAAGATTTTATTCCCTAGCCAAATTAAAGTCTGTATTATTGGATTATTTGGGTCATTGGTATCTTTTTGACATTGATATACAACTTGTGGGCCCATGTCTTTCCAATAAGACCAGATTTGGCATTTCAAGATCATCGGTAAAATAAATGTTAAACCAATTATGAGAGCTGGTGGACAGTATAATACTATTAAATTTTAGTGTATCACTGGTCACCTGTTTGCCCAAATACTTCAGTTTATGAGAAGCCCATTTAAAGAACAATTCTGAAACTAAACGTTCTGTGATGGTGCTAGTTATTGCCATGGCTTTGCTTTTAACCAGTACTCCCACCCATTCTCATGTGGTAGCCCACTAAGACAAATGTGCCCTTTTCTCTGATTGGTTTTTTTCTTTTGCTGTACGTGGTCAATTTTGGAGATGGCTCAGCTTTTAAAGAACTCTGGTTAGGTCTCCCCTGCATGTCTCATTAAAAACCCAGGTTTGCCCTCTATTCCACCGGTATTCGTCTTGATAGAAATGTTAGCTCACCCACTATGATGGTCAATATTGACTCAAATAACTTTTATTTCTATATTAAGGCCCACCAGGGAACCAGTCACTTTGTTCAGCTATTGTGAAAATCTTTTAACAATCAGGTTGACGGTGTTAGACTCTTGATGGCAGATTTCCTGGAGGAGGGGTGAAAAGGCTTAATGTTTTGTAGCCTCCTGATAAGCAGTGTTGGTCTTTCTGCTATAATGGTTTCCCCTGCATGTTCACCTATCACAAGTATACACATTTAGGAATGCCATGGCTGATCATTTTATCAAAGAAAAAGAATATTCACTTAACTCCTGTCTCACTCAGGTGTACCTTATGGTGTGTGATATCTTCATGCACAGACTTGCAGAACTATTTTCCAGCTATTCAGTCACCAATTAAGAGGCCTGGGTCCATCATCTCCTTAGTGTGCTACATTTATTTACCTGATGGTTTTCTCACAATGCCAGTCTCCAGCTTCAGGCTCTGGTAGCTCTAGGAACATCTGAGCCTGTTACTTCACCCCCTTGCTTCCCTGACTAATGAAACCATTTGGCTAACTTCTGCCATAGTGGCAGGATGGAGACTCCACCAGATAATACAATCACCCTCTTTCCAGGCTGCACAGGCTAAAGCCATCTTTTCCTAGGATAGTGCCTCATGGTGAGTGCCAAATGCAGTGCCTAGCAATATTTTATAACAGAACCCTTTTGGCTCCTAACGAAGTCCGTAGAGCTGTGACCTCGGTGTCAGAGCGCAATGCCATGAAAGCTTGTTTTAGAGTTCACAGTTACATGCAGCAGAATGAAGATGTGTAATACTAAGCTCTGTGTGTGACCTGAATATTGTCGGTTACCCAGGCTGGGAAGACGCTTCAAATGGTGATGAGATAGGGGATAAATAACCCGAAAAACAACTGTATTCTCCAAGGAGTGTTTGTCGTGGTCCATGCAAACTACTCGCTTGTGCCACGTGTGTCACAGTCGAAGATCAGAGTGGATGCTTCATGCATGTGGAGTCAAAGCCACTGTAAAGCAGATGGAGACAACAGAATTGTTGCATAGAATTTACATGTCGATGGTCAAAAAGCTGATTGTCAAACCTTACATGAAGATACTGCGCTGCTACGCAAGAGTAAGGTGTACATTATACGGAGCGATAGTGCAAAAGGTGATTACATACTGATAGAGAAAGAAGTGCGGGCTGACAGAATAAGCAATAAAGAAGTATATTGTCATTGCAGGTAGCAGAGCCTTGACAAGCAAAGCTTTCTGACCTCAGTACTAGGGCGCAGCGGCCCAAGAAAAAGCATGAGGGTTGTGCTTACTGAGATGTCTGATACCTGTAGTGGACCTCCACCAAAGCTGCCAGGTGATGGCTCAGAACAACTGCAGAGGTCTCCAGCAAGCAAAGGGTTCCAATGACGGCTTGGTTCAAGTCACTGTTTCCCCAGTTGTCCATGACAACTCTAAAGCTGGTCCATCGCAAGAACTCAAAAACAAAATGAATGACGCAGGCTCAAATGAATAGCCGACAGGAGGAGAAAGAGCTTCACCCTCAAGGTCAGCCGCTCCCATAATTAATTACCATGCCGTCGCCTTTTTGAAACAACCACCACCTTTCGATAAAGCAAAAAAGGAAAATATTGGTGATCGCTGGTCTGCGTGTATAGAGACATTTAATGGTTTCATTGATGCACTTGAAGAGACTGATAACCAAAAGCTTATCAAGTGTCTAAAAAAATCTTGCTGGTGATGGTGTGAAAGAAGAAAATGCAGCTAATTGAGAAAAAAAATATTGTCAGAATAAAAATAAATGCTGAATCTAAAGTTCAATCCAGTACCAAACGTTGATTACAAAAGATATATTTTAAGTCAAGAATGGCAAAGAGTTGGTGAAGCCATTGATGAATTTGTGGAGAGACTTGATGCGCTTATCAAACACTGTAAGTTCAATTAATTTAATGATGCTGAAGCTATTCCACTTAGAGTTATTGATGATTGCTCGTCAGATCCATTCAGACGATGAATGCTGAGAGGAACTCCTAGTCTGGAGTGAGTTGCTTTTCATTTACAAGAAGCAGTTGAAATAGAACTTGAATCAGTACCTAAACATGCCATTATTAAGCATTCAACTGGTCCAACACCATGTGTTTTCCCATAGTGGTTGTGCCCAAAAAGGACACTGAAGGAGCTTTACGCATTTGCATTGATATGTGCCAAGCAAACAAGCCAATTGAACGAGAACAAAGCAAACACAAGGAGATTATGGACGGAGCGCTGAAACTTTTCAGACACTCACCCCCAGTCATAGATCTGGGTTGAATCCATCATCATTCTTTAGCTCACTACGCCACCTCAGTTCAGACCCAGCTATATGCAAATCAGTCTTGACCCTGTGTCTCAAAACCCTGCTGACTACTTTTCCAGAGTGCCTATACAAGGCCAAGGTACTCCATCTAAGACGGCTGAAGCCATATTAATTTCATTGTTATGTCAAATACGCCAGCTGTCATATTATTAGCCCAGATCATCACTGCCACGAGCCATGAAAGTGACATGCTGAAGTTGAGAGATATTATTACACATCAATTGTGGAACCAACATGCTATACCACTCAACAGTGATGGTGAATACCAAAAGTATAAAAAAAGTCAAGGATGAACTGTCTATAACTCCGGAAGGAGTTATACTGCGATGGTCGAGAATCCTGATTACGGGGAGTTTAGGACAGAAGATAATTGAGGTGGCTCAGAAAGGACATCATGGTATTGTTGCCACCAAGAGAGCTCTCTGAGATAGAGTCTGGTTTCCATGTTAGATGAGAGAGTTGAAAAGGAACTCAAGGCCTGTCATCTATGTAACTGCCTCTCTACGAACACTACTCAACATACTCTTACCATAATAGAACTCCCTAAGCATGCATGGGAGAGAATAGCCATTGATTCCTTTGGTCCACTCATCAATAGACATCATTTGATGGTAATTGTGGATGAGTCCTCTCGATTTCCATTAATAGACAATCTCTCATCCATAACTCATGAGCAAGTCATTGAGAGGCTTGACTGCATTTTTGCAACATGGGGCGATCCAGCCATTTTTAAGTTTGATATAGGCTTGCCGTTCAGGGAATGAAAGGATATTTTTGAGCATCTGAACAGAAAACCTCAGAAAAGTATACCTTTGTGGCTGCAGGCCAACGGTCTCTTTCAGCATTTATAAGTACGCTAAAGAAAGCAGTACAGTGTGCCACTCTTGTGGCTCAATTTCGCAAACTGTATTGAATTCCAGCCTATGAGCCTATCATTTAACACCTCACTCAGCCCCAGGCGAAAGTCCTGCGAATTTGATGTTTGCGAGAGCAATGACAACAAAGTTACCTCAGTGGACCAATAACTGAGAAGGTGGTGATAATCCAATTCGAATGAAGGACTTGGTTAATAAAGAAAAGATGAATGCCTATGAGGACAAGACGCAACCTGCATAAAACATTGAATTTAAGACAGGAGATCTAGTGATCACCCTCCAACTGCGAAGAAGAAAATCTGATACTCCTTATGATGCTGCACCTTTCCACACTGTGTGCACCAAGGGACGTATGGTGACTGCCCAGCATCCTGGGAAGTCTGTTACCTGAGACTCTTCTCACTTTTGGCATTTGTTTAATCAGTCTTCTGATCCAGATGGTGAAAGAAAGACTGAACCTGAGAACCAAGCAACTGCTGTTGCTTCTTCACTGTGTTCTAGGATCTCTGACAGTGAAGATGAAAGCTTCCAGTAACCAGATCAGGCCGAGTAATGAAAGTGCCAAGAAAGTTGATGTGGTGTGTTCAGTCCTTTGTTGGATATTTTTGCAAATATACGTGAGACCACACTCACGCATCTCTGAGGCACCGATCTTGAGTGCGGCTAAATTGCAGAAAGGTGGAACTTGCTACGTTGGAAGTTTGAAAACATAAATGGCTAGAACCGCCACATCAAAGTCAAGTAAGCACATGTTCTGTCGAGTGCATGGCGAAATGACCAAACCCTACAGATGTGTGGCTAAAAGATGTATTATTGCGGCTATGACAACAGGGAATATTGATTAGACACAGAGATGCATGTGGATATATTGTGACTTCTCACGGGATCCAGAGGCAGCCCAATGTAAGTGGTGAAGGGGGAGGACTAAGCAAATGTGGCCATCAGTGTGGGTACATGTGTAATTGTGCCCACCTGTTACTTAGCAGGACTTTAAACTAATGAATTATCAAGGATAATGGATTCAATGGCAATTGCTCAGGGAACAGGAGTAAGACCATCTGCAATCATGGACATTCACCACTGAAAGATGGCTGCTGAAGAAATTGTATTCAAATAAGGACAGCAGTAGTCCCCGCCTATATATTCTACCAAGTTTGCTGCTTCGGCGGATCCCTTCCTTTCAGCGTTGGTGCCACCCGTGGTAACAGCAACCACCAATATCCTCAGGGTTCTCCCTCCAAACTATGGATGTAAATCAGAAAAAGAGGCGGCACACCAGGAGACAACACAGTAATTTATTGTGCACTCAAAAACCAAGGACGACGCGTTTCGGCGTTAGCCTTTGTCAAGTTGCTTCCTGTTCCCCAATTTCCCATAAAAATAGTTTGCAAAGTTACCAGACATAGAAGAAATACTACTATTATTGTACTCAGCGATATCGCCACAGAAATGACATACTTGTACACAATTTATGTGAATATGTGAAGACTAAAAACAAAAGCATTTATATTTCATTACAGTTTCTGTTGTTGCATATACTTGATCATATGTGCTTCTGTTGTATATTCACTGTGTTATTTCGAAGCAAACATGTTGATGCTTAGCCACAACTTTTATGTTCAGTATCGGGCCAATGTCCTGTTTTATTCGGGCTGGATTATGCAAATTTTCTGACACCATTATGACATTATATTTCATCATCATTACATATTCTCAAATCTTGTGTGCTTTGCGCCATGTCATCTTGTGGCGATGGTTGAGTTTCCTAGACTCGCTTTCTATGCACAATGTTAGGAAAACGTCCTGCTCGGCTCGGGCTGTGCTTATGCATATTCATAAGATCAATGTTACAATATTCAATATTGCAATAGACGCAGCGCTGATCCATATTATTAGGCCAGTATATTCAAGGAAGATGCGCACAGTGTAAAATATGTACATTATCTGGCAACATATTTGTGGGAATGCGAGGAACGGAATGCATCCTAGGTAATTTTTGGTGATATTTGTCAGGTGAGGTGACGAAAATAAAAGTGCAAGTGCATAATTGATACCTATTGTGGATTGAGTGAAAGTTAGAGGAACATCATTATCTACTCTAACAATGAAGAGTCTGAATCTCCAATGATTCCACTTTTATTGACCCAGCAGGGAAAATATTGCTCTGCATGAAGGTAATGACGAGTGTTCCATAAAATGTGAAAATGTGACCATAACCAAATCATTAAAATCCATTTAAAAATTCACATCATTTTTAAGAGGATAGCTGCAGTTACAGGTATTGCATGGGAGAATTTTTTAACAGCCTATATGTGTGGCCAATTCCTCACCACTGTTGAGACCATTCGGTATCTTACTGTTCATTTCCAGAAAGAATCTAGATTACTAGAATCTTGAGATGTTTCTCACGGTCCCCTCCCCGTATGTGTCTGGGGATTCTGTCAATGCCAAAGAATTGTAGACTGTTGTTATTGCTGCTGTGCTGTTATGGTCACGGTTGGATATGGCACGTAAATGTTGGAAGATTCTTTGTTTAAGGGGGAGTTTCGTACTGCCCACGTACTGAGCATTTGTCTCTTCTCTGGGATAACTATGGACTAGGCGATCCTGCAGGGATCTGGCACGTCGAAAGTAACGGGGAACTGCTCCTATTCGTTGATCTATGATAGGGTCTGCAGATAGCAAGTTCCAGTGTTTTTTCATCATTTTCTTTAGTGCCCACGAGACTCTGCTATGTTGAGTTATCATTCTAGGTGGTTTACAGACATTTTTGGAACTCTCACTAGGTCTGGTCTCACACGTTTTAAATAACAACTCATGTTGGGATCGCCCATCTATTTTGCTCTTTGCTTTTTGCAGTATTTCTTCCTTATAACCTCTCTCCCTGAAACGAGTTATCATGATCTCTTGTTCACTATGGAAGTTGTCATCAGTATTGCAGTTGTGGCGTGCCCTTAGTAGCTCACCATAAGGTATGCTTTGTAATAAGGAAGCTGGATGATGGCTTCCGGTCCGTCCCAAAATAAAAGGAGATCATCAATATATCTGATCCATACAAGTATATGATCAGTATATTTGGCCATATCTTCAGTCCAGACGACATGTTGTTCCCACCAGCCCAGAATGAGGTTCGCCAGGCTGGGGGCAAAACATGTTCCCATCACGGTGCCGGTGCGATGACGGTACACCAGTTTTTCAAAGATAAAGATATTTTGTTGCAGGCCGAATAGCATCATGGTTTCTAACATAATATTGTGTGCAATATGTTGGATATGTCCACTCTTTAGGAAGTACATGCAGGTTGCCACCCCCTTCACTTGATCTATAACGGCATAGAGGGAGCATACATAGAGACCGATCATCATGTATCCCTCACACCATTGTACATCAGGTAGCCTTCGAAGAAAATCTGTGGTGTCTTTACAGTAAGAACTTAAATTTAGTACATATTTAGCTAGAAAAAGATCCAAAAATATGGAGGTATTTTCTGAAACCCTGCCATTCGAAGCCTCAATCGGACGCTCTGGTGGTTTAGTGGCGTTTTTATGGATCTTGGGTAAGAAATAGATGCATGGTATCCTTGGTTTGTCAGTTCTTAGAAATTTATATTCATCTGTATCTAATAGACCCTGATGATACCACTTCCCCAAGTGTCCATGATACTGATGAATTGTCTGTTTGTAAGTGTGACAATTGATGATTTCATAGCATGATTCTTCGGATAGTTGGCTCATTGCCTCTGCTCTGTAATCACACATGTCCATAAGGACTACGTTGCCCCCCTTATCGGAGGGCTTGATCTCGATAGAATAATCTTTTTCCAGGGCATGGATGGTTTCCCTCTGTTGCTTTGATAGATTGTCCCATTTCGTTTGGTTTGGATTTTCTCTCGTTTTTTTCTGGTCCAATGTGACAGCTGCATTGAACGCCTCTATGTTGTCATATGGGACATTAGGATTGTATTTGGATTTTAACTTTAATACACTGTGTTTCTGATCAATGTTCATAATTCCACATGATTCCATGAGTTTGATTTGATCACTAACTATTTGGCTTTCATTGGTTTCTAATTCATACATGATTCTTAGAAGATCCATGTCATGTGCTATTAGGCCTGAAGCACTAGAATTATCATCCGTCAAGTTTGTTGCAGTTTTAGCTTTGTTGCATGTTTCATATATTTTCATCAATTTGAGTTTTGGAACGAAAGGAAAAGATCAATCCTTGTATCTGTGTAATCCAATTCCTTACTTGGGTAAAAGGATAATCGGAGTTCTAGGACTGACATCTCGATTTCAGTTAGGACCCTTGGTGATAAATTGACAATCGATTTAGTGGATTGTGATCTTAGTATTCCATTGGTTGATATTTTTCTTTCTGTTTTTTAGTCTCCGTCGTTTTTGGTCCCTCGTCCTCTTCCTCTTTGCCTTTGGTTTGTACCCTTGTTTGTGGTTTGTTCGGTTGGCTTTGGTCCTTCTTCTGTTTCAAAATTTGGAATTTGTGCAAGAAGGTCCGTGGACGTGACCCTAAAGGGACAGCTGCACTGCGATCCTATGAGTTTGTGCTCACATCCGAGCTCGATCCAGTGGAAACTGTTTCTACTTGGCGTTCACCCACTGTGGTTCTGAAATTCTTTTGTGCCCAATCGTATCTTTTGGCATAGGTGAGGATGTGTCCTTCAGCATTATCCCTCATGTCCCTCATGAATTTGCTTTGTTTCTTTTTTTTTTTTTTTTTGAAAACCTTTATTGTACCTTCACATCTTTACACAGCATGCCGCCTACAACCCCGAAGGGCCGGCCGCTAAACGAGAGTATCACAGCAGAACGACAACCTTAAGGAAGTACAGTGCAATGTTGAAGAAGTCATTGAAATAAGGGTCGCCAGAAGGTGGAATGAAGGACATCCGCAAATGTTCCATAAAGTATAATTGAGGTTATCATTTTCTATTTTTTAAACGAACCAAAAGAACAACCAAACATCGGGAAATCACAGTGCGATCATTGATAACGTACATTGCAAGATAGATATAAGAGTATACCCAGGAAAATACAAAGCCCCTTTCATCCTGAAATCGACGTAAGGCCTAAAGAAGTTATCGCCTCCCCCAATCCCCCCTGAAGGACCCCACTTCATAGCCAACCGCCCTCACTCCAACCCATCATCAACATCCGAGTCCAGTGGGTCATCCTCTGGCAGTGGGTCGCAGATGTCACCCCGGTAGCTGTTCCATGGGGACCAGACCTTGTTCCACTTGCCAGGGCAGGCCCGACTTAAGTACACCGCCCTTTCTGTAATCATCGTCCTGTCCATGTTTGTGCACCACTGTGATGCCGTCGGGAGATCCGCCACCCCCCAGCGCTGCGCAATGTCCCGCTTCGCCACCATCATTCCCAGTGTCACCCAAAGGCGGCCATACCGTGACAAATCTGTTGGTTCCCATACATTGAGGAGGCATCTTCGTGGCTCCGGCAGCACTGAGACCTCCAGCACCTGGGAAATAGTACGCAGGACCTGACGCCAGTAGTTGTGTATGCGCGGGCAATCCCAGAATGTATGGAAGAAGGTGCCCTCGTCTCCGCAGCCTCGCAGGCAAAAGGGGCTTGGAGTTCGGTGTATGCGGTGTAGTAGTGTTCTAGTGTAGTATACTCTGTGGAGGACTTTGAGCTGAACTAGCCTCATCCTGGCTGATATGCCCGCTTCCTTGGGGGAGGCTAGCGCCTCGTTCCATTCATGTTCGTCAAGCGTGCCTACCTCCCGCTCCCATCTGTCCTTGAGGGTCATCAGCGGATCTGGAGAGTTATTGAGAAGCTTCCGGTATGTTAGGGAGGTTGCCTTCTCTACCATGTAGTCTGTCAGGAGGCGATCCTCCAGCGGGGAGGACTCAGGGAGAGTCGATCCAGCTGGGATGGCCGAGAGCAAGGCGTGGCGGATCTGTACGTATCGATATGACTCGTGTGGTCCTAGATCATAGATCTCTTTCAGGCGGGCGAAGGTGACAACAGTTCCTCGTTCCCACATGTCCCCCACCGTGGAAATTCCTATGGAATCCCATCGGGAAAACCCCTTACTGAACCGAAGATTGCCCAGAGCGCGTGTGTCCCAGAGCGGAGTGAGTTTAGTGAGCGTGCCTTTCCAACCCAATGCAGCGGTGGCTGCATGCCAAGTGGCCACGGTGAGCCTAGTGGGGCCTACAAGCAATCTCAGCTTCCTCCGATCATAAAGTGGGGCTAGCATGGTACTGGCGCCCAACTGTGCCCTGTCTGCCTGAAAGGCCGGGTCGGATTGCGGGGCATGTAGCCATTGGTTAATGGGCCTGAGCTGTACCGCCCAATAATATAGATGCAAGTTCGGGAGTGCAATGCCACCGTCGTACCAACTTCTGCAGAGTTTGGTTTGGGCTATGCGTGCAGGGTGATTGCCCCATAGTAATCCGGAGACCACCGCTGCGACCTTCCTGAAGTATCCCGTCGCCACCGGGAATGGAGTGTTATCTTGAATGTACAGGAAACGGGGTAGCGACTTCATTTTAAACTAAGCAGCTCTCCCCAGCATCGTTAACGGCAGCCCCGCCCAGAAGCCCGCGTCTTGCTTGAGACGAGCCAAAGGTGGTAAGAGGTTCAGGCTCTTGTATTCGGAAGGGTCTCTCGTGATATGAATGCCTAAGTATTTAAAGGAGGAACCGGCCAACCGTAGAGGGCAGTCCGGCCCAAGTGTTGGGGGGTCCCCAGCCAGCACATACAACTCCGACTTGTTCCAGTTAATGGTGTAGCCTGAGACTTCGCCGTGGTCGTTGCAGAGGTGCAAAAGAGCTGGTACACCATGCTCGGGGTCCGTCAGGTACACCAGCATGTCGTCCGCATAAAGGGATATGCGGTCCTCCCACCCCTCCCTCCATTGAATCCCCTTGAGTAGGGGGGTATGTCTGATGCGAATAGCCAGGGGTTCTAGGGAGGGAGCAAAAAGCAGGGGGGAAAGAGGGCAACCCTGCCGGGTGCCCCGGCCAAGCGGAAACGTGCGTGATATGTGGCCGTTTGCCACCACGTGTGCCACTGGCGCTGTGTAAAGTAACTTAATCCACGAGACGAAGTTTGGGCCGAATCCCATGTGTGAGAGGACTTCGAAGAGGTAGGCCCACTCCACCAAGTCGAAAGCCATCTTCGCGTCCAACGCCAGTATAGCTGCACTGTCTCCAATGCAGTCCGCCCTCGCCAGCACCCGGTGCACCCTTCTAAGATTAAGTGCGGTGTTTCTGTGAGGCATGAACCCTGACTGGTCCGGGTGGATAAGGTCGGACAGGTGTGGCAGTAGGCGGTTGGCCAGGAGTTTTGCTAAAATTTTACTTTCCGCATTTAGCAGAGAGATAGGGCGGTATGATGAGCACTCCTCTGGAGGTTTACCGGGCTTAGGGATAGCTACTATTGTGGCCGTCCGCTGATCCAGCGGGAGCATTCCCTTTTCGCGACATTCTACATACATTTTGAGTAAGTGTGGGCAAAGATCTTCAGTGCGTGCTTGGAACCACTCGACTGGAATGCCATTCGGCCCAAGCGCCTTGCCGGTTCTGAGGGCCCCAACGGCCAACCGAAGTTCATCGGCGGTAAACGGCGCCTCCAAATCGGCTACAGCCTCCGGCTGCAGCGAGGGGATGTCTATATTGCTTAATGCACATTGGGCCGCAATCATGGTCACTTCTCGTTCGGGGGTATACACTTTTTCAAAGTGGGACGCTAACGCCTCCACCACTCGGTCGGGGTCAGTTTGCATCGCGCCAGTGCCATCCTTCACCTGCTGAATCCCCCTGGAGCTACCACCCTGTCTATCGAGCCAGGCCAGCATCTTCCCTGCCTTGTCCCCCACATCGTACACTCTGTTCTGTGTGTCGGTGATATGTCCCTGTGTCGTATGGCGTGCATGGTCTGTGTACAGCTGCTGGTGAAGTGTGAGGGTGTGTGCCGTATCAGCCGTGGGATCAGCTTCATGGGCAGCTGTGGCTTCGCGCAGTCTGAGCTCGAGGGCGGAGTGTTCAGCTGTCTGTTCCTTCCTATGTGCCGCTATAGAGCATACCGCCTGTCCCCGTAGCACTGTTTTGTAGGCCTCCCAGAGAATCTCTGCAGAGGCCGCAGTCGGTTCATTTTCTGTGAAGTAGTGCTCCGTGGTCTTTTGAAGGGCCTTCCTGATCTTCGGGACCTTAAGGTAGGAGGCATGAATGGGATATATGCGGCGACGGGACCGCGTCCGGGAGGTAACGGTGAGAGTCAGTGGTGAGTGGTCGGAGATGCCCCGAGGGTGTATGTCCACCTCATCTACGCGCTGTAGCCCATCCCCTAATGCCAAGAAATAATCAATGCGGGACAGACTGTTGTGAACTGTGGAATGGAACATGTATTGCCGGAGCCCTGGGTGGACATGGCGCCAAACATCTACCATTCCCAGTGCCTCCAGGAATCGCTGAAAGCGGGAGGGGCCCCCCGGCATGGCGGTCACCGGAAACCTGTCGAGCAGTGGGTCTGCAGCTGCGTTGAAGTCCCCACCCAAGAGCATGTCTCCCTCCGGAAGGGACAGCAAGAAGTCTCCCAGGGCCGGAAGCATCACCGAGTGTAGGGAGGGTGGGATGTATACTGAGACCACTGTCAATGGGCGACCGTCCCACTGCCCCGCCACCACCGCAAAGCACCCCTGAGCATCGGTTTTAAGGCTAAGGGTAATGAAGTGGGAAGATTTTTTGATCAGTATGCCAGTGCCCCGTGAACCAGTAGAGAATTCGGAGTGGACCAACATTCTATACCCCCTTCTGTCCAAGGCCTTAGTAGCTCCACCCACCAAGTGGGTCTCCTGCATGAGTATTAAGTCTGGCTTATAGCGTTTTACTTCTGACAAAACAAGGCCGCGTTTTACTTCATCACCCAGGCCTCGCACATTCCAGGTGAGAAGCCGGAGAGTGGAGCCACTCGTCTGCGTCTCACCCACCCCCATGGCGTTGAGTTGTTCACCCGCCATCAATATTCATCAAACACACATTTTGTCCATAAAGAAGCAATCGCACCTGCAATAGTACATTAATAGTCAAAGCACACTGTACAATTCGCGATCGACTTTGTGAATTTCCCATGAAGAAGAAACTCCCCCCCCCACCCCTTCCCACCCTGCCTCCCTGCTAAACGGACCTGCAACTGCCCGCCACCCCAACTCAGCAGAGCGCTTATCCCATTCCAAAAACAGAGTACTTGCGCGTCAGGGGAGAGTGTCCCCCAAAGCAGGCGGTCCCTCTGCCGTCCTCGGGATGGCTAGGCCAGCGTCCGTGAACGACGAAAATAGCCATCACTGTGGGAGAAAACCAGAGTCCAACCAGTCCATCACTTACGAGTTTCATTCGCCCCCAGCGGCCCCAGATCGGTCCTGCGATGGCGACTCGCTCGCACTTCCCCTAGCTGAAGATTGTGAGCCTGGTCGGCCGTCGTCGTCAGGCCTGTTACGTCGACGGTTAGAAGTGCGGTCCACCGTGCGCCATCCTTCCAGCCAGTCTCTCGCTGTCTCCGGAGAGTCAAAAAAACAGACCTTCTTGTCGGACACCACTCTCAGCCGGGCCGGGAATAACATGGAATACAGCAATTCTTGTTCGCGAAGCGTTTTCTTCACCTCCAAGAAAGTTCTCCTCTTGCGGGTGACCTCCGCTGTATAATCCGGGAAGAAGGATATACGAGAGTTCTGAATATGAATAGGCGGTGCCACCCTGGGTGCTTGGAGAATAGTGTCTCGATCCCTAAAATTGAAAAGTCTTGCCAGGATGGGACGCGGGGCAGCCCCAGTTGGGTCTTTATTAGATCTTCCACGTACAGGTCCATGGCCCCTTTCGTCTCCGATTCCGGGACCCCCAAAATGCGGACGTTGTTGCGTCTGGAGCGTCCCTCATGATCATCCAGCTTACTTTTCAGGAGTTTATTGCCCGCTTGCAGTTTTTCCATAGCCACCTGTAGATCAGAAACGTCCTCTATGAGTGATTTAGCCACTACTTCCACTTGTTTCACTCTTGCACTCATCTTTTGGAGGTCGGCTCGTATGAGGGTCACCTCGGTAGCAGTCGAGCCCACTGTTGCCTGGACTTGTTCCAGAGCACGTAGGACATCATCCAGAGTAGCTTTTTTTGTCCCTTCATTGTCTGCACCTTTGCCTATGGAATTGCGCTGCTCAGGCTTAGTGAGTGCCTGGTTGTCGTAAGCGAATTTGCCGAGTTTCGCCTGGGCGGTGGTTTGCCGTTGTCCTTTCCCCGCCATTTTGGCTCTGCGGCGGGACACCGTCTGTGGCAAGGTGAGCAGACCGTTCGCGGCCGACCGTGCCAAGGTGGCCGTTCGACAGGAACAATTCGGGAACAGGCCAGCGATCACTGTCGATGTCGTAGTGTCTCCGGCAGTAGCGGACCCGATTCTGCTTCGGCAGGCCAGAGCAAGATGGCGGCTATTGCGCAGTAAGTTACAGGTTTCAGCCGCGGCCGGTCGTCGCTGTAGGGTACTTCTCCGCCACACCACCGGGTAAGTAGCGCTGAAGATCAAATGTTCAAAGGGGATCTGCCGGTCCGGCGGTTCGCTGTTGTCGAGCTCCGTCTTAAGCGGGCACTTCCTGTCTTTCTGCTATAATGGTTTCCCCTGCATGTTCACCTATCACAAGTATACACATTTAGGAATGCCATGGCTGATCATTTTATCAAAGAAAAAGAATATTCACTTAACTCCTGTCTCACTCAGGTGTACCTTATGGTGTGTGATATCTTCATGCACAGACTTGCAGAACTATTTTCCAGCTATTCAGTCACCAATTAAGAGGCCTGGGTCCATCATCTCCTTAGTGTGCTACATTTATTTACCTGATGGTTTTCTCACAATGCCAGTCTCCAGCTTCAGGCTCTGGTAGCTCTAGGAACATCTGAGCCTGTTACTTCACCCCCTTGCTTCCCTGACTAATGAAACCATTTGGCTAACTTCTGCCATAGTGGCAGGATGGAGACTCCACCAGATAATACAATCACCCTCTTTCCAGGCTGCACAGGCTAAAGCCATCTTTTCCTAGGATAGTGCCTCATGGTGAGTGCCAAATGCAGTGCCTAGCAATATTTTATAACAGAACCCTTTTGGCTCCTAACGAAGTCCGTAGAGCTGTGACCTCGGTGTCAGAGCGCAATGCCATGAAAGCTTGTTTTAGAGTTCACAGTTACATGCAGCAGAATGAAGATGTGTAATACTAAGCTCTGTGTGTGACCTGAATATTGTCGGTTACCCAGGCTGGGAAGACGCTTCAAATGGTGATGAGATAGGGGATAAATAACCCGAAAAACAACTGTATTCTCCAAGGAGTGTTTGTCGTGGTCCATGCAAACTACTCGCTTGTGCCACGTGTGTCACAGTCGAAGATCAGAGTGGATGCTTCATGCATGTGGAGTCAAAGCCACTGTAAAGCAGATGGAGACAACAGAATTGTTGCATAGAATTTACATGTCGATGGTCAAAAAGCTGATTGTCAAACCTTACATGAAGATACTGCGCTGCTACGCAAGAGTAAGGTGTACATTTTACGGAGCGATAGTGCAAAAGGTGATTACATACTGATAGAGAAAGAAGTGCGGGCTGACAGAATAAGCAATAAAGAAGTATATTGTCATTGCAGGTAGCAGAGCCTTGACAAGCAAAGCTTTCTGACCTCAGTACTAGGGCGCAGCGGCCCAAGAAAAAGCATGAGGGTTGTGCTTACTGAGATGTCTGATACCTGTAGTGGACCTCCACCAAAGCTGCCAGGTGATGGCTCAGAACAACTGCAGAGGTCTCCAGCAAGCAAAGGGTTCCAATGACGGCTTGGTTCAAGTCACTGTTTCCCCAGTTGTCCATGACAACTCTAAAGCTGGTCCATCGCAAGAACTCAAAAACAAAATGAATGACGCAGGCTCAAATGAATAGCCGACAGGAGGAGAAAGAGCTTCACCCTCAAGGTCAGCCGCTCCCATAATTAATTACCATGCCGTCGCCTTTTTGAAACAACCACCACCTTTCGATAAAGCAAAAAAGGAAAATATTGGTGATCGCTGGTCTGCGTGTATAGAGACATTTAATGGTTTCATTGATGCACTTGAAGAGACTGATAACCAAAAGCTTATCAAGTGTCTAAAAAAATCTTGCTGGTGATGGTGTGAAAGAAGAAAATGCAGCTAATTGAGAAAAAAAATATTGTCAGAATAAAAATAAATGCTGAATCTAAAGTTCAATCCAGTACCAAACGTTGATTACAAAAGATATATTTTAAGTCAAGAATGGCAAAGAGTTGGTGAAGCCATTGATGAATTTGTGGAGAGACTTGATGCGCTTATCAAACACTGTAAGTTCAATTAATTTAATGATGCTGAAGCTATTCCACTTAGAGTTATTGATGATTGCTCGTCAGATCCATTCAGACGATGAATGCTGAGAGGAACTCCTAGTCTGGAGTGAGTTGCTTTTCATTTACAAGAAGCAGTTGAAATAGAACTTGAATCAGTACCTAAACATGCCATTATTAAGCATTCAACTGGTCCAACACCATGTGTTTTCCCATAGTGGTTGTGCCCAAAAAGGACACTGAAGGAGCTTTACGCATTTGCATTGATATGTGCCAAGCAAACAAGCCAATTGAACGAGAACAAAGCAAACACAAGGAGATTATGGACGGAGCGCTGAAACTTTTCAGACACTCACCCCCAGTCATAGATCTGGGTTGAATCCATCATCATTCTTTAGCTCACTACGCCACCTCAGTTCAGACCCAGCTATATGCAAATCAGTCTTGACCCTGTGTCTCAAAACCCTGCTGACTACTTTTCCAGAGTGCCTATACAAGGCCAAGGTACTCCATCTAAGATGGCTGAAGCCATATTAATTTCATTGTTATGTCAAATACGCCAGCTGTCATATTATTAGCCCAGATCATCACTGCCACGAGCCATGAAAGTGACATGCTGAAGTTGAGAGATATTATTACACATCAATTGTGGAACCAACATGCTATACCACTCAACAGTGATGGTGAATACCAAAAGTATAAAAAAAGTCAAGGATGAACTGTCTATAACTCCGGAAGGAGTTATACTGCGATGGTCGAGAATCCTGATTACGGGGAGTTTAGGACAGAAGATAATTGAGGTGGCTCAGAAAGGACATCATGGTATTGTTGCCACCAAGAGAGCTCTCTGAGATAGAGTCTGGTTTCCATGTTAGATGAGAGAGTTGAAAAGGAACTCAAGGCCTGTCATCTATGTAACTGCCTCTCTACGAACACTACTCAACATACTCTTACCATAATAGAACTCCCTAAGCATGCATGGGAGAGAATAGCCATTGATTCCTTTGGTCCACTCATCAATAGACATCATTTGATGGTAATTGTGGATGAGTCCTCTCGATTTCCATTAATAGACAATCTCTCATCCATAACTCATGAGCAAGTCATTGAGAGGCTTGACTGCATTTTTGCAACATGGGGCGATCCAGCCATTTTTAAGTTTGATATAGGCTTGCCGTTCAGGGAATGAAAGGATTTTTTTGAGCATCTGAACAGAAAACCTCAGAAAAGTATACCTTTGTGGCTGCAGGCCAACGGTCTCTTTCAGCATTTATAAGTACGCTAAAGAAAGCAGTACAGTGTGCCACTCTTGTGGCTCAATTTCGCAAACTGTATTGAATTCCAGCCTATGAGCCTATCATTTAACACCTCACTCAGCCCCAGGCGAAAGTCCTGCGAATTTGATGTTTGCGAGAGCAATGACAACAAAGTTACCTCAGTGGACCAATAACTGAGAAGGTGGTGATAATCCAACTCGAATGAAGGACTTGGTTAATAAAGAAAAGATGAATGCCTATGAGGACAAGACGCAACCTGCATAGAACATTGAATTTAAGACAGGAGATCTAGTGATCACCCTCCAACTGCGAAGAAGAAAATCTGATACTCCTTATGATGCTGCACCTTTCCACACTGTGTGCACCAAGGGACGTATGGTGACTGCCCAGCATCCTGGGAAGTCTGTTACCTGAGACTCTTCTCACTTTTGGCATTTGTTTAATCAGTCTTCTGATCCAGATGGTGAAAGAAAGACTGAACCTGAGAACCAAGCAACTGCTGTTGCTTCTTCACTGTGTTCTAGGATCTCTGACAGTGAAGATGAAAGCTTCCAGTAACCAGATCAGGCCGAGTAATGAAAGTGCCAAGAAAGTTGATGTGGTGTGTTCAGTCCTTTGTTGGATATTTTTGCAAATATACGTGAGACCACACTCACGCATCTCTGAGGCACCGATCTTGAGTGCGGCTAAATTGCAGAAAGGTGGAACTTGCTACGTTGGAAGTTTGAAAACATAAATGGCTAGAACCGCCACATCAAAGTCAAGTAAGCACATGTTCTGTCGAGTGCATGGCGAAATGACCAAACCCTACAGATGTGTGGCTAAAAGATGTATTATTGCGGCTATGACAACAGGGAATATTGATTAGACACAGAGATGCATGTGGATATATTGTGACTTCTCACGGGATCCAGAGGCAGCCCAATGTAAGTGGTGAAGGGGGAGGACTAAGCAAATGTGGCCATCAGTGTGGGTACATGTGTAATTGTGCCCACCTGTTACTTAGCAGGACTTTAAACTAATGAATTATCAAGGATAATGGATTCAATGGCAATTGCTCAGGGAACAGGAGTAAGACCATCTGCAATCATGGACATTCACCACTGAAAGATGGCTGCTGAAGAAATTGTATTCAAATAAGGACAGCAGTAGTCCCCGCCTATATATTCTACCAAGTTTGCTGCTTCGGCGGATCCCTTCCTTTCAGCGTTGGTGCCACCCGTGGTAACAGCAACCACCAATATCCTCAGGGTTCTCCCTCCAAACTATGGATGTAATTCAGAAAAAGAGGCGGCACACCAGGAGACAACACAGTAATTTATTGTGCACTCAAAAACCAAGGACGACGCGTTTCGGCGTTAGCCTTTGTCAAGTTGCTTCCTGTTCCCCAATTTCCCATAAAAATAGTTTGCAAAGTTACCAGACATAGAAGAAATACTACTATTATTGTACTCAGCGATATCGCCACAGAAATGACATACTTGTACACAATTTATGTGAATATGTGAAGACTAAAAACAAAAGCATTTATATTTCATTACAGTTTCTGTTGTTGCATATACTTGATCATATGTGCTTCTGTTGTATATTCACTGTGTTATTTCGAAGCAAACATGTTGATGCTTAGCCACAACTTTTATGTTCAGTATCGGGCCAATGTCCTTTTTTATTCGGGCTGGATTATGCAAATTTTCTGACACCATTATGACATTATATTTCATCATCATTACATATTCTCAAATCTTGTGTGCTTTGCGCCATGTCATCTTGTGGCGATGGTTGAGTTTCCTAGACTCGCTTTCTATGCACAATGTTAGGAAAACGTCCTGCTCGGCTCGGGCTGTGCTTATGCATATTCATAAGATCAATGTTACAATATTCAATATTGCAATAGACGCAGCGCTGATCCATATTATTAGGCCAGTATATTCAAGGAAGATGCGCACAGTGTAAAATATGTACATTATCTGGCAACATATTTGTGGGAATGCGAGGAACGGAATGCATCCTAGGTAGTTTTTGGTGATATTTGTCAGGTGAGGTGACGAAAATAAAAGTGCAAGTGCATAATTGATACCTATTGTGGATTGAGTGAAAGTTAGAGGAACATCATTATCTACTCTAACAATGAAGAGTCTGAATCTCCAATGATTCCACTTTTATTGACCCAGCAGGGAAAATATTGCTCTGCATGAAGGTAATGACGAGTGTTCCATAAAATGTGAAAATGTGACCATAACCAAATCATTAAAATCCATTTAAAAATTCACATCATTTTTAAGAGGATAGCTGCAGTTACAGGTATTGCATGGGAGAATTTTTTAACAGCCTATATGTGTGGCCAATTCCTCACCACTGTTGAGACCATTCGGTATCTTACTGTTCATTTCCAGAAAGAATCTAGATTACTAGAATCTTGAGATGTTTCTCACGGTCCCCTCCCCGTATGTGTCTGGGGATTCTGTCAATGCCAAAGAATTGTAGACTGTTGTTATTGCTGCTGTGCTGTTATGGTCACGGTTGGATATGGCACGTAAATGTTGGAAGATTCTTTGTTTAAGGGGGAGTTTCGTACTGCCCACGTACTGAGCATTTGTCTCTTCTCTGGGATAACTATGGACTAGGCGATCCTGCAGGGATCTGGCACGTCGAAAGTAACGGGGAACTGCTCCTATTCGTTGATCTATGATAGGGTCTGCAGATAGCAAGTTCCAGTGTTTTTTCATCATTTTCTTTAGTGCCCACGAGACTCTGCTATGTTGAGTTATCATTCTAGGTGGTTTACAGACATTTTTGGAACTCTCACTAGGTCTGGTCTCACACGTTTTAAATAACAACTCATGTTGGGATCGCCCATCTATTTTGCTCTTTGCTTTTTGCAGTATTTCTTCCTTATAACCTCTCTCCCTGAAACGAGTTATCATGATCTCTTGTTCACTATGGAAGTTGTCATCAGTATTGCAGTTGTGGCGTGCCCTTAGTAGCTCACCATAAGGTATGCTTTGTAATAAGGAAGCTGGATGATGGCTTCCGGTCCGTCCCAAAATAAAAGGAGATCATCAATATATCTGATCCATACAAGTATATGATCAGTATATTTGGCCATATCTTCAGTCCAGACGACATGTTGTTCCCACCAGCCCAGAATGAGGTTCGCCAGGCTGGGGGCAAAACATGTTCCCATCACGGTGCCGGTGCGATGACGGTACACCATTTTTTCAAAGATAAAGATATTTTGTTGCAGGCCGAATAGCATCATGGTTTCTAACATAATATTGTGTGCAATATGTTGGATATGTCCACTCTTTAGGAAGTACATGCAGGTTGCCACCCCCTTCACTTGATCTATAACGGCATAGAGGGAGCATACATAGAGACCGATCATCATGTATCCCTCACACCATTGTACATCAGGTAGCCTTCGAAGAAAATCTGTGGTGTCTTTACAGTAAGAACTTAAATTTAGTACATATTTAGCTAGAAAAAGATCCAAAAATATGGAGGTATTTTCTGAAACCCTGCCATTCGAAGCCTCAATCGGACGCTCTGGTGGTTTAGTGGCGTTTTTATGGATCTTGGGTAAGAAATAGATGCAATAGATGCATGGTATCCTTGGTTTGTCAGTTCTTAGAAATTTATATTCATCTGTATCTAATAGACCCTGATGATACCACTTCCCCAAGTGTCCATGATACTGATGAATTGTCTGTTTGTAAGTGTGACAATTGATGATTTCATAGCATGATTCTTCGGATAGTTGGCTCATTGCCTCTGCTCTGTAATCACACATGTCCATAAGGACTACGTTGCCCCCCTTATCGGAGGGCTTGATCTCGATAGAATAATCTTTTTCCAGGGCATGGATGGTTTCCCTCTGTTGCTTTGATAGATTGTCCCATTTCGTTTGGTTTGGATTTTCTCTCGTTTTTTTCTGGTCCAATGTGACAGCTGCATTGAACGCCTCTATGTTGTCATATGGGACATTAGGATTGTATTTGGATTTTAACTTTAATACACTGTGTTTCTGATCAATGTTCATAATTCCACATGATTCCATGAGTTTGATTTGATCACTAACTATTTGGCTTTCATTGGTTTCTAATTCATACATGATTCTTAGAAGATCCATGTCATGTGCTATTAGGCCTGAAGCACTAGAATTATCATCCGTCAAGTTCGTTGCAGTTTTAGCTTTGTTGCATGTTTCATATATTTTCATCAATTTGAGTTTTGGAACGAAAGGAAAAGATCAATCCTTGTATCTGTGTAATCCAATTCCTTACTTGGGTAAAAGGATAATCGGAGTTCTAGGACTGACATCTCGATTTCAGTTAGGACCCTTGGTGATAAATTGACAATCGATTTAGTGGATTGTGATCTTAGTATTCCATTGGTTGATATTTTTCTTTCTGTTTTTTAGTCTCCGTCGTTTTTGGTCCCTCGTCCTCTTCCTCTTTGCCTTTGGTTTGTACCCTTGTTTGTGGTTTGTTCGGTTGGCTTTGGTCCTTCTTCTGTTTCAAAATTTGGAATTTGTGCAAGAAGGTCCGTGGACGTGACCCTAAAGGGACAGCTGCACTGCGATCCTATGAGTTTGTGCTCACATCCGAGCTCGATCCAGTGGAAACTGTTTCTACTTGGCGTTCACCCACTGTGGTTCTGAAATTCTTTTGTGCCCAATCGTATCTTTTGGCATAGGTGAGGATGTGTCCTTCAGCATTATCCCTCATGTCCCTCATGAATTTGCTTTGTTTCTTTTTTTTTTTTTTTTTGAAAACCTTTATTGTACCTTCACATCTTTACACAGCATGCCGCCTACAACCCCGAAGGGCCGGCCGCTAAACGAGAGTATCACAGCAGAACGACAACCTTAAGGAAGTACAGTGCAATGTTGAAGAAGTCATTGAAATAAGGGTCGCCAGAAGGTGGAATGAAGGACATCCGCAAATGTTCCATAAAGTATAATTGAGGTTATCATTTTCTATTTTTTAAACGAACCAAAAGAACAACCAAACATCGGGAAATCACAGTGCGATCATTGATAACGTACATTGCAAGATAGATATAAGAGTATACCCAGGAAAATACAAAGCCCCTTTCATCCTGAAATCGACGTAAGGCCTAAAGAAGTTATCGCCTCCCCCAATCCCCCCTGAAGGACCCCACTTCATAGCCAACCGCCCTCACTCCAACCCATCATCAACATCCGAGTCCAGTGGGTCATCCTCTGGCAGTGGGTCGCAGATGTCACCCCGGTAGCTGTTCCATGGGGACCAGACCTTGTTCCACTTGCCAGGGCAGGCCCGACTTAAGTACACCGCCCTTTCTGTAATCATCGTCCTGTCCATGTTTGTGCACCACTGTGATGCCGTCGGGAGATCCGCCACCCCCCAGCGCTGCGCAATGTCCCGCTTCACCACCATCATTCCCAGTGTCACCCAAAGGCGGCCATACCGTGACAAATCTGTTGGTTCCCATACATTGAGGAGGCATCTTCGTGGCTCCGGCAGCACTGAGACCTCCAGCACCTGGGAAATAGTACGCAGGACCTGACGCCAGTAGTTGTGTATGCGCGGGCAATCCCAGAATGTATGGAAGAAGGTGCCCTCGTCTCCGCAGCCTCGCAGGCAAAAGGGGCTTGGAGTTCGGTGTATGCGGTGTAGTAGTGTTCTAGTGTAGTATACTCTGTGGAGGACTTTGAGCTGAACTAGCCTCATCCTGGCTGATATGCCCGCTTCCTTGGGGGAGGCTAGCGCCTCGTTCCATTCATGTTCGTCAAGCGTGCCTACCTCCCGCTCCCATCTGTCCTTGAGGGTCATCAGCGGATCTGGAGAGTTATTGAGAAGCTTCCGGTATGTTAGGGAGGTTGCCTTCTCTACCATGTAGTCTGTCAGGAGGCGATCCTCCAGCGGGGAGGACTCAGGGAGAGTCGATCCAGCTGGGATGGCCGAGAGCAAGGCGTGGCGGATCTGTACGTATCGATATGACTCGTGTGGTCCTAAATCATAGATCTCTTTCAGGCGGGCGAAGGTGACAACAGTTCCTCGTTCCCACATGTCCCCCACCGTGGAAATTCCTATGGAATCCCATCGGGAAAACCCCTTACTGAACCGAAGATTGCCCAGAGCGCGTGTGTCCCAGAGCGGAGTGAGTTTAGTGAGCGTGCCTTTCCAACCCAATGCAGCGGTGGCTGCATGCCAAGTGGCCACGGTGAGCCTAGTGGGGCCTACAAGCAATCTCAGCTTCCTCCGATCATAAAGTGGGGCTAGCATGGTACTGGCGCCCAACTGTGCCCTGTCTGCCTGAAAGGCCGGGTCGGATTGCGGGGCATGTAGCCATTGGTTAATGGGCCTGAGCTGTACCGCCCAATAATATAGATGCAAGTTCGGGAGTGCAATGCCACCCTCGTACCAACTTCTGCAGAGTTTGGTTTGGGCTATGCGTGCAGGGTGATTGCCCCATAGTAATCCGGAGACCACCGCTGCGACCTTCCTGAAGTATCCCGTCGCCACCGGGAATGGAGTGTTATCTTGAATGTACAGGAAACGGGGTAGCGACTTCATTTTAAACTAAGCAGCTCTCCCCAGCATCGTTAACGGCAGCCCCGCCCAGAAGCCCGCGTCTTGCTTGAGACGAGCCAAAGGTGGTAAGAGGTTCAGGCTCTTGTATTCGGAAGGGTCTCTCGTGATATGAATGCCTAAGTATTTAAAGGAGGAACCGGCCAGCCGTAGAGGGCAGTCCGGCCCAAGTGTTGGGGGGTCCCCAGCCAGCACATACAACTCCGACTTGTTCCAGTTAATGGTGTAGCCTGAGACTTCGCCGTGGTCGTTGCAGAGGTGCAAAAGAGCTGGTACACCATGCTCGGGGTCCGTCAGGTACACCAGCATGTCGTCCGCATAAAGGGATATGCGGTCCTCCCACCCCTCCCTCCATTGAATCCCCTTGAGTAGGGGGGTATGTCTGATGCGAATAGCCAGGGGTTCTAGGGAGGGAGCAAAAAGCAGGGGGGAAAGAGGGCAACCCTGCCGGGTGCCCCGGCCAAGCGGAAACGTGCGTGATATGTGGCCGTTTGCCACCACGTGTGCCACTGGCGCTGTGTAAAGTAACTTAATCCACGAGACGAAGTTTGGGCCGAATCCCATGTGTGAGAGGACTTCGAAGAGGTAGGCCCACTCCACCAAGTCGAAAGCCATCTTCGCGTCCAACGCCAGTATAGCTGCACTGTCTCCAATGCAGTCCGCCCTCGCCAGCACCCGGTGCACCCTTCTAAGATTAAGTGCGGTGTTTCTGTGAGGCATGAACCCTGACTGGTCCGGGTGGATAAGGTCGGACAGGTGTGGCAGTAGGCGGTTGGCCAGGAGTTTTGCTAAAATTTTACTTTCCGCATTTAGCAGAGAGATAGGGCGGTATGATGAGCACTCCTCTGGAGGTTTACCGGGCTTAGGGATAGCTACTATTGTGGCCGTCCGCTGATCCAGCGGGAGCATTCCCTTTTCGCAACATTCTACATACATTTTGAGTAAGTGTGGGCAAAGATCTTCAGTGCGTGCTTGGAACCACTCGACTGGAATGCCATTCGGCCCAAGCGCCTTGCCGGTTCTGAGGGCCCCAACGGCCAACCGAAGTTCATCGGCGGTAAACGGCGCCTCCAAATCGGCTACAGCCTCCGGCTGCAGCGAGGGGATGTCTATATTGCTTAATGCACATTGGGCCGCAATCATGGTCACTTCTCGTTCGGGGGTATACACTTTTTCAAAGTGGGACGCTAACGCCTCCACCACTCGGTTGGGGTCAGTTTGCATCGCGCCAGTGCCATCCTTCACCTGCTGAATCCCCCTGGAGCTACCACCCTGTCTATCGAGCCAGGCCAGCATCTTCCCTGCCTTGTCCCCCACATCGTACACTCTGTTCTGTGTGTCGGTGATATGTCCCTGTGTCGTATGGCGTGCATGGTCTGTGTACAGCTGCTGGTGAAGTGTGAGGGTGTGTGCCGTATCAGCCGTGGGATCAGCTTCATGGGCAGCTGTGGCTTCGCGCAGTCTGAGCTCGAGGGCGGAGTGTTCAGCTGTCTGTTCCTTCCTATGTGCCGCTATAGAGCATATCGCCTGTCCCCGTAGCACTGTTTTGTAGGCCTCCCAGAGAATCTCTGCAGAGGCCGCAGTCGGTTCATTTTCTGTGAAGTAGTGCTCCGTGGTCTTTTGAAGGGCCTTCCTGATCTTCGGGACCTTAAGGTAGGAGGCATGAATGGGATATATGCGGCGACGGGACCGCGTCCGGGAGGTAACGGTGAGAGTCAGTGGTGAGTGGTCGGAGATGCCCCGAGGGTGTATGTCCACCTCATCTACGCGCTGTAGCCCATCCCCTAATGCCAAGAAATAATCAATGCGGGACAGACTGTTGTGAACTGTGGAATGGAACATGTATTGCCGGAGCCCTGGGTGGACATGGCGCCAAACATCTACCATTCCCAGTGCCTCCAGGAATCGCTGAAAGCGGGAGGGGCCCCCCGGCATGGCGGTCACCGGAAACCTGTCGAGCAGTGGGTCTGCAGCTGCGTTGAAGTCCCCACCCAAGAGCATGTCTCCCTCCGGAAGGGACAGCAAGAAGTCTCCCAGGGCCGGAAGCATCACCGAGTGTAGGGAGGGTGGGATGTATACTGAGACCACTGTCAATGGGCGACCGTCCCACTGCCCCGCCACCGCCGCAAAGCACCCCTGAGCATCGGTTTTAAGGCTAAGGGTAATGAAGTGGGAAGATTTTTTGATCAGTATGCCAGTGCCCCGTGAACCAGTAGAGAATTCGGAGTGGACCAGCATTCTATACCCCCTTCTGTCCAAGGCCTTAGTAGCTCCACCCACCAAGTGGGTCTCCTGCATGAGTATTAAGTCTGGCTTATAGCGTTTTACTTCTGACAAAACAAGGCCGCGTTTTACTTTATCACCCAGGCCTCGCACATTCCAGGTGAGAAGCCGGAGAGTGGAGCCACTCGTCTGCGTCTCACCCACCCCCATGGCGTTGAGTTGTTCACCCGCCATCAATATTCATCAAACACACATTTTGTCCATAAAGAAGCAATCTTACCTGCAATAGTACATTAATAGTCAAAGCACACTGTACAATTCGCGATCAACTTTGTGAATTTCCCATGAAGAAGAAACTTCCCCCCCCACCCCTTCCCACCCTGCCTCCCTGCTAAACGGACCTGCAACTGCCCGCCACCCCAACTCAGCAGAGCGCTTATCCCATTCCAAAAACAGAGTACTTGCGCGTCAGGGGAGAGTGTCCCCCAAAGCAGGCGGTCCCTCTGCCGCCCTCGGGATGGCCAGGCCAGCGTCCATGAACGACGAAAATAGCCATCATTGTGGGAGAAAACCAGAGTCCAACCAGTCCATCACCTACGAGTTTCATTCGCCCCCAGCGGCCCCAGATCGGTCCTGCGATGGCGACTCGCTCGCACTTCCCCTAGCTGAAGATTCTGAGCCTGGTCGGCCGTCGTCGTCAGGCCTGTTACGTCGACGGTTAGAAGTGCGGTCCACCGTGCGCCATCCTTCCAGCCAGTCTCTCGCTGTCTCCGGAGAGTCAAAAAACCAGACCTTCTTGTCGGCCACCACTCTCAGCCGGGCCGGGAATAACATGGAATACAGCAATTCTTGTTCGCGAAGCGTTTTCTTCACCTCCAAGAAAGTTCTCCTCTTGCGGGTGACCTCCGCTGTATAATCCGGGAAGAAGGATATACGAGAGTTCTGAATATGAATAGGCGGTGCCACCCTGGCTGCTTGGAGGATAGTGTCTCGATCCCTAAAATTGAAAAGTCTTGCCAGGATGGGACGCGGGGCAGCCCCCGGCGTAGGAGTCCCGCCGGGTACTCGATGAGCACGTTCTACTGTAAAGAAGTTGGAGAGCCCCTTCGGGGCCAGTTGGGTCTTTATTAGATCTTCCACGTACAGGTCCATGGCCCCTTTCGTCTCCGATTCCGGGACCCCCCAAAAAAAAAGTGTGGGCAAAGATCTTCAGTGCGTGCTTGGAACCACTCGACTGGAATGCCATTCGGCCCAAGCGCCTTGCCGGTTCTGAGGGCCCCAACGGCCAACCGAAGTTCATCGGCGGTAAACGGCGCCTCCAAATCGGCTACAGCCTCCGGCTGCAGCGAGTGGATGTCTATATTGCTTAATGCACATTGGGCCGCAATCATGGTCACTTCTCGTTCGGGGGTATACACTTTTTCAAAGTGGGACGCTAACGCCTCCACCACTCGGTCGGGGTCAGTTTACATCGCGCCAGTGCCATCCTTCACCTGCTGAATCCCCCTGGAGCTACCACCCCGTCTATCGAGCCAGGCCAGCATCTTCCCTGCCTTGTCCCCCACATCGTACACTCTGTTCTGTGTGTCGGTGATATGTCCCTGTGTCGTATGGCGTGCATGGTCTGTGTACAGCTGCTGGTGAAGTGTGAGGGTGTGTGCCGTATCAGCCGTGGGATCAGCTTCATGGGCAGCTATGGCTTCGCGCAGTCTGAGCTCGAGGGCGGAGTGTTCAGCTGTCTGTTCCTTCCTATGTGCCGCTATAGAGCATATCGCCTGTCCCCGTAGCACTGTTTTGTAGGCCTCCCAGAGAATCTCTGCAGAGGCCGCAGTCGGTTCATTTTCTGTGAAGTAGTGCTCCGTGGTCTTTTGAAGGGCCTTCCTGATCTTCGGGACCTTAAGGTAGGAGGCATGAATGGGATATATGCGGCGACGGGACCGCGTCCGGGAGGTAATGGTGAGAGTCAGTGGTGAGTGGTCGGAGATGCCCCGAGGGAGTATGTCCACCTCATCTACGCGCTGTAGCCCATCCCCTAATGCCAAGAAATAATCAATGCGGGACAGACTGTTGTGAACTGTGGAATGGAACATGTATTGCCGGAGCCCTGGGTGGACATGGCGCCAAACATCTACCATTCCCAGTGCCTCCAGGAATCGCTGAAAGCGGGAGGGGCCCCCCGGCATGGCGGTCACCGGAAACCTGTCGAGCTGTGGGTCTGCAGCTGCGTTGAAGTCCCCACCCAAGAGCATGTCTCCCTCCGGAAGGGACAGCAAGAAGTCTCCCAGGGCCGGAAGCATCACCGAGTGTAGGGAGGGTGGGATGTATACTGAGACCACTGTCAATGGGCGACCGTCCCACTGCCCCGCCACCACCGCAAAGCACCCCTGAGCATCGGTTTTAAGGCTAAGGGTAATGAAGTGGGAAGATTTTTTGATCAGTATGCCAGTGCCCCGTGAACCAGTAGAGAATTCGGAGTGGACCAACATTCTATACCCCCTTCTGTCCAAGGCCTTAGTAGCTCCACCCACCAAGTGGGTCTCCTGCATGAGTATTAAGTCTGGCTTATAGCGTTTTACTTCTGACAAAACAAGGCCGCGTTTTACTTCATCACCCAGGCCTCGCACATTCCAGGTGAGAAGCCGGAGAGTGGAGCCACTCGTCTGCGTCTCACCCACCCCCATGGCGTTGAGTTGTTCACCCGCCATCAATATTCATCAAACACACATTTTGTCCATAAAGAAGCAATCGCACCTGCAATAGTGCATTAATAGTCAAAGCACACTGTACAATTCGCGATCGACTTTGTGAATTTCCCATGAAGAAGAAACTTCCCCCCCCACCCCTTCCCACCCTGCCTCCCTGCTAAACGGACCTGCAACTGCCCGCCACCCCAACTCAGCAGAGCGCTTATCCCATTCCAAAAACAGAGTACTTGCGCGTCAGGGGAGAGTGTCCCCCAAAGCAGGCGGTCCCTCTGCCGTCCTCGGGATGGCCAGGCCAGCGTCCGTGAACGACGAAAATAGCCATCACTGTGGGAGAAAACCAGAGTCCAACCAGTCCATCACCTACGAGTTTCATTCGCCCCCAGCGGCCCCAGATCGGTCCTGCGATGGCGACTCGCTCGCACTTCCCCTAGCTGAAGATTGTGAGCCTGGTCGGCCGTCGTCGTCAGGCCTGTTACGTCGACGGTTAGAAGTGCGGTCCACCGTGCGCCATCCTTCCAGCCAGTCTCTCGCTGTCTCCGGAGAGTCAAAAAAACAGACCTTCTTGTCGGACACCACTCTCAGCCGGGCCGGGAATAACATGGAATACAGCAATTCTTGTTCGCGAAGCGTTTTCTTCACCTCCAAGAAAGTTCTCCTCTTGCGGGTGACCTCCGCTGTATAATCCGGGAAGAAGGATATACGAGAGTTCTGAATATGAATAGGCGGTGCCACCCTGGCTGCTTGGAGAATAGTGTCTCGATCCCTAAAATTGAAAAGTCTTGCCAGGATGGGACGCGGGGCAGCCCCAGTTGGGTCTTTATTAGATCTTCCACGTACAGGTCCATGGCCCCTTTCGTCTCCGATTCCGGGACCCCCAAAATGCGGACGTTGTTGCGTCTGGAGCGTCCCTCATGATCATCCAGCTTACTTCTCAGGAGTTTATTGCCCGCTTGCAGTTTTTCCATAGCCACCTGTAGATCAGAAACGTCCTCTATGAGTGATTTAGCCACTACTTCCACTTGTTTCACTCTTGCACTCATCTTTTGGAGGTCGGCTCGTATGAGGGTCACCTCGGTAGCAGTCGAGCCCACTGTTGCCTGGACTTGTTCCAGAGCACGTAGGACATCATCCAGAGTAGCTTTTTTTGTCCCTTCATTGTCTGCACCTTTGCCTATGGAATTGCGCTGCTCAGGCTTAGTGAGTGCCTGGTTGTCGTAAGCGAATTTGCCGAGTTTCGCCTGGGCGGTGGTTTGCCGTTGTCCTTTCCCCGCCATTTTGGCTCTGCGGCGGGACACCGTCTGTGGCAAGGTGAGCAGACCGTTCGCGGCCGACCGTGCCAAGGTGGCCGTTCGACAGGAACAATTCGGGAACAGGCCAGCGATCACTGTCGATGTCGTAGTGTCTCCGGCAGTAGCGGACCCGATTCTGCTTCGGCAGGCCAGAGCAAGATGGCGGCTATTGCGCAGTAAGTTACAGGTTTCAGCCGCGGCCGGTCGTCGCTGTAGGGTACTTCTCCGCCACACCACCGGGTAAGTAGCGCTGAAGATCAAATGTTCAAAGGGGATCTGCCGGTCCGGCGGTTCGCTGTTGTCGAGTTCCGTCTTAAGCGGGCACTTCCTGTCGATCACGCCGAGGAGGGTCTACTTCCACTCGGCCAAGAGCTCGACTCGGCACCGCGGCTGCACTCGTGTCACAAGGCCCCTCGGCAGCGAAGGACTAAGTTGGTTTTTCGTCCTGTTTCCGGGGTCGGAGAGCTCCCAAATTTCTCCTGCGGTTGTCGTTCGGTCACCGCACCCAGGACACCCCTTCTGGGACGATTAGTGGGCGGATAGGCATGCGGATTGTTGCGGGAAGCCGCCTTGCTACGGGAGCCTCTCTAGGTTGCTGCCGCCATCATCGGCTGCTAGCCATGCCCCCCTGCGTTGTTTCTTTTGTTTTATAGCATCTTCATAATCTTTCAATTTCTTTGGAAGTGGGCGCCAGCTGAAACGCATCTACCTGCTTACAATAAATTCAACTTGAACCCTGTGAGTGCTCCGTACAGTCCTTTGTTTGATATTTTTGCATATATATATATATATATATATATATATATATATATAATCTCGTCAATGAGAGCAGGTCCTTCCGGGATCGAGCCCTTAGTCAGGTGGTGCGCGGTGCCGGTAGAACCAAAAACGGGACCTCGTAATCCAAATAGCTTGTGCAAATAAAGTGCACTCTCAAAAATCCAAGTGCAATAAACAGAAGCTCTTTATTCCTCAAACGTTACGCGTTTCGACAAATGAATGTCTTGATCACACGATGAGCTATACGGAAGTACGTCCATAAACAGGCAAAAACATAGACATAGGACTTAAGGTACATTACATTCACAGTAGTCAGTGAAAGCAGCTGCCATTTAGTAGTGTACATTGTTTACACAAATACGTTCATAAATGCAGCACAATGTATGACTAATAGTCATAGTGACAATTTAAACCTTGCTAGTTACATCTCCTAAACAGTGTGTCTAATATCGAGTGCAGGCAATGTATAATATATATCAATGCAAAGCAGTCAAAATGGTGCGTCGGTGCACTCTGTCGTCTGTGCTAGCAGTGGGGGTAGACCAAATCCCCTGATAACACACAAAGTAGAAAGGATACCACTGCACTCCAGTTTTTCAAAATTGTGCACAACTTCAATGTCAATTGTAGCAAACACCAGCGCATTTCACCTCACATGAGTTGATATGCATTGATGTTTGCTAAATCGCAATAAAAATTGTGCACAATATTGAAAGACTGGAGCACATCCCTTCATATATATATTTGATGATTTGTGAAAAAAAAAGTTCAATTTTTATTTAATAGTGGGGGCGGTGTAGTGTCTTGTGATATTTTAGAATAGAACTCTTTTGGCTCCTAACAAACTCCATAGAACTGTGACGTAAGTGTCGGAGCGCAATTCCAGAAAGGCTTGTTTTAGAATGTTGAGTTCGCAGTGACATGCAGCAGAATTAAAACGTGTAATACTAAGCTACTTGCGAGGTGTAGTGATTGGTGTGTGCCCAGGTTGGGAAGATGCTACACCACAGATCACAAATTCTGAGCAACCACCTCCAATTCAATATGGTAGCACCACAAAATGTGGATTTTTCATCTGATTCAAGCCCCTGATTGAATACTATGTTGGAGTGTCAAAGAATGGCATATTCCGCTGTGCAATTCAACTCCACTTTGTAGCTCAAATGATTAAATACTTTTTATCTCCCCCTCCCAATAATGCATAGAGAATCCCAGGTAATTGTTGGCAATGAAAGGTATTATCAAAGTAAATGTATGTATTGATGGGGCCAATGACTGGGTAGCGAAGATGGTGATTGTTCTTGTGAGGTTTCAGACAACTATAGCAAGTGCCATCACGAAATGGCAAAGAGGTCAGGTGAGGGTGAGGGTGATGAGTGGAGGAGCACAGGGTCCTGAGGATTTGCTAATCTGGTGTGTCACCAGGGCTGTCAACAAATGAGGCTCCCAGCCTGCATGATCATGTGGCTGCAAGGCAGACCAGTGAGTACTGGGTCCCACAATGTGGAGACAGTATATTTGTAGGGGCTTCTTCTGTTCCCCACATGAAGCAGATAAGGACTGCTGGTTCACAAGAAGAATGGCCTACTTGTCACAGTAAAAGTGAATGCACTCCTGAGCTCTAGAAACGCAGTCAACAAAGCACAGTGGTGGAAAATTAAGGCCTGAAGTGCGAAAAGAAGGATGGAAGGGGCTCACTGTGACAGGGTCTTCTCTTGGAGACATGCAGCGAGACCGGGTAGGAGAGTGGGGATGGTGTGCTCACTATGGAAGCAAACAGGAAAACAGACCTGACATAATAAGGGAACAAAGGTAAACTTCTGAGTCCGAATATGTTTAGAAGGTTGCAGGAGGCACCACGACTCTTGGTAGGAAAAGCAACAGTCTAAGGATCCATAAGTGCTACAATGTGTACAAGACCCAGAGTGAATCGGCGAACAGATAAACAAGAGACCTCTGTGTGCAAGCTTTCCATAGCTGGAGCAGCATAGCTTGGGGACGATCTGGAGTCACAGGAAAGGTCCAACTAAAGAGTGTGGGTGAGGGGGCTGCTGACTCCCATCTTTTGTAGCAGATAGGAACACTGTCTCATACACCACGAACCAGTCCCAAAGGGGCAAAAATATATTGCATCCTATGATGTCATAAATCAAGCAGCCAAAAAAAATGTCTTTGTCACCATTAAACATGGCAAAGCTGGTGGGACTCCCTGCTCAGCAAGATGGCACACCCATCATAAAGAATGATCTTCAGGAGATTCTCAGGCCCTCAGGCAAGACTGGAAAATGTAAAAGCAACTCTGACTTCGCTTCGCTTAGGCACTGACCTCATTGCAGTTAGGTGTTGACCTGATTGGTCACTATCTGAAGAAGGCAAAAGAGAAACTAGTTGACCTTGCAGGAACTGAATGAAAACTGCATGAGTGACTGGAGGAGGCCACAGTCTAAATATGAACGTTGCATAAAAAATACAGAGAACTTCCTACGGTGCATAATGCAAAGGAAGAAGCAGAAAGGAACAACATCCTGGGTTACATCAATGTACTATTTACACAGATACTAGACTTAAAAATGGTGAAAACATAGAGATAGAACAATTAAATAGAGCTAGCCCCAATCTACCAACTGCAAAAGGGAGAACAAAGGACATTCGGTCTACAAAAAAATGTCATCCTATCTACATAAGGAGCATTTTCTGAACTCGCCAGGCACCAGTC
Organism: Lissotriton vulgaris; assembly: GCF_964263255.1. Lineage (NCBI taxonomy): Eukaryota > Metazoa > Chordata > Amphibia > Caudata > Salamandridae > Lissotriton > Lissotriton vulgaris. Next base: position 439,135,694 of record NC_141685.1, on the reverse strand, counting down.
AGTTGCAGTACAATGAAGACCCTATTATGCTTTTGCAGCATCTGTCATAGACCACACTCTTGAAAAGGAAACTTTTTCCCCTGCTGGATAAAGCCTTCACAAAAAAGAGCTCAGATTCAAATCGGCATACTCCTGTGGTCTTCCATTTCAATTAGAAGGATGGAGGTATTGCATGATAAATGTGGGCAGAGGACAGCTATGTTGGGGCACGGGCCCATCTGAAAGGACCTGCAATCGACAAACACAGGCGGGATCCAGCAAAGGCAGCAGAAATAGCCCAGGATGGCAATGGCAGTGGCGACCATGGAGGAAACAGAATGTGATAACAGTAGAAAAGGACAATACTATCTTAAAGTCATTAGCAAAACCAGATGCAGGGGTATGCAGGATGGATATGGTATTACATGAGGGTAGAAGAGGATGCGATTTGGCAAGTTTGACATTGGGTAAGTGGTCCCCAAGAAATCCAGTATCTGTGGACATAGAACTTCATTTGGAGCCATGTTGTTTTTAGTTGTTATATTTTGTTTTTGGCTTGGAAGGCAATGTGCAGGTGATGTAGGTAGTTCATGTGCTCAGGGAGGGAAACCGGATAGGCCTGCCTCTGAAGGAATGTGAATAACAAGAACACATATAGATAGTCAGATTCAAAGTTATAACATTTAATGTTGGGATAATGAATATTTCAAACATGATATCAAGAGTGTACAACTTGCTGGAGACAGAAAAGGCAAATGTGGTACTGCTTCAAGGCACCCATTTTAGGAAGGGAGACACCAAGCATTTTTTCTGAAACATTATACCACATAAATTCATTAAAAAGCCAACACAAAGATGCGTGAGTTAGCGATCTTGCTGCTATCCATGATGGGCCATGTAACACTGGAGACACTGACAGATAAACAGAACAGATACACTGTGGTGACAATGTGGACCATCAGTTGAGACTCTTTACAATGCGAAGCAGGGTCTTGATGCATTAATGCATGCACTTTTGAGGGAATTGAAAGGTATTGCTAAAGGTATTTGAAACGAACGGTTTCAGAAGTCAAGTCAGTAGTTTTAATAGGGCTTTAGAACATGTTATTAATCTTTCATAGACTTCTGCAACTGAAACTTAGGTTAGTAAAAACAAAAAGACAGCTAGTATTATTCCTCTCACATGTGCTGAATATCTAGCACACATTTCTCATATGTAGATATGTGATAGTTGTACTCAAGGCATCGTGGTCTAACATGCATTAGAAAGTATCTTTTAATTTTGTATTACTATTAACTATCCCAACATGGAAGTGCTAAGTTCATGCATTGGTGAACATCACCTGTCTCCCAAATAATAGAATAACGCCTCCATCACCATTCCTACAATACTAGCCTCAAGCCATGGTTCAGCCTCAGGACTGGCATTAGGGACCACAGTATCTCTCTTCTGAGGGCAGCAGAGTATCGATTTATTATCGGACTTGTAATCTGTCCACGGTTTTTCCACGTCTCTCCAGCTCGATCCTCTGCACCCAACATCTTGCACTTCTGGAAGCAGTTCACTTGCCTGTTTCTCGCCCTTTGTTTTGACTTCTTGTCGTTGACAGGCAGTCTTCCTCTTCCAGATGCAGAACCTCCAGGCTGAGTCTGGTCTTCGTCAGGTGGTTGTCCTCTTGCAGACGTGGAACCTCCCATCGCCACATCAGTGAAATTTCCAAACACAACAAGGACTATCCTGCTTCTACTGTGTTCCCTCGTCTCTCTTACACTATTGTTTGCTTTATCCTCCTGCTTCTACCATGTGTGTCCCCTTGGCTCTCCTCCACTGTTGTATGCTTTATCCTGGAAGTTTTCTCTCTAGTATTTTTTAAATGGGATCCTGCACTGGAATTTCCTTAATTTCCTCCTATGTCAGTAGTAAAATCGGGCTCTCCCATGGGTATCATCCTTCCAAATAGGCTATTACGAGAGGAGGAAGTTATTGCACCGGTGCTTACAAGCCTGCTGAACTCACCTTTCAGCTCGGGGCAAGTTCATAATAACTGGAAACACACAATGGTGGTTCCTTTACTGAAGAAACCTTCCTTGGAACCTGCACTCCCAGAAAATTTGTGACCAGTATCATTAATACCTTTCTTCGATAAAATAGCAGAGAAATATCTCAACTTGCAACTGACCAAGTTTATGGAAAAAAAACAGGTACTTCACAAAACTCAGTCTGGTTTCAGGGTCTTATATAGCACTGAATCTGCGTTAATCCTGGCTTCTGATGCACTAAAAAAAAGCAGCAGATGAAGGTATGACAGCAGCCTTGATCCTGTTGGCTTTAATTGCAGCTTTTGATACTGTATCCCACTGCCTTCTTTTGGAACACTTGTGGGATGCTGATATCAGATGCAACACATGGGAATGGATCAAGCATTTCCTAAAAGACGGATTCTTTAAAGTCCTGTGATGGCCGTTTGAGTCGGAAATCCCTTCCCTCTTACAAGGGGTACCACAGGGTTCTGCCCTTAGCTCGTTATTTAACGTTTATATGTGCCCACTAGCGGACATAGTCCTGAAACATGGGGCGAAGCTGGTGTCATGTTCTGATGACACTCAGTTGATCATAACTTTAGAACAGAAGGATGTAGAGTCTGAGCCTAAATTCAAAGCCTGCTTATTTCATTTGGCTAACTGGATGAATCTCAGTTGCCTTCAATTAAATGCAGGCAAGATTGACATCATGGTAGTTGGTAAACAGCCTCACATCTGGTCTTATATCTGGTGGCCGGAAGATTTAGGTCAGACTCCAGTTCCCAAATCTAAGATCAAAAACTTGGGAGTATGGTTTGATAACACCCTTGCGTTTACCGAACAGATATCAGCTCTTGCCGGTACCTGTTTTGGCCTTTTGAGGATGCTATGGAAAATCTTAGATCTGCTACCTCTGGGTACATAAAAGACCATTATTCAGGTTTTGATTGCATCTCAATTGGATTACTGCAACATTCTCAACTTAGGGGTCACCAAAAGCAAGATGAAAATGCTGCAAAAACTCCAGAATGCTGCAGCCCAGATATTACTGAACATCCCAAGGTGAGCCCAGATGGGAGTGGCCCTGAGGGAACTACACTGGTTACCTGTCCAGGACAGAGTAACTTTTAAAGCTTTGTGTTTCTGCCACAGGATTGTGAACGAGAAAGGACCAAGCTATCTTTGGCCTCTACTCACCCCCTACAGACCTATTCGGTAGTATCTTAGATCTGCGGTCAAAGCAAATTTGACAGTGTCTAAAATTCATAAGGCATGCTTAGTAGGCAGATTCTTTAGCTTTTTAGCAGCTAATGCTTGGAATCAATTGCAGTTGGAGCTGAGGATGCAGCATTCAGAAGTGCTGTTCCGTAGGAAACTCAAAACATGTTTTTTTAGGTCATCTCCGGTAGACTGGTGCGAAGATAACTTTAAAATTTGGGTATGGGCCCACTATACAGAGAGGCGGAATTCTTAGCGCAGGGACACTCCATTGGAGTAACCAGGCTCTTTATACACTTTTAATCTACTCTAATCTTCACTTGTTTCTAAATGAATTCTGATTAAAGGTTAGCGGAGACATATGGAAAAGTGGCATAATGATGTCATGCATCTTTAATAAAGTGCTCTCTAGGAACTTAGATAGTATTGGGATGAGAGCCACACATTTGAGGTAGCCTCTCCAGATAATGGAGATGACTTGGAGAAACTGGGACTAGAGGATATGTGGAGAGAGTTGCATTGTACAGTGAATTATTTCCCTTATTATTCACATGTTCACCATGCCTGCTTTAGAACTGATAGGGTTTACATCTCCAGGATCCTTAGAGTGTGAATCAGGAGAACAGATACAGGCCCAATTACAGCCTCCAACCATGCCCCAATTTAGTTTGTACTACTCAGTTTAGATACTCCACCAAGGCATAGAAGATATCAGATGGGCGGGCACCAATTACAGGACTCTGCAAAGAGAGAAATGTGATCACCAATTATATAAAGGTTAATGATAACTCAGACATGCTGAAGCTTGTAGTAGAGGACAGCCCGATAATTATATAGCATTGGCAGGTGCAGCTACAAAAAAACTGACACTTACACCAAACTAAATTATAGAAGGAGTTAAAAGAGATAGAAGCTTTACATAAACATGTACCCACCAGGGAGAATGTGAGAACTGATGAATTTGAGAGGGCAACATAAGATGCTGCTAACAAAATTGAGTGAAAAGGATATTGCTAGTGCTAAAAAAGAAAGTTACTGAAACGAGTTACAAAGCACATATTTCATTGACAAACGGTTTCAGAGTGAAGGGGAACCTCTCACACATTCTAGGAATAAGGCATGGAGGAGGAGGGGGAAATGATTAGGAAGCCAGAGATAAGGCCAGGTTGTTAAGGGGTTTTACGAGTCCCTGGATGGAGAGAATCCCAGAGAGCCGTCATCTCCCAATAATAGTGCAGAGAGAAAACTCGAGTGCACCCTTTACAGAGGCGGACCCTAAACTTCACCAGGTTGTTTAAAGACCAACGCTGGATGGATTCACAAATAAAGAAGGGAATTCTAGATTCCTCCCACCCATAGCCCCCCTAATGAGGAAGGCATTTCAAAATATGATGTGGGCAGTCACAACTACAATGCAGGATGCGGACATAGTGGTCATCCCTAAGCAGGGGGAGGACCACACACTAGGTATCCAGAAGGTGATTCACCTTGTCGATATGTCTAACATGAAGAAAATAACAATGGCCTGAGTTACCTTAGATATGCAAAAAGGCTTTTAGCAAGGTGAACCAGACCTTTTTACATGCCATCATGAGATAATTTGGTTTGAGGGACATATTAATTAGAATGGTGATGTTCTTATAGCACTAAGAGTCAGTGTTAATATGAATGACATACAATCCTAATGGTTCTAGTTCTCTAAGGTAATGGAGAGGACTGCCTCTTGTCCTCGTCCAATTTTTTACTAGCCATTGAGGCACTTGCGCAAGCAGTAAAGGAATCTGGAGGACTTAGAGGGTGGAGTATAGGGAGAGAATCATCAGATATACCCTTTTGCTGATGAACTTATGTTGCCTATTATGGATGTGGTACACTCAGTGATTATACAAAGTACAGAATTCCTTCTCCTGGATTTAGTAAATCTTGAATGAGGTACATCCTCAAGAGGACGTTCTCAAGGGATTTGCAGTGTTAACACTGCAAATCCCTTGTTTCCCAATGAGAACGTCCTCTTAAGGATGTACCTCATTCAAGATTTACTAAATCCAGGAGAAGGAATTCTGTACTTTGTATAATTGGTGACCCAATCCTTTTCCTGTCTGAAAGGGTAGCTCCCTGCTCAAAACTTTTTAGTACACTCAGTGATCACACTTTAGGTAGGTTGAACCATGTTTTCTTCACATCTCTGGTGGACGTGGAGTATATACTCCACTCTTAAAACACTTCCTAAAAACAAAATGTCCTCACTCCCACACTTTGTGAGGTAGAGCCCACCATAGACTCATTTGGGCCCAGGTTGTGGGAAGCCTGATGATGAAGCATGCCAGATCTCTTACTGGATTAACAACAATATGTGCAACACTTGAGGAACTCATCTGATGTATGCTTACTTAGGATGCTGTCATGCACACCAAATCAGACCAATATAGATTGCACGCTAAAAAGGTAATGTGTGGCTATTGAATGACCCTAGATAAGCTCAACAAAATTGTTCCCAGGTCTATTGGACCACTTTGGAGGGATGTGACCCTCTCCATACATGGTGGTCAACCTCAGTAATAGCACGTTGTTGGAAGGATGTTCTTGCAGCCATTATAAATATAGTGGGTTTTATACTGTATGGTGACACAAGAATGGTGCTCCTGGGCATTAAGCCAGATGTACAGGAAAAGAATAAATGAGAGGATGGAAATTAATATTTTAATGCTTAGTGACAACTAGATTATGGTGGCTGTGAGAAATTGGGTTGTTAGTTGAGAGGGTGTGAACCTTTTTCGAGCAACAGCTGCAGTTCTTGTCAGGGTGACCCCAACGAGTCATTAAAGTAACCTGTGCCTAACCCTTTGGTAGCTTGGCAAAAAAGCAGTCAGGCATAACTTAGAGGTAATGTGTAAAGTATTTATGCAGCACTTAAATGAAGTGAAAACACAATACAAGAAAAATCTCACCACAATTTAGAAAAATATAGTTACATTTATAAATTATTTGACAGTATTTAACAAAATTCCAATCAGTAGAACTGGAGATATGTAATTTCAAAGATTTAGGTAAGCATAGAACATTAAAGCACAAAGTGGCACTCGCAGTTTTCTGATTGTGCTAGAGCAGGAGGAAGTCACAAGTTCAGACCAACAGCGATGAAGCACAGGCTGGATATCTGGACCGGGCTTATCCCTTTTAAAATGTTACATTCTACAGTCCAACGCAAAGAGTCCAGTTCAAGGTGGAGGAGGCTGCAAGTGAAGCGTTGCGCATTTTCATCGCCTTGACTGAAGTACAGGCCTGGAGTTGCAATGGCCGGCACTGAAGCATGAAGATCCTATACGGCGTTGTGGATGGTTAGAGCTGGAGCTTCAGGTTGGAAGTCACCACAGGCTGTCGTTGTTGTAGGATGTAGTGCATATGTTGTGTTGCCAATCGTTGGTGGCAGTCGCTGAAGCGAAAAAAATCAATTGCACTCATAAAGATACCAAAATCTCTGGATTTCTCCTTTGTGCTTAAAGATTGCATTCTGATGCCAACCAAGGGCCCAGCACAAGGGAATCAGGGAATCCCTTTTGCAGAAGCCAGCAGGGCTCAGCAGGTAAAGTTCCAGCAAATCAGCTGGGCAATTGCAGAGAGGCCTCTAGAGCTTGGTATGCCCTGTAGGTCTGAACAGGAGGTCAGTCAGCTTACCCTTGGAATCAATTCAGAGAGCTTGGGATGAAGGGAGCAGGTCCAGTCTTCCTTTCAGACAGCAAGACATTCCTCTGGCAGCAGGGCGGTACTTTGGGAGCAGGAAAGTTCATCTTCTCTCGTATCCACAGGTTCAGGAGTGTACTGAACATTTGATCTGAGGGTCAATCAGTCAATCAATTAGGGGCTTGTAGAGCACAGCTACTCACCCGGAAGGGTCTCAAATCTCTGGGGTAGGGGGGCTGCTAGATAGACTGGGTAGATCATTCAAAGAGGCAGGTCCTGAGGTCCATTCTGAATTGGGTCAGTGACACTGATTGCCTGAGGTGCAGGGGCAGGGTGTTCCAGGTTTTGGCAGCGAGGTAGGAGAATGATATTCCTCCGGTTCTCTTTTTTGGATCCTGGGATGGAGGTGAGGGCGAATTGGCAGGATCGGAGCTGTCTGGTGGGTATGTGGAACGTGAGGCGGTGGTTCAGGTGTGCTGGTCCTTCGTCCTGTAGGGTCTTGTAGGCATGAGTGAGGATCCTAAAGGTAACTCTCTTGTTGACTGGGAGCCAGTGGAGTTGTCGGAGGTGTTGGGTGATGTGGCTGGGGATGTCTAGGATCAGTCTGGCGGCAGCGATTTTGATGTTCTGTAGTTTCTTGAGCTGCTTCTGGTTGATGCCAGTGTAGAGTGCATTGCCATAGTCGAGTCTGATGGTGATTACTGTGTGGGTGACCCATCCTTCTGGATTGTGTGGGGATCCATCTGAATGTCTTTCTAAGCAGGCAGAGCATGTGGAAGCAGGCTGAGGAAACTGCATTGATTTGGTGGTTCATTGTGAGCGAAGAGTCCAGTATGATGCTAAGGTTTTGTGGTGTACTGTCAGGGTGGGGGGAGCGCCCAGCGCTGTTGGCCACTAGAAGTCGTCCCAGGCTGACGTGGTGGGTCCCAGGATGAGAACTTTGGTCTTGTCCGAGTTGAGCTTGAGGCAGCTGTCTTTTCATCCATGTAGTGACGGTCTTCATTCCATTGTGGAAGTTGATTCTGGCGGTCGAGGGTTCATTGGTGAAGGAGAGAATCAGCTGGGTGTCGTCGGTGGAGAAGATTTTGTGTGCGTGGCATCTGATGATGGCTGCGAGGGCGGTCATGTAGATGTTGAAGACTGTGGAGCTAAGGGAGGAACCCTGGTGGACTCCACAGCTGATCTCCATGGGCTCTGAGAGGAACGGTGGTAGTCTGACTTGCTGAGTCCGGCATGTGAGAAAGGAGTGGATCCAGTCCAAATCCTTTTTGTGGATGCCAACGATATGGAGTCTAGTGATTAGGGTGCGATGGGAGATGGTGTGAAAGGCCTCCGAGAGGTCTAATAGGATGAGGGCTGTAGTCTCAACCCGGTCAAGGAGGGATCGGATGTCTGTGGCTGCAAGGAGGCAAGTCTCTGTGCTTTGGTTGCTTCGAAAGCCGGATTGGGAGGAGTTCAGGATGTGGTTCATTTAGATGAACTCTGAGAGCTGGGCGTTGATGGCCTTCTCTATGACCTTGGCAGGGAAGGGGAGGAGAGAGATACGTCTGAAGTTCTTCAGGTCCGACTGGTCTGAGGATGGCTTCTACAGCAGGGGGTTGATTGTGGCGTGTTTTCAGTTGTCAGGGAAGGTGGCGTTTTTGATGGAGTAGTTTATGGTGTAGCTGAGCCAGGGGGCAATGGTGGCGGCTGCTTTGTGGAAGATGTGGTACAGGCATGGGTCCGTCTGGGCTCCTGAGTGGATGCTCTTCATGGTCTTGGCGTGTCCTCTGTAGTTAGCGGGGTGCAGTAGAGCATGGTCTGTTGAGGGGTGACTTGGTTACTTGGTTGTGTGCATGGAGGTGGGTGTGGCGGCCGGGTCTGGGGTGTTGAAGCTTTCGTAATTTTTCCTGATCTTGTGGTGGAAGAAGCTGCCTAGTTTGTTGCAAAGGTCTTGGGAGGGGGTACCTCTGTGGTCTCACTGTTAGGCATGGAGTACTCCTTGACGAAGGCGAAGAGTTCTTTGCTGTTTTGTGCTTTGGCGTGGATTCTGTCTTAAAGGGACATATTCTTGGTGTTTTTCAGGAGGAGGTGGTGGGCTTTGACGGCGGATTTGAAGGTTGCGTGAGTTATCCAGTATTAGGGGTGTCTTTCATAGATTCACATGCCTGAATCATTCCCCGTCGTCGAGACGGGAGCCTCCGGTAAATAAAAAAGTAAGGTCCATAGACATACATAGAGAAAAAGGGTCTAAGGGCCTCCCCTTAGTAGCCTTTCCTTGTCCTTATGTAAAAAGGACCAAACTCTCACAGTCAGCCAATCAGCTCCGACCTCCCTCTAGAACCTTCCTGGGAGGAGCCTCAGTCCCTCAGATTTTCTACCGCACGTTGTGCTAGGGAGTCTCCAGCCTGAGCTCTCCTCAGGATTCCTCAAAATTCATCAAACTTTTTTGGAAAGTGTTATCTGAACCCTCAACTCTTCAAGGATTACTTCACTACACTGTCTTGGCAGTAAGTGTATTCTTTCCACTGCTTCTTCCATGTCTGATTCAAAGAAGAAAGCCCTTTTCAGGGCCTGCTCTTCCTGTAGCAAGAAAAGGATACATGTGGATGATCAGCACAGCCTGTGCTTGTATTGCCTTTACCCGGACCATGTCTCAGACAAATGCAAGATTTGTAGGTCTTTTCCTAAAAAGACCGTGAGAGATAGGGAAGGTCGCCTTCTTATTTGGCTTGACAGGCTTAAGGACAGAGACAATCTGGACTCCTCTGTGAGCAGTGTTTCCAGGACCTCAGCTGTCTCCCAAAAGAGGCCTAGGGTGTCTTCCCCTGGCCCCTCAGACACTCCTCCTACGAAGACCCTCAAGAAGTCTTCAGAGGCGAGATCTGCGACATCTTCAGTGTCTGCTAAGGATGATAAAACCTTTAAGAAGCCTGCTTCGTCCTCTAGACAAGCCCAGAGGACTACCTCAGTCACGACCACAGTGTCTACCACATCAGCGTCGTCGCCTTCAGCGTCGACGACGACGACTACGTCTTCCTCATCTTCAGGTAGACCTGTTTCCTCTATTATACTCCTAAAATCGTCGTCGACGACAAAGACCATGTCGACGACGAAGACTACACCGTCGACGACGCCGTCGTCATTGACGAGCCCATCGTCGTCGAAGACGTTACCAAAGATCCCACCGTCGACGACGAAGGTGTCGACGAGGGACTCGACGACGAGGACGTCGTCTACGAAAACACCGTCGACAAAGACGTCGACGACGACTGCGCAGTCGTCGACGACCAAGAATCCGTCGCCAACTCCACCATCGACGAGGACCTCGTCGACGACTCCGTCGACGAAAGGCTCGTCGTCGTCGACGGCGACGACCCCGTCGACGAAGACTCCGTCGACGAAGGACTCGACGACGACGACACCGTCGACGGAAGGCTCGTCGTCAAAGGGGGCACTGCCTGAGCCATGGAAAAAATCGAAACTGGTGGAAGTATCGACCCTCATGCTGCCGCCGTCGACGGTCCCTTCAACGACGACAGGCTCTGATACGAAGTCTGGCAAGCCTAACAAACCGCAAATTACCCCGGAAACAACGTCTCCGAGCAAAGTGGAGACGCAGCCACCTCAGGAAATCTTCCAAAGCGAAGAATCCGAAGAGGATGACCACCTGGATCCCGCTACTTCGGTCTCGGACCTTAACATCAAATGCCAAAGCACTGATGAGGAACAGGAAGACTTCACCTATCAGGAACACTCTGTCCATACTAGTGTCCGCACGGAAGTCACCCCCATGATATGCTTACCGGCGACCCTTGTTGATGACTTAAGATTCCTTGTACAGGATTACAAACAACGCTTTCCAGAGGCAGACAGAGGCGGTCAAGCGCCTAAGATTCATGCGCCTGAGGACAAGGGGAATCGGACACCTACAGTCCAAGTACCAGTGTCCGCCCCAAAACAAACTCAGCATCACCCTCAAACCCACCATGACGTCCAGCCTCAGGTGGTGGTCTCTTCGGACGAAGAGGAGGAGGAGGAAGAACTAGAGGAAGGAGAGGTCCAGGAGGTACACTCGGACCACTCGGACCAGGATGAAGAGGATGAATATGTGGCATCATCCCCAGCTTCACCACAACCACGTCAAGCGGACTCCCCGCCTGTGGACATTGCCGGCTTCCATAAGCTTGTGGAGAGAGCAGCGAAGAGATTCCATATGGCTGTGGAATCAACAGAAACGGACTGTTTCTTGCACGATTTTAAAGAACAGACTCAAAAGTCCGCTAAAGCTATTCCGATTATAGAATTCTTGTGGGAACAAGGAAAGAAGTTAATGCTGACACCTGCTTCTGTACCGGCGGTTGTTCCACGCCTAGACAAGAAATACAGAGCACCACTTACTGCGGCGGCTTGCCTCAATGGTCACCCCAAACCAGACTCGGTGGTGACACAGGCGGCCCAGAAACACTCCCGCAACCCTCCCTCACCACTGTCCGCTCCCCCGGACAAGGAGGGCAGGAAACTTGACACGATTGGAAAGCGCTTCACAACCACATCGGCCATGACCATCAAGGTGGCCAACTCCATTGCCTTGTTGGGGCGTTACAATCGCCAACTCTGGGAGGACATAGCCCCTTACGTGAAGGAACTGCCTGACGCAGTCCAGGGTGAGGTAAAGGCGCTCCTGGCGGAGGGTCAATCTTCAGCAGCGGAACTAATTGACTGTGCTATCGACGCAGCCATGACAGGCTTCCGTCAGCTTGCGGGGGCTGCAGTCCTACGACGTCAAGGATGGCTGAGAGCGACATCATTCCGCCAGGAAGTACAATCGAAGGTTCTAGACATGCCCTTCGACGGACAGCACCTTTTTGGAGAAAAAATCGACGAAGCACTGCAGGCCATTAAGAAGGACACAGACACGGCAAGGGCACTGGGCACTCTGCAGTCCAGAAACCAGTCCTTTCGGGGCAACAGATCCAGAGGTCAGTCCTCTTATCGAGGTTCCTATCAGAACAGGTCCTCGTATTCATACAATCACAAAGGCCAATACCAAAACAAACAGCAGCAAAGCCGCCAATCTTCGTTTGGAAGATCTAGCTACAGAGGTAAAAATACCAAGAGGGGCGCTGGCGGCCGCCAGTGACCGATTACTCCAGCCAGTCCAACCACCCTCTCCATCCTTTCAAATTGGAGGAAAACTGACCCATTTCCTCACCAATTGGCAGTACATCACCACGGACCGGTGGGTTCTTCAAATTATTCGATTCAGACATTCTCTCGAATTCACCTCCATCGCTCCCCATACACCTCCACGCAGACGGACGCACAAACACCTGCGCCTGCTTCTCAAGGAACTTTCGACAATGCTACAGAAGGGAGCAATCAAAAGAGTGCCAGCATCCTCAAAGGGGAAGGGATTTTACTCCCACTTCTTTCTTGTACAACAAAAAGAGAACAAGTGGAGGCCCATCCTGGATCTCCGGGCGCTCAACGCCTTCCTACGGAGCCAACCGTTCAGGATGGTGACGATTCAAGAAATTCTGGGCATTCTAGAAAGAGGAGATTTCATGACATCCCTAGATCTCCAGGATGCCTACTACCACATCCCCGTCCTCAGAAGTCACCGGAAGTTCCTGAGGTTCGAGGTGGCGGGCCGTCACTATCAGTTCAAAGTCCTGCCATTCGGCCTCAAGTCCGCGCCGCGGATTTTCACGAAGTGCCTTGCACCGGTGGCAGCCTTCCTACGTCAACTGGGTCACCAAGTCTTCCCCTACCTAGACGATTGGCTGGTGAAAGCACCCTCACCTGGAGACGCAGCCGAATCCTCCAACGCCTGCACCAATCTTTTTCAGAGGCTGGGACTAACACTCAATCTCAAAAAATCCTGCATGGTCCCCTCAACGAAAATTACCTTCCTAGGGGCCACCTTGGACACGAAGTGCACAAGAGCCTTCCCCTCGAAGGAGAGGACGGACAAGATCTTATCTCTGGCCACGGCTGTGGCGGCAAAGACACACCTAAAAGTTCGGACTTACACCTCCCTCCTAGGGATGATGTCTTCCTGCATACTCCTCATCCCGCACTGCAGGCTCAGAATGCGCCCCTTGCAGGAGGCACTCGCGAGCCAATGGACTCAAAGTACTGGCTCCTTCGAAGACATTATTCGGATCACACCAAAAATGTCCAAAGGTCTGCAATGGTGGAAACGTCGCAAGAATCTAACTGTAGGGTTACCGTTTCTCCTTCCAGCATCACCTCTAGTGATAACCACAGACGCCTCCCTAGAGGGATGGGGCGCTGTTCTCCAGGACCTTCGGATCAGCGGCAAATGGGACGCTCAGGAAAAATCGCTCCATATAAACCTTTTGGAGCTGATAGCCGTGTATCTAGCTCTCCAGGCCTTCCTGCCACGCATCCAGAATTCCCCGGTGCTCGTCAGGACAGACAACACCACGACGATGCACTATCTCAACAAACAAGGGGGAACGCGTTCGCTCTCTCTCTCACGCGAATCGCAAAAGATCTGGAACTGGCTGGTGCTGCACGGAATCCCGCTCAAAGCGGAATATGTCCCAGGAAAGGACAATACCATCGCGGACGCCCTGAGCAGGCAAAAATCCCTCTCCCACGAGTGGGAACTTTCCGACAGCGCTCTCACTCACATCTTCTCTCTATGGGGAGTCCCGAACATCGACTTATTTGCCACCAAGGGGAACGCCAAATGCCCAAGCTACGCAAGTTGGCATCCCCAACAAGGGTCACTAGGAAATGCATTTTCCATCGGATGGTTCAGCGCCTTTGCATACGCTTTTCCTCCATTCCCGATGATCCCGCAGCTCCCCAGGAAGATGAAGGTGGAGCCCTGTACCCTGATCCTAATTGCCCCGTTCTGGCCGAGGCAACACTGGTTCTCGGATCTGCTTCGACTCTCCATCAGATCACCGATTCGCCTGAAACAACACCCGAACCTCCTGACGATGTCCAACGGGCAAGTACAGCACCCGAACCTCCAATCGCTCAAATTATCGGCCTGGCTCCTGAGCACAGAGAGTTCGGTGGCCTGAATATCCCACAAGACTGCAGGGATGTATTAGCTAAAGCAAGGGCGGACAGTACGAACAAAACCTACACTCTCAAATGGAAGAGGTTCTGCATTTGGTGTTCGGACCAGGGCCTACGGCCCCTCGCCATCACCCCTGAACAGATATTACCATACCTCCTGCATTTGGCTCAGTCGGGACTAGCGCATGCGTCCATCAAGGTTCACCTGGCGGCTATCTCGAGGTTCACCAGAACTGTCACAGGGCCTTCTCTGTGGTCAAGTCGGCTGGTCAAGCAATTCCTAAAGGGGCTCTACAGATCCTTTCCGAGGCCTCGGAAAGTACCGCCTACGTGGCAGCTTAATCTGGTACTCAACCAACTCATGCGTCACCCGTTTGAGCCCATTCATCGGGCATCTCTTAAACACATCTCATGGAAGACAGCGCTCTTGCTCGCTCTAACATCTGCCAGAAGGGTTAGCGAGCTGCAAGCTTTGTCCATTCAGGAACCATATATGCAATTCAGACAGGACAGGGTGATACTACGACCAAACCCTAAGTTCATTCCAAAAGTACCTTCGGACTTTCATCTCAATGAACCAATAGTCCTTAAGTCCTTCTTTGCCAACCCTTCAACAGCAGCGGAAAGATCGCTGCATTCTTTGGACCTTATGAGATGCCTAAAGTTCTACCTGGACAAGACTAAGGCTCTCAGGAAATCTTCGCAACTGTTCGTGGCATACAGCAGACCGCGAATGGGCCTGCCTCTCACGAAGCAAAGCATCTCCAGATGGATCTCCTCTGCGATTTCATTCTGCCACGACAAGGCCGGCCGGCCTTTGAATGATCATGTTACTGCTCATTCCACCAGGGCGATGTCCACGTCAACAGCACTGTTTGCTGGAGTGCCGATCCTGGACATCTGTAGAGCGGCGACCTGGAAGTCACCGCATACTTTCTCCAGACACTACTGCCTGGATATCGAACTCCAGAAGGATGCGGCAGTGGGCCAGGCGGTGCTTCGCCATCTCTTTCAGTAAGGTGAGCCTTCCTACATCCCGCCTTCCAGGTATGCACATTCTTGCTCTGTTGATATTCTATCTATGCTGTCTCCTTGTTGTATGATATTATATGCATTATCTAACATGACGGCAGAGCAACTCTACTTTACAAATGTGCTACTATGATTGCTAGCTATTCTGATTCAGGCATGTGAATCTATGAAAGACACCCCTAATACTGGATAAGAAATGCGTTACTTACCTGTAACAGCAGTTATCCAGTATTGGTGTCTTTCATAGATTCACATGCAACCCTCCCGCCTCCCTTGGAAGGACTCACTTCCCTCTCGGACTATATTACGCCAACCTAGCTGGGTGCGTACGAAAATCTGAGGGACTGAGGCTCCTCCCAGGAAGGTTCTAGAGGGAGGTCGGAGCTGATTGGCTGACTGTGAGAGTTTGGTCCTTTTTACATAAGGACAAGGAAAGGCTACTAAGGGGAGGCCCTTAGACCCTTTTTCTCTATGTATGTCTATGGACATTCCTTTTTTATTTACCGGAGGCTCCCGTCTCGACGACGGGGAATGATTCAGGCATGTGAATCTATGAAAGACACCAATACTGGATAACTGCTGTTACAGGTAAGTAACGCATTTCTTTCCAGGGTTTCGGTGCTCCTCTATTTCTTTTCAAGACGTCTGCAGGCGTGACTGGACTCGTGGAGGGTGGGTGTGAACCAGCTGGCCGCTTTGGTGCATTGTTTGCCTGGTCTACTCTTGGTGGGGGCCAGTGTTTCGGCACAGTTGGAGATCCATTGGTAGATGTTGCATGCTGCGGTACTGGCATCCCTGGGCGTTGGCGGAGTGGTTGTGCTGAGTGAGTTGATGAGGAGTTCTTCAGTGGCCTTGTTCCAGCTGTGGCTGGGGGTGATGATGACATGGTGTACGTTGGGCGTGTCGTAGGTGAGGTGTACGCTGTGGTGGTCTGTCAATGACAGTTCGGTGGTGTGGCTGTAGCTGATGTTCCCGCTGGAGGAGAAGATGGGGTCGAGCATGTGACCAGCTGGGTGCGTCAGTGCAGTGACTAGCTGCTTGAGTTCAATGTTGGTGAGGTTCTCCAGGATGGAGCTGGTGTTCTGGTCGCTGAGGTTGTCCAGGTAGAAGTTGAGGTCTCCGAGTACGAGCAGACATAGCCGATCTCATCCTCAACCAAGAACCAGACATAATAATGCTAACTGAAACCTGGTTAAAAGGAATTCTCCACACCAATCATTGACATTCTAGTACCACCCAATTACAACATCATCAGACTAGACAGAACTGGTCAGTCAGGGGATGGTATCGCCTGCACCCATCGCAGTAATATTTCAGTAAACAGAGCCATTTCCCCTGCATTCCTATCTTGTGAATACATATGTCTGAACATCACCAGTAATGGCAAACCTATCTGCTCTCTGCACATCATCTATCACCCTCCAGGTGGGAACCTCACGTTCACCGAACATTTCATTGACATGGTATCCTCGAACACGGGGAGACCAAATACTCAAATAATCCTTGGAGACTTCAATCTCCACTGGGATGATCACAACGACACAGTGGTTAACAGTCTCAAAAACTTCCTAGTTGACCTAGACCTAACTCAATTTTGCAACTCTCCCACTAACGAAAAAGGTTCGATCCTGGACCTAATAATCTCTAAAAAAGACTCCATTCAACTGGAGTCGATCCAACCGTGTGATTGGTCAGACCATCACATTATCACCTTCACCATTAAGGAAACTTTGAAACTAAACTCAGTTCAATCCACAATAACAAAAATGTGGAAAAGAGACCTGAAAAAATCGACCCCAATACCCTGCCATTCTCCTGTTACAACCGGCTCTTACCCCCTGCCGGATCTTCCGATGTACATGTTCTCACCAATCATTACCTTTCTGCCATGACCTCGATAATTGATGAGGCCCCTCCTCTTCAATTAAATAGACCCTCCATAAAAGATTCCAAACCTTGGTACAACGGAATACTCAATGAGGACAGGCGCTCACTCAGAACTTCTGAACGTGCCTGGAGATCGAGCCATCCACCAATCACCTCAAAATCCTTCAGAACAAAGAGAAATGCCTATTTCCGTAAGACCAAGTACACTAAAGCCGACTTTTTCAGCCTACAACTTGACCAGGCAAGAAATCGTCCCAGAAAACTTTTCGAACTCATCAAAACACAATCCATGGAGGCACCTCATTGTCCACAAGACATAACGTGCCCACAGCCAAATTGTGAAGAGGTCTCCAGCTTCTTCACTCGGAAGACCGACACCATCAAGAACGACCTCCTACTTGATTTAGCCTTACACATAAAATCGCACCCACAAAGCCCCCCAGCACTCCCTACTGCATCATGTCAACTCACTTCAAAGCCTAACCGAAAAAACTATGCAACCTGGTCTTCATTTACCACCTACTCCGAAGAAAACGTTGGCAAAATCCTCAGTGCCCTGAACCCGGCCAATCACTTCGCTGACCCGCTTCCTGCAAATGCAGTCAAAGACCTAACTCCTCTGCTTCTACCTCTCTGGTCCAAGATCATAAACTGTTCACTCAAACCAGGTTGCATCCCAGATTTCCTCAAAGTAGGTCAAGTATCACCCATTCTAAAGAAGCCCATGGCAGATCCTGCGGACCTAAACAACTACCGCCCTATCTCCAATATTCCAACCTTAGCCATGGCTCCTGGAAAAATGTGTGCATCTACAACTAACAAAGCATATCAATCACGTCGACCTCCTTAACAAACACCAATCCGGCTTTCGGGCAGGTCATAGCACTGAATCAGCCATGATTCACATAATTGACGATGCATTGCAAATCCTCGACCAAAATGCTCCTGTTTACTCATCCTTCTAGACCTCTCCTCAGCCTTCGTCAAGGTCAAACATGAAAACTAAACTTCTTAAACCTCCTGGAACACAGAATGGGTCTATCAGGGGCAGTACTAAGTTGGTTTACCTCATTTCTCCAAAATCGGACACAACAATTCAAAGTCAATAAATTCTTGTCCAAACCAGTCCCAGTGACAATGGGAGTCCCACAAGGCTCCTCACTATCCCCTACACTGTTTAATCTCTGCATGGAACCACTCACTGAAATTCTACAAGCCTCCAACGTGCAATATCACATGTACACAGACGACACACAACTATACCTTAAGATCCACACCCTAGAGGACATCAATGTGCTTAACACAACGCTCAGAATTACCCAAGCCTGGCTAGCAGAAAATCATCTCAAACTGAATGCCCTAAAGACTCAATTCCTTCTAATAGCTCCACCCGCACAAATCCCCAAAATGCAAGATTGGCTCAAACACATTACGGCGCTCAATGTCCAACCCTCCATTGTGGACTCAGCGAAGTCACTGGGAATAACATTGAACAGCAACCTTAACATGCAAAAACATGTCAGTAGTGCTACAAAGGGAGCAAACTTCCAGATACACACACTGCAGAAAATGACACCCTCCCTGCCACCCAATGACTTCAAGCAAGCAGTACAAGCTCGAACTATCCCTAGAGTAGAATACGGACGTGTCTCTCTGTGCGGACTACCCAAAACGTCTACAGCTTCATTACGAGCCTCAATCAATGCAGCAGCAAGACTCATAACTGGTTCTAAACGAAGCTCCCACATTTCCCCTGATCTACAACTCCTGAACTGGTTACCCTTGGAAGCCCGTATTCATCTGAAAATAGCATGCATGACGCACAAAGCCATGCATCACAAGGCGACCAGCTACTTGGCACAGAAGCTGACAATCTCGGGGGGGTCAGACCCTCAAGAAATTCTGAAAAACGACTTCTGCAACCTCAAAAATTCAATAAGAAAAAAACATATAACCGATCCTTCCCTGGGATGGCACCCAACATTTGGAATGCCTTACCCCCAGAAACCAGACTCAACCCTTCCATGGCCTCATTCAAAAATGAAGTAAAAGCCATCCTCATGGTCAAATTCACATGAATATGATACATAGAAGTAAGCAATCTTGACATTATACTGACCCTCGGTCTCACACTACAAGACAGACTGTATATCGCATCTTACTTTGTTCGTCCTTGTATAATACGCCACTGTACATATGTTTGGTATTGATCTGCTCTTCTTTTTCTTTTATGTTTATGTAACATTTATTGACTGTATAGCGCTCTGATATCCGCCAGGATCTTGTTCGCGCTCTATAAAACTTTCAAAATAAAATAAAAAATAAAATGCAGTCAGAGAATGCTCGAGCCTGGGGTGCGATGAGGTCTATAATGGCATCAGTGAAGGTGGGTCGGGCTGGAGGGCCTGTAGACAAGGGTTGCGTGGAGTGTGGTGTTGGTCTGGATCTGGAAGTGGAGGTGTTCCATAGTCATCACTGGAGTGCATGGTTAGTCAGAGCTTGCTTTTGTCAGCGATGGAGATGCCTCCTCCCACTCAGTGCTTGTGGGTGATCTTTTAGCTGTTGGGGATGGAGATGGTAATATCTAGTCCAGAGCAGGGGTTGGTCCATGTTTCTGTGAGGAAAGCATTGTCAGGAGAGGAGGCGTCGAGGAGGTCCCAAATTTCTGTGGCATGTTTGTGGAGGAACTGTACATTGAGGAGGATGCAGTTAAGGCGGATGGGTACCACTTGTATATCTTAAGAACTTTAGAATGCAATCGTTATTGCTCCATGAGCTCACACAAGCGGTGTTGGGTGCCTTCAAATAGACAATGCTGGAAGGAGCACTATCACCAAAGGAAGTACCTTCTCATGACTCGTCGGGTGCATATATATTCACATATATATTCACATGATACAGGGTAGAATCCCTATGTTGGATAACATTATCAAGAGGAGGACGATTCTGCCTTTTTCTTCTTCACTCCCTCCTTTGATTTTTTGAGTATAAATACATTTGCAATAGAATTAACTATGACATGTTATGAATGCTATAAATATAATAGAAGCTTAGAAAATATTAATTAATGAGCTATCATAATTAATTGGATCTACAATCTATTGTAAGAAGGAAAATGGAGACACCGAACAAACAGCAAGACTGTAACTGGGTGTGTTCAAGAGGTCAGGAGTTAGATTCCATAATGCTAACCAGAATCCATATCATCGATAGTTCAATCTGACGCAAGGAGAGTGCAGATGCTGCAAGCGCCAGGGTAGTCATTGTCGACTTCTTTGGTCAGTGTGGTGAAATTGAAAGCGTGGCAAGGGATCCAACCACGGTTGATAGGTGAATACGGAACTGGAAAGGATAATTTGGAGTCTGGGAGCCTGTGGGACGATTTGCCATTATTACTAAAGCATGCAGGAAAAAGGAGGCAGAGCGAACTTAAAGGGGCATGGCATCAAAAAAGGCGCAGCTACAAGGAACCCCTTGTGGGAACAAGAGGGGGATTGATCTTGCTTCCAAAGGTTTTCTAAATCCAGGACGGCCTGGGAGATTTGGGGTTATTCTTCCAAAGACCTATATAAAGCCCACAGGTGTTCACATGAGGGAGGAGCTCAAGAAAAGGCTGTTATATGCAAAGAATGCAGTTTCAGTAATTAAAGCAGTCTTGGAGAATGAATATATTTTCTAAGCCAAAATCTGTCCCATAACAATGTAGGTGAACATATTTCTAAAATATGATTCCCAATGTAATTCAGTGGTGGTCTTTTCTCTAGAGATTCTCTTTACTCGCCCTAGCACTGCTTATGACCTCAAATATTACATCACTCATTAGATGTTCTATGACATCATTAGTAGCATCACGGACAAGATCTTTGAAGACCTCACTGCGCTTTGTGTGGGTATAAATTATAGTTACTTCAGTAACTATACCTGGTGAATTTCAGTAGTTTTCAAAAGAAATTTTCACCTCTACTATAACATCAATTACATTTTTGCTTTTTCAGTGAATTTCTTAGGTTGTTTAATGTGAAGTAAGATATTATCACCAGAGATAACTATAACATCACTTTAGTCTTTTTATTTTGTTTTATTCTTTTAGTTTCAAGAGATAGCAAATTCTGTTCAAGAGTGACTCATCTAGAAATGGGCATAGAAGCACAATTACGTAGCCAATGATGTGATTGTTTCAATCAAAAAGCCATGTGCTATGACCTAAAATCTGGAATTGTAATCCCACCTTTAATTTTAGTCTAGGCTAGTCAAAAAGCCATATGTTATGACCTAAAACCTTGAAATTTGACTGCATCTATAATTTTTGTCTAGTCTAGTCTATTTGAACCTATTTAAACAAAACGAACATTAAGTGCATAGGGTGCATTACTAAAGATTAGAACTAATTATTACATGGGTCGAAATAAAGCTGGTAAATGTTAGTAAATGACTCAAAAGTCAATTGTGTTGAAAAGATATTTGATTAAAGTGTTAATACCTATGTTCTGTATGACTCAAATATTGTCGTTGAAAAAGCTTATGCTGATCTTTAGTCTGTTGAGCAAGATCCCTCTCAAATAAATTTGAATTAATATTTTCAACTTCCCGGACTCGGACTAACAGGTATTAGATTTTGGTTCTTTCAGGTCTGGTACCTGCATAGTAGAGGTATAGAAATGTATTAAACTCCTGGGCCTTGGTCATCTATAATTCTTTGCTCCAACTTTGATAATGTTATGTTTTAGCACAGTGCTCTTTTGGTGACAGTAAGGAAAACTATTGGAGTAGAGTATTTCAATAGGTGAACGATATTGCAGTATGCAGCTGGATCCTTGAAATACGTACGTTGCCAAAAGAGGCATCATCTGCAAATAGTGCATGGTGCATTGTCCATTGCATGCACTGATGACATATTCTTATCCTTTAACAGCTTTTCTTCAGTGGATGAACTAGAACTCATCACATCATCTCAATGCCTTCATAGTGTTGTTCTTCACAACAGTGCTAAACAAAATCCTTCTCATGTGAGCACTAGATTAATGTTCCTTTAAAAAAAATTGTTGGACCGTGTGGGAAGGGGTTATCTTGCACCCAAAATTATAATTTTTTTGGGATCAGTGTGACATGAAGCCCACCGACTTCACACTACTTGAAAGAGAAGCCAGTTGACACCATTAGACAATGTCTGGTTTCACTTTGATTGGTGCTCAAGGGCATATCTTAGTCTCAGAGGACCAATCCAAGCTCTAGAAGAGCCACTGGAAAGGTAAAATGTCCCCTTTACAATAGTACCTCTCCCTCGTGGATCCCTGATTGGGGATTGCTGCAGGAGATCGATCCCAAGCAGCGATCCACTTCCACCCTCTAGACACTGGGGAGGGCGGGTGAGCAGTCCCACGGGCATGGTAAAGTGCTCCCCAAATTAAAAAGGAAGAAATAACCCTCCTGCTTGTCTGGGGTCAATTGGTTGCCTGTCCCACATGTGGGCAGAAAGCTCACCAGATTCTAGAGCATGAAAAAGAGAGGTTAGGAGCAGCCCATCCTGGCATTGAGCCATGTCCCTACTCCAGAATGCCCCACCAGTCTTTCTTCTGCCCTCCAATAGACACCATTGAGAAAAAAAGAAAGAAAAGTTAAGGGTGCAGCACAGGCATTGAGCTGTGCCCCCACCACATAAAAGCCTCAGTTGTGTTTTTGTCTCACCCTGGGGCAGATTTAGGGAACTTACTCCCAGTCATCGCCCAGATAGGGTAAGAAAGCCTACTAGACACCAGGGGAAACTTACCGAAAAAAAAAGGTGAGTGGGGGATTTATTTTGAGAGAGTTGATTCTGCCCAAACTACATTATGGGAGGTCACTCAGCCTAGTTTTATTGTGTAATGCACTGTGCCAGAGATTGTTATGCTTTCTTTGAGAGTTAGTGAAACATTTCAATGGAAATTTAAGGGAACGTCTTATTTTACCAGTACCTGATGGAAATAGATAAGGACATGTCTTTACTTCTTAACTGGTTGGACAGAAAGCACAAAGTAAACTAAGAATGCAGGAACAGCTCGGGGACCCTTTGGGGCTCTTTTGCGAGCATGGATAGCCATTTGTTTGTATATTTCTTGAATCTGGAGACCCGAACCTGACAGTGAAGCTTTGGTATGGGTGACGCAAGTAGTGTTACATTGGTATTTGAGTTTAAGTCAGGGAAAACAATTTTATCAGATGAGGTTTCTTTGTAATACGTTCTCTGCCTTTGAGCATACATTTACTAAACCCCTGCCATGTCTGGTTCCTTATCCATCTTAACTCCCCTAGTTTCCACCACATGACCGTGGTGAAGTGTGCGAACCTGAATTTGTATTTCATTGGTGCATGGACAATGGCCTCACAGAACCTGTAGAAAATCTAGAGTTGAAGAATGGCAAGATATAGAACTGCGGGCAGGCTGAGCTAGGATGAGTTATGCAGCAGCAAATGACTCTCATTTTAAAGACTAGCCATCCATGTTCCTCAAACTCCAAACTTGCCTATGCTCTCAATTTAAGTTCTCAAACTAACTTGTCACCATCTTGGGCAGGTGTCTGGACCAACAGTGCTCAGAAGCCTGCAACCTGCCCTATAGAAAGTTGAGGTACCGAATACCATATCTCTGTAGTCCGAATTCCAATACATGACCCTTTCATTCATCACCAGACACTTCCTGTTTCTTTGTCTGACTCCTGCAGGTTATTTGCCATCCCTGCTTGCTCCCTTTATCACTGTTTGTCTGACTTTTTTCCTTGTGTGCAATTGTGTGTCTTTCTCTGGATCAAAGTCTGTTGAGAAAAATATGTGCTGGGCACCAAAAATGAATGCTAGTGAGCCCCACCCACTTGCAACCACCTGCTTAAATTATGCAATGCAGGGCCCTGTGGTAGCTGTCTCGGCAGCAACCTAACCCTTTGTGCACGATGCACAGACTTGCTGATACAATAGGTTGCCTGTGCCATTTAGCCCAAGGCCTTGTTCGTCTTTAGCTATTCAAAGTTGTACTAGTTGGAATGGCACACTAAATTTGCATCACACCAGAAGGCCATCGCAGCCGGACTGTTGCTTTCCATGCATTTGCAACTTTGGGGGTGAAGGGTGGAATGTATGCTCCTGCCTTAGCAATTGCACTGGAAAAGAAGCAGTCTCCATGACTGGTCACATGGCATATCCTGCACAGTCCCTCTTCCTTGGTGCAAAGTTCTTTGTTCTTTCCCTCTAGTGCAAGTTGAAAAATTGCTGCAGTTCTTCCCAGTGCAAATGTCACAGAATGTATCCCTCAAATCCTGTTCCAATAATTGTCATAAGTTATTTATACCTGAAAAATATTTTCCTCCATAGCTGGTGATGATCCACATCATGCCGGTGAAAGACCAGTTACCAAAAGAGGTCACAGGAACTACACGGCATCTTGTTATCAAAGAAACTGAAATCCTGCCAATCACAAAGAACCATCTCCACTTCACAGACACCGAATCTCCAGATAACCAGCTATTGTACACAGTTACTAAACCGTGCTTTTCTCCTTCCTTGCCCAGGTATGTGTACGTTGTTTTTTAAATCAATATCTCAATAAACTCTAAAACAAATGAAAATAAGATGTAATATTGTTATCTTAAACATTTCAGCACACAGGATGCGGGGAAATTAATTTTTACAGACACAATTAAAAATGTACAAAAAGATCCCACTCTTCCTTCATTGAAATCTTTTACTCAGGTAAGAAAAAAAAATATCTGTTTATTTTTATAACTTTGTTTCAGTGCAGACCAAGCAGGCAGGCATCTGAGTGTGACTTGAGATCTGAGGCAACATTAAGCATTGTATTGAATCGCTTTAAAGAGAGGTGCAAGTTTGTCCTCTATGAGGTATTAGTTCAAGTGAAACATTCTGTGCTATGTAGAAAACTATAGGCATATCAGGAGAATTTGATAGCCTCCAGCAAAAAAGTTGTAGAGTTTAGGCATAGATGAGAGGACTTGTTTTGCATTTTGTTATATTTAGGTCTGACTTTTGACAGTGCATTTGTCAATTTGACCTACTCCTTACAAATATATAGAGTGGCCTTTGCCCAGCTGTTGAAGGTCTTGATGGCTTTCAGTAGGCTGGGTGTGATCGGTCCGGGACGCAGAGAAGCACATCTGATGGTGGTAGGTCAGTGGTGGTGTGGGATGGAGATGCTAACCTGAAGAGGCCTAGTCTGTCAAGGTCATCAGTTGTGGCTTCTCAAATGTGATATGGCTGAGGAAGATGAAAATCAGTTCCAAGAGTCATCTGCTAGCATGGGTGAGTCTGGTCACATGGTAGGTGAGGTGGAGGTTTCTGAGGTTTCCTAAGAGAGGCATCAAATTTGGGTCTGTGCTATCTTCTAGGTGAATGTTCAGTTCTGAGAGGAGGATGAAGGGGCTGAGTCAATGTACAAAAGCTGGTTTGTAATCCTTACCTTATCTACCATACCTCTTTTTGCTTCTGTGTAAAATGAAGCATGGGCAGTAAGGAACCCTACTTTATAATTCTTAATTTTTCTATGGTATTGCAATAATTGAATGACTTTATTGAAGACTCATATGTTACTTGAGCTTCAGTTCCCATAGAAACAAAAAGACAATTGTGATGAAGACAACAGAGTCTTCAACAAAGACCATTCTGCATTGTGCAGATAGGGAGCTTTAAAATGAAAGGGTTTCAATGTGTTTCCCTGTATTAGCAAATTAAACCAAGACCGATTGGTATTGCTAATGCTTTTATCTTTTTGAGATTTACAATAGCAGTCCAAGTAGCATTTGCAACGTGTAGTGTGTGTACCATCTTCAATTGTTAGCTTATTGTGGAGATAAGATAATACAGTGGATTTTGAAGATAATCTGGTAGCCAGCGCAGATTGATCCAAAGATAAAAAATATGATTTGGGGGGTCGCTTGGAGCCAATGGAGTGAGCAGCAGAGCTGGCAAGCTCCCAAGGCTATGCCGCCATCCAGCCTCATTCAATAATAAAACTGTCGTGTCGGCCCCTGAGACGAGTGGAGGGGGGCCTTGTGTGAATCCTCTGGGGTAGACTGGGTCCCATTCAGTGAGCGATTGGGACTGCCTGGAGTGATTTATACCGCTGGTGAAGTGCGGCTGCAAGATGGTGGCACCGGCTGCAATCGGGTGAGGGTTTGCTGATCTGCCAGCTACTGTGAAGCTCCCCTACACATGATGGGGACCTGCGGAAGTGGCCCAGTTACTCTGTGGACCTAGTTAATGCTTGCTGATGCTGCCCAGAGCAGGGGCCTCCGATGCCGCTGTGGCTGTTATGGTGCAGCCTGGAGAGTATACAGCCCTTATCAGAAGCCAGCCACTCAGAGAGAAGTGGAGCAGGACACCGAGGCTGCAACATATGGATAAGCAGCAACTGCCTAGCTGCCCAGGCCGTGCCCCAATGGTGCCTTTGCTTTCGGAGGAACCAATGTATCGGTGAATGAGCCCAGCTGTTTGGGAACATTGTACCTACATCGAGGAGCTCCCATTGCTCTGGAGACAAGGCAGTGCTAGCCCTATACACCTCTGACTATGGGCCACAGCACAAGATGGAAGGAGCATAGGGGAGCAATCGGCTGACCTGAGTATCCTATGGGATAACCAGTGCAAATTAGTGGACCGCATAGTGACCATGGAGCGCACTGTCAGTGATATGCAACTCATAGTGGGGGGCCTCACAACTCAAATGGCAGATGTGATGAAGCAGCTGAGTGCTCTAAAATACAGAGCAGAGGAAGAAGAGAGCAGAGCAGGCATGGACAATTTGTGTGTGGTGGGCCTCCTGAAGCAGATAGAGGGATCCTTTGAAGGAGCTGGCTCAGAGGGATCGCCTGCGGGCTGTGGCGGTGGCAAGCATTGGAGTGGCTTGGGTGGAAATCCAGCCAGAGTACGGAGGAGAGCCCTCAAGTGCATCAGTGTCAGAGCTGGAGTCTGACTACACCCTGCACACCACCTCTGGTACCGAACTGCCAGGGATCCCACCTTAGACTGCTGATAAACTGGGGTGATTGCGAGATGCGAACATGGTCGGATGTACTATATGTAGTTGCATGGGGCTGGTGGAGTGCCCTGTTACTTTGTCTGATCCTACAGAGCCCGACTGGCATACCCTGACGTGGGCTTCTTTATCCCAGTCCTTAATAGTTCACCTGTGATTCGGACAAGGTTTATCTGTTATGATTTGTCATTGTTTGAAAGGGGGGTTTATTGCTTGAGCCCAGAGAGTTTTCTGCATGCACATTGGGATGCATGCTTTAGTTGGGGGCCATATGCGGGAGTGCGTTTAATGCTGTTTAACTTACATGATGGCATGTACACTCACTGGATATAAAGTAAATTCTTGGAATGAGGCTTAACAGCATGTCCGAGTGCTACAGAGTTGGGGGGTCCACATTGCCCTTCTGCAGAATACGACTTAACAGTGATGGAGAGGGTTGCACTGCAGAGGCGCTGATGGGGACACAACTTACACCACTTATTCAACTTTTGCTGAGGTTGTCATTTGGCTTAGGCCAGGGACGTAGTTCCACATTTTGGAGAAAAAGGTGGATATGGAGGGTAAGTATGTGGTGCTTATTGATAGGCTGAGGGGTAAATATCTTATGATTGCCACATTTATGCACCTAACATGGATCAGCCCAAATTTCTAGATGCAGGCTGTACGGAAATGGGTTTCTGTTGCAGGAACCCCCGCCCATTTTTTGCCTGATACCTGGTGCACTTTTCCTCGGTTTGCCCTGGGTCCCTGCCAATCAGACACCCAGGACCTGTGTTTCTTCCCTAAAAACTGTACTAAAGCCTAAACCCAATTGGCATCTCTGGCCACATGTCAGCCCCTGGTAAATGGTACCCTAGGTACCCAGGGCATTGTGACCAGAGAAGACCCCTAAGGGCTGCAGCACTTATTGCCACCCTTAGGGACCCTGTACCCTGACGCACACACAGTGCTTTTGCAGGCTGAGTGTCCTGGTGCAGAACTAAACAAAGAGCCGACATGGCACACACCCCTGTGTGCCATGCCCACAAACCCACGGCCCTGGCATACATCAGCCACCCCTCCAGCTGGGTGCCCTATGCCAGTGGTGTGGGGAACAGGTGCATGAGCCCTGTGCCCCTATAGTACCCAGGGCCATTCCTGGGCACTTTAAGTGCAGTGATGACATTAAGAGTATATGGTGTTGGGAGGTTGTCATTATGAATTCCACAGCACCATAACGGCTACACCGAAGACTGACAAGTTTGATTTCAAAATTCTCAGCACATTAAACCCACACTGATGCCAGTGTGGGAGTTAATGTAAAATGCACTACAGAGGGAATCTTAGAGATGCCCCCTGAAACCTAACCTACAATCCACATCTTGTCTGAGAGGCTGCCTAGGCTGCCACACCCCTGGGTGGTGAGCCCCCGCTCTATTGGGCCTGCAGCAATGCACATCCTGGGACGAGGTGCCAAGCCTCCTCCCCCAGAATGGGCAGGGGAAGCTTCAAAGGTATTCCGCCTTTGTGAGCTTCTCCAGACCACTTACTGTACTCAGCAACTGGTCCCCACCAGTTCTGATCCCCACTCTGGCGGTCAAACTCTACGTCAGGAACGGGGTGTGCCAGCCTGTGCCAACTCCACCACTCAGGTTGGAGATGCGAGGTGAAGCACAACTCCGGGCTACCACCATCTTGAGGATAGGGAGCCCTACCCACTCACAGCTAGGCTCCTGCCCCCCTCCCACAGGAGAGGGGCAGGTTAGGCAGTGTACCTACACCAGGACATGGACCTATTGGTCCCTGCCCTCACCCTACCTGTAACACCCCTAAATTTAGTATTTAGGGTCACCGTGAACCTTCCTTCGGCAGTTCCCAATACCAAAACAAGCAAGAAGATCAAGCAACAAGAAGACCTGCCGTGCAGCTGCTAAGAAGAGGATGACACCAACTGACTTGACCCCAGCCCTACCGGCCTGTCGACCCTCAAACCTGCTCCTGCAAAACCCCGGCTTCTTCTGTGGTCAGCAACCTCAAAAACCCCAAAAGACCGGACTGCCTTGTGACTCTACCAATACCGGGACTCCCACGAGCAGTGGTTCTGCTCAAGCAACAATACCCCTGGTGCCAGCCAGGAACCGCGAATCCAGCACACTCTGCACCCGCGAAGCCCGGCCTGTGCCTGAGTGAACAAAGACCCTGAGGACGTCCCCCCGGCGATTCTGACCTGGAATCCAGTGCCCAAGGACTCTCCTTGATGTACTTGACGATGCCTGCAGCCTCAGGACAAGGGACCCTTCCAACCGCGACCAGAAGGGAGTAAGATTTCCCGACCTTAAAAGATACCCCTGCACAGGGTGCCCCACGGCTCCCTGTGCCCAACTCCTGGGGGCCTACCTATCCTACAAGATCCCAAATTACCCCTCGAAGTGTTGGTCGCTCCAGAAGATCCTCTGTCCCCGAGCCTGCAGCCTTTGTTCCCTTTTCAAGATCTCCATTGAATAACATTGAGCGCCCGACGGCTCAAAAGCACCCTGCACCCAGCCGCCCGAGTCCCTCTGGCAGTGCAACCTTGGTCCTATCCTGCTTACCCATTTGCCCTGAGCAAGTGACCAGAAGCCCAGCTCTCACAGCCGCGTGGCCTGCTAGCCAGCAGCCACCAACCGCAGGCCCCCTGCCTCTCATTGGATAACATTGGGCATAACTACCTCTGCACCGGGCTGCCACTGTGCCGCTGAGGGTGTACCAACTGTACCTACCTGACCCTGGAGGATCCCTGAGTCTAAGCCCAGAACCTTAACTCTGCCAGTCGAGTACTTACCTAAAAGCCGATAATTCACTTTTCTTCCATAGGCTACCATTGACTGGTTTCACTTGGAAATTCTTCTGTGTGTGGAGTTTTGGAACTTTAAAATATTCACCTAAAATCAGCCGAACACCGAATTTCGATTCACTCACCTGTTATCACGAGAGACCTCAGTGCTGCACCTTTTAGCCCAGCACAAACCCTGAAAAGTAATTTTAACCGTACTTACCAATAACCTGAA
Source organism: Lissotriton vulgaris (assembly GCF_964263255.1). NCBI lineage: Eukaryota > Metazoa > Chordata > Amphibia > Caudata > Salamandridae > Lissotriton > Lissotriton vulgaris. The sequence goes on along the minus strand of NC_141685.1, from coordinate 439,105,790 downwards.
TTTTCTTCCATAGGAAACCATTGACTGTTTTTCCGTGAAATTTCTTCTCTGTGTCGATTTTTGCAAACTACAAATATTCTTTAAAAATCGTACCAAGTACCAAAACGTAATTACTTACCTGTTTAAATAGAGATCCCAGTGCTGAACCTAGGAGTCCAGTACTGGATTACAAAAGTAACATGAACATATGTTACCTGCAAAGCGAATTTCCTTCCGTAGGATAACATTGGTAATTTCAACTGAAAAAGTTTCTAAGTGCAACTTTTAAAAATACAATAATATTCCTTAAAAATCACTACTGTAACCAAAACGCTTTTACTTAACTGTTTACAGCTCATGTCCCGGGACTGAATCTAGGATCCAGTCCTGTGGTTAGAAAAGTAATCTACAAAGTAACTAATTGCATTTATCTAGAAATTCTCATTGAGCTCAATGTTGCATTGTGTTTGAAATTGTGTTGCCTTTTGCAGCAAACTGTAACTATTGCATTCAAAAAGTATATTGCCTACTTGAAAAGTATTTAACTAAAGAAACTCATCCTGAGAAAATATATTTTGATACCTTGTTGCTTCAAAAAGAAAACAACAATATATTTTGATACAAAACAATTGGCCTAGAGTTCAGTTCTTGAGTGTGTGAGACCATTTGCTGACTGAGCGTGTACAATAAATGCTTTACACTGTCCTCTGATACTGCCTTACTGCTCAACCAAGCTACCACTTTAGAGAGTAAGGTTATATCTAACTTTAGCCTCTGCCATACCTCTGGGGACTGTGGACTCTGTGGACACTGTACCTTACTTTGGTCCAGTATATACAGAGCCACTTTCTTACACAGGCTCCTTGGTCCTGGCTCCATATATGACGTCCCCCATAATTATTGGGGGAGATTTGATTGTATAACAGAGCAGACCCTGCTTTAAATAGGCCGCACCCACACTTGTGCGACTTCAGTCCTGTGGACAGCCAAAATGTTTCTGACTAGATCTGCTATTGAAGATTAGTGGACATCAGGCAAGAGGCACATCTCGCTATTCACAACTGATCATTTTATTCACATCTTCATGACTTACACATAAGACTTGAAATGTTTCTTTGCAACTCCACAGTCCATAAAGAAATAGTGTACTCAGAGTATTTAGCAGGGATGTTGAGTCTGAGAACCGGGAAGACCAGTTGTTTTGCGATGCCATGGGTGAGGAAATACACCGTTAGTTTTCAGTGAACACGGGGTCCACTGACTCTGTTTTGGTGGAGTGGCAGGCTTTTAAGACAGTTGTGCGGGGACACTCTATCGCCCACACGGGGTGAGTTCAGTGGGCTTTGCAGGGTGAGACACAGACACAGGAGTTTGCACCTTGGTTGCATGAGTGCTGTAGATACACTGACCCCATGATGCTTTGCTCGTAGCAAAGGAAAAGCTAGCAGCACTTCTGCAGGAACTGTGTTAGTTTGATTATATGGTGTAAATGATCAGAACCCATGCAGATTGGGACAATGCTGGTGTGTTGTTGGCATGGTTACTAATCCCACTAAATGAAGGTCGTAGAGTTGTCTGATGAGGTCAATGCCCAACTCTATGATATGATTAGTATTAACTGACTGTTCCTATTCTATTATACTACTGTGTATGCACGCTGGCCGATGAGGCCCACCTTCCCATTCTTAGACCCCCTGCCCTTGCCAACCCGCTCCCCGGATATGGCACAGGCGGTTGGCATGGAAATATCAAAAGTATGGACATTTCATTGGACATATCAACGCCATGGCCCCGGGTAAGGTGCCGGGATCGGATGGGCTTCCGGTGGAGTTTTATGTCACCTATGTTGCCCAATTGGTGCCCTGGCTGGCGGAGATCTACAGGAGGGTGCAGCCTACCAGTGTCTTGCCACCCACTACGAAGGAGGCATTGATAATCTTCATACTTAATGCAGGATGGCATCCTCCACAGCGATGAATATTAGGCGGGTGACAACACTGCTGCTAGATGCCTCAGAGATCAATAAGGAAGCAGAGGTGATGTCCGTGCATATTGAAAAGACTTTCAATGACTTGGACTGGGAATATCTGTAATCAGTGATGCACAAGATGGGCCCTGGTGGAGGTTTCATTGCTTGAACCAGGATTCTGTATGCTGACCCTATGGCCAGGGTTTAAACAGGTGGGGTGATATCATTGGTCTACGGGGAGGAACGAGACACATGGCAGGGTTATCCCCTATCCCCCTTGCTTTTTGCCATTGCAATGGAGCCCTCGGCCTGCAGGGCCCACAAAGGCACCTGTTACGGGGATATCGCACTCTGGGGATTGTTCACTGAATTGCCCTCTATACAGATGAAATGCTGTTTTTCCTTCAGGACCATTGGGTTGATGTTTCCAGGGCTTCTCGTCTACTGGATGACTTTGGGAATATCTTGGGCTGGCTCACCAATTGGCAGGAGCCCATGGTGTTCCCCTTGCAACCCATCATGTGGGGGTTTAGTGGGAGCCCACCACATTTCGGTATTTGGGGGTGCAGCTCTATGGGACAGAAGTTACACTGCTGGAGGGCAACGTGGACCAGGCCCTTATGATACTCCACAGAGGAATAAACTTCTGGAAAATGCTCCCTATGTATGTGGGAGGGCGGGTAGAGTTTGCCAAAATCTTAGCGTTGTCCGGGCTGCTGTATTACTTCTCCACCCTCCCCATTATTATCCCCAGTAGGAAGTTTCGGGAGCTGCACTTATTCATTTGAGGCTCGGGTAGGCACTGTGTGGCCTTTTTAAAACTACAAAAAACACAGTTGATGGACAGAATGTAGAACAATGTCATACATTCACCCCAGTACAAGGATCTTGGCCTAAATCCATCGTTTTTTTGCACTCCACACCACCCTGGGTTAGACACTGGCTATATGCAAATCAGCTCTGACCCTGTGCCTCATGGGAACAGTCCAGTCCGAACTACCAAGCCATGTCTTTCCCAGACCGGAATCAAGCTTCCAAGGACCGGTTTATGGCTATCAGCCTTCATCAGCCTGGATAGCTTGACTCCAGTGGTGTGGAGAGCCTGGGACTCACGTCTGAGAATACCCAGCACTCTCGGGGTGAAAATTGCAAAAAACACAGTTGATGGACAGAATGTAGAACAATGTCATACATTCACCCCAGTACAAGGATCTGGGCCTAAATCCATCGTTTTTTTGTACTCCACACCACCCTGGGTTAGACACTGGCTATATGCAAATCAGCTCTGACCCTGTGCCTCATGGGAACAGTCCAGTCCGAACTACCAAGCCATGTCTTTCCCAGACCGGAATCAAGCATCCAAGGACCGGTTTCTGGCTATCAGCCTTCATCAGCCTGGATAGCTTGACTCCAGTGGTGTGGAGAGCCTGGGACTCACGTCTGAGTATACCCAGCACTCTCGGGGTGAAAATTGCAAAAAACACAGTTGATGGACAGAATGTAGAACAATGTCATACATTCACCCCAGTACAAGGATCTGGGCCTAAATCCATCGTTTTTTTGCACTCACACCACCCTGAGTTAGACACTGGCTATATGCAAATCAGCTCTGACCCTGTGCCTCATGGGAACAGTCCAGTCCGAACTACCAAGCCATGTATTTCCCAGACCGGAATCAAGCATCCAAGGACCGGTTTCTGGCTATCAGCCTTCATCAGCCTGGATAGCTTGACTCCAGTGGTGTGGAGAGCCTGGGACTCACGTCTGAGTATACCCAGCACTCTCGGGGTGAAAATTGCAAAAAACACAGTTGATGGACAGAATGTAGAACAATGTCATACATTCACCCCAGTACAAGGATCTGGGCCTAAATCCATCGTTTTTTTTGCAGTCCACACCACCCTGGGTTAGATGGATTTAGGCCCAGATCCTTGTTTATGCCGCTTTCCCAATATTGGTGTTCTCTCTGGACCAAGCTATGAGGTGGGAGGTGTTGGGAATGTTGGTTAGGTGTTCTAGTTACTTTGACATTTGAGCATCTGCACAGGGTGGGAGCAGTCTTACTTGAGCACAGGCACTGTATAGACCTTGATCTACCTAGATTAAGGTGTAAGGTCGGGTGACTGCTCTTCATTTGCTGGGTTTCCTGTACTGTGGGAGTGGTTATCCAATATGCTGATGTACGCCTGTTTCTTAATCCCCCATGAAAATGTCAGTAAGTTGTGTTTTCCCCCAAAAAAGAAGAGTACAATAAATATGATAATTTCTTTTTGCTCTAATAACTAGATGAGCTGCTGAGTCTGGTGTCTAGGATGTGAAGTGGACATTTGGTGAATGATACCACAGTAGATCTAGACCTCAACTGAAATCATCAAACAAACATTACAGAATACCTTTTGTTGGTGATTGTTAGAGATTCGGAAATGGGGAAAGAGAACTGTTTTATTTTACTCTGCACTGGATGGCTTCTGGAATTGGAGACACTGTTGATTTTGGTCAGTAATGCAGAACAGCATTTCCTTTGGCTAGTTGGGATATCACTGTTGCGTGCACTACTGATTTGAATTTCTTTAGCAGAATCATGAATTTAATTTTCCTTAGCATGTGAATCTTGATGATAACTTATTTATCTAGTTTGTGATGCAATTCTCTGGATTGATGTTCCCCTTGCAACCCATCATGTGGGGGTTTAGTGGGAGCCCACCACATTTCGGTATTTGGGGGTGCAGCTCTATGGGACAGAAGTTACACTGCTGGAGGGCAACGTGGGCCGGGCCCTTATGATACTCCACAGAGGAATAAACTTCTGGAAAATGCTCCCTATGTATGTGGGAGGGCGGGTAGAGTTTGCCAAAATCTTAGCGTTGTCCGGGCTGCTGTATTACTTCTCCACCCTCCCCATTATTATCCCCAGCAGGAAGTTTCGGGAGCTGCACTTATTCATTTGAGGCTCGGGTAGGCACTGTGTGGCCTTTTTAAAACTACAAAAAACACAGTTGATGGACAGAATGTAGAACAATGTCATACATTCACCCCAGTACAAGGATCTGGGCCTAAATCCATCGTTTTTTTGCACTCCACACCACCCTGGGTTAGACACTGGCTATATGCAAATCAGCTCTGACCCTGTGCCTCATGGGAACAGTCCAGTCCGAACTACCAAGCCATGTCTTTCCCAGACCGGAATCAAGCATCCAAGGACCGGTTTCTGGCTATCAGCCTTCATCAGCCTGGATAGCTTGACTCCAGTGGTGTGGAGAGCCTGGGACTCACGTCTGAGTATACCCAGCACTCTCGAGGTGAAAATTGCAAAAAATACAGTTGATGGACAGAATGTAGAACAATGTCATACATTCACCCCAGTACAAGGATCTGGGCCTAAATCCATCGTTTTTTTTGCAGTCCACACCACCCTGGGTTAGATGGATTTAGGCCCAGATCCTTGTTTATGCCGCTTTCCCAATATTGGTGTTCTCTCTGGACCAAGCTATGAGGTGGGAGGTGTTGGGAATGTTGGTTAGGTGTTCTAGTTACTTTGACATTTGAGCATCTGCACAGGGTGGGAGCAGTCTTACTTGAGCACAGGCACTGTATAGACCTTGATCTACCTAGATTAAGGTGTAAGGTCGGGTGACTGCTCTTCATTTGCTGGGTTTCCTGTACTGTGGGAGTGGTTATCCAATATGCTGATGTACGCCTGTTTCTTAATCCCCCATGAAAATGTCAGTAAGTTGTGTTTTCCCCCAAAAAAGAAGAGTACAATAAATATGATAATTTCTTTTTGCTCTAATAACTAGATGAGCTGCTGAGTCTGGTGTCTAGGATGTGAAGTGGACATTTGGTGAATGATACCACAGTAGATCTAGACCTCAACTGAAATCATCAAACAAACATTACAGAATACCTTTTGTTGGTGATTGTTAGAGATTCGGAAATGGGTAAAGAGAACTGTTTTATTTTACTCTGCACTGGATGGCTTCTGGAATTGGAGACACTGTTGATTTTGGTCAGTAATGCAGAACAGCATTTCCTTTGGCTAGTTGGGATATCACTGTTGCGTGCACTACTGATTTGAATTTCTTTAGCAGAATCATGAATTTAATTTTCCTTAGCATGTGAATCTTGATGATAACTTATTTATCTAGTGTGTGATGCAATTCTCTGGATTGATGTAAGTATCTATAATGTAACCCAGGGATCTATTAACTTTCACAAAGGTAGGAGATAGACTCAGATTTATTTAGTCCATCCAAGATTATTTGTTAGGGAAAGGATTTGGGGAATATTGTCTGAGGAAGCTTATTTTTTTAGCCAGGATAGATGTAAGTGAGGAGTAAGTCATGATGTGCAGACAAATCAACCTACTGCTATAATAAGTCACCGGTGGTTGACCTTCCACTTTGTTATTCAATAAGGTGTTTATAGTCAGTGATAAGTTTCTGGTTGTGGTCTAATCTTTGTACCAATTTAACAGCCCGTAAAATGATTACATAAAGCTTTTATTTCAATTCTGTCTTATGTGTCAATCGGATTTCTAAAAAAGATTATTAAGACCTCTTTCCGCTTGCTGTGTTTTCATACTTTTATTCCCTTCCTGTGTTTTCTATGCATTATATAATAAGGTGGATGTTTGTTTGCACTGGCAATTATCTCATTCTTTATAAATCACTGGAAGCCAGCACCATATTAAGACTGTCAAGTTTGGTATCTTTAACTCCGTAGTCTGAAGAGTACTGACAATTTTAGTTAATGTTTATTGAAATATTCTGTCAAGAAATGTAGAATTTTTTACTAGTCTCACATTGGAGGTTCTAAAAAAATATTAAAAATAGAAAATGTAAAAAGTTATTTTGTCATGAGAGAATTGTAATATCTAGTTGGAGTAATATTTTTGTGTTTATGATTATGTTTTTAATTTGTGTAGTGAGAATATTCTTTTTAAAAGGCTCATGAATTCTGAATGTCACGTTAATCCTTAAACATTAGTATTAGGTGATATTTATATTGCCTCTGATGTATCGAAAAACATACTTAGCAACATAAGGATATTCGATTTATAAGATTCGATCCAACTTGTAAGTATTCAATTTACAAGCCTACATAATATATTGAGACACGATTGATACATAACAAGTGCATTTTTTCACTATCAAGTGATGAACTAGCATAATGGACTTGGAAAATATGTGAGGTTGTATCATTATTTCCAAATCTTGGAAAATATGTGAGGTTGTAACATTATTTCCAAATCTTGGAGATGATCAATTGTTTCTTCCTTTCAGTTATTGATCCATGGATAGTATTTTGACTACGGAGGTAAAAGAGTTTTGAACAATACTAGTAAGCCTCTATATAAGCTAATAATGTACTTCCGCATCTTAGTTTAATCCCTGATGAACTGAGTCAAGTGTAGGTTCACTTTCTCATTTCCATGGACTATGTTCTAGGTTTCCCGTCTCTGGTGTTGCTTCAATCTCTGCAAACCATAGAAGACAAATGCGGGGGGGTGAGGGTGATGTTCATCATATTGTGCTACTAACGGTAGTTTCTTCCACAGCCAGTATTTCTCAACTTCTCCCATAAAAAAAGAGAAAATCGAGCTCTCATTGCAGCTCATTGTTTTTTGTAGGTATAAAAAAACAGATTATTGGTAACACAAAATTTGAACATCTCAGTGATCATAAAGTTTCTTTCCAAGAGCTGTACTTAGCTTGTCGCCAATGCTTTTTTGACTGCTTCCAATACATCTCGGTGTTTGATAGATGTATACAGACTGATAACATCAATTGTAGCCAATGTACATTCTGCTTGCCAGTTTATATTATTCAGTTTTTTTTAAGGATGTCCTTGGTATCATGGCTATACAAAGGTAGCTCCTTCATAAATGGTTTTAGTTCCCCAAATATGAATTCTCCAAGTCGCAAACTCGTTGATTACATTTCAGAAATGATGGGAAGTCCAGCTTGTTTAGTTTAAGTAGTATATACATTGTTGGCAGCACTGGGCATTTGATATAAAAGTATTGCTTTTCTTCCAAGGTCATGAGACTTTTATTGAAACATTTATCAAATTGTTCAGCTCATTTGTTCTGGATGTCTCTAGGGTTATCATTCCAATAGTCGACTGATCTCCTTCAAGTAATCAGTTTTATCAAGAATCATTTCCTCCCTTGTCAGCCTCCTTAATTATTAGATCCTGATTGTTGTGCAGTTCATCTATTGCTTGTTTATGTTTTTCATTGATAATTTAAGAGATGAATTTGATTTTAGAAACAAATTTTTTATGTATTTTTCCATATTCCCTAATATTGCAGTTTGGAAAAGGTCAACTGAATTATCAGGAGACAGGACTGTTGTGAATGTTGATTTTAAAGAGTTTACTTGTTTTGTGTGTTATATAACAGTTACCAGTTCCATTGCTGTGTCAAGAATTGAGCCACTTAGGCAAGTATCTTCTAGGTCTGAAACACTGGTCAGTAAATATATGTTTTCAAGATCTTGTGATACGCTTCTTGTTGGTAATTGGAATTTCTATACGTCAGTTTTGTTTTTTACGAGATCCCATCTGGCAGTAGGACAATAGGCTAAACCTTTATTTAAGACTTCATTTGTGAGGTCGTAAGGCTATTTTTAGAGTGGATAACCCTGATTGCTTGTTGTTGTCTCTTACTTTATTGTGCTTTTCTCCGTTCTCTTGTTTGAACGCCTGATGTTGATGGTTCTTTATGTTTTGAAATCGCTGAAATCTTGTGCATTTAGGTTCCCCAAATGGTGTCTGTGAACTTATTCGTAAAAAGTTTCTTCAACCTTACTTGTGGATGGGTAGCCTCCTTACCAAGCAATTCTATATCGGACATTAATAAGGCTTCAGCTGTATTGATTGGTTCTGTTGCTACGTTTCCAGGTTTGAGGTTATCATATTTACGTGCAAAACTATATACTCCTTCAAGCCAATAATCATTGATAATGGCTTATGAGAACATCAATGGGAGACTAGTCAATTCTAGAATTCTTGATAGAATATGTCAATAAAAACTTAACTAATATGGTCGGTACTCATCAGAATACTGACTTAAGGATACCAAACTTGACAATCTTAATATGGCAAATGCGAAAATATGAAAATAATGACAGGGAGGAAGGACTTTGTGTGCGCACTAAAGCTCAAAATGTCTCTGACCTAAGGCCATTGAGTTCACTCTAAACAGGACTCATAGGGATCGAGAGATAGGGACCGCAGTGAGTACGGGAAAACAGGGATTTACCCTGAGATGTGTAAGTAACAAAGACTCTTATCTTACCTAGGCTTTTCTGTTAATAAAAGGGTACACAAATATCTGGATTTCCATCACAAATATATTTGCTTACAGGCTTATCTGGATCATTTTGAATTTATTTTTTTACTGGTTTTCGTATCACAAGCATATTAACTTGGAGGCATATCACGCCCAATTTTGAAACTATTTTATCAGTTATAGCTTTGTATGATATCCTGGAATAAGAGTATACACCCTTAACTATAGGCAGTGCCCAATTTCAGGAGATCAATGCTCCAAACAATCAAAAGGTAACAGCATGTGTAAAAAAGAAGTAACTAACAATAGAGGGTATAATCCAAATAAAATATTAACACTAAGGGAGATGCACAACCAATTTATTAACAGAGTACGGTGACTACAGTGATTAATAGATCCTAAAATGCCTGTGCTCCAATGATGATGGTAACTGATTATTTCAATGAACCATTAGATTGAGAGGAAACTAATCAAACATTGTGTCTAACTCCCAACGGAAGGAACAACAAGAAATAACTTAAGGGTTAGAAGATCAAGATGATTAAGTAATTACTGTGATAAACAAACATACTGCATATTGCTGATGAGACTTAGATAAACATACCAGAGACTATTTGGGATATATTATATCATGGTTCCCAATTTTGTAGATGTCTATAGAATGAAATACTCGATGATTAATGGAATAAAAGAACATTTGATGAAAATTTATTTTGTGTTTTCAATGACAAAGATCACACAATGGAATTAAATTAAACATGTTTATTTGTTCATAAAATAAAGTTTTGGGAACAATATGCTCAACATTTCTTTACAATTTGATGCTGACTGCGATGAAGCATGGCCAGATACACCACCCAAGTGCCTCTTGGGCAAAAGATTTTACCTTCTGATTTCGGTCCCAATTTATATGTTGGAAGGGAATTATGTTGTGGTGGCAATGGAGTGCCCTCCCTGCCAACATAGTGGTCCGCCTGCCTAATTTCGGGTGGACCTTAAGTTTTGCATTGGCTGAGACAGCCCTGGGGAGTAAGTTCTGTTGGAGAAAAGGCTACATGCCTCTCCATCCAATTTAGATGGGTGGACATGTATCCATTTTTTACTGTTCGTTACTGCCAAGTACAATCTGTCCGTAGGAGACAGTATAATTGTAACAGTGTTCCCCCCGGCATAGGAGTAGACTCCCATCGTGAGCGGAGCAATATTTTCTTTCTTTACAAAAAGAAAATCCCATTTATGGGTTTTCTTTTTATAAAGGAAAGGAAAAGAAAATGCTTTCAGCTAAGCAGACCCATAGCACTGCGTAAAATTGATTGACCGGAATCACAGTGACGCTGCTTCCTGGTATGCTTTTATAAATGACCGCAAGCTTGATGGTCATTTATAAGTGAGGTGGACCGAGTGATTTTTTTTGTCCCATGTGGTACGGGCACCACCCACCGACTGTGATTTTAATAGGGTCATTAGTCTTTTAGGTCCTAATCCACCAGAGGAGTATACTTCTGAAGCAGTCCCAGGGGAAGCACTTAAAGACTCATAGGGTATCAGACAAAGGCCAAACAGCAGTGCCTAACTGCTACTGGTCAGCTGGGCAGTTGCAGGAAAATTTTGTAGATTGTTGTGTCCCTGTAACTTTAACAGGTCAGCCTTGTGAACCTTGGAGTCGACTTGTTTGCCCTGCGTACAAGAAGGAGTGCAGGTCCAGTCCTTTAGGTTCTCTTCTTTAGTCTCAGACAAGAGGTCCACTCATCTTCTGATCTTCCACAAGTCCAGGAGTGTTCTGAAGTGGGTGGCTAGATATGCCACATTTATGATCTGCTTCAGCTAACGGGTGGGCTGACCCCTGAGGACGCCCTAACCAATGGAGTAAAGGTTTCCAGGGCCAATTCTACCCACTTTGGGCATTTGTAAGATGGTGAAAGTCTAAGTTTATTTTTGAGTGCTGGGTATGTGTGTGTGCCGTAATGTGGTATTCCTAGTGTCCTCCCAAACCTAACACTAAATTTGAGTTTTATCCATGTCCTGTACCCACAACAAACTTAAAAACAGATGTCTGGCAGTAAAAAAGCTGAGTTTTCAGCAACTAGACAGTAGATACACAAAATGTGCCTGGCATCCTCTTACCCTCCTTTGAAGTGCACGCTAAGGGGGTGATTAGAGACAGAATCTTACCTATCCCGTACAGTCGCTGTAGCATACCAGCAGCGCAATGGTTTAAATTCACTAGTGGCCTGTAATACGAGTGTAGTAATGCTCAGATTATAATTTTTTTAGGCTGAATTATTGGATAAGTGCAGTTTTTAAATAGAAAGTGAATTACCATATTGGGAGAATCAAAGAAGCTACAGCGACTGTGCAGGATAGGTACCTTACCTATGAGTTAGTTCATTTTGTGCTTAAAGTAGTGTTCGTGCCTCCGTGGTTTCAATTCCTAAACAAATGTTGCTACTGACTTATTTTCCACAGACATTGGAAATACAGAAGATAAACAAGGTACTATTGCTGTTGTTTAGTATTTTTTAAACCGACTTGGTTATTGTTCACGGGAGCTATTTACAGGATTAATGGTGCACTGATCAATAATATGAGATGACAGGGATTCACTAAGAGTGGAATTGATTTGTACAGGCACATATCAAAATGCTAATTTGGCTTAACATGATATATAAGCAATGTGGACAATCAGAGTTAATATAATATAGCATGTGATAAACGCTGCACATGTCTGTATATTCCCCTTGTGCACATAACTGGTGCTGTGTATGAGATTGGTGATGAATATCACAAATATCCAAAAATACAAATTAGTGACTTTATGTATTACTTCCAGCCCTGAGGAAGTCGTGGGTCTATATCCCAAAACGACGAAACGCGTTGGCGCAAGGGAGTGGAAGAACGCTGATCAAGTTAAACAAAATAGAAACAAGGAAAAGCATAACAAGTTGAAGATCTAGCTGTATATTGTTATATACTGTTAATTTATCTTATGGCATGTGCTTCGGAAAATTGTTGTAAAGTGCTTTGTATAAATGTAGAGGGATTCCCCATCCAATTAGCATCGTGTTAACATATTTATTATGCCTCTAGGATGGTTATCATTGTCTCTAGATTTTATTTTAATTGCTTTATAGGTTCTGAAATCTTCTCTTTGTATTGCAGAGCAATGTCTCTGACCTTGTCTGCCAGATTTATTATTAAAAATGATCTCGTCTTCAGTCTTTTAAGCCTTGAATTTCTTCCCTAGAGATGTTAGGTTTAGTTTACTTTCTCCTGGATTCACGGTACTGTAATTCTGTCAGGGTTTTTCAAAAGAAGACTGTTGGGATGGGAAAGGAAAGGAAGCTGTATGACTCCAAAGAGCATGCCACTATGTCTTGAGTTCCCAAAGTGAGTTTCAGGTGATATTGTTTTTTTTTACCTCCACATACTTGAAAATCATGGGTGAATGCTGAAGGCTCCCCGTGACATACCTTCTTCCCTCTCCTTCCTGAACTTGAACACCATCAGCTCACCATGGTGTAGAAGACTCATGTGGCAGCATGAATGGATTATAGTGGCAGGGCAGAATATTTAACCTATTTCCTACAAGAGAGAGTTCCCTACTGGTTATCTCATGTGCTTTAAGTGGATCTGCCAATCCTTGTATCAGGACTTTGAGTAGATCCAAGTGGGCTATGGACCGCAAACATGAGCAGCAGAATATACAAAGAGCGAGTGTGCCAATGCGACTGTGGCAACTCAGTAATCCATTTTGGATTCCTGAACTAAGGTGGTACATAAGATGAAGGTTGGAAAGAGCACATACAGTGATTTCAAATAAAGGGTTCTTCTAAAGTATTCCTGAGGCCCTTTGTAGTGTACAAGACTACTGGATGTGAAGGATAGGAAACAGAGGGTCCCTTTGAAGTGTAGGAAAGATTCCTGTCCTTTCCTGCTCCATTGGTAGCTGGAGGTACTTCAATTCAATTTCAAAATCTTTATTCGGCCTATATAGGTCATAAAAAGAATCCACAGAATAAATACATCAGACACATACATATAATAAATAAAATAAGATACAAATCTGGCTCTCTGGAATACAATCTCTAAAATACCATTATGGTCCAATACAATAAAACCATACTAATATAAAAAAGACTTCATGAGACCTACAACATACTCTATCATAAATGTACAATTAAAGTATGTGACAAAGGGAAAAACATCATACATTTACCCAACCATTGTTTTTCTTTATTTCTTTATTTTATTTATTTTGAAAGTTTTATATAGCGCGAACAAGATCTTCGCAGATATCAGAGCGCTTTACAGAGGAGAGGTGCAAATATACACAGATACATCTATAGTGTTAAAAGTACAGTGGAGTGATATCATAAACAATCAAGTAAGTCAATTTCAAAGTCAAACAAAAATGCAAAGGGTTTGAACAAGTAGTACAGATGAGCACTGAGTCTTTGAAGTTGATCCCCAGTAGTGGTTCAAGTGCATTTAGCCATGAGGATCGCTTTTACTTCTTTCTTTGTGCGGTAGTGATCTTCGCGGGAGGTGAGATCAGAAGGAACTCTGTTTTAAGGGCATTGAGTTTGAGATGATTAGCGGCCAGCCAGGATTGGGTGCTACTGATCGTTGAGTTCAAGAGCGTGATGTCATTGGGTGATTGTAGTTTGAGATAAAGTTGGGTGTCATCAGCATACATGTGGAAGTGTACATTGGATTCTTGTAGCAAGGTGGTGAGAGGTTCCATAACTAGGTTGAATAAAGTTGGGGATAGGGAGGATCCTTGTGGTATGCCTAGCGATACAGGTCTTGGCGCGGACATCAAGTTGTTGCTCTTGAATTTCTGCGACCTGTTATGCAGAAAGGACGTGAACCATTTGAGCACAGTCCCAGATAGGCCCATTCTTGTGTTTAATAGTTCGAGTAAATTCTCATGTTTGACGGTGTCAAATGCGGAGGAGAGATCAAGGAGGATGAGGAGGCAGGTATCGTTATGATCTAGGATTTGGAGGGCGTCATCGATTATGTGAGTCATAGCCGTTTCAGTACTGTGATTTGCTCTGAAGCCTGATTGTTGAGAGTTGAGGAGATCAAACTGAGTAATGTGTTTAGTCAATTGTATTTGTACGCATTTTTCCAGCAGTTTGGCAAGAGTCGGAATGTTGGTGATGGGGCGGTAGTTGTTGAGGTCAGAGGGGTCGGCTGTAGGTTTCTTTAGCAAGGGTGTGACTTGTCCAACTTTGAGGGAGTCGGGAATGGTCCCTTGTTGAAGTGAGCTGTTAATGATTTTAGTCCAGAGTGGAAGGAGCGACGGGGTAAGGACTTTTTCTTGCCCAAATGGCCAATTTAAAAAATCACAGACACAGTAAAATTTTAGGCAAGCTTAATAACTGAAGGTGAAAGAGAGCTACTCTACACCATCAGAACCCTAACTTTCTTAGCAAGAATTTCAAAAAGTGCTTATTGCAAAAAAAGGTAAATTGCAGTAGTGTTTGGTCCGATTGATTATCACACGGGGATGATGACACTATATTTTCCTCTAGGTCTAGCACACTTTTGAAGCATAGGGACCAATAAATATTGCCCACTCTGAAGAGAAAAAGAAGCAACCACTCCTATCGTTTGAGATCAAGGGATAAATACGTAGCTGGTTACCCTGTTGCTAAGGATCTATAGTAATTCAGGACTGTGCGTTTGAATAGCTCAATTTTCACTTTTAGCTCTTTACAGTGGTCCGGGAATATAGCTTTCACCTTTGTTTTGTCTGCTTTGATGGCTAATGTGTCCCGAATATAACTCAGCTATGGGATAGAAAAAGCTTTCTCCAGCTGGAGACAATCAAGGATGATATCTCTACATAGAGTGGCTGCAGGCTTATTCCAAATACTGACCAACAATAAAAGGGGGGCCCAATGCACCTTTTCAGAAATAAATCCCTGGTTAAGCTCTGAATGAGTGATAAAACTAGAAGTAGTTGGCGGTAAATTCAACATTGGATAGAGAATACGTTTTTCCTTTGCCTGTAGATAGGAAATTTTATTAAAACCCCACACCGTGCTCTGTAAATAGCAGCGCTGACACACTAAGAGTTATACACCTTCAGAAGGGGTATGAGAGCCCCTTTAATGCCCGGTATTCTAAGATTACATACTGTCCCTGTAGTTCTACTAAGTTTAAGACTGGAATTGTTAAGCTGGGAGTGCCAGGAACCTAATGAACTAAACTCCACCCTTATATAGCAAAAGTTGTTAACACTAGTGAGTGGCTGCCCTTTGATGAGAATTTTATTTGACCTTGATTTTTTGGGTGCACAGGACATGATATGGGATTTACTATAGTTATTTGTTAAATCAAGATCGTGCATTAAGGAAGCAACACGATAAAAGCATTACGAGAAAGGGCTAAAAGAACTGCATCATCAGCAAATAGTAACACAGGAACTGGAGTGCCTGCAATTCTTGGGGTGTTTACAAGAGTAGAAGTTTGATGAGCTGTTAAACCATTAATACATAAAATAAATAGCAGAGGTGTCAGTATGCAGCCTTGCCGCACCCCCCTCTTCAGTGGAGATTGGAGTGACAATTCACCATGAACATTAAGACGCACTCTGGCTGAGAGGTTTGCTTGTAAATAATACAAAAATATCACTGGGAAGGGTAGGGGTTCACTCCAAAATCTAACGACATACATCAGCCATAGTTTGGACCTGTTCACTGAATCAAAAGCAGTGGACAGGTCCATAGATGCTAAATAAATTGGGCAACGTCTAGCTTGGGTATACTTGTTTACTATCTGAGGCGGGATTTACCTTTTTCAGGAGTTGTACTATTATCAACACAAACAGAAGTTTGCGGTAAACATGGGTAAATAACTTTTGCTACATAAAAGGCCTAATTATAAATAAATTGTATTAAACATCAATATAAGATTAATGGGTCAATACTTAAACAGAAAGAACAATTTGACTTAATAGGTTTAAGGTTTTCTTGAACACTGAATTGCAATGCACAGATAAAGAATAGCACAGTTTTCATAAGTCAAGTGGAAGGAGGAATGGAAAAGATTTAAAATAGACATGGATGCTCCTTGAGGAAGGTAGGGAAGGATATCTACAATGCCAAAGTCGTTTCTGCATTAGTATACAGGAACATTCTTTGTGGCCATAGTAATATTGAGGAATTTCAAATAGCGAAAAAGAGAGGTGCCTCACAATTATCTTGGGTAGGCTATATACAGAGAACGTTTTGAGTACTGGGTTTTGAAACATTATGGCCAGAGCCTTCTGCCATATGTAAAAATGTAGGAAACCGTGTTAAAGAAAGGTAAAGTATTGTAAGTATAAGCTACATACTACTTCAGAGGAAGGTCTTTCAGGTACAAATATCGGAAGGAGAAAGATGAATTTGGCATTGATGTATTCTTGGGGAACGTAGATTTATTTCATGTTCATTTTATATCTAATTCAGGTAGAATGCCCTTCCATTAAATTCAGTGCTGATTAGAGATGGTGTTAATAACTCTCGTAATTATATCTGTTAAGCACGTTTAGTTGCCCTGCATTCTGTAATGAGGGCCTCGTGCAAGGTGGTTTATTCCTCTTTCTAAGAGTTTTGGACCGCATTCTCAAAAAGAACATTAACATACTAGCATTAGACCAGCCCAGCTGTAAAGCAGTATGCTGTTTTAGCTTTCTGAGTATTGAATGGAACATATGGTTGCAAGAAGGAAAATGAGCAAGAAAGGAATTTTGATTAATTATTTTGATTAACTGAATTTCTGTAATTTGCATTTTGAATCATATAAGTTGTAAATATTAATTAATTAGTTATCTTGGATAATATAAAAGCTCCAATTTAATATGATAGTATTCTTTTTATGTGTATATGATTGGAATTTATAAAAATATAGAGACTAATGTAATTGCTTACTCATTGGTGGAGTGGTAGCCCGGATGGGAAGCCTCTCCCTATTATGTGTCTTTGTTTTACGTCTCACTTGACAGAAGACTTCCAATTTTACACCACTTTCCAGCTGACACTGTGAGACAGTGGCTGGGGGTGAACCAGTTTGAATGATGTACACAAAAGCGAGGAATTGCCTGAAACCGGTCCCTGAGTAGGATATGTGGAATACAAAGATTCTGCCTGAAATTGGTATAAATATGATGGGGAAACCACCAGCCAGTGTGCTAGAATTCTTTACAGGTTTCTGGGGCCCCACTCTAGCGGAGGCTGACAAACTCTTCTGGGCTCTAGTGGTGGGCTCACTGACTTTCGGCTCCTGTTCGACAGGTTGCTGTACAGGAACCTAGTTGATCTGAAGGTTGCCTTAAGAAAGGGAAATAACTAACTGCTGAGGAGGTATACTGGTGGTCACCTTGCATGAGGAAAATGCTGCCTAGAAGAGAAGAACCGTAACAAGCAGAGGCAGGAATAATAGAACTAGAACCTGTCTGTTGTAGCCCAGTTAACAGTCTGCAATGCCAGGTGGTGTGGTGAGGACTTAAGAACCTGGTGCCCCTATGTTGTTCCTAGAGCCAGAAGAGCCCAGGACCAGGGGCGGTTCTAGGCTCATGGCGGCCCTGGGCAGGGAGCGTAGGTAGGGGGCCCCGGAAGAGGGGGTCTGGCCAGGACGGAGCCCCCCGGAGCTCAGGAAGGTGTTTTAATAAAACGTCCAGAAAAGGCGTTAGATGACCAGAACCTGTGGCTGCTCTTACCCTTCCGAATTCGTCTCAGAATGATAAAATTTAGGAGGAGGAGGGTATTGTGACTCAGGACGTGAGGCAGTGGGTAGGGAAAAAAAGAAGCCAATCAGGAACCAGGAGGAACGCAGGCACGGAGGCCAGTGAAGAGGGGGGGTTAGGGTGTTTGGAAGTGGAACAGAGCTGGAGGACGCTAAATCAGTGCCAGGGGCCGCCACGCAAATATGTATCCATCCTCAACGGATTATTATATTAAGGATATACATTGGCGTGGCTGCCCCTGGGGTTTGGTGGCCCTGTGCAGGTGCACAGCTTGCACATGCCTAAGGCCGCCCCTGCCAGGACAGTGGGGCACTCACGGAGACCGCAGACACATCTGTTGGGTTTACTTCCAGCAAGACACAGTGCCTGTAACAACCTGGCACTGAGGAAATAACCACATCAATGAGCCTTAATCGTAGAACCTGAGGACCTTGGTGCTAGGATTTGATTTCTCACTGCATTGTTGGTGGCTTTGTCCTCCACTGCTTAACACTGATGTGGTCAATTTTTTGTTCTTTTATTTGTATGGGTATTGTGCTTAGCGAAGATTCACCAGTGAAGATATACTGCCTTCATGATCGACCTACTTGGAATGAGGCCTCATATTCTTCAGTGGTGCTCCGGCCGGGACAGCCCCTGCTTTGATAAAGCAAGAGTTGGTGCATGAGCTGAAGATGATGGCAACCAGCAATACAGATTTAGTGAGATCCCATACCATGGGCCATGTACAACACAGAGGGGGAACTGTAACTAGGGACCATTCACACCAGCTACTATCTCATTGGAGAGGTAGACAGGGCTTAGAGAAGGGTTACCACTATTTCTTTCAGCAGCCTAGGGTCTGCAGCTCTGGCTATTGCTACGGAATGCTTTGCAAAAGGGGAGAAGCCTTAGTTAGTTCTTGTTATTTCACTACTCACCATCATTATTGCGTTCAATAGCTCTCTACCATGTGATTACTTCTAAAACACAACCTAACCTGTACATAAATATCTGACAGCAAAGCTCTTTTTCTCCTTGAGCAAGAGCACTGGTGATACTTATCTATTGGCAAGATGTGTCATTGAGGTCTGAGTTTCTATATTACCCCGGTTTCCTGAGTTATCCTTAGACTGCTCAACTTCAATACCCTATCGAAAATGTGTTATATGAGGCACTAGGAGCTTTAGGCTCAATATTAAGAGAAAGCCCCGAGCACAAGAGGTAAAAGGTTTTTATATTTACAGCCTGAACCCAATAACGGCTGCCTCCCCTTGGATTCCTGGAACTGTTTCAAAAATGACTAATTTTGTTGACATATTTGAATGGGAGGTTTAAAAGTTGACTTGTTTCATGAGCCTATTTTGTCTTTAGAACATTTGGATACATTTATTTGAAAATTATCCTCAACCTGACTTTTTGCGGCAGAATTATATAATTTCTGACTTGTATGTTGGCTTGAAAGAGATAAATGAAAGCTTATTTGTCAGTAGGCTCAATTCTCTTCATTCAGTTGATGGCTAGAGAGGTTTTAACTGTAGTCGCTGGTTACCATTTGCATACCTTTATACCTGAGCTTTTTTATTCTTGGACTTTTGAGGTTTAACCTGATGCTTGATCATTTTCAGTAATTGCGATTGATGTTAATGACATATTTTCTGCTTAAGTATAGTATTCAAATTTCAGGTGATGGTCCACTACTTCCAGATTGAAGCTGTCTTTATCCGGGCTTTAACTTCTGAAACTCCTATGTACGTGAACTGTCACTGAATATTCTGATTTGTTTATCTTGTTGTGAAGTTCTATCTTATCTAGTAGTAGAAACTGGTTATTTTTCATTTTGTCCACCTGCGCTTGTATATTTAATATATCCTTGTAATTCAGTCTCTATTTGGTTTATATTGAAATTAACATCAAGTCTGGGCTATATTTTGTTACAGTTTTGTTTCATCCCCTATGAGTATTATTGGAATATACTTCACTTTTAGTCATAAGGGTATGTGGTCTGCTCCTCAATGTTCCAGAAAAATGCGTCACTGCATCTTAGATCTACTCTGTTTTTCATTATAATAATGTTATTAGGTTCTACGGATGTTTGCCCGGAAATATTTGTGATGACGGGGCCAGATTTGAAGAAAAAGATAGTTTAACTAATAATTTCTTGTTATGGTTCAGTGTAACTTATTGTAACTCTTTCTGTGTTTATGAAAATACATTAATTCAGTTTTAAACGGAGGTAACCTTCGGAGGTGTGGCAGCAACCTGTAGTGTTCTACAGGACACGTTCTAGCATTTCCCAGCTTCCTGTTTTGCCAGCCACTCCCTCGAGGGCTGGGCACACTACACCCCCCTCACCCATCCATCATGGGTGTCACGAGTCACGTGACCCCGCAAATAAAAGGGCCCGGGTGCACGTGCTCGTGGCCAGTTCAGTGTACTACAGATCCAGTGTCTGCGTCCTTCATTTCCGCGCCATGTGGGCCTGAGGCCCAACACGACACTGGCGACGAGGCGGGCAGCTAACCCTGCATGCCTGATGCTCAGCTACATCGTTCCTCATGGAGGAGAGTGTGCCCGACGAGCGGCAACGCCGGTGAACTGTCAATAACCACCCGCGACTGCAGAGTGGACGGAGCCACCCAGACACCCCCCTCCAGACCCGCGAGCAACTAGCGGTGCCGGCATGTGAGCCACAGCCGCGTTGAGAAGGAAAGGCCGCCCAATGCCAGGATTGCCGCCCGGCACCTGCATCGGCGTTACAGAGGTCTGGACAATGTCCTCACAGGACTGCCACTACAGCCCTGACGTAGGCCAACACCACAGCCGAAGGTCAGTGATCCAATAAGCAGATGGACAGGGAAAGGACCACCACGGCCAGCACTGCGATAAAGGTGCACGAGTCCTGACCCTGGGTTCACCCGTCCATGCCCATGCATCCGTAGATGGTCGCAACTGCTATTATTGCACTACACGCACAGGGAGAACAGACGCGACACAACGGTACTGCTCCCAGCAACCGCCGAGTGTGGGGAGGGCACCGACTGCTAAAACCCCCCCTGCTGTGCCTGACGTGCGCCCGCAACTGTACCCAGGCAGCCACCTCCGTAGTCAATTGGCCCTGTGACTGGCATCAGGGGAAGAGAAGACGTCGCTTCAGCCTCGCTACCTCTTACCGCGCAGCCTATGGCACCGGACGGTTCCTACATACCGACGGCTGCTCAGCGGCGACATGCTACGAAGGGAGGATTGACGCTGTAGAAGCCCGCAAGCACAAGAGAGCCCGCTGCTGCCGAGAGAGAAGAGCACCTGCGGGCAGCGCCACCTAGCGGCCGCATGCCCGCCCTACAGCGGCTGACACCAACAGAGACACACGTAGAATGAATGAATGAATGAATAGCGTTTTTATACCGCGCAAAACTTAGCCCCAAGGGGCATTAAGGCGCAATACGAACAGACATGGAAAGTCCAGACTCCAGATAACTAGACCAGACGCCATTGGGAGAGCAAGAATCTAATATGCTTGAGAAAAAAGCCAGGTTTTGAGAAGTTTTTTGAAGATTGTCAAGGAGGAGTGACTGGTAAGCTCAAGGGGAAGGGAGTTCCACAGTTTGGGAGCCAAGGTGGAAAAGGCTCTACCTCCCCATCTAACCTTAGCAAACCTAGGGACTACCAGCCTATTCTTTGAAGATGAACGAAGCGTTCTAGTGGGGGTGTAGGCACACAGAAGAGATCTAATGCCTTCAGATCCTGAGCCATGGATAGCACCATGGGCCAGACAGAGAATTTTGAAGGAGATCCTAGATGGAATTGGGAGCCAATGAAGGTCCCTTCTGGCCATTGTTGCAGACGTCCTCCTAGGGAGGCTAAGAACCAATCCGGCTGCAGCATTTTGCACCATTTGGAGGCGATGGATAGAGCCTTTATTGATGCCACCGTAAAGGGCATTACAATAATCTAGCCTTGATAGTACTAGGCCAGTTATTGCTTGTTTCCGGGCTGCCAAGGACAGGTAAGGGGCAATTTTCTTTAAGATTCTAATGGTGTCACAACAAGTAGACACTGTCCTATTTACCTGGGGGTCGAAGGAAAGGGCGGGATCAATTTGTACTCCAAGGTTCTTAGCAATAGGAGTGGGAGTCGGGCAATCGCCCAGGGATGGAGGCCACCAGTCCTTTGACCAGAGATCTTGGCTCCATCCGAAGACCATAACTTCGTTTTTTTCACCGTTCAATTTTAGGAAGTTACATGTCATCCAATTGGAGACTGCCTCCATACAAGCTCTAAACTTGGAGGCGATCTCACAAACTGGCTGGGTGATGGATACCAAGATCTGTGTGTCGTCAGCATATGACAGCACGTCCAGGCCAAAGGATCTTACTACCTGTGCAAGTGGGGTAACATAGATGTTAAACAGTAAAGGGCTCAATGAAGAGCCCTGGGGAACCCCACATTGCACCTTTTGGGGATCGGAGAGGAAGCTGCCCATTTTTACTCTCTGCTCCCTGTGATGGAGAAAGGAGGAGAGCAGACTGAGGGCAGAACCTCCTAATCCGATATCTTTGAGCCTGGAGATCAGTATTGACGGGGACAGGGTGTCAAAAGCTGCTGTGAGATCTAACAACACAAGCAGTGAAGGATGTCCCTTGTCAACCTCAGATCGAATTTTGTTTGTCACAACAGTGAGGGACGACTCAGTGCTGTGAGCTGATCGAAAACCGTAGCAAGCATGTTGGAATTTTCAATATAAGTAGACAGATGTTGATTTATGTGAGATTCCAGAATCTTGGCTGGGGCCGGGAGTAAGGAAATAGGGCGGTAATTCTTCAAGATCCCTGGGTCTAAGGAAGGTTTTTTTAAGCAGAGGCCTAACAATAGCGGTTTTCCAGGAAGAGGGAAAAATACCCTCTTGGATCGCCAAGTTCATAACTTCCAGTAGCGGGGTGTGGTAAATTCTAATTACCTATACGGAATTTATGCGGTAAAGTTCAATAAGAATAACTCAGTCAAAAATGAAGAGGCAGAGTCCGTGGTATCTGAGGTTTAAAGGGGGTTTTATTCCTTAAAAAGGAATTGGTTCGAACCAATGGTAGCATGACCCATCGCCACGAGGGTTCAGGGTGGGAATTGCAATGGACATGTACAATGATTTATTAACAAGCAATTATATATATAGTCATTTCATACAGTAATATTGAATGCAGAAGGCGTAACAGCTGGGAGAAACGAGATAAGAGCAGAAATACGTAACAGGAGGCGTGCACTAGGGCGTACACGGAGGTGTGTGCAAGAAACGTCACATAGAGGTGTCATAAGTGGGTGGATCCCTGGAAGGATCCTGCAGAGTCAGCAAGAACATGTGGCAGAGATGCGCGCGCAACAGCATGACGTATGATTGACGTGTAACTGGAGGGTGAAGGGGACTTGACATTTAGCCCTACATGTGGAGACAGAAGTCTGGAGTGTCAGAACAACCTAATCCCAAATCATATCTAATATCTTGTGTTTGAGGAACCGTATTATCTAGAAGGAAAGGTCTCTCGGGCAGAGGCTATTCTATACTGACTGCTAGTGCGTGTATATGCAACTGCGTGTCTACGTGTAAAGCAAGGGGGCCATGGGCCTACCATGGTAACGGAGGCTATGAATTACTTGCATGGAGACAGAAAGGCCGGGCCCTTTGCTCTGCAGCTGGGAAGGATGTTTACCTAAACTACTAGACAGGAATGTATTTTTCGAGGAGCGGAGCAGATAACTTGAAGGCTGAATACAGTCTTGGCAGGCCGGCAGGCTGAGCCAGGCACCGCTAGCCGCGCAGGGAGTGAGTGAAAGGTCATGGATACAGATGCGGATTCAGGCTGCAGCTTCCAGAGGCAGAAGGCAGGAGAAAGCTTGAATGGCAGAAAACAAGGCCCAACTCGCCAGGGCCAGAAAAACATGAAAGTGCTCCATGTAAAGACGTTGGCAAGGCACACTTAGGAACTGAATATCGGACCCATTCATGGTGGATCTGAAAGAGGACATATTAACGTTGGACGCAAATGTATTTGCGTCTTCATAGCTGGTTGTGGAGGGAACTTACATGTACTAGGAGCAGGTACATGGAGCCGTTGGGGTCTACGATAGGGGACACAATTGACCATAAAAATTCATATTACCTCATTCCCTCCTTGTCCCCTACGGACCCTTCATGATATATCAATCCTCATTAATCTATCAATCTGTTCATGTAACATCATTTGCTCTTCTTTCTTCTTACGGCGTTTTGAATGAGGACTCGAATGAGGAATACATGATGTGGCGCACAAGCCGCAAATCGCTGGCCCACATTGCAGACATAGGCAACAACTGAATACTATGAGAAGGCCAATACCTAGGAAGGATAGGACTTTCCATCCCCAGGCTGACAACGTTGTCCAGAACCAACCGGACCAAGTCCAGGTGCCTGGATTCTGGTGTATCAGACTTGCAATCTTATGAAGACGGGTAATGGCTCTATATACTGATGGCGCGTTTTCTGGAATGAAAACACAGCAGCTCGACCCGATGACCTTACAGGCTCCGCCCCTATCGGCCAGGATGACGTCAAGGACGAGACGATTTTGAAGAACAACAATCCGCATCGCAGACTGCTCCTCTGTTAAGTTGCCCAGGGCGGAAGTAGTTTCATTCACTACAGCTTCAAGCGTTCTAGTTAATTTTCGTATCAGTTTACTATTAAAGACAGCACCTAGGTAGGGAAAGAAACCTTTATTGAAATCTGTGTATTGCTCCCATGCCATTTCAGTGTAGTCGACAATCGGGAGATCTCTCTGTGGTCTATTGTGTACTAGATGGGTGTTTCTATGATAATCAGGAGGGGCTAGGAAAACAGGTGGCAGAAGGAATGCAATGTAACAGGTGCCATCCCAATCTAGAGGTAAGCGTATATATGCGGTGTGACCACAAATGAAGTAGGAATGACGTGAAGCTTTAAAGGTAGACTTGCCCTTATCACTGAATTCGATCACAGTAGTGCATCTACTATGACCCAGGTGTACTGAACCATTTTTTCTGACACATAATTCACCTTTGACTGGAAGTACAGACATGGCGGGTAAGACTGGTTCTGTTTCGGATTCAACACTGAGAATCATGAGGTTAAGTGTAAAGTTACCTAATCCATATACTTCATTTTCTAGATCAGTTCCTGTCCTTTTGGGGAGACCCTCCTTGTCGGGGAAACAGACTTTATGCAAAACGACGTTCAGGTTTCCCCATACCCAATTACCCTGGTAGACTGCGGAGTCTGAATTCAGGGAATTAATTAAACTAAACCATGCCCCACAGGACCCATTATGCGTGAACGGGTACGGAAAAAGAGGCAGAACTCCTTTGTATTTCTGATAGGGAGGGAGTCGGCCACATATCCAACAATTAGTAGCATTGCTGGTCTGATGGGAATGATGTAACATACTAATGAATGTATTGTTGCGCAGCGCAAGTCTGTAAGACAGCTCATGTGGGGGCAGTTCACTAAAAGAATGCTCGGCAGTGACGTTGAAGGGAGAATTTGCACGCTTGAATATAGGATAGTATATGTGTAGAAGCACACTTGCAGCAATAATCATAAGGCTCAGAAAAAACATAATCAATAAAGTCACAATACAGTGGCTGCGAAGAGATTTGCAATATTCACGTTTCTTGAGCTGTTTCTGTCTATCTCTCTCTCTGTTGGGGTCTAGGGGATACATGTCAGAAAACACGTCTAACCGATTCACCTAGGGGAGGACTTAAACAATTAAACTGTCTGACTTGCTAGACCTCAATTTTTCTTTAAACTCCTGCTGTGGAGTTTTCTCTATCAGGGGAAGTTTAGAGTCACTAGAATCTGGACAGTCCTTAGAGGGGGAGGGTGAGTCAGTCTCTGGCAATGCACGAAATTTCTTCACGTGACTCGAATGGAGCCATCCTTTGCGGCCCTCGACCTTGATTGCAGTCCTCGTGGTGAGAAGTACCAACTTCGGCGCCTGCCACCTGGGCTCCAGCGGACTTTTCCTGTCGAAATTTCTTACAAGTACAATGTCTCCTGGAACAACGTCATGCGGTTTCACCTCGGTGTTGTCGGGAAAGGCTGCAGCGACCTGTGAACGACATGATTGTAGTGCAGACATCAAGGAGGCAAGGTAATCTGTCAACATATTACAATCGACATCAGTAATTTTTCTTGGCAAAGGCGTCCCCCACATATTCGGTGGTCTGCCAAAGAACACCTCATATGGGGATAGCCCTGTTCTGGAATGTGCGACCATTCTCATATAAAAAAGGGCGACCGGCAAAGCTACGATCCAGTCGACACCCTTCTCCTTACAGATTTTTGCAAGACGAGTTTTCAGGGTCTGATTGTGTCTCTCTACGAGACCTGCTGCTTCAGGATGTCGGACACAGTGGAATTTCCATTGGTAGCCTAGCAGGAGTGATACCTGCTTCATAAGCTCGGACGAGAATGGCTGACCGTTGTCTGAGTACACAACACGGGGCAAACCATATCGAGGGAAGAATTCACGAACCAGCTGCTTGGCAGTGGTCGGAGCAGTGTAATCTGGGACTGGATATGCTTCTGTCCAACGGGAAAGTGCACATACAACTACGAGGACATATTTGAAACCTCAACAACGTTCCATCTGAATATAATCCATCTGGAGGACTTCAAAAGGGTGATCGGGAGGATGAAAACCACCTTGCTCTACGGGAACGCCTTTACCTGGGTTGAACTGACAACAAATCATGCAAGTACGCACTTTCTGTTTGGCTGCTGCTCGTAAGTGTTTATTGAACCAGAGATGTTGAATACTGTCTAACATGGCTTTCTCTCCTAAATGTGCTGGACTGTGTACAGTATTAATGATAACTTGAACCATAGAGTCGGGGAGAAACCATGTGGATTTTCCCTTCGTCATCCATCCTTGATCTGTCTGAGTCCCTCCTAGTTCAATCCATTTCTTGATTTCATCTGGGGTGGCATGTGTCTGTATGTCAATTACATCTAGGGCGGGATCCTTAATGGTCATGCAATGTGTCTGTGTCGCGCCTATTGTCTTTGTCAGGTCAGTGGTGTGAATCTGATTCTGAGCTGTATGTTTTGCGGTTCGGTCTGCCAGGTCATTACCCTGGGAAATAGTATCTGTAACTTTTGTATGTGCCTTGCACTTCATGATGGATATCGCTGTAGGCAGATGTATTGCATCTAATAGAGTTTGAATGAGGGGACCGTGTTGAATTTTGGCACCGTGAGAAGTCAAAAAACCTCTCTCTCGCCAGAGGACACCGAAGTCGTGAACAACTCCAAATGCATAACGGGAATCTGTGTATATGTTAACTCTCTTGTTCTCGGCTTGAATACAGGCTTGGGTCAGAGCGATGAGCTCTGCTGCTTGTACTGACAGGATGTCAATACAATTTGTTTCTATGACTTCAGTTTCTGTTGTGACTGCGTAGGCGGCCACTAATTCTCCTGTACTTGTTCTCATGCATGAACCATCCACGTAAAGTGTCAGGTCTGGATCTGGTAATGGAGTGTCTGTCAAGTCTTGTCTGGGTTTCGTCGTGATAGTAATAACTTCAATGCAATCATGTGCCAATGGGTCTGTTTCAGTTAATGGCAAAAGTGTAGCAGGATTCAATGTATTACAACGTCTAATCTCTATGTGTGGCTGAAATAGTGTCAATTCATAACCTGTCAATCTTGCTATAGTCAAGTGTTGAGTCTGTGTTCGATTTAAAAGAACTTCCACGGAGTGTGGAACTTGTACTGTCAATGGATATCCTAACACTATTGAATCGCTTTGTCTGATTGCTAGAGCTGTTGCTGCAACTGATTTCAAGCACGCAGGCAGAGCCTGGGCTACTGGATCCAATGTACTAGAGAAGTAAGCACACGGTTTGTGTGAACCTGCTTGATCCTGCGTGAGTACCGACAATGCAGTACCTTCACGTTCTGTGACAAAAAGTGTAAAAGGCTTACTGTAGCATGGTGTTGCTAAAACTGGTGCTTGACATAAGGCTTTCTTTAAGTCGTCAAAAGCTTGTGTATGTTCCTGAGTCCAAGGGAGGACAGTCGAAGACGCTGCCTCCTGAGTTGTTAACTGAATGAGTGGTTTTGCTAGAAATGCATACTGAGGGATCCATTGTCTGCAGTAAGAAGTGAGGCCTATAAAAGCCTGCACCTCCTTTTGTGTCCTGGGTGGTAACATACCTTCAATTAACTGGATGCGATCGGGCGTTAGCTGTCTCCCCCATTTGGACAGCAAGTGGCCTAAGTAAACAACTTGCTGAACACAGAATTGCAGCTTTGAAGGGGATACCTTGTGCCCCTTGTCAGCCAGGAAATGTAAAACCGTCAGTGACGCTAGTTCACATTCAGGTTCGCTTCGAGCGGTGATCAGCAGATCATCGACATACTGTAGTAGGGCAGTGTTTTCAGGCATGTGTATACTGTCGAGTTGTCTTTTCAGTGCTTGGCTATAGATGCTGGGGCTTTCTGTGAATCCTTGAGGTGCGCGTGCAAATTTGAAGCTTCGTCCATTTAAACAGAATCCGAAAAGGTATTGGCTTTCCGGATCAATTGGGACACTAAAGAAGGCGTTCTTAAGATCAATAACAGTAAAGAACGTTGCTTCAGAATCAATAGCGGTCAATAGAGATGAGATATCTGGGACCACAGGGTACTGCGGTACAATGCATTTATTCAATTCGCGCAAGTCAATAACTAATCGGTAAACTGGTGGTGCATTGGGATCTGTACGTTTAAGAATTGGAATGATAGGAGAGTTACATAAATTCGGGTTGGTTTCTACAACCACTCCTTGTGCAATGAGCTCTTCAATGATTTTCAGTAAAGCCACTACAGCATCGGGGGGTAACTTGTATTGTCGAATTCGTGGTAAAACAACACCTGGCTTGAGTGTGACTCGATACGGTGTAATGTGCATACAACCTACATCAGTCGGGCCTTGCGCCCATAAATGTGCAGGTACATTCTGTAATCGGGGGTCAATATCTCTCAACACATAGTGACCTTTAAAGACACGTAGAAACAACCGTACTCCTTCCGGAGAACAGCAAATAACAGCTCCTATAGCTTTCAGAGTCTTGATACCTAACAAGTTTTCTGGACATGACTTTGTGAGCAGTAAATCTGTAGTACGTGTCAATGGACCGACTGCAAGGGGAAGTGGTTGCGATACTTCATTAATAATAGGCTTGCCTGAAAAACCAAGGGAAACATTCTGTGAGCCTGAGAGGGGTGCCCCTGGGACCTCGTCATGACTTATTGTTGTTCGGCTTGCCCCTGTATCAATTAAAAACTTTCTGTCTTTCCCTAATACTTGACTGTGTACATAAGGACCCTCTTGATCTACAGGAACCTCAATAAGAGGCAAGCCAACTTCCCTCTCTAGGCTGTTTCATGTGTATCGCTGATAATCGGGATAATCAGTCTGGGCATACTGGTACATTTGCTGTGATGCATGTTGAGTTGCAGCAATCGGTTGGGGTTGTGGCACGGCTACTGTCTGTACTGTCTGTTGTGAGGCTTGCATAGGCTGGATATTCTGTGGTACTTGTTGTTGGACCTGGTCCTGTCTAGGAGGACGCGGTCTCTCTTTAGTTTTTCCAGTAAGTATATTATGTTTCAAAACTGCACAATCGTTTATATAGTGACCTGGCTGTTTGCAATAGTTGCATGTCCCTTTAACAGGAGCTGTTGAATTATTTGACTGTATCGTGCCCTTTTTCTGACCGTCAGCTGGAACTGACTGAGCAACTAACATTTTCATTTTCGTGTCTTTCATGCGTCTCTGTTCGTGTTCATGTTCCTCTCTAATTCTGTTCTGGTGATACTGTAACATTTGTAACATTTGTGAAGGTGTATTTGCTTGCCATGTGCTCTCGACTTTCTGTACACAATTCTTAACTTGGGGCAGGGAATTTTCGACTAGCTTTGTTACGAAAAGATGTGGATATGACTCGCTACTTGCTTTCAGGCCACTATTAATACCAAAACATTTCTCAAATCGGGAATAAAAATCGCTAGTGTCTTCATCGGGTTTCTGTTTACAGGCTGAGATTGCATCCCAGTCCTCCTTTTTAGTTGCTAATAAACGAGGCAATACTTGCACTAACAATCCTGGTAATGCTTTAGATTTGTCCCCAAGCCCTGTTCCTGGGGTACGAGTCTTTTCTTCGTCTTCTAATGCAGCCCAATCTATCTTTTGGTCTCCTACCTCCCAATCTTTTTCTTTGAGTTTCTCGTAAATACCGGCAGGCATTAACACTTTCAATATTTTCATAATGTCGGGGTAGGTATAATCCCCCATGAGTAACATGTCTTTGATTTCGCGATGGAAACCTGCTGGGTCTTTATCGTGACAGGGCACTAATTTCTTCATTTCTAACAGTTCCATTTTCGTTATGGGCGTGTACACAAACACGCGTCTAAAAGAATTATCAGCATTCTGGACTGGATGCACTTCTCGCAAGGGGTTCTGTCTGTCTATGTAATACATTTTTCTGTCTACGGGTGGAGCTGGAACAAACCGTGTATTCAGGAAAGTATTATACCTGTGTCGATGTTCTAGAATTACTTTAATCAAGTCAGTACCTAGACCTCTCCATTGTGGCGAGAGTAGTTCTATTAAAATATCAGGTAAGGGACCTGGATCAGAATGTTGGCCTTTGAATAATGTAATGAGGTGCTGAACCATATATATGCCAGCAAATTTCTGTTCATCAGGGGAAAGGTTTAAAAAGGTCTGCACTAAACCATCATCACTTTATTTATCAGGATCGTCAGTCCATTGTACGGCTGACCTGGCCAGTTCTTGTTCATCCATGGAATTGAGTACATGGTACCCCATTCGTTCCTGAAGTATTCTATCAGCGGCCTGAAATAGATGTTCGGGGGTCTTTGGATTTGACATGGCAGCTTGAAAGATTCTTTTACTTTCCGGACGTACCGGACGCATTGAATTATTATAGGGTCTTCCCTTACCTACATATACTATCATTTCTTTAGCTGGTAATTGTGATTGTCCTGTTGCCGTTTCTGGTGTCTCCTCCTCCCCTGAGGATTCGACCTTGTCTGAATCTATTTCTGTTTCTGGCTGTCTTCTTTCATGTATTTTTATTACTGCATGTCTGATCCTTCGGTACATGTTTTCTATACAACTCTGTTTATCATGTTTCCCGTCTGCTATATTCTGACCCCATTTGTTAAGTGCTCTCATTTCTTCCGGGTCTACACCCGGCCTATCTTGTTCTCTTATTAGGCAGTTTATGAAAAACCGTAATATCTTGGCTTGAGTGTCAACTTTCTGGTAAGCCATGGCCTCGCCAATACTTTCAGGGCCCTCCCCTGTTTGAACAAAATGATATATTCTGTCTAGATGATCAACCATTCCTGGTAGTAACAGTAAAAAGTTTGTAACCCGTCTTAGTCGTACTGATGACAACATCATTCTGTCGTCATTTTTACCGGGTACTGGATCATATCTACAGTCTGAGAGACGTTCTCTAAATATGTCATAATCGGCTGCTTGAGGTGTACGTTGTTGCGCTAGATCCCTATAAGTCAATCGGTCTGCTGGTGGCGGTGTTTGAAAACCTATCGCACCTCCCGAGGTGCCAGGACCAAAAGGATTTAACGGGTTAGTGATCGGAAGAATAGGTGCAGGAAAGGCTGGGGGAACAGGTGCAGGGGGTGGAACGGGAGAAGGAGTTCGTTGCGGAGGTGGGAGTAGATGATTTCGGGGTGGAGTACCATCAGCGGGTGGTGGTTGAGCATGTGGATTTGTATATGCGGGAGCTACGTCGTCTAGATAGGAAGAAAGGAATATGTCCTTTGTGGTCTTGTGATGTACTTTAGTCGGGAGTAAGGGAGGGGGCAGATCCTTCGGTATTTCCGGAGTGGCCTTAGGTAAATCCTCGGCCAGCAAAGGATACATACCATTCATAAGAGTGTTTCGTTGTCGGTCTACTTGTTCTGCTTTTACTCGTATCCCCTCCTCAACTATTACGTTTTCTTGGGCTTTGTCTGAATCCTCTTTATGTTTCTCTGCTTTTCTGAGTGCTTTCTCTGTGCGTCTGTGCGATTCTTTACGCCATAGTTCAATGGCGTCTTTCTGTGACTGTCTGGCTTTCTTTTTCCATAACGCTTCCTCTACTCTCATGATGCACTCGGCATCCCATGTCCCTGCAGCGGGCCATCTTTGATTCTCTGCTAAATCTTTAGTATAGTCTACCCACAAATCGAGATATAATGCAGCCTCTAGGCCGTGTTTGTGGTACATAAAGTGCCCTGGAGTGTCCCTAGGTGGAACGGGCACTGCTTCTTCTAGAATCCCTTTTCTAGTTCCTATCTGTCTTAGTTTGGAGAACAGCGGCATGTTTAAGTCGTGCTACTCTGGGCTTGATACTTTACTCGAATTTGGACACAACTAATACAGTAAACACAATAATGCAGATCGAACAATCACTCATACCACGACATTAAAACATACTAAAACATTTCAGAACGAACAATAACGATTAGAATAAAACTAGTTAATTGCATACTGGATATACTGCTAAACAGTACAGATACACCGCTAAACAGTGCAGACCGGGTCTGTGTACCCAAACCCGTCTTGACCGGCACAAATTAATGCGCTCGTCTAGATGCGTCCCCAACAACGGTACTCACCGGGAAGCCCGGAACAGAAGGCCTCGGAAACTCGACACTGGACTGGACTCGACTGGACTCGACTCGTGACGTAAGCACTTCGGAACTTCGGAACTGGTGGGCCTCCGGATACCTCGGACTTTGCTCTCTCAGCTAGGCTCTGGTCGGGATCCTCCGCACTCCTCACCGCCTCGTCTGGGTGTCGATCGCAGCCTCAGTCACCTCCGTTGGCCTGAGGGAGATACAGGAAATCCTGCGGGTACGCGTAGTTGTCCGTCAGCGCTGTGGCAGGGGACAGGGCCTGCAACGCTCCGCCGGCGCGTGGGGTGGGGGAGGGGTCCCTGTTCGGGCGCCAAATTATGTGGTAAATTCTAATTACCTATACGGAATTTATGCGGTAAAGTTCAATAAGAATAACTCAGTCAAAAATGAAGAGGCAGAGTCCGTGGTATCTGAGGTTTAAGGGGGGTTTTATTCCTTAAAAAGGAATTGGTTCGAACCGATGGTAGCATCACCCATCGCCACGAGGGTTCAGGGTGGGAATTGCAATGGACATGTACAATGATTTATTAACAAGCAATTATATATATAGTCATTTCATACAGTAATATTGAATGCAGAAGGCGTAACAGCTGGGAGAAACGAGATAAGAGCAGAAATACGTAACAGGAGGCGTGCACTAGGGCGTACACGGAGGTGTGTGCAAGAAACGTCACATAGAGGTGTCATAAGTGGGTGGATCCCTGGAAGGATCCTGCAGAGTCAGCAAGAACATGTGGCAGGGATGCGCGCGCAGCAGCATGACGTATGATTGACGTGTAACTGGAGGGTGAAGGGGACTTGACATTTAGCCCTACATGTGGAGACAGAAGTCTGGAGTGTCAGAACAACCTAATCCCAAATCATATCTAATATCTTGTGTTTGAGGAACCGTATTATCTAGAAGGAAAGGTCTCTCGGGCAGAGGCTATTCTATACTGACTGCTAGTGCGTGTATATGCAACTGCGTGTCTACGTGTAAAGCAAGGGGGCCATGGGCCTACCATGGTAACGGAGGCTATGAATTACTTGCATGGAGACAGAAAGGCCGGGCCCTTTGCTCTGCAGCTGGGAAGGATGTTTACCTAAACTACTAGACAGGAATGTATTTTTCGAGGAGCGGAGCAGATAACTTGAAGGCTGAATACAGTCTTGGCAGGCCGGCAGGCTGAGCCAGGCACCGCTAGCCGCGCAGGGAGTGAGTGAAAGGTCATGGATACAGATGCGGATTCAGGCTGCAGCTTCCAGAGGCAGAAGGCAGGAGAAAGCTTGGATGGCAGAAAACAAGGCCCAACTCGCCAGGGCCAGAAAAACATGAAAGTGCACCATGTAAAGACGTTGGCAAGGCACACTTAGGAACTGAATATCGGACCCATTCATGGTGGATCTGAAAGAGGACATATTAACGTTGGACGCAAATGTATTTGCGTCTTCATAGCTGGTTGTGGAGGGAACTTACATGTACTAGGAGCAGGTACATGGAGCCGTTGGGGTCTACGATAGGGGACACAATTGACCATAAAAATTCATATTACCTCAGGGGGAAGCACCGACTCTCTGCAAGTTTTTAAGATTTTTAGCGGGCAGGGGTCAAGAGGCGAGCAGGACTTTGTGGCATCAAGTAAAGCAAGCTGCTCTGCTGACCAATCTGTGCAACGGGCCACACTGCCAATTGCCACGGCAAGCACGCACCTCAGCAAAGTGACTAACAGTGTAGGCGATGCAGTGATCCTACACCAACACTATCCCCAGCGCCTACCAGACCCTGCAACCCCGCACGCACCCACATGCTGAGCCTCCAATTTATTGCTGCATGTCGTCTTGCTGATGCTGTGAGTGGGAAGGGTGGGCGGATGCACCCGCCGCCAGCGCCTCGTACACAGCGTGCCCAGCAAGGAAGAGAAGGAGACTGCCACAGACCCAGCCTAGG
Source organism: Lissotriton vulgaris (assembly GCF_964263255.1). Lineage (NCBI taxonomy): Eukaryota > Metazoa > Chordata > Amphibia > Caudata > Salamandridae > Lissotriton > Lissotriton vulgaris. Next base: position 439,071,165 of record NC_141685.1, on the reverse strand, counting down.
CACGGAGCAGACCGTGAGAAGCGGCAGCTGGCCTGAACTGAGCAAGAAGAAAAGAGCTGCAGCGCCACCTGCTGGGCTCATGCCACGCAGCCACCTCTACACAGAAATAAGGAAATTCGCCGTCCCAGCCCCTCCAGCGGCAATCGGTAGCGCTGGGCAGTGCGAGGGGGAAGCCACCTACATGACCCACCTGACCTGCACTGCACTGAGGAACAAGACGTCAGGAAGCGTCAGAACTCCGTTTTCCTTATGAGGCACAGCCACCCTAGGAGCAGTTAGAAAAAAAAAAGCCCACAGCTCCCAGAAACAAACATACAGCGCTGCCACCAGGTGGTCATTTGTGACACTGCAGCCACAGACTCTCACGTCCCACACTGCAAGGGCACCTTCCTGTAGTCACCGGGGAGCATCGCCCCTGCGCCTGCCGGCACCACCCCACAGGAACACTGCAAGGCCTGGATGAGTACCAAAGCGAGGAAAAAGGCATCTGCAAGAACTCCATCCCAGGTAGCAGGACAATCACTGCACAGAGCCCGGCACAGCTCCCACAGCACCCCAAAACCTGTAACACTCAGGGCGAGACACCGCAACGACCACAGCGCCACATGGTTACTCTCTAGATGCCACACGCTAAAGGACGGACTGACTGCCTAGCCAGAGCAACTAGACTGCTGTACCCCACGGACCAGCTGCACCAGGGCACCGCACAGCATCCCGCTAACCAACCAGCAACAGCAGTCAGCAAATCCCAGAGGGTGCACCGCCACCACAAAGAAGACTGCCTGCTCACACCCTGTTGCAAAGACAGACCGCACCAGGCCCAGCAAGACGTGCCCTACAAGAGGTATGTTCAGAGCGTGACCCTTTGGAACCTGCAAGTAAGAGCAGCAAGGACACCTTCAAGGACAGCAAAGTCTCCAGGTAGCTGCCACACTTTCAGCCGCAAGGGAACCTGGTGCCAAGTGCACACCACTCGGAGGCTGCTAGACTCTACCTCAGGCAAAGACAGAGCAACAGCAGTACAAGACAGACTGCCTCTCAATACATGTCTAAAGGAGAAGTGCATCAGGGCAAATAACAACGAACAAAGGGCCAACACTGGACAATAGTGTGTAAAGCCACTAAGTGAGAGCCTGCAACACAACGGAAGCAGAACGTGCCAAATGCTGACGCAGACACCGGGAGAGACCAGAACAGCGAATATACGCAGGTCATACAGGAACAGCCCAGTGCCCAAAAGCCAGCAGCACCGCTACCCACAAAGAGACTGCCACGCCCGAATGACGCTACATCATCGCACATCCTTGGAGGATAAAGGAGACGGCGCAGGAAAAGCGCCAGGAGTGCAGGAAATCCACGAAGAGCACTCAAGAGAACGCGCAGCAAGTGCGTCCCAGAAAAGCAAGAAACACAGCCATCAGCTCACGAAAAGAAAAGGTCAACGGAGCGGTGACGCAACGCTCCTGAAGCACCCTCCGGACACAGTGAAACACATGGAGAGCGCAGACTAAAAGCGCGCCAACGCAGAAGCACTGCAACGGAATCAAGTGACGATCCCAAGGATCACGGACGGCATGAAGACGCAAGACCACGCAAAGCCAGAAGCGCGCAGGAGGTCGCGCCTGTGAACCTCACTGCGCAGTCAGCACCCAGGAAAACCTCTCCACGCAGAAACACTGCTGAACGCAGGTCAGAGAGCACACACGTCTCCACCGCCACAGCGAAGCCCTACAGTAGGCCGAAGACCACCCACGGTGTCCTCGCTCACACTGCCTTAAGACGGAGTCAGCCACGACCCAAGATCGGCAAGAGAGGAGTCGCACCCCCCCCATGGCAGGCCATGTGCTCCAACAACCGGCGACACAAGACCGGACGTCACGTCACCCAGCAAGCAGGAAACACGTCACCAAGTGACTAATCCCGACAAGCACGCCAGAGCAAAGGCAGAAGCCGGTGCCACAACAGCACCGCCTCGGGGTCCAAACGCAACGCCCTCGTAGAGATGAAGAAGAGTGACAGCTCTGTCACCCCGAAGACCGGACCAGCACAGGTGGGCTGAACAAGGCCACAAAAGGGAGAAGACCGAGAACTCACAGCCAGCCAAGAAACACGCCAGACAGCCACCAAGGCGGACAGACGTCCCTGGATGCAGCGCCACGGATAGACCAAACATAAGCCGCAGCAAGCGCAGTCCACGTCTCATCCCAACGTTTTCCCCGGCGACCGTCCGTCCCCGAGCGTCAGCAGTCTGAGTCGACCAGCATCCATGCTCCTGTCCTCAGGTATCAAGGGTGGAGATCAGCCCAGAGCGTCCGTCCTCCCACCGCCTCAAGATGGAGCCGGCAGTGGCCCCAAGCCAGTCAAGGGAGGATCCCCTCACTCTACGTGTCAAGCTGCCATAGACACTCCAGCTCAGCAAGGCGGAGGCACACGGCTGCCAAGTCCACCTGGACATCCAACACTCCCAGCAAATCACCACCACCGGTCGTCCCAAGTCATCACATGGCAGGCCACCACCAGTCATCATATCCTGCGTCAAACATCACCACTCCTAGATCGGCGGACTGGAGTCCGGCATTGTTGCCACACCGGCAGACAAAAAGAAACCAGAGACCACATGTGGACCTAGCCTACACCAAAGCCACGGCAGCGAAGGCAAGTCTTAACTGAAACACCCCCCGTGGGAGTTGGGCGTGCAACCACGTAACGGCTCCTCAGCGGCCCTGCAGCTGCCACCAGATGGCACACAAGCAGCCCTCAGCGCAGCCCTCCTACAGTCCCGCAGCAACCCCGACAACGGGCCTCCCCAGGCGGGAGAGTGAATAGAGACTCTGCTCCACCGACAGGTTTCCGGTCACGGCCTAGCCGCCCCACAAGGATAGTCGGCCCAGCCACACCTCTGTGGACTCTCCTGTAGGACTCCATCCAGCTTTATGACGCAGCCCACCACCATGAACTGTTAGAATCCACCACGGACCATCACGGATGTCAGGAAAGTGGACAACAGGCAAAGCAGCAAGACACCTCACCATCAACGAGCTGTCGGCATGCCGAGGACCTCTCCCAGCCAGCAGTCGTGTCCTGAGGCCCTCAGGTTAAACTACCGGTGCCCGCCAAGAAGGTTCTTCCGCAAGCCAAGCCACCAATCCAGGTCTGCTGTCGTCCTGCCACCTGACTAGAGACTGATGGACCCTGTGGTAACTAGTTTACTTTTCTTTTATCCCCACAGGTTTGGACTAGCATTTTTGTTTGCTCCTCAATAAAGTTGGGGAGGAATGTAGTGTCCTGCAGGACACGTTCTAGCATTTCCCAGCTTCCTGTTTTGCCAGCCACTCCCTCGAGGGCTGGGCACACTACACCCTCCTTGCCCATCCATCACGGGTGTCACGAGTCACGTGACCCCACAAATAAAAGGGCCCGGGTGCACATGCTCTTGGCCAGTTCAGTGTACTACAGATCCAGTGTCTGCGTCCTTCATTTCCGCGCCATGTGGGCCTGAGGCCCAACACGACACAACCCTCAATGTATTCACAAGATTGGAGTGTAGCCGTTTTAAATTTGTACTAGCTACATAATGGATCCCCTGCTCGGTTTGATTGTACTGTCTGTTATGTACAACCAAGCCAACCTCCTACTAACATTGGTGGCTTGTATTGTGATTCACTCTTTTTTTTTTTTTAGATTTTCCATGAATGCTGTCTTTTTGCTTTTTTAGAATCTGTTATCTTCGTCAGACACTGTGCTATAAAATAATTGTATTTCATATATATTATCTACACTCCTCGCATTATTCATGGCTCTTAAGTATATAAGTCTTTACAAACGTGTTCATTACATCTAATTGGTCAACATCAGTTCATGATATGCATAATAACTTCATCTAGCTGCGTGGTAAATACATGTTACCCTTTCCAGTGCATGCATTTGAATGGCAAACCTTGACAGATAAACTAAAATCCTGCATTTAAAATAACATAGGATTTCTATGTGCATGGCCCTGTTGGTCAAAGGTGATCTGTTAAATTTGTAGACTGGCAAAGCTTCCTAAAAATATGTGCAGCCTGCTTCTACAGCACTCGGAGCATTTGGTACTGTGAAATATCAACATATAGGGATTTGGAATGATCAGTTTAGCCCCGATATTTGCCTCGCTGCCTTCTGTCAAATATTGTTCACATAAAAAGTGTTTCCTAATCATAACAAGCATTGGCAAAGCCAACAAGTCTGGGTTGGCCGCCAAACTTTTGACTATTCTTATTTTCTTTTATCTTAGTTTTTGCAAAACGTTATTGTTCAGGAAGCTGCCAAGCCCACATCAATCTAAACAAGAGCATTGTATTAAGCCCAAAAAAAATCACACGTTGCAATGGTACTTCCTGGCACTAAAGGGAATTACTTCATGTGTTGATGTGCAGCTTGTAAAAGGGCAAAGCAAACACAAGGGGATAATGGATGGAGCACTGAAACTTTTCAGACACTCACCCCAGTCACTATTAGATCCCGGTTGCATCCACCATCGTTCTTTAGCTCACTTTGCCACCCCAGTTCAGTCCCAGCATATGTAAATCAGTCTTGACGCTGTTCCTCAAGGAAACAGTCCAGCCCAACTGCCAAGCAATGCCAGAAACAAGAATCCTAGAACCAGTTTCGGGGTAATACCCCTCATCAGCCAGGCAAATTTAAATCCCACCAAAAAACAATCGGTTAGGCCCTAGTTCAGCAATCTGTCCATCAATTGTTCTTTTTGTGCTTGTAATAGGGCAGCAAGTCGTAACTCATAGTGAAGTCAGCCAATGGCTGAAGTTGGCTGACAGGTTGCTCCTTGATGCATGCTGGAGTGGGTGAAGGAAAAAGTCAATGAGAGAACCACAGACACTTTGGTGAAGTTGGGCTGAAAACTTCTAAAAGTAATGCTGTTATACAAATATACACATAACTTTAGTAAAATCAAAAGGTCTTGGGGAACACAGATGTGATAACGCAAATTGCTCTGGCATCAGCGGCCAGCCTATTGTCATTAGAAAGAAGGCAAGAAAGAAAAAAGGAAAGAAGGAGGAAGGCAATGTTGAAAAAAAGCAAAAGGAAGAAAGAAAGAGGAAGGCAAGAAAGAAAATAAGAAAGAAATAGGAAGACAAGAAAGAAAAGTGGAAGAAAGGAGGAAAGAACAAATGAAAGAGCTAGAAAATGGCCTTTGCCTTCATCTGGTAGAAAGTGTCCTGCTGTTGTATCTGGCTCTACAAACAAAAGCTTTATCGGAAATAAAACACCCAGGCAACAAATATACACTGGCAAAGTATCAAACAACAAATTAAATAAAAAATAGTGAAGCACTGAAATTAGCACAAAAGTTTCAATTCAATAAATTGTATAAAAATATCATGAACAGATTCATTGACATGTGGATTAAAAAAGCAATAAAAACGTTTCTCAGTTGATACAATACAGAATTTTTTTTTTTTTTTTGATGAGTGATACAAAGTGGAGATGGTTCCGTCACGCGTTTCAACACAGTAAGAGTGTCTTCCTCAGGACACTACCATCTTATCACTGAAAATAGAATTAACAATATTTAGAATATTATATTTCTGTGCTAAACAGTGCATAATTGTTCGAAACAACTTTGCCAGTGTGTTGTGATACAATGACTAGATGGTCCGCATAACATATATTCATTCTGTTGTTTTGATGGGAACCATAACATTTTTTAGAGACATAATTCCATTAAAACATAGATCAATTCATCATGAAAAAGAAGCATGATTTTGTGGCCAAGAAAACAGTTTTACGGCACATGATCTGATTAGAACGTATATTAATTTACAGTAAAACAGTTGTTATTTTACAACAGAAGGGAGAACATGATCACAAAGATTTATAATAGTCGCGAAAACACAATAGCAGATGGGAGGAAAAGCAGTATGCAATATGTATAACCCTTTCGATGCTGATGACGAGCTCAGCTCGTCATCACCCACGGGTGTCGTGTGCTGATGACGAGCTGAGCTCGTCATGGTGCCACTAAAATGGCATTTTCCAGCACAGGGGGGGGAAAACGCCCAGCAGCCATGCGGATAAAGAGGGGAGATCTAGTGAACCTCCTGTTGACTTCTCTTAACAGTGTTATAATCCTTTTATATTGAGGGCGGTGGGGAATCTTATTATCTATTTGACTTTAATTTATGAAATAAACCCTAATTTCAAGGAAGAAACAGGGAGGGGAAATAAGGTAAAGGTGCGTAGCAATAACCATGATTCAGTAGGAAAAATGCATGACTAGTATCAAATATGCAATGTCGATATTTACCTTATGTTGTATCTTCCAAAAATATAGAATCTTTTGGTCCAGGTGGGTATAATCAATAAGCTCAAACCAGGTTTTCTTTTTCTGGTAATCATTATTGGGAGAAAAACCATACAGAGCCAAATGTTAAGTTTAAGCAAGACTATGAGTCAGAGAGAGAATAGACATTTACTGGTCAAATTAAGAATGGCGATAAAAGGACGGAGTAACACACACTTTTCAATTTGTGGTCTCTCTAGGTGGCTTACATAAGGAAGACACTCTTACTGTGTCAAAACGCGTAGACGGAACCATCTCCACATTGTATCACTCATCAAAAAAAAAAAAAAATCTCTGTATTATATCAACTGAGAAACATTTTTATTGCTTTTTTAATCCACATGTCAATGAATCTGTTCATGATATTTTTATACAATTTATTAAATTGAAACTTTTGTGCTAATTTCAGGGCTTCACTATTTTTTATTTAATTTGTTGTCTGATACTTTGCCAGTGTATATTTGTTGCCTGGGTGTTTTATTTCTGAAAATTAATTGCCTGACCCAGGAACTGTATCCTTATCAGGGGGTCCTTGTTTTATGCTAAAATCTACAAACAAAAGCAACACTAAAGTAATAATAAAGAAAAACAAAAACATTGGCGTTAAAGGGACCTACCTTGTGCTTTTTGCAAAAAAGCTAAATGCAGTCACTCAAAGTTAAGTTAAGCTAACACAGATGTGAAAAAGCTAATTGCTCTGGCATCAGCTGACAGCCTCCTGTCTTTTGGAAAAAAGGCAAGAAAGAACGAGGAAGAAAGAGGAATGCAAGAAAGAAAATAGGGAAGAAATAGGAAGGCAAGAAAGAAAAGTGGAAGAAAGGAGGGAAGAAAGAAAGAATGAAAGGGCTAGAATGTGTCCTTTGCTTTCATCTGGTAGAAAGCGCCCTGCTATCGTATCTGGCTCTACAAACAAAAGCAACACTAAAGTAATAATAAAGTAAAAACAAAAACATTGGCACTAAAGGTAACTACCTTGTGCTTTTTGTGAAAAAGCTAAATACAGTCAGTCAAAGTTGTAAGTCAGTGGTTGAAGTAGGCTGACCTATTGTCCCACACTGTAAGGTGTAGTGGGTGGAAGAAAAATGTGAATGACACAAGAGCAGACCAATGGATGAAGAAGAGAGATGACTGAAAGCTCCTTTATGTAAGTATGTTATACACATTCCTTTAGTAAAATCAATAGATCGTGGCTAATGCCAGACCTAAAAAGGTAGAAAATTGTATGATATAGAACTCAGGACTACATAAATTGGGCTTTCATAATTATATTAATGTTCATATAGTCACCCTGGTTTTCTCCTTGGCAGCAGTATGATAGTGTTTTGCTGGAGCAAGATCGAGGGATAAAAATTCCTTCATAGTGAATTGTTTCTGGACCAAGATAGATAAATACAAATTCCCTCATATTTAAACGTTTTCAAACATTGGTACGAAGAACAAGCTTTTGTATGATTTTGAAAAATCTACTTGAATATAGAGTAAACCTTTCAGCTAAACAATTGAATGTTAGTTGCCAATTGAATTGAATAATTGGCGTAGGTGTATTTGTGACCTCTAACCATGTGCTTTGCAGGTCCAGCAGAGCAGTATAAGTTGCTCTATAAGCTCAAAGGCCTGACTGTTTGTGAGTACATACAAAGTCCAGAAACCTCGTGACAGACCTATCTAATTTGCAAATTGGCTATAACTCTGCTAACAATATCAAATATAAATATACAGCACATATACAAAGCCTAAAGAAGAAATGACTTTGTATCTGGACGGAAGTAGGAGAAATGAGAATTATTTAACCGGATTGGTTGCCTACAGAGAACAGTCGTAGCCACGTACCTAATATGATAAGAAGAATATCGATATAGGATTTTAAAGTATTATACAATCCAGAAATTATAAATAGGTCAAATTGGACATTCTGACCATTTTGTCATCAGGACCCATTAGATAGAATGACGCACCGGATATCCAACATGGCAAAAATTTAATACAATGGAAAGGATCCACCACCTTCTGATTTAGCTCTATTGCTCCTAAATAATACGGCAACACACCAATCCAGTGATATAGAAAGACATCTACTAATTTCTTGAAAACATATATCAAGAACCCCCAGTTTTTACTTGGAATTGTATTTTTTTCGGCCCTGAAGAAGGTGATTACATCTTGCTTTCACCGAAACGTGCGTAGGCCAACAACACACATCTGAGAATTCCATCTAAGAATCATGTCAAGGAAAATGATCATTCAAAATTAAAATGATGGACTGATGCCTTCTAAATGTACATATATAGAACAAACAGTATCTTTGTAATAGGTTTTTGTCTCAGGTGTTGTTCTCTTGTAAATATGTTTGCACAGTATGAGAGTTAGTATCTCTGAGAGGAATGAACAGTGAGAAAGGTTGAATGAGAGAATGTGTACTTTAGTTCTTTATTTTTTGTGGGGTTATTGAAATAATAATTTATGGAGATGTACAAATATTTGATGTTCTTCTCTGATTTTCAAATGTTATTGTAAAGATTTACAAATCGATTTTACCAAAAAAAGAAAAGATAGATATATTTATACAAATAAAACAAAAAAGAAATAGAAAAAAATGTATTTTGAAAAATAAAACATAATTTAAATGAAAGTCACTTCTTCTTTAGGTTTTGTATCTGTGCTGTATATTTGATATTGTTAGCTGAGTTATCGCCAATTTGCAAATCAGATAGGTCTGACAAGAGGTTTCTATACTTTGTATGTTCCTAATCCCCCTCCTCTTGGACCTCAAAGAAATAGGGGGTACCTTAGTTTTATAGCTGACTGTTTGTGAGAAAAGACATTATTTTACTCCATATGCACTTGCAAATGAAGATTCACTATGCCTTACAGGAATTATAGGTGGAGCAGGATGTTAGAAATAGATTGATAACTGCTAAAAGCAATAGGCTATTGGCATCCCTTTTCAACAATGGCATTGCCCAGAAAGCAAACAAAAGCTTTTTGAAATTTTCATTGGGCCGACAGCCAAACAGTCATGCGCACATTTCCCACCAGGCTGCATTATATAGTCTGGTGAGGAACATGCACAGGCTCCCTGTCCCTGTATTAGCGTTGAACCACGGCGCTCAGACCAACAATGCTAATGCTGCGTTGCAATTGGCTCAGGGGAGACTGTGAGCCCGAGTGCTACCTGCTGCCGGCCGGAACAGGAAGAAGCATGATGAAGAGGAGGAAGGAAAGGCGGAGTCAGGTTGTTCCAGGAAAGTCCTTTTATTTCATTCTCTCAAGACCTCCCCCTCCGCCGCCACCCCACTACCCCTGTCCTGTAGCAGCCGCAACTGCTCAAAATAACCTGTTTGTTGAACTTGTATCTGTCATAAGCCTCCTTGTCAGTTTGTTGAAACAAACTCGAAATGGCAAGGAGGGGCAAAGTGCAAATCATAAAATAAAGTGAATTACAAACTACCTATGTAGGGGCAACAACTTTATTCTTCCTTCCTACGTGATGGTAATTAAAAAGCAAGTGAGAAATAGGGTTATGGATATGTATCCTATCTATCTTGCCATTTCGAGTTGGTAGATCCAACACGTGCTTTGCACTCCTGCTTCTTCCCTCTTGGGTAAGTTGTAGCCCAAACGGGGTACCTTGCAGTCCCCCTGTGTTGGAGTAACCCAATGATGAAGCATGTCACCCTCGGGTGAGTGAGGGTTTTCGTCCACAACTCTGTTGTGCCCCTCTTCGATATCCTTTTCCCACAAATTCTCTCTTAACAGTGCTACCCTACATATTGTGCGAGTTTAATGATTACGGAAGTAGTATAGGGCAGAATCTATACATTGTAATCTAGTCACACCTCAAGACTCCCTTGTGTGAGATATATTCAAATACCATGCCCCAAGATTTGGAATTGTATGGCAATAAATGACAATATTTGTTTTACCATATTTATGTTCAATTAATTTGTGATATTATGAACATCTAAAGCCTGTTTCAGTCCTATAATTGCATTATCTAAAATGAAAACATCATCAGCATATTATAATATAGGTAAAAGAAAATGCCCCAACTTAGGGGAAATGTTTGAACTTCCGTAAATAGCCCATAAGACTGACTATGCACAGACCAAATCTAAGGGTTTTCCAAATCCTCCAGTAAGATAGAAGCATGCGGTTTGGCTTTATGTCTAGTAGGGCGATATGCCTGTTTATACCAGGATTCTTGATCTTTATCCTTAAATGAAGGAAAAGGATAGACTCCCCAACCCCAAGGTTCCATGAATATTGTCTTACAAAATGAGAAAGTGTATATAATCAGTAACCTTTATCACAGTTATCAGGGGCACGAGGCCATTAGATCCTGGTACCCCATTCGTCCTTGAACTTTTGATAAGTATCTCGATATTTGAATGAGCAAAACTTCACCACCATTGTCAATAACCTTGAGATCAAACTTGACATGGTTGCCCAATCAAAGCATTCATGACTTCATGCTACCATAGCCTGAAAATTATAAAGAAGATTTTCAAATGGTACCCAATCAGCACCCAGAAACCCGCAACACACATGCTCTCATCACAAGTTAGCTAGGGATCGATCGGGAGGTATTTCCTTGTAGAAATCGTGCTAGTTAGCACACCAGATCCTGACGTTTTGGCTCATGAGGTTTATCTACAACTCCAAAACAGTTGATCAATAGACAACGTCTTTATTTGCTAGGTACATTACTTTTACCTGCACTGTAATTTTTCATCACTTTTATTAGAAAATTCTGGTATTAGTTAGAGAAACGTGAGTAAGGTGGGGATTTGTGCACCCCGTCCTGAAGAAGGTGCTTCTGGCACCGAAACATGTCGACGCACACAAAAAGGAGGTAACGCACATTGTCAGCGTAGTGACCTCCCACCCTCATTTTTAACAGCACCAGCCCGGGGGCTTATTAAATAATTTTTAGTCACCCCACGAGCCAGGTTCTTTTTAACTATCACTAATTCCCAAACCCCACAATACACTCACATTTATTCAAAATACCCCCTCACCAACACCACACATAGTCTAACAAGTGCTCCCACATCTCCGTAGGTCGCAGCACGCCATACCCCGTAGAGGGATACGATGACCCCGATGATGAAGCATGACACCAAGGGGCCTGTTGGTGTGTGAGGGGACCTAAAAACATAAAGGTGTTCCCCACTGTGGAGGAGACACCCTTAATCTCAAGGAGTGGGTTCTAACTGTTTATTTAAATATGCCCAGGGAGAATTAATCCATTCTGATTTCTCTCTCTCCCCCCTCTGATTGTTAATGAGACTTATATGAATCCTCAAGAACCCATATTCCCTTTAAATGTCCATAAAACCAGAAAATAATTATGTTAGGTTTGCATTAGAGTCTCCAGTAATCCATATTCTTTGGAATAGTTCTTCACTAACATAGGAACTACCTTCACAAATCTACTTAGAACAGTATTCTTCATCAATGCCTAGGAATAATTTATATACGTACATTTACACCAAAGAGGCAGTGGATTAGGGGTTTTATGGCTAATCAAGTTTGCTGCTAACATACATTCACTAAACACTTTGTAATTTTTCAGATATGATCTTTGAGCTAGTTTTAATATAAAACCCTAGGCACATGTTGCCAAACCTGAACATGTACTCAAGGATGTCTGGATCTAAAGGAATTCTTTGTAGACTTGAATCATTCTGCACACCTGAGATCTATTCAGACTCTTTACTCCCCCAAGAACCCACAGCTGATAAAAGAAAAGCGTGATGATGGCCCAGATATCCATAACCAAGCTCATAGGTGCATCTTTCTTTTCTCCTGCACAGGCAACAAGTCACTTAATGTAATCTAGATCAACGGTTGTTTGAAATGTTTCATGCCCAAAGCCTTCCACATAACTGTTACTGTCATGTCTCTGTGTTTTACAATGAAAGAATATTCCCCAGCCACCTTTAGATGTTAACACATCTGAATATGATTCAATAACCCTCTTATGTATAGAAATTACCCATTTGTCGAAGTACTTCCTTTCATTACAGATATAATAATAGTCTCATCTTCCCCCTTTGTTGTAGTGACCTCTCTCCTAATATGGGAATCAAGTTTCTTCCATGTTGCTTCCCATTTGAATCCTGCAAGATGTGTATGTATTTATAATTGTCTTGTTAGTAGGCTAAATGCTATAACGGAATACATGGGCGATGATGCCCCTATGACCAATCTATAATTGTAGCTACTCTACTCTCTTCCATAATGTTATAAGATGATACTCACAAAGAGTACGTCTGGGGCTGTATTATGTATTGGCATTGTTTGCGCCTAGCCCATGTTTGAAAAGGTGCGTCGGGAACAAATAATACCAAAGCACCCCATTATGGTGAATGGGCTGCCCTGGGGGCAGCCGTGAACTCGTGCTGCCCCCAGGGCAGCGCATTCATGTGAAAACATGGAGCAGCTGCTCAACATTTTCACAGTTCAGGTGGCACCCGCCTGCACTTTCAAGGGTAAGGGGATGTCTGGGGGGTCCATCGGACTCCCTTTATCCAGTACAGAGGGCTGCTATCAGGAGGCGCATTGACAGTGTGTCACCTTTTAAATGGCGCACTGTCAGTCTGCATCCTGAGGACTTCTTTGACTCTGGTCCTGCGTCTGTAATATGGCACAGGCTCAGAGTCAAAGGAATTCCCTCATTTGCAAAAGGCACGTCTCTATGCAAATGAGGGAACACCCTGTGTTGATAGCACTGGCGCCTTAAGTGTGCCTGCGCCATTGGTATTATCTAAGGGGACGCATAAGCGTCTTTGTCCCCTTCTATAATACCAAAGTGCCCCCGGGGATGCGAAGCGGGCTGAAACACCCCTTACGCCCCTGGTGCACTGTAGGAAGGTAGGATCTGACTGCATGATTACCCCCACTTTTTGCCTGGTGATTTGCTGGTTTTTGACTAGTCTGACTGGGATACTGCTAATTAGGACCCCAGTCTATCTGCTTCCTTCCCAAATTGGTTGACACATGTACTTTGGTACACTCCAGATTGGATACTGGGGTGCCCTTATCAGTCCCTAGTATATGGTACACATGTACCCAAGGCATAGGTTCCCCAGAGTCCTCCCATGGCTGAATCATGTATTATGCCGCCCATGAGAGGCCATGCAAAATGGAACTACCGGTCTGCTTCTGCAACCTGTGTAAGCTGGTGCTTGCACCACTTACTTTAGATGTAGGTTTGCTACACTTAAAACTTATAAGTCACCCCTATAGCAGGTCTTATCAATCTGAAGGCAGGGTGCTGGGGTTTTAATGAGAGGGTGCCCCTGAATGAGCAGAGTTTCTCTGCAGCCTTTGGAGAACTTTCTCCCGGGTTGTCTGTGACTCAGCTGGACATAAAGGTATAGGTGCATTATAACCTTGCGGTAAATGCTATCTCGAGATTGGCTGCAGAGAAACATATCGTGTTTGGTATCAAAACACCTTGGAATCATACCTCCACACTGGTAACCGGTGTGAGAGGTATGCTTTCACCCTTCTGAAGTGAGCTTCATGGGGTCACTGGTTTATCCGGTGCTAGCCTTCTCGACCGGGTCAGCACAAAATGGATGCTGCCAACCAGAGACCCATTTCTGCCCTCCTGCTGCTGAGCCAAGCTTGAGCAGAGGAAGGCAGCACGCTAGGCATCCTGTCACAGGGATGTGTCCACCTCCCAGACAGGAATTAGTGTATTGGGGCTGGGTGGGTGCACTATGAGACTGCCTGAAAGTCGGCACTTTGGGCACATTTGGTGTCCCTGTGCATAGTCCAGCTCGAACCAGTTCTGGGAGCCATTGGCTCCTGCTCTGGCACGAAACTGGACGAAGGGCATGGGTATAACCACCCCTCTCTCCTGACCCTCCCCTAGAAGGGTCCCCCAAATCTGTCCAACCCCCTACAGTGGGTACATAAGGGCTTACCTGGCTGTAAGACTTTGGATTTTACGTGGACAAGATTCTAAAAGAAGAAACCACTGACCTTCGACCGTCTGGACACTCTAGACTTTACTGGATTTCGACTGGGCCCGACTTCGTCTTCCTCTCTGTCCAAAGCTTTGTCTGTGCTCTTGCTCCATACAGGATCTGTGCAGGACCTGTGGGGAACTAAAGAGAACCAAAGAATCTCCCTTGGAGTTAAGAAGTCACTCCCCTACACTAGCAGGCAGCTCTGACTGACTGTTCTGCTGCTCCCAAGCTTGTGCACACTCAGAAGATTTCATCAATACAGAAGGTGGGTTTTTGAAGGTCCCTGAGGTTTATCTGCCCTCTCAGCAAGTTTGAGGCCAGTATCCCTCGTGGGGACTGCATAACCCAAACCCCTGTGCACTGCATCCATTTGCAGTTGCATATGCTTGTTGGTGATTACCAAGCTTGTACATTAGGCTTTGTGTAGTCCTGACCCTGAGCAGTATTTGCACCAAAGAACTCCGGCCTCCCCACACCGAGTGCTCCTTGGGCTGGTACTTTGCAATCTTGCTTGAGGTCCCCCCCTGACTCCAGGTCATTCGGCCTGTGGGTCCTTTTGAGGATCATCTTAATCTCTATTGGGCTTCCCTGGTTGCTCCAGATGTGCCCTGGCTCTCCATTGCTTGGCGAGTCCCCAGGACCTTGCTGGTCCTCACTGTAACCTGATTGACCTTCATGCATGGGTTGCTTTTGTCAAGGTTTGTTGGTGCTCCATCCAGACACCGACCCTCAGCACTTGACATCCTTCATGGGAAAGCTTGCATCTGGCTCGTGGTCATCATTGACGCCTCCTGGTCCTCGTGGCTGTAGAGTCAACTATCCCTTCTTCGAACCTGAAGCACCTGACATCAGTGGGCATTCGTCTACCGAGCCCCTGGTCACTCTGAAGTGATCCAGACTCTGTCCCCTCTGCTTTCAGGTTCCTTCCTTCCAGAATCCAGGCTTGCATTCCACTGGACCCTCTTCACCTTCGCAGGAGCAGTAATTCTCCGCAGCTCTCTATTGAGAACAACGAAGGTTTCCAACACCACTCCAGACCTATGCACCCGGTTCCTCTGGGATAGGTAACTCTGGTACTACAGTATCCATGAGTGGGGTGGCTCTCTAACCACTTAAGTTCTGATGGGTTTCCTCGAAGTTCTCCTAGAAGGGTCCTTAAACTGTAAAATTGCAACCGCGACTTCCCCAAAGAATTGCACAGAGCCCGCTGTCGTGGTAGCCCACTGCACCCGTCCTCCGTGGGGTCAACATCTACTCACCTTGGGTGGTTCCTTGGGGTCCCAGCGAGTCTACGTGCTCTAGAACTTGTCTTGACTCGAGTTGTGGTTGTAATACCACTATTTTAGTGTATGGTTTGGTCTTCCTTTGGATCCCACTGTGTATTGTGCTACTTACAACTGTTCTATTGATCTCGTATTGTGTGCTTTGTGTTCTATTGTCGTGTATAGGATACTAGAGAGTGTTATATTAATAAATACATATTTCTATATAACTACTGTGTGGTTCCCCTTTCATTTAATCACTCTGGGAGGTGATATAATAGTAAGACAAGCTGCTTTACATTCTTTCAAGTTTAAGCCTGAATTCTGCACTCCACAGCTACCACTAGGATAGCTTCATAAAGGTTAGCTTTGACCTCACAAATCATAAGGGTCGTTTGGATTGGTGCAAGGTGCCCACTTTAATTAGTGAACAGCATATACCAGGTCAACTTCTCACAGGCACCTTATGCAATATGGCCCCTGGTATCTAAAGAAAAAAGAGAAGACGGCAAAGAAAGGTAATGTCTCCAGGGAAGAGCGCTTCTTTAATGATGAGAGCCTTCACTCACCCAAGAGTGACATGCTTGATAATTGGGCTCTCTCCTCACATCAGAACCTCAAGGTATCTGGTGTGGGCTACAACTCCCCGATGGGCAGGAGTAGAGGTGTTTTTAATCAGATGAGCAGATGTTGGTAAAGCACGAGGGCAAGAGTGCAGAAAGCAGCTAAGGATAAGGATGAAAATGTCTCCAATATGCCAAGAACTGGATTTATAAGGATGCCCTTTGGGATAGGGTTAAAACCGAGAGAGGACAAGGGGATTGTCAACAAATATACCCCCTTTATGTGGATAACATGTTTCTGCCAATCATCAATCACAAATGGGATTCTAGGGCATTTGTCAGGACCCAGATGATAAGTCACTCTGCTAAATGAAAATAGGAAAGTTACCAGCCTCGCAAAGGTAGCCTGGTAGGAATGGGGATGGCCAACAACACTCTGGGCCCACCGAGGTATAATCCACTCTCAAACCTGTAGGGGCGCCTTAATTGCAGAACTGCAATGTAGGCGCGGCAAAGCTCCTCCGCGTGCTCAGCCTAAGATATAAGATGTATTTTAAGACTGGCAATGGGCTCCGGGTGAAGGGCCCAGCCTTGGCCAGGGCCAACACTTTTTCCCATAACCCCAAATCTGCAGTACTTGACCTTCTCCCATGTAGAGTGGGCTCTGGGCATAGGTCAAGGCACGCTCCATCCTACTGCAGCCTTGAAGAGACGTGCAGAAATATAAGATGAGGAAATGAATATCAAGAAAAAACTCAACAAACATCTGCTGGCCCAGGTAAAATGGCTTACTAGCAATCAGATGGACATGCTGTGACTAGTCTCCATGAATAAATAGATTTCCTCCAGGAACCACAACACTCATGTGCTTGGACACAAAAAAGGAGACCCTCTTGGAGGAAGGAATCTGCCCAAGTGGATGAGAAAGGAGAAAAAAGTGTGGCTACACCACAAATAGGTGAAAACTGGAAGTGAGTGAGGGAGTCTCTATTTTACCACAGTAGTCCCTCTATAGGAGAAGTGTGGCTCACTGGTTAGAGGAGGCAGACATGGAAGCAGACGTCAGCCTGGGACCAGGGTTCAATTCCCGGCTCGGCGGGGTCTTGAGTCCTAAAATGTCCATGGACTCGACAATTCTCGCTCCGGTGCCTACTCGATTCACGGGTTCACACTCTGCGACTCTGGGCAATAGCTTGCTTAATCTCCACAACGGCCCCTCGCGGCGGGATGCCTGGCTTTCACCTTGCGGATACCCTGCCGGGGTTATCTCACAGGGAAATACCAGGACGGGTTCCCTAAGCAAGCGCTTAGAAGCCGCTTGGTGATTTGCGCTATATAAATTCCTGTACATTTACATATACATTTATAGTGCAGAGCTAGCTTAGCTGTCGGCCTTGAGGATACAAGTGCAGGAAGAGGAATCTTATGTGACCCAAAAGTGTACTTCTTTTGTTTCCTACCTATATCAGTTTCCTACCTATATCAGTAACTTTCACTCCAGCCTTTATGCCGAAGGTAATAGAATTTCGATCACCACATCCTTTTTGTTTGTTGGCTGAGAGATGTGTAAGAGCTTTAGTGTTCAACCCCATTATGTATGGGATGAGTCAGGATCCTCACAAACACACCAATGCTCAGTGATCTAAGTTCATAAAGAAGTCAGGGACACCAGGATTAAAGTGAGATTCTTATACTTTATAAGTGCATTTATATGTTGATATTAAAACCTTTGTGAATTCTGAATATGTTGTTTATTTACTTCAAGTTAGGTGTACACCTACTTGAGAAGGTTTCTGATTATTCTTTTGAGGATCATAAGTTCAATAACTTGCAAAAAGTTGTAGATTCTGTCAGAAGATAGACCGTACCCTCCAGACTGATATTTGCTGTGTTATTGAGTGCAAGCAAAGGGTTCACTTGTAGAATCCCAGGTGCTTAGTTATGGACAGCATATGAGATGACTGTGCCACGTGATGTCTGTTTGTCCTACAGTCAGTGAAGCGAGAAGAACGCTTTTAAAAACAAATTGTAAAAGAGCTTAATATTCGTACATGTAGGCAGACCATCACCCGCTGGGCAGAGGGATCATCACCATTTTAATTTGTCCTGGTGTAAAGTTATTAACTTTGATTGACACACTCTTAAAAAAAGCGGACATTGAACCTGTGAATACCTTTACTAATGAGTTGGAAAACCCTGTACAGATCTAAATTTAATGATGCACTCTACTGCGAACTTGTGAACATGGTTATTAATGAGTAGGATCTATTTTGCTCATATCCAGATATAATGATGTATTTTATCGTAAAATTTGCTATTAACTCATATTGTAATATATTTTAAAGTTTTATTTTTTATGGTTGTAAAAAAACCAAATAAAGAACTCTACTCCATATGAGATGTCTGTGATGTAATTCAACTGATCTGAACTATGGGCTTCCTGAAGGAGTTACAATGGCTCCTCGGTTATTCAGATATCCTGCCATGTAGAGCATGATCTTGTTCTATACCCACCTCACTGGCTATGGTCTTAATTGGACTATATTATTCTTCCCTTATAGTGTTCTTTGAATAACAAGTCAGTTTGCGATTGCCATACTTGATAGATTGTGTGCATGTTTTGATTCCTTTAAAGGATACTGGTGCACCTACCCACAGAGCTTTAGCATATTCCTCTATCTCAACTTCATAAAAGATAAAATGTGTGGGTTATAATGGGACCAAAGAGCATCTATCTCAACCTGGGAATACTGTAAACACGGTCTTCAAAGCACCTACACAGTTCAGTTACTATTTTTAGCACAGCAATGAAACAATATTACAGTTACTGTTAAGATGATTTTGTAAATTATTCCTTGTGGCGAAACTGAAAACGCACAATTAGACAATAGGAGTTGGACACTGTAGTAACATCACAGCTTCTAAAATTTCTTCTAACCAAAGAGCTTTTCATGTCTAGGTTGTTTTAGAAACTCTTTATTTGGCTGATAGGAAAGGTGATGTTCCTGTTGGAGGAAATCATACATTTTATATAGGTTTGTGAATCTCAGATCCCTCTTTTGATTTGAGATTGAAGGCATTTGAAAATTTGTCTTAATTGTTGCATTTCTCTTTTTTTCAGCATGCTGTAACCCACCTGAAAGTGGCATATATGCCTCCTCTACACGATATTGGTCCAGAGATACTGTTTATACAGTTTGAATTTTCTGTAAGTGATCAACAAGGAGGAGAAATCACAGAACTTGTTTTTAATGTCACTGTGATGCCCGTGGATGACAAGGCACCCGAGGTATTTAAAAAAATATTAATCAGTAATTCGTTTCATATTTTACCGCACCCAATTTATTGTGGTTCATACAAATGCAGTTCAGAGCAGAGATGTGTTAGATTAAAGTGATGATAATGGATAAAGTCCCAAAAATATTTATGGTGAATAAAAGGAGTTTGAAAATATCACATCCAACTAAGCTGTTATGCAAATAGGCTCAAATAATTAAAATGTGTAAATAAAATTGATAAATTGGTGTCAAAGCTGGATACTCAATTTTTGGTCTACTTTAACATATGATGAAATTGAACTTGCTCTTTATGAATGGTTGTAAACGTAGCACTTGGGGCTTGCGAGGGACAGCAGGCCTGTGTCCCTACATTCACAGTAATCAAAGCTGACATTGTGTTTTTTAAAGGAGATCCTCTCACTAAGGGACCGGGCACCAGGTTTAAAAAAACACTCGCACAAGTTGTCATTCAGTGAGCAATACCATGTAATGAGTGTCCCCTATTCCAAACACATAGATTCACAAGGTGCAAGTTGTTCTACACGAACAAATTCAAGTATGCACATGGAATACCACCCCTTTCAGGAAACCTGTGTCAGATAATATGGGGTTGCGCACCATTTGATACGTTTTTTAGAGCTTTTCTAGAACAAAGATTTTTGGTTTTAAGACTCCTTGGCATTAAGGATTTAGTCAAAGTGCCAACCCAAATCAGAAAACCAGTTGAATTTCAAATAATACACAACTCACTGAGCAATATATATGCAAAATGTGTGTCTGGTAACAATCAGTCCCATACAATATGACAGGGATCTTTAAGTGGAAACCCAAGCCATTTCTCACAGTGTATCACACACACTCAAGAAGCACTAGAAAACTGAAAATGCCTTTTAAAACTAACTTTTGTTTTAAAAGCGGAATCTAGTAAATACAATGTGATTTTAATATTGTTGTTGTATTTCTAGCATCAACACCCTCGTTTACTACTTCTAGACACTATGCTAGCTGTAGCAGATTAGTAAATGAATAGCCTATCTTGAGTTTCCAAGGTGGTGCACACTCTCATACTTGGAGCAGTGAAACAGGACTGTTGTTTTGTCTGAAAAGCAATCCTGCTACTTCTGTCCCAGAGCAGCTCATTGCATCGAAGAGCAAACATAGAGTCTGATTTCGAGTCTGGCGGTCTAGCGATTACCACACTCGCTGTAGCGATGATCCTTCTGCCGTATTATGACTTGCAAAGCTGTTGCAGCGGAGGACCACCAGCTGCGGCAGGGAACAGCCATTTCCTGGCAGTGGCTGTGGTACGCCACAATGTAGTATGCTCAGCGGGACTGGACCAGTCCAGCTGAACATATTAAGAGCTCCTGCACCGCCAGCCATTTCATGGCAGGAGAACCGCTTAAAAAGACTGACAGTGCATGAACAAAGGAGGCCCTACAGGTTCGCGATCGGAATACACTCAGGGGCCACAACTTGTGCCCCCCTGTCTGTATTCCCCCAAAGTTCCAGCACGGCATAAATGTCACCGTCCATGCTGTTCTGGGACTTTTGGGCCGTTCCCATTGTGGTGTCTGTTTTCTAGGCACCGCCATGGGAAAGGGCAAGTCTGTCCGCTGTACACAAGTTTAACTGGTAATATGGCGGGAGGTCCTACTGTGAGTTTGGCACAGCTGTGCCGGCGGTGAGTCGGAGCAACTGCGCCAAACTCGAAATCCAGCTCATAGTTACTTGGGCAGTGGGTCAAGGCCATACACTGTCACACATCAACCTTCGATTAAAGTGGATGCTGAAGTTATGATGGTCATGTTTTGGTAGCACTGGCACAGTGATTTCCTCTCTAACTACTAGCCCTTTCAACTCACTTTTATAATACCTAATCAGAGGCCTGTTCTCTTTGAATAAATAATTAAGAACTAGTTCAATGCTCTTTCCGCTGTTTTAAAGTATTAAACAACATTCACTGAAAGAAAACAAAATGCAACACGCAATCACTAACCTCCTTAAAGCTCTGTTTGTTTATAATAGATGAAAATGATATGCTTCTCCAGAAATAATTAAGTGATGGGAATGTATTCACAAAAACGTGATTATTATATTTGCATGAAACTGAAGAAAAAAAATCATTTTAAGAATGTTGATTTGATGAAATCATAGTTCTTGATTTCATGATTATTTCATTAACATATTTCATATCAAAGTGAGAGGTGCTTGCCGGGAATAAAGTACACATTGATACATTTCTCGTGCGATTCAGTACATGGATGGAGGCAACCCTTTCACACTCCTTCTTTCTACCAAATTGTAATTTGTTACAAAGGAGATTTTGTGCCCCATTGCGATGTGGGTCTGTAAGCCCCCGACTACTTATAGGAGGCTTAACGACCAACATACTAGGTTTACAGTCCGACCACCAAATTATAATGTTGGTGGTCGGAAGCTAAACTAACCAGTTACACTGACTGGCTTCTTACTGGCTCAAGTAGCCGCTCAGCCAGTCAGAAGCTGCACATAATTCCTAACAGGCAGCGTTTCTGCCGTCGGGATTATGATGTCGGATTCAGATAGGCTTTCTAAATTGGGCTTTAAGACATGGAAAGCCTGTCAGAAAGCAATTTCAGGGGACCCTAGCAGGGGCCCCTTCCCTTCGTGGCTAATGGTCTGGGCCCCCTGAAAACCCCTACACCTACACCTCAAGGTGCCTGCCACACGGTGCAGGGATCTAGACAAACTCCCATTTCGCTATAGGAGCTTGTGTTGCAGGCGGTTTCCGCCCCACCACAAGCTCCCATAGAGAAATGGGAGTTTGCGACCAGACCATGAGCGGTTGTATTGTAATACGGTGTTTGGAACCGCCGACCTACAGTCAGTCGGTTCCCACACCGAGATGGTGTCTGTGAGAGGCAACTCCGACCGACATCATAATTGGGCCCTTAGTGAGTCAGAAACTCCAATTACTTCCTTTGTACATTGCAACTTACCTTTTTGCTTTTGCAATGCCTGTAATATTTTAAGTCTCAGACTTTAAGATCGCAAAAGGGCTTATTATATCAGACCCCATTGTGATAGGAATTAGGCTGCTGAATCCTTACTCCACACAAAGATGCTGCCTTGAATATGCATAACAGAAGAATGCTGTTGCCTTTCAAACAACTGCTTCCTTGAAAACCTCCAAGCATTAGACCACTGCTGCAACAGAATAGGCAAAAATCAATGCTACCCTCCATTTCTACATTGAAAAATGCAATCTCCATGCATTGACATGCTTAGATATAATGTTTCATGTTAAAGCATGTCTTGGAATTATATGACCAACCAAACCATAATAGTATAAATAGATTGTGGATGTCTTTACAGAAAAGTGAATTGCCTTCATCACATTCCAAAAGATAAACAAGCCCTCTTTGTGTCACGATAGCTGAGTAACTCAGAAAAATAATTTATTCAATTAGTTTATTAAGTTTCAATTTGTTAGGTAACCCCCTAGGCCATAATATACTCACAGAGGTTGTTTTCAGTGTATGATTTTGCTGAAAGATACCTCATGACTTGGTATGTAGCGTGCACTGTTTATGTGCTAAATTTGATTTGTCCACTTTTTTCTGATGGTATAAAAGAACTGAATAGTGAATGCATCCTCTTGGTTTGATAGTGAACTAATCTTTTTGCGAGAGATGAAGATGGTACAGTATTTTCATTGCAATACAATTATAGTATTTTTTTGGTACTTACACTGTCATGCGACCGTCACTGTAGTAACAGGGTCTATGTCCTTGGGGTATTTAGACAAAGTATTGAGCAAAAAATATTGAAATGAAGAAATATCAAATTTTTAAAATCTGAATCCATAAATATTGTGATGCAGGAATATCGTTGACAAGAATATACATTTTCTGAGGTAAGTAATATAGATGTTAGAAATATCTGTTATTAATATTGTGCACAAAAATATCTATGATAATTTCGATTTTAAGAAGATCTATGTTAATATAATTTACAATAATATCATTGGTAATCATTTTGTTTTTTTATTATTTTTTATTTATTTTAGTATACAGTTTAATTGTATATGTTAATATAATTATTGTTAATGTTAATATATTTTGTACATTTTTAGTGATTTTTACATTTATTTAATTGTTTATTAGAATTGTTAGTGTTGTAGCGGGTTGTGGAGTTTGTAAAAGTACAGGGTGAGAAGTACATTAATTAATAATTCATTTTAAATTATTAATTGTTTAACTGGCAAGTAATTTATCTTTGAAGTTACCTTTTAGGTAGGGTGGAGAAGTGTGGCTCAATGGTTAGAGGAGGCAGACCATGAAGCAGAGGTTAGACCCGGTACCAGGGTTCAATTCCCGACGCGGCAGGGTCTTGAGCCCAAAAATGTCCACGGACTCGATAATTCTCGCTTCGGTGCCTGCTCGAATCACGGGTTCACACTCTGCAACTCCGGGCAATAGCTTGCTTAATCTCCTCTATGGCCCCCACGGCGGGATGCCTGGCTTTCACCTTGGGGGTGCCCAGTATGGGTTATCTCACAGGGAAAAACCAGGACAGGTTCCCAAAGCAAGCGCTTAGAGACCGTTGGTGATAATGCGCTATATAAATATAAATTACATTTACATTACATGTAGGTGCACATTGTGGAGTTTGCAGGGGAACCGGGTGGGAAGTAAGGGACTCATTACAATGGCGGAGGGAACGCCACCGCTGGTGGTGGCAGTCCCTCTGCCATCTGGCTCCCATTACCCCCGCCACATTAGGATGGCGGGGGATTTGTTTCACAAGTGTGGTGGGTGCAAGGAGCATCCGCCACGCTTCTGCCACAGGCAATCATTGCGATTGCCTGGAGGAGTGGCTCAGACTGGGGATATGGTGGCGGTGCCCAGCAGGCACCGCTCGCCCAATCACAATGCTGGCGTTAGCCAGGTTTTTCATGGCGGTTCCACCACCATGGAAAGGCTGCCGGAGGCTGGGTCCGGGGGGGCCCGTTACGAGCTCCCTCTGGGGGTGCCCAGTGTGCACTAGGGGTACCCATTGTACCCCCCTACATTTCCATGCACAAGGTGGCAGGTACCGCACGGTGCCTGCCACTTTGTGCATGGAAATGCACATCGTGGCATTTTAACATTGCAAACGGTGCTGCAGCCAGCAGCACCGTCCGCAATGTTAAAAGGCCAAGATGCGCCCGCCATTCTGGTGGGCGCATACTAATTGGGCTGGTGGGACCACCGCACATCTGGAGGGTGGTCCCACACCGCTATGAGGCGGGCGGACTGATGTCCTCCCGCCATGATAATGAGGCCCTAAGTTATCATTTATTAATAATTCATTTTTAATTATTCATTTAATAGGTAATATACCATAGCACTTATTTATTTTTAAGCTATGTTTCAGGTGTGGGTTGTGGGGTTTGTAGGGGTACAGGGTGGGAAGTAAATTCATTATTATTATTAATTTTGTAATGGACATTTATGTAATTTGTGTAATTAATAAAAATATTTAGGTGGGTGTTGGGTTAGTAGGGGTACAAGGTAGGAAATGAATTAATTATAATTAATCTTAATTGATAATTACTTAATTGCTAATTATGTAATTAAGACACTTTTTAGGTGATATTTCAGGTGCGTCGGAGTGAAGGGTGGGAGGTTAATTAAAATAATTAATTAGTTAATTATTAATAGCTTAATTGATAATTATTTAAATTGGGTAATTATCATAATTGTTAAGGTATGTTGTAGGTGTGGGTTGGTGGGTATTTAGGGGTACATGTTGG
The DNA here is from genome assembly GCF_964263255.1 of Lissotriton vulgaris. Lineage (NCBI taxonomy): Eukaryota > Metazoa > Chordata > Amphibia > Caudata > Salamandridae > Lissotriton > Lissotriton vulgaris. The sequence continues at coordinate 439,045,961 of NC_141685.1, read as the reverse complement.
AAAGTTAAGAACTATTTTTTTATAATTCATTTGTTAATTATTTATTGATAATTATGCGAATTGTGAAATCATCATATTTGTTAAATTGTATTTTATCTGTGTGTTTAGTTTTTTAAAGGTTTAAGGTGGGAGGGTATTTAAGTAATAATACATTGAAAATTATTAATTTATTAAACATTGTGGGAATAATGTAATGCTTTTTAATTTAAATTTCGTTTTAGTTGTTGGATGTTATGATTGTGCGAATATAGTGTGGTAATTTAATGAAATTAAAAAAAATTATTGTTATAATAATTATTAAAAATTGTAGCAATGTAATTTGTTTAATTTCTGTTAAAATGTAGACATATCATTTTAACATTTAAATATTTGTTTTTTGTTATTTCATAGAGTTGTTAAAATATGTCATTTGTTTGAAGAGAACTACTTTCTCTCTACTATTGCACTGAACAGAGTGAGAATAGTACATTATACACCTCCTGAGACTAACACAGTTGCTACTGTTGCATAGTCTGGAGAGGGAATAGTACATTTTACCCCTCCTGAGTCCACTGCTTTCCCTATATAATTGGAGTGGGAATGGTATATTTATTATTTATATAATCTTTGAATAATATTCTTTATATATATATATTATGTGTTTGTGTATTTATAGTTATATTTTATATATATATATATATATATATATATATATATATATATATATATATATATATATATATGTATGTTCATGTAATTTTTAAGATGTTTAGTTAAATGTATTTTTATATATCCTTTACTTTTTATGTATAATTGAAACGGAAAAGTTACTTTTTTGTAGTTTATTTGTTGTTTATTTTGTGTGTATGTAAATATATATTGAAGTCTTAAATTGGTAAATTTTAAAACAATTTTAAAATGTAATATGTTAACATTTATATTTTTGAATAGTTTTACGTTATATATGTATACATAGACATACAATTTGATTTACATGTGTGTGTGTTTGTTTACATTAGAAAACATTTATATATTTTTTAAAATATTAAACATATTTAATTTACATTCTATTAATGTATATGTTAAATTATTTAAGTTTTACTTAAGTAAACTACATATATAGTAAAAATACAATATTGTCATAAATATATTTCGATATTAGTGTAAAATATATTTTTTCCAGATATTTTTGTACTTATCATTATATGTCTAGAAAAACAATATTTTTGTGATTGACATTTTTGACACAATATTTTGGTATCACGATATTTATGGTTTTGATATTGTGTCACTGAACCATCTTTGGGGTAAGCAGTATGGCACTTAACTGTGAAGAAGGCTGTTTCAAGGAGAAATGAGTCAATATGTTCACTTTGGAGTACATTTTTAGCTTTTAGCAAAACCGAGGCACCTTTTTCAATGCAAAGGGGAGATACATCCCAATGATTATATCAGCTGGAGTCAAATTTATACCTGCATACCTTCTACTCTGAAGTAATTTAATATTTTTGGGGTGATATAATTTACCTTTCATGAACTGCATTTCATTAATTTTGTAGTCAGTGGATGTAAAATTGGAAATGTGATTGACATGTAGCACTATTAACAGCATTGACAGACATTTGGATTCAAAGACAAAACCTGTTAACCAACATTCCCAAAGTGAAGCAGTGAAAGATGTCCTATCCAGTATTTACTTAGAGACACTGAGGAAATATATATAGTTTAGATTTAGGTGGCAGGTAGAAACCTGCATGGATTAAAACAGAACATAATTTAATAACCAGTATTTAACAGCCAATGTCAAGTGCTGCATCATAAATGTGCAGTGACTAATTTCCTATATGTACTGGGCAAGTTGTTTAACGCATTTGTCAGCCATACTTATTCCTAAGTATGTATTGAATGACTGTACTGATACCTGTTGGCTGCTGATGCTACGAAAAATGTCTTACTTTATAATGGATTACACACTAGCTAGCTAACACTTATCCGGGCTTATGTCAGGTGGTCACGTTTCCTGCAGATCAATAATGAAGGAAGAGTCAAACAAAGAGCATTTTGCATTCTTACTCCCATAGGAAACTTTAACACAGCAAAAAATGCATAATAACATTACACCAAACTTGGCATGAAATTAGAACTTTACTCAGAGGGAAGGCTTTGGTTTAGTGTAAATCTATTAAGTAGTTTGTGATGTATAAGGGTTTTAAAAGGTTTTGGTTGGGCTTTAAATAGTTTAATTATAGAGCAGCTCTATAATTTAAGTATTGCTAAAACTTCACCTATTCATAGAATAAATGTAGGCAGAAATGAAAAAGGAAATGCTATTAAGATTTCATTTACATGTTTACTTTTTAGTCATCAAACTTTGCCACTGGTTTGATAATGAAGGAAGAGTCAAACAAAGAGCATTTTGCATTCTTACTCCCATAGGAAACTTTAACACAGCAAAAAATGCATAATAACATTACACCAAACTTGGCATGAAATTAGAACTTTACTCAGAGGGAAGGCTTTGGTTTAGTGTAAATCTATTAAGTAGTTTGTGATGTATAAGGGTTTTAAAAGGTTTTGGTTGGGCTTCAAATAGTTAAATTATAGAGCAGCTCTATAATTTAAGTATTGCTAAAACTTAACCTATTCATAGAATAAATGTAGGCAGAAATGAAAAAGGAAATGCTATTAAGATTTCATTTACATGTTTACTTTTTAGTCATCAAACTTTGCCACTGGGTTGTGCCACTATAGCACTCAAGACAAAGACCTCTCATATACAAACTAGTCTTACAACTTCTGTGAACAAACTTTGGAATGTTGCAGCTCCGCGCTTCTACCGGCCATTAGAAGCTCGTAGAACACCATTGTTTTCAATGGAGCTCCTAACATTATTATGTTTTAATATAGTTGAGACTAGCACCTTTGAATGATGTGGTTGGTTATGAGATTTTGTATGGTTTGTTTTAATTTTTTATGCATTGTAGATTTCTAAGGTGTTTGTCTAACATGGGTAAATCAGCTTTCATCCATTTTTACATAGCTGTGTTAAAACAATATAAAACCAACCTATATTTCTTAATTGTTTGATCTCTCCCCACAAGAAGGAAATTTGTAAGCCAATTAACCCATCAATTTGTGCCAAACCGATTTGCAACTCTGCTTTCAAATATTTTGTGCAGGCCTACCTGAAAGAAGTGCGGGATCTTCATAGCTGCCAGAGTCTCCCTTTGCAAACAGTGAAACATTCAAAGAATCCTGCCTTTTTAAGTAACATGGAACTATGCATGGATATCTTGGAATTGTTACTGTACATTAAAAACGCTAGCAAATTGAGTGGTCATTCTTTCACTAGTTTCTCGGGTTGCAGGCCGTCTTATCACAAGTCCCTCATTGACTGCATCCTTGACGATAATGCAGAACTCCATATTGCAAGCTCTGAAACTTCTTCAGAAACAGCCAGTGCGCCACACATTCCCAATGCTTGACTTCGCATATCAGCCCGCAGTCTCCTCAGAACAGCCACCACGTGATGCATCCTCGATGCAGGCCTTCTTATCGCAAGCCCCTCGTCGATGGTGTCCTCAATGTTGACACAAGACTCTGCATCTCAAGCTCTGTATTTTCTTCAGAACCAGCTGGTGCTTCATACAATCCCAACGCTGCAGTTCACAGTCTCCTCAGAACTGCTGCTGTGTGACACATCCTTGACATAGGTCTACGCATCTCAAGCACCTCGACGACTGCATCCTCGACAACAATACAGGACTCGCAACGCAACCAACTCAACGTCTTCAAAGCAAGTCGGTGCATGATGCATCTTAGAGGCAGGACTTCACATGACAGTCCCCCTGCTGATGGCATCCTCAATGATGACCCCGCCTTGCAGACCCCTAGCTTCTCAGAACTGCCACTGCGAGACTCATCCTCGACGTGGAATCTCATAATGCTACGCACACCACGATTTATGTTCAGGAGGCCTATGTTGGTGCCTGTATCCGGCCGTGCTCCATCATGGTCGACCTGAAGTTGTGACTTCATCTCGGTCCATCGAGACCAGATAACCAAAGTTGTCACTTTGTGCTTTTAGGCACTATTTTTACTTAAATCTTTAAAATTCCATATCGCCAGTTTTACTGATTGTTTTTTTCTTGTGTTGTCTTTTTACTTTGTAACTGTTTGAAGTGCCGCATAATTAGTTCACACATTGCTTCTAAGTTAAGCCTGGATCCTTGTGCAAAGCTACCAGAGCACACCTAATTTGTGGTTTGCTTATGTTTCCCTCAGACAAAGATTGTGATTGATGTTTGAGTAGGGTTTCTCACCCTTCAACCAGTAACCCAATTTCCAACAAAAGGCTACACTCACCTTCCCCAATAACTGTTTCTTCTTGGCGTTCCCATCCCTTGTTCAGTGTTCAGTTGCTCTCAGGCTAGGTTTGCACTCTACAAGTATAGATACATGCAAACAAATACCTACAAAACCTGTGATGAGACAACATTTTACAGGAGCTGTTGATATGGTTATTCCAGCAGGCGTAAACCCAAAAGATTATCGTGGAAATACTATACTTAATATTGTACTGGATCTGTATAGGGAAGAGCAAGTATTGGTAGTGGATGAAGGTGAATTCACTGATAATATTATGTTGAAGACGTTGCCCAATGCACTTAATAGAGAAGTTGGTAAACAATCCAGGTTTGGATATAAAATCATTGCAAAAGATTGCACTATACCAAAATTTGTGAAGTGAGGAGTGCGCCTCTAGGCATCACTGAAGAAGTAGTAATTGAGTTAAAGAAAGTGGATCAAAGAAGATATTAAGAATAAATGAACACTTTCTGATTGGTCCCCTTGGTTGTGGCTAAGGAAGGGGCTAACAGCAAGGTAAGGGTTAGAGTGGATATCATTAATTTTAATGAACGCTTTTGGTGCTCATGATGGAATGGTTCCATCATGAGCACCAGTGTTCCTGTCGTCATGACAAACCATTCCTTCATGAGGATAGGTGCACTAAATCCCTCTGCTGCAATCAGCAGAGGGATTTCTTCTTTTTTTGGGCCTCAGAAGGTTGGGGAGGAGCTTCCCTAACCTCCTGAGGCCTGTTTTTATTTCCGAAATGAGGATCACCTGCATGGGCGCGGACGTCATTACATTGAAAATTAAACTGAAACTTAGGGGCCCATTAGGATGTCTGGCGGATCGCCACCGCCATGCAGGTGGTGGCGATCCGCCAGACATCCTCACCCGCCCGCCACCCATTTCCCCCCTGCCATATTACTATGGCGGGGGGGCCGCATCGACTGTCTTTCCGCCTTGCCTTGCTACCGCGGTGGAAAAGGTTTAATATGGTGGCAGTGTCTATCAGACACCACCAGCCATATTAGCATGGGCCAAAACAGATGCCTATTGCCGCCACGGAATGGCAGGCTGTCTTCATTTCACCTGTGGTACCCCCCTGCAATTGCATACGCAATGCGGCAGGCACCGCACGGTGCCTGCCGCTTTGTGTATGCAAATGCATACATGCATTTTTAGCATTGTGGCGGTCGGTGCTGAGAGCACCGCCTTCCACAATGTTAAAAATACAGGATGCGCCCGCCACTGTGGCGGGCGCATCCTAATGCCCCCAACGGGACCCCCGCCCTTATGGCAGGCGGTCCCATTATCCGATAGGATGGCGGGCGGACTAAGTCCGCCTGTCATCCTAATGACCCCCTTAGTTTCACTTTCATTGTTTCGGTGCTCGCGAGGCTATCTCATCCCCCTGAGCACCAAAACACTTGGGAGAGGTATTGCTGGAAAGGGGAGAATCTCCCCTTTCCAGATGCACCCTAGTGGATTGTTGCTTGGGGATCCACCCACTAGTCACCAGTGAGGGGGGAGCGACCCTTGGACAACAACCTTTGCTTCCCATTTTATTCTGCCACAGCCAGTCTTTCTCTGGGGGCAGTAGCACCCAATCTGCCCCTCTGGAGGGGGGATAGAAAACACCCTAGACACCAAAGATTAATTATCTAGGCCAGGGGTAAGGGGCTGCCCTGATGGTCATGCTGATTCCCCCCCTGTCCCTCCCCAAATAAGGCAAAAGACTGTCTCTCCCCCCCCAGGAGGCAGATGGAGACAGTACCTCACTTGTGTGGGTGGGCCAAGGGCCTGTGAATGGGAAGGCCAAAAAGATATAGATTAAGTGTATAGCACAGCAAATTCTAAGTGCTACATTTAAAAAAACAAATACAGATTCTGCATTGGACAGCCAAACATGTGAAGTATTATTTTACTCGGTAGAACAAGGGGAATGCTGGGTGGTAGGACATTGTGATCCCACACACAAATGTGTGGAAAAAGTAATTTGTTTCAGCTAAATTCCAGGTTTGCATGGGATTCTGGGTAGGGGAACGTTGGGGGATCCATGCAAGCCATACCTCCCTGGACTCCCAAGTATGTCTATTTTTCTGAAATGAGTGGGTTTGTTAGGTTTCCCTAGATGGCCACTGAGCCCGGGGCAGAAAACCCAGGTGCCCCCCTTGCAAAACCAAGTTGTTTTGTGATAGGTCATTTTGATGTCTCCACAATCTTTATTGGGCCCTTGCCTGTTGTGGGTACTTGGCCCACCCATACGAGTGAAGTACCATTTGTATCGGGAGACCTGGGGGAATGCTGGGTGGTAGGAAATTTGTGCCAGCCCAATGATCCCACAACTTTTCCACACAGAAATATGAGAAAAAAATAATTTTTTCAGCTAAATTTGAAGTTTGCAGGGGTTTCTGGGTAGGAACACATTGGGGGATCCATGCAAGCCATACCTTCCTGAACTCCCCCGGGTGTCTAGTTTTGAAAGCTGCTTGGGATTGGTAGGTTTTCATAGATGGGCAGCGAACGCAGGGCCAAAAACCCAGGTGAGCCGCTTTGCAAAACCAGGTTGTTTTGCAATAAGTCATTTTGATGTCTCCACAATATGTTTTGGGCCCCTTCCCTGCCGTGGGTACTTGGCCCACCCACACAAGTGAGGTACCATTTTAACGGGAGACTTTAAAGAATGTGGGGTGGGTGGAAGTTTGTGGACCCACGCAGATTCCAGCACTTTCCATCACAGAAATGTGGGGTAAATGTGCTTTTTTTAACAAAGTTTGAGGTTTGCAAGGGATTCTGGGTAACAGAACCTGATGGGAGCCACACAAGTCACTCTACCCTGGATTCCTCTGGGTGTCTAGTGTTCAAAAATGTATATGTTTGCCAGGTTTCCCTAGGTGCCGGCAGAGCTAGGGTTCAAAATCCAAAGCTAGGCACTTTGCAAAAAAAGGATCAGTTTTCACTGGAAAAATGTGCTGTGTCCATGTTGCATTTTGGCCCTTATCCTGTCACAAGCACTGGGCCTGCTCACACAAGTTTGGCACCATATTTATCGGGAGACTTTGGGGAATGCGGGTGGGTGGAATTTTGTGGATCCACACAGACTCCAGAACTTTCCATCACAGAAATGTGAGTAAAATGTGTTTTTGTGACAGAGTTTGAGGTTTGCAAGTGATTCTGGCTAACAGAATCTGGTGTGAGCCACACAAGTCACCTTCTTCTGGATTCCCCTGGGTGTCTGGTTTTCAGAAATGTATTGGTTTGCTAGGTTTCCCTAGGTACTGGCAGAGCTAGGGTTCAAAATCCACAGCTAGGAACTTTAAAAAAAAAAGGGTCAGTTTTCACTGTAAAAATGTGGTGTTTCCACATTGCGTTTTGGCCTGTTTCCTGTTGCAGGCACTAGGCAAACACACACAAGTGAGGTACCATTGGTATCAGAAGGCTTTGGGGAATGTTGGGTTTGTGGAATTCTGTGGCTCTACACAGTTTCCAGAACTTTCCATTACAGAAATGTGAGGATTTTTTTTTCCCCAAAGATCAAGGTTTGCAAGGGATTCTGAGTAACAGAACCTGGTGAGAGCCACTCAAGTCACTCCATCCTGTATTCCTCTGTGTTTGTAGTTTTTAAAAACTTATGGGTTTGCTAGGTTTCCCTAGGTGCCGGCTGAGCTTGGATTCAAAATCCACAGCTAGGGACTCTGCAAAAAAAAGGATCTGTTTTCACTGTGAAAATGGGGTGTATGCACGTTGCGTTTTGGGCCGTTTCCTGTCGTGGGCACTAGGCATACCCACACAAGTGATGTACCATTTTGTATTGGGAGACTTAGGGGAACACAGAGTTGTAGAGCAATTGTTATTACCTATTGACTTACTATGTATTTCTGCCTTCGAAATGTAAGACAATGTGTAAAAAAGAAGTAGCTCTGAAAAATGTCCTATAATTCACATGCTAGTATGGGTACCCACAATTTCAGAGATGTGTATATAGCTACTGCTTCTGAACTCTATATTTTGTTCTGATTTCAGAAATACATATGTGTCCTTGATACCTATTTTTCATGCTTTACATTTTACCAAATGAATTGCTATATACCCAGTACACAATGAAAAACCATTGCAAGACACAGCTAAGTTATTGGCTCTAGGGTCCTCGGGCTCTTGATGAACCTACAAGTACTATATATTTCCCACAACCAGAAGGGTCCAGCAGATGTAACGGTGTATAGCTTTAAAACATCTGTCATAAACCTTGGCACAAATGGCTTTTTTTTTTTCAACTCATTTTCAATGTTGCATATATTCAACTGTTAGTTTCTATAAAAAACCTTGAAGGGTCTACACAAGTGACCCCTTGCAGAATTCAGAGTTTTGTCTACTTTTCAGAAATGTATAGCTTTCCAAGATCCATTATTGTTTTCACACCCATTTCTACCACTTACTGGAAGGAGGTTAAAAGTAAAAAAGGCATCAAAAATAGGCTTTGTCCAAGTAAAATGCCAAAACTCTGTAAACAAGTTGGTTTTCTGACAAAAATCTGTATTTCACTGAAAGCTGGAAAGATGGTGATTTCAATACCACAAACTGTTTGTTGATACCATTTGCAGGGAAAAAAACAGACGCTTTCTTCTGCAGCACTTTTTCCTCATTTAAAAAATAAAAGAAAGAAATTGCTGTATTTTGGCTACTTTCTGGGTCCCCTCCAGGGAAATCCACAAATCCTGGGTACCTTTAAAATCCCCATGATGCTGGAAGAAAAGGACGTAAAATTGGCATGGACACCTTATGTGGACAAAAAGTTACAGGGGCCTAAATGCCAACTAACTCAAAAAGCCAAAAAGGCTTACACAGGGGGAGGGGGAGAGGCCTAACAGCGAAGGGGTTAGAGTATTACTGTGATAGGTAAGTGCAGAAAAGTCTGTATTTAATGTATAGTGCTTTTTAGTAGAATTCTCACTATGCAATGGTGGTCCAGGGGTATATTCCCAAGGGTCACAGGGTTGTTGCCCAATAAATTACTTCTACAAACTGGAAGAAGACTACAGCATCTTTTATTTACACACATTTTTGGCGATGAGTTGATGAGACACATCTAGGAAATCAATCCTGATGACAGCAATCGCTTGTAAGTGAGAATTCTGCCATGCATACAACTCAGATTTCAGTAAGCTTCTTAACATACATTTTCCGTAAAAGTGTTACATGGAGAGAAAGTGTTGTTTCACCTGGAGTACGTCCATATGTGCAAGTAGTAGTTGTGTATGTTTTTTTGTGGAGAACATGCGGTAATTAGGTGTGATAAGTTTGTGCCTCAGTTTCTGAGTTAGGCTTAACCTTATTGCACTAGCCCAAGGAGAACATTTGGGTCCATCTATTAAAGGCAAAAGGTTGAAAGAAAGGTTTTGGTGGCTGTTAATGCAGGATAAGAAGAAAACCCTGGATTTTCTGTGTGTGGTGTGTGGCAGGAAGTGGAGAAACATCTGAAGGTTGGTGTAGGGACTTGTCGACAGAACCAACTTCTTGGCGATGCATGATTTACTTGGGAGAAAGTGTGTCTAGATATCATTGGACCTTTCTGGATTTTGCCTGAACAGCAAAAATGTACGCTGCTGTTCTTGTAGCTGCCAAGGCAGCATGTGTGAAAGTGGTGTTCATGTGTAACATAAGTATTCACTGCACAGCTGCTGTGTCTGGAGAGACTTTCCATATGGAAAGTGTTCTGCCATGCTTGGTCATAGACAATGATACATGATTAACTTTTAAAGAGAGGTGTGCTTTCCTACAGCAGTTAAGTGTTAAATACATGGGTACCTCTTTATACAATCCCTAAAGAAATGGGACGGTGGAGACCGTAAACAGATTAGTAAAAGGGACCCTGGAGTTAGTAGTAAAGTCGAGGTTGAATCAGCAAGGAGCAGTGATAGACATGCCATTAGCACCACCATGCACCCTGTTTTTGGTAAATTGGTCTTTGAACTCATTAGAGGCAGGTGCCCTGTCATGAAACGAGTCCCTTCGCAGTTGAAAGAGCTAAGGCCATTGGTCTGTCATTAGTCTGGAACCCAGGAGTCTATGTTCATTGCATTAGTAAAGAGGACTGGGTGAAAGTCCCAATCAGGGTTTGTCTAAGTTTACAGAATCAGTCAAGGTGAAAGAAGTGGGAGACAATTGGGTCATGCTAGACAACTGTTAAATATATAATTTGAGACGAGCCACCTTGTTTCATAAAAAACGTTTTTGTCAGGAAGAAGTTAATGAGAAAGACTGAAAGCTTGACGGAGGGAGTAGAGATACTTCTTCAGGTATTGTGGATGGTATGTCCAGTGTTCTTGGTAATGCACCCACTAACCTTCACAGATTTCTGGGCACCATACCATCACTTAGGAATTTGAGGCGGAGTACCATACAGAGGAACTGCTGGCCATCGGGTTGGTTGGAAGATTTTCTCTAGAGTTGACTTTGTTTACTGTGCTGTATTGTTGCCTGGAGGGTGATAGAGTACCTTTTTGTATTTTCATGTTTGTTGTCTCCCAGTTCTCTATTCTCTGTAAGTATTTTCTCCACTGTCTGATAATTATATGGTCTTTCCTTCTTGTTTTAGTGAGTATGGTTGTGATTGAGTAGATGGGTTCATTCCGTGTTGTTGTGTTTGATAGTGTTTGATGTGTTGTAATGTCTGTGCTTAATATAAAACTGTACTGCAGAATTCTCACTATCCAATGGTGTACCAGGGGTCTGTGTCAGGAGATTCCGTGCCTGTTTACTTTAGAATTGCGTTTAGAAGCAGCTGTGGTGCATGGCCTAAAGGTCTCACATGGTTGTTGCCCAATACATTACTCCTGCAAACTGGAAGAAGACTACAGCATCTTATATTAACAACATTGCGCTTTACACAGATTGGTGAAATGCCGCTGTCTGTAAGGATTTCTAATTTATTTATCATAATAGATTTGAAAATGGATAATAAAACATTCACAAAGATGTTAACTACGGGTGGTTTACTGCATGCCTCTATGAAATTACAGAAATAAACGTGTACGTATCTGGTGTAATTTGTTTACAGGCCTTCTGTCAAGAGCACTATTCCAGAAGTTAGGTGTACATAAGGAATAGTTGCTCTGAAAGACAAGTAAAATGAGCTTGATGGAACAATATTTCTGAGAGTGTATTAAAGAACTGACAAAGGATAGGGAATATCACATGTGGGGAGACAGTTATTCTATTCAATATACGAAGGAATAAGTAATGATTATTCACATGAAAGGAATTTGGGCATTGTTCCTACAAAAATGAGTGAGTGACAAGTATTGATAGTCGGATATGTCAATAGAAGAGGGAAGGCATGTGTGGGAATGTTTAAATGTGAAAGAGCAGAATAAACTCTAAAACATTACCCCCCCCCCCCCACACTATTTTCAATAAAATAACCCAGTATGCCATGAGAACACTTAGATCTTGGCATAGTTGGCTCTCTCTGAACCATCAATGTCAGTGGTAGATACATTTTGGAGATCATTGATATGTCTGTGAAGTGGCCAGAAGTAGAGATAATTAATAATGCTACTAATTATGTTGCTTTTGGGACTTGTAAAGTGTTCATTAAAGGGAAGTACACTGTCACATTTGGCAATGGTTTTTAGATGAGTTTTAAAAAATGAAGTATTATTAAATACATTTGAACACTGAACACAAGGGGACTTTGATATATCTCCCAACTGAGAATGGACATATACAGGGGTTTGACAGTGCTATTAAATTAAGGGGATTATACAATTTATCATGTCAAGAGGTTAGCGTTAGGAGAAGGAAGTTAAAAGAAATTATGTGGGCTTTTCGGGTCACTACCACCCATGAGATAAAAAGATGAACTCCTTTCTGTATTGTGAGACAAAAAGCTTAAGACAAGTATAAACAATATTTTTTTAATGAACAGGGGCAAAGGAAGTAAAAGATGGTGTGAGAAAGTGGGTCAGGATTAAGAAGGGAGTGAAAATAACCAAAGGGAAATCAGGGTTCTAACAGCCTAAGAAGATTACTGTTGTTTGTTTGCAATTGAGGAAAATGTAGTCGCAGAAAGGTGTGGCACATGAGTTAAATGGCAGTTTGTAGAGAAGACAGTTCTTAAATAGTTTATGGTAACACGGATGACGCGGAACACGGAGGAGCAGGGAGGCCGACCAATACCCTTCAGGTGATGAATCACAATTAACAGAATAGAACACAGCGTTCGAAATTGGACATATAGCTGTGGGATCCTAAAGTCAGAAAAGGACCAAAGGCTGTCCCTATAAATTTATTTTGAGAAGGCCGGTGGCTCCTCCGTTGTTCTTTACCTTGCACCCTAAATTGAGACCAGGCTACTGTGCAAAGTCAAGGTACAGATGATTTACAGATATCCGGTTGGTTTAGAAGTTTTCTCAATGGTTAAAAGAGAAACTTCAACAATATCAGATTTATTTTGAACTGTCAAAGTGTCCTGAAGAAGGTGTAAACAATATAAACTCACACCGAAACGCAGCGTCGACCTTTGTACTTTGACCCTTTTTTTAACTTTATTTCACTTTTTGTGAATATTTTACTGGATTTTATTTAGATTGTAACCCTGACAGGGAGGCATTTTAATAAATTGTGTTTATACTTTTCACTTCACTGGTGTGTTTACCTGTTGTATATATTTTTGATTATCAAATATTGTTTGGAGGTATGTAAAGGGATAGTGCTTGACATTTATATTACCAGTAGATTATGTTGTGATTATTCAAGGACCCTCTAGTTATGAGTCTTGCCCTAGCTTTGTTTTGTTCTAGTCAGTATTCCTGACCCTATTGAGTCTACTACAAAACACAGGTCTCTCCTTTTTTTGCAGTACTCTCCCCCTACCTGTGTCTAATAACCAGGGGAACCTTCCATATATTTTGTTGCTTAGATATATACGTCATGTAAAGGGGACTTGCTTGGTCAGCTAAAAAAATGATGGACTAAAACGGTCAACCGAGACAGAAGCTAGGCTTTCTGCTTATTGTATTTAAATACCTGACACTAAAAACGGACCAACCATTTTACTTGTTGTGTTTAAATACCTGACACTGAAAACGGACCTGTCTGTTCTTTGCAGATATTGTTAATCACGAATGCGCAATGTTAAAACTAGTTTTTATCTCCCATTTTATGAAAAACCAAACAATGAACTCGAATCAACAAACATCTCGCTCTTTCATAGTTTCATTATTGTTTATAGATACAGACGTAAAAAGCAAATAGAATCTGTTCATCTTGATATTTTCTACTGATAATGTGTATCAAGTCACTAAGCATATTAATGTATTGCATAGGTGGCGAGATTTACAAAATATAGTCATATTAATTTAGTATTTGATCCAAATTTTGGTGGTAACAGAAATAGTAGATTATATTTATTTCAGTTTAATTTGGAATTCTCGAGTGTTATTCAACATTCTACCCACGATATAGAGAATCAGCAAAATATATTTCCCTAACTTTATAGCGCAGCATATGGTGCGTCAATATTTAGTTTGAATGGAAATTCAAGATATTACTTAGATCCTTAATCTGTTAGATTTAATGTATAAATAACACTTGAAAAGAGGTTTGTTTATAAATCTGGCCATTATGTAATAACTATGATTTTCCTACCTTACTTAATATATACAGCATGTAGAAGGAAACCTTTCATAGTTACTGACTCAAGGGCTATATAATGGCTTGTTCCCACGGGATTTCTAAATTGAGTCCCGATATTGTTGTCTCTAATGAAAAAATCCAGAAGACTTCTCGTTTGCGTCTGATCTTATCTGGACATAGACCTGCTCTTGGAACAATTTTTTCCAGGCAAAGGAAGTAAAAGATGGTGTGAAGAAGTGGGTCAGGATTAAGAAGGGAGTGAAAATAACCAAAGGGAAATCAGGGTTCTAACAGCCTAAGAAGATTACTGTTGTTTGTTTGCAATTGAGGAAAATGTAGTTGCAGAAAGGTGTGGCATATGAGTTAAATGGCAGTTTGTAGAGAAGACAGTTCTTAAATAGTTTATGGATAAAAAGATAATGTGCGGAGGGGCTGTTGATCAATTGGTATTTGAGCGTACTCTCAATAGTAATAACCTTGAGTATCTAAAATGAACAGAAATTAGCACAAAGGAGACATTTATGGCAACATGATTATTTTTTGCACACTATAGTTCATTACAGGAAAGACAGCGTTGTTCTATGTCTTACTACTCACTTTGTGCTACTGCCATTTTTAAATCTCATTTATGTAAGGATTCTATGATTTGCAACAATGTTCTCACTGGTTTGGTGTTTTAATTTTGCTCTACATTTCACTTTTATTCCTTATGTCTGCAACGATGCTCTTCCATATGAACAAGCATATGAAACGAGCATTTAAGCTGTTTGTGGGATGGGTGATCCTGTTGCCATGTATTATAAGGAATAAAATACATTCTGCAATATGTTAAAGGGATATTGTTTAGCACCTGGGAATTCTTAGGTGCACTGCATAGTGTACATGTCATCCTGCATGTTGTTTTTCCTGATTGAGACCTAATCCCTATTTCAGATTTTCACCAATCCTATCAGAGCAGAAGAGGGGTCCAGCTCCTACATCACTGGAGAAAATCTCATGGTGACTGATATTGACACGAGAAATGATGACATCAGAGTTCAAGTGAAAACACGCCCCCTTCATGGTACTGTTGAAGCACATGGTGTCATTCTTCAAGAAGGAGATACGTTTACTCTCGGAGACTTGCAGACTTTTAAAGTCAGGTAAGGATGCTATTTCGATGGTTTTCTGTGCCATTAAAGACTGTTGTATTTTTTTAAATAAAATATGAAAAACCCTTTTCTATAAAACATGCATGAACAGAAATATTCAGTATTTTATTAATGTATGTAACTTATTAAGATAAGACTACAGCGACCATGTTTACTAATCCCAGCCTGCTGAGCAGGACTATCTAACACTATAATTGCAAAGGCTGGTGCAGCAATTGTGGGGAAGGCGGTGAACTTCGTAGGGTTGGCGTAACGTTACTTGCACTGACTTCACAGCTTATTTGGTTTTTCGGGGATGAGTTTTCTCTCTGCGTGTTATGTTTATCCAGGCGCTGTCCATCGTCAAAGAAGATGAAGTGATTTGCCAAGGATCACAGGATGTTGAGGCGACGCCGAGACTGGAACCCTTACCCGGATCTCCAGCTCTGGAGTCGGCAGCTCTGACCTTTGCGCCACATCCTCTCCGCTTGGCTCACATGGCAGTCTTAAGCAGGGAACTGCGGTGATAGACATCCTGCATTAAATAGGATGGGCAATTGTCACTGGGGCCTGACAGTTCTGTAGCAGAGCGGACACCAGGTCAAAGGTAAAAGCCAGCAGAGCAAGCTGAGGCTTTTCCGATACCATCCTGCCACTTAACCATCTCTACATGGGAAAGCAAATCCGTGGGCTTGACGTAGCAGGAGAACATCAATTTATAGTGGATCTCCTGTTGTATAAACCCCTAAATTATCCTCACGGAGATACAGTGCCAAAAAGTGGATGTGGAAACGTAATGCAAGTGGTCACAAATTCAGTCAAAAATGTGGTACCCTGTTCAATTTTAGTTTAGGCTTTAGGCAGCAAATTACTTGCTTGTTTATCTTTGGGTAATGGCCATCTATCTTCCTATCATTTCTCCAAACACTAAACTACTAACGCAATATGGATTCTAACTGTAATATTTAATGAAAAACACAATAATGCCACACAAGGAAACCACTCCCTCAAGCGCTCAAAGAATGGAATAAAATGCCAATTACTTTCCTGTGGCTGCTGGCATCAAAAGTCACTTATCAAGCTGCACCAGAAGACAGATGGTAGCATACGGCAATACTGAATATGCACAGTGGCGGCTGCCTCGGGACAGTGGTGAGGCAGCACGGGGGAATAAAAGATTACTTACCTGCCGGCTGCCGCCTCCATCTTCTTCTATTCCTGTCGACTCCTGGCAGTGCACAGGCTCCCAGAATACTCTCAGCCAATCACAACACTGCTGTCATGCTGTTAATACTACTACGAGCATGAGAGAAGTGCTGGGATTGGTTGGAGCGGCCTGGTGTGGGCCTCAGACAAGGCCTGGGAGCCTGTGTCGTATTCTCCACCCGGCTGTGTAACACAGCCTTGGTTGGAGAAATGGTAAGTGCACATGTCGGTATGGCTGTTCGAAGACGGCCGGCCACATTGACATGCGCACTTATAGTGCCCACCACGATAGCCCAACCCCGACCCAGACTGTCCTAATGCTGAAAAATAAAAGGATAATAACATTGTTTTTGTTATCATTTTTATATTTTTCTTGTTTGCACAGCTGAAAAGCAGTGAGGAAACGCTCCTCCGCTTTAATGGAGAGCTGCCGCTGAATACAACGTCCACCCTCTGCTTTATGGCAGACGCAGTGGTACGCTTAGGGCATGGTCAACATGATAACTCGCCTTGAACCTGATCAGCCTCTAAAAATGAATCTAAACTAACTGCATGCATTTTTCAATAAACTTGTCCGTGAAGGTATTCTTCACCCTTGGTTTATCGTTCTTGCTCTCCATAAGCCCAAGATGAGCCATCCTAACAATCAAACGTACATGCCATGCGAACAACACAACTGTGAAATAATTGCACTGTAACCAGGCAATGACATCATCAGATTACTTCAAAAGACTGCACAATGGCACTGTTTTAAAGCCGAACAGCCAGCTTTACCTTGGCCAATCAAGACAGGAGGTGGTTAAAAGATCGATCAATGAAATGAGAGGCTTGTCTTTTCATGGGGCAGGAAGTCGGGAGTCAACCAATCATATTCCCTTGTTGGAGTCATCCGTATGATTCCACTTGACTAACATAACTTACTTAGACTTTTTAAATATTTCTATTCGTGATCGTTCAAAAAGTAGTTGAATTCTCAGTTTGTTACGTGCTGTTGCTACTGAACACAGCGATACAACCAATCTGATAAAGACGAAACAATTTAGTAATCCTGTCACGCAATATTAATGAACGATGTTCATAATTGCATTTATAGGTACCAGCATGATGATTCAGAAACATATGAAGATGCAGTTATATTTACAGTAACAGATGGATTCAATGCTGCAGATGGAGTGTTAAGAGTGCAGGTAATGAAAAACGTGAGCTAGACTTTAATTAGAACATTAATGCATTTTATATATTTGCATTCATGAAAAGAATATTTCAAACTTTAAAAGTTTAAATAACTAAAGAATTTCTGTCCGTCTTTTCATGCAGCTCTCTGTTGATGAGATCTAATCTATCTATCTATCTATCTATCTATCTATCTATCTATCTATCTATCTATCTATCTATCTATCTATCTATCTATCTATCTATCTATCTATCTATCTGCCTGTATGTGTACCTATTTATCCAGCTCTCTATCATTCCTCCACAACCTCATTTTTTGTGCACTTTAGTTGTCGGGCAATCACTTCTCATATTTTTCTTTTCAATGTCATGTGTATTCTCTCTTTGTCATGCGATGGTGAGGCTGCAGCAGAGATGAGGCATGCAGTGCTTAATTTGTGAAAGGCAGTGCCGGTGCCTGAACTGTGCTCTCCCTTCGCACTTGTATCTGATTTCTGACGGGTTTGCTGTCTTTTTCTTTCCCCTCCTTTCCAATTGTGTCTTTCCTTCTCCTTCACTCAGTAAATATCTGATAGAGGAAAATAAATGTGGGTCCCCAAAAATAAGCACTGGCATATCGATTGTAGCCATTTACTGCAAGCCAGGATGGCATGCAGATGTTAACTCTATAAATATGAAATTCCCCCGCTCTGATTAGAATCGACAGTGGAGCAGAATTCACAGTGGAAGAACCATTGCAAAATGTAGGGGCTACCACCGTGCCAAAGCAGCAGTTCCTGTCAAATCAGAACAACCTAACAGTATGCTGTATGAAACAAGCATTGGAATAGCCAATAGGTTTCGCCTTTGGGACCTTATAAGTATTTAGCCATGCAACAGCTGATGTTGTTGCACAAAGGATATTGTGCTGCATAACTAAATACTTATAAGGTCCAAAGGCGAGACCTATTGGCTATGCCAATGCTTGTTTAATAGTGGTAGTAGTACATAAAATATTGCACTGGTATTATCAAAGTAAAATACAATCTTGCAGAGAAGAGATGAAAATAGAAGTAAAATTAAGGTCACAAAGTTGCAAACAAATGACTAAAGAGAAAAAAGGCAACCAAAGAAATATGCACACCTCATGCAGTAGATTTTACGAAGAAATAGAGGGTTATAGGGCAATCTAGTGAGGAAGCTGGGTTTGTCACATTTATGGACGTCTTTAATTCAGCCTACTCACATTTTAGAAGTTCAGGCATCATTTAGATCTTCCAAAGTCCAGTTCACCACATCCACAGAGGAACCTTTCATTGCTCAGTGATGTAAGTCTTTACAGATGCAATCACAGTGTCAAACCCCTGAGGGGCCAGCTTAACCTTTGATCTTTACAAGATCGTTAAGGTGCCTATCTACAACTTGGATAATACTGAACTTACTATTTATTGCGCTATGGAACGTGCAGTGCGAGTAAATTATTATCATAGTGCAAAATTAAGTAATGATCCACCTATAAAGTAAGACATGAAATTACAGAATATGAAATCAATCAAAAATTGTCGATGTAGTGCTTCCTTTACTTAGTCACTGCATATGAGGTCCGGTTCAGTGCAGGATGTTACTCCACTCCATGTTTTCCTGCTTGTCAGCAGCGTTGTCCGTCGCAGGCTGAAGTCTTGCAACCGAGTAGGTATTCCAGTTATGCCATTGATGTCAGTAGACGTGAATAAGGGGCGGACCCTACCAGCTTCATGTTACTGCCAGGAACTTGATCTAGGCATATTTTCAAGACTAAATAGACTTAGAGTTTGTCTTGGAAAGAAGATGGAAATTGACTAGCAAGAGGCAAAAACAGGAACTCTGTTACAAATCCTAAAACCGCTTACCTACATCTTAATCCCCAAAATGTAAAAGTTTAAAAGCGGATGCTAGCAGAGTCGGAGCCAGAGCAGAGTGAGCAGAGTGTGCGAGTGCAAGTGTGAGCAGGTTCGGCGGCAAGAGGTGAGCTGCGTGCATTCAGCGGCAGCTCTCATACTCCGTGATTTGGCGAGAGGAGGAGGGAGGTGAGTGCCGGGCAGCACAACCCCGGCAAGGACTAGAGCAGAGCCTAGTCAAGCAAAGCAAGAGGTGAGCTGCGTACGTTCAGTGGCAGCTCTCAGACTCCGTGAATGGTGAGAGGTGGAGGGAGGGGAGCGCGAGCCCTGCGAGTACTATAGCTGAGCGCAGTGAAGCAAGGAGCAATGTGCGGGCTGTGCTGCTGCTGCTCTTTTCAAGAACTCGTGCTTGTGCTGGCATGCACCTTGCAAGAGGGAGCAGCGGCGCGTGGGCCATCTGTTTTCAATTAGCGCGTGCGCCGCTGCTCGCTCCCACAAAGTGGATGCCAGCACAAGCACGAGTGCTTGAAAAGAGCTGATCAATTTCTATAGCTCATCTCCTAGAGCAGCACATGGGAGCTGCCTAGGCGAGACCTAAAAATAAGTAGGCACATTTACAAGAAATAGTCAAAAGCAGGTAGGCAAAAAACCTTTTGATAAAGACACGTATCTGCTCTCCAGGTGTCATCTAGCTTTCCTACGGTTGTCTACTTAAGGGACAAAACAAGTTTGAACAAGTGCTTTGTCCTGTGTGGGAGAACCAGCTGTCTAGTTAGAGATGATCTGAATTGGACCCTGTAGAAGTCTTGGCTGAAGAGAACGATGGACCTTTGAAGCATGCCCTGAGACCTGTGGAGCTGTAGGAGAGACCAGGAGTGGCTTTCCCAGCACCAACATTTATTGTCCCTTAGGGCCATATGTAGGTAATCTACATTTACCGATTCTAAAATACCAAATTTTACGGATTCGGTATTTTAGAACCGGTAAATGCTATGTAGGAAAAAAATCGGTAAATTTTACCGAATCGGTAAGATTCGGTATTTAAGAATCGGTATTTACCGATTCAGTAATTCCCATTCATTCCTATTGGCCTGGAGGCCCATAGGAAAGAATGGGAAGCCATTCACTATTACCGATTCGGTATTTACAAAACCAGCCATCAACTAACAGCCTTCAATTTTACATAAAAAAATGTATATATGCCTTGTGGGATAAAACAATTGAACATTGTCCTTCAAGCTAGATAAACATAGGCAAACCCCAAAATGAGTGTATTTGGGACGCCTAGTGGAGAAAATTCTACTGCAGTACAAATCAATAAAGACTATCAATCCAAGATGGCCACCGGATGAGAGTTCCTCCACTGAGCTCCTGGGTTAGGGATCACCATATCGGTCAATATCCCTGTACAACGTGGCCATCCATCGCCCTGCTGCCCTCCTACATCATCACACAGCAACACAGCGCAAGCTTGGCCCCGTAGCACCGCACAGACCATCGTTCATGGACCTCTCTCACCTCAATTAGAACCGTTGGCCATTGATCAGGAAAGCTGGTGAGTCCGTTGGATGCCTCACTGCTGCTGACTGATTGACGGAGCACTAGCCGAGCGCTGCTCCTCGAATCCAGCCGACATCAACAGAAGGCTGGATATCCATCTCCGATGTGGGCTGCTGGGGGACTGACTGAGGATGATCGCCCAGACTCCGAGGTATCAGTCAGTAATTCCGCCCCCTCCCCCACTGCAGGCCATTCAACACCTTGGGTCTCGAGCCTGTGACCCACCGGGAACTGGCAGATTAGCGCAGAGCCCAAAGACGAGCTTCCAGCTGGCGACTGATACACCCAGCTTGAGCCAAGTCCCTGGGGAGCTGTTGCCGCCTCGCCCCCTGATGCACGTTCTTCCATACTGGGAACAATCACTGCAGAGGATTCTACGGAGCTGTGAAACGGCTGGGATCATCGGAGCTTGCCTTGCCCGAAGTCATAACCTATAAGTGCATCAACGCTGCAGAGGAGAAGCCTCCCTGCCGGGAGCGGCCATGCAGTATACCAATTTGCATGTACCAATTTGCATATATCGAGCCAAATCCATGGGGAGCGGTCACTACCTCGCCCCCTGATGCAGTTCTCCCATACAGGGAACGATCGCGCTCATCACAGCAGGGATGCTACAGAGCTGTGAAACGGCTGGGACCATCAAGGGCGAGCCTGTCCTGAAGTCATATTCTATAATTGCAACAACCCTGCAGAGGAGAAGCCTCCCATGCCGGGAGCGGCCTTTGGATTTGCATATACTGAGCATATACTGAGTGGGAAGTGTGTACCATCAGGATCATAGCTAGGGAAACCCCTCGATGTCCAGGCTGCAGGAGTGGGTCAAATATCAGAATTGTAGCTGTACAGTACAGCTGTTGGTCAGTGGCACAGCAGTTTTATTGCCCCCAGCCATTTTGAGCACAGAACTGCTCCCCTATACTGGCTCAAGCCTATTTCCCACGAAAATGGCAGCAACTGGCAATGGCAATAGAAAGAGGACTGCACCACAACAACAAACCAGGGTCTACAGCTGCACCCTGAGCCAGGCTCGATAATGTGGCGGCCATCTTGGAATGGCTCTGACCTGTTATTGTAGTCAATGAAAGACTTGGAATTGAAAAAGCACTGGGATTTACTTCTTACTTACGACCTAGCCAATATCTTAATATTTATTTCCTATAAGGATACTATCCAAATGATCACGGACATAAGGAAATCAATAACAAAAACACCAACAGGGACTACAGTCTACAGTAAAAAGATGATGTTTTTGGGAAAGGCAGTGGATTGCAGTATACATCAAAGAGGGTGCCACTACTACAGGACCACCCTGGAGTAGTGTATATGGGTCTCAATCTCTCAATCAAACTTCTCAATCTCCACTGCAGCCCTATCCTCTCAGACAGCCTCCTCAGACCATCACAAGTACTTTTGAGCCTCTGCCCCAACGCTTAGACAGTCAGCTCCTTCAAGGCAGTCCCCCAGGAGACACATGCTGCTGTGATGTGGTTCCCTGCCACTAAATGACCAAGTCAGTCATCATAGCTTCCCTCGCTTGGTAGGCGGAGACCCTTTCCCTTGCTGCTTACTGAACCATTTTGTTCCTATAGTGCCCAACCCTAGCCAGCATGGCAGGTCCTGGCCTGACCGTGACTGGAGAAAACTCATATACCCTGGTTTACCCCCTCTGTTCATGTTGATACATGTATTATTTGGAAGAAGGCCTCTGTAGTTCCATCTGGGGTGTTTCTTAGTCTTCTGTGTAACCTCCTCATCACAAGTGTTGTCCAAATGTAGTGCATCTCTATACCCAATTCTGTATGTATTCATGGTCAAATTATGGAGTGCAAGAAGTTGTGTTCGGCTTTTCCTAAGCTTCTTCCAAGAATAATAACTGAGCTTTTATGTTAGAATTTCTTTAGCTCTAGCAATGTTGTAAGGAAACGTGTTGGGAAAGCGTATGGTGCTTTCATAAGTTAACTTGCACATGCAAACATATTGGCAAATATACTTTACAATATTGTTGATGTGTTGACATTTCTGGAGCATGAGTAGATTCCTTGAGGTAATCTTAAAATGGGGTTATGATGTGGGAAACCACTTGGGAATTGTATTAAAAACTAAAAACATAAACTTCAAGAGGTAAACTAATTACATATTTAAGGCATTGATCTAGTACTAATAGATGTTAGAGCAGTGTGTTGTGATATATGGTGTCTCACTGAATAGAAGTGCAGCATTACACATGGCTATAAACACAAAAATAAAAACTCCCCATTGGATTATGGAATGTTTTCCAAAGCTATAAGTTTAGAATAATATTGAGCGATTAAGAAGCAGGTACATTGGTGAAGTCCAGCCAGCATGGAAATTTCAGAGAGACATGTAACACATACTTTTGGATAGACATCCTTTCAATTGTATCACAGTAGTGGACAACAGCAAGGACCTGACAACCACAGCACATATGTATGGAGAAGAATTAAATGGTGAATAAAGGCACAGATTTCAATATGATAAAATTATTAACCAAATCCCCAGTGTAAACTACATAGACCGAGAATTTGATATAGAAGCTCACGCCAAGTAGAATGCAAATGCAGTGTGTGTGGCTAACATAAAGCTATCACCAGTGACTTACAGAAACAGTGATTCACTCTCTCTTCATTTCACATTACGGTTCAACATTCAATCCACATTTTACACATGTCCAGCCTGGTGGCAGCTGGCTTCTGCCATATTGAAACAGGGGCTTATGAATAATTGTACAGTAAGTCAAAGAGGAAGTGCATCAAAAGAAGGTATCAGGTTGTGAGAAAATAGTTAGAACTAAGTGGTAGAATTTCTCCAATCACTGGTTAGTGCACAGCATAAACAGCAAAACATTCATGTCCCTGGGAAGATCTCATTTGAAGAAGGCTCTGTTAGAACCAGATTCCTCACTCCTGCTGGACGAAGAGGACACAAACAAGAACTCATCCATGGTTCACATAGCTTGAAGCTTTTTTGCACAATGAAAACTGGTTAAGTGGACCTCGTGTCAAAAACACTTTGCACTGGGCCAATGTGAAAAATCTATCCAACTGGGGAAGCACCATGAAATCTCCAGCACTAAGATACCCCTATGGGTGAAGGTGCTCTGCTATACAAATGCTTACTGATTGAGTAATTGGTTGATTGAAATCTAGGTTTGTCCAGCTTTTCGACCCAAAAACAACAGCTTCAGCAGGAGCTTGACAACGGTACATCCAACTCGTGATGGACCCTCACTGGCCACAGCCTTGGACCTTGTGCCACTAGAAACCGGGCCGTCTGTTTCAGAGACTGTGTTAGGGGTAAAATATGAAAGGGCCATTTCTGATGTTCAAATAACAAGCCTTGTTATTGTATCCACTCAAGAACTGCAGTAAATAAAGGTCCAACAATGTTATTTACTAAATAGGATCAGAGAAGACATCGCCTACCTGAGCAAGGACGACAGTGTTTGAGAAAAATAATGTTTAGAATTTAAAATTTGCAGCACATTTCAAATGAAACATATCCACATAGAATGCATAGTACTGAATTAATGGAATGGTTTTGTTGCAAGTTGTCTCTTACGGCAGTAGATCCTAATGACAAGTACAAATGAGGGATGCAATCTCTAAAACAGTAAGTCTGGTTTTCATCAAGAGTATCAAAGTAACACAAGAAGGGAGTGAAGAGGTATTGCTCAAAAGAGCAGAAGAGGTGGATATGTCCTCCTCAAGTTATTCTGGCAAAAAACAAAGGGATCCACCCTTATGGGAAAGTATAAAGTGTTCCTCCAGACTACGTGTGTCTCTACAATGGTGGAAAGCACACAGCTTTGTTTAAATACCCCTCACTCTCCAAAAAGACCCTTGGCGGCATGCTTCTTCATCGGGGTCTTCCCGGCCAAGTGCGGGACCGGCGTGCCATGACCTACGACTATGTGGGAGCACTGGTTATGAAAAACAATGCAATGTGTGGTGTAGGAGTGTGAGTGGAGGCATCAGAAGTGAGTGAATGGTGAAAAAAAAATACCTGGCTCCGTGGAAAAAAAAATGTTAATGTTCCTTTGAGCTGGTAGCGTTAAAAGTGGGAAATGAGATGCAGATACATTGCTTTAATGAGCAGTGTCTCCTGTGTCGACATGTTTCGAAGACCTCCCCTGGCTTCTCATCAGGACCTAGAAGAGATCCCTTCTATACTCAAATCAAAACAACTGTGTATTTACATATAATCCTTACTAAGTGGTGCACATGAATTTAACATGCACAGTATAACATACCCCTGTAGGTATATTGCTGAATGGGTTCTGGAAGAATACAAACTGAGTTAAAATAACATAACACATCCAAAATACACCATATGTGGTGTTGACCTGTAAAGAAAAGTGATATATTTCTGTGATATATTTGTATTGCCTTCATCTATTATAATTGGTAATCAGTGATGTGTTATGCTTGCGAGATGGGACAATACAAAAAACACACACACACAAAACATAAAACACACAGTCTATATCTAAAGAGCGTCTGGTGTGCATATCCATATGATAACTATAACTGAGAGTTTCTGTTAAATATATCTCTCCTTACTCTTATATCGCCCAGATAATGCCCCATGAGCTTTCAGAATGGGAGGGAAGGGGTACCTAGGGTCACACACTGCTAAAAGAAATTGAAAAAGAAAAACTGTTGGGTTTGAGATCCTTCCTAATTGAGCAGCATTTCACTGTTGCAAATCGGCTGTGCCATACTTACAATATCAGATTACCTTGTCACCAGAACATGCCTAACTGTGGCTCAGTGGAACATTGAGCCAGTGTGGGCAATGTCCTTAAATACTGAGCAAAATTGGTAGTTTTACCGCCAAAAAACTCCACTAATTGGTACACACACTAGACCGTCATAAAATCCAAGATGGTGACCTAGAATGGCGCCTCCAGCTGAATGTGTTTGTTCCTCGCTTCCTGTTGCTCTAGGGTGTTTGTTCCTCTCTTCCTGTTGCTTAAGGGTGGCTGATGTATAGCCCTACAAGCGAAAAAGACTAGTGCGCTAACTAAAAGGACACTACCTCTTCCTAACTCTTTAAACTATCCAAGCGTAAAGTGTGGACCAGCCGGATAATGAAAAAAATAATAATAATATTAAAAATAAAGTAAACCAGGTCTGGGCAACTATTTACTAATGGTACATGTAATCGCATTTATGGTAGACATTGTACCAAGGGAGGGTGCAGTCAAACATGCGGATTGCTCCAAAGTGTTTTTTTCATGTTTCATAATATGCACGACAAAAAGTTGCATCAAAAGATTTTTATGTCGAGGACATATAGTGGTAATGGCACCTCTCTACAGAAGGGTGAGCTCAAGATGGCAAAAGTGAATAGGAGTGGAAAAATGTGTGGCAGAACATTAAATTCCACAGGGTAATGTACAGGTAACATTATTTCAGGGATGTTTTTCTGCTGGCCCCAATTGTTTAATAGAAGGATGGCTAACCTAAGGGTTCTGCCCAGTCGTTTCAAGAGATTCTATGCAGTGTATTTGCAGTAGTTTTCTCTTCCCAGAAATAGCGACAAAAAGATACCAATAAGCTGAAATTGTCCCCGTGGGATGTCATCATTCAGACCTGTAATGTGTGTTCCCAAGCAGAACACCTACTGCTGTTCCTTCTCGAGAAGACCATGTTCACTGTTCAGTTGTTCGATAATGGTCCACTGTATGTCTTCCATTGTGTGTTGGGTTGTCAAGTAGTGGGTATCCATTTTTGTAGTGCTTCTTTTGCAACCTACGTTGCTCCTGTGCTCTCCTATACATGTCTTGACAGGTCTAGTTGTCCTTCCCACATATTCTATTCCGCATGGGCAAGTGATGATATTAACCACATTCTTACAGTTGCAGTTCAGAAATCTCCTCTGCTCCTTTTCCATACAATTCCTGAATTTTATACTTTTGCTTTTCTTCATCAGGTGGCGAGTGCTGCAATTACTACAAGGACAATGGCCCTTCACTGGGGGTAGGAGGGTATTTTCTGTCTCAATTGCTAAGGTGTCTTCTTTTTTTTTGTGGACCAGCATGTCCATCAGTCTCCTTCCCCTTTTGTGTACAAACTTCGGTTTGGGAAGGTTGAGTTTTCCGCATGCCAGGAGTCTTCAATGTTTGTTTACGATGTTTGTCACTTGATTGGAGTTGGCATTGTAAGTAGTGACACATAGTGGTCTCTCTTCTGGGTCCTTAGTAGGCCTGGGCGGTAAATTCTATTCCGCTTGCGGAATTTGGGTAAATGTGCGTTCTGCGGAGAATGTGGAATTGCCAAAAATTCGGCAATCGTGACTTTGCAGATTTTTTTGCTTCTTCCTTCTTTCAAAATTCGCGTTCGTAAGATATTTCTCCCCGAGCACGCAAACAGCGTTCGCGAACAGGAATAAAGCATCACAAACGGACGGAACAAGCAATTTCGCGTGTTCACAGAACTTTTGCATGCTCGCTGAGATTTTATACTGTTTTGTGGAGCTTTGCGTAGCGCGACTACGCAAATTCCGCCCACTCCTAGTCCTCAGGTACTCTCTGTTCCAGCAGTGCTTCCCTATTGTTGTTACATGCCCTCTTCATGGCTCTGTCAATGATTTGTGTAGGGTTGTTACGTTTCTTTAGTTTCTCTTGTAGATCAGTAGCCTGCCTCTTGAAGTCTTTAATCTCCGTACAGTTTCTCCGCAAGCGGAGCAACTGTCCGTATGGGAGATTGTCCCAAAGGTGGCAGGGATGGAAGCTGTAATATAACAGCAGACAGTTCTTTGCTGTAACTTTGAAGTAAGTGGTAGTCTTTAAAGTGTTATGAAAAATTAAGGGTTCCCTTTTCATATGTTTTTAGTAAGGAGACTAAGGTCTCTAAGGGATACAAGTCAGGGATAGTTGGTGAGACATAAGTTGTATCTGAGATTGTGTAAGGATTAACAAATTTACAATTTCAGCAAAATAAATCTATTTCAAGAATTTAAATCATGCATCGAGTGGAGCCAATGAGAATGTGCAGACAGAAAGATTTATCAAGTATATCTCCAAGATTTATTATCTATTTATACAAATGTTGATTAAAAACATCACATTTATTCATAAAAAACATTTCATGATTGAAAACAATATATATTTGAACAAAGAAAATATGTTGACGCAGCGTTTCGGTGATATAGATCGTCACCTTCTTCAGGACAATATTTCATTTAAAACCACTCTGAATGAGCTGCTGGAAAGTCGCTTTTATCAATGGGCGATTTCAAGCTATCCCAATATTTACATAATTTCTCGTTCTTATGACTGTTACTTTTAGTCAAAGGAGTTTATATTTTCTTCTTCTTGTTACAGACCCTCAGGGTGATTTATCAATGTTCACTGGATTTCTTGTATTTAAATCCTTAGAAGGACGGTCGTTACTTTATTTACTCAAAATGGATGAAATTGCCTTCCTGACAAATCTGTGTGCGGGGTGCAAACTTATGGTTGCTTTCTAGATGATGAAGCGGTGCTTTTGTTTGTAGCAGTGCTTGCTCCAATTTTTCAAAAATTGTTCTCTGCTTCAAAAAACGTCACCTTCACGGACCGTCCTTCAGGGCTGTAAACTGAAAACTACTGCAAATACAATGCATAGAAACTCTTGAAACGACCGGGCAGAACCCTTATGTTAGCGAACCTTCTATTAAACACTTTGGGCCAGCATAAAAACACCCCAAAAATATTGTGGCATGTACATGACCCTGTGGAATTTAATGTCCTGCCACACGTTTTTCCACTCCTATTCACTTTCGCCATCTTGAGCTCACCCTTCTGTAGGAAGGTGTTATTACCACTATATGTCCTCTACATAAAAATCTTTTGAAGCAACTTTTTGTTGTGCATATTATGAAACATGAAAAAAACACTTCCGAGTAATCTGCATGTCTGGCTGCACACTCCCTTGGTACGATGTCTACCATAAACCTGATTACATATACCATTCATAAATAGTTGCACAGACCTGGTTTACTTTATTTTTAATATTATTATTATTTTTTGCATTATTCGGCTGGTCCACATTTTACGCTCGGCTAGTTTAAAGAGTCAGGAAGAAGTAGTGTCCTTTGAGTTAGCGCAGTAGTCTTTTTCGCTCCTAGGGCTATACAACAGGCACCGTTGAGAAACAGGAAGTGAGGAACAAACACCTTTGAGCAACAGGAAGTGAGGAACAAACACATTCAGCCGGAGGTGCCATTCTAGGTCACCATCTTGGATTTTCTGAAAGTCTAGTGTTTGTACCAATTAGTGCAGTTTTTTGGCAGCAAAACTTCCAATTATGCTCAGTATTTAAGCACACTGCCCACACTGACTCAATGTTACACGGAGTTGCGGAGAGGCAGTGTTCTGGTGAGGAAGTAACCTTGATATTGTAAGCAAGGCACAGCCGATTTGCAACAGGGAAATGCTGCTCAATTAGGAAGAATCTCAAAACCAACAGTTTTTCTTTTTCTTTTCCAATTTTTTTTAACAGTGTGTGACTATATGTACCCCTTCCCTCCTGTTTTGAAGGCTCATGAGGCATTATCTGGGCGATATGAGAGTACGTGAACAGTCTAAACTTTGGAGGCTTATTCATCTGTCACTAAACTGTTTTTTGAAGGAGAGATATATTTAACAGATACTCTCAGTTATAGTTATCATATGGATACGCACACCACGCGATCCTTAGATATAGAGTGTCTGTTTTATGTTTTGTGTGTATGTTTTTGTATTGTCCCATCTTGCTGGCATAACACAGCACTAATTACCAATTATAATGGATAAAGATAAGAAAAATATATCATAGAAATATATCACTTTTCTTTACAGGTCAACACCACATATGGTGCAGTTTGGATGTGTTATGTTATTTTATCTCTGTTTTAATTCTTTCAGAACCCATTCAGCAATATACCTACAGGGGTATAGTATACTGTGCATGTTAAATTTATGTGCACCACTTAGTAAGTATTATATGTAAATACACAGTTGTGTTGATTTGAGTGTAGAAGGGATCTCTTCTTGGTCGAGATGAGAAGCCAGGAGAGGGCTTCGAAACATGTTGACACAGGAGAGACTGCTCATTAAAGCACAGTATCTCCATCTCATTCCCCCCTTTTAACGATACCAGCTCAAAGGAACATTAACATTTATTTTTTCAACTGAGCCAGGTATTTTTTTTATTTTTTACCATTCACTCCCTTCTGACCCTACCTCTCACTCTCCTACACCACACATAGTATTGTTTTTCATAACCAGTGCTCCCAGGTAGTCGTAGGTCGTAGCATGCCCCGTCCCGCAGAGGGGCGGGAAGACCCCCGATGATGAAGCATGCCATCAAGGGCCCTTTTGGTGGGTGAGGGGTATTTGTGCTTTCTTTAATTGAGAGTGGCCTAAATTACACAGCAAGGGGTGAGAACTGTTGTTCTCTATTGTTTTCAACCATGACGAAAACCTCTCATACTGACTGCGTATGTGTTGAGTCCATGTATAGCAGACTAGCAGCCCGTCCCGACGTTGTCCGGGTATGAATTGCTGCCGGCCAGTTGTATATTGTTTTGTAGTATTTCGTTTTGATAGCATTTCTTATCTGTGACAGGCCTGTGAAACGCTCCGATTCACAGTGCACTGCTGATGCACTTAAGAGTGCGCGTTCAGTAGTGTGTGAACTCGAGTTTCCCTACTTTTCTTTCCTTGCAATATTATATAGCGTGAACTTGACAACATGGCATGAGCACAATTTACATTACAGAAGAACACATTCAATTGTGGTAGGCACGGGGAGACAAAGCGATTTGCCTGGAATCACAGGATGTTGAGCTGATGCCGAGATTCGAACGTAGCTCCCCAGCTCTAAAGTTTGCAATTCTAGAACTTGTGGCGGGAGGTGTGTCTAAAAGTGTATGTTGGTGCTGGCCATCAATGAGAGAGACCTGTGCATTTTTCAAATGGGTGGTGCAAAAATATGAGTATGTTGCTGGAGATGTGGGCCGCTGTGCCACCAATGTACTTTACGGGGGAGGGTAAACATCCATTATTCCGCAACTTTCTTTCCGCATACCATCACTCTGCATACTTTCATTACGAAAGTACCATGACTCCGCAATGCCATTATAATGCATGGCATTACATTCTATATGCTTTTACCACACATACATTTACAACAAAATTCGTTGTAAATGCATGAATGGTAAAAGCATGTTTTTTTTAATGTTTGGATAAGGTAAGTATGGGTATAGGGGTATATGTTTTGGGGTACTGAGGCATATGTTTTGGGGTGTTCGGGTATTTTAAGGGTTCAGATATAGTTTTGGGTTATGGGGTACAGGAGTAGTTTTAGGGTTTAGGAATAGGTATGGGTTTTGGGGTACAGGGTATTTTTAGGGTTCAGGGCTAGGTTTGGGTTTTGGGGTACAGGGGTATTTTTAGGGTTCAGGGCTATGTTTGGGTTTTGGGGTACATGGGTATTTTTAGGGTTCAGGGGAAGGTTTGGGTTTTGAGGTACAGGGGTACAGAGGTATTTTAAGGGTTCAGGGCTAGGTTTGGGTTTTGGGGTACAGTGGTATTTTTAGGGTTCAGGGGTAGGTTTGGGGTACAGGGGTATTTTTAGGGTTCAGGGGCAGTTTTGGGTTTTGAGGTACAGGGGTATATATAGGGTTCAGGGCTAGGTTTGGGGTACAGGGGTATTTTAAGGGTTCAGGGGCAGGTTTGGGTTTTGAGGTACAGGGGTATTTATAGGGTTCAAGGCTAGGTTTGGGGTACAAGGGTATTTTTAGGGTTTAGGCATAGGTTTGGGTTTTGGGGTACAGGGTATATTTATAGGGGTAAGATGGGTTAGTGTATAAGGGTGTTGGGGTATTTTAAGGAGTAAGGGTGGGTAATGATTATGGGGTGCAGGGGTATTTTAAGGCAGCAGGGTGGGATTAGCACACGATATGAGACACGGCATGAAGAGCGGAACGTACCACATGCCCCCAGCATTTGTCACGCCCCCAGCACACGCCCACAGCACAACGCAGACTCGCCCACAAGGGACTACTTTGCGGGCACGGTTCTTTTACCTTTTAAATGTATATGGTGAGCGTCTGCATAGCCTATGTCATTCTGCTGCAACTGCCCTTTCCAACGCTGTATTGGATGTTGTGATTGGTGCTGTGGTTCCTGAGATTACCCGCCTCAAAGGTTTGGGCTCTCTCTTTATTAGATTAGTATGGATGGACTAATTACATGTTTTGGTATTTTGCAGTAAAACTAAAATGAATACATTTGAGTACTTTTTGAACTGGAATAAATTAGAGGGGAACACCAGAAATCATTTACATTAAATGGCACAATATTATATTAGTCTAACAGTCCATAACATTCCTTTTTAGAGTAAGATTAAATAGAAATATGTACTAGCAGCCCGTCCCGACCTTGCCCGGGAGCAACAGGCTTCCCCGACCCCCACCCGCCCCGACATTGTCCAGCAACCCGGGCCCCCGCCTGGCCCGTCCCCCGCCTGCCCCGCCCACGCCTGCCCCGACCCCGCCTGCCCCAACATGGGTCCCCTTACCTCAGCCGCCGCTCCTCCCGCCTGTCCACTGCTGATATACAGCTTTAAATATGTCTGTTCTTGTTTGCAGAGGTGTACAGCTGACCAATCCGTTCTACAGAATGTACATTGGCTGGGAAAGCTTACATCATAGCTAATCTTTTTGGCCTAGAGGTGTGTTAATGTTTCACCATAAAAACACAGGATCATTCTCTTTTCTCCTGTAGCCCGGGCCCCTGCCCAGCACGTCCCCCGCCTGACCCGACATGGGTACCCTTACCTCAGCCGCCGCTCCTCCCGCCTGTCCGCTGCTCGCACTGCCACTGGCCTGTTCGCTGCTCCTCACGTCACCGCTCCTCCCCCGCGCCATGTCCGCCACTCCCTTACCTCAGCCGCCGCTCCTCCAGCCTGTCCGCTGCTCGCACCGCCGCTGGCCTGTCCGCTGCTCCACTTATTTATTTATTTATTTATAAAGTTTTATATAGCGCAAACTTGATCCCGAAGGATATCAGAGCGCTTTACAATTTGATGCAAAGGTAACAAATCAGAACATTATATTATCCAGGCGGTGATATGAATTGTAGACATAAGGCAGACTGCTCCCAACCCCCTCCTGCCCTCCACACAGAAACCCAAAAGCAAGCCAGGAGCACCACAAAAACAAGCCAGAGCAAAAACCCTTGGAGATTGCTCCCCACATCTCCCTCTGCAATGTCACCACACACAGAAAAACCCTGCAAAAGACAAACCTGCGGACATACCCCCCATACTGGCCAGCCCCGCTGAAAGTGAAAAACATACATTGCTATGCAGCAAAAACTATCACGCCATGCAGAAACAAACCCATGCGGGACCGCAATGGGAAACCCCACAAGCCTCGCAAACAGAAAGAATCGGACACCCCATAAATCTCTGCAAGTCAAAAACAGCACCCCTCCGCACCCCAACCCCCAAGCCTGCCGTGCATCAAATGTCGTCCCCTGGCCGACACCATCCCTCCACCCATACCCCCCTATGCCCTGCAAAATCAACATCAAATCTCCAAGATTATCTTCAGCCGCAACGGCTAATCTAGAAATTAGAAATAATTTTCAATTATGGCATTAAAGCTACGGTGGAATAGCTCAACCATTCAATCTTCCCTGGTCGATGTAATGAGCAGGAATGATGCATCTATAAATGCTGCATGGTGCTAAAGCCCTGCGCCATGTCCGCCGCTTCTCGTCGCGCTCCTGGACATATATATATATATATATATATACATATTATTTACAAAACATATACAATATTTTTACCGTAGGATATCGAAAGGGTTACATTTATTGTAACGACTCCAGTGAGTGCAACAGTAGGGAAAGCATTGGATAGCGTAGAGGTAAAAATTACTATTCCAACTCCAGGGAGTGCAACAGTAGGGAAAACAAGGGCTAGCATAAGGGTAAAAATTACTATTACCACTCCAGAGAGTGCAACAGTAGGGAAAGCGTTGGATAGCGTAGGGGTAAAAATTACTATTCCCACTCCAGACAGTGCAACAGTAGGGAAAGTGTTGGATAGCGTAGGGGCTAAAATTACTATTCCAACTCCAGTGAGTGCAACCGTAGGGAAAGCGTTGGATAGCGTAGAGGTAAAAATTACTATTCCCACTCCAGAGAGTACAATAGTAGGGAAAGTGTTGGATAGCGTAGGTGTAAAAATACTATTCCCACTCCAGAGAGTGCAACAGTAGGGAAAGTGTTGGATAGCGTAGGGGTAAAAATTACTATTCACACTCCAGAGAGTGCAACAGTAGGTAAAGTGTTGGATAGCGTAGGTGTAAAAATTACTATTCCCACTCCAGAGAGTGCAACAGTAAGAAAAGCATTGGATAGCGTAGGGGTTAAAATTACTATTCCAACTCCAGTGAGTGCAACCGTAGGGAAAGCGTTGGATAGCGTAAGGGTAAAAATTACTATTCCAACTCCAGAGAGTGCAACAGTAGGGAAAGAGTTGGATAGCGTAGGGGTAAAAATTACTATTCCAACTCCAGAGAGTGCAATAGTAGGGAAAGCGTTGGATAGCGTAGAGGTAGAGGTAAAAATTACTATTCCCACTCCAGAGAGTGCAAAAGTCGGGAAAGCGTTGGATAGCGTATGGGTAAAAATTACTATTCCCACTCCAGCGAGTGCAACAGTAGCGAAAACAGTGGATAGCGTTGGGGTAAAAATTACTATTACCACTCCAGAGAGTGCAACAGTAGGGAAAGCGTTGGATAGCGTAGAGGTAAAAATTACTATTCCCACTCCAGTGAGTATAACAGTAGGGTAAGCGTTGGATAGCGTAGGAGTAAAAATTACTATTCCAACTCCAGAGAGTGCAACAGTAGGGAAAGCATTGGATAGCGTAGGGGTAAGAATTACTATTCCCACTCCAGTGAGTGCAACAGTAGGGGAAGCGTTGGATAGCGTAGGGGTAAAATTTACTATTCCCACTCCAGTGAATGCAACAGTAGGGAAAGCGTTGGATAGCGTAGGGGTAAAATTTACTAGTTCCCACTCCAGTGAGTGCAACAGTAGGGAAAGCGTTGGATAGCGTAGGGGTAAAAATCACTATTCCCACTCCAATGAGTGCAACAGTAGGGAAAGCGTTGGATAGCGTAGGGGTAAAATTTACTATTCCCACTCCAGTGAGTGCAACAGTAGGGAAAGCGTTGGATAGCGTAGGGGTAAAAATTATTATTCCCACTCTGAGGAGTGCAACAGTAGGGAAAGCGTTGGATAGCGTAGGGGTGAAAATTACTATTTCCACTCCAGTGAGTGCAACAGTAGGCAAAACGTTGGATAGCGTAGGGGTAAAAATTACTATTCCAACTCCAGTGAGTGCAACTGTAGGGAAAGCGTTGGATAGCGTAGGGGTAAAATTACTATTCCAACTACAGTGAGTGCAATAGTAGGGCAAGTAAATACTTCTTATTTAAATATAAATATTAGAAATAGTAACACCAATTTCAAAATAATTACAATATTTTACAATTGTGTAAAATATATTAAATAATCAATTTAGAATACAAATAACAATTATTTAATAATAAAAATTACCTACTAATAGTAATTATTTACCTAATAAAAATAAAATAATTAACAATTTAAAAGTATTTAAAAAAATTAACTCAATACATTTTTTATTCAAAAATGTAATTACTTACAATTAAATGACTTCACAAGCTATTCCCCTAAAACACACAACCCACTACAGAAATTAATTTAATAAAAGTAACAATTATTAATTAATCAATTACAAGAAATTTCAAAATATATTTTAATTAATTACAAATTAATAATTAATTTATGATTAATTCTAAATAAATACCAATAATTAAAATGACATATTTAAATAATTATAATTAAATTCCCACCCTATTCCCCTATAAACCCACAGCCTGCTACAGAAAATACATTACTAAAATTAACATATTTATCAATTAATCAAATAAATTTAATTACCAATTATATTTTAATTAATTGCCAATTAATAATGAATTAACAATTAATTCTAAATAAATACCCAAAAATTAAATTACATATTTAATTATAATAAAATTAATTCCCACCCTATTCCCCTATAAACCCACAACCCACTACATAAAAAAATTAATAACATTAACATATTTATCAATTAAACAATTAAAATTAATTACCAATTATATTTTAATTAATTGCCAATTAATTAACAATTAATTCTAAATAAATAACCAAGAATTAAATTACATATTTAATTAATTATAATACAATTACTTTCCACCCTATTACCCTATAAACCCACAACCCGCTACAGAAAATAAATGACAAAAAATAAAATATTAATCAATTAAAATTAATTAGCAATTATATTTTAATTATTACCAATTAATAATAATTTAACAATTAATTCTAACTAAATACCAATAAATAAATAACATATTTAATTAATTATAATTAAATTACTTCCCACCCTATTCCCCTATAAACCCACAACCCGCTACAGAAAATAAATTACAAAAAAAAATATTAATCAATTAAAATTAATTAGCAATTACATTTTAATTAATTACCAATTAATAATAATTTAAAAATTAGTTCAAACTAAATACCAATAAATAAAATAACCTATTTAATTACTTATAATTAAATTACTTCCCACCCTATTCCCCTATAAATCCACAACCCGCTACAGAATTATATCACACAAAAATTAAACATTAATATTAACTTACCTTAAATTCGATATTTTTATTGTCTTTATTCTGTCTAGTCGATATTATGTCATTCTATATTTTTGATTTGATATTATTGCTATTCTAGTCGATATTAATTTATTCGAGTCGATATTTTTGTAGTCTATATTATGTCTAGTCGATATTATGTCTATTCTATATTTTTGACTCAATATTATGTCTAGTCGAAATGAAAAACTCGATATTTTGACTAGTTACCAATAAAGGGTATATGTAGGAGTAGAGCTACTATGACATTGCTGTTAGCAGAAGTACAAGGGTATTGATATTGATATATGTATAGGTTCTTAGATGAAGACATGATTCGAGAACAAGGATAAAGAAAAATAATGGTGTAGGAGGAGTGGAACCAGGGATAAAGACAGAAAGGAAGAAAAACGAGGAGATGGTAAGGTTTGAAAAGGAAGGTAAACAAAGGAAGGAAGCAGGAGGCTACATTGATTCCCCTCATAAAAGAGTAACAAGACATCTATGTCCTCCTTAAAAAAGGAGAGTGGCTGTTGGGAATTTTGTACGTATTAAGGACATTTATCCTGATGGATATGGCGCTCTGTTTTTGCTATTCGTTTGAAAAAAAATAAGGAAATAAGTTCATGGAGTAAGTTTCTCCAGAACAGGTTTTCTTAAATACATTTTACTCTAGAACCACAAGAGCAATTTGCAACCTTTCAATTAATAATGAGACCACATCTGCTGCTTATAAGTGATGTTTGGTTGGTTGTGCCTGCTGGTGGGGCATTAGGGAGCCTTTCATTGCCTGGCTGTAGAACTGGCCTTGCCTGCTAATGAAGAGGAATACATCTAAACTCTACAAGAAACAATCTTCTCAGCTGCTGTTTATAGCCTTTAAATAGCACTTTATTGTGATACCTTGGCTTCCAAACTAGTTGGGTAATGATAAGCTGTGAATTGTACTGACAATTTTCTCACCTTCCTCCTCTATTTCTTGAATTAAGATCACCCCAGTCAATGATGAACCACCAGAGCTACATGGAAAATTAAAATCGGGCCTTGAGTGTCCAGAAGGGGGACGTGTCCTCATCACAGCAGAATATCTCTATGCGACTGATGCAGACAGTGATGATGCTAAGCTGACGTATATGATTGCTCGCGCCCCAGTGTACGGAATGATGCAGAAATCAGGCATGATGGCTGACAAATTTTCTCAGCTCGATGTTACTCAAGGATTGATTTCTTATGTCCACACTGGTAAATATTAATTTTACCATAATTCTGTAATGACCATGCTAGTGTGATCAATGATGATTCATTTTTGTCTATTTTTACAAAGGATTTTTTAACATTAGGGGACTTATGTTTTCAGGATTGCTATGTCTCTTTAAACAATTTAAAAATGATAACAGGAGAGTGATGTAGTAACGTAGTGGTAAATTGATCAATTGTATACCTTCTGAAAAATAGATTCCTCACAAATTAATTTATTTTTAAATGTGTAAGTCTTACAATCTTGGCTGTGGTTTATTGTGAGATTTGTCACTTGGCTGTTGAAATGTAAATGTGCTTTTGGATATGCTTTCAGTGCTCCTGTGACAACAAATGGGTTCTCTCGGCAGTGTGTATTGATAACAGCAAAGAGGATGAACACCTTCGAAGTTTTTAGCTAGGGAAGCAATCGTGACAAGTGATCATCTATCAAAGATGCACCATATTTGGTTTGTTTTGTGGACTTTCCCACATGAGAAATGTTGCAGCACATCTGTGAATTATCATCTATACAACATAGGTGTCCTAGAGGAGGCACTAAATGAAGAGACAAAATAAATAAATGTATAACTTGGCCTATGTGTCAGGAAGACAAGCAACAGAGAAAATAACATGCTAGAATTTCCAGCTCCAAACTGACCTGGCATTTACTTTCGCCACCCCTTTATCCCCTCTCCACGCACTTCGCACACAATAAGGATGAAATCTGGCTGGTGGTTCAGTTTCTTTCAAAAATATCCATTGGTTCTAAGCTCACTGTTGGGTCAAATTTCAACAGTGTCAATAGTATTCGAGCATCACCGTGATCAACCATAACACCCGCGTACATGGTTGTAAAATACCAAATAAAATTAGAATCACAGGAAAGTATTTCAGAAAACTCTCATCAAAGATCCATATACACTTATGGGTATTATAGTCTATAATATTTAAATGTGAATCCAGCAGTTCGATCTGTATCATGCTACAACTCCTAAGAGTATCCACTGTAATGGCAGCAAGGTGATCACAACCACAGAAAAAAGTGAAGTTAAATAAGGCAAATGACTTGCATTATATCACTTCATTAGCTACTAAATCTAGCAGAAATCAGTGCTTGGCAGATGTGTATTGTCCATTGATCACATCTGTACAATTGTTCTCTCAGCCTTTTCAACAGTGCATTTAGGACAAGCAGTGAGAAGGGTCTATTAGTTACTCGAATAAAAATAAACCTTTTATGTGCATCCAGTGTTTTGAATAAGGGTGAATATCAAACCATTCACAAATCTTTCCATACATTTATTTTCAAATAAATATGACTTAAGGAGAGCCAGTGCCAAGTAAGATGTTTCATCTTAGACAGAGTATTGAATGGTGCTGCTCTGTGTACTTCCATGTATTTACTGATTGGTGCTGGTGGCATTATTCCAGTTGTTTAACTTATCACACATTTATTGCTAATTACATTGCTTATATGTCTTTTTTTATTGTTTTATTGTGTTTTTCCCCCTTAGACTGTCTTTCAGAAGTAACAGTTCATGGTTACTATAGGAGAGTTAACACAATGAACAAGTTTAAACCAACAGGAGCGCCTAGCGTAGAACAGGGCAGCACAAAGAAATTAAATGTATTCAGAACAGGCATGAACTGTGACAGTTTGTGCCATCGCTCTGTAGAAGGCATGCTTATACCTCTAGAAGTTGGATACCAGCGCACAAAAACCTTCAAGGGCCACATCCCCACAACTCAAAACATCAAGTCCAGGTGGAATGTCACGGCAGCCCTTCCAGATCTCAATCTAGAAGCTTCAGCTTATAGGCCTAGTCTGTCGGGGGTTCCAGCAGTGAACAGCCAATGCTTTACGCAGTGGATGTCCACTCTGAGAGATCGCTTTTCATCCCCTGGCTCACAAACCAACCAACCATCTAAAAAAACCTCCGCTCCATGGTACACCCAAAACCTAAAAGGAATTCACAGCCACTGCAGACACTGGAATGTAGATGGCGACAAAAATATGGACAAGTTGAACTAACCAAATGTAAAGCCGCTCTTAAAAACTACCATCAACAAATTAAAATGGCCAAGAAATCATACTTTATCAAATTGCTTAAACTGGCTAACTTTAACCAAACAACTATCTTTAAGATAGTCAACTCCTTCACCAATCCCACATCCCTTAAACAAGAGATGCCCCATCACAGTCCCTCTGTGACCACAAGGCGGACTATTTTGAACAGAAGGTCCAGTCACTACAACAAGACTTCCCAGTACCCCCCGTCTCCCCACTAACGCAAACATCAAGTTAGGAAACAAAAGACTATCCCTACGAGCTTTTCAAGCTATTAGCCTAGACCAAACTCACCATGCCATCCTTGCTGTAAAATCAGGTTCACCATTTGACCCTTGCCTCCCTTAATCATACATGCCATGATAGATACTGTTAATCCAGTCATCAACAACATAATAAATGCCTCTCTGTAACTAGCTGAAGTTCCCAATGTATGGAAACTTGTAGCATTCAAACCGCTCCAAAAGAAACAACTTGCCGATCCCTCCACTATCACCAATCTTCGACCCATCTCCCTACTCCCATATCTAACTAAGATCACTGAAAAATTAGTTAACTCCCAGCTCATGACTTACCTGGAAGTAGCAAATATCTTACACCCCAATCAATCAGGATTCCCCCCTTCTGCACTCCATGGAATCAGCCCTCCTGTATACTGCTGAATCCCTTAAAGCCGTCCTTGACCAGGAAAAGAATGCTGTGTTGATCTTATTAGAACTATCTGCTACCTTTGAAACAGTTCTCACATGTCATTCTCTTGGGCTGTCTCAAATCCCAAAGTATCGCTCATCTCGCCCTAGCATAACTAAAATCGTTTCTTCAAAACCGTAGACAAGCCATCACCCTTGGTCAATACCAGTCAGCAGAAAAGCCTCTGCTCTCTGGGGTCCATCCTGAGCCCAGTACTTTTTAATGTCTATATGGCCCCACTGATCAGTCTGATAACATCCTTCAACATTGAGACCATCTCATATGCGGACGACACGCAGCTAATCCTGGTCTTAGATAAAGATACCACACGGGCGGCAGAAAATCTCCGTCAATGCCTCACAGGTGTCTTTCACTGGATGAAAGTCAACCACCTAAAATGTAATTCAGTAAAACAGAAATCACACCATTGGGGAAAGGGAATATGTTTTCTACTAGTCTATGGTAGCCTTCTGACACCCCTCCTCCCCCCAACACAGTAACAGTAGCCAGGAATCTGGGGGTCAAATTTGACTCATCACTATCCTTCCACCAGCAAATCTTAGCAGGGGCTGGTACTTGCTTCTACTTGATATAATCACTTAAAAAGTTCTTTGATTTACTTCCCAGTATAGCGAGACAGGCAATCACAGTAGCACTAATAACATCCAGACTGGACTACTGCAACAGCCTCCATGCAGGAGCAAACAAGTCTGTCATACATAAACTAGAGATGGTACAACATGCAGCAACCCGACTAGTACCAAGATGGCCCAGGAGGTCATCAGCAGCTGCTGCACTGGCAACAGTAACACACTGCACCCCATGCAAAGGGATGCATTTGTTATGTTATGCTAAAATGAATTTGTAGAGCGCATCTATCACTCCAAGGAGCATTATGGCGCTAAGCGGATCACTTTGACAGACAGGGTAAATTAGGTTAGAGAGATGGTATTAGATGAGCCCTCTGCATAGTGCTTCTGAGGCCGTAAAAATCCAAGTTTTCAGGGCCTTCTTGAAAAAGTGTTTCTAATTAGATGAGGTGAATTTTGTTGGGAAGTTGGTTCCAGGCCTTGGATCCAAGCACTGCAAATGACTTCCTCCCTTTAGAGACACATCGTGGAGTGGTGTGGCTCACTGGTTAGAGGCAGCAGACCCGGAAGCAGAGGACAGCCCGGGACCAGGGTTCAATTCCCGACGCTGCAGGGTCGTGAACCAGGGTCAGCGGACTCGATAATTCTCGCCTCTGTGCCTACTCTAACCAGGGATCACACTCGGCAACTCTGGGCATTAGCTTGCCTCATCTCCACAACGGCCCCCCACAAACGCAGGGGATGCCTGGTTTCACCTTTGAGATACCCAGGAGGGAACATCTCACAGGGAAAGCCAGGACGGGTTCCCCAGCGGTCTATAGGGCCAGGACGCCTCCGGGTAGCAGTGCGCTTTACAAGACACACACATTTACATTTCAACCTGCGCCCTTTGTGATAGCAGAGGCTTATTATTTTATTTTTTCCACAATTATGTGTGCATGGGTGACATATTAGTGTATCTCTCCTCCACTAAATATAATCACTGCACACAGCCGTGCTACAAGTAGGTGAGAGGTTTGGTGGCCTGTATTGATTTTTCTTTGACTATACCTATGGCTAACAGGGCTGGAATGGTGGTAGCTGGCACCGGGCGTTTTCCCGGTTACAGGGGGACGGTTTTGCAGCTGTACTGCAATATCAGCACCCTAAAACAAAATGTCAAAAGCAGCAGCAGTGTTGCAGTGTTTCCCACCAGTGCCCTACCCTCTCTGCCCCCCTCCCCTAGAGACCAGTCTAACTTAATTGCCAGGGCTGGTTTGCATTCTCAGTCCAGCCCT
This sequence comes from Lissotriton vulgaris, assembly GCF_964263255.1. Lineage (NCBI taxonomy): Eukaryota > Metazoa > Chordata > Amphibia > Caudata > Salamandridae > Lissotriton > Lissotriton vulgaris. The sequence continues at coordinate 439,003,436 of NC_141685.1, read as the reverse complement.
GATGGCTAATCTAAACCTGAGTTTTGCTCAGCATGTGACTTGAGTTTATTTTTGGATCATTTTCTTTTGTTAGGACACTCTCTCATAAACAATGCACAGTTGAATCATACAACCATACATAATCCTATAAATGGATATGGAGGTAAGTCTATGGCAGATAAAATTAACACAGTGCATCTGACTGTAAGGAAGTTGGGGGAAAGAGAAATAAACTGAAAGGCCAAATGAGCATTGCATTGGGGAAAGTGATGAAAGTTAAGAGGGGCATGCTCGTGGATGCATTTAAAGGTGATGAAAATAAATGAGAACATTCAAGGACCAACAAAGAGAAGTCAAATAGACAGTAGTTATTAGTAGTAGATGGGGGATGAGGTGAACTTAGTGGTAAAACCTGGAGCAGCAAGAGAGTAGGCAGGGAGTCCAATGCAGAGGGAAGTGTTGAGCAAGGCAATCACAATTAGGCAGCCTGGGACAGTGCCAATAGAAGAACATAAATAACAGAAGAAGGAAAGGGAGATCCGAGACAGAGTTGTGCTAAAAATTCCTTGATTAGAGACAGAAATGCCTGGATCAACTATGTTGAAAACCTCAGATATAAGAATGAGACGAATAATGAAAGAAAATGTAGTTTGTTATGCTGTGACAATGTTGTAGAATTAACAACTGAAAAAAAAACATTATCCACGAAGTGAGCACAATGAAACTCAGACTGAAGTAGCAAAAAAGAGAGCATTAACATACAAATATGAAGATAATTGATTAAGGGTGACTTGCTCAAAGTGTACAGGGATAGGACACATGCTATAGAATTCTTTAAAACACAAGAAAATCCCAGTAACAAAGGAGAGGTCAAAAAGAGAACCAGAAAGGGCAGTAAAAAAGGATCTACATATAAAATGGGCGAGGGAAAAGCGGCAGTGGAATTGGCTTCATTCACCAAAGCCAGAAAATGAGAGACAGCAGCCGAGGGCATGGAAAGGAAAGAGTAGTCAATGTAGGCGAGGAGTGTGAACAACATAGGGAAGATATTGTCAGCTCATAGGTAAAGAAAGTGGTTGAGACTGAGGCAGTGGAAGTAGCAATAAATGCATGGAGTGCGAGGTAACTGATGTGATTAAAGAGAGAGAAAATGCCAAAGATGGGGAAAAAGAGGGATAAATATGTGTTAAAAGTACTATCTATGAATAAGTGCTACACTATAACAAGAGTAGATACAGTAAAGGGTCTCAGGGTTCCTGGACAGGTGTTATTTCTCCCCCTCTTCACTCAGTCTTTTGCATAGGATTTTCATGAAAGTGAGAATGCCAGCAAAAGGTAAATCTGAGGAGGTTTACAAGGCAAAATGAAAGACATAAAAAGATCCGTTGTAGAGGGGATATTTCATATCAACATGTTTGGAAGGTATGTGATGAGTTGCTGTGGATGATGGTCTTCTTCTAAGGGCAGAAAAGTTGGTACCTCTGGTTGGTTTGAGGTGTATGTTGAATAAGGTGGCTCATGAGGGACACTTGGGAGCCATCTTCACCAAACGAGGGTTAAGACCAACATTGTGGTGGTCTTCAATGTACAAGGAAGTTGATAATTTTATTGGAGAGTGTGTCTTATGTGTTAAATCAGAAAAAGGTTTGGAAGTACGGAAACCTCCTTTGCAGCTTATTTATTGCCCAACTAGAGCCTGGGAGAGTTTGGGTATTTATATGGTAGATCCTTTCAATAAGTTACCAAGTCAATTTCATTTTGCGTTGCTGGCGGTTGATCTGTAATCCAAATTGCCAGAGGTAAAGTTTGTGGCAGAACCAAATGCAAAGGCGGTAAATGAGTTTTTGAAAGAAGTTTTTTTTCGGGATCAATATCCACAATTTCTTATTTCCGATAATGGTGTTCAAGAAGTGGGCAGCTTTCTGAAATTTGGTAATGTTTAACATTTAAAGACATACTGTATCATCTACAAAGTAATGGTCAAGTCAAACATGAACCGGGTGCTAGTGCATGTGTGCTCAGTGGGCGGTATACACCTGTTACAACGCATTTTTTACTCCGCACTACCATTACAACGCGACTTTTACAACGCATACCATTACAACGCATTGCGCTGGGGGGCGCTCTAGGATAGGGAATAAGTATAATTTACTATCCAACACCTTCCCTAGGGTCCACGGGGACTGGAGTTAGAATAGTAAATTATACTTACCACTATCCAGCACCTCAAAGCGCTATGCGTTTTAATGGTATGCGTTGTAATGGTCGGGTTGTAATGGTAGGTAGTTGTAATGGTATGCGTTGTAACGTCATACATCCTCAGTGGGCCCTTACCAACAGATGTGTTGTGATCAATGTGTTGCAGTCTGTGTTATGGTTTTACCACACCAGTCCTTATTCATCTACCCACGTATCTCCATTTGAGCTGTTGAGGGGTAGAGAATCTGCCACCAAGGTTTGTCCAAGTTAGATGAGTAGATGGGTGAAAGTTGAACTGGAATTAGTGATTGTGATGCAAGGGTCAAAAGGAACGTGACTTTAGCTAAATAAAAACAGAAAAGGTATCTGACAATAGAAACTGGGTAAGGGATGTCACAATTTGCGTTCTTGATATGGTGCATACAAAGAAAGGTGGATATGTGAGGAAGGGTGGGAAAAGGTTCAGTGGACTGTTTGTGATGGACAAAGTGTGCGGCAATGCGATCAGAGTCATTGGTTCTATGTAGCAAGAGCAAGAGTAGTCAAGGTGGAATGTAGTCAAGGTGGAATGTAGCAAGAGTAGTCAAGTCCAAGGAAGAAGCCAGCTCAGGAAGTGTGGGTGTGCCCAATCATAACTGTGGAAGGAGAGCAAGGAACAGGGAAGTATCTGAGGAATCCACGGCACTTGAATTAAGTGTTGTGAACAAGGGCACTTTGTGCAATACCAAGGGGCTGGGAAATTCAAATCTTGAGGTTTGCAGGAGCAGTCGAGGTAGACATCCTCCTCATTGGATCAGGAAGTAGCATGAGGTTCATGATCCATTTGTTTTGGTTTATATGGCGTTTCTTTGGAATATTGATCATTTCTTGTAATTTTTTTTAATGCTGCTGGGCTTTTAAAATACTGCTGTACATTGGTTTATTTGCTTTTTATTTTTTTTGTTAGAATTGTTTATAATGCTGATGTAAACTGCTGTTTAATTATTCATTTATCTTTACTATTACTTTTTTCGGTTGTGTTTTGTTACTATGTTTCCCAAGGGAAAAAGTAATGTAATGTTTATGACCCAGTTTGGTTTGATTAGCATTGTTGTGATGTCCTGTATAGAATCTTTATATGCACTACCTGAAATACTGTGAGAGGATCCTATGTCAGTTGGGGCGAGAAGCTGTTGGTAGATGCACAACATATCTCACGTGGCAGCTCTATACAATTAAAAAAGCAGCTACTCACTCAAATATATGTAACTTGCTCATCTGTAGTGAGACAGTTACTATACACTGACAACAATTGTTTGGAAAACACTGAAAAGATTAACATAATTTCAATTCTAGAGATGTGTTCATTGTACTGTTGCCTTATAGTGCCATGCATTTCACCTTTCCGCTTTACTACTTTCTTTGTTCAATACTCCAAGAAGAAGGTTAAATATTGTCAGGATTTAGAAGTGAACAATAATTTGGAGCCAATGCTGTGTTCTGCACTTTCCTTCCACAGGAGGTGAAATAGGACACAGTCCTTGCACCGACACAGTGACTTTAATTGTCTCCGATGGGGAGGCGGGCACTGTTGACAGCTGTTGCATCGATGGACCACCCCCTCCTCCAGTGCCCCTACATGCTAATCTCCCAGTGTACGATCTCAACATCACTGTCCTTCCAGTGAACAACCAACATCCAGTCATTACGATCGGTAAGTCCCAATGACAATTGGCACTAATCCTAGCAGAGCTTTGGATCTTGCAGAGCTGATCTGTGCGTACCAATCTGAGTATGGAACCTTTTGCACTAACTGTTCGGCTGTATGGCATTTGTATGTGGTGCATCTAAGACTAGAGTGGTTGTGCAGCACGCTTTCATTGTCCGAATGGTTACAGGCTAGACTCTATACACCTAGCCAAACTAGTATTATTGGCAGACTGGAGCTGGCTTTGATGGCCAGAACAGTGGGCAATTGAAAAGTTATAGTTAAGTCAGTTATGCCTTAGAAAATGAAATGTGTCTGTGTGTTATAGTCGCATATAGAAACAGTCATCGACAAAGTCAATTGGACGAGGTATGTGTTTCTGATTTTTAAAAAGTATTGTTAATACTGAAGATGGCATGAATTCTCATTCACATGCAAGAAAAAAACAGTTAGATACCTTCTGAAGAAAATGTCTGCTGACGCAAATAAAATAATAAATCAGCTGAACTAAATGTCTGAGGACAAACATTCTTCATGCGCAAGGAAAAACTAAATTAACACTGAGGCATCAGATATAAAACATCTGCAGACACAAATTGGTGAACCTAAAGCTTTCTGAGCTTGTCAAGGTGCAGTGTTACTCACCTGTCCCATCATTCTAGGCTGATTTGCTGTAAAAAAAAAAACAGAAAAGGAGATGCTAATCGGGGTGCAGTAGCTGATGAGGATGGTCCAAAGGGCAGGAGCAAGTAAGATCTAGAGGTTTAGGCTGAGTACACAGCGGAGAAAAGTACTAGAGGTTCCTGTAACTCATCTAATTTTGTGTAGCATAATCATGTGGAATTACCCAAAAATTATGCAATATTACCTGGAATTATGCAAGAACAGTAATTCTTCTTTTGGTGCTATTTTCTTAGAACACAAATGCCCCCTTATGTCCAAAATGAATGCAAGAATGTATTTTCCTCTACAAAATAATACTCAATGCAACTGAATATGAATAGCGAGCGTGCGCAACTGCTCACGCTCGCTAAATTTGCACTTGAACTAGTATTTTTCACTAATTTACTCCCAGCATTTAGCTCTAGTTTCCTGGTGCAAAATGCAGTCTCATGTCCTAAATTGATGCGAGAATGTATTTTGTGCTAAGAAAATATCGCTAAATGCAATTGAGCATGAACAGTAAAGCAAGCAGCTGCTTAAGCTCCCTAAATGAGCTCTTGCTGTAGCATTTTTCCCCCCTGAATTACTTTTAATTATGCAAGCTGGCATAATCATGGAATTATCATTAATTCTGTGCATAAGAGTAAAGGGGAATTGCAAAAATTAACCAAGGAAGTGGGACTGTGGGCTTTATTGAAGTCCAGCCTAGATGCCCAAATGAAGTCAAACAAACTAGGTATGCAGTTCCTAACAGCGCAACGGGAGGACGGTCAGCTAAGTGAGGGAATGTCCTCACTTATTGGTGGGAGGAAAGGGGGATTCCTCCTTTCGGAATTAGGGCCCTCACACACCCAGCCAGCTGGGGATCATGCTTCATCATAGGGCTTGCTCCTTGTCAGGTTGGCGCTGCAATACCTGATGGGCTCCTTATGAGGGGCTCTTTGGTGGAGATCTTTTATTCAATGCCATTTGGTGCTGTGGGTCTGAGGGGCCTAAAGGTGTCGATGTGTGGAATAAGGGTCAATGGACCGTGCAAGGATTAAAACAGGGGATGAAAGTCTAGACAGAACAATTTTAATGCACGGTCCATTGAGCCTCACTCCACACAACTACACCTTTAGGCCCCACACACCCTCGGCACCAAACAGCAGTCTTAATCTCACATAACCATTTCTCATACTCTAAACTGGATCATAAGTACCACGGAGGCCACAATATAATCTCCAATTAGCCACCCTCTCTCCCTACATACGTAGGTCTAAAGACACACGCCTGTGTCTCTGTAGTCTGACCCATCCTCACGTGAATCCATCTGCAGTTAATCACAGCATTAAATGCCTGTGCTGTTGTCTACTCAACTCAAGTATAAGGCCAAAATTACGGAATAATTATCAAAGCAGCCATAGCTGTCAGCCACTTCAAGTACCCATTAAACCTGCACTGCCAGGCTCTGAAGGAAACCATAGGCTGTGCATAGCTGGCACAGCAGGAATAAACATGCACATCATATGCATTTGCTGGAGTATACCAAAATTGCAACCATGGCTGTCATTACCTATCTAATATTATTGGATATATTAAACAAGATAACATTTTTTTTTAAAGTCTGCTTTTTAGTGGTAATTGTGTACAGTTTAATATTCTCACATTCCTCTACAAAACTTTAGCTGAGTGGACATTACATGATTTAACACCTAGGAAGAACTACACATTCACAGCTGTGGTGAGCTATACAACCACTGAAGCATAGCTTGGATTCTGTATGTTTTCATTGTAAGAACATCTATATGTTTACAGTGGCATCCAGTCACTACCCCTCGTGCAACCACCCACTCATAGAATCTCCCTAACCAGACCCTCCAGAAGCAAATAGAAGGAAGCCACAAAGAGGACTTCATCTTTTCACTAACTTCAAATCCATACCAACACCCATTACATGCGGTTGTCAAGAACGTGTTCTTGTAAAGGTTTGTTGAATAACCTCTGAATTGCCTGAAGAAAGAGTTACTCCTCCCTGTAGACATGGAGCTACCTCATACTTAGTACTACAGGTGAAAGGTATCACGTAACTCCCTAAGAGGGCCTCAACAATGAGCAAAAAAGCAATAGCGATAAAAACATCCTTGGGAATCTTGTAGCTCAAGATTGTAGATGGAAATTAATGTAGAGAAACAGGCCTCGAGAAATGTACTCGCTATGGCGAGTCAGATTTTATCATGGCGAGCTATTTTTAGAGCCTACTCACCCATTTTGGCGCGCTGACAAATAACAACTGTTCTGTTCACTCACAAAGTGAATGAGCAGTAAAGATGCCTTTAAATCATGTTTTTTGTCTTGTCACATTTAGTCTGCATTCAGAGGCAAAGTTCAGAATTCAGTCTGTCTTCCTACATTTGCTTTTCTTTCTCTTACTGTGAAGTTAGGGGTTTTGTAAAGTGAAATGTGCAACAATCGTGCTGCGCAAAGCATGTAAATGAAAGGCTGTAAGATGTCAGGCTTTTTTCTAGCAAAACATTGAAATAGCTAATAAGTGAACTGTACAAACATTTCAAAATATATTTCAGTAGTTATGAAGGCACCTTTTTTGTATTTCTGAGTGGTTAAAAAATATTTTTATAGGATGAAAACAAATCAGAACACTTTACCCGGTGATATGCAAATGCTAAATATTTTGCTGAACCCAATTTCCAAACATTGTTTGCACGCTCTATAGTATTATCAGTAAAACTGCATTTTAGTGGGCTAGTTTGTGGAAATGAGTCGTCTGTAAATGACAGTGCATGACCACATCATGCTTTAGTAATATATTTATTAAAACTGAGTTTAAAAAAAATTTGCACTGAAAAAATATTCCTGCCCCACACTTATGACAATGCTATTAGTGAACTAATGGGCAGGTCAGGGGTCTTGTGTATCCTATAAGAGGGCACAATTATTATTACACATGGAGGAAACGTTTAGTCTATTGAATAAAAAAATAAGCATTTACAATGCAACGGTTTCGCCTTTGCAAAAGTTAGAGCTTTTGGCATTTTAAATGACAAAATTTTTATTTATGTGTTGGTTTTGAAAACAGATAAATAAATGGCATTGTCATTTACAATGCCAATAGCTTAATCTCTCGCAAATGCCACACACAGAGCCCCCCCCGCACACACCCACACAGAGCCCCCCCACACACTGCGAGCCCCCCCCCACACACCCACACAGAGCCCCCCCCCAACATTGGGTGCTCACCAGCATACATGTGTAATATAATGCGAATATTTAGAAGAGGGTGTGTTGTAATGTTTGCCCTCTTAATTTTCTAAAACACGTCAGGCGTCGAAGTATGTGTGCAGGTTTATCAGTTAAATAAATGTGGAAACAATTTTACAACCACATTTATCCCCGAAATATACAGTAAATATGGATAAATAATTATAACAATGGCCCAAACATAATTATGGATAAATACAGACGGAAATGTTAAAAAACAAATGCCATAAAACCGGAGCCTTCATTATACTCCCAAAAAACTAAAGCACATTTCAGTTACAGTACATAACTCACCAACCCCAGTACAGACATATCCCTCACAATCCCGAGTACATACACTGGCACAATTGCACGCACACACACTCAAATCACAGCCCTCCGTAAACTAAAATCACAACACTATAATAATATTATTCCAATAATAAAACCACACACCCCTTCCACATCTCTCATGATTCCTATAAATATACCCTATGTGATGTGACCGGCAGCTACAGCCCCAGTAGAAGTGCCACAGTCCCGTGTTCAGCCTCATCCCTTCACAGACCCCTCCAGTGAACCACAGTCCCCAGTACATGCGTCAGAGTGGGAAGTACACACCTCTCGTACGTCAGTAATCCCATCACAGGCCTCATCCATCACAACCCCCAGTATATCCCAGAGTCCTGAGTACCTCCACATGTATCTCAACACAGAGCCCATCACAGCCCTCTTCCCCCATAAAAGCAAGAGAGTTTCCAAGTGCCTGTTCTATCACAGCTCTACATGACATCACCGACAACTTCAGCTCACCAGAACCCCAGTACATGTTACGTCATACCGGTGTATCCCATCACAGACCACTTCAGCCTACGATGGCCCCCAGAGCAAGCGTCAGTCTGAACCAAGACGTTATACCCAAGGTTTCAGCAGAAAACCGCAGGTTGAAAGGAGAGGACTTAAGACCCACTCTATGGATATGGTTAGCAATTTACATGTGCTGTCAAAACCCAGACAGGCACTGTGTGAATGGAGCGAGGTGCGATGCACAGAGACAAAGAAACGAAGATAGGTGGCAGGTAGCGTGCTGGGCATGTGGTTGAAAATGAGTATATACAGCACTAGTTAGAATATTCTGAAAAGTACAGACTAGTGGAAGGAAACGTGGGACACACCTGAACCTCTGCAAATAGATAATTAAAAGATGCTCATTGTTTTACGAGGAAAAAAGACCAGTAACTCATATGGCAGGGCAAGTTAAGAAACCTCAGTATCGGTAAGAGTATTGATAATTTAAGGAGGTGCCCAGCTCTAACATTCACACTCTTCTTAGTTTAGTTTTACAGAGATACTCATGATGGGGCATAGTCAAAAGTAACTTTAAGAGTATGTAAAGTAGTATTCATCTAGGACACTTTCATGTACTTTAACAGGCCTTTGTGACTTGGCCCCAAAGTATCTACAAATGGAATAAAAGTGAGAATATTCGAGGGATATTTATAAGCAATAAGCGTAAACAGAAAAGATTGTGCTCTCTTCGCACTTTTCGTAAGTGTGAGTTGGCCATTTTTGGGCGATTCTCGAACGCATGACATAGAACGTAAAAGAATACTATAGCAGTACTACTGCCAGTACCCTAAAACGTTTGTGAATCGGCCTCGATGTAGTAAACCAGAATGATCGTAACATATAATTGCACCACGTGGTTTCTCGACGCTTTCCGAGTCGAAGCCTGCCCTTTCCCAGTTATGGAGTACATCCCCTCAGTACTGCCTGGGGAATAAAATCACGAATTATGCCAACAGCATGGAAACTCCCACCCAGTGTAAAGGAATTAAACCCGACAGTGTGGTGCATGTTACACATAGTCAGCCAGGACAGAAGGAGGCCAACAGCGCATGAGGTAAGAGGCAGGCTGTGCAGCTTCCCAAAGCCAGGGGATGCATTAACGCAGGAGCAGCTGGAACTATATCAAATGGCACAAGGAACGCCGCATGCCATTGTCAAGAATGCGATCTGTTCACTGTGTAAATGGGGAAAATGTAAACCAAACCTGTATTCATTTGCACAAAGAAAACCTAGAAGTAATTTCAGGTTCTTTTTTGCAGCATAGAAGGCAGTGATGCACCATGCACTCTAATACACCGTAGTTTGATAACGGACAAAGCTTGCTAACGGCCGCTTAAGCCTCCGCTCTGTGGAAAGTCCACTCCGGCGCCTCACTGTGCGTAGGCTGGAAGCACTGCTGCCTCGGGTGAAGGGGCTTGCGAACAAGGATGAGACTTGACGACACCGGCCGAGAAAAAAAACAAGCAATAAAATATCCTACAAATAATTTTGTTTTCCTGCAGGAGCGCAGGAACAAATGGATCGCTGACGGCAGGAGGGGGCGGGAGGGAGGAGGCACGGACAGTGGGCGGGAGGGAGGAGGCACGGACAACAGGAGGGAGGGCGGGGGATAAATAAATGGCTGACGGCGGGATAACGGCGAGAGGAGTGGGCGGGAGGGAGGAGGCAGGACAGTGGGCGGGAGGCAGGACAGTGGGCGGGCGGGAGGGAGAACTTCGAGAAGGCATGGACAACGGGACGCAAGAGGGAGGATGTGGGGGGCGGGACTTAAAAAAAGACACGGAAACGCCCCCGAATCGCGTTCCGACGGGGAAAGAATGATTGACAGCCACTCTCTTCCAATGGCTGGCCTCCATTTATGGAGCTAGCCAATGGAAGACAGAGGCGGAACAAAGCCCCATACTGTCTCTAACATTAGATTTCGCCCTGGGCGGAGCACTGCTTCACAGTGCTACGGCCAGGCCGAAACCTAAAAAGGAGTTGTTGTACAGCAGAAACGCTGAACTCATATAGTTGAAGATTCTAATATTCTGATAATGTAGAAAAGGGAAGCTCTATAAAATAAAATAGTTGCCCAGGACCACACAATTTGAGACCAGTATTTGTCTCAAGTACATTACAAGTTAGATCGAGTAGATTATTCAAGTTACTAGACTTGCAGGTCTAATAACATATTTATGATTTTTCAAGGCCTGGGAAGAATTGCAAGGCACCAAACTCTCCATGATATTAGACAAAGGGTAGCACCACAAAAGAAGGATTCATTAGAATTCAATCAGAATCTGCAGATAAAAAGAATCAAAAATCAGGGGTAGAAAATTGTAGCAAATGGCCAGTAAATAAAATGAAAAATAAGGGAACAAATGTGTTGTGATGCATCCATCACTTGTAGAATGCTCTTTATATAAGATTAAACAGGAACTGCCAACATAGGAGAAACCCTGCTTCCCTCTTCAATTGGGAACCTTGAAAAGGTTTCCCTGAGTACACCAGCATCTTGGAAAAGATAGACTATAAGGCTTTTCCATGTATCCTTCCTGAAACTCCTGGTGTTAATTAGACATACAAATACTTTGCTGCTGCCCTTTCCACCATACACCTCAAGGAACACCCCAAATGTAACAGTGTGAAAAGGTAGTGTGCTATGTACAGGGGGCGCGCCTAAACATGCGCTGAACATGGTGCTCAACCACACGATACCCTGCCGTGCATGAAGAATGCAGCCTGCATGCCTGTAACTTCTAGTAAGATCTTAACACAACAAACATTCTCTATATGGATGTAATGCCATGCCCAATTCTGAGGTTTGTCAGGGTGTTGTTGGAGGAACTAATATATTAGCAGTGCAGCACAGACAGTGGAAAGAACTTCCAAATAACACTCACTACAAGAATAACAAGTGGATCAGAAATTTAAGACAGCCACGAAATTTTCAAGAATGAAAAAATTATTAGACCTTGTACTCTGAGCTTGAACCAAACTGATGGATGCTTAGCTGAAACTCAATGATATGGGTAAGGAATTTATGGCTTCTGTTGAGAGAAGTGAAAAACTGGGTGATTCTTCCAAGTACAAAGCAATTATTTGTTTTTTCCAATACAGTGACTCACTGATAATCTGCGAACCCTCACACACGCAAGTGACTGACGCCACAGAAATGTTTCTTCAGTGACAGCCACTCACATGCATCTAGCCTGCAACGTTCAATGGAGAAAAAAACTGGCATGAAATAAGGGTGATTTTTCAAAAATATGATTCTAGAATTATTTTCCAATGCAAAGATATTTTGGGGGTAGTTAAGAAATCTTTATCAATAACTCTTTGAAGCCCCCGAACAGCATCCTAATCATTACCTAAATATTTGTTGAATGGATTCACACCATCCCAAGACCTATTTTGCGATCGTTCTTTCACTCAAGTAAGGTGACATTTCCTTTAGACAATTCTTATGGGGCTTAAAATGGGAAAACGATTGTCTATTGACACTTTGCCCCCCTTGGCAAGTCACCAAAGTCAGTGTGATTATTTAAATGCTACAGGGATGTGTCTGTGGTCGGCACGTATCAGTGCTGCATATGCTGCAGTCTCAGAGGAGTGTACATGGACACGTGTCCAAATGCTCGTTGAGTGTGTTTTGCATCAGTGTGTGAATTGTGCGCGAAAGTGTTTGGTCATCCTTGCCGTCCTTTATCCTATTTCCACACGTACATTTTAATTGATTTGCTCTGAACTGAGTTTTGCTGTTACTTTGTTTAAAATGTTATATTATTTAAAAGGTTGGAATGTTTAAGACCCACCCATGTTCCAAGAGACCTGCATGCATGTAAGCATTTTGTGAAATTTGTTCCGCGTTTTGGCCTATTTCACTTTCTATGTTATGTTCGAGAGCCAGTGTTAACTTTAGAGCATGCATTTTAAACTATTATATAAAATCCTTTAACAGTGTGCATTAACTTTAACCTGTACTAGCGCATTTGGTTCAGAGGTGATTCGGAATTTGATTGACTTGGGTAACAACATGTTTTATCCCTTTTAAACGATTTTTCGTTTCTTTATGGAGAGTGCGAGCCACCTTTACCTGTATTGGGACTGTCATGCTGGCAATGCCAGCAAAAGATGTGTATTCATAGATGTACACCACAGAAAATAGAGGGTAAGATTGTTAACTAGCCATCATTATAAAAGACTTGAGTATTCTCTCAAAGTCCTTCAGTTGAAGGGACATGCTGATTCTCATCCGAAATCTGAAACAGTGAAAGACCCCATTGGAGGTTAGCCAGGGCATAATGTCATTCCCATATTCTAACCGTAGCCCCGCATATGACATCAGAGATTTAATTAGAAATCATATCAGCTTTGTGACTTAAGAACCACGCACATTACATTGCAGGGGCATTACAAACTACTTCGGTTTCACCCGAATGTTATGCCTAAGGTGCATCAGAGACAATTCTAATTTGCAGCCCAACTGTCAAAATGTTATCATTTATTAAATTAACAAAAATACTATTTTCTTAATCCTGTTTGATTGATTTCAGGGTCGGCTTTGATTCTTTCAAAAGCTCTGCATGAACTGCTAGAAATATATGCGATCACTCACTATAAGGAGAACGACTTCAGCCAGTAACTTCACAGTGAAATGTTTTTGTTTCCATGACTGCTAATGACTTCCTGGGAGGCTATTTTCACAAACCCAGCATGAGAGGGGTCGGGAGAGCCCTGAACTCCGGTCCGACAAAGAGTCCTAGAAAGGTTCAACTGGTGCGGAAGAGTACACCAAGTCAACAGTAAGGATGCTCCAGTCGATCTGTGCGTCCGAGACTGTCAGCAAAATAATTTAAACTGCACATTGCACTGAGTAAAATAAGAAAATGTCAACTTGATGGTGTTATAAAAAAAAACTGACTACACCCTTAATAAATGCTGACACAAGCTGAAAATATCGAACGATTATGTTTTTTACTTTTGGTTCTATGTCGCGCTTTACTTTGTTGGGTTTATTTTGCCAAATAGCCTTAAATTGGCACATACAAACAAAAAGCATTGGCAACGCCAAAAGGTCTGGCTTGAATTTTATGTTCTGACTAAAACATGAAGAAAAAAAACTGCTGTGGTGAAACACAAATAATAATTTATATTTATATTACTTCATGCCACTTTTATGCATTTTCTAACCAGTGTGTATAGCACATGGTACTATTTCCCAATTTAAAATTACCTAATTTACTCAGCTATAAAAGATAGAATGCTGAGTCTGCCTTATTGGGAATTCAACTCGTGACCTGCAGATCACCAAGCAGTGTACGTGGCGAGCATTTTACTGACTCCGCAGTAAGAAAATAAATTAATTATTATTTTGCAGGTTTTGGCTCATTAAGGTGAGATGTGTATTTTCCAAATCCTTTTATGTATAAGCATCTTTTTAGTTAAGTCCACACTATACATTTAACTTTTATCACAATGTATTTATGCCCACTTCTGACCACTGACCAGCAGATCGTAAAAATCATCCTGTTTCAATTTCAAGTAATTACCCTGCTTTCAATGACTAGAAACTAGATATTGTACCTATAAAGCGAGTAAATGTTAATCACTCAAACAAACATAAGTGCCTTACTTGCCATTATCTGCGATACAAGTATCTGATAATGGGACCCAGCTGACCACAACAACCTCCTTCCCCGACTGGAAACAACATTTGACTAAAATCGATCTTACTTCTAAAGTTTTGATAAGTCTTTTCAAACTTCACACGTCAGGTACAATTCTGTCATTTCATAACATCATTTTGGACTAGTTTCCCAGGTCTTTCTTTTACCCTCGTCCCCAACTCCATCAGAAGTTTAGGAATCATCTTCAACACTTAATTATCTTTCTCGATTCTATGACAAAATGTGTGTGTTTTGCACAGCCTTAAAATAATTCCTCTAATTCAAACTAAAGGCAAATCACATGTTATTTAAGTGGCCCTCACACGCATGGACTACTGCAGAGGAGTCTGAGAGGTACTCCGCGCCTAAACTTTGAGTAATCGCCAAAGACAAAACTTAGCAGCTCAATTTTCCTATGGCTGGAAACACTAAGACTAAGTTCAGAATCACTTCCTGGATACCCACCAAGAAAAGGACTTGCTTCAAAATACTCTGACTGGAGCACAAGGCCTTCCATGGTTCAGCCTTGAGCAATTTCTTTATTGGTGTATGCAGTCAAGCAAACGTCACATGGCCAGTGTTTAATTTTGGCCTTCTACAAAGTGTGCAAACTGGTTTCTTCGAACTCTGACCTTCTCAAATGTTTATGGGATTCTAAATTCACCATCTTTGCCAAATATTTACCTATGACCGGTTTGGATTAATAAATAAGTGGCAGTTGGAGCAGGTGAAAATATCTGAGTTAATAAGAAGTCAAAAACCCACAGCTGTTCTGTCCTGAAGAAATGTCTTTTTCAGGTGGGGTTGTAAAATAAATGTGGCAACATTCAAAAAATGAAACCCGATATAAATAATGTAACTCTTTTCAAAAGGCAAAATACACATTGTTAAATAGCTCAGTCGCACACATAAATGCCTGGTAAAGAAATTCCTGTGTAATCTTCTTAGAGCAGGTTGTTTTCTGTATCTTGCATGACTGTTCGTGTTGAATACCTGTGCAGTACTCTTTGTATTGACTTTTTCAGATAGAAAGCCACGCTCTAACTGCGACATACAGTGTTCACGCTGTATTTGAAGCAGATGCATTACCTGACTGAGCTATCTTAATGGGTTTGTAATTTTTGACCTGATATAAGACACTGAAGTAACTAAAGAATCTTTCCGGAATTGCATCTGTGACTTGCACCTCACACAAGCTTTCACATGTAATCCCATTGCCAGTACAATTTTTTTCATCAAGCATTTTTTTTTTGCATTCCGTTAGAAATTGGGTTTATGGTTGGCTGGGGTATGCACCTAAGCCAGGTAGACTCCACCACTCTAGGCAGGGTAAGAGAGTTACAGACACAAGATAACCCCTGCTCATCCCCTTGGTAGCTTGGCAGAGCAGTCAGGCTTATCCTAGAGGCAATGTGTAAAGCTTTTGAGCAACACTCACACAAATCACTTGGCCACTAGTCATTTGTCACAACATTACGTTTGGTGCCATAATGCAA
Source organism: Lissotriton vulgaris (assembly GCF_964263255.1). Classification (NCBI taxonomy): domain Eukaryota; kingdom Metazoa; phylum Chordata; class Amphibia; order Caudata; family Salamandridae; genus Lissotriton; species Lissotriton vulgaris. The sequence continues at coordinate 438,987,675 of NC_141685.1, read as the reverse complement.
TTCTTATCAGTTAAACCAATTAGGCTTTTAAAAATTGCATGTCATAAACATCATCCTGAAAACATTTAGGCATAACATCCCAGTGAGAGCTATAAAGCAACCACTTATAGGTTGCACCTGTCATAAACATAATGGGCACATTACTGCACATATTGAGTGGCTCTTGCAGTAAGGCCCAGCTTTAAATGGTCTTCCTCTCCCATTCAGGGATCCTCTAACCTTATAGAGCAGGGGCCTCTGTTGTGGTCTTCCCCGAAATGCCTGCCAAACAATGACCCAAAAAGTGAGTGGCAGCTGCCCACGACACCAGGCGCAGCCGCCGAGACAAACTGCAGCGGGTGCTCCTCCTGGGCTCACCTAGTAATGACCAGAGGAGCAAAGCAAAGCCCCCAAAGTTGAACAAAGCCCCAGCTGCCTGCGATTGCGCAGTGCAGCTGCTGTTAACCAGAACATGTAGGAGACCTCGGTCTCAAGCATTCAACCCCCAAACAGGCCTGCCCGGCCTGCATAGTGAGCACGGTGCCCCAGGCAAAACAAAACAACTCTTCTGGAAGCCATCCTTCAGGTCTCCAAGGCGTGTGATGCGAAGCGCCAGCTCCTGCCAGAGGAGCACGGCCCAGGGGTCCTGTGCGGCTTGTGCAGCATAGCTCTGGCTCCTGATCCTTTGGCAGTGCTGGTTCGCACCAGGGATTCGATTGTGTACTTTAGCCTTCCTGGCTGAGGCTCTTTCTACAAAGCAAAGGGCCACTTCAACAGGGATCCTGCTGCATGGCTAATTGGCATCTGGGCACACTGTGTACATAAGAAGCGCTTCTCACAGGCTATTCTTGGTTTGGCCCTAGAAATGACAGGTGCACCCTAAGTGCTCCACGCGCTCGAAGCACTGCGCTCAGAACAGTCCAGTCCTCTGCCTGCTCCAGCCAGGAGCAGCAATTTCAGGCCGTCCCTCCCCCCACACACCAGGGGCAGCTCTCCTCACACAGCTTTCAGCACTCCTTCCAAGCAGGTTTTCCCTTGAGATCCAGTAAGGATCTTTCATGAATTCTTTTGTATCCCTGAGAATTCCAACAAGAGGCCAGCACAAACAAGCCCTTGGAGATTCTTTACTAGCAGGATACCACAGCAGGGCAAAACGAGTCAATCCTTTTCCTTCACCACAAACAGAAGCGGCAACTGCAGGCCAACCCACCCATTCATATACAAAAGGCAGCACTCCTCACACAGTCCTTCCGCTCGTCTTCTCAGCAGGGTCCTCTTATTCCTTGAAATAATCTAAAGTCCTGGAGGTTTTAGTTCTAGTTCTTATACCCCATTTTGTCATTGTTTTCTTTGCTGTAAGGGTCTCTGAACCCAGTCCAAACCATCCTTTCCTCCTGGTGCAGCATGACCACACTGCGTAGAGACATCATTGTGAAAAGGATACACAGCCTATTCAGGTGCAAGTGAAACTCCTTCCACCACTCTAAATGCAGACTAGATCGAATCAGCCAGCGATGAGTCATCCAGTCAAGGCAGGGCACAACTCAACCCCCCCCCAGTGACTGTCTAAAGTGAATGCACATCCCCAGCTCCTGTCACTCAAACACCAGACAGAGACTACACGGCCAGAGGCACACAGGATCGTAAAGTAAGAAAATGCCCACTTTCTAAAAGTGGCATTTTCAAATAAAGAATTTAAAAATCACCTTTACCAAAGGTGCATTCTGAGTTCAGAGAGCCTAAACTGCATTTCTGTAGCTTCATATTACAAAGCAACTCCCATGTGAGCCTATGGGAGAGATAGCCTTTCAAAAGTGAAAAACTAAATAGCCAGTATTTCACTATCGGGACAAGTCACACACACCAGTACATGTCCTACCTTTCACATACACTGCACCCTGTCCGTGGGGGCACCTTAGAGGTGCCTTACTTGTAAGGAAAGGGAAGGTTAGTGTCTGGCAAGTGGGTGCACTTGCCAGGGCAACAGTCTGTTTAAAACTACACGCGCAGACACTACAGTGGTAGGTGAGAGACACATGTACAGGGCTACTCATGTGGGTGTCACACCCAGTGCTGCAAGCCCACTGGTAGCATTTGATTTACAGGCCCTGGCACACACTTTGCACTTTACTAGGAACTTACCAGTAAATAAAATATGCCAATCATGGATAACCAATAATATCATAATTTATACAGAGAACATATGCGCTTCGGCACTGATCAGCAGTGGTAAAGTGTCCAGAATCCTATAGCCAACGAAAAATAGGAGGCAAAAGGCCAAAGGTTTGGGCATAACCCCGTCCAAAAGGGCCAGGTCTAACACATTCTGTTACTAGTAGTCAATTCAACCGCTATTGGACATATCAAAATAGTTTTTGCATATCTACTCAGGTAAAGGCAATTTAACAACTCTTCTTAAAAACAGTTATTTACAGTTGTTGCAATAATCTTCTGAGCTCTGTTACAGGATTTTGACCTTGCCGGCTGCGTGTTACACACAGACCTCAAAACCAGGAGCATTAACATTCTGAGTTGTGTTATTACAGCATTTATCAGCGGATGTACATGCAAGTTGCAAATAGTGGGTGCACATTGTATACCTGTTTTGAAACCAGCCTTTCATATAAGGTAGGTTGAAAATAATCTGCTGAATTGATATTAATTAGGCAGGTCTCTATTTGTGGCCCTCTGAGAGCGGTTACGAAGAAAGGGATAGTGCAAGTTCCAGCAGACTACCAACCCTGCAGTGATATTCCAAAATAGGAAAATAAAATGTAAGTAGCAGGTGTACTTTAAAGGTAATAGTTTTGCAGCGTGAATCCTTTTCTGGATTCACATGCTGTGCATCATTGAGCCATCTAGTGATTCGCTTAGGAATAGCCATTGTTTTCTTGTTTTTTGTGTGTTTTTCTTCTGTTTTGGGCATTGTCGACCACAATTTGGTGCCAGGTACGTCTCCTGTGTGATGTCGGACGGCACCCCGTTGGTCGTTGTAAGTGGTAGCCATCTTCAGATTCTGTTTTCCGGCATTGGGTCTGAAAGCAATACGGGAGGTTCCGAAAAAAAAATTGAAAAACCCCCCAAAAAGAAAGACAAGGACAAGATTTCAATTAAACTCCATCGTCCATCGACACCGATACTGGAGAGGGGGACAGAACTATGAGAACAACACAATAATACAACAAGGGTCGACAAATGAGGAGGTAAGGGCAATGGAAAATACCCCCTGCAAGTTCTGTCCGAGTGCCACCACAAGTTCGCCCAGGGTGATCCACACAATATGTGGAACTTCTGCCTGCCCAAAGACCACAAAGGCCTGCGCGGTGTTCCACCCGAAAACATTCAGGACACACCGAAAGGAGAGGGAAGCCCACCACACAACGATGTCACTGACTTCGAAGGGCCTAGGCCTTTCCAGTGATGAAGACGATAAAGAAGTCCCGGCAGAATCGATGCACGAAGGCTCAGACATCGAGATTCTAGAGGACGACTTCAAAAATCAAACCCCACAAGCAATTGGATAAGGCTGAGAAGAAAACGGAGAAGGTAAGACACCATAAACATCCGTCGGAACCGAAGGGCCACAACAACAAGGCGCAGCCAAAGGCAGCCCTGACACCGAAGAAAAAGGTGATCGAGAGCCAGCCGCGATTGAAAGAACCCCACGGAACACTACCAAGGGAGACCGTTGAGGGAAAAGTGCACAAGGCACCAAAGACGAGGGTCGAACATGAAACCCCAAAGGGAAGCGCAACGCCTTCGAAAGAACAGGCAAGTGTAAGCACAAAACAAATGTCTACGGCCTCAGACACCAAGAGAGTCCTCGAGGTCGAGAAGAAAAAGCAAGGCCTCGAAACCGAAATGGTAATGCTTCTCCAAAAGAAGAAGGATTTCGACGCCTCGCTGAAGGACTTCCAAATCCCGAAGATCCCAGCTGCTGAAAAAGAAAAAGTCGACGCAGATGGGGTGGAAGACACCGAAGGGGAGGAAGAGGAGAATATCAAGTCTCCACCAACCCCAGAACCTCATGAGGAAGATCCCGAATAATACATAGACGCTCCAGAAGAAGATGATGAATCTGAGGATTTCGAGGATACATGGAATGACCTCGAAACCGAAATCCCCAAAGAGGAAATTTCCTGCTATCCCTCGAAGGCTTCTCCACCAGATGATTTAGCCTTCTACAACAGACTGGTTAAAAGGGCAGAATACGAAAAAGGCGACATATGTTTCCTTTTGGAAACATTAGCCACAGTCAATAAGGGAACTCAATACTTGCCAATGCTGCCAAGCATTGTAGATCAAGGCAAGTAGGCCTTTAAAGAACCAGCCTCAAGCAAAGGAGTTACACCCAGGGTCGAGAAGAAGTACAAAACCTCCTCCAAGGACCCAAAATATATTCAGGGGAACACTGGAGAAGTGTGGCTCACCGGTTAGAGGAGGCAGACCCGGACACAGAGGTCAGACCCGGGACCAGGGTTCAATCCCCGAAGCGGCAGGGTCTTAAGCTCAAAATGTCCACGGACTCGATAATTCTCGCCTCGGTGCCTACTCGAATCATGGGTTCAAACTCTGCAACTCTGGGCAATAGCTTGCTTAATCTCCACTACGGCCCCACCACGATGGGATGCCTGGCTTTCACCTTAGAGATGCCCAGTAGGGGTTATCTCGCAGGAAAAAGCCAGGACGGGTTCCCAAAGCAAGCGCCTTGAGACCTTACGCTGAAAGGCGCTATATAAGAACGTATGATTTACGATTTATATTTATTTACTGTACCTGACTCCATCATCATTACCACTGCCAGGAGAAGAGCAAATACCATCTCTAACAGTGGACCACCACCAGAAAAGGAAAGCAAACAAAAGGATATGGTGGGCAGGAAGATGGAGAAGGAGGCAGAGACGCAGTGGCGCATTGCGAACCCTAATGCCCTACTAAACAGAGACGGACACCAGCAATGGGATGAGATCGAAGAACTCATCAACAAAATCTCAGAGGAGGACAAAAAGAGAGGTAAATCTCTTGTCCAGGAAGGCAGAAACATCGCTAACACATGCCTTATCTGCCCTGGATGCAGCAGACACTGCCAGCAGGCAAATGTGCACAGGTACAACCTTGAGAAGACATTCCTGGCTAAGAAGTTCTGGTTTTAAACAAGAGGTTCAAACATCCATCATTTACAGACCTTTCACAGGGGGGGGGCACTATTTGCAAAGGAGGTGGACGAATCACTCCAACAAATAGAAAAGGATAACAGGACTGCAAGAGCAATGGGAGCTCTACAGCAAAGAGGAACCTTCAAAAGAGTTGGGTTTAACAGCAGAAAACCCACAGGAAGAGGAGCATTTGCACGGGGGCAGCAAATGTCACACCACCAAAAAGGACAGGGAAGTGGCCAGCAAACAAGCCAGCAAACAGGATACTAAGGTTGGCAGCAACAGCCCAAGCTGCCCTTTCGCGGTAGATGCAGAGGCAGAGGCCAGAGCTCAAGAGGAAGAGGAAATGGCTCTAATTGACTTTGTCACAGACAGGGACCCACACACAACACCAGTGGGAGGACGGATTGCACAATACCATCATCAGTGGAGAAAAATCACCACAGACAAATGGATTTTAAATCTGGTAAAATATGGATATTGCATAAAACGAACCAAAACACCACCTGCAAACCCACCAAAGAAAAAGAAGTTCCTCAAATCAAAACTTAAACAGTTAAATGCAGAAATCAAAGACCTTCTTCAAAAACAAGCAATCAAATTGGTTTCAAGAGAAACACTCTGGAAAGGAAATTACTCACTGTATTTCCTAGTTCCGAAACAGGATTTATCACAAAGACCAATCCTGGACCTAAGGTTCATAAACAAATTCATTTTAACACAACACTTAAAAACGACTCTACATGAAAGAACAACTCCCACAACTCCAAAAAGGGGATTACAAGGCAACAATAGACCTCAAGGACGCCTATTTGCACATACAGATGAACAAAAAACATGGAAATAATCTCAGGTTTCTGCACAACGGAACCCACAACCAGTACAAGGTACTTCCATTCGGGATACAATCGGCACCATGTGTTTTTACCAAGTGGCTAGCTGCAGTCAAAGCCCACCGGAGAAGGGAGGGAATGCATGTCTATCCTTACCTGGACTGACTCATAAAGGCAACGATAAAGCAAAGATGTCTGAGCCACGTTCAAACAGCAATTCACACACTGCAGGAGCTAGGATTCTCCATAAATCACAAAACATCCTCAACAGTTCCAGAAAAAGAAAAGATTTTCCTAGGTGCAAGAAAAAATTTAAGGAATGCACGGGCATGCCCGATGCAAAACAGGATACAAGCTATCAAACAGGAAACTGCCCTCTACCAGAGGGGGCAATCTCTGACAGTGAGGAGAGTCATGAAACTCATGGGCATAATGGCATCATACATCCCACTCAACCCTCATGCCCCTCTACATATGCTCCCATTCCAACAATGGCTCACCAACAACTGGTCACAAGCCATAGGGAGTTAGGAGAATCTAGTGGTTGTTACGCACAAGCTGCAGGCAGAAACACAATGGTGGGCTTCCAACAACATAGCACATTGGAGACATTTCAAATACCCACATCCTTCTGTGACGAAAACAGACACATCCCTTAATGGATGGGGAGCACACTTCAATAAACTGAAAGTAAGAGGCCAATAAAACAAACACGATTCGATAAATCACATCAATTACTTGGAAATGAAAACAGTATTCCTAGCATTGAAGGCGTTCCAGAAACACATTCAAAGGAGAACTGTCCAGATTCAAATGGACAACACCACCACAATGTTCTTGCTCAACAAACAGGGAGGTACAAATTAATTTCTGCTAAGAAAATTAGCACAACAGATCTGACATTGGCTAAAACCTCAAGGTATCAATCTACAAACAATACACCTACCAGGAATATTCAACACAATAGCTGACTGTTGGACCCGGCCTTTTTGGCAAGTTCACCCCAAGATTTTTTGCTTTTTCCTAGTCTGTTTCTGGAACCTGGTGGTGGTGATTTTAGGCCTCTGCGCACTTTTTCACTGTGGTACAGTGTAAAGTGCTTGAGCTCTCTGTGTATGTGTGGTGAGTGACCTGCCCTCCCATAGGAATGAATGGGGAATATGTATGCCCATGGTAGTTCCTGATGTGTGGGGAGTGCAGGGGTGAGTTTGATATGTACGAACTCGTGAGACTGAATGCTGCGAAATGGTATATGCGGCATGATTGTGTCTAGTCTAGAAGTGCCACTTTTAGAAGTTGGCATATTTGTGTAATTTGTGTCTGGCGTGTGATTGGCTGGTGAGCCTGGGTCAGGAGTGCCTGGGCCTGCTTGTGGATGGACTGTCTGGTTTGAGGGTGACAGGGATTGGAGAGCCCAGGAGGTTGTCTGAGTCAGCCCATGGATGAAAGGCAGCATCTGCTGCCAGGGAAGTGGGAGGAGATGGCACCTGATAGTGAAGGGCTGTGCCTGCCAAACCACAATGCTGGCTCCACCCCCCGCTGGGCGACTGTCACCTCTCTCCCTGATACTGACAGGACTTCCCTATAACCCGTTCTAGCTGGTTCTCACACTGCCTACACAAAGACTTCAAAGACTTTTCTGTGTATAAGAAGGGGCTGTGTCCCCTTCCAATTTGTTCTTGTTTCTGACTTGAATCTACCAGGGGCAGGCGCTGCCCAGCCCCTGGATGCCTGGAGGACTTCTGGGGGACCCCTCTGCCTTGCTGGGCTGATGGGGGGACTTTGCTTTGCCCTGGGATCCTGTGGACCTTCTCCCTATCCCCTGGAGGACTTTTCTGGTCAATAGCGCTTAGGAGTGCTTTATTTGTCTTTCCTAGCGCTTGGGAGCGCTCTGCCTATTTTCTAGTGCTTTGGAGCGCTTTATTGCCCCCAAGCGCTGGAGAGCGCTTTATTTGTACTTACAGCGCTAGGAGCACTGTACTTTGCCCCAAGCGCTTAATAGCGCTTTTATCGTTACATTTTTTTATTGAGGGTGCCACCCCTCGGATCGTGATTCCCCGCCTGCCTGCCTAAGCGGGGCCGCTGCACTGCCCGCAGCAACCCGGAAGTGGTTGGCCGGCCGGCCAATTCTAGCGTGACCGGCCAGAAGTCCCGCCCCCGCCTGGGGACGCGTGGAGCTGCTGCACCGTGTGTGAGGAGACGAAGGAGCATGGCGGCCTGGTCGTTGGGGCTCCCGTGTGCTGGAGGGAGCCCCGGAGGAGTTGAGGAATAGCGGAGGGGGCGCGGGGCACATTGCCGGTGCCCGCCCCCACCGCACGTCGAAGACCGGAAGTCCCGCCCCGCCGCTCCGGTGCAGGGAGGAGAAGAATCCCGCGCTGACTAGAGGAGCCCCCGCCGAGAACAGCCCGGTGAGTGACAGGGCTGGGGGCTCCGTGATGTTCCTGGCGGTGCCGGTGGAGGCACAAGGTCAAGAGCGGTCCCGTGTGGCAGTGGGCCGCTCCAACGTGGAGATAGTGGTGCGGGAAGGGCGGCCCCGGTTGGCAGCGGGTCGCCCCAACGTTGCTTAGAGCCCGAGAGGCTCCATAGGGGCGCAGGTCGGTGCCTGTGTAGGCACAGCGCCCGGGGGCATTTTCATGTACTTTAAAAGCCTGAGTTGCTCAAGAGGGGCCCATGCTTGTTATGTGCGGAGCCAGTGCGCTCCATGGCCCCTGATGACTGTCAGAGCCCCGTGGCTCCCGCTTCTGGCGCAATTTGTTTAACGGGGCATTTCTTTTGGTCACGAGTCCCCAGAGGGGGGACTCCAATGGTTGGGGGCATATGTTGTCCCAGAGCCTGTGTGGCTCCAACGTGCGCAAAGGTCAGAGCCTGTGTAGGCTCCAACAGTGGGCGCAGTTTTGCTTCCTGAGGGCTAGTGAGAGCCCTGCCGCAGTTTTGTCTCCAGCTGCCCAGCAATTAGTGGGCAGCTGCACCGTTTAGGCGCAATTGGAGAGGGAGTCCCTGTGTGGGACAGGAGAAGTGTGGCTCAATGATTAGAGCGGCAGACCCTGATGCAGAGGTCTAGCCCGGGACCAGGGTTCAATTCCCCACCTCGGCGGGTGTCGGGCTCAGACATTCCACGGACCTGATAATTCTCGCCTCGGTGCCTATTCCAATCATGGAGTCCCACTCTGCAACTCTGGGCAATAGCTTGCTTAATCTCCACAACGGCCCCCACAACGCTAAGGATGCCTGGCCTTCACCCTGGGGGTGCCCAGGAGTGGACGCCTCACAGGGAAAGCCAGGACGGGTTCCACAGTGGTATTCGTACAAGCGCCTTGAGACCCTTGCGGGTGAGTAGTGCGCTATACAAGTATCAATTTACATTTACATTTACATTACATTTACAGAGGTGGCACAGTGGTGCCAGGCCTGCTACAGCTGCGCAGCACTTAGTGCCAGCTGCAACGTTTAGGCCCTTGTGAGTGTTCTCAGGTGCCCAGCAAGTAGTGGGCACCTGCTACGTTTAGGTCTTGCGCCAGTGGCGCACCCTGACTGGCGCTGCTTGGCAGCGCGCCCTGACATTTGGACATGGGGCGTCTGAGCCCCAACAAGGCCAGTTGGCCTAGGGACTGCCACAGAGGGTGGCTTATGTAAGTTTTGTGCAATGTGATTTCTATGTTTTTAATAGTAATTGCCTACTGTGTGTTTTTGCGCTACAGTATTGTTCTGGCACCTCTGAATGTTTTTATGCATCATGTGTCTTCCTTTTCCCTGCGCTGCACCTCTGAATGTTTTAGGCATCATGTGTCTTCTTGCGCTGCACCTCTGAATGTTTTAGGCATCATGTGTCTTCCTGCGCTGCACCACTGAATGTATTTTTATTGCATCATGTGCTTTGTTCTTAACAAAGCTGAATGTGTAGGTTTATGCATCATGTGTTTCTCTTTACTACTCCTCTGAATGTATATCTATGCATCATGGGTAATGTGTTCTTTCCTAGACCCCTAAACGCTGTGTGATACTTAGGTGGTTGTCCTTACACCTCTGAATGTTTTAGGCATCATGTGTTTCTCTTTACTACTCCTATGAATGTGTTTCATGCATCATGGGTAATGTGTTCCTGTTTATACCCCTAAATTTGTTTTTAGGTGGATGTTCTTTTTAGTAAAGGTGGTCCTAATGAGGTCCTGGTACCTGTTCCCAGTACTTACTGGATGTATTTTATAACTGTTATGTTGTGCTATACTTATTCTCAGTTCTAGAAGTGATTTTATATCCTTTTATTCTAATTTCTGACAGTATTTCATTTCTACTAAGTGCTGATTTTGACAGTGGCCTCTGTGGCCCTGTCTTGTAAATAATCCCTTATGAATGTTGCCCGTGCCAGTTGGCACGATGTACATGTGTGATTTTTATCTGATATGTGTTTACAATACAAAAGTTATTTTAATATAACCTTGTGTGGAGTCCCTTTTGTGGTGTGCCTAGTATGTTGTTGCTGTTGTGTGCTGGCGCAAATGCTTTACACATTGCCTCCGAGTTTAGCCTTACTGCTTGTGCCAAGCTACCAAGGGGGTGAGCAGGGGTTATCTTGGCGTGTGACTTCCTTGCCCTGACTAGAATGGTGGTTTCTGCCTGGCTTTGGCGTCAGCCTTAGCCTACCAGAAATAGCCAGTTCTAACATTGTTGGTCAGCGGTGCGGATTTGGACTTGTGTTTATGCAGTGCCACAGCGACAACTGGCTACATTACAAAACTCTGCAATTTTTTTCATATAGTCACATGTTTGGGATTATTGTTTTTTGATTTTTGGTTTTCCTCAAGAGTGTCATTTTCAAATGTGTTTCTGCACTTTATGTTTAGTGGCAGATGAGAGAAATTGACAGGGTGGGATGCCAGTAGAGGGGGAGGTTCCAATAGATTAGGAATCCCTTGCTGGGTCCAGTGCCCATCCCTGTTCCTGTCCCTGTGTGGGTAGATGGAAGAGAGGGAGTGTGGAGGAGAAATGGCTAGCTCAGGAGGGTGGTTATCGCCTGAGTGTAGTGTGTGTGTCTGGATTCCCCAGTATGGTAGGATCCAGTGGTGGCAGCTTAAATGTGTCCAGTGCACGTGAAGTCCCATTCCCAGTTCCCAGAGTATGGTGCCTGGTGCTCAGTAAGAGGGTGACAGGTTGAGAATCAGGGGCAGTGAGGAACTGTCTCACCAGTCTGGAGGGGGAGTGTGTGGATGAGTGGTGTCTTGAACTGGAGGAGTTGGTGTGAGTTTTTTTTTAAGGAGCTTGCACGTGAGGTGTACCTCTGGTGGCGTGCAGGAGGTCCTGCAGAGGCACTGGACAAGAAGGTGGATGTCTGGCGGTGTGCTATATGTCTTGCAGAGGCATTAGGAAGTGGTTCTAAAAGGAGTGGCTTGTGTATCTGATGATCCTGTGAAGCGGAAGAGGTTCATGTGTAACCCAGCTAGGTCCCAGTAGGATGGTAGGGGTGTAGGGGCTCACGCCCTGTCTCAGTGGAGGCGGAGTGAGTGTGGGACGGTGTGTCCCACGTTGGCCCGAAACCCTATCTCAGGGCCTGGAGGGTTACCTAAGGGAGCGCCAGGTCAGGGGCCTAGGCTGTACATGCAGGTCATTTGAAGAGGATCTTCCTGTGTCTAGAGGACGGGGAGTGTCTGTAACCAGAACTCTGGCGGTCCTAGTGTTGGGCAGTACCGCTCCTAAGTGGAGGGTGTAGAAGTCCTGGCTCGTTGAGCATTTGACCGTCTCAAGTGCTTGACCATTTGTGGGGCCTCTGAAGGTCGTTCCCCGAGGAGGGGGGAAAGCCAGGTTGGGATTGTGGCCTGACCTGGAAGGAGTACTGAAGGAAAGTGTGTCACTGATACGCCGCTGGTGTGTGCTCTGTCTAGCCTGGGACATACTGAGAATTACCCTGTGATAGGGAATACTGGAGGAGAGTGTGTCGCTGCTACGCCGCTGGCGTGTGCTCTGTCTAGCCTGAGACATACTGGGCCTGTAGTCATGGAACTGGAAGGGGGTGCAGAGGGACGGTGTCCTTACTTCTGACCCCGGTGCAACCTGAGGCTTTAGATCTTAGGTTGTGAGATTAGGAAACTTCTAGGTCAAGAGGAATCTCTGCCAAAGTGGATCAGCTGAAGAGACTGAGGGGGCTGCCCTCGCTGTGTGTTCTGGGGCTCACCTGCAGTTTGTTGTTTCCACTAAGGTAGAGGAAAGGGGACTTTGCTGTGTGCTGTGTCCCCCCACCTGCTTGAGGAGGGACTGTGCTGTGTGCTTTGTACCTCTGAAGTGAAATAGTTTCCAAGTGGTAGACCAGTGATGGAGTGAGGTCCTGATCTGGTAGGAGAATTGTGTTCTGGTGAGTGCTTCTCTGTGAGGGTGCGGAAACCCAGAAGTAGAGGTAGGGTGGGGCATTCTTGCCTGTGACCTCTGGTGAGCCTGGGGGTGTGGACCCTAGGTTGTTGGATCAGTGGTAGTTGAAGCTACACTGAGAGAGAGTGGAGAATGGCTATTGTGTGCCAGGGGTTACTATCCCCCGATCTGTGGATTGGTTAGGACCTGTGATATTTGGATGGCCTACTTGGCTGTGGATGACTAGGGAGTACCAGTGTGGTATCCTAGTTGTGTCAGAGAGTTATTGTTTGGAGGTAACCAGGTGGGTTCAGAGTGGCGTAGATCCGGAAGGTGTCCCTGCCGTGCAGGTCCGTGTCCGTGTTTTGTCGCCCAAACCAGGGAAGCCCATCAGTGGAGTGATTGGTCTACCCTGCGTTTTGGCTGGAAGGGGGTTGTGTTGGACCCGGCCTTTTTGGCAGGTTCACCCCAAGACTTTTTGCTTTTTCCTAGCCTGTTTCTGGAACCTGTTGGTGGTGATTTTGGGCCTCTGTGCACTTTTTCACTGTGGTACAGTGTAACGTGCTTGAGCTCTCTGTGTATGTGTGGTGAGTGACCTGCCCTCCCATAGGAATGAATGGGGAATATGTATGCCCATGGTAGTTCCTGATGTGTGGGGAGTGCAGGGGTGAGTTTGATATGTACGAACTCGTGAGACTGAATGCTGCGAAATGGTATATGTGGCATGATTGTGTCTAGTCTAGAAGTGCCACTTTTAGAAGTTGGCATATTTGTGTAATTTGTGTCTGGCGTGTGATTGGCTGGTGAGCCTGGGTCAGGAGTGCCTGGGCCTGCTTGTGGATTGACTGTCTGGTTTGAGGGTGACAGGGGCTGGAGAGCCCAGGAGGTTGTCTGAGTCAGCCCATGGATGAAAGGCAGCATCTGCTGCCAGGGAAGTGGGAGGAGATGGCACCTGATAGTGACGGGCTGTGCCTGCCAAACCACAATGCTGGCTCCACCCCCGCTGGACGACTGTCACCTCTGGCCCTGATACTGACAGGACTTCCCTATAACCAGTTCTAGCTGGTTCTCACACTGCCTACACAAAGACTTCAAAGACTTTTCTGTGTATAAGAAGGGGCTGTGTCCCCTTCCAATTTGTTCTTGTTTCTGACTTGAATCTACCAGGGGCGGGCGCTGCCCAGCCCCTGGATGCCAGGAGGACTTCTGGGGGACCCCTCTGCCTTGCCTGGGCTGATGGGGGACTTTGCTTTGCCCTGGGATCCTGTGGACCTTCTCCCTATCCCCTGGAGGACTTTTCTGGTCAATAGCGCTTAGGAGTGCTTTATTTGTCTTTCCAAGCACTTGGGAGCGCTCTGCCTATTTTCTAGCCCTTTGGAGCGCTTTATTGCCCCCAAGCGCTGGAGAACGATTTATTTGTACTTACAGCGCTAGTAGCGCTGTACTTTGCCCCAAGCGCTTATTAGCGCTTTTATCGTTAAATTTTTTTATCGAGGGTGCCACCCCTCGGATCGTGATTCCCCGCCTGCCTGCCTAAGCGGGGCCGCTGCGCTCCCCGCAGCGACCCGGAAGTGGTTGGCCGGCCGGCCAATCCTAGCGCGACCGGCCGGAAGTCCCGCCCCGCCCGGGGACGCGTGGAGCTGCTGCGCCGTGTGTGAGGAGATGAAGGAGCATGGCGGCCTGGTCGTCGGGGCTCCCGTGTGCTGGAGGGAGCCCCAGAGGAGTTGAGGAATAGCGGGGGAGGCGCGGGGCATATTGCCGGTGCCCACCCCCACCGCACATCGAAGACCGGAAGTCCCGCCCGCCGCTCCGGTGCAGAGAGGAGAAGAATCCCGCGCTGACTAGAGGAGCCCCTGCAGAGAACAGCCCGGTGAGTGACAGGGCTGGGGGCTCCGTGATGTTGCTGGCGGTGCCGGTGGAGGCACAAGGTCAAGAGCGGTCCCGTGTGGCAGTGGGCCGCTCCAACGTGGAGATAGTGGTGCGGGAAGGGCGGCCCCGGTTGGCAGCGGGTCGCCCCAACGTTGCTTAGAGCCCCGAGAGGCTCCGTAGGGGCGCAGGTCGGTGCCTGTGTAGGCACAGCGCCCAGGGGCATTTTCATGTACTTTAAGAGCCTGAGTTGCTCAAGAGGGGCCCATGCTTGTTATGTGAGGAGCCAGTGCGCTCCATGGCCCCTGATGACTGTCAGAGCCCCAAGGCTCCCGCTTCTGGCGCAATTTGTTTAACGGGGCATTTCTTTTAGTCACGAGTCCCCAGAGGGGGGACTCCAACGGTTGGGGGCATATGTTGTCCCAGAGCCTGTGTGGCTCCAATGTGCGCAAAGGTCAAAGCCTGTGTAGGCTCCAACAGTGGGCGCAGTTTTGCTTCCTGAGGGCTAGTGAGAGCCCTGCCGCAGTTTTGTCTCCAGCTGCCCAGCAATTAGTGGGCAGCTGCACCGTTTAGGCGCAATTGGAGAGGGAGTCCCTGTGTGGGACAGAGGTAGCACAGTGGTGCCAGGCCTGCTACAGCTGCGCTTCAGAAAAGGGGGTGGTGATGGACAGAGTATCTGAATTAAACAGAACACTCGTACCCAGTCAACAGATCAGGGCTTGATCCATCACCGTTTTTTTAGCTCACTGCACCATCCCAGCTCAGAACCTGGCTACATGCAAATTAGTCTGTCCCTGGCCCAGTGCATCATGGGAACAGGGCAGACCAAACTACCAAGCCAATTCTTTTACTGGGAAGGAAACAAGCTTCCGGGGACCGGTTTCTGGAATTACAGCCGTCTTCGGCCTGGCTTGCTTGAATCCTGATGGTGCAATGAGCAAGGGACTTATGTCTGAGCATACCCTTCCATGCTTATGGTGGACAAAACGATTCAGAAAAGGGGGTGGTGATGGACAGAGTATCTGAATTAAACAGAACACTCGTACCCAGTCAACAGATCAGGGCTTGATCCATCACCGCTTTTTAGCTCACTGCACCATCCCAGCTCAGAACCTGGCTACATGCAAGTTAGTGTGTCCCTGGCCCAGTGCATCATGGGAACAGGGCAGACCAAACTACCAAGCCAATTCTTTTACTGGGAAGGAAACAAGCTTCCGGGGACCGGAATCTGGCATTACAACCGTCTTCGGCCCGGCTTGCTTGAATCCTGATGGTGCAATGAGCAAGGGACTCATGTCTGAGCATACCCTTGCACGCTTATGGTGGACAAAACGATTCAGAAAAGGGGGTGGTGATGGACAGAGTATCTGAATTAAACAGAACACTCGTACCCAGTCAACAGATCAGGGCTTGATCCATCACCGTTTTTTAGCTCACTGCACCATCCCAGCTCAGAACCTGGCTACATGCAAATTAGTCTGTCCCTGGCCCAATGCATCATGGGAACAGGGCAGACCAAACTACCAAGCCAATTCTTTTACTGGAAAGGAAACAAGCTTCCGGGGACCGGTTTCTGGCATTACAGCCATCTTCTGCCCGGCTTGCTTGAATCCTGATGGTGCAATGAGCAAGGGACTCATGTCTGAGCATACACTTCCACGCTTATGGTGGACAAAACGATTCAGAAAAGGGGGTGGTGATGGACAGAGTATCTGAATTAAACAGAACACTCGTACCCTGTCAACAGATCAGGGCTTGATCCATCACCGTTTTTTAGCTCACTGCACCATCCCAGCTCAGAACCTGGCTACATGCAAATTAGTCTATCCCTGGCCCAGTGCATCATGGGAACAGGGCAGACCAAACTACCAAGCCAATTCTTTTACTGGGAAGGAAACTGTGAGAAGTTGGCCTGGTATATAATGCTCACTAATTCTAGTGATCACTTTGTACCATGCCAAGCAACCCTTATGATGATTGGTTGTAAGTCAACCTTGTAGACCAGTTATCCTAGTGGTAACGTGGACAAAGCAGTCTTAGGCTAAACTCTGAAAGGCATGTGAAGCCAGCTGTATTACCATACACAACCCCCTTGAATACCAAATGAAAGGACACCACACAGATATATATTGAAAATATATATTGATTTATTAACTATAAAATCCCCTGGACTCTTTATGAGCACAGAAGCACAAGCGTTAAATCACAAGACAGTTTAAAATACACAAAAGTTGCACAATATGGATGAGCCCTAGGGGCCACCTAAACCATATACTAAGAAAGTGGTATAAGAGATACCAATCAGAATGGGAACAGGCCTAGGGCCTTGGGAATCGCTGGAGCTATTCGAGACTAGCAGTGACTAAGTCGGGAAAGGCCCGCGGGACTCGGGTGCAGTGTTTAAAGTGCACGCACTCACCAATGTAAAGTCTATGGTGCGTAAAAAGTACAAAGTTAGTTAGTTCGGAACCTTCCGAGTGACCTAGAACGCTGAAACTTAAGACACAGGCCCTTGAGATGTGTACCAGTGTAGGAACACCGGCGGAGCTGAGTTACCTCACCCACAGGAAGCGGGTGCACAGGGTCGGAGTAGTGTAGGGTTTCGTCACGCTGGTCGATGGTGCTTGGAGCTGAAGATGCTGCAGGCGGCTCGAGGTGAAGAGTTCCGGTGGATCCAAGGGTGGATCTGAAGATGTGAAGACCTGAAAGCAGAGGGGACAATGTTCAAAGTCACTAGCCAGTGACTACCGTGGAACCAGATTGGAACCAGGCGATGTCGGGTGCAAACAGGCGTTGAGGTGTAGCTTCTCTCTGCAGCCACGTAGACACCGGGGGTCGAGGACGTCCAGGAGTCGGCCACGAGCTGTCCCACGCAGGCTTCTCGCTGTTGGCGGTGTCGGCAACTTGATCGGAGCAAACAGGCCTTGGATAATGCAAGCCACGCAGGAATCGAAAAATGCTTACCACTCAGACCAGCAAGGTCAGAGCGGGGGCTCCTTTCTGCAGGAGCTAGGGCAAGTCTGGAGCAACCAGACCCGCAGTGTAGTTTGTCGGTTTCGTCGCCAAGATGGCCGCTGACCACGTGGCTAGTGGCCGGG
The DNA here is from genome assembly GCF_964263255.1 of Lissotriton vulgaris. Taxonomy (NCBI): domain Eukaryota; kingdom Metazoa; phylum Chordata; class Amphibia; order Caudata; family Salamandridae; genus Lissotriton; species Lissotriton vulgaris. Next base: position 438,970,407 of record NC_141685.1, on the reverse strand, counting down.
ATGGCGCGTCGAGTGGCACAATGCAAAAGGGCCCCACGCAGATCGTGGAGATACTGGGGGGCTGATCTTCGGTGCAAGGGCTGCTCGGTGGTGGGGGTTCTCAGTCCCCAAAGCACAACGTCGAGGATGCCTCGGTTGCTGCGCAGTCAGCTTTTCGAGTGTCTTCCAAGGGGTCCAGTCCCACGTCTCTCGGTGCCTCCACGGGTCCCTTCTTTGCAGGGACTGTGGATCGGGCTGTGAGAAGTCTGGGAGTCTGGGTCTTGTCAGGCTCTGGGCTCGGTCTCCGGCAGGAGGCGTCGGCAAAGCAGACGTCGAGTTGCTGGTTGGTGCCTGCTTTCACAGGGTGGCCACTCCTAGGCCACAAGGGAGATTCTCTTCAGTCTTCTGAGCAGCAGAATGTCGAAGTCCAGTCTTCTTCTTTGTGTAAAGTTGATTCAGGATGATCTGCTGTGCAATGGCACTGCTCCCACTCTTATTCCCAATCTGAGGGGTGGATCACCTACTAGGTCCCTCCTCTGGGAGGAACCAGGAAGGGGGGCGGTTACACCCCCTTTCCTTTGTCCAGCTCCTCGCCAGGCCTGGGTCTGGAAAGTCCCAGGACCGGTTTGGACTGGCTTATGCACGGGGACACCTTGTGTGCCCCGGGTATGTCTCAATCTATTCAGCCCTGTCCTACCCAATACACAAAACCCTGTCTGGGGTGGTGCCCGCACCTCCCAAGGCAGGAAACCCTTTGTCCAAGCCTCCCTCGCTGGAAGGACTCCCAGCAGCAGGAGGTCAGACTTGTGTCTGTGGTGGCAGCATCCATTTTGTGATGCTGAGGCTCTGGTTAACTTTAACCGGGGTTAAGGCTACACACATGTTGTGTCCCTCTAGAAGGGTGGAATGCTATCCCCGTCGACAGAACTGTGGAGGGGATAGTATTCCAATTCGTATGACACCTTACTCGACATGTTTTGATAAAGCCAAACCAAAGATAGCATATAACCGCGAGGATTATAATGCACTTAAGAGTATATGGTATGGCAATATCCTGGAACAGCTAAGGGAGTGGTTCCCGACAGCTGCAGACAGGCTCAGCTCATGCTAGAGCACCATCTCACATATTTCCAAGCACTCTGCCTCCAGGATTGATGAGGCCTTCCATAGGAGTTGCTGATAGGAACATATGTGTCCAGTTTAAGGTCAGGCATAGGGATACTATACCTAAGTAAGAGGTGATTACACCAACTTACCCCAGCTGAGTGATCAGCCAGTTGTGTCAAATATGGAGGCCAGGCCAGGGGTGGCACAATACATGCTGCAGCCCCTGGTAGGCCTTGGAAACACCTATGCCCTTGGTACCTAGGGTACACTGTTACAGGGGCCAATAAGGTGAACCAGTTCCAATTCTTAATGCACCTAGGGTACATGGAGTCCATTTTAAGGAGAGAGCAATCAGCCTGGGGCCCTGAATAGCAGGATCACAGGCCAACTATGTCAAAAACCAGCTAAACACCAGGCAAAAAGTTTGGGGGTAACCATAGTCAGATATCCACCGTCCTACAGAAACAAGCTTCCGGGGACCGGTTTCTGGCATTACAGCCGTCTTCGGCCCAGCTTGCTTGAATCCTGATGGTGCAATGAGCAAGTGACTCATGTCTGAGCATACCCTTCCACCCTTATGGTGGACAAAACGATTCAGAAAAGGGGGTGGTGATGGACAGAGTATCTGAATTAAACAGAACACTCGTACCCAGTCAACAGATCAGGGCTTGATCCATCACCGTTTTTTAGCTCACTGCACCATCCCAGCTCAGAACCTGGCTACATGCAAATTAGTCTGTCCCTGGCCCAGTGCATCATGGGAACAGGGCAGACCAAACAACCAAGCCAATTCTTTTACTGGGAAGGAAACAAGCTTCCGGGGACCGGTTTCTGGCATTACAGCCGTCTTCGGCCCGGCTTGCTTGAATCCTGGCTACATGCAAATTAGTCTGTCCCTGGCCCAGTGCATCATGGGAACAGGGCAGACCAAACTACCAAGCCAATTCTTATACTGGAAAGGAAACAAGCTTCCGGGGACCGGTTTCTGGCATTACAGCCGTCTTCGGCCCGGCTTGCTTGAATCCTGATGGTGCAATGAGCAAGGGACTCATGTCTGAGCATACCTTTCCGCGCTTATGGTAGACAAAACGATTCAAAAAAGGGGGTGCTGAATCGTTTTGTCCACCATAAGCGTGGAAGGGTATGCTCAGATGCGAGTCCCTTGCTCACTGCACCATCAGGATTCAAGCAAGCTGGGCCGAAGACGGCTGTAATGGCAGAAACCGGTCCCCGGAAGCTTGTTTCCTTTCCAGTATAAGAATTGGCTTGGTAGTTTGGTCTGCCCTGTTCCCATTATGCACTGGACCAGGGACAGACTAATTTGCATGTAGCCAGGTTCTGAGCTGGGATGGTGCAGTGAGCTAAAAAACAGTGATGGATCAAGCCCTGATCTGTTGACTGGGAACGAGTATTCTGTTTAATTCAGATACTCTGTCCATCACCACCCCCTTTTCTGAATCATTGCTACAGCTGCGCAGCACTTAGTGCCAGCTGCAACGTTTAGGCCCTTGTGAGTGTTCTCAGGTGCCCAGCAAGTAGTGGGCACCTGCTACGTTTAGGTCTAGCGCCAGTGGCGCACCCTGACTGGCGCTGCTTGGCAGCGCGCCCTGACATTTGGACACGGGGCGTCTGAGCCCCAACAAGGCCAGTTGGCCTAGGGACTGCCACAGAGGGTGGCTTATGTAAGTTTTGCGCAATGTGATTTCTATGTTTTTAATAGTAATTGCCTACTGTGTGTTTTTGCGCTATAGTATTGTTCTGGCACCTCTGAATGTTTTTATGCATCATGTGTCTTCCTTTTCCCTGCGCTGCACCTCTGAATGTTTTAGGCATCATGTGTCTTCTTGCGCTGCACCTCTGAATGTTCTAGGCATCATGTGTCTTCTTGCGCTGCACCTCTGAATGTATTTTTATTGCATCATGTGCTTTGTTCTTAACACCGCAGAATGTGTAGGTTTATGCATCATGTGTTTCTCTTTATTACTCCTCTGAATGTATATCTATGCATCATGAGTAATGTGTTCTTTCCTAGACCCCTAAACGCTGTGTGATACTTAGGTGGTTGTCCTTACACCTCTGAATGTTTTAGGCATCATGTGTTTCTCTTTACTACTCCTCTGAATGTGTTTCATGCATCATGGGTAAATGTGTTCCTGTTTATAACCCTAAATGTATTTTTAGGTGGTTGTTCTTTTTAGTACAGGTGGTCCTAGTGAGGTCCTGGTACCTGTTCCCAGTAGTTACTGGATGTATTTTATAACTGTTATCTTGTGCTATACTTATTCTCAGTTCTAGAAGTGATTTTATATCCTTTTATTCTAATTTCTGACAGTATTTCATTTCTTCTAAGTGCTGATTTTGACAGTGGCCCCTGTGGCCCTGTCTTGTAAATAATCCCTTATGAATGTTGCCCGTGCCAGTTGGCACAATGTACATGTGTGATTTTTATCTGATATGTGTTTACAATACAAAAGTTATTTTAATATAACCTTGTGTGGAGTCCCTTTTGTGGTGTGCCTAGTATGTTGTTGCTGTTGTGTGCTGGCGCAAATGCTTTACACATTGCCTCCGAGTTTAGACTTACTGCTTGTGCCAAGCTACCAAGGGGGTGAGCAGGGCTTATCTTGGCATGTGACTTCCTTGCCCTGACTAGAATGGTGGTTTCTGCCTGGCTTTGGCGTCAGCCTTAGCCTACCAGAAATAGCCAGTTCTAACACTGACCTGCTAAGCAGACAGAACAGCTGCTCCCACGATTGGGAATTGAAGACAAGACTGTACAATTCATCTTCCAAACATGGGGAACACCAGTGATAGACCTGTTTGCAACAGTACAGAACAAGAAATGCCGGACCTTAGCCTCGAGATTTCCTCACCACCTGTAAAAAGGGAATGCCCTGTCACTAAATTGGTCAGGGGCATTTGCATATGCTTTTCCTCCAATACCCCTAATCCAATTAGTCATAGAAAAAGCAAAGCAATCGAGAACAATCCTAATTCTCATTGCTTCACAATGGGCGAGAGAGACATGGTACTCGGCATTGCTAGAAATGCCAAGGGACAAATCATAAGGATGAGAGTAGAAAAAGACATGTCGACAATGCAACAAGGCCAAATCTTTCATCCGGAACCAACAACGCTACACTTAGCAGCTTGGCACGTGACTACGTAGAATTTGGTCACCTCAACTTGTCTCAGCGAACAATGGAAATCCTAAAAGAGGCAAGAAAGCAAACAACAATAAAATGCTACGCAGCCAAATGGAAGCAATACACCACTTGGTGCACAGCTAACTATCAAATGAACTCTTATCACATTACAAGAGACAGTAATCATATATCTAACTCACCTCTTAGACAGCCACATCAACTGCTCAAGCATAAAGGTGCACCTTGCTGCCATCGTGACATACACAAGGGGAGAAACATGCACAAGTTTCTTCAAAAAAACAGTCATAAAGAAATTCCTAGAAGGATCAAAACAAATTGCTCCACCTAGAACAGCCCCAATCCCCATGTGGAGTCTGAATACAGTGCTCACGCAACTCATAAGAAAACCATTTATGCCAATGCACAAAGTGGAACTCAAACACATCACCTTCAAAACAGCCTTCCTCATTGCCATTACATCGTTACGAAGAGTGAGTGAGTTACAGGCATTAACCATGCAGGAACCATACATGCAAATTCACAAGGACAATGTTATTTTAAAAACAAATCTGCAATTCCTGCCAAAAGTAGTATCCAAATATCACTTAGATCAGAGTATTCTCCTCCCGGTTTTCTTTAAAAACACACAAACAAGGGGGGAAAAAAGCCTTCATACTCTGGATGTAAGGATAGAACTACTGTATTACCTACAAACGACTGAACAAGTCCGCAAGACCAAACAGTTTGTCACCTATGCGCATACAAACACAGGATTAGCAGTCACAAAAACAACAATTTCACGATGGATAGTACAAACCATCCAACTATGCTATACCACCACAAACAAGGAATTTTTGCCGTGCGACCAACCTCTCACTCCATATGAAAGAAAGGAGCATTTATGGCCAATGTGCCCAGGGACACTATATGTGCAGCAGCTACATGGGCATCACCACACACATTCACCAAGCATTATTGTGTGGACATACAAATGAATAAGGAAGCACAAATTGGGCAAAAAGTACTTCAACACCTGTTCGCAAGATCTTCCTCTCACCACAGCACCACCAGAAGGGGAGAAACCGCTACATAATCTGATGCACAGCATGTGAATCCAGAAAAGGATTCACACTGCAAAACAAAATGGTTACCAGTGGGGGTAGATTTGCAGCCTGAAGAGTTATCTGGATTCACATGTAACCCACCAGACCTCCCCTACAAGAGATACAAACTGGTGAGGAAGAAGTATATGCTAATACATACATATATAGATAAGAATTATCAGGAAGAACCATCTAAATGAGTATACACTAAAGCACAAACAGGAAAAAAGAATCCGAAGATGGCTACCATGCACAACGACCAACAGGGTGCCGTCTGACGTACTTGGTACCTAATGGTGGTCGATGATGCAAAAACAGAAAAAGAAACAAGAAAACAAAGACTATTCTGACCCAACCACTAGATGGCGGAATGATGCACAGCATGTTTATCCAGAAAATTCTTCAAGCTGCAAAACTACTCCTACTGGTATGTAACCATTTTGTTATGCTTTAACTCCTTGCATGCGTTGGACAACGCGGTGCTCGTGTGTGTCGGACGGCCGGGGCTCATCCCGCCACGCCCAAGGGATTAATAAATGTTCCTAGTTTGTGAAGACTTTGATAGGAGCATGCAATAGTCCCCTGGAGGACTATCTGCACTCAGTCAGGGAGCGTACAAAAAGGAATTTTCATCCTGAAATGGAAGCTGTTCATGGAGACAGCTTCCCCCTATATGAATCTAATACCATCTTAGTTTGGGTACTGGTATTTCTACAATGGTCTGAAGTCACAAACCATTGTTGTGTGTCATAGCAAAATGAAATTAAAAGGGTGCCCCTTCTTTGAGCTCCCTCCTAATTGCAATCCAGAATGAATTTTGCAAATTCTTTTGTGATTTAGAAGGTTTTTCTCACTCACACGAGAGGTTTTGTACTATCACAAAGAGTCATTCCGCAGTCACAAACCATGCATATTAGTGAATTGTGGGATTTGCAACCACAAATATTTTGTAGATGAGGCAGATATTGAGCTACGCTATATTACCTAGCAGTTGACCTTTTGCTAAGCACATTTCCACCTGTATCTCCCACTTCCCAAACAAAACACTATAAAAATCTCACAAGCAAAAAATAGAGAAAACAGTTAATAAAGAAAATCACTTGTTGGTGGTTACCTGGAACCCAGGTGTGATTTCAGGCAAACTGCAATAGAGTGCGGGTCGGATCTACCAAGGGGGTTCGTCCTGTCAAAGATTTCCTTTCTTTATTTCTTTATTTCGGCCAGTTTTGGCCATAAAAGACACATATACACATTAAAAAGCAAAGGATCACAACAACATACATACAACAACATTTCAAATAAATTTTAAAATATATTGCAAAAATTAATTTTTACCATCTCAGTTTAAAACATATTTCATTGTGGCTGTAAACTTTTGTAAACATATGCAGAAGTCCTGCTCAGAGTACCTGACCATGTTTCCTGCGAGTAATGTAAACAGAGTGGAGGAACCTGCTTATACTAAATACAATGAACTGGGTTGTATTACTTTTTATGATCCTATAGGCTATAGAACAGGATCTGGTTCCTATAAGGGTACACATGGGCTTTAGCCATTTCTTTCGAGCCTTCATGTAGGCACTACATATAAACAGCATACGAACCTCATTCTCCATACAGGGGTTTAAACACATGGGGCAACACCCGCTTTTGACATTCAATTCTCCCAGTCTTTTCTGTGACCATCGTTCTGTATTATAGTTCAGCATAAGGATCCCATATCTGAACTTCAAATAAAGGGACTTTGCAATAGGTGGCTCTATTTCATCAAAAAATGATTCAAAGCGAAATTCATCCTTAAAGGATAGAAAGTCTTGGATTGCGGACCCAACTCTACTTCCATGTACGAGCTTGTCACTCATGTGAGACCAGAAGGCTCGCTTAACTATTAATTTAGAAGAGGCCGGTAAATTATCAGGATTCTCCCACATTGAGTACAGGCCCAGGAGCGTAAACCATTTTTTGATATGTACAAGCCACTGGATGGAATTAAAAGAATCAAGTTTCAGCAGTTCTTGTAGACCATTTCTGTACTCTACCAGTTCTGGGGTGGTCCATAACCTAACCCAAAACATTAATGGTCTTAAAATGACAAAATAGTCTGTTCTTTTAAAGTTCAGATCAAGCTGGAGGGGTATTAAAGGTGTGCTTTTGGGACCCTTACAATGGCTCGCATGAATTTGTTGTCCAAGCCCTGAAAGCTATCTCTTGCCCACGGTCCCCATATCTCCGCTCCATACAACACAGCAGATTGGATTTTAAATTTAAAAAGTTCTAAAACAGGAGTTACACTCTTACTTGTGCTAGCGTTCAATCTACATATGATTGGCTTAACGTTGTGGGCATATGCTATCTTACTTTTCTCAATTTGGGCTTTCCAACTTAGTTTTGAATCAAGTGCAACACCCAAATAAGAAAAGTTTTCCACAGTTCCTAATTTCTGACTATTCAAGGTCAAAAACCCTCTGTCTGGTTTGCTGGGATTTAATGCCATACACTTCGTTTTATCTGCATTAATTTCCAAACCCTTTGTCATGCAGTATCGGCTAAAGGAGTTTAGGAGTGCCTGGAGTCCCTTCTTGGTCTGAGATATAAGAATAGTATCGTCCGCGAAGAGCAACGCAGGCACCCTTTCTCCATTGAGCTGCGGGGAGTCATTAATACAACCATTCAAATAATCTGGAGCATCATTAACAAACAGAGAAAACAAGGTAGGGGCCAAGACGCAACCTTGGCGAACCCCACGTTCAATAGGGATGTTGCGCGTCAGCTCACCATTTGGACCCCACCTGATGTTTGCATAGTTACCAGCATGCAGTTCAACTATTTGTGCCAAAAGGCACCCTGGTAAGTCTACTTCACTTAAGGTTTTCCAGAGCAAGCTGCGAGGGACAAAATCGAATGCAGCTCTCAGGTCAACGAAAGCTACATACAAATGACCTTTCCTAATATGCACGTACTTTCAGATCAAACAACAGAATCTAAATATTTGATCAATGGTGCTGGTCTTACTCCTAAACCCAGCTTGGAATTTGGAGATTATTTTAGAATCCTCCAGCCAGGCATTGATCCGGAATAATAAGTGTTTGGCATATAGTTTTTGCAGGGTGTCCATAAGACTAATTGGTCTATAGTTAGAGGGTATCAGTCTATTCCCCTTTTTAAAGATCAACACAACTTCCGCTGCACGCCAACTATCTGGAAAGTGACAATTTGTGGACAGAACATTAAACAAACGATTCACATAGGGAGCCCATACCCCAATATCATGTTTATATAGGTCCCCCGGTATTTTATCAGGGCCTGGTGCTTTAGTGTTTTTTAGTTCATTGATCGCCCTTATTGTTTCCTCCAGTGTAAAGTCAAGGGGTTCAATAGGAGGAGGAGTCCATAGAATCCTATTGTTAGCACCATCATATTGTTTGTAAAGGGATGTAAAATGGGTCACCCATGTCATTTCGTCCAAAAACATGTCTTTCACAGCTCTGCCTGCGTGTCCCTCGTTTGCCACCAGCCTCCAAAAGCCAACGTTGTCAATAATTTTTGCAGCAGCTAGCATTTCAGCCCAAATCGACTCCTCCCATAATTTTTTTGATGTTTTTGGGGCACATTTATATACCTCCCTTGCAAGTTTAACTTCATCTTTTGATTTACTTTTAATAGCAAGTAATAGGTCTCTCTTAGCCATTCTGCATGAGTGGTCGTACCATAGTTTTCCGTGACTTCCCACTCTTATGTTTTGTTGTTTTTTCCTTGGCATTTTTGACAAATAGGTTTTTAGTTCACTAAAGAATGCATTGTGGAGTTCGATAAAGTGTTCAAAGTGTACAGGTAAAAAGGATTGTCCAGCTATATGTTCAAACGTTTTCTCAAAAAGCGAGTACACCGATGCTAGAGCCTTGCCATCCGCCAAAATATAGGGCCATTTTACTGCACGTCTATTGTTATTTATATGTACGTCCTCACACACTTTTCCGTTGGTGTTCGCAGTTGGTGAGGTAGCTGAGTTGGCGAGGATATCACTAAACATTTGCACATCAATGTAAAGTTCCAAAGGATAGTGATCACTTTCCCCCCTACTTGCCACTTTTAAGTCAATCAAATAATGCCAAATACTAAGTGAAACAAGTATGAAGTCTAAGTTGCTATTGGCTTTCACAAAGGTTGGTTGTTTTATCAGGTCCGAGGGGAGACGGCCGTTACATGCTCTAAGGCCATGATCTGCAGTTAGCCTTAGCAGCTGGCCGGCTAAGGTAGTATACTTAACAAATTTTGAAGTTTCAAGCTGGGGAATTTTGTACACTTGGTCTTCATCCTCAAAAACATCGTTAATGCCAGAAACAGGTTCAAAATTGCAGTTTAAATCACCTCCCAGAATAACCGGAGTGTCTCCAACAACATTTTTCAAAAAGAGATCCAGTGTTTCCAAAGTAGATGAAGCCTTGGAATGGCCAATTGGTCTATTATAGACATTAATGATGTAACATTCGTTTCCGTTTGAGGGTACAACCTTTAAAGCCAGAATGTCAGGAGTACCTGTATCAATTGATTCAACCCTCATGACCAAGGTAATTTTAAGCCATATGATCAGACCCCCTGATGGTCTCCCTCTGTCTGACTGGACTGCCTCAATCCCATAGGTTTTATATCCGACCCTGTGCGGAACTTCAATCGCCCAAGTTTCTTGCAGCAAACAAAAGTCACTGGTGTCAACATAATCAGCCCATTCAGGATCCTTTAAATTTTTGCCAACACCAGCGATATTCCATGACAGAATAAGCAAACGTGGTGTTAGGCTCTGGTCATCAAGGGCTGGCATGGATACCGGCTGGTGAAGTACACTACCTAACTGTAGATCTGCAGTTTCTTTCTCTGCCTCTTTAACCATATCTCTAGCTACAGTAATAGTTCCCCCGTCCAGACAACCCATATCCTGGCTGTGACATACTTTATCAGCTGGGAGAGACAATTCCTTATTCTGATGGTTCCACATTCTACTACACATCCTATCTACAACACCCTTACTATCTGAGGTCATTCGTTTGTCTGTTCTGGGATAAAAACTATCATTACCAAGAGTGCAGTATATGTCATATAGTTTAGAAATGTAATCTGGCATAGTTCCAAGTCAGTCGACGGCATCTAAACAACTGGACCTATTGAAGGTGGGAATACCAGACCACATATTTCGATCAACCTGTCTAGCCAAGTTATGTGCGTAACCGTGATACTGATTGACAGTATTCCAGTTAGGTCCATAATGTATAGGCCTGGGTGGAGGGTAGAAAAACGATAGGGGCCTAGCTTCAATGGGTGGTGTGTCTCCATATGATTTCCATTTGCAAATCTGTTCTGCACTATGGGGTTCCTCAAAAGAAATGACTATACAGTCACCCATAATTGATTTGGCCATGGGTCCTACCCACGGCACCCTACGAACCATAAGGATTTTGCTTTTCATGTAGTTCGGAATGGGTTTATTTGAATTTAACCAATATATCACTTTGTTCTTTAGAGATTGGAAATTCTCTTCATATTGGCTTTCTAATTCAGGGACCCCTGTAAGAACGGCTACAAATGGGCTGGCGTCAGGTGGCAGGTCTATATACCCTCCTTTAAAGTTGTTATACGCATGGCCAGATTGATAATTTGGCTTGCTAGTAGTATTGGCAAAAGATCTATCAGACAGGGGTTTGCTACTGACGGGGATAATATGAGGGTGGGCAGGAGGATTGGATGGGGGTTTCTGTGGAGCCAGTACATTAGGGATAGGAGAGTGGGTAATGGCAGCATTTGGCAGTTGAGACGTTTTGCTTTGGACATGACCTTTCTGCAGGGGTTTGTTAGTGGTATTTACAAATGATGAGGTTGAGGGTAGTGAGTTTGATTTATCAGTAGTGTTAATTGATGGTTTTGTATTTATGTTTTTAAATGTTCCCTCTTTTTGCTGCTGTACGCTAGTTGGATTTTTATTCGGAGGTAACACAGGAGCAGTAACTGGAGCTTGCTTAGGGACTGTAGGTACATCAGTACAATTAAGGCTTAGGCTAGATAGTGTGATGACACTTTTCTCTACCTCAAGCAACTGGTTCTCGATACCAGTTAACCTGACTTCTAGCGGCCTAAGTAGTCTCTTAAGCGTCTCCCACACCAGTTTTAGAAACTCTTCCCTTCCCCCATCCTGTTCTGTCATGTTCAAAGAGTCTCTCTGGCCCTCATGAATAGAATGGTCAGCCATTATAATCGAGTTTTGCTCATCTATGCTGTCATTAACACTTTCTACAATTAAAGGTGCTTGGTCAGATATGTTGTTATCAGTAGTTACACTAGGTGTATGTAAATGTAAATGTGTTTCGATTTATATAGCGCAACACTTTAACCCAGGGGTCTCAAGGCGCTTGCTTTGGGAACCCGTCCTGGTATTCCCCTGTGAGATACCCCGGCCGGGTATCCACAAGGTGAAAGCCAGACATCCCGCCGCGAGGGGCCGTAGTGGAGATTAATCAAGCTATTGCCCAGAGTCGCAGAGTGTGACCCCGTGAGTCGAGTAGGCACCGGAGCGAGAATTGTCGACTCCGTGGAATTTTGAGCCCGAGACCCGCCGAGGCGGGGAATCGAACCCTGGTCCACGGACGATCTCAGCTTCCGGGTCTGCCGCCTCTAACCACTGAGCCACGCTGGGGCACCTCCTGTAATGTTTTGGCTAAGGGCTACCTTTGCCTTTTTCCTAGCATATGCAGTTAAATGTTTGCGTTTTCTCTTGTGTTTTAGTGATACCTTAGCAGGCACCTGGCTTTTGTTTGATTCTAATTCCACCAGTGCCTTTTGATTCTCTCCATTTTTGGTGCCCTCGGTATTCCCTAACAGAGGATCCGGAGGTGGTAGACTTTCGGATTCAACACTGACAGAAGGCCCAGTGGGTGCGAGGTCATGATTAATAAAGGGGGTTGTTTCCTCAGCAATAGAGTGAACCTCAGCCAGGGTGATAATTGGTGTGGGACCAGTAGTGCACTCAGGAGTTTTTGAGGTAGCAATACTACCTAAAGAGGATTTTTTCTTTAGCGCTAATTCGGTAGAGAGCCTCCTAGCTGACTCCAACTCTAGGGATACTCTGTGCTGGAGTTTGGTTATCTCGTTGTCAATTGAAAGACTAGTCCTGGTGATAAAATCATCTAAGGTGCCTGTGGCCTTTTTCGAGGTCTTAGTAGACTTACTCCTAGTTTCACGGACAGACATTGTGTGAGCAATAAGTGAGTTAAAACAAAGCAATAAACCCAATTAAATAACTCACATTAGAAAACCAAGTGGGATGGCCCGGTCCGGTCTTACTCGGTCTATAACGGCCTAAAACGGCCCTGTCTTTGCCCAGTCTTCGCCCGGGCTGCGTCCCGAGCTGCGGGAGTAGGATGTTGTAATGTAGGGGGCAAAAGGGGCGGGGGGCGGGCCAGCAGGGAGAGCGGACCGGAAGCTATCCGTCGGTCTTGCAGGGACTTCTGGGAAATGAAGTCCCTGCACGCTCGCAGCCCCGCTGGTTCCTCGCGCCCCTTACCGCCTGAGTCCTGAAGTGCTCCTTCAAGATGCTGCTGCCGCCGACGCCCACCGACGAAGCGGCACCCGCGAAGCGGGTGCGGCGAGAAGTGGGCTGGTGGACTCGTGCGCTGCTGGGATGATGCGCTGGTGCACTACAATGCCTCGTTAGTGAATCCAGAAACCTCCGTTTGAAAAAAGTAAGTGTCCCACAAGGTAGAAAGGCAGGAACCCTTTTATGAACCTTTGATGGGCGGGAGGCGGGCCAGCAGGGAGAGCGGACCGGAAGCTATCCGTCGGTCTTGCAGGGACTTCTGGGAAATGAAGTCCCCGCACGCGCGCAAAGATTTTACCTTCTGAATTAATCTCTGAAATGAAAATCAAAGCACTCCTGGTAGCAAGATTACATGTTGTGGCCACTGGAATATTCTAGATTCTGGATAGCTCATGGACAACGCCTTGCTGAAGCCATTGGTTTTGATGGGAAAATCTCTGAGTGGGAGAAATCCAAATTTTGCAATAGATGAAGCCCTCATGTTGGGCTGATACTTTTCACATTGTCGTTCGTTGAGATTTGTACCTTCAAAATTATTTTTTTTCCACAAACCTTTTTTTTTTTTTTTTAAGCTGCCTCACTAGGGGGTCCATTGCTATGATAAACAGAAGCAGTGATAGTGGGCAGCTTTGCCTTGTGTTATGTTAAGTGAACTGGTTATCATGCCATTCACGCTGATGCACGCTGTGGGTTGGGTAAGTAATAGAGTAATAAGTGATATAAACCCAGCTGGGCAGCCCAGTTTGCACAGTACGGCCTGAAGAAACTGCCATTCGAGCGAGTCGAAGGCCTTCTCTGCGTCCATCAGCACAGCCACCGTCAGCACTGCAGACGCTATTCTAGGCAGAGTTGCAAAAAACGTGCAGAGATTTGATATAATGGATCTGTGTGGAATAATCTCCGACAGTGCTGGTTATATAATTTGCCCGAGGAGCAGCACAAGTCTGGTTGCCACCATTTTACCCAGTATTTTGGTATTAAAATTTACAATGACAGCGGCCTGTAGGACCCGCAATATAAAGGATCCTTTCCTGGTTTTAAAAGTAGTACAATGACAGCTTCCCGCAGTGTGGGAGGGAGAGTACACCCTCTTCTAGTGCCTCCGCATATACTTCCAGTAAGTGCAGTGCCAACATCTCTTTATAGGTATTATAAAAGGCTCTGGTGAATCCATCGGATCCCACGGCTTTGCTCCTGTCTATAGCTTCTATCGCTTGCTTGATTTCCCCAATGCTGAAGGTCTCACTTAGGAATTGTTGCTGCCCATCTGTCAACCACACCATTGCTGTTTCTTCCAGGAAGCTTGTAATATCCCCCTCACCTCCCTTTCGCCTAGTGGTGTACATGTCTGTGAAGTATCTAAGCAGTTCTTGCATATTTCCAGGAGTGTTGGCTATACGTTCATTCTATGGCCCACGTAAGCAGGGTATATACAACTGTCTATGTGGTAGTTTTAGCAGCCGAGCTAGTGTGTGCCCAGTCCTCTCCCCCTCCCCATGCCTTCTGGCTATGGCATATTGCATCTCTCTCTCTGCCGCTTCTTGGTACTCTAGCATCAAGGCCGGCCTCTTAAGCAAATAGTCTGGGGTTAATCTACCTGCCTGATTCAGTTTCGAGAGCTCTTCCTCTATTCTGGCGAGTGTATGCCTGAGCTCCTTCGTGTACGCTTTAAATGCCTCCCACAGTGTGGTCTACGTTGTTACTGACCCTGCACTGCTTTCAAAGTATTCAGTTATTGCCTGTTTAAGTTCACCCCTAAAGACTGTTTCCAATAGCGCCCTCTCTGGGAATCGCTACTGTCACTCTATGCCTCCCGCCCCGGTATGCGCATATTGAGGGCCACCGGGGAATGGTCAGACAGAGTCCGGGGTAGATGTGTGAAATTCTGAATGCAAGGGGTCATGGTACGGGACAGCAACCAGTAGTCCAGTCTTGTCCATGTGTTGCACTAAGCAGCGTGGATGTGTAGGCAAGTTCAGTGGGGTGTAACAGTCGCCACGCATCGTGTTGCACAGACCCATTAGTCTTAAATACCTATTGCAAGTCCTTACCTCTTCGCACTATAATAATCTCGCCTAACGTAGATGTTTTTCCACTCTTTGTTCTTTTCCTGAGTACTCAACGATATTACAGTGGCGGAGTGACCATTCTGACATTTCCGTCGTAATCTGCAAGCTAATGGGCTGCTTGCAGAGCAGGATGGGTGCTGCTAATCATCACCTCCTCAGTGTGGGGATTGTCTGCACATTTTTTGCCAGAGCTGATTTTTGTTTCCTGTCCAACCCTGGCTATTATTTCATTTTGCTGTTTGTAAATCCATGTACTTGTCGGAGCATATTCTGACCATTTATCACAGTCATAGTGTTTTATTGGTCGGAGAAACCACAACGCTCGAAACTAATACAGCCTTTTCCAGGTATCAAACTTCATAATGTCCTTAAAATACATTAATTCATTTCTGTGGAGTTGATTTAATTTTAAACATAAAAGCTTTCAATCTGGTTTGAGAAATTGTTGGTGCCAAATTATTGAGTACATGATTATTCATTTAACACGAGTCGACACTTTCATTCTTTTTTCCAGGAGAGATGCTTATAGTAGATGAAGGATCTTCGGCCTGCATAATTTTTAATCACCTGAGGGGTGATGATGAAGACACGTTGCCTGAGGAGCTAACCTTCATCCTCGAGACGACTCCACAATTTGGCTACCTTGAGAACACACTGCCAACCCCAGGTTATGAGAAGAGCAATGCAGGAATAAACATAAGTAAGAATTATGTCATTGACCACAACTTTGCTTCTTTTTTAATCCTATTTCAGTGATGTCAGATGTTAAGTAGGCTGGTGTATTTGTATATTCCTCATGAGTGGGAATAATTTTGAAAGTTGGAGAATGAGTAGTTATTCAATATGAGGTCAACCATCATTGGTCTGACTGCAAAGGTGTATTATGTATAGAACGCATCGTCTCACTCTGTACCATGGCACACCGTAACTGGACCGGGACAGTAAACCCTATTCAGTGAACTGACTGTTCACAGTACGGACGAGGATATGCCTTAGCACCGTAAATAGCTCTTTAATGAAAGGTAGACTTCATGTTTGAAGCAGACGGTCTGAATTTCAAAGGGGATCAGAGATCCCATTAAGGGTGGGTGCAATGAAGCTCTGCATCCACCTGCCTGGATGGTCCTTCGGACTGGTGGAACCTCATTGCAGGGGGTGCATGGTCTTTCCACCACTTCTTTGTGGCACACAGTCAGTGCACCTCATGGTCACCTTTTTGCTCTAGAATGCCCCTTTATGATTACACTGAGGCAGGATCTGCACCAGCACAATCCGTATTACGTATTCCTCTTCACTGCATTTCAGTTATTGTTGTTAGATTGACAAAAGCCAATGTTTATTAAAATAGCATGCTGATCTTTCACAATCTGTTAGTTATTATTACTAATCAAATGATTAGCTTTCTAGGCCCTTGACGTTGCAAATACACTCTGTAACATGTTAGTGCATTCATGTTTGGCATACAGTTAGGCCTGATTTGTATGTATGAGTGATGAGTCACCAGAAAAAGCTTGTCACTTATATTACCCCCGTCTTGTACAATGATTGATAAATTACCCCAGTCTTGTGTGAGCTTTTATACTTGATAATGACATGGAAGGTTTTTTAATTATGAATGATGTTAGTCTGTTAAATATGAATCTTGTCAATGTGCATGTAGTATGTTTGTAAAGCAAAAGAATGACTCAATGAGCCGAAGAGCTTAGTTGATTTTATATTACCATGCTTCATTTTTTTTTTAAAGTAATTTTTATTGTAGACACATATTGCTCAGGCTAATACTCATATATATACAGTATCGTTCAGGGTGCTGTATCACGTTATTACACTTCTCATTTTACACAGCCTACAGGCCCACATCCCCGAGGCCGGGCGGCGATAAGTTCTCAGCTCCCTCATGCCTGGTGTCAGTGCTGCAGGAGTAGCGTTCCACAGTAGTGTGTGTGTGTCTACTTTTAGCCCCTCTTCTAAGTCATCTACAAAACTCCCCTCCATCCCCCCCCCCACTTACTCATAGAAAAACTCCCCCCTCTGTCCCTCCTCCCCCCATCATCCGCTCAAGGGTCGCTTGATGTGTACTTCTAGGCTTGATCGCAATTCTCCTACGTCTACTGGCTCTGCCCCCTCTTGATTAATTTAAGTTGCTGCCCCTGTCCGCACTAAGGACCTCCATCTCGTCTACCACCCCGCTATCCCTGAGGGCCTGCACCAGCATCTCCCAGGCCGTCGCCAGTTCCAACGCCCTCGTATTAGTGGTTCTGCGCCCCATCTGGTACCTATATGTACTATCACAGGCCGCCCATTTCAGGAATTCGTTGTACCACCGCCTATGAGTTGGGCCCGACCTTGCCTTCCAGTTTCTGGTTATCTCCCGCTTGGCTACTATCAAACCCATATCAATAAATTTGCTTGAGAGCTTGTTTTTGGAGGTATGTGGGAACCAATGCAGGAGACACGCCGCTGGGTCAAATTCGACGGTCCATTCCGTCACCTCATTCAGGGTCTCTCCCACGTCCTGCCAGTAGTCCCGGAGGGCCGGGCAAGACCATAACATATGTACCAGCTCAGCACCCTCTGCAGTACAGCGGGGGCACGTCGCGTCAGTCGCGCCAAAATATCTCTTAATCCTCCCGGGAGTCATGTACGCCCTGTGCAATATATAATAATGGATAATTTGAAATCTCGCGTTCCTTGTGCTGTTACGCGCCCGACGTACAAGCTGTGCCCATGTCGTGTCAGGTATGTCCTTGCCCAAGTCAGTTTCCCACTTGGTTTTTAGCGTTCACGAAGCATCCTGTTATATGAACAAGTCACCGCCTTTACCGTTCCCGCTGTCATCATGGTGTATTGGCAAGCCATAGACTTTTCAGGCTCCGCCAATCCCATTCCCCAGTGCTTCTGTATCAGTCTTATTATCGCTGCGTGAAGGAGGTAACCTCCCCGTGAGAGGTCGAAACGTTCCTGAAGGGCCGGAAATGGGAGGAGCTCCCCGTTTTCAAAAAGGTCCCCTATTACCTGTACCCCCGCCTCCTCCCATTGCTGCAATCGGGACCAGTCGCCCCCGTGCGGCAGCGCTGTCAGCATGCCCAACGGCATTTTCGGGGGATATGGGTGTCGTATCCCCGCTCGCCTCTGCGCCCGGTTCCAGCACTGCCGAAATGTGTTCTGCTCAAGGGTCAAGTCCCGAACAGCAATTTTTTGTCTCAAAGCAATATAGGCCAGTACATGCCGTGGCGTGCCTCTCAGTCTTCCATCCTCCGGACCCCGATATACTCGTGCCACTTCCTGCGTGAATACCTGCAGTTGGGCAGCGAGATAGTAGAGCTCGTAGTCCGGGACTGCCAGACCCCCCTCCTCTTTCAGACGGGTGAGTGTTGCCAATGCCACCCTACATCTGCCCGCTCCCCACAGGAATGTGGTTAACTGTGTTCTGAGTTGTCGGAAAAAGGAGCTGGGAATCCAGATCAGAAGCGTTCGGAAGTAATATAACAACCGTGGCAACGCCACCATCTTCAAGAGGGCTATCCTACCAGCAATAGAGAGTGGAAGCGTGGCCCAGAAGGCCATGCTGCCCTTCAGCCCTCGCACACATCTCTCTACATTGCCCTCGAACAAGGCCGCAGCTGAGTGGTAAATATGAACGCCAAGGTAATGGAGACAAGTCGGTTCCCAAGCAAGCAATGGCCGGTGGTCAGGCCGGGCGGTGTCCTCCCGCATCGGAAAAAGGCTCGTCTTGGCCCAATTGACCTTCAGCCCCGAGAGCCTACCAAATCGTCCTAGCAGCTCTTCCGCGCCGTCGAGCTCTGTCGCGTCATTTTCAAGAAACAACAGGAGGTCATCGGCGTACAGCGAGATAAACTGCTGCTCACCTCTGGCTTGCACACCTGCAAAATACCGCTCCGTTCGGGCCCCAGCCGCCAGCGGTTCAATCGCTAGCCCGAACAATAGGGGGGACAGGGAGCAACCCTGCCGGGTACCTCTCTCCACCGGGTACTGGTGGGAAACCAAGGTCCCAACTCTCACTCTCGCTACTGCCGCTGCATAAAGCACCCTCGTCCATCGGATATAACCCGCTCCTAACCCGAAGCGTTCCATGAGCGTGTATAGATAGTCCCACTCTAGGCTATCGAACGCTTTCTCAATGTCAACCGAAAGAACTAATGGGGTTCTGCCTTCCTCCTGCGAGTCTTCCATGAGGCGGACGAGCCGTCTAATATTGAGTGTCGTGTTCCGGGCAGGGATAAAGCCGTTCTGATCCTCATGGATCAGGGTGGGCATGTGCTGTAAGAGCCTCGCCGCCAGTATAGAGCTCAAGATTTTATAGTCAGCAGTTAGCATGGAAAGCGGCCTATAAGACGCGGGGCTGCTGCTCTCTCTGCCGGGTTTCAGAATCGGTATTACTATCGCTTCTCGCATTGACTGGGGGAGCCGGCCTGCAGCTCCGGCCTCCTTGTAAACGGATTGAAGCCGCGGCGCTAAGATGTCCACATACTTGCTATAAAATTCAATGGGCAACCCATCTATTCCTGGCGTCTTATTACGGGCCATTTTCTTAATAGCTCCTCTGATCTCCCCCAAATCAATGTCTCTCCCCAAGTCCTTCGCTTGCTCTTCATCTAACCGCGGCAGGGAAAGGCCATCGAGGAAAGTTGCTGCCTCTTCCCCCCGGTCGCCCTGGACACTTCGATATAGGCCCTTATAATATTTTTGGAAGCCTTCCACTATGGCCGACTGGGTGTAGGATATACGGCCCTCCTCATCTGCGATGTGCAAAATGGGGGAGCAACATTTCGTGGGGTTTGCAAGCCACGCCAGCAGGGTGCTTGACTTATCCCCCTCCACATGAGAGCGCAGTGTATATGCTCGATGGTCGAAAGCTCGAAGCCTCTCTACCTCGACCGCCACCGCTTCTCTAGCCGAGCTAACTGTCTCCTGGAGCTCCGGACGGCCTGGTCGTCCCTTCTCTGCCTCTTGCAATTTTGTGTCTGCTCTATCCAGATCCGCTAGCAACACCCTTCTCATGCCCACGTACTTTGTTATACACTGTCCCCTCACCACTACCTTAAAGGCATCCCATTATATTGCCCTAGAGGTTGCGGACCCCTCATTGTCGGTAAAATACTGGATCAAGCCCTCCTCCAGGGCCGCCCCAAAAAGCGGATCCTCCAGAGTTTCCGGCCTGAGTTTCCAGGTCGGTACTCTGGGCTTTTCAATTACCCAGGCTAAATGAATCAAGAGCGGATTATGATCCGAGATTGTCCTTGTTAAGTATTCAGCCCAGGTAACGGACGGTAGCACTTCCTGCGAGCATAAAATCGCATCTAGCCTGACGTGGAGATCGTGTAACCCGGAAACGAATAATCCCGATCGGTTGGATGTTGTGCTCGCCATGCATCAGTCAGCCCCCAGCTCTCCTGCCATTCTCGTCTACCCTTGGTGATTCGATGCACCGGGGAGTCCCTCAGGGGTGGGTGCGATCTATCCAAGCTCACGTCCGCTATGGAGTTAAAGTCCCCTCCTACAAGTATCGGGCCCACTAGGAAGCGCGCCAGTGTCCCTGACAGCCCTGCATAAAAAGCCAATTGTTCTATATTCGGGGCATACACACTACAAAAGACAATGTCTCTGCCTCTCAGTTTGCCCTCCACCACTACATACCTCCCCTCTGGATCTATCAGCTGTCGTGTCAGTTGGAAAGGTGTTCCCGCTCTGATCCATATCAGGGCTCCCCTGGCATAACCAGAGTAAGAAGTGTGAAATACCTGCCCCCTCCATCTCCTCTGCAGTGCCACCCCTTCCTGCTTTGTGATGTGTGTTTCCTGAAGAAGCGCAATGTGTATCCCTCTTCTCAATAGATAAGCGTGCACCTTATGTCTGCGCTGCATCGTGTGTAGGCCCCGCATGTTCCAGGTTATGCATTTCAATACGTTCGCATCAGCCATTGTCCCGTAGATCAGGGTATTGCCTCCCCTCCATTTTCATTCCCCTGCGGATGATGGTTTCCCCCCCAACCCAAACATGAACTCCCAACTGTCCAGCCCCTAAACATCTCGGGGTCGGCGTCTTCAAAAAAAACCAACAGTCCCCAACTGTACAGCCCCCTCCCCCCCCAGAACAGGCCCCAATATCGAGATACCAGACCCCATCCAAACTCCCTCACCTGACAAAACCAGGTTACTAATACACGGCCGTAGCCGTGGGTGCCTTAAGGGCTAACGGAGCGAGGCTTCGCCTAGAAGGGAGCCATATGGCCCAACCCCGCACCCCTCCCCCTGTCCCCCATAACAGTGCCTAGATGTTTGCCCAGCGCTCAGCCCCGGTTCAGCTTAACCGCTAGTCGGGGGAGTCCCCTCCGGTGCCCTTCCCTTTACCCATCAGATATAAGTCAAATGTTCAGGATCTCTTCCGATGTCTGCGGCGTCACCAATGGGCCTTTGGCATCATGGATCCCTGACAGGTCCGACTCTGAACCCGAGGCCGAAGCATGCGTCTCTGTGTCCGTACCCCGTTTAGACTGGGAGTCCTCCCCTCGTGCCATCGTTTCCACCGCTTGCAGCGCCGCCTTGCGCTCAGCCTCGGTTTGCGAGGCGGTCGGTTTTCTTGCGCCATGTCTCCGTTTGCGCAGTCTTTGCGACTTCCGCAGGGCCGCCGGTGCTCGCTCCCGCTCTTTTTCCCGTTCCTCACGGACCTTGGCCCTGTCCGTTCCCGCCTTGTATGTTTCCCACCAGTCCCAAGCGTCCGCTGCCGAGCTGAAGAACAGCGTTTTGTCGTCCACCACTATCCGGAGTCTGGCCGGGAATAGCAAGGGGTATGAAATCCCCTCAGTCCGCAGCTCTTTTTTAATCGTTAGGAAGGAGGCTCGCAGTCTTTGCGTTTCAAATGTGAAATCAGGAAACAGCGTGACTTTATTATTCGCAATCTGAAATGGGCCAGCATCCCGGGCTCTTTGCAGCAGCAGATCTCTGTCCTTATAATGCAGCAGCTTGGCTACAATCGGTCTCGGTGGTAGGCCAGGTTTAGGCGGTCCGGAGGGAACACGGTGTGCTCTCTCCAAGGTGAAGAAGGGCGACAGGCCCTCTGGTGCTACTTCAGTCTTAAGCCAATTATCGAGAAAGGCTACCATGTCAGTCCCTTCTTTTTCCGGAACACCTACGATTCGCACGTTGCTGCGTCGACTTCTATTTTCCGCATCCTCAGCGCGTCTTTCCAAGATCTGGATTCGGTCTAGGGCATCCGTGAGTTTGCTCTCCAGGGTTTTTTGAGCGGGAGCCAGGTCCTTCAGGGTGATCTCGGCCTCCTTCACCCTGTCTTTCAGCTTGTCGTGGTCTGCTCGGAGTAGGCCAAGCCCCGACGCCACTTGCGCAATATCATTGTGCAGCGTTTCCCGCGTGGTCGTTATGGCCTCCAGGATGCGATCCTGCAGCCGCTGCAGGTCAGTGGGCTCTCCCGTGTCACCCTCCCCTGTCTCCGAGGTCGCCGTACCTTCCTGCTTGCCTCTCGGTTTCCCCATGTTATACAGCGTTTCACCACAAGTCTCTGCCCAGAGTCTGGTCCCTCCGCAGGCTTCCTACCGTTTCACAGGCACCCCCAGCAGACGGTTAAGCTTCGCTGCCTGTTATTTGCAGTCACAGTTGTGATCTCCGCTGCCCAAAGTCTGGGTGATCAGGGGTTCCGCGCTTGCTTCGCTTCTCCCTCGGCTGGCAGCGGATAGGCACTGCTTTCCGCTCTTCACAGGCCCCCCGGCTCAATCTGATCGGCTTCAGCCAGCTGGCTCGGCATAGATGTCGGGGGCCCCCCCCCGCCGTCCCGAGGTTAGCTAGTGCCGCTCCATGTGGCGTATATCGGCTGGAGCCCCAGCCGACGTGCCTGGTCGTCTCTCCTCCAGCGTTTACTCGGCGCTGGGAGTTGCTCAGGTCTCACCGGGTCATCTGCCGTCCTCGCCCGTCCCCCCGCTGCCTCTATGTAGGGCCTGGCGTCCCCGCTCACCGTTTGTCTCTGGGGGGGGAGGGTTCAGGGCAGACACCTCCCTCCGGGCACCCGATGCTTCGGTCTGATCTTCGTCCCCGCGGCAATCACTGGCACCCTCGAGCAGCTTCCTCCAGTCTGCCCAGCCGCCCGGGTCTTTCCGCTCGTAGTAGACCGGCCGCTCCGTGAGGCCGCAGGTGGGGCTCTCGCAGGTCCGCTGAGCCCTCGGGGGGCACTGCTTGTCAGTCCACAGTCGACGGCAATTCCCAGCCGCAGTGCCGGACTCCGATGGTCGGTCGGATCAGCCGGGGCGCAATCATCCTGCTCTCGCGGTCGCCATTTTGGGCGCTCCACCTCCTCGGCTCTGGCGATCACGAGTCGCGGCGGCTGCACTCAGGAGATCAGCCCCGCCGGCGGCACCTCACATGCTCCGCTCACGCCCCTCAAGCTCCCGCTTTCAGACCGCTTCGTCTCCGGGGCTGCGCTGGGCTCCTTGCAGCTTTAGGCAGGATTATCGTGGGGAATGGGCGCAGAGCTCCGGGCTCACGCCGCCATTACCCTCGGCGTTCAAGCCACGCCCCCAGACCATTTTGCTTCATGATGTTATTCTTCAGTGGGTAAGTAGAGCACAGAGTTTCATCCTTCACACGTCTCCAAAATGATAAACCTCAGTTCAGAAGTGCTTGCAATCTCAATAGTTAGTGCTATTTGTTGAGGCTTGTAGACAAACCATTTTCTTCCAGTTCCATTTATGCACAAGTGAAACACCTTCTTCATCATCGAGTCCTTTTATTTCTTCATCTGGATCACTAACATTACAATTGCACCCACGTTTAGGATAGGAGCCAATCCTGTGAAATAATATGGCAGTATATACTCTAGTTTATGCGAAGCTGACCCTAATGTTTCTTTGAATAACCCAAAACACTATTTTCTGCTGTTGTTATGACATTTAATATGCCTGTTGTGTTAAGGGACATGAAGTATAGTCACAGACGCCATTTGAGGCTAGTTAGGGGTCACAGCTGCGACCTCTAACTTGCTCCATGCTACTCCTGGCACTTCATTTTCGAAACTAGATAACGAGACTACCACCCTGATTGGATAACATTGGAGTTACCGTAATAAATGTTATAAATGTAATTCCCAAATGGGAACAGGTAACTAGTTCATGTTTGGTGCCTCTGGAATTGTACTGAAAAATCCTTACTTATGGTGAAGTCAGATTTTAGGTTACAATTCTGAAAATTCTACTTTTAAAAGGTTGGCATTTTCTTACCGTAGCCATTTGGTGCCTGTAGCCTGTCTCTGAGTCACTTGACTGGGTACTATTGACAGTTGGGTTTTGTGCATTCCTCCCAGACAGCCACACACACTGGGGAGTTTAGGTGTGACTAGATGGTTCATTACTGGCAGGATGGGAAGGTGGGGTTGGGCCTAGCCCTATTTATACTTTAATAGGCTGTGTCCAGTCTCCACACGAAAGGCTGCTTACCTCCTGTAGTTAGTCTGGAGCCAGGGTCAGGAAGGTAGGACACCTGTGCACTTCAAAGGCATAACTCAAAAAGCTTCTCCCCAATTCGAAGGTACAACTGGGTATAAATACTTGCCCTCAGACACCAACTCTTTAGAGCACTTCTGGACTTGTGGATACTCTGCAAGGAAGGAGGACTACTGTGCTGCTGAAAGGACTGCCATTCTGCTGGACTGCTTCTCTGAAGGACTGCTGCCCTGCTGTGCTGTCCTGCTGCCATGTTACCTGGGTGAGAAGAACTGGGCCTGCATCTGTTCAACCCAGAATCCCAGAGTGCCTCCAAGGCCTAGATTACTGGCTCTGCCATCTGTGCATCTACCCTGCTAAGTGGTGCCACCCCTGGCCTGGACCCTTGGAAGTGGGCTCAAGGTGCTCTGCCAACCTCTATGTATCCCACGGAACTGACGAATCTCCTCTGCTGCATGGCACAATCCAGAGCAGAACCATTGCATTGTAGCTTTTGCGTGCATTGGACTCTTCACAAAGACCTGCATGGCCACTGCAGACTGCTCCTCCTTTGGATCAGCCACTGTGCAATGCATCCTTTGTGCAGGCTCTAACATCCCTTGTCGACTGCAGCCTCAACAACGACACCAGAATCCGCATCGGAGCCCAGCCTTGCAATTTCTCGGATCCGACACCGGCTTTGCAAAGCTAGCCCCATCTACGGGATCCTCGACAATGCAGGTCCTTTCATCACAGCCATGCCACATCTAGGAACCGATGCATCACTCTGGATGAATGCCGAATCATTGATGAGGATCCTTGTAACGCTCCGCAAATCAGGGTTTAAGGTACTCTGTTCCGCAGGCCTAACTGGGTCCTGGTAGCCAGCCCACAGTCCATCATGGTCAACCTCAACTTGTGACTTTGTCTTGGTCCGGCGCGATCAGATGTCCACAAGCTCTATTCTCACTAAAATCTTTAAGATTACAAATATCTGGTTCTACTGATTGGATTTTTATTGTTTTGGTCTTGTTTTATTTATTAAAAATTTACTCTATGTTTCTATCTTGGTCTCCTGACAAGGATTGGTATTGCTGCTTGACCAGGGCTTGCACTGTGGTCAACCAACAACCCAATCTTTCACACTGACCCAAAGATTTGAGGATCTAATTCCTCCAAGTGGATACCATTTTGCAGGGTGGCTACAATTCTTCTTTGAGACACTCCTCTAGTAACTTTATGCACTTCACTTTGATTATTTTGCTTTTGAAGTATTGCAACTCTATTCTCTACATCCAGAATATAATCTCTGTACACAATCCATATAATGAAAACCACTGTTATTATTCAAATTGTCAGCAAAATCTATGTAAATGCAAGTCAGGCATAAGTCCCAGGTGGTCTAATATATTCTTTCATACCATCCTTACATTCATAACATTTGTTTAGTAAAGGAAACTTTACATTAACTTTATTCCTTTCATTCAGCAGATTCTTCAATATTGTAATTTAAAGGAATAGTCTCACATTCTGATAATTTTGTAATCAAATCTTGACACTGCAGTTACTGGAACACTCAAAATGTTCCCCTAATTCAAATGTAGAGATGTTATAGCTCGAAATGTCACATTATCAACAGTTCTTTCAGTACTTAGCCCTTGTTGATCTGTGCTCTGTACTGGTTGCTCTTCATTTCTATGAGGGGTTCTTGCAGAAACATGTTCTGCGACAAATCTGCTGGTAGTATATTCTCTGGCAGTTTCGCTGGTCTGTATACAGTTTATGCAACATAATATGGTTCACTGTTCCCACTGTCAGCAGTCTTGTTCACTTTTACATGGGCAATAGGGGTAGTATTATTGATGCTTTTTGTTCTTTTTGTTGCCTGTACTAGTACAGGACCTCTATAGGTCAGACCAAACTCTCCCTTCAATCCCTATCTCTGTACCACAAGGTCTATAACCTTCGGTAACCAGCACGCCACTGGATCTGGAGTAGGAGTTCAGGTCTGAATTGGGCAATCCCAGCTATGCTTCAAATTCTGCAACAGAGTAAGACATGATTGATCATGTGGATCTTCCCATTCTGGAATGTCTAGTATATATATTTTTGCTCTCAGGACAATTTCATAATTAAAGCAGTAGGGAAATATGGGCATAATATTTATTGCTCTTTGTGCACATAACTGGTTTTGGTCCCATGACCCACCTCTGCCTTTGCAGTCAAGGCTTGTTTAAACATACCATCGCTCTCCCTCTACCCCATTTGAGGCGAACCTAAATGGGTGTGATAATTGAAGACTTACTCCCAATTTAGCAAGAGCACGCGCTAATGCCCTAGAAGTAAAAGCTAGTGAGTCAACGATAAAGATATTTTTCTAAAAGGACTCTAGATGGTTGATCTTTTAGGAGGATAGATCCATGATAATCTCTTATCCTAATACTCCCCCTATTTTTAATCATACCGACCAGAGGTTAACATAAATTAGGGGGCACCTACTAGTCGGGTATGTTTAAACCACACACCATCTCCCCCACTCCCTTTCTTTTTAGAACAACATCTTTATTATTGTATATAACAGCAGCAAGTGCTCCCACGAAGTTCGCAGCATACCCCGATCTGCCGTGGAACGGGATGGACCCGATGATGAAGCATGCCACCAAGGGGTAACCCTGGTGCGTGAGAGTTTTACAAGAAAACTTGTGTTTTTCTTCAGTGGAGAGTTATTTTTCACATACCTGTACTGGGTTTCTTTTTGTTGGAACTACTTGTGTATAGAGGAGGCCAAACCCAGTGTATCCTCCCACTCCCTCCTTCCTTTTTGATACATCTAGCTGGTACTAGCCAAGTTTAACATTGTAGCATTGTACTTGAACTTAAGGGTACCCTTTGCACTGCAAGTTTACCCTGAAACAGTCTTAAGTGTTTACTGTGTCTCAAAGGCACTTCAGAATGGATGATATGCAGATGTGCCAGCGCCTTGAGACCCTCACGGGTGAGTAGTGCGCTATATAAACAAACTCCTGATTGATTGATTGATTGATGGAGGTTCAGTCCTGACTTCATGAATAGCTCATCTGCATCTGCATGTTCAATGTAAGAGTAAAATACCTCTGCAGTATACACTGGCTTTTCTCCGACCACAAGAACTATTTCACCTACATTTAAGAAAAATTCCTACCAGTCAAACTGCCAGTAAGGTCTGGGCCTACATTTTCTAACTTACCCTCCTCCGGTCCTCCAGTCATCGCTCACAAAGACTGAAACACAGGACTTATGTCCTTGA
The DNA here is from genome assembly GCF_964263255.1 of Lissotriton vulgaris. Lineage (NCBI taxonomy): Eukaryota > Metazoa > Chordata > Amphibia > Caudata > Salamandridae > Lissotriton > Lissotriton vulgaris. Next base: position 438,942,690 of record NC_141685.1, on the reverse strand, counting down.
AGTATTTAACAAACCTCAGTGGGAGTAGGGGACACCCACCCTATCTCGGAGAAGGATCACAAAACGCCACAGACATCTTTGGTTTTATTTTGTGCGCATCACTTATTAGGGTTTCAGGACCTCGTGGATCCCTAAGGTTTGAGCCACATGGAAGGGTACCATGTTGTATACTCAGAAATCAAAAGGCACAGCTGGAAATATTTCCTTAGCCCCTTAAGGATCTTGCTTATTGCACCTCTTCTAGGGAAAAGGAAAATGGGCACGTGTCTCCCACTCTTCTCTGTGATGAGCTAGGGTCATCTAGATCCAGAAAGTTATGAGTCAGACAACCCTATCTCTAGGGATTCTTTCCAGATCTGTGAATCCTCTACCTGGCCCCTGAACGCATTAGACAAATGCAGCTACTGGTGTTTCATAATAATAGGTTACATTTAATGCACAATCAGCAGCCACGATATAAAGTAAAATAAATGTTACAAAGACCGAAAGCATTAGATATCACATGGCTCTACTCTCTGCAATGAATTGGTCTAAAACTCTACCTAACACCTAGATCTATTTTATTATCAGCCTCATGGTAATTGTATTGGCAGTGCGATTTGTCTTTTCCTCACTAACTAATGCTAAACCATGTGCAATCCCCGGATACTTTCGAAAGCTTCCAGGCTGATTTTGTGCGCAACGAGTCTTTGTGTCTGTCCCTCCCATGTTATTTGCTCTTTATATCTTCCTCCCCAATGATTCTCTATGGAGAGAGGAGTAAGGAGTTGTAGTTACAGTCCCTTGTGTCCGCATCACAGAATGAACAATGTCTGTCAGAGACACATCTGAAAGATAAGTGAAAGTATCATGCTTACTTCCACGTATTCTCTTCACTGGATCGGATGGCCTTGTTATGTAATTCCCTCCGTGAACCTCTCCGGAAAATATGAGTTTTCCTATCCACTGCATTTGTGTTATTTTTTTTTCTAAAATAATATGGCGATCTACGTTAACTCCTATCACCATTTAAAGTATTTGCTGTCTTGCCCCCAAGCATTGTACATGCACTCTTCAGTGCATTCGTGTTTGCCTTACAATTAGGGCTGATTTGTATGTAACATGCACGTGTCATCACAAAAACCCTGTCACAATCGTTGCAGCCTCAATGTGTTTTTGCAGGAGGGCACTTTAATTCTCTCTCTAAAGTATGAGAGATTGTCCTATCCTTGGGGTACATAATTATCTGATAGCGAAATTTGGAGCTTGTTCTATAAAGGAACATCCGAGTGATCTCTATATATGTAACCACTACCTATTATCATAAACCGTACTTAGAAGAGTCCAAATTTCAACCTCACAATTTTACTTCAATTAAAATTCCTTTCTCTTTCAAGCTAACATGCTGTAACATCCTGTTTGCTTTCATAAGGATTTATAATGCCATGCACGCTAGTAACTTCAGTTATTGCCTTGCAGAGTGTATGCAGCAAAAAATAAGTCCTATTTCACCTTCATTTAAGGTAAATCCCTACCGGTCAAATAGCCAGATATCCTTTCTATGAGGAGCTGCTGAATAGGATTTTCTGCTGCAGAGAAAAAGCAGAAACGCTGCACCTTGAGCAGATCGGCAAGAACATAGGTCCCAGTTTTCTCTTGGTTCTCGCAGCACTTTTTGACTGAAATTGTAGTCCCGGGTTTTGGATTTGGGAAATCTGGGCACCTTTACTTCCAAAGATCCAGGATTGGAAGTGGAAGTTCAGGACTCACTCAAGCTAGGACAGGTGCAGGTTCAAGATGGTTCGTGCCTTTTTCTGTCTCTGAGGCTCTGATCAGGAGGCCAGTGAACTAGCTCTTGGAGTCACTCTGGAATTCCTGGATTGAAACAGAAAAAAAGATCTAAGGCAGCAGGGCAGTCCTCTTGGTGCAGCAGGGCAGTCCTCTTGGTGCAGCAGGGCAAAACTCTGAAGTACAGCAGCAGGCCACAGGCAGGAGGACAGTCCTCACAGTTGTCTGCTGGTCCAGACGCGAACTGAAGAGTGGGTCTCATGTGTCTGAATTTTATACCTGTTGCCAGCTAGAAAAAACATCTGACGGTTACCCCCCACAGACGTGTCTGGAATTGCCTGCCTTCCTGCCCTGGACCCAGGATGCCTGGGGTGCAGAAAAAGCTAGGGTGAAGTTTTGTGTGTGAGGCCTGAGGCAGCTGCTTTGAAGTGGAAGTGGGGCTGTGTACAGCTGCGTCCACCATCCTGCCAACACCCAGTCCCCCTACTGCATGGCTGTCTAGGAGGAATCCACAAAGGCCAACTACACCTAGTCACGAGAAGCAGGATGCAGGCACCAAATTGTTAGGGCACAAAAATGTCTACTTGCTCTCCATGCCGCAGGAGTCAAGCTATCCTGGCTGTTGAGGGCTGAAAGCCCTATATCAGTCCTAGGATGCTTGTTTCCAGTCCAGGGTGGACCTGGCCTGGCAGTTCGGGCTTGACTGTTCCCATTGGGTGCATGGTCAAGACTGATTTGCATATGGCTGGGTCCACACTGGTATGACATGGTGAGCAAAAAAGATGGATTTAAGCCCAGATCTCTGTACTGGGGTGAATGCATTACATTGTTCTGCATTCTGACCATCAATTTTCTTTTTTGCATTTGTCACACGAGTGGGACGGGTATGCCCAGACGTGGGTCATGCTCTCCATGCCACTGGAGTCAAGCTTTCCTGGCTGATGAGGGCTGAAAGCCCAAAACCAGTCCTAGGTTGCTTGTTTCCATTCCAGGGAGGACCTGGCCTGGCAGTTCAGGCTGGACTGTTTCCATTGGGCGCAGGGTCATGACTGATTTGCATATGGCTTGGTACAACCTGGTATGGCATGGTGAGCAAAAAACAATGGATTTAGGCACAGATCTCTGTACTGGGTGAACGTCTGACATTGTTCTGCATTCTGTCCATCAATTGTTCTTTTTACTTTTTAAAAGTGACATTTTTAGATCTGTGACTTAAAATTTGACTTTACCTTTAAAGAAGAATTTAAACTACAATTCTTTATACAACAAACATGACATTTCTACCTGCTCCCAAACTAACGTTATCACTTATTAAATGTAATAAGCTAACCCAATGTTATCCTATTGGAGAATTAGTAGTCATTGTAGTGAAAATAAAGTTGTGAATTAATCACCACCAGGACGTGTAAAACTTTAAAATACATGTGCTGTGGTGCAGCTGCCAGAGCCGCTGACTCCGGAACACAGGGGCTCTCAGTTCGATCCCCGGCGCCGGCGGCAGGTTAGTCCAGCACCATATGACTCTGGGCAATAGCTCTTCCCTACGACCCCCAGTGCCGGGACACCTCGCTTGACGTAGCTGCTCGCTTTACAAATGCTGGTATTATATGTCCAACCTAACTTTTCAATTATAATTCACATTGCCCTATGAGCTTCTTAGGGCCTACCACAGTGTTGACTTTATGTTATAAAAATGGAGTTTTAATTGGCAAAAGGTTTATTTTGCCAAGTCGAATTCACAGTTTAAAACTGCACACAGCCTCCAATGGCTACTTAAGTGGGTGGCATAATAAGTGCGGCAGACCCATTAGTAGCATTTAATTTACTGGCCCTGGGTAAATGGTATACCACTTTACTAGGGACATATAAGTAAATTAAATATGATAATCAGGTGCAAGCCAATTTTACCATGTGTTAGGGAGTGAGCACAAGCACTTTAGCACTGGTAAAGTACACAGAGTGCTAAGGCTAACAAACCCAAATCAGCAAAACAGGAGGGGAGAAGACAAGAAGTTTGTGGGAAAACCACCATAAGGCGCACTGGTCCAACAATGATGCTGATGCATTAATATTTATGTTAAATGAAATATAATGCATCCTATTTGGGTGCAAATGAGGGTAGCAGTATCAGAAAAGATTAATACAATACAACCTCCACATCAATCTCAAATTCCAATGGGTGTCTTGGGCCGGCACACAGTACTTTTTCAGGCATATTGGGAGTATATTATGAACCTTTAAGTAAGAAACAATGTAAACGATGTAAAAGCAGTGGGAGAAACGGATTAATGGAAACTGTGATTAAACATTTAAAGAATTCTGAAGGATTAGTGGTCAGAATGTTGATAGTTCTAGGGTAAGATATAGCCACCTAATTATAATGTTATATCTGAAGCTTTAGAAAAAGTCAGGAAACCAACGTTCTTTAAAGAAATCAAATTGCGTGCCCATAATAATGAATGATTGTAAAATACGATGTCCTAGATAGTATGAAATAAATCGGCGATATATTTAATGGTATGTGAGCTGAGAGAATGAACATTTTCATAGAACTGGATATTAGTAAGAAGGGACAAAACTGCAGAATTAAGTGCTATTTATAAACAGAATAGATGTTAATGTATAATATTCGATTCATGTGCGTGGTATCAAAAATAAATTGAAATCGAAAATGTGAAGTGATGTGTAACTTCCTGGTCTATGCCCTAGAGCCTCCTGTGCATCAGTACAGTGGTTGGTCCCTAGTGGTCCTGTAGTGTCACTATTACAAAACGAATCAACGAATACCTATTCCTACTATAAGGGTGAGGGAGAAATAGAGTGAAGCCAGATGTGTTGATTATATGATTTTAGATGTTGTTCTCAGTTTCTTTTGCTCAATCGAGGTACCATTAGGCGCATTTGGCTTGGAAATTAGAATATTCCAAATCTTTTTTCCGTGACTCTAGAGCAGGGGTCTCCAAACCGGTCCTGGAGGGCCGGATCCATGCCAGAATTTTTGGATATCCCCATTGAGATACATGTAGTTATTTTAAAAATCTGGCATGGATCCTGCCCTCCAGGACCGGTTTGGAGACCCCTGCTCTAGAGAAAGTGCTAATTATCTTTAGGTTCCAGGAGCACGCACGTTTAAGTAATCATTCACTTAATTAATTGCTTTTTCTGCGGATTATCAAATGATGGTGCTTGCACGAATCAGAACAATGCCTTTTGCATAAACCTAATCAAAGTATCATGTCTTGTTTTTAAAAGGTTCGTTCCGTCTTTGGGATCTGAAGGCTGGTTACATCAACTACGTGCAGTCAAAGCACCAGCACCTGGAGCCCACTGCAGATCACTTCATGGTGTCTGTCAGTGATGGAGTTCACAAGTCCATGGCCACGCCTTTCTATGTCCTCATCAGCCCCACTAACGATGAAACCCCGGAAGTACATATGAAGAATCTGACGGTAGCGTACATACACCATTTTGTATCTAGCCTTTTACCTGCTTTGTGCAGCCCTGATGAGAAATTACCTTAATTACAGCAACTAGCACACTCTGCTTACAAATGCTAACTCAGATCAGTGTTTTATATGTTTATTTGATGATTGCATTAAAAAGACCACAAAAAAAATGTGCCCAATATATGCATCAGGGAGCTGTTCCTAATACAGAAATGGACATCTTTGCTTGTTAAGGGAGTAATTTTGCTCAGGCAGAATCGAGGCTTGCTGTGCGGGGCAGAATTGTCGATGGGCAGTGTTATCTGCATTACCTCATGCTTGCATAGGTGGGGATTTGTTTTTGTTTTTTAGTAGACAAACTTCAGGAGAAGCTATAAGAATAATGGATGAAGGCTTCACAGCATACCTGAAGATCAATTGGAAAAGTCCCAACTATTGGGTTTGCAGTCATCGGATATATATGCTTAGGAGTATCTTGGTGCAGCAAGGAATGAGTATGTTCACAATTTAGAGCAGAATCCCATGTACTACTGTCAAACATCTGTCCTCCAAATTGCTAAGCTGCTTTAGATCTAGAAGTCCACTCAAGATTCTGAGTACTGGCCTAGCATACGGGCCGAGCACAGTGATGACACTTTATGGGAACAAAACCAGTCTACGTTCCTCTCTCACCTCCTCTGGCAACTAGATCATTCTGGAGTAGAAGAGTAGAGTGTCAGTCAACAGCCTGCACCTAATTAGCTTGTTCAAAGTTGATGGTTTTGTTTACAATGTTCATGAAGGTCTGTGAAAAAATGTACAAATTCACAAAGGTTGCAAAGCTTCTTGAATTACTTCTTCCATATTTCAATTTTGAGTTTTGTGACAATTTGTCTCTCGTATCCCTCTTCACACTAACAAAATAATTCCACAATGCCTTTGTGCAGAGAAAGGTTGTGGACAGGGAAATGTCCTGCAAACATTTACACTTGCGATAGATCAGCTTTGCAAAAGTAGCTTTTGGCAAACAAGTCTTCATACATGCTTTTGCCAAGTTGACTGGGTTCAATTCAATTGCAAATTAGCTCACTATGCAGTGAAAATTATTTTACTATGCATAATGAGTTTAATCAGGCAAAGGTACTCCATGAAACATCGCAATAAAGGCTGAAAATTTGAAACGTAACAAATATTTGCGGGTTAAAAAAAACGCTTTGTATGCTAACATGACCTCCGCTGAGACTGGGGCTAGACAAATAAGCAAGGGGAGCTTGTTGTCTGGATAGACAAGGTGATTCAGAAGGCAGGTTTAACATGCAAAAAGAGTATCTGAAAGTTTGGAAGGAGAAGGGCAGGACAGAAGCTGAGTACTGGAGAGGATTGGGACACTGGACATGAAGTGGCAAATGTCAGCAGAGACAAGTAGAAAAGGAGGTATACACTGTACAACAAACAATAGGTTGACAATAAGAAAGTGCAAAGCATAAGTAAAACAGACAAACTATCAAAAGTGAGCTTTGAAGGCACACCACTTAAATGGAAAACGATCTAGCAATACGTCAAGGAGCAGTTAATCTCAGTCGTAGAGGACACTCAGCCACTCCTAAGGAAGAAGAATGCTGAGTGAATATCCGTGCAAGAGGCACCCAACCACAAAACCTACAAGCACCCTTTGTAACAATAACATTTGAACATAAATACAAGAAAAGTCAAAGGGAAAGGAGTAAGTGGAACTGAATTTAGAAACAGGGCTGAATGAAAAACAGGACCAGATTCTAAGAAACAAGAACAAGACTGGACGTATGCAGATCAAGTAACATTGAAATTCCAGACAATAAATTTGCACACAATCAAGGTCAGTGTATCAATCAAGGAAGTATGCACACAGAATTAGCAATAGTGTAATACAAGACTTGGAACCTGCACACAACCAAAGAGAAGGTTGGAAGTATGTAGACTGTACTAGGAACATGGAAATGCAAGACCAGGAATCTTTAAGCAAACAAAGACAGAGCTAGAAATATGAGGGATGAACTAGTGTTGCAGGCATACAGCCTGGGTAATAGGAGCAGTAAAAAGAAGGGACAGAAACAAATAATTTAAAGTATCAAAAGGGGTAATGGAAAAAACAAGTAATCGGGAAAGGCAAAGCACACAGAAACTAGCAGCAAGCCTAAACACAAAGCAACAAGACCGCACCAGTTCACTAGGAGTCTCAGTAGTGAAGACACTTGAGAGAACCCTGAGCACTGGACTCATGGGGCAGAAATAGCTGAAAGCTCAGTGGAGAAAGCAGAATAGTAATTAACCAGGGGCTGAAAATCAGGGACCCACCGGACGAGGGAAGACTGCACTGGGGATTGGCTACGGAAAGACTAGCAAAGCCAGAAGGTGCAAGAAGTGAAATAGGGAAACCAAAGATGTGGTGTGTATCAAGGCTGAGAGAAAAAGTTCAGCAAGCATATATTTATTAGTCAATATATCCATAGGAGTGAGAAACTATGATACTGAACAGGGTTCCACCTTCAGAACATGATTTAGGCATTAAAAAAGAAAGAGGTACACGAACCATAATGCATTAGGATGCGGTTGTGAAAACAAGGACAGGGGTGTGATATGGAGCAGTGTTCTGACATTAACTGGTCTAAAGGTGGGAGCTAATATGGCCTTCATGGGCACTGCCTAATGGCATGTTGGCGAAATCCTGACACATACCCTCACTGCTAACTTTGGGTTCCCAAAATGGTATTTTACTGGAGATTGTCATCACGCCCTTTGTCAACAGCAATGCATCACTGTCATCAAATGAAAGTGCTACGACTACAGTGCAACAAACAACTCCACCTTCAGCAACACAGCCTTTCCTCAGCCTCCGTTAGAAGTAAAACCACAGTGCCTATCTGAAAATCAACTGAACAAAAAAGTGTTCCTGATATTCATCAACAACAATAATCAACCACATACAGAGGTGGATCAGACTAAGTACTGAGTTTATTTTGGAGCGTTCTTTCGGTTTCTGGTGAACTGGAAAGACTACTCGTCTATTGAAAGTCTGCTTACCCTTAGCTGACATACAGTTCTTGCCTGCCGCTTTTTATGCTCACTCTGGGGAGGGTGTGCACTGTTGGCCATTGTCTTTCAGTAAGACACTGTGCTGTGGCAGCCAGAGAAGCCCCCAGATCATGTCAACTGGGGAATAGTGATCTGCACCTATCTTAGCTTGCTGTAATGGTATGTGTTCAGTAGCCATCATTTGCTCTTTGAGTCTCAAAACTGCCTACTCTACCAACTATCTAGAACCCCTTCCAACAAAGTTACATAAATTGGTACAGGTGTACACCTGCTCCTTTTGCAAGTAATCCTCCCACCTTAAACATCCTATAATCTTTGGCACAACTGATCTAATAAAAACCTAAATTCCATTAACTGGCCCAACCAGAAAGAATGTGAAGTCTCCAAGCCAACATCAAACTGTTTATCAAGTGTAAAAAGCACCATTATTGTAAATTACCTTGTCGTCACTCACAATGTGCCTACTACAAGCCTTGTTGCAGACCTTGTTACAGAGCAGCTATAGAACTATATTTGACAAACTGCTCACCTATCTTTACAAGCCACCTAGCCCCAAAAGTTTGGTGGTGTGGCTGAAGGTGATGTGGGGGCTTGCGGAGAAGATGGGGTCAAGGGTGTGGCCTGCGGAGTGGGTGGGCGTTGTGACGAGTTGTCTCAGTCCGAGGTCGGCAAGGTTATCGATCAGGGTTGTCGAGTTGCTGTCGTCGTTGTTCTCCAAGTGAAAGTTCAAGTCTCTGAGGAGGATGTAGTCAGTGGAGGTCAGGGCGTGCGTGCTGATGAAGTCGGCTGTGAAGGCGCTGAACTGGGGTCAGGGTCCGGGGCGTCTACTCTGTAGACGAGGGTGCCTCTGAGGGTGGAGTTGGGGTCTGTGTGGATCTGGTAATACAGGTGTTCGCCGCAGCTGAGAGTGTCCTCAGTGCTGGTCGAGACCCTGATGGTGTTCTTGTGGACAATGGCAATTCCTTCTCTAACTCTGTTGGTGCGGTCTCTGCGGGTGATCTTGTAGCCGGCAGGGATTGCTATGGCTATGTCAGGTGAGAAGGAGACGTTCATCCAGGTCTCTGTGAGGAAGGCAACGTCCGGAGATGTTGTGTTAAGCAGGTCCCAGAGTTCGACGGCGTGTTTGCGTGCGGAGCGGGTGTTCAGTAGGATGCATCGGAGGTGGTTGGGGTCTTTCTTGGCAGGTTGTTCGTCGGCTCTGATGCTGGTATAGCTTCATTTCCAGCAGGTGAAAGGACCGTGTGTGCGTTTTGGGGTGGCCTTGAAGCAGGTGTGGGTCCTTCCGGGTTTGAGAGCGTGGAGTGAGCTGGCATAGTAGCGGTGGTGGTCGTCGTGGCGGGTGCGGGGACCAGGGGTTCTGGCGCTGGGCGCAGTCCCTTCGGTGCGCCAGCAGGGCGGCCGCACAGCGGTCGCCATATATGGGGATGTGGGGGGGAGGAGCAGCTGGGAGGCGGGAGGCAGTAGCAGCGAATGGCAGAGAGGCGGGGGCGCAGGGGATGCAGCGGCGGGAACGGGGCAGCGAGGGGGAGACAGAGGAGAAAAATCGGCACAAGATACAACAATCAAGCAGAAGAAAAACAGGCAAAACAGTGGCAGTGAGGGGGAGACCAAGGGGAAAAGGGGCACAAGATGCAAAAATCAAACAGAGAACAGGCAAAACAATGGCAGTGAGGGGGAGACAGAAGGCAAAAACGGGCACAAGATACAGAAGAAAAAACAGTGGCAAACAAAATGGTCGCAAGGGGGAGACAGAGGCAAAACGGGCACAAGATACAAACCTAGGGCCTATCACTGGCCACCAGGGATGAGGCGCAGATGGTAGCCTGCGGGTGGAGGAGGGCCTCGACTTTCAGCAGCGGCAGAGCACAAAGGCGGAGCTGTGTGGTGGGGGAGCGACCTACCAGCAGGTCAAGGGTCACTCTTCTAACCGCACAGCGGCCACCATATATGGGGATGTGGAGGGAGGAGCAGCTGGGATGAGGGAGGCAGGGGCAGCGAATGGCAGAAAGGGGGGCGGGGAGGCAGCGTCGGGAATGGGGCAGCGAGGGGGAGACAAAGGGGAAAACGAGTACAAAATGCAAAAATCAAACCGAGAAGAACAGGTAAAACAATGGCAGTGAGGGGGAGACAGAAGGCAAAAACGGGCACAAGATACAGAAGAAAAAACAGTGGCAAAAACAATGGCAGCGAGGGGGAGAAAGAAGCAAAACTGGCACAATATACAAACCTAGGGTCTACCACTGGCCACCAGGGATGAGGCGCAGGTGGTAGCCTGCAGGTGGAGGAGGGCCTTGACTATCAGCAGCGGCAGCATCAGGGCACGCAGGCGGAGCTGTGTGGTGGGGGAGCGACCTACCAGCAGGTCAAGGGTCGATCTTTTTTTGATTTTTCCTAACATACATGATGATAAATATTAGTTAATAAGCAGAGTTCCTTGATATCATAATGAATTCACCAAGAAGTGCCAAGGAAAAGCAATGAAGCTGTGAATCACATGCTGATTCAATGACTAAACATCATTACTTCGTGTGAGGGTAAGAGAATGTTGATCTTTCTCTTCAGTAGGAGTCCTCATTGGGAGTATTTTATATGGGCAATTCATGGACTGCGTTTTTTATAAATGGCTAATACTTGTTTTCCAGAATAGTAATTTTCAATCATATTGTTTTTCAAATGTGTATATGTGGAATATTCATGGTATCCTTAGTACTGATTGGAAGAACTGCGGTGGGATTGATTCATAAAAGCATTTGTGATCAAAGTTCCCTCAATGTTTTTCCCTGTGTGCTGGAGTGAATAGTCCCTGTGCAGTGTAGCCAAGGCCATGTGCGTCAAAGACATGGGACAACTCACTGAGCAAGCGAGTTACCAGAATCAGTGGTATTAGCCTGAAGTGAGATCACTCACCCTTTAACCCAAGATGACACAAAATGGTTGACCCATTGTCTTACTCTTAACTCCTCAAGATGACCGAGAATAGATTAGGTATTGCTATGTTGCAGGGTATGACTTTCGAAGAAGGACCGGTTTTGATCTTCAAGATGAGGTGTGGGCAATTCACCCAAATATAATATTAGACTATGGAAAACATGCCCATTGAGTAGGCTGTACTCAGAGAGCAGGCATGCAGGGAATGGAAAGTAAGGAAAGCGTCATTCAAAGAAAAAAAGGGGGAGGTGACAATTGGAAGTTTTAAGTCAAGGTCAAAAGTTTAATGCAGGGTTTTAGACACAGAGAGTAGATTTTTGAGATAGCATGCACTCCGAGGATGCAAACCTTGTTAAAAGAAACATAATTATTTGCATGTGAGATAGTGCTACCTTAAGCACTTTTGAACAGTTGGTTCACTGTTAAGCTTTTACACTAGACCACTGCTTCAGGATCGACAGCTGATTAGCTGAGGGGTTGGAAGCGTGAATTGATGGCTTGACACATATATAAGGAAGTTTCGAGCACTTTAGGCGGTGCTAGAATGATGCAGAAACCTCATGATCAAAGCAAAGTGGGGCAATATACAGGATAAATAATGTAAACAGCTAATGCAAACAATAAAATAAGATTCTGGAAATCCTAGAGCATGCCTTCTGATGTTTACCCTTAAAATTTGCCTCACAAATTCTTGTCCTAAGTATTAAAGTAAAGCATTGTGATGCCCCTGGTTTAGCATTAGCGGTACAAAAGGGGGTGGTGATGGACGGAGCATCTGAATCAATCAAACACTCACACCCAGTCAAAAGATCTGGGTTTAATTCATCACCGTTCTTTAGCCCACTCTGCCACCCCAGTTCAGACTTGGCTATATGCAAATCAGTCTGACCCTGTGCCTCATGGGAACAGTCCAGCCCGAACTGCCAAGCCATGCCTTCCCTGGACCGGAAACAAGCTTCCGAGGACCGGTTTCTGGCATTCCAGCCGTCTTCAGCCCGGCTTGCTTGAATCCAGTGCCCCCCCCCCCTGGTTTGGCATGGCACAGGATGGACCCGAGAATAACTTCCAAGAAAGTGGAAGTGTATTGCCTGCCAGTGAGGAGCTCAAAACCAAACAACCTTAAAATATTCCAGGGACACTTTTTGTTCAACAAGGAGATGCAGAAGAGTCTTCCTAAGCACTGCCATTTGGTGGGTGGAAATACTGTGTAATATGATAGCGGTGGCAGCGGCACACATATTAATTAATTAAACGTGATAGAAAACTATTTGTGAACAGAAATAATTAATTTTCCAAAATCATTTGGTCAGAACTAAGGAAACGTTTGTGTACTTCAGGACCTGTTAAACTGACATTTTGTAACAAATTATTTGACACTCTGAAAATGAAGAGCTACCTTTGGACATAAAATTATTTTAAGAACACTAGAGCTTTTATGCATAAGACAGTGAGCATAGTTTCAGAACATAACACACTGTTTCTAATGATTTACCTTCTCATTGCATTCCTCAACTTGTTACTGAGCTGGTGACACAATCTTCAATTCCAATGGGGAGGTTTTTGTAAACGATATGTGTCAGACAATATTCTAACCATGATATTGTGGTACCAGACCTCCAAATGTCCCTTACTATTCTCCCACCAAAGGTTAACGTGAGTGCACCAAAAATGTATTTCCAATGAAATACAGTGAAGGAACTGTAGCACTTCAACAGAGTAGCTCTCTGCTTTTCATTATCTTGATTCTTGCTTCTTGCATTCTAAAATAGTTTGTGCTAGCAGGCTAGCATTTTCTGCGATATTCCATTATTTAACCCGCTATTTGGCATTTGTGTTCAATAATTTACTCGGACAGCGTTTACAAAATAACAGTGCAATGTAATAAGTGGGCAGGCTTTAAAACGTTCATTTCAGAGGTGTAATGCATAAGGCCTTTAGTGAACAAACATGGTTTTAGTCCAGCAATTATCTTCCATAAAATAACATTAACAGAGTAGATGTTATCAAATATGTCGACTCCAATTTCTATTTCTAATTAGTTTTAGCATTAACAAGTCATTGATGTCTCAGTGCAGACAGGAAATATAGTTAGAACAGCCTTTTTAAACATATTTTTTTTTTTATAAAGAGTGAAAGCTGCTCCTTTTTCTCATTGCTTCTGATAGTTCTCCACTCAAAAATAGCACTGTTAATTAAAAGGGCCAACCGGTGATGATGTCACAGTAGGTCTCGAAACCTCAGCTGACACCATCAAGCAAACGAACTTTCTAGAATTCAAAGAAACAAGTTTTTTCTCTACACTCGATGGCGCCTTTAATGAAAACGAAATTACACAGAATGTCTGTCTTTAACAAATAAGGGTGAATCATTGCAAGAAGAATTATTTTGAATAGGGGAGGTAGATACTTGCAGATAACAGAACACATGGATTACGTGGCTCAGGCAAACTCCTGTTGAGTCTTTCTGTTTTGGGAAATGGCCGATCCATTCAATGTAATACCAATACTGTGCAATTTTCATGGAGGGATATTACAGGGACACCAATTTCCGAGTCGGATATGTACTTGTAGATAATACCCCAGATGTTAAAGGATCCCAGAACAACTCCCGTTGCGGCTTTCTCTCCTCATAAATGCCCTCTATGGTGGGCATTCCAACTCGACGTCAGAAACATTCTCCGAAAGACAATGTAGCCTCAGTTTAACACATAAAGTCAGGAGTGTTCTTTTCAGCTGGCGGCTTGAGCTTGAGCCACCAAGCCGCTCCATTGAAAGAAGCCACACGGAGTCAATCTCATTATTGAGTCCCATGCTGTTCCAGAGCGGCCATGCCAGGAGGCGGCAATCAACAGCGTTCTTTTCTACTTCAGACCCTGAATAATGGAGCATGTCGGAGGGCAACAGATGAAAAACAATTAATTTCCAGGTGGAACACACAATCTAGTCTGGCTAGCTGTGAAGAAGAGTGGTTTGTGTGGAGAATAGTTAAATAAATTATGGAATCAAATCAGATTGCCTAAAATACATAATGAGGCTTTCAACAGCATGCAAACCACCAAGGCCTATTTGTGCTGCTTATGTAAAAGGGAATGGTGAAAACCACATTTGCACCAGGGCAAAAGATGGGGCAAAACAGATTTCATTCTAATTTTGCTGCATTTGTTTGCTAAGCAATTGAGAAAACACATGTTCTCACCTCAAATTGTAAGAGATCTTTGCTGAGCAATAAGACTCTGGTTTGTGCTTGACTCAACTGGTTCGTTAGCGGCCCCCATTGAATTGCACAACACATTTCTTTTTGCAGAATGCATCAGTGTACCATAAAGTAATCTGAAAATAGCCCTCACTTTGTGGTTGTCTGGTTTTGTAAAACACAGAAATGTAAATATACCAAAGAAAAGGTAGCTGTTACATGAAAGTGTTGTAACAATTACAATTCAACACAACCAGCTAGATTCAGAAAGTGTGGTGGCAAATATGCAATATGGAACCATATGTACTGAGTAGCTCGCAGAGCAGGCTCAAGGGCATACTGTGCACAAAGAGTCAATTCACAAACACATTGGGGAGTATGTGTAGTGGTACAACTGTACATCTGATTTATAAATGCGTGCAATGCTTTGTGATTTAGTCCCAAAACATATAAGTTGGGAATGTTCAGAAAAACTTTCATATATGATTACTACTAATAGAAATGATTGCACACTCTTAGCACTTTTACTAAAGAGTTGGAAATGTCTGGTCTGATTCACAAAGGCATGTATACGGACGTAAAAGAGTACTCTTGCAGCACTACTCCCATATTCAAACATGCTTCTGTGAATTGGCCGCATTGTGTAGGGCACATCAGTTTATTGGAGAAAGGTTTGTCAAGGAGATGTACTTGGGCATTTAATGCATTATCGTGTGGAACAGCCTTTTCCCCAGTATTTACTCAATAGGTGCAGAAAATGCAATGATAACCTAGCTGCACAAGTTGTGTCATTCTCTTTTCATCAGAACATATGTTCATATTTTGTATAATCTGGGGCACAACCTATAGATATTTGTGAGACAATTTATACCATTTCAAAAAGTCAAGTTTGATATTTTCTCTGATGCGATTTGATATCAAAATTCTTGCTTTCTCCAGTCTAAAACATTAAATACAGTAAATATTCATCATTAATCATCCACCACGTTTCATCCTCATACGAGTTATTTTTTCAGGGCAAGCAAAATGTTTGTTGATTATTTGATTACAGGCCATCAATATTTGTTTCACCATTAATACATTCCATGGTCTATACTAAGTGTATGATTCATAGGTAGTTTGTATGTCTAGTTTGCCCCTAGTTAGTCTGCATGAATAATGTGCATGTCAAATCAGTACAAGTCCTTTCATTATTTAATTCTGTGTTTTTATAATTTAGTTGGGGTCTGTGCAACATAATAGAAACACATTATAGAATAGAGGCCTCCCTATAATGTATGTGCAAATAGATCGGATGAGTTAACAGATTGGTAATGGCAGCTTGCCCGGCTGACTAATATGTGTTATTAGATTTTCCAGAATTAGGTTGAAAGTGAAACACACTATTACAACCCCGTTAAACTATAATTGTCCTGCCCATTTTTAACAAGAAAATAGTATTTTTTTTTCTGTTGGTGTGTTCGAAGAAAGAGTCAAACAAGATAGAGAATCCTGGTATAACTTAACAATGGCACGCACATACGCATGCGCTTACAGATGCATCAAACAGAGTTATGGGATATGCTATGAGACAGGATCAATAATTTTACATTATAACATAACATAATGTTTATTTTTAAAGCGCATCTTCACCCAGAAGGGTATCATTACGCTGAATAACAGATGTTTATTGTTACTCAACTCAATGGTACTCCTTTTACTGACCTCAAAAGGATGAAAGGCTGAGTGGACCCGCTGGGATTTGATCCTGTTACCATATAGGTCAAACACAGGCCCATACAGTGGACGCATTAGTCCACTAAGCCACCAGACCCATTATGCACCTGCATATATCATACACTCTTTCTGGTGTAAAAGGTTAGCAATGTATTATCTGCTTTGTTGATTATCAGCTGTCATGTAACCCTTCAGTGGGGGGCAGATTTTAAAATATTCAGAGGAGTACACGTCAGTAAGCTGCAAGAGTGTATTCCTTTAATTATAGCCCACTTCGAGCCCCGTGCCGTTTTTTTTTTAAGTGCAGTAGTTATTTGTTTGGTGTTTGGTCTATAGTCCACCAATTGTCCAATGATTACGCTATCGCAACATTAATGGAGGAAGGCTTGCAAGAGTAGCCATAATGGCTAGCTCACCCCGGACCGAAATAAGAATCCTTCTCCTTACAAGTAAATGGAAGTAAGGGGTTCCCTTTCTCTGAAATGTTGGAAAGATGTGGTCTAGACTCTGGGAAAAATAAAGAAAGCGTGGAGTAAGAGAAGGGACCCTGATAATCTCCTAACTTTAACTTGTTGCATAATGAGGACAAAAAAGAAAAAAGAAAAAAAAAGAGTGTATTCCTTAAGAAATAACATGAGTAGGCCGGAATAAAATGTGACCTTCAGAGACAAAGAACTGCCTGGAAATCAATATGTAACGTTCTAATAGGTAACATTAGTGCACATAATATTCTAAAAGATAATAGTAGCGAAGCTTCCCTCCAAAATGGCCACCACTTTAGCAGTGCTAGGACTCAAGTTCAGCAAGTCCTTCTTTATGATTAAATAACTGATTCTACTTCCGATTCACAATGGCCTTCCTCAACTGATATTATTTTCCAAGTGCATGACAGTGTGGCTTGGCTCATATGCGTAAAGTATCCCATAGGCTTGATCCTGCTACTGGAACACTCTACTCAAAACTTCTTCTTTGGTGCTGGCATGGAGGTGCCAGTTCATCTATGACAGACATAATAGCTTCTCTTTTGATCTTTGGAGGATCTGCTTATATTTCTGATGTCGACAGATTGAATAAAAAGAGTGTGTCGGGGAGGCAGACAGTGGTCAGAGGGTTGGCAGTGGCATCACAATGAGAAAGAAGAAGCTGAAAGACAGCTGGAGGCTTAGAAGCCCGTGAAAGCGAGAGCAAGAAGGCAGAACAGTGGGGGCAGAGGCGCAGGCAGTGGCAATGGGTAAAGAACAATGGCTCTACTTACCAAAGTGTTTTGTGGTAGCAAAGCTTGGGATTTCCCAAACCGAATGCTTTACAACTGCAAAACAGTTTGTGAACTTGTACTAAAACACACTCCAAGTTGGAAAAGTCTTTCAAACCCAAAGTGTCTTTTGCCACTCACACCAGCTTGTAAAGATATAATGGGCACAGCTCTATCCTTTGCGAGTCATTGTACAATGAGTTATAATCAATCAAGTGCAGTTAAACGTCACAGTTTTGTTTCCGAGACACAGACTGAGGTAGTCACATGTTGATCGCATGCCACATTAGCCTGAAGGACAACATCTACCATGTGGACAAGGGAAGCAGACACTGATCCAGGGTACGAAGACATATTCCCCAATTCAATTCAGACAGGAGTGCACCCCAAACATTTGGCTTGCTCATACTCACTTGCTCTCACATTTAATCTCTTCCCACTCACTGACTCTGGGCCCTGATGAAACTGCACCTGCTACACCACTGATAGCTACACCCCATGAATCACTTCTCCCATCGTAGGTCGACTTATCCAGCCCACACCTCGCCCCGCTGCTGCCCCACCTCACCACTCTTACTTGTGCCAACCGCCACTGGCAAGAATACTCTCTTTACTCTTTCTCAGCCTTTCTCTGTTTACCTCAGCCTCTGGCCCAGTTTGTCTCTACCTTTCCCTACCTCACCATTCTATTTTTGATCTAGTATTTTCCAAGTCACTGATCTGTTGCTCTTTCATCTGTTGCTTACCCAGCTTGCTTACCCCTCTTTTACTCTCTCTTTACTTCTTTTTCGCTTGTCTTTCTACCTCTCCTGGCTCGATCCAGACACTAATCCATGCCTTGCATTGTGTCACTTCAAGAAGACCAGGGTACCCTGCTGGGCGCAGGAACCTCAGTACTGATCGACATGTGCATTTAATGTACTTCTTATTTAGTGCTAGGTGATGCAGAGAGGGGCATGCCTGATACAGTGAGTGATATACACAGTGAGTTAGATCATTGTCACCAAATACTAGTTGTGCAAAGTGCACTTTTACAGAAATGTATAACAAACATGTTTTTGTACTTTTTAGGTCGAGGTCTTGTCCGCACTGCTGTAAGCAGTGGTGGGCGGAGCCGAAGATTTAATGATGTCTAGTATGGGGGCTTGAACCAGCCCCTCTTCTCCATTGGCTGCCCTCGTAAATGCTGGCCAGCCATTGGAGGAGAGGGGCGTCACTGGGTTCTAGCCCCGGCTTGAGCAGATTCGGGGGTGTTTTTCTCTCTTTTATTAAGCCCCGCCCCTTTTCTAGTGGTGGGCTTTAAACACCCTCCCTCTCGCTGAGGTCCCAGTCTATTCCTCCTGTAATGTACCTTTTGCTACCTCGTGTATTTTGTTTGCTCACAATTGTCACTTTTGCCTCATGTAACTAAACGCCTGCTTTTGTAATTTGTTCACTCGTAATCTTCTCATGTATCATTTCTGTTCCTATTGTGAAGCGCTGGATTTAGCAGTTTCACTGTTGTGTTATAGAACTCGTCTGCAAGTAATTGCTGTCTGCTGAGCTCGTCCAGTACTGCATCAATGATCTCTGATGATATGTTCTGCACGGCCCCTCAGTTCAGTGATGGGGCCCGGTGGGCGGGTCGGAACACGATTTGGGCTGGATTATGCTTCTGTAGGATTTGGGCTGTGCAAGAGCAGGCTGCTTGCGAATATTCCAGATTGCGCATTGCCATGCCCCACTATACTCACACGGGTCGGCCTCACCCCACCACTGAGTGAGTCATGGTGACTGGTTTCGCTTTTGTTGTTGTGCGCCATGGGTTTACTTTCTTTTCCACTTTTTATACGAAAATTGACATGGCCAATGCTTGTCTTTTTCTCACTTCTGTTTTTGCCGTCAATGGGAGGGAGGAAGGGGCGGAGTACGGAGGTGGGAGGCGCACGGCAGGAGCTGTGGCTTCCTTGTCTTTGTTGTTGGTTCTGTTGTACACCATCTGTTTACTTTCTTTGCCACTTCGTATAAAAAAAATTGGCATAGCAAATGTTTGTTTTTTATGAGGTGCCTTTTTTTTTTCTTTTTATATACAACCAATCGGAAACCGCTGTCTGTTACCCAATCCGGAGCTAGCTCAAATCTGAGTGTAAAGCACTTGTTCCTGCCTTGCATGTGTAATTTCCAGTGCTCTCTCATATTGGAGCGGAAGTATTTTGTTTCCCTTTTTCGTTTTCTCAGCCTATATCATTTCTTGTTTGCGTGCTGAAAATGGCTTCAGGTAGTACATTACAAGCTAGAGTAGCTTATCTCCTGAGTGGACGCCACGGAATACCCGCGCTCACTAGCACCAGAGAACTGGCGTTGGCTGATAAAGTGGCCAACAGGAAGGGGCTGCTGGGAGGTGAGTGAGTGGTTGTGCATATGTGGGGTAAATGGCCGCCTGGAAACGTAGCACGTGAGCTAAAGGCAAGGGATGAATCAAGTCACACTTGCAGGTGAGGGCGACACTGTCTGTGTTTTAAACTCACTTGTTATGAGATATAGTACCATTTTTATTATAGTCCAATTTTCATTTTTTTGAAGAATGCAGTTCTACCGCTTATATTTGTCCATCGGCCTCCCATTTAGTTGTTCCCCAAATCCTTTTTGTCTTGAGAAAGTGAGGTCATGTCGTCATGATTAGAGACATAGTAAAGTGACAACTTGAAACCTGCGTTGAATGTGTGTGGGGTTCTGTCTGTGTGTGTGGGGTTCTGTCTGTGTGTGTGGGGTTCTGTCTGTGTGTGTGTGGCTCTGTCTGTCTGTGTGTGTGGTTCTGACTGTGTGTGTGTGTTGTTCTGTATGTGTGTGTGGGTGCATGTGGCTCTGTGTGTTGCTCTGTGTGGGTGCAAATGCAATAGGTCTCGCATTTGCGAGAGATTAAGCTATTGGCATTGTAAATGACAATGCCATTTATTTATCTATTTTCAAAACCAACACATAAATAAAAATGTTGTCAATTACAATGCCTATAGCTCTACCTTTTGCAAAGGCGAGACCGTTGCATTGTAAATGCTTGTATCTTCTGTGTGCACCCGTTTCCCAAACGTTAATGAATTAATCAATATTGTTTGAAATAATGAGGATTTTAATTAGCTGCAAAATGGACAATAAATGTAAAGTTAATCCGAACAGGGAGCCTCAAAGTATGTCTTGCATAAGGTCACGAAAACGCTCTAAATGTCCCTGAGAAGGTCGCATTAAAGGGCAAGGTTCACAGAGTGCAAGTTTTACAGAGTGGAATGCCATAACAGAAACCGGTTTCATGACACCCTCATCCATTGTCACTGATATAGTCCCCGTAAAGATGGCTGACATGGTGTTAGCTATGTGATTCTTACTATGAATAGAGGTGGTCACAAATGTTTAAGGGTAGTGCACTCACAATCAGGTTAATTACCCAAAACTTTCCTGGATGGAGCTGAAGCGGATAGCACTTTTTTTAGAAAGCTTCCTGACGATTTGTCAGACGGGGCCAACATTATAAGAAAACCCCCAAAAATGTTGCTCTGGAAACGTTAACCTAACTGGAACTACCCAGTGGAGGCTGCCCCTGGGTTATATATATATACATTTATTTAGATTTTGCGGTGTCTGAACCCACACTTCTATTGCAGAGAAAGAATAAACACCGATGGCCAATAATTTCTACAAGTTTTAAAACATTGTCTTTAGCATTTTACTTATTAACTGTGCAGACGATACCAAAAAGGACAGACTAAATGGAGTGTGAAAACCTGCTGCTGTCAGTTAATATTATGTAATTTGTATGGTGCTAAATCTCACAGATATGTATGTGTTTTGTTCTTGCAGAGTACTTTGATGGGCTTTTACCGCTAAGTGGTGGTACGCTCCAATGTATTGGTTGGATAGAGTTTTTTTTAAGGGATTGTAGTTTTACTTTTTTTATCATGTTAGGAAGATGATCCATATTTGTGGTACATTTTATAATGGAATGTGTGACACTCATGGTTTCAAATAATAACTAATAAATGATTTGTGTGATTCAGCCTATCAAGTGAGTTGAGGTCTGGCTAAATAGTAATTCTAAATTATGGTTACTAAAGTGAAGATGGCCCTGGTAGATCTGGAGGGAAAAGATAGTTTTACTTTTTCGGTAACACATTTTGTAAGAGTTTGCTGAGATAGCACAGGCCCTTAGGCCAATGAATAAAAGAGAAACCAAGCATACCAAATTATCATAAAAAGTAACATAAAATATGCACAGAAGGTTCCCCACACCCCAGAATTCTCGATGAAAAATAATTCAAGTGCGCTCCCTTTGTCCACTACTATTGTTCCCATTGGTTCAAATCTCTTCTTCAATACAAGAGTCAATGGTATGGACACGCTCCAGAGTAAGACCCCCTATAGTCTGCCCATCTCTGCCAGATTTTGGGAAGTTTTCTGGTGGCATCCCCTCGCCTGGTACACTGTAACCTCATCCCCATGCATTGGTCTAATCCCAGCTTCCACACTGTCAAGGAAGGGATGTGGTCTGCCTTCCATGCCTTAGCTTTATCCCTCTTCACCAAGGTTAAACTCAGGAATAGTAGGACACATTTGTATGTGTTATGGCCAATTCCAGCTGTAATATGTAAAAGAATCAGTCTTGGATCAAGTGGAACGGTCCAGGAGAGAACCTCACCAAGATAGGACACTCACCAAAAGCAGTTCAATACTATACAACTGTGTGTAGAAACGTGCTGTCCTGTTTGGCAATGTAGACATAATGGAGAACTCTGCAACCCCATGCGCCATAGGGGATATCTTAGGTTGTAAGCCCTATGGAGGCATTTGAGTCGAAATGGCCAGCTCTCGGGGTGCTCACAATTCGTCAGACGAGTCATCATCGTCTAGAGTGTTGATATCTGTCTCCCATGAACTTCTAAGGGCAGAGAGCATATGTGTGCTACACGGCACTAATGAGCAATATATCTTGGTGATTTTATGAGTTCCAAGTTCTCCTAAGAGGAGTTTGCCCTCCAGCAGGTTGAATTCTGGAAGTCTTTCAAGGTGTTTAATGTAGGGAACAATGGTGTGTCTAAATTGTAAGTAGGGATGGAATAGGCTACAGTGCAATTGATATAATCAAATAGTAGTTCTTTACATTTTTTCAAAATTGTGCCATTCATTACATTGCTTAGGGGTAAGATACCAATAACATCCCATTTTAAACAACCTTCCAACTGAGCCACCTGCTGTAATGCTGTTCCGTGCCCCAGTGGCATCCACTCAGTTCGCTTTCCCCACTACCCCATGCGCTGCAGAGAACTCTGACAAATATTTAGGACTACCTGTGTTGCTGGAGGGAGAGAACAACCCTTGCAGTCCCATAGAGATAGTACAAGAAGGGGGTAGAGAGCATTGCTAATTAATTAGCTGTGTATGCCAGGTCCTCATGGAGATCATACCACCCTCCATTCCGGAGTAATCCAGAAAGGATGTAGCTGATCTGCCTGAACCAGCAACGGGTGGTGGTACATGGATAATTTTGCAGCTGATACAATAGCCTAGGCAGGGAGACCATCTTAAATATGGTCGATCCGCCCATCAGGGATAGCGGAAGAAGCAACCATATTCTCACCTCTTCCTTCACACGAGCCACCGTGGGTTCAATATTCTTTCAATTCAATATGCATCTGGTGACAGATATACAACCACATATTTAATGATTCCCTCTACCGACTGGAGGTCGGGCGTCCAGGGCGAGGGTCCTGCATACCCATTCATTGGTCCATATGCCTCAGGATCGGTCATCAAAAACTGTTGTAGTGTATAAGACTATTCGTTCTGGGCCCTCTGCGCTCCATTCGAAACCCCACACCTTGGCATCCATCCTGACCCAGCCCACCAGAGGCTCGACCATCAACGCAATCAACAATGGGGAGAGAGGACACCCCTGACATGTCACCCATAGTCTTGGGAGCTACTCAGATACATGGCTCTAAAGTACATCTCAAAACTGTGAGCTATCTCCCGGAGGTCTACCAACAGAGTACCCTGCCCATCCGGGATTAACAGAAGGAACACCAGCCGGCATGAGGCCTCCCACAGCCAATGAAGCTTTCTGCTTGATTTGTTGCCCCATTGGCATATACGGCTCTGCACCACCCACCAAGTAAGTTTGGCCTCATCCAGTAGCAAATGTCGATACTGCTGCTGTGCCAGTCTCAGCTGTCTCTGTGCCACCTACCAGTTTACCCCACGGCCACATCCCTCCAGGTCCTGTATCTGTGTTTTAAGATCAGATAGATCCCGCATTTTGCATCGATGTTCCCCGGTGCAATAACTGATGTCAACCCCAAGAAGGTCAGGCTTAAAAATTTCCCAAAGCGTCAGTGCAGATGATACCGTGCCTGTGTGGAAGGCGAAATATTCGGCAATACATTGTTTAAGGTGTAATCTACGTGCAGGAAGTTGCATGTTTCACTGCAAAAGACGCCAGTGGAAGGACGGTCTCTTGGGCCCCAACCAGAGTCCCATGGCTATCGGGAGTGGTCTGACAATCCTCTGGCTAAAATGGTTATGTCTGACACTCTGTGTATGTATGTGGTGGGGACGAGAAAATAGTGCAGTCGAGAGAGGGACCCATGTTTTGTGGAAATGCAGGTATAACCTGATTCTGTTGGATAATTAGATCTCCACACATCAGCAAGCCCCAGGGTGGCCATCTTGGCGGACAGTCTGGATCTACTTGATTCTGGCACTCCGCTGTCACACAACATCTGTCAACCTGCGCAGCATCAGAATGTGTGCTCAATCAATCACAGGTTTATTAAGTGCGACTACTCACCCGTAAGGATCTCAAGGCGCTGGAGGGGGAGGGGAGGTGCAGCTTCCAGTTCATTAGGGTCTGTCGAAGAGCCAGGTTTTGAGGTTTCTCGTGAAGATGGGGAGTGATGTTGTCTTTCTGAGGTGGAGCTGTAGGGCGTTCCATGCTCTGACTGCGAGGAAGGAGAAGGAGTGGCCTCCTGATCTGGTCTTTCTGGTGCGGGGAACTATGGCATAGAAAAGCCTGGCTGATCATAGAATTCTTTGGGGTGCGTGGAAGTTGATTCGGCTGTTGAGGTATGCTGGTCCGGTGTTGTGGAGAACTTTGTGTGCAGGGCCGTTTCTAGGTGTTTTGCCACCCTAGGCGAGAATTGAAAAATGCTGCCCCCTCCCTTTTACTACTCTCACTTACCCCTGCCTCCATTGCGCATCATCACAGTTCCCATACTTTTTTAATGCACTTGGACCACTGCAGAGAAGTCATTCAGCACACCCACCCATTTACAGAAAAACACCACACAGAACTTCCAAGGCTGCACTCATGTTACTTTAACACTCGCAAAAGACATACAGTTTCAAACAATGGTTTGTCAAGTTCAGTGGCATTCCAATACCCGCAGGAAACAGCGCCAAGCCACAAAATGTGATGTAACACAATAAAATGGTTGAGGCAAAAAAACATAACACACATCGTTACATCCCCACTTGATATTTGCAGGACAAGCACCTTCCAACCCTGAGCTTTCATTTGACAACATTAATATTATTTTGTTCTTCAATATAGAGTACTGTATCTTTACATTGAACCAACTGCACTATTATTATTATTATTATTATTAGTGAATTTTATATAGCGCCTGGTTACCCTTGGGCATCCCCGCGCTCATCCAGAGAGAAAACGCCACTACACTAGGCACAGGAATTAGGCAGGGAACAGATGAGTTTTTTAAAAGTTTGCGGAACCGTAAGAAGCTCGCTTCCGAGCGCAAGTACAGAGGGAGAGAGTTCCACAGGGTGGCCACGTTTATGGAGAACCTTCTGCCACCAGATCTTGCCTTCCTTACCCTCATAACCTGCAACAGGTGTTGATGGTCAGAACGGAGAGAGCGGGAGGCCTTATAAGATTGAACCATATCCCGTAGGATAGGTGGGCCTTTCCCCTGCAGAATTTTGTAGGCCATACAGAGTGCCTTGAATTTCACCCTCTCTCTGACAGGGAGCCAGTGCAGCGCCTTCAGCGCAGGACGAGCTGACTGACGCCTAGGAAGGTCCGTCAGGAGCCTGGCGGCCGTGTTCTGCACTTGCTGCAGTTTGTTTAGGGTGGATTCTGGGGCACCCAGAAACAACGCGTTACTGACGTCCAGCCGCGAGATGATAAGCCCCTGAATGAGTAACCTCCTAGAGGCCACTGGGAGGAGAGGTAGAATCTTCCGGGCTGACCGGAGCAGACCGAAACACACGCCTGCGGTCTTTTTAGCGTGTGTCTTGAAGGAGAGGTCCTGCTCCAACCATACCCCCAAGCTCTTGATCTCCTGTTTGGGGGTGGGTGCGGCTCCCAGGCAGCTAGGCCAACTGCTAGGTGATAAGGAGGGAGGGGAATTCCCCAGCAGCATCAGTTCCATTTTGGAGCCGTTAAGCTTGAGTGCAGAGCTACACATCCACGTGAAGATCTTATCCAGACACGTGTGCAGCTGGTCGGGATGGTAAGCCGACTGGGAAAGCCCTACCACCAACTGAGTATCATCAGCGTAGCTGATGATCTTGATACCCAGAGGCAGTACCACACTCTCCAGAGGGGCCATGTAAATGTTAAATAAGGTAGAGCTCAGCGATGAGCCCTGTGGCACACCACACTGGAGAGGTACCGAAGATGATTTCTCGTGGCCTTCCCACACCTCAAATGTCTGGCCTTCCAAAAAGGAAGCAAACCACTTGAGGGCCATCCCGGAGACCCCCACCCCCGACAGCCGTTGGAGAAGCACCTGATGGTCTACGGTGTCAAATGCCGCACTGAGGTCCAGGAGGATCACTGCCACCGATCCCCCTGAATCCAAAATGCTCCTGGCATTCTCCACGACTGCCAGCAGGGCAGTATCGGTCCCCTGACCGGGGCGAAAGCCCGTTTGGGAGTCACCCAGAAGGGAATTAGACTCCAGGAAGCCCGATAGGCGATTATTCACCAGCTTCTCCGCCACCTTACTGAGGCCGGGGAGCAGGGAAATAGGCCTAAAGTTGGCAAGGTCGGCTGGGTCCAGGTTAGGCTTCTTCAAGAGAGCCTTAACAACTGCTCCTTTCCAACTTGGGGGCACCACTCCTTGGGTGAGAGACAGGTTTATAAGGTCCGTCACTGGGCCGCCGATGGTGGGGGCTACCTGCTTCAGATACTTCATAGGTGCAGGATCTTTCGGAGAACCACTTTTCATGGCCGTCAGAACTGTGAGAACTTCTTCCACAGTGACAGGACCAAGAGAAACCAACTCCGCTGATCGCACCCTGGGCTGAGACCCTGGGATACCACCCGAGGGGATCTCCTCGGCTGGCCGGGGGAGAGATGCCAAGATGTTATCTATTTTGGTTTTAAAGAAGGAGGCGAGTTCTGAACATTTCTCACGTGGGTCCTCGTGAATGACCTGAGGTTTGGGGGCTTTCAGAAGTTCTTTGATGACCCTAAACGAGCCTATTCTCTCCTCAAAGAACCCAGATTTAGCTACCCGAATAGCGGATTTGTAGGTACTAAGAGCCGCCCGATATTCTCTCCGGCTCGTTTCGCTCCAATCTTTCCTCCAGGTCCGCTCCAGCCTCTTGCAGCCCTTCCTCAGTGTCCTCAGCTCAGATGTGTACCAGGGCGCAGATCCCACTCTCTTACCCCTGGTGAGTTGTTTCTTTTGGGGAGGAGAGCATCCAGCGAGTTGGTGAGCCAGATGTTTAAATTCTCATCCGCAACTAGCGGGTTAGACCCAGGGGGAGGCCGGGACGCCTCCAGATGTACCGCCCAGGTGTCCACTGGGAACCTTGACCAGGCTCTTTCCACGGTGTATACCCTGGGGGCCGGTGTGACTGGGACATCAAACTGCCACTGGGCAGGCACCATAAAGTGGTCTGTCCAAGGCAGAGCCAACGCTGGTAGTGCTTTAAGGCAGTCCGAATTAGAAAATATGGGGTCCAACAGGTGGCCCTTCCCATGTGTGGCGCCCGAATTAGCCAAGTTGATCCCAAAAGCTTTGAGATCGCCTTGCAGATCTACTCCCAGAGAGTTGGAGGGGTCGTCCAGGTGGATGTTAAGATCACCTAAAGCCTCAAAGTTACCAGTAGAGGAGGCAAGGAGTGTGGCAGTTTCTAGGAAGGAGTTGAGAAAATTCCCCAAGGTACCAGGTGGACGATAGATCAAAAGTCCCGCCATAGACGCAGTAGGTGACAAGCGAAGAGAGAACTGACAGCTCTCATAATCGTTCATCCCTCCATCCTGAACCTTACAGACTAGCGAGTCCCTGTAAAGGATGGCAGTTCCTCCGCCCCGCCCCACAGGCCTATCCAGATGAGATATAAGAAAACCTTGAGGAAGTGCTCTAACCATGTCGGGGCCCGAGCAGGAGGAAATCCAGGTCTCAGTTAAAAATAACACATCCAGCTCGTGGTCCAGAATGAGGGAGTTGATTTCAGTGGCGTGGCTTGGTAGGGACCGGCAGTTCAACAAAGCTATGGAGAGCACCGATTTAACGGGGGCCGTATCCTGACCCACAGTACATGTCCTGCAGGGCAGGAACGGTTGTCCTCCCTCATGGGCGAATTTGCATGTGGTGAATTGCAAAGGCCGCCAGGACATGAGTTCCTCCCTCCTGTACCTGATACGAGTATGCGGTGGCTCCAGTGGATCGGACATAAGGACCAGCCCTGAGCCCGTCTGGGCCCGGACGGGCACAGACGGGCTGAACTCTGGCGTAACTCCGGCGTCAGTCCGGCGTCCCCGCTGCGCGTTAGCATGGCTACCTAAGTACTCTCCTAGCGATATGGAGAGAGGACTTGCTGGCGCGCTGGGACCCACTCACCCAAGATGGCCGCCACGAGTCAGGGGCGAAGGATCCGCAAAACGCGGTGCTTTGCCAAAATTAGAGTGCAGGTGTGATGGCAGAGGTGGGGGTATGCGAGGCCAGGCAGGTAAGAGCAGGGAATAACTATAAAAACAAAGTTTTAAATGAAATACAAAATGGGTAGTTAAAATCAAGAGCTGCCACAAATCGAGCGCTGCATGAGTAGCGCTCGCGCTGGAATAGGGCGCGCTGCTAAACCTTGCCTACCTAAGTACTCTCCTAGCGATATGGAGAGAGGACTTGCTGGCGCGCTGGGACCCACTCACCCAAGATGGCCGCCACGAGTCAGGGGCGAAGGACCCGCAAAACGCGGTGCTTTGCCAAAATTAGAGTGCAGGTGTGATGGCAGAGGTGGAGGTATGCGAGGCCAGGCAGGTAAGAGCAGGGAATAACTATAAAAACAAAGTTTTAAATGAAATACAAAACGGGTAGTTAAAATCAAGAGCTGCCACAAATCGAGCGCTGCATGAGTAGCGCTCGCGCTGGAATAGGGCGCGCTGCTAAACCTTGCCTACCTAAGTACTCTCCTAGCGATATGGAGAGAGGACTTGCTGGCGCGCTGGGACCCACTCACTCAAGATGGCCGCCACGAGTCAGGGGCGAAGGACCCGCAAAACGCGGTGCTTTGCCAAAATTAGAGTGCAGGTGTGATGGCAGAGGTGGGGGTATGCGAGGCCAGGCAGGTAAGAGCAGGGAATACCTATAAAAACAAAGTTTTAAATGAAATACAAAACGGGTAGTTAAAATCAAGAGCTGCCACAAATCGAGCGCTGCATGAGTAGCGCTCGCGCTGGAATAGGGCGCGCTGCTAAACCTTGCCTACCTAAGTACTCTCCTAGCGATATGGAGAGAGGACTTGCTGGCGCGCTGGGACCCACTCACCCAAGATGGCCGCCACAAGTCAGGGGCGAAGGACCCGCAAAACGCGGTGCTTTGCCAAAATTAGAGAAATACTAGAAATACTGCCTGACTGGTAGGTGCCCCCCGATCCTGTGTGCCACTCTCAGTCAACCTAGCGAAATATGCATGAACTTTTGAACACACGTCCACTTGGGGCATGATTACGAATTGCCCGGTATTTCCCATAACCTCTAAATACCATAATAAAATAAAACCCAGGACTGGCGTCCTACCAACATGGCGTTAGGTGACAGTCCTAGAAAGTCGTAAAAGTGGCGGATGATACCACTGAACTCAAGGGAGAGGAATCATTTTTTTTGGAGAGGGAGGAAGGAGTGGAAGGCACGTGCCTCCTCCTGTCTATGGAGACCATTTAGAAATGTTGTAGAATGAAACGAGTCCAGTCAGGCCCTGCCTCTGGCACCGAGTGACATGTCACTGGTTGTGCAGCTGTAGGAGGGAAAGGGTTCTCCCACCTTTCTGAAAGAGCTCGTCTACCTGCCTGTATTCAGCCCATTCCCCGTGACTGGAGAAATGTATTCCTGTATCCTGGCAGCTCGTGCCTGACGAGAGCTAAGGCATTATTTCACACAGAACTCTAGGTAATCTAATTCTGGTCTTCGAAATAGTCAGTTTCAAGATCATGAACCCCAAAACTCAACAGGAGAAGATGGAAAATGATGGCCTACATGCCGAGGAAGTACCTGTGAGCTCTGCTACTGCAGCGGCACCTAATTAACCTCGTCATCCTTCCAGGCCTGCATCCTTCAGGGAGAGCTGCGCCCCGGAGCCGGACTGGCAGCTCCTCTGACCAGAAGAGTTTTGGAGGGTTGGGGGGATTAGTCCCTGGCGGAAGTTCGAGGCACTCTTACCTCACTCAGAGGTCCGACACCGATCGGAAGTCGCATATGGCGTGCATGGCCCCAGCCCTTGGCACCAAACATGCCGTGAACGTGAAGGCGCTACCCAATGCCTTTCGAGCCATTCAAGGGGAATTTTACAAACTCATTGTTTTTGCCGCCCTCCTCCTTTTGCCGCCCTAGGCGGCCGCCTAGTCCTGCCTAATGGTAGAAACGGCCCTGTTTGTGTGCATTGTTGAGGATCTTGAAGGTGATTCCAGCCACGATGGGGAGCCAGTGGAGTGTGCGCATGTGTTGGGCGATTTGGCAGTGTCGTGGTAGGTTGAGGACCAGTCTTGCAGCCGCGTTTTAGATGTTTTGTAGCTTACGGGTGAGGTCTTTGTTTATTTCAGAGTAGAGTGTGTTGCCGTAGTCGAGTCTGCTGGTGACGAGGGCGTGGGTGACGGTTATTCTGTGCTCGAGGGGGATCCATTTGAATCTGATCTCTTAGCATACTTCAGAACTGCTCTGCATTTAATCTGGTCAAGAATCCCACCGACATTCCATGACACGGACATGCTCCAGGGTCTCCCCAGGTCCCATAGTACTTATAACGTGTTGGGGTGCATACGGCTGTGTCTCTTGGTACAAACACAGATGGGGGTGAGTGGTGAATCTGTGCCTGTGAATACTGTGCAACTTTAAAAGAACCTCCCCTGAACTTACCCCCCTCCCGCATACTTCACCAAACAGAAAGTACCTATCGTGGGCCAAGACAGTATTTTTAATTACGACCTGGAGTAAGCCTTTGTGTTTGTTTCGACTTCTGATGCTGCTTTGGTAAAGTTTGTCTCAATCTCCTCAATAAGTCCATAAAAAGAATTAGGTGTTCAAAGCCAAGTTTGGCAATCGTGATACTTTTTTGTGAGACTAATTGCAATTCTTTTACCATAACATTAAGTGATGAAGTCAGAAATTTAGAACATCCTTCATTAAGGTTTTTATTACTAGATAGCATAAAAAATGCGACCGGTGGATAAGGGGGTGCCCTTAAACTCACAAAACAAGCATCTTGTGTGGAGAATGGATAGAAACTGTGAATTCACAAAAGCATTTAGGATACCCTTATGAACTGAGCCCAAAACATCCAAGTGCAAGGAGGGCACAGTGTGTTTACTCATTGTATATGAATATTCACATTTTATTGCCATTTAATATGTTTTTGGGTCAGTTCACAAAGATGTGTAATAGTCCTAAAAGAGTACTTCAAAAGTATAACTTGACTTACTCCTTTGTGCGTAGGACCCTATATTTCTTTCTCTTGGTGGAGAGTGTCAGGTGCACTTCAGGGCAGAGCCACTTATAGGCACACATATAATGGAACACATAAAGTAGCATTAACATGTGCTACCAGATTTCCCATCCGAGAAGCAAAATCCTCATGCTGGTGGTAAAGAGTATGCATGGACAAAACAATTGTTAGGATGGTATAATCTTACAGAATGTCTGTCATTTTACGATAAGCTTGTTATGAGAAATTCCCAAAATTACAGCATTACCCTGTTCGTGTAAAGCGCATGTGTGTAAATATGCTATGAAACACCACAACGACCAGAGCGTGGGTAGCTGTTGGTCGAGGCACTTGATTAATTTGGCACTGTGCTTTAGCATGGAATCTGACATGGCGCCCAGAAACATTTCACACTAAAATATAGCAGTAAATGCTGGATTCCCATTTAACTTATCTTCCTGAAATTTCACGTAATTACACAAAAAGATATTACGTGCATTTCACACCCTAGTAAAGAGATCAACGTGTCACATTCACCTTTGAGAGCAAATGTTTTGCACTGACCCAGTTGTCGAAATTCTAACAAGAACATTGGGAAAATGTCAATGTGCATTTGGTGGAGAACTTAAATATATTATGTTGAGATGTTGTGCTACCTTTCAGTAAAGTTCTCAATACTATTTACGCATTAATTAACTATTAGGGTCACTGTGCAGCAAGCTGTAACATGAAGAGCATGATTAAACACCGAAGACGATACAATCGATATTGTGCACATAATAGTGCTTCGTCAATTGGGATGCTTAAATCCATCTTTTATGTTCTTGGCCTTGCAGATCATGGAGGGCGACATGTGTGAGATCGGCCCCGCCACGCTGAATGCTGAGGATCTGGACGTACCGGTGGACACGCTGAGCTTCTCTGTTGTCAGCCCTCCTGCTCATGGCTTGCTACTGAATGCAGTGCACGGCAAAGAAATCAGTCGCTACAAGCAGATGGACCGCGCGGTGCTTCAGCAAAGCTTGCAGCTTCGCAACTTTGCCCTGGATGAACTGAAGCAAGGTCTGAGTCAGAAAAGTTAACACTGTTTCCTGCGCTGCTTACCTTTATAAACAATTGCCTGTTCTCTGATATTTGGAAAGGGTCCAGTTCCCCAGGGTTAACCCACTGTTGAGACATGGCGTGATCCCAGCCGCGCGGTCTGTGGTGCCTTAAAGAGACAGGACTCCCTTCTCTGTCTTGCTTCTCACAGCAGAAATGTTCTCATTTGGCTCAGCCCTGGAACTGAATCTGTTGTGTATGATGCGAAGGCCCTCTGCTGGATATTGCAAACTGTTGCAGCCGGTTACTTTTAACTGACATAATGGGATGTTTATTTATTTACTTTTTTGTTTTTTTTTACGAAACTAATGAGTTGCATGTATTTGTTTTTGTTTGTATATGTGATTATCATTATAATCGTGTACAGATTAAAAAATGCAGTTAGATTTCGATACTGTTGTGCAAAAAGTATTTTCCTTGACCATGTTTTTTTTATTTTGGGGGTTATGTGTAGGCTTCGTCCGGAAGCAATCTTTTAACTTCAAAAATAGAAATGCTGAATTTTTGAATATGTGCCCGTGAGTGCGCTCTATAATTTGCACTATTCTCCCTTTCTTAAATGCAAACCTATATACACACTGTGTGCCTGGGTTAAGGCCCTGAAAAAGCTGAACTTCTATTCTCTCATTTTCATATTATAGGAGGCTGGCTTAGTACATGGTGCAAAAGACACACAATTGATGGACGGAATGCAGAATAAATCAAAACATTCACTCCCAGTCAAGAGATCTGGGTTAAATCCATCATTCTTTTGCTCACCATGCCATCCCAGTTTAGACCTGGCCATGTGCATATCAGTCATCACCCTGTGCCTCATGGGAACAGTCCAGCCCGAACTGCCAAGCCAGGTCCCCCTGGACCAGAAACAAGCATCCTAGGACCGGTTTCGTGGTTTCACCACTTATTTAAGTGACGCACCCTGCACTAATCCAGACAACCCTTATGGTGGTTTTAGTGCTTTTAGACAACTATAGAAAGCTCTCTAAGTGGTAGCTGTGGAGAGCGGCCTTCAGGCTTATCCAGAAGGCGTATTAAGCAGCTTGTTTTAACAGATCTAATCAGTGTAGGTTAAACGAAAAATGAACCACACTGTAGTTATAAAAATATGTCTATTTATTACACAACACTCACTATCACATTGCTATATCTCCTAGCTGGAGATATCAATGCAAATACACAACAGTACTTCAATTGCAAGAGGTAAGTAAGCACAATACACAGTGTTCTCCAGGGGGAGACCAAACCATATGCTAAGAAAGTAGAATGCGAACTGCGACCGAAGCCTGGACTTGGACCAGAAGACTCAGAAGAGCTGTGGACACAAGAAACCACCCAAGGTAAGTACCCAGGAACCCCACACAGGCTATTTGCAGAGTGGCAACACAGCTGCATATTTAATAGAAGTCAACATAAAAGTTGTGGTTGCAGTTTTGAAAAAGGACTCTTCCCTGTGGACCCTAAAGAAACCCCATGGAAGACAGAAGGTTGGAGAGTCACCCCACCCATTGACACTCCAGGAACCAGGATACCTACACCAGGGAAGCCGGATGCATAGGTGCAAAGTGACATTTAAATCGCCGTAGACCACAATGGAGGACTTCAGTAAAGATGTCGCTGGTGAAGACTGTGCAAGAGTCCAGTGGAATCCAAGGGTGGATTCTTGAAGAGGAGAACCTGTAAACCGAGGGGACAGAGTCTATACCACTCGGAGGTGACCAAAAGGCATGGAAGAGCAATGCTCACTGATGTCGGAGGATGCAGGAGGGAGGGCCAGTGACCTTGTTTCTGCAGCTGTGAGGCCCAGGCAACGCTGAGGAAGACCAGGAGCCATGCACAAGCTTTTCTTCTTCGGGAGTCGAGAACTAAAGGTTTCAGTTTCCGGCACCAACAAGTTTTAGCAGCTGCAACAGGCGTGGAAAGCGAAGAAGGAGCAATGTTGGGAGCAGCAAGGTCCAAAGGACTCACCAGAAGCAGGAGACTCAGAGCAGCCCCTGAGCAAGCACGGGAGCTGACTGAAGCAAGAGAAGACCATTGAGAGGACCCACAGGTCAAAGGCACAGGAGTTGCAAGAGGTACTTGAGCAGCTATCTAAAGATGCAGGCCCATGGTGCAGAGGACAAGATGAGAACAATGATCTTGGCAGGAAGAGATGCAGGAGACTGCAGATTTTTGTAGCCTGAGGATCTCTGGAGTGCAGAGCCAACAAACTTTGGCAGCGGCAATTCAACGTGGTGCAGAGGGGTTCTGTCCCAGCAGTTCCGACAAGGGATACTGGCCACAAACTTGCTGAGAGGGCAGGTCAGGCCTCAATGAAGTTGCAGAACCACCACCTGGAATCCTGAAATCCATGAGACGTCAGGAGCAGCAGTCCGGTCAGCTTCGTTGAGGTGCCTGCAGATGCACGAGAGTGACTCCTTCACTCCAAGTGATAATACTTCGGGTGTCCTTGTTGCCCACAGGTCTGTTGAAGGTACTGGAAGAAGCACAGACACAGATGACAAAGAAGACTTTCAGAACAGTGCTACCAGAAGCAGCACGTGTCTTCCTTGATGCAGTCTCGGTTCCAGGCGAAGTCCAGCAAAGTACAAGTGTCCACCGGATGAAGAGTGACAGGTTTCAGTCTTGAGTCTTGTCCCTTGATGAATATGAGTACCTACCCACACAGGTAACCCTTTCGTACCCTAAAAAGGGGTTAGGATGACTCAGAGGTCCCGGGGAACATCCTTTACCACGCGGATTTTACTCCGCAGTACCTTTACAATGCGTCTTTTACAACGCAAGTCGTAACCACGACTTGCGCTGGAGGGCGCTACAGGACAAGGAATAATTTATTTTACTATCCAACACCTTCCCTACTGTATGTAGGCTGGTGTTGGAATAGTAAATAAAAAATTCCTAAGTCCGCACCACTCCAACGCAAGTCGTGGTAACGACTTGGGTTGTGAAAAACGCGTTGTAAAGGTACGCGTGGTAAAGCCATGCATGGTAACGTCGTACATCCAGAGGTCCCTCCCAGAGGAGGGGCTGGACAGAGGGGAGGATACTCCCATGTCCTTTGTCCATTTTGGCACCAGAGGGGGAGCCTAGGGCTCCCTGAACTGTCTCAAACCAGAGTATGCAAGAAGGGCACCAAATGTGCCCTTGAAAGCAGTCTGGTGGTGCTGGCAAGCGCCCCCACCCCAGCCCAATACACTAAGTCCTGTCTGGGAGGTGGTCACACCTCCCTGTGACAAGAAACCTATAATTCTATTGTCTCTTGCTCGAGCTCAGCTCAGCTCAGCAGCAGGAGGGCAGAATCCTGTTTGGGGTGGACAGCAGCACTAACTTGCTAACAGACCGTGAAAGACTGTTACTGGTCGTACGGGGGCTTCCCAGAGGAGCCCCCCACTGTACGGAATCATACCTCCAACACCTGTAACGGTGCTGGGGTGTGATTCCAAATTCTTTTATACCAAACATGCCCAGGTTTGGCACAGCAACTATATAGCTACCCATTGCGCATTGATGGATGGCCTCGATATGTATAAAATGGCTGACCGCACTTACAGAGCCTGGGGGATCAACTCTGGACTTATATCTGTCGTAAGTGATGCTAGCACCAGCTTACACAGGCTGCAATTACAGGTCTGTAGTCACAGTTTGAGTGGTCTCTCAGGGGAGGCACAATATGTGCTGCAGCCCCAGGGAGCCCCTGGTGTCCCTAAGCCCTGGGTACCTTAGTACCATATAGTAGGAACTTATAAGGGTACACCAGTAGCCAATTGTGGTGGTACAAAAGTACTTACCATAGTCAAATTTAGGGCGGAAGCACAGTTACTGGGGTCCTGATTAGCAGGATCCCAGTCAGACTACTCTAGAAAAACATACAACGAAAAATACACATTGTTGTCCTCCCCTCTACCACATTCCCAAGCATTGAGGGGTTACACTTCTGCCTCCAAATTACCCCCCAACTGTCTCTTACAGACCTAGTTATTTACAGACCCCCGGACTGCCCGACATCAGCCTTGAGCAAGCTTATGGACTATATAGTCCTAAACTCTCTAGACCACTCCTATTATATCGTAGCCGGTGATTTTAATCTTCACGCCGACAATCCTGACTGTCCACAGGCCACTCACCTTATCTCTACCCTGCAATCGGCCAATCTAACTCAAGCTATTGCAGGCCCCACGCATCGGGCGGGGCATTTGCTGGATCTTTTCTTTTCCAACATACTGAACACAACAGCCAACTCTCCGCTACCACTGCTATGGACGGACCACTACTTAATCACCATGGCCATCTCAATCCCCTCCCAATCTCAGATCACAGGGAAACGATCCTATGTGCGGAGAAAATGGGACAATCTAACAGAGAACACACTTTGTCCGGCACTTCGAGCAAACCCCCTACCCCTTACCTCGGATGTAAACTCCGATGCTGCATCACTGAACTTGTGGATTGGCAAAGTAGTGGACTCTATAGCGCCGGCCAGTATCGCTACGTCA
Source organism: Lissotriton vulgaris (assembly GCF_964263255.1). Lineage (NCBI taxonomy): Eukaryota > Metazoa > Chordata > Amphibia > Caudata > Salamandridae > Lissotriton > Lissotriton vulgaris. Next base: position 438,905,837 of record NC_141685.1, on the reverse strand, counting down.
CGCAGAGAATCTCCCTCTGCTCCGTTGTTCTCCCCTGAACTCATGGCCGAAAAAGTAAATGCAAAAAGCTGGAGCGCCTCTGGCGAGCAAATTATTGCGATTCAGCCAAAACCAGCTATAAAAAAGCCCTTCATGCTTTACATTTATCCATAAAAAAAGCCAAACAAAATCTTCTTTGAGACCTCCATCCAGCAGGCGGAACAATAAAGCAAAGAAGTTTTTAAGATTGTTCAATCTTTCTTTAAGCCCAGAGCTATCAAGACGGATATCATCCCATCCGTAAGACTCTGTGAATCCATATCAGACTTTTTTGACACCAAAATATTGAAAGTGGATGATACTTTTACGGACCCCGAGCCGACATTAATGGATGAGTTGGGAGTTTCTGAGCTTCCCACTACCCCCTTAAATCAATTTCAGCCTATCACCCTCTCTGAGGCATTGAAAGAAATACAAAAATGTAAATCTGGAGCTCCTGATGATCCATGTCCACCTAAACTGTGGAAATTAATGTCTGAGGCAATCGCAGTTCCCCTCTTACACATATGGAACACGTCCATTGCAACGGGCACGTTTCCGGACTGTTGAAAACAGGCCACTCTTCTTCCGCTGAAAAAAAAACCCAAGGCGCACCGGATGATCTGAGCAATCTCCGACCCATCTCTCTCCTTGCAGCCCCCGGCAAAATGCTTGAAAAACTGATCCAACGGCAGCTAAACAACTTTATTGAAGAAAGCGGTGCCCTACATGAAACTCAGTCTGGCTTTAGGGCCGGCTTCAGCACCGAGACAACCCTCATTGAGGTTGCCGAGTCAATCAGGTGGTCCTTAGATTCAGGGGCATCAGCTATGCTGGTGCTCCTGGATCTATCCGCTGCTTTCGATACTGTAGAACATAGCATACTGTTGACTCGGCTTAAGGACATTGGCCTTGGAGACAAAGCACTTAACTGGCTACTCTCCTACCTCACTAATCGCTCCCAGAAAGTGGCCCTGGGCCCCTTCTCTTCTGGACCTAAAAGCCTCTGGTGTGGTGTCCCACAGGGATCGGCACTCAGCCCTCTGCTGTTCAATGTCTATTTGGCCCCGCTTTTCACCTTGATTGCCAAATGGGGGGTCAAGGCAATATCATATGCGGACGACACTCAATTGGTCTTCCCATATACAGACACGTCTAAGGCAGCTTTCAGCAAAATCAGGGGCTGTCTTCGAGACGTGGCCAAATGGATGAACACTAATAAGCTCAAAATGAATGCGAGCAAAACGGAGGTGCTATTCTTCGGAAATCTCAAACATCCCCCTCCGGACCTGTGGTGGCCAACGGAAATGGGCCCTGCCCCATCTCCCGGAACCCATGCAAAAAATCTAGGAGTAAGATGGGATGAGAACCTGTCTTTCTTGCCGCATATACAACAGCTCACCGCTGGCTGCCTGCACAAACTCAGAAATTTGCGGAAATTTCTGCCTCTGCTACCAGTCGAGTGTCGAAAAACGGTTGTTCATGCAACAATCACATCTCGACTTGACTATTCAAATGGCCTCTATCTTGGTCTGCCCAAATATGCGGTGCAACGCTTACAGATCGTGCAGAATGCGGCTGCGAGATTGATAAAACGTGTCCCTTTCAGGCAGCACATCTCTCCGCATCTGCACGAGCTGCATTGGTTGCCAGTGGCAAGCAGAATTAAGTTCAAGGTGCTTACCCTGGCTTTCAGAGCGCTAAAAGGCACGTGTCCCAATTATCTAAAACTTCGACTCCCCGGCTACCACCAAAAACGAGAGCTGCGCTCAAACTCCCTGCTCAAGTTAACTGTCCCGCGCGTGAGGAAAGCTAGACTTGGAGGCAGGTCCTTCTCGGCCGGCACGGCGAAACTTTGGAATACCCTGCCCCCTGCCATCCAATCCGCCACGACAGAAGCCAGCTTTAGGAAGCTCCTAAAAACTTGGCTTTTTATGCAATAATCCTGATCTTCCTCCTGACTACTCGCTCTTTGCTGCAGGACTCGCTAGCGCCGGGACACCTCCCCAGAGGTAGCTGTTCTCGCTCTACAAGCATCTGTATTATTATTATTATTATTATTATACTGACACCACAAAAAAGTGCTTCCTCCCTAGAGTGCGATAATTACGTGATTACTCCTTCTTGAATAATTTTTGGGGGAAAATCCTAGTACAAGAGCACATTTAGCGAGTGGCCGCTCTCATTCGCTATTTGTGTTCTGCTTTATTTAGAGGTATTTCTTATACACTTCACACAATTACACAAGTTATGCCCACCCCTTCATAGAAGTCAGACAGATCTTTAAGGGTAGAATTCCTACCATATGTCAGGATACACAAGGTCCAAGAATATAAAACAACATACTAAAGGATACAAAAAGTGATGGATGGAATACTTGAATTAATCTCAGTCACTGGTAATTACTTGTTGTCGAATCCCAATCTATTGTTAATTTGCACACCATGCTACCTCAGATTGTACCGAGCTATATGCAAATCAGTCATAACTCTGCCCCAATGGGAACAATCCAGTCTGAACTGCCAAGCCAGGTCCTCCCTGAACCAGAACACAAGCAAACCATGACTGGTTTTACCTTTATTATAGGCTTATCAGTCACGTATAGCTTGGTTCCACTGACACAGTGTGCCAGTGGCTGAGATTAATTCAAGCATTCAATCCATCACCTTGGGGTTTTCGTATAATACAACTTAGCCAGGTATCCATAATGCCATCATAAAAAGCATATACGCCAGGTCAGCATCCACAATATCAAACCCTTTAAAGCACCATATTCTGGCCATTATATAAAATACCGCAACATAAATCCGCTCACAGCCTAACTCTCTCCATCACACCATCCCAAGTCTTTCCAGGCAGAGCCACCATCACTATTTACAATAACGGGATTGTCCTATCACAATCCACAGACAGGAACCTGGAACTGCTAGACAACATGTTCCCCACTTTCAAAGAACACCTCTCCAATTCACGGACAAACACTCATATCTCCCCCAGTCCCACCAACCATGACCTCACAGCTACATACTCTTCAATCAGGGACACACCTACCACCCCTGACCTCCCATCCCCTACCCACAACCCCACTATCCCAATTCAGCACTCAATCACAGACACAGATCGCTCTCCCTCATACACCGCTCTTTCCCCCGCCCCTTCTACCAACTCGCGGACCTCCACACATACCTTCAACACTCCTATCACACCTACAGCGGGCATTAACACCCCGCTCACCGCTGACAGCACAGCTCCCACCCATAACACACCTAACTTAGTCCAGCACCAGAATAACACGCACTCCGACAATTCCCCCCTTTATCCCCCCCATTCTCAGTCCTCATTACCCTCTAACCAACTTCGCAGAACATACCCCCTCTCTTAATTTAACTCCCCCTCCCCTCAACAGGACCATCTCCAATCCCACTTCCCCTCCTACTCTCAGCCCCCATTACCCTCCCTACACCCCCACCACGGCTACCAGTCTCCCAGCCTACACCTTGACCCCCCCGCCTACCACCAATGCCCTCACCCATAACACCAACTTCCTCCCTACCTCATCCACACCCCTCCCGCCCAAAACCTCTCGCCTCCCTAACCCCATCCCGCACACCAACACAACGCAGACCTGCTCGAACACTAGCCCTCCCTCCCACCTGCACACGAATTCCCTGGTCAGCCATTCACCCCTGACTGCCACCCCCACCCCCACCACCTACCCTACGATGGAATACATCACTGCCACCCTCACTCAGATCAAAGAAGACATTCACGCCATCAAAGAACTACTCTCCACACACCCCATACACCCCCCACCCACCTCCACCCCCCCTTCCAACTTGTCCCCTACTCCGCCGGTGGACTCCCACCCTCATCGCGCCCCACACCAGGCATCAATCCCTGCTCATAGGCGCAGCAACTGCCCTCGTCCCCCGCATCACCCCTGCAACCCCTCACACATCTACACCTCCCCTCCAAACTTGTCCCCCACCCCTCCGACTAACTCTCGCACTCAGCTATCCCCCAATCTGACCTCGATCCCAGCTCTTAATCGTAACATCCGCCCTCGCCGCACCCACAACTCTTCTTCTGACCTCGACACACTCACCCTTCTCCGCTCCTATGACCCAGCCCCCCAAATTCACACAAGCACCCCACACCGCAACATTCCCACGATACACCCAAATCCCCTTAGACCACCCACACTAAACAGCAGATTCTCCATCCCCAATAACCTTAGAAAAGTCCCTCTCTCGCTAGAACCATCTAACACCCTCTACACACCCCGTCTCAAATGCACTCTTCTCAACTGCAGATCGGCCACGAAACATTCCGCAGCCATTGCTGACCTCCTCTTATCGCGGGACCTTGACCTAATCATCCTGACCGAAACGTGGCTAACTGAATCTTCGACACCCATAATGGACATTCTGGTTCCTCCCAACTACCACATTATCAGGCTCGACAGAACAGGCCAAATAGGTGGTGGAATCGCATGCATCTACAGGAACAACCTCTCGGTTCAGAAAGTCAATTCCACATCCCTACCATCCCCAACATCCTGGGAATACATCTGCCTCGACATTATTAGTGAGGGCAAACCGATATGCTCTCTTCACAGCATTTACCACCCACCCAGGGACAACCTCACCTTTTCCAAACAAATCATGGATATGATCTCAACCAATTCCGGACGGCAGCTCACTCAAATATACCTTTTTGACTTCAACCTCCACTGGAATGACCGCAACGACGCGGTGGTAAATAGTCTTAAAAATTTCCTCGATGCCCTTAACCTCACCCAAATATGCAACAGCCCGACCCACGAGAAACGTTCTACCCTCGACCTGATCATCTCCAAAGAGGACTCTATCCAACTCGAATCCATCCAACCCTGTGACTGGTCAGATCATCATATTATCACATTCTTTATCAATGAAAAAGTCAAAGTCAACCCGGCTCAACTCTCCAAGCCCAAAGTCTGGAAAAGACACTCGAAAAAGCTCAACCCAGGCTCTTTGCCCCCTAACAGTTGCAATCTCCTACTCCCACCTACAGGCGCCACGGACGTCCAAACTCTGACTGACCACTATCTCAACGCTATGACCTCTATAATTAATGAGGCTGCACCTATGCAGCTAAAAAGAGTCTCTACTAAAATCTCCAAACCATGGTACGACGGGAGTCTCAACGAGGATAGAAGAGACATGCGAATGGCAGAACGGACCTGGAGATCAGCTCCCTCCGCAATGCACCTAAAAGATCTGAAGGATCTCAGGAAAATAAAACGCTCAAAATCGGACTTCTTCAGCCTCCAACTCGACCAAGCAAAAAACCGCCCGAGAAAACTGTTTGAGCTAATCAAGTCACAATCCAAGGAGCAACCACAACCACTCAACACTGGGCGTGAGGCACCCTCCTGTGAAGACTTCGCTGCTTTCTTTATCCAAAAAACTGATAAAATAAAAAGCGATCTCCTCATTGACGCAAGCCTCTACTCCAAACCCCAATGCCTAGCACCCACTGAACCAAAAAACAATGCTACATGGTCAACCTTTGGCACATACTCGGAAGAAGAAATTGGCAAATTACTCAGCACCCTGAAACCATCCAATCACCTCACGAACCCCCTCCCTGCCTTCGCAGTAAAAGACTTTACCCCTTTGCTTCTCCCTCTCTGGAGTAAAATCATCAACAGCTCTCTCCAACAAGGAAGCATACCTGACTCCCTCAAAGTTGGTCAGGTCACACCTCTACTAAAGAAACCAACAGCCGACCCCTCTGATCTCAACAATTACCGTCCCATCACCAATATCCCCACTCTCGCCAAACTGCTGGAAAAATGCGCACAACTACAATTGACTAAACACATTGAGCAATTCGATCTCCTCAACCCTCACCAGTCAGGCTTCTGAGCAGGACACAGCACAGAAACTGCTATGACTCACATAATTGACGACGCACTTCAAATGCTAGACCAAAACGACACCTGCCGCCTCATCCTTCTTGATCTCTCCCCAGCATTCGACACCGTTAAACATGAGATTCTACTAGAACTACTAAACACAAGAATGGGCTTATCTGGAACTGTCCTCAAGTGGTTCACTTCCTTTCTTCACAACAGGTCGCAGAAATTCAAGAGCAACAACCTGATGTCCTCGCCAATACCTGTAACGCTAGGCGTCTCCCAAGGATCCTCTCTATCCCCAACTTTGTTCAACCTAGTCATGGAACCTCTCACCACCTTGCTACAAGCATCCAATGTACACTTTCACATGTACGCCGATGACACCCAACTTTACCTCAAATTACAATCACCCAATGACATCCTGCTCCTGAACTCAACAATCAGATGCACCCAATCCTGGCTTGCCGACAATCACCTCAAACTCAATGCCCTGAAAACAGAGTTCCTTCTGATCTCACCTCCAGCGAAGATATCCACCACTAAACATTGGCTTAAACTCCTAACCGCACTCAATGTCCAACCCACCATCGTGGACTCAGCAAAATCTTTAGGCATAACACTCGACACCAATCTCAACATGCAGCAACATATCAGCAAGGCAACAAAGGGAGCGAACTTCCAGATCAATACTCTGAGGAAACTTAAACCCTACCTCCCAGCCAAAGACTTCCAAACTGCAGTACAAGCACTAGTCATCCAACGAATTGAATACGGTAGCACCGCCCTCTGCGGACTCCCCCTAACTACAACCGCACCACTAAAAGCTTCTCTAAATGCTGCAGCGAGACTCATCACTGGGTCAAAAAAGCACTCCCACATTACCCCTGACTTGAAATCCCTGAATTGGCTGCCTTTTGAAGCCAGAATACATCTGAAAATCGCCTGCATGACACACAGGGCGGTACACCTAAACTCACCCGGCTACCTTGCTCAGAAATTGACAATCTCTGGGGGAATTAGAAACACGAGAGGCACAAACAATCTTCTGCTGAAACCTCGAAGATTCCGGAAGGAAAAAACATACAAGCGCTCCTTCTCAGGAATGGCGCCTAGGATTTGGAACTCACTCCCTCCCGAAACCAGGCTTATCTCCTCCACTACACTCTTTAAAAAAGAAGTAAAAGCTATCCTCATGGCTAAATACACTTGAACTACTATCTCGAACCCTATTAACACCCTGCACCGATCTGTACTACATGTTTGACCCCTTTACTTATTTGTTTGAGTTGTCTTATTACTCACATGATTGGCTTTGCAGTCACTTATTTGTACTATTTGTACTGTGTGATCTATTGATTTACTTGTCTGACTATGACTATGTTCCCTCATGTACCCTTCTATGTAAAGCGCTCTGATATCTGCTAAGATCTTGTTCGCGCTATATAAAACTTTTAAAATAAATAAAAATAAATAAAATAAATAAAAAAGCACCACAGTCAGGCCAGTGTAAATAATGACAGATGGCAGACAATGGGACTCAAAATACCCCTACAAATAATGCACCATAGCCCTGTAAAAATGCAGACTGACCCAGCATATATAGTATCAATAATAACACCAGTATGTGAAACAGAATCTCTAGGCTTATGTTGAGAATGTCATTTTACCTACTGCATGACCTAAACACTCTACCTAATGAATCGGCAACTAAGAAACAAATGCTTAGTACATAGGTGCAGTTCATCAGCCCTGCACAAAATGTTAATAAGAGACCTTTACACATTTTCATCTTGATTTCTTCTTTTTTTTACTGTGACATGACATGAAAGCCACTATCAACCACTTTCTAGACCTCTTGCTTCCTTCAGGATACAATACAAGACACAAGGACTGAGGACAAAATTGGAGGAGGAGCAACCCTAATACAAGATCTCAGCTTTCAACATTTTTGGCCCCATTACAATGTCGGTCGGATAGCAAACCGCCGACTCCTTGTCGGATTCTGTTCAGACCGACTCGCGTTCGGCGGGTCCTCACATCTGATTACTATGCTTCCGAGCACCGTTCAGACAGTCTTCGATTGACTTCAATGGGAGCCTGTGTTCTGACAACACAGGCTCCCATTGAAAAAAGGGGTGGTGGTTACAGAAAACTTTGCATCCTGTGGTGGGCACCCCTTAGTGCCTGCCACACTGTCCCATGTGTACTCCCTCGGCCCACAGCCGGAGGTCTCGGGATGAATGGGGGCCTGCTAGGTACCCCCAAAGTTAGTTTCCGACAGCCTTTTCTCATCGAACAGACCGAATCGGAAAGGGTGTCCAAATCCGACATCTTAATCCATCAGTCAGAAACTCTTTCCTTAGGGCTGTACGATGCAGCTTCGACCGACTCGATTTAAACTGACCGAACAGTTTCCTTTCCGACCTCGAGCATCGTAATCGGTCGGTCTGAATTGTGTCCAAAGGAGTCGGGCGTTTAGGTTCCGACACCGTTTAGGGGAATCCGACTGCTTTTCAGAGGCTTTCCGCACAGCATCGTAGTCAGCCCTTTTGTGTTTGAAAACAGAACTCGGAACACATTCCAGTGATGTACTTTACCTGCCATTGCCCAAATTAAAATAAAAAACTCCAGAAGAACTAATTAGGTACATACTTTCTAATGATTTTTGCAACCATGATCATATCATGTGGGACTTCAAAATTCACCTGGGAGACCATTCATACTCTCCAGTTAAATGTCTTGTTACCTTCATTGAGCACAACAATTGTGTACAATAGTTAGTACCCACTCTACATAGAACAAAGGCTTCACACTACACCTGACCATCACCAAAGACGAATTGGATACCACCAAACCATCACCTTAATTTAATTATTAGACCATTTACTGATGCCCATTGGATGTCCTTTCTCTAATTCTATAGTGAATGGACAATCCAAAAGTCCATGAATAAAATGCAGAAACCTTAGAAACTATTGAGTCTAAAGCTCTATTCATGAACGTTACAAGTGAAAAATGTAAACAGTCGACATCATTGCATGTGCAGTTCTTGCTGAAATAGCAAACATTGGTTTCAAAAGAGAGATGTTAAATAACAGCCAGCGGCGGGTGCTCTATTAGGGCGGGGGAGCCCCGTCCCCCTGCCACCACCAGTACATAAAACGGGTTTTATTATCATTTAATTATAAACCCCTGGACATGCCCCCAAGACTGACGAGTCCTTAGGGCGATTCCAGGGTTCCGAGGTGGGGGAGTTGGTGCACTCCCTTCAGTACGCATGAGGTGTTTAGCTGGCCACCTCTGGACGTCCAAACTCCTCACGCGCAGTTAAGCTCTCTCCAGCATCAGCAGGGTTGCTGGGTTTGCAGAGAGCAGGTACAGGCTCTCAGTCAGCCTGGGAGCACAAGTTGCCAATGCTCAGGTCAATCCTGAAGCTGCTCTCAACCTGGCTCAAACCTTCTAGGATGGTCAGAATGCCTTCAAATATATTATCCTTTCTAGGCTGGACACTAAGGACTGCTTGGGCAGAGCAGTTGGGACTAGTATGGTGCTTTAGCAGAAGGCTTGGATGAAATCTAGAGGCTTCTCTTGTGATGTACAAGCCTCTCTGAAAGACATGCCTTTTGATGGATCTTGCCTCTTTGGAGTGAATGGTGATTAAGTGTCGGGAAGTTTGAAATAAAACCAGGTCACAGCATGTTCCTTAGGCCTTTTGACCCTGCAATACAGTATCCTCAACAGTTTTGCCCTTTCGAGGCTACTCCTGGGGTTAGTGTTCCACAAACACCTGGGACCACCACCATGCAACAGGCACCCCTGTCCTTGTGGGGCGGGGATCAAGCAAGCAACACCCTGGCCACCAGGAGCAGCACACATCCCTGTAGCTTAAGCCTGCAAGCTGCTCCAAGAAGTGCAAGCTCTTTAGGCTACGAAGAGGGATCTAATCCCAGAAAGAACTTGCTGTTAAACCTGCTGTTTCCATCTGCTGAAGAATGACCGAGGCATTCATCCCATATAAGATCTCCACCCTCTGAACGCCTTCTTACGGAAGATCAAATTCAGAGTGGTCACATTAGTCCTTGTTCTCTCTGCTCTGGATCTAGGTGACTGGATTATCACTTTGGAGCTGCAGGAGGTCTACTTTCATGTACCCATCCTGCAGTCCCACATACACTATTTGTGGCTCAAGGTAGGCATGGAGCACTTTCTTTCTTTTTTTTCCAGACATAAGTTATTGTTTAACAGCGCAGTACAAAAGGAGAAACCTGAAGATCAACACTGTACAAAGCTCCCGGTATGAAGCATACAATCAGATAAGAGCAGAAATGTAACAAGAGTTCCCTGGAGGTAAACAGGGGTGACCGTAACCTAACTCCGGGAGCATTTTAAACTTGCCGTGCTCTCCTTTGGCCTCACCAGTGTTCCTTGAGCATTCACAAAATGGATGGTGGTGGCATCGTACTTTCACAGTTTGGGGATTCCAGTTATCCCTTACATCGACAACCGGCTGTTGAAGGTGGACTCGCCACAAGAAGTCATTTCCTGACTTATCTCAATCTCATTGAGTCCCAGACATTTGTGCTGTGATCTCATTGTTTTATCCTCTGTCCTGGGTCTCAGTGAGGGTAGCTCTGCACTTCTGGGCCCCTTGGCATCCTGCTCATGCTTTGTCAGGTGACATATATCGGTTCTCCAGTGGAACAAGATGTCTCAGTTTGCCCAGCACCAGGGAAACCTGTAGAATTCCATCCACGTTTTGGAAGAGATTGAACACACCTGCAGTTGTGTCTGCTTGACTACAATTGGACCAGTAGAACACACTCTCTCTATCCCATCCATAGCTGATGGGTGAATTATTTCTGGGATGGGGAGGTCACCCTGGACAGATGGAACTCAGAAGACTCTCCACATCAATCTTTTGTCATTGCGCAGCATATGCCTGGTACTGAAAGCCTTCCTGCCATACATCAAAGAGAGGCTGGTTCAAGTCCTCACAGAAAACACCAGTATGTGGTACCACAACAAGCAGAGTAGGGTGGGGTCCTGGGTTCTGTGCCACTTCATCTCTGGAGCTGACTGGTGCATCAGGACATTTCTCAGCTTGTGAACCACCTGACATGATCTTTATGTGCCAGGATAGACAAACTCATCTGGGCCACCTGGCTGATACACCCCAAGATGGCACAGGGCTTCTTCCTGCAGTGTGGAGAACCCTATCTCGATAGCTATGCCACTGCCAAGAACTTGCAGTGTTAAAACATTTGCGTGCTGAAGTTTGCAGGAAGGGCCTCCCTTGGAAATGCATTCTAGATTGAGTGGAGAATGGATCTCCTATAAGCCTTTCTTCCCCTACCTTTCCGGTTCAGAGTTTCAAAAGAGGCCAGGCACCACTGGGCCAAGTCCTCTGAGTGGCTCCAGATTGGGCAAGGAGATTAGGGTACCTGGAGCATCTGGGCATGAGCATTTGTCCTTTGCTCATTCTCCTCCGGCAGGAGGAGAATGATCAAAGGACTTATAGATTTATATAGCGCCAAATCACCGACAGGTCTCTTAGCGCTTGCTTTGGTAACCCGTCCTGGCTTTCCCTGCGAGATAGCCCCTACTGGGCATCCCCAAGGTGAAGACCAGGCATCCCATCGCGGTGGGACTGTAGTGGAGATTAAGCAAGCTATTGCCCAGAGTTGCAGAGTGTGAACCCATGATTCGAGTAGGCACTGAGGCGAGAATTATCAAGTCCGTGGACATTTTGAGCTCAAGACCCTGCCGCGTCGGGAATTGAACCCTGGTTCCGGGTCTGACCTCTGCATCAGTGTCTGCCTCCTCTAACCAGTGAGCCACACTTCTCCACCTGAACATACACAATCTGCAACTCCATGTATGGAGACTGAGCAGTGGTTTTGATCTTTCTCCTGAAGTTGTGGAAGTCCCGGCTGCCAGGCATCCTTCTACAAAGTCTGTTTACACCATGTGCTAGGACAAGTTTGTAGCTTGGTAACACCCACCTTACTGACCTGTTACAGGTTAAACTGTTGGATGTCTTGTTGTTTGTTTTTTCTCTGGCCCAACAAGAACTTCCTCAGTTTTTTCGGCTTTCTTATACCAGACCAACCATCCCTGTTCAAATCACCTGTTTTGATTAGGTCTCTAAACAGTTTGAGTGATGTTTCCCCTAAAACCCTTTCAGACACTGAAATCTAAATTTGCTCCTCCCTTTACTCATGTGCACGCCAATAGAACCAATGTACATCTGCCCACTGTGTCTCCTGACTCTGAAGAACGCATGTATCTGGTCGTGGTAACTTTGACTAGCTGCACAATGAACTCCAAGCTCTCTCGGTGAAGCCACTTTACACTACCTTTTCCCCAGACAAAAGACCATGGTGGCCTTTTTCCCAAAAATCATGACTGCTTTTCACATTGGGTAATCCAATTCTCTCCAAAGGTTCTTTGCTCTACCTTACTCCTCAATTTAGGAGAAGAGACTCCATCAGCTGGAGCTCCAGAAGACATTTTTTCCATCAGAAGAACAACTTACCTTCTGTAACTCTCTTTCTAGTTGATAGTCCATCCAATTACAAAGTCTTCACTGCCCTACCTCCTACTCGTTCTGTCAAAAATCTCTTTTTTCATCTCAAAAGGCACACGGGTACCGCTGATTATCATTAGGCTCTGCATCTGAGGATGTGGTCATAGTTAGGCAGAAAACTGATGTTGACATGCTGGAGAGACGTTTATATAGAGTGGACCATGCAAAGTTGTATGCCACCACATAGGAGCAATGCTGTTGAATTCTTTCCGATACAGTCTGGCACCTGGAAATGTTCTAAAGGTGAGGAATCTGTGGTCGGATAGATTATCCTCCAAAAATAACATTACCAAAGGAAATTAACGTGTTCTTTTGAATGCAAACGGGGGCTGAATACCTGATGTGTTTTGAACTAGGGCCAAAGTCAAAGCATATTTTGAATAAGGAAAAGAAACTGGATACATTTTCCATTAGAGGCAGTGTATCCAATCTTTATATATATACATCAGGATTTGACAAGTCACTTTTCTATCTCCTGGTGGGTGAGTCCTTCAATGCTTGGATTTATGCATTGTTGGGAGGGGGTCATTTTTCCTTTCATCCCTTTTGTAAAAAAAAAAAAGGCACACCTGAACATTGTACGATATTGCCAGTCAACTTTTTGTTTTGTTAAAATAACAATTTCATTTTCAGTTTTGCATATATTCGTATCTATTGAGTTATTTCAGAAGCCCACAATTTCAACAGTACTCCTTTGCGTTTCACAGCACTTGTTTAGGAGAAAGATGTGTTCTAAGTTTTGACAGGTTTTTCCCTTTTGTACAGGAATGATACTTGCCTACATGCATGATGACACAGAAAGCCTACAGGACTCTTTTACAATCCAGTTGACAGATGGAAAACACACAGTCCAAGGGACACTGCATGTCCGCATCATTCCAGTCAACGATGAAATGCCTCGAGTCACCAGGTCAGGCACTGAACTGCATGCAATGTAAAATGAGTTTCAAGCGTCGTCCTGTGGAGATATTAATAATCTTGTACATGTATTGACGCATCACCATTGATTTTTTTTCAAAAGCATTTCATTACCCAAACCAAAATTAGGATCTACATTTAAGAAATCTGCCACACACAGGGCCGTATTGGCCTATAGGGCAACCATGCAGTGCTCAAGTAAATTGGCACGTCTGTCTAATAGGTCAGTGTTTGGGCCTAGTTTTCGAAGGTTTGTGGGCCGGATTTATGGTCTGATGGGCCGATTTTTTTGTACTGTTGATGTTCCTGATATTTCATCAAATATTGCTTGCAGCAAGCACAAATGCATGCAGTTTTCCGTACCTATACAGCTTTTCTTTACAAGTTAACCCCTTCGCTGCGGGGCCGATTCCCCTGCTGTGCTGGGGGGCGGGGGCACGCACAGCGCCCCGGTGCTCATGACGAGCTCAGCTCGTCATGTGCCACGGTTCTCGTGTGCTCATGACGAGCTGAGCTCATCATGACCACGCCCGTTCCTTGGTACGCCCAGCACAAAAGGGGAATTAGCCCCGCGTGTGAGCGTTCTAACGCCATGAGGAGCTCAGCTCGTCATGAGCACACGAGAAGCGTGGCTCATGACGAGCAGAGCTCGTCATGAGCGTGGGAGGGGTTAAAAACTGTCCTGTTTGAGAATATGGGCCCATTTTTCTTCTGGCTATCAGATTCGTTTATAGGGGCCACTTTTATGATGGAGCCTCAGCCTAATTTCTGTCCCAATCCGACCCTGATCACACATTAGCTACCATGGTTTAAAATTGATTAAAATGTTGCATAGTGAGTTCAATGATTCCTGTAGGAAATCTGCCTGCCATCAAGGATGGTTCTATGGCATTAGTAGACAGAAGCAGAAGTGGGTGAGCCAGTTGGATGATAGGCTTGGCTCTGGGAGCCAAAACACAGGCTGAGCAATTACTTGATTTGTGCATATAAATCAGTAGCGTAATGTAAAATGATGGGGCCCCCTGCAGATTGTGAAGAGGGACCCTGTGTCTCCCATATTTCAGTAGCGGCTGGCAGGGAACAAGGGTGGAAGGGCAGTAGGGGTGGCTGGGAGGACCGGGGGTACAAAATTAAAACAAAAACACTTACTTCCTCACCGCGTCTCTCCTCCGCCGTCCTTCTGCTCTGGCCGGAACCGGAAGCACACAGTGTTGCAGGGATTCTGCGAAATCACAGGACTATGCTTGGGATTATGGGGCAGTAGTAGACAAGGAGTAGTTATCCTACCATGTTAGTACCCATGAGCCTGGGACTGACTAGCTATAGTGTCTCACTTGCTGTCCTACTCCCTCAAAGAGGAACAAATGATTAGACACCCCAAACACAACACTCCAGACTCTCTCAGGAATCACGGTTGCAAGATACACTCTTTTGCTCAAACTCTTGTACTAGTCCACAATAAGATCTGACAGAGACACAAAAAACTTAATTTTTTTTATTTTAACTAGCATGCTCTAGTATGTATTATATGTGCGACAACAAGTAGAAAAATCCATAACACAAATACAATCAGCATAGCAAGTAGTCCCTAAATCATAAATGGAGCTGTCTTGATATACGACAGTTTGGCCTAACCACCCTCCCCTTGTATAGAAGTACGATGATTATTAGAAGATCTATGAGTGTTATCAGCAGACCACCTACCTCCTTCTATAGAAGGTAGATCTACATTACAGGTGCTGTTACGCTCTTCTCCCTGCAAAGTAATTTCTCCAAGTAGATGTTACCTATCCGTGTACCCTCATGGGACCAAAGTACGTGTTCACAAACAACAGCTTCATCTGCATGTTTTGTCTAGGTCCTAGGGCCTGACCAAAACAAAATAACAAGAGGCACTGTTGTTCGACCTCGTTCACAATGTTCAGACTAAATCCCAGGAATGAGCAAAGCGCAAAAACAGCCGCATGTTCCATGTGAAAGTTTTAGTGTGGCACAAGCAAAATAAATATATGTAGTAATGTGTGCAGAGAAACAGACAGTCAGCAATGCACTCACGCTAACATAGGGAAGACGACAATGCCCTTATGGGCCATGTGACAGCATCCCTCTGGTCAGAAGGGTAGCACTAAGAAGTTAGAGAAGTTAGAGGTAAGCAAAACCAAAGCCTCTCTGACGAGTGTCCAATGCACAGACGTGGCCAAATATGAGAACGGAAAAGTTGGGAAAAAAAATCTTTATACACAAAATGATATTCAATTACAGCATAGCCTCAGCGCCCAAAATGTAGGACGCCAAATGCTTCTCACATCCAATTGTCATTAGGAGCCTTCCTGGTGAACCTGTGTCAATTTAGATGAAACTCAGATCCAGGAGGCGCTGCGCACAGGTGCGGCGACTCACTTCGGCCGGTGGCCCCAGTGATGGATTGGACACAAGCTGCATACCCAAGGAACAGTCCTGGTTATGGTAGAACAGACCCATCAACAAAATCCAGGGCAGCGCGTGACGTAAAAGCCAAGCAGGCTTTGATGGATCATTGAAAGGGGCACCGGATGCAGTAAAACTCAGGTTGCACACAGGTAAAATAAGCATAACTGAAGGTTAGCCAAAAATCGACGTCTAGAGCTTCCAATGGCCACAAACCAAAGAGCTGTTGCATTCAATCACATTACAACTGCAGCTGTTCCAGGCCTTTTAAAACCACAGATCGAGCAGCCATTGCAGAATAGTAGTAGCAGAACAAGCGCTGCACAAACCAGGGGAGAAAGCAGAGAGAACCCACCAATACGCTGCAAAAAATAGAAGGATTAAAGGCAGGGATGACTCCAAAAATTGTTTAAAAAGAGGTCACAAGGGTGGATCCCACAAGTTTAAAAAAATGGCCTAGGCCTTCCCTATCAGATGCATTCAATATTTGGTGTATTAATTCCCCAAAATGTAGGGGGAGATTTGTGTTCAACAATTATTGTTTTTCACTAGATGTTCTACCCACCTGCAATTCGAAGGTCTCACGAGCTGACATGGGAGCCACTTCTTGTTGAAACAATAGCGCTTTGAGTCTGATTAGCTTAAATAAATCTGTTTTCAAAATTGGAATGGAATGCCACAGAGAGCTATCTACACCCCCATGTGGCGGGGGAAACAGGACGTTGTTGTTACAAAAAACACGTTGTGAAACTATTACTATGCACGGATGCCTGCCCTCAAACTGCAGCAGTTCTGGCTATTAAGGATTAGATAACTGCCATTTGAAAACAAAGGGAAACTTTGAAATAATAGCGGGAACAGGTGTTCCTTTTAGAAAACAAGCTAAATCAGGGGCACAAACATTACATGTGCAGTGAGGTTTTACTTGCTGGCACAACAGAGAATGTCCAACAGTAGAATCACAATCCTCCCCTGTGATAAATACCTATTTCTAGGCACGCTGACAAAGAAAAGTGTATGGCAATGACCATAGCTCCTGTATGTAACTGCTCCCAAGTGGGTCCTATTTTCCTACCGGATAATGTTTCCTGCAAGCAGAACATTGAAACAGTGAGATAGGTAATGAAATAACTCCATGTATTAACCATACTGCTGTGTCTGTCTTTGCCACAGTGAATGGTAATTGTTCTAGTTTTTCAATATGTAGCATGGTATATGTAGTGTATTTCATGGCCATTTATTTTTTGTTTGTCTGTAAGATGGAAAGGTAAAAACAATGCCATTACATTCAAGTAGTCCCATGGTACCCTCCCATTTTGAGTGTTTGCAGTGTCCACCCAAGTTGATTCTGACCATGATACAATGTAGACACTTCATTTTGAACAATAATAATAACAGATGATACAATATTATCTAAAGTGTTTTTCCGAGATGATAATGTGCTAATACTGTTATCGACGATGGCAAGAACTTTATCCAAATCATCCTGATCTTTTTGGCATATTCGTACAGCAGCTTCCATTTGTGACAATTTCCAAAATTAATTGTAGGCTGCATAAATAAAACGTTTAGCACAGGGGGTCTTTGGGCCCAGAAGGAAATCAGAAATGTCTATGTCACCTGACAACAGAGAAAAATGGTGTTTAACAGAAGACAGTATGGAATGTTCCAATCATTGTTGACACAATTTACCAACAGAATAAGTGTTAAGCATCTTGGAAATGGGTGAATGTGGGTAACGAGGATGTGGTCCATGTAGTGTGAAACCACATGAAGAATTCATAAAGCGAGAATAACAAGCATTCGTGTCTGTTGGCCACAATACCCACCCTTCTCGATTTACCATTGAAGATTTAAAGGTACCACTTTTCATTATAGAATTTATTTCTTCCACTGTGTAGTTAGTATATGTATTCCATTTCTCATAAAGGGCCAGGGACGGAATAGTGGGAGTATTCAAATTTCTAACTGTAGCCTATCCTAAACAAGTAGTTTGGTTGACTGTTTGATTAAAATATATTATCTGAGATGGTATCAGACGAGCACAGTGCAAGGACTCAGTACCCTGTACTTTCCAGAACTTATGGATTTCAAAGGACGACGAATACACCAACTTAGGTTGTGTTATCATGTATTTGTTTGATGTAGGGATGTTCAATTTGAAATAATATTATTACGGATCGCAAAGGTTGTACCCGGTGAAATATATACACTCTCATTTTTGTATACTAGAACTATCCTTAGCTGGAGTAGGGCAGTTTCCCATTGTGTATAATTAAATGGTGGACGTTGTCCGCCGGTTCTATAAAGAAAGTGATGCCCATAATGTTAATAACAAAGTAAATCGGCATAATTAGCGGGATTTATATATAAATCTTTTGCATCAAAAACAGTGTAGTATTGCAAATCAGAAAACGAAGAACGCACAGCATTAACGTCCCAGTCTCCTGTATGTAACCCAGGTACAACAACAGCACCCAAAGAAACATGAAAGACATGGTATTTGTAGGGTCTCTGTGGGACCGTATACATCGAATGACACTTTATCCCACACAATTCCATCAGCGATTGGGACAGCGGAAATATTAACAAGTGCTTGGCCTCTTTTCATTTTAAGGAAAGAATAATGTGGGGCCAATACTCCTTCTATGAGTTCCACTGCAGAGTGGTAGTTTCCAGTAATCAAAAGGAAAAACAGAGTCTCAAATCCAATCCACATGAACAGGAACACCATCGAAAAAATGATCCAGATATAAGTCCACAGAGGGACCAGCTAAGTGCTTTTGAACCAAGCGATAAATACACCAATCCGTGATGTGGTGGAGAGACAACTGAAGACCATGAATAAGCGTCCAATGAAAAATTATCTTGATCGATATATTAACCGCTGTAACTCAGCTGAAACAATGGGGGCTGTTCACGACTGAAATTCGAATCCAAGTGTGCCGTTGATGGTTCAACAAGGGGGCATACGTAATTTCCATGGCTGAAGATGTAGAAGGTAAAACTGATAGCTGTCAACTGAAGACTTAGTCTCCTCTCCTGGCAGCTGGGAAAAGTCAGAACAAACAGAGTCCAAAGGATGAAATTAAATGAAACATCCCGACGTGGGATGCTTGTTGGCATATTATTCAGTATCTGCCACATAGTGTGACTTGACATGTTTGAATTTGAATTTAAAAGAATTTATAAAGCGCGCGTCTACCAAGCGGTTTCTTGGCGCTGGGGGGATACTGAAAAACCAATGGCGGGGGCGCATAGGACTAGGATGGGAAGGTTTGTAGGATAAGGAACGCTTTGAGAGCCCTTCGAAACTCAATTTAAGAAGGAGCAGATCTAATAGCGGTGGGGGGTGCGTTCCAGAAAGTGGGGGCAAGGACAGAAAATTTCAGGCCTCCCGACCTGCTTTTCTTGAAGCGGGGTACAGAGAGAGGAGCTTGGTAGTGGAGCGTAGCTCTCTGCAGGGACGGTAGGCCGTGATAGTGGAAGAAATAAAAGCAGGGGCGGACCCCGCTTGAGCCTGAAAGGTCGTGCAGCCCAGCTTAAAGAGAGCCCCTTTCTTTAATGGGTAGCCAGTGTAGTGATTTGAGTTTGGGAGTAATGTGATAAGATTTGGGTAGCCCATGAATCAGGCGGGCAGCCTGATTTTGCACTAGTTGGAGGCGTCGAAGGGTGTAAGCGGGAACACCGTTATACACAATGTTCCCGTAGTCCAGTCGCGATAAGACCATCGCCTTTAGAATCAATTTTAGAGCAGAAAAAGAAAAAAATCGGGAGATTTTCCGAATGGTGCGGAGGGTAAAAAAACAGGAGGAAACTACAGAGCTGATCTGGGAATGAAGTGTGAGGTTTTGATCTAAAGTGATCCCAAGTGTTTTAACAAAGGACGACAGTGAAGGAGGGGAACCCAGGGAGGGGGGCCAGAAAGTGGGGGACCAGGGACTGCGACTGCCACCGGTAAGGACTAGCTCTGTCTTATCCGGGTTTAATTTCAGATGGTTGAAGTTCATCCAGTCCCTGATAAACAACATGACAGATTGAAAATTATGAACAGTAGCTGAGGAATGAGAGAGATTGAAAATGAGCTGGAGGTCATCGGCATAGTTGTACACCGTGACCTCCATCTCCTGAAGTGCAGAAATAAGGGGGGAAAATGTACAGATTAAACAATAAGGGGGAAAGGGACGATCCCTGAGGGACACCACACTGCACCTTGCACGGAGGAGCAGAAAAATCGGCAAGGGGGGCGGCCTGGGTGCGAACACTCAAGAAGGAGATGAGCCAAGCCAACACCGGGCCCCCTATGCCCGCCGCCTTGACACGGGAGAGAAGAATAGAATGATCAACCGTGTCAAAGGCGGTGGACAGATCTAAAAGAAAGAGGGCCTGAGGGGTGTTGGAGTCCAGCCCCTCCCTGAGTTCGTCTGTGACAGAGATGACCACCTTCTCGGTGGAGTGCCGAGGGCGGAAACCCGCCTGGCCAGTGCGAGGTAGCCGCTGTCTTCCACGAATGAGCTAAGCACCTTGGTGACGTAGGACTCAAGGACCTTACCCAAGAAGGGAAGGAGGGAGATAGGGCGATAGTTTGAAGGGGAAGAGGGATCGGAACCAGGCTTATTTAGGATGGGAATAATGGTGGCCGCTTTATAGGGGGCGGGGACAGTGCCCAGTCTAAGGGAGTCGTTAAGAAGGGTAAGGGGGGGCAGATAACAATCTGAGAAGATCTTCCGTAAAATGTGAACCGGGCAAGGGTCAGCAGGGGATCCTGACTTGACACGGGCTAACAGGGGGAGGAGGGTTTCTTTGGTCAACAGTGGTATATAGGTCAGGCTGGACTTGTTAGGTGACGGCTAGGAGTCACAAAAGGTAGGGGAAGGGGGGTATGTTAGCCTTGATAAGTGCGACTTTCTCAATTAAAAAATCATTGAGAGAGTCGCAAAGAAGCTGGGAGGGGGGTTTTGGAAGATATCCTGTCAGAGGAAGCCAGCTCATGAACTGTAGCAAAGATTTCTTTTGGCTGGCTCTCGGCTGCGAGAATCCTACCGGAGAAGTATTTGGTCTTGGCGAGGAGGATGTCTCTTTTATATTCGTTAAGGGTGGAAGTATAAGGGAGTTTAAGGGTAGGACAATAGGCAAGCCTCCAGGCTCGTTCTGCTTGGCGCACTTCAAGTTTTTTTGCTTTGAGGTCAGGGGTAAACCACTTGTTCGCCTGATGGGCCCATCTAATTGTAACACGCTTCATAGGGGCCGCTTGGTCACAGGCCCTCGAGAGTCAGCTGTCCAGGGTGGCTGTTTGAGATGGTAAAGTGAGACCTGCTAAATCAGGACAGGTGGCTGACAGGGAGGCGCAGAGGGAAGGGACATCTGCTCTGCTCCAGTTTCTGGCCCAGGTGTTTTTGGGGAGGAAAGGTTTTTTTGCAAAGCTGAGGTCCAGGAAAAAAGAAATCAGGAAATGATCGGACCACGCACAGGGTGCAACAGTAGGGGTGGTGGCTGGGATATTGAGGGTCCAAATTTGGTCCAAAGTGTGACCTCCGGAATGAGTAGGGGTGTGAACCTGAGAAGCATAATTAAGACTAAGAAGAAGCTGGGTAAAATCTCTAGACATGGCGTCATCCGCCGGGTCATTGGGCCAAAAATTGAAGTCCCCTAGAACCAGAACAGATGCATTGTTAACTACCAATGTGGCAAGTAAGTCTTGAATGGCTGAGATAAAACATTGGCTGGGCTGGGGTGGGCGATAAATTAACACACACTTGATGGGGGTATGAAAGGAAGCGGAACGCACAACTAGGTAGTCGAGCGCTGATATGGGAGGGAAAGGAAGTACCTGGAAATGGAAACCGGTACAGGCAATCAGGGCGACCCTGCCCCCCGTCTTTCCCTCCGGCCAATCTGCACGGAGGATGAAGTAGGGGGGGGAGAGCTGCTAATATATTGGGTAGTGAGTCCATGCGAAACCACGTTTCCATCAGGAACAAGAGGTCTAGTTTGTGAGAATCCAAAAGGTTAAACAGTTCAAGCTGATGCTTGACCGCCGACCTGGTGTTCAGAAGGAAAACCGAGGTGGTAGGTGTAGGGTTAGAGAAAGCAGGAGTTTGGGAAAGAACAGGAGGGGGGGGAGAGAAAGGACAGAGAAGCAGGAAGAATGCATGAGGGCCTACCTCGAGCCAGGCCAAGTTCTGTGACCCGTGTGAGGGAGGCTGGCTGAAGTTGCCAGGGAGCCTGATAAGAACAGAGTTGTGCGGCAGAGTAGGAGAGAAAACGCGCATAGTGAGTTGCCCCTAGCCCCGGCCATCCGCGGACGAGCGCAGACGGGCTTGCTTTTGGCGCGCCCGCTGCGCGCATACGCTGCGCGTGTACGCATGAGTGGGGGCTTAAGAAGGTCAGAGGCGCAGGAGACTAGAGCGCTGACTTGGGAGAAGGCTCCCAAAATGGCGACCGACAACCCCGTCCGATCAATCGGCCCTCAGCCGTGTCGGACCGGGACTAGGGGAGCGGGGGCCAGGCAAGAAAACACAAGATAAAAATATGGTAAGGGTACAATTTTAAAATAGGATTTGTGCAGCCAGAAGCCGACCGCCAACCACGACACACACACAGCTAGCCTAGAACCCACTGCCACCGGGTTCACAGCATCCGCTGCGCGTGCGCATGAGGGGGGCCTTAAGAAGATCAGAGGCGCAGGAGACTAGGTTATGTTATAAAGTTTTTGTATAGCGCCTATCACCGCCGGTCTCTAAGCGCTTAAACAGAAAGAACATAACATACTGTCACCCCGAAATCCTCTGCCATCTAAGATTAGGCCGGAAGTATTGACTTTTTAAATAGGTACGTCTTCAGTTTCTTCCTGAAGGAAAGTAGCTGTGAATATTCCATCAGACTGGACGGTAGCTCATTCCAAAGTTGCGGAAGAATCACCGAGAAGGCTCTGCCTCCTTTAGTTCTTAGTTAAATCTGGGTTGAGTCAGATTGGAGGCCTGACCTGAGCGCATAGTTCTGCCGGAAACATACCTCCTCAGGCGCTGCTTAATGTACTCTGGGGATTTACCAAAGAGTGCCTTATGGGCCACACAGAGACATTTGAACTGAACCCTGAGCTTCACAGGCAGCCAGTGCAGCTTCCGAAGGAGTGGGGTTGCATGTGAATTTCTCGGTAGAGAAAAAATCAGTCTAGCTGCGTCGTTCTGCACGACCTGCAGCTTCCTCAGCAACTTCTGTGGCAAACCAAGATACAGAGCGTTGCCATAGTCTAGCCTCAAGATGACTGTAGCAGAGACGATGGTTTGTAGGGTGGAGGCTGAAAGAATAGGGGTCAGCTTGCATAATTGCCTCAACACACCCGTGCAAGAGCCTACCACAGCCGAAACTTGAGGGGCCATGGTAAGATCTGCATCGATCTTTAGACCTAGACTTTTTACCACCTTACCAGGAGTAGGAGTCTTTCCTAATTCTGGGGGCCAAAACAGATCACCCCAAGGATTTGCCTGGTTGGTGAACACCAGTACCTCCGTTTTCTCAGCATTCACCTTCAAGAGGTTGGTGGTCATCCAATTGACCGTGAATCTGAGCAAGTTCCTCACTGATTCCTGAGCCTCCCTTGTATCTTCCCGCGGCACCAGCAGCTGAGTGTCGTATGCGTAATTAAAGATTTCACAATTCCTACGCATGAGCTCCTCCATCAGTGGTTGTAGGTAGATTTTAAAAAGTAAGGGGGAGAGTGCGGACCCCTGGGGCACACCCCATGTCACCTCAATAGTCCCTGACTGCTGGTCCCCCATCTGAACCCTCTGAGTGTGTCCTGACCAGAAGGATTCTAGCCACTTGAGCGCCTGTCCTGTTATCCCCAGCTTAGCGATACTTTCCAGCAAGATGGTATGGCTGACCGTATCAAATGCTGCCGACAGGTCTAATAGAATCAGGGCGCATGGCTGTTTCTTGTCTGCCCTGACTCTCAGCTCATCGGTGACCGTGGCCATAACTAGTTCTGTACTATGCTGTGTCCGGAAACCAGCCTGCCTGGCATCGAGTAGATGGTGTTCCTCCAGATAGCTGTCTAAGGTGTTCAGGACGTGTTTTTCTAAGATCTTACTCAGGAGTGGCAGCTAGGAGATAAGCCTATAGTTTTTCAGTACCTTAACATCGGCTCCCGCTTTCTTGAGGAGTGGGGAGACTCTAGCTTCCTTCAGCTGGGCTGGAAGGTAGCCCGCTTCTAGTGAGGCATTCAGTAAGCTCAGCAACTGAGGCTGAATGCCAGGCAAGGCCAGTTTAAAAATTTTCGGGGGGCAGGGATCTGTGCAAGAACCTGATTTGACATGGCCGACAAGCTCCGCCAGTCGCTTTTCATCAATATATGGGAAGCTGTTCATGGTCCCAGTTTGCAGCTGACTATCTTGGCAGGATGGCAAAGGCGGTCCAGCTGGGATCATAGTAATATCCGTTAAGATGTCCTGTACCTTCTGGAGAAAAAAGCCTTGAAAGGTATCGCAATACTAGAGCGCTGACCTAGGAGAAGGCTCCCAAGATCGCGACCGACAACCCCGTCAGCCCTCCGATCAATCGGCACTCAGCCGTGTCGGACCGGGGCTAGGGGAGCGGTGGCCAGGCAAGAAAACACAAGATAAAAATATGGTAAGGGTACAATTTTAAAATAGGATTTGTGCAGCCAGAAGCCGACTGCCAACCACGACACACACGCAGCTAGCCTAGAACCCTCTACCACCGGGTTCACAGCATCCGCTGCGCGTGCGCATGAGGGGGGGCTTAAGAAGGTCAGAGGCGCAGGAGACTAGAGCGCTGACCTGGGAGAAGGCTCCCAAGATGGCGACCGACAACCCCGTCAGCTCTCCAATCAATCGGCACTCAGCTGTGACAGACCGGGGCTAGGGGAGCGGGGGCCAGGCAAGAAAACACAAGATAAAAATATGGTAAGGGTACAATTTTAAAATAGGATTTGTGCAGCCAGAAGCCGACCGCCAACCACGACACACACGCAGCTAGCCTAGAACCCACTGCCACCGGGTTCACAGCATCCGCTGCGCGTGCGCATGAGGGGGGGCTTAAGAAGGTCAGAGGCGCAGGACACTAGAGCGCTGACCTGGGAGAAGGCTCCCAATATGGCGACTGACAACCCCGTCAGCCCTCCGATCAATCGGCACTCAGCCGTGTCGGACCGGGACTAGGGGAGCGGGGGCCAGGCAAGAAAACACAAGATAAAAATATGGTAAGGGTACAATTTTAAAATAGGATTTGTGCAGCCAGAAGCCGACTGCCAACCACGACACACACGCAGCTAGCCTAGAACCCTCTACCACCGGGTTCACAGCATCCGCTGCGCGTGCGCATGAGGGGGGGCTTAAGAAGGTCAGAGGCGCAGGAGACTAGAGCGCTGACCTGGGAGAAGGCTCCCAAGATGGCGACCGACAACCCCGTCAGCTCTCCAATCAATCGGCACTCAGCCGTGACAGACCGGGGCTAGGGGAGCGGGGGCCAGGCAAGAAAACACAAGATAAAAATATGGTAAGGGTACAATTTTAAAATAGGATTTGTGCAGCCAGAAGCCGACCGCCAACCACGACACACACGCAGCTAGCCTAGAACCCACTGCCACCGGGTTCACAGCATCCGCTGCGCGTGCGCATGAGGGGGGGCTTAAGAAGGTCAGAGGCGCAGGACACTAGAGCGCTGACCTGGGAGAAGGCTCCCAATATGGCGACTGACAAACCCGTCAGCCCTCCGATCAATCGGCACTCAGCCGTGTCGGACCGGGACTAGGGGAGCGGGGGCCAGGCAAGAAAACACAAGATAAAAATATGGTAAGGGTACAATTTTAAAATAGGATTTGTGCAGCCAGAAGCCGACCGCCAACCACGGCACACACGCAGCTAGCCTAGAACCCACTGCCACCGGGTTCACAGCATCCACAGCATGTTCACAGCATGTTCAATCGAAATAAAGTGATTGGCTTTGGATCCTGGTAATGGAGGTAAAATCACAGTTCGGGTGCCTTTAAGACCAAGGACTGGGACCGGAGCACAGTATGTGGGGCCAAATTCTTTCTTATCTGCCACCCAGATCATCAACTTTGGTAACCAGCCAGAAACAGGAAGAAGCACTGCTGCATGCATTGGTGAGGGCAAATCATTTTTTGCCAGAGTATCATGATTCATGATATCACGATCCCGTAACTTAGCGCAATGGTTATCTATGGCACATGTTACGGCAGCCACCACAAAGTCTAGAACATCAAGGTCTGGCACAAACATCTTAATGCCAAAGAGCATTTTTTACAGGGTCCGCTCACCCAGAGATCTTCGAAAGGGGGTTATTACAAGCATGGTAAAGACTGCTTTAAGTCACGGTTCATCCGCTCCACAACAGAGTTGCCCTCGGGCCAATATGGAGACAAGAAATGCACCTGCACCCCTATTGACTTCCATGAATCACAGTAAGACTTAGAGGCAAAAGCCATACCTTGGTCTGAATGGAAGGTACAACAGGCATAAGTCCCTACAAAGATCTGCAAATCTTTTCTAACTATACAAGCGTCAGCCGAGAGCTGCGGCCAAACCCAGAGGAACCTAGTGTGTGAATCCACTGCATTATCGGATGTGAAGGGACCACAATGATCAAGATAAATACATCCAAATGGTTGTTTAGAAATGAAGAGATGAGTCTGTGGTGGGCGCTACACTGTAGAACTCTTAATTTGTTGACAAATGTCACACAAAACCACATTTTTGCGAGTCTGTTGGTTTAAACCGCACCACCAATAGCGGTCCTGTAAAAGAGAAACTGTAGCCGATACACCTGCATGAGCAGATGCCATGCCTTCATGTGAGGCCACAATAAGTAAAAGTCTACGGTCATTGTTGGGAGTCAAGCGATCACCCACAGTAGGAATAGTTACGAAGGGTACTTTGTCAGTAGTCATCTGATAAGTATAATGTGAAGTGAAACCCTGCGGAAATCGTGTTCCCTCCCCTGTCACGGCAAAAGCCGCTAAAAAGTCCTCTGCAATCTGAGTCATGGATCTGGTAACTGCTGCTACCTTAACTGTGGCTACTGCTGATTTGACTGATTTGGCTGATTCATCAGCCATGGAATTACAAACAGCGTGCCCTCCCACACGGTGATGTCCCAACGTATGGGTACCATGTGCAAGTGGCAAAAGATCTTTAGGAGTGGCCACATGGACCCAATGCCTTTTATGCTTAAGTGTGCTACCTTTAGAATCACAAAAATAGTTTTGTTTCCCAAAAAATAAGTTGTGATTAAAGGACTGTACACAGTCAAATGAGTTACACACAGTAAGTGTAGACAACACAGGATCACTAAATTCCAGAGCTAAAATTAAAGCTTGTAACTCAGCCATTTGTGCCATGCAGTCCCCAATGGTCTGTGTGTGAACCAACGAAGAATGAAATGCACCATTAACAATTGTAGCTGCTGCAATTGCACAGGCTGCAGAATAAGCTTGTTTAAAACCAATGGCTGACTGTGCAGAACCATCAGTGTAAATGACACAGTTGTACTGATCCAGAGGAAGAACCGAAGAAGGAAGAGTATGAACATGATGTTCATATTAAAGAAATTCTTGCATTTGTAAAGAAGGATCAAAAGAAATTGACATCAGCCAATGTCAAGGACGTAGCCGATTGGATCCAACGAGGATGTAGAGCCATAGAATTGGGTTAGTTTCCCTTTGTGACTGCCTCTAAGGCAGGCACAGGAGGAAATACATTTACCCTGAGCTAGAGGGCGTTCTTTCAGAATCGCCATCTGTACAGCCATAAATATTTTTTCAGTGGAAGAAAAACGCAACTCCACTGGTGTATATGTAGATGTGATTTGAATGCAATGGGAACAGTGTCTCCTTCATTGAAAGTAACATAAGTGAAACTGATTGCTCCTGGCACAATCCGTATGCAAATCAGACTGCAAAGAGAGCAGTACTGCGGTGTGTTCTGTGAGCAACTGGAAGACGAAAAAGAAGGATGTATCAAAGCGTATAGCGACATGATATGCTGAGCATAATCTGAAATGTAAATCTTCACTTAATTGAAGAAACCCAGCAAAGATTGTAATTTCTTGAGGGTAGACAGAGGTTGCATTTGAGCACATTTCTCCAAGAAGTGGGGTGCTAACCCTCTAGCCTCATTGGTCAATTCTAGGGGTGGGCGGAATTTGTGAAATTGACTTTCGCTAATTATCGTGAAAATGGTGAAAATCTCTGTAAATACGCGGAAATACCCCTAAAGACGCATACGTTTTTTTCCCGCCCGTTCGCTGTATTTTCTGCGTGATCGCGTTGGAATTTGTCTTGCCAACTTACCCATGTGCTCAGTCATGGGCGCGGCCATCTTGTTTTCACTTGTCCCGCCCGCTCTCGATGCTTACTTCCTGTTCCGGGTCGCGCAATGCATGCTCGCACCTGTTCGTGGTACGTATTACCTGTTCAGGAACGCTTTTACGTGTTCGCGCCGCTTTTTGCGTGCACGGGGAGAAAATATTGCGCAAACTTGCGCACCTGGTCGCAATCAGCGCGGCCATCTTGTTTTTCACTCTATTGATATGGTTCTGGGGCCTGCTTTTCAATCCTCCATCTATCTTTCCAACCCTTTGTTTCAAGACACTTTTTTAAATCTTTTTTATTTATTAGCTCTCTGACTATTTTCCTGCTTCTATATTTTTGGTTTTTGTCTACTTTTTGTGTGTTTTTTAGCTACTTTTTCACTCTTTTTCTATTGCCTGCTCTTTTCATTTCTTTTACTTACTTTTTTAATTTTATTACCTTTTCTTTCTCGCACTGTCTCACTCTCTTCTACCCCAGAACCGTGTCCAAGGGCAAGGCTCGCCGCAGGAGCCAGAGCTGCGACCACCTTCCTTGCGGAAGGCAGCATCCACAAAGGGTGCAGGCACGGGCCTTATTTGGGGAGGTGGAGTTTGCTGCACTAGTTTTCTTTGTGCAGCGCCACATCCCCTTAACGCTGGCAGCAGGTGGCAGGCCTGGGTCCGGGTACGGGCTCCGGGACCATTTACAGCGGTTAGCAAAGGAGCGCCGGGCAGTGTTTTGCTGCTCTGGGGTCCGGCGCACCCAGAACCAGTTGACGCACCGGTGGTCCGATATCCTGGACCGGGAGCAGGACCTGCTGGACCTGCTAGGAGTGGAGGTCCCGGGTCTTGGTGAGTAACTATTTAGTTATTGATACTTTGTGTCTGTTCTTCTGCTCTGTGTTATATATTGCGAATATCTTTTTTTTTCTAACCAGCTAGTATGCTGCTGCTTACATTACAGGTAAATTACGTTTAAAAGTCTTCTGTGATTGTTATGACACAGATGCTCTTCTGCGCTACTAACCTTACTTGTTTGCAACTTTGGGTTTGTGCTCACTTAGCATGATTATGTAAGAGTTTATTTTAGAGAAATTAAGTAACGTAATGCTATAGTGACTCTAGTCCTTACTTTGTCCTGTCACTAAGAGATAGGTGCGGATTGATACTTAGGTTAAGTTACCACTTTGTATGAGTTTGTAATTTTTTAGTGGTATGCGTGATGCCCCCTCGTTTACGTCATGTGCTGCTAGTACCCCAATCTTTATTAGAACCTTTTCTAGTTTGCTCAATGAGTGATAATAGGCTTAGCAGCACTAGCAGAACATCAGCATAAATCAGCCAAAAAATTGGTGTATACAAAAATGTAGTCATGTGTCCTCCATTTGACCATATGCATTGTTGAGGACTAAAAGAAGTGGAAATGCATACTTTAATGTACAATTGGCACGCCTGAAATAGGTGGGCTAGGTCAGGTGGTACATCTTACTTAGGCTTAGTTAGTATTCTGGAATCAGAATGGAAGAGTGGATTAGTGTTGATAAATAGTAAGTAGTCGATCCGTGAATCCCCCGATACTACTTGTTGACCAGATGAGATCGGCCAATTTAGTTATTGCAATTGTTGAACTTTACATAAGTTTTGACCGTTCTTTAAAAATATTTTATTTGTTTGACGCCATTCATCAATGTCTGTCTCACTTTCTTATATCTTTCCTGTTCAGCACCCAGGGGCAGGCAGACAGGGGCGCAGTCGGTGGGAGGACACCTACAGGAGGACACCAACACGGGCTCTTCTGCTGGCGCTAGTAAGTCTTCTTGTTTTTAATAATAATTCTTATTCCATAACTTTTACTGCACCATATTTTTCACGAACTATTGTTTCGGTTTCCTAATGATATTTTTTACCAACAATTATCCTTCGATCTGTACTGTTTCAAAAATATTGTTATCCCTTCCTCTGCTATGATGACTCTCTGTACTACTACTAATAGTCTGCCTGTACTGTAGTAGCTAAGCTTGCCCAGTTGGCCACACTTTACTTAAACGGTTTTAAATAAAACTCTGTTTCACAAGTAGCTCTAGCCATTGAGTCCAGTCCTTTGGGTCGTCCTCTTGTACTACTTCTAGTCTCATTGATCTTGAGTCTTTGTTAATCTTGAGGCTTTTCGACAATTCCCACCAACAAATGCCCAACCAGATTTATTACTATTTTGATAGTATAGGACATACTACTACTGTTGTTGGGATTTTGAACATACAGAACTTTGCACAAGAAAATAGGATGTTGGTGATGGGAGGGAGGTTGGACCTTCCCTTCCTCAAACACCTCAATCAGAAGTTCAGAACTCACCACAATCCCCTGCCCGATTAGTTATAGTAGTGTCTTGTCATAAATATTAGCTCTCTGAACCCTCCCCCCAAGATACCCAACAAGTAGACAACCCAGAACATAACACACCCAACCTCTCAGTCGTGGAAGCAATCCACATGCACACCCTTCCTTTCGCTCGCTCACTCGTGTAATTTTAAAAATAAGGGATGCGCCCGCCACTGTGGCGGGCGCATCCCTAATTGCCCTCACGGGACCCCGACCCTTATGGTGGGCGGTCCCTTTTAGGTTCTGCCCACCATCCTAATGATGCCCTAAGTAAGTAAGAGTTGTTGTGAACGTTAGAAGAGTGAAGACACCCTTTAATTGTCATTAGTAAAGGCTTTAGGGGCAGGAGTATTGAGTAACCAATGGCCTCATCTATCACCGATTTCAACTCCGCTTTGAACGTTTTATGGAGAGGACTAAAAGTCAGATCAGATCACCTGGTGTTGAACTAAAAAGTGAAAGACTGGTGGAAGGAAGAAGGACGGACAAGATTTACTATTTATGACTGACAGAGAGAAGGATACGTGTGATGAAAGCATGCAAATTGCAAAGGTGGCTGATAGTAAAGAATCTGATGCATGGGTGGTTGAATGACTAAAAAAAATCCTACAAATGTTAAAGCCCATGCAAGTGGGAGGATAGATACATACCACAAATGTTATGTACTGTACTTTATAGTGCTACCATGCCACTATGTGTATAATTAACTTGTCTTACTGTTTTTCTAAGAGTATATTTTACAATTGTCTTGTTTGTTTCTTTTTGATATACAACTACTCCTTCTGAACATGATCGGAAGGAGTTGGCCGCCAAGGCACAGCGTCACAAGCTGGAGGCAATCCTTCGAGAATATCGGCGGCTGGTGGTCTTGGAAGAGGAGGAGGCAGCAGGAGATGAAGTCTCCTCCAGTGCCCCAGGCCCCAGCCACTGCCCTCCAGCGGTACGGCGCCACCATCTGGGGCTGCCCGCCGCCGCATTTCCATCTCTGGTGCCCCCCCACTGTGTCTGCAACTGCTGCGCTCTAAAGTGCTGCATCGCCCTACTAGAGGAGGCAGTGCGTATCCTCCAGAGACAATCCCGTCAGACATAGACCCTGTCTATTGCCCCTTTTTTAATTCTTGTTTTGGTGGGTGGGAATCGGGCATTGGGATTTTGGACATTTGGACTTTCTCGTTAAGGACATTGGTTGGGGTTAGGGAGAGGGGTGGGTCAGGCTTTTTTTTTTTACATAGTTTATTTTTTGTTAGGGTTATATTAAATCTATATTTCTACTTTACATACAATGCTGCTAATGTTTTGTAGGTGGGGTTCCTGTTTTACATCACACTATTTCTTTGCTGGTGCAGGTCCGCCCATAGCCAGTGTTTGTTTTAAATAATTGGCTGTCTGTGTAAGACCCAAACACATAGATGCGACACCCCTCACTGATTGAGTTGTCCTACTAGTACTGTCAGTCTCTCTCTTCTAGTCTATGCATTCTTTATCTGGACTCAAAGGGGTGTGTGAATTGATTGAAAACATGTCCATTATTAATTATGCCTCCCCAAACTTCTCTCACCTTTGCTTGATGTTTATTTTACAATGTATATGGCCTAGTGGTGTGAATCACTAGGACTCTGGTACGCACAACAAACAAATTAATTTTTCATTTATACCATTGAATTTATTTTTAAATCAATGCTTCAACAATGCCAATGAATTGCATTCACATGTTATTTTTCATACATTTTCTTTTTGTAAGGTCAAAAGCACAGTTCATTACAAATAATGTGTTTTGAAAACAACAGCCAACGTTTTACCACCAACGCAAGTTTTAAAAAGAAAAAGAAAAAACCCAATGCATTTCGGGGCTTGTATTGCCCCTTCGTCGGGGGTCTAAAGGAAAAAACAAACAAACAAGGAGACCATTACTCAACTGTATTTTCAAGGTTAGACTTTTATCCTACACGAATTCTTTAGGTATTGCTTACCAAAATAACTTGGGCTGGAGTACAGCCTGTAGAGGGTGTTTTTTATCTATTTAATAGATTTCTGCAAAAAGACCAGAAATAAACAGTCATTTTAAGTTTAATGCGAACCCTGCCAGTGCGTTCCTGAACTTATACCAAACGAGTGTTACCTGTGCAGTGATCGGTATCGCATCTATGAAAGAAAAAACGGAGTATTTCAAGGATTTTGTAAACTCCATATGCATCTAGCTTATATGCATTTGCGGATGCGTGGATAATAGAAAGCTCACCTGTTTTCAATAGGGGTATCGCGGACGTGACAGAAACCTAAATAAATAAATGACTGCCATCAGTGTAATGTTAACTTTAATATGTGATCAAAAAAGCGATAAACGAATGAAATTGAGCCCTTTACCTGCGAGTCTAGTAAAGGGTAGATCGATCTCGCCACTATTCCCGGTCACGAAGCTGTAACAATAAAGAAGCGAAGGCTGTAAACACTGCCTTTTCCTCCTTTGTAAAATATATCAGCATTATCAACGTATCGCCATGGTAGGCTTACCGTTCTGTAATTCAATGTTCCGCGGCCGCAAGGTTAATCGCCATTCTCTTTGCCACCGAGAAACCTCAGTGAACACGATAGTCCTATGTCTATTTTAACTATCCGCTAATAGACAGAGATGAAAGACAAGTGTCTAGCTGCTTTTTTATCGACCCGCTAACTAAGTGACGTTCAACTTTATTTGTCTAAGACAACTTGCTTTGTTTACATTTATCGTCAATGCTTTTTATTTGCGAACGTTTACTCTACGATACCGCGATGTTTAGTTGAAGGTTAAAGTTGTTAAGGAAAGTTGTAATTTTTTCATTACTAGTTTGGTGTGAAATTTACGACGCATGTATGTAAAGGGCATAGATGTTTAAAAACTCTTCCTTTTCTGGCCTTAACAAATAGATATCCAACTATTTAATGCTATTATATATGTTCTAAAGAGAAAAATAAATAAAATGTAAACATTTAACTTTGAATGTTTTAAGTGCAAATATACAGAATCCGTGGGTTGATCAACCTGATACCTATAAAGTCTAACCCTTCCTATTTACAATCTACACATCAATTTCAAATAATTACCAGAACAGGTATCTCACATTTTATCACAATATAGTGCATTTGATCAAAATGGTTCCTATGAAATCTAGCCCTGCCTATTTACAATCTACAGATTCACAGAGATAGTTCCTTATTTTTCATACTGAATATAATTGATCCTTAGAAAGTGGGTGTAAGTGCAACCTCTGTGTGTTGGTCTCTAATATGGTTAGATTTTTACAGAAAACATGCCATTTCGAGCTTGTCATTTAATCCAAAGGGAATCAATGTCTGCAATTTACGAATCCAGTAAGTTTCTCTTTGCCATAATATTTTTGCATTGTCCATTCCTAGTCTCTGGGGCACTAGTTCTATGACTTGGAAGCGAAGCTGAGCTATGTTGTGATTTTTCTCAATCCAATGTTGTGCTAGTGGGGATGTCAGGTTTTTGTTGCGTTTACGACTCTTGTGTTCGGAAAGTCTAATTTTGATCCTCCTGTCCGTTTTACCGATATATAGTAGCCCACATGGGCACTTTATCGAGTAAACCACGTGTTCTGCGTCGCAGTTCGTAGAGTGCCTAAGCATTATTTTCTCTCCAGTACGTGGATGTTGTAAAATGTTTCCAGTGATTGCATTGTTGCAATTTTTGCAGTTGTAGCACTTCGTAGTTCCTTTGGGTGTCTGCTCTTGTTGCAATGGTGAGGGTTTACTGAGTAATTCCCTGAGATTTTGAGCTCTCTTATATGCGAATAGTGGTCGTTCTTTAAACAATGTTCCGAAATCTTTTTCTGCCAATAGAATCTCCCATCTTTTGGATATTGTTCTCTTTATATCCCTTGAAGCAGTCGAATATTTTGACACGAACACCATTCTGGTATTTGAAGTTTTTGGTATTTTTTTAAGAAGTTCCGCTCTCGGTGTTGTTTTGATTTTTTCTAGATGAGCTTCTAGTAGTTTTTTTGGGTAACCCCTCTCGAGATATCTCTGCTTTTGGGCGTTTAAACTTTTGTCACATTGTTCTGTATCAGACGATATGCGCTTGATCCTCATGAACTGTGAAACTGGTAAGTTATTTATCAAATTTGCTGGGTGAAAGCTACTATACAGTAGTGCGGTATTTTTATCTGTTGCCTTTTTGTATAGTTTTGTCTGTCTGGAATCATCTTTGATTTCGACTAGAACATCCAAGAAAGGTAGTGCTGTACTGCTTACGTTGTATGTGAACTGAATTCTAGGATCTACGAGGTTCAAGCTTTTGATGTTGTTAATGAGTTCGGCTTTTGGGCGTTCCCATATGATGAAAATGTCATCTATATAGCGCTTGTAGTAAATTAGGCCATGCTGCCAAGATGGATCTTCCAAAATATAGTCCAACTCAAATTTTGCCATGTAGATGTTGGCGTATATACATGCCCCGGGAAAGCCCATTGCTGTACCTGTCAGTTGGTTGTAGTACTTGTCTTGCCAGAGAAAGTAACTGTTAAAGAGGCAAAATTCCAGTAGTTGTAGTAGCAGTATTTTTAGCTCATTTGGTTTGTCTGTTCTTAGGAGAGCCCACTCCATAGCTTCTATCCCTTGCTTATGTGGTATAGATGTGTATAAAGAAGTGACATCTATAGTACAAAGAGTCCATTCAGTGCATTCTGCTGTATTGATGTTGGATAAACTTCTAAGAAAATCCGAAGTGTCTTGCAGATAGGTTGGCCAATTTTGAATGAAAGATTGCATGTGCGTGTCAATGAAGATTCCCAAGTTCTCAAAAATAGAAGAACAGCCTGATACTATCGGCCTGAAGGGTGGATTGCTGATATTTTTATGCACTTTGGGCAAAAAATAGATCTTAGGTCTTCGAGGGTAAATCTGTTTGAGATATCTCTTTGTCGTATTATCTATCCAATGGAGTTCCTCTGCCTTATCCAATATCTCATCCAAATTTTTAGCGATATTGGTCGTTGGGTCTTGTGTGAGCTGAACGTAGGTATTTGTGTCGTTGACGTGCTCGTCACCTTTTTGTTTATAGAAAGAAGAGTCCATTATCACAAGCCCTCCTCCCTTGTCTGCTTTTTGTATTATTATGTTGTCGTTTCTTGCCAGGCGTTGTATGGCACTCTGTTCAGCCCTTGTCAGATTGCTCAGTTTTCTTTTGTAATTAATTTTGCTTAAATCCGCTTTCACCAAAATTTCGAAGGTGTCCAAAGACTTATGAGATGTAGGTGCCATAAAATTGCTTTTGGGCTTAAAAGGTCTATCTGTCTCATCCTGATTCTCCATTGGATTCAAAACGGTAAAGAAATATTTTAACCTCAACACTCTCATGAATTTAAAGAAGGATATTTCTGTTTCTAGTTCGTTCGACTGATATGTTCTTACAAAAGATATTCCTTTGCTCAACAATTTTTCTTCGAATTTTGAGAGTGGATAGTTGGAGATGTTTATGACAAGTTTTTTGTCTCACTCCGCAGTCCCGGTTTTTTCTGTTGTTCTCTCTCCTTCTCTTTCTCCCTTTCTTTTTCCCTGTCTTCTTCTCGTCTTTTTTCTGGTTGAACCAGAGGTAAATCCGGCGGTCTGCTGGATAGTTGGTCCTTCTCTAAAAAAGCAGTCGATGATGTTCCTGGTGCCGTCATTATTGGGTCAGTGGTCAGACCTGTTCTTTGCGATGATTGAGTTGTAATTGGTTGTCTCGCAGTATTCAGCTCGCTGTCAGATACCACACTTTCGTCAGAAGACGCTGGCTGCTGTTTCTTGGCGGTGAACCTCCTTTTTGCATAAACCTCTGCCCACGTGTACGTCTCATTAAGCTTGTAATCGATGGTATCGCGCTTAAACTTGCGCAACTTAGTTTCCTGCAGTTCTTTGCCATATTTATCAAGACGTGTGTTAGTGTCTTCTAAAATTCTTGCCAATCGATCTTCCTCCAGTCGTTCAGACAATTCTTGTTTGATGTTGTAGATTTCTTCCTCTAGATCTTTTATAGTTTTGGCAAGCTCTTCGACCAGCAACAAAATTAAATCCAGGGAACACTTATTTAGGATTTCGAACCATTTTTCCATGAACTTTGGATTGTTGTTAAGCCTATATAACATCGGTCTAATAGCTAGTCTGAGATCTCTGGGAATCCTTTTAACACGATGGTATTGGATTAAAGTTGTTGCATGTAAACGTTGGTTTAGTTCCCGTCTGGTTAGATACTCGAGTTGTTTTAGTTGTTGTTCTACTGATCCTCCTTGTGTATCGAAGGTCTTTGCCTCTTTAATAAGTTTGTAGATTAAATTAGCTTCGTCCGCTGTGTAGGTCTTTGTGTTCGCACGATTATCGGTGATTGAGGCAATTGAGTCGAAAGACATTTTTTTGGTGCTAATACCCTAGGGGTGCAGTATATGTGAAATATGAATAGAGTGGGGTATTGCACTCGTGTTTGAATTGTGTGTTTAAGATATTATATCGATACGTGTGCTGTGCCAGATCAGTGCCTGCTCACTTCAGATAAACAATGTATATGGCCTAGTGGTGTGAATCACTAGGACTCTGGTACGCACAACAAACAAATTAATTTTTCATTTATACCATTGAATTTATTTTTAAATCAATGCTTCAACAATGCCAATGAATTGCATTCACATGTTATTTTTCATACATTTTCTTTTTGTAAGGTCAAAAGCACAGTTCATTACAAATAATTTGTTTTGAAAACAACAGCCAACGTTTTACCACCAACGCAAGTTTTAAAAAGAAAAAGAAAAAACCCAATGCATTTCGGGGCTTGTATTGCCCCTTCGTCGGGGGTCTAAAGGAAAAAACAAACAAACAAGGAGACCATTACTCAACTGTATTTTCAAGGTTAGACTTTTATCCTACATGAATTCTTTAGGTATTGCTTACCAAAATAACTTGGGCTGGAGTGAAGACACCCTTTAATTGTCATTAGTAAAGGCTTTAGGGGCAGGAGTATTGAGTAACCAATGGCCTCATCTATCACCGATTTCAATTCCGCTTTGAACGTTTTATGGAGAGGACTAAAAGTCAG
This sequence comes from Lissotriton vulgaris, assembly GCF_964263255.1. Lineage (NCBI taxonomy): Eukaryota > Metazoa > Chordata > Amphibia > Caudata > Salamandridae > Lissotriton > Lissotriton vulgaris. The sequence goes on along the minus strand of NC_141685.1, from coordinate 438,868,205 downwards.
ATCAGATCACCTGGTGTTGATCTAAAAAGTGAAAGACTGGTGGAAGGAAGAAGGACGGACAAGATTTACTATTTATGACTGACAGAGAGAAGGATATGTGTGATGAAAGCATGCAAATTGCAAAGGTGGCTGATAGTAAAGAATCTGATGCATGGGTGGTTGAATGACTGAAAAAAGTCCTGCAAATGTTAAAGCCCATGCAAGTGGGAGGATAGATACATACCACAAATGTTATGTACTGTACTTTATAGTGCTACCATGCCACTATGTGTATAATTAACTTGTCTTACTGTTTTTCTAAGAGTATATTTTACAATTGTCTTGTTTGTTTCTTTTTGATATACAGCTACTCCTTTTGAACATGATCGGAAGGAGTTGGCCGCCAAGGCACAGCGTCACAAGCTGGAGGCAATCCTTCGAGAATATCGGCGGCTGGTGGTCTTGGAAGAGGAGGAGGCGGCAGGAGATGAAGCCTCCTCCAGTGCCCCAGGCCCCAGCCACTGCCCTCCAGCGGTATGGCGCCACCATCTGGGGCTGCCCGCCACCGCATTTCCATCTCTGGTGCCCCCCCACTGTGTCTGCAACTGCTGCGCTCTAAAGTGCTGCATCGCCCTACTAGAGGAGGCAGTGCGTATCCTCCAGAGACAATCCCGTCAGACATAGACCCTGTCTATTGCCCCTTTTTTAATTCTTGTTTTGGTGGGTGGGAATCGGGCGTTGGGATTTTGGACATTTGGACTTTCTCGTTAAGGACATTGGTTGGGGTTAGGGAGAGGGGTGGGTCAGGCTTTTTTTTTTTTACATAGTTTATTTTTTGTTAGGGTTATATTAAATCTATATTTCTACTTTACATACAATGCTGCTAATGTTTTGTAGGTGGGGTTCCTGTTTTACATCACACTATTTCCTTGCTGGTGCAGGTCCGCCCATAGCCAGTGTTTGATTTAAATATTTGGCTGTCTGTGTAAGACCCAAACACATAGATGCGACACCCCTCACTGATTGAGTTGTCCTACTAGTACTGTCAGTCTCTCTCTTCTAGTCTATGCATTCTTTATCTGGACTCAAAGGGGTGTGTGAATTGATTGAAAACATGTCCATTATTAATTATGCCTCCCCAAACTTCTCTCACCTTTGCTTGATGTTTATTTTAGGCACAGCGATGGCTGCATGGTGATGATGGTTCCCTTTTTGTAACACGCCATGATTGTGGTAGTGGTGGTACTAGTAGTAGTAGACACCGGCAGGCAGCAGCATTTGCAAAAAAAGAAAATGACAGTCAGTCGCTTTTGAGAAACTGTTCGAGGAGTAGTAGAAGGAAGTACAGTACAGAACTTACAGAGCAACAATAATATGCAAAAATATTTTACAACAAAACATATTGTTGGTGGGGATAGCCTACTAGACAGAGTTACAAAATACAAACTATAGTTGTGTCGAGTCACTTGACTAGGCCTACAGCGTAACAGTTAGTGCTGTGTAGTAGGATGACAACAAATCCAATCAATGCCGGCAATTAATGCGGAGGTATATGTTCCTTTGTTAAATAAAAATGCCCTCTAAAATACACTGCTCATCGGTGGGCAAGCAGAAGAAGATCATCGCTCTTCCTTGAAATTGAAGTACTGTTGCTTTTGCCACATCCGCCCCAGCAAGCGTGTGATTAATTATTGGTGCACATTTCCTTTAGTCACATCTCAATAAGTCACACAGCCCGGGGGAAGTGGGTTAGGGTTTGGAAAATGGATGGGAAGGGGGTGTTTGGGGAAAGGTTTGAAAATGAAAAACAGACAGTACGCATGGACAAACACCAAACAACTCTGTAGACTACCATATCCATATCAATATGTTAAGGGAGAAAAAGGAAATGCATGCATGATGATGATTGATAAGGAGAGGAGACCGGGATTACATACATTTCTTCTTCAGTTGTTCCGGGCTTAATACTTTTACAGAGAGCAAATACAATTTTTAAATATTGGTAGGTATGAATCATAAACAAACCTAATGATAATAACAACAACAAGAAGAACAAACTGTTGTAAAGATTGTAGACAAAAAAAGTATCAAATTATTTAAAAGATGATGAAAGTTGATACTGTTACTGTGTTATCCTGGTCAAAAATGTGGACTGGATTTGCATCTCTGCACATTCCTCTTGGTCCTCTTGTTCATCAATCTTGGGTGTCACCATCGCCAGTCGCCACTGCCCACCTGGAAAATGTAGATTTATTGGTAAGGTAAGAGTGCATTGTAATGTTTTTCCAAGCATAGGGCAAGGCCCGGCCGGTAATTGTAGATTGAAAAACAAAAGGGATATTGAGAAACAAAGTTGAAAGAAAGGCACAGGTTATGGTGTAGTGCAACAAGAACACTTTCCGAGGCGGCATGTATGCACCATCTCTACTCTAGTCTGTTTCCAGCATTGACCTTCATCAACAACAGGACATAGCAGGCCCACAGTGACGGCACGTCGCTTAGCACATCCACCGTTTAGAGTATTTTTTTTTTAAAGAGTTGGACCAAGCACATATCCAAACATAGCATTTTACAATTTAAGTTAGTAAATCAATGCACCACAGTCATCCCACCGCTACACTCGACTCCACTTCAACACAGACATTTGGGTCTGCTGTGGTTGTTGTTGGTGTGTTTACCTTTTATGCCACTCATGAAACATCCTCCTGACTTGTTATTATTCCATGAATCATCTCCGATACTTGTACTGACTGAATGTGAAGATCGGTCTGCAGTAGAAGTAAAATTTTGTTATTACACAACAAGAGTAGAAATATTATTGATTAGAGTCACTCTTTAATGTGTACAGTAAGACTACTAGTACACTTTGACTTCACTTCATGCACAACAAACAAACAACAAAAACACCAATCGCTCAGAGTCAGGTGTCCAATGCATAACATTAATTTTCATTACCTGTTCCTTCTCATCTTAAGTTAATGGGCTGTCTTTTTCGACATCATCATCATGGACGGTGCTGTTGTCATACTCAGTGTGTAGATTGAGTCCCCTTCCTGTATTCAATCAAAAGCAATGTATCAAGCTGCATTAGAAGTACAAATTTCTTATTAAAAATATTTGCAAGAAGAGGAAAAAAATTGCCTCGAGTTAAGTTTAGTGTGTACTGTAGAAAGATGATTATTGCACAATGACATAACTTCATGCACAACAAACAACAAAATCACTCAGTCTGCGACTCTGCGTCAGACACACAAATAAAGGAAAATAAGGGAGGAAGACAGTAAGTCTCCTCAAACTCTGGGGGTTCAGCCATTAGTAGGTAATCATGTGACACACTACTTCCGTCACCTGAGCCGCTGTCCTCATCTTCCTCTTCCTCCCTTGCTTCATGTATTGTGTAATTCGGTGATATGAAGTGCTGATTCATTTTGATCATTGTTAACCTCTACACGGTTTTGGGCGAGAGACTGGTCCTTCTCACTGTTACAATGGAACCAGCAGCACTGAAAACACTTTCGGAAGAGACACTTGCGACAGGGCAAGCCAGATAGCTTATCGCCACCCTGCTGAGCAGTGGCCATTTAGCCCTTTTCCTATGCCAATACTGCAATGGGTTTTGATCAATGTACACCTCTGTTGGATCGTCCAGATAGGCCTGGACCATCTGCTCAATGTTCAGGGGTGCTGCTGCTAACCTTTCAGGCTCTTTTCTCGGTGCATCAGCACTGTGCCTATTAATGCCTAACGGTAAATACCAATTGTGTAACGATTCTACTGGGCCTAATGATCCAGTTATTGTTGCTGTTGTCGATAGTGATGGTGAGTGTTGTGAGCCAAACGCACTGCCCTCAGCCTCCGCAGTTGCACTTGATGCCGCATGCCCTGTTGCAGTACTTCTTGTGGTTTGAACTAGTGTGCTTTTAATTAGCAGCCGTTCATTTTCCAACTTACTCGCTGCCTCAGCTATCCAAGTTTTGTAGCGACCAACATCCATCTCTGGAAAAGGAATGAATGTCTTCAGTCCCAATTTTGCCCGTGGATCCAGAATTGTGGCAGAATGTAATGTTCTTGTGACAGCTAAGCTCCCCACCAAGTCATAGTCTTCCTTTCTTTCCTCTACACCTTTGTGTGATTCAGACACCTTCTTCAGCTGATGCTCTAGCATTTGCAATAATGGGATAGCTTGGCCCATTGTACAGTCCTCCTTGCTGACTTCATGTGTGAAGACCTCAAAAGGACGAAGCATCTCAGTCAGGCATTTAACTAGGCACCATTGGTCCATCTGAAGGGTCATGCCTTTCACAGTAGCATCCAGTCTTTGCATGACATATTCATTGAGTGGCCTGTACTGCTCAAACAGACGATCAAGCATGTAATGCGTTGAGTTCCAACGTGTTGCCACCTCCTGGATGAGTGCTTTGACTGGCATGTTATATTCATGTTGAATGATCCTCAGCTGCTTCCGAGCTTTAAAAGAATGACTGAAATGAGTGCATATTCTTCGGCAGATGGTCAGTAAGTTGCTGACTATGGGCTCTTTTTTCAGAAAGTCTTGAACTATAATGTTTATGCAGTGCGCCAAACATGGAACCCTGAAATAGGAACCAAGGTCCATGGCCTTAAGTACATTACTGCCATTATCTGTGGCAACAAAACCAATACTAAGCCCTCTTGGGTGCAGCCATTCAAAAACCTTGCTGCAAAACTCTTCCAAAATGTTTACAGGAGTATGAGATTTCTCCATGGACAACATGGCTACAGTTGCATGTTTCTGAGTAGCTTTAAAAATCTGAGCTGTGTCAACAGCACCTCGTTCAGATAGCTTATCTCGAATCCCACAAAAGAGACCCAGTGTGCAGTGATACACATGCAACTGGTCCACATGTCTGCTGTCAGGTGGATATTGTGAACAGCACTCTGCTGCAAAGCTTGTCCAACCAATTCCAGCACATCATGATGTAGTGCCGGAACAGCAATTCTTGCGACGTAGGACCAGCTGGGTACCTTCCATTTAGGGCAGATGGCTGACACAAATTCAAGGAAACCCACCCCTTCCACAAATGAAAAAGGTAGAAGGTCCAGTGCTAACATTTTAGCCATCTTCGCATTGTACAACCGTGCCATTGGGTGGTTGCGTTGGAACTGCCCCTCCAACCTAAACATGCTCTCAATGGTAAGCTGGATTACGTTCCTTTGTGCTGCTGTTGTTTTCATTAACCCACTTAGGCTCAGCTACGCAGTTTGTCTCATTGCAGTACTCGGTCGCCTTGGTGTCTCAGGCTGACTCTGAGTATGGCTCTTACTGTGGTGCCACTCAGATGTTACTAAGGAGGATGTGGGCGGTACCACTACACTACTGGGGACAGGGCTAGAAATTCCCCCCTCTTTACCTTCCACCGCAATAATATCGTCCCCTGATTCTTCATGCCCAACTTCAATGGGTTGAGTTTTTTACCTTGTTTTAAGTGAAGTAGGTGATTCTCCCACACAATAGTGTGGTATATTCTGAGATGACTTGCCGGTACCATGGTTTGTACCAAGCTTACCGCGCCGAACACCTATGCAACAAATTGATCATATAGCAACGCTCTCCTCCTTGGTGCTAACAGAAAAGAAGTCCCAAACTGGGGAGGAGAACTTTCTGGCACTGCTGGATGTGCCACTTTCAATACCAGATGAACTGGAGGGTGGGCTTGGAATGTGACTCTGTGCAGCTATACTGTGACTTTTACTACCACTACCTACTGAGATGGTAGAGCTGGGTGTAGAAGGTCCCTGCCAGGCCTTTGAAAATATGGCAGCTGGAGATGGTTGTGGTGTAACCTGTGTTGGTGGTATCCGTGCTACATCCCGCTCAGTAGCAGCCTTTCTGGATAGGGTGAGAATGTTGGTCTCCATCCCCTTTGGAGCAGGAGTGATGTGCATGATGACTGGCTCGTCTTCATCAACATCTTCCCCCTCTTCTACATCTACCTCCATAACTGTAAGTTTTTCTGGAACCTTCCTTTTTAGAAGCATTGTCTTGTGGTGTGCATCACTTTCAGACTGAGCTGGTGGCTGCCAAGTAGCATCACAATCATCAGAAGCGGGGCTTGAAGAAGAAGATGATGGGCTAAGCCTCCTTTTCCTTGCTGGCGGTCTGGGAGAAAATAGATCTTCCGAAACAGTGGTTTGCACCACTTTGCCTGCAGGAAGCTCGATTTCCTGAAATGCCCCTACTTCAGGAGCAGCGACTACTAATGTGGGCTGTTATTGCGGCTGCTGCCACTGGTCTCGCGGCTGCTTTTGCTGCTGTTCTTTCGACTGCTCCTGCTGTTCTTGCGGCTGCTGCTGTTCTTGCGGCTGCTGCTGTTCTTGCGGCTGCACACTTACCTGCTGAGTTTCCGCCTGCGTTGATTGTGTACTACTTTGTGATAATGACATTTAACATCGCTGCTCGTTAGTAGACTGGCTACCTCTGCCACACTCAAGGGCTTGGGCCTAGGTTGGTGGAGTTGGACCGCTGGTGTGGAGGTTCTGCTCCCAGCTTGGTTCCTGGACAACGCTGCTGCAGGCGTAACTTTTTTGGTCCCAAAAAAACATTGGCCGGCGCACTAGTTGTGGTTAATGGCACTTCCTTTTTCTGTTCCTTCTTCTCACCGGCAACTTTCTTGGTACTGGACCTGGTACCTTTCTTTAGGGCCATCTTCTTCAGATGTCAGGCAGGACGCAGATGCACAACAAGTTGTGGTCACACATGGCCGTGATGCACAGCAGGACTTCTGTCTGGCTGGCAGTACAAAGGGTGATGATGATGATACCTCCTCCTCTGGCTTTTTGTGCACCTAAAAGCAAATAAGCCATGAGAAGTACATCAGTGAAATGTTGCATTTGTTGTTGTGGTTCTACTACTACTGTAGTAGTGCAAACAAAAGATATAGTCTAGCCATTTCTAAGACTTTGCCAACAAGGGCCATGTTATACTACTGTGTACACACACTACACTCTCAGGAAGGATAGGAAAGAGAATAAGAACCACCAAAATAAAAATATAATGGGAGTGGGGTGGACCCTATTTGCCATTAAATTATTCGAACATCACATCATTCATGGAGCTGCTGCTGGCAAAGGGGGTGGATGGATGGAAGCAGTAAGCCAATAGGAAAACCATGCAGGCCTATATGGCAAAAGCAGGACACTAATAACTCCCACCACAAAAGGCCACCAGCCACATGGACACTCACAAATCACAAGCAGAGGACCTGGGAAACACCAGGATCTGACAAAAGGCCTATAAAAGCCAGGCTAAGGATGCATGCTAAAGCACACTGCTCTGCCTTTTTAATGCAACAACATGTAAATACGAAAATTCACAGGCCCCAAAAAGGTCTGCAGGGTGCATGCATTGCACACCAACACACACCAGATACACACAACAAAGGCATGTCTTTAAGACGCCCAACATCAGAAAGCCCATCCCAAAAAAACACACTTCCCAACTCAATTCAATGCCATCCATGCCCTAAATGATGTCTAAATTCAACAGACCACACAGAAACACTTGATTACTAAAGCTGTGGCTACCTGCTCTGATTCTACTGAATGAACGTAGGCCTGTTGGTGCACAAGGCCAGACAAGCTTGATGGCCTAGGCTTCAAAATGGCCACCAGCCACATGGCCAAGCCCAACATCAGAAAGCGCACCCCAAAAAAAACACACTTCCCAACTCATTCCAATGCTATCCATGCCCTAAATGATGCCTAGATTAAACAGACCACACTGAAACACTTGTTTAAGGCAGCTGTGGCTTTCTGCTCTGCGCCTACTGGATGAAAGCAGGCCTGTTGTCAGACAAGGTCAGACAAGCTTGCAGGCCTAGGCTTCTAAATGGCCACCAGCCACATGGTCAGGCCCAACAACAGAAACCCCACCCCAAAAACACACATTTCCCAACTCAATTCAATGGCATCCATGCCCTAAATAATGCTTGAAAATGAAATACATTAAACACAAGCATTTGCAATGCAATAGGTCTCGCATTAGGAAAGTTTGAGCTATTGGTCTTGTAAAAGACAATTTATTTATATATATGTTGTTTTTGAAAATAGTTAAATTAATAGCTTTGTCATTTACCATGCCAATAGTTATAACTTTCGCAAATGTGACACCTATAACATTTGTAATGCAACATGTTTTGTATTTACGTGACTTAGATGTATTGATATTACAAATAACAATGGCTTTTAATTTTTTTAAATAATTAATACTTAAGTAAAAGTGATTGTAATTTATAATGGCAATAGCTTAAACTTTTGTAAATAACTTTTGTGGAGATTATGTTCAGTGTATTTTATACAAGAACAAAAGTGAGATATTAACATCTTTTTGTGACATTTGAAATAAAGCTTGAAACATTGCAATATGAATGTGTTAGAAAAAATGAAGCATGTGAGAAAGCTAAACGCTATCTGTAGAGGAGACCTAAAAAAACCTCTGTGGACGAGGATGATTTTAACAACTGTCGTCTTAAATTATGACTGCCTTTCCTCTCAAAGGTCTTAGAAAAGACATAGCCATCGAACCCAGAAGCCCCCCCTATGAAAACCTGAGGAATAACCCATAATTGAAGGTCATACAGTTTTGAGTAGAGAGATCGTCTTTGACAAAATGGATCTCAAAGCTGTGTTTGGAATACAAATGCAGCCTTTAGACTACGCCTTGAAAGGAGACACCTTATAATCAATTAAAATAAACAAGCCTCCGTTTCACCAGCTCAATAAACGCCTTTTAAATGTGATCAACCACACCACATTACACACTCAATCGCCTTAAGTCTAAACAAAATGATACATTCTTTCTTATTCATTCTTACTTCCAAAGGTATGAAGCTCTTGGCACAGCCTTGCATCACAAAGCAGTGTTTACATTCCCGCCATGGCTCTTTGTTTTGACCCTTTGCTCTTGCTATAGAATTGGTCATCATGAGTCACGGCTAGGAAGGCAGGACTTGGTAGTCTACGTAATATACGGAAAGATTAATTTAAAAAGTACACCTTTAGTGACTGAAGACCCAAAAAACATTTACCTCGAAAGCCTGATTCACCCAACCAAGCGACATCTTTGACGCCAGACAAGTGTGTATCAACAAGGCTTTTGAAAAGAGTGCGTGATCGTTTTGTGTTTAATCGGGTCCATGTTTGACTATTTATATGGCGAAAGGTTGCTGTGTGTCAGGAAGAGTGGGAGGGTGGGGCAGAAGGTGACTGAGTGTTGTGAAATAAAACTACAAGGAAGCGGATCTCACTTCCCCACAACCGCCCTTATAGTTGAACATAATGTCCTAGCGTTTGTGAAAGGGAAACTGCCGGTATTTGTATAATAGACCCACCTTTTTTGAAGTGACAGGAAATTTTTTTATTCCATGGCTCGGCTTTGTGCTTGCCTTAGGGTCAAGTTAACAAATACTAATACAAGTTATAAGAGGATGTTAAAACATGAAGCTTGTCGGGCGTCGTGTTGACAAACCACACAAAACAAGCTCTTGGCATTGCTGTGGGGAGGGGTGGAGGAAAAATGTGAAGCAGGGGGCGGGGGAGCGGATCCCTTTGAAGTGAAGCTCTCGGAGGCAGGCGGGAGCAAATGGCAAGTGCGTGCATGAGCACATGCACTCGACAAAATCCGCGATGGTTTCAGACCATGGTTTAGCCTCTATACTCTTGTCCTATTATCGCTTCAGCGATTAATAGGACGAGACCTAAAAACACCAAAGGAACAGTTGCTTCATCATGCACCCACCCATGAGGCCATGACTAGCTCTGGGCCTACTGACTACTACTACCCACAACATTTAAAAAAAAATGAATGATAGTTACCAAAATAAATTGTAATGTAACGTAATGTAATTTAATTCTTATAGAGCGCAACTTTCACTTCAAGGAGCATCTTGGCGCTAATACCCGTCGCCTGGGAAGGGAATAGATCGGAGACCTAATCAAACATCAGTCCACTCTTACCTATATCGTTATGGTTATACCAGAGCTATACATGCTTTGTCTGTGAGATTGAGAACCCAGGTCTTCAGGGACTTTCTAAAAAGGTTCTCAGAAGGGGTTTGACGCAGGTGAAGCGGAAGCTTGTTCCAGGCCCTGGAGCCCAGCACTCCAAGGGATCTTCCTCCCTTCGTGGATAACCTGAACTTGGGAATCAGCAGCAGGTTCATGTTAGAGGACCTAAGGTTACGAGACGGTACATATCTCCTGAATCGATTAAAGAAGTAATTGGGTCCTTGCTGATGGTATGCCCTAAATGTGATGACTAAGATTTTAAACAACACCAGTTTGTGGATAGGTAGCCAGTGCAAGGTCCTAAGTGCTAATGAAGCAGATGACTTCCTTGGCCATCTCAGGACAAGACGGGCGGTGGCATTCTGGACCATCTGCAGCCGATGCAGGACTGATCTATTTGATCCTGCATATAGGCTGTTGCAGTAGTCCAGACGGGATGTTATAAGTGCCACCGCCACCGTCTTCCTGGCTGCCAGTGGAAGGAGGTCAAAGAATCTTCTAAGCCCCTTGATTATGCTGAAGCAAGACCCTGCCACAGCCCCTGCTTGTTGCTTAAATTACAGTGCCTCGTCAAATCTAATCCCTAGGTTACGGGCGGTTGCAATGGTGTTCGGGGGGACCTCTGCATCTGACAGCCACCATAGTCTAGGGGAGAAGAGGTTTTGCTGCCCGAACGGTAAAATTTCGGTTTTGCCCGAGTTGCACTTGAGATGATCATTCCTCATCCAGTCAAAGGTGGCGGCGAGGCAGTCTCTGAGATTTTCCTCTGCCTTCACCGTTTCACCATCTAGTACCAGGATGAGCTGAGTACCATCAGCATAAGATATTGTGCTGACGTGGAAGGATGTAATAAGCTCAATCAGGGGGGTCATGTACAGATTGAACAGTAGAGGGCTCAGGCTTGAGCCTTGCGGCACCCCTGTTGTCAGTGCTTTCTCTTCCAAACGGTACTCCCCAAGCACAGTGACTTGCCTCCTGAGGCTGAGGAAGCTCTTTAGCCATTCGAGCACAGCCCCTGCTATCCCTGATGTTGCTATGCGGCCAATCAATACGGAGCGTGACACCGTATCGAAGGCCGCGGATAGATCTAGCAACAACAGTACAGCCTTCTTCCCCTGAATTGTAGTTGCAACAACTGCAATGCCCCCAATCAAACAGACACAACAACCACTTACTTGTAAAATATCCAATTCAAAAATCCTCAAATCCAATGGCAGCAGATGGACAAAGCACTGGGAGGAGCCTGCTGGACAGGAACAGGAAGTTGGAGATTCTGTGGCACTTCCTCCCTCTCCCCCATTTTAAAAAAGGACTCCTTGCACAAAAAAGGACAGCCAAATGTCAAGCTGAGGAGTTTTTTCCATCCAAATCATCATTTGCAGAAGGTTTTATGTTGCTAGAGCTGATATTCTTCTCCAAATTGAAAATTTTACATGTTCGAGTTCTCGAGCTTCACATTACTTCTGCCGGATGTCGATGGCGCGTCTAAAATTACGTGTTTGCGTTCTCTCGCTCCTTGTCGCATTCGATATGACGTGTTTGCGACCTCACGCTCTCGCTCGCGGTGGAGAATGACATGTTCGGGATCTCATACTCTCGCGGTGCATGACTGCGAAACAAATGACGTGATCGTGGGCACGAACTCTCACAAGATAGTGCAAAATGGCTACCAACAATCCAACATCTTGTGGAGCACGCGACCGGTTCGGGAAAACTTGTCGGCGAAGGCAGGGATCCAGGTAAGGCGATCGCGCACGCAAGAACGTATTTTTACAGCGCAAGCATGAAAAACATTTCTGGTTCGCTGCGGATCACGGAAATGTTGGCATTTTCATGCTCTCCGCGGAACGTGAAAATGTCAAATTATCGCAATTTCCACGAGCGGAACGGAATTTGACGCCCAGGCCTAGTCAATTCATAACCAAGAAAGAGAACAGCCAAAAAGGCAATATGAGATTTGGCAAAATTGAATTTGTAACCTAAATTTGCAAAATGTGTGACAATGTGATCGAAACGCGCAAGATGAGGATTTAGTTAATCATCTGTCAGGCAAATGTCATCAACATATGAAAATGCATCAGGGTCAATTTCAAAAACAACACTATATGTGCCCCAAATACCTCAGGGCTTTTCTTATCCCCTTAGGCATTCTTGACTAGCACCGTTGATTGCCGAGAGCTCTGAATGGGGTAAAGTCACGGCTCTCCGGAGCTAATGTGTGACTGAAAAAACATTTGATATTTCCAAAGTAGTTTTAAATTTCTTATGCACAATATTATTGACTAATGCTGCACTGTGTGTGTTCTATATTGAAAGGTACGGACATGACTATTCAAATGTCTATAGTCTAAAACTATACAATATGAGCTGTCCAATTTCAATATCAGAAAAAGAAGATTATTCATCGAAGAGACATAGGGTTCGATAACACCCTGATAGTCTAATTAGGTGAGAATGTCACTAACGGATGCTTTAGCATCACTTTTATTGGGATATTGAGGTTGGGGCTGTGGAGTAGACCGTAATGGAATAATATGCATAGGAGAATCCCTATCCCAACCAGATTGATTACGATATATAGCAGGAGCTAAGGCTACAGCCCACTCCAAAGAATAAGCTTGCTTATTCTCTTCAAGGACATAACTGTGAAAGAGAAGGAAGTATTGCCTCCTTGCCCCGAGGAGAAGCGAGGATAAATGAGGGAGGCCAGTCAAACTCTGACAGTAAAATATCATAGGAAGACATCAAGTTGTCCAACAAAACTGCATTAATAGTGTGTTTAATATTCCCTTCGATCTAAATGGCTTTTTGATAAATACTGTTTGGAGGAGCTACGTGGGTGTCCGCAGGTTTCAACAGTTATAAAAATATCAGTTGCTTTCACCTCCAGACCTGGTGGAGTGTCTGGCACACTACGGTAACTTCCGCTGGGCTGTTGAGGAGAGTCACTGCTCAACCCATGTCCAAGAGGAGGCATTTTTCGCTGTTAAGGCAGCAATTTTTTTCTTCTGAAACAGGCCTCGATATGGAGGTGGTTCCTCCCATTTGACTTTCACGTTAAACTGTCGCTGCGAGTCTTTCTTTTGTTTCATGGACTCGCCTTGTCAGCAGTCCCATCGTCCTCCTCTGCCAAATTGTTGATCGGATGATTCCTGAAAGTAACGCGGAGAATGGGGATCAGGAACCTAAAACGTCTCAGGTGTCTTAAACTTAGACTGATCAGGCAAATCATATCTACGTTTAGAAGCGTCAGGTGGTGGAACGAGAATGTGACTTCTGTTGCTACTTATTTCTGTCCCATGTCTTCTGTGGAAAGACAGGACATCCGTTCTTGTCAGGAGGGGTAGATGGTCTGGCTCCCAAATTATTGAGAACCAATGACGTATAAACAGCAACAATAATAATCAGCAATTGATGCTCCCAATCAACGTCTGCCACTGACACGAGGCACTGGTGAACTTGTAAGCAAACTGCTTCTTCATTAATGTTAGAAAGAATAATATCGGAGACTATGGGAAAAATACCTACCAATTTCATCCCCAAATCCAGGGCTGGACCAGCCCCGTGCTCATTCTGAACTTGTTTCAGACTTCTCTGAAGAACTCTCATGGAGGGGGTGCCATAACAAAGTGTATACACTGAGGTAAACACCGCCCCCCAGGTGTTGCAGTCCGCTAAGGGGTCAATTAGGCTTCTCAGTAAACATATAGTAAAGATCCTGTGTTTCTCCACAGGACTAGTGTGTGGGAAAACAGCATCAAGCTTTTCTGAGCTATCCAAAAATGAAAGAACCTCACGAGGACATTTACCCATCACTGAATTAATCATAACAGGGCTAATCACAAGGCCTCTGGCCTGTATCAGTACTGGGGGTGCAACTCCTGGTGGAGCTACTAAAAAAGCTCTAGAAATAAATTTGATTACTCGTCTATAGAGATGAACCACTTGAGTGTATATTAAACATACCTCCGCCACATTAGCATTGAGATAATTTGGATGTGTAGTAAAACCAGCTAACGCTGGCCATGTGGCCCCATCAAGGCTTAAGGGGCCCCTACGAACAAATGATCGGGAAGGGAGCCATTAAAACAAATGTGGTGCTCCCAGGATGTAAGAGGAACTTCAACTACCACATAAGGATAATACACCGCCGGTGCTGCAGGCACCGTATAAGCATGAAAAAAATTATCATTTGCATCCATCGCAGGAAATGTGACACACGAATAAATGAGCTTGAAGCGGTACGCAGGATCCACTCCTACCACAAAGTAAATCGGAGATCCCGCTCCATGGCACTCCATGCTACAACAAATGATGTGTAACCGCTGCACGGCAATGTGCTTGTATCGTGACCGATTCTGCCATTGAATATAGTAAAAAAATGCTATTAAACACTAGCACAAAACAGGTCAAAAACTTTTTAGAATTCAAGCTTGAAAAACCTACAGCAACAGGCAAACCCTACAAACTGGGGAGGCAAAGCCCTCCCACCGAGGACATCTCTGGTAACCAGTGAGAGGGTATTGTGGACAAGCACAAAGCACCACTCAGGGGTCTCACGAATAAGTACCAGACCAAATATTGGCAGCGCCACATTGCAGGGATTCTGAATAATAACCGAACTGTGCTTGGGGTTACGGGACCTTAGAAGACAGGGACTGGGTTATCCTATCACGTTAGTACCCATGAGCCGGGACCGACTACCTATAGTGTCTCACTTTCCCTCTCACTCACTCACAGAGGAACAAGTGATTAGGCACCCCAGAACACAACACTCCTGAATATCTCAGGAATCGCAGTTGCAAGATGCGCCCTTTTGCTCACACTCTTGTACACATCCACAATAAGATCTTACAGAGACACGAAAAAGTTTAAAATGTTTATTTTAACTAACATGCTCCAGTATGCAGAAAACGTGCCACAACCAGTAGAAAAAAGACTAACACAAATACGGTCAGCATAGCAAGTAGTTTGTAAATCATAAAAGGAGCTGTCATGATACACTACAGTTTAGCCTACCCCCCCTTTTCTTGTATAGAAGTCAGATGATTATATATTAGAAGATCTCAGGGTTTTGTCAGCAGAACCGGTACCTCCTTTTAAAGATGGTACATCACAGGTGCTACCACGCTCTTCTCCCTAAAGGTTCCTCTCCAAGTGTGTGTTACCTATCAGTGTACCCTCAGATGACCAAAGTACGTGGTCCCAAACAACAGCTGCATCTGCGTGTTTTGTCTAGGTGCTAGGGCCTGACTAGAACAAAATAGCAAGGGGCATTGTTGTTCGTTCTTGTTCACAATGTTCAGACTAAATCCCAGGAACGAGCAAAGTGCAAAATCAACAGCATGTTCCATGAAAATGTTTCAGTGTGGCACAACCAAAATTAATTTGTGTTGTAATGTGTACAAAGCAGCGGACACTCAGCAACGTACTAATGCTAACAATGAAGACGACAATGCCCGTATGGGCCCGGTGACAACAGGCTCCCCTTAGTCAATCTCAATGCTGCAATGCAGCATTGTGATTGGTCTGAGCACCATGGTTTGGCGCTAAGATGGGGAATGGGAGCCTGGGCATGTTCCTCACCAAGCTGTGCATTACAGCCTGGTGGCAAACATGCAAAGTGCGCATTAATGTTTGGCCAGCCCCAGACGGCCGGCCAAACCATCATGCGCAGTTGGAGTGTGCAAACCACTCCTCCCACTGTGCCACCAGTCCCGCCCGCATTAACCCAGCTCTGAAACTATGAAAAACATTGTTACTATGATTTTATTTTTCATTCTCTGAGAGCAGTCGGGCGACGCTCCTACGCCTTAGTGGAGGAGCCGCCCCTGCTGTATTTCATAGGTATTCTTTGGCCTTTGGTGGAATAGGGATCCTCTCAAGCGTATGGGGCCCCTGATGGGATTAGGGACCCCTGCACTGCAGCAGCTGTAGGAGCCTGTATTATTCCCCTGATATAATACTCACAACAAATCGGGACCTTTCCATTTTTTTAAATGTACAATTTTTAACATCTGTGTTTTAATTTAGTGCATTCCATTTAAGCACTACATTGAGAGGTAAATATTAAATGTAATATCTTCTGCATATGAACTCAGAAACATTCAAGAACCTGCCGGTCCCCAATGCCCTGCTAACATTTCCAAGAGTGACCCAAGCGGCATCATGCGAGCAGTATATATTGCAAATTTGTTTTATATATGAAACCACTGTAGAGTCTTTAAACTATTTACGAGAAGGACTTTTGAATAGCACAAACCAGAAGTAAATCAGTTCACAGTGCTCTCAAATTTGTCAGTTGAGGTAAATGATCCGCAAATAAGTAAATTGATATGCCTAGGTCAGGATGACACAATTTAGTCAAGTGTGGGAGCCGGGATTTGAGCCCTGGTCTTCTTGGCTATACATTATGTAATACAGCCTCTGGGCCAAAAACTCCCTCTTTCCGAGTTTAAAGTGAAAGAACAGTTCTGTGAGTTTATTTGTCTTCTTTCAGCAGTTAAATTATTATCTGTGTCCAACCAAGTTCACTTTCAGATTATTTGTTTAACATGTTAAATTAATTTGAATTTTTAGAAGTCTTTCCCAAAACAAAGTGTGAAAGATTTAGGGCCAAATGTAGGTAATCCAGATTTACCGATTCTAAAATACCGAATTTTACCGATTTTCTATTTTAGAATTGGTAAATGGGTAGTATTACCGAATCGGTAAGATTCAGTAAATACCGAATCAGTATTTACCGATTCGATAATTCCCATTCATTCCTGGGAGCCTGGAGGCTCATAGGAATAAATGTGAATTACCGAATCGGTAAATACCGATTCGGTAAAAGGGGAACACATTGAAGGGTGGCAGGGTGTCACTTTGACACCCTGTTGCACCCTTGAATAGTGTATGGGTGCACATGTGGCACACATATATGCCCTAAGGGCATGTATGTCTGCCACATGGCACTGTAATAATTTGCAAAAAATTGTTTCTTTTGGGGTTTTCGATATTTACCACCAACTTGTAGTTGGTAGTAAATAACAAATCCTAAAATGGGAAAAGCTCTCATTTGAGTGCTCCCTACATTAAGGATTTGGTAATTTATCGCATCAGAATTTAAGAATTTGGTAATTTACTGATTCCTTAAATTACTAATTCAGTAAATTACCGAATCCTAACATTAGGCCCCTACATCTTAGAAGCCTAATACTGGTCGGTAACGGACGAAATTCGGCAATTTCGACCATTACCGACCGGTATCAGGCTACCTACATCTGGCCTATAGTATCAAAACTGGAAAAAACACAAAAGAATTGACATTTGAAACACATACGGCAATCCAGCCACCTGCAAATATTAAAATGCATCTGAGCTCTTTCCCATTGTACAAATGTGAGTGCAAGGGAATGTAGGCAATCATTTTTATATTCATATCAGTGTCTTTCAAGATGTAGTAACTTTAGAAGGGGGGCCAGCACCTCTAATAGTGCAATTCAGTAGAGAAGAATACAAAGATATTACAGAGATCCTGCCCAGTTTGCTTTTGAGCTGGGAGCTGACGGTTATATAACACTTTCATTTACCCAATCTCAGTGAGCCAGGATAACTGAAAAGCACCAGTGCAGATTTTTATGCCATATGTAGCATTACATAGCAGTCCTAACAATTATTTAGGATATGTATTAATATTTTGCGACTGAAATCCATTTGCAGATCCTTGAACATTTACTGGCTCTTGAGTTGGGGTGGTAAGTCATTCTCAAATGGCACATTAAACCACTGAGTTATTTTACCAGGACTTTAAGCTGTAGGGCTTACACACAATATCACCTTCAACACTCGAACTGATAGTGTCTTTATCATATATGATGTCACATTCCCTCCTCCTATGATAGAACATGCTCACGGCAAGTATCTGACTAACTTATCTCCATGCGCGCGGCGGGTTTTCCCGCTGTGCGCTGACTTTTTAAAAAACCTGCGGTTCATGACGAGCTCAGCTCGTCATGAGCGTACAAGAGGCGTAACTTATGATGAGCTGAGCTCGTCATGAGCGTTGAAGGGGTTAAATAAAACCAAGTTTCAGACTGGATCCTAAAAACACTCTGGAGGACAATGAGTGAAAGTCTTACGTTGTATAATGCATCTGTGACATGTTAACTGCTTTTAGGTGCATGATGAATCCAGACATTCCCGGTGCACAGGTTTAACATATATTTCTGTAACAGTAGACATTCCCGGTGCACAGGTTTAACATATATTTCTGTAACAGGTACATTAAGGCCCCATTACCTATTTTACGAGGTTGGGAGCCTGTGACCTTCAGGTTGCACACAGATACCTGCAGCAGGCACATTAGCCCACTGAGTTATTTGGACTTGCTCTGCATCCAGTCCTAACAACCTTTGAAGAGCACAAATGTCATGGTGAGGTAAACAGTGTCCTTGTATGGGGGTATTTGTGCCATCACAGATTTTTGCATAGTAGCACTTTAGCACTACCATTGGAAAACAAATGGAGTGAAGTTTTTATATTTTTATAAACGATCCCAACGAAGGAAGTGGTTGGATCTATCATATCCTTGGACTGCTAATGAAGTGCCAAAGGAATGCTTCTTCACCTAAACTTGTATGGTGAAGGAGCCTCTCCATTGAAGGAGCATGTATACACTTTAGGACAGTGATTCTTAACCTTTTGACTTCTGAGGACCCCCCACTTAATCATTACTTGAACCCAGGGACCCCCTTTAAATCAGTATTGAATCTGGGGACCCCCATTGAGTCATCGCTGCAAGCCCGGAACCTAAGCATTTGTGATGATTTGAACTGCAAAACAACATTCAACTAAAGAAACAAATAGTCATTGAACAAATGATGAAATGTTTTATTTAATTCACTAACAAAGATAAAAAAATCAAAATGTTAGTTTTAATGGGAAGGTTGGAGCATTTTTAAATTGAATTGAGACCACTCATTGTCCATATCATATTCTGTTTAATGCACTTGCAGTGCTCCCACAAATCAATCTGACCATACTAACTTATTTTTTAACCTCTAATATTAAATTCCTTAACCCCTTTGATGCTCATGACGGAACCGTTCCGTCATGAGCATCGGTCGAGCTGTGCTCATGATGGAACCGTTCCGTCATGACCACACCCATTTTCATTAGGGCCCAGCATCGGCGGTAAATCTGCACCGCACGGATGAGGTTAACATTTATAAAACGTTTAAAATGTTCAATTGTACATTTTCATCTTTATTTATTAACACTTTATTAATGTGTTGGTATAATTTAATTTTCTGAGCAGTCCTAGACCCCACGAGTGGGCTTCCTAGACCTTCACCATCATGCAATGGTAGCCTGATGAGGTGCAAGAGGTGTTGCCTCTGTAATCTGTCTCCTTTGTGGTCAACGTTTTCTGATGTTTTGCCAGGCATGTTGTAGCACTTAGTGATATTCCTCCCTGAAGGATATGGTGAAGGGCCACTGACATTTCTGCACTTTAACCGCATCGCTGCGGCGGCTTTTCCCGCTGTGTGCGGCGGTTTTCAAAATACCGCGTTAAATGACGAGCTTGGCTCATCATCAGCATACGAGCGCCGTAGCTGATGACGAGCTGAGCTCGTCATCAGCATCGAAGGGGTTAAGAAGCCCATGATTAGCATGACTCTTCCAAGCCACTGTATGCGAAAATCCCCCAAAACCCTCAATTGATATTGAATTTGTAAACATATAACTTCTTTTATTCATGGGGTTGGGTGGAATTGATGTTAGAAAATATGTTGGTCGGGTTCGCGCGAGCGTTCTTTCAAGATGGCCTCCTCCCAGTAATTCTCCCTCAACGCCTGCATTTTCAATGATATATTAGCCACGTTTTGGCTTACCTGAAGTGGGTTGGAGTGTCTCTATTTACTCCTTGCTTTTTTAGAGCCTCTGGTTCTATTTTCTGAGGGCTTTTTGTCATGCTGTCTCCCTGCACCGAGCTGACCTGCTGAGAGGTGCTGTTTGAACTTCCTGTCAGGAGGGCGAAGACCAATTAAGGAAAGGACATGGCTGAGGACTAACCACACCCAAAGCTGGCTCTATCTGCTGCACAGTTGCTTGTTTTGGTGATATTGTATGTATTTTCATTTCCTTTCTTTCTGAAGTGTTTTTGATGATATTTATATATTTTTTGCTTGTTATAGTGAATATGGAGGGAAATAATTTAAATACATCAATTAACAAACGTAAGCAAACAATATCTCCTCCACCTGTAAAGTCCAAAATTGTGGATTCTACGAGCCTTCGTTAATAACTTTATTGGAAGAGATACAAGCAATACGCTCTATTACAGATAACATTGTTTTGGAAATCAAAAATATTCGCAAGAATATGGCTGGCTTTTCAATGAAAGTCTCTGACAATGCAATAAAAATCAAGCACAGTAAGGTTAACATAGACAATATGTTGCCCCTCACTGCAAAAATTGTGCCAATGAAAGCTTTATTACTAGAATTAAAAAATCGTAATAAGCAATATAATTTGCGCATCTTTAATTTGCTAGAAGGGGTTGAAGACAACGACTTTAGGCAATACTTGGAATCCTTGAAACCATGTCTTTCACAGTTAAAATTCTCAGAAAAATGTGAAATTGATAAGGCACATGGATTTCTTTCTCATCGTAGTCCAAGAAATGTTATGCCACGCCAGATGATTTTAAAAGTCTTGCGTCACCATCATCTGCTAATGATCCAAAAAGCAGCAAGAGAGATCTCATGTTTAATGGTCAATGGAAATTAAAAATGTATACATCAAGACTTCGCCAAAGAGAATGTTAAAATTCTCAAAGAATTCACTGATCTTTGACCTTGACTATGTTAGAAATGGGATTTCGGGTTGGCTTGGGCTTGCACCTAAGCCAGGCAGAAACCACCACTTTAGTCAGGGCAAGGAAGTTACACGCTGAAGATAACCCCTGCTCACCTCCTTGGTAGCTTGGCACGAGCAGTCAGGCTTATCCCAGAGGCAATGTGTAAAGCGTTTGCACAACACACACACAGCACCAACACACTTGGCACACCACAAAAGAAACTCCACACAAGGTTATATATACAAATAGCCTCCGTATTATCCAAAACACATTAGAATAGTAATCACACACTACACATTGTGCCAACTGGCACTAGGCAATATTTGCAGGGAATTATATACACATGACAGGGCCAATTGGGCCACTGTCAGAACCATCACAAAGCAAAAATAGTAAATGTAGAACACAACCAGTAATTACTGGCAAAACACTGTACTCAGCATTATATCCTGCAACATAAATCATATTATGCAATCAGCATCACATTAGGCGTAAATACATTATGCGCCAACCTCACCAGCATAAACATATTATACAATAACCTCATAAGCAGAAATCACATTAGAGGCATAAATCACGGTGGCCAACCTCACCAGCATAAACATATTATACAATAACCTCATAAGCAGAAATCACATTAGAGGCATAAATCACGGTGCATAAAACATATTGAGCATATTAGTACATAAATCACATTAGGGCCTGGCGCCGTAGAAAAACCTGACTAACTCCCTGGCTAACTGGCCTTCTCAGAGGGCTCAAATGCCCTATGTCCCAAATGTCAGGGTGTGCTGCCAATTAAGCATGGGCGGAAAATCCGTTACGCTCGCGGATTTCGCGGATTTTCGGTAAATTCGCAATCCGCGAGATTCGCGAATTTCCCGCAAAATCCGCGAGCAGCGGATTTTATGGCTTGCTCGCACTGTTCGCATGAGTTCGCGGCTTCCCAGTTCAACTTTGCGCCCCGCGAATAAGCGCTAAATTGCAGAAATACGATCTTAGCAAAACTGAAACTACTTACCAGGTTCAAAAGTTCAAGCTCATCATTTGTAGCCATTTCCTGTAGTGCTTCCTGAGGGGCCCCTCCAGAGTTCAGTTGCCTACTTGCAACTATTATGTGACCCTGCTCTGACCCTCAGAATAGTTACACAAAGGTCCTGAATTACAGCTAAGGCAGACAAGCAGGAGCCAGGCTGGAAGTTCAAATCCAGTGACACATTAATCAGCCCCTAATTCATTATTGTCAGTTGGGGCAGGGCAGGTGTTGTAACTAATTTTGCAACAATGAAAGCACTTAGCAAGTGCAAAAGATCACTAATCAGGAATCATTAAGGAAGCAGGTGCCAGCTAAAAAAATATTCTGTGACACATTAATCAGCCCCAAATTAATTCAGGTCACTTGAGGCAGGGAAGGTGTGCTTTGCTTTGCCGAAAATAATGTACACTGGACAACCAGAGGGTGCGGTGATGAAACAGAGGGTGGCATGGGTGGGCCAGAGGGTGGCATGAGTAGTCAGAGAGTGGCAGTGGTGACAGAGAGTGGCAGTGATGAAGAAGAGTGTCCCAAACAGGCTGGACACGTAGAAACAACAAGTTCGCAAAACTTGCGACCCGACAGGTAAGTTCGCGTTTGCGAAACTGTACAAAACCCTCGCGAACTGGCAGAAACCCGCGCGAACACAAAAAAAAAAAATTGCGAGAATTTGCGGATTTTGCGGATTGCGAGTTCGCAAATCCGCAAAATTCGCGAACGCGAGATTCGCAAAATTCGCCCATGCTTACTGCCAATGCAGCAGAATCCAAAAGTGCACAATTGCTCTGGCCTAAACGTGGCAGCTGCCGCTAATTGCGGTGCAGCTGTGCAGGCAGAAATGTGGGCTCTAGCACTCACTGAGCCCTCTGGGACTCTCTCAACAAATATGACTAACCGTTGCAGCTGCCCGCGCTGGGGCGGCACAGCTGTGAATGATAACAAAATCAGCCCTGGCACCACTGTGCCACTTTGGAGCTCCACTGGGACTCTTTGAACAAGTGTGTCCCAACTTTGCAGCTGCCCACTGTCAGGCGGGGCAGCTTGTGGCAGAAAAGAGCACCGACAATGTGCCCTGAACCGCACCAACAATGCCAGTGTGAGCCCCACTCACTGGGCTCTCTAACAAATGCAGCCTCCCGATCGGCCCCACTCACCAAGACATCCTGGTGAGGCTCGCCATTCTTCTGGTGCCGCTTCTGGCCTCTGCGGGGCTCTCCTTATCTGGCCTGTCACCAGGAACACGTGGGGCTCTCTTCCTCGGTCCTGAGGGCCCCTGTACCACAACCGTCTGTGCCTCCTCTGGCCCTCCACTCCAGGTCCAGAAGAGGCAGAAATGGAGCCCCTGAGGCTCTCTCGCTCGCCAGCAGGTCCTGCCCCCATTCAGGAGCGGGTGCCTGACTTCTGTTTTCGGCGCTCCCTTCCTCAGAGGTAATGCAGGGTGGGCACCCGTTCATTATTACCATAAGTGGGGTGGGCACCAGCTCATAACCACCATTGTGGCGGTTCCTCCTGAAGCCCAGCAGCAGCAGGCCCCATCAGCACAGGGACAGCACCACATCATTGGATCACAGCCCCTATATTTATATTAGATATTCCTTTGTCTGCCCTGGCACAGGGCATGGGGAACAAGCAAAAACTGGTTCAGGGGGGGGATTGGAGCACTCTCTTTATCAGGCTCCTCTTCCCCTTTGTCGGATGGGGGATCTGTGATCAGACACACCACAGGGGGGAGCCAGCATTGTCATTGTACAGGGCAGGCACAATCCTATTCAGGGTCAGGGGACTACTCCACCCACTACTCCCAAATGTAGATGTCCCATCCAGTCTAGTGCTGACTCACCCTGTCCCTCCTGGAGCCACACACACCTCCCCAGCCCTTGTCACTCAAAAGCCAGACATGCAATTCACATCAGGCAGGCAGACACATAGCACACAGAAATGCCAACTTCTAAAAGTGGCATTTCCTAAATAGTTATAATAAATCTGTGCACACTATTGTGAAGCATTTAATATTACCATTCCAAATATACTAAATTTGACCACGCTGCTCCTCTCATATCAGGAATTACCACTGAAACACTTATCAGGGAATCCCCAATGCATTCCTATGGGGGGGCACCCCCACAGTAGTGAGAAAACAAAATGGATATTTGTCACTACCAGCATATGCCACACACTTAAGGTACATGTCCTATCTTTTACCTACAATGCAGCCTGCCCATAGGGCTAGCTAGGGCCTAACCTAGGGGTGACTGACATGCAGTAAAAGGGGGTTAACAGACATGGCACACACTTTAGGTGCCAGGTCACAACGGCAGTAACACTGCGCACACAGGCCCTGCAATGGCAGAGGCCTGAGGTAGGTTTGGAAGGCTACTTTGGTGGATGGCGCAATCAGCGCTGCAAGCCCACCAGTGGCATTTAATTTACCAGCTCTGGGTATATGAGATACCAGTTTACAAGGGACTGACAGGTAAATTAAATAGGCCAAACAGGTGTAGACCAATCTTATCATATTTAGCACAGAGAGCGCACGCACTTTACACTGGACAGAAGTGCTAAAGTGCCCAGAGGCCTAAAACCACCAACACCATGTCAGAGAAAAGGCTAGGAGAAAACTAAAACGTTTAGGGATGACCCTTTAAAAAAGGCCCATTCCAACAGCTTAGAAGCTGTGGTTTTAAATATGGCCTTTTTGATTTTTCTGTTATAAGAATCTGGAGGGATGGTATCTCAAAATCTTTCCATCGCATTTTTAGATCAAAATTCTCTGCTCTCCATGGGAACAAGTGACACTTCAACATGAAACATACTTACAAAAATTATTGATAATAGCCAATTTCTGTGGGGGCATTGTCTAGGCAGGTAAATCTTGCATATGTGTGTGTGCTTGAATCTAGAATGTTATGTATGTTTCTATGTTGCCTGTTTTATGTTTGGTCTTGCCTTCCCTTTTTCTCCTATCTTCCTCATCTAGAGATACTCTCTATTCCTTTAAGCTACAATTTTTCTTTCTCTGTTCTATCTCTTTTTTTCCTACAGATATGGATAATATTATAAAATTTAATTTGTTTTGTTTAATGTCAAAGGTTTAAGAAACCCTGTTAAAAGAACTAAAGTTTTAGATTATTTAGCCTGGCATAAAGCAGACATTTGCTTACTTCAATAAACTCATAGAAACGATACGGTTTTATCATATATGAATAAACGATGGGTTGGTAATATTATTTCCTCGCATGCAGTTAGTAAAAAGAATGGTGTTGCTATCCTTTTTGCAAAAAAGTTAAATACCATCCAAATATTCACACACAGAAGGTCGTTATATGATAGCTAAAGTTAAAATTGATAATAACATTTTTTATATGATTAATGTGTATGGTCCAACAAATGATGATCCTAAACTTTGGTGTATTTTTACCTCTGAAGTGATTAAGTTAGGTACTGTTCCACGTATTTTTGGGTGGCGATTTTAACTTAATCTGTGACCCACTGTTGGATAGATTTTCTCAAACATATTATCGCCCCATATGCTTATTTTATTTTGAAGCCTTTTTTAAGTCAACCATAGGAGAAACGGTTTAATTTTTTCTCTAATACTCACAATTCCTATTCTCAGATTAATTATTTGTTGATTTCACATTTATTAATTCATTCATATTCTGATCATATAATTCACAACATTTACATTTCTGTCCATGCACTTATTTCCGGTGTTATGCAACCTAATACTACTCAACAATCCCATTCTCGCTGGCATATGAACATGAATATTGCTCTTAATGACAATAATAAACCTACCCTTTAATCAGCATTACATGATTATTTTTCTTTAAATCCAGAAGGTTTTACTTCACTTGTAAATCGTTGGGATGCATTTAATTCTTATATCAGGGCAGTAACAATATCAATGATTGCACGAAGACAACGTATTTAATGCTAAACTTAAAGAGTTTGATAAACAAATAGTTACATTTGAGCGGTTCTTAATTTCATCTAATGATCCTAAATACAAATTGCAGTTACAGAAACTCAGATATGAATTAAACTCTTTGTTAAGTAGAAGAGCTGGTATACAAATTTCGAAGAATAAGGCTAAATTTCATGTAAGCTTTTGGCAAATTATTTACGATTAAAATGATAAACTCCAAATTGAAGCAATTTGTGACTCAAATGGTGAATTGCCACTATCCTACAAAGAAATCAATAATGAATTTTTGGTTTACTATTCAAATACATTTTTTGGTCTTCTGCCCAAAATTAGGGCTGGGCGTAGTTTGCATTGCGCCACTACGCACAGTACGCAGAATTTTGGGGAAAAAATTGTGGAAAACGGGGGAGCGTCCTGAGGGTCCGTATGCCCGTGAGAGGGGTCCTTCGTGCCTGGGCAGACTCCATGATCTCCCCGGCCTGGTTGGAGCCCGGGAGCCCTGCAGCCCTGGACCCCGGGAGCCCCTGCAGCCCTGCAGCACCGGAGCCCTGCAGCCCGGGAGCCCTGCAGCCCTGGAGCCCAGGATCCCTGGAGCCCCTGGAGCCCTGGAGCCCTGGAGCCCTGCAGCCCCCGGAGCCCTTCGGCCCCTGAGCCCTGTAGCCCCCCGAGCCCTGCAGCCCCCGGAGCCCTGCAGCCCCGAAGCCCTGGAGTGCTGGAGCCCTGCAGCCCTGGAGCCCTGTAGCCCCGGAGCCCTGTAGCCTTGGAGCCCTGTAGCCCCGGAGCCCTGCAGCCCCAGAGCCCTGCAGCCCCCGAGCCCTGCAGCCCCGGATCCCTGGAGCCTCCGAGCACTGCGGCCCACGATTCCTGCAGCCCTGGAGCCCTGGAAGGGCAGGCAGGAGCCCTCCCGCTGAGGCTCGGGGCAGGCAGATTGGCGTCATGTCGGTCCCGGCCATCTGGTCGCACCTTTCCACTCAGCCATCTGGTCGCACCCAATGCATTCCAATGGGGCGACCAGATGGCTGGGCTACCCTGGAAGTCCCGATGAGGTGCCATTCGCCTCCCAGATCCCAGCCAGGGCTCGTGGAGGTCGGGCATATTGGTGCCATGGGTCTCCTCAGTCATTCGGCACGCACGGGTTCCCAGAAAGATGGCTAGCCTTCCTCTGGATTACTAGGGGCGAGGGTATGCCCGGACACCCTTCCGGGGCTGGTGGTTCCCTGCCGGGGACCAGATGGCGATGACCGGGCAACACCTCCCAGGCGTCCGGGGCTCCCTCCTCCAGCCCGCGGCGTGGCAAAGTACCCGGGATGGGCTCCATGGGTCCTGGGCAGTCCTCCCCGTGCCTGAGGCCCAGTGTGGGGTTTCAGAGCCCCCCTGAGCCCTGCAGCTCTGGAGCCCTGTGTCCCCGGAGCCCTGCGGCCCAGGAGCCCGGCAGCCTGGGAGCCCTGCAGCCCCGGAGCCCTGGAGCCCTGCGGCCCAGGAACCCTGCAGCCCGGGAGCCCTGCAGCCCTAGAGCCCGGGAGCCCTGGAGCCCAGGAGCCCTGCAGCCCGAGAGCACTGCAGCCCTGGAGCCCCGGAGCCCCGGAGCCCTGCAGGCCCTGGAGCCCTGCAGCCTCCGAGCCCTGGAGTCCTGGAGACCTGCAGCCCCGGAGCCCTGGAGCCTCGGAGCCCTGCAGCCCCGGAGCCCTGCAGCACCGGAGCCCTGCAGCCCCGGAGCCCTGCAGCCCCCGAGCCCTGCAGCCCCCGAGCCCTGCAGCCCCGGGGCCCTGGAGCCTTGGAGCCCGCGGCCCCCGAGCCCTAGAAGCGCAGGCGAGAGCCCTCCTGTGGAGGCTCGGGCAGGCAGATTGGCGTCATGTCGGTCCCGGCCATCTGGTCGCACCTTTCTACTTGGCCATCTGGTCTCACCCAATGCTTCCCAATGGGGCAACCAGATGGCCGGGCTTCCCTGGAAGTCCCGATGAGGTGCCATTCGCCTCCCGGATCCCAGCCAGGGCTCCAGGAGGTTGGGCACGTTCGCGCCTAGGGTCCCCTGAGCCGTGCGGTGCGCACTTGTCCCCAGAAAGAGGGGTAGCCTTCCTCTGGATTACTAGGTACAAGGTACACTGGGATCCCTCTTGGCCTAGCGGTCCTCAGCCTGCAGCTGGATGGGCTGAGTCCGTCCCCGGGCCTGCCGCGTAGCAGGATGCCCTGGCGGGGTCCGGTAGACCATGGGGAGGTGTCTCCTGCACCTCCGGGCCTGGGGGACCCCTTACTGGCTCCAGGGGCCCCACCGGGCCCAGGGCCAGGTGCTCTGGCCTGGGCCCTGTCCCCCGGCCTGCCGGCACTGCCAAAGGCCCGGGACGTAGTTCCGTTGTGCCTGGGGAGCCTCCCCTTGCTTGACTGGTTTCAGGAGCTCTGGCCAGGCCCCGCCCGATGGCCCCGGGGAGGGCAGCCTCTCCACCCGGGGCTCGGTTCTGGGTCCTGCCGCGTGGCAGGGTGCCCGGGACGGGGTCCGGAGGGCCCGGGGAGGCTCCCCCTGCGCCTCCGGGCTCAGGCCCCCGGCTGGGGCCAGTGACCCGGCCGGGCCCCGGGTTGGGTGCTCTGGCCCTGGGCCCTGTCCCACAGCCTGCCTCACTGCCAAAGGCCCAGGACGGGGTTCTGTTGTGCCCGGGAAGCCTCCCCTTGCTTGGCTGGGTTCAGGATCTCCATCCGGGGCCCCTGAGGGGTCCAGGGAGGGCGGCCTTGTCACCCTGGGCTCGGTCCTGGGTCCTGCCACGTGGCAGGGTGCCCGGGATGGTGTCCGGCAGGCCCGGGGAGGCTTCCCCTGTGCCTCGGGACTGGGAGCCCCGGCTGGGTCCAAGGGCCCGCCGGGCCCCGGGTCGGGTGCTCGGGCCCTGGGCCCTGTCCCCGGGCCGGCCGCACTGCCAAAGGCACGGGACGGGGTTCCGTTGTGCCCGGGCAGGCCTCCCCTGCTTGTCAAAGTGTGCACGGGCCCCGGGCCGGAGGGCCTGTCGGGCCCCCTTGCATCCTCCATGGCTGGGGCCCAGCTGGGGCCCCGGGCCACCCGTCAGCAATGCCCCGGCACCCACTCACTCTTTCATTGGGGCACAGGATGTCCAGATGGCTTCCTTTTCGTGCCCGGCCATCCGTGCCCCGTCCGTGCCCCTTTCCTATGGGGCGACCAGATGGCCGGGCTTCCCTTGAAGTCCCAATGAGGTGCCATTTGCCTCCCGATCCCAGCAAGGGCTCCATGAGGTCGGATACTTTCGCGCCTTGGGTCCCCTCTGTCACCTCGAGTGTACGGATTATAAGAAAGGGGGATCATTTTCCTCTGGATTACTAGGGAGAGGGTCAGTCAGACCTCCGTGAGGTCCGGCAATTCTGAATCAGGGGAAGGCAGTCCCGGGGCCCGCCGGGACCCCCAGGGGCCCGGGTACTCTCCTGCCTCTCAGCCCCTTGCCGATGGTTCTTTTTCTCCGAATTTTCTCAGGCAGACCTCCGTCAGCAAAGATGTAGTAACAAAGAAAAGTGATTACACAAAAAAGTCACTTATTGGAAATACCCAAACGAAAAATATAAATCTGACTTGTGTGGAGACATAATGGGAACTTTTAAAGAACTGAGAAAACATGTCTCCAACAAGCACAAAGGCTTCTATCTCAAAACGTACTGTTAAAAATGTGACAAAGAAGCCGAATACCACAATATTGCATGCCATTATGCCAAATGTAAGGGAAGACATCAAAAAGGAGAGCTGCCATTCCTGTGCAGCTTCTGTGACCTCAGATTTGGAACAAAAATTGGTGTTTCTTAACATGCTCGGCATGCGCATCCAAGAGCGCAAAATGAGGCTAGACTAGCAGCTCTGGCAAGCAGCAAACCGTCAAAATTATGGTCACAGGAAGAAATACTGCTACTAGCAGAATTGGAAAAAGTATATGAAAATAAGAGGAATATTAATGCGCTGATGGTTCCACATTTTGACAACAAGAACAGAAAACAAATTGCAGAAAAAAGAAGGGATAGAAGAGATAAAAGCAAAAAATCCGCAAAAGATGTACTGCAAGCATCAAATGTTTCAGAAAATGACTCTTGCGATGAACCAGAGGTTACAGTGGAAGTAACAACAGAAAAGCACAGAGACTAAATCAATCGAAAACATGCGCAAAAAATCAAGAACTTTGATGAACTGGAAGACAGAATATCAGAAATCGAGAAGTACACTCAAAACGTAGAGCAGCGCGATGCTGCCATGGATCTGATGGATGAAGTAGTGACTTATATCGCAGAAAACACCACTTATATAAGTCCTGCTTTAGCAGGTGTACGAACAAATGAACCAACAAGTGAAATCAATAATGAGCCTATGAACTCTGTTCAAGATGAGCACCAGAATGCCTCAATAGGAAACAAGATAACAAAAAAAGACAAGAAAAACAAAAGGCTTAATCGGACGCACAAGAAAAATTATGCAAAAGCAAAGGGCAGCTATAAAGAATACCAGGCAATGTTTAAAAAAGACAAAAAGAAAATTGCCAGGAATATTACTGATCGGGCAGAAGATGCCACTTGCCAAATCAGTGCTGATGAAATCTTTCAATACTACAAAAGCATAATTGAAAAAGAAAACAAGAAGAACCCTAAATTCATGCCGATTGATCGGATACCAGAGGACTATGAAATTCGACATCTTTGCAAAGAAATAACACTGCTCGAAATAACTCATGCCTTTGAGAGTTCCAATCTAAAGAAAGCAGTTGGTCCTGATAACATAGGTCTGAATGACTTATATAAAGTGCACAGCAGGCAACCAAGTCTATTGCACAGAGTTCTATCATCTTGGTTGTTGATGAGAAGAGTACCAGAAATGATCAAAAAGAACCGATCAATTTTGATACCCAAGAATGTACCGATTAGTGAACTTACAAAAATCAGTAACTGGCATCCAATTACCATCGGTACTGCATTCATGAAGTTATTCACAAAAATATTAACTAAAAGACTCTCATTTTTTGTTGAACTGAATACGAGACAAAAAGGCTTCATGAAGGTGAGAGGCTGTCTCGAGAATCTGACTCCTGCAAAATATAAAAGGGGTTCGAAAAAATAGTCACTCATTAGCAGTTGTCTTCATTGATATATCAAAAGCCTTCAACTCTGTCAGCCATGGTCACATTATACACAGTCTCGCAAGGCAAAGAGTCCCATCAAACATCAGAGAAATAATAAAAGATTTATACACTGAATCAACAACATCTTTCAAGGGAAAGAACAACGAAGCAACTCCTGAAATAACAATGAAATCTGGGATCAAACAAGGTGACTCTTTATCCCCACTACTATTTAACATTGCCCTGGATCCTCTGATCTGTGAACTTCAGAAAAATGGCAAGGGCTTCACATTTGGATCAGATGGTCTAATTGAGCAAATCACCGCTCTCGCCTTTGCCGATGACATGGCAGTACTCAGCAGTACCTGGGAAGAAATGAGTAAAAATCTGAAGATCATAGAAATGTTCAGTTAAGCTACAGGATTAAAACTGAATGTGAAAAAGACACATGGATTTTATATCAGTCACCATAAAGATAAAATATTGATTAACAACTGTAAACCATGGCAATTTGAAAAAGAAAATATTGAAAATATTCATCCAGGGGAAAGTGAGAGATACCTTGGATTGAACTTTGATCCACACACTGGTCATACAAGCAACAACAAAATCAATGAGGTTCTTGTCAATTGGGCTCAAAAACTTGATAATCTACCACTTAAACCCACACAGAAAACTGAAATGTTGTGCCAGTACTTGGTACCTAAACTATCATTCAAATTAGAAATGACAGGAACAGAAGCAAAAACCTTGAATGTTCTGGATCAAACAATAAAAAAGTATGTCAAACACTTTCTACACCTTCCTGCATACACATGTGATGGTCTCCTATATTCGAAAAGATCATTTAGGGGCCTCAGTATACCAAAACTATGTACACAAATTGGTCTCAATAAAGCCAATAGTTTATTGTATCTCAGGGCAGCTCCAGACCTGTACATAGCGCATTCATTCATGTATGCAGGAGAAAATATAAATGAAAAAATTGATAACATAATCAAAACACACAAACTCAACATTTTGGACAGTTGCTTTCTGAGTTATGATTTGAATTTGTTAGCCACATATGATTGGAGAAAAGAAGAGTTTGAGAAATGGGCAAATCTCCCTGTCTGAGGTGATGGTATAAAATACTTAGCAAGTGATCCAACCTCAAACTTCTGGATCAGCAAGCATAACAAAATGAAAGAAAACTAGTACATAGCTGCACTGATGTTAAAAGCAAATGTTTTATATACCAGAGAAACCATTACCAGGGGAAGAAATCGTGCATTTGCTACATGTAGATATTGTAATGATGTTTGTGAAACAATTTCTCATATCTCAAGTGCATGTCCTAAAACCAAGGACATTAGGATAAGAAGACATAACAAAATTCTGGAATTGCTCATTGATAGAGCAAAAAGGTGTGGTTGGATGGCATATAGGGAACCTCATGTTAAGAATAATCAAGGAGAACTACGAAAACCAGATGTAGTGTTTACCAAAAATGGTACAACTGTAGTGATTGATGTTTCAATTTGTTATGAAAACTCTCAGAATTCCTTTGAATTAGTGTTTGAGAGTAAGGTGAAATACTATCAGGATCTGTCACAGCAAATCAAAGATCTCACAAAATGCAAAACTGTTGAATTTCATGGCTTTATCGTAGGATGTCATGATATCTGTCCTCAATGTAATGATATTGTTGTGGCTGATTTAGGTCTACAAATGGCATTTCCATTCAAGAAAAATGTTTGCCTGACTACTTTAATGGACACTCTTAAAATGTGCCAAGTATTCATGGATAATTGAGTATCAAACTTATACTGAGATGTACACTTTCTTGCAGCACACATGTCACCCTTATAAAACATAATGTTTTAACACATAGGTTTATATAAGAGTTAGTATAGATGTGAATTTTATAGATGTGAATTTTTCTAGATGTGCTTTTTCTAATTAGATGTGCAATTTGTAGATGTGTATTTTGTTTTATTTATGTGTGCTTATAACAATTTAGATTTAGTGTGTGCATCGTACTTTTTGAAATGTCTTGCATGATGAATAGGTCTCAAATAATCGCATTCACATAAATATCACACATTGATTATTGATGTCCTGCTAATTGTATTTTAATTCTCAGAACTGTTCGTAGACAATCTTAAAATTGTTGGAATAGTACTGTAATGTGTACTATTTCTGGCCTATATGTGATCTCAGTTCCAGTGAGGACAGCGTTGAGTGTGGCTGTACTCTGGAGCGAAAGAATGTTGTATTGTTGGAAGCAAAACCGAATTGACACTGATGGGCAGCATAATTACCCAGAATGAGCCGCTGCGAGGCAGTACAGAATAGCCAAATGCCTCGTCATCTAATTAATGACGCGCATGAATGGATGAACGAGATTCCCACTGCCCCTACCTACTATGTAGCGAAACCACAGACAAGGGAACAGGTTAGGCAGAATCAGCAGGGAAAGAAGACCCAGTTGAGCTTGGCTCTAGTCTGGCACTGTGAAGAGACATGAGAAGTGTAGGATAAGTGGGAGGCCCTTGGCCCGCCGGTGAAATACCACTACTCTTATTGTTTTTTCACTTACCCGGTGAGGCAGGTGGCGAGCCCTATGGGGCTCTCGCTTCTGGCTCAGAGAGGACAGAAACCTCCAGCGGAGCAGAAGGGCAAAACCTTGCTTGATCTCGATTTTCAGTATGAATACAGACCGTGAAAGCGGGGCCTCATGATCCTTCTGACTTTTTGGGTTTCAAGCAGGCGGTGTCAGAAAAGTTACCACAGAGATAACTGGCTTGTGGCGGCCAAGCGTTCATACCAATGTCGCTTTTTGATCCTTCGATGTCGGCTCTTCCTATCATTGTGAAGCAGAATTCACCTAGCGTTGGATTGTTCACCCACTAATAGGGAACGTGAGCTGGGTTTAGACCGTCGTGAGACAGGTTAGTTTTACCCTACTGATGATGTGTTTTTGCAATAGTAATCCTGCTCAGCACGAGAGGAACCGCACGTTCAGACATTTGGTGTATGTGCGTGGCTGAGCCGCCAATGGGGCAAAGCTTCCATCTGTGGGATTATGACAAAGTCAGAATCCCCCCTAAACCGTTTTGATACTGCAGTGCCGTGGAGCCTCGGTTGGCCTGGGATAAGCGACCTCTCTCGGGGTCCGGTGCATAGAGCCGCTCGCTTGGGGACCGGAGCGCGGACAGAAGGGGGCCGCCTCCATCGCCCTCAGTGCACCGCATGTTCGTGGGACACCCGGTGCTAAATCATCCGTAGACGACCTGATTCTGGGTCAGGGTTTTGTAAGTAGCAGAGCAGCTACCTCGCTTCGATCTATTGAAAGTCATCCTCTGAGCCAAGCTTTTGTCTCTCCGTGCGTGGGTGCCCGCGGACGCCTCCCTCCACCACACCTAGGGGTGGGTCCCTCTGCCACCGGGCAGGCGGGAGGGACGCGGAAGGGGTAACACGGGTCCGTGGGAGGCTGCCTCCACCACGTGCCCTTTGGCACAGGGGCCTCACCCTTCTGTCCCTGCCCCACCGGGGTGCGGGGACGGGGGCCACCATCCCTTGCGGGTCAGCAGGGTGACCAGATGCCCTCCCCTTCCCGCTGCTCCCGGGCAAGTCGGGCAGGGAGGTGAGCAGCAGCCACCCGGGGGAAGGAAGCTCTAGAGCGGCTGCCTTGGTGCGCCCGGCCGCCCTCGCCGGACTGCAAGGGTGACTGGGTACGGCAGCCTCCCTGGCCATCTGGGCGCTGGGTCGTCCCGGGCCATCTGGTCGCCTGGCTGCGCGACCAGATGGCCCTGCGGGAAGGGTGACCAGATGGCCCTGCGGGCAGGGTGAACAGATGGCCCTGCGGGCTGGGTGACCAGATGGCCCTGCGGGTTGGTGGCTGGGCTAACTCCAACGTTTGTCGTTCCCCAGAGTTCTGTAAGCCCCCACTACGTGGGGGCTTAATAGTCGAGAAAAATGGGCTCCCCGGGCAGGCCGTCGGGGAGTGGACGTGGCCTGGGCTTAACCCTCCTTGGGTCCGACCAAGGGTCCGTGCGCTGGGGACAGGGCTCCACCCGACCCCAGGGAGGCTCCCCCCGGCCTGGCTAGGGTTCGGAAGGTGGGACCGGGCCCGGGGCTTGAGGTCCGTCCGGCCGGCCCCAGGGTGCATGAGCCTCCCGTCCTGCAAGCCATCCGAGGGTCTGGGCACTGGGGACGGGGCTCCACCGGGGCCCGGGGAGGCTCTCTCTGGCCTGGCTAGGGTTCGGAAGCTGGGACGGGGCCCGGGTCTTGAGCTCCATCCGGCCGGCCCCGGGGTGCGTGAGCCCCCTGTCCTGCAAGCCATCAGAGGGTCCGTGCGCTGGTGACGGGGCTCCACCGAGGCCCAGGGAAGCTCTCCCCGGCCTGGCTAGGGTTTGGAAGGTGGGACTGGGCCCGGGGCTTGAGCTCCGGCCGGCCGGCCCGTGGTGCGTGAACCCCCCATCCTGCAAGCCATCAGAGGGTCTAGGCGCTGGGGACGGGACTCCACCGGGGCCCGGGGAGGCTCTCCATGGCCTGGCTAGGGTTTGGAAGCTCGGACTGGGCCCGGGGCAAGAGCTCCGTCCGGCCGGCCCCAGGGTCCGTGAGCCCCCCCCGTCCTACAAGCCATCAGCAGGTCTGGGCGCTGGGGACGGGGCTCTACTGGGGCCCGGGGAGGCTCTCCCCGGCCTGGCTAGGGTTCAAAAGTTTGGACCGGGCCCGAGGAGCAGGTGTGACTACGCTGTCAGAGCGGAGTTTTCTGCCCACCCCTACCCAAAATTACCCAATCAGTGAAGTAAAAATTAGAGATGCCGATTTCATTAGAAGAACTTAATTCTCCTATTAACTCTCTTAAACCGGGTAAATCACCTGGGCCGGATTTTTTACCTGCTGAATTTTATAAAGAATTTTGTCCTTATTTGATGCTTCATTTATTTAAGTTATTTATTCACTTTAGTATATCAGGATCTACTTCAGGACCCTTTACTGAAGCTTTGATTATAGTTCTTCCAAAGACTGTAAACTTAATGCAAAATTCTTGTGATCAGATTGAGTTCCGTGCTTGACACTATTGTACACATTGATCACACTGGTTTTGTGAAAAATAGACATTTGATGAATAATACTAGATTACTATTTCATGGTGTTGAAGCTGTGTCATCTTTACCCATTCCTGCTGGTGTCCATGCATTGGAAGCTGAAAAGATGTTTGACATTGGCAGTATCTATTTAGTACTTTATGTGCTTTTAATTTTGTCAATTCCTTTATTCATTTGATTTCAGCCCTTTATTCTCGCCCATCTGCCCTTCATTAATGGTCAACTATCTAATAAATGTTTTCTTTTTAGAGGGACCCATCAAGGTTGTCCTTTATCCACTTTGCTTTTTCTTCTGGTCATTAAACCTCTACTTATGTCCATCAGACACTCCACCACCTGGGACACCTGCATCCTTATACACAAAAGAATCTTTGTACTATTCAATCTAGTTACTTAGACTCTAAGGACCAACATGTCCTTCTGTAGGGGATCCTTGCAGACAAACGGGTATTGTTGTGTCCCAATGCGGACAACCCTGCCTTTTTCCATGACCTTTCAGTGCATATGGACTGTGTGAAGGTGGGCTATGTTGTGCTGGGGGAAGACCTGAATATGCCTATATGCTCCCATGCTGACTCTACCAGCATACATCCTAACAATAAGCCCCAGGGACGGGCTGCACTGTAGCATCTAGCCGACACATTCATTTTTATGCTTGGGTTTACTGTTTATTCTGCTCCCAACTCCGTCGGTGCATGATGGCCTGTTGGCTTCTTTCAGCCAATATGGACCCTTGGCTACAAGAGATCGTGGTCCTGCCATGTACGCTGTCAGATCATAGTCCGGTTCTCCTCTGGCTGAAGGTTCCCTATGGATGCAGGGGAGAATACACTTGGAGAACCCTGAGAGAGTCCCTTCGTGATCCTGTGTTCTGCTGGGAGGTGCCTACAGTCATAACCGATTATTTCGAGCTGAATGTGGGGCTGGTAGGAACATAGGCTACATTATGGGAAGCCTTCAATGCATTCATTCATCGAGAATGTATCTCTTAACGTATGAGCATTGTTAGAATTGGGGGTCTCTAGTTGGCACCTGTAGGTACTTGTGACAAATAGGGATCCTCTCCTCTAGTCAGGGTAAGGGGGTACACTCCTAAAGTAACCCCTGCTCACCCCCTTGGTAGCTTGGCATGAGCAGATAGGCTTATCTCAGAGGCAGTGTGTAAAGCATTTGTGAACACATACAGGAATCAAGTGACAACACTACAAATGAACACCACACAGGTTGTATATTTATTATAATAGGTATCTTTTATATAGATTTACCACAAGACCAAAAACGATAAGAATAATCCACAGTACTATTAAAAATCAAGAATTCTTGTTACAAATGCTTAAATCAGAGTTCTATACAAGTCTGTAGCCCTGTCCGGCTACAGCGGCGTTGATGAAAATAACAGATAGTCTAACAAATCCAGTGGACCGCGTCGGTCCGGGCTCACTCAAATGTCGACAGACTCAGTCACAGTACCTTTACTTAAGGCGTTCGTCCAGGTGCAGAAAAGAAAGCTTTGCAGGATGCGTTGTTTCTCGACGCGGTGCAGGCAGCGACCCGTTGACAGGGTCGGTGGGTCCAAGGCGTACGTTGCAGGGCGAGACGATGCTTCGTTGCGGTGCTTGCAGCTTGCGATGCGGCGACAGAGCCGGAGTTTGGGAGCTGGTGTCGATCAGTCCGGACAGCGGTACGAGTTGGGCAGTGCGTCGCGAAGCGTGCGATACGGTGCCCAACTCCGATGCGTTCACAGGACTCAAAGTCAGCAACAGTGACCCCGTCGGTCAGACCAGTACAAGTCGGTGTAGCAAGGCGTTGCACGTTGCGGTGTCCACAGGTTATGGTGCAGGCAACGACTCAGTGACGGCGTCAGGACGGAGTCGGTGAGCTCAGAGCTTACGTTGCAAGATGCGGACGTTGTTTGATGCTGTGCCTACAGGACACGGGGCCGGTCGTGAGAGTCGGTCACAGCTCCCTGCCTCTGTAGCCACTGAAACAGCGTTTCCAGCAGCAATCCACAAAGGCTGGTGAAGTCTAATGGTCCGGAGACTTCTGTCAGGGGGCAAGCTCTCTTCCAAGCCCTTGGAGATCCTTCACAAGTGGAAAATAAAGTACGCAAAGTTCTTTCTCCTTTCTTTGGCAGTCAGGAAACCACTGCAGGCCAATCCCCCAAACAGCACTTCAGCATAGGGATAGTCTCTCAGTTTCCTCAGGTTCCTCTCCTCAGCAAAGGTTTCTTCTTGTAGTCCAAAAGTGATCTAATCTCTTGGGATCAGGGTCCCAATATTTATACCCCAAAATCTTTTGTCCCCTGAGGGCAGAGGGGGCTTTGCCCAGTCCAATACAGTTCTGGAGCACTCTGTTTACATGACTCCTTCTTTCGTTTCATAGTGCAGGGCAGAAACATCAGACGCCCCACAAGAGGTGGAGCCAGCATTGTGGAGGGAAAGCACAGCCCTGGAGCACTTTGTTGACATGATTCCTTCTCTTCTTTCACAGTGCAGGGCAGAGACATCAGACGTACCACAGGGGATGGAGCTGGCATTGTGGGAGGCAGGCACAGCCCTATTCAGGTCCCAGGTGCAACTCCTCCCACCTATCTAGGCTCCACCGAGGCCCAGGGAAGCTCTCCCCGGCCTGGCTAGGGTTTGGAAGGTGGGACTGGGCCCGGGGCTTGAGCTCCGGCCGGCCGGCCCGTGGTGCGTGAACCCCCCATCCTGCAAGCCATCAGAGGGTCTAGGCGCTGGGGACGGGACTCCACCGGGGCCCGGGGAGGCTCTCCATGGCCTGGCTAGGGTTTGGAAGCTCGGACTGGGCCCGGGGCAAGAGCTCCGTCCGGCCGGCCCCAGGGTCCGTGAGCCCCCCCCGTCCTACAAGCCATCAGCAGGTCTGGGCGCTGGGGACGGGGCTCTACTGGGGCCCGGGGAGGCTCTCCCCGGCCTGGCTAGGGTTCAAAAGTTTGGACCGGGCCCGAGGAGCAGGTGTGACTACGCTGTCAGAGCGGAGTTTTCTGCCCACCCCTACCCAAAATTACCCAATCAGTGAAGTAAAAATTAGAGATGCCGATTTCATTAGAAGAACTTAATTCTCCTATTAACTCTCTTAAACCGGGTAAATCACCTGGGCCGGATTT
Source organism: Lissotriton vulgaris (assembly GCF_964263255.1). NCBI lineage: Eukaryota > Metazoa > Chordata > Amphibia > Caudata > Salamandridae > Lissotriton > Lissotriton vulgaris. The sequence continues at coordinate 438,829,062 of NC_141685.1, read as the reverse complement.
TTTACCTGCTGAATTTTATAAAGAATTTTGTCCTTATTTGATGCTTCATTTATTTAAGTTATTTATTCACTTTAGTATATCAGGATCTACTTCAGGACCCTTTACTGAAGCTTTGATTATAGTTCTTCCAAAGACTGTAAACTTAATGCAAAATTCTTGTGATCAGATTGAGTTCCGTGCTTGACACTATTGTACACATTGATCACACTGGTTTTGTGAAAAATAGACATTTGATGAATAATACTAGATTACTATTTCATGGTGTTGAAGCTGTGTCATCTTTACCCATTCCTGCTGGTGTCCATGCATTGGAAGCTGAAAAGATGTTTGACATTGGCAGTATCTATTTAGTACTTTATGTGCTTTTAATTTTGTCAATTCCTTTATTCATTTGATTTCAGCCCTTTATTCTCGCCCATCTGCCCTTCATTAATGGTCAACTATCTAATAAATGTTTTCTTTTTAGAGGGACCCATCAAGGTTGTCCTTTATCCACTTTGCTTTTTCTTCTGGTCATTAAACCTCTACTTATGTCCATCAGACACTCCACCACCTGGGACACCTGCATCCTTATACACAAAAGAATCTTTGTACTATTCAATCTAGTTACTTAGACTCTAAGGACCAACATGTCCTTCTGTAGGGGATCCTTGCAGACAAACGGGTATTGTTGTGTCCCAATGCGGACAACCCTGCCTTTTTCCATGACCTTTCAGTGCATATGGACTGTGTGAAGGTGGGCTATGTTGTGCTGGGGGAAGACCTGAATATGCCTATATGCTCCCATGCTGACTCTACCAGCATACATCCTAACAATAAGCCCCAGGGACGGGCTGCACTGTAGCATCTAGCCGACACATTCATTTTTATGCTTGGGTTTACTGTTTATTCTGCTCCCAACTCCGTCGGTGCATGATGGCCTGTTGGCTTCTTTCAGCCAATATGGACCCTTGGCTACAAGAGATCGTGGTCCTGCCATGTACGCTGTCAGATCATAGTCCGGTTCTCCTCTGGCTGAAGGTTCCCTATGGATGCAGGGGAGAATACACTTGGAGAACCCTGAGAGAGTCCCTTCGTGATCCTGTGTTCTGCTGGGAGGTGCCTACAGTCATAACCGATTATTTCGAGCTGAATGTGGGGCTGGTAGGAACATAGGCTACATTATGGGAAGCCTTCAATGCATTCATTCATCGAGAATGTATCTCTTAACGTATGAGCATTGTTAGAATTGGGGGTCTCTAGTTGGCACCTGTAGGTACTTGTGACAAATAGGGATCCTCTCCTCTAGTCAGGGTAAGGGGGTACACTCCTAAAGTAACCCCTGCTCACCCCCTTGGTAGCTTGGCATGAGCAGATAGGCTTATCTCAGAGGCAGTGTGTAAAGCATTTGTGAACACATACAGGAATCAAGTGACAACACTACAAATGAACACCACACAGGTTGTATATTTATTATAATAGGTATCTTTTATATAGATTTACCACAAGACCAAAAACGATAAGAATAATCCACAGTACTATTAAAAATCAAGAATTCTTGTTACAAATGCTTAAATCAGAGTTCTATACAAGTCTGTAGCCCTGTCCGGCTACAGCGGCGTTGATGAAAATAACAGATAGTCTAACAAATCCAGTGGACCGCGTCGGTCCGGGCTCACTCAAATGTCGACAGACTCAGTCACAGTACCTTTACTTAAGGCGTTCGTCCAGGTGCAGAAAAGAAAGCTTTGCAGGATGCGTTGTTTCTCGACGCGGTGCAGGCAGCGACCCGTTGACAGGGTCGGTGGGTCCAAGGCGTACGTTGCAGGGCGAGACGATGCTTCGTTGCGGTGCTTGCAGCTTGCGATGCGGCGACAGAGCCGGAGTTTGGGAGCTGGTGTCGATCAGTCCGGACAGCGGTACGAGTTGGGCAGTGCGTCGCGAAGCGTGCGATACGGTGCCCAACTCCGATGCGTTCACAGGACTCAAAGTCAGCAACAGTGACCCCGTCGGTCAGACCAGTACAAGTCGGTGTAGCAAGGCGTTGCACGTTGCGGTGTCCACAGGTTATGGTGCAGGCAACGACTCAGTGACGGCGTCAGGACGGAGTCGGTGAGCTCAGAGCTTACGTTGCAAGATGCGGACGTTGTTTGATGCTGTGCCTACAGGACACGGGGCCGGTCGTGAGAGTCGGTCACAGCTCCCTGCCTCTGTAGCCACTGAAACAGCGTTTCCAGCAGCAATCCACAAAGGCTGGTGAAGTCTAATGGTCCGGAGACTTCTGTCAGGGGGCAAGCTCTCTTCCAAGCCCTTGGAGATCCTTCACAAGTGGAAAATAAAGTACGCAAAGTTCTTTCTCCTTTCTTTGGCAGTCAGGAAACCACTGCAGGCCAATCCCCCAAACAGCACTTCAGCATAGGGATAGTCTCTCAGTTTCCTCAGGTTCCTCTCCTCAGCAAAGGTTTCTTCTTGTAGTCCAAAAGTGATCTAATCTCTTGGGATCAGGGTCCCAATATTTATACCCCAAAATCTTTTGTCCCCTGAGGGCAGAGGGGGCTTTGCCCAGTCCAATACAGTTCTGGAGCACTCTGTTTACATGACTCCTTCTTTCGTTTCATAGTGCAGGGCAGAAACATCAGACGCCCCACAAGAGGTGGAGCCAGCATTGTGGAGGGAAAGCACAGCCCTGGAGCACTTTGTTGACATGATTCCTTCTCTTCTTTCACAGTGCAGGGCAGAGACATCAGACGTACCACAGGGGATGGAGCTGGCATTGTGGGAGGCAGGCACAGCCCTATTCAGGTCCCAGGTGCAACTCCTCCCACCTATCTAGATGCAGATCTCTCTATTCACCACTGGGCTGACTCGTTCTATCTCCTGGAATCCCCCAGCCCTGTCACTCTAACTCCAGACATGGAATACACAACCTAGCAGAGGCAGGTTTGGAAAGTTAGACAAGAAAATATCTACTTTCTAAAAGTGGTATTTTCAAACACAGAATGTTAAAACTAACTTCACTGAAAGATGTATTTTATCATTCTGACCACCATAAAGTCCACACCCTGTTGGAAAATGGACCACCTCAACAGCTTTGGATTCTCACCTATCATCTGCATTAACCATCTGAGGGGCCTGTGGTCTGTCTGAACCCGGAAATGAGTCCCAACTAGGTATGGTCTCAGCTTCTTCAGTGCCCAGATCACTTTCTTGGGCTGCTTCCTGGAAGTCAGCTCTGTCAAGGGTGCAACAATGTTGCCATACCCCTTGACAAACCTCCTGTAGTACCCTGTGAGTCCTAAAAAGACTCTCACCTCTGTCTGGGTTTTTTTGGGGCTCCCAACCAGGCATTGTTTCAATCTTGGGTTGTAGGGGCGCCACCTGGTTGCTCTCAAATTGGTGTCCCAAGTACACCATGGAACCCTGCCCAATCTGGCACTTACTCTGCTTGATCGTGAGGCCTGCCTTTTGCAGTGCCAACAACACTTCCCAGAGGTGGCGCAGGTGTTCTTCCCAACTGGCGCTGAAAACTGCGATGTCATCCAGGTAGTCGGCACTGAACTCATCCAACCCAACCAACACCTGGCTGACCAACCTCTGGAAAATGGCAGGGGCATTCTTCATCCCAAAGGGCATAACCCAGATCTGGAAATTCCCATCTGGTATGGAGAATGCTGACCTCTCCTTTGCCCCATCAGTCAAGGCGATCTGCCAGTACCCAGACATCAAGCCAAACGTGCTGAGGTACCTGCAGCCCCCAGCCGATTAATGAGCTCATCAGCTCTGGGGATAGGGTGCTCATCAGTCTTTGTGACCGAATTGAGCCCTTGGTAGTCCACACAGAACCAGAGTTCAGGTGTGGCACCAAGCGCGGCAGCCTTTGGGACCAAGACCACTGGGCTGGCCCAAGTACTGCTAAAGGACTCAATCATCCCTAACGCAAGCATCTTTGAGACCTCCTCTTTGATGCAAGCTCCCACCCTGTCCGTTACCCTGTATGTTTTGTGCTTCACAGGTAAGCTGTCTCCTGTGTCGACATCATGGACGCACCAATCTGTGACACCAGGAACCAGAGAGAACAGATCAGAAAACTGTCCCAGCAACTGGCGGCAGCCATTTTGTTGCTCAGAGGTCAGGGTGGAAGAGAGGTTAACACCATCCACTGACCCATCTTGCTCTGTTGCAGACAGGAGATCAGGAAAAGGCTCAGTCTCTTCTTCCATTTCAGCATCTGTTGCTAAGAGCATGCCCACTTTGGACCTCTCCAAATGGGGCTTAAGGCGGGTGACATGCAGGACCTGCAAGGGGTCCTGGGGGACTGCAAGTCCACCAAGTAGGTGACATCACTCTTGGACTCCACAACCTCAAATGATCCGGTCGACTTATCTTGGAGCGCGCAGCGCTCCACTGGGGCCATGACCCACACTTTCTGACGAGGCTGAAGCTCTACCAGAGTGGCATTCTGGTCATACCATCGCTTCATCTCCTCCTGGCTGGCTTCCAGATTTGCCTCAGCGAGTTGTCTGAAACGCCGAGTCTGGTTCCTGAAGGCCAGCATGTAGCTACATACATACTAGGGAGGTTTCCTGGGAGATTGCTTCCAGCCTTCCTTGACCAGACTCAGAAGTCCTCTGACTGGGTATCCATAGAGAAGCTCAAAGGGACTGAACCCTAGAGATTTCTGTGGCACCCGGCGGTATGCAAACAACAGGCATGGTAAGAGGACGTCCCACTTATGCCTCATAGGTTGCTCAAGACCCATAATCATGCCCTTTAGGGTTCGGTTGAATCTTTAAACTAACCCATTTCCTTGGGGTTAGTAAGGAGTGGTGAACTTGTAAGTTACCCCACACTCATGCCACAGGGACTTTATATACTTGGAAATTAAGTTGGTTTCCCGGTCAGACACTACCTCACGAGGCAATCCCACTCTGGAGAAAATTCCCATCAGTGCTCGTCCCACCACGGGGGCCGTCACTGTCGTTAGAGGTCTGGCTTCCGGGTACTGGGCGGCATGGTCCTCCAAGACCAGGATGAAGCTGTTGTCCATGGCTGTCTTGGGGTCCAGTGGCCCCACAATGTCAATCCCCACCCGCTCAAAGTGGGTACTGACCACAGGGAATGGCTGGAGAGGAGCCTTCTGCTTCCTCCCACTCTTTCCACTTGCCGGGCAAGTCTGACATGTCCTGCAATGAGTATCTGAACTCTTGCACATTTGGGTCCAATGAAAGTGGGTGACAAGCCTTTCACAGGTCTTGCCCTGCCCCAAATGTCTTGCCAATGGCACATCATGAGCCAGCCCCAGTAGGAAGGTTCTGAAGCTCTGGGGTATCACCAGCACACGGGCAAGTAAAGTATGCTTAGATGTTTTAAATATTGCTGGTATAGAGTTTCTGCAAATTTCTCACTTTATTGTGCTAAAGGCTTCCTTTCATTCTAAACTCAAACTAAATTTTTCAAAAATGACCTCAAAGCTTCCACGACCACTTATTATTCCTGAACAAATCTGGCACAATATTAAGACAAACCTTGGAAAAACTTCAGCTCGTTTTTGTTCTGTAGTGGAGGTGTGCCAATGTTTGGCCTCAAGAATTCCAAATTTGGGCCTAACCTCTTCCTTAGAAAAGTTATTCTATTGTGACATGTTTAAACTGCAGACAGGCAGGTATTAGCGCCCTTAGCAACCCTAAGCTCCAAATATACCCCCTGGGACCCAATGCTTTTAGCACACTTATGCTCCAAAGATACTCCTGGGGACCCAACACACTTAGAAACTCAAAATGTAACACATTACTTTCTGGGTTTAAGTACGTCCTGTCACAAGCACAGTAATACTCTAGAGGTACCAGCCCATCTTGAAACACTTGATATTACCCCTGGGGATTCAAGGAAGGCTTGGCCCTTCCAAGACTATTTTGCTCAAACGCCACGTGCACGTGGTTTGAAGTAATTTCACAAAATTAAAAATGGGATTTCTTCAACTCACGTGATTTGGCAGCCATGGTCGATCCAGAAGGCTACATAAGCCACGCCCGCACATATTTTTCCAGTACTAGAAGGATCTCCCAAACATCAAGCCTGACTTACCTTGATCCAGATGCACCACCTTCTAATCCCGTAGACGTCTCTGCACAGTGTGGCTGTACCAATTCTTTGCGCTCCTGAGGTAATAAAAAGGCAAAGGTTAATTATTTACAAAATTTACTGAACGCTTGAACTACACCAAGACCCTGACATTAATCTTGACAGTAATTTCTTCATATTAGGTCCTAAGCAAACTTTCAATTGGGGAAAAATTAAGACGCATCATAACCTTGATGAAGGACCCCGACCCCAAGAGACAAATGGTTGTTGTTCTCCAACTAGCCTGTAATTTGACCGCCACCGCCTCCCAAAACAATACTTTTTTCCCAACATGGAATTGGGTCTTTTTCTTTTGTTATGCGGCGCCGGTCAATAGAAGAAGATATCAGTATACCAAGAATTCTTGCAAGAAAAAACTGTTGGAATTTACCAAGCTAAAAGTTTTCTGAAAGATTTGGAATAAGTGTAATACTTCCTTTCCTAGGTAACCGTAAAATAAGGCTTAAACTAAACATGCATTTAAAGGTTAAGATGTTTACTAATTGTTTGATTGCCATGTGAACACTGACCAAGACACTAAACTGCAAAACCAAACAACCCTGAGCTAGGGAGTCCTTCAAAAAAGCTGTGAAATACACAAGAGGGGGGTTACCTGGAAAGCAGAAAAGATACAATAAGGTACCATCATCTATACCATCCCATTCTCCTGATTTGGTGCATTCACCTGCTGTGACTGTTGGGGGGTAGTTGTTCCAGAAAGAGGTATCATTCAGAATATTGTCACTCCTGGAACTCCTGGGTAAACGGGTTATTGGTCTTGACATGCCCAAGGTAAGTCACTGTCCCCAAGCAAATTTGGCATTTGTCTTTTTAATGTGAGACTTGTTTTTCATGCTACAAACTCCCTCAGAATTTGGTTTTGGTGTTCGACACTCCACTATAAATCAGTTGTCAAGGCCATCTCTGATGGTGCTTGAAGACAGCTGCTGTGGACATCAGACCAAATAACATCTGCAGAAAATAAAAGAACCCAAAGATGTAATACAGAATGATAAGTCACTAGAAATAGAAAGAAAGACTACTTGATAATAGGCTTGATAATTGACTGAGGACAGATTTATTACTGAAAAACAAGTAGCTCCCTAATAGTACTCAGTGTCTCTGCAGTGTTTTGCAGGGGTTTGTGATCATTCCATATTCCCTTGTTCAAATCCAATTAAATGTAAAGAAGTACATTTAATTGCTGCCACTATCAAACTTTAGGCCTAAATGTTTTTGATGAACCCACCCAAGTAGCTCTGGGCTCCTTTAAGTCAGATACATTTTCCTGCAGTGTATATCCCATTAAGTGCATGCATCATTAATATTCCTTTAAAGGGCATGGGATCGCTTTTGTACCTGACTAGTGATCTATCAGGGACCTATAACATTCCCCTTTTCTCAGGAAAAGCTTTCTCAAATATCTTTTAGCACACTAATGTATAAGGAGAGTAGGACTCAGCAAGGACCATCACAACCCTACCATCAGAGTTTACTTCACAATTTGGAGGAGGCACATTTTCCTCATTGGCATTAATATGGAACAGCATCTTATTCACATCTACTTCAATAGCTTCCACAGAATGTACTTACTTGAATTACTTTCTGTACACACCAGTCGCAAATACCCCTTTTGCCCTCACATTCTGTACAAAGAAAACTTAGAAGTACAAATAGAAGAATTGGCTAAGTGACTGTAAGCTTCGCAGAAAAGTAAGTTTAGATTCCTCAGTCAATACTTTGGGCTTGGATACAGTTTAGCAAACACTTTGATAATCAACACTCTTAGTGTCATTTTTTACTATGCACACTTGCTGGTCAGGCAATAGCTTCATTTCTTTGACACCGTTTTCAGTGCCTCCGGTTATGGCTACAGGATCCTTAACATAAGGGTTCTTTTCAAGGGATTTCTAGTGGATACCCAGGTTATTTGATCCTTTGGCCAATTGATCTCTGAGGAGTCACATAGGCCCCTAACTCACACGTCCCTCTCAGAACAGCAGTATCATTTAAAACCTTCTCACTTTAACAATGAAGTCTACAAAAATAGTTGTCTTTCCAGACCCACACGGATTCACCCTCTAAAAAGAAAATAGTCTTCCTTTTTTTAAACATACTTTTGTCCACATCTCTATGCTCCCCTCCACCTCCTTCTTCCACAGGTTCAGGACACTTCTTATGAACTTTTCTCCATTACACTACCAAAGTATGTAACCGTACATGTTGTTTTCTCAAAAGTGAAAACTTCCCCATATTAGCAATTCAATACAATTTCAATAATTTACAAATATACATAAGCTGTTGGAATTACTTTGTGACGTTGCATAAGATCTCCACCCCTTCCCGCAGGGAGTTGAGGTCCAGTACCACCACTCCCATGTATGCAGATCATCCTGCCCCCAAATGCAGTTAGTTGAACCTAACCTGGAGCGAGGGCCCTGCTCACTGGCATCATCCCAGCAGCGACCCACCCCGTTACCCCAACAAGCATTTAAAATAGGTACACCTGCCCTGGTGACACACAACCCTGACCGAGAATTTCCTACTGACCATGAAGTATACACCTCTACGGCTTAAAGGCTAACAGTCTGGGTTCTTCACCTAAGCTCAGCAGCAAGAACACATGTTTAAGCATCACTTTAGAATGACAGTACTCATCACATTTGTTGGACATTAGGATGCGTTGCAATTAAAGCCCCTGAAGGCATCACAGATGAAATCACAGGGTTAAGCATATACAGCCAGACACCCTAGCAGGAATGTCTGGCAACATAACCCTACTTTGCTTGTGACATCACCTTAGACAGGTACTTCACATTGCACATGTGACCTTCAGTCCATCTGAAAGAAATACCATTAGTGAATGCACTACGGGTGCAATTACACCTCTTTACCTCCAGGATATGCTCTTCTCCAGACATCCCCAGCTCCGTCCTTCATCCCTTGGTGCACTTCTCAATACACCCCCAGCTGTAGAACAAAAGTTCCATCCCAGGAGGTATTGAAATGCTGGCTGAGCCCTTGAGGAGTTATCCTTTTCAAGTCCCCATGAGACTTAGGGAGGGACTTCTATTTTTGTGCTAGGGGAGACTGCGTTGTTCCTGCAGCTCCCCCTGCACCATACACTCACTTGGTGGTGGTCTCATCCTCCTGGGACCACCCTAAACAGGGAAAACGCTGTTTTTCCCATGCAGGCCGGTCCAGGCCTGCAAAGCATTATGGGGCGCTACTGCCCTCTCCATGAATATTAGAGCAGCCGCTCCCCCACTGCTCCGGGTGGAGCCGTATTGCCCTGCTACTTGGTGGCCTCGCACTGCGTTCGGCCCTTGGTGGGGGGTCCGGTCCCAACCGGACCCCCAGGTGAGTGTATGCGGATTGGGGAGCCCACCCCCAGCCTCTATGCTGGTTTTTCAGCGGCCTGGTCCCACCTGGTCCCCTGGCTCTTTCTTTTGATGTCCGGGGTCCTGGTCCCACCCGGGACCCCCGCAGGCTCTCCACATTGAAGGGCAGCCCTGGGAGCCCACCCCGGCTGCCCCCGCCGGCTCCCCGCCCGACCAGCAACCTCGCATGCTGCTGTGGGAGTGCTGCAATGCAGTTCTGGTCTGCCCGCTCCGGCAGGAAGATACGTCGACTCCCGCCTGTCCTCGAGTGTGCGCGGCTGCTCCTCCTTCTCCACGGGGCCCAGAGCTGAGGTCCCGGGCCCCCGGCCATCTTTGAGGGGAGTGGGACTTTGCTCCCCTCCTTCCGGAGTCTTCACGCTACTGCTGGGGAGTGCCGCTGCACTCCCCCAGCCTCCGCCATCAATTTGGTGCCCGGAGATGGGGTCCTGGGCCCCCAGGCGCTCTTTACTGGGGAGTGTGATGGCGCTCCCTAACCTCTGCTCTTCCTCAGGGGCCAGGGTGGGCTCCTGGCATCCCGCGCACACCTTCACGGGGAGTGTGACGGGGCTCCCCGGCTTAGCTTCGGGCCCGGGATGGGGGTCCTAGGCCCCTGGAGACCTCATCACGGGGGATGTGACGACGCTCCCAGCCTCCTCCTTCTCACACGGGGCCTGGAGTCGGGATCCCGGGCCCCTTCCCTGCACATCTTCACGGGGAGCGCGATGGCGCTCACCGGCTTCATGTTCGGCGGGGGCCAGTGTAGGTTCCTGGTACCCCATGGGGGCACCTTCACGGGGTGAGCGAAGGCGCACCCCATCTTCACTTCTTTGTGTGGCTTACCCTGGACCTCACCCACCACAGGGGCTCATCTTAGATTGGCAGCAGAGCCCCACGTGCTTTGTCATCAGTCCGAGCAGCGATCAAAGTTTGCCTACCTTATGGGGGGCGTATCTCTGCCCCAGGGCACCGATCTGCACCCTTTTCGCCTCTTCTTGCTCCTTGTGAAGCTCCCCAGCCACTGAGAGCACTTTCCTTCACCCTTCTTATCTCCAAGAGGGTGGATTTAGCAGGGAGCTGCCTTCCCTGGCTCCCTGCTCCAGCCTTCCGCCTGGCTCAGCTCTCGGGCCTTTGTTCTCCCTGCGCAGAGGCCCCTGCTTCTGCGCACTGGTCCTGGTCTCTTCTCCTGGTGCTGATCCTGGGACAGTCAATGTTCCTCCTTCCAACTGTCCATTGCGCCAGGCTCCAGCACCCTCTGCCTCAGCAGACCACACTTCAGAGAGAGCTCCTCTTCCTGTGCAAGTTCTTTATAAAGATTTGGCTGGCAGGAAGTCTCTGTTTGCCCTATCACACAGCGACACAGCACTTCTCTGCCCCTGCTCCCTCCTTCCTGCCCAGGCCTCTGGGTTTGTTCAAAATGGCATGGTCGAAGGTCTCCTGCCACATGGTCTCTGAGAGCTCCTTCTCCTCAGTGCTGCCTTCTCACTGGTGCAGCTTGGTGCCTGGCCCCCAGTGACAGCTGCTGATGGATTAGCCTGTAGCTACACCCATCTTCTCTCCTTGGAGGGAAGGTCATCAATCCAGGCTGCTGTGGTCAGCCCCCAGCCAGGTCCTGGTTAGGAGCTGACTCAGAGAAATATAACTTTTCTGGATGACCCAAAAGCAGTACAAATATGACTTTGGACTCTGCAGAATACTTCTTCTCACACCAGTTACAGTGGACTTTAGTGTGTGTCTGGAATTGTTAGGCCCTAGGAAAGTGAAACTAGCACATGGTCTCCACATCTCCATAGGAGAACGATGAAGTGAAAATAGTAAAACACATTGACTTTCTAAGGCATGTTTCTTCCCACTGTACAAAGCCTATTGCATGTCACCACCCAATTCTGCATAAGTCCTGCCATCCCATTCACTTTGTATCTGCTCCTGGACTGCGCACACCAGGAATCTCCCCTGCGGAGCCCATACACGTGTGCACCCTAATGTACACACATCTGCATGTAACCAGCCCGGTGCCCCATACTCCAGCTGCTGCGCAGCGGCCGTGTCAAGCTAGGGGGACACCAGTAAAATCCACATGCAGTCTCTTTCATCATGAGTTCACTGTAGGTGAGTCCCAACCTATGAGGCTCTCCCACAGTAAACGCTCAACAAATAGATGCTCAAAAAGTGAAAAATCTGGGCGGCTCAGAGTGTCAGAACCAACATCTAACAGTCTGTAACTAGGTTGGGATGATAAAAATCTTCAACAACATCTCCTTGAAGAGGTGTAGAATTCTGCTGAATGGGTGCAGAAGGAAGGCACGTATCAATCGAGGCAAGAACAATCTTCTTTCAAGGCATCAAGGGCTCCTATATCAATAGGCAGCCCAGATGAAACATCATGAGGTCTAAGGGGTGGACATAAAGGGCTCCTTTGCTTATGCTTGTGTTTGTGATGAGAGGGACTTGATCGGGCTCCAATAATGCTGCTTAGCAGCATGTTTGTGGTGATGAGGGGAAGTGGTGCTGCTCACTCATGCTAACTGCAACAATTGTTCTGTTTAATGTGAGCGCACTTGGCTGCGAGAAGCTGTAAATATACTCTGATTGTTTCATTGCTTCTCACTTCATAGTCTCCTATGGTTAAAACTAGAATGAACATCATATACCGGGTTCGCTGAAAGACCATACAAAGACAGGCTCTTCCAGGTAGTCCTACAGTTGGCTTTGCACAGCAAAGTATGTCTACCTGATATTTGGCAATAGAGGAGAAGTTTGGAAAGAACTATCCTCCAAATAAACACCTTTACCAGACTCCACACTTGTGGAGATCGAAAAGGATAAAATTAAGATGACACGTACTTCAAGAAGAACATACAAACCAAAAGCCCGCCGTTAGAGGGGACAGGAAAAACAGTATCTGCTATTGTAAAAGTTAGATATTATAGTCCAGTTCTGGGGGATGATCTTTTACTTTATGAAAGAAGTTACTATTTTAAAGGGGCCGGCTCTCTGTTTAGGTAGGACACCTCGTATGTTACGAACAGGGATGAGTAAGAGAGAGACTGTGGGTCAAGCCAATCAATGTTGTGAGTTGCATACAAATCAGCGCTACTCACATCAGGTGCAAGGCAAACTGCAACTGCATCTCGAGAGTAATGCAGAAGTGGCTTGCAAAAGTGTATCCAGACAAAGTTCCCATAATTGAAATACCGCAAAATAGTAGACTGAAACCATAATTTCTATCCAAAATCTGATCACGGAAATCGAGTGAGCAGGGTGTGTATGGACGCTACTCACATCAATAGAAACCAAAAAAAAACTATTGGTTCAGTTGAGAAAGGAGAAACAATACCAGATACAAAGTAAATCGTGCACAGAAAGAAAAATTCCCAAAAATTCGAAAATAAAAACTAATTAACAGAAATTTGAATCTTTTGCATGCACGACTTCATCAGACAAACAATAATTGACGAGGTATAATAATGTGCATAATACCATGAACAAAAGTGGTGACATGTATTCAATAACAAGGCTCCGTAAAAATGCTGCTGCTTATTGAAGGGATACCGAAGTATTCAAACAAGTGGAATATTATACCTTACTAAACCTCATAAAAGCATTTACAAGGACAATTTCGAATACATATAATCAATAGCAAAAGTACCTTGCTTTTTTTTTACAACGTTTATTCCCCTAACTCCTCCCCCCCCCCCCCGCACAGGACATGAAAAATAGCAAAAGAATACAATCAAGTTTCGTTTTTTTCCATGACATTACTATATCTCAAGTTACAATTTACAATAATTCAGACTGGCAAATTATACTGGGTAAGCTAGAGCTTTATTAAAAACAACTGGTAGAAACCCCTTGAAGGGCGAACAACCAAACATAACCCCATGTATACAGCTAGAATAATATTCCTGATTGCTTTATACACCCACCCTGAGACCCTATGGAAGTTCTATGTTTCCTGCCACCCTATTCTTCCAATCTGTTATTGGTTTCCAGGTCTGCAGACCTAGGGATCTGCCATTCTTCCCTTTTCTGGCGTATAGCGCTTTTTCCATGTTGTATATATACAAAAGCCTGGCCAACCATTGCTGCATAGTGGGGGGGAGCTTGTCTCGCCATGCTGAAGCTATGCATAGACGAAATACTGCCATAGCTACGAACAGAAAGTTCTCCAACTGTGGTTGCTCTCCAGTCCCGTCCAATCCCATTAATATTACTTCGGGTGTCATTGTTAACTTACAATTCAGTGATCTATCTAAAAACCCTTCGATTTCTTTTATCAGAGGAACTAGGTTGGGGCATTCGCCAAACATGTGAGCTATGTCTGCCTCCTGGCTGTCGCATCTTGGGCATTTTATGCCTTGTGTGCCCCCCCACTGTGCAATTCTGGCTGGGGTGTAGTATAGCTTATACAAGATCTTATAGTGCTGGGTTTGCAATGAAGAAGACCGGAGAACCTCCTGTCCCATCCGCAATGACTTCTCAAAGATCCCCTCCCAAATCCCTAGCGCATCCATCCATTTTGCTTCAAATTTACCCAAGTCATCTCCCCTGTGTGCTATAAGTTCGGCATAGAACCTTTTTATCGTGCAGCTGTGTCCCCCTTATATTATTTGTAATATTGTATTGTCTCCAAATCCTAGAGGTCCTCCTCTCTTTCCAGCCAATAAGCTTCTTGTCTGCAAATACTTAAAAAACGTCCTTGTACTGACCCCAAATTTTCTCTGTATCTCTGAGAATTGGCGCACTCCTAGCAGGCCTATCAAATCCCCCATTCTTTTCACTCCTAACCGTCCCCATTCCTTGAAAACAGTATCACAAAGGGAGCTTGGCCCTAGTGGACAAGTGAGGAGGCTGGGCCTAGATATATGTGCAATCAAAAAAGAGTGCCCCTCCACTATTCAATTACAACCATATTTATGGAAAGTTGAAGACGCAAACTGTCGTTTCCAACAAGGTACTTTTATTTATGCCAATTACTTTTATAGTTATACTTCATCTGTCAAACAAAACATATTATAAGCAGACAAGACCTGTGTAAAGCATGAATTTAAACCAAAGTAAGACTTTTATACACAACACAGTGTCAAGACTAAATGTGAACAAAACTGAATGTAATCATTGATCAAACACACAATAAATGTAAAACAGACAGTGACATTTAAACACACATAGCAATAAATGGTGAATACATTTTGGCATTTGATTAAAGCAAAAGAAAAAGTGAAGAGAAAGAAAGGAAAATTAGGAAAGGAACGCGAAGATGAATTCGGGAATCTTTTATCGCCAGCGGTGGCTGGTGTATGAATTATCCTTTTCTAATTGGCCGACGCGTTTCGAATCCAGAGGTTTACTTTCGGGATTCTCATCAGGGCACGATTATTCTGTCTGTGAGTTTACAAAAAGAAGGAAAAGCTTTTTTAAGTATCATAGGTTAAAGAAGAGACAAAGTCTCCCTATATTGTGACGCTCAGCTAGAGAACCTACCGCTTTTAGAAGAAGCTAATTCAGTGGAAGGTTGTCAGTGCAGATTGAAGGAGGGGTCCAAGAAATGGAGCTTCCTACAACAAAGTGAGTGGACATTAGCACGATTGGAAAGTCTGATTGCTAGAAAGTGCAAATTAATTGAAGATAAACGTACCGTCGATTATTTCAAGGTTAGTTTTGACGGTTGTCTCTGAAATGAAGGCAGGCTCTTCGGCAAACTCTCAAAGATATGGAGGCCAGTGGCGCTGTGTGCAAGAACATAGGTATTGGTATTGGGAGCTGGCGTATAGAGGATAGCTAACTGCTATGCTAACTTACAAGGAACATACCTTTTCAATTTTAAGTTGATCCGGAGTGGTCCTAGTTACCGGACAGGCTTCTGGTTAGAAACCGGCGTGTACACATTCCGCCGGGGTCCGTTTCCGCTTGAGAGAAAAGCGGAATAGATTATTAGCTTGTTTTTAGCGTTAACCGCAAGTGGAGCAAGAGACGGCGGCTAGTGCCGCAGGAGCGCCGCTTACCTTTGTGTCTCTCGCTCAAGGCTCCCTGCGTTCTGCGTGATTCCCCAAGATGGATGCTATCGTTGTTGCCATGGCAATAGGCTTTTTAGAAATTTGCTAAGCCTTATGGGATTAGTAGTTTGCACTATTCTATGCTAATGTCAAGGATATGGGTGGATGTTGTCCATTGTAAAGACGAGGGTAAAGCACTGAGACGCGACCCGTACGGTCATCAGGCACCAGGGCACTATTGGGTCAGAGTCTGGCGATTTCAGATAAGCTATTGAGTCCCTTCTGGACACTATTAAATTTCAAGATTAAGTATGCTTCCATTTTAAGGAGCATTCTGTCAAAATCTACGTTACTCTGTGATGGACGTAATGTGTGCAAGACCGTCTATTTCAGGTCGTTGGCATCATGGTTGGCATTTACACAATGTTCCACCATGGGGGCAGTCATGATTTTATTTTTAATTCTGGACCGGTGTTGGCAAATTCGTGTGTTGACTTGTTGTCTAGTTTTGCCAACGTAAATGTGGTCACAGGGGCACCGGACCAGGTAAACAACATTCTTAGTTTTACAATTAGAAAATTCTGAATGTTTCCATTTGATGGACCCATGTTGGAACTCATCGCCCTCAATAGTGTTAGGGCACACGACACAGGTACCACACTTGTGATGTCCCGTAATCGGTTTGAGGTTCCACTGGGTCAAAAGGTCACTTTTCTTTTTTGGTAGAGATACATCCGCCCTCATGATGTGTTGTCCTACGTTTTTATTCCTCTTGTAGGCGAACAAAGGTTTTGGAAGTGGGCATTCTAAGTTCGCCATTAAGTGCCAATTGCTCAGCACAGCTTTTCTCAGTTTATGAGTGTCTGGTCCGAAAGTGGTAACGCAGACCAATCTCTCAAGTGTGGGTTTAGGCCGTACTTGTAAGAGGGTTTCACGCGGGGTGAAGCGCGCTCTTTGTAGAGAGTGCTTCAACAGTTTTTTTGGGTACCCCCTCTCCTGCATTTCTTGGCAAAACGTCTCAGCATGGGACGTGAAGTCTCTCAAATCGGAGCAGTTTCTCCTAATGCGCAGTAGTTGCCCATATGGAAGGTTGGATTTCAGATTCCTGGGATGGGCACTCTTGTGGTGCAAAATGGTATTCCTGTCCGTGTCCTTTTTAAAAAGGGATGATTTTAAAACTCCATTGATGTTCACAATTTCCACATCAAGGAAGGTCATCCTTTCATTACTTTGTGCCATCGAAAATTTGATGTCGGCATGCCTGTTATTAAGCCAGTCGTGGAAGGCTACCAGATCCGTCTGGCTCCCCTGCCACAGGAGCCAGACATCATCTATGTAGCGAAACCATTGTAAAATGTGCTGTTTGAAAGGGTTGTTATTGTCAACAAACATCTGTTCGTACTGTGCCATGTACAGTACGGCCATTTCAGGAGCATAAGGGCACCCCATCGCGGTGCCCTTGACCTGCATGAAGAACTCCCCATTAAATGAAAAGTAATTCTTTTTTAATGCTATTTCGGCCAGTCTCAGAATGAAGGAAGTGGGTACCTGGTGGGGCCTCTCTCTCCGATTCAAGTAAATTTCCATCACCTCTAACGCTTCTTCCTGAGGGATCTGCGTGTAGAGGGAGGTGACATCCATTGTTACTAGCAGTTGGGTCTCTGGGTCGAACTCGGTGTCTTCCAGTTTCAAAAAGAAATCCACGTACTGTGAAAGAGGCTCAAGGCAAGAGTCACACCCAGAGACGATGGGGCGTCCCGGGGGGTCTTGGAGGCTCTTGTGGGTTTTAGGCAAGAGGTAGAGCACTGGAGTTCTTGGATATTTTCTTAGTAAATAGTCATGTTCTTTTTTGCCCAGAAAGCCACCATCCAACCCTTCCTGAAGTGTATCAGCAATGAGTCGTTGGATATCTTTGACAGGATCTTCGAGGAGGCGTCTGTACCAGGTTTCATTGTTGACCTGTTTATTGCCTTCTGCTAGGTATTTCTCTCGAGCCCACACCGGTGCTGTTGTGGTGTGGGCTCGAGAGAAATACCTAGCAGAAGGCAATAAACAGGTCAACAATGAAACCTGGTACAGACGCCTCCTCGAAGATCCTGTCAAAGATATCCAACGACTCATTGCTGATACACTTCAGGAAGGGTTGGATGGTGGCTTTCTGGGCAAAAAAGAACATGACTATTTACTAAGAAAATATCCAAGAACTCCAGTGCTCTACCTCTTGCCTAAAACCCACAAGAGCCTCCAAGACCCCCCGGGACGCCCCATCGTCTCTGGGTGTGACTCTTGCCTTGAGCCTCTTTCACAGTACGTGGATTTCTTTTTGAAACCATTTCTAACAACGGTCAATTCGTATTTACGCGACACGACTGATTTCCTTCTCAAGGTGGAAGACACCGAGTTCGACCCAGAGACCCAACTGCTAGTAACAATGGATGTCACCTTCCTCTACACGCAGATCCCTCAGGAAGAAGCGTTAGAGGTGATGGAACTTTACTTGAATCGGAGAGAGAGGCCCCACCAGGTACCCACTTCCTTCATTCTGAGACTGGCCAAAATAGCATTAAAAAAGAATTACTTTTCATTTAATGGGGAGTTCTTCATGCAGGTCAAGGGCACCGCGATGGGGTGCCCTTATGCTCCTGAAATGGCCGTACTGTACATGGCACAGTACGAACAGATGTTTGTTGACAATAACAACCCTTTCAAACAGCACATTTTACAATGGTTTCGCTACATAGATGATGTCTGGCTCCTTTGGCAGGGGAGCCAGACGGATCTGGTAGCCTTCCACGACTGGCTTAATAACAGGCATGCCGACATCAAATTTTCGATGGCACAAAGTAATGAAAGGATGACCTTCCTTGATGTGGAAATTGTGAACATCAATGGAGTTTTAAAATCATCCCTTTTTAAAAAGGACACGGACAGGAATACCATTTTGCACCACAAGAGTGCCCATCCCAGGAATCTGAAATCCAACCTTCCATATGGGCAACTACTGCGCATTAGGAGAAACTGCTCCGATTTGAGAGACTTCACGTCCCATGCTGAGACGTTTTGCCAAGAAATGCAGGAGAGGGGGTACCCAAAAAAACTGTTGAAGCACTCTCTACAAAGAGCGCGCTTCACCCCGCGTGAAACCCTCTTACAAGTACGGCCTAAACCCACACTTGAGAGATTGGTCTGCGTTACCACTTTCGGACCAGACACTCATAAACTGAGAAAAGCTGTGCCGAGCAATTGGCACTTAATGGCGAACTTAGAATGCCCACTTCCAAAACCTTTGTTCGCCTACAAGAGGAATAAAAACGTAGGACAACACATCATGAGGGCGGATGCATCTCTACCAAAAAAGAAAAGTGACCTTTTGACCCAGTGGAACCTCAAACCGATTACGGGACATCACAAGTGTGGTACCTGTGTCGTGTGCCCTAACACTATTGAGGGCGATGAGTTCCAACATGGGTCCATCAAATGGAAACATTCAGAATTTTCGAATTGTAAAACTAAGAATGTTGTTTACCTGGTCCGGTGCCCCTGTGACCACATTTACGTTGGCAAAACTAGACAACAAGTCAACACACGAATTTGCCAACACCGGTCCAGAATTAAAAATAAAATCATGACTGCCCCCATGGTGGAACATTTTGTAAATGCCAACCATGATGCCAACGACCTGAAATGGACGGTCTTGCACACATTACGTCCATCACAGAGTAACGTAGATTTTGACAGAATGCTCCTTAAAATGGAAGCATACTTAATCTTGAAATTTAATAGTGTCCAGAAGGGACTCAATAGCTTATCTGAAATCGCCAGACTCTGACCCAATAGTGCCCTGGTGCCTGATGACCGTACGGGTCGCGTCTCAGTGCTTTACCCTCGTCTTTACAATGGACAATATCCACCCATATCCTTGACATTAGCATAGAATAGTGCAAACTACTAATCCCATAAGACTTAGCGAATTTCTAAAAAGCTTATTGCCATGGCAACAACGATAGCATCCATCTTGGGGAATCACGCAGAACGCAGGGAGCCTTGAGCGAGAGACACGAAGGTAAGCGGCGCTCCTGCGGCACTAGCCGCCGTCTCTTGCTCCACTTGCGGTTAACGCTAAAAACAAGCTAATAATCTATTCCGCTTTTCTCTCAAGCGGAAACGGACCCCGGCGGAATGTGTACACGCCGGTTTCTAACCAGAAGCCTGTCCCGTAACTAGGACCACTCCGGATCAACTTAAAATTGAAAAGGTATGTTCCTTGTAAGTTAGCATAGCAGTTAGCTATCCTCTATACGCCAGCTCCCAATACCAATACCTATGTTCTTGCACACAGCGCCTCTGGCCTCCATATCTTTGAGAGTTTGCCGAAGAGCCTGCCTTCATTTCAGAGACAACCGTCAAAACTAACCTTGAAATAATCGACGGTACGTTTATCTTCAATTAATATGCACTTTCTAGCAATCAGACTTTCCAATCGTGCTAATGTCCACTCACTTTGTTGTAGGAAGCTCCATTTCTTGGACCCCTCCTTCAATCTGTACTGACAACCTTCCACTGAATTAGCTTCTTCTAAAAGCGGTAGGTTCTCTAGCTGAGCGTCACAATATAGGGAGACTTTGTCTCTTCTTTAACCTATGATACTTAAAAAAGCTTTTCCTTCTTTTTGTAAACTCACAGACAGAATAATCGTGCCCTGATGAGAATCCCGAAAGTAAACCTCTGGATTCGAAACGCGTCGGCCAATTAGAAAAGTATAATTCATACACCAGCCACCGCTGGCGATAAAAGATTCCCGAATTCATCTTCGCGTTCCTTTCCTAATTTTCCTTTCTTTCTCTTCACTTTTTCTTTTGCTTTAATCAAATGCCAAAATGTATTCACCATTTATTGCTATGTGTGTTTAAATGTCACTGTCTGTTTTACATTTATTGTGTGTTTGATCAATGATTACATTCAGTTTTGTTCACATTTAGTCTTGACACTGTGTTGTGTATAAAAGTCTTACTTTGGTTTAAATTCATGCTTTACACAGGTCTTGTCTGCTTATAATATGTTTTGTTTGACAGATGAAGTATAACTATAAAAGTAATTGGTATAAATAAAAGTACCTTGTTGGAAACTACAGTTTGCGTCTTCAACTTTCCATAAATATGGTTGTAATTGAATAGTGGAGGGGCACTCTTTTTTGATTGCACATTGAAAACAGTATCAGCAAAGATCTCTGGGGATAATGTGGGGTCATTCCCTAACCTAGTGTATGCATGGTATCTACCCAGTCCAAAGCTCTTTTTAAACGCCTTCCACACCTTATAGGCTGCCTTCAGGGTCTTGAATCTGGTTCTCTTGAAGTAACTCGGTTCAGTATATCACAGGAACACATTCTGTGCCTCCTCGCCTAAAATCAAACCGAAGATCTCTAACAAGCCGGTATAGAATTCTACTTCCATCTCGGCCCTGCCAATAAGGCCCCTTATTTGCTGCAACACTGCTGCCCAGTAATAGAGTCTTAGATCCGGTAGTGCCCCCCCCCCTCTCTTGGTAATGCCATATATTTTAGTGCCCTTCTTGTTTTGCCCTGTGACCAAATAAACCGGTTTATTATGAGCTCTATTCTACCAAACAAAAGTGAGCTAAAAAATAGAGGTATAGTTCTAAATATATATAGAAATTTCGGGAGGAGATTCATTTTAATATAATTTACCCTGCCAACTATAGACATGTGCAGATTATGTACCCTATCCAAATCCTTCTTCTCTTTCACGATGATAGGAGAAGTGTTTAAGTCCACTAGATTGCCCAGGTCAGCCGTGATTGTTATTCCTAGATAAACCCCCTCAGCCACCACCCGTGAATCCGTGCATGTTGAATATATGTTCTTTATGATTTGTGTCTTAGTTTTATTTAGTGCGTACCCTGCGACCCGCCCAAATTGCTCCGCCTCCTGTTCTATTTTACTGATGGTCTCTGATGGTGAGGGTGTGATAATCGCAATATCATCTGCGTATGCTAGTACCTTAATCAGCCCCATCTTAGTGTCTAGCGGCCTAATTCCATCATTTAGCTCCAATTTCTTAATTAATGGGTCTATGTAAAGTGCAAAGAGCAGGGGTACAATGATTGTATCGATTTTATGAATCCTTCTCCGATTCTCCCTTTCCTTAACACTGCCCACAGGAATTCCCACGCCACCCGATCGAAGGCCTTTTCGGCATCTAGTAACATAGCTGCCATAGGTTTCTCCTCCGCCCCTTTTACATCAAATAGCGTGATCATTTTTCTAACATGGAGTGTAGTTCCTCTGTGTGGAATAAAGCCATGCTGATTAATACTTACTAGTTGCTCTATTACCCTAGCAAGTCTGTTCGCTAATGTTTTAGAGAAGATTTTTAGGTCAGCATTAATCAGTGTAATCGGGCGGTATGATCCAGGCTCTGCGGGGGGTTTCCCTTTTTTAAGGATTACAACAATATCTGCCCCTGCCCAGCTGGCTGGTATAGAATGCCCGCCTGTGCCTCCCTAAGTGTCCTGACTAGCTCTGAGATAATTGATGCAGAAAACACTTTGTAAAATTCCCTGGGTATCAAATCCGGCCCAGCAGCCTTACCAGAGGGTAGGCTGAGCATAGGCTCCTTAATCTCTTCTGCCTCTAAGCAGGTCTCGAGAGAGTCCCTATCTATCTCCTGTAGGGTTTTAATTGGTAGGTCTTGCAGGTACCTCTAAATATCGGCAGGATCCCTGTCCTGCTCCTCCTCATAAAACTTGCTATAGAACTCCCTAAAGACCTCGAGGATGCCTTCCCTATCTGAAACCATATTGCCCCCGCTGTCTCTTATCTCTTTAATTTCACCTTTTGCCATCCTCTGTCTTGTGCGTGTTGCAAGTGTTCACCCTACCCTTTCGCTGTATTCATAGCATTGCTCTCTCTTAGCATTGTAAATCTTAGCTGATTTTATTGCTATACTCTCTTCTGCTTCCGCTTTAGCCATCATGGTCTCCATTAAATATTGTTCCAGCTCCCACCCCTCAGTAATAGCCTGTTCCAGTCTCTGCTCTGCTCTGCTTTCAACAGATCGCTGTTTACTTGATCTACCTTGGCTTTCTCCTTTTTCTGTTTGGCTAGGCTGAAACTCAGTGTTTCACCTCGCACCCCTGCTTTAAAGGTATCCCAATCATTTCCTGGATTAGTACTCCCTCTGTTGATATCCCAATAGCCCTTTATCGAAGCGTGCATGTGTGTAATATAGTCTATATCCGTCAGGAGTTCCCTTTCAAATGTCCATGATTTAGCCTGTCTTTTAAGCCCACTATCCGTTATTGTCAATAATAGGGGGTTATGATCAGACAGAATACGGGGTAGCCTCGCTATCTAATTTAATTTCTAATTTAAAACATTTATAAAGCGCAGTGTGCACCGAACGGTTTCTTGGCGCTAGTGGAGGGGATTGGCAACAGAGACGAAAGTGGAGCCCGGTATTAGAGCCGGGGAAGGAGGATTACACAGGGAATGCCTGTTTAAAAAGAAACGTTTTTAGTTCCTTACGGAAGGATACATAGTGGGTAGATGCACGTAAGTGCTCTGGGAGGGAGTTCCAGAAAGTGGGGGCCAAGGTGGAAAAGTTGGACCCACCCCACTTTTTGCGTCTGAAGCGTGGGATTTGGAGGAGGGACTTGGAGGAGGAACGAAGTTGTCTAGAGGGAACGTATTCTGTTATTAGTGAGGAGATGAAAGCGGGTGCGGTGCCTTGACGAGCCTGGAAAACCATGCAGGCGGTTTTGAACAGAGAACGTTCCTTGATCGGGAGCCAATGAAGCTCCCTGAGGAGGGGTGTGGAGTGGTGGTAGCGTGGGAGACCAAAAACCAGCCGGGCGGCTTGGTTTTGGACCACCTGTAGCCTCCTTAGACTGTATGCTGGTATGCCGTTGTAGAGGGCGTTGGCGTAATCCAGTCGTGATATGACTAAAGCGGCCATGATCATTTTGAGTGCCTGGGGGGAGAAGAAGCGAGCGACAGTGCGGATAGTTCGGAGGGTGAGGAAGCAGGAGGAGACTACGGAGCTGATTTGAGAGTGGAGGGTAAGCTGATTATTCATTTTAACCCCCAGTGTTTTGACCGTGGTAGAAGGAATGGGGGCGGGACCAAGGGTGGGGGGCCAGAAGAGAGAGTTCCAGGGACTGGAAGGACCTCCGGTAAGAACCAACTCGGTTTTGTCCGGATTCAACTTGAGATGGTTGTGGTTCATCCAGTCCCTGATAAATGTCATGGTGTGCTGGAAGCTGGAAACAGAGAGGGGAGAAGGGGATAGGTCAAATATGAGCTGGAGGTCATCCGCGTAGTTAAACATGGTGACCTCCAGCTGTTGAAGAGCGAAGATGAGGGGGAAGAT
Organism: Lissotriton vulgaris; assembly: GCF_964263255.1. NCBI lineage: Eukaryota > Metazoa > Chordata > Amphibia > Caudata > Salamandridae > Lissotriton > Lissotriton vulgaris. Next base: position 438,805,200 of record NC_141685.1, on the reverse strand, counting down.
GTAAAGATTGAATAGTAGGGGGGACAAGGAAGAACCCTGGGGGACACCACACGTGACGGGGAGTGGGATGGTTGTGAAATCTCCGAGCCGGACCGCCTGAGTGCGGTCCCTCAGGAAGGAGGAAAGCCACACTAGGGCTGCTCCCTCAATTCCAGCCGCCTTGACACGGGACAATAAGATGGTATGGTCTACCGTGTCAAATGCGGCCGAGAGATCGAGGAGTACCAGGGCCTGGTGTTTGTTATGATCCATGCCCTTCCTGAGGTTGTCCAGGACTGATACCACGACTGATTCAGTCGAGTGCCTAGGTCGAAAGCCAGCCTGGCGGGAAGCCAATCCCCCATTGGCCTCTACATGGGTGCTGAGTACCATGGTGACATAGCGTTCCAGCACCTTGCCCAAGTAGGGCAGCAGGGAGATGGGGCGGTAGTTGGCTGAGATGGATGGGTCAGCGCCAGGCTTTTTTAGGATGGGCACTATGGTGGCTGATTTGAGCGTAGGGGTCACTACTCCCTGCGCAAGGGAGCTGTTAAGAAAGGTAATGGGGAGTTCAGGACAAGAAGAGTAGATTCGTTGGAGAATTCGCGCCGGACAGATGTCTGCCGGAGAACCTGACTTTACTTTGGGGAGTAAGTCCAGGAATACCTCTTCAGTGAGGGGGGGGGATGGAGGTGAGAAGGTTTTGAACAGTAGGAGGAGAAGGGTCGACATAGGCTGACGAGGGGGGGGGGGATGTTGGCTTTAATGGTAGTGATCTTGTCAAGGAAGTAAGTGTTTAGTTGATTACATAGAGGCTGGGATGGGGGGATTTGAGGTGAAGCCCTGTCGGAGTAAGCCAAATCCTGCACTATGCCGAAGATCTCCCTAGGTTTGTTTTCGGCAGACATTATTTTTGTTGAGAAATAAGAGGTTTTGGCGGCAAGGATTGCGATCTTGTAGTCAGCGAGTGATTTCAGATAAAGGGATTTGCGTGAGGGACAGTAATTTTTCCTCCAGTGCCTTTCTGCCTGTCGAGCGGACAGTTTTAGTTCTTTTAGGTGGTCATTGAACCACCTGTTAGACTCCTTTGGTCGCCGGACAGAGATGCGACGCAGGGGAGCCACTGAGTCACAGCCTCTAGCCAACCAGGTGTTAATAGTGTTGGCTTGGGAGTCGGACGAGAGACCAGAGAGAGACGGGGTAGAATTCTGAAGGTGAGACGTCAGGGTGGGAAAGTCAACTCGATTCCAATTCCGCGCCCAGGTGTTTTTGGCGTGGGGGACTTTGGATATCGGGTTGAGAGAGACGGAGAAGGAAATCGTGAAGGTTTTTGAAGGTAATCCGGAGGTGAAGAAGTAATCCAGACGGACACACTTCCTATGGGGGGCCGAGTAGTAAGTAAAGCCATCCTCGCCCACTTTAAGCTCTTCCCAGACATCCATAAAGGCATTGTTACTGGCCATACTTCGGATTGCTCTGCACACCCTCTTTTTCCTTCCTTGGTATAGGCCCCTATTATTCAGTCCTAAACCTGACGCCCCGTCAATGTTGAAATCTCCTGCTAGGATCATTCTTGGTGCCCAGGTAGCTAGTTCTATATCTAGGAACTCGAATACTTCAGGGTCATCCTCCGTTGACCCATAGACGGACCCCAAAGTAATCCAGACTTCTCCGATCAGACACTCAATCAGGGCCCACCTGCCCCACTGATCTTCTAATTTCTTCCTAGTGTTAACATTAGGTAATTTAGTTAAAATGGCCACTCCCCTGACCTTTGCCCCATGTTTTGAATATGCCAGCACATGCAGCCCCAATTGTTCCAACAAGAAAGACTTCTATGTGTGTCTCTTGTAAACATATAAATTCTGCCTGGGTGTTTTTGATTAATAAAGCTACCTTTTGTCTTTTCAGCCTATCGTTCAGCCCACATACATTCATTGTTAACACCTTAACTTTTAAGCTCATCCTTACTCTTTATTATTCCTGAGCCTTTTAGACTGAAGAGATAAAATTTCTTTTCTACCCTCATTACCACCCTTGCTACTAGTACCATTATCGTTGCCTTTACGTTTTTGTCTAGTTTTTGCTAGATCCAGCTGTTTAGTCTAACCAAGATTAATGCTTTAAACGTGAATGCAGCCCTTGTTTCCCTTCCATGTAACTTGAGTTCCTTTTGTGTCATTTTCTTGTTTTGATATGTCCCAGTCCTTTTCCCTGTATTCTGTCCTGTGCCCCTTTCCCCTCCCCCCCCCCTTTGAGGCATCCTGAGTCCAGCCGGATCCAGGTGTGGGCGTCCGTTGAGCAGTACGCCTCAGTGCACTCCCCTCCTTAGCCCCACGTGATTATTATAATTAAATTGGGAGAAAGTCTATGACAAACAAAAGTTCTACACCTAATATTGATATAAAGAATTGAAACTTATTATCCAATCCACATCTTAAGAGAAAATTTAGTTCTTAATAATTTTCCGGTATTGTCTTTTGCAGTCTCTGAGATCTCTTTAAGGTAATTTTCAGCCTGTATTTCGCTGATGAAACTGCGAGTTGCTCCCCTAAAAATTACTTTCAGTCGAGCAGGGTTCTGTAAAAACACTTTAGCGCCAATTTGCTCAAAAGGAGAAAATAGCTGTCTCAGCCTCCTCCTCCTTTCAACGGTGGCGTGCCAAAATCTGGTCTCACAAAAAATGTGGAGCCGTTGTATTCTCTCTTTGCTTGTGGGAAGCGCTAAGTCGTAGATAGTATCATGAAGTAGAAAGTTTCCAAAAAACACCAGTATTGCCGTTGGAAATTTAGGTTGAATCTGTGGTTTCTTAGACTGAGTGAGGAGGAACCGATGGGCACGTTGAACTTCTCTCTCTAAATCCCAGGTTTGAAGTTCAGGAAGGGCTGATTTCAGAAGTCTAATTACATACCCCCTGGGGTCATTTTCCTTGACGCCTTCTGCGAGCCCCAGGAAGCGCAGATTGTTTCGTCTTGATCTATTCTCTTGTTCCTCGACCTTTATCAATAGATCCTGTATGATTCCTTCTTGTTTTTTTCCTTCCTCTGAAGGTAGGTAACCTTGTTCTCAAGATGGTCGGTTCGTGATTCGACTGACACCATTCTTTCGGAAATCTCTATACATGTACTTCCCACTTTATTTACAGCGCCTTGCAGTTGTTGGATGGCTGAATGATGCTTTAGGGTTTCCATTTTAACATCTTTATGGAGTTTTTTTATTGAGCTTAATATATCTTTCAGTGACGGCTCAGCCGCTTCTCCTATTTCTTCATCGAATTGAGAGATGTCCCTAGTTGGATCCTCCTCGCTTTCTTGAGCCAGTATCTTGTCATATGGTTACTACGTTTCTATATATTGTGTTAAGTTAGCATGTGCTTATTAAATGTTTAAACGCCATATTTTCTTACTGCTTCGGTTTTGCACACGACACCTAATTGTTATTGCAGCTTTTAACCTAGACAAAAGATGTGATTTATTTGAGAATAATATGTTATTGCACTGATATCAGTCGTGATTGGTACACTTGGTACAACTGTCTGCACACTGAGAACTGCACACTCTCAGAATAACCTAACACAAGGTTGCTGTAGGCCTGATCCTCGCACCACGTTAGTCATAACACAAATAATGTCTGTGCCAACATTTGGCTCTACGTGGGTTTAAGATAGAGTTACAGGGAATGAATCAACACACTTGATGCTTCGCATGCTGAGAGCTGGTAGCGGTTGATGTGATCTCCTACTACTGAGAATTAGAGGTATGGGTCCGCCCTGCTAAGAACCCAGATGAGACCTTCTTAGATATAATATAATATGCTAATTAGGGTGCGCGAAATATAGGTGATACAGAATTATATAGATCTCTGCATCATAACATGCTATCACCTTTTGCTTATTATGGATTAGTGACTATGCTGCTAACTCTGATTTTTATAATATGTATGTTGATATTATATAAGATACTGCGTTTGAGAATGTTGCATTGAAAAATAAACATTTCAAACTTGCACGTGTGTTCTCTGCCTCCCAGTTTCGGTTTGTAATGATTATATAACGAAAGAGTGTTCATGTGTTCCACGATACCTGAGGTATTCTAAGTTCATGTTCTGGATTGTCTAAGACATTGGGAAGTATTTACTACCAATGCGACACTGTAGCTAGCTTGGTAAGGGGATTTCTGAAACAAAGGTGAGTTGTGGGTCACCCTAACTCACCCAGGTTCTAGATCTCTGTGCACAGTTCTGTGAGAGAACGGAAACCCTGCGACATGGCGCCCAACGTTGATTGGCCTTATATCATGACACTCGAGTAGTATATCATTCAAACCTTAATGCCTACATTCCCGTTTCCGGAAAACGGCAGTGTCGGAAAAACCTACCTATTTTTGAAATAGGTCTTATTCAAGCTTGAATCTATCTAAAACGGTTTCTTTGGATTACTACCCAGTTGTGCTACAAAGTATTATTTGTTTTTTTTTCTAGTTCCTGTGCTGACATGGCTCAAGCCGTGGACATCCCGCAGCATAGTCGCATTGCGGTGCGTGACCATTTGCGGATGTATGATGTTCCTCTAGAGGGCTTGGCTGTGGTTCTAGTGGTGAGTGCGGAACATGCTTACCCGTACGAACTGTTTTATTCGTGGGTGACATTTCCGCCGGTGGACGCTAATTCTGGTGTGTTCCACTCATACACTGCTTCAGATGTACCGGCTGCGTACGCTCCGTACAGAGCACTGGAAGTACCTATTGACGCTTGGCAGCATGGAGTTTGGTTTGGTGGCGCCCTACCCCACGCTTTAACCGCTCCGAGGTTAGGTCCATTGTCCATTCCGGGCACTCCGTGGCCCGCTTTGGCTGGGTTTACTCCTCACCCTCGACATGCCACTTGTAACGTGGCAGATCTGCGGCGGCTTCATGAAGTCACGGTGGAAGTGATTAGAGCACTTGTTTGCGGCGGTCTATTCGAGGTGCTATGGCTCCCCGTCTGTGACCAATCTAGGTGGGGTCCTTAAACGGGTTCAAGACGAACACGGACCAGAGGCGGCTGTTGAATTGGGCATGCGCCTGTGTGGCTCATTTGAAGTAGTTTGCGATCTGATCCTTGCGAATGTCAAGGGGGATGCAGTGAACTTTCAGGTGGCTAACGCGTTGGCGTTGGTTCAAGAGGCCGACCGACCCCGACAGTTGGCAAAGATTATTGTGACTGCTTACAAAATGGTTGGCCGCAATGCGAAGGGGGTTAAAGCTTCTCCGGATAAGGAGAAGAAACAGCCCCAGGGTCAGACATCGGAAACTAGTGGTCAACAAAAGTCCAAAAAGCAAAATTGGCCTAAAAAGCAGAATCAGGGTAAGCAACAGCAACAACAAACACAGGTTTCTGCTCCTGCGTCTCCGTTGCCTGCGCAGTCGGATCGTGTTTATGATTTGCGCAACCGCGCGATGATTAAATCGCCTGAGAGGTTTCAGGCTTCTGACCAACGCTCTCCTCGTTCCTTTCAGGACTCATCGGCACCGTCAACCGGTGGTGGAGGGGGCGGCAGGGGCCGGGGTGGCCAGCAAGGACGTGGTCAGCCCCGCCCGCGCAACGGTGGAGAGCAGCAGGAAGGCTCTACGCCCAAGAGACCACAGTTTGCCACGAAGAAGGTCGCTGCCCTGACCGCGCATCGTTATGCCCCAGATAGTGAGAACGCGGCTTCGGAATCTGACGTGGGCTCTGACCTTGCTGGACAGCGCAGCAGAGATTACCATAGTGAGAGAGGCCCTCCGTCCACTGTTGAAGGTGACAGCGACTGATTCTTATGTTGTGATTGAAACTGCTGATACGCATGTTGCTCCCCCTGAACGACTTTTTGAAATTGTCCTGTTAATTGAAGGTGACATGCAGCGAGCTGTAAAAGGGGTATTTTGGGAAAATCTCTCGTCTACATATGACATTTTGCTTTCGGAGGCTGACTGGCCCCCACCTTTTGTTCTCGCAGCTCCGCGAGGGGAGGAGGTAATCCTACCCAGTTTCGCGCACACTGTACCGAGAGTGGAAGCGCTGCATTTTGCAGAAGAGTGGGCTCTGGCGCTTGCGCCGGCTGTGTACCGTAATCAGTGTGGCTGGGATAAATTGTCACCAAGCCACGAGATTCCTTTACGGTCTCAACCACAGCCTCAACCTCAATATCCCATACGACGTGAAGCCAAAGCTTCAGTCGCGGCTATCCTTGAACAATTGAAATATCAAGGTGTAATTGAAACGTGTGTGTCACCGATGAATAACCCCCTTTTTACTGTGAACAAGCCGGACGGCTCATATCGTTTGGTTTTGGATTATTGGCATTTGAACTCGCATTGCCGTAACTGTGCAGTACAGAATACGCATGGCTCTGCGTTAGTGAATAGTCTTGAGCGTAAACGGTTCAAAACCACGCTTGACATTTCCAATGGTTTTTATGCCCATAGATTAGACGGTCTAAGTTCCCAATGGACCAGTTTTACATGCGGCGGTGTGCAAAAAATGTTTCGGCGTCTTCCAATGGGCTATAAGAACAGTCCTGGAGTATTCTCCGCCCGCATTGTCTCTCTTCTGGAGAGCTTCGACCCAGTTGCTTGTTCGTATGTGGATGACATTTATCTCACAGACGACGATCTTTGGGAGCATCTGTGTCGAGTAAATAGCATAATTTGTAACTTTGCAGACGTTGGTTACAAGTTTAACTTTGCAAAATCGCACATTGCAGAGTACACAGTGTTGTTTCTAGGTTACGAGCTTAACAATGAAGGGAAGGGTTTAGCACCTCACTTCCTGGAGAAATGCGCACAATTGCGCTCTCCGACAACACTGAAAAAATTACAGTCTTTGCTGGGATTTTTGAATTTCGGGAGAACATACATTCCGGAATATGCCCAGCGTATCAAGCCTTTGTATGCTTTGATACAACCATCTTTTTCCAAATCATGCTGGCTGCCTGAGCATTCGGCCATTCTGCAGTCTTTGCAGGCTGATTTGCTCGCTTCTGAATACTTACAGACTCGTGATAACCAGACCAACCTGGTGATAAGGATTATCCCTGGGGCGGTGGGTTTCATGTACCTGACTTTTAATGAAGGAGATACAGTACCTATTGCTTACAAGTCACACTTGTACACTTCGGCTGAACTGCGATTTTCCACTATAGAGAAAGTTTTAACGGCTGTGCAGATGGCGATTCTTAAAGAACGTGCCCTGTCACAAGGAAAACGCATGTTGGTTGTTACCCCGTGTCCTGCCTTAGAGGCGGTTACGAAAGCCAGTGTACCTAATTCCAAAGCTTTGCACCCTCGGTGGATTCAATGGGCTGCATCCTTGATGTCCCAGGATGTCACGTTCATTTTTGACGCCACGTTACGGTCGCAGGAGTATTTACAGTATGAATTTGTTCATCCTGCTCCTTTAGCAATGCGGCCGTTGGAGGATTTCCATTGCATCATTTACACTGATGGTTCGGCGCAGGTTGCGCATAACTCTAAACATGCCTACGTTTCCGCTTGCGCCATTGTGGTCGGTGCCATGGTGAACGATGAGTTCGAGTCCAGTGTCGTGCACACGCAGACACTTGGGGACTGCACCGCACAATTAGCAGAGCTTCGTGCTCTGATGCTTGCATTAGAGTACGCAGATCCTAGTGTGACGACTTTAATCGTAAGTGACTCTTACTACTGTGTCCAGTCTTACAATGAAAACTTGTTCTTTTGGATTCAGAATGAATTTCGTGACTCCAAAGGTAGCACAATAAAACACAAGACGATCTGGGTACGAGTGGCGGAACTTAAAGAGAAGCTGCCGCTTGTCTTTGTAATTCATACTCTCGGTCATCAGCGCGTGGGGGTCCACGCTGTTGGCAACTCGCTTGCTGATGAAGCAGCGAAGTCAGCGGTATCGAAATACCTAGTTGCAGCAGTCACGAGGTCCAAAAGCAAAATAGATGATGACATCTTGGCAGCAGTAGCTGCAACACATAAGGGAAGTAAATATCCTGCGGGGTTCCCTTCTAAATACACATACCACTTAAGTCCCGATAAGGTTCCTTATGTGAAAATCCCTGAAGTTGGCGAACGTCTAGTTCCCAACTCGGATCGCAGGGCTGCTTTGATTACAGCGGCTCATGAAGGCGTGGCGTCTGCGCATGCGGGCGTCTCGGCCACTGTAACTCAGCTACAACAGAGATTCTGGTGGCGGGGATTGTACAAACAGACGCGTGAATATGTTCTTCAATGTGACATTTGCCAGCAGATTAAGCCTTCCACTGCCGCGCGTCCGCCTCAGACACAGTTGTACATCTCGAATAAACCACTTGGATGTGTTTATTTGGATCACTGCGGTCCATTTTCTTCTGATACTGCATATAAGTACATCTTAGTAGCAGTTGATTCATGCACACGCTTTGTGTTGGTATGGCCGCATCGGAGCGCTGATTCACGTACTGTCATTAAGGATTTGCGAGTCTTTGTGGGAATTTTTGCCTGTGGTAACTTCCATTCGGATCAGGGTCCGGCATTTGCCTCTAAGGCGTATAAGGATGCTATGGTTTTGATGGGGGTCCAAGTCAAATTTTCGAGTCCCTACAGACCTGAGGGTAATAGTGTAGTTGAACGAATGAACCGCGACTTAAAGCAATCTTTGACAGCTCGAGTTATAGGCACTGGCAGAAACTGGTTAGCCCACCTCATAGGCGTGCAGCGTGCGCTTAATAATCTCCCTAGAAGGTCTCTGGGTGGGCGGACCCCATACGAAATGCTCTTTGGTATCAAGATGTATGTACCTGACCTCGATGGGCTAGACAGCAAGGCCCAGGCCAGGGCCTTTGACGTAGATGAACATTGCAATGTTTTACAGAATCTACAAAAGACCAGAGACAGTCTTGCAAAGGAACATTTGCCCTCCACATCGGATGATGCGCTGCAGATCCCGGTAGTTGGCTGGCTACCCCAAGTTGGAGAACTGGTTCGAGAGAAGATCGATAACAAGAAAGAGTTTGGTCCCTCATATCGAGCACCGGTTCGAGTTCTTGGAGTGAAGGGCACAAGAACAGTCATTTTACCACCACTTCCAGGTCGTAAGGAAAACAGATTTATTTCTATTGACAATGTCAAGACACACAGGGTGGCCGATTCTTCATAGCATGACACCGGCTGTATCCTGTCCTTCCATGGTGAGGCACTCTGTGCTGGCTATTACATCTGGTGCAGAACATGAGGTGTCCCTCGAGATGCCTGCCATTTCCAGTCCTTTATTAAATACTATTCCTGATACTAACATCGATGAGCTAAACTACACTTATCCTGCTGATTTATCGATGCCTGATTTACAGACCCGTTTGGCAGGCCAGTCCAGATTCTCTTTTGACTCTGTTTCGGAAACTTCAAAGAAACCCACAAACATTGCAAGATATGCCACGTTGTTCAAAAAACATTTTTTAATTCCGCCTTGGACATACATTTGGTTGATTCTATTTTCATTCTATCTTTTTATGTCAATTGGTTTTGTGTTTTATTTTTTCCGCCTGATTGATGGTCACTACGTTAAAGAAAGAACAGGAGTTCGGTACCTTAATGGAACATTGGCCCCTCTTTCCTCTTCACATTCTGCGCACAGACTGAAACGAAACTTAAATACAGTTAACATTACTGCTTAGCCTGTCCTTGATGGGATTGTGTGGGATGCGGTTAGGTTTCAGATACATGGGCCGACTGAAGTGATTAATGTTCCAAATGTGCTTAGAGTAAACATGGGAGATGTAATTAAACAGAATATACGCTCTGATGATTGGGATCTTCAGGCCGTAGAAGCATTATTCTCTGATTTAAAGTATTATGCTGCCTTCGATGCTGAGGATCTGTACACAGATTCTATTAATTATGGTGATTTGTTTTGTTTTCAACACTATGGTAATCATTTTTTACATAAAACAAACTCCAGGAGGGTTGCTGTAAATTTTACACAATGGGAACATTGTCCTACTCCATTTAGGAGCAGTTCCAATACGTTTCTGAAAAAATACACCTATTTTACAGACTTTAATCAATCTAATCCCGAGTCATTTTATTTTAAAATGGCACAAAAGTCCATGCCCAAAGTTAGACTTACCGATACAAAATTGCTGTATTCGAAGTCCTTTCTAAACAGGTTGGCTGTAGAGGGCTACGAGTTTTGGAAAGGAACAATTGACCTTAAATCGATTTGGGGTACCAAAGATTGGCAGGTACAAGGCACTGAGGCTTTGCACCGTGCATGTCTCATCCCGAATCACATGTTGTTTTTAAATTCATCCATTTTCCAAACAACATGCTTTGGATTGGCTACTTCTAAAAAATTGAATACACCGACCATCCCAGATTTGGAGGAATATACAGGTTGGGGTAATTTTACTGATTTGTCCATTCATGAGTTACAAACTCTTATACACAATTCGTCCTTTAACATATCCAGTTTGGATTCGAAGGGTTGGCGGATGTGGCATAAAAGTGCTGATTCTTGCCAACGCCGTTTTCTGGGTTTGGCTAAGGGGTTCACGAAAGTCAGACTCGATCCCCGTTTTGAAGAAGACTATACTGTCACGACTTATTCTGTGGGGAAGCTGTGTCAGAATTGGTTACAACATTCCACTTTAGCTGCAGTTAAAATACATCTGTCTCTATTAAATGATAATGTGGATTTGAACGATTTTATAAAAGGCCCAGCTAAAGGTAGATCTAAACGATGGCTGTATGCGATTTACAATGAAATTTGGAAAGTTACCCAGGTTGAGGCTGCTAAACGCCTGAGAGCTATTGATCAAGCAAATTTAGAGAAGGTGCTTGCAGTTGTTGATAACAGCATTAACACGCTTTCTTCCCGAATGTACACGTTAAACAATATTGTGTCTTCTGTTGTTGACATTGTACATGATGAAGTGTCTGTGTTATATCATGGTCAAAATCAATTGCGTTCTGTGATGCAATTTGCGTGGACACTACAGACTCTTAAGTCTGGTCGAGTGCCATGGACTTTTATGAACGTCTCATCATTATTTGCCCCGTTTAATCTGACTGAAAAACAGCGCATGCTATCAATGAGAGATGCAACATTTTCTATGTTGCATATTGAAAAATTAGAATCCCTGCCATTTTCTGTACTGAAGTGACTGCTGCGACGTGGCTTATTCATGGGGTTATAACATTACCTTTTGCTTTGTATAAATTTACAAATTGTATGAAATATATAGCCATTGGGCGATATGAACCATTAGGCAGCGCTTTCCTCCATGAGACATGGTCTTTACCATACACTTACAGATGCCTTAAGGAGGGAAATGAAGTGAATCTGAATGGTGAAGAATGTACACAGTTGCCTGACCGCTCACTAATATGCAGACACATCCAGTTGCATGGTTCTTGTAATCAGGACAAACCGAATTTGGCCTGTGTTTTGAAAGGGACACCAGTTCCTGCAATAGTTCCCACGTTCACTTTGTTGTCCAACGGAAGTTATTTACTTTTGAATAACGAGTTTTGTTGTCGTTTAGAGGCTGGTATCGCTTATGTGGTTACCGTGTCAGAGAGGGTGGTTTGCTGCAAGAATGTGTTGTATCCACCCACGCATGGGAATTCAGAAGTTTTAATTTGGCCGAGAATACCAACCTTGAGAGCTGAGTTCAATGGTTTAGGCCGTATAAGAGCCCTTTTGGCTCAAAAACAGGTGGCCCTGAGCTCTGCACGCGAAACATATGTCCTTCACATAGCAAACACACGCACAGAAGTACAAGCACTTTTAAGTACTGATTTGCCGTTTCATTTTTGCGAGCTGGTTCATCAGATCTTCAATGCCTCCTCCACAACGGGCCTGGCTCATTTTTTTAAAATGGTTAGCAGTGGTCTCGTGACTACATTTGAAAAAGTATTTGGTATTATCCCTGCGTTCTTTCATTCTATATTTGCTAGCCTGTTTGGCGGATTTCCTGTTTTGCTGGCTTTGGCTGCAGGCGTTCTGGTGATATTTTATTTTATAAAACATGGATGCCCATCATGCGCAAGGAAACGCACAGCCCCTACTGATGCAGTTTCGCAACCGGATGCTTGATTACTATGGATCCTTGCCGCTTGCGACATTGAGCACGGCTTTTGGATTATCCTTCAGATTTTCCTATTTTACCTGTGTCCAGCCTGTGTTTCATTGCCTGAGCTGTGATTTCGACTGGACCATTGATTTGTGTCTCTGTTTACCGACTTCTCCTGACGTCAACTTTGATCAGCTGATGTACCCCGTAGTGGCTCACGAGTTGGTCTGTTCTGGCGAAAGGGTTATGGCTGTGGCAGCGATGCATGGACTAATGGGTCAGTGGGACATATTCGCAGCGGCGCATGACTTTCTGGCACAGAGCGTTCTCGAAAACCCACTGAGTTGTCCTCTGATGTTGCTAGAGGAATCAGTGTTGGAGGAGCACGTATGTTCTTTCCCATTGCTTAATTGGATGGCTGTTCTGTTTTCGGATGATGGCAGTGATTTCATGTTGGAAGCTGTAGCTACCTATTTTGCATATTCATTCAACGAGGAATGACTCTGAATACTTCCATCTGGCACGTGACTTTTTAGTAATTCTGAATGGTGCCTTTTTCAATACGAACATTCGATTTTTTCATATGTTCTAGGCCTGTTAATTGAAATTAGGCCTCAAGTTCGACTTTTTATGTTTTGTGTGGCCACTATAGGCATTCATACATACATTTTTGTGTTTTTAAATTTTTAAATTTTACATACATTTACATACATTTAGCTTGGCTCAATATCATTGAACTCTGCTTTCATGTCTTGCCTCTCATAGAGTATTGGCTTATATTTTTTTTTTAACCGTCCTCGGATCATTGGGGGGGTGTCATATGGTTACTACGTTTCTATATATTGTGTTAAGTTAGCATGTGCTTATTAAATGTTTAAACGCCATATTTTCTTTCTGCTTCGGTTTTGCACACGACACCTAATTGTTATTGCAGCTTTTAACCTAGACGAAAGATGTGATTTATTTGAGAATAATATGTTATTGCACTGATATCAGTCGTGCTTGGTACACTTGGTACAACTGTCTGCACACTGAGAACTGCACACTCTCAGAATAACCTAACACAAGGTTGCTGTAGGCCTGATCCTCGCACCACGTTAGTCATAACACAAATAATGTTTGTGCCAACATTTGGCTCTACGTGGGTTTAAGATAGAGTTACAGGGAATGAATCAACACACTTGATGCTTCGCATGCTGAGAGCTGGTAGCGGTTGATGTGATCTCCTACTACTGAGAATTAGAGGTATGGGTCCGCCCTGCTAAGAACCCAGATGAGACCTTCTTAGATATAATATAATATGCTAATTAGGGTGCGCGAAATATAGGTGATACAGAATTATATAGATCTCTGCATCATAACATGCTATCACCTTTTGCTTATTATGGATTAGTGACTATGCTGCTAACTCTGATTTTTATAATATGTATGTTGATATTATATAAGATACTGCGTTTGAGAATGTTGCATTGAAAAATAAACATTTCAAACTTGCACGTGTGTTCTCTGCCTCCCAGTTTTGGTTTGTAATGATTATATAACGAAAGAGTGTTCATGTGTTCCACGATACCTGAGGTATTCTAAGTTCATGTTCTGGATTGTCTAAGACATTGGGAAGTATTTACTACCGATGCGACACTGTAGCTAGCTTGGTAAGGGGATTTCTGAAACAAAGGTGAGTTGTGGGTCACCCTAACTCACCCAGGTTCTAGATCTCTGTGCACAGTTCTGTGAGAGAACGGAAACCCTGCGACAATCTTTTCCCCTTTTAATTTATTTTTGGATTTTGAGTTTTTTCGGGGATTCTGGGTTACTTCCTTGATCGGTTGTTTCTTCATAGGTACTTTTATTTAATCTTTTATTCCTTATTCTTCTTTTCTCTAGTTTTTTCCTTGGTGTGTTCCCTTGTCCAAGATTGCTTATGTTCCTTGTGTCTGAACAACCTGATATTTCCTGGGTTGATACCTCTTGGTCTTGTTCTTTATTTACATCGCTAGCCTCACTAGAAGTTGACATGCCAGTTTCGTATATATCTGCTTCAGATTCGTCTGAATGTGAATCCGTTTCTGGTAAAGGCAATTTGTCCATTGGGGTATTCGATGTTGCATGAGGGTTCATCCCCTGAGCATATTTTTGAGTTGTCCCGTTCTTTATCGTTAGGTCCTGGACCTAACGATAGAGCAAAAATACTTTGCAATGATATTTTATATAACAAACTTCAATAGAAGATAAAAGAAATAAAAGTTTATATATGCAGCAAAATTAATAACCAATACACTTGAACCAGTTAAAGAAAAGAATGATCAAATAACATACAGAAGAGCAGACATATGCAAGTTATTTACATAAAAGAACAAAAGAACAAACATGTAAATTAATCATAACATTTGTATACATTTTTATAGATGCTAAATAGAATATCAAAGCCATATCTTGTGCTTAATTCCCAACAAAATACAGTGAAGAACAAAAGACATAAATGTGTAAGTTTATAATTACATTATCCAAGGTTGAACAAAATATACAGTTGAGTTATAAAGTTGACTAATATTGTATCCATTAAGACAGTCCCAAAAGAGTATAATAATAATATTGTTACTGAAAACAAGACAAGAATTGAAACAATTAAAGAGTCAACCAGATATCATTGAGTTGCATTCTCCAAGGGTATTCAATCCCTTGTTGATGCTATCACATCTCAAGATCCAGCGACATTCAGTATGTTTTGAATATTACTTCCACGTGGAGGTTTTTGTATAAGGTCAATGACCTGCCAGGGTATTTCAGCTGGAGACTGATTAAATTCAATGAAATGGGACACCAATGGAGCGTGTTCATTCTTACATTTAATACGACTTTTATGTTGGGAGAGTCGAACCTTGATTTTTTTAGTTGTTTGCCCCACATAGATGAATTTACAGGGACGCCATATAGCGTAGACTAACTTTTGTGAATTACAATTTGTATGGTCACTGAGGTTATATGCTACTCATCATGAATGAACTGCTTTATATTAAAGGTAGAGTCACACATTAAACAATTACCACAGCGGTACTGGCCCACGATTTTATTAAGGCCCGACATTGTGGTAAGGTCAGGAGAATCAGGCTTGGGTAAAGAGGCACGAACCAAATGGTCACCAATATTCTGAACTCTCTTGAAAGAAAATAAGGGTAGTTCATTTGTAATACCTGTGTATTGAATCAGGGGCCAATGTTTTTTTGATGATTTACATAAGTCTATTACTTTGTATGCAGAATGTTGTAACACAAGCAATCCTTTCAATTCTTTTAGGGGGGTGAGGTCAAAATAGAAATTCACAAGGGTTGTACAAGGCTCTCTTGAGACATAATTTAATTAACCTTTTGGGGTAAACACATTGTTCAAGCTTTTTTGTAAGAATATCTACCTCCTGAAAAAAATCAGCACGCAATTTACAATTTGGCCAAAAGGCAGGCCATCTTTCAGGCCTTTAGGATGGTGACTGGTGAACTGTGACAAGGTGTTTTGAGCTGTAGGTTTAGTGAAAAATGTAGTGGCTAATTTACCATCAAAAGGAATAATGGTAAGATCTAAGAAGTCGACCTTCTCAATACTTGAGTGTAATGTAAACTTTAGATCAAGAGAGCAAGAATTGAGCCAATCAAGATAAAGACACAGGCTAGAATTACTGCCCATCCAAATGAAAAAATATCATCAATATATAGTCTCCAATGATGTACATTGATGAAATATGGGTTAACTTCAGAGTCGTAGATGTAGTGTCTTTCAAAGTCATCATCATACAAAATGGCAAAATTGGAGGCATTGGAAGCCATTAAGATAGTTACCTTCACTTGTAACAAAAAGCTAACCATGAAATTCAAAATAATTGCGAGTCAAAGAAATAGTCAAAAGATCAATTATGAAATCTGTAGGGACATTGACTGGACCAGGTCTTGTCTCCAGTGCTTGCCTGATCTCCTGGATCCCCTCCAGCTGAGGGATATTAGTGTATAAGGACTCAAAATCCAAACAAGCCAACAATTCAGCTACACAGTCAAATTGCATTTTAACAATATGTCACCACTATCATGAACATAGCGTTTTGTGTCAACAGCCAGGTCCTTAATGAAGACATCTATATATTTTCAGAGTGGCTCCAGTACCGACCCACAGCTGGAGACAATAGGTCAGCCTCGAGGACCAGTGAGATTTTTATGCATCTTTGGTAATGTATACAGGACCTGAGTCCTAGGTGATTTGGCAATAAGAAAATCATATTCTTTGGCGCTTAAAAAACACTAAGTTTAGACGTAGCTGTTAATAGGGCTGCCCCTGTTGACAGTAACTAACTTAGAACTTAGCAACTCATCTAATTCTAAGCCTCTTGATGATTGCCAACGTCTCCATCCATCTACCTGTACTGGCTGCCGTTTTGAGAAAGCATTTTTTTCAAATCCCTATTTATTTGTCAAATGGCTCTGATTAATGATCGCCCCATCTTTATCAGATCTCAATTGATCAGGTATATTTGTTTATGTCCTCCAAACCTGTGTTTGGTGCTTGCCCACATTACATGATATAGACTCAGTGGCAGATCTTTTTCTTACATGGTTACCCAGGGGTAAACAGCCTCAAAGCCTTCCTCACCGACCTCAATCTCACCCAACTATGCAACAGCCCAACACACAACAAGGGTGCAACTCTCGACCTAATAATATCCAAAGCGGAATCCCCCCAGCTAGACTCGATACTCCCTTGCGACTGGTCTGACCATCATATCATTACATTCCAAATCACGGAAACCAATTCTCGACTATCTACTCAACCCATGAGAACCAAAATCTGGAAGAGAAACCTTAAAAACGTAAGATCTGACCTCAAAGCCCTAGATAACTCAAACCCTCTTAGTCCCCCAGAAGACATAGCTGATGTTCAGGAGCTGACAAATCACTACTTTCACTCCATGAACAACCTCCTAGACAAAATTACCCCACTGCAACTGAAGAGAACCTCCTCTAAAGATTCCCAACCATGGTACGATGGGAGGCTAAATGATGACAGACGCTCTCTTAGAATAATCGAACGACGCTGGAGAGCTACACCCTCAACTGACCTCCTCAAACTTCTCAGAACCGCCACGAACTCTAACTTTAGAAAAATCAGAAAATCTAAAACCGATTTCTTCAGGTCTCAACTTGACTTAGCCAAGAACCGCCCCAAAAAACTCTTCGATCTTATCAAAGCCCAAACCAAGAGCCTACCTAAGGTCCTTAACATCAACCCTCCCGCTACTCCGTCTTGTGACGAATTTGCCTCCTTCTTCGCCTGTAAGACAGAATCCATTAAATCAGACCTACGCAAGGACCTTATATCCATCTTGGGCCTGAAAGAGAGCCCATCACTGTCCCTTGCTACTGTCCCAGCTAATGATCTACCACTATTTAAACCAAAAAACAACGCATCATGGTCCCACTTCAACACTTGCAATGAAGATGCCATATTAAAAACGCTTAACGCACTGAAACCATCCAATCACTTCACTGACCCGCTCCCGGCTAACTACAAAAAAGACTTCACTCCTCTCTTACTTCGCCTCTGGACCAAGATCATTAATACTTCCCTTCTGCAAGGATCCATTCCAGACACCTTGAAAACGGGGCAGGTCTCGCCTATCCTAAAGAAACCCACAGCGGATCCCACTGACCCTAATAACTATCGCCCGATCTCCAACATCCGTATGTTAGCTAAACTTCTGGAAAAACGCGTTAACAACTGAACTGTCACATTGATTGATTCAAACTGCTGAACCAATTTCAATCTGGTTTCAGAGCAGGTCAAAGCACAGAATCAGCCATGACACATATATTAGATGACGCTCTAAAAATCCTCAACTAAAATGAGGCTTGTCTGTTAATCCTACTCGACCTGTCATCGGCTTTTGACACCGTCAAACACGACAACCTGCTGAATCTCTTGAAACACAGAATGGGTCTATCTGGAAGTGTATTTAACTGGTTCGCCTCTTTCCTCCAAAACAGATCCCATAGATTCAAGGTCAACCAATCCCTGTCCTTCCCCTCGTCTGTCTCTCTGGGAGTTCCTCAAGGCTCCTCCCTCTCTCCCACCCTTTTCAACCTTTTCATGGAACCCCTCACTGATCTTCTCAGCCTATCCAAGATACAATTCCACATGTACACTGACGATACCCTAATCTACATCAAAATTCACTCTCTGAAAGACGTCAAATCACTCAACTCCACACTTCAAAAAACCCAAATCTGGCTGGCCCAAAACCACTTGAAACTTAACTCCCTCAAAACGGAATTCCTTCTAATCGCCCCCCCTAACAAAACTCAAACTATCACGGACTGGATGAAGCACCTAACAGCTCTCAATGGACAACCACTCATAGTTGACTCAGCAAAATCTCTTGGGGTAACGATGGACAATAACCTCAAGATGCTGAAACACATCAGCGCCTCAACAAAGGGAGTCAACTTCCACCTAAGGACCCTGCGAAAACTGAAACCCTATCTGCCCACCTACGATTTCAAACAAGCTGTTCAAGCCTTAGTTATCCCTCGCTTGGAATACGGAGCAGTAACCCTATGCGGACTCCCGAGGTTATCGACAGCCCCGCTAATAGCCACGATCAACTCTGCTGCAAGACTCATCACAGGCTCTAAGAGAAACCCCCACATAGCCCCAGACTTGAAAGCCCTCAACTGGCTACCGTTTGAAGCCAGAATTCATTTAAATATCGCTTGTATGACACACAAGGCTCTCTACCACAACACCCCACAATACCTAGCTCAGAAACTGGTGCTCTCAGCGGACAGCAGAGCTTCCAGGAGTGCCAAGACTCTTCTCCTACAACCTCAACGATTTGCCAAGAAAAAAACGTATAACCGGTCCTTCTCCGGTATGGCTCCACGGATATGGAACGTTCTGCCCAGTGAAAGTAGAATGAACCCTTCCTCGGCTTTCTTCAAAAGAGAAGTGAAAGCTATCCTCATGGATCAATCCACGTGAACTCTTTATCTATTCACTGTACTTTATTCCTTGCTTTTCTTCGCTTATATGTGTCCTTCTGTTTATCTTTGCCATTCTGCACTAGCCTTTTCTTGTTCTAGACTTATCTAACACTTCCTTATTGCCTGATTCACTATATCGTAATATATTCTATATATATTTCTACTTGTTATGTAAAAGCGCTCTGATACTTTCAAGAGTCTGGTTCGAGCTATATAAAACTTTCAAAATAAGTAAATAAAAATAAATAAGGACGATCTCTATATGTCGCACTTTTCGGTAAGGTTTGAAAATGTAACTCTTTTCTCAAGCTCACTGATTGTGCTTGGATCTAGCCTTTCCATGTTCTTCGTAGCACCTGGATACCTCCTTGAGGTCACTGTTACATTTGAGAAGGACGCTTCATTCATTTATCACATAACCAGAACAAATTATTTCATATTCTTAGGTCTTAATATACATTTTATTATTATTTCCAAAATTATCCTATGAGATATTTTTTATGAAATCCTTGGTCAATACTCTAAATTACTATTTCACAACTCTTGTGCCTCGTTGTACCTGACTGTCACTACTCTATTCCCCATGTTGGAAGCCTTTGGTCCAGTTGTCATTTGCCAATTGTCAGGCCTTGCATTGTATAACTTCTATGATTTCCCAAATGAGGCCTTCCTTAAGGAACTACATAATTCTTAAACCTCATGTTCTTTCATTCTTTTAACTCCCACATCGTGTGCCTTAGATTATGAATATTAATTGATACTTCCCAGGTCTTAAGGAATATTCTACTGATGTATTTGTCCCAAATCTCATGACTTAGGTGATTGCAGATAGCTATTTCCTATCATTCCAAAACTTACGTCTTGTGTGGGGCTAAATTATTCCCTTATCTGTTCTTTTAATACAGTATCAAATAGCATTCCCAAAATCTAATATCTTACATTGTTTGACATACCATATTGTAGATCCTGCGTAACATGACTGCTAATAAATTGTTAAAGGTTTTCAGACCTTAGTACGTATTTCCCAATCTTCCTTTGCAACTGTACTTAATGAATCCTGCCAAATCATCCTGATTTCCTTTCACATTTGACTTGTGTTTTGGGAGATCAAAGAAACTATCTTGGTGCTTCAACAAGTGACTCAGAAATAGATCATTGGACAGGTGAGTGAATGGTTAACTTTCTTTAATTACTTGTTTGAAGATCTAAATTTGCTTCAATTCAAATTTGCAAATGAACAAATTTCCTATTCCATCTGGTAGACACACTACAATGCTTTCTTCTCTCGCTTCATGGTGACACTGTGACATGGTGACACTGGTGTACTGGTGGCACTCTTAAAAAAACAGGGCAGGAAATGCATGAAGCTTTTCCTCCTAAATGAAAGCTACCTGAAAGCTGTGACTGTCTAAACTTCTTTATATATCAAACTCATGTTCCGTAAATGATAGGAATACTTCAGTCAAAGATCAGAAGGATCCATGACTTCAGTATGTGGGAAATCGTCTTTCTATGCACCACCATGTAACTTTGTCAACTTAACACCCACTCAGAGTAACCTCTGTAGTAGTCACACATACGATTTTAGAAGTCGATTCATCAATTTAGATGGTTTATAGCAGTTCTCTGCAATAGACAGACAGACTCCTAACAGGTTGTGCAAAGAGGAATGTGGAAAATCCCAAAATGCAAAAAAATACATTAAATGTTGGCATTTAAGTGACATCTGTGCTGCCTCCTAATAATGGGGTTAATTTTCTGAGACTAGGGATAGCATTGAACATTTGAAAATGTATTTCACAAATATGAGTTATGGTTTTCTATGTCACATTGAATATATATATTGAGCGCCCAATATAGTTGGATCGTCACTCAAGTTATAAAATTAATGTATTACTCTTCATTTCTAAGTGCATATTTTCTTGTGCTTGGCATGAAATCCAACTTATGTGATGTTTCTCAGTAATGGCTCGAACAAATAACAGTTATAAAGTTAATGTATTACTCTTCATTTCTAAGTGCATATTTTCTTGTGCTTGGCATGAAATCTAACCTATGTTATGTTTCTCAGCAATGGCTCGCACAAATAGCAGTTTAAAGTGAACTACCTATGTGGCGTTTATAGGGTTTTTTCTGGAAGTCTAATCTAATTCGCTCATGGCCAGCCAGGAGCTGCAAAATTCGGTGAGCCTTTTGAATGGATTCTTGGGATGCCAACACGGTCACATTCTAAGATGATGGAACCCAATGGGATGCCACCTTTGTTAGAAAAAATACTTGCAATATGGCCATGTTTTCCATCATTTTTCCAAGGAATCGGGCAGCATACAGGACCCGATTAAGAGAAAAAAGTAAGTTCAGAGATTTGCTCTCAAACTTGTGTTCTTGGAAAGATTTTCCACAAATCCTTTTGGAAAAGGTTAGCTTGGCTTGTATGCTGTTCACTAAATGCAATCATTGTGATGAATTTGCACATGTGGAAGGTGAAGTCCATTTGGAATGAAATGCCTCTGTCCTGTTGTACTGGTCTCACACTGTCCATCCACCCGATAAACCAGGAGAAGATGCATTACCATCTAGTTTGTAACTCCTTGTACATAGGGCCATCGAAGGTCTTGTTAAACACCATTTATTTCTATTAAAACTCATTTGTGTATGGTAACACCAGCACAACATAATCTGCAGGATCTTTGTGAATCCTTCCATCAGCTTAAATAAATGCTGCAGCCAGACTCATCACTGGTTCGAAAAGAAGTTCCCACACCTCCCCAGACTTAAAATCCTTGAATTTTCTACCACTTGCAGCCAGAATTCTTTTGAAAATAGCATGTAATACGCATAAGACCATGCATCACAATTCACCCAGTTATCTGGCACAGAAACTGACTATCTCTGGTGGGATAAGATCTTCAAGAAGTGCGGAAAACCTACTACTGAAACCGCAAAGATTCAACAAGAAGAAAACATATAAATTAACCTTCTCAGGAATGAAGCCCAGGATATGGAATGCACTAACCCCAGAAACCAGATTGAATTCTTCTACTGCTTCTTTCAAAAAGGAAGTAAAATCAGTTCTCATGGCAAAATTCATCTGAGCATAGACTAAAAGAAATCTCAAGACCAAACGGACCCTCGCTATTAATCTTTACCATGACAAGGGTCCAACTAGACAACCTAGTCATTACATCTGCCCTTGACCTGATTCAACGGGTTTGTTCTGTTTTGTACCCTACTGCTTTACTTTTTACAAGATGTTTATGTATACTTGTTTTACCTGCATTTATTCGTTGTATAATTAACCTTACTTATTGCAAAGCGCTCTGATATCCACAAGGATCGTGTTCGCGCTCTATAACACTTTCAAAATAAATAAATAAAATCAGCTGCTCCTTGGTGACCATGTTGTCACCAAGAAAGATAATCTGGAAAAAAGTTAATCATGTTCAATAAGAGATGCTTTCATCACTGGTGTGAAAGTAGCCCAGTACTTCCTTTTCATCTAATTGCATGATGCATACTGCAGGTTGAAGCCAGGGTTCACCTTAAGTGAAACAACCGGTTTAAAATGCCAAATTACAATGGTTTGTGAAAGGGATGGTTAAATAAATCCCTGGGAAGATGCATGGAGTCTCTCTTACCATTAGTCCTTCATCAATTATGGTTGGTGGACCCTCAAGTATTATTGTGCTTCTTGTGATATGCGAGTCTAGGATTTAATGATTTTCCAAACGTTTTATCCACAATTGCAGTGTTTCCCCTCAAGTTACTCTTCCCACTACATACTGTAATATAAATGTTTGGCAATATAAACAAGTGCCTCGATTATGAGAACATATATCCAAAAGAAAGGGCAATGTTCCTACTGCAACTATGTTAGTATTTCCATGTTGTTTTTGGTTTTGCATATCCTCTCTGGTTATTAAAACAGGAAGACAACATTTTGTGTGCAAACTAGAACATCTGCAGTGGAAAGAAAAGTGCTGACTGTATGGTGGGAGGGAAGGTTCAATAGTAAAGAGCACGTAGGCGAGGCACACTTTTGAATGTATGACGGTATAAGCCTGTCACCTACAAATGATACATTGTGCTTGAAAAGGAACAGTCTAAAGTTAGCAGCGACCGCCAAGTGCAGTGTGTTCAGCGATGAGTAAGAAAAGGTGAAGCAGCAGTTAGGCATTTCTTCTAGGTTGGCTCAGCCTCATTAGACTATTCATCCCAAAATCCACATCAAAGAGCAGTTTGCCTGACTGAACAACAACACTTTCATAAAATAAAAAAAATGCATTCAGCAGAAATGCCAAGCAGCTTCTCCCATGACGTTTCCTTGGGCTGGCTAGAACCAGCCTTCTCTTCCAGAGTCCCAAAGGCTTACCTTTGTGGGCCTGATTACAGCTCTTAGATCACAATTCCATTTTAACACACCTGATAATTACCAGTTGTGATGCAGTGCACACCGTTTGTTAACTTGCCGAAGCTCAGACCTACCAGAATTTACCCGGACATGTGGATTGTCAAAGAGGCATGTTATTCCCCAGAAAGTCGAAATAGGTGAAAATGATGGCATCCGATAACTTCCACCTCATTATCGGATTGTATCAGATGTGACAGGGGCCACTCGTAATCAGGCACATAGTCGGCAAAATGTGCTCAGTGCTGGGGAGCTAGTAAACGTCTGTTAAATTTACAAGTATGTACACATGTATGATGGATTATAAAATACAAAATATCGACTTGCAGCAATATCAATTGCAAGATATCCACTTGGGCGATGAGAACAAACATACAAAAGTGTGTATCTACTAATCTCGAATCCACATCCACTTACCTTGATGATATTGTGCTTGTCGATATCCTGCCAATCGATATCGTTCCTTCCTTCTATGTATTCGAAGGTCGATATTTAAAAGGTGAAATGGCGGTAGCACACTTTCTCAACACAGAACCTCAATCAATGACATTTATAGAGCGCACTACATACCCGTAGGGTCTCAAGGCGCTGGGGGAGGGGGGGTGCCGCTACTGCTCGAACAGCCAGGTCTTCAGCTTCTTCCTGAAGGAGAGGTGGTCTTGGGTCAGGCGCAGGTCGGTCGGGAGGGAGTTCCAGGTCTTGGCGGCCAGGTAGGAGAAGGACCTTCCTCCTGTAGTCGCTCTTCGGATGCGGGGGACGGCGGCTAGGGCGTGGTTGGCTGATCGGAGGTGGCGTTTGGGAGCGTTGAAGTTGATTCAGCTGTTGAGGTAGCTCGGGCCTTGGTCGTGTAGGGCTTTGTGTGCGTGGGTGAGGAGGCGGAAGGTGATTCTTTTGTTGACGGGGAGCCAGTGGAGGTCTCTCAGATGTCCGGAGATGTGGCTGGTTCGTGGGATGTCGAGGATGAGTCTGGCAGAGGCGTTCTGGATCCGCTGGAGTCTCTTCTGGAGCTTGGCGGTGGTACCTCTCACACACCTTGTGATTATGGTGGGAAGAGTCTGGGAATGATGTATTTCTCATTGGGAAACAGTCTTCTTAGGCACTGTATTTGTAACTGCCTATAGATTGTATTTATATACGTGCACTTTAATATATAAAACCTGCATTGGCAATGCCAAAAGGTATGTCTTGAAAAGAATGTTGTATGGTACTGAGAACCATTTTAAGTAGATAGCATGGGCATTGTTATGTATTTGTGTGAGAGCAAAGAACTGGAGAATAAAACTGGTTTAGGTTAAAAGGCAATGTTGACAGATGCACTGTCAACCCAGAGCTAAAGGTCCATGTAGGTTAATGACTGCCCTGCTCTCATCTGTGCTGCTGCAAGGGAAAACACTGTGCATTTCTAGTTATCTAAGACGCTTTATTTGCTTTTCAATATCATGTGTGTGCCCCTGAAAGGTCAACCTCAGGCAGCAAGAAATGTAAACAAAATGATCACAACTGTGGAGAAGGCAAGTGCTTTTTTTGTGGAAGCACACAACTTCTGCCCAATCAAAACCTAAACCACTGGCTCGCAACTCCTGGAGATTCTCACGTAATTGCCTGGGGACTGCTGTGCTTTCACGCCAGTCGCCAGACCATAATGACTGTTACAAAATGCACTTGGGCATTATGGATATTAAATAAACACAGCCACATGTTTAATAAACTGCCTTCCTAGCTTCGGAAAGTTTCAATTTTCATGCGATAATGTTCTAAGTGCTATGCACTATCTCCCTCTGAGGCCCTAATTAAGTGCTATGCAATATCTCCCTCTGAGACCCTAATTAAGTGCTATGCACTATCTCCCTCTGAGACCCTAATTAAGTGCTATGCACTATCTCCCTCTGAGACCCTAATTATTACTTAGGCGTAGTGGTAATTACTGTATACAAGGGTAAAAAGCACTTGACTTTTTGAATACTCCAAATACATGTTAAAAAACGCAAGTGCTATTTAGCACATGTGCTAAATAACGTATGTCTATAGTCCATGTGCCCTATTGAACACATGCCCTGTTTAACACAAGTGCTGTTTACCCCATGGCAAAATAACTCATGTGGTAAATAAGACCCAATTAGAAGTATGGGTGGTCATTAAGGACCAGTGGAAAATATCATTTTAAAATACCACCGTCAAAAGTAGGTGGAAAATGTATGAAAGCGAAAGGAATGAATGAAAAGCTGTAAAACAACAGAGCATTTTCATGACAAACACAATAATGCAAAAAAACAGATTTTGAGAGTGTGTGAGATGAAAATATTAGCATATCACACACACCAGCCAGGTCTGACCGACGTTGACATCCAGGGAAAGGTGAAGCTCTCACAGGTTGATTGCAGCAGCCCACACTTCCATTCTACAGTCCACCGAAATAGAAGCAGCACTGTTAGGCCGCTATATCAGGAAAAAGTGTGCTGAAACCGTAAAAGCAAACAATTTCTTTGCAAATGATGTGTGATGTGGATCTGTGTGTACTGACCTAGTGTGTTAGGTGCTGTGTGCAAAACCACATTGTCTCATGTGATGAGAAACAACATTAGTCACACTGTGGCATCACATTACTCTTATGTTACTGGGCAGACTAATCAATCGTTCATTTTCAAGATTGCATTACATTATGATTGCTGTAGTCCAATCTCTATACATATCAGCAGTACCATTAGAAAGTTGTTAGCCCATATGACATATACATGGATCAGTGTGACTATTTGTAACAAACTACATCAGCTACTCTTCACAACAATGATGCTTCTAAGCCAAGTCAACTTTGTACAACCGAATGTACTTCAATAACGATTCTTATGACATTTAACTTTGATTCCTCCGACCTCAAGACCTCCTTTCATGTCTTCCACTCCACACGTGTTGAGCGTGTGCTTGGCAACTCGCTCAAGTACCTAAAATCTCAATGCATAGAACCTGTTATTAATGTTCTCAGCATTACGTCGATATATTGATTTTGGTCATTATCTCCTTCAACAAGCATGTCCTCTTTGTTTTGGTGGCATCTTCAGCATGAGCTGGCACATTAGACAGTTATGGTGCATTGCCACCTATTTGGCTGGGACCTACCACTCAGAATCTGTAAATTTGTACTTCTTTACCTTGTCCGAGTCCATCATGGAAAAGTCTGGTGTTTTTTTCCTTGTGATGACTGAGTGATATCAGAGGTTGGCAGTGGATTCTGTTTGTCTTATTTCATGGTGCTTTGCCCACACAAATTGAGTGGCTGCACAATCTGACCCAGGAAGGAGTTGTTGGTGTACATTTGAGGCATCCTAAGGTCCTTTTGATTGTTGCTCTGACTGTTTCTGTTCTCTAGGGGTTAATTACTGCACTCCAGGAACTTCCAATGCCTGAAAATGGTCACTTTGTAATGTTTTGTGGTTGGGCTATTCATCAGGTGAGATATTTAGCACGTGTGCTAAAAACACATTCGGTATTTACTACCTCCCCTAACTAGTACCTTTGTTATTTTTTAAAACAGATTTTATTCGTCAAATAGCACATATGGAGCAGAGCTCTGTACCCCAGAAACTTCTGCTTCAGAAACAAATATCATCATGACTTTGACTTTTTGTATTAGCAAATCAAGAAAAAATGATGAGCAATACAAATGAAAAACCAACAAAGAAACTGTAACCCTACAAACCCTTCCCCTATCGCACTAAGGTCCACTCCAGAGCAGCACATTAATAGAAAAAGCACCATCGTCAATAAGTGTGGCCCGCCATTACACATAAGACTATGTCATGCACCAACAAAATGGAGATTTAAGCCGGGTCGAGGGGACCTGCCGTAGAGTTGGGCTCCAACTCCAAGCCTCGGTAGTCCGCCCATTGCTTCCAGATTTTAAAATGTTTGAGCGGGCACCCTCGTCCTGTGAAAATGGGAATTTCCAGGCCCATGCAGAAGGCCAGGCCGTTCTTCCATGCGGACACTGAGGACACTGCCGGTGCCCTCCATGCCCTGACAATAACTCTTTAGCCAGAGTGAACCCCAGCAGCATAAGATGGCGTTTGTATATGTTGCCCCCAACCCCGTCCATAACATGTAAGAGTACCAGCTTCGCCAAGCGGAAAAGCTCCCAACCCAACACCTCTGAGAGGCAGGTCTTAACCCCCCCTCCAGAATCGTGCCACGGCAGAGCAGTGCCAGACTGTGTGCATCAGGGTACCCTCCTTCCGTTCGCATCTGAGACACACAGGGGAGGCCACCAAACCCGCCCTCCACATTCTAACCCTGGTGAAGTATACCCGATGAAGGTACTTGAACTGGATAAGGTGCAGATGTACGGCTATAGCAGCCCTCCGTCCAGTCCTCCTCCTCCAGTGGGCCCATATCGCCCTCCCAGGCCTCTCTGAGCTTCTGTAACGTGGGAGAGCTATGGGTAACCAGGGATTGGTAGATTTTAGAGATCTTGTGATCTTGGAGATCTCCCATGAATGCCTTTGTCTCAATCAGGCTAAACTCAGCTAGTGACTCTAAGCCCTCCAGACTAGGGGAGATAGCGTGCCGGAATTGAAGATAGCTATAGAATTGGATTTTTGGCATATTGAAGTCTTTCTGTAAGTCTTGAAAGGACTTCAGGGCCGGCCTCCACAATACGTCACCCAGAGTAGAGATACCAATGCTATCCTAGCCATGAAACCCAGGTAGAGTAGCCAATTATGGCAATCGCCCATTGTTCCAGAAGGGAATCTCCTGCGTCAGTCTATTCCACCATTCCATCCTCCGTAGAGCCTGCCTCCAGATTTGGAATACAACCTTCGTAACTGATGGCAAGGAGTTGCGTAGTGGTGCAGAGTATAGTATCGGGTGCAAAGAGAGTGCAAGGCCATATAGTACGATAAAATGTCAGCGGTCGCCAGCCCCCCACAGTACGTAGATTAAAAGCACGTCCGTAAGGCAACTCTCGCCACTCCACCGGCCCACTAAAACTGTCCCAGGGCTGCATTAACCTGTCGGAACCATCTGGGAGGGATTGGGTAGGGGTGATTTTGCAGATGGTATAGTAAGCGGGGAACGAGACCATTTTGAAGATGGCCAATCTGCCATATACAGGCAATGGCATATGGGACCAAGTCTTCAGATCCTCTTGTACATGTTCCCATATTGGAGCCAAATTTCTGTCCAAAGATGTGGTAGGCGAGTCCGACAGAAACACTCCCAGATATTCCATCCCTCCCAGAAACCACTTGAATGGACGATGCTCAGGAGCCGAGATACACTGTGTCCCCAAGGACCCACAGAGTGGACTTTAGGGGGTTCATATATAATCCAGAAGACTCCCCGAAGATCTGCATGATGCGAAGCAACCTCGGCCCATCCTGTCTACATTGATGGCAAAGAATAGCACATCGTCAGCATACGGAGCAATATCGTCCGACAGTCCATACGCCCGTTCGAAGCCAGTCACTTGTGCATCGATTCTCACCCAGGTGGCCACGGGTTCCATAGCCAATGCGAACAAGTATGGAGACAAGGGGCAACCCTGCCTGGTGCCCCGTTCAATAGAAAACGTGGAGGAGGTAGAGCCAGCTACCCACACAGATGCGGTGAGGTTAGTGAAGAGGAATGTCAGGTAGGGCAGGAAGCGTGGTCCAATATTCAGCCTACGTAAAAGCGCGAATGAGTATACCCAACTGAGGGAATCAAATTCCCTATCCATATCTGCCAGTAACATCGCTGCTTGTTCACTAAAACCCTGGATGGTCGCAAGAGCAACATGCGCTCGATGAATATTGTGACGGGTCGCCCGCTGGGGCATAAAACCAGCCTGGTCAGGATGTACTAGGGAAGTGACGTGGGACCGAAGGCGGTTGGCCAAAGCCATGGCCAGCATCTTGGCCTCCACGTTCAGTAGAGAGATAGGGCAATATGACGCGTGTTGGTCAGGAAGTCTACCAGGCTTGTGGAACACAACCACTTCCGCGTGTCTCCAATCACGAGGCAGACAGCCCCGCTCCCTGGCCTCCTCCACCACCCTAAGATAGTGGGGCCCTAGCTGCAAAAAATATTGTTTACAAAATTCAAATGGAAAACCATTCGGCCCTGGGGCCTTTCCAGCATGTAGGTTTCCTAGGGCGGAAACCAGCTCCTCTGTGAGTGAAAGATCCAGCTCCGCGCTCGCCTCGCTGAACAAAGCCTTAGGCGGTAGGTCATCCAGAAAACAGCCTATCACATCCTCTTGTAAACACTCTCTGGGGGCATATAACTCTGCATACAACGTAGCAAATCTTTCAGCAATTGTAGAGGAATCCGTAAGGAATACCCCATCCGGGCCTACAATACCAGGGAGGGGTCTAGGGGTACAGTATCCCCTGACATAGCCTGAGGAGCAGTTAACTGGAGCACATGTTTGTTATTTACCAACTCCACTAAACGATGATTCCCTGGTGCACAGCAAAAATTCATAATCAGTGTTATTTAAGACATTTAATTTACTGAACCCTGTGGTATCGGTATTTGCCCAATGTGGAAATGTGCTTGTATTTACTCCCAAACTCGTAATTGAGGCCTTAAAGATATAGACGCAGCTTCTACACACATACCTGTGTTTATCTAATTTGTGCTCTGCGCCCGACAGCTTATCAAACCAATAATTGGCATTGTTACTTAAGATGGGCTTGCATATCGTCCAACCATTTAATAGCAGCTGTGGAAGATGTCATTTCCTTGGAGGCTGGTTAGTGTTCTTCAGCCAAGAGGCCAATCTCTTTGCTTTTTTCCTCCTCACACTTTCATCTGTGAAGCCCTGATTTTCAGTTACTTTCTTGATGTGCCTGTCTCTGTTCCTTCCTGACATGACTCATAGGCCCTTCATATGCCTAGTCTCAAACAAATAAAGTTGTGTTTCACATTACTTTACTTCCCCTGCAAAGAAAATCCTTGGTAAGGAGGTTTTTCTTTGTGATGTAAAATGTTGATGAGGGAGTTTTACTTTGACTGTGTTGAAAAACTTTAAGAAGGTGGCGTACATAGTAGCCAGTTACAGCCAGCTGGATATTTCAAGGTTCTCTCTAAAGTAATTTACTTTGACTGTGATGAAACAAGACTGATAATCTGGATTTACAACACACGAAAGTAGTTTAGAAATGTGCATTAAAATGCAGGAATATATATGCACATAATGTGATGCATTACATATATTTTGTATCGACATTTAAAACACATAATACGTAGCATTCAAAGACACATTAGAAAACCTTAGGGACCTAGATGAACAGGGACCTAAAAGTCAAACTCTGGGTTAGAGATCACAATAAGCCATTGAAGTCTAAAACTAGATTAAGGGATAAAAAGCTAAGAATACGTTATCGTTTTTGTACCAACCCCTAAGTATATCAGTGAGGTATGACTACACTAAGACTAATAATGTATGATAAAACTAGGGGCACCCTACACTCTTTTATGAATACTTGGACACGAGCAGTGAAAGCTGAACATTATCCTAATCATAGGAATATATGTACACATGCTTTGTAATTGGTATATGTTGATTATGTTCTACTGCAGGAATGCTGGCCTGGAAGTTGAAGTAGCAGACAACAAGGTCATATCCGGTGTGGCACTGGAAGCAGAAGACCAGGATAATGCAAGACATGAGCTTCTTTACATCATCAGCAATGTTCCTAAATATGGAGATCTGAAACTGAAGGTTTGATTAGTATTTTTATTTTGAAATTTAAAGAACATTTTAAAAGTATAAAGCTAAGTAACCTCTGAATGCTCACTTAAATGATGTATTGGGTATTGAATCATGTCGTTGCCTGCAAAACCTCATTTTAACATCAAAGATGAATGGAAGACAAAAACCGGTTAGTGAATATGTTACACTGAAATAGTAAGCCACAGACAGTTGTTCCTTAAAATAAATTTATCTTTACTAATAGAGCTCACAGAACTTAAGGGTATTATTACTAACCTATATAAAACCTTTTAAATGAATTTGTAATGAACTTTAATTGAACCACAATAAATCTGCTAAATATAAAAATAATACTGAAATATTTAAAGTGGAGAGAAAAAGTGATGTTGTGGGTTGATACAGTTTTAACATATAAATCCAGAAACCCAAGTTTCCACTATAGTCTGACCTAGTGCCAAAGTAGATGTTTGCCTAATCTTTCAAAGGTTCTAAAGTGGGACAGACGTTAAATGAACATTTGCGCATGTATGGCGCCCATGCTTGAGCTTCCCGGCACTTCGGCAGCTGTGGAATCTTGGAGACCTCACACACAGTGAGCCAGTACTGTCCTACTCCTGCTAACTTGACAAGAGCAACAGCAAGCAAGCACAACTTAAACATTGAGCGTGCCCAAAAAAGCACTCGTAAGGCCTTGCAGCTACACGTCCTACATTAATCTTTGGATGTGGTTGAATAGGAACTGCCAATCAAATTAGACCGCCTTAGATTCCCCACAATGGAAAGAATACATTTAAGTCCTGGATGACTTTCAGGTGTTTCCTGGTGCACTCTGTCATGGAACACTCGATGGGTAAAATGTTGTAATGGTTCCAAGCAAGTCAGTTACTTGCTGCAGGTTTGTGTAGTGGACTGTTCTTTCTATGGTAATAGATTGATCTCAACAACCATCTTGTAAGTAAGTACAATTCTTCTATAACATGCTATTGCTAAGGTGTCTTAGCACTACAAGCTCCTGCAAAAAAAAACAGAAGAAGAAATTGGAAATCAGACTACAGAGAGGAAATAGAAAAAAACATGTTTTAATAGTTTTCTAAAGGAAGCTGGGCTGGGATCTCAGAGCAAGAGATATGAGTTTCACAACTTGCAGGCCAGAAAACAGTAGCTCCTCCTTGTCCGTCTTGCTTTCCTAATTCTTGTCTTTCATCTTCATTCAGCACTTCATGTCTCCCTCCAAATAAAAGGAATCATGTTCATATGCCAGCTAAGAAAATCATCTACAGAAGTATTTTGTGCAGGATGTGATCTGAATAACCCTCGGATACTAGAGTCCATGGCCATTTTATAAGATCAGACTAATCTTCCAGACCCTTCCATTCTGACACAAAATATGTTGCTTGGGGTTATAACTGTAATAGCTGAGTCTTCCTTCCAGGTACCATTGTTTTTTACTAGAGGGATAAAGAGACTAAGAGAGACAGACTCCAAACTTTAAGGAACAAGATGAAGACACAAATACATGAAAGGACAAATAACAGAGGGTGGGGCATATATAAATTAACCAGAATGAATATCACATTGTGACACATTTTCCCTAATTTGGACAAGAGATTTATTCTGCCATGCAGTTCTCATGCCATACAGGAAATTGTTGGGTTCTTTTAGTCTGACAGTCACCAGTTCAGATTGGGAATGGGCCCGCTTTTCTCTCTTCCTGTCACTTCTGTGGATTTTGATAGCCTATCCACAATTCATGTTTGTCCATTCTCTAATTCACCCCCATTTCATTTAATTCATGCAATGCTCTTCTGTGGAGAAAATAAACTGGGTTTTAGTCTCTTGAGATCTGACTTAAACACATCCCCCTTCCTGACATTTGGAACTTTAACTCCATGAATTTGGTCAGTGTTTTTGTACGTGGTTTGATCGGAATAGACTGCTGTTCATGAAACGTTCTGTCTCAACCCATGTAGGTAGGCCACCACTCAACCATAAGGAAGCCATGTTTGTCCCAATTTATTGACCCTTGACATAAACAAATGGCGACATCCCTTTAATACTGCTGGGGGTGGAATGGTGTGACTACACCTTGTCCTTCTACCTGCACTCTGAACATGTTAACTTTTGGATACATTCTTTTATTATCCAGTTCATTCTTTGGAGTAATATGTTTGCTCTGGGACAATAAAAAGTGTCCTAAAAGAACAAAAATATATCTTACACAAGAACTCTTTACCACATTAGATGTGAATTGTATCATGTTGTATTTGATGACAATTTCAGAAATTCCGTCATCGAGGAAAGGATCGCTTAGGAAATTAATGAGTACATTGGTGTGAATGTTCTGCACAATCTTGGTAATTATCCATTCTCAGTGGTAGTCTACCAATACCAGGATGATGTTGTCCTGACGTCAAACTTGGTAATGTGAACTATGATTTCCAAAGTCAATTTAATCAAGTTTTGTCAGGTACCTTGACTGGTGAGTGAGGAGATTTCCTTATAACTTTTTCCTTGTCACTGGAGTCACAACTGACTGAGATTGTTCACACTTTGCTCCACTTACAAGTCCATTCCGGGCCACTAACATTAAGATATCATTTTGTTTTCTGTCCAAGTATTCTGCAAACTGTCTTTGTGGGCAAGTTCAATAGTTATCTCCCATAACAATATTGGTGGAATTACTTTGGTTCAACTGCAAATCTTACTATCAAGGACACTCAATTAGTTTCTGACTTAACTAAGGAACAGGTAATTTCGAACACTTCTTCTCCTTAATTTCCACCTATGGTTTGTCTCCTATTATGCTCTCATTCCAGTCAAGTTAACATACGTTCATCGCATAGCTCTTCTTCCTCTTCAGCTTTAACCAATGGCATCCTGCTTAGGCAATAAACAACCAGATTCTACTGGCCTGGTAAATAATTAATTTTGAAATGTTAACTTTTTAGCCCCAAAAGCCATTGGGCAATTCTAGGGAACTGTCTGCTCGGATCCAGTGCTAGTAGGTAAAGGTATGAATAATGGGGTTTATGGTTAGTTCTCAGTACAAAAGGGTGGCCTCAAACAAAGAATTCAAAGTGCCAGATAGCTGTAGCAGGCTCAAGCTTCACGATCCACAATAGATTCAGTTATATTTGGGTCCCCTGAGGGATCAGGAACAAAATGCTGCAATATATTTTTAAACCCAACAACTTTCATCAGAGTAGCTCAAAAACCTTTGGTGCTAGCATCAATGGTCAAGATGGTGCACCTATTTGCATCAATATTTCTCAACGATGTAGCTTTCAAGATAGTGCTGTTTATTCATGCAAATGGCTTGTGGCAATCCTGATATCAGTCAAAATGGAACACTTTCATTAGAAGCATATACAATGCCAGCCTTGTCTACAGCATTTTTAACTAAGTATGCTATATTTGTTCTAGGATTAGGAATGATTTGATGTCCTTTTTGTTGAATGGTTCAGGGCCCTTTTTCATCCCTTTTTGTAAGGTCAATATAGTGTTTAATTCTATCCTTCAAAAGAGTATGTCCCAAGTAAATGACAAACCTGTTTCCAATTTGACATTTTTCTATTTTATTCGTTAGCTCATCCACTTTCAGTCCTTTCAAAACTTCGCTTAGGAATAAATCATTACTCTAATCTGATGACGTGTAAACTAAGTTATCATCTAGGAAATAGAATATATTTGAGTCCAGTCCAAGATGGTATACTGATGAACAATTAAGAATAGTAAAACAGCTGGACCCTCTCACCATACTGAGTTATTTATGGATTCTGGAGAGGGATGCCTGTATAACCATGTACTAGAGTTGAGATCCATTATATCTACACAAAGGTGGGTATCCTTTCCAACCATTTTGTTGACTGAAATATTAGGATTTAATCATTTT
This sequence comes from Lissotriton vulgaris, assembly GCF_964263255.1. NCBI lineage: Eukaryota > Metazoa > Chordata > Amphibia > Caudata > Salamandridae > Lissotriton > Lissotriton vulgaris. The sequence goes on along the minus strand of NC_141685.1, from coordinate 438,770,154 downwards.
AAATTTTCAGTGGGTTCAGTTACAACTTGGTCAATAGGCTCATTCAATTCCACTTTAAGATGGGGAAATTAGTTGTACTTAATCGACTACAGAGATAACATTTATCTTCTGACTAATTTGATGGCAAAAATAGATAAGTAAACTCAGTTGTTTGTGAGTACCCGAGGGAAGTCTCTGAAACATCTTCCTCACTAAAAAATGTTTCTACTTTAAGGACTGGGCATCAAGCTTCATTCCATTAATTTTGGTGTCACCAACCCAGGTCTCTCCAACCAGTCCAATCTTGAGCTAAGCTGGCAGCCTTGGGGCAAAAAGGTGAAGAATTGTCGTATTTAACTCTTAAATAAAAGTCCTTGTCCACTCAGTATTGGAGTGTGAAAACAAAATAATGTTTCTGAATGTTTTTAAATGGGAGAAAATTCAACTGACAAGTTACCCTAATGATTAACTCTTCATTTTAATTTACTCCCATTTCAAAGTGTTGCATTTACAAGAAGCAGGCTTTTTTCTTCCAGTGACCAGTAGACACTGTTACAACAAAAGAAGTGTGAAAAAGTAAAGAAAAAGTCAAGCTTCAACGTGCTCAGTGTGGTATATTGTGAGGCTGGCGATCGGATATCTAATCCGTATGCCCGACTGTACCATCCCAATTGAGGAATAATGGGAACTGAACAGGACTACAAATATTCCAAAGATAAAAACGAGCTAGACATCCACTGGCTACCCTAATTTATTATGTGCTATGGGTCTGCTCACATTAAAATCAAGACACACTGTTGCCAACTATCTATTTCATTGCGAGAGATGAATTTGCGTCAATTTCTTCAAGGCAAGGGTCAGTTCTCGCCACACTGCAGCGTTTTTAATATATGTTTTACCTGGAGGAGACACAGACAATACAACACAACATAACTCACTCAGCACAGTGCATAAAAACAACAGTCAGTGTAGGGCCCATTTTCTTCCCATATGTAAAAATACCGGGTTGTTTCCCCTTCTGGGCATACCTGCAACCCCCTCTTTTGCAAATGTGTGTGTGTCCACACTCACAGAGTCTGTCACCACAGCTGCTTAACGTCAGCCTGTGAAACAATACAGAAATGAATTACTAGCCCATATTATATCAAATCTCTCATTCGATTTTTTAATGTATATATTCTGCAGACCCCTGCTCCAACCTAATATGTTTGACCCTTGCTTGGCAATGTACATTTTCATACTGTTGAGCTTCCTTTAATGGAAATCCTTTATCATGCGATCAAGGGGAATTGGATATTTGTTATCTTAATCAGCGTAAATAGTGAACATGAATCTGTGAAAACCCTGATTACCTAGGGTAATATCACATCTAAGTAGCTTTAAATTGGAACTTTCATTCTTAATCTGAAAAAAAAACATTTCCTGTTGCGATCTTTCATGCATTCAACAAGAATTACATGTTTACAACCTACAGCTCTACACACTCTGATACTGGCGACCCTTATGGGGCAGTACGTGCTGTTCCTATTCAGAGCAGGTCGCATCACAATGGTGCAGTAGAAAAAATGTCACCAACCTCTAGGCCATAGAGGGGCTCAGAACGAGAGATACCAGCCCATTGTTTTGCCTTTCTCATTGTCTCTTCAGACACGTCCAACTGCTGTGTTAAAATCTGGTTTTCGATGTCAACATTATCGGCGCCATCTTGTCCCTTTTTAGGCCCCTTCGTGCGCGTGAGTGGCAGCCATTTTTTTGAAAGCCATGGTCCCTCTGCCCGTTGCCGGTAGCCAGCTCGTCCCTTCTCTCTCTCTCTCTCTCTCTCTCTCTCTCTGATCTCGCAAGCATCCCCCCACGCGCTGACAGCCCCTGCTCTCTCATACCTGAACCATAAACCTCCCCACCGGCACGACTCTGCCTCGGAAACACATTCCGCTCCCGGCTAACACCTCCCCGCCCTTCGATGAACCCCTTTTCTCTGTGCCCAATTGTCCTGCCCGTTCCCAGGCCACCACCTGGCCCTGCGGATGCCATTTACTGCCCCCCCCCTTTTTACAGTAAGCAGCCGCCCCGATTCAAAGGACCTCCGGCTGATCAAGACCCTCCCCACCCCATGAGATCCGATCAGACACACACATTCCGGGAATCGACGGAATGTCCTGCTGTGCGATAGTCATCACCTACTGTGACCGGGGTGGGGACTTCTACTGTAAATGTGTGGGAACGGGCTTGAAGCGGGGATTCCTAGGATGTCTTTCCGTATATCAAAGTGTTGACAAGAATGTGTTCCATGTAATAAAGCAATAAACCTGTGTGTAAGAGGCCAGGCCGCAAGGATGCGTTTAGAGCACCTCGAGAAGATACCCTGTTGTCTGATTTGACGTGTTCTGCTCCGTCGGAATAAACTTCTGTTTCCTGCCTTCCAGTCTCCAGCGCCTGCCTCTTTGTTTGATAATTTCGAGTGGTATGAGAGGCGACTAACGCCGGGCAAAGTAACTGAAAGGTTCTTGGTTGAAATCGGACCGAGTTTTCCACAATTGGCGTCCCAAACGTGGGGCCCATCAGCGACACGTGGATCCAGTGGGAGAGGTCCTGACGACAGAGTGAACGACTGCAACGATCGGGAGAGCTCCTGTCAGATAGACCCTCGTCTGACAGCCGATCATCCGAACTTCACTGGTTCCGAACAGACCTCTCTCGAGTGATCTACGGTCCTGACTGGGAACCATCAGGAGTGCCACGACAGAAGATAGAGGACGATCGGGCCCTGGATTCGGAAGACAAGAAACTGTCCATTCGGTCCGGGTAAGGTCGTGTAACACTACAAACTATGAAATATTTGATTGATTGATTGGAAAATACTAGTATTACGCTTCGAATTGTTGGTTCTTTTTGGAGATTCTCTGTCTACAAACGGGGAAGAACCAAAGTATTCTATCCTCCTTTGCAGATAGTGAAGGATAGGTAACGCAGGCCTTTGCCCCCGTTGTAATCCGTCGTGCCTATCTTTCTCCCCCACTGATTGATTGTTTGCCCGAACAATTGTTTGTTCGAGGTTTGTTCTCTCGAGAATTCTCTGTCTACAAACGGGGAAGAACCAAAGTATTCTATCCTCCTTTGCAGATAGTGAAGGGTAGGTAACGCAGGCCTTTGCCCCCGTTGTAACCCGTCGTGCCTATTTCTTTCTCGCCACTGATTGTTTGGTTGTACGGACATTGATTGTTCGATATTAGTTCTTTTTTGAGGTATTCTCTGCTTACAAATAACGTGGAATAGGGATATTCTGTCTAGTCTTTGTAAGCAGTGATAAGATAGGTAGTGCAGACTTTTGTCCCCGTTGTAACCCGTCATGCCCATCTTCTCCCCACTGATTGGTAGTTGGTTCAGCCCGGACCGCTTATTAGAGATGAACCATCCGGCTCCACTGGAAGGCACCCCTAATAAGGACATGTGCACTAAGCATGGACTAGTCGCTATAGCTTATAGTAGGCTGTGGCATAAATACACCAGAAAGGATCAAGAAAGTCAGTGGCCACTGATAGGATCCTTCGATGAAGATAAAATAAACACGTTAGAAAAAGCCCTTTGTAACAATAAGACGACGCCCACTATGCTTGATAGCTTTGGCATGTGGCGTAAAGAAACAGAACAACACAAGAAAAGAAACGAGATTAGATTAGAGAAAGAACTACGGAAAGCAGCTCACCTAGCCGCTAGAAAACTAGAAGAAGAGATTAAGGAGAGAGAGGAAGCCAAACAGAAACAAGGATCCGAAACATCGAGTCAGTGTCCTGTTAGAACACCCTCTACGCTCTACCCTGAATTACCCTCGAAACAGCGAGCTAACGATGATCTTTTATTAGGACCTCCGATCATCTATATGCCCCCTCCATATGCCCCCTCCCAACCTTTAGCGCAGCACCCGCCACCCCCAAGCACAGGCGAGGGTAGTGCCAGGGCCTCGGTCCCCATGGCCTCCACACCGGCCGAACCCCTTGTACTAGATATAACACAACCAACAATGTTAGATGACCCTGAGGCCCAAAAGGCGGATTCCACGATAACGAACAGGTTGAGCAAAGATGAGCGAGCAGGGATTGACAAAGTAGTAAGGACACTAGTAGAACGGAGGGAGAGCGAGGAGTACATCATGGATATGTTCAACTCATATGCGGGGAGCCACAGACGACACTTTGTTGTACGATTATGTTATCATGCCCTGAATGCGTATGAGGACCAATATCGAGACAAGGGTCCCGAGAGCCTAACGACTCTATACAGAAAGGTCGATATCGGGGATGAGGGCGAGTGTGACGTGACGGACCTCCTTGCGCGTACACTTGAGGTTTTCCGCCACCTCACTGAACAAGGGCTGGAAGCTAAACCTACGACCTCTGTAGCGACCGAACCACGAGTAGAACAAGCTGGCACCTTGATGCCGATAAGAGAGGCTGCTCCCTAATCGGTCCCCCCACGAGGTCAGAGAACAAGCGACGACATTAACCACCAAGATGCCAAAGGGAGGGTGGTGTACAACTGGGTCTACCAACCATGGGATCGGCAAGATATTCTGACATTTCGAAAATCTCTGCCCGATTTACGTAAAAACCCCACTGCCTTCTATACTGAACTAGGTACAGCCTTAGGTTCAACGATTATGACGCTAGCTGACATCGACTTGTTTTTCGGGTTATGCCTGCCAGCCGATGTGTGGAAGCAAATCCGGAAAGTCGACCACCTTGAGCTGTTCGGACATACCCGGTCACAACTCAATGGCATAGATAGACAACGAGTGCCTGGACAGAAGCCTTTGAAATCCATTTTAGAACTCCCAGACAAAATTGTACAGAAACTGAAAACTCTGATCCCAGAAAAGAAGGTAGGCTGGTCGATAGTTACGGCCTGTCGCCAGAAACCCCAGGAAGACGTATCAGAATACTTCTCCCGGTTTGAAACAGTGTTCTCCGATTACAGCGGCCAGGACATGACCACTGCAACCGGACACCACCTGTTTGTTCAGAATTATGTCAAAGGTCTGACCCAAGAAGTTTCTCAGAAACTACAGGCCAGCGAGAGTAGTTGGGCAGCCTCCAAACCCGCGGCTATCCTCCAGATGGCCCAATACTATGAGCATCAGAAAAACGAAAATGATAGGGCGACTGAAAGAAAGAAAAAGGACTTGAAGGAGAGGGTAATGATTGCACAGTTGCAAGGGGTGACCGTAGGTCGAGAGCCATACAAAGGGAATTACCAGACGAATACCCCTAGGAATCCACCCCCTAAGGACCGTGCTCCCGCACCCTATGTCGGACGTAGAGATATTAGCTAAGACCAGTGTGCATTCTGCAAGGGATTCGGCCACTGGAACTCCCAGTGTCCGGTTTTGCTGGAGATGAATATGATTAGGGACGCCCGAGACGTAGCGGGTGGCCCGAAAAATAGAGGACAGGGACGAGGGTCCACAAATGACACGAATAACGACAGATCAGGCAGACCGAATACATTTGACTGCCCCCGACAGAACCAGTACCAACAGTCTGACCACGACGACACTCACGACTTCGCATAGGACTGCCTAGGGCAAGGGAGGGATCAAGTCGAGCTCCATGTTGACCAGCAAGGTCCTTATGTCACCGCTAAGGTCTTGGGTACGAAGTCTCCATTTCTGGTAGACACTGGCGCAACACGTAGTGCGTTATCTAAACAACTGATTCCGAGGGCACCCTTGTCTGGCTCACTCGTAACTTCGATAGGCTTCGATGGAACGCCCTCCACTAACCCTTTGTCTACACCGATCTCCTTTGACCTAGAAAATAACCTTACTGACACGACGTTTTTGCTTTCCTCCAACACCCCTGACGCCATTATGGGACTTGACTTACTGAAACATTTCCGAGCTACTATTAGATGCTCGCTAGATGGAGTTCGAGTCTTTTTGTATGATAACCCGGCTCTTCTCAGACTTTGTCCTCCTCGGCACATGTTTTCCATTTCCGATGCTGACTTGTCCCTACTTGACACCCTACCCCCATATCTGTGGGCCAAGACCGACTCGGATGTAGGGCGCATGATGATTGACCCAGTACACATAACTGTTCGGCAGGATGCGATACTCCCAAAGCTTCCACAATATCGGATATCGCCCGAGGGCAAGAAGGCATTGGTAAAGATTATTCAGTCCCTGGTAGACGCAGGAGTGGTAGAGGAAGTGGTTAGCAATATTTGCAACAGCCCAATTCTGCCCATCATAAAGAAGCAAGGAGAGGGAGATGAGAAAGCGTACCGCTTCATCATCGACCTACGAGAGGTCAACAAGGTGGTGGTACCCCAGTACCCCGTAGTTTCTGACATCACCACTATTCTGACTCTGATCCCTTCGACTGCCACTACCTTTACTGTTATTGACCTCAAAAATGCCTTTTTCTCCATTCCCATCCACCCAGACAGCCGATACCTCTTCGGCTTCACCTTAAAAGCCCGCTCATATAGATTTTGTCGAGCACCCCAGGGCTACACTGAAAGTCCCAGCATCTATAGCCAGGCCCTAAAGAGACAGCTGGACGCAGTCCAACTACCGGATGGAGTGGTGTTGATACAGTATGTCGATGATATCCTTTTAGCGGCCGATACCACCCCACTTGCAGTCACAGCCACCATCCAACTCCTGCACTTCCTCGCGGAAAATGGCCACAAGGTCTCCAAAAAGAAGTTGCAATTCTGCCAGCCCCAGGTCACTTACCTAGGCCACCTTTTGTCCAAAGACGGAAGGAAACTCACACCCGATCGAATTCAGACCATTCTCGAAATTCCCGTCCCGCAAACACAGAAACAAGTCCGCTCCCTACTAGGCCTCACCTCCTTCTGTCGGCAGTGGTTGCCAAACTTCAGCCTCATTGTGAAACCACTGCTTTCCCTGCTAGCTAAAGATGTCCCCTTCCCACTCCCTTGGACCCCTGAATGCCAATCCTCCTTCAAGGAACTCCGAGATGCCCTCTGTTCAGCCCCGGTCCTAGGAACCCCTGACTACACGAAGCCCTTTTCCCTCTACACTCACGAGAGGGAGGGATGCGCTTTATCAGTCCTGACTCAGTCCATCGGCCCCAAGCAACGTCTATGCGCCTACTTCTCTGCCACTCTTGACCCCGTAGCCAGAGCTTTGCCTGCCTGCCTTTGAGCTGTAGCTGCCGCTGCTGTCTCTATTCGACAGAGTGAGGGGATTGTACTATCAAACCCCCTCACGGTATTAGTACCCCATGCAGTTGACACCCTTCTGAACCAGACCAAGACACAACACCTGACTAGTACGCGACTGACTGGGTACGAATTGACGCTGCTAGCACCCCACGTCACCCTGAAAAGATGCACCACACTGAACCCAGCGACTTTGTTACCCCTGCCAGAGAACGATCCCAATACGCCCCCGTACATGACTGTGTGACCCTCACGGACGAACAGACTAGGAGTAGGGTCGACCTCAGAGACACAGCCTTCCCAGACCCCGACGGAGAGTTGTGGGTGGACGGTTCTTGCATCAAACTCCCCGATGGCACCACCTCAGCTGCTTATGCAGTTACCACAGCCCAAACTGTAGTAGAAACCGCACGCATCACACAACGATCTGCACAGGCAGCAGAACTGATTGCCCTCACACGAGCATGCATCTTAGCAACAGGAACCACGGCAAACATCTACACCGACAGCCAGTACGCCTTCGGGGTAGTTCACCATTTTGGGCTCCTTTGGAGGGAGAGGGGATTCCTGACTTCGCATGGTACACCCATCTTACACGGAGATCTAGTCTCCGCCCTGATCGAAGCCGTCCTCCTTCCCAAACGACTTGCAGTCATCAAATGCCAGGCACACAAGAAAGTGGCAGACATCATTGGACAGGGAAATGCACTAGCCGACATCACTGCTCGAGCCACAGCTGAGAATAGGACGACCACACGCATGTACGTGACTAGGTCACAAGTAGAAAAATGAACGGACGCTAGGGACACTATTAGGGAAATCCAAATGGCCAGCTCACAACACGAATTGACTGAATGGGCATGGGTGGGACTGAAAGATGATGAAGGCAGCTGGTGGACAAGGGACACAAACAAGTGGTTGCTACCCGATTCATACCTGATCCCCATATTGACCATGGCACACTCCCCTGCACACATAGGATCAGCCCCCATGACTGAGCTTGTCTCCACAGTTTGGCACAATGACAAGATCGCAGACTCCGCCAAACGTCTGGTCCAGCAATGTTTGATATGCCTACAACACAACACTGGGAAAGGGACTATAGTACCCTGGGGAGGGTTTGGGGTTCCCAATCACCCGTTTGAAGTCCTGCAGATGGACTACATCCAGCTAGATAGATGCCAAGGCCTGAAGTATGTACTAGTTGTGGTGTGCGCATTTAGCAAGTGGGTGGAAGCCTATCCAACCCGTGACAACACTGCCATGGTCACCGCAAAGGTGCTACTAAAGGAATTCTTCCCTCGTTACGGCCTTTGTCGAATTTTGTGGAGCGACAATGGCCCCCACTTCGTAGCCGAAGTTATCCAACTCATCTTGAAGGGGTTGGGTGTAAAACAAAAGTTCCACGCAGTCTTCCACCCCCAATCTGCTGGACTAGTTGAATGACATAATGCCACACTGAAACTCAAACTGGCCAAAATAGTGGCTACCACAGGACTGAAATGGCCAGACGCACTCCCACTGGCATTAAGCTCAACTACATTGCTCTCAATGCGTTCCACCCCCACCAAACACCACTTGACACCTTACGAGGTTGTGTTCGCCGGCCTATGAATATCTGGTCGGCACCAAAACCGACATCCATTCATGACGTCCCGGACGTCCTAATGTCTGATTACTTATGCCAGTTGACTAAGACACTGTCTGTTATCCACCAACAGGTGCTGCATGCCATCCCTGACACTTCCAGGGGTCCCGGACACACCATCCAACCTGGGGATTTCGTTCTGATCCGGAATTTCAAGCGTGCCAAGAGTCTGGAACCCCGGTGGACGGGCCCCTGGCAAGTCCTCATCACCACCCGAACAGCACTTCTAGTGGAGGGAAAACGCAACTGGGTGCATGCGCACCACTGCAAGCGGATCTCCTCGACTCTGACGACGACCGAAGACGTGACCACCCAGGAAGAGCTCCTGAACAAAGTCCGACCATCACTGAACTGCTATCCAGACACAGAGACACTCGAACTGGCAAAGTTCCCGATCCCACTGTGCCATCCAGAGAAGGGTATAACCTGCGACGAAAGGAGGGAGCTTCGGCTAAGCAGACCACTGACTAAGTCATAATTCTAAGAACGGTGGCCTAACGCTTCTAAGGCTGTCAGGAGAGAAAGCCAGACGAAGTTGTGGTTCTGCCCGCTACCGAGCCCCTTGAAGATGATGGAAGCGCCCGATAAGAAGATGATGGAAGCAACCGGACATCCGAAGATTCACTACCGAAACCCAAAGACTGACAAAATCCACAGTTCAAAGACTATTGCCCTTTTTATCGCTCTTCTCGTTTGCCTCCTCCTTTTGACCACCCTCTGGATCGTGGAAGAGAACGCACCAGTCCACGAGACATTCCTGACCACTGCTCAGCCGACCACAATGAAAGAACATTACCTGATCTCTCTTTCCCCCCGCTCAGAGAGAGACGAAAAGAATTCTGGAACAACTCCTTCGTGCAACTGCTGCACCAGCACAATCTCGCTACCAATGCCACCAACTGCTGGATCTGTGGGTTGCTACCCCACGCCACCGGACACTCTATCCCTTTCATTCCCTCGCCTTTCTCTGTCCACAGTTCATGTCTCGCGTGGCTGATCCTCCTGCAAGAAAGCTACAGGGATAACGCCACTTCCAGTAAGACAATAGCACGTTTCTATGATGGAGTCTGGCAGAACAAAACAGAGAAGAATGCTACCCCCTTCTGCCCTCTGACATCTGATGACTATTCATCTGGACATACCCGTCAAAGAACGGATTGAAATGCAGGTATTTAACAATCCGACCAGACCCACTTTCTCCTACCTCCGGAAACGAACAGCTGCCACCCTGACTGTGGCCCTATCTGTCATCAACGTCACAGGCCTTATGTGCATCGAAGGACTTGGGACACAGCTGGTAGGCCGCAGCGCTTGCCACATCATCAGAACCTTGGACTCCATTGATCCGCCCTCTTTCGTCTCCTCACCAAACATGTACTTTGTTTGTGGTACAAAGGCCTACACCTGGCTCCCCAAAGGCTGGGGGGGCACCTGTTATATTGCCTTCGTCCTTCCTCCAACCTATGTGGCTCCAGCGAACCATCACAGACACAAACGAGCCAAGGACATTGAACAAGCCGACTCCACTGGAGCACAGTTCCTCGATGCAATGAAGGGACTTGTTCCACTCTGGGGTCCGATGGCGAACAGCCGTGCCATCCGACATTTCACTCAGGCAGTTGAAACGACAATGAACATCACCGCTGGCATCCTCACGAACAACACAGCCGAGCTTCAGGCGGTCCGCTTGGTGGCTCTTCAGAACCGCCTTGTTCTAGATGTGGTTCTAGCAGATCGCGGAGGAGCCTGCCGCATCATTGGGTCCAGCTGCTGCACCTATATACCGGACAATTCACCCTCGGTGTACAAAGCCATCGAACATCTCCACAGACTTTCCTCAGAAGTTCACCAGGAACAAGAAGAATGGTCACTTGGTGGATGGTTCTGGAATACTGTAAAGAACTGGGGGTGGAGATTATTTACAATCGTACTGATACCTATTGTTGTGATATGTGGGTTCTGCCTAGGGATCCAATGCCTGCCACCTTTGTGTTCGCTATGCGCAAACTGTATCTGCCCTAAGACTCTAGACTTTGAAAGGGAACGCATGAGAGCATTGTACGATGTTGAGGTTAAGGATTTGATGAAGATTGATATCGACTAGACAAAATGGCTAGATATGTTGAAAAGGGAGGACTGTTAAAATCTGGTTTTCGATATCAACATTATCGGCGCCGAACTTGTCCCTTTTTAGGCCCCTTCGTGCGCGTGAGTGGCAGCCATTTTTTTGAAAGCCATGGTCCCTCTGCACGTTGCCGGTAGCCAGCGCGTCCCTTCTCTCTCTCTCTCTCTCTCTGATCTCGCAAGCATCCCCCCGCGCGCTGACAGCCCCCGCTCTCTCATACCTGAACCATAAACCTCCCCACGGCATGACTCTGCCTCGGAAACACATTCCGCTCCCGGCTAACACCTCCCCGCCCTTCGATGAACCCCTTTTCTCTGTGCCCAATTGTCCTGCCCGTTCCCAGGCCGCCACCTGGCCCTGCGGATGCCATTTACTGCCCCCCCCCTTTTTACAGTAAGCAGCCGCCCCGATTCAAAGGACCTCCGGCTGATCAAGACCCTCCCCACCCCATGAGATCCGATCAGACACACACATTCCGGGAATCGACGGAATGTCCTGCTGTGCGATAGTCATCACCTACTGTGACCGGGGTGGGGACTTCTACTGTAAATGTGTGGGAACGGGCTTGAAGCGGGGATTCCTAGGATGTCTTTCCGTATATCAAAGTGTTGACAAGAATGTGTTCCATGTAATAAAGCAATAAACCTGTGTATAAGAGGCCAGGCCGCAAGGATGCGTTTAGAGCACCTCGAGAAGATACCCTGTTGTCTGATTTGACGTGTTCTGCTCCGTCGGAATAAACTTCTGTTTCCTGCCTTCCAGTCTCCAGCGCCTGCCTCTTTGTTTGATAATTTCGAGTGGTATGAGAGGCGACTAACGCCGGGCAAAGTAACTGAAAGGTTCTTGGTTGAAATCGGACCGAGTTTTCCACAGCTGCTGCTCACATTTTTCTAGTAAACAACGTTGTTTATCTGTCTGCCTTTCTGAGGAGGTTTAATGTTAGCATGTTAACCATGAGATGCTCCCATCTGCATTTGAAAGGCAATCGATAGTTAAACAGCCCAGAGGGTGAAGGCACAATGATAGGGGAAAAAATCCGTGAGTGCCTTAGGGCTGTTTTCAACTGGTTCCAACTGAACAGCCTCAAGTGTAACTCGGATAAATCCGAAATACTTTCATTTGGATGTCCATCGGATCCGGACTGGCATGGTTGGTGGCCTGCCGACATGTTCCCTCCAGCTCAGTCTTCTGAGTTGGCTAAGAACCTGGGAATTAAGATTGACAACGGGCTTACGCTCAAATCCCAGGTGTCGACCCTCACAGGAACATGTTTCGGTATCCTCAAGATGCTCCGAAAGTTCTTTCCACTGCTTTCTGAGGAACATCGGAGAATAACTGTACAGGCCCTCATTGGATCCAGACTGGATTACGCTAATGTTCTGTATCTGGGCCTCCCGGAATACCTCTTACAGCGTATGCAGGTGACCCAGAATGCAGCTGCACGAGCCATTTTTGGCCTGCATCGTCGAGCCAGTGCCTCGAACTTGCTGCAATCTCTCCACTGGCTCCCCATACGGAAGAGGATAATATTCAAGGCCATGACACTAGCTCACAAAGCCTTACACGCCACGGGTGCAAAATACCTACAGAAGAGGTTGGCTTTTTATCGGCTGACACGATCTTTAAGATCGGAATCACTGGCACTTGCAGTAGTCCCTCGTATAAAGAAAGCCCGTGTTGGAGGACGGTCCTTTAGAATCCTGGCCCCTCAGTTGTGGAATTCTTTACCGCTGTCTTTTCGGTCCACATCTAATCTGCTCGCTTTTAGGAAGGGTTTAAAGACCTGGCTATTCTTTGGCTAGAGCTTTTGAGTCTTATCCTCGGGCTCTGCTTTCTTTTTATTGTTGTTATGTTTTTTAGTCTCCTTTTCTGGGTCTGGAGCACAAAGCGCCGGGACACTCCTTTGGAGTAGCCGTGCGCTATAGAAGACCCATAATAACATAACATAACATAACATAACATAACATAACATAACATAACATAGTCTTTCAAGGAAAAAAAGGCAGAGCGTCAGGACATGAAGTGCTAGTCTAGCAAGTGCTGCTGTGACGTGATACTTTCAGCCATTACTGACTTATTAGCCAATGGTATGTTGCATTGTGGGGCTTGTAGTGCTCCATTTAACATAGTCATTAAGGGCTTAGAACTCTAGCATGGAAACTGCTGTTGGCTAAAATGCCAGAAGTTACTAAAGGTGTTATACAGGACATGGAGCAGCCACTTGACAGCTGTTTTTTTATAATTATTATAAAATCATCAGATTGTTTCACATTTTAAAACAAAGGTAAACTCTGCTCACATATTTTGTGATGTTTCACGCCCTCATGCAAATCATTAATTATACAAAGTATTGGCAATACAATAAATGTATTTTGTGTGGTGGAGCATTTTATACTAAGCTTCACAACACAACAAAGATACAACATGAACTGCAGCAGCACAGTCATCTTTAACACAAAGAATATGTAAGGACAAGACAAGTAGCAGTAGCAGGAGTAATGTCACACAGTTCTTCCACACCTACAGAACACGTACAACACAGGTAGCTAATGCACTAATGCGGGAATGACAGGAGGTAAATGAGTGTTGCACACTCATTATAAACATACAGAAACAGATACATCTCTGATGGAACTTACATATGCATGCTCACTTAAGTTGAAGAACTTACACCTAGTGTAGTATTCTTTTTATTTAACTGTTTATGTTACCATTTATATTATTTAACATATACAACAGTACATGTCCCAAAGATGGGGGGAGCATGGTGTTAAATAACATTCCAATGCAGATTATTGAGAAGTTTCAGCTAGCGCACAAGGCCTTGAATAGAAAGTGATAGATATTTATGTCTCCCAAGGAAGGGCAATGAGAGATCGCAACCTACACAATACATCAGTGTATTGATAGAGCTATCCACCCAACTGGGGCTTTGCCCCTGAACATGGGAAGGGGGGGTGATGATTCAGGCTTAGGGATGAGCTAGCTTGTTGGAGGTGACACTGGTGCATCACTGGAGTCGGGCTCCAGCTGTGGTGTAGATGATGCTGCGGGGTAGGTGTGCTGGGCTTGTGGGGGAGATTGTGTGACTGTATAGTTGAGGGCGAGTTGGGGGAGGGACGGGTGGAGGAGTGCCCAGTATAGGTGTGAGTGGGAAGAGACTGAGGTCAATGAGATCTCAGTTCACGGCGGGAGGTCTTCGCTCTGCGTAAAGTGTGGTATTCTTTAACCGTGAATTCTGCATCTACCACTAGGAAGCGTCGGTGAGTACTACTGTTATCTGTTTGTGTAATCTCCTAGTTATGGGATCCCTAGTTTGTTTGAGGGTACTTATGTATTGATTCTTTGGTTTTCAAAGTATTGAGAAGTACCCATTATCTAGAAGGTCTTTGTTATTTGGTGCAGCTCAGTTACAGCCTATGTATCTATGCTCTAGACAGGAGCAGGGGTCAACCCCTTCCAAAAGGTTTCGAATGCCCATGTACCAGGCACTGTGCAATCCCAGCCTCGGTGTTGTACATGTTTGACAGAGTGGAAGAGCGGCCTTCAACATTTTAAAGTGACCACATTTCATAGACTTCTACAACATAAATTCTTAGCTGTACAGTTAGAATTATTGGGTAAGTGTAACATCTAAGTTTTGTTTAGACTTTCGTGGTGGAGATTATTTTACTTTAGCTCTTTCTTCGCTCTTCTGTTTGTCTTCACTTCACAGACTTGTTCCATTGCAGTTTTTATTTCTTTGATATATTATGCTGCATGCTCAGTTCCTTTGAGGATGTCTATAGCTTCTTGCAGGTCAGTAGTCCAAGTCAAAGGTTTCACTGAACGCAAGAACTCCATCTCCACCTCTCTAAAAACACAAAACTCCACATACTTATGTGTTTCACAAGCCTCTCAGGACAGCAATACAATGTTTTACCTTGTTGTTTTTACCTTGCACTCTAAAAAAAATGAATGTGTTTCTAAAACCACATTTATCTTTTGCTCAAAATTCTCTTCGAGCTTAAGATGAAACCTATCCAGTCACATACCAGCTCCATCGATCAGTTCTGGGTGACTCCCTTATAATTTTCTGCCCTCCATGCCAGCATTGTGTAATAAGATTTGTTTTGCAAAGGAAAACCTTCTCTCTTTCTATTGCTGTAAGGTAGGAGTCAAGTAGTTTTACTATTGCCTCTATGGTACTGTAGGCTCCCCCAAATCTTTGAGGAAGGAGGTGTTGAGATATGCTGGCTGCTGCCTTTGTAATAAAAGGAATGAAGAAAATTAGCTGTAAAAGAAAACAAAATATGGTGCAGAATCCAGAAGAAGAAGGTCCTTACCAATAGACATAAAATAAAGTCCTGTCCGAATACAATACAGAAGAAATAAAAGATTTTCTATTAATGAAGGAAGCATTGTATCACTGCAGATGTGGATAAATGTATCAATATTGTTAAACTGTCTTCTTAAGGTGAACAGCTTAAACTCCATGACTAGAAATTTAAAATCCTCTTTCAGTTTTGTAAGAGGTGTTACCAAAGCAAGGACCATGAAGTTGCTGGCATCATAAGGTAGCAAAAAACACACAATTGATGGACGGAATGCAGAATAAATCAAAACATTCACCCCCAGTCAAGAGATAAGGGTTAAATCCATCATTCTTTTGCTCACCATGCCACCCCAGCCAATCCAGGTCCTCCCTGGACTGGAAACAAGCATCCTAGAACGGGTTTCAGTGTTTGATCACTCATCAGACAGGATGGCTTGAATCCAGTGGCACAGTGAGCCCGGTACCCACATCTGGGCACACCCGGCATGCTTAGGGTAAGGAAGCAAAGACACACAATTGATGGACGGAATACAGAACAAATCAAAACATTCAGCCCCAGTTAAGACATCTAGGGTTAAATCTATCATTCTTTTGCTCACCATACCACCCAGTTTAGATCTGGCCATATGTTATGTTATGTTATGTTAAGTGCAATTTGTAGAGCGCGCTAACACCGAAGCTACATGGCGCTTTAAGACTGAGTGAGTGAGGGGGAGGCATGAGTGAGGGCTGTTATTAACCATATGCAAATCAGTCTTGACTCTGTGCCTCATGGGAACAGTCCAGCCCGAACTGCCAATCCAGGCCCTCCCTGGACTGGAAACAAGCATCCTAGGACCGGTTTCGGGGTTTCACCCCTCAGCAGCCAGGATAGCCTGAATCCAGTGGTACAGTGACTAGAAAGGGGTTTACGAATGGAGCGCACTGCTAAGAATTGGAACAAAACAATCTGTTTACTTGCTGTTAGATATGAGGTGCAGCACAAGGGGGCTGAGGGAAAGGCCCTAAACCCCCTCCAAGTAGTGCCAACCTAGGTTGGCACCGTGTACAAAGAAAATAGCATACCCACGCGCACCCTAAAAATTATACAGTCATATTAGGGTTGACTCTAGAACGCTTGAACAAATCCTGTTGTTTGAACAGTAATAATTGAATGTCTTTTCAAGTTTCTCGTGGGTAGGTTTTGTCTTTAATGTTCATTCAAAAAACCAGCCGACACGTGTTTCGTCGCGTGTGGGACAACCTTCCTGCGACTCTTCAGTGCTGGGGAAGATACAAATGCAAGTGATGGGGTACATAGGGTGGTACACTTGTTAACAATAGAAAACTGTCATATCATAGGATCCAACCTGTGCTAAAGGGAAACCACAACACATGCGCTCAAACTCATGAAACAACCGGGTTGACGGAATATTCCGGAGTAGGGAAAGGGGAGTGGTGTGGTGTATGTGGTAGATGACAGGACTTTGAGTGGCCCTAGTTGATGGAATGAGTGGTGATGGGTGTGATGGGTACGTACAAAGGTAGATGTGTAGGGAGGGTTGAACATAAGACTAAGGCTGGTGAAATTTAAGTACAGTACACGCACGCATCCGGAGTGTCTGGAAAGAGTCACCATGTAAGCATCCTAAGAACGGACTATTAGGCCTGAGCATTCCTGTTGACGCTGTTGGCACGTAGTGGAAGTCTAAAAGAAACAATAAAGGAGTGCACATCCAGCAATTACCAACCTGGGCATGACCTGGTTTGGCACAATTGAAACACCCCCACTGGAGAGGTGTGTTACAGGTGGTGGATAAAAGAAAAAATAAATATAATTCTTTGCTATGCTCACCGCTCTGTCTGTGATAATTCGGACCCGACAGGGCCCTTGACTTGTAGGTAGAGGTAGAGTCATATTGTCTGAATCTATAAATCAACAAAAAATGCATTCTGTTGATGATGAAACGGTAGTTACAACTATAATCGGGTCCCTGGCCAACAAACCAAATGCTCACCCTATTATTGGGGCTGTGGTCCCGATATGATGAGCGAGTAAAAGGTAGAACACTCTCGGATGTGCCTAGTATTTGTAGTAGTTCAAGCTGAGAAAAAAGGACACCGAGTGAACCAAAGGGAGAAGGGAAATGGTGGGGGGTTCGTACCCTCATGGGGGTTCGACAGGTTAAAAGAAACATGGAAGCCACACTAAGGGTGGACAGTAGCATGTGCTGTAAAGTGTGTAGAGTCACAACTAGGGTCAAGAGGAGCGTTACATGGCCCGGCTAATTCAAAAAATGAAAATTGGACAAATAATAACATACTATAAGATCACGTGGCTCCAACTAGGCCATAGTTTACGTGACGTACTGCATTAGCCGCAAAAATTCTTTGTATAAAAAAGAAAAAAAGGACTCGAAACCGATGTCTAAAATTGCTCATTATTAATCTCAGGTGACCCCATAAAAGTTCTGAAAAAATACACCAGTGGGTGTGGGAATCTAACCCAGGGGTTCTATTTGATGCGCTAGTGTGATATTGGATGATTCGGAGAACTGCAACTTACTCAAAAGAACGAGTCGAAAGTTCGGGTACACACAGCGATGAAAAGCTCTTTAGAATACGTCAAGGATTGGAGCCTGTATGGGGAGAAATAATGTAATTGGTGATTCTATGAGGCAACACCGTGTTAGGTGAGATGCCCCAAAACGCGAGAGGAAACGCTGCACTTACTTGAGAAATGTATGTGCTGATATGCACGTAGGAAGTGTAGCGAGCTACAGTTAGCTGACTCTTCTTGGAATCCCTGTACAGAAATAAATAAAAGTCGAAGGACTGGCAAGAAGTTGTACCTGGGTGCCTGTTCAGAAAAACAGACTCCGTATGTACCTGGAACAAAGCATGCCCAAACTTACTGTTCCCATCTGGCGTGTGCGTCTGTAGGGGTGAGTCGCTCTGTGTACCCGGTAGTGGTCACAGAGTGCTTGGGCCAGAAGTATTTAGGCGCAAAGTCACGTGGGCGCCGACGGACTGAATGTGAACAACTAGAGCGTGTAGAGATTAGGGAAGTACGGTGAATTTGGGTTTCACGATGATCAATAATTCTGCTCAGCAAAGATTGTCTGGGTGGTCCCCATATAAAAATAGAAAACCCATTATTAAGAGTACGGCACCCTTCTTGTCATTGCGTTTATGATGCCGCAAATTTTCATTAAAGAGATAGTCAAGATCCTACGAATAAACCCACCGTAGATATCTTTCTATAAGTGATATGTGAGCCTGCTCATATTGAATTTGTGTAAATTACTGGCTTATGGATGACATAATGAAAATAAATGGAATAAAATAAGTTCTACTGTTCATGATCCATGTCAATCTGGTTGCACAAATTCAAGAAACATCGAATCATGGCTGTGACCACGGTATTTAAGCACAGATATATATTTCGTAAACAAAACATTCATATTCTATAATGCCTAGCTGGATGAACAGCAGATATGTTGTTCCCCGAGCTGCTTTCTTTGGTCACCTGTGCCTAATACATATTGTGGGGAACCATAATAGCTCATATGTACATGCAAGCGTTTTTTGCTACTCATAAAAAAGGTTTGGCAAACATTTTGGAGCCCTACTTGCCATGCTTTTTAAGACACTGTGGTATCTGTTATAAATTAACTAATTATGAGTAGTAAATAACGCTTGCATGTACATATGAGCTATCATGGTTCCCCATAATATGTATTAGGCACAGGTGATCAAACAAATCAGCCCCGGGAACAACATATGTGCTGTTCATCCAGCTAGGCATTATAGAATATGAATGTTTTGTTTATGAAATAAATATCTGTACCTAAATACCGTGGTCACAGCCATGATTTGATGTTTCTTGAATATTGTGCAACCAGATTGACATGGATCATGAACAGTAGAACTTGTTTTGTTCAATGTCTTTTATTATGTCGTCCAGTTTTGCATGTCAGTAATTTACACAAATTCAATATGAGCATGCTCACATATCACTTATAGAAAGATATCTACAGTGGGTTTATTCGTACGATCTTGACTATCTCTTTAATGAAAATTTGGGGCATGATAAACGCAACGGCAAAGAGGATGCCGTACTCTTGATAATGGGTTTTCTATTCTTATACGGGGACCACCCAGACGGTCTTTGCTGAGCAAAATTATTGATCATTGTGAAACCGGAAGTCACTGTACTTCCCTGATCTCTACATGCTCTAGTTGTTCACATTCAGCTCCGTCGGCGCCCACGTGACTTTGCGCCTAAATACTTCCGGCCCAAGCACTCTGTGACCACTACCGGGTACACAGAGCGACTCACCCCTACAGACGCACACGTCGGACGGGAACAGTAAGTTTGGGCATGCTTTCTTTCGGGGACATAGGAAGTCTGTTTTTCTGAACAGGCACCCAGGTACAACTTCTTACCAGTCCTTCGACTTTTATTTATCTCTGTACAGGGATTCCAAGAAGAGTCAGCTAACTGTAGCTCGCTACACTTCCTACGTGCATATCCACACATACATTTCTCGAGTAAGTGCGGCGTTTCCTCTCGTGTTTTGGGGCGTCTCACCTAACAATGTGTCGCCTCGTAGAATCACCACTTACATTATTTCTCCCCATACAGGCTCCAATCCTTGACGTATTCTAAAGAGCTTTTCATTACTGTGTGTACCCGAACTTTCGACTCGTTCTTTTGAGTAAGTTGCAGTTCTCCGAATCATCCAATATCACACTAGCGCATCAAATAGAACCCCTGGGTTAGGTTCCCACACACACTGGTGTATTTTTTCTGAACTTGTATAGGGTCACCTGAGATCAATAATGAGCAATTTTGGACATCGGTTTTGAGTCCTTTTTTTTTTTTATACAAAGAATTTTTGCGGCTAATGCAGTATGTCACGTAAACTATGGCCTAGTTGGAGGCACGTGATCTTATAGTCTGTTATTATTTGTCCAATTTTCATTTTTTGGATTAGCCGGGCCATGTAACGCTCCTCTTGACCCTAGTTGGGACTCCACACACTTTACAGCACATGCTACTGCCCACCCTTAGTGTGGCTTCCTTGTTTCTTTTAACCTGTTGAACCCGCATGAGGGTACAAACCCCCCACCATTTCCCTTCTCCCTTTGGTTCACTTGGTGTCCTTTTTCCTCAGCTTGAACTACTACAAATACTAGACACATCCGAGAGTGTCCTACCTTTTACTCACTCATCATATCGGGACCCCAGCCCCAATAATAAGGTGAGCAATTGGTTTGTTGGCTAGGGACCCGATTATAGTTGTAACCACCGTTTCATCATCAACAGAATGCATTTTCTGTTAGTTTATAGATTCAGACAATACAACTCTACCTCTACCTACAATTCAAGGGCCCTGTCGGGTCCGAATTATCACCGACAGAGCGGTGAGCATAGCAAAGAATTATATTTATTTTTTCTTTTATCCACCACCTGTAACACACCTCTCCAGTGGGGGTGTTTCAATTGTGCCAAACCAGGTCATGCCCAGGTTGGTAATCACTGGATGTGCACTCCTTTATTGTTTCGTTTAGACTTCACTACGTGCCAACAGTGTCAACAGGTATGCTCAGGCCTAATAGTCTGTTCTTAGGATACTTACATTATGACTGTTTCCAGACACTCCGGATTTGTGCGTGTGCTGTACTTAAATTTCACCAGCCTTAGACTTATGTTCAACCCTCCCTACATATCTACCTTTGTACATACCCATCACACCCATCACCACTCATTCCGTCAACTAGGGCCACTCAACGTCCTATCACCTACCACATACACCACACCACTTCCCTCTCACTACTCCGCAGTATGCTGTCCACCCAGTTGTTTTACAAGTTTGAGCACGTGTGTTGTGGTTTCCCTTTAGCACAGGTTGGATCCTATGAAATTACAGTTTTCTATTGTTAACAAGTGTACCAACCTATGTACTTCATCACTTGCATTTGTATCTTCCCCAGTCCTAAAGAGTCGCAGGAAGATTGTCCCGCACGCGACCAAACACGTGTCGGCTGGTTTTTTGTATGAACATTAAAGACAACACCTACTCATGAGAAACTTGAAAAGACATTCAATTATTACTGTTCAATCAACAGGCTTTGTTCACGCGTTCTAGAGTCAGCACTAATAAGACTGTATAATTTTTAGGGTGCGCAGGGGTATGCTATTTACCAGTGGTACAGTGAGCCAGGGACCCACGTCTGGGCATACGCGGTGCACTTAGGGCAAGGAAGCAAAAGACACACAATTGTGATGCCAGAAGCCGAAATCTTTGGCATATTAAGGTAGGCCTTGCGTGGAGGAGCAAGAAGACAGTTAGAAATGAAAGTGAGGAAGAATGTTAAGATGTGTACTTGTCTCAAAATAGTGAAAAAATAAGATTCTTTGAATGGCGGTATCACAGGAGGTGGTCTGAGCAGTCATGGGCTGTGGCAGAGTTCAGATAGGCTCACAGTTGTTATGAGAACTAGGACACCGAGCCGCTCTCTCCAGGCCTCCAGACAGAGGCAAAGGAGGCCTATCCCACCTCAGATTAGTAAATTTGCCCAGGAGGCACCCCAATGACACAGGGGTCGACCACTGCCTGAGGGATGGAGGGCTGAGAGAGAAGAGTAGATGCACCCTTGGCTGACTGGAACGTAATCTGGAAGATGCGAGCAGGGATACTTCAAATTGCAGAATACTTCATGTGGTGGCCAAGTGTGCAATACACATATGTGATGATGAGACAAGAGCTGCCCCCTGCACAACTACAGGACTCATCTTCACCACGTCTAAATTCAAACATGAAACAGAATGCTCGCAGTAAGTAGATAACACGAGGTTTACTGTTTGTTTGTCAACTCGTCAGTTTCTTGTCTACAAACAACCAATTGACAAGCCAAGAATGCTGACACCAACATTCTATAAGAAGGTAGGGGAGAGTGAGAACCCAAAGAGCAAAAGATGACATGAAGCAAACTAGCTGGAGGTCAAAACAGGGATATGTACATGCCTAAATAAACAGAAAATCAGGCTAATTATTACATTGTAACACTACACTTGAGTTCAAGAATAGAAATTATTTAAGTAACGAATACTGTTAATATCAAATTGTGTTATGGGAATACAAGAAATTGTTTTCTTGTATTCCCATGCACCAGTAACTCTACTAAAAATCACAATACCTCATTCAAAATACATATGAAGTTTACTGCGAACAAGCGAGTAATAAGGAGATAATTGGTGAATAAAGCCATTAAACGCATGGGAGAAAACGTGATTCACAAAAGCACCAGCAGCCAAGCCCTTGCTAGTATTCAGCAATACTGCATTTAAGGAAATGGTGTCATAAAATCTGGAGATTAGACTGCTATCTATTTGAGTACCAGAAAGAATAAAATACAGTGTTAAAAATACAGTTGGCACACTTTTATGATACATGTGAAAGTTGTTATAAAGTTTGGAGTCAACTAAAAATGGTGGATGATATCAGTTTTAGCATATGCATTGAGGGACATGGCCCTTTTAACTGCAACAACATAAAAGATAATGGAGTTATCCTGACAGATTACTTCAAACAGTACGAGGGGATGTTGTATCAAGACGCTTCTTCATCACTTGATTACACCTCCTTTTTTAACTGTCATAATTTAGCAAAATGCCATTTTCTAATGCAATCCGGGCATGCTTTGTTGTAGTATTGCTAGGCCCATGTATTCCTTTTTCTTCATTTCTTTTATTTGTACTACTCTCTTGGCCCGCTGATGAATCTTGTTTTGTGCCGAGAGGGGTTGGGTAAAAAGGGTCCAGACAGGCATCCAATGAGGACCAGGAATTGTATAACTGGAATACTAACTAGAAATCAGATTCATGTAAAGTACTCAAAGAACAATGCTTCAAAGATATAGGATTATTACTGCAAATTCATACATACCAAGATCTCAGTTAAAGCTTTACAAAATAATAGCATTAGTACCTGATGCTCTGAAATCTCTCAAATATGATCTCTCCTGATCATTGGTAAACCCAAATTAAAAATGCATATTCAATTGAATGGAAATAATTCATGATAACTGAGTCAGTAGGGTAATTTTTGTCTGTTTTATCAAAATTTAAGAAAAGACAATTGCATCAGCACATTCGCATCAGGCTATAAGATCAATTGGTCAGATTCTAATGATATACCAAAGCTCAAGAGTTCAGGAAGGGACATAAAACATGCCAGCTCAAGCAGTCTTCCAGGAAGGAAGAAACCACTTGGAGCATATGGCATTTGTGTCAGTTCGGTAAGAAGCCAGGCGAGTCTACATCGGGCAAGTCAAGATTGCCAGGAAAGTTCTGCAAAGTCTCCACCACACAATGTGTTTGTGTCAGCAGAGCTTAGAAGGTAAAGAATTAGCTAGCAGTCTGTCTGTCACCATTCTGCACAACTGTCAGTTCAATCGGGCAATATTATATTCTTATATTCCGGAGGTGACACTTCCTTCTGATCAGACCACTTAGTTCATTGGCCAGTTCCTATAGTATGAGTGTCAGGCGACATAACGAAGACAACAAATGTAGAGACATAGGTGGGACTATTACACAATTCTTAAGCAATCCAATAAGTGAAATGTTGAAACAAGGCTTCTTTAGCAAGAGCACATAAGTGAGTTCAAGAGGACAGTTTCCCAGGCAGATGTTCCAGACTGTAACGAAAAATGTAGCAAAGTATCTTGTACAGCAGACAAGAACTTTCAGGGAAGAAAACACTGTTCATGTTACGGGTTACATTGAGAAATTCTATCATGAGTAGTGGATTCAGCAATTCAAGAAAATTCATGTATGCAGTCGGGCTTACGTTAATTTTAGCTAATATAACGTAAATCATATATATAATTATTAAACATGCAAAGATATATGCCCTCTGGACCTAAATTTATTTTATGTCAGCTCTGCTGAGCTCAATTCTGGGGCTTAGAAAATATTCTTCTCCACACAAAGAGATTATTAATGACTATTTCATGTTTTATTATATTTTTACTTTTTTCCTTATGTTTTACATTTTAAATAGCATAATTTCATTTGTTTTCGCAGTGTTTTACATGGATATAGCTGTGTGATAGAATCAACCCTCGGTTGCTGTGCGGGTAACTGGGGTGTCACACTCTCTCTCTGGCCAGTGATTCTATCACCTGGATATTTCCATCTGTGCATGCAGAGTTGTTCTGGGGTGCAGAGTTAGAGTGTAGAGTGTGTAAAGGACGTGTCAGTAGAGAGAAGAGAGGTGTGAGTTTGTGTGGGGTTTTTGTATAAATTGATTTTATTGTATTCAGTTAGCTGTTATCATACACGTTTTGAGACTAACTGCACTGTATGTACAGTATTACTAGTTAATTAATTATAACAGCTATATCTATGTAAAACACTGTGAAAACAAATTAAATGATGCTATTTAAAATGTGAAACATAAAGAAAAAAGTAAAAATATAATAAAACATGACATAGTAATTAATCTCTTCCTGTGGAGAAGAATATTTTCTAAGCCCCAGAATTGAGCTCAGCAGAGCTGAAATAAAAGAAATTTAGGTCAGTTAGGTCCAGAGGTAATATAGCTTTGCATGTTTGGTTGTTTTTTCCCCCTTTTTCCTGAACCTTTCTAGTAATCTTTTCAGTGGGTCGCCTTGTCAACCCAATATATATAATTATTAAATATAAGTAAATAGGGAATATAGCGACGTCATGATTCTAGTATAACTCTGATGCACTTGAAATCATTTAGTATGGTTACAAATAACACTTGTCAGTATGGTACACTGCTACTTTTCGAATGTACCAACATGTAAATATATTTCAAAACATACATTCAGAATATTGTTTTAAGTATATAACATTAGTACACATGCGAAATACAATATCTGAAAGTTTAATGGATGCACTGTTAATTTGGAATATGTAATACCTACTTTTAATTTCGGTGCACATTTTACTCACACAGAAGATACATTTTAGTAAAATTCCCCATCCCATTAGGTCTAATAATAATGTTTGATTACTTCTTATTAGTTATACACATGTAAATGATAATAAAGAATGATTAGAGGTAAACTCCATAGCTTGAGAGGTCTCCATTTACACTTTTCTAACACGAATTAATGAAATATAGTACTTTGATAATTTGTAAATCACAGTCTATATTATTTACACAAATGATGTCATCTCAGCTAGATCAGTTCTACATGCTTTCACGATGCAATAACTAAAACTTCTCTTCTCTTGTCATATTTTCTGGAACGTGTAGTAAGTAAACATTTATTATTTTTCTCTCCGAAGTGACATAATTGGTTTCTCATGGCATTAAAAGTTTAAGTGTGGTATCCTCTCCAACACCTTCACCTGAGCTGGAAACCTTGACATCTGGATGCTTCCTCGCTCGTAGCCACCACTGTTTACCCACTTATTCCTCATTCCTCATTCCTCTCTCCCTCATCATAATTCTCACACACGTGTCCCATATCACTTTTTCCCTTGCATGCTGAATCCCTCATAATTCCAGGGACTATTTGTTGCCATTTGCAATAAAAAATTCCTTTGATAATGAAGAAATCTTGCTCTACCTTTTCCTTTGTTTTAGTTTTTGATAAAGACCTACATTACGAATTAACCGCATCGCTGCTGCGGTTATTTTTGCGCTGTGCGGTGTTGTCGAATAACCGCGTTACATGACGAGCTCAGCTCGTCATCCGCACACGTCACCCGTGGCTGATGACGAGCTGAGCTCGTCATCAGCATCGAAGGGGTTAAACCCAAATGAACTGCAAACCAAAATCCTTAAAATCACAGCTTGAAATAAACATTCTCGAAAGTGTTGTAGACATTTCCATCCACAAGATTCTTGCAGCCTGTCCATTTGTGTAACTTTGTCAATAGTCCTACATTTGTGTTAGTTATGACAGGTTGTTTTCCACCCTTGGCCACTAGGGCATATCTAGATTAACATTGTTATTTCGAGGTCCAAAGAAATTGTAAGTGCCATTGTCGGAGCTGAATACAAATTAATACTGTATGCAGATGATTTTATAATCTTTCTAATGCATGTGGCACTCGGGGGGAGCTGTTAGCTTAATATGGTAATATTCTGGGACATAACAATAATCAGAAGATATTGGATATCATTTAAATATAACGTTTTTAAAGAAACTTTTTTATAGCTACAGCATGCAGTGAGCTATGAAGGGGTTCAAATGTTTATGGTTTTAGCATCTTTGTGGAGTTTGGTGACCGGGCTAGTCGGTCACAAACATGACATATGTCGTCTTCATATAACAAGTGCATTATAGGCTGTGACGCGTGTAACATGGCGGATGCGATACCAGTCACATTTTTAATGACAAGTTCTAAATAAGGCCCTAAGATTTTCGAGACGTAGGATAGATAATGGACGTAAATCTTAGGTTTGTGACATAGAAAAGGAGAGCTTGGTGTAAATGACAGATGACATGTATCAGTTTTGAGTAATTATTGTGTTTTCACGTGGGAAGAGGCGGTGGAGAGTTTGATGATTCCACTGAGATTTTTTCAGTTGTTTAGGTATCAGTTTATCTTTTGGTTTTCACTTGGAGACTGTTTGATTGGACGATGGCGACGGTCCCCTGAATGATCCAATCATGAGCCACAATAGTAAATGGTGCCCCGTTGTCAACGGAAAAATGATAAGAGGTCAATGTATGGTGCACATTAGAGTTAAACTTACAAAGTACTTTTCTTTGTACCAGGATGTAGCCTTATGAGTCAGTCTTGCTCTTTTGTTAATATAAATTGGTTTTAGGAAGAGTAGAGTAAGGCTTTCGTTTTTCAGGAAAAGAGATGTTTTCACAGATAATTCTGATATCATCTGAGCATCTGACTAGATATACTCAAATAAAGTAATACTTTCTACTAATAATACCCACAATGCCAAATGCTTTGTTTTATGGTAATTCCTTTACATCATGATTTGCATGTGTTTGTGCCAGTGGTATGTTTTGTCTGTGTTTGTGTGTGCATGCGAACGCGTGTGTGTGTGTTGCAGAGATGTGGTAAAATAATGATTTCTAGTGTAGAAACAACACGTCACAGTCCATGGCAAGGTTTGAGTGAGTGAGAATTCAACCAGGTCAAACCAATAAACCAAAATTAGGAGGTGTTGGGAAGACAGGAACATTCAGTGGCAGGGAGTGGTAGTGCAGGTAGCGCTAGCATACCGCAAGTCACACAGGATGTCACGCTGCGATTGATAGTGACAACTCCTAGATTTTTTATGGAGGACTTGGGAGTGGGGTGAGGCCCGAACAAACTTTACAGGTAGCCTTATGGGCTGAACATTATATTGGACTATACACCTAGTGGTCACTGATGAGCCCTGTCCAAATGATTATGCTAACTTCTTGCCAATGTTTAAAAACAAGTTTGTTTGCCCTGATGCTGAGGTTTCTGCAGAAGAAGCATGCATGAGCCCCAGCATGGCACTATGGATGTCCTTACATTTGTTACTTGCTTGAAGCAAATAGTCAAAGAGACTATTTGAGTTGACAGCACCCAGATATGATGTCTCAAAAGTAGTCTACCTAATGAAATCAAGGATGCATTTGCATGTGTGCCCACTCCAGTTTCCTTGAGTGAACGGACTGACCTAATTTTCAAGATAAAGCACAGAATCAATGAAAGAAGGTGAAAAATAAAAGATTGAGCCAATCAACCACTGTCTCAGACAGCAGTAGTCCCCCAGTACCTAGTAATCCAAGGTCTTCATTGTTCCTGCTTCTTCACCTGATGACCCTTTAGAAATCAGAACTGCTGTTGAAGTGCAAGCTCACAGACATTGCTTAAGGCTTTATCTGTATTTTAGTTAACAATGACTCTGTACCTCTGTGTCCTGTTAGATCTGCCAAAGCACTCAGAGAATATGTTGGGTGAGGAAGTGTTAGTGTTACTAGTATTTCTACCCTATTTTATTTTAGTGTGTCTATTAAAATGACTCTGGGTGCTGTCTGCAAGTGGCAGCACTTCGGGACTCAGAAGCTACTGGCATGTATATCGATCAGGCTTGGGTAATGCCACTGTGTATTCCTCCTGTTAGAAAGAAAAGAGCAGGCTTGGAACAGGCAGTGCACGATCCCATATATGTCCAAAAAACCCTTAAATGTAAAATCTGGTGAACATAAGGAAATAGTCTCATCTGATTTCACATGATATCTGATTGATTGACTGCCCTAGCTTTTATGTCACAACATGTATAATAGTTAGGTGTCCAGGATCATAGTTATGACTTCCACCTTCTGTCATCAACTTTGTAGGTTATCCTCAGGGTGCTGCTCCCTACCTGACTCTACTGAAACAGAAGAAAGTAGATAACATTCTGGACATGGTGCACCTGAGCGAGTTGAAGGTTGAAGATCTTCTGGGCAAAGTTATAATTAGGGTAAATAACTGGTTAATGTGATACCCCAGAAGGTGAAGACTTAAAAAGTCTTTTTTGCATTCTATCTGGGGAATTGTATGTGACTATGCAACAAACACCCTACTACCCTGTAGCCAGAGCTCAATATTACACTATACATGGTACCATTTTGAGGAACAGACAGTTGCAGTCTGAATATTTATTTCTTATTCTGAAACCACAATGTTGTATTTAGAAGCCCTGACTAATTATGACCCATATACTGTTTATTGAAGCTCTGCAAGGCAAATACAACCACCAAGAAAGCTTACTGACCCACTTCAAAAGATGTGAATAGCCAATGCTGGTACTGTCTGGAGCTGAGCCAGTTTTTGCTGGGTTTTCTCCTTTGCTTTAGAACGCCCAGCCTTGCGGCCATATCTCAGTAGGGAAGAATCACTACTGGCTGTTACCAGTTCCAAATTATTTACAGCCAGTTTTTACATCCTCTGATTTTCATTATTTCCAGGAAACTCAGAGCTTTGAAGGGAGGGATGTTAGGGGTATATTGCTTTGATTGGGGACCTGCAAAGAGCATGGCTGTAAGCAGAAAGCTACAATTCAGTGCTCTTATAGAGAGGCTTCATTCCAAGATGACTGGAAAACACAGACCCTGCTCGACAGTACCAATCAGCCAATCATTCAATCAGCAGGACTTGTAGAGCACAGCTTGTAGAGCTGTGAGGTTGAGCGATGCTCGGTCAGAGGAGGTGGATGGTAGAAAAGCCAGGAGTTCAGCTGCTTCCTGAATTCCTTCAGAGGTAGGTGCGGTGCGAAGATGGAGGTCGTTTCAGGACTTAGTGGCAAGGTAGGAGAAGGAGTGGCCACCTCAATGGCTGCGATGGATGTGAGGGATGTGGGCTAAAATGAGGGTGGCGGACCAGAGTACTCAGGTTGGTTGGTAGATGGTCAGGCAGTCGTTGATGTAGGTGTGTCTGGTCGTGTGGAGGGCTTTGTAGGCACGTGAGGAGTTTGAATAGGCATCTCTTCTGGATGGGTAGCCAGCGGAGGGTCTTGAGGTGAGGGGTGACCCTGGCTCTTTTGGAAAGGTCAAGGATGAGTGTTGCTGCTGACTTGTGGATAGTTTGGAGGCAGTTGAGGAACTGTTTGGTAGTGCCAGCATAAAGGGCATTCCCGTGGTCAAGTCGGCTGGAGATGAGAGCCTGGGTAACTATCTTTCTCGTAGAGGTGGGTATCCAATGGAAGCTCTTGTGGATCATGAGGAGGGTGTGAAAGCAGACAGAGGAGATGGCGTTGATCTGTTGTTTCATGGTGAGATGGGTGTCCAGGATGATATTGAGGTTGCATGCGTGATCTGATGGGGTGGGTGATGGACCAGTGCGGAGGGCCACCAGGTGCTGTCCTAGGGAGATGGCTTGTTTCTGAAAATGATGATGTTGATCTTGTCCGAGTTGAGCTTCAGGCTCTTGGTATTCATCCAGGTCAAGATGTCGGTCATGGTGGTTTGGAAGTAGTGTGGGTGATATTGGCCGGAGGTGTCATGCAGTTGTTGAGCGGTTAGGGCTGAGGGAGGAGCCCTGATGTTCACTATTACCAGGAAATTCAGAGCTTCGAAGGGATGGATGTGGGGTATATTGCTATGATTGGGGACCTTCAATGAGCATGGCTTGTAAGCAGAAAGCTACAATTTAGTGCTCCTGTAGAGAGGCTTCATTCAAAGATGGCTACACAACACAGACCCTGCTCGAGGATGGCCACCACACTTCAGCACCAATCAATCAATCAGCTCGACTTGTAGAGCACAGCTTGTCACCCTGGAGGGTTTCCAGGAGCTGAGGGATTGGGCGATCCTCGATGGGAAGAGGTTTGTGGTCGAAAAGCCAGGACTTCAGCTGCTTCCTGAATTCCTTCAGAGGGAGGTGGTGCGAAGTTGGAGGTTGTTCCAGGACTTGGTGGCAAGGTAGGAGAAGGCGTGACTACTGCAATGGCTGTGATGGATACGATGGGCGTGGGCTAAAATGTGGGTGGCAGAGCAGGGTTTTCTGGTCGGTTGGTAGAAGGTCAGGCAGTCATTGATGTAGGTGGGTCTGTTCTTGTGGAGGGCTTTGTAGGCATGTGAGGAGTTTGAAAAGGCATCTCTTCTGGATGGGTAGCCAGTGGAGAGTCTTGAGGTGAGGGGTGATGCTGGCTCTTCTGGAAAGGTCGAGGATGAGTATTACTGCCGTGTTCTGGATGGTTTACACGATTTTGGCACTACTGTCTGTTTCAAATGCTTTGGGTGTAGCGTGTTGTTAACTAGCAGGACTAATGGAAGTGCAAGTATAGTTGAACCATTGCTGCTCTAATGAGTTCATTTTACTGAGTTACTGGTCTGCCGTTTTATTAGATGTGAAACTTGCATGGCCTGCTAAAAAACACGTTTGTCTATTGCTAATGCATATCGTTGGTGGTAAAAGAATTTGCGCTTGGTGCAAACGCCTTTTACCAGTGTATTATGAAAACATATTTGTGGAGGTGGTAATGTTTGACCAGAATGTTTGTGCATATGTATTGTGTTGCATTTTGCTGTAAATGTGATATGCTGTGTTGTTTTATTCTGTTGTGCTTTTATGCTGCACTACTTCATTGTGTTATTGTTGTCTTGTACTGTCTGTAGTTGTTGTGTTACACTCTGTTTTCTTGTCCCCTGCTACATATTTGTTAAGTTGTTATTTTGCATTTGTTATGTCATTGTGCCCTGTTCTGTGTTTACTTTAGAAAGATCAACAAACACTGATAAATTTCCAGTCAAAACCAGAAAATTTCTTTATATTTCCAGTAAAGATCAACTATTTGGAACTATCTAAGTTGGGGAAATATCACTGATAAAGTTCTTCATTTATTTAAGTTAAATGTCAGCCCCAAACTGTGGCAAAGTCCAAGCCTTAAATAAGCAGTACTAGTGCTAGCGTTATGTGGTACAAGCTCAAGGAGTCAATTTGTGTGTAGTGTCGCGTCCTTGGAAAAGAGGAAACCAAGAAATGTCTACACTGAGATGTGTGTGCAGTCTTATGTTCTATGGTTCTGTTCTTGAAAATGAATAGGAGATGAGACAGTCAGGGCAACGACATACATTTAATTCAATTCATTAAACCCATTCTACATTCATAAGCGTGGGCACTACAGTTTAGCAATGAAGAGATATACAGTACTTAGTAACAATTTATCACACTATCCTGCCATATTCTTTCTTAATTAAGTGCCTCTAGAAATTACGGAAGGTACCTCAATTTAGGTAAATGTTGTATTAAGAATGTAATATCCAGGCCCTCCGACGCCAGTAAAAGTCAATCATTTTCTGTAACACCTCTACAAGTACCATGATGTCACTGTAAAATCTTCGCAAGAGAAAGTAACATTTGTACAGAGTTATAAAACGTAATGAGCCGCACATAATTTGCTAATATAAGGAGGGAGAAAGAGACTTAAAAAAAATCATATTCCAGCATTTTGACATATTGAGTGCACAGCGTGAGGAAATATGGCCAATAAAGCAATGGGCTTCAGACGTTGGCGCATGTGTTTTAGTCATTTTCTGAGCAAGTAAAAACATATGGTGAATCAAGCAGACCTTGCTGACAATTCTCGTTAGGAGTAAAAATAGTAAAACACCCTGAAAATGGAAAACTTTACAGGTGCTAGTCATTGTGTCTTTTTACTTAAAGGCTGGGGTTCATTTACTTTCTTAATGTCTGTCTTCTGCTAGTACTTTCTTTTGACTGCATGTAGGCTTTTTGATGGTTGACAATGTAGGCGACGTACAGGGAAATCTAGTAGCCATATCAACTCAAATGGCGCAAACCAGGCCTGTGCATCCTATTACAAAAACATTTCCTCTCCCTGGTGCAATCTCATGCCTGACTGGCGACGTTGCAGCGGTGAAATATGAACTGCCGGATTCAAATCTACAGGATGAACAGATGAATTTTAACAAGCATTCACAAAGCCAAAAGATCTCGTTTTAATGTGCCAAAACCTGCAGCATTAGCACATTAGAGAAGGACACACTGGACAGCCAGCAGGAGCAGACAGAGAGGGCTATACTTGTAGACTTGTCCTTCGTGCAATGAAAGGTGAGACTAAAACCGAGGTCGAAGGATAAAAAAACTTTGAAATGGCGACATGGATTCGCCTGTGGATGGATGTAGTGTGTTATATCAATCATCGGAAATCCTTCCACCAAAGCGGCTTCTGGGGAACACACTAACTGTGAACCCTTTCCTGGGTGGCACACAGTTAGTGTCCATCTTATAAACCTGTGTGGCCCTGTTAGAATTGGAAATCCTGGTTGGTTAATGTATGCACCCAGACCCCCACCCTAGTCAAAGGCAAGCTAGATGAGCACTAAAAGGTAGCCTGCGTTCACACTCTGGTAGCTTTGCATAGAGCAGTCAGGGTTATCTAAAGAAGCAAGGAATAAAGTATTTGCTCAACACACACACACAGGAACATACTGAATACACCACTAAAAGACTCCACACAAAATAAGGCCAAAAAAAACTAAATACAATCAGTAGAAGTCGAGATATGAATTTCTAAAGATTAAATGCAAAAAAAGTGCTTAGATGTCACTGGCAGTCAAAAGGTTACTGGATCAAAGTGTAGATGCGGAGGGCTAGATGCGTCAATTTTCTACAAGCAGTCAGGTTGCTAAGTCGTCGTCGAGTTTCACTGAAGTGAAAGCAATGCATCGTCATCGAGCCACGCAGAGTGTTGCTGTCTGACCTCGCAGGCTGTGAAACCGCTGTAATTGACAGCCTCTGCGTCGGGGTCCAGGGGTGATGCGTTGGTTCCAATTGGCACAGTGGTGACAAAGCGCCTGTTTTAAAAAGACAACAGCTGCAGAACCCACTTCTGATGGCCAGAACTTGGAGGGGGCACCTCAGGCAAGTGTAGGACTCCCAGAAGGCAGAGTTCAGCAGCACCAGCAGAATTGCCAGAAGTCATTTTTGTCCCTGAAACTTCAAAAAACTGGAGGCAAACCCTTTGAGATCACTTGGAGGGAAGGAAGTGTCCAGCTCTCCTTCAGCAGAGTCAGGGAGCAGCAGGCAGCAGCAGCAAGCAGCAGGCAGCAGGACAAAAACAGAAAAGCAGTCCTTCGTGAAAAGCAGTCCAGTTGAGTCCTTTAAGCCGCACAGCAGTCTTTCTGACAGAGGTTCAGTTCAAGATTCAGAAGTGCCTGATTTAAGGGGGTCAGACACCAAGAGCTTGCACCAAAAAGGGCCTTTGCGTGACTTCAAAGGAACTTTTTGAAGTGCACAAAAAACCCTTTCAACTCTGTCCTGTCTGCCAGGCTACCTGTGGAGGGCTTTTGTGCGGAAAGGACACTCCTTGTTGAAGTGTAAGGGTCGGCCCCTCCCACCTCAGGAAGAACCGTCATAATGCAAATGAGTGTTCAAAATGCAGATGAGCCTCATCTTCCTTTGTTTGTGGCTGTCTAGACGGAATGCCAAAAGTGTAGCTGTCACCCACTCAGACTTGTATTGGGAACAGGCTGTCAGGCATAAAAAAGCAGTACGTACAGAGAAACATCCATTCTAACAGTGGCATATCTAAAACCGTAATATTAAATCCAACTTCTCCAGTAAGGAGGATTAATAATTATCATTCTGAGCATATAAATTACGAAAGGCTACACCTCTCTGATTAGAAATTATGAAATTCCCAAAGCTGGCCTATGAGAGGGGTAGGCCTAACTTAATAGTCTGTCACTTCCTGGACATGCAAAACCTACAAGTATATGTCCTACCTTTTACTTACATGGCATCTTGCCCTAAGGTTTACTTATGACCGAACTTAGAAGTGACATATGTAATAGAAGGGGTGTTTACTTGCAGTTGTGGCCGGCACAGATTGGGAGTGGCTCGGTGGAAGGGGGAGTGTAAGGGGTGAAATAAAAAAAGGAAAAACTACCTTCTCGCAGTAGCGGCGGGCAAACAATCATGGAAGCAGTAGATCCACTTCAACTGTAC
Source organism: Lissotriton vulgaris (assembly GCF_964263255.1). Taxonomy (NCBI): domain Eukaryota; kingdom Metazoa; phylum Chordata; class Amphibia; order Caudata; family Salamandridae; genus Lissotriton; species Lissotriton vulgaris. Next base: position 438,735,470 of record NC_141685.1, on the reverse strand, counting down.
TTTCGCAATATAAACTTTGAATGTCATATCCATTTAAATCCCATATTTAGTTGCTAAAGCTTGAAATACAAACCATTCCCCTGAGTATGAAAAAGGAAGGTTCAGAAGGAGTTTTTCATCACATGCTCTTATCAAACATAAAAAGACATCCATTCCCAAACAAAATATTGAAATACTTTTGTCACTCTGTCTCAAAACGGAAGAACTAACCATATACTATAACAAATGTTCATCTCATAAGGCCTGCTATCAGCTACAAATGTTGTATGTTTGAAAGTGTATGCTGTGGTGTTGCCTGATTTTTGTTATTGTGCAGTTGAAACACTGAAAGAATGTTGTATACCCAAATATTGCATGGACATGCTATTGTGTCAAAAATATCGAGAAGTGCAAATAGGTAAATATAGATTTACTATTCTTAACTCCACATCCATGTCCTTTGAAGCTATAAATATATTGTCAAGTTACATATATGTGGAGTTATATATAGCACAACTTTACTCACCTATTGAAACTTACCCTCATGATATTTTTGCCCTCGATATTTTTGACAGGATATTCTTTTGCACGATATCTGTGTTTCCTATATTTTGTACAAGGACTGTGCACTTATCCTAATAGTTGTATGCATTTGTACAATGTTAAGATATTCTGCATACATTATTATTAACATGCATTAACATGTCTTTCATAAATGCTGGCCTACAGATATATTTCAAAGGTGGAAGTGAAGATAACTCTGAGGTTACTTATTGGCAATCTTCATTGCTCCTATTCCTACTCACTAATGTTACTTGGTGCCAATAAGGAGGTTGGAAATCCTACTTTCCTTTCAAAGTAAACAGGGCATTATTTCATGATCCCTGTTGCTAGCCCCACTTATCAGTCATGCCAAGGAACATAAGCATGTCCTGTGAAGGAACAACAGACACAGAGCCCCATATGCTGCAACACCATATGTACAATACATTGCAAATCAGAGACAAACCCTCAGACAGTGGACCGGGGGACCCCAAAACCGAAATTCAGACAGTTAAGCACCAATCCTTGCTAGTTTTAATGAGACAAAGGTATTGGCAAATGTCCGATGGGAAGGCACAACTCTAAAATGGAAACTCTAGATCTCATGCCAAAGATACTGCAGTATCAACAATGATCACCCCCTAAACGCAGACCAGCATAGCAAACTCCACCAGGGAGTAAGCAACTATGGATGTGGCACTTTTAGCATGAAGTACCTGGATGGTGCCTGAATTACAGGACAAAAACAGGAAATGTAATGCATCGATTCCATACTCACAGGGAAGGTAATGCGCTAGTTCCTTGCTCCAGGGGGGGTGATGCATTGGTTCCTTACTGGAGAGGTGATGTGTCGGTTTTTTACTTTGAGGGGGGTGATCAGTCGGTTTCTCACTGAAAGCTCAGCATCAACGTAGATTTGGTGCACAGGCGAGAGATAGGTGTATAAATCCAGGCGCTGCGTCTATTTCTGCTCCCTCATCCAGGTTATGCATCGATTTTTCTAGGAGCACTGTAGGGCCTGCATCAGATTCGGAACAGGAGTTTCTGAATTTGGAGCCTTGGTGCTCAGAAATGGGCTGTAGCGGTTTCTTCAGTCGCTGATAGGCACTGCATTGATATTTTTGGCCACACCATGGCAATGTGCGTGTTTTTCAACTGCATGGCAGCTTGCAGTGTGAAACTCGGCACTGGAAGGGCAATGCATGGATTTTCAGCAACAGGAGCACCAAAACGACCTCCAAGGGCCCAGAACCGAAGTTGGCACCATAAGGCAGGTTAGAACAGTAGAGTTCAGGGATGCTACAAGTGAAGTCTTGGTGTCCCTTAGACTACTTAACAGGAGGCACGCTCTACATGAAGCCCTTGGAGAATATTCATAAGCAGGATACCAAAGTAAAGTAAAAGTCCAGTCCTTTCCACTTCCCACAGACAGAAGCAGCACACAGCAAAGGGGCAACTCCTCCTCAAAGCTCTTCAGCTCTTCCGCGTGGCAGGGTCCTCTTCATCCAGTAGTGAACAACTATTCCTTAGGGGTTCATCATGACGTTCATATGCCCGACTTATACGTCAATACTGGCATTCCTAAACATCTTCAAGGTATAAATATACCTTCACTTGCTATAGCAAAGCATTGTGTGGTTCGGTGCAGTTCGACTACCTACTTGTATGACGCAGCTCGCTACAACAAGGGCCGAAGGAAGCTAACTCTCCAGCGGATGCACTGATCAGAAGCTGTCATCCTCCTGCAGAGAAATCCAGCTCCAGTGTTTCTGACTCCCCTTGCTGGGTGTTGGGAAATCGAGTCACGAGACAGAGATACCAACCTCTCTCATTCTAAGGTATGGAGCTGATTAGAACCTAGAGAAACCTTTGACAATTCTTGGCAAAAACTAAACCTATGCTAAAAGACAAACACCTACTTCTTCCGTGGTACTAGACCTAGGTTAGGTACATTGGGGTAGGCGTATTTTAGAAGCACCAGTTGAGTATTTTAGCCTGTGTTATTTATGTATGTATTTTTACATGTCATAGCAACACACAAGCTATTACAGTATTATTATATATTACTGTTCTCGCTGTACGCATTATGCTTTGCATTCTGTCTAACGATTGTAGCAGTTCATATCTCTTGCATGAGAAATAAGACTGTTCAATAAACCCCTTTTATTGAAACCCCTGTTTCTCTATTTTTATGCAACTCTGTAAAAGCAAAGCAAGCACGATTGGCTGAGTGAACTAGTTATCTATTGTTTCCACGACTCTGAAGATATGTTTCGATTCTAGGGGAAACAAAGTTGTCATGCTTATGCGGCTGTCAGAAACTAATCCCTTCTTGTTTACTCGAGAAAGTTTCTAGTGACCTCTGAGTTAGCTGGCACACACACAATTAAGTTTAGTATACTTGATAGAGACATACTGACCTCAGTCTTATGTCAAATCTATAGTGTATTTTATTCCAATGCGCATAGCCTATTGGAAATATAGGAACTACACTACATGGCTCCCAACGTTTGGTAAGGCACTAATTTAACGCTAGATACTAAAGTAACTCAGTCGTGCTTTTATCAGAGACCCCTTTTTCCGTAATACTCCAATAGATGTCTGGCGTGGGTAAGGGATAATATCCTCCGTAGCTGAGTAGGACGGAAAATCCTATGTATTAGCTTTTTGGTTTGTTTAACGTTAAATGTATATTTTATACTGACGGATCAGCTCAACCAGCTACGGGGGTAAAGAAGCCTATAGTGCGGCATGCACGATCGTTAAAGGTCGTTGGCGCAATGACACATTTAGACCAATGGTCACAAAAACTCAATCCTTAGGAGATTGTACAGCTCAGGGAGCTGAACTACAAGTAAGGCTCCCGGTTTTCCGTTTTTACAGATTTTTACAGATAAATACAGACAGAAAACAATGTGTTTTCTGTCTGCATTTATCTTGAAAAGTAGATAAATACAGAAAATTGTGCTTCTTTTACGTGACTCTCCGTGCTTTCTTTCATGAATGATAGGCCTGTTGAGCAGATGGACAGCAGGGGAAATTAAATAACAGGATGAAATGTCTTTAAATAACGGAATATGTTAACATATATTTATGGTATAGTGCTAATATCTACCAGTGTATGTATTGTGTAATATTTGGCATCTTCAATAGCTAAAACATGACAGACATCAAAGTAAGGGTGCGCGTCTGTCAGTTAAATAGATATGGAAATATACAGTTTTACAACTTGATTTATACGCAAACCCAAAATACATATGGATAAATACAGATAAATTAGCCAAAAAATAAATATGGATAAATACGGTATGCAACGGTTACCACGCATTTTTTACAACACGGTACCGTTAGCACGCTACTTTTACCACGCAGGTCGTTACAACGAAATGCGCTGGGGGGCGCTCCAGGATAGTAAATACTTTAATTTACTATCCAACTCCTTTCCCTAGAGTCCACGGGGACTGGAGTTGGAATAGTAAATTAAATAATTTACTATCCAGCGCCCCTCCACGCAAGTCGTTGTAACGACTTGCGTGGTAAAAGTAGCGTGGTAACGGTACGCGTTGTAAAAGTACACGTGGTACCGTCATACATCCGATAAATACAGACGGAAATGGGCAAAAAATAAATACCATAAAACCGGGAGCCCTAACTACAAGCCTTCAAGATGGCACTTGAAAACACAGATCGTGAATTCCCCGCACTCATAGTGTGCGATTCTTTTTATTGTGTACAATCTTACAATGAATACTTGCAAAACTGGCTTCAAAACGGTTTCAAAGATGCAAAAGGGGGCACAATCAAGCATACAACGCTTTGGGAACAAGTCGTTCAGTTACGAGAAGGACTACAAAACACTCATGTGATACATACGCTGATTCATCAAAGTGATGGCATTCACGTTCAAGGGAATTTATTGGCTGATGAAGCCACGAAGACAGCTGTGCAAACTTGTTCAAAAACATAAATAGACAGTGAAATAATGCTGGCTGTCAGTGCTTCAAGCAAAGACAGTGGTAAAGCATTACCAAAAGGGTTTCCACTCAAATACTCATACATAACTGATGCGAACAATGTTCCATTTGCTTGAATCCCTGGAGTGGGGGATAGGGTAATACCAAACTTGGAACATAGATTAGGACTAATCCGAGCAGCACATGAAGGGCTCGCCTCTGCTCATGCAGGTGTTTCTGCCACAGTATCATTATTAAAACAGAGATACTGATGGCCACGCATGAGGAAACAAACCAGAAACTATGTTTTGGAATGTGAAATATGCCAGAAGTTGAAAGTCTCTACTGTGAAACGTCCTGCACAGACGCCCCTGTTAATTTCAGATAAACCATTAGCGTGTGTTTACCTGGACCACTGCAGTCCCTTACAAAGGGATGGTAACTATAAATATATCATGGTTGCAGTGGATTTGTATTCAAGGTTCATTTGGATGTGGCCTCAGAGCGCTCTGATGCTCGAACTGTTATAAAAGATTTGCGAGTCTTTATCGGCACATACACAGTCGGCACGCTACATTCTGACCAGGGTCCTGCATTTAGCTCTCGAGCTTACAGAGAGGCCATGGCCAATTTGGGCATTGCATTGCGGTACTCTAGTCAATTCCATCCTGAGGGAAATTCGGTTGTGGAGAGAAAAAAATTGGACATAAAGCAATCTATAACAGCTAGGGCATTAGGTTCGGGTAACGGGTGGGTCAAACATCTAATAAGTGTCCAACGCAGTCTTAACAACTTGCCAAGAAGTTCTCTAGGAGGTATCACTCCATATGAGGTCCTTTTTGGGACTAGAATGCTGGTCCCGGACCTTCATTGGCAGACATCAGTGGTGGACCAAAAAGATTTTGATATCAAAGATCGTTTGGCTGTTTTACAGTACTTAATTGAACTAAGAACGAAACAAAGCAACGTGATCCTGAAGCTAACCGCCACTGAAGAAAAACCAACCAACCCAGCAAGACCTGCCTGGATCCCAAAGCTTGGGGATCTAGTCAGAGAAAAGATCATGGACAAGAAGGAATTTGGGCCTTCTTACAGACAACCAGTACCTGTCCTAGCAATCCACGGATCAATAACAGTGTTACTGCCGCCCCTTGCTGGTAAAAAGGAGAACAGGTTTGTGTCCATCAACCTGATGAAACCACAATATGTGGCCGATACTAAGCAGTAGGCCAAGTGGACTCCGACCAAGTAGCAGACGCACTAATCTAGCTACAATCCAAGAGGTTCAAACTGAGAGACTCATCACCATGGAGGATTCTGCAGTGCGAAAAGAAGGACTATGCAACAAAGCTATGGAATTTGTGCCTCTTGAAATCCAAATAACAATTCGTCAAGAAACACCTGTCTACAATGAAGTAACAAGTGATCAAGTGGTTCCAGCGATTTCAACGAATCCTGATGCAATCCCAACAATTGACAGAACTGCCTCTGGCTATTTCAATAACTTTGATACTTTTTCTGAGGATCCCAGCGAACCTGAAACGACGCCAGCAAAAAGAACTTTCAAAGAACAAGCAAATGACTTTTTTCATCACTTGGAAAAGACTTATCTGGTTTCACCATGGATTGAACTTTGGATTGTGTCGGATGTACTTTTTCTTCTACTTTGGTTAGCTCTGGTAATAACACTGGGTATGCTGATACATGGAGGATATATAAAAATGGACACAGCAAGTAAGAACATCAGCTTACTCCTCAAGCCACACAAATCATCCCATTGTGAACAAAGAGACTTTTGTCAATGAACATCACAGCCGGTCCGGTACCTAATAGTATAGCTTGGGACAAAACAGAATATGACATTTTTGGCCGGTCGGAGCTCTAGAAGATTCCACACCAGTTCAAGATTTCATTAAGTGACTTTGTTTCATCTAGTACCTTTTCTGATGATTGGGACTTCGAGACTGACCTAAAAATGTCTGCAGTGTTCCCTAATCATGAATATTTAGAAGGTTCTTCAGACTATGAACACATGGTTTGTTATAAGCACTGTGGTCATCATTTCTTGCACAAATCTGCAAATCCTAGAAATGTATTAATGTATAATCAATGAGAACATTGTGCTACTCCACCAAGGGGTGGCTCAAAAACGTTCGCCAATAAGTTTCCATACTTTTCAGGGTTCGATGTATCAAATCCAGAATCATTTTACTTTCAAAATTTGAACAAAACAAGAATGAAAAGTATGTTGACCAATACAAAGCAGATTTATTCTGCAGCCTTTTATGCCCAACTGCCTACACTAGGTTTTGACTTTTGGAAAGACAACATTGAGTCAAAAACTGTCTGGGGTACAAAAGATTGGCAGTTTCAGGGGGTAGAAGCTTAATTAAGAGCCTGCATCATCCCTGAGCAAATTATATTTTTGAATGACACTGTCCAACAGACGTCTTGCCTTGGTTTAGCCAAAATCAAAGACATGAACAATCTGTACATACCTACACCTACACCTGATAATGATAATACTTCAGAGGGGGAGGTCGACGTACATACTATTTTGCTTCACAATAGTACAGATAGGAATAAATGGTTGATCTGGCCCACAGACACAAACAACTGTCAAGATAGATTCCTGAACAAAACACAGGGTTTCACATTCACTAGGACAGACCCAAGATATGTTCAAAGACAGCATCCTGGAAAAGTAACAACATACAGTGTAGGGAAGCTCTGCCTTGATTGGCTACAAAGATCTACACTTACGGATGTAAAACAACACTAATCTTTACTTAAAGATGGTGCTGATCTTAGGTAATTCTTGCTAGGACCAAGAAAACAATGTCATAAACATTTTATATATGCTGGTATCTATGCTGCTTATAATGAAGAATGGAAGATTACGCAAGCAGAGACTGCTGAACAAATATGAGAAATTAATTGTATTAATTTAGAGAAAACTCTCTCTGTGGTTGACAATGGGTTAACAACTCTTTCTATCAGGATACATTAATTGGACTGCATAGTGTCTTCTGCCATAGACATCATGGAACAGGACTTGGTCATGTTGCAACATGGTCAGTCGCAATTACGTTCTATCATACTATTAGGCTGGACGTTGCAAAACCTTCATTCAGGCTATGTGCCTTGGCGTTTAATCAATACTACGTCACTGTTTTTAGAATTTAATCTCACTGATAAACAGATCATATTGGTTCAGAGGGGAGCAGACTATACGGTGCTGAGCATTGAAAAACTGGAAAGATTGCCATTTACAGTAGCAGAAAAGCTGTCTACTGAATGGATAATAGATGGAACAATCTCTCTGCCTGTTACAATTTTCCATTTTCAGTATTGGCCTAAACACATAACAGCAGGCACATATGAAATGTTGGGTAAAGAATACATCAAGACATCCTGGGAATTACCATACACACACAGATGTTTGAGTGGGGGACGTCAAGTGGTTCTTAGTGGTAAAAACTGTGAAAACGCACTAAGCAGTTCTCTCCTTTGTCAGGGTATAAACTTACATGGGGCCTGCGATGGTTCCTTATCCTGCCACTTGCAAGGTTCACCGGCTGCAGTGATTGATCCAATATTTGGACAACTTTCAAATGAGAGTTACCTCATGTTGAACGATCACAGCTGCTGTGGCATGTTGCCAGGTATACCACATCTAGTGACTGTGTCAGCCAGGGTCACTTGCTGTATGGAAGTATTGTTTCCAAAAACCAAGACAGGCAGGGAGTCACCTTTATGGCCTTCACTGAACATCTCTTCTATACAAATTGAGACTTTAAGCAGAATGTAAGCCATTCTTTTGCAAAGAACTGTGCCACTGACCTCGGCCAAAGAGACCTATGGTCTGCAAGTCGCAAGGACTTCTGCCGAGATACTTGCCCTCTTAACTACAAACTGCCTTATACATTTCTCTGAAAAGGTTAAGTCGTATCTTAAACATGTCTGATACGAGTGGTATTGTACATCTTTTTAAGAACGTATGTTCCGGACTGTTACCACCCTTTCAAGCAGTCCTCGGAATATTTCCAAACTTTGTGCACTCTCTGTTTGGCGGACTGCTTCTCCTTTTGGGACTCGTTGCGGGATACTATTTTTGCTCGTACTGCTATGATATGGTAAGCCAAATCACCAGCGCCACTCCAAGCACCATAGAGAGAGCTCTATTGGAGATGAAGTGTCGTGAGCGCATTGTCCAATTTTTGGGATTAACTTGTTTACGAGAATTAAACACAGGCCTTTGCTTTCTTGAGTTCCTATGTGCATGTTATCAATGTAAAGCACCCTTTCTCTCATTATCAGGGCTCCTCTGCTCGTTATTATCTTTCATAATACTGGTCCACTTTTGTCGGTCCCATTGATGTTATTCTTGTTTTGACCTACTTACCGCTACTGTATTAACTTCACTCCTGCACTTGTCCTGTACCTGTGACACTATTATTCCCATGTACTGTAAAGCGCTCTGATACCCGCAAGGGTCTTGTCCGCGCTCTATAAAACTTTGAAATAAATAAATACCACATGGTTTGTCATTCAGACCACTCTGGTGATGACACTGGGATTCCCACCTAGATTTTCACCTTACCACTCCGAGGAATCCCCAGGTCGATGGGTCTCTTTAGTCTGCATGGAAGTGTGAAGGAAGTTCTTTAAATTCAATACACTTTTGACAGATTCACAAAATCAATACATTTTAATCTGAAGGACCACTGACTCCAAAGGAAAGTTAAAAAATGTATTACATAGCCAAAAATAACTGAACATACAAGCACCTCAGCAAGAGGTTCAAGAAATAAACTGGCACTAATACAAACATAATCCTACGCAAGAGTCTCAGACGACTCAGAATAAAAAGCAAAGTTAATTCAAGAAGCATCAGGCATGCAATCACTGTGCCCACTGGAAAACTTGACTGCATCTGTTCCGGTGGAAAGAAAGATTAGTCTGTCCCTACTCTAACTCTAAAGTGGAATCCCTACTCAACATACCTCCCAGGCAAGAGAGAAAAAAAAGGTGTCAGCTGTGAAGGCTCCCTAGGAAGCACATTCACTTTTTCCAGGTAAATAGCCTAAACTACCGAGCTCTTTCTAAGATGCTCCTTAGTTTCGACTGCCTAGTCCCAACTAAGACCCATGTCTAACTGCACATCTAATTGGACTGCCTTAGACTGGACCCAGTCTAAACCCAACGGACCCTAACCCTAGCTTCACTAAGACCGAACTAACCCTCCACCCTCAGGGCACTTTCCCTAATACAAAATTCCAAAAACAATGGGTACGCCCATGACACTCCTCCTTCAGCAGGTAAACCCTCTCGTACTTTTCCAGTATCAAACCTTCTTCTTCCAAAAACAGTTGCTGTGTCCTTGGATCCCAGGCACCTTCTCCGCCAAATGTTGCAAGTGCACCTGCCAGCCTATTCCCTTTGTCGTCACTCCTACCAATCTAACTTCTAAACAATTTCTCATTATACCTAACGAGCTACATGGCCTTGCACCTGCAAAGGAAATGCATGAGAACTAATCCCTCTGCAGTTACAATTCGAAATTCAACGGCAAACATACGCTCCTTTCCCAAGGCATATTTCCAACTCAACATTTCTAGTCCTGCTAAGAAAACCACAGTTAGGCCTTACTAGAGTTTCATCTCACAGGCCTTTACTCTTTTAAATGCATTTCTAATATGACAACATAAGCATTTCATTAATAAATCCTAACATTATACTCTATGTTAACGAACAATATTCTCATGTTGAAGCATTAAATTTCTCATTAAGCAGCCTACACGTGCAACTTTAATATGGCACATTTATTCTCAATGCACATTCTATACACTGAGCAATTAATCCTAAATTCCTTAAGGCATTATTCTCTTGACTAAGCACTACATTAACCAATAAATGATAGGAGCATAATTCTATCTGTGGCAACACTTTTGATGAGTCCAACATTTCTAAAACCAAACTTTAATAGGCCCTCTAAATATGTGGGTGCTGTCTACAGACGGTTATGATGCACCCCTACAATTTTTCAAACAACAAGGCGCTCTCTCAGTCCCCCCCTTTGATGACCAGTGTCATCACATACTACATCCTTAGAGAAAGAACTGACTTAAACAGAACTTGTTGCCATCTTACTTTCCTTAGCAACTCCTTGTTTTTCAGATTCTGATATTGACTGTCCTGCAGTCTCTCCAATCCTCTCTCTTGTGTTCTCAAAGATCTTTCCAATCTGCCAGACTTATACCACTTGTAAGCTCTTATCAAACCCCACAATCCAATCACACATGCCACAATATGATAAAAGGCTTCAACACATAACCAAGAAGTCCTTTTCTAATGCTTGCAAGCCAACTCCCCACTTTGCCAAATCCTTTTCCAACCTTTTCCCACACAGTTTTCTCAGTCAAATCCTCAATCTCATAAGGAATAGCAGTGATGTTACTTATATATTTTTCCAGATCTTTGCTGTTGTCTGGTATATAAGTACAGCACTCTTGGACCTTCAACAGTTTATAGACTCCTCCCTCTTTTGCTAGAAGGGCGTCTAAAGCAAGACGATTTTGCAAAACCATCGTCCTTATCGATAACATCTCTCCTTCCACCAACACCAATGACTTAGCTGTACTCATTGACAACTCATCCACAACAGTCGCCAACCTTCTAATCTTCACATCATTCAAGATCACTCCCAAAGTTGGTATCATTGCTCGAAAAATATCTCCAACACAGCTGCTGAACCTCGCTTCACTCTTGCATGTTGTCCTCCTTCTATGAGCTCAAAATCTTCTGTATGATAAATCTTAGGGAAGATGATCGCTAAATAACACGTACCATACCATTTCTCAGGCAATCGTACATAAGCGTTCCTCCAACACACAAAATACACGGTTGGAATTATCTGCACTACAATTTCCAAGAAATCCTTTGCATCTATGTAGAAGTATGCTCACACGTGGTCTGCCCCACATACACATTCTCATAGTAAGTCTGTGGACGACTTATGCACAACTTCACCTTTTGCACCTCATCCAAAGGTATCGGACCATAACTCCCTTTCGCCTTGTGCAACTCCTCCTCATCGGTCCAATCTACTTTACCCTGCCCTGAATCTCGTAACTGCTTTTGTTTCCTGTATCTATCTTCCACTTGATCTATAAATGTCTTCTCTGTATCTGACAACAGGGCCGTCAGATTATGGCGATGAGCATATCTGTGTCCAACTCTTGAGTCTTAATGAAATACGTCCTAAGTCTATCCTCAGATTTATAATAATCGTACTTATTCAAATGTTTGTAAGCTGGCACCTCAGGAAGAACTGCATCATAATTCTAAAAGAAATAGTCAACATGATTTCGTCCATAAAAAATGCTAAGTAGCAAACTAGTCAAAATGCCATATGTCAAGGGAAGATGATGGTATCTGATACCCTCATCCACTGAAGCTGGCAACTGTATACACATATAAAAGTCTTTTGCATCCATCGCATCAATATACTCATACAACAACTTTACATACGCATTAAGCTTGAAATTGCCTCAGGACAGATCTGCATGTAACGTACGACTCTCTTTTACTACCAAAGCTCTTTTGTTTCCTACCTTGACCTCTTCTTTGCTCGGAGTAGTAGGTGTTCCCTCTACCTCCACTGCCTGCTCATGTGGTGCTAAATATGAAACTACAACTAACAAATTATGAAGATTATCACTCCTCCTACAAGTGTGCCTACTATGCACCTAGCTCTACGATTTGGGTTTCTAGCCTCCATGTTCTCAGAAATTTTTCAGCTTCTTTATTCAACGAGAAACGCTCAAAAGGCTCTCTTTTTCTACAGGCACTTGTAAATCAACTCGAACACACCTCAGGAAGCTGGAAGTCCCCTTTTGTTTCAGTTCCTTATTTACAGCAAGCAAAAATAACCTTAACCCTTCTCCGTCCTCTGTGGAAAGTCCTTAAATTTCTTCTTCTTCCACTCGGACCTAAGTTATCAAAATCAATGTATTTGCAACAAAGTCTCTTTAATCCATAATAAGATTTGTTTCAACTGCATTTAACACATATTCCAAAAGTTTGAGACGAAGAACAATCGATTCATGAGATGGAATTTCAGGACCAAACTTAGGAAAGATCAGTCTACTCAGGATCAGATTGCTAATTTCGCTCCTTATCGGGGGATTCGAAATAGTGATGGTCAGTACGCCTTCGATCTCAAGTCCTGGTACCAACAACAACCCATCCAGCTTGATGTTAGGGCTGGTACTGATCATTGTCACTGCCCTCATCCTTCCCGATCTCAGCCCACCTGGCATTGGTCATAGAATATGTCCACTCCGGAGCTGCGTACTTTCGGCAAGTAACTCTCTTTCTTCTTGATCTCCTCAGACCTCTACAGGCTTGCTCCTTTTTGCCTTCCTCTGACTCTTCAAACACATGGGCAAGATCCCTTTGGCAGACCAGTCTCAGATTCAAGCGCCTCTGCCTCTCTCGCCCCTGCTCTTCAGCTCTGCTTATTGTCTGGCTTTCTCTTTGCTCACTCTGCTCACAACCTTTCTCAGCTGAGTCTGACTCTGGACCACTTTCACAGCAACTTCCCCTTTCGGAGTCAGTTTCAGTGTCGCTTTTGTTGTGACTCTCCTCAGCTTGGTCAAGTGAGCAACCAGCTTCTACAGACACCCTCACAGCTTGACTTGTCCACTCCTGTGGCCCTGCCACTTCAGCTGGATTTTCATCAGGGAGAAGAGCTGTTTCTTCCAAGGGAGCTGAAACTCGACATGTGTGCGAAGCATGCACCCAGTTCGGTAGACCTCCACACTTCACTGCAGTGTTCGTCACCAACATGACTTGGTATGGGCCTCTCCAGCGAACATCCAAGCAGCTCTTTCTCACGTGCTTCCGAACCAGCACCCAATCCCCAGGACTCAGGTCGTGACAGAGATCACTTGCAGCCTGGGACCACAGGAGCCTGCTCCTGATGAGACACAATAATCACTGACAGAATATCGACTCAAAGAATATCGATCTACAGAAACATCGACGCTGGAATATCGAAGGTAAGTATATCGAGATCCTATCTACAAAAATATCGAAACTAAAATATCGATGTTAAAAATATCGTAATTAAACAGATCGTTTTTTTCAGTTAAAAATAAATGTGTAAAATAAAGTAAATAATACTAATAAATAAAATAAACATAGTTAAAACTATTTATTAATGTTTAAAATTAATAAGTGATACATATATAATAATAAAACATTAATTAAACATATAGATAAAATATATAATTTTTCCTCAAAGATGCCCTGCAGCAATAGAAGCACACTCGACGTTTCCCTGCCATCCAGCCTGAAGGTGCAGCCTGCATTCCTGTTCCACCATAGTATTAGGCTGCCAACGCGTTTCAGGGTTCCACCCCTTCTTCCTGGGCTTACACAAACAGCATTCAAAGCCTCGCATTTACATTTCCGGCTTTTATTGATTAACTTCACTGCCCCAAGTGGGCGTTGCTCAGTGCGTTAATTACAATGCCTGATGGGACATGGAGTCTCATTGCGAGGAAAAATTGTTCTTAAGGTAAGTTCAAATGCACTGTTTGCACTATTAAAGTTAATTGTTGCCTTAGTAGGCTGTGTCCCAGGAAGCAGGCTTAATTTGCATGGGAAATGTGCTGGTCCGTTGTTGAAGGTTCCAAACCGGCAGCCTCGTTCAACTGAACAGCATTTTCTTGTCAGCTGGTCGATGGTGCAGCTTCTCACGGCCAGGAGCGCCGTGTCATCATTTTTCCTCAAAGATGCCCTGCAGCAATAGAAGCACACTCGACATTTCCCTGCCATCCAGCTTGAAGTGCAGCCTGCAGCCCTGTTCCACCATAGTATTAGGCTGCCAACACGTTTCAGGGTTCCACCCCTTCTTCCTGGGCTTACACAAACAGCATTCAAAGCATCGTATTTACATTTCCGGCTTTTATTGATTAACTTCACTGCCCCCAGTGGGCGTTGCTCAGTGCGTTAATTACAATGCCTGATGGGACATGGAGTCTCATTGCGAGGAAATTTTATTTTAAGGTAAGTTCAAATGCACTGTTTGCACTATTAAAGTTAATTGTTGCCTTAGTAGGCTGTGTCCCAGGAAGCAGGCTTAATTTGCATGGGAAATGTGCTGGTCCATTGTTGAAGGTTCCAAATCGGCAGCCTCGTTCAACTGAACAGCATTTTCTTGTCAGCTGGTCGATGGTGCAGCTTCTCACGGCCAGGACCGCCGTGTCATCATTTTTCCTCAAAGATGCCCTGCAGCAATAGAAGCACACTTGACATTTTCCTGCCATCCAGCTTGAGCAATACCACCAGCTTTTGCAAGAGGGGTTACCTGGGTTTTTGGCCCCGTGCTAGACGGCCATCTAGGGAAACCTACCAAACCCACACATTTCTGAAAAGTAGACACCCGGGGGCTTCCAAGAAGGTATGGCTCACCTTCAAGCTGGATGGCAGGAAAATGTCGAGTGTGCTTCTATTGCTGCAGGGCATCTTTGAGGAAAAATGATGACACGGCGGTCCTGGCCGTGAGAAGCTGCACCATAGACCAGCTGACAAGAAAATGCTGTTCAGTTGAATGAGGCTGCCGGTTTGGAACCTTCAACAACGGACCAGCACATTTCCCATGCAAATTAAGCCTGCTTCCTACAGAATGCTGTTTGTGTAAGCCCAGGAAGAAGGGGTGGAACCCTGAAACGCGTTGGCAGCCTAATACTATGGTGGAACAGGAATGCAGGCTGCACCTTCAAGCTGGATGGCAGAGAAATGTTGAATGTGCTTCTATTGCTGCATGGCATCTTTGAGGAAAAATAAAATATATAATATATACTTACTTAAAAATAACTTTTAATAATTATTTTATTTACTTAAAAATTATTTATAAATACTGTAATGTACAAATACATCTACACACATAAAATAATAACATAAATAAAAAGTAAATAATTATTTAATACATTAAAAAAATTAAATATACCTTCAAAATATTTAAAATTAATTAAATACTACATTATCTAAAATAATACAAAAAAATATTAAATAGATAAATAAATCAAACTACTATTTGAAGTCCCCAAAAAACTACAGTAATTAAAATATTGGATAGCGTAGAAAGTAAAACTATTCCCACTCCAAAAAAATGCAACAGTAGGGAAAGCGTTGAATAGCATAGGGGTAAAAATTACTATTCCAACTCCAGAGAGTGCAACAGTAGGGAAAGCGTTGGATAGCGGGTGGGTAAAAATTACTATTCTCACTCCAAAGAGTGCAACAGTAGGGAAAGCGTTGGATAGCGGGAAGGTAAAAATTACTATTCCCACTCCAGAGAGTGCAACATTAGGGAAAGCGTTGGATAGCGTAGGCGTAAAAATTACTATTCCCACTCCAGTGAGTGCAACAGTATGGAAAGCGTTGGATAGTGGGTGGGTAAAAATTACTATCCCAACTTCAGAGTGTGAAACAGTAGGGAATGCGTTTGATAGCGTAGGGGTAAAAATTACTATTCCCACTCCAGAGAGTGCAACAGTAGGGAAAGCGTTGGATAGCGGGTGGGTAAAAATTGCTAATCCCACTCCAGTAATTGCAACAGTAGGGAAAGCGTTGGATAGCGGGAAGGTAAAAATTACTATTCCCACTTCAGAGTGTGAAACAGTAGGGAATGCGTTTGATAGCGTAGGGGTAAAAATTACTATTCCCACTCCAGAGAGTGCAACAGTAGGGAAAGCGTTGGATAGCGGGTGGGTAAAAATTGCTAATCCCACTCCAGTAATTGCAACAGTAGGGAAAGCGTTGGATAGCGGGAAGGTAAAAATTACTATTCCCACTTCAGAGAGTGCAACAGTAGGGAAAGCGTTAGATAGCGGGAAGGTGAAAATTACTATTCCCACTACAGAGAGTGCAACAGTAGAAAAAGCGTTGGGTAGCCTAGGGGTAAAAATTACTATTCCCACTCCAAAGAGTGCAACAGTAGGGAAAGCGTTGGATAGCGGGAAGGTAAAAATTACTATTCCCACTCCAGAGAGTGCAACAGTAGGGAAAGCGTTGGATAGCGTAGAAATTAAATATAACATACTTATAAATAATGTTTGTATTTAAAATAATTATTAATTTAAATTTGAAATAAACCAACATCATTTACAAATACCCATTATTAATGATTAAAAACATAATTACAATTGAATAATTTAACAATAAATTAACAATAAATATCAATAAATATTAATTAATATTAGTTAGCAAATAATAAATATTGAACAATGAAATATTTTTCAAAACAAAAAACATATTTATTATTAAAAATTGATTAGCAATTAAAAGACTTTAAACAATAAAATGTTTTATACCAAAACATACTTTTTATAAATCATTAATTACCAATTTTTTTAAAATAATTTCAAATTAAAATAAATTACTTACCAATTAAAAAAATTAATTACCAATTACAAACATTAATTACCAATTACAAACATTTACCAATTACAAATATGAATTACCAATTACAAACATTAATTACAAATTAAAAAAATTCAGTACCAATTACAATCATTAATTACCAATTAAAAAAATAAATTACCAATTACAAACATTAATTACCAATTAAAAAAAAAATTATCAATTACAAAAACGAATTACCAATTACAAACATTAATTGACAATTTAAAAAATAAATTAACTATTAAAATAATGAATTCCCAATTAATTAAAATAAAATTAATTATCAATACCAATAAATTAAAATTAATCATTACTTAATTACAATTAAAATACTTCCCACCCAATTCCCCTATAAACCCACTACCCGCTACAAAACTTAAATGCAAAAATTAATTACAATTAATTTGTAATTCCTAAAAAAAAAAAATTGATATATGTAAATTACTTCCAACCCTATTCCCCTATAAACCCAAAACCCGCTCCAGTACTAAAACACAAAATTAACTTAAAAATATCATTATTAATACATAAAAATAGTGCACATGTAATTTAAAACAAGTAAAATACTTAACAAAAAACATATAACACATACATATTAAATACATAATAAAGTACATAATAGGAATACAAATATCGATATTAGTAACATCGAAATTTGTAACATCTATATATTTGATATCGATACTACTGACTTCGATATTACTTACATCGATATAAATACATTTAATATTACTTACCTTAGGGTCGATATTCTGTCCAATGATATCCTTGACCTCGATATTCTTTACCTTCGATATTTCAGACTCGATATTTCTGTAGGTCGATATTACAAACTCGATATTTAGACTGTGTACCGAGACACAGAACGGATGACACCAGCTAATCCCTTGCAATAATCAAGGATCAGAGCATCGGTAATGCTAAGCAAGGCTGTCGATGGAACCACTGGTAACCTCATAGCCCTCCCCATCAGTATCTCATGAGGTGAAAGACTTGTTCTCCTGTCTGGGGTACTGTGCATACTCATCAACACCAACGGCAAAGCATCAGGCCACTTCAGAGAAGTTGATGAACACATCTTTCCCATTCGAGCTTTCAGAGTCCCATTGACTTGCTTCACTATCCCAGAAGCCTCTGGGCGATAGCTACAATGGAGTCTTTGATCAACTTGCAATGCGGCACAAAGCATCTTCATTATTTCGCTATGAAAATACGTTCCTCTGTCCGATTCTGAAGAGGTCGGAATCCCAAACCTAGGCACAAGTTCCCTCAAGAGCAACTTTGCTACTGTGAGTGTATCATACCTACGTGTAGGGTAAGCCTCCACCTACCTTGAGAATACACACACCACAACCAAGATGAACCTCAGCCCGTTACACCTAGGCATCTCAATTAAATCCAATTGCATCCTGTTGAAAGGCCCCCTTCACCTCCCAATGTGACCACAGTTTTCTTTCCAGCATTAATTTGTTGACAAGTAACACATCTCTGACACACAGCTTCTGCCACAGCACGAAATCGCGGATTGTACCACGTTTATCTGAACACTCGCACCATAGCATCTCTTCCCAGGTGTACTGCACCATGGATCTGTCTTGCCATTGAGCTCAGCAATTCATCCGGCAACACTGCCCTTCCATCACTTGAGACCCAAATATCCACATCCCCTTTCACACAGCCTGCATTGATCCACACATTCTTTTCCTGATCTGAAACTTGTTCCTGCAGGCATTTGAGCTCATCCCAAATATCTGCCATGGTCAATATAGTGTTGAACTCGGTTCTTTCTTGACTCCCATCTACATGTTTCTCAGTGAATGAACAACCTTGTTCGGCACAGAATCGTGCAACTTCATCCGCATAGCGGTTTCCAAGAGACACCAAATCTGTCCCCTTTCCATGAGCAATTTCTCTGGGACGGTGCAAGGCCTCTAAAAGCAACCTCACAAACTCCCCATTTCGGATGGATGATCCAGACAATGTCATATAACCTCTCTGGACCAGAGCTGTCCGAATTCATGAACCACACCAAACCCGTATTGGCTATCAGTGTAAATGGTAATTCGAATTTGGTCTGCTGCTATACAAGCACGAGTCAAAGCAATGATCTCAGTCACCTGAGCAGAGTATACTCCTTCCAGGCATGCAGCTTTAACTACTCCTGTAATGGTACATACAGCAAAGGCTGCTCTCAAACGACCAACACTGTCTCTTAAACATGAACCATCGACAAAGAAAATCTCATCAGGGTCAAGCAATGGTTCATCAACATTGTCAGATCTCGGCTTGGTGCAAAGTTCAGTCACATCAAGACAGTCATGGTCCGCGCAATCTTCATCAAGTGTGTTTGGCAACGGCATCAATGTTGCAGGATTCAAAACAGAACACCTCTTGAGGGTCACATTCTCTGCAGCAAGTATAATCTGCTCGTATCATGTGAGCCTATTATTGGTCAGGTGCTGTGTCTTGGTCTTAGTCATTAACAATTCAACAGAATGTGGAACTTGTACAATCAAAGGATGACCCAAGACAATACTCTCACACCTCTCAATGCTGACACCTGTTGCAGCAACGGATTTGAGACATCTGGGCAACGCTGAGGCTACTGGATCTAGAGTAGCTGAAAAGTAGGCAACCGGTCTACGGACACCTCCATGATCCTAGACTAAAACTGCCAATGCACAACCTTCTCGCTCACAGCAAAAGAGCGAAAAAGGTTTGTTGTAGTCAGGCATCCCCAATGCCGGAGCACGACAAAGGTCCTCTTGCAACTCTAAGAATGCCTTCATACAGTCAACGTCCCATGGTTCCGGATCATTTACATCCTTGTGCGTCAGATTTTGCAAAGGCTTTGCTTTCAATGAAAAGTTGGCAATCCACTGACGACGGTAGCCAACCATCCCTAAGAACATCCTGACTTCTCTCTGAGTAGAAGGCCCCATCATTCCCATTATTACCTCTATTCTGTCTGGTGACACCTTCCTCTTGCCTTTTTCTATCCGGTGGCCCAAATACTGCACCTCATTCAAGCAGTATTGTAGCTTGTTTGGCGACACTTTATGTCCATTCTCTGCCAAATGATTCAGTAAGGCGATGGTATCATCCTACACACATCTTCAGTCTCTGACGCCACAAGGAGATCATCTATGTACTGAACAAGAACAGAGTTCTGCGGCAGTACAAGACTCTCAAGATTCTTTTTCAAGATCTGATTAAAGATCGATGGACTCTCAGTCTACCCCGTGGGATACAACACTATGTTAAAACACGGTTCTCCAGCTTAAATGCGAAAAGAAATTGGCTCTCCTCATGCAATGGAATCGAGAAGGAAGTCTGACAAAGGTCAATCACAGTGAACCATTCAGCTTGACATGGAATCTGAAACAATATCACTGATGGATTCGGTACCACTGGACAGCAGGGAACAACTATGTTGTTCACCCGGTGCAAATCCTGCACAATCCTGAACTTCCCACTCGGTTTCTGCAACCCAATAATAGGCGAGTTACATGGACTGCCCATTATTTCCTTCAGGATCCCTTGCTTGATCATGGACTCAATCACAGGTTTTATCCCTGCAATCGTCTCTGGGGTCAAATTGTACTGGGGTGTTCTCGGAAAGTCAACATTCTGCTTAACCTGAATCTTGACAGGCTCAACTCCTTTGATTAAACCTATGACCTCACCAGTGAAGTCCCACACTTCCTGTGAAACTGAATCTCTCAAATCTAGTGAAAGCTCTTCCACTGTCACGATAGGGTACATTTCGATACACAAATGTTGATTTGTGACCTTAAAAGCAGCATCATCATCATTGGTTTGCAATTCCACTCCTTTAGGGGTACAATAGATGGAACAATTGAGTTTACACAGGAGATCTCTCCCTAGTAAACACACAGGGCTCGAATCTCACACCACGAACTGGTGTCGATATCAAAACGTTCCTATTTTCACAGGTATCGGCTCTGTCAAATGGCTTGTTATTCTCTTATTCGTAACACCTACAACTTGGATACTCTGTCCCATGAGGGGTAGGTTGGGGACTACTGCAGATCATACAGTAGAACAGATAGCACCAGTATCAACCAGAAAGGTGGTAGGGAGACCATCAACATCAGCTTCCACAAATGGTCCCCTCTGGTCTACCTCCAAGACTGCCCCAAATGTGCAGTCTTCCTCCCCCCTCAGGCACCGCATACCAACGAGTCTAGGTAATAATCATCACTGTCATCAAAAAGAGGCCTCTGCTGGTAAGTCCGAGTCCCTGACGGTATCTGCAGAGGCAGGGGAACCTGTACTTGGGGAGCCACAGTCCCCCTTTTGGTGACCTTTGGCCTTGCCACCGACTTTGTCACTTCGGGCTCGGGTACCTGCACTACCTCCTCCTCCTGTATCTGATTTGTAGGGTTGAAGGGACACTTGCGTCTCCAGTGTCCAATCTGAGGACACTGATGGCACTCAGTGGTCTTTTTCAGAGTTGCCAAATCCACCTTTGGCCTAGAATCGTCTATGCTTCCCTTTGGCATGCCCTGACCATTCTGTTTCCTTCCCAGAGTGCCTCCCCCTGACTGAACTTGACCTCCCTTATCAGCAGCTTGCATCTGGACCAGCATCAGTTTATCTTTGATCTTCTTATGCTTTGAATCAATCTCATCACTACAATATCTGGCATACTGCAATATCTCATCCAGCGGCTTGCTCTGCTCGCAAATTAAATGCTGCTGGATCATAGGACAGATATCGAGTCTCAATCCCAGGACAAACTTCGACACAAACTGTCCCATATCCCTAGGATCCATTACATCCAACCCACTGGACTGTTTGAAAACTTGCAACAACCTTTCATAGTACTCATGCACTGTCTCCTTTGGCTCCTGAAGTGTTCAATCTATTTTCACCCCATCAATGTTCTGTTGCGGTACGTTAGCTTTCAACCACATAATCACATGCTCGTATTTTTTCATGACAAGAGGTGATGGGCCATTCGTGAGAGCATCCCTCTCCGGTTCAGATGTGGGCCATTCGACTACAACCTTACAAGCTACCTACAAATCACTCAGAACTACAATGTCAAACAGTGTATGCAGATCGATCCACAACACCTTCGAAATCTTGACAAACCTCTCAACTTGCTTGTACCATTCCACTGGACTCTCTCTCATTTTTGGGAAGTCATTTGTGAATGCCGCCAAATCTCCTCTACTCCAAGGCACATGCAGATACCCCCCACTAGCTACCTCTCGTAAAGGGTAGTTCCTAATTCCTGATACCCCCCTCCCGGAGGAGGTGATTCTGCTGAATTCCTCTTAACACTCTTTTTCTTGGACCATCTTTCATCCCACTTGTCTAGCCTACTCCATGCTCATATCCCTATAATCAGTTCTCTGATGTGGGTCTTCAGTCCAATTACCTTCTTTTCATCCAAATCCTGTTCAGTATACTGTAACCGGTGACCACCCTGCAACATTTTCGTTTTAGACAAGTCCACATCGTATCTGTTTGCCAATTCAGTTCATTTCTCATATGCCGATCTTGCTTTACGAGTCACATCCTTAGCTACAAACAACAATTCGTCTAGCTCATAGAGTTCCACCCTCTCTATAGGCAAGTTCCCTTCAACAATCTTGTCCACTTCTGCTTTCAATCGCATCACATCTAACCTCTTTGCCCTTATTGCTGTTCTAAGGATACCTCGATTAGATGCACCACTCAACTCTCTACAGTCACTGTCCTGTTCTCTACACCTGTTCACTTCAAAGGTGTCCCTTAAAGCCACTCTATTCTCGGCACTTCCATGATCCCAGTCCTCTTTTGACCGATCACCTTGAGTCCCTTCAACTGACTCCCACGTTCTCAGGTCTGACCTCAACTCTCCCAGGGAATTTGGTCTTGGTCCCCTCAGATCCATCGGCCCTCTTGATGAATCTGCTGTAGCCGGCAATGGTGTGCTCGACTCTACAGACTTCAGTGATGGAACCAGCTCATTCACTACACTGCTCCCTCCAAAACCCGCACTTCCTTCCATTCCTGTTTGTGATGGGCTTCCATTCCTCACTTGCTCTGGGTTGTACACTGACACTATGGGACCAATAGTAACTGGCACCCTAAGAGCATCTGGTAACCTCTGAGTAACGACACTTTCTGCAGTCTGCATTTCCCCATTGAGAGTTTTCCCACTACTTCAGAACTCGGTGGAGCTTGTGGTTCCCTAGTTTCTTCCAAAGGAGCTGATCTGTCTCCCTCTGACTCCGGATTGTACGGGGGTGGTCTCTCAGATAACATCCTTTCTAACAAGCTATCATCAGTATCACTGTCTTCATCCTCAACTTTCTTTTTCTGCGCATCTCCTGACTTGACCAACAATGGATACAACTTATCCCTCTCAATCGTCTGTACTCTCCATCTCTTTTCCAGTACGTCCCATCTTGCATCCTGAAATGCCCTGATGGACCTCTTCACCTTCTCCTGTCTCCTGTCCCTGTTTCTCTTGGTGCCGCCCTAATCCACGCATTCAGTGCCTCAAACTGTGTTGGTCTAGGCAAAGGTCGCGAAGAAGCCATAATCAATTTCAATTGGTATAGCACTTCTAATCTAAAATTTCCATATCTGGGAAAAGTCAATTCCTCATTTCCGTCAGTCATTTGTCACCAGTACTCGAGCCACAGTATGGTATACAAACCCACATTCGTAGTCATGTAATGAGTTGGTTGTCCTCGGGCGGAGCCTCTTCCCCGCCCCCCCGGCTCTAATTTATTTTTTTCATTTTTAAACAAATTTTGCAAAACTTTGTTGTGTGTGTGTGGTTGTGTGTGTGTGGTTGTGGTTGTGTGTGGGTGCGGTTGTGGGTGCGGGTGTAGTTGTGGGTGGGTGTGTGGATGAGTGGTTGGGTGTGGTTGTGTGTGTGGTTGTGGTTGGGTGTGGTTGTGTGTGGTTGTGGTGTGTGTGTGTGTGTGTGTGGTTGTGTGTGGCTGTGTGTGTGGTTGTGGTTGTGTGTGTGTGTCTGGTTGTGTGTGGTTGTGTGTGTGGTTGTGTGTGTTGTGTTTGTGTGTGTGGTTGTGTGATTGTGTGTGCGTTGTGTGTGTGCTTGTGGTTGTGTGTATGTGGTTGTGTGTGTGTGTGGTTGTGTGTGTGTGTGGTTGTGTGTGTGTGGTTGTGTGTGTGGTTGTGGTTGTGTGGTTGTGGTTGTATGTGGTTGTGTGTGTCTGTGTGTGTGGTTGTGTGTGGTTGTGTGTGTGTGTGTGTGCGGTTGTGTGTGGATGTGCGTGTGGTTGTATGTGTGGTTGTGTGTGATTGTGTGTGTGGTTGTGTGTGTGGTTGTGTGCGTGGTTGTAGTTGTGTGTGTGGTTGTGGAAGTGTGTGTGGTTGTGTGTGTGATTGTGTGTGGGGTTGTATGTGTGGTTGTGTGTAGTTGTGTTTGTTTGGTTGTGTGTATGTTTGTGTGGATGTGGGTGTGTGTGGTGTGTGTGGTTGTGTGTATGTGTGTGGTTGTGTGTTGTTGTGTGGTTGTGCGTGTGGTTGTGTTTGTGTGTGTGGTTGTGGTTGTATGTGTGACAGTAATACTAAAAGCATCTCAAAATAAAGGAACACATCGAGTTTGTGGAAAGAGAAAGCATGTTGTAAAGAAAAACAGGCGAATCAAAGCATTAACACAACATGTTCTTTGATGTTTGAAAGTGATCGCGGTTGAAAGTGAAAGTGATCGTTGGCGTTTAATGAGCATGACGAGGTTTGCCATATGGCGCCTCTGCTCCTAAGCGCGCTTGCTCACATACACTGCAGGTCTAGAATGGCCATGCTAGCCTTTTTTGAGCCCCCAATAAAAGTCTCGCCAGATCAGCGCATACCCTGAGTCAGGCGAGACCTAAAAAAACGCAATTCTAAAGTTTCTTAACACTAATCCATTTCTTCAGGTAAGAAAAATCTTCTGCTTGCTTCCTCAAGTAATCAATCAGTTATTTAAAATCACAGCAAATCACCAGTAAGGGTATCAAGGCCCTGGAGGTGCTAGCTGCTGTACAGTGATTGGTTCATCCAAACAGCTAGGTCTTGAGACTTTTCCTGAATTGCTGGAATGATGGGGCGGTCCTGAGGTGCAGGGGAAGGTTGTTCCATGCTTTGGCCACCAGGCACAAGAAGGTGCATCCTCCGCTGTTGGTTTTGCGGATCTGGGGTGTGCCTATTGGAAAGAGGGAGGCAGATCGTAGGTTTCGGTTGGTGGAAGGTCAATTTTTTTTTAATGTATGCTGGCCCTTCATTGTGCAGGGATTTGTATGCTTCGGTCAACATCTTGAACTGGCATCTCTTCTGAATCAGGAGTCAGTGTAGCTTCTTGAGGTGGGGTGTGATGTGAGTCCTTCTGTGGAGGTCGATGATGAGCTTTGCTGCTGGGTTTTGTATTGTCTGTAGTCTCTTGAGGAGGCATGCAGTGATTCCTACGTAGAGTGGGTTCCTGTGGTCTAGCCTGCTGGTGACGAGGGCATACATGACGGTCCTTCTGGGGTTGACTTGGAGCCACCTAAAAATTTTGCGGGGCATGCATAGGGTGTGAAAGCAGGTGGATAAGACTGCATTTACCTGTTTCTTCATAGACAGCTTTCTGTCCAAGATGATGCCTAGGTTGTGGGCACCGTCAGTCGACCCGGGTGGGGGGCCGAGTTCCGCAGGCCACCATGTGTTGTTCCATGGTGAGGTGTTATTGCTTTGTTGAGCTTGAGAAAGATGTCCTTCATCCAGTTGTCAACATTAATCATACATCTGTGGAAGTTGGCTCTGGTGGTGGATGGGTCTTCTGACAGTAAGAGGATGAGCTGAGTGTTGTCTGCATAGGAGAGGATGTTCAGTCTGTGTGATCTGCCGGTGTTGGCCACGGGGGTCGTATAGGTGTTGAAGAGAGTGGGGCTGAGGGATGATCCTTGTGGACGCCGCAGATGATCTTCTTGGGTTCCGAAGTGAATGGTGGGAGACGGATTCCCTGGGTTCTTCCAGGTGAAGTATGAAGCGATCCATTTGAGGTTATCTCCCTGGATTCCGATGTGGTGATGTCTGTTGATCGAGCTGTGATGGGAGACATTTCAATGTGGGCTGACAGATCCAGGAGGATAAGGGCTGCTATTTTGCTGCAGTCCATGAGGGCCCTGATGTCGTTGTTGGCTGTGATCAGGACTGTCTTGGTGTTGTCATTGGCTTGAAATCCAGATTGAGAGGAGTCCAGGAAGAAGTTGTGTTCCTTGTGCTCAGTGAGTGGCTATTTGATTGCCTTCTTGAGAACCTTCGCTAAAAAGGGGAGCAAAGAGATAGACCGGTAGTTCTTTGTTTCTGCTGGATCAGTGTATGGTTTCTACAGGCAGGGCCTCACTGCTGCGTGTTTTCAGTCCTCAGGGAAGGTGGCTGAGGTGAAGGAGGTGTTTAGGACTTTCTTGAGCTCGTCTCCAATCGTTTTACTCCTGAGGTTGAAGATGTGGTGGGGGTAGGGATCTGTGGGTGCCCCGGAGGTAACACAGTTTATGATGGAGATTGGGGCTTGAGAAGTGAGAGGGTCACAGTGGGTGAGCAGGTGTTTTAGGTCTGTGTCATGGGTATAAGCAAGTTGATGCTGTTGGCAGAGGGGAGTTGGGGTTTGAAGTTTTTGTAGATGGCTTAGATCTTGTTGTGGAAGAAGTCTGCCAAGGTGTCACACAGTTATTGGGAGGGGATAATGTCATTCTTGCTGGCTGCGGGGTTGGAGAACTCCCTTACGATGGTGTTGCAGTGGAAAGCTGGGCAAACTTTTCATCATACCCACATCACATATATTTCATTTATCATCTATTTCCTCTCTAGGCCCATATCATGAGTAACCCTGGGCAAAACACTACGCTACGCTCGCGTAACTTTGCACTACGCGAACTGCGCGTAGCACAGTGCAAACATGGGTAGCGTAGAGTAGTGCAGCAGTCATTTTTTGCTTGCTCGCGGTCCTCAACGTCAGGTTGGCTACCGCAAGCAAGCAAAATGACATCCTCGCGAGACTTTTTCCTTGTTCGCGATCAGCAACATCAAGTTGCCGATCGTGAGCATGGAAAATAAACCTCCTGGCGAGATTCTCAACGCGGGGAGATCAGGTTTCTCATTGCGAGTGGTCGCTCATGCTCGCCATGAGAAACTACCAGTCCGCGTTGAGAAAGTTGCAGCTCGAGTAAAAATCTACTCGAAAAGTGCAGCACGCACTGTGCAAGATGCCGTTTTCAATGATTGCACAGTGGCGGATGCTTGTCCGCACTGTGCAATCATTGAAAACGACATCTTACACAGTGCGAACATGCTACTACGCAGTTCGCGTAGTGCTAAGCGTAGCTCGCGTAGTGCGAAGTGCACTTTGCGTAGCTACGCGTAGTGCTACTTGCGAACTACGCCCACCCCTAATCATGACACTAAACTGCCATTGGTCCTCCAATGGATCTTTTATGTGAGCTAACAGGGACCTGGATATTTAGAGAACATGAGGCAAATCCTTATGAGGACCTGGAATAAGAAAAGGCCAAAATCATGGTAACAACATATAACCATCACTTCTGATATTTTTTGTGATAAAACGTATGACAAAAAGGTTCACACCAAGAATGACTCGAATAAGATATATTTGCTCATGTAATCCATTTATCCAATCTCAATTTGAAAGGTTAAGAACATAAATTACAAAATAACCAGATTTAATAGAATTCATTTAGTACAATTAGTCACACAATGTTATACAGATTCAACAGGATAAATATTTGCTGGATACCTAGGAAAGACAAGAGAGACAGAACATTGGAACAACCAAGTTTCAATCAACCACACTTTTGTTAAGAGCTACTACTCACCCGCGAGGGTCTCAATGCGCTTGGGGAGAGGGGTTTCGTAGGTTCCAGGTTTTGAGGTTTCTTATGAAGATGGGGAGAGATGTAGTCTGTCTAAGGTGGAGAGGGAGGGCGTTCCAGGCTCTGGCTGCGAGGAAGGAGAAGGAGCAGCTGCCTGATCGGGTCTTTCTGGTGTGGGAGACCACGGTGTAGGAGAGCTGGGCTGATCGTAGGGTCCTTTGGGGTGCATAGAATTTGAGTCGGCTGTTCAGGTATGCTGGTCCGGTGTCGTTGGAGGCCTTGTGAGCGTGGGTGAGCATCTTGAAGGTGACTCTAGCTTTGATGGGGAGCCAGTGGAGTGTGCGCAGGTGTTGGGAGATGTGGCAGTGTCTTGGTAGGTTGAGGACCAGTCTTGCGGCGACGTTCTGGATGTTCTGTAGCTTGCGTGTGAGGTTTTTGTTCATTCTGGCGTAGAGTGCATTGCCGTAGTCGAGTTTGCTGGTGACCAGGGCGTGAATGACGGTCTTTCTGTGTTCGAGGGGGATCCATTTGAAGGTCCTGAGTAGGAGGCGGAGGGTGTGGAAGCAGGAGGACGAGACGGCATTGATCTGGCAGTCCATTTTGCGTTCGGAGTCTCGGATGATTCCCGGGTTGCATGCATGGCCCGTGGGGGTGGGCTGACTTCCGAGGGCGAGGGGTCACCAGGTGTCATTCCAGGTATCGGGGTGTGGGTTCATGATGAGTACTTCAGTTTTGTTGGTGTTTAGTTGAAGGCAGCTGTTTTTCATCAATTTTGCGACGGCTTCCATGCGTTCTCGAAAATTGTGTTTGGCTGTGTTGGGTTTCTTGGATAGGGAGAGGATGAGTTGGGTGTCATCTGCATATGACACCATGTTGAGTCCATAGGTTTTGACGATGGGGGCGAGTGGAGCCATGTAGATGTTGAAGAGTGAGGGCTGAGGGATGACCCCTTGGGGACTCCGCAGGTGGTTTGTGTAGGGTTAGAGAGCAAAGGGGGGAGTCTGACCCACTGCGTTCGGCCAGAGAGAAAGGAGTGGATCAATTTGAGGGCCTTGTCTTGAATCCCTACATTGTGGAGTCTGCATATTAGGGTGCGGTGCAAGACCTTGTTGAAGGCTGCTGAGATGTTGAGGAGAATGAGGACTGCTGTTTCTCCTTTGTCCAGTAGGGTGCAAATGTCGTCTGTTGTGGTGAGGAGGGCTGTTTCTGTGCTGTTGTTTTTTCTGAAGCCGGATTGGGAGGAGTAGAGGATGTTGTGCTCTTCTATGAATGTGGCGACTTGGCTGTTGATGGCTTTCTCGATGACTTTCGCTGGGAAGGAAATCAGGGAGATGGGTCTGTAGTTTTTGAGAATGGTGGGGGCCGCCTAGGGTTTCTTGAGGAGGGGGTTGATCCCGGCATGTTTAAAGTCATTGGGGAATGATGTGGTTGCCAGGGAGCAGTTGATGGTGTGGCGGAGCATGAGTGCGATGGTGTCGGCGGCTCTGTTGAAAATGTGGTGGGGCAGGTGTCCGTGGGTGCCCTAGAGTGGATGGAGTTCATCATCTTCAGTGGTGAGGGCTGTCCAGTTGTTGATCGTTGGCTTCATGGTGTCGGGGGTGGTTGGTGAGGGTTCAGTGTGGTGGTTGTCTCCATCGAAGTTGTCGTAGATGCTCTTGATTTTGTGGTGGAAGAAGGTGCTGAGTTTGTCGCAGAGGTCTTGTGAGGGTGGGATGTTGGTGGACTCGCTGGTTGGTTGGGAGAACCCCTTGATGATGTTGAAGAGTTCTTAGCTGTTGGGTGCGTGGGTGGAGATTCTGTCTTAGATTGCTTTTTTCTCGTTTTTATGATGAGTTTGTGGTGGACTTTGGTGGTGGCTCCGAAGTTGTTGTGGGCTTCTGTGGATTTGGTGTTCCTCTAGTCCTTTTCGAGGCGGTGGCAAGTGCATCTGGACTCTTGAAGTTTGGTGGTAAACAATCTAGCTTTCTTGGCGTGGGTGTTGTTCTTTTTTTTTTAGGGGGGCTAAGGTTTTGGTGCTGTCGGTGATCCATCTGTACAGGGTTTGGGCTGCGGGGTTGGGGTTGTCGTTTTCCGCGATGGTCGGGGTGGAGTTGCTGAGTGATGAGGTTAGCTGGTCGTCTGTGATTCTGGTCCAATTTCTTCGTGGGACCAGGTGCTGGTGTCTGTGGATGGTGGGTGTTCTGAAGGTGTAGTGGACCCATTGGTGGTCGGTCTATTGGAGTTCGGTGATGTGACTGAAGGTGATGAAGTTTCCTGTTGTGAAGAGGGGGTTGAGGGTGTGTCCTGCTGAGTCCGTGGGTTTGGTCCTGATCTGAGTCCAATGTTGTGGAGGTTGTCCAGGAGGGATGTGGTGCTGGGGTCCCGTTGGCTGTCGAGGCAGAAGTTGAGGTCTCCCAGCAAGGTGTAGTTGGTGGATGCGATGGCCTGTGGGAAGATGATGTTTGTGATGGATTCAGCGAAAGTTCCCCCGGTTCCAGGGGGTCGGTAGATGAAGGTTCCTCAGAGGGTGGTGGTGGGGCTGGCCATTATATTGAAGTGAAGGTGTTCCATCAGATCTGTGGGCTCGTCGGGGAGTGTGCTCAGGCAGGGAGTGGATTTGTGGACAATGGCATTTCCTCCTCCCTGGCGTTTGGGGCGGTCCTTCCTGTAGATCTTGTATCCTTGGCGATGTCGATGTCCGGTCCCGAGGAGGTGTTAGTCCATGTTTCGGTGAGGAACGCTACGTCCGGGTGGTGCTGTTTAGGAGGTCCAAGATTTCAGTGGCGAGTTTGAGGAGGGATTGGACTTTGAGGAGGATGCATTGCAGGGTCTGTGGTCTTGGCAGTGCTGCAGGTGTGCCGGCAGCGTTGACAGCTTAAGGGTCCATGGGCTTCGGCCGGTGACGCTAGCTTGCAGTTGTTGATGCAGCCTGGATTGAGGGCGTGGAGTGCTGCCAGGTCATAGTGTTGGCGGTGCGGACATCCAGGGTTCCTGGCACTGGTCGTGGTTGTGTCGCGGATGGGCGCAGACGTCCTTGCCTTTGGTGCTGCGGCCACCATTAAGAAGGGGTCGGGGAGGACTGGACAGCTGGGAGGCGGGAGCCGGGAGGGGAGCAGGATTGGCCACTTTGGTTATGCTGGGGGGAGGGGCTGCGGGGGCAGCAGCGGTGGGGAATAAACAGGCGGGAAAGGAGGAATAAGACGGGAAAAATGGAGAAAAAGAGGGAAATTAGGCAGAGAGCAGGGAAAGCAGAAAGTTGAAACGTGCAGAAACAATTTGAAAAAAGGGTGAAAAACGAGTGAAAAATGAACCGGACAGTGGAGCGAGACAAAGTATAAGCAGAGGTCCACTGGACCACCAGGGAGGCTAAGGGAAATAAGGAAATTCGTTGAAAAATGAGAGAAAGCCGAGAGAGTCCAGAACAGAAAAAGACAGGGGGAGAAGCAAAAAATTGTGGGAAAAAACAGAAAGGAGAGCGGAGCGGAGTGAGGCAAAGGAGAACAGGGGTCCACTGGACCACCAGGGATGAGGAGCAGGTAATCTTGTAGGTGGAAGAGGGCCTCGAACACCAGCTCACACGAAAGTGTAAGTGCAGGGGCAGGCCTCACTTAATGGTGGTGCTGCGAGGGAGGGGGAGCAATTTGACTGACAAAGTTTCAGCATTTAGATTATACAAACCAAATATGCAGAGTCGCAGCCCAATGAGTCACAGGAATGAGTCCATAAACTCTTCAGCCGAAGAGTTGTACGTAAACACTTAACCAGCCAGCAAATTACAGGTTTGAGTCAGTTTGGAAAGGTCAGTTCGAATGGGTTTGACATATGAAAGGAAATCAGAGTTCAGCCCAACAGCATACCAGGCAGGAAATATTGAAATGACAACCATCCCCTGACTACTCCTCCAAGGGGGCAATTATACTTCCAAAAGTTCTCAGTTTAACCCACAAAATATCCTTTCCATCATATGATAAGTTTTCCATTGGTTGTCCACGGTGGGCTGCTCATGGTGAGATCCATATGAAAGAAATCAGGAAGCATTAAGTAATCCTTTTGCAAAATCATCAAATTCAATTGTTTTATAATTCCATCCTTTCATTGGAAGTAAGAAAAATCATTGTGTTCACTGTTTGTCCATTCCCAGATGCTGTGCCTGGGTTTGCAATTCTATTGATACATTTCTATCAAAACTGTTGCAGATTCAAGAGAGAATCTATTGTTTGTAAGCCTACGAAAGAAACGTAATGAAAAGTTCTCACAGCGACCCAGTTTCATGCTTTTTGAACGAGGAAAAGAAAGCATTTGAGGCCTACAAGAACAACTTGCTGAATCATTATCACGTTATGATTAATATAAAACACACATTAATATGAATAATTCATTTTCTTAGGTAATTCACTCATTATTCTTCTTTTAAAAGTTACATATCAATATTATGTACTACTGAAAAAAATATTTTGTAATCACTTTTGCTATAAAAGTTGGTACCACTTAATGCTAAGGTAACTCTGCGAACTTCATTTTATCAAGCATTCATACACTAACAACTTTAACTGTTTTTGAGTATGCATTATGTGATCATTAATTTCATTTATCAAATTTAGAAGTCATCAGTAGCACATTTTATAGGTTAACTATGTTTAGATTCTTAAACACGTGATTACATTGCATGAGCAAATAAATGTATATCTCTCATAATTTTTCATCTTCAACCATTTGACACATTTTATCAAAATTATTCACTTAAATCTCATTTGATGGTGAGAATTGATAGAGGCAACTGTCATTAAACTTTTATGCTCCATCAATTCTCCCTATGATGGCCATCAAACAGTCTTATCTTATCTGCTATCTTATTCTGATGTCACATTAGAATGCAGTTGCCTTCATTTGTTCAACATTTTTCACATAATCATAAAAACAACTCTTTTTTATCTTCTAATTCAATTTCTGCTCTATTTTGTTGTGTTCTCTAGTTTCTCTAGAGCTCCTAATTTATTTATAAATATCAATATGTTAGTATTGTTATTAGTAAGCCAATGGCAATTGCTATTAATGAAGTTAGTATTTTCCCTACTAAACTTTTTCCCATTGCTGCAAACCAATTTCTCACAGAAGAAAATCATTTCAAAATGTTAGCCCATGTGCCATCTGCTTTTAATTCTGTTAGTTATTTTCCTAAATTAGTAATATAGCTCATATATCTATTCAAATCTTTACTTTTGTCTGGAATATCAGTGCAACATTGTTGAACTTTCAGCATGCGAAAACCTCCACCCTCTTTTGCTAAGTGTACATCTACAGCAAGTCAATTTTGCAAAACCATAGACCTAATATCAACCATTTCCGTATCAATTACTAAAAATCCACCAGCGGTATCTGTTGATAATCGATCTACTACTGTTGAAAGTTTTTGATTTTTATGTGAATTCAATATTACCCCAACTGAGGGTATTATTGCACCAAATATATCCCCAATAATTTCAGCAGCACTTAATCCTCTTCTAAAGCATGCAGGTTTCCTTTCACTGATTCCATTGTGTTCATTAACATGTGACTGTCCTTGGAGGCCTTGGCTACTGTGGGCATTTGCCTGACTTGAGATCCAACCCCCCTACGCTTTGGGCAGAGCTGCAAGTGAGGGCCCTGAATATCGTGGGGTCACGTTTCTCCGCCATTTTGAGATTCTGCTTGCCCACTTACTATATAGGAAGCGACTTTCCCTGATTCTGCCTGTGTAAGTGGTCGCTGCTGGATCTGGGGAGAGATGGGGCGCAAGGATCCTAAACAACGGACATTGCAATTCGACAAGGTCGACGCCACTACTAGCGAACTCGTAGGAGGGGGGCGCAGGGCGACGAAGAGGCCGAAATCGCTGCCTCTATCACAACAGCAATGCTTAGGGAGATGAGGGCAGGGTTCAAGGCCCTTGATGGCAGATTCGACGCCTTGGATAAAAGGTTGGCGGTTATGGGTGCTAAGGTACAGAGTCAGGACAGTCGAGTGGATGTTGTGGAAGCCAGGTTTCAGACGTGGAAGATGGATCAACGCATACCCGGAAACGGCTAGAGCGGGTGGAAAAATTCGGAAAGACGTTGCGATACTCACTTGTCCAAGTCCGACGCTCCATCTATGGCGTCAAGCTGGGGATCCCACAGATATTTTTTTAACTATAGCAGTTACGCAAGAGGGGTGGCAATATTCATCCATAAGAGGGTCCCTTTTTCACTGCACAAGGTGGTGGCTGATGAAGAGGGACGCCTGCTGATAGTAGTTGGCTCTTTGATGGGACATACTGTTCCTCTGGTGGGCATTTATGGTTCCAATGTGGACTCCCCTGAATTCTATCATACACTTCAGGTAAGACTTCTGGCTCTGAATCCTTGTTTATTGCTAATGGGAGGAGACTTTAATTTGCTATTAGAGCCCGCTAGGGATAGCACTTCCTCCTCACCGGACTCCAAGCACCGCTTGCGCCTTGCATTACAAGACATATGCAGACACTTTTCATTTGTGGACGTTAAACGTACATATCACCCACACCACGCAGCCTATACACATTACTCGGGGTTCCACAACACCTGGACCAGAATAGACTACTGGTTGGTCTCTCCCGGGATTGCGATTTGGTTTAATAAGCTTGAGACGCTTCCAAGAACATTCTCTGATCATTCTCCGGTCCTGTGGCGACTCAACATTCTAAGACCCGGGGGATACGAGCGCAAATGCCGTTTCCCTGGGAGGGCACTCCAAGATCAGGTGTTTCTGGAGGAAGTGAGGGAGGCCATTGAGGAGTACTTTAGATTAATACTGGATCGGTGGATACTTGGGCGGTGCTGTGGGAGGGTTTTAAGGCGTACATCAGGGGGGTTTGCATAGCCAGGAATGCAGGGGTATTGAGAGCGCTGTGATCCACTTTGAGCCACATTGAGCAAGACATCACTGACCTCGATTTGGAAATGCTAGAGACTGGGTTGGAGGCTTGCGAGGCTCGAAGATTAGAATTATTATTGGAGTTTCGAGATGCGGCTGAGCGTGAACTATTGTTCCTGGGTAGCCAACACATCGCCAGGAGATATGGAGAGGGCGATAGACCCGGTGAGATTCTGGCACACACGCTCCGACCCCCACGAGACAAAGCCTATATCAGTGAAATCAAAGGCCTGAATGACCAGGTATTCCATTCCACTCCCGATGTATGTGACACCTTCCTCTCACACTTTAAGACCTTGTACACTTCTAGGCTCTCTGAGGTCCTCCGGGAGCAGGGAGGGTATCTCTCCAAAATAGCCTTGGTTTACCTCGAAAAACATATGCAGGAATTCCTCACCATTCCCATATCGCCTGATAGCGTATTGGAGGCAATCAACGCTCCTAAAGGTTCCTCAGCGCCCGGTCTTGATGGGTTCTCTGCTGATTTTTATAAGCTTATAAGGATCTACTGGTTCCAGGGTTGATAGAGGTATATGCTGAGGCTCTTGAAGTTGGTATTCTTCCTCCGATCTTCAGGGAGAATGTCATTATACTTCTCCCTAAGCCCGGTAAAGACCCTACATTCTGTGGCTCACACCGGCCATTGTCCCTGCTGAATCTTGATTACAAAATATTAGCTAAAGTGATAGCTATCTGGTTGTCACTGCTAATGGAATACATTATTTCACCTGCGCGGTCTAGCTTCGTCCCCCACAGGTCCACCTCGCTTAATCTGCGGACCTTATTCACAGTATTACATAGGATTGACCCCGACACACCTGCTGCCGCTGTACTTCTTGACGGCGAGAAGGCGTTTGACTCCCTTGAGTGGTCCTTTTTTCTCTCTGTGATGCGCTGCATGGGAATGCATGAATGCTTTGTAGCCACAACTGCGCTGCTATATACGGAACCCACGGCTAGACTGCGCCTGAATGGTACTATTTCCCCTCCATTTTGCCTGTTCCGTGGCACTCGTCAAGGTTGTCCCCTATCCCCATTACTTTTTATTTTAGCAATGGACCCATTGGTTCGCCATTTTCAGGAGAAGCATTTGCATTGTGGATTGCAGTTTCGCACAGGCCCTCTTTTTAGTATTCCTATATGCCGATGATACCATCCTGTATGTTCGGCTGCCCCATATTAATCTAGAACCCCTTATCAGGGAAATGATTCGCTTTGGCAGATTCTCTGGCTTGAGTATTAACTGGCACAAATCTGTGATTTTTCCGTTAACAACCAGCACAGCTGCATGGGACTGTGTGTTTCCACTGGAGTGGTGCAATAACGCTGTTAAATATCTCGGCGTCTATATACACTTAGATGCAGCTACCATTATTAGATTGAACTACGGGTGCACAGTCAGCTCGCTTGAATCACAGGTAGAGAGATGGCTGCGGCTGCCTTTGTCAATGGCGGGTAGAGTGGCCATCATTAAAATGGTGGTGCTCCCGCGTTTTTTATATTTTTTTAACAACATTCCTATCCCGCTCACCCAGGCCTTTTTTTTGCAGCTGCGGCAACTTTTGCTACAACTGATATGGGGAGACGGCAGACCTCGTGTGAGCTGGCAGACTTTGACACTTCCGTATGACAGGGGCAGGTTCGGGGTTCCAGACATGTATTTATACTATTTGACGGCACAGTGTTGCTACTCCTACGCCTGGCATCACCAAGACGCACTCATCCCCTATTTGAAGACAGAGGCGGACATGGTGCTCCCAATGAGATTGTCCTCAGTGCTACCTAAAGGGATCAAGAGGGACCCACTGGCTATTCAAACAGTATACAGCACATGCTGGGCATGGGAGAAATTGTGTAGACTGTTGGGTTTAGACCTAATATACTCCCCGGCGTTGCCACTTCTGAACCCTATGTTGCTTCCCATCACAGGTGAGGCCTTAGTGCGGCGCACGCTGGAGAGACTTTAAATTCACACGAGGGGGGACCTTTTCCCTGACAATCATCTTTTTCTGTCTCGGAGGAGACGCGCTTCCAAGATTGCTCCTTTATGGATATTTTTGTGCTGCGCCGAATGCTTTCCATGTTATGGGCGGCCTTCCCCTTTTTTCCAACTGCTGCTGAAGCGGCCACCCCTTTGATGCTAGTCATAGAAAGTCCATCTGGCGCGCATCTGATTTCCAGAATGTTTAGGCAATGTGTGCTGGGGCGCCCCTTCTCGGTTGCCAAGGTCCGCTCTGCATGGGAACGGGATTTGGGACAACCTATTACCAATGATCAGTGGGAATACTGTTGCAGGGTCACGAGGGAGGTATCCCTGAATAGTAGGCACAAGCTGTTACATTTTAAATTTCTTCACAGGATGTATCATACTCCGGCCTGGTCCCATAAGATTGATCCTTCTCGGCCTCACCATTGCCAGAAATGTTCTGCCCCACATGCCGACTTTGCCCATCTCTCATGGACCTGTCCAAAGTTACAATATTACTGGGTGCAGATTCATTCCACGCCGGGCGACATGCTTTTTATGACACTAGATCCTACACCTGAAATTGTACTGTTGGGGTACTAGGTTAATTTCCCTAAGAAGATCTGGAAATTCGCAGCTCTTGGATTCCTGTTGGCCAAGCGGGAGGAGGCGCTACTTTGGGGTAGTAAAAGGGTCCCTACATTACAGGCGTGGCTTCGCAGCTTAGCATTCCGTAATGTGAATTGCGAAGAGTATGCTACTCTAGTACCCAGTTCCTCACGGCCGGTGGATATATGGGGCCCATACAGAACATACATTTCCAAGAAACGTAATGAGACTAGCACACAGGTTGTTGATGGAATTGTCCCAGAGGGAGTTGGTTAGGACTGATGTAGCAAATTATGTTAAAGAGTTTTGTTGGTTCCTCAGCACCATGTGGTTGTGCCACTACGATGAGGGGCTGGTTATAGTTTGGTCGGGCAGTATCGTGGTGATTACTGGGGAGATGTTCGAACTGGGAGTTGATAGACATTGTCTTGCATTCTTGATCAATTGATTACTGTTGCCATGTTATGATTTGTAATGTATAGAACATGGCTTGGTATGAAGACCTGTAAGCCATGTACCGTTGTGAACTTTACATATTGCTTGATATGTGTAAAACTGAAAATAAAGATTTAAATTCTTTATTTTTTTTAAAACGTTCCCAAGAACATTCAAACTTCCTTTTGTGTACTTGGTGGATTCATCTGCAATATAGCAGTGATTCGATCTTGTGACACCTCTCTGACTTCTTTTTCAATGTGATATCCCAAATAGAAAACTTCTCTCTTGCAAAACTGAAGTTTGGCTGGCGACACCTTAGGCCCACTCACTGCCAACTGATTCAGTAGGGCCACAGTATCTGAAACACATGCTTCATTAGTTCCAGATGCCACTAATAAATCATCAATGTACTGCATTAGCACAGAGTGATTCGGCATTTCTAGGTACTCCAAATTTCTCTTCAAAATCTGAATGAAAATTGAGGAGCTTTCCGTATAACCTTGTGGAACTCGGCACCGTGCCAAGACACGATTTCCGAACTGGAACGCAAATAAATATTGGCTATCCGGATGCAAGGGAATGGAGAAAAATGCTTGACGCAAGTCAATCACCGAAAACCATTCAGCTTCACATGGAATCTGATATAGATTTACAGAAGGATTTGCTACTTTTGCACATTGTTCTCAAATCCTGAATTATTCTATAATTACCGTTCTGTTTTCATATGCCCATGATAGGTGAATTACAAAATTCCTTGTTCAATCAAAGTCTCGATCAATCGGGTTATTTCAGCAAAAGTTTCAGGACTATGCTGGAGTTCTCGGGTATTCTGCATTTGGTTTCACTGTGATTCGAATTGGAGCTACTCCTTTCATCAAACCAATATCTTTTCCTGAAAAATCCCACACTTCAAGCAGGACTATCTCTCTCAACACAGGAAGTAAGTAATTTTCAGTAAGTAAGGGAAACAAACGTTTTACTTCTGTCTGTTGTCTAGTGATTTTAAACACTACATCTGCATCTTTGGGATGAAATACTATTTCATCAGGTGTACAATAAATGGAGCAGTTCATTTTGCACAATGAATCTCGTCGTCCAAACAGATTTAATGGATTAATGTCACACACCACAAATGTATGCATATCCTCAAATGTTCCAATCTGTACTTGCAATGGTTCCCTCAGTGGGGTTGGAATTAATTGATTTGATACTCTTACCACTTGCATTGTTTCTCCGGAAAGGGGTAGATTGGGAATTTTCACAGTTCTCACAGTGGATCAGGTAGCATCAGTATCTACAATAGGTGTTCCATTAACCTTGCCATCCGCATAGGGACCATTCTGATCTACCTCTAAGGATGCTCCAAGCACGCATTCCTCCTCCCCACTTAGGCATCATCATTGGGAAGTGTCTGAATCACTGTCATCCATCTGCAATAAATATTGTGAAGCCACTTGTACATTTGGATATACTTGATCATTGGAATGAAAAACCATATTCACATTATATTTCTGTACTTGTCCATTAAAATTTTGCATAGGCGCTTGAGGCATATTCTTATTCTGACCCCTTACATTTAACGCAGACTGATTTAAAATATCACCGGTCACTTGTGACTGTATCTCTCTATCAATACCTGTCACAATTGCATGTCCATTCACCTGATTAGCCAAATTGAACATACACTCACGCTTCCAATGCCAGAACTTGCCGCAACTGTGACAAAGGAAAGTCTTTTTCAATGACTATATTTGATCCACAGCCCCCTCCCCCCTTCTTGAGGCATCAAATTTGGCAAGGGATTTTTCATCACCTCTGCTGATGGCGTGCCTGTTTTTGGATCTCTAACATATTCTGTTTCTGGCCAATCAACTGCAATCTTACATTCCACCCACAAATCTGTAGGAACCACAATAGCGAACAGTGCATCCAAATTCTTTAACAAGACCTTCACAAATCTTTCCACTTGCTTATACCACTTGACTGGTTTCTCTCAATATATCCTGTCTACTCCAGGGGACACGTACATACCCTGCTCCTGGGACTTCTCTCATAGGGAAAGCCAACGCATCTGTCTCATTCTTTTCTTTTTCTATCATTGGATGAAGAGGCAGCTCCACTGCAGTATCTTCTTTCTTTTTAGCCCATCTGCCTTCCCATATTTCTATCACTCTCCATCACTTCAGGGTTGTTTTTAACTCCTTAATTATCAGTCTTTTTCCTGAGGAATCCAGACTCTCCAAATCTGTGTCACTTAAATCAAATTGATAGGTTTTCTGTAAGGCGTTGGATTTTTCTACATCCACTCCATATTTCTGTGCTACCTCAGCAAATCTCTCATGGGTATTTCTCACTTTCTGGGTTATATCTTTACAATTAAATAATAATTCTTCATCATAATATTTTGATCCCCAATATTATTTCTTCTAATTCCACTTTTAATTTGCTCACATCAATATTCGAGCTTCGATTCGCATTGGTCAGTGCATTTCCAGTAGTGGCTATGTCTCTAATCCAATCATCAAGTTCTTCTGGGGATGGACCTATTGAGGGATTTGTTTCTGATCTCTGTAAGACACCACCATTCTCTCCTGGTTTCAACAATACTCGTGAATCTGTTTCCTGCCAACACATTTGCGAAACTCTCCCAGTAATCAATCATTGTCCTCTACTTGCCGTTTCAAGAGCCTTCTCTGAAATATTTATTAATGGCTCTATTCCCCCTTCCATAGTGGAATTCTTTCTATTATATCTTTCTGCACTATTCTCATGAGTTTCTAATCTTACTGGTGTACACATCGTTCCATGATCTCTCACAATCTCTCACGCTCCAGGTAAAGTATGTATTTCCCCTACAGTTGCACCTGGTACTGCTATAGTATGGATCTGTGAGACTCCTCCTCCAGATAGATAAAGAGGAACAACCAGACCAATTGTTACCGGAACTGATTTTGCATCAGAATTATTTGTCATAACTACATTTGAAAATCCTACTCTTTCGGGGGTCTAGTAAAATACTTTTCTAAGGTGAATTCCAATTCGCAGGTGGAACTTCTGGCCTTAAACCTATGAACGGATTGGTCTCTGAATTATTCTGTCTTTCATTATAAGGTGGGAGTTTATTCAGTAAAGGTTCACTCAATAATTCATCATCTATATCTTCTAGATTCTCATCTGTTATAGAAGATACTTGAACCTTTTGCTCCTCTACATGTTTCCTCTTTTCCTTAAATTTTTCTCCTTCCTTTTGTTCTGCTACCATTACTGGATGCATTCGGGCTCCCAAAACATTTTGTCTCCATATCCTTTTCTTGGAATCCCATTTTGTCTTGTCATTCCGATTTATTGCAATTCTATATCTTCCCTGACATTTCTCTTTTCCTCTCTGATGTGCTTCATGCTCCCACTCTTCAAGAGCTTCATATTGTATAGGTCTCGGACTAGGTTTCAAATCATTCATCTGTCTTCTCAAATTCTCTAACATTGTTACATTAGATGTCCCATATTGTCGAAACGCTAAGGGGCCATCTTTCTCAGTGTATTTTACCCAGCTCTCTAACCAAGTACAAGTGTGTTATCCTTTTTCTAATGACATCTGTGAAGCAGGTGTACCTCCCGGAGCAACAGGAACTCTTTCTCTTGTTAGTATTGGCTCATCCTTACGCATTAAAGCTTTTACAATTTAAAGAATTTCATTATTTTTTACTTCAATTCAATCTGTTTTGGACCTCTAAATCCTCTTCTGTTTTATTGTTTCTACCACCAATCACTGTTCATTCTCGTCCGCCAATACCCGCGTGGCTTCTCACCAACCACCAGTACCAGCGCAGCACCTTCCCTTCACAATTTGTTTGCCGTCGTTTCTTTTTGTCCTTTTAAAACAATCTTCACAAAGCAATACAACATAAAACAACTTTGTCTGCTCAACTAAAAGAATTTATAGATACCCATTAATTCAGGAAATTTTCATTAATTTCCAGTGTAAACCTCGACCAGCACGATTTCACTCTCATCAAGTAAAATTTCTTAAAATCTCTCCAGGTGCGCTTTCTGTAGAGATCTCAACAATTCCAATTTGTCATGTACAAAGTTCCCTTTCTCAGTACCTGCAACCACGTCTCATGCACAGTTACCAGCGCCAAGAAACAGCTTGTGAACGTGCGCTTTATAAATTATTTTTAACATAACGTCTCATGCACAGTACTCACAAAACAGCAGACAAAAACACTTAGGGGACGATTCCGATCTCACGCGATCTGGACAGAAAAAGTCCAAGCCGTTCACGTGATTTCCAGACGACACGTACAGCTGTACGAGCGAGCAAGTACAATGCGATAATCGCGTAATCGCCGACCGAATCGTATCCGGTCCGAACCGCTCCGTATGTCTTGTCTGAAGCCAAACTGTGCCGTGCAATTGAGCTGGTTTCCGACCGAGCAAGTGTGATGCACGATTCAGACCGCCGGAGCGAGTCGAAGCCTTCGACAGGTAAGACCTGCGGGAGGTGGACTACTGGGGGGCCGTAGAGGGCCCTCCTTTACCCGTAGCCTTACGAGTCAGTCACAGGGGGGACCCAAGGGACCTCCCTACACATGCATGTACGGTGTAGATGGCACCAACACGTCCCCACGACCGGGGACACCCTTTTCCACAATGTACCTTTTTTCGTCAATGGCATCCTATGTACGCGACGTACAACAGGCTCCCATTGACTTCACCGAGCGACCTGAGTCTGTCAGCGCATACTCGCATCCTACTCAGGTGCTCAGAGCCCCAGAGCGCAAGCCGGTCAGAAAGCCCTCCGGATCCGAGCCGTATGGAGGGTTTACCAAGCGGGATCTGAATCTGCTCCTTAGTCTATGCCACATTAAGGCCGCCCTTAGGCTTATCCCAGGATCTTAGGCCTCGACGGATCCATACTCACTTAGGCCTCGGCATAGACCTACAATTTTCACAAAACAACACTGTGATCACAAGTCCATTTTAATCTTTTCGTCAATGTCAAACTTCATCACCTGTCAAAACCCTACTTTTTTCTTACATTACTATAAAAAACCTCAACACTCTTTAATCATGTCTATTCATATCCTAGTTTATTTAGTCAAACTAACTATCTGACAAGCTACCAGAAAACTGTTGCAGCGGAAAGCTGG
Source organism: Lissotriton vulgaris (assembly GCF_964263255.1). Lineage (NCBI taxonomy): Eukaryota > Metazoa > Chordata > Amphibia > Caudata > Salamandridae > Lissotriton > Lissotriton vulgaris. Next base: position 438,692,605 of record NC_141685.1, on the reverse strand, counting down.
GCACATTTTTCATTATACTCACATCACATATATTTCCTGTAGCATCTATTTCCTCTCTGGGCTCATATCCTAAAACTAAACTGCCATTGGTCCTCCAATGGATGTTTTATGTGAGCTAACAGGGACTTAAAAATTTAGAGAACATGAGGCAAATCCTTATGAGGACCTGTAATAAGAACATGCCAAAATCATGCTAACAACATTTCTCCAGTATTAGGGGTGTCTTCCATAGATTCACATGCTTGAATAATTCCCTGTCGTCGAGGTGGGAGTCCCACGGTACATAACATAGTAGTAAGAAGCATATATACATAAATATATACATAATATATACATATATACACATAAAATAATATTCCATAATATGTATATTCTTTAAAAAAAATAAAGTCTTAAAGTACCATAGAACAAAATAGGCCCATAGAAAGCATTGAGGGAGAGCTCACTTTAGTAACATATCAATGTCATTATAATGGTCCACTTTCCAGCCAATCAGGCTGTAGCACCCTCTAGAACCTTCTCCTCAGATGCTCAAGCCCTCTGATTTTGTACCGCACGTCGTGTGACGGGAGTCTCCCTGAGCTCTGCTCAGTTTTCTTCAAACTTCAAACTTCAAACTTTCAGCTATGTCTACACCAAAGAAGTCTTTATTCAGACCCTGTTCCTCATGTTGAAAACTGCGTCTTTTCAAGGAGGACCCTCATAAAAAATTTATTTATTGCTTATACCCGGATCATGAGGTGAGGAGTTGTAAAATTTGCAGGACCTTTTCAAATAAGACTTTGAAAGATCGAGAGGCCCGTCTCCTTCTGTGGCTACAGAAGATGAAGACTTCAGACAACACTGTGTCTGATTTGGAGAGTGTTTCTTGTTGTCAAACTGCAATCTCTCTGAAGCGTGGGTCTGAGTCTGACATTCCTTCGCCCTTTTTGAAGAAAAAGAAGCTCGTTGACGCTTCTAAGTCAGTCTCCCCACGGGATCTGCCGGCCTCTACACCTGCGGGACCTAGTTCTCTGGCGTTGCAGATCCCCCCTGTGCCCTCGTCCTCTAAAACGAGAGCCAGCTCGTCGACGACAAAATCCGTCGACATTATGACGACGACGACTACTTCCCTGTTGACGACGATGACGTCAACGACGACCACTTCGTCGACGCTGATTCATGAGGTCAGGCCTATTTCTTCTATTATCAAGATATCGTCGACGACGAAGAAACCAATCTCGTCGATGACCCAGTCCAAACGCCATTCATCGACGAAAGCTTCGTCGATGCCTGCCTCTTCGTCGGCGACGGCCTCGTCGACAGGCACTGCCCCGTCGACGACCAGCTACTCGTCGATGGCTCCTTCGTCGACGACGTTACAAGCCTCGTCGACGACAACAAAGCCAACGTCGCCGAAAAAGACCTCGTCGATGGCTACAGTTCCTTCGTCGTCGGAAGCCCTCCAACCCTCGTCAATGTTAGGAAAGTCTTCAACTAAGATCTCGACGGCGACATCATCGACATCATCGTCGACGGTACCGTCGACGGCTCCTTTTTCATTTGCCACTGCTACCAGCTTCACAGTGGTTACGGCTACTACTGTCAAATGCCCAGCTCCTCTGGATTTGAGCCCTTTGCGTCATCGATCCAGTCCTCCACCTCAATTGTTTGCCTCTGGAGAAGAGCGTGAGTCAGAGGGCTCCTATGTGGATGATAACTTTTGGGCTGCCAGTATCCCTTCGGAGTTGCACATTAAATATCAGGACTATGATGATGATGCTGACAACCAGGAGTTGCATGTCTCTGCTCCAGAAACCTTACATGCAGGTGAACATGAGGTTCCTATGGCACCGTTGCCTATGTCCTTGATCTCCAACCTGCAGTACATGCTCGATGACTACAACCGTCGATTTCCACCATCCACGCCAGCATCTCCATTGCCACTAACTACACAGTCTCCTGTGCCTGCTCCAAGAGCCGCCTCTCCTACTCCACAACTTCCTGTTCATGTGGATACTGATAATAATACGGATACTAACCAGGATGATGACGCTGCAATGGCAGATTGGTATGCTTATCAGGCACAAACTCCGTCTCCTTCTCCGACTTCCCCTTTGGCATCGCCTCCAGTTGACATTGGGGGTTTCCATCTGTTGATGTCAAGAGCTGCCAAAAGATTTCACTTGCCTATGGTTGTCAGGCAAGAAGACTGCTTTCTATATGATTTCAAAGATCAGCCTTTGAGGCAGGTGCATTCTATTCCGATCATAGACTTTATGTGGAAAGAAGGCCTCAAACTTATGGAACGGCCTAATTCTGTCCCTGCCGTGCTTTAGCGTATTGACAAAAAGTATAGGGCACCGGAGGATTCGCCTGCTTGTTTAGCCTCTCAGCCGAAACCCGACTCTGTCATTACACAGGCTTCACAGAAGAGGTCCCGTAATCCATCTTCTGCTTTGACATCGCCTCCGGATCAGGATAGCCGCCGACTGGACACCATCTGCAAAACGTTTTCCACGATGGCTGCAACCACTGTTCGGGCGGCAAATTCTTTAGCCATCCTCGCCCGTTACGACCAACAGATGTGGTCTGAAATTGCTGACTTAGTAGACCTCATACCTCAAACGTCTAGAGCTGAAGCACAAAAGATCGTGCAGGAGGGTGAGAAGATTTTCTCTGAAATCATTGACTGTTCTATTGATATTTCCTCGACTGGTTTCCGATAAGCATGGGCGGATTTCGCGGATTCACGATCTGCGAATTTGCGGATTTGCGTATTCGCGGATCCGCAAAATCCGCGAATTTGCGGATTCGCGGATTTTGCGGATTTTTTTTAAATGGGGGGTCTTCTGTGCGAGTTCAAGTGCCTCTTGTGTGTATAAATGGTCAGAGACCGATCAGAGCAGCAGATGAAGAGAAAGAAGCTCCTGGTCACAGGAACAGCACGAGGATTGCGCTCGTAAAAGTCAAGGATACAAAGGCCTCTATCCAGCATCACAGCTGATTTTCGACGGTAGATTTGGGAAGAAGGCACACCTGCCCAGCCTCGACGACGCTCACGATTGTTTTTGGGCTGATGAATGAGTCACTGAATTTGAGCTTCAACTAGTTCCAGCGGCCATGTGTGTGTTACTATGCAATTGCACCGATGTGGGCAGGGGTCCCTTGAGTGAGCTGTCCATCCATCATCCAGAACTATTTTAGGATGGCGCCGGCAAGCTGCCAGCGCCATCCTAAAATAGTTACTAAATTAGCTTCATCAGGAAGCACTAATAGATAAAATAAAGCAGGTGCTCGAGCACCTGCTTTATTTTATCTATTAGTGCTTCCTGTTGAAGCTAACTTAGTAACTATTTTAGGATGGCGCTGGCAGCATGCCGGCGCCATCCTAAAATAGTTAGAACAACTTCAAGCTTGAAGGCTTAAACTTTTGCCCCCCGGATCCGCCGCTCGCGGATTCGCGGATTTACCGAAAATCCGCGAAATCCGCGGCGGAACGGATTTTGCACTCACACTTAGTTTCCGACAGCTAGCTGGCGCTGCAGTTTTACGGAGACAAGGCTGGCTCAAGTCTACGTCTTTTCGGCCAGAGGTGCAGGCTAAAATACTTGATTTGCCTTTCGATGGCGAGTCCCTCTTCGGAACACATGTGGACGACGCCCAGGAGTCTATTAAAAAGGACACTGATACTGCTCGCGCCCTAGATTCTCTGCAATACCGGAAGAGGCCTTTTCGTGGAGCATGTGGTCGGGGCACAGCCTCCAAATTTTCGTGGCTCCTCCCAATACCGCTCTTACAATGACAACAGACAGCGTTACTCCAACCAATCGCAGTCTCGACAGAACGACTCCAGGCCATACAGGCATAAAACCACTTACACAGGTGGTAACTCCTCCAATAAAAAATGACTTTCACAATTTCACTGTTTTCCCACTCTACAGATTGGAGGTCGAATCTCCCAAAGATTTTTCAATTGGTCACAAATATCTTCGGACCGTTGGGTTTTGGAGGTTATCCAAAAAGGCCATGCTCTGGAGTTCATCAAATTCCCACCCAACCGCCCACCATCTGGTCCTCCTCCAAAACATCTAAAGGAACTGTTTGCCCAAGTTGCAGTATTAATCCAAAAGGGTGCAGTCAAAGTGGTTCCTCGAAAACAACAAGGGAAGGGCTTCTATTCCCGCTTTTTTCTTATCAGGAAAAAGTCGGGAGAGTGGCGCCCGATTTTAGATCTCCGAGACCTCAACAAATTTGTCAAGTCCAAGACATTTTGAATGCTGACCTTGCTGGAGATTTTGAAGTTCCTGAATCCGGAAGAGTTCCTCTCCACAGTCGACCTCCAAGATGCATACTTTCATGTGCCAATCCATCAAAGACACAGAAGGTATCTCCGTTTCAAAGTGGGATCAAAGCACTACCAATTCAAGGTTCTATCTTTTGGCCTTCGTTCCGCACCGTGGGTCTTCACAAAAATCATGGCTCCGGTGGCAGCTTATCTGCGCCTCCAAGGCATACAAATCTACCCTTATTTGGAAGACTGCTTAATAAAGGCACCAACCTTTCTAACAGCAACTTACCACACTCAGACCTGCCTTTCCCTCTTCCGCAAACTGGGTCTCTCTAACAACCAAGAAAAGTCACATGTCCGTCCATCACAACAGAGAGTCTTTCTGGGAGCATTGATAGATACGCGTCTCGCGAAAGTGTTTGTTTCGCAGGAACGTCTAGATCATATCATCAAACTAGTGACTCTTCTGCGCTCCAAAACGTCCGTTTCTGTCCGGATGTTCAAATCCTTTCTGGGCATGACCTCGTCCTGCATACCACTGATTCCCAACTGCAGGCTGCATATGCGAGTCCTTCAAGAAGAATTGGACAAACAATGGCGGCAAGTCTCAGGGTCGTTCAACAACAAGGTCTTCCTGACCCTCGCATCCAGGGCCATTGGAATGGTGGGCTCACCTTCCAAACATCACAACAGGGCGTCTGTTTCAAGAGCCGGCCACCATGCTTACCCTTATGATGGACGCTTCCTTAGAGGTTGGGGTGCACACCTCGGGGAGATGTCAATAAAGGGCAAGTGGACAGTCGATCAGCGCAAGTGGCATATCAATCGGTTGAAGCTTCTGGCAATCTTCCTCACCCTGAAATCGTTTTGTCTTCTGGTGGAAGGGGAGTCTCTGTTGGTGCGTACAGATAACACCACCAGTATGCACTACCTCAACAAGCAAGGGGGTACAAGATCTCTCCCGCTCTCCAAACAGGCACAACAGATCTGGAAGTGGGCAATACAGCATTGTATTCACTTGACCGCTGCTCATGTCCCGGGCATTTTCAACGTCCTTGCAGACTCTCTCAGCAGATCGACCACAGACAACCACGAGTGGGAACTTCATCAGTCAACTCTGGAGTCCGTATTTCGCAGGTGGGGCCGCCCGGATATGAACAGAAGTTACTTACCTGTAAACTGTGGTTCTCCAGTATTGGTGTCTTTCATAGATTCACATGCGACCCGCCCTTCCTCCCCTCAGAGGCTCTCTTCTCCGCATGCACTCTTGGTCACTCCTGTGCTACGAAAATCTGAGGGCTTGAGCTTCTGAGGAGAAGGTTCTAGAGGGTGCTACAGCCTGATTGGCTGGAAAGTAGACTATTATAATGACATTGATATGTTACTAAAGTGAGCACCTGCTTTCTATGGGCCTATTTTGTTCTATGGTACTTCAAGACTTTATTTTTTGAAAAGAATATAGATATTATGGAATATTATTTTATGTGTATATATGTATATATTATGTATATATTTATGTATATATGCTTCTTACTACTATGTTATGTACCATGGGACTCCCACTTCGACGACGGGGAATTATTCAAACATGTGAATCTATGAAAGACACCAATACTGGAGAACCACAGTTTACAGGTAAGTAACTTCTGTTCATAACCATCACTTCAGATATTTCTGTTGATAAAACTTATGACAAAAAGGTTCACACCAAGATTGAATCGACTACGATATATTTGCTCACGTAAACCATTTATCCAAGCCTAAATTTGAATGGTCGAGAACATAAATCACAATATAATCAGATTTAATAGAAATCTTTAGGGCAATTAGTCCCACAATCTCATACAGATTCAACAGGATAAACATTTGCTAGATACATCGGAAAGACGAGAGAGAGAGAGAGAGAGAGAGAGAACATTGCAAAAATGGAGTTTCAGCATTTAGTTTATACAAATTAAATGTGCAGAGTTGAAGCACAATGAGTCACAGGAATGAGTCAATAAACTCTTCAGCGGAAGAGTAGTACCTGAACACTTTACCAGCTGGCAAAGTACTAGTTTGAATCAGTTTGGAAAGTTTAGTTCAAATGGGTTTGGAATATGAAAGGAAATCATAGTTCAGTCCGACAGCATACCAGGCAGGAAATATTGAAATGGCAACCAGTCCCTGACTCCTCCTCCAAGGGTGCAGTTATGCTTTTAAAAGTTCTCAATTTACACCCACAAAGTATCCTTTCCATCATACGTTATGGTTTCCATTGGTTGTCCACAGTGGACTGCTCATGGTGCGATCAATACTTCACTAAGCAATCCGGAAGCAAATTTATTGTTTTATAATTCCATCCTTTCCTCTAAGGTAATAAAATTCATTTTCTTCACTGTCTGTTCATTCCCAGGCCAGACACTCTCTCTAAGGTTTGCAATTGTATTGATACATTTCAAAGTTCTCACAGAGTCCAAAATGAATACTGTAGCTAGTTTCTGCTTTTGAACAAGGAAAAGAAAGCATTTGAGGCCTAAATGAAAAACCTGCTGAATCATTATCACATTATGATTAATATAAAAAATTACATATCAATATTAGGTACAACAAAATAAATAGTTTGCACGTTTTTATTTTCAAATCAGATTAATATATGTGTCACTTTTGTTATATATGTTTGTACCATTTAATGCTAAGGTAACTCTGCAAGCTTCATGTTATCAAGCGTTCATATACTAAGCACTTTAACTGTTTTTGAGTGTGCATTACGGGATCATTATTTTCATTTATCACATTTAGAAGTCATCAGTAGCCCATTTTATAGGTTAAGTATGTTTAGATTCTTAAACATGTGATTACATTGCATGAGCAAATACATTTTTCTCGCTTTATTTAGGTCTTTCACATTTTCACGTTTAATAAATATTTCTGCATACTACTACAATAAAGTAGAAAATCTCACGTTTTTCATCTTCAACCGTTTTACAAGTTTTATCAAAATTATTGTTGTAAATTTCATTTGATGGTGACAATTGATAGAGGCAACCTTCATTAAACTGTTACCCTCCATCAATGGGGAAAAGCTCCTTGCTGTGGTTTGTGCTGGCTTCTATGACCTCTGTCAGGTTGTTCTTCTTTGTCTCTTTCAGGAGGCAGCGATACTGGTTGAATGCTGTCATGAAAGTGGTATGGTATCCTGTCTCTTTGCTGGTATGCCACTTCCTTTCTAGGTGGCAGCAATTGAATTTGATAGATTTCAACTCCTTGGTGAACCACCCGGCTCTTCCAGTAGGTCTTTTGGGTTTGGCTGGCTTGGCGAAAGTGATTTTACAGGCGCATTTTGTGATCCACTGGGAGAAATTCTTAGCAGCCTGTTTTGGGTTGGGTGTTGTGTCTGGCAGGTGGAAGTTGAGAGCATTGTTCCACTGGTCCTCTGAAATCTTTTTCCAGTCTCTGCGCCTGGCGTTGGGGGCATGATGCCTGTGTTGGTGGGTCATGCGATGGTGACGTGGATGTTGTAGTGGTCGGTCTAGTTGAGCTCTATGATGTGGTTGGCCTTGACCCTGTCGCTGGACGTGAAGATGGGGTCGAGCATGTGTCCTGTGAAGTGGGTGAGGTCGGTGATAATTTGCTTGAGGCTGATGTTGCTCATGCTTTTTAAGAGGTTGGTTGTCTTGATATTTGTGGAATCATTGAGGTGGAAGTTAAGATCACCTAGGAAGATGCAGTGCTCAGAGGTATGGTGATTGGGCGATGCAGTAAGGTATGGCACTGCAGAAGCTGGGGTGTGGTCCTGGTGGTCTGTAGGCTAGGGTGCCTCGGATCGTGCTTTTTCTGTCTGTAAGGAGTTGGAAGTTACTTCCTCAGTAACTGCACTCCAGAGATGTACAACATAATATGAAAATTTTTTCAAACAATTGCTCATAAAATTATGTTCCTTATCACGCTGCATCTGAACTTCCAGCAGAAATCGTTCAAAGTGATACAGCAGGTACATGATGGAAAATTTACTTCACACTACATGCTTCCTAACACAGTTTGCCTCCTATGCACTACCATCTGTGCCCAGTGGAAGCTGTGGTGAAAGATAAATTGCAGTGGGACACTGATTGGAAGGGGGAAGAAGACAGGAGTTTAGGAAACTGGCTCTCATTATATTGTGCCGAAATGAAGTACACTGTGCAGAGAGTACAGGTATCCTTTATTCATGTGCAAGGGCTTGATTTACCAATCCCAAGGTGCCCGATTTGTGGTAGTGTGGTCGAGCAGCCTTAGGCTTATCAGAGAGGGAGTGTTAGGTATTTGTTGCACACACAGAGTCAAAAAGCGAAACACACACTCAATAAGGAAATCCAACACTAATTTAGAAAAAGCTGTCAGATTTGAGGCATGAGCCTTGAACGTGGTAATGTTATCCTATGGGAGAAACATAGACTGCTAAGGGGGTACTTTCAATCAAGTAACATGGTTGTTCTTCTGGACATAATTTAAGTAGGGGCCAAGGTCCTTAGAACCACCACCAGCAGCTTTGGTGCACCTGCCCTATTGTGTCAGGGTGCAGAATTGATGGTCGCAAGGGTAGCCTCAAACACTACTGCTGAAGGTATGGAGAAAACCTGTAACAGGAAAATGCTGAGGACAAGTCTGTCGGAATGCAAAGGGGGGCTCAGTTCTTGAGGGTCTCTGGGACAAGAGTGCACCATCGTTAGGCTTGGATATGGGTTGAGGGGGCTCAGACGCAGATGTGTTTTATCTCTGGAGTCACTTGCGATGCACGCTCTCACATTTTGGGTTGCCCTGGAGATGGAGACAAAACAGGACATCAGGGCCACTCTCGACAATGGCCTTTCTGGTGCTGACATCCCACGTCGTTAGTTCAGTCTTGGTGAAGAACACTGTAGGAGGAAACACTGCTGTGCTGTAATGATTTTCACTTTGCCTTGGCTGACTGCTCTGAAGAACTGCTTCTCTGCTTTTCTGAGCTGCCCTGCTCCCTGCTGATCTATGCCCTTCTGAGGACAAGGAATGGACCCATCTCCCTTGAACCTTGAGTGAATCCAAGGGCTTGCTGGCTTGCCTCCTGTTTTCTCTGGCAAAAATGAGACTTCCTGCAATCCTGCTTGTGCTGCTGGACTCTGTCATCTGTGAGTCCTACTCGTGCCCCTCCATTCCCAGACTTCAGAAGTGGACACTGCAGCTGATTTCTGCAAAAAACTGACTCATAGCCTCGACTGTGTAAGAAATGCTGCTGCATCGCCATTCGAAGCCAGTGCATAGGCTGCTCATCAGAAGATCCACAGCCACGCGACTCAATGACGATGCTCCATGTGGCTCGACAACAATGCATTGCATTCACTTCTATAGAGCTCAACGATGACTCAGGACCCTGTTTTCTTGGCTCAACAGTGACACAATAGGCTCTCGCCGTCGAGACTTGCTCCAGCCGAGGTATTTCTTCAGCTGAAGCTTTGTGGGTCCTGTAGCCAGCCTGCCCTCCATCACGGTCGGCCTGAACTTTGGATTTGTACTGGTCCCTCGAGACCTCAAGTAACCTTTTTACCGTTAGCGCCTTCTAAGTGCAATTTTTTCATTTATCCTTTAAAAAGTCATATCTCTACTTCTACTGATTGGATTTCTGTCGTTTTGGTCTTGGTGTACTCAGATAAATATTCTCTATTTTTCTGTATGGAGTTTATTTGTGGTGTTTTCATTGTGTCACTGTGTGTGTGTGGGAGTGGTTGCACAAATGCTCTACACATTAACTCATGATAAGCTTGTCTGCTCTGTGCCAAGCTACCGGAGGTTGCAGGTTGGGCAAGATCAGTCTTCCAGGACATTAGATAGGGTGGATTTTCAGAGTGGACCACTAAGGTGCCCACTGTATGCATGTCATAATAAATTTTGTACTGCAACAATACAGATTTATTAAGACAAGGAGTTTGATATCAAACATCATAGGTTTCAGTAAAGCCATTATGTAGCTGGGGAACTCATAATCACCAGTGCCCATTTCATATACTTAAGATGGCTTCCCTGTTGACTTGTCCCATCGAGCAATTGGACTAGGCAGCACGGGCATATCTTCTCATGCGGGTATGCCCTCACATGTAATATAATGCACCCTGCTTTAGGGCTACAAAGCCTGCTGTAAAGGTGACTTACATATATTACATGCAGTGACTATGGCATGGCACACAGTAAGTGTGCCATAACGTGTTTTCACTCACGGTTTGCATCATGACAGGCGGTCTCCAATGGGAGGATGCATGCAATTTCTATGGGGTTCCCTAGGGTGGCATAATACTTGCTGCACCCATGCCCTAGGTACCAGGGATGCCACTTACTTGGTAACAATTAGACCATTTTAGCTTGTTTTAGGGAAAGAGCACTGGGGCCTAGTTATCAGGGACCCAGTGCACATCAGTTGAAAAACATTAGTACCAGTGGCAAAAAGTTTTGATGACCATGGCAAAAAGGAGCATGAAGTACTGGGTTTTTAAGAACCCAGCGGTGCCAGGGAACACACCCGAAGACTTCGAGTCCTTCCTGTTTCAGACTACAGAAACACAGAGTCTTCTTGGTGAAGTCAAAGATCGTATTTATTGGCTGCAGCCAGTAACAGGTATCCTAGAAGTACAACACGGTGTATGTTCTCAGGAGACTGCTCAATCTTACAAAGCCAGCCTTCTCTTTTTATACAAAATATTATGCTTTAGGCAACCATTCCTTATTTACAGTTGACCATTCACATATTTTCACTACAAAGAAAAAGCAGAGTCATGATGACAAACCCATATTTTAGTTTGTCCAGCCCACAATCAATTACCCGGTAAGGCCTAGTATTTTCATCAGATATCGACGGACCCCCAATAAAAACGGGCACCTCCTCCTCATAAAGCAAGTTATAAAGAAAGAAACAGGGACAGGTGTGTGTAAGATTAGGCATGGTTTGTGTGCGATGAAAGGTTTATGATATGTTGTGCCTTGATACTAATCTCATTCGGCCACTGGGAAAGGAACTGGCCGAACAGGTTTGGCTTCAGGCAGTGGAGTCAGCTTGCCCAGGTCACAGAGGAGTCAGTAAAGGTGTACGTGTCCTTCAGACTCATTTTTGGCCTTAGTCATTTGGCCTATGTGAGGGCAATCACAAAATGGCTGCCGTTCACAAAATGGAACCCGAGGGTTCAGGACAGAAACTCTGATTTCAGGGTGATTTCGTCACCCGAATATGACGAAAATGCTTGTGCATAGTATTCTAATCATTCTCGGTCTGCTGATACCAAAATCGTCATGATACGACGATGTTTATAACACGGGTTCGGAATTTTCAGTACCACAGGCACTTTCCTACATGAAGCAAGAAAAGCTAAACACTAGGCACTGCATATATTTTAAAATAATGGCGTCTCGTACAAAAATGTTGCTTAACTATACTGCATTATTAATCACGCATTTAAAGAAAATAATAATGGAATTTTAAGTGCACCATCATTACTTCATGGACTACGACTTCATCCATAATTAAAATGATTAATTTGTACCAATAATTTGTCACCCAAAATAGCACATCAGAAAAAACTTGGACTCCTGTTCCAGCAGTGGACCCAACCTGCAATCACCGTCTCAAGCACTGGTTTTAGTTAACTAACACCTCAGTACCTCGTGCCTTCTTTGTCATTTGCCTTATATTTCCTCCAATCACAGCTGGCAAGAATGTGTCCAGCACCACAAAGCAACCTTGTGGTCCGTATGGCATTTATAAAATACTCCTAAACTAAAAATTATATAGTCATCCTGTGACATTAAGGAGACAAACCATTTATTTTGCTGGATGGAATTCACAAACTGTATAGTCATTAATGGAAGAGAATAATCTTCATGACAAGGGAAATTGTTTTAGTAGCTTTAGGTTGTTGTTTCCCAAAATGCAAACATATGCAAGCTTGTTTATAGTAAATTGGTATAATTCTTCAATAAATATTTGTTTGCATCTTTTATGCTTTTAAAGTCTTCCACTTGTATCATCGTGCAACATTTGCTTCCTAGTTTATAAATATGATACAATGTGTAAAGACTTTCTGTAAGGTAGGAAACACTTTTGTTCATTCTCATTCACCAACATGCATTTTTGTCGTCAGGTTGACTCTGGATGGATCACTGTATATCCCGGCATGAACTTCACTCAAGAGGATGTGGACATAAACCATCTCTGGTACTTCCACACAACCGTTATGGGATCAAAAGGCCACGACAGCTTCCGCTTCTCTGTGACTGATGGAGACAACAACTCCCCACCAGAGGACTTCTTCATTTCCATCAAAAATATGGACAAAGGTAAGAAATATAGTCACTCTATCCCCCTATTCTTCATTAATTACCGAAGTGTCCTGTAGAGAAGTGCATACAATTGGAATGAATTGGAAGAGTGGAACTGAAACAATGAACTTATGAGTATTAAGGTAAAAAGTACTGCAAATGTATTATCGGTGGAGCATGCGGGAGATTCAGATCTGAAAGCAGTAAGCTAGCACGGAGGTAAACGATGAAGGCACCATTCGAGGAAAAAAAGCTTATCATTTGGGGTTATTAAGTATGTATTGTTTTTCTCAGGCAATATGCGTTTCTAATAATTGTGCATTCCTGGCATTTTTCGAAAGGTTCGCAATGATTTCAAATAGGGTTAATTTACAGGTATGCATCTTAATATCAGTACATTTTTCAGCTTTGCAAACTGATTCTGTATTGTTCAATTCTGTGACATAAACTAATTTGAGGTTTTCGAATGTCATTACTTCTTGTTTGGACTGCAGTTATGATAACTGTATTAAATGCAGTTGATTTTGTGTCCAGGTTAAGTTGTTTGGTTGGTTTGTCACTGGTTGCCCGGCTGGTTTGACAGAAATTGCACCAGACTTTAACTTGTTGTTTTATCATTACACCCAAGGTATAGTTTAAGGGCTGGCTCAGCGTATGCTGAAGCTCACAAAGTCTCTGTAAGTCTCAGTAACTGATTGTGCATCTGAGGCTATGATTCAGTTGCATTTGTTTTCTGGTGCAAATGGACTTTCTGGTCAGAACATAGAGAATCTTAAAAAGACAGTTAGTTATAGATTCCTTACCTAAGAATTTCCCCCAGGTGTAAGACTGGATCTGAAGATTTTTTTCTCTAGCAGTACCCTTGCGCGTCGGTAGGTGGCATCAGTCGACTCTGCATCCGGCATCGGGGTCCCGGCATAACATGACGGTGTCTACTTAGACGCTGACGCAGATTTGGAGAGAGCTACCCCATAGCCACTTTTTGGCTATCCTTTTTGCAACGTTCTGTCAACTACTTTTCAAGGATCTCAACTCCTGGTGCACGAGAGATGTGACATTGACAGACTGGTTTCGAGCCTTGCTGGTCCTGTCACAAGATGATGTCAGTGACGGACCCACACCTCATGTGTCTGTGATGTCTGGAGCGCGACCAAGACCTGAAGTCGTGCTCTGGCTGCCGGGCTATGGCACCGAAAACTTTGCAGGAGTGGTCCCGAATGTTGCTGGAGGCCCGGCGGTCAGCTCCGTGTCATTCCAGGTCTTGTTCGGGAGGAAGGTCTAGAGGTCATTCGCGGAGCCCCTACTCTTTGTGACACTCCAAGTCATCGAGGATATCCGGTAAGTCCAAGTACAAGAATAACGCGAAGAAACACAAGCACTCTTTGCCTTCTCCCAGTCGGTCGGCTGGCATGACGCAGGTTTCGGAGCATGTTGTTCCAAGACCCCTTTTATGGTGCCTTATTCAGGTTGACTCTGCGCCTCCCCCCATTTCTGGGAGCCGGAGCTTCCCATGCCCAGCATTGTCAATTTTACATGCGGCCTCACACCTTGTGTTTGGGCAGCCTGACTCCGCTGGCACACCTTCGGGCCCCATGGAGCAGGTCAGGGATCCTGGGCCTTTCGATGACGGCGGCTTCAGTACCGGTGGACACTCACAGAGCCAGGCCTGGACCTAGATAGATGCAGGTCGATCTTACTAGGCCTTCCCCAGCGCCGATCCAGACGATGACGCCCCCGGCACTGATCATGCCCCTGACCAACGCTGTCCCCATCCTCGACCCATCCCCGAGTTGGACCCGGAGCTGGACCGATGCCAGAACTGACGCTGGAGATTACTTTTGTTCCCCTGTTTATCCCTGGTGTTCCCTATTGACCTGATGGTGGTGATGAGGACTAGGAAGGGGTCGCTGGACCCTTTAGCTGACCATCTGAAAGAACCGGACTGGCGAGGGGACCCGGGTGACGCTAGTGGTCTGGACACTTCTCTGGATGCTGCCTTGATTTCTCCCCCTACCGTGGCTTTGGAGGAGGGAGCATCATATGATGTGGTGGTGAGAAGGGCAGTTGAGGTCTTGGGCCTTGAGCTCCCTTCGGTGGCAGTCAGGACTAACCTACTGACAGATGTTCTTCAACCTGCGGTGTCCACTTCTGAACCACTGTTGCCATTTAATGAAGCCCTCACTGCATCCTTCAGGGCATCTGGTGCAAGCCCAGCACAGGGGCTCTTGTGGAGAGGACAATTGCCTACCGCCACCTCCTGGCCCCAGGTGACCCAGTGTTCTTGACCCAACATCCTTCCCCTGAGAGCTTGGTGGTCCAAGTCTCTTCTTCAAAAGGGTGCATTGCCTTCTGCCCCTCTAGACAGGGAATCCAAGAAGCTGGATCACCATGAGAAGCGTATGTTCTCTTCCTCCAGCTTGGAACTGCGGTCAGTGAATACTGCATGCCTCTTGGGACAATACTTACATACAATCTGGGATACGGTTGCACATGTGCTACTTACGTGCCCGGAGGAGGCCCAGGCCATTCTCTCCCAAGCAGTGGTGGACAGGAGAGACGCAGCCAAATTCACGGTTAGATGTGGACTGGATATCACTGACTCACTGGCAGAACGATTGCCACATCGGTAGCCCCTGGGCGCTATGCCTGGTTCAGGACATCTGGCTTTTCGGGGAATGTCCAGTCAACTGTTATGGACGTGGCCTTTGATGGGCTTCGTCTTTTTGGTGACAAAGCAGACTCGGCGCTGGTGCACTTTAAAGATTCTCGGCCTACAGCCAGATCTATGGGCCATGCTGAACTTTCTCGTCAACTCCAGTCTGCTTTTCGCCCCTTTCGTGGCTATGTCAAGCCACCAACTCATACGAGTTGCTCAGCCTCTGTGTGGCCACAGACGTGGGACCCAGCGACCTCGCTTGTCTGGGAGCCATCGGGCAGACAAGTCCACTCTTCCCTCCAATCCTTCCTAGTCTGACGTGTCAGGCCCAACAATGGCCACTGGGAGGTAGGATTTGCCATCACCTCCTCCACTGGCAATCCATCACGTTAGACAGGTGGGTTTTGAAAATAGTCTGAAGGGGCTACTTCCTCCCCTTCAAGACTACCCATCCCTCCATGCCACATCTTTTGAATGCATGCCGGAGGATCATTTGGCGCTTCTCCACCAGTAAGTTTCAACTCTTGGCCAAGAGGGATGTAGAGAGGGTCCCTGTGCCAGGAGTAGGCCGTGGTTGCTATTCCGCTACGTTCTGGTGCCTAAGAAGGACAAAGGCATCCATCCTATTCTAGATGTCAGGGCCCTACACCACTTCCTCCGGAAGGAGAAGTTCAAAATGCTTGCGTTGGCTCAGGTCTTGTCTGCCCTCGACCCCGGAGATTGGATGGTGGCAATGGACTTGCAGGATGTCTATTTCCATATCCCGTCTTGCCAGCCCACACACGCTATCTATGGTTAATGGTGGGCCACAAGCAATTTTAGTTCACTGTGCTCCCCATTGGCCTTGCCAGTGCCTCTTGGGTGTTCACAAACGTGATGACAGTGGTCGCGGCTCATCTGCACAGATCAGGGGTTCCTGCCTTGCCCCATCTCAACCACTGACTGTTGAAGGTTGGCTCGCCCCATGCTGTCATCTAACACCTCCAGACTATGGCTGACCTCCTGCATTCCCTGGGTTCGTTATAAACGTGCCGAAGTCACACCTGGCTCCCTCTCAGAAGCTCCCTTTCATTGGGGCTGTTCTGGACACAGTGCAGTTTCGGGCTTATCCTCCCAAGCAGCGAGACCGGGATATTAGGGCTTTGATACCAATGTTTCAGGTTCTATCCCGGATTTTGGTGAGAATGACTCTGAGGCTGCTGGGTCGCATGGCCTACTGCTAGTGGATCATGCCAGATGGCACATGCGGGTTCTGCAGTGGGACCTGGATTTCCAATGGGTGCAGCATAAGGAAAATCTTTCTGATTGCGTTCAGATCTCAGAAGGAACTGCACAACAGCTGCAGTGGTGGCTAATGAACCAAGACTGGATCAGAGGCAAATCCCTCTTCCTTCCCAAAACAGATCTAATGTTGGTGACAGATGTGCCACTCCTGGGATGGGGCAGCCATCTGGGAGAGGCGGAGATCAGAGATGTCTTGTCTCTGGCGGAGTCCGGGCTCCATATCAACCTGTTGAAGCTCTGGGCGATTCAACTGGCACTGAAGGCATTCCTTCATTCTCTCAAAGGGAAAGTGGTCCAGGTGTTCACAGACAACACCACTGCCATGTGGTACTGAAACAAACAGTGTGGGGTGGGGTCATGGACCCTTTGAGAGGAGGCGCTTTGCCTCTGGACAAGGTTGGAACATCAGGGCATGACCCTGGTGGTTCATTATCTGGCGGGTTCTTCGAATGCCAGGGCGGACGAACTCAGCCGTCGGTGCTTGGTTGATCATGAATGGCGTCTTCACTCGGAGGTGATGCAAGGTCTCTTTGAGTGGTGGGGAGAGCCTTGGTTAGATTTGTTCACCACTGAAGAGAACGCGCGATGTCAGTAGTTTTGCACGTTGGCGTTTCCAAGACGGTACTCGCTAGGTGACGCTTTTCCTCACAAGTGGAACTGTGGCCTCCTGTACGCCTTTCTGCCTGTACCATTTCTGCCCTGAGTGCTGAAGAAGATCAAACGGAACTGGGCCCAATTTATTCTTGAGGTTCCGGACTGGGCATGAAGAGTCTGGTACACCAAGCTCTTGAGCATGGCCATCGATCCTCTGATCAAACTACCCCTTTGGGAGGATCTTCTCTCGCAGCAGCAGGGGATGTTTTTTCATCCCAACCTGTCGAGTCTCCACCTCCTTGCGTAGAATTTGAGCGGCAACAATTGACAGCTTTCGACCTTCCGCCCAAAGTCTGTAATGTTATCTTTGCAGCCGGGCGTCCCTCTACTAAATCAGTATACGCCTATAGATGGAACAAATTTGTGGCATGGTGCACAGCAAAGGCTGTTTTGATTCCCCTTTCTGCCCCTCTTTCTTGTATATACTCTCTTTGGCCCAGCCAGGTTCGGCCCCGGGCACTTCTAAATGCTATCTTGCTGCTATCTCTGCTTTTCTTCGGCTGACAGATCAGCCATCCTTATTCAAGTCTCTTATTGTAAATAGATTCTTTAGTGCATTACTCATCTATTTCCTCCATCTTTCATAATGCCCCAGTGGGACTTGAATCTTGTTCTTATATTCCTAATGTATGGTCCCTTTGAGCCTCTTCATAGCTGTCCTCACAGACTCCTTACTCTAAAGACTGCATTCCTTGTTCCCATCAACTCTTTTCACAGAGGGAGTCAGCTTCAAGCTCTGTCTTCAAAGCCTCCTTTCCTCTGCGTGCATCCGGACAACCTGGTGCTTAGGACAAGGCCTTAGTTTCTACCAAAAGTGGGTCATCTTTTCATGTAGGTCAATCCATTACATTGCCTTCTTTCTTCCCACCTCCGCACCCTTCCAAGGAGGAGGAGAGACTCCAGGGTCTGAACCCTAAACATGCGCTGTCAATCTACCTTGACCGTACCAAAGACTTCCGGTTGGATGATCAGCTCATTGTTGGATATGTGGGTGCCAGAATGGCAAGGTTGTTCAAAAACTTACCATCTTGCGACGGGTTGTCCTTTGCATAAAGGTTTGCTACACCCTAGCTAAGAACGATCCTCCTGTGGGGCTGCGTGCTCACTCCACCAGGGCTATGGCAGCAACCATGGCACTGGTAAGCGGAGTTTCACTCCTCAACATCTTTCAGGCGGCGATGTGGGCATCTATGCACACGGTTACTAGAGATTACTGCCATGACAGCCCGTTTTGTCCTCCAGGATTTTCTGGTGTGAACTTTGGTCGCAGTCCCTCATCCCGGGATGGTTTTGCTGAGGTATCTATTCTAAGGTACGGAATCTATAACTAACTCTCTCTTTCAGATGAAGAAGTTACTTTCCTTCGGTCATATGTTAGTTATAGATTCCTTACCGCCCCACCCATCCTCCCCACTCTGCTAACTGATTTCTAGAGATAGGGACTCCCTTACAGGGCCCTAGTTGTGGTACTATGTTTTGAAAATAGGCTCAGGTTTCACATGAGTCTTATGCTCGAACCCTGCGTGAGCCACAGGGAAAGATATCTCTGGTGATGTAGCTGGGGTCTCAAGTCGTTGGAGCTGTATGCCAGGCTATGGGCCCACTGACCAAGAGTGTTTCGGTCTAGCTACTATACATTAGGGTCTGTGTCTGGATATTTGCTCAACACAGATCCACGCAGGCCCTTGTGGCTCTAGGGCACTGGTAATCTTAGGACAGCTAATAGTTTCTTACTTTCAACTTAAAAATACATGCTCCCTATGAATAATGTCATTAACAAACACAAGATAAATGGTTTGCTGCAGGATCTGGTAGGCCAATTAATATTTAATAGCTTGTTTCATTTGTATTAGTGTTTACTCATCATCAATATGAAAATCAATCTGAATGTGTTGTTTCTTATGATTATGCCTCGCGCAGCATTTTAAGGCTTGTTAGTAATATGCTATGATTACTGTGAATGTCAAAAAACCGAAGACAAACTACAAATTATTGTGTAGGCAGGCAATCTCCCTGGAGGCAGTGGGAGACGGTTCTGGCGACAGGGAAAGGTTGTTTTTTTCTTTAACTCTAAATCAAAGGTTGTCCGTGCCAAGCGCTGCCCCACACTTTCTTTGAAAATGGAAAGAAATTAAATTGCGACGCCGTGCCTTCGGAGTGTTACATTTCTGTAAAATCTTGCCAGGCAGCTGTAATTTATTGGACGTGGCTTTTGAAATAGTGCCTCTGCCAGTGAGAGATTGGCACGAGCGAAATGGAGACAGCTAATCCTCGGGAGGCCTCCTCTGGCACAGGTCTCTATTGAGACCCGGTGCTGCCCGGGCTCATGACTGCACCGGAGCCAGAGTGCCATCTGCACACTGTGATTCATGGGCGCACTGTCAGTCTGCCATGCCGCCTGGCACTGCGGAGGACAAGAAGCCGCATTGTAATATCGAGAGGTGCTGCCGCCGTTTACCAATTAAATGCAGCTCGTTTCTCTGCTTTACAGCTGATGCTTTATTTATTAGTAAACAGCTGCATTTGTTAATTTTCCTTTTTTTTGTTGCTATTTGTGCGTGCCAACTGACATTTTTGATAATCTTTTGATCCCGAAATAAAACAATAAGTGTTTTATATTTTCCAGGGGACATCCCAGATGTCACTATATGTTAAAGTAAGATGATCGCGCGTGAGCAGTGTGATTCACTAGGGGTGACAGTGCGGTTTAAATGGGGCCTGATGACGCGATTGCTGATCAATTACCGAACAGTCCTTTGGAAAAACAAATAGTAAAACTGGAACCTTTTTGCTTCACGAATGTGAGTTGTTCATGGTGAACAATTCAATTTATTTCGCAGAATGGAAACTTAGTATTTTACTCGCGAGGCAAACGCGTTTTCCTGATATTACGCTGCAAGTTATTACCTGATATTTTTACTGTGCACAGGTCAAAAAGGAAAATGCGAAACGACTGAGCCTCATAAAATGAATTGTAGGGGCGGGCTATTGAAGCATATGGATATGTTTAAATCTCGGTATTATGTCGATAAGTGGAAAACATTCCACATTCGGGGCGCATTAAAATGAGTGCAAAAGCGTTCTGAAATATGGGTACATTTAATTACATCCCATATAACAGACATTTATTCAGTGGTTTGTAGCATGAATGGATCATCCACTGAAGTTCACGCATCAGGGCAAATATATTGTGCAGACATTGCTCCCACATATTCCACTCAATAGTAATGTGGTAGATGTGATCAGACATGAAAAGTCATTTGCTTTCACTATGTATTGAAAGCCTCCATATTTGGAAATCTTCGGGAAATACGGGCAGGAATTTGCTACCTCTCCTAAAAGTCCCCCAACAAACCTTGCTGTTTCGCAGGAATATCACCAAGGCCCTTGAAGTGCCAAGAACTTCTATTTGATATTTGGCCTTTTTATCTTATGCTCATTTTGTTTCTAATAGAAGCAATGGCGCAACCCTAAGGGTTTCATGGTGCTAGAGGGACACCAGAGCAAAACCCCAATGTGAGCATCCAACAGAAACTTGAAACAGCAAAGAATGAGTAATGCTTCCAAAAGCTTAATCCGTCCACATTGAGCCTCAAAAAGCCAAACAATAGGATTGCCGATGGGGGCTCACACCAGAAAAACGTCAGTCACTCCCTCCCTGCATCAACGAAAGTGTGGAACCTGCAGAAGAGATGTCCCATTGGAGGGTAGCGCCCTAGAAGGTGAATAGAGGAGAGTGAATGGAACACTTGCTGGTCACAGAAGAATTTAAGCACTAAATTACACAAGCATTTGAGAATGACAAACAAGCATATGTTTGCCTGGATTGGGGGCTCTTGAAACTGGCACTTTCTGGTTGGCTGAAGGAATGCCCCAGCCAGGCAGAATCTACCGCTCCCATCAAGGGCGGGTGATTACACTCACTGTATAACCTGTGCTCATCCTTGGGTATCTTGGCACTGGGCAGCCAGGCTTTCCTCAGAGTCAAAGTGTAAAGCAAAGGCACAGCAGTCACTCGTTTTGCATACACTGAGCGTCACAAAAGAGACTTCCCACAGTATGTATGTAAATAACGTTTATATTCAACGCCCATAGTCAATCATTATAGCATGAACCTCATCGAATTTTGAGCATAAGACACATTTGGAAATATTACTAGCAGTACTATGCCCACTCGTATCATATCAATAGTATGCAAACTGCATACAGTTCCTAATTTAACCCCACCAATAGGGGGAGCAGCCGTATGCGGGAAGACATGCTGTCCAACCCCAGACCCACCCTAGCAATCCTGATAATACAGTCCCACATGGGTATAGGGTACACCCTGGGTCACAAAGATGTCGAAGATATGTAGGTACCCGACAACAGAACACTTTTTTGCAGCACCGTGGACTGGAGCCATGCTAGTAAACCCAATGTCAAATGTATTGTGCTTTTGGCATGAAATCAACATACACAGTGGTACCTCCGGTCAATGGTGTGAATCACAGGCAGTCTGCAGAATATCACTCCCACTCACACACACTTCCCTCTAGGGGTGCCCTCATGGTATAGGACGACCCACTCAGGGTTGGCTGAGCCGTCATTGATGCCAAACTGGTCAGGGGCGCAATGGCAC
This sequence comes from Lissotriton vulgaris, assembly GCF_964263255.1. Taxonomy (NCBI): domain Eukaryota; kingdom Metazoa; phylum Chordata; class Amphibia; order Caudata; family Salamandridae; genus Lissotriton; species Lissotriton vulgaris. Next base: position 438,670,822 of record NC_141685.1, on the reverse strand, counting down.
CCCACAGGCCTGCTATGACAGGCCTGAGGCAGTGTTGAAAGGCTATCTGGTGGGTGGCACACTCAGTGCTACGTCCCACTCCTAGCCAGTGTCGTAACTGTATGTGGTGCGCCTGTTTACCGAACGCACAGAGGTACAGCACCCAAACCCATTGCGTATGCACCCTATGCCCAATGTGGGTGAGGCAGGCACGCACACCTTCCCTCTGCAGTACAGTGGGAAGGTGCCCAGATTCTGAAGGTCATGTGGAGAGTGTCGGCAAAGACTAAGAGGAAAGTGAAAAGTTTTGAGAGTAAATTCCCTTAAGAAGGGCCATGTACAACAGGGGCTATTTAATTTTTTTTAGCAAAAGTTTACATTGCCAAATCTATTGGTACCGGAAGTCAATGTAGCATCTTTGAACTACATTTCCCGAATATGAGCAGCGGAAGCATTGGGTAGAGAAAACTACACTTATCCAAATGTGGACACGCACCCATCCCCCAGTCTCTGCTTGGGTCCACCACACGTGCTCCATATCACCATACCTGATATTTTCCCACTCATCTATCCGGACTGTCACAGCCATTTGTCTGTTCCTGCTTTAAGGTGCCTAGATGTGGAGTTAGGGACTCTGTGTTCCTCTAACTAGTTACCTTCATGATATTTTGGTAGTCGATATTCTAGCTTGGATAAGTTTGTAGCACAAGAATTTAGTGTAAGATATTCTGACATAAAACCTATAGAATCCCACCATTCTCCCCACATGCAAGAACCTCAAGGATCTCTGATAACTCTGGATTGCCAGTGGAACTGTATTCCTCCATCTCATGTTTTCTATACAATGAAAAATCAGTGACATTATCCATGATGTTATTGGTTATTTCATTTGTGTTGCCACCAGTTATGTCATTGATTATGTTATATGTGGGAGTTATAAGCAGTTATTTTGACAATTATAGCTGTAAAGCTAGCTAAATCTCATGCATTTCAATGTTTTTATGTTCCGGCTCACAGTTACAACGTTCTTTAACTTGGCTTTTTTTAAGGCAATATATGTATATAATTTTCTTCTTGACCTGAACTGCGCAAAATATTTTCAAAAAACCATATTTATACTTGATGTGTTTTTACGTGGCCATGCCAGCATATGACCGGAATGGGTGTAGCAATGATCAGTGGGTATTTGGGCCTGGAAACTGGTCATGCCCTGTGCTGCGCATGCGTTAAAGTAGGGATACAGGCAAAATAAGGGCATATGTTAAAGGATATTATTACAAAACACAACGTATTCAGCAAGAAATGTACATTATGGGAGTGTAAGGCTGCTTACAAAGAACTGTGACGAATTTCCTTGGCAACTAGATCATGCATGTGCCATCTGCATATATAACGCAACAGCTTCCCATTCTCGTAATTTTCCCTAAGGGTAAATGTTATGAATGCTTTTATTCAATCTTATATTGATTTTTTTTTCTACAAGACATAGCATATTTAAGCATTGCCAATATGAGACTCAGAGGCTACAAAAATACAGAATGCTGTTGCTAGTTCTATCTTCAACGTGAAAAAATTAATATTGTGGCCAAATATATCCAGTAGTTAGCTCACAATACAAAAGAGAATTCATGTTAAGACTGCATGTCTCGGACTTAAGACCTTTTATGGAATTGGACTTAAAATCCTCTTGGAAAATTTGAAACATATACTCTGAGACGCATCCTGTGATCTCCAAACTAGCTTCTATTTCAATCAATCAATCAATCATGAGTTTGTATAGCGTGCCTATTCACCCGTGAGGGTCTCCAGGCGCTGAAGGTGCGGGGGGCTGCGTATCCATCAGGGCGTGGAGGTTCAGTTGAAGAGCCAGGTCTTGAGGATGTTCCTGAATTGGGTCAGCAACGGGGATTGCCTGAGTTTGAGGGGCAGGGTGTTCCAGGTCTTGGCAGAGAGGTAGGAGAAGGATCTTTCTCCGGTTCTAGTCTTGTGAATCTGTGGGATGGTGGCCAGGGCAAGTTGGGCGGAGTGAAGTTGTCTGGCAGGTATGAGGAATGCGAGTCGGTGGTTCAGATATTCTGATCCTGAATCGTGGAGAGCTTTGTAGGCATGTGTGAGGAGCTTGAAGGTGATTCTCTTGTTGATTGGGAGAAAGTAGAGTTGTCAGAGGTGTTGTGTTATGTGGCTGCGGCAGGGGATGTCGAGGACCATTCTCCATTCTGGGTGTGGCGTTTTGGATGTTCTTTAGTTTCCTGAGCCGTTTCTGGGTGACGCCAGCGGAGAGTGTGTTGCAGTAGTCAAGTCTGCTGGTGATAAGTGCATCGGTGACAGTCTTTCTGGATTCTGTGGTGATCCATCTGAATATTGTTTTGAAGCAGGCGGAGTGTGTAGAAGTAGGATGAGGATAGAGCGTTGATTTGATGGTTCATTGTGAGCGATGAGTCCAGTATGATGCCGAGGTTATGTGCGTGGTCCGTAGGGTGGGAGGGGTTCCTAGTGCGGCGGGCCACCACGAGTCGCCCCAGGCTGAGGGGGCTGGTCCCAGGATGAGGAAGGAAGGAGTGGATCCAGTCTACTACCTTGTCGTGGATGCTGGAGTTGTGGAGTCTCGTAATTAAAGGTTAGTGGGAGACAGTGTCGATGGAGGCTGAGAGGTCCACTAGGATGAGGGCTGCGTTTTTGTCCCGGTCAAGGAGAGAGCGGATGTCATCAATGGCGGCGAGGAGTGCGTTGTCTGTGATGTTGTTGCTTCAGACGCCCCATTGGGCGGTGTCCAGGACATGGTTCTCTTCGATTTGTATTCGGAATGCCTGCAGCTAAGTACAATAGATGAGGTGGTAGAGCTTTTCTAGGCTCTAGGAACTCATATTGTGAATGTCATCACTTTGGCAATTCACTTGACGAATAGTCTGCTGAGATTTCATAAGTTACTCGAGACCTGGTGATTAACCAATGCTAACTGGCATTGCAAGTCCATAGCTGTTCACATTACTTCTGCTGTTTGGTGGCAAAGCGCACCTCTCAATTGAAAATGTATGGTAAAAGTACTTTAAATAAGTACAATTAATGGGCATTTAAAACAATTGAAATTCCCAAAAACACTTTGGTTTAATGGGCAGAGTTGACATCACAAATGGCATAATCAGTGACACCATGGTAGCATCACATCTAACAACCACCACAGTCAGCAACTGGGTGTCTTTACAGCAGTTATGAAAAAAGGAAAGTCTACAGTTCCACTACAGAAATGGCCTAAAAAAATAAATACATCTTGACCACTAGTATTTTGCACACTTTGGGTATAATCAGATGAAACGGAGAATGTGGAGAGGTTCCGGTTGCACTGAAATTATGCTCTCCTATAGATGGCAATTAAAGTACTTAGTAAAACTGGTCGCAACTAGATTTCCTAACCCACTTTGACTAGAGAGAAAAGGCTGTTAAAGTTTTTCTCAAGAGTTTTAGCTAATATGAATTTGGATGGGTGAATTTATATTCTATTGTAAAAGACAAGGGAACCCAATTTAGGATCGGTCAGGGACTTTGGGAACTTAATTTATTATAAAAAATAGTGGTCCCTGGGCAAAGAGACAATAGAGGGAAGGAATAAATATAGATCCAATCGGTGCTATATTTTCACCGCTACCCAGCTGGATAAGAGCAATTTAATATGGAAATAAAAGAGATAAACAAAACATGTGATTTAATTACAGTGGGAAACAAGCCTACATCCAATAACTCACAAAATAGGGAAAAACAAAGAAGGCTCATGCAGCATGTGGTTGTCTGTATGAAGAGATCATAGTATAGCAAACAACATTAGAGAAAAGTCACCTTTACACATAATGTATCTTAAAAATGACAGTGTATAAGGTTGACAGCATGTCGACGGCGTTTCGATCCTTTACAGAAAGATATAGGATCATCATCAGGATATTATGGATATGATGCCTGAAAACATTTGCATGTAATGACTAGTTGAGGGAGGGAAAAATTGACACAATTTGGGAAAAAGAAATGGAGGTGGGGAAGAATAAATGACGGAAAGTGAACATGGGCCATAATCAGTTGAAACACTTTGTCTGTAGTCAGTATGACATTTACATCCTAGGTCAAAGCCTATGGGAGGGCCATTTACTGTTTATGCAGAGACGCAGCGCCGGAAAATCTTTAAAATACTGATAGACTGGGCGTGAGAACTATAGCCATGAGGTGCTTGGGTTGTGCTGTGAAAAGGGTCAATGAACAAAATAAATTGTGCTTGATAGAGGTGGCACGTAGATCGGAGGCTATCAACAGTAAGTCATAGAAGGCCTATTGACTAATACAGGTGATAGTGAGTGACGATATCAGATAACGTAGGTGGACAGAATATCTTGTGTCAAACCGGAAAACACTGGAGTTTTACGAAGTGGTATAATCACCACGAGCAACAATCGATGGACCTGGCAATGAAATGGAGTGGGTTAAAGGACAATTACAGGCTCCTGGGTTGTAGATAAGGCAAAATGTAGCCGAGTTGCTTACCTATTGATGGACACTTGGATAAGGTGAGTGGAGGATCAGCATCTCCTTCGGGATGATGTAGGTGAATTGCGGGTGCCGCGGAGCTGTCATTGTGATATCCGTTGACGGAGAGTTAAAGAATGCGGGACAGTCTTTAGGACGGTCCAAGCAAGGTGGACGAGTCCGCGGTCCAATTGCTCCAAGGTGACAGAGTTCTAAGAAAGGGGGAGATCCACAAGGCTATGAGAAATGTTGTGGAGTGGTGTAAAAGCGGTATTGAGCTCATCTATGGGTAATAAATGGGGACTCACCCGTGAGCTGCCAGACAATTTGGGAAAAATTAGAAAACCAACCGAGCAGAATGACTCCGACTTCTCCAGGAAAGAATTAGAAAATTTCTGGTAACCAGGTTCAGTTACGGCGCTCAACTGAGTTTGGGGGTAGTATAACAGCAACTGACTAAATTAACATGGGTGCTTCCAAGGGAGAGGGAAGGGGTGGTTACCAGACAGCCCCAATAGTCCACAAAGGATGTGGACCCTATAAAGTCCAATTTTTGGTCCTCCCTGAGCACCTATATTATAAATTGAAAGTCAAAATTCTGTCATACGTAAACACTATTCAATAATCCATGATAGGTACAGACACATGAAACATTGTTCAATTTGTAATCTAAATCAACACAAAAAACACTTAATTTCAATATATCCTTAAATCATTGGTTATATGCTATAGTCCATTCTTCATGTCCATTAGTTTTGCAATCAGTGATCCAAAGTCAAAACGGTTTTTCTTTAAATCAGTAAAAGACCCAAACGCAGTCAGTATTCCAAAAGTAGATCTTCTTTAATTCCATGAAAAGCAAAGCGCAGCCAAAAGCAGCCAACACGTGTTTCATCAAGCACTTGTATGTGCTTATTGACTTCCTCAGGGCTGCAACCCAAGACATCAAAAGACATATATCAATCAAAGTTATACAAAAACAATATTTCCATGTATCATAAACATCTCCATGAGAGGCTTTCTAAATCTAGGAAAATCATAGGAGATGTAAGGAAAAGCCACCCGAAAAACGTGATTATAGTACAAAGTAGAAAAATGGACCAGAAAGTAAAGTACGACGCCAAGGTGTTAAGGTCACCATTGTGCACAACTCCACTCAAAAGGAAAACATGTTTTGAGTAATAAGCTGTATTCACCTGTTAATATAATCACTATATTTTGAGAGTCAGCAACATATCTATTCACAGTATTTGTCTCTATAAAAACATAAGAAACATCCAAAAGATTATTCCACAATAGAGTATAGTAACTCTGCACTTCATTATAAATCAACTCACTTCTAATGGGGTCTGGAATTTGGATATATTATTAGATAAGTTAGATCCATTGTATCTATCACTGGTGTAACAATAATATTAAATGACTTGAATATAAGGGAACCTCCAACATTGATTATTTCAAGGTTAATCAAATGTTTAAACAAATACTAGAGTCATTGAACCCACAAAGGTAAAGTTCCTAATATAAATAGAACTCTGACCACTCACCATTATTTTAGTCAATGGACAGTGTCAAATACGCAAGCTCCTATTCTTCATGCTACACGCAAATTCGGCAAACTCAAATAATTTCTGCATCCAAGAAAACATAGAAAATAAATAGGATTATGGTTTAGAGTCTCCAAGGAACCAGGAGCTTCGAATAAGAGTCGCTCACCTTGAATATGATATGAACACAATAACACGATGACCCTTTTTCCTATTTTCCAAATCAAAATAAGGCTCAAGTCCTCACAAAGTTCTATCTAATATAAGGAAATAGACAAATAATCAAGGATCATTATCGTCATTCAAGAACTTACGAACGCTAGTCAAACAAGCAATTCTCCATACCTCACCTCTAGCGTCACAATCTCTACATATCCACGAGTGTGTGATCTAAAAAGTTAAAATTATACCATAAATACATGTTAGCGTACGTAGTTTTAAAGTCTAACTTCCATAGAATATCGTTCCCGTATACGTCCTCACCTTGATCAGTAACTCATCCCATTCGAACACATAGCTCGCGTACACAGCAGTCGCTATCTTACCGCTCGTTTAAATGAGTAAACTTAATAGGCGCCATCTTGGAATGGCTCGTAAGCTTGAAAAATACTATCCCTAATTAGTAATAGGGGATATTTAAATAATATATCTCGAAATTATCATCATAAAACTTGACACTAATAATTATATCAAATTGAAAAAATATACATATCAGTTGAACCCGTCATCCATAAGGGCGCTAACGATCGAAGTCTCCTCTCTATATCTTTGTACCATATTAAAGATATCTAATGCCCTGTGTAGTTAGAACAGTAATCGGTGTAATTGTTACAACATATACAGAGCACTTACGTTATAAGAAAACTGCCTGTAGTGCAAAGTCTCAATGAATAGAGACAAAAGAACGAGAAAACAACAATTACAATAAAGTAAGACCACGTATCCGAGCACCCTATTCAAACCAACGGTGGGTCAACAATTAAAATAAAGTAAGACCACTATCCTCTGGTAATGTGATAGATGCTTTCTTTAGAGCTGTGAATTTGGGTACTGACAAACTAATTGATAGAGATGTTAAAGATCGTACTAGATTTCCATTGAGAAACAACTTGAACAAGATTGAGCTAAGTGCTTTGAGGAATCTAACCAGCAACCCTGATATTGTCATAAAAATGGTAGACAAGGGAGGTAATATTGTTATTATGAATAAATTGGACTATGATCAGGAAGTGCTTTCCCAACTGGATGATGTTAAATATTATGAAAGGGTGACAACCAATCCATTACATCAGGTAACAACTTTGATAAATGAGAAACGTAAGGAGTGGTATGAGCAATCATTATTAGATCACGATGAATATATGTATTTAAAAGTTGAATTTCCACGATCTCCCTGTTTATATTGTTTACCAAAAGTACATAAGAATAGACATAAGCCACCAGGGAGACCAATTATTTCTGGAATCAATGGTCCAACTGAGAAAGTGTCACAGTATATTGATATTTATTTGCGCCCTTACGTTCAGAAGTTACCTTCTCATATGGAAGTTAGACTTTAAAATTACGAACGCTAACATGTATTTATGGAATAATCTTAACATTTTAGACCACGCACTCTTGGAAATGTAGAGATTGTGACACTAGAGGTGAGATATGGAGATTAGCTTGTTTGACTATCGTTCGTAAGTTCTTGAATGACGATAATGATCCTTGATTATTTGTCTATTTCCTAATATTAGATAGAACTTTGTGAGGACTTGAGCCTTATTTTGATTTGGAGAATAGGAAAACGGGTCATCTTGTTATTGTGTTCATATCATATTCAAGGTGAGTGACTCTTATTCGGAAGCTTGTGGTTCCTTGGAGACTCTAAACCATAATCCTATTTATTTACTATGTTTTCTTGGATGCAGATATTGTTTGAGGTTGCCGAATTTACATTTAGCATGAAGAATAGGAGCCTGCGTATTTGACACTGTCCATTGACTAAAATAGGGGTGAGTGGTCAGAGTTCTATTTATATTAGGAACTTTACCTTTGTGGGTACAATGACTCTAGTATTTGTTTAAACATTTGATTAACCTTGAAATAATCAATGTTGGAGATTCCCTTATATTCAAATCATTTAATATTATGGTTATACCAGTGATAGATACAATGGATCTAACTTATCAAATAATATATCCAAATTCTAGACCCCATTAGAAGTGAGTTGATTTATAATGAAGTGCAGAGTTACTATACTCTAGTGTGGAATAACCTTTTAGATGTTTCTTATGTTTTTATAGAGACAAATACTGTGAATAGATATATTGCTGACTTTCAAAATATAGTGATTATATTAACAGGTGAATACAGCTTATTACTCAAAACCTTTTTTCCTTTTGGGTGGAGTTGTGCACAATGGTGACCTTAACACCTTGGTGTCGTACTTTACTTTCTGGTCCATTTTTCTCTTTATACTATAATCACGTTTTTTGTGTGGCTTTTTCTTACATCTCCTATGATATTCTTAGATTTATAAAGCCTCTCCTGGAGATGTTTATGATACATGGATATATTGTTTTTGTATAACTTTGATTGATATATGTCTTTTGATGTCTTGGGTTGCAGCCCTGAGGAAGTCAATAAGCACATACAAGTGCTTGACGAAACACGTGTTGGCTGCGTGTGGCTGCGCTTTGATTTTCATGGAATTAAAGAAGATCTACTTTTGGAATACTGACTGCGTTTGGGTCTTTTACTGATTTAAAGAAAATCTGTTTTGACTTTGGATCACTTATTGCAAAACTAATGGACATGAAGAATGGACTATAGCATATAACCAATGATTTAAGGATATATTGAAATTAAGTGTTTGTTGTGTTGATTAAGATTACAAATTAGGGGGGCGTGACCAAGATGGCGGCGGAGTAGGACGTGTTTCTAGTCCCCTCCGGCGCCAGGCCCTGCAACGCTTCGTACTGCATCGGCCCCGGGGGTCCCCTTGGGCTACCGGCTGCTCCGGATACATTTGGAGGCTGTGGTCAGCGGCGGCGAGCTTTCCGTCGGCGTCGGAGCTGGTCCTCGCCGCGTCGAGGCTGACGGTGGGACCTGAGACCAGACGGGCCGCTACGCGAGGCGGCGGCTCTGAAAGGCCTGTGGAGGATGGAGCAAGGTATTTGGTGAGCCCGCCGGGGCACAGTGGCTGGTGTTGCCGGGGTCCGCCGGCGTTGGAGCGGTGCCGGTTTGCTGCGGCAGCCTCCGCGACTCGGGTGGAGGCGGAGCCTGGCGTGCAGGAGCGCCTGACGTCACAGCGTGGCCGACTGCCTACTTGAGGCCGGGGTTTGCGGCCTGGTCGGAGTGTGGTTGGAGCGGCCTCGGGATCAGCGCAACTGCCTGGAGCCTTGAGGCGGGGACAGGACACGCAGGAGCACGTAGCGGCTGGGGTGCAGCGGTGAGTGCAGAGGCTCCCTTTGGGGCCCGAGCACGCCTGGTGGGCATCCTTGGTTTCTGGGCGAGGCCACAGGGCAATGCAAACGGCCGAGTTGGGCCGCACTGTGGGGAGGTCCCATAACACGACACGGGAGCTGGTGCTTATTGCCAGAGACTTGGAAGGGGCCGCGAGGTCCTGGTAGCAGGGTGGTTACCCAGGGGGACTACATTGGACACATAGCAGAGACTCCCGACACGGGTTTGGCCTTCCCCTCCCCCCACCATAGCAGGAGCTGAGCACCTGTTGGCATACTGGACTGGCCGGTACGGTCTGCAGGGAGGACGACCGTGGAGTGGGCACCAGAGCCCGGGGAGCCCGCACGCTTAGCGGGGATTGGGGGACGGATGATCACCGGACCTAGCACTCTTCACGCAGCATGGCGACTGGTGCTGCGGCTACACTCCTAAGCCCTTCTAAAAGGATTGGACCTGCGGAGGCGAACTCCACTGGAAGCAATCTACCTGCACCACTGACCTTGGGGCTCCAGCAACAGTGGAGCACCGGACTGTAGTGGCAGAAGAACTGGGATAGGACTTTGTACATGCCGCTACTGCAGGGGCGCAGTGTTGACTGGTGGCGGTGCGCCTCCTGGTGGGAAGGCCCCGCGGCGCCATTTTGATCGGGTTGCCCGGTTGGCCCGGCGGCCCGACCTCGCTCATCCGTGGCCTGGGCTGGCTAAAGAGGGGGGCCCTGCATTGCCTTTGCACACGCTAGCTTGCCCTAGCTGGAGAGTGGGGATTGCCTTCGCCACGTGCTACGACCGAAGCTTCGCGATGTCTAACACGTTACGCAAGGGGAGGCCGGGGAAGGACGGTGCACATAAATCTTCGCAGCAGCCGGCCTCTCCAGGAGCCAGTGGCTCGTCAAAGCAATCGGATGATGAGGCGCCTGCCACCAAGGCCTTTATGTCCGAGCTCTTCGCCTCCATTAAAGAGGACATCTCTGAACTACGGGCGCAACTGGCTTCAGATCTGCGGGAGGTGCGGAGAGATGTGGATGGACTTGGAGAGCGGGTGGCGACACTGGAGGATCATGATCTGAGTGTGGCGAACGATGTGCACCAGCTACAACAAGACATCATCCGCCTCACGGAACGGAATCTGGATTTGCAGACCCACACGGAGGACTTGGAGAACCGTTCCCGGAGGAACAACATTCGTTTCCGAGCTGTGCCATGGGGTGGAGAGGCGGGGGACTTGCGTGACTATGTACAGGCCCTGTTTCTGCAGATTCTGGACGAGGAGGACTTGCAGGATGTAAGAATGGACAGAGTGCATAGGGTGGGGTTGCCCAGGTGAGGGGGTCCCCCCCAGACATCCTTGTATGTGTCCACGATTTTCAAGTGAAGGAGCGCATCCTGCGGAAGGCCAGAGCTATCTCATCTCTGCAATTTAGGGACCATTGTCCACAACTCTACCAGGATCTCGCAGCCTCCACGCTTCAGAAGAGACGAGAGTTCCGCCCAGTGACCTCCTTCCTGCGGGAACGCAATATTTCCTACTCATGGGGACATCCTTTCCGTATCATCTTTCGCTGGCTGAATAGGCTGGCACAGATTCGCTCCCTCCAGGTGGCGAAGGACCTTTTGGGCTTGGATGATGTCGCGCCTTCCCAGGGAGCAAACACTTCGCCATCAAGGAGGCGTCATCGCTCGTCCTCCTGGCACAGAGTTGGTTCGTCTCCGGGCCGGCGGCGACCGGACCGCGCTGCTAGCCTGCAGGAAAGGGGAGATGCGGTAGCTTCGGTGGCCTCAGCAACACTAGCAGATTCTCAGCAAAGCTCTGGAGCAGCCTGATTCCTGACTCGCTGATGGTCTGGCGCCGGAGGGGCACTGGCCTTAAGGTGCCGGGGGTTTGGTTGTACTTTTGGAGAAGACACCCCGGTCCTTGGCCTTGGGGGTCGCCGAGATGGTACCCCTGCCCCATTTTCAGTCCAGATGGGGCCTCACGAACTACGGTCTGCTGGAACTGCTGGGTACTTTGTTCAGGTTCAGTGTTCTGAGTTTTTCTCTATTGTTCTTTTGGTTGTGGGGGGGGTTGGGGGAGGGGGGTCCTGGGTGGAGGGTTCATGGGGGGTCAATGGTGGCGACGGGGGTGCTCTGTGGCATGTGTGGCTGGGATGTGTGCAGACAGTTGTGATGGGTGTGGGGCGGGAGGGGATGTCTCCAAGGTGCGGGATGGCTTGTGGTTCGGCGGGTAGCGTCAGGGGGGGTTCCCTGGGTTGCTCCCCGGCATTCCTTCTGACTGGTGGGGTTCCGAGTACGGGAGGGGAGATTCATGAGATGGCTGTAGAGGGCTCTGGTGTGTTATTCCATTATGCCTGTTAGTATAGGGACTTGGAATGTTAAAGGCCTCAACTCACCGCGGAAGCGGCAGAAGGTGTCGAAATATGTGACGGATCACCAGCTGGATGTTGTGGGGCTTCAAGAGACTCATCTAGCGCGCAAGGATGAGCTGCGCCTCAGGCATAGGGCGTATCCCCTTATATATAGGTCTTCTGCATCTACGAAACATAGAAGGATGGCTCTCCTCTTCCGCGCTGCGCTGCACTTCCAACCTATAGAGGTACGCAGTGACAAGGATGGTCGCTGGCTGATCGTAAAAGGGCTTGTTCAGGGGCGGCTGTGTACTTTTGTGATAGTGTATCTTCCTAATGCTGGTCAAAATAAGTTTCTACAAGACATACTACAGAAAGTGGGTGACTTTGCTGATGGTCACTTGTTCCTCCTAGGGGACTTTAACTTGGTGTGGGATAAGACAGTGGATAGCTCTGGGGCTCACAGGGCTGATACGGGTGTGTTTTCGGCATCAACGCAGCAGATGGTGGGGGAGTTGGAATTGGTTGATGGTTGGCGCTTTTATCACCCTACCTCCCGGGATTACACATATTTCTCTCACGTACATCACTCCTACTCCCGATTGGATCACATTTTCCTCAGTCAGGCCCTTAGGGGACATGTCCTCGATTCCACCATTCTTTCGCTTTCAGTCTCCGACCACAGTTTGCTGGTGCTTAGCCTCCGTTGGTCATCGACCGGCGGCGGGCAGAGGAAATGGTACTTCCCAGCCTCGGTGGTCAGGGACGATACCTCCAATAAGACACTGCGGGCAGCCATTAGGGAGTTTTTTTAGCTTAATCCAGCATCCGATACCTTGGTCACCAACACCTGGGATGCCTTTAAGGCATCCATCAGGGGCACGTGCTTGGGCCTTAATGCTCATCTTAATAGGTTGCGGCGAAAGGACCGGGAGGCTCTGGAGGCCGAGGTGGCACGCCTTGAACAGGCCCACAAGCTCAATCCCTCGAGAGTGACCCTTCGACCTCTAACGGCGGTACGGGGGAAATTGAGAGATCACTACAATAACAGGGCCGAACTTACGATGCTGAGGTTGGGGTGACAGTCTTACTCCTGTTGGAATAAGGTGGGTAGGCACTTGGCGCGTCAACTACGTGACAGGAGGGAACGCGAATATATCGGAGGGATTTGGGATGAGGCAGGTGAGTTGCAACATAGGGACGAAGCGAAAGCGGCCATCTTTGGCCGCTTCTATGCGAACCTCTATGCGGGGGACAGGCTCGATACGGGAGCCCAGAGGGAGTACTTTAGGCGCCTGCCCCTCCCCCAGATATCTAAAGAGTGGAATGGGCTGTTGGAGGCTCCGATTACCAGGGAGGAGGTGCTCGAGGCCATTAAGAATCTGAAACTACACAAGGCGCCTGGGCCGGATGGCTATACGGCGGTCTTTTACAAATCTTACGCCACCAAACTTTGTGATTTCTTAACATCCCTCTTTAATGACATGGCCGTGTCCGGCTCCTTGGCGGAGGCGGTGATTACGGTTCTGCCGAAGCCCGGGAAGGACCTCGCCCATTGTGCCTCATTCCGCCCCATAGCGCTACTTAATATAGACGCTAAATTATACTCGGCGATCCTAGCACATAGATTGCAAGACTTGATGCCTGCAATCATACATCCGGATCAATCCGGATTCATCAAGGGGCGCCAGACTCACGATAATACGCGTAGGGTGGTTCATTTAATTGAAAAAGCTGATAGGTTCCGCATCCCGGCGGTACTGGTGGGGTTGGACGCCGAAAAGGCTTTTGATCGAGTGGATTGGGGCTTCCTGTTTAATACGATGTCAGCCTTCGGTTTTTCGGAAAAGTTTATCACCATGGTGAAGGCCAATTTTTGCAGCCCCAGGTCTCGAGTAGCGGTTAATGGTCATTTGTCGGCGTTCTTTCCGCACTCCAGGGGCACCAGGCAGGGATGCCCCCTTTCCCCCCTCCTGTTCGCATTGAGTATTGAGCCCTTGGCGACGGCGGTACGAGAGCACGAAGGGGTTCGGGGCCTACCGTTCATGGGAGAGCAACACAAAATTACGCTCTTCGCGGACAATATTTTATTATCGGTAGCGGACCCGGAACACTCACTGCCCTGTGTCAGGGAGGTCTTGCTGCGATATGAAGCGGTGGCAGGCTTCAAGGTCAACTATGGCAAGTCGTATATCTTGAATCTTACTCTTTCGCAGGAAGAGGTGGAACGCGTGAGGCCCTTGACACCTTTAGCCTGGGCAACTGGTTCACTGGTCTACCTGGGGGTCCATCTAACTCCTACAGTGGGCAGGCTGTTTTCGGCCAACTTCCCGCCCTTGCTAGCGAAGACCCGAGCTGAATTGGATAGGTGGAAACCTAAATTTATATCATGGCTGGGCAGAATCCATGCTGTAAAGATGGTTCTTCTTCCTAAATACTTATATTTATTTCAAGCCCTGCCCATTCCCCTAGACAGCGAATTTTTTCGGCGTCTCAGAACTCAGATACTGCGATTTGTGTGGCAGGGGGGCCGGGCACGTTTTTCATTTGCTGTCTTGCGTCGGCCGAAATCCGAGGGCGGAGTGGGACTTCCCGATTTGCAGCTTTTTTATAAAGCGGCGCAACTGAGGGTGCTGGTAGAGTGGTCGCAGCAAACGTCGGAAAAACACTGGCTGCACATGGACCGGAGCGTGGCTGGCAGATCGGTCTGGGACTTGGCGTGGAAGCCCAAGAAGGACCGCCCTCTGAACGCCTAAGTCAGTACCCCTACGGGTACCACACTGAAGGTCTGGGACACCTTAGCTACGGATGAGCGTTGGACAAAGTTCCCTTCTCCGTTTACGCCCTTGCACTTCAATCCGGCTTTCCCGCCGGCGCTTCGAGAGGGGGCCTTTGATGCTTGGAGGGAGGGAGGCTGCAGGGCCTTGACTATCTGTTTCATGGGCAGGATCCCCTCACCTTTGCTAACTGTATGAGGGACTACGGGATCCCCCAGTCCGAACGATATCGTCATGTACAACTGCTTCATTGGGCCACGACGCCTGGGATATTGGAGGCAGCAACGAGACCTCCATCACCATTCGAGGCTTTCATATTGCGGACGTCTGCCATGAAGGGAGTCATCTCCTTTCTATACCAGCTTTTGCTTAAATCGGCGGTGACGCCTAGACCTCTTTACATGGAGCAGTGGGAGGTAATGATAGGGAGAGATATCTCCGATACTGAGCGGTCGGCGCTATGGCGGGACCTGACGGCATTTAATCATTCGCTGCATCTGAGGGAAGCTCATCTCAAGACGCTCATGCAATGGTATCTATGCCCAACTAGGCTCCACCGCATCTATCCGGCCACCTCAGACCAATGTTGGAGGGGTTGTGGGCTCCTCGGGGACTTCCGCCACATCTGGTGGGACTGCCCAGTGATCCGACCATATTGGGAGGAGATTCTCTCACATATCAGGGACATCCTTCATTATCCCATAGAGGACTCTATTGCCTCTGTTCTGTTGGGCTTGCGTGAACCCGGTCTTGAACATCAGACCCGGGCTGACAAGAAGATCTTATGGCTATGTTTCGGAGCAGCCAAACTTACGTTGGCCGCTGCTTGGAAACGGAAGGAGGCACTGGCAATCTCTCTGTGGCACGCACAATTCTGGAAGCTTCTAAGCTTGGAAAGAATGGCGGACATCTTCCTTGGTAACTTCAAGAACTTTCAGTTCCAATGGGGTCCATTGGTCGCCTTCCTCTCTAAAGGGCAGCCCTCCGCTGTCTGTCCTGCATCCTTACGGTCACTGCACCTCTTTCAAGTCTAGTCTGGATGATAGAATGTGTGCGGGTATGTCTGGAGTCGCCACCATGGGGGGGGGGGAGGAGTTTTACTTTCCTGTTTCTGGGCGTACTGGGGTGCATACTGCTGGGCCCGTAGCCGTCCGGCTTGGATGTGAAGGAACATGGGTTTGACGGCTCTTCTACTCAGCTTCTACATCATACAACACCGTTAATAGACTTGACGAACTGTTATTCTAAGGACTTATGGCTTTGCTCACGTAGTTTCGGACTTGATGTGCCTATGTTCCTATGAGATGTCAATGCTCCTGACTCTGATTGTGCCCCCTGCGTGGGGAAATGTGCAGCAGCTCAGTGGCCTTTTTTGTGTTACCTGTTCTACTCAAAATGCAAAAATTAAAATAAAAAAAAATTACAAATTAAACAATGTTTCATGTGTCTGTACCTATCATGGATTATTGAATAGTGTTTACTTATGACACAATTTATAATATAGATGCTCAGGGAGGACCAAAAATTCTCCTGGAAAGGAAGTACAACCGGCGGGAATAAGTAATGTAGAGCGCGGTCATGTGACCGGAAGGAGGTGCGAATGGGGCAGCTATTTTGAAATGGTGAATGGTGCAAGAATAAGTGAGATATATGCTTAAGCTAAGCTAGGAAATTAGCAGCGATACAGTAGAACATGATAATCCCACATTATAACAGCAAAAACTGTAAAATAAAGTAAAGCAAAAAATATACAGTATACATTATATAATGAGATGTAGAATGGCATAAAAACACAAGTTGTATAGGTCAGACCTCGGAGGGTCATAAACCTTTAGTAACTCATTATATTAGCATTGTCCAGTCCTCAAGGCGATTTAGGCCTGTGTGGATGCTGCCAGTACTCAAGATCCATTTCAGTTCTTCTTTATTTAGGAGTTGTGAAAGATCTGCTCCGCCTGGTGGCAGTTTGATGACGCTAATGATTGTCCAGCATTTATCATCTTCAGTATGGCCCATGGCTTGGAAATGTTCAACCAAAGGGGCAGTGTGTGTGTTGCAGCGGAGGGCAGAAAAAAGAGAGTTTTCCCTACTTAACCCAGAAAGGACCGGGAAATATTGTAACAAGAAAAAGGAGCTTCCTTTCTGTGTATTACAACTTAAAACATCAGTATAATTTGTAAACAATGACACCTTCTTGAATCAATTGTATCCCCAACTAATCATATATTGCACATAAATCAAATCATAACATAAAAATATATTTAAACAATTTTATTTAAAAAAGTTTCATCAGTAAACTTAACGTGAACATTTTCTTATACATAAAAGTTCATACATACATTTTCATAAGTCACAAAAAACAATTCTTAGCACATAAATATATAACCATCTGTTAAAAAACAATTTTGTTGACGCGTTTCGGTGCTTCGATGTTTAGGACGCCTTCCTCAGGACTATATTAAAAACATCTTCTTTCTAAAAAATGTGCATAACATCTATTAGTATACATTGTATACTAATAGATGTTATGCACTTTTTTTAGAAAGAAGATGAAAATGTATGTATGAACTTTTATGTATAAGAAAATGTTCACGTTAAGTTTACTGATGAAACTTTTTAAAATAAAATTGTTTAACTATATTTTTATGTTATGATTTGATTTATGTGCAATATATGATTAGTTGGGGATACAATTGATTCAAGAAGGTGTCATTGTTTACAAATTATACTGATGTTTTAAGTTGTAATACACAGAAAGGAAGCTCCTTTTTCTTGTGTTGCAGCGTAACCTACTTCGGTGCTGACAGATCCTGATAAGTGCCTTTTGTGTGGTCTGGCCAATGTAGATCTTGTTACAGGGGTATAGGATTGCATAAATTACATTGCTGGTGTTGCAATTAGAATATTATTTCATTTCAATTTTGACTTTACCAAACAAACATTCTTTGAATTAAATGATGAATTTACAAACAGTTCAATTTCCACATTTGGCATGCCCTGTCAGTTGCGGCATACCCCAATGGGTATGCAGTGTACTTGCTCATGTGAGACTAGGTAGTGCCGCTCGAGCTAGGTGGTCCTTAATATATTTTTTTCTTAAATTCAAAAAGTGGATGTTCCAAGTTCAATACACCAGCGTTGATAACATTCCAGTGTCTTAGGATGCTCTTGCATATCCTGTGCGAGGAGGGGGGAAAAGTAGTTACGCATACTATGTGGTTCTGTGGCAGTTTGGTCTTAGGTTCCAGGAGGCAATCTCTTGGGCAGTACCACACTCTTTTTAGAGCATTGCGGACTAGCCTACATGGGTAGCTCCTGGCTGTCAGTTTTTACTCAGGTCATTTGCTTCAGAAAATTTGTCATCCTTTAGTGTGCAATTCTGTCTGATACAGAGGAATTGGGAGTAGGGTAGTGAATCCCTCACGGCCCGTGGGTGATTACTGTCATATCTTAGCAGCGTGTTCTGCTCGGTTGGTTTTCTAAAGAGACTTGTAATGAGAAAACCTTCCTCATGCTGGATGTTAAGGTAAAGGAAAAGGATCACTGTCTTGTTCTGTCATAGTGTAATGTTGAGACCACCACAGTTGTTATTGAGCCATTGAAGGAATTGTTCTAGAAGAGTTTGGTAATCGTGCCAGATCATAAAAATATTATCAATGTATATCTTCCACTCTGTGATAACAGTGTGGGAAGGGTTCAGTGATGAGAGAATGGACTTGAAATGAAATGAAATGAAAAAGAATTTCTAAAGCGCATGGCTGCCCTTGAGCGTCCCAGTCTTGGTCTCTAAGGAGTCCATGTAAAGTATAGCCAGGTTGGGAGCAAACACTGCCCCCATTGATGTACCTGTAGTTTGTTGATAGTATTGATTGTCAAAGAGGAAAAAGTTCCTGGTGAGGCAAAACTCTAGTAGCTGTAATATGAAGCTCGTGGGGACTGCGTGTGGTCGGGGGTGTTTCTTGGGAATGCGTTCAATGACCAACAGTGAATCAATTTGGGGGATGTTTGTGTACAATGACTCTACATCGAGGGTGCAGAGGGTGTCTGTAGAAGGATCAAGGGGGTGCTTTTCTATAAGGTTGATCATTGCTATACGTACAAACACAACAGCAGACCAAGGTCAAGCACCTCCACTCTTTTAGTTTCAAAGAATCATTAAAATAAGTGCAACAACTTCCGGCATCTGCAGCTGAGAGATGCCTATTTACAATAAGGGTTCAAACCAAAGGAAGGTGCACTTCATAGAAGTCAGGACAAGTGACAAGTAAGTACTTCATAGATTCTTCTTTTTATTGAATTCTTGAAGAAACACAGGCACACAGCCAACGCGTTTCGTTCCCCAGTGCCACGGGAACTTCGTCAGGGCTCTTATAATATATAGGTTCAGTAACCTGTAGGGTAAGATGTTTCGTGATCAATAAGTCAATAAGATGTCACGGCCAATTCACGTAGTCCTAGGTCAAATAGTAAGCTTCAGGAAAATAAGCAGAGGACTTGAAAGTCTTCAAAAGTCCATTAGATTAATGCTGAATGTATCGGGTGAAACAGGTCCAATGGGGAGTGCCAAAAGGATGAGTAATCGTTTCAAGGGCACCAGAGAGTAGAATGACCTGTCACACATATCTTGGCCTGGTTATAAAGATATTCCAGGCGCGGAAATCATAAGTACTGCGTGGTGATCTCGGTTAATAAGGTGAGATGCACCAATTGTGGCCACCCAGTCCAAATTAAGGGGCCGATTATGATGGCGGACCGACCTGAGTCCGTCCGCCACCATAGAGTAGGAGGGACCGTCCGCAGGGGCAGCGGCGGTCCCTCTGTGCAGATTAGGATGTGACCGCCAGGGTGGCGGTCACATCCTCTATTTTTAAGATTGCGGCGGGTGCAGCTTCAAGCTGCACCCGCCGCAATGTTAAAAATGCATGCGCGGCATTTGCGTTCACAAAGCGGCAGGCACCGCGCGGTGCCTGCCGCGTTGTTCACACAAATGGTACCCCCCCATGTGCACTCCCCACCCCTCTTCACCCAGGGGTCCCGCAACGGGCCCCGAAGTGAAGATCCGTATGCTTTTCCACAGCGGAAAAGCCGCTGTGGAAAAGCATACTTTATACTCCCATCATAATATGGCTGGCGGTGTCTGATAGACACCGCCAGCCATGTTAATGCTTTTCCGCCGCGGTCGGAAGGCGACAGCGGCGGAAAAGCAGCGGACAGATTCCAAGACCCACCAGCCATCCTAATTTGGCGGTGGGTCTTTCAAGCATCCGCAGCGGTTTTCCCGCATCCTCCGGGCCGGCGGTGGCTTCCGCCGGCCCGGAGGATGCGGGAAATCCGCAATCATAATAGGCTCCTAAATGTTAACACTACTAGGATGACGAGGTCTCGATTTATTAGAGGTTTCACCTTCGGAGTCAGTCAATATCAAAACTTCTGTAATCTGAAGTCGAGCAGCATGGTAGTTTGCACGGGCGTCTGCGTGTTTTTCCGACGCCCGTTCAAGCTACCATGCTTACCATGAATATAAAATCGCACTTGATGATAAAGAAATTCATATTTTAGCTGATTCTGGATAATCTTTTAATTTGATAGGTGATGAAAATTGGGAGAAGGTTTTTCGGGAGAAGCATATGGTTTTGAAGAACCCTGATATAAACCCCAGTAGGTTATGGTGGGAAGACTGTTGATTAGATTGGTTATGCACCCATGAAAATGTATTTCAGAGATAGAGAAACCTTTGGTAAGGTTAACGTTGCAAAGAGAGATGACAATTTTCTGGGTTGTCATCACCAGCGTGATTTGAGTATTAAATTTAACCTGAATGCTCCAGACCAAGTAATGATGATCTCACACATCAATGACAACAATAATATTGTCAGATTGTTTCCAGCTGTGTTTGGCAATCCATTTGTCCATAATTTCCGGAAAGTACATATAATTTTGTTGGAAACATTGAAATGTGAGTTGGAAAGGCAAAAAAAAAATCAAAGTAATTGAGGAAATAGAATTTTCAGAGTGGTTGTCACCAGTTGTGTTGGCACATAAAGATAATGACAAAAGCATTTGCATGTGTTTAGATCTGCGTGATCTCAATAAGTGTTTTTGAGGTGGACAGACAGCCTCGCCCTAATTTTTCGGAAACACTTTCTAGCCTGAATGGTACACAAATGCTTAGCATTTGCATTCTATCAAGTTGCATTGAGTGAAGAGTCAAAGCCCTTATCGTCTTTTGTCATGTTGCGTAAACTACGACGTTGGCGTAGTTCTACAAGGTGCGCTTTCCTGCCCACCGGTGGCCTGGATGAACTTGGCTCAATGCTTCAACGATGAATGTGAAAGCAGGTTTTTGCAGACCCGCAAAACACTATTCAATGTGTTATTGAAAATAGAGGTATTGCCTTTTGGTTACTACAATCCCTATGAGGGGATTAGGGGCACCGTGGTAAATGTAACAAACCTATTTCGTTATTCACAGTATCACACACACAATGCACTAAGAAGAATGAATAATTGTAAGTCAAAGTATTTATTACCTCAAGAACAATCTGTTTCTTAGTACATCTTAAACAACTTCACTGAATATTATAAAAACATCAAGAAAGCACGTTCTAAACAAAGAGAAAAAAATAAATATTTCTAATATGGTTAGAATGTCATCTAGAGCCTAACCCCCTAGCATCTACTTTTAGGTGCTACACTAAGAAATCATGGATGGCAGAGCAACTTGGAGTCTCAAATTTTTTAGTGAGAAGAGACGCACTGCATATCTTGTTGGCAGCTAAGGCTGTCTTTGTCAGTAGGGGTGTAAAGACAGTGTTCCGTGCGAAGGGCAAACACACGCTGCAGTTTTCCTCCAGGACTAAGCTTTATCTACTTCAGGTGAGATGAAGCAGCTGATAAATGGAAAGTGTGCTGGCAATATGGGAGACCCTCTCTAGCAGAGTCTTGTGCGATATTCTGGGAAAAGGACTTCTCCTGACAAGTGGCTGTCTTTATATACTAAATCGTATCCGAAATTGGGATTTCTGACATAAGTTTAGGAATGTCTGACATAGATTATGTGCATCAAGGTGTGCATCCCAGACTTCAATAAAGTTCTTTTAATAGATCAACTTGGAGTGCTTTATTTGGAAATATACAACAAATAGTTGCTCAGTTACACATGCAAATGAAAGAAATTCTTAAAACCAGGCTAGCACTGCCATAAAATGTGATAAATCAACAGACTTATGTTGCCCCGAAGTAGAGGCAAATTGCAACAACAAAAACAAGTTGGCTTTTTAGTGAGTATGGTGTGTGCTCAAGCAGCAAGCTTATGGTCTGATAGGGCTTTCGGTTTTACAGGACCAATAGGGCATACTTAAAGTTCATGACTTGGAGTCAGCGCATAACCTCAATGAAGTATACCCTTTGTTGTTGCACTACAGCCATGTAATCCAGAATGATCATTACTCTACGGTTATCCATCATGATTCCCTACTATCTCCCTGGCCCTTCAGATGATTACATCTCGACTCAAGGAGTGCAGCACTTGGGTCACAACAGGTCCTGTGGGGTTGTCAGGGCCGGGGGCCTAGCCGAAACCCACTGGGCTCTCTCCAGAGTGTAGAAAGGGGAGCGGTCTTCTACCACAATGTCCTGTTGGAGCCATGTATCAAGAAAAGACAGAGTGACTTTACCCTCAGCCTTCTTGGGTAAACCCATGATGCAGAGGTTATCCTCCGAGCCCTTCCTTCAGAAGCCTCAGTCCTTTACTCTAAACAATATACTCTTTCAGTTAGATCCTACAACGTTTTTTTTTTGGTCAATGATATTGGTTGCAGTTCATTGAGGGTTGGTTTGGCTTTGGTGACTTGCTCCAAGACCTTACTTTGATCATCCCGGGTGAGGCTCAGGTCCATCACTAAGGAGTCAATTTTTTTGCTCTAGGGTCTCTTTGGTTAACTTCATCACTGATAACATTAATTCCAATGTATCTCCCTGTTCTGACTGTGGGGGTTCCTCTGGAGTTGTGCTCACGTGGCTCTGCTTTGCTTGTTCTGCCCTAACTTGTGCCGACATAGCCTCATTCCCTTGGTATATCTACCCATAACGATGATGTCCAGGGCAAGGCATGTTGAAAGGACTTATTGGTTCTACAATGTAGTTTAGGGCTGCATAGTCAGCAGGGGCTGGGAGTCATCCATTATTTATCCATTTCAAGATTTCAGTTGGCGTGCACACCCCTTCTTACTTTCCCAAGTGGTGATACCTCCAATGTTTGAGCTCCGGCAAGGCTTCCTGGAACATGAAGTCCAGTCAACAAGTTCAACATCAAGAGTCCCTTGATGCAGTCCAAGTAACCATCAAGTCAAGTTAGGAAAAGGCAACATCCAGAAGAACAGCCGGTGGTCTCCACCTGCTCAAGGTCCATGGACAAAAATCAATGACTGTGATGAACAGTGGAGCTCTCCCCATGCTTATCTCTCCTATCCAAGGAGGGGCAGTGCAGACAGGCATACATAATTCCAGAATGAGGGCTTCATAGGACCCCCTGCCAATGGCACAGCATGTTCATTTTCTATTGATTGGGCTGTAGTTCAGTGCTCTTCCCTCACTGCCTGCTCCATGGGACTTCCTCTCTGCCTGCGACCAACTATCCCAGGCCTGAATGCTGGCTCAATATGGTCCCTCCTGGGGTGCAACAAGATAAATACCCCCAACACAAGTACCACAGGGCTCTGGGCATGAGGCATGCCCTTGTGTGCCCCTCTGCAGCCCACACTTCGTGTCATTTTGCAACCCACAAGACCCCGGGGTGCAGTTCCAAATCTTCCCTCCACTGCTGCCTCCTAGCTCTGTAGGCCACAAGGAATGCATGATAAGCTGCTCCCTCGCCAGGCAAAGCGCCAGCCTCCCCAGATCCCAAAATAACCAGAGTATCACACCAGGTTCTCTCTCAGATCTGGGGTCATCGCTCTGCTTCTGGGGGTTAACACTGGCTCCTAGCTGAGTTCTCCTCCTTTGGCTCTCTGGCGATTGGCATCTGGTAAGTTCAGGGCCACTACTTATGCCACCATTTTTAAGATCAGAGAGTCTCTAGGACTCCAGCTTTTTTCTGCAGCTTTGCCCCGTGCTCAGGGATGGACTCGAGCTTCACTCTAGATGAGACAAGAACTAGGACAGTCAGTATTGTGTTAAACTAGAGCCACCAGGCCGGAGCTCTGCAAAACTGCTACCAACTACATTTCGATATAGGCCGCGCCAGCCCTCTGTTTATCAGACTTAATTTACCTTTTTGCGCAGGAAACCTTGGTTACTCTCCACAGATGTCTTTCCCAGGGCCATCACATATGTTAGATCATGGATGAAAGTTGTCCACCTTCTGGGAATCTGGCTACTCCCTCCTATTAGACTTATGCCAGGTAATTTCTCTCAGATGTGGGGCAGTCTAGAGCAGACATTTGCCAATTCAAGGTGGCACCAGGTGATTGGTGTGGGAGCCTTGTTTCCTCTGGTTCACAGCAGGAAATTAGAAAGGACTCCACATGAGAAGATCCTTCAAAAGTTCCTAACTCCACAACTGCTGCACCAATTTTTAATGTGGTTTGCAGTGTTTTACTCCCTAGAAAAGCCCTTCTCTTACAATCTACTCCAAATGGTCCGACTTGTTTGACCTTCCTGCTCTCTTGTGATCTCTTTTTCTAACTGGCAACCTCTTGATGGGGTACACTTCCAGCACTCCATCAGAGTGAGTTGTCCCCTTCCCTTATGGCAGATGTTGCTCCTTCACCAGATTTAAAATCCAAGGGCCAGATGTAGGTAAATATCATTTACTGATTCTAAAATACTGAATTTTACCGATTCGGTATTTTAGAATCGGTAAATGATATGTAGCTAATGATTTGGTAAATTTTACCGAATCGGTAAAATTTGATAAATACCGATTGGGTATTTACCGAATCGGTATTCCCCATTCATTCCTATGGGCCTGGAGGCCCACAGGAATGAATGAGAATTACTTTCAGTAAATACCGAATCGGTAAAAGGGGGTAGACTTACAAGTGTGGCAGGGTGTCACATTGACACCCTGTTGCACCCCTGTATAGTGCATGGGTGCACATGTGGCACACATACATGCTCCAAGGGCATGTATGTGTGCCACATGGCACAGTTGAAAAAAGCACAAAATTACTTGTTTTAGGGTTTTCAATATTTACCACCAACTTGTAGTTGGTGGTAATTAATGAATCCTTACAAGTGAAAAGTACTTACTTGAGTGCTACCTACATGAAGGATTCGGTAATTTACCGAATTGGTATTTAAGAATTCGGTAATTTACCGAATCCTTAAATTAGGCCCCTACATCTGAAAAGCCTAATACTGGTCGGTAACGACCGAAATTCTGTAATTTCGGCCGTTACCGACCGGTATAAGGCTTCCTGCCTCTGGCCCTAAATCCCTTGCACAGCTCCCTGGACGCCAGACAGCAGGGCTGAAACTCCACAAGGCAGAATCATCATCCTGGAGATACAAACCAGAAAGCACCTTTTTGGAATAGTTTATTCCTCCTTTTATAATTAGTCTAAAGATCTCCTTGAGGGCTCTTGTACACCTGGTAAGGAAGTCCAAATATTTCTCAAGCACACACAAGTGTGGCTTCTTGGATTGATGAATGAGGTTTCTTGCACACCAATCATGGTTCCTACCCAGTAATTATCTTGGTTTTGCAGATGGAGATGTGTAGTCCAGTGACTCTTTTTAGGAGATGGTCTCAAGCAGTTCCTGACATTTTGTTTCTTTGTCTCAGACTGGTCGGGCTACAGTCTTGTGTCACTGAAACTTGTCAGGATGAGTGTGTGGACCTGGGTATTCTCTTACAAAGGAATCTGAGACAAAGATACAAAAGAGGGGAAAGCCTGCACCAAGAGCTACTTATGTTTAATGAAATGCATGGAGAGCTACTAATATGTTTAGTGTATCATTTTTTGATATGTATAATAATTCAACTAAGCAAAAGCTTTCTAATGTAATAAGCTGGACTGCACACAGGTGAACTCCTCCGAGGTAGATGGAGAGCTACAGTAGCTCGTGAGCTACTGTTTGGAGACCCCTTCAGCTATTACACAAAACTGTCTGTAGTAACAACTCTGTCAAAGAATGAAGCTGGAAGAGAGTAGATCGTGTACCTACACTGGGAAATAGGGTCTGTGTCCCTTCTTCCTTTCACACGAGCCTGGTCCATGTCAACAGACCTTAGGAATGTTCTGAAAACTACATTCCTGCCTGGCAGGCTCTCTCTAACCTCTGTCTTGTGTACCATCCATGCACAGGTGTTCCAGATTGGATTACTGTGCCCATACATTAAAGTACCAAAAATAAACACCATGTTCTTGCTAACCCATACACCCAACGTTATTAGTGCACACACACTTTCTATACATGTCCCCCTTAGCTTACCCAGAGTCCTTAATCCTAGTTGTTCCCAGGCAGCTGGCCTTATGTTTAAAGGCAGACCCTCAAGATAGCAAACCATAGTTCAATTTTGACAAATCTTATAGTAGATGATACTCCAGGAGGGAGTCTCCTACCACATGAGTTCCTCATACCAGAGGTCAAAATGTGAAAAACTGAGATTTGCATGGGGTGTGTCAGAACTCCATTCAGAGAGCCATGCGGCAATTAGGGGCTACTGTGCCAAAACGCAGGGTTTGAGGCCTTTCACTCCTGATGTCACAGGCCAAACCTACTATGCAACCTGAGCAACTGAGCCAAGTAGATCTTCTGCACTTGAGTCTCAGTGGTAGAGGTGAATGAGCAGTCTAAGGCTTGCTCAGAGGGAGTTGTGGATGCTGATTAGTGGGCATGGGATCACAACTCAGAGTGCACAGCTGCAGCAATAAATCAATGTCTAGCCAAATACTCACTTTCATAAACAACCATTTGTAAATGTATTAGGTTCATCTATGTGATTAATAAGCTGTTTTTGTTGTAAGTTGTAGCTTGCTGAGTAGTTGTACAATATAAGTTACAGAAAGTCTGTTAAAGTGTTAGGACTGGTGTATGTACAAAAAAGCAACATTTCGTGCTGTTACTAGTGGTATAGTACGGGTAAGTAACAGCCCAATTTTGAAAAATGAAATGAAAGAGGGAAATATAATTAATTGATTTAATAGCAATATTATGTGTTTAGAGACGTTCTGACAACGTTTGGGTCTGGTACCACTGCACCTGCAGCACCATTGAAATCATGGCCCTAGTGCCTGCTAGATAACTGCATTTGAGACTGCCTGTATAATCGTAAAATATAGCAATATTAGGTGTTTAGTGGGGTGCCTAGACCTGTTGTCTGCAAGGTAACTTCACTTGTGGCTGCCTGTTTAGTAGTAAACTAGCTGCGCTCTCGTATATTATCTCTATTTTTAACATGCAATTTTTATTACAACATTTAGGATTTGATCATAATGACCAAATAGATTAAGATTAAAAAAATCAATCCGATAATGCCTACAAAGTGCAAAGAAAGGTACTAAGGCATGAATAGAAAATGCCACAAACATTCTAAGTAATAAAAAGCAAGCATTCCAGCATATTGTTAGACGCAGTCTGCCTTTTCTGTGGGAAGAGATCTTATCTTGAAAGTGAATGGGGCTTAAACAGTGTGAACAGCTATAGTAGACGTATTGTAAATGTTTGCAGCCAGAAGAAGTTAACAAAACAAAAATGTTCCACACTAAAGTGAATGAACATAGTAATACGGCCATGGGAACTGCTATGAGCCCCCTTTTAAGATACATTAAATACAAGAGAGTTCACTAGCACAGAGCAAGCACTATGCAGGTGAAACCTAAAAAGAGAAGTATTTTATTTTGAACTCTACTTTTTCAGAAGAAGAGTACAACATTCACAGAGAATGACACATTTCCCTTTGGGGTCAGGGCTCTAGTGTTTCAGTGGCAAGTCCCTGTCTCACTCTCCTCACAATGTTATAGGGGTTATTCTCCATTCACTGGTGGCCACATCCAGGGAATGCTCAACCAGCAGGTGTATCTCGAGTCCACTTTGACTCTTAAAGTCGATACAAAAGTGTCTTAATGCCACAGTGCTTGCAGCAGCGAGTCCCCCAGGGCCAGTAGCCTAAAACAAGGCTTATCCACTCAAGCAGGCTGAAGCATGCAGCGTCTTGGAGTGTGCCCCATCTGTGGGCACTCACAGTAGGTCCAGTACTAATCAGGTGAGTAAGCTGCATGCGGACTCAGTGACTGCACTCGGCTGACACAGGCTCGCCCTCGCTCCTTTACAGTCGTGCTCCGGCAGCAATCAGAGGTGATTCCGGCACTCTTCTTGCATGGAAAGTTCCCACACTCCCAAATGGCAGGGGGAGTGATTACAACGCCCCGTCCTTGATCCTGAGCTGTGATGGTGATGCTCCCTAAAGCTTCCTCACTCGTTCTCCGGGTTGGTTCATTCACAGTTCTCATAGCTCCAGGTGATCTGCTGGTCACCACTGCTCACAGTATATGGGCTCAAGCCCAATCCACATGGCACAAGTATTCAAGGCAGCCCCTCCTGGCATACGGGGTTACCACACAGCTGCCAGGCAAGGCTTCAGCCCTTACCGCATGGAAGTCTTTACCACAATGACCCCTCCTGGCACACGGGGTCACTGCAACAGTGCCACACAGGCTGCCACGTTTACTACATCCCAATCTTTCTGAAGACTTTCTTCATGGCACCCCTCTTCCAGCATACAGAATTGCCCACTCAGTTCTGCACATGGGCAACAACTCAATTGGTGCAGCAGCCGTTACCTCACACCAGAAGTCCACTCGACATGGCTCCCCATTACACCTTGCTCCATCCAATCATCTCCTCTTCTGCAAAGAGCACACTGGTCTGGGCAAGAAAGCTGGTGATGGGGCTCCAGGCTCCATGGCAAGTGGTCTTAGTTTCCCTGGGAGATGTGTCCTCACCCAGCAGAGAGACTAGCAGGCCTTGGCCACCAGTCCTGGTCAAAAGTCAAAGTCTTACAGAGCTTTCCCTATTTTAGAGCCCGTCTGGCTGCTTGACAGATGGCAATATATGGGTTCTCAAACTCCCCTTTTTATAGTTCATTTCCAGACACCAAATCAGACCCTCCAGGATTTCGCGATTTCGCGGTCTGCCGCAAAATCGGCACTTTTGTAAAAATGCCGCGATTTTTACAAAAGTGCCCGCGAAATCGGCACTTATGTAAAAATGGCGGGATTTTTACAAAAATGCCTGCGAAGTCTAGACATCCAGACCCCTTCTAAGGGGGCGGGGCGGGTCTGCGGAGGGGTGTGGGCGGAGGAGGGGTTGGAAAGAGCCATCTGGTCGATCTCAGGCCTGTGGAGGCAGTAACAGCCCCCGCTCTGTGGGAAGCCTGGGAGGGGCAGCTCTGTGGTGCTCTCTGCTGATCCCACGATAAATAAATAGATTGCTTGACTTTCAGGAAATCTATCATCCATATTACCCAGAATTCTATTGTTTTCTTTGGCGCTGATGTCCATAAAAGCAGGAAATGTGCGTGGTAAGATATGTGCAATCATATCACTAGCATCTTCGACAACGGCAAAGCGTTATCTCGAATGAGCTTACACTGAGCAAAGGACTGGGGCGCCGCGCCGTCCGTCAGCTTATTGCACTTGATCAGCTAGTTTTTGCCACTTATAGATATCTTTAATTAATAAAGTATGCGTTAGACAGAAGTAGGATCATTTGAATAAAACTCAGATGGAACATACAAATGTAATGCTTCAATGTAAACTAAACTGGTATTGGACATTTTCAATAAATCAAGTTACCTCGTTTTTTATATTCCCCATTATGAACTTACATTACAAATTCATACTATGAGTTATTATATGTTTCTTTTAGCACTACCGCTAAATTGCCGCAAAATTTCCATATTTATGCCGCTAAATTTCCATTTTTGTGCCGCTAAATTTGCTAATCAATGCCGCTATATGCTGGGGGTCTGCCAAATGTGATTTAAGGTCTGGGATTTTTTTTTAAACAGTTTTTATAAGAAACAAAAGCAGCAATAAAGACATTACATCGACAGCTTAGGTAAAGATGTTCAAGAGATTACAGCATTATCTTCCTTATCATTAATCTGGCAGAAGCCCATGGCAGCATATTCCAACAATCACAGGACAATCCAAGGTAGGTCACTTATATGTTCTCGGGTTAGGTGATTTAACCAATACATAACATTCTGACCACCCACAGTGTGTGCCGTAGTCTCATCCACGTCCTCCTCCAACACCATGAGTCTTTCCCTCCTCAGTTCAACTGTTGGAGAGACACATATCTCCCCCCTATACTTATTCCAGCGCCCCCATTTTTTATCCCATTTACGTGGACATCCCTTGGCTTTATAAACAGTTTTTTCGGCGACCATATCATGATCCATATCATTTGCCGAATCTCTCAGCATTGGTAAGGTATCTAAGCCCCACTTCTGAGCTATATTTCGTTTCGCTGTGCTCCACCCCATCATGGCCCACGATTGCTCGGCTTGCGTGAGGTCCGTTGCCTCCCAGATATTGAGAAGACACAGTGTGATAGTTGGGAGGATGGACTTGTCACACGTCCTAGTCAGTTGTCTGGTCATGTTCATCCAGTATTGCTGTATGTGAGGGCAGCCCCATAGGATATGCATGTATGTTCCTGTTTGGTTACAGTGTCGGAGGCAGAGAACATCAGGTCGCCTACCTATTCGGTGTAGTAGGGTGGCATCAAAATATACTCAATAAAGAATTTTAAGCTGCACCAGGCGAAGTCGCATTGGGATGGCGACTTCTCGGGGTGAGGACAGCGCTTCTAGCTAGTCTTCATCGGCTAATTCTCCCAATTCACCCTCCCAAGACGTCCTCAGTTTCAACATTGGATCAGCTTTATTATTGATCAACTTCCTATATGTGAGAAATACAGCCTTTCGGGGCATAGGATCCAGCAAGAGCCGGTCCTCCAGGGGAGAAGAGTCCGGTAGGGGAGTATCCCCAGGGAGGGCAGAGTCAATGGCATGATTGATTTATAGGTAGCGAAATTTCTCCGTTGGGGCCAGCTGGTACTTAGTTTGGAGGTCTGAGAACGATGCCTTCTTGCCCTTGACCCACAAATCGCCCACTGTGGAGATCCCTATGACATCCCATTTATCAAATCCTGCACAGGCACTAAGCCGTCCCAGGATGTCCGGTTCCCATTGAGGGGTAGCCTTCGTGAGGTGCCCCTGCCAGCCCATCTGCCTCTGCGCTCCGTGCCACACTTCCACCATGCGTGCCGTAGGGCCAGTCAAACACAATTTCCTGTGGTTCATATACAGTACTCTATTGTAACCTCCTTTCCCTAGCAGCCAGTGGTCAGTGCGAAAGCTGGGGTCATCATGCCGCCCGAACACCCATTGATTGATGGCTGTCAAGTGTGAAGCTTGATAGTAGAGGCGTAGATCTGGTAGTCCTATACCCTCTGTGAGAAAAGAGAGATCCCTTTGGTTAAATTATATTTCAAAGTAGAAACTATTTGCATGTACCACTCATACCTCTACATTCTTTCCTTATACACACATACCAAGATTGGACCATATATAATAGGGAAAACAACATCAACACTTAAAAAAAAATATATATCACATATATTTATTGTTTCTTTGTATACAAAATTTCACATTAAAAAAGCCCATAAATCCATACATTTGATAACACAAAAGTTAATAAAAACACAATTTATTAAAAAGATTGATCACAGTAAGCATGAAAACATGTATTGTTTTTTATTGAATATGTTTGACAATTTGCTACTTTTAAATTACTTCAACCAAATGGAGGATGACAATGAATAGGACAAAGGAGATTCATTATATACTGCTTATAGCCCGTTTGCTGAATGGAATGAGGAAATGTAAAATACCTGTTTTTTATATCTATATATATATATATATATATATATATATATATATATATATATATATATATATATATATATATATATATATATATATATATATATATATATATGGAGAGCAAATTGCCTGAGCATTTGAGGGGCACTCTGCAGGGCTCTGCCCTCCAGGCTTGTAAATTCCAGCACACGTCCTCACATTTGGCAAAGTTCTTAAGTGCCCGACGCGTTTCTGGGGGAACCTCCCCCCCCTCCTCAGGGGCTGCTTCCTTTTGATCCTCGATGCTGTACCACGTGATTTCATGACCTTTTGTAGATACAAGCCCTCCAGGTAGGCGTGTGTTTTCATCCACCGTCAATCCTGCATTGTGGGACTTGGAGTCATTCTAGTGGTGCATTTTAAGTTCGTAGGCTTTTAAGTAAAGTCGAGGGTCTAGGGTCCTTCTAGCATGCAATTATTACCTTTGGTAGGCTGCCTATGCGTTTCAGTGCGCTGTGCGTTAATGAAGAGCCCTGCGCTCGTGATGCTTCCAATAGAGTTTGGAAACCTGAGCTTCTTCCTGCTGCTCGAATCTTCCAATTAGCAGGCGATGGTGCTCCCTCCACGGCCAGGCAGCCGTGTAGAATGTGGAGAGCAAATTGCCTGAGCATTTGAGGGGCACTCTGCAGGGCTCTGCCCTCCGGGCTTGTAAATTCCAGCACACGTCCTCACATTTGGCAAAGTTCTTAAGTGCACCACTAGAATGACTCCAAGTCCCACAATGCAGGATTGACGGTGGATGAAAACACACGCCTACCTGGAGGGCTTGTATCTACAAAAGGTCATGAAATCACGTGGTACAGCATCGAGGATCAAAAGGAAGCAGCCCCTGAGGAGGGGGGGAGGTTCTCCCAGAAACGCGTCGGGCACTTAAGAACTTTGCCAAATGTGAGGACGTGTGCTGGAATTTACAAGCCCGGAGGGCAGAGCCCTGCAGAGTGCCCCTCAAATGCTCAGGCAATTTGCTCTCCACATTCTACACGGCTGCCTGGCCGTGGAGGGAGCACCATCGCCTGCTAATTGGAAGATTCGAGCAGCAGGAAGAAGCTCAGGTTTCCAAACTCTATTGGAAGCATCACGAACGCAGGACTCTTCATTAACGCACAGCGCACTGAAACGCATAGGCAGCCTACTAAAGGTAATAATTGCATGCTAGAAGGACCCTAGACCCTCGCCTTTACTTAAAAGCCTACGAACTTAAAATGCACCACTAGAATGACTCCAAGTCCCACAATGCAGGATTGACGGTGGATGAAAACACACGCCTACCTGGAGGGCTTGTATCTACAAAAGGTCATGAAATCACGTGGTACAGCATCGAGGATCAAAAGGAAGCAGCCCCTGAGGAGGGGGGGAGGTTCCCCCAGAAACGCGTCGGGCACTTAAGAACTTTGCCAAATGTGAGGACGTGTGCTGGAATTTACAAGCCCGGAGGGCAGAGCCCTGCAGAGTGCCCCTCAAATGCTCAGGCAATTTGCTCTCCACATTCTACACGGCTGCCTGGCCGTGGAGGGAGCACCATCGCCTGCTAATTGGAAGATTCGAGCAGCAGGAAGAAGCTCAGGTTTCCAAACTCTATTGGAAGCATCACGAGCGCAGGACTCTTCATTAACGCACAGCGCACTGAAACGCATAGGCAGCCTACTAAAGGTAATAATTGCATGCTAGAAGGACCCTAGACCCTCGACTTTACTTAAAAGCCTACGAACTTAAAATGCACCACTAGAATGACTCCAAGTCCCACAATGCAGGATTGACGGTGGATGAAAACACACGCCTACCTGGAGGGCTTGTATCTACAAAAGGTCATGAAATCACGTGATACAGCATCGAGGATCAAAAGGAAGCAGCCCCTGAGGAGGGGGGGAGGTTCCCCCAGAAACGCGTCGGGCACTTAAGAACTTTGCCAAATGTGAGGACGTGTGCTGGAATTTACAAGCCCGGAGGGCAGAGCCCTGCAGAGTGCCCCTCAAATGCTCAGGCAATTTGCTCTCCACATTCTACACGGCTGCCTGGCCGTGGAGGGAGCACCATCGCCTGCTAATTGGAAGATTCGAGCAGCAGGAAGAAGCTCAGGTTTCCAAACTCTATTGGAAGCATCACGAGCGCAGGACTCTTCATTAACGCACAGCGCACTGAAACGCATAGGCAGCCTACTAAAGGTAATAATTGCATGCTAGAAGGACCCTAGACCCTCGCCTTTACTTAAAAGCCTACGAACTTAAAATGCACCACTAGAATGACTCCAAGTCCCACAATGCAGGATTGACGGTGGATGAAAACACACGCCTACCTGGAGGGCTTGTATCTACAAAAGGTCATGAAATCACGTGGTACAGCATCGAGGATCAAAAGGAAGCAGCCCCTGAGGAGGGGGGGAGGTTCCCCCAGAAACGCGTCGGGCACTTAAGAACTTTGCCAAATGTGAGGACGTGTGCTGGAATTTACAAGCCCGGAGGGCAGAGCCCTGCAGAGTGCCCCTCAAATGCTCAGGCAATTTGCTCTCCACATTCTACACGGCTGCCTGGCCGTGGAGGGAGCACCATCGCCTGCTAATTGGAAGATTCGAGCAGCAGGAAGAAGCTCAGGTTTCCAAACTCTATTGGAAGCATCACGAGCGCAGGACTCTTCATTAACGCACAGCGCACTGAAACGCATAGGCAGCCTACTAAAGGTAATAATTGCATGCTAGAAGGACCCTAGACCCTCGACTTTACTTAAAAGCCTACGAACTTAAAATGCACCACTAGAATGACTCCAAGTCCCACAATGCAGGATTGACGGTGGATGAAAACACACGCCTACCTGGAGGGCTTGTATCTACAAAAGGTCATGAAATCACGTGGTACAGCATCGAGGATCAAAAGGAAGCAGCCCCTGAGGAGGGGGGGAGGTTCCCCCAGAAACGCGTTGGGCACTTAAGAACTTTGCCAAATGTGAGGACGTGTGCTGGAATTTACAAGCCCGGAGGGCAGAGCCCTGCAGAGTGCCCCTCAAATGCTCAGGCAATTTGCTCCCCATATATATATATATATATATATATATATATATATATATATATATATATATATATATATATATATATATATATATATATATATATATATATATATATATATATATATATATATATATATATATATATATATCTTGGGATTGTCATTTGCTCTATAGATGTACTGTAGTGTTTCTCCCTCGAGAATAAAAATAACATTGGCTGTATCTCATTATAGGTGACTGCATGAAAATGTTTAACATAAGACAGAGTGTATATAATACGAGTCTTGATAAAGATGGATTCATAAGGCAAATTCCCATCGAAACGCGTCAACGCTACATTTTGATACACAATCCGTTGACTGGGCATTGGTGAAAGAAAGCTAATTATAAATTGCACATTTCCATGCCTGTGATATGATGTTATGACGGAGGTGTAAATTGTTAAGACCAATTTTTTTCTGTCTAGCTTTGATTGTTTCGCTCTTTATATGTTTTCATGCTTACTGTGATCAATCTTTTTCATGAATTGTGTTTTTATTAACTTTTGTGTTATCAAATGTATGGATTTATGGGCTTTTTTCATGTGAAATTTTGTATACAAACAAACAATAAATGTTAGATCTGGGGGTCTCTAGTTGGTAATGGTTATCACCTTTGTCCAAATAGGGACCCTTACTTCTAAATCAGGATAACGGGATTACACTCCTTAATAACCCCTGCTCACCCCTTGGTAGCTTGGCACTAGCAGACAGGCTCATCTCAGAGGCAGTGTGTTAAGCATTTGTGAATATACGCAGTAATACAGTGATAACACTACAGATGGACACATCACAGGTTTTATAAAAATAAGTATTCTTTGATATAAACATTAAACACAAGACCACAAACGACAATAATCCACAATACTATACTTAAGATTACTTAAAAGATGATTAAAGTCTCTTAGTTCAAGTTGTTGGTAAATGCAACAAAATTCTTAACAAAGTACCTGGATGCGTAATACAAAGTGAACAAAAGGCTCCCAAAAGGGGAGATGCGTCAGTTCCTTGACCCGGGGGAACGGTTGCGTCCTTCTTCAATGCTTGCGCAGAGTAGGGAACTCGTCGTGAGCCTTACCCGTGCGGAGGTGATGTGTCGATTCTCGGCCTGCGGGCCCGTTGCGGTGCACAAGATGGCCCCTTGATGCGATGCGACGATCCGGTTGCGATGCGACGATCCGGTTGCGATGCGAGAAGATGTTGCCCTTGATACAGCAGTGCAGTGACGATGCAATGACGCCTTGGCAGCCTTGCGACGTCTCTGTACTCCGGAGCCGCGACAGGCCCTGCGACACGCATCTCCGGTGATGTGATTGCGACTCTCACGATGGGGTCACGCTTCTCCGGTGATGCGACAGCAGACAGCTTTGATGAACACACGCTTCCAGGGAGATGCGACGAAGGTTCGCTTCTCCGGTGTTGCGATGATTTCAGCTGCGGCGGGGACACGCTTCTTCTCGATGCGTCGCGCTTCCAGCTCCCAGCGGCACGCAAGTGTCTGGAGTCAGAATTCCCAGCAAGGAAATTCAGTTGGGAGCTGGAGGTGAAGTCTTTTGTCCCTGAGACTTCCATCAGGAGGCAAGCACAGTTCAAGCCCTTGGAGAAAATTCTGTAGATGAAAGTCCTTACAAAGTTCCTACTCCTTTCCCTTGGCAATGAAGCAACCACTGCAGGCCAACCCAGCAAACAGCACACTGGCAGAGGGGCAATCCAAACTCCTGCAGCTTCCTTGGTTCTTCTCCTTGGCAGAAAGGTTTCTTGTTCCAGAAGGGATCAAATTTCTTGGGATCAGGGTCCCAATATTTATACCCCAAAATCCTTTGTTCTTTGAAGGCAGAGAGGCCTCTGCCTAGTTCAAACCAGTTCCTGAGCACTATGTTGACATGACTCTCTTCTTCCTTTCACTGTGCAGGGCAGAGACATCGGCTGCCCCACAGGATGTGGTGCTAGCACAGGGGAGGGAAGATACAGCTCTGGAGCACTCTGTTAACATGATTCCTCCCCTCCTTTCACAGTGCAGGGCAAAGACATCAGAGAAGCCACAGGGGGTGGAGCCAGCATTGTAGAGGGAAGGCCCTGCCCTATTCAGGTCCCAGATGTAACTCCTCCCTCCCATCTAGATGCAGATCTCTCTGTTCACCACTGGGCTGCCCCAGCCTGTCTCCTGGAATTCCCTAGCCCTTTCAAACACAAACCCAGACAATTAATACACAAGCCAGCAGAGGCAGGCTCAAATGGTTAGGCAAGCAAATACCTGCTTTCTAAAAGTGGTATTTGCAAACACAGAATATTAAAATAAACTTTACTAAAAGATGTATTTTATTATTCTGAGTTCAGGCATACTAAATTCGAATTTCTACCATGTTCCCTGAGTCAGTTAGGATTATAAGGATGTAATAATCTTAACTGCCCATTCTGGCCCATGAGAACAGGTAGCCTTCAATAGTGAAAAACGAAAATGGCTGTAATATACTATTAGAACATGCTACACACATCAGGGCATGTCCTACCTTCTACTTACAATGCACCCTACCCTTGGGCCTACCATAGGGGTGTCTAATATGAAGCAAAGGGAAGGTTTAGGGACTGGCAAGTGGGTGCACTTGGCCAAGTCGACGTGGCAGTGCTAGACTGCCAGTAGACCTTGCATTGGGCACAGTGCTGCAAGCCACCAGCAGCATTTGATTTACAAGCCCTGGCATACATGGTGCACTGTACTAGGGATAAATCAAATAACCCAAACATGGAATCCAATCAGTATATCAATTTTAACATAGGGAGCACTTGAACTGTGCCACTGATTAGCAGTGGCACAGTGCCCAAAGCATAAATCCAGCAAAAACATATCAAAACAGAGGAGGCAATCCGTCAAAATGGAAGGGAGACACACGCCAATGATGTTGGGTCTAACAATAAATATATGTGATATATTTTTTTATATAAAGTGTTGAAGTTGTTTTCCCTATTATATATGGTCCAATCTTGGTATGTGTGTATAATGAGAGAATATAGAGGTATGAGTGGTATATGAAAATAGTTTCTACTCTGAAATATAATTTACCCAAAGGGAAATTACACTTACTCACTGAGTAAGTGTCCTATTCCCTTTTGCATGTAAAGGGGCCCCTCTTTTTCCCAAACTTTAAAAGTCCTATACCCCCATCATACCATCCCATAGTAAGCTTGGCCATGGCTATGCGAGGCGGTCCCATAATAAATCTCGCACTGCAGTATTGATCTGCAGGAAGTAAGATTCGGGCACCGGAATGGGAGTGTTTTGTAGCGCGTATAGAAAGCGTGGCAGAGCAAGCATTTTGAATAAGGATGCGCGTCCTTCCAAGGTAAGGGGAAGTTTTTTCCAATGTGTGACATCTGAGCGAAACCTCTGCAATGGCCCTAACAGGTTCAGTTAAAAAAATAGTGTGGCATTGACAGTGAAAAAAATCCCCAAGTACCGAAAGCCCTGGGTGGCTACCGGAATATCGTACCCTCGAGGGCTCCGCTGTGGCAGTCCCCAAAGGGGATACATCTGGGATTTAGACCAATTTATTTGGTACCCAGAGTGTGCCCAGAAGATATGAAAAATATGGAGTACCCGGTGCAATGAGTGCGTCGATGAGGCAAGATAAAATTAGATATCATCCGCATACAGCGATATGCTGTCTTCGTGTTCATTTGTCCATCTAATGCCTCTAATGCCCGGGTATCCCCTTATCCACACCGCCAGCGGCTCTAAAACCATGGCGTAAAGGAGCAGTGACAACAGCCCTTATGCCTTGGCACAGGGGGACAGAAGTAAAGCTATGATTGTTCACTGAAACAAGAGCCATGGTTGCGTATATAACAGTTTGACCCACCCCATTTGGGTCCAAAACCGATGCGATCAAGAACTGCATATAAGTATTCCAACGCTATGGTGTCGAATGTCATTTTGGCGTCAAGTGCCAGCAGAATCGCTCCTTCTTTTAGAGTACCTACATGGCCCAATACACCTTGCAGACGACGCAGGTTGCGCGCAGTGTTCCTTCCCAGCATGAATCCCGACTGATCTGGATGAATCAAGTCGGTGAGATAGGGGAGCAGATGAGTCGCCAAAAGTTTTGTGAGAATTTTAGCCTCCACCGTAATTAGAGAGATGGCTCTATATGAGGCGCACTCATCTACCGGCTTACTGGGTTTATGAATGACTACAGTAGTGGCTTCACGAATATCATCTGGGAGGAGGGCGTTATTGCAACTTTCGTTGTATAGATTTATTAAATGAGGCACTAATTTGAAAGCCATAGGCTTGAACAATTCGATCGGGATCCCATTCGAGCCCATTACTTTTCCCGTGCGAATGTCTTGAATTGCCTTATGAATCTCAACCGACAAGTCAACATCCAACGCCTCTCTATTCTGTTCTGAGAGGCATGTCACTCCAATAGTAGCAACGAGTTTGGTCATTCTCAAAGCTTGCGAGTCATGTGGGATACCATACAGAGTCTTATAGGGGTTTGCAAAAGATTCAGTGATGCCCTGTGGGTCCGTGATCAAAACATCATCTGATCCCTTAATCGCGTGCACCCATCTCGCTGATTGTTCCTTACAGTCGTGTCACACTAGCAATTTGCCAGTGCGTTCCCCTTGTTCATATATCCGATGCCGGGTGGCTAGAGCTCGTCTATTGG
Source organism: Lissotriton vulgaris (assembly GCF_964263255.1). Taxonomy (NCBI): domain Eukaryota; kingdom Metazoa; phylum Chordata; class Amphibia; order Caudata; family Salamandridae; genus Lissotriton; species Lissotriton vulgaris. The sequence continues at coordinate 438,631,575 of NC_141685.1, read as the reverse complement.
TGTCTTCTAAGAGCAGTTGCTTATAGTCTTGCCTTTTTACCCTAAGCAGGTGTTGAGTGTCAGGGCCCGGGGTCCGAGATATATCAACCTCAAGACGTAGGACCTTGGCTTCCAGCTCCAACACCCTACGACGGCTTTCAGCCCTGTGACCAGCCATCGCTGATAGTGCCCTTCCTTTGATCACTGCACCATATGCCCCCCAAAGCGTAATGACCGATTGGACCAAGCCTATATTTTCCTCAAAATAGTAATCTCTATCCTTCCGCAAAGCGTCTCTAATATGTAGAATCTTGAGTGCCCAAGGTTGAATCCGTATCGGGCCAGGTTGAGGCAGGTGTTGCACTCCAAGGACCGTCAGCACCGGGGAATGGTCCTACACCTCCACGTCAAACACCCAGAATTGGAAAAGTCATGTATGTGTTGTGCATGCGTGAATAAGTAGTCAATTTGTGATTGGCTGCCGTGTACCCCAGACGGAAACGTAAAGTGTGTGTCACTGGGGTGCGACCACCTCCAGATATATACCATCCCCAAGGCTTCAATAAAGTCCCGTATTGGGGAGCAGCTTGCTGAGTCACTTCTGGGCGGCGATCTATCAAGTTGACCATTAATCGTCAGGTTGTAGTCACCCCCCGTTATCAGTGTGCCCACAGATAGGTTAAGTGGAAGTGTCCCTACATCTGTCAATGTCAGTCACTGTAAACCCGGTGAAGCATACACAGAAACAACATTTAGGACTCTGCCCTCCCACATACCCGTACACGCTGCATACCTGCCCTGTGGATCCGTCCAGGTATTCTGTATCACATATGGACATCCTTTTCGAAGGAGGACCCCCGTCCCCCTGGACCCCGTGGTGAAACCTGAGTGGACTACCATGCGATACCCCTTCCTGTCGAGGGCCATGCAAGAGTTACCAATTAAGTTTGTTTCCTGTAGTAACACCAAGTCAAGCGAATGGCCATGATTTTCCATTCACTTCCACCCTAAGTCTGGCAGGGAACATCATTGAATACTTGACTTCTTGGTCACGTAGGGCCTGTTTCACCTCTAGAAAATGTTTGCACTCTTTCTGCACTTGCAATGTGAAATCTGGAAAGAACATGATCTTGCTGTTCTCCAGAGTAAGTGGCAGGCCCCCTTGCTGTCTGTAGAACAACATTGCGATCTTGAATGTTAAACACCAGCACCAGCAGTGGTTGAGGGGGCGCTCCAGGCCATGGGCGGCCTCCAAGCTCTCGGTGAGCTCTTTCAATCAGGAAGGATTTGGAGAGTCCTCTGGGTTGTAGATGCTTAAGGACCAGTTCCTCCGCAAAAAACTTCTGCCGCCTGCCCCTCTGCGCGTTCCTGCACGCCAATATTGCGAACATTATTCCGCCGCATTCGACCTTCGTAGTCGTCCAGCTGCAGGGCCATCGCCTCGTGGGAAGAGCGGAGTTCAGGAATTTGTTTCATGAGCAGGGCGGTGTCAGTAACCAGTTCCTTGGCAGTGTTCTCCACAGTTCCTACCCTTTCTGTGATTTTCTTCATGTTCTCTCAGATCAGTGCCACATCCGTTGCCACTGTGTTGATCCGCACCTCAAGGGAGGTCATTATCGCCGTTATTGCTTCGAGTAGTCCTTGTTTGACGGTGCTGCAGTGTCCCCCGGTGTCACTGCCCCTGTACGGTCTTCAGTTTGCTGTTTTTGCCAGGCTAACTTCTCCTTCTTGGACTGGGTCGTCGTCCTATTATTATGGCCGGACGCCATTGCCTATTGCCACGGAGACACCACCAGTGATCAAGGCGCCGCCGCTACTCCCTGCTGTGAAATCCTTCACCCGGCCTGTCGGCTTTCGCAGGAAGCACCCGACCCAGAGGGGTATCTAACCGAGGCCGCCGCACATTGGCCGTAGAGGGAAGGACCACACACACCAGTTTCCAAGTCGTGGGCGGCCGGCCGAGGATCAGGGCCCGATTCACCCAGTTGTGGAAGAGGTCCGCGTTTTTGAAGTTTCATGTTGGGGTTCTGCTTCTTTTGAAGTACATTCTCCACCTCTCCCTCTTTAAAAGATGTCTGCCACAGTGAGAGAGACTCTGAAGCTGATAGTCCCACAACACAGGCCATGGGAGAGGCTAGAGTTCACTCCTGGATGTCAGCCACAGTGATATGTGCATCAAAAAAGGTTAATCTCTGGCCCTCAGCCCTACTCTTTATGATTCAGCCCCATCGCCTTCCTAAGATTTCTGCAGGCCCTTTGCTTGTGATCTTTAACTCACTCAAAGAGCACCCTTTGAAGTGTACTGGGGGAGCCTATGTCTCCCATCCCCAGCATGTCCCACCCATCTTCTAGAAATAATTCTTCTAGAATCCCCATGCATCACACCGGGGTGCCAAGTGTACAACAACGCCGCGGCTGCAGAAAGAAACCAACTCATCACCTCCCTGCAAAGTAAGAAACCGACGCATCACCTCCTCTTCAGTAAGAAACTGATGCATCACCTCCCCTGCGTGGCAGTAAGGAACCGATGCATCACCGCCCCTCGAGCAAGGAACCGACACATCACCTTCCGTGCGACTGTTTTTGATTATGATTTTGACGCATCCAAGGTACTTTGTGTTGAAAGGGTCGCATCTATAGTTTGCTTTGGACAGAACTGATTTTACCTTTTAGAAGTCATATCTTGATAACTGTATGTTGTGTTTTTGTCGTTTTGATCTTGTCTGCTTTAGATAAAGATTACTTATTTTTCTAAGCTTGTGTTGTGTCCATTTGTGGTGTTTTCACTGTATTACTGTATGTATGCACAAATGCTTTACACACTACATCTGAGATAAGCCTTTCTGCTCGTGACAAGCTACCAAGGGGGTAAGCAAGGGTGATCTAAGGGCATAACTCTCTTACCCTGACTAGAAGCAATTGTCCCTACTTGAACAAAGATGCAAACCATTGCCAACAAGAGACCCCCATTTCTAACACTGTTAATATGCGACAATTGTTTACAAACAAGTTGTATTAGAGCCACGTGTAAAGCACTCATTCTGCCATTCGTATGACCTTAAAGCATCAACATTGTGTCCTTTGTAACAATGTGCAGCCTTGAGGTCCCAGGATGCTTGTTTCTGGTCCAGGGAGGACCTGGCTTGGCAGTTCAGACTAGACTTTTCCTGTGGAGAGTAGGGTTAAGACTGATTTCCACATGGCTGGGTCTGAACTGGGTTGGCATGGGGAACAAAAGAATGATGGATATAACCTAGATCTTTTGACTGGGGGTGAATGTTTGATTCATTCAGCATTCCGTCCATCATTTGTTTGCGTAGCCTTGTGGCTCTTAGGCATTGATGATTATTGAGGAATATTTTGTGCTGATTCTTGCATCTTTGCTGGAATGGCACTGATTAATTTATATTTAGGTTTTTGGAAAGAGCTACGTATCACTAAACAAGTGCACTGGTTTACTGCCAGTTTACCCAGTGGTTTGTAGTATTGATTATTTGACCCTTTGTGAGGAGAGTTCATTCAAACCAATCGGAATAATTTTTTGGTTGTCAACCTCATGCCCCTTTTACCTCTGAATCTCATCAAACAATTATAGATGATATTGACTAATTGATCTTAGAAATGACAAATGTATTGCAAAAAACATGCACTATTTGTTGCAAGGTTTATTAAAGCTTCCTTGAAGAGAACCTCCAAACTCCCCTGTAACTGTGTTGTTTAGTCGAATTATGGTTTAACAAATGCTACAGGCCCAATGTACTTTACAATTCACCATTATCTATCATCATTGCTAGGGGAGCCTCCCTCCAAGTCCCTCTATCAAAATGTCTTTACATCTTACTTTATGTGGACAATGTTACTGGTCCTGTGTACTTAAAAAAGCACCGTTATTACAAACTTTCAAACAGAAAATGGGTAGGGAAACCCCTACTCCACCCTCCATGTACAGTCCTACGAATCCTATCCAATTAATATATTATTGTCTAAACAATGTTTTTCAATCTAAACAAGTATTGACCAATGCAACTAGCCAGTGGGTTTACAAATATATAATTTGCCATAGATATTCCTAAATATTATTTTGGCAAGAACTCTCAAAACTGTATTTCATGCTGTAGTCACAGCCCACCCAGTTTTAACCAATGTTATTGACAAAATGTGGTTTATAATGCTGTATTGGCCACAAATATTAAAACGGCAGTCCCATGGTTTTAGCAAAAATCACAATTTGTAAAAGTGTGCCACTTTTGTTTGGTGCCTCGACTTATTTTTTCCCCCGTCCTGCATTACATCTGATTATTGGGAAACTCCTGCTCAGGGCTCTAGATTGTTACATGGCGATGCAACATATCCATGCTAGTGTTTGCACTACACCGTCTTTGAAAATGTAGTAGAGTGCAAATACATCAAAGAGGCAACCTGGAATACTCGATTGGCTCAGTGTTGACATAGTTCATACATTATGGGTCCAAAATGTTTATCTGTGGCATCCTAAGCTTGTACTAATGATTGCTATGCCACGTGGTACTTTTACAATAGTTATCAATCAATCAACAGCATTTGCAAAGCCCAACACTGTCACCTCTAGGGGTATCTGTGTGCTGTGTCTCCATCGAAGAGCCAGGTCTTGTTTCTCTTTCTGAAGTCTGCCAGGGAGGGTGTTGTACAGAGCTGGAGGGGAAGGTCGTTCCAGGTCTTAGCAGCGATGTGGAGAAGGAGCGGCCACTGCTATGCTTAAGAACATAAAAAATATGGTGCTGGACTGTATCTCCCAAGAACTAATAAGTTAGGATTATATTGTCACAGTTTTGTAAGATGGAGTGTTATCCGACATCAGTTGTTGCCAAACCACTGAAACCAGAATAAGGTAAAAGCTGACAGAAACCAGCTGAGTAAGCGTGAGCCACTGACTTACCCTGGGGGATATGCGGAGAGCGTGTACACATTCCGCATGACCAAAAAGACCATTTACTCTTGCAATATAGTCATTTGGAACTATTTCTTTGTAGAGTTTACACAACTCTACAATATCCCAACAGGTTAGGTATTAAAATAAATCACAGTCCATGGTTTATACCGTAGATTACACACTGAATTATATACTTTAAAAATAAGCATAGTGTATTGATTAAACGATGTACAACAATTAAGAATCACTGCATCTGCTGCTCCTGATAATAAAAAGGAAAGTTTTTTTCTGCATCATCTTATTATTGCCGTATGCAACAAATATAGAAGTAAATTGTTAGCTATAAATCAAATAAATACTGGACAGTGAAAGTTCAACTTCATCTATAAATGCATGTGTATTCATTGTCTGTTACCAGGCTGACTTGGAACTGGACCTCGGACGTATTTCATCATCTGTAATTATTTGCTAATATGTGATTAGTATTTGTGGTGGGCAGTCTTTGTCCGGGTTATCTCAGAAATCACGTTACAACGTTATGTTCATTTTATGTTAAAATTGTTTCTATAGCTCATTGGCGACGAAGCTTCTTAGAATGCCAAGATGAAAATCTATTAAGTGCAAGCTCGCCAAATAAAGAATGAAGGGAGATTAGTATGGGCTTGATTGGCTTGCATGAGCTTTCTAGACTCATTTACCATCCTCTTGGTGTTTCTTTTGGTCACGTGCTCTTTTGTCTTCCTTAGCAAGGCCTCTGCAGACATCTCTTTCAATTTTCTCCCTATTTCCTCCTAGGTGACATTGTTCTGCTCACCAAACCCGTGACTTTAACAGCGGGTGACAAGGTGACCTTGACGACAGATGTTCTCATGGCAACAGATGGCACTGGCAAGCCCGAGAAGCTGCTTTATGCCATCTCCGTGCCACCTGTGCACGGTCAGATTGAGTACATCAATTACCCGGGCGTGCCCGCTGCCAGTTTCAGCCAGTTGGATTTGGTGGCACAGAAGATCTGCTACGTCCATGACAACAGCCACGAGGCAGCCAGAGACTCGTTCAGGTGAGAGGGCCCCCCTCTTCAGGCCCAAGTGAGCTGGAATGCAAGGGTTAATGTTTCTGCTATGAGGGATGCCCGCAGATCAACACGCATTGCATGACATCTGGCTCGCGGTGCAGCGATGCGGCGCAAAGACCGTTTTAGCAGCGCGGATGGTCTTTTATACTTTCATTAGCATCACAATTACATATGGTTTTAGATGCGTTTTCTGATCACATGTCCAGAGGCAAGAAGGCGCAACTTTGTGCACTCACATTATACATTCTAAATCTGCTGAGTAAGCCTGCCGAAAACAACATACTTTTCAATTAGCTGCGTAGAAGGTACTGCAAATCACCAGGAAGAGCGAAAAGCAGAAGGGGCAGTAAGTCGGCTGTGCGAATTAGTGTCTCTAAGTAAAATGGTGATTGTTTGATAAAGAGTTAGGAGACGGAGGAATCATCATAGCGGCGCGGTCCAGATGGCTGCGTGATATCGCCGAAAAAAGCATATGTCCGCTTTTGCAATCCTTAAATGTAATGTCTTCGCATCCCTCCAGTGCGCAAAGGGAGAAACCGGGCTTTTTCCAGACGAGATGGCATCATCAATTAACGCGATGAGCGTTGTCTGCGGAGCCGTGACCCAGAAAATCACGGCTTCTTGCTACGTAACTGTGCTCCTGCAAGGCCTGGATTGCAATTAACTCCTAGAGTTTGAGGAAGTCGTTGTGTGTGTCTCGTGCTACCCTGGGAGTCCATTGTGCCTGCTTCTGACAGAAGAGGCTTCACCATGACTTCAAAGCAGCCCAAAGATGCAAGGAAAGAAATGTGTTCAGTCAAAAGGCTGTATTATACAGAGCTTAAATTGTAAACAAAGACATGTGCCGGGCCCAGATTTTTCTTTAATCAAGCATTGCCTGTGAATCAAAACAATAGGGCAAACAGGAGCTTCTAGAACCGAACATGTAAACGAGACCCACACCAGTGCATTGAAAAAGTATTAAATGCAGTCAGAGGGAGTTGTATATTTACGGGAATCGAAACATTTCTATTATCGCCAAACAACACAGAGCTCTCAGGTAAACTCAATAACGTTTGCAGAGCTGCCTACTGTAGAGTTTAGTTTATTTTAGTTTATTTTTATTATTTGCTACTACCTCTTCAATGAAGAGCTTAAAAATTTACAAAAGCACATTAGTACCCCTTGAATTTCTTAAAAATATATGCAGATGATAAAACACATTTGAACCTTTTGTCGTATCTTACGTAAACAATGCTTCTGCCACATTAACAATTCATTTTTGTGATTTTGCTGATTAAATTTACTATAGAGCATAGCTACCAAAACAGTGGGAATCTGCTATAGAAATCTTGTCACGAGCGATGTGACAATAGTAATCTGTATAAGATAGAACAAATCAGTTATATGGCAAAACTCCTAGACACATTTAAAAATCTTTCTGGATAACTGTGACTCCAGTACACAGAACCATAAAATAAGATATAATGGGTAAGTCTCAGCACGGGAAAGGTTTTCTTCTGGGTAGGAAAAACATGGAATTCCTTCCAATGGCAGAAGCATTATGTAGCACAAAACAGTAATAGAATTTAAAGTACCTCGGCAGAAACACAGAAAGAACCCAAGTGTAAGTTTGGGGAGCAAGCATTACTCCACGTTAAACAAAGTAAAGGCTAAGGACCAGATGTAGTTTACCAAATACCGGAATCGGCCGTTACCGACCGGTATTTGGTGATTGAGATGTAGGGGGCCTAAATTGTACAGAATCGGTAAATTTAGCGATTCAGTAAATTTACCGATTCTGTAAAATGCTGATTCGGTAAATTTACCGAATCAGTAAATCTATATGTAGGTGGCACTGCAAACAGTGCCACAGGCTCCTAAGAATTCGTTATTTACCATGTAATACTATTGCATGGTAAATAACAAATTCCTGTGTACATGCACATCTGTGCATGTACACCTGTGCCATGTGGCACACAGACATGCCTTAAGGGCATGTATGTGTGTCACATGACACACAAGCCTGAATCAGGGGTGCAATAGGGTATCAAAGTGACACCCTGTCCCCCTTGTCAATTCGGTAATTTTACCAAATCGGTATTTACTGATTCAGTAATTGCCATTGGCCATTGGTTCCTATGGGCCTCAAGGCCCATAGGAATCAATGGCAATTACCGAATCGGTAAATACGGATTCGGTAATTACCAAATTCTACAGATTCGGTAAATGAATCAGTAAAAATACCTACATAGCATTTACTGATTTGTAAATACCGAATCGGTAAAATTAGGTATTTACGAGTCGGTAAATGCCATTTACCTACATCTGGCCCTAAGTGCCTCTGATATTGGTTGCAGATGAATGTTTCAATTTGGGTTGTAGTTTAAAGCCAAACTGTTGTGAGGTTAATGACTCTCCTCTTTCTTTGCCTCAATAATCTCACATCTGTTCAGCCTTATTGACTGGAAAATGTTCGGTGATGTCATGGAATGTTGGTGCGAGGGCTTGTGGAGAGTGTCAGTTGGGGATGAGAGGCTGAGCAGAGGGAGACTGCTCCTGGTGGGGCTACTCTACTATCTTACTTCTATTTTATTAACCATCCTACTGTCATCTTACTACATCTACAATTGAAACTTAATACAGGAACTACTTGGAACCTACAGCTTGTTTGCATATGGATTTTCATACAACACAAAGCCTGCTCCAAGTAATCTCCGGGAAAGGCCCAAGCCTCTGTAGACAATAGATATTCCAATAGTGGATATCTGGGCACTTGCTCAAGTTAGATAGTTGTAATACTGTGTTATAAACACATTCTATATAGTAAGGATGTTTATAAGGTGTGGGTGTTTATTTCCAGAAGTTCGCTGGACATTTTGAGGCTTTGCAAATTGTTGAATAATGTAAAATGTAGGAATGTCTCTCTTAGAGAAGGTTTATCTCACACTGGCATTGTAAGCGTGGCTCTAAGGTTGTATATGAGTGTGTCCCTTTCATGAATGCGTGTACTGTATTTTACCAAACTGTAGAGGACTGTCCATGTGTCCTGGTTGAAGGCATCTCTTCAGTGGCAAATTTACACCTGTCAACCTCTTGATTTAAAATTGAGGATGATGTGAAGTGTTTAAGAGGGTCATTCAAATAAGGGGGCAAAGAAAAATGGCCACAGATGTAGCATGTTGAGTTACTTCAAGTCCGAAAACACTATAGGACACTGTTACAATTACTGGATGATGTCATCAATGATGTAATTCAGAGATGTCATCAGTGATGGAATCAATGGTGTCATTTAACATGTCAGGAGTAATAAAATATATAAGATCATAAGTAGCTCATTACAGAGTTTCCAGTTAGATCAGTAAATTATACCTTGTGAATTTCAGTGTTTTTTAAGCCTTCGATTTTATTTTATTTCATCACCTAACTATACCGTCCCTATGGCAGCGGTTCCTTTCAATGCGTAGAGATGACCACAGGGCTACTGGTCATCTTTAAATCAGCCAGGTGGAGTATCCTCTGGAAGGTGATATCCTCTGCTGTCCCAAAAGACACTACTCTGTCTAGCACACTCTCAATCAGGACCAAAGTGTTTAAACATTTTTTTTTTGTCGAGTTAAAAGTATGCCCACTCAAGCTCAGTAGGTAACACACTTATATAACTTGTCAAAAATAATAAATATTTGTCCCCACAAAACTTTAAGTGACTGCATCAATTATAGCCATTACAGGGTCCCACGCAGCCTTTTCATTTGGTGATTACCCAAGTTCACATATTTGCATCACTTACAGGTAGCAGGCACCCTGATGAGCAGGCCTGTTTCTTCTTTAGTTTATGTCCCTCTCTCATCCTTGCAGCACAGTAGACATCCTCATTTCACTTTAATTCAAAAGCACCTCAAGGGCAGCATTAATTGTTCAGTGGCATTTAGTTTAACACAAAGTATGAGAACTGTTTTTCTAAAATGGAAAAAGCATGGGAAGGTCTTTCCCCTTGGATCCCACCCACTTTTACCTCTGTTTACATGAAGATGCCCTTTCAGGTGAGTCAAGTGTGTGGCAGGGAGGAGGCCAGCAGGGCTGCATTCAGATGCAGAACCCTGATTATCTGGATCCAGACGGCCTTAGCATAATGGTCCAGGTGTAAGAGGGAAGGAGCGAGATTCGTGGATGGCACCATAGAGATGGCTCAGAGAAGGGGATGCTATGTGGGGACTAATTTTTGTTTATAAATTGACAGAATATACAACCAACTAGAGTCACTGTTCCTATCAGAAGTAGAGAGGGTAAGGGGTGAAAAGCTCTTGTTGTCTTACTACTTTGTTATTGGGAGACAGTGTGTCTTAGTCTTGATGCCCTCACACACCCTGAAAGATGTCATTTTTCATCATTGGGCTAGTGCTACTTGTCGGGCCAGAGCTGCATTGCCCTACGGATCCCCCGAAGGGTCACTTTGTCAGAGATCTTTACGATAATGCCGTATAGGTGCGTGGCGGTGGGTGGCAGGGATGTACTAATGTGATTCAAGCTAGCCTAGCTGATGAGGGGTGTTACCCTGAAACCGGTCCCAGGAGGCTTGTTTCCGGTTCAGGGAAGACCTGGCTTGGCAGTTCAGGATAGACTGTTCCCATGAGGCACAGGGTGGAGACTGATTTGGAAGAGGTGTGGAACAATGGCCAGGGTGTCTGACTCCGGACCACAGGGTTCACGGTTCGATCCCCGGCTCAGTCGGCAGGTTAGCCCAGCACCATGTGACTCTGGGCAATAACTTTCTTAACCTTCCAGACGGCCCCAAGTGCTGGGACACCTCCTTTAGAGGTAGCTGTGCGCTTTACAAATGCTGGCATTTGCATATAGCTGGGTCTGAACTGAGGTGGCAAAATGAGCTAAAAAACGATGATGGATTCAACCCAGATCTGTGACTGGGAGTGAGTGTCTGAAAGTGTCAGCACTCTGTCTATCATCTCCTTGTGTTAGCTTTGTTTGCCCTAAGTTGGCAGGGTATGCCCAGACATGAGTCCCTTGCTCACTTTGCCACTGGATTCAAGCTAACCTGGCTGATGAGAGGTGTTACCTCGAAACCAGTCCCAGGATGCTTGTTTCCAGTTCAGGAAAACCTGGCTTGGCAGTTCGGGCTGGACTGTTCCCATGAGGCACAGGGTCAAGACTGATTTGCATATAGCTGGGTCTGAACTGAGGTGGTGAATTGAGCTAACAAAAATTTGCAATGCAATACGCAAGTTTGTCTCGCATTTACGCATTTACGCAAGTTTGAGCTTTTGACATGGCAAATAACAAGGCCTTTTATTTATTTTTTTCAATTATAACAGGCATTGTCATTTACAATGCCAATAGCTTAAACTTGTTTAACTGCGAGACCTATTGCATTGCAAATGCTTGTTTTAAACTTGTGAGGGATTCTTCAAGAGTTAGAGCCGAAGGCGAATCAAAGGCCTTGTTAATGTCTGACTGTGAGGGGAATCCGATAAACAAATCATAACTTTCAGAGTCCCGGATACACTCCAGAGAAACCTCACATTATTTCTGTTACACACGTACCCTGGATGAACTACAGTAAGCAGCTCTGCTTTGTTAGAGGCCCTGCCTCATTTTTGTGTTGGTAAAGGGCCCTGTTGTCCCCAAGGTTTATGATGGGCTTCTTTTAATGAGGAAATAACCCTCAACCTTCAACCACGTTGTGTGATCTTTAGCGAATCACTTCTGTGTAATTTAGGCCCCAGGCATGCAAAACAATTGGGACTTTGCATTTTACGATTACACAAAGAGAGGAAAATAGGTTGAGCACCTTCAAGAAGACAATACGTTTGTTACACGTAGTCAGGGCGAGTTAGCCTTTCCTCTTTCTGAGGTGCAAATATGAATTCCACGTTGTTGGGAAATAGAAGCAATTGTTACTTCACAGCCTTGAAATAGCATATTTCATAAAAAGTTGCCAATTTATTTTTTATATCATCTGTCAGAAAACATTTTGAACACGTGCTTTAAAAATGCGATTGCCTGTACAATTAATAATATATTTATTTAAATATCTTTCTAAGTATATTGTAGACGCCAGAGAGGAGACGCCATGCGCGTGAACATCGTCTGTCCATGTGCGCACATGGTTTGTCTCCCTTCGCGCACCAAACCCACAACAATAGTCTCACCAAGGCGAAGCAAGGCATGTGCTGCGTTCTCTAGGCTAGACCTAAAAAACGATAATGGATTCAACCCAGATCTGTGACTGGGGGTGAGCATCTGAAAGTTTCAGCACTCCGTTCATCATATCCTTGTGTTTTGCCTTGGTGTATGGGTATTCCTGTGCATCAACTCTCTGAATTTGATACACATCCACATCTACAAAGACAAGTAATATGTTTTTGCACCAGAATCCTGCATCTCCCTGACCATAGCGAAATATTTTTCTTTTTAGGTATCGGCTAGCGTAGGCTGCGCACATGCGCAGTCTCGCTGGCGAGATTTTATGTTTTTGAGTACCTTTCACTAGCGGGGTTTAAGCCCCGCCCCCCTTTTCCATTGGCTGGCGTCACCGTTCATGCTAAATGGTGGCCAGCCATTGGAAAAGAGGTTACAGTGACGTACTCTTTTATCTTTCACAGCCGTCCCACTCGGACTGGCTGTCCCGACTTACTGCTGGCGTAAAAGGTTTCTTATCTTCAATATGGGTCCAAACAGATGGCCCCATAAAGAAGATAATAAACCTTTTACGCCAGCAGGAAGTCATTTTAGGCACCTTTCTGCATCTTGCCTCTGGTGGCCAGCCGCTCCCAAGTGCTCCCGCCTACTCCCGCTGTTCTGCCCTTAGCCAGGCTGAGACTTTACAGCTCGGGGGCTGGAGGACAAAAAAAGCAGCCCTGTGTTCAATTTCTGTTTGCCATACTGGAAACATCATGTGTTAATATGTGACCGCATCTATTTGACCGTCCCTTACCCACACGTGTGGCTCACCAAAATTTTGTGTGAATATTTCTTCTAAAGCAGCCTGCTTTCCGAGATCAAGCGGGTTCAGAGGTGAAAGTTTGCCAAAATGGCGTTGTCCGTGGGCTGGTCCCAGGTGGGCCGCTCGGTACAACTGCAGCTGTTGCCTCGGCTGCAGGCGCCTTTCTGCATCTTGCCTCCGGTGGCCAGCCACTCCCAATTGCTCCGGCCTACTCCCGCTGTTCTAGGCACCTTCCCTCCGGTGGCCGGCCGCTCCCAATTGCTCCCGCCTACTCCCGCTATTCTGCCCTTAGCCGGGCTGAGAGATTACAGCTCGGGGGCTGGAGGACAAAGAAAGCAGCTGGTGGTTCTGGGGATTCCCAACCCGTTGCTTTGGATCCGTAGCAGTGTCTACTATTTTCTGGTTCGTTCTTACTTGGACCGCAACTTTAGCATCCAGGAGTTCAGTCATGGAGCCCAGCAGGCAAGTGTCACAGGAAGGGAGCAATGTGACACACATGCAACTAGGAAAGTCACATTTTGAGAATTCTGGGACTTGTAGTCTTATTAAACCAAGTATAAAACTAGGGCTACAAGTCTCGGAATTGTAATGCAAAAAACAATATGGGTCTATAACTGGGCAGGCACCCATCATGGGCTGTGTGTTATGTCATTAGAAAATAATGCTATGTTGTGCAGAATGTGGAGGGGCATTTAAAATGAGACTTTGCGGGCAATTTGACATGAGACGAGATATTGTCTGCCATAATTAAGATGTGACAACATGGGGCACTGAGGAATAAAATGTTATTCTTGATGGTGATATGGTACAAATTAGACGCTCCTATGCATACCATTTTGAGCTGTACTTTGCCCTACACAGGGTAATAACCGTCCAATCGATCTTTATTACTACTATAATTCAGATGAATTTCAAACTACTGAACGTGTTTCTGCGCTCTGTAAAGAGCATGCTGCAGACTGTGGCACACAGGGCTTTGATGTACACTGGTTTGAAGGCCCTTCCAGCACCTACCGCCGGACTCCACCCTCGGCAGCCCCGGCAGGCAGGGCGCCTGGGAGCGCAGGCATGTCAGACAGCATTCCTGGGAGCCCACCCAGGCCAGCAGCCACATCTGTGCGAGGAGCCTGGGCTCTGCAGACCTCATCTCCCGGAGCCCTCAGTCACCCCGGCCCCCTGCCCTTTGCTGCCACCTCCAGGAATCGTCCTCGGCTCCGCGCTGCGCCGCCCGGGGTAGGTGGAAACAACTTCAACTATCGACTCTGAGCAAACTCAGGACACAAGAGGCTTCTGGGAGGAGACCGGGGAGGAGGAGGAAGAGAGAGCAGGGAGCTGTGTATGGGATGGAGGGTGGGAGGAGGAGGGAAGGGGAGCAGCTCGGGAGAGGGAGGCAGTGCGGCACTGGGGAAGGGAGTAAGTACCCTGTCAGTCCTCGCAGCCTTCTCCAGGACAACTGCTCCCAGGCCGGACACCGAAAAAGTGAGGACAGGAAACACCACCGACTTAAGACTGATCGAAACACACTCAAGAGTGAGTATACTTGTTTCTGGTGCTCTGCTGTGTGAAGGGGGTCTCGCTGTGCAATGATGTCAACGTGGGATTGATTGGTCATGTGTTGGCTTAGCTGCTAAGCTTCCACATACCATGTGTGACTGCTTGAGACAGCCAAGGCTTTTTAAACTAGCAGCATCTTGCATTCTGGGGATTGTAGTTTAACTTCTGTCAAAATACGTCTGAGCCTCAATTCCGATTTGCCAAATGTTGTTGAATTGGACAGCTGCAGATGTCACGCACGAGACCGACCAAGTAACTTCTGGTGTTTGGCCATGCAAGAAAGTGCGAGTGTGTGCCAGGCTGTATAAGACTGTGAATTTGTGTTTTAAGAGTGATCGTATGTCACTGCGAGTGTGTGTGTGTTCAGTTTTAACACTGTGAGCACACAAGACAGCGTGTGTGTCAGAGACACGAGAGTGCATAGGGCTGTTAAAGTGCCTGTGACAGTGAATGTCACTGTAGTGCATGACAGTGTCTGTGGCAGCGTGCCGCAGACATGATCGTATTATCTTTTGACAAGGTTAGATGCAGTGCTTATCGTGTTGTAGAGTGTTGTAGCGTACAGTGGCATGGCCTAGACTGGAGTGACGTACAGTGGAGTGGGTAAGGGGATACTTTGCTCAGCGTTTTCCTGGCAGCACTCTGTTCGAGGCGGCGGAATTGACCTCCTTCACCTTTACATTGAGCCTGAGCCTTGAGCTTTGAGCCTGCACCTAGCGGTACCCGCTGCGCGGGTCCCGCATCGCCTGGGAAGCCGGCCAGAAATCACCTGTAAAGCGGATTGGATAATTTGCTGTTAAAACCTGCAGGGCTGCGAGCAGGCGGAGGCGCAGGACTACATGTCCCAGGAGCGCCCGTCCGCCCGCCCACACTGAAGCCACCTGGGCAGCTCTCCCTGCAGGCTCCTCCCTCACTGGTCCGTTTTTTAAGCCAACAGCACCGGGATACCATTGGGATACTTTGCTCAGCGTTTTCCTGGCTGCACTCTGTTCGAGGCGGCGGAATTGACCTCCTTCACCTTTACATTGAGCCTGAGCCTTGAGCCTGCACCTAGCGGTACCCGCTGCGCGGGTCCCGCGTCGCCTGGGAAGCCGGCCAGAAATCACCTGTAAAGCGGATTGGATAATTTGCTGTTAAAACCTGCAGGGCTGCGAGCAGGCGGAGGCGCAGGACTACATGTCCCAGGAGCGCCCGTCCGCCCGCCCACACTGGAGCCACCTGGGCAGCTCTCCCTGCAGGCTCCTCCCTCACTGGTCCGTTTTTTAAGCCAACAGCACCGGGATACCATTGGGATACTTTGCTCAGCGTTTTCCTGGCAGCACTCTGTTCGAGGCGGCGGAATTGACCTCCTTCACCTTTACATTGAGCCTGAGCCTTGAGCCTGCACCTAGCGGTACCCGCTGCGCGGGTCCCGCGTCGCCTGGGAAGCCGGCCAGAAATCACCTGTAAAGCGGATTGGATAATTTGCTGTTAAAACCTGCAGGGCTGCGAGCAGGCGGAGGCGCAGGACTACATGTCCCAGGAGCGCCCGTCCGCCCGCCCACACTGAAGCCACCTGGGCAGCTCTCCCTGCAGGCTCCTCCCTCACTGGTCCGTTTTTTAAGCCAACAGCACCGGGATACCATTGGGATACTTTGCTCAGCGTTTTCCTGGCAGCACTCTGTTCGAGGCGGCGGAATTGACCTCCTTCACCTTTACATTGAGCCTGAGCCTTGAGCCTGCACCTAGCGGTACCCGCTGCGCGGGTGCCGCGTCGCCTGGGAAGCCGGCCAGAAATCACCTGTAAAGCGGATTGGATAATTTGCTGTTAAAACCTGCAGGGCTGCGAGCAGGCGGAGGCGCAGGACTACATGTCCCAGGAGCGCCCGTCCGCCCGCCCACACTGAAGCCACCTGGGCAGCTCTCCCTGCAGGCTCCTCCCTCACTGGTCCGTTTTTTAAGCCAACAGCACCGGGATACCATTGGGATACTTTGCTCAGCGTTTTCCTGGCAGCACTCTGTTCGAGGCGGCGGAATTGACCTTCTTCACCTTTACATTGAGCCTGAGCCTGAGCCTTGAGCCTGCACCTAGCGGTACCCGCTGCGCGGGTCCCGCGTCGCCTGGGAAGCCGGCCAGAAATCACCTGTAAAGCGGATTGGATAATTTGCTGTTAAAACCTGCAGGGCTGCGAGCAGGCGGAGGCGCAGGACTACATGTCCCAGGAGCGCCCGTCCGCCCGCCCACACTGAAGCCACCTGGGCAGCTCTCCCTGCAGGCTCCTCCCTCTCCTACCTCCCTCGGCCATATAAAAGTAGCAGCAGAGCACCGCAGCGCGGGAGCGCGCGGGGGCGACCGGGAGAAGCCCGGGACAAGGGCGGGACCGTCTGTGGCCATCAGGGGCCGAAGGTGGCCGGGCTGGGCCCACTCCCCGATATTTTTTATTACGGACTGCCTAAGGTACTGTGTCATATGGGGATAATCTCGTGTCTCACTGACATTGTTTGCTATTTTGATCTGTGTTGGTTTGACCTCTAGCTATCTGTACCCTCCATCCTTCTCCTGGTTACCAGACGGGGGTCAGTTCGAAGTTGGCTCTGGTCAGCTCTTACTGAATCGCCCAGGAACACGGAGTAGTAGGAGGGGTTAAAAAGCTATAGATTAGGACCAGACTCTGCCTATACGGCTTTTTCTGCTGAATGATATTGCCTTGTAGGAGATCCATTTGAGACCATCACGGACTGCCGTTAGGCTTCCTCATTGAGATCATCCCATATTTGAATCCTAGCATTGTTCTGTAATTACCTTAGGACTTCGAATTTATTGCATTAATAATTTGTTTACGTTGTTTGGTATAGTTTTATTTAACGCTTGTTAGATTTGCGGCTTGCTTTCATCACCCCATTTTTATATACATGTGTAGTAGTTTTTGATCTTTGATATCATCTTATACTTACCCGTAAATATGTCTAAAAAATTGGCTCCTGTTACCCCAGTACCACTCAAAACCTTAGATTCCTTCTTAGTCCAAGTGGTCAAAAAAATAAATAATGAAAGAAGGGAATCTTTAGGCTTGAGCCAATCACCAATATTGCTCCCATTGAGTCCTGACCCTAGTGCACAAATGCCTGATACATCACTACTCGACCCTACAATTCATATATCTGATACTAATTTATTAGGTATTGGCGTAGATGATGGAAATCCCGACCAGCTAGCTGACCAGTCATTAAATGTAGTATCTGATGCAGAGCCACAGCAAAACATTGTTGGGGAAATCCCTTCACCGTCATCGCCTGTCTTGCGACCTGTGAGAAATTGTAGAAAAGCTCAATCTAAACGGGGGGGGGGGAAACAGCAAGGAAGGAATAAGATTGCCTCACCCCCTAGACATAAAGGGAAAAAAGCGGAGCATAAGATGCTGATGAGTTCAGACAAATCATCGACGATGACCTATTTAATAGGATTTCGGACATGATAGACATTAAAATTAAAACCATTATCAAGCCACTCATTGGGAAGATAGATAAACTAACAGCAGAAGTTAAAAAGATGGGCGGGTTGCAAAGTAAGCTGGTTAATGACTTGGAGAACTTAGCTATTCAAGTTATTAAACCAGTAGTTATAGTGGAGGAGGATTTGGGAGCTGAAACAGGTCCTACGGAAGCTCTACAACAGCCCAACACGGTAGACCAATTACCACCACCTGCGTCCACCCAGGACGTAATAAGAGAGCCACCTACTTCGCAGCCCATGGTGCCAGCCCCACTGCATTTAGGGGATGATTCTTCTCAATTTATGATGGAAGCTTCGCCATTAGTTTTGGTATTGGCGAATGTCCCTGTCTTATCTCAGGATCAAAAAGAATCCGCCCAAGGATTAAAAGATAAAGCTTTATATTGGCTCACCAATAATATGCGTATGGCAGAGCAGGGAGTTGACCAGCTAGCGGGGGAAATAGTCAGGACAAGGAGGGTACCATGGATCGGGAATAAGACTAAGAAGTTTAAAGGGGACTGTGTAATACTAAATTTTGCTAGTGCAGAAGTACTACCTAATATCCTTGCTAATATCTTCCCACCCCAACGTAGAACCGGATCTATAGTTCCCCTTACCCTGAAATTCTTTTATAATGAGACCCAGATGGCGACCTCCTCTAACTATCCCAGGCCTAGAAGGAATGCCAGAGTTGCTTACTGGGGTGGGGAAACTAGACCCAGATTTAATAACGATTGTTTTCACCCCATGACTAGTTGCGGGATAGGTCAATATAACTTCCAGAATGGGCAAATGGCCAGAACACCAGGGCTATTTTGGCCTAACACAAATAGGTGGGGCCAAAATACTCCGGGTTATGAAAATAGAGGCCAGGGAAATGGGTTCATGTACAGGCAGGGGAATGAACACTTTCCGATGCGACCCAATACCCCTCAACCCATGTGGAACTCAGTAGCAAACGGATGGGGTCAGATGTCCACTCCTTTTGATTGGGGACTGGGAATGGGGAATAGATACGGAGTTTTGTCCGGTTTAAATGATTGCGACTGACACATAATGGTCACAAACCAGGGGAAAGATGCTATAGTCCAACAATTGGACCGGACCAGCTCAAGCATCAACGGCCTAGATGCCAATGAGCCCAATGAGTCCATCCCTCCAACAGCGCACGAAGACCGAATCATATTCGGGCATGATCAGACCATATCTTCGCCATATTTGCCTGACCATAGCACTATCCAGGGCCAGGGCAGTGCTAACCCACATAGCCTACGGAATGTGGCATTTACCGAAGTAACCCAAATGTCGCGAGAGCCTGAAGTGGCACCGGTGCGGCACCCAGAAACTATGACATCTAAAGATTCCTGTAGACTACTAAGCTGGAATATAGCAGGGTTAAATGGTAAGCGTCAGGATAAAGCCTGGTCAAGCTTTGTTCTAGGCCACCACATTATTGCCCTTCAGGAAACTTGGGATACTTCTGATAAACTGTGGTGGGATGGGTTCATTAGCTTCACTAAAGCAGCTGTTCACAGTCGCATGGGGAGGGCCAAAGGAGGTCTTTTACTCCTGTTCTCCTTAGGCTTAAAGGGAAGTTGCAAGCAGATTAGCACAGACTCCCCTAATATCCTGATGGTCGAAAGAGTGATTAATAACACTAGTAGGACCATTTACATAAATTTCTATAACACAGGGAATAGTGATTATAGAGGCCGTAACATCACCGATTTAGATAACATTTTAAACTCGGTCAGTCAGAATAATACGTTCGATACAGACTATGTTTTATTAGGAGATTTTAATATTCACCCGTGCAACCAAAACTGCAGGAACCATAGGAGAAGTAGTATGGAAGGGGATGATGAACCTGAGGGACCTCATTTTGAACATACCACTGAGGGAGAGGAGTTGGAGGATTTTCTCGCCAACTTTGACTTATTTGAACCAGATGGTGGCACTAGACTGCCAACCTTCACTGGCATCGCTCAAGGCACAATCATTGATTACATATTCGTATCCCTAGGAATTCTTAACCGGGTTATCGTCTATCACACTACACAATTACATTTTAGTGACCATAATCCAGTAGAACTGGAGGTGGCGTGGGGAGGCAATATGGGACCATCCCCATTGAAAGTAATCGCCCACCCTCTGAGGACTACCGACCAAGGTAGACGTATGAAATGGGCAAAGGTGGCACCGGAAAAATTTTACGTTAAAAATTTCCCAAAGATTAAGGGGCAGGTCGAGGTATGTAAAAATCCACGCGCACAGGGCCAAGAAATTGTAGAGGCGTTCGAGGTAATATGTGGGCAGGTGTCACAGGACCTTTTAGCAAAAACAAATAAAGGATTCCCGGGAAAAAAGCGCTGGTTCGATTCAGATTGCTCAAAAGCACATAGAATATTACTGGCAGCCCTAAAAAACACTCCCATGGTAAAAGATGAGATCACCAGACTCAGGAAAGTTTATAAATTAGCAATAAAAAAATGAAAGGACACTATAAAACAAGATGCATGGGAGGGCCTCCTTTTGGCGGCAGTTCTGAAGGATAGCAAAAAATTTTGGGACATTATTAAACAGCCCCTCTTTTCAGATGACAATAATGATTCCATGGACTGCGTCATTCCTGACGAAAAGTGGTTATCTCACTTTAAAAATGTCTATGGGGACACTGTTGATGCAACTGATGATGATGCCTTGTTGTTAAACCCAGCAATCCGCCCCATCATCTTTAACCGAGATGAGGTGGAAAAAGCCATTATGTGCACCACAAAGCACAAGGCACCTGGCCCTGACGGTGTGCCTGCCGACTTTTTTATGCACTCCCCAAAACTGTGGGCTGAAGTTTTGGCAAATGTGTTCAATGCTGTTAATGGTAATCCTGCACCTGCATCTTGGAACACCTCTACCATAGTTCCTATCTTTAAAAAAGGTCAGCGAGACGATCCAGGCTGCTATAGGCCTATATCCCTCCTGGACTCTTCAGTAAAAATCCTAGGCAGAGTTCTTCTAGCCAGGCTGAGGGAAAACGTTGAGGGCTGTGGTGGATTATCCGAAATCCAATACGGATTTAGGGAAAGAAAGGGGACTATTGAACAGTGCGTAAACCTACATTTGCTTATTGCTAAATACACTGTAGCCAAGGAGGGGTCCGTGTATCTTGCATTCATGGACCTCTCCTCGGCATTTGATCTGGTGAATAGGACTAAGTTGTGGTCTATCCTGCGGGAGTTGGGTATCGATGAGGCTCTGGTCATCTTTATGGCCTCCCTGCACCAAGAACTCTTCTCGAGTGTACGTGTGACGAATGAGGGTAGGCGCACCGCCCTCTTCAGATCATTAAGGGGTGTGCGGCAGGGGTGCATCCTAGCCCCCTTGCTCTTTACCATCTACATTAATGGCCTGGGGGCACACCTAGGGGGGCAAGAAGCCGACGTCCCGCGTGTAGGAGCAATAAAGATCCCGGCGCTCCTATACGCGGATGACGCCGTGCTGATCGCCCGCACGGGAGTTGGCCTCCAGCGCCTATTGAATGCTTTTGGCTCGTTCATGGAGAATTTAGATCTTAAAATAAATGTAGCCAAATCACACACAATGGTGGTGGGCCGAGAGTGTCGCAGGAAGAGAAATATAACATTCACATGCAGGGGGGACACGGTCTCTAGGGTACACACATTCCCATACTTAGGAATATTGTTTGACCAGAAAGGGTCCTGGGGTCCACAGGTTAGAGCTAAGAGGTTGGCCGTTATTCGATCATCGTCAGCACTTTTGAGTTTTGCTGGTAGGCTGGGGGCCAGGCCCATGGAAGCAATATTAAAAATCTATAATAGCAAATCTGTGGCCATTGCTCTATATGGTTCCGCATTGTGGGGATATGCTAATGTGGAACCAATCCAGAGAGCAGAGAATGGATTTATCAGAACCCTACTCTCTGTACCCCAGTCGACCCCAACGTATTCTATTCACAAAGAAGTTGGGTTACAGTTTCTTTCTGACAAGTTGAGCATGGCCCCTCTGATTTTATGGTTAAAAATGTGGATGAACGAAGAACTCCCACTAAATCATAAAATCATGCTTGACGTTCTGGCCCTTGATAAATCAAATAAGATCCCTTGGCTGGCCTATTTAGCTAGGGCTTTTTCAGACCTAGGCCGCCCGGAGCTTTTTACCTCCCCGGAGAATATTAGAAACCAAGATCTTGATTTTGTAAAAAAGTCTTTCATGGGAAGGAAGGAAGCATGCCGTGAAGAACGTGAACTAGTAAAACCGGCAGTTAGGGATCATTGTCTGTTGGTCAGTTCGCCATCACTTGCACCATACCTTGGCTTCGTCACAATTCCCTACCACAGGTTTCCTTTAACCAAATTTAGATTTAATTTGTTGCATTTTTACTTGGGTTCCTTTAATAATTGGCAGAAGCCAGAATCAGCTCCGCCCTGTAGCTGTGACCAGTTCTCAGTTCAGGATACAATGCATTTTGTTATGTTTTGTGGGTTATATTTAGAGCCAAGGAAAAAATTCTTGTTACCAATTCTTAAAGAAGCCGGCTTCACACAGGTGAGACCGGCCTTGCTCTTCTTACAATTATTACCTAACCCCCACATAACTTTTTGCGTTGCCAAATTTCTGGTAGCCGCCTCAAGGGCGAAAGCTGTCTGCCAAGATTAGCTAACTATGTTAAACAAGGGCGTAAGCCGTCTGTCAAGATTAGTTATCTATGTCAAACAACTTTTTAACTGTTTGTTACAATTTTAAAATTTGTTGTTAATACTTAATATTATGTGTATTATGGAAAATCCTGTATGAAGTGTATTTTATCCTTCGTCTCTTTGTATGGTTTTTAAATAAGCCGAATAAAGATATTTTGACTGACTGACTGAGTGGGTAAGAGTGCAATAGCATACAGTGGAGTGGCATACAGTGGAATAGCGTAGAATACAATAGCTTATAGTGGAGTTGTGTAGAGTGGAGTAGTGTACAGTGGAGTGGCATGCCGTGGAAAGGCATAGGCTGGAATGGCTTACGGTGAAGTGGAACAGCATAGAGTGGAGTTGTGTACAGTGGATTGGGGTAGAGTGGAGTAGTGTAAAGTTGAGTGGTGTAGTGTGGAGTGGATTGGTGTGGAGTGGCGTGCAGTGGAGTGGCGTGCAGTGAAGTGGTGTAGACTGGAGTGGCGTACACTGGAGTGGTGTAGAATGGAGTGGTGTTCAGTAGAAAAGCATATAATGGAGCAGTGTACAGTGAAGTGGTGTAGAGTGGAATAACGTACATTAGAGTGCTGTATATTGAAGTGGTGTAGAGTGAAGTTGCGTTGAGTGGAGTAAGGTATAATGTAGTGCCATACAGTGGAATAGCATCCACTTGAGTGGAGTATAGTGGAGTGACATAGAGGTAAGTGGCATACACTGGAGTGGCGTACAGTACAGTGGAGGGAGGTAGGGTGTAGTGGCGTACTGTGGAGGGAGGTAGGGTGTTGTGGCGTACAGTGGAATGGTGTACAGTGAAGTGGCGTACAGAAAGTGGCGAAGAGTGGAATAGTATGCATTGGAGAGGTGTAGAGTTAAGTGGTGTAGAATGGAATATCATAGAGCTGAGTGTTGTGGAGCAGGGCAGAGTGTAGTGGGGTAGAAAGTAGTGGCGTACAGTGTAATAGCACACAGTGGTGTTATTAATGTTTCTTTAGGTTTGTGTGGGCAGACAATTGTCTGCAATTGTAGGTTTACATATAGGGTGGTGGAATAGTCAACCGTTTCCTGGCCCGAGTAGGTCTCGGTTATGTGGTTCGCATATTATGGGTAATCTCCACTGTGGTATTTCGCGCAGGGCTGTATCTTTTGATGGTCCAACCTAATCTGTGTTAATGAGTGTTATTTAGTGACTTATTTGTTTATTGCAAACTTTTACAGAGTATACTTGTCGTCCTTCAGTTACTGACTATAGAAATGGTATGCAGTGGGTTTAGAATCTGGATGTTCATGTAAAGTAAACAAAGGCCTGTTTTAGACTTTGGCAGATTGGTACTCTATCGCAAACATGAAGGATACACTTTCTGCTTTATTACAATTATCTTATATCCTAATACACTTGTAATAAGGTGGACAGGTTATCTGTAGTGTCTGTGATAAAGTACCTGCCCATGCACATCCAATGGCCTGCCCCCAGGTTTCATCTTCATTAATTATTGTTTGGTCTGAGGGGCAGATATTGACCGAAGAGCTCAGGCTGGCATAGTGCGATGTGCCATTTTCTAAAGATAAGAAGAATCATTTCTGCAGTATGCTTTATGGAAGGTGTGCAAGACCTTGAAATTAATCTTGGCTTCTGCTTGAAGCCGACAGAGTGCTTTGGGGAAGTGTTTGATGCGATCCCAAGTATAAAGGTTCTGGGTGCCTGGTACTGGTACTGAAGTCTTTGGAGCCTGGCAGTGATTTTTAGAGAGACCAAAGTAAATGATATTACCCAGAAATGATCTCTCATTGGCTCAACTCACTGGTCACCTTGGAGCAATTGGTGGATTTTCTGAAGAATGAAAGCTGCGTGTTCATCCTGTTTGCCAATGTGTTGACTGCAGGAGGGAAAACGAATCACCCAAGTTCCCTCCTTTTGGGGAAGTATGCGAGGGTTCCAAGGCCAGTCAAAGGGAGACCAATAGGCTTAGTGTCTGTGAGGATCTTGGCAGGGGTCACGTGGTTCAGGCATAAAGTAATGTTGGTTGCATCTTCTGGACTATTTTCCAGACAGAAGTGCATTTGTTTGTTGTTTGCTTAAGATTCAAAGTTAAATGATTACTGCTCGAGGAGCTGGACCAAGGGGCGTATGTAGATATTGAAAGAAGACCCAAGAGGGATGCTCCTTGAAGAATGGTCAATGGTTCATGGCGTACGGGGAATTCATACATTCCAGTCCTGACTTTTTAGCCGAATTGGTGAAAAATGAGAGGACCCAGTGTAGCAGAAGCAAGAAATGCCTGTCCAGTATTCAAACCTCTTCTAGTAGGATTGTGTAGTCAACAATGTTTTAGGCATTGGAAGGGTCATTGATAATCCTTGGGTGATGCTGCACAGGATGGGGGTCATTTTAACTCAGGCCAGCTTTGTCAATGTTGTGTAGGGTCAGTGGGTCTCATAACACTCCAAAAAACCTCAGTGGGTGCATTTTAGAATCTTCGTAGTGTTGTGTTTGTGGCACTTGTGTTTCTTCTCTGCAGTGCATTGTTAATGAATAAGGTTGCAGTAGACACGTTTCTCCTTGGCTTCCTGTTTTCCTGTAACTCGGGAGGTTTTTCCCATCTGCCCTGTTTCTGTTGTTCCGGAGTCCTTTGTCTTAGGGTCCTTTTGGCTGGTGTTTTCGCGTGCGAATGTCCCAATGTCCTATGTTTCTCGCTGCCCCTTTCCTTTCATTGTCCCATCCTCTCACCACGGGAGTCATGGCCTCCGGAGTTTCCTTTCCCTACGCGCCATGTTCCCTGTCCCTGGCGAGTCAAGCAGGTGTGACCCGTGCAGGTAAGAGCGGTGGGGCGGGTTGGGGGTTCGACAGACGACCACGAGGGAAAATTAAATAAATACCTAATTTTCCCTCGTTGTCGTCTGTCGAAATCTCCCCCACCCCGGCCCCATCGCTCTGACCTGCACAGGTCGCTGCTGAGTACCTGCTCCAGGTAGGTGCTCCTAGCTGAGCAATGGGCTTCAGTGCATTTGAGGCTGAGCTTACAATATCAGCTGCTCAGCACGAGCGCGAAGACGAGCCTTCTGCGCGGGCCATTCTGTGCCCTTTGTGCCGAGATCAGCTCTAAGAAACGACAGTGACTCCACGGATAACGATGCGTTCTCGCGTGTCCCTGAACTCACAGTAAAGTACCTTGGCAGCAGTCGCCATGTCTCGTCGATGCCCGAGGCAGTTGAAGCGAGATATAAAACACGAGGAACCTGCGCTCTAAATTAATTTCTGGAGATAATGTATATCGGGTTAAATAACTCCTCATTATTCTGCAACACAGCTGAGGCGTCGCAAAATGTTTATCATGTTTTGTAACTGGTACCTTCTGGCACATTCCGGTGCCAGCTCTCTCGGCTCCCTGCTATATTTCATTCTCACTATTTTTGGAATGGTGCTGCTGGTTCCAGGTGATTTAATAAATTGCTTTTTTTGTTGTGTTCCCTTTAACTTACCCATCTGCTCAACACATGCGTGGCGTGCAATCTGTCGGCAGTTTGCAGAAAGACAAATTGTCAGAGCTGTGTACGTTTGACAACTTTGTTCCCAATTAGATTAGTGGTAAATGCAGCATATTTTAGGGCACCAGAAAAAAGGGCGAAATGTTACTGAAGCATGAGTTCTGAAAGACACCAGCGCTTATGACTTCGGTGTACATTATTTCAAATTCTCTACAGCTTGACTAGTTAAACCCCTTTTAAAATCCGAAATGATTGGATGTCATGGAGAAGCATGCCAGCCGAGACTGGGTGCGTGCAATATGTCTGAACTGTGAGGCACAGTTAATTATTGATGACTTTATTGGCCTAACAGATGTCATAAAAAAAATGTCAGCGAAATATTCTGGTGCTTAATCTCTGTCTCATTTCAAAGCAGACTGAGAGAAGAAGGGTCTTCGCAGAGGGACAGAAATAGCGGCTAATTTGAAACCACATTTTAAGATACATACATATATATATATATATATATATATATATATATATATATATATATATATATATATATATATATGTATGTATCTTAAAATGTGGTTTCAAATTAGCCGCTATTTATTAGTATGGATATATATATATATATATATATATATATATATATATATATATATATATATATATATATATATATATATATATATATATATATATATATATATATTCCACCGCTTGGCTCACTTTCCCTTCGCTAGGCGCTCCTTAATTCTCGGTCGCGTTTCTCCTGCGGTTGAGCCAACCGCTGCAAATTATCACAGGATCTCCCCGGTCCCGGGGAGGAATGGAGTCGCTGAAAGACGGCACTGACACGCTTCTTGCAATCAAAAGTGATTTATTTCATCAATCCATGTGGGGGATTTGTCAACAAAAAGAAACCAACGCGTTTCGACAGCGTCCGCTGTCTTGATCACGGTCAGTTTGGGGAGTGAGGCTTGCAGTTTTATGAAACAAACAAAATAATTTGGTTACACCCCTTTAGCCATTGGCACCACCCCTACATTTTAGGTGTTGTGGGATATGTAGTCCTCATACAAATCATATTACTTTTTCCCGTGAAGGTTTTGGGATACATGTCATTTATACATTTAAACATTTCAATTGTTATTCGATTTAGTTCAGTCCACATTTAAATTGGCAGTTTAAAGGGATGCATGTTATTCGTACATTTGAATTTCTATTCAATTTAGTTCCGTCTACATTTAGTTTAACAGTGGCGATGCATTTTGGTATTATGAGTGTCATGAGAAGCCCGTGCATTTTGTGGTCCCGCCCTCCAGTGGGCTTGGGCTGTAACTATAATGGCTGAGTTCAGTAATCATTTCACGCCCACCATGGTTAGACATTTTAGCATATTACCCAACCTATGGCCTGCATTTTATGTATTGGTAATTAGGCATAGTATTTCATATAGATCCATTACTTTATACCATAGGGCGTGCGAGTACAGTCCTTTGGTCTTAATGTTCGGGTTCTCATTGTTCATGGTCTGCGGGAAGTTGATAGAGGTTTGTTTAATTAAAGATGTATGTATAGTTCTTCCGACTGATTGAGCCCGAAGGGCGTCATGGTCCTGAAACTCAGGATGTGTTTCGATTCTTTTCGTCGGAGTTCCTTCTCATTGTGTCCACCCCTGATTGAGAGACTTAAGGTTTCAATGCCCCAGAAACGTAGTTTCTTCCAATCTCCTTCATGATTCAGCTCCATATGTTTTGCAACAGCGTTGCTTCTGTCCTTGTGTACAGTGGCTCTGACGTGCTCTAATATACGTTTCTTTAACTCGCAGATTGTACTGCCTATATATTTGAGTTTGCATGGACATTCAATCATGTACACCGTGTTTTTACTATTGCAGGTGATGCATTCTTTGATTTTCCAGGTTTTGTTGTTAGGCATTGGTATTTCCGTAGTTGGTTTGGCTATTTCGCAGATCTTACAATTGTAACATTTTACAAAACCTTTAGTTTGCAGCCATGATTTCTTGTTGGAGGTTTGGAAGTGACTATGAACCAGTTGGTCCTGCAGATTTTTAGCTCTCCTGTATGTTAGGATGGGGTGGTTACCCATTTTTTCTCCTATTACTGGGTCCAGTTGTAAAAGCTTCCAATTTCTTCTTAGTATTTGATTCAGTTGTTTGGCCTCTTGACTGTAGTCCGTTATGAACCTGATAGGTTCTTCTTGTGTTGATTCTGAGATCTCTTTTGATTTTAGGCAATCTTCCCTTGTTTTTGAATTGGCCTTTTCCCAACATAGTTGAGTTGCTCGTTGATTATATTGCCTCTTGTTAAAGCGTTGCTTAGCGATGTCACTCTGTTTTTGCCATTGTTGCTCCTCACTGCAAATTCTCCTTAGGCGTAAGAATTCCCCATAGGGGATGCTTGTTATGAGTGACTGCTGGTGGAAGCTGGTAGCTTCTAATGTTGAATTTGTAGCAGTGCTTTTGCGATGAAGGGTGGTTTCCATTAGATTGTTTCGTATGTACACCTCCGTGTCTAGGAAAACTGCTGTGTCTTGACTGATGTTGTAGGTAAATTTGATGCCAGGTGTGCTATTGTTCAAAATTTGGAAATATTGCAAAAATGTGTCTTTTCCTCCGCCCCACACAATGAACAGGTCATCTATAAATCTTTTCCAGACTTTGATGTGTTGTGTGAACGTTTGGAGATTTATGTTCCATGCCACTGTTTCCTCCCACCAACCCATGGCGGTACAAGCATAATTGGGGCTAAAGGAAAAGCCCATGGCCGCTCCATTCTTTTGTTTGTACATAGTTTCCCCAAACACAAATACATTGTTTTCAAGCAGATATTTAATCATGTCGAGCAACATGATGTTGTGATGTTGGTAGTGGATGTTCCGTTCCTGAAGGGCGCATTGGCATGCCTCAAGACCCATATTGTTGTCTATATTTGTGTATAATGCAATTACATCCATAGTAATCAGGGTGTAATGTGATTGCCATTGTATTTGTTTCAAATTACAAAGAAAGTCCGTGGTGTCTTTTATGTAAGATTTTAGAAGCTTCACATGTGGGCTCAGATAGAAGTCTATAAAATTAGATATAGGCTCCAGTAAGGAGCCATTGGCCGACACAATTGGTCTCCCCGGTGGTTTCGTGGCCTTTTTGTGGATCTTGGGCAGAAAGTATATGGTAGCTATCTTCGGGAAATCCACTGTCAAATACTTTTTCTCATCAAAGTCTAAGAGGTCTTCTTTTTCCCATTGTAATATCTTTCCGTCCAGTTCTCTCTTGATTTGATCCATTGGATTTTTGTCTATTTTCTCATAATAGTGCAAATTGTTCAGTTGTTCCATCGCCTCAGCAATATACAGTTTTCGGTCCCATAGCACTATGTTCCCGCCTTTGTCGGCCGCTTTAATTTCAAAGGTGTCATTGTTCCGTAATGAGTTTAGGGCTTCTCTTTCACTTTTAGATAGATTATCTTTAGTTTGATTTTTTATTTTGATGTTATATAAGTCGTGAATTACTGCCTCTTGAAACATGTCAATCTTGTTTCCTGGTGCTAATTGCGGGTAAAATTTGGATTTTGCTTTGAAACCACTAGTTCCGGCTCCCAGTTGTGGTATGGCTGTTTCCAGGCTGATTTCTTGGCCTTCTTGTGCATTTAGATTTAGCACAGTTAAGTATGCTTCCGACTCTTTTGCAAGGAGTATTGATGTTGGTTTGGACTGATTTTTGGTGATTTTAGGTTTATTTTTTCTCTCCGCGAAGAACTTAGCAAGCTTAATTTTTCGTACATATAGGTACAGGTCAATTCTTGTTTGGGCCAGGTTAATGCGTGCTTTGGGACAGAAATTAATTCCTTTCTTTAGTAGGGAGATTTCTGCATCCGTGATTTCTTTTCCCGATAGATTGACTATTTGGAGTTCTTCATTTATTTCCCTCTCTTCTGCTTCATAAGTCTGGTTTCTGTGCCCACTTTTTTGCTTGTAACCGTTTCTCCGTCGGCCCCTCCTTGTGTGGATCTGTTGAATCTTGGTTGCCAACCTCTTCCTCTGCCCCTGGCTCGACCGCGTGTATTTCTCTGCGCCCCGTGGTTCTGTTCCCATCTTTGTTGCGATAGAACAAGGCGCATGTCTCCTAAAAAAACCTTCTGTCCGGGGTCTAGATTTGTGTCATCTTCGCTTAGATCTGCTGATGTTAAGGATGCCATACTGGAGGAGGAGCTGGCGATATTGGTTTTGGATGGCCTAAATGAGTCGTATTTTCGTGCAAACGTAAATATGCGACCTTGCGCATAATCATTGGCGTCCCTTTCGAATTTAGTTTGTTTTCTTTGCCTGACCTCTTCTTCATGTTTTTCAATTTGCTTGTTTAAGTCTTCTTTGAACTTTGTCATTTCTGTGTTTAGTTTGATTGAGTCCAGCTCTTTCTCTACTGTTCGCAGTTGTTCTTTTATTTTTTCTAGAGCTATCTCGATATGTTTAACAAGAATTTTTATCAATCCCAGGGAAGAGTTTAACGTGTGTTCACCCCACTCTTGAAGTAGTTCATTGGTGACATCCTGTTGGCTTGGCATTATCAATATTCGTAGCCCTCGGGGCACTCTTTCTACTTCCAGATACTGTTGCAATGAAATCAATTCCCAGGATTTGTTTATTTCTTTTTTGTTTAGCTTCTCCCATAGTCGGAGTTTGTCCTTTATGTCATTCTTTTCTTGGTCCTTATGGCTCTCTGCTGGTTTAGCCTTGTCTTGTTTGTTAAACATGGTACCAATGAGTTCTTTTCTCTTCGCTTCCCGCTTATCCATTGTGAATTTTCGTATTTTTGTTGTTTGAATTCCCCCACTTTTGAGTATTAGTGTCAATTCGTTTGTTTTGATAGCGAGTCCGTCTTGTTTAATCTCTTCCTATAACTGCTTGTGCTATTAGTGTTACAGTTTATATTTGTGCCCACGATTGGGTGAATGAACGGATTTGTCAGAATCCCAAAGCACTTTGACAGTTTTTTGGTAGATTTCAACCCAAGTAGCCGGTTTTAGCACAATGCTGTGTTTTGGTCTCAAGGCTTTCAGGGACGGGCGCACTCAAACAGCGTTCCTCCTGGCGTACTCCAGCATTCAAACACTCTTACCTTGGAGTCTCCCTCCGTGGTAGGTGGATGGCCGCCTTCTTCCGCCAGTCGTCAGCTGTGAGTCCCTCTGTCTTCCGAAGGTATGCCGGCGAGCACCTCGAAAAGTGATTTGTATTCCACCGCTTGGCTCACTTTCCCTTCGCTAGGCGCTCCTTAATTCTCGGTCGCGTTTCTCCTGCGGTTGAGCCAACCGCTGCAAATTATCACAGGATCTCCCCGGTCCCGGGGAGGAATGGAGTCGCTGAAAGACGGCACTGACACGCTTCTTGCAATCAAAAGTGATTTATTTCATCAATCCATGTGGGGGATTTGTCAACAAAAAGAAACCAACGCGTTTCGACAGCGTCCGCTGTCTTGATCACGGTCAGTTTGGGGAGTGAGGCTTGCAGTTTTATGAAACAAACAAAATAATTTGGTTACACCCCTTTAGCCATTGGCACCACCCCTACATTTTAGGTGTTGTGGGATATGTAGTCCTCATACAAATCATATTACTTTTTCCCGTGAAGGTTTTGGGATACATGTCATTTATACATTTAAACATTTCAATTGTTATTCGATTTAGTTCAGTCCACATTTAAATTGGCAGTTTAAAGGGATGCATGTTATTCGTACATTTGAATTTCTATTCAATTTAGTTCCGTCTCATAATACCAAAATGCATCGCCACTGTTAAACTAAATGTAGACGGAACTAAATTGAATAGAAATTCAAATGTACGAATAACATGCATCCCTTTAAACTGCCAATTTAAATGTGGACTGAACTAAATCGAATAACAATTGAAATGTTTAAATGTATAAATGACATGTATCCCAAAACCTTCACGGGAAAAAGTAATATGATTTGTATGAGGACTACATATCCCACAACACCTAAAATGTAGGGGTGGTGCCAATGGCTAAAGGGGTGTAACCAAATTATTTTGTTTGTTTCATAAAACTGCAAGCCTCACTCCCCAAACTGACCGTGATCAAGACAGCGGACGCTGTCGAAACGCGTTGGTTTCTTTTTGTTGACAAATCCCCCACATGGATTGATGAAATAAATCACTTTTGATTGCAAGAAGCGTGTCAGTGCCGTCTTTCAGCGACTCCATTCCTCCCCGGGACCGGGGAGATCCTGTGATAATTTGCAGCGGTTGGCTCAACCGCAGGAGAAACGCGACCGAGAATTAAGGAGCGCCTAGCGAAGGGAAAGTGAGCCAAGCGGTGGAATACAAATCACTTTTCGAGGTGCTCGCCGGCATACCTTCGGAAGACAGAGGGACTCACAGCTGACGACTGGCGGAAGAAGGCGGCCATCCACCTACCACGGAGGGAGACTCCAAGGTAAGAGTGTTTGAATGCTGGAGTACGCCAGGAGGAACGCTGTTTGAGTGCGCCCGTCCCTGAAAGCCTTGAGACCAAAACACAGCATTGTGCTAAAACCGGCTACTTGGGTTGAAATCTACCAAAAAACTGTCAAAGTGCTTTGGGATTCTGACAAATCCGTTCATTCACCCAATCGTGGGCACAAATATAAACTGTAACACTAATAGCACAAGCAGTTATAGGAAGAGATTAAACAAGACGGACTCGCTATCAAAACAAACGAATTGACACTAATACTCAAAAGTGGGGGAATACAAACAACAAAAATACGAAAATTCACAATGGATAAGCGGGAAGCGAAGAGAAAAGAACTCATTGGTACCATGTTTAACAAACAAGACAAGGCTAAACCAGCAGAGAGCCATAAGGACCAAGAAAAGAATGACATAAAGGACAAACTTCGACTATGGGAGAAGCTAAACAAAAAATAAATAAACAAATCCTGGGAATTGATTTCATTGCAACAGTATCTGGAAGTAGAAAGAGTGCCCCGAGGGCTACGAATATTGATAATGCCAAGCCAACAGGATGTCACCAATGAACTACTTCAAGAGTGGGGTGAACACACGTTAAACTCTTCCCTGGGATTGATAAAAATTCTTGTTAAACATATCGAGATAGCTCTAGAAAAAATAAAAGAACAACTGCGAACAGTAGAGAAAGAGCTGGACTCAATCAAACTAAACACAGAAATGACAAAGTTCAAAGAAGACTTAAACAAGCAAATTGAAAAACATGAAGAAGAGGTCAGGCAAAGAAAACAAACTAAATTCGAAAGGGACGCCAATGATTATGCGCAAGGTCGCATATTTACGTTTGCACGAAAATACGACTCATTTAGGCCATCCAAAACCAATATCGCCAGCTCCTCCTCCAGTATGGCATCCTTAACATCAGCAGATCTAAGCGAAGATGACACAAATCTAGACCCCGGACAGAAGGTTTTTTTAGGAGACATGCGCCTTGTTCTATCGCAACAAAGATGGGAACAGAACCACGGGGCGCAGAGAAATACACGCGGTCGAGCCAGGGGCAGAGGAAGAGGCTGGCAACCAAGATTCAACAGATCCACACAAGGAGGGGCCGACGGAGAAACGGTTACAAGCGAAAAAGTGGGCACAGAAACCAGACTTATGAAGCAGAAGAGAGGGAAATAAATGAAGAACTCCAAATAGTCAATCTATCGGGAAAAGAAATCACGGATGCAGAAATCTCCCTACTAAAGAAAGGAATTAATTTCTGTCCCAAAGCACGCATTAACCTGGGCCAAACAAGAATTGACCTGTACCTATATGTACGAAAAATTAAGCTTGCTAAGTTCTTCGCGGAGAGAAAAAATAAACCTAAAATCACCAAAAATCAGTCCAAACCAACATCAATACTCCTTGCAAAAGAGTCGGAAGCATACTTAACTGTGCTAAATCTAAATGCACAAGAAGGCCAAGAAATCAGCCTGGAAACAGCCATACCACAACTGGGAGCCGGAACTAGTGGTTTCAAAGCAAAATCCAAATTTTACCCGCAATTAGCACCAGGAAACAAGATTGACATGTTTCAAGAGGCAGTAATTCACGACTTATATAACATCAAAATAAAAAATCAAACTAAAGATAATCTATCTAAAAGTGAAAGAGAAGCCCTAAACTCATTACGGAACAATGACACCTTTGAAATTAAAGCGGCCGACAAAGGCGGGAACATAGTGCTATGGGACCGAAAACTGTATATTGCTGAGGCGATGGAACAACTGAACAATTTGCACTATTATGAGAAAATAGACAAAAATCCAATGGATCAAATCAAGAGAGAACTGGACGGAAAGATATTACAATGGGAAAAAGAAGAACTCTTAGACTTTGATGAGAAAAAGTATTTGACAGTGGATTTCCCGAAGATAGCTACCATATACTTTCTGCCCAAGATCCACAAAAACGCCACGAAACCACCAGGGAGACCAATTGTGTCGGCCAATGGCTCCTTACTGGAGCCTATATCTAATTTTATAGACTTCTATCTGAGCCCACATGTGAAGCTTCTAAAATCTTACATAAAAGACACCACGGACTTTCTTTGTAATTTGAAACAAATACAATGGCAATCACATTACACCCTGATTACTATGGATGTAATTGCATTATACACAAATATAGACAACAATATGGGTCTTGAGGCATGCCAATGCGCCCTTCAGGAACGGAACATCCACTACCAACATCACAACATCATGTTGCTCGACATGATTAAATATCTGCTTGAAAACAATGTATTTGTGTTTGGGGAAACTATGTACAAACAAAAGAATGGAGCGGCCATGGGCTTTTCCTTTAGCCCCAATTATGCTTGTACCGCCATGGGTTGGTGGGAGGAAACAGTGGCATGGAACATAAATCTCCAAACGTTCACACAACACATCAAAGTCTGGAAAAGATTTATAGATGACCTGTTCATTGTGTGGGACGGAGGAAAAGACAAATTTTTGCAATATTTCCAAATTTTGAACAATAGCACACCTGGCATCAAATTTACCTACAACATCAGTCAAGACACAGCAGTTTTCCTAGACACGGAGGTGTACATACGAAACAATCTAATGGAAACCACCCTTCATCGCAAAAGCACTGATACAAATTCAACATTAGAAGCTACCAGCTTCCACCAGCAGTCACTCATAACAAGCATCCCCTATGGGGAATTCTTACGCCTAAGGAGAATTTGCAGTGAGGAGCAACAATGGCAAAAACAGAGTGACATCGCTAAGCAACGCTTTAACAAGAGGCAATATAATCAACGAGCAACTCAACTATGTTGGGAAAAGGCCAATTCAAAAACAAGGGAAGATTGCCTAAAATCAAAAGAGATCTCAGAATCAACACAAGAAGAACCTATCAGGTTCATAACGGACTACAGTCAAGAGGCCAAACAACTGAATCAAATACTAAGAAGAAATTGGAAGCTTTTACAACTGGACCCAGTAATAGGAGAAAAAATGGGTAACCACCCCATCCTAACATACAGGAGAGCTAAAAATCTGCAGGACCAACTGGTTCATAGTCACTTCCAAACCTCCAACAAGAAATCATGGCTGCAAACTAAAGGTTTTGTAAAATGTTACAATTGTAAGATCTGCGAAATAGCCAAACCAACTACGGAAATACCAATGCCTAACAACAAAACCTGGAAAATCAAAGAATGCATCACCTGCAATAGTAAAAACACGGTGTACATGATTGAATGTCCATGCAAACTCAAATATATAGGCAGTACAATCTGCGAGTTAAAGAAACGTATATTAGAGCACGTCAGAGCCACTGTACACAAGGACAGAAGCAACGCTGTTGCAAAACATATGGAGCTGAATCATGAAGGAGATTGGAAGAAACTACGTTTCTGGGGCATTGAAACCTTAAGTCTCTCAATCAGGGGTGGACACAATGAGAAGGAACTCCGACGAAAAGAATCGAAACACATCCTGAGTTTCAGGACCATGACGCCCTTCGGGCTCAATCAGTCGGAAGAACTATACATACATCTTTAATTAAACAAACCTCTATCAACTTCCCGCAGACCATGAACAATTTTAACCCATTAATTTTAATTTTTCACTACTTCACTCATTTTTTCACTTGAACTATGCTTACAGATGAAACAAATTGCTGTTTCAATGAACTGATCAGCCCACCAGAGGGCAGTATCATGCAAATGAGAACCCGAACATTAAGACCAAAGGACTGTACTCGCACGCCCTATGGTATAAAGTAATGGATCTATATGAAATACTATGCCTAATTACCAATACATAAAATGCAGGCCATAGGTTGGGTAATATGCTAAAATGTCTAACCATGGTGGGCGTGAAATGATTACTGAACTCAGCCATTATAGTTACAGCCCAAGCCCACTGGAGGGCGGGACCACAAAATGCACGGGCTTCTCATGACACTCATAATACCAAAATGCATCGCCACTGTTAAACTAAATGTAGACGGAACTAAATTGAATAGAAATTCAAATGTACGAATACTATGCATCCCTTTAAACTGCCAATTTAAATGTGGACTGAACTAAATCGAATAACAATTGAAATGTTTAAATGTATAAATGACATGTATCCCAAAACCTTCACGGAAAAAGTAATATGATTTGTATGAGGACTACATATCCCACAACACCTAAAATGTAGGGGTGGTGCCAATGGCTAAAGGGGTGTAACCAAATTATTTTGTTTGTTTCATAAAACTGCAAGCCTCACTCCCCAAACTGACCGTGATCAAGACAGCGGACGCTGTCGAAACGCGTTGGTTTCTTTTTGTTGACAAATCCCCCACATGGATTGATGAAATAAATCACTTTTGATTGCAAGAAGCGTGTCAGTGCCGTCTTTCAGCGACTCCATTCCTCCCCGGGACCAGGGAGATCCTGTGATAATATATATATATATATATATATATATATATATATATATATATATATATATATATATATATATATATATATATATATATATA
Source organism: Lissotriton vulgaris (assembly GCF_964263255.1). Taxonomy (NCBI): domain Eukaryota; kingdom Metazoa; phylum Chordata; class Amphibia; order Caudata; family Salamandridae; genus Lissotriton; species Lissotriton vulgaris. Next base: position 438,594,463 of record NC_141685.1, on the reverse strand, counting down.
TATATATATATATATATATATAATAAAGAGAGAGCCCAAACCTTAGAGGCAGGTAATCCCAGGATCCACAGCACCAATCACAACACCCAATACAGCGTTGGAAAGGGCAGTTGCAGCAGAAGGACATAGGCTATGCAGACGCCCACCATATACATTTAAAAGGTAAAAGAACCGTGCCAGCAAAGTAGTCCCTTGTGGGCGTGTCTGCGTTGTGCTGTGGGCGTGTGCTGGGGGCGTGAGAAACGCTGGGGGCGTGTGGTACGTTCGGCCCTTCATGCCATGTCTCATTTTGTGTGCTAATCCCACCCTGCACCCCATAATCATAACCCACCCTTACTCCTTAAAATACCCCAACACCCTTAAACACTAACCCATCTTAACCCTATAAATATACCCTGTACCCCAAAACCCAAACCTATCCCTAAAGCCTAAAAATACCCCTGTAACCCAAAACCCAAACCTAGCCCTGGACCCTATAAATACTCCTGTACCTCAAAACCCAAACCTACCCTTGAACCCTAAAAATACCCCTGTACCCCAAAACCCAAACCTAGCCCTGAACCCTTAAAATACCCTTGTACCCCAAAACCCAAACCTACCCCTGAACCCTAAAAATACCCCTGTACCCCAAAACCCAATCCCAAACCTAGCCCTGAATCCTAAAAATAACCCTATACCCCAAAACCCAAACCTACCCCTGAACCCTAAAATACCCCTGTACCCCAAAACCCAAACCTAGCCCTGAACCCCTAAAATACTCCTGTACCCCAAAACCCAAACCTACCCCTGAACCCTAAAAATACCCCTTTACCCCAAAACCCAAACCTAGCCCTGAACCCTAAAAATACCCCTGTACCCCAAAACCCATACCTATCCCTAAACCCTACAACTACACCTGTACCCCATAACCCAAAACTATATCTGAACCCTTAAAATACCCAAACACCCCAAAACATATACCTCAGTACCCCAAAACATATACCTCTATCACCATACTTACCTTATCCAAACAATAAAAAAACATGCTTTTACCATTCATGCATTTACAACGAATTTTGTTGTAAATTTATGCGTGGTAAAAGCATATAAAATGTAATGCCATGCGTTATAATGGCATTGCGGAGTCATGGTACTTTCGTAATGAAAGTATGCGGAAAGAAAGTTGCGGAATAATTTGTGTTTACCCTCCCCCGGTAAGTACATTGGTGGCACGGCGGCCCACATCTCCAGCAACATACTCATATTTTTTCACCACCCATTTGAAAAATGCACAGGTCTCATTGATGGCCAGCACTGACATACACTTTTAGACACACCTCCCGCCACAAGTTCTAGAATTGCGAACTTTAGAGCTGGGGAGCTACGTTCGAATCTCGGCATCAGCTCAACATCCTGTGATTCCAGGCAAATCGCTTTGTTTCCCCATGCCTACCACAAATGAATGTGTTCTTCTGTAATGTAAATTGTGCTCATGCCATGTTGTCGAGTTTGCGCTATATAATATTGCAAGGAAAAATAAAGTAGGGAAACTCGAGTTCACACACTACTGAACGCTCACTCTTAAGTGCATCAGCAGTGCACTGTGAATCGGAGCGTTTCACAGGCCTGTCACATATAAGAAATGCTATCAAAACGAAATTCTACAAAACAATACACTACTGGCCGGCAGCAATTCATACCTGGACAACGTCGGGACGGGCTGCTTATATATATATATATATATATATATATATATATATATATATATATATGAAGAAAACAATCCCTGTTCCGTCAATGTTCAGCGGAACACAGCAGGTTTGGACCTCCAGTAGCCCCAATGAAATGCAGCGGAAATTAGGTCAAAAAACACAATTCAACCTCGAATGAGTTGCAGAGTGGAGATTTATTCGATAGAGGATGACGCGTTTCACTCCACTAGGGAGCTTGTTCACATAGCGCGCTCAGAGCCATTACAAACATATATATAGTGCAAATAAAGGTAGGACAATACTAGACAGTGTGCACACCCACTTTGCAGAGTGAAAATAAAAATAGTGAAAAGACTATATCTATTGCAAGTGCAAAAAAACGGCGGAAAGACAGATTACTATTCACACAAATGATTAAATATATACATTTGTGAAAAGATAATGAAAGTGAACACTGAATATATAATTCATCTTATAATGGGGTAATTAAATGTATTAAACAATTCATTTGTGGGATAAATAAAACCACAATCTTTCATCAACAAAATACCGGCATAGTGCCTGTTTCAATGGTGAAAAAAATCAAGGGGCGTTTACCAAAATACACTGAAAAACATGCTGACCCATTATTGCGACACAGTGTCCACTTCATATTCAAGCAATGGTTACATTATAAAGTATAAGCTAGAATAGACTGTCTCTCAAGTCAAATGATCCTCAACATATAAAAAGTGGTGAAAATATATATATATATATATATATACATATATATATATATATATATATATATATATATATATATATATATATATATATATATATTACCTACTGGCGATAGCCAGTAGGTATATATAGTTAGGATTTTTTCCCTATGGGATTTCTGAAAATTCTATGCCTAATAACTTTGGCGTTTGTGGACGGAATTGGCTGAAATTTTCAGGAAAATGGCACATTTTGTTTCTGAGCAGCTCCTGGAAATTTGGGGGGGGTTCGTCAAGGGGGGGCCGAGAAAAAAGGGGGGTCCCAAAACGCGTTTTTCCCATGTTAATTTCCATAGGGCGGTTGGACTCACTTTTAGCCCGAACGGCTGAATGGATTTCCACGAAACTTGGCAAAATTGTAGGGACTGTTAGCCCGATGTGCCTTTGCTAGGTCTCAATATATGTGCTTCAGTGAATTTTGAGAAATTAACGTTTAAATCAAGATATATATCTGTAACAGCGCTCCGGGCAGCGATCCGGTTCGCGTACTTTTCGCGTATCGGAACTTTGCGAAGCGAAGCTGATTGGCTCTCCGGTGTCTGTCAACATTCTAAACAGTCCGGTGCGGCCGCCATCTTGTCTCTCGGTAGGATCGAGAGACAAGAGGAGGCCAAAACAAAGGTGGAAATGAAGGAAAGGGGGCAAGGTAGACCCCTTCTGACCCCCTAGGATTGATGAGGGGATATTATAGAGCCACGCTGGGCCCAAAAAAAAAAAAAAAAAATTCCGATTTTTTCGCCGTAGAGACGCGTCTTGGTACGCGAACCGGGCAGCTAACCGGCAGTGTAACGGGAGTCTGACGAGTAGCTGATTGGCTGTCAACATTGTAAACAGTCCGGAGCGGCCGCCATCTTGTCTCTCGGTAGGATCGAGAGACAAGAGGAGGCCAAAACAAAGGGGGAAATGAAGGAAAGAGGGCAAGGTAGACCCCTTCTGACCCCCTAGGATTGATGAGGGGATATTATAGAGCCACGCTGGGCCCCAAAAAAAAAAAAAAAAAAATTGCGATTTTTTCGCCGTAGAGACGCGTCTTGGTACGCGAACCGGGCAGCTAACAGGGCAGCTAACCGGGAAGCTAACCGGCAGTGTAACGGGAGTCTGAGGAGAAGCTGATTGGCTGTTATCATTGTAAACAGTCTGGAGCGGCCGCCATCTTGTCTCTCTGTGGGATCGAGAGACAAGAGGTGGAAAAAAAAAAGGGTGTAAATGAATGAAAGGGGTAAGGCAAACCCCTCCTGAACCCCTAGGATTGATGAGGGGGCTATTAAAGTTCCCTGGGGGGTGAAAAAAAAAATTGCGATTTTTCGCGGTAAAGGTGCTTCCTGGTACGTTAACCGGGCAGCTAACCGGCAGCGTAACGGGAGTCCGACATATTGTGTTTTTTGAACATTTGTGATATGTGCACGTGTGGATTTTGTCTAATTAAGGTTAAAAATATATATATATATCTTTAAGCGTGTTCTGGCGCGCTTACGTTTTGGGTTTGGTTTGCGTTGCAGAGACGATACGTCACGGTTATGCGATGCATCATTAGGCGTCTCACGGGCTACGTGATACGTCACTTAATAAAGAATATATTTTACAGCTATAGATATTAGCTTTTAAAAAACCAATGAAATTCACAGAAAAAACCATAGGTTATAGACCATATATAGTTAGGAATTTGCATTTACAAAACCTTGAAAATTCACTGAAAAAACCATAGGTTATAGACCATATATAGTTAGGGATTAGCATTTAAAAAACCTTATTTTATTTGCACAAAACCATTGAAATTCCATATATAGTTAGTTGCACTAACTATATATCGCGGACCCGCAATCCACTGCTAATGATGCCACATATTACATCATTCATGACATGGTCAGTGACATCACTGATGACATCACTGATGACATCTCAAATGACATCACTGATGACATCACTGATGACATCTCAAATGACATCACTGATGACATCACTGACATCTCATTTGACATTACTGATTACATCACTGATGATATCATTTATGTGATAATACATCTTCAGACTCTAATATAACCTTAGATACACTCAGTGTAAACAGGCACTCACAGACTGTCACACATCCATGGAGTTACCCACACACCTAGTCAGTCATGCAAAGAATCAATCACACCTCCATTTCCTCAACTATACAGTTATACACACCTTACTTATTCAAACATATACTAACACATATTTACTCTCTTATACAATCCTTGATACAAGGTCACAATGATTCATACAGCCACTCTCACATTCACTGGCTCTTATGTTCAGTTATTTATATATGCCAACTTTCACAGAGTGTGTTTTACATATGTACTTACTTTGACATGTAGAACTGAGATATCCATTCACTCACCAATATACTCATGCACACAGTCAACTGTCCATACAGCTGTTTCTACATGCACTTTTGAACCCATACACCTAGGGAATCAACTGCTCACACATATATGCACAGAGTTATACACCTCCCAGCCACCCACACACATACTCAGTCTCCCATACAAATACTTGGGCAACCATTCAATAACCCATATAGTTACTGATATAGCTACTGATTTAAACATGCAGCAGTTTACAGAAGAACATAAATAATGATTGCCAAATTAAGACACTTTAATCACTAACCCATGCACTCAGTGAGACACATTTAATCATTCTCTCATACAGTCAGTCATGCACCTACTAAATCCTTCATCCAGACACTTATACATCCACTCATTCTTCAATATGTAAGACATATTTTAACTTTACAGAAACATACAGTCACTGGGTGTTGTCATCAGTGATGTCATCAGTGATGTCATTTGAGATGTCATCAGTGATGTCATCAGTGATGTCACTGACCATGTCATGAATGATGTAATATGTGACATCATTAGCAGTGGATTGCGGGTCCGCGATATATAGTTAGTGCAACTAACTATATATGGAATTTCAATGGTTTTGTGCAAATAAAATAAGGTTTTTTAAATGCTAATCCCTAACTATATATGGTCTATAACCTATGGTTTTTTCAGTGAATATATATATATATATATAAATCTCTCTCTCTCTATATATATATATATATATATATATATATATATATATATATATATATATATATATATATATATATATATATATGAGGTACGTGGCGCTTCCAAAATTATACCAATGCAGCGAAATCAGCCGATCAGCAATGCAGGAAACAGCGAGACCCAAAGTTGGTGCAAATGTATCTTTTATTAAATTTTAGCCCAGCACCAGTCCGCCATGACGCGTTTCGGCTAGAGATAGCCTTGATCACATGACAACGTCACGAGGGCTGATCACCCATTTAAAGTGCAGAAGTGCCATCACGTGTTATGGAAACAAACAAAATACTTTCACTGTTTCCAAGTTTTTGCAGAAACTGCATTGCGGCATGAATGCCGGTATTGCACATTATGTTGTATGTTGGTCATAAATTACAGTTAGTACAGTGAATTTAAAATGACCAAAATTATAACATTCAGGAAAATTCCATATTATTACAAGAAATTATTCATGGCAATGGCTACAGCAAACTTTTAAAATAATTCTAAAAGTTATAAAAGCCTAATAAATAGTTATATACATGATAAAATATAACCATAAAACTTATACATTTTTATACAAAAGTTTGTCTAATTGCATTGTTTTGTTAGCATTGAATCAAAACAATATGCTATAATGCCCAAGTGGGCAAATGCCATGACCTGAGATATATACATGTCAATGTGCAAATATGCTGTTTAGTGCAATATGGAGTTGATGGCAATAAAGTGCTACCTTGTAAGTGAAAATTAAATAATGAATCTAAATATAAAGAGATTATAGGTCATGGAGGGTATGAGGGTCATGTTAAAAAAGTACACTTCAATTTACACAGTTCAAAGAAGGGGTGTGTCAACTGAATACTGACATTACTGATCATAGGATTAATGAGGGCTGACAAGTCAAAGTATTATTGTAATTCACAAATAGGTGTGGCAGTCCTCCCCAATGTTAAGACCATGCGGTGCCTTAGTGTCTAACAGTATTATATAGCGAGTCTCAAGTTTCCGTAACAAGGACTCCCTATCACCGCCTCTCCTTTGGGGAGAAACACAATCTATCGCAAAATACTTTAACACAGATGCATCCTTTCCATGTTTGTTCTCGAAGTGTCTGGCTACTGGATATGTTGCATCTGCATGGGTAATAGCTCGCAGATGCTGTAAAATACGCTTGTGCACTTGAGGACGAGTGCTGCCTACATATCTCAGGCCACATGGGCACTCCAGAACGTAAACTACAAACTCTGATTTGCAGTTTAACTTTTGTTTGATTTTAATTGGAAAGGGCGATAACGGGGTAATAACCTCCGTTTTACTAATACCATGTCTGCAGGCTTTACAGGTGGAACAACGTAAAAAGCCTTTGCTCTCACTAAGCCATGACCCAGATACCACCTCAGGGCTGCTAGAAACAAGACTGTCTTTCATGGAACGGGCTTTGCGATAGTTAATGCTGGGCTGTTTACTCAAGAGAGGTCCGATAACTGGATCACTAGACACTAAGAACCAGTTATCCTTGACTATCTTATGGATACTCTTATGCTGGCTATTGTATGCCATAATCAGTCTGGTCTCTTCACAAGGATTTGCACATAAGGTTTTAGAATGGACACCACCTGAGCCCAGGAGTGTAAGTCTATCAACCTTATTAGCTCTCTTGGTTGCATTGTCTATGGTTTCCATTTTGTAGCCTCGTTCAATGAATCGGGCCCTACAGAGGGATTGTGCCAGCCGGCATTCATGGTCACTACTACAAATTCTCCGAATACGCAGCATCTCCCCATATGGGATGCTACGAATCAGATGCGTTGGATGGTGGCTCTCAGCGTGTAGCAGTGTATTCCCTGCTGTGGGCTTACGGTATAATCTCGTTTGAAGATTGTTTTCATGGACAAAGATCTCCACATCCAAGAATACGATGGACTGTTTGCTAAGGGTACTTGTGAATTGTATGTTCAAGTTATTGCTATTAAGCTCTTCTATGAATTGCGCAGCCCCCGCTTCAGACCCATCCCATACAAAGACCAGGTCATCTATATATCTTAACCACAGTTTTACTTTGGTGTTCATGATGGTGGCAAATTGTTTCATCAGGACCTGCTCCTCCCAGTACCCCATGTGTAGACAGGCGTAACTGGGAGAGAAGCAGGCCCCCATTGCCACCCCCCTGGTCTGTAGGAAAAGCTGGTTGGCAAACAGAAAAACATTGTTTTCCAGACAGATATTAATCATATCCAACAACATTTTAGAATGATCCTCGAAGCTAGTGTCTCTCTTTCCCAGAAAATGTTGTATCGCCCTCAAGCCATCAATGTGGAATATGCTGGTATAAAGCGATGTTACATCCATAGATACCAAAACATAATCAGGGCTCCATATGAAATCTTGGATCTTTCTCAATAAGTCACTGGTGTCCAGAATGAAGGAGGGCAGGCCTCTTACATAGTCCTGTAAGAAAAAATCAATATATCTACTCATATTCTCCAACAGACTATTGCAAGCAGATATTATAGGCCTGCCCGGGGGTTGATACAAGTTCTTATGTACTTTGGGGATGAAGTAGATCACCGGCATAACCGGGTAGTCTTTTTTCAAAAACTTATACTCATCCATCGTGATTAAGCCCTTGCTCCTCCAGGCAGATAGTTTGAGGTAAATGTCATTCCTTGTCTTTAAAACCTCTTGCATGGAAATGCGGCGATAGCATTCTCTATCGTTAAGTTGTTTATGGGCTTCCTCCAAGTACATTCTACGTGGCCATAGGACCACGTTGCCCCCTTTATCAGATTGTCTGATCACCAGATTCTTGTTTGCTCTTAGCTTTTTGATCAAAGTGTGGTATTCTTTGTCTCTATGATCATAACGTTTAGATTGGTTAGCAGTCTTGATCTGTAGTTCTTTCAGCTGTGAGGTGACTCGGTCATGGAATATGTCTATATTGTCTTTTAGCATCAGGGGACAAAACTTAGATTTTATTTTGAAGTTGGTTACACAAGCCGTAGGTAAAGGTTCACCGCCCAACGCTGTCTGACTCTCTGTGTTGGGATTCAATTCCTCCTGTTGGAGTTCCAGGAACTCTTGTGTCAAAGCTGCACCTAACACGGTAGCGTCACACTCACTACCGGATCCATTGATTATCGGAGCAATTACTTCACTTGAGTCCCTAGAGTTGAGATTTGATCCAGGATGTGATGCAAAATGTTTGCATAGTTTGAGTTTTCGAACAAACTTGAATACATCGATCTTGGTGGTTGCATAATCAAAATCTCCTTTTGGACTGTAAGATAACCCCAGCGATATTATTGAGTTCTCCTTAGGGGTCAGAATCGTATCCGATAAATTGATAACAGCTTGAGAGTCAGAGTGAGAAACTACTGTGGTAGCTATTGTTGAGGCTGAGCTGCCTGTGGTTTCTTCCATTGCTTTCTGGTGCGCTGCTTCTTTGGCCTGCCATTTGCGTTTGCGGCGTTTGTTGCAGGCCCGCCTTTCTGCGCGTTTCCTGTTGTTGCGCTGGCGGCGGCTGCCTGTGCTCCAGAACGTAGAGTGAGTTTTCGGTCCTGTTGGACCATTTCCATCTCTTGTGCTGGAGTAAACTTGTGAAACCCCAGCATTTGTTGACGCCTAATTTCTGAGTCAGACTCACTCTCATATTGTGAACTGTCCCCTGACACTGAGGATATTTCAGTCGGTCTTGCTGTTGACGAAGCACCTGCATTGGATCTTGAAGTGGGAGCATTTCTCAAAACTTCCTTTCCATGTCGTAGTTTGATTTTATCATAGCGTTTGGCAAACGTGAAGATCTGGCCGTTCTCATAATCCAGTCTGTCACGCTGGAACTTGTATGCCTTTCTCTTCTTAATGATTTCTTCTTCGCGTTTGAGCCTAACTGTCATATCTTCTCTGTATTTAGTTATTTCAGCAGAGGGAGGAAATTTGTCAATTTCAGCGTTGATTGTGTCTATTTCCTCTAACAGTTTGACCCTATCACTTTCAGCATACTGAATTAGAATGCCCATCAGGCGTTTGGAATTCTCCAGGTTGCCTTGCGCCCAATCCGCTAGCATCTGGGGGTCAGGTTTTTCGTACGACGGGGCTAATAGAATGCGCAAACCCCTTGGTACGCGCCCCACCTCCAGGTAACCTGACAACGATGTGTGCTCCCACCACTTAGATTGTTCACTTTTGCTACACTTTTCTAGGCGTTTAAACAGTTCTTTAATCCCCGAGATCTGTTCAGGTGCAGCACTTGAACTGGGATGTGTAGTGGACTCCCCAGCCGGGGGGTCTGAAAACATGCCCTTGGACGCCTCCATGCGCCCTCGTAACGTGTCTGCGGACATAGTGCTACCGTGGGCAGAATTATTAATCAGGTACACACCGAAATGTTCCTACCGGCAGTGCAGCAGAGAGACGATTCCGGTACTCCACACAGGGGATGTTGCAGTCCGATGAAGCAGCCGCTCCTGGTACTCGCTCCTGGTACTCGCTCGGTGAGCTCAGGATTTCCGGACCAACCGACGCTGGTCTGAAGCCTCCGAACCACTTCCGGTTTTCCCTCATGAAACGGCCAGCAAACAGATCCGTTGTACCCTGGGGCGTGGCGGCGTCTCCGAACACGGAGTTCTGGAAATTCCCAAAGAGGAAGTAGCTTCTTGCCGCAGCTTGCCCAAAGCGTGGAGGGGTCTCGCAAAAGCCGAGGAAGCTGTCCCAGCTAGAATACGAGGTACGCGGCGCTTCCAAAATTATACAAATGCAGCGAAATCAGCCGATCAGCAATGCAGGAAACAGCGAGACCCAAAGTTGGTGCAAATGTATCTTTTATTAAATTTTAGCCCAGCACCAGTCCGCCATGACGCGTTTCGGCTAGAGATAGCCTTGATCACATGACAACGTCACAAGGGCTGATCACCCATTTAAAGTGCAGAAGTGCCATCACGTGTTATGGAAACAAACAAAATACTTTCACTGTTTCCAAGTTTTTGCAGAAACTGCATTGCGGCATGAATGCCGGTATTGCACATTATGTTGTATGTTGGTCATAAATTACAGTTAGTACAGTGAATTTAAAACGACCAAAATTATAACATTCAGGAAAATTCCATATTATTACAAGAAATTATTCATGGCAATTATATATATATATTCATTTCCTCCAGGATCCGTGATATTGGGCTGCCTGCATAAAGGACCAGAGCATGAAAAGTGGATATCCTGACAACCCACCACAAATATCTACAGCAAGATTTGTTCCTTCCAAGGACCACTTAAGCTACAGTCAAACGGGCAGACAACAAATAGTTTATTTTTTTTGTAGCATCCATGGGGACCATTACGAGTTTCAACCATAGAACGGTCAGGGTCACACACACGCGGTTTTGACCAAGACCGCTAAATGATCAAAACTTATAACATTCCCTACCAATGCTACTACAAAATGTTAGCATAAAGTAAATTATTTGTTCAACGCCCGTTCGAGTGTTGCTCATGTGGTGCTTAATAGGATCGATAAGGGATAAAACCTGGGTCCACCTAACTCCCCTACACCCTATCTAGTGAGCGATCTCACACTAGCCCTATCTTCTCACAAGTACACCAACATTTACCCCGTACGCACTAGGCAATACCATTTTCCCAAAACATGGAGAAGAGAAAGGCAACAGAGGCACTTCCGGAAAAGGGCAAAACACCCAAACTGAAAAGAAGAGCGGGTGGAAATTGCACATTAGCCACTATAGATACCCTCATAGAAGAGGTTGGGACAATCCTAGGGGGAGCTACAAAAAACAAAAGACAGCATCTAAGAAAATTACCTCTTTCTATGTATAGCAGGGTTTACATCAACAGCAGGGATTGGTGCACCGTGGAGACCTGTTGAACATTTAGTACAGGTAGCAAGCCACCAGGGAGATTTGGCACAACCCTCAACAATGTCAGTAACACAAAAATCACCCAACGGTCCCTCACAGGGACTGGAGGCAGGGCAGAGACTATGTGGAAAACCCACTGCCTTTGCATGGGAGACCGTGATAGGAGGGGGAATCATGGGAATTGCCCATGTAAACAGATTTGCGCCTATAGCTGAGGAAAATCCTGACACCAGCTTTAGACAGAATGCTGAGCGTCTCTAGATGTACACAATAAGAGCTACCAATAGATACATGATCCATTCAGCTTACAGAAGGGTGCAACTGTAGACACAACACTGGAGAGATACAGGAACTAGTAGAACATGTTTGCTGTTTAGTAAAAGAAGTACAGAATTAAAAAACCCTAGTAAATTCCATGAAGATGCAATTGACTATCACTGCTGCAGCACCCCTCCACTAACCCACATGTAGGGGGTACGGAATTGCTAACGCAACCGATCAAACAATTACATGAACGCAAAATAACAATCAATCCAGTACTCAACAGAGCGCAGGATACACTCCCTCAAAATGAGGCTCTTGAGAAACTTGGAGGAAGGCAATTGCCTCCGGGGCACAGGGGGAAGGAGTATAGGCTAGGCTCCATAAGTAATAGCATGAATAACCTAAAGCACACAGAAGGATGTGAAATCCTACTAACACAGCCCCACCATTGGCCATACACAACCCAGCGAAGCGTCCCTGTTAGGCATTGGAAAAGCGACAAGTGCATGTCACTATCAAGGACACAACGGGAAGGTGGCAACATGCCCAAAAGAGCGCACAATGTTGAATTACAAAGGAGGGAAAGAGGCCACAAAACATACCTAATTACCGTACCTAAGGCTGCCAAGGGAGGCTGGGAGGAGGTAGAGGCACTTAAAAATAAAGGTATCCATTGGATCAGACATAAGAGACATTGTTTGTCGATCATGCGCTCGGACAAAGTAAGGGCTGAGCGTCTGGAGGGGGAATGAGAGCCTAGATCCAACCTAGTCGTCCATTGCTAACAAAGAAATTGTACAGGGATTAATCACAATGGATTTGACAAGTACGGCATGTGGGGTGACCCTGTGCTTTAAACCACATAGGCCACCTAATATCCTAACACTACGCACAAGGCATAGACAGCCCTCTGTTAATAAAGAACTACACAGTCAAGCCACATCAGATCTTGAAACTGGAGACTCACTGAGCACAGCAGACCAGTCAAATCTGAGGACAGGCAAGCAACAAAACCAGGAAGGGAATTACGTTGGTAGCATGGTTCCGACTGTGGATGATGTATGGGGACATTCGATAAAGGGACAAAGGAGGTGAGGAACAGAACGAAATTAGAGATGTAAAAACAAACCAAAATCCACAAAGTAGTGGCTGCAGGACACACATCCTCAGCCATGGTCTCATGGAATGTCACAGGCCTAAAATATAAACTTGAGGATCCAAATTGAAGTAGCTCTATAGAGCAATTTGATCTCTGCCTCTTCCAAGAGACATGGCTGACAACCCTTCCACACAAGTTAGGATACAAAATATACTATCAAAACGCTATCCCTTCCCCGAGAGGTAGGCCTTAAGGGATCTAGTGATCTGTGCCAAAATAATCCTGGGATTAGGAATTAGTATCCATAATGTTAATTCACCTGACATACTCGTCGCATCCTTAGATGCTTATGCCAAGGCCCACTTGTATCTATTTAATGTCTATGATAGACCAGCCAGACAGAACCTCAATTCTCACATATGTATCTATTAAGCAGTGCCCTTGACTGTGTAAACTTGCACGATACAGTAATTGTATGCAGTGATTTTAACTGCACATATGGACCATTAAATGGTTTAGAAATGCTAACAAATGAAGAGGCTATGGCCAAAGACCTCCCCAACTAGATGCAGGACTACCGGTATCATACACTGTCGCTGCGATACAGCTAATGTAGTTCACCCTAGAACATGATCTATGGGCTTGCAATGGAAGGGTGAGCAACTACAGGGATGACAATTCCCACCTTTAAACATTTAAATGGTGTAGAACTCAAACAAAATTAGATTACATCATGCATAGCACGCATACCTGGAGCAAGATTCTGAGCTTCAAGATAGATGCAAGAGATGAAAGTGATCACCTCCCCCTTTGCCTGGAAATAATAGGGCATACCACAGGGAAACAGCAACCCAAAATAAATCCATCACTAATTCAGTAACTGCACAGTGGTCAAATGGTCATACGTCACTGATAATATAGAGATCATAACCAACATTTATATGGCATTTGCTGAGGTAGTAGGCCTCTATGTAAAACAAAGCAGAGCCGCAGGAACAGCAATGCACCAATTGCTGGCAACAACATTAAAACCCCTTTTAACTAGAGCCGTTAGAGAGAAACCTAAGTATAAATGCAAATGGAACCTAAAAGTAACCCCTGGTACACTTCGGACTGTAGGAAGGCCAAAAAACTTCTATTGGAGATCTTAAAACATGGAAGCGCCCAATTAATAAGGGGAGCTAGGAATAGCTATAGGAAAACAGTGCCTACTGCAAGAAAGAATTGGGAGGAAACTAGTTGGATGGACCTCCTCTAGGCAGCAAAATCCAATAATGCAGGAGTATTTTGGAAAATAGTAGCTCTTGGCGGCAAGGATAAAGTTGCCCATACTGAGCACCATCTGGATCCTGCAACCTGGACTGAACATTTTACCAACTTGTGCTCAGATCCCAAGCTCCCTATCCACAAATACTGTGGACTTATAAATAGTGTGGGACATGTGATCCATTTCAGACTAGAAGAAGCAATACAAGCAATTGACACCATTAAGCGGGGAAACGCCCCAGGAATAGATAAGCTCCGGGGACTTGTTTAAATATGATAAAGAGGTGTGAGTTCCATACATTAAAGTGGTTACTAATGCTATAGCCTCAGGAGCACCAATACCAACTTCATGGAGCGAGCCGAAATAGTTCTCATCCATAAACAAGCATTGGCATAGCCAATAGGTCTCGCTTTTAGGACTGTATAAGTATTTAGTTATGCAGCAGCACTCGTTTTAGTATGTGATTACTATTGCATATTGCACTTTACATGCTGTTTTATTTATGGAATGACCATTATAGATAATGGGGTAGCCCCTAAAGTCAAGGCGGATCTGGGCGCAATACGGGAATAAAGACAACAGTCCAAAAAATAAAAATTTCTGTTGTGTGAAGTACTACAACAAGGTTACTGAATAATCCGAAAAGGGGATATTTTATGCTTGTACACAAATACCTACTTATGCATATATAAGAGTAAGTTGACCACACATAAATTAAATACAAGATATTTATTTTCGTATAAATCTGAAAGACTTATACAATAACCATAGGTTGCGCGCAAAAGAAGAGTAAAAAGGTGATAGGGTAGTAGTGATGGGTGGTGAAAGTGTGAATCAAAGAAATAAGGATAGTCAATTCGACATTTTTCACAATTACTGGTAACTGAGACCAGACAATGCAAGCCTGTCCAAATAAAATTTGCATGTACTCTGTAAATTTGAATGTGCATTCAATGCAGATTTCCATAGTATGACAATGAGGATGTAGGTACAGGTCTTGATCAGTGGGAGAACGTTGACGTTTCGACTCGACTGTGCAATGAGGGATTCAAACCTTTGCTGCGAGTCTTCTTCAGGACTGTGTGTTGCGACCTGACCCTGGAGCCAAGCATGGCTACTCAGGTAAGATTCTTTGGACGTTCCCCTAGGCCCAATGTTGCCAATGTGCCAAAATCACATTCTCAACCAATCAACGTGGGCGCAACATGGAAAACTGTTCCTACGTTATATTGATGACATTTTTATCCTGTGGTCCGGCCCTGAAATCAAATTACTCGAATTTCTACAATATCTTAACACAATCAATGATCGGATCCAGTTCACATGGACATGTGACCAAAGATCCATCAACTATCTGGACATCCAAGTTAAACTGATGGACAATAAATTTCAAACCACCCTTTTTCAAAAGGACACTGACCGTGACCGCATCCTGCACTATTCCAGTTTCCACCGTCCTAACCTCAAGAATAATCTACCTTTGTCTCAACTGATGAGAGTGAAACAGATTTTATCCGATCCCACAGATTGCACCAAACAGATTGATGTGATGTGTAAGAGATTTCAAGATCGAGGATATCCTGATGATGTCCTGGAGAGTGCTAAAACCAAATGTGAGACATTGAACAGAAATAACTTACTTTGTCCAAAAACAAAAAGTGAAAAGAAACGCATGACAGTGGTGTCTAAAAACTCCACACTGAGTAACACATACAGAAAAATCGTGTTGAAACATTGGCAATTGTTAAGTAGGGAACCAGACTTCATGGGTCTTTTTGAACAACCTCCCATCTTCTCTTACACCAGAGGTCCTAACCTCAAAGAATTACTGACACATCCACAACCCATTGCCTCTGTTGTCAAATACAAAGGTCTTCAACCTTGCTACAACTGTAGCAATTGCAATAACATTATAAAAGGACACACCTTCCACCATCCCATGAAAGGTTACGAAATCAAGCTAAAAGTGAACGCAACATGCAACACAGCGAATGTAATTTACTTGTTGAAGTGTCCTTGTGGCCTTTGTTATGTTGGCCACACAGAACGTAAGATAAGGACCAGAATTCTGGAACACAAGAGCAATATCAGGACTGGCAACTTGAAATCCACTGTGGCGAAACATTTTGTGGAATACCGACACAACGTTGCTCAACTGCAATTCACGGTTCTTGAAAATGTATTGAACACAGAGGGTGTTAACCCCAAGAACAAACTACTCCAGAGAGAGAATTTTTGGATTCAATATTTGTGCACGATGCAACCCACTGGTTTGAACGATAGAATGGAATTTCTTTGTTATTTATGATTCTCACCCAATCATATTATGGTTTTTTTCCAGCTGTTTCCAAATTATGTGTTTCTTATTGCTTGTTAATTAAAAAATTTTAATTCGCAATCACACCTACAATGGTGGACATGGGACAAGTAGCCTTATCAAGTTTCTGTTCGGTAGTTGTCGACTTTCGACGACAAACACACTATCATTTTACACTGTTTCATCATGGCCTACGGGTCCGTTTACACTATTGTCCTTCTTTTAATTTTTTGTCTCAACACCCCATGAAACTTTATTAATCTTTTCATAGTTAACACTCGCATTTGACATGCATTTAACTTTGACACTGTTACAAGATGGCCACCGTAAACACCAGTACGATAGTCCGCCTTCTATCTTTATCAAACAATAGGGAAGCGCGCATATCGCGTTCTATTTAAACTTCCCTTCGGCACATACGCGTGAACTATCAGCTGTTCAAACAGTTACCAAGCCCATCTTTAACAAGCTTCGAGTAAGTACTGACTCTCTTTTTTCAACCTGACACGACAGCGTGTGCACTGGCGTTTTATTATATATTGGGTTAAACTGCACTAAACTCGTTATTATCGACACACACCCGTGCACTTTTTTCCTGAACGCTATCGCCAGATTTGGTTACACACTCAGTCACATGAATGCACTGACACATAACGTTTTACTCGATAAATTGAACACCAACTTTTGGAACACTTCATATTGTTACAGATTTCAGCACATTACACAATGTTGAAATTGATGGGAACACATGAACGTCGTGTCTGAATGGTTTCAGTTTTTGATCACGTACACTGTTTGTAATATTTTTTGTATGAACAGTGAATTCAACCAACAGATCTAGGCTTGTCTGTTTTGAATTATCATGATTTAGGATATTCAGAGATGTCCCTGATAATCCTTCCGATTATTTATTTTGTTTACAGAGATTGCCCCTGACGAAGGGCTAATATGGCCCGAAATGCATAGGGAATGATGATGAAGCATTTTGGATATATTCATTGATTTATTTTGGAATTCATCTCTTTTGTACAAATGGAAAATAAAATTTGACAAAAAGAAAACCGCCATGAAGTAAAAACTTTAATGAACTTAACCTGGTGTCAACAAACTTTATTATACCATTGGGTAACCAACACGCGGTGCGCAGGGGGACAACTCCTATTGGGATTTGCGATCACTTATTTTCCTGCAACGCTCTGTGGTTCAGAGAGCAAAGCCCCAGCCTGCATGCAACAAACTTTCACCTTTTCAAATTCTACTTGATTTTGTGGTGCGTGTCCTACCTCCTTTTTTTGGCAATCAGTATTTGACTTGCTAAAATCTCACTGTCCTGGAACAGGTTTGCTTCTGCTGAATGGTCGTTCTCTCCAGAGGACTGTCCAGAATGCATTCACAAGGAAGACAAAAAATATTTATTTTTGTGATTAGAAGTCAAAGAGGTGCACAACGTATTTCCTGTCCAAGAAGAGAAAATATGCATTGGCAATAGCACTCTATAGGCCATCCCTAACACCCTTTATCATAAGATTTCACTTTGAAGGAAGGTGCAGTCCGAGTGCCCATCAAATGGTCTCTGAGGAACAGCATCGCCGAGATTGCATCATGTTTTTATCTCTGTTTTTCTGTTCCATGCGATATGTGATGTAATAAACCTCAAATCAGTTTGCCATCCATACATCTGTGAAGTCTGTGGAGTAAACAGAGAGTTCAGGATGACCAGACCTTAATTGTCAACAAACTGACAGTCATAATGTGCCCACAAACAAGTAAAAAAAAACAATAATACATAATATGGGTATATGTTAAAGGTCGCGCGTATGCCTTTCTCGCAGATTCGGTCGGAGTAACCTCAAATTCTGCTGATGCAACCTTTAAACAGAAATGGCAACAGGCTTGGTTAACTTTTACCCTGAAGTAAGTCCTCGTGCTCCCCAGACTCACAGGGGTCGCCTTCCCAGCCACAAGTATAATTTAGAATTGTTGAGCCTAGCTTTAGGGCACGCAAAGGCCAGAGGGCGGCACCCAGTGCAGCTTCCATGCCCGTCAAGGACAGAGCAGACTTAAAGCGGTCATACTCTTGCTTCTCAGGGAATCCTGCTAAAATAAGTTTGGAAAAAAAGGCAATATGCTATACGATATTGCCCAAATACTGCCCAGCGTTGTGCCCTGAAAACGCAAACAGATGATCCATATATACCTTCTAGTCTAGTGGAAGGCTAGTGCTGGCCTTTTAAATACATAGTACTTTTTCAGGGTGAGCCTCTTCAAAAGAGTTTCAGGGGTAATGTTTATTTTACGTAATACTGTAAAGAACACTACTAGAGATTGTAACTGGAACAACATAGATGCTCGCGGCATTTCTGAATGCCATTTGACGGGTTTACTGTCTTTCCTAGAGGCTGCCATCCCAGCTGCGTGCACGCTCCACGCTTTGAGTGTGCCAGCCCCAGAGGCAGTTTATGACTGTGGGCGGTATAAGCACCATACATACAACAAGCTCGGCCACGCGTGCCAGATAGGCAGCGAAAGTGAAAGCGCTGCGATCACCAGGGCCAGCGTGACCACCATCTATTTCCTATTAACGCGACCGTGAGGCTGTGCTTTGCTTTCTGTTCTATGAATAAAACAATGTTTTGAATAAACTCCAATGAAAATGAAATGAATTATTCAAGATTTGAATGGACACTGCAACAGCTCTTGCTAAGATAAAATAAAGTAAAGAAGGATTTATCCTGATTAAGTTACCAATTTGTTCACTCAAAGGAAAGGAACGTGTACTCGTATCTAATTTTGAATTGCGACCGCGAGATGCGGGCACGATAATTGGAAACAGATGGTACTGCTGCTCGCTCCCTAGGCCAGGTTAGAGAGAAGGCGGGACATGCACCCGCCTTTGGCCAATTGCATGCTGTCTTTCTTAGAAAGAAGCACGCAAAGGCCAATATCGAGAAAGCAAAAAAAAAGCTCACGCACAAGCTTGTGTTCAGAGTTTAAAGCCCTTACTAGAAGCCTTTCAGAGCAGCGCATGCACGCTGGCTCTGGCGAGACCCAAAAAATGGAGCAAACAAACGCCAGAGAATTATAGGCCAATTAGCTTAATAGATGTATTACAAACACATTTTTCCAGACAGCGCCTAAATAGGCTAAATTAATGGAAAGACAATATTAACATACTGTCCCCATACCCAGCTAGATTTAGAGCTCACACAAGCATGGTAGACCAGGTTTTTAGACTCCTGTGTATCCTCTGGAAATACACTAAGATAAAGGAGGGGCATATCTAAATAGCATTTGTAGATCTAAGTGCAGCATTCGATCTTGTACCTAGAGGATTACTGTGGGCCTTGCTAGAAAAACAGAGAGTACCCGCAGATATCCTAGACCACAAAGGCAAGGCTGCACCATGAAAACTATGCGCGAGATCGCTGGGGTATGAATGGGGAGCTCTCTGAACCAATTTCCGTAGATAGAGTAGTGAGACGGATGTGTGCTTGTACCCACCCTGTTCTCACTCTACATCAATTGTGTGGTCGATTACCTCAAAAACCCAAAAATGTCCCTCCCCAAGCTCAGTGGGAACTCGGCCCCAGCGCTAGTATTCGTAGACAATACCATTTTGATTGCGTAGACTCCGAAGGGTCTCCAAAACCTACTAGATTATTTTAAAAAGGCGTAGAAATAAATATTGGAAAAGCCAAATACATTGTCATACACCCCCATAGGTCTTTATAAGGAACATCAGGGTGAGTGACCAGAAATTAGAATATGTATCAAATTTGACCTATCTAGGCATAATACTTGATTCAAAGCTGTCTTGGAAAACACAGATAAACCATTCTTTAATGCCCCTCGCACAGGGGTCTGGGCCATCCTCAAAAAGTAAATCCTAGCCACAAGCAAACCAATTACACCAGTGCTAGAGATTTGTAAATGCAAAGAACAGGCAGCTGCCCTTTATGGATCAGAACTGTGGAAAAATGGTGAAACTAAGCAAATAATATCTGGAGAGAACATGTTCTTGAGAAGGATTTTGGGCCTACCATTTGCAACACCACTTATCCCAATGTTCCACGACCTAAACATAAAATGGATAAGGCAAATTGGAGAACTACGCCCGCTATTCTATTGGATTAGGCTATGGACAATGCTAGAGTTTTTGGGATCTAGGGAAGGCATCAAAGAACTTTCAGTCCTAGGCAGATGCCTAACCTTCCCTTGGATTAGATATGTCAGGAAATGGCTTATAGAACTCAGTCTTCTCTCCTATTGAACGGAGCCACACCAGCTGGCGCAAAGCTCCAAGACTATCCTTAAGCAAGTGTATTAGGGATATGCCTTGCATGTATTTCATCGGGACCCTAATTTGGGCAGATAAATAATGCAGTTCCTCAATGTTAAATCTAACCCAGGCTATGAAGAGTTCCTTGACATTATCCAGCAACACCTGGCAAGAATCTTGTACAAAATTCTTCAGATTAAGAGCTATACCGCAAGCTGGGAAACCAAAGGAGAGTTAACTCACACTTTATGTACCTTAGGCCACATTGAAAACATTGTGCATATCCTCTTTTATTGCCCAGCATATGCCAGGGCAAGAAAGAAATGGTTTCGCCCACTGTGCAACATGTTAGGGTTCAGAAAACATCAAGATGCCCTAAGAGTGTTGAAACACAGTAAAATACCATACATAATATTTGCTATATCTAAATACATATGAGCAATATGATTTGCACAGAGTAAGAAGGGGTTGAACATGTGATATTGAAGTAAATAATCTACTTCTCTCTCGAAGCGCTTTATTTTGAATGAGGGCGGCTTTAATGTAAATACTGTATATTCTCTAATGTTAAAATTTAAATTGATATATATAAATGTGCATTTTACCCGTTTTAACTAAAACAAAAAGTTATTAGGAACTCCGCAAAGTATGGCCTTTCTTCAACACAAGACCAAAAGATAGACTTAAGGACAAGCACTTATTTTTCCTCCAGGCCATAGGAGGTTCTTGCCTGGGGCCGTGTCCTTGTTTGTTTGATTACTTTGGACTGAAACACAAATAGAAAAGCCTTGTATGCTATATGCACTGAGAGGAAATTCACCATGAATAATGTATAGTTGGATGTGGAAACATTTTAATTTTGTTTTTAGTGTGAACCATTTTATGGCCTATGGCAGAAATAATATATTGCAGAAAGAACAAGAACAAACAGATTGCATGACCATACCCAGATATCACTAACTTTCCACCACTGTGTAATATATTACTATTATGCAGTGGCGGTCACCACTGTGTAGTTCTAATTGGGTCAGTGTTTCCATAGGAAGAGCAAACTTTTGTTTTGCTAACAACTTTGGTGCCGTTTGACCATTCTACACAAACTTTCCAGAAAAAAGTTCATCCACCACAGTTCCTTCCTGTAAAGTTTCAGGGTGATCCATCAAACAGAGGAAGTGAGAAAGGGGGGAGTCCCAAAATGTATTCTTCCCATGCAGTTTCCGTAGGGAATGTTAAACGGTCATGCAGCTAAAATGGCTGAACAGAATTGAACCACATTCGGCATGAAGATTGATCTTTACCTAGTAAACGTGTTTTTATGACTTGGTGTTAGTATGTTCAGTAGTTTTGGACAAATTAAGGTTACAAAAGTATAGATATATTTATAGTTGGGCTGAAATAAAATGAAAATTAAAGCCTTGTGATTGGCTGAGGGGAATTTTTGGGAAAAAGTGCTTTGATTGGCTGACCACAAAATGAACAGAAATGTTGTGAACAGAATTTGGTCCCCTGTCCTTAAAATGTTTTTTTAAAAGGACTAAAGGGGGAATGATGTGGATACCAGGTCATGTGAGGGGGTCACATAGGGACCCCTGGGACAAAAATTACAAATATTTGTTATTGTTTTGCTGCACCATAGTAGTACTGTGGTACAGTGAGAATTGTTTTTAAAGTGTAGGCACCTTAATTTATTTAATTTATTTAATTTATTTGAATATCCCCGGGTGGGCCAGGGCATCGGTGCAGTTTTTGAAAATATGATTGTGGGGCCGGAGTGTACGAGAGGCCCTCTTCTTGGAGTGCCTCATGCCCCCGGGAAGCCCTCATCTCACTATGGGATTGTGCATGTTTGATAGGGTCCATGGACCCCATCCTCTGGACCCTAAAGCTGTTGCTGTCTCCCCGCATGCCGGTGTGGTGCACCCGGTCCCCATGCATGGCAGTGTGCCACCCCGCTCCCTGTGACCAAGATGCACACCCCATCTGTACCCAGTCTGCATGGAGTGGGCAGGGAGAAGGTAGCGGAAGGTTCCAGCTCCCCGAGGAACTGTACTGGCAGGTGTGGGGTCGGTTTGGCACAGCTACCAAAGCTGGCTTTAAAAACAAAAGGAAGGCTGTAGTGCCGAGGTTAGGACCAGGAAACCCCAAACAAGCAAATGCTGGTGCAAGACCACACAGTTGGCTCACCAGCAGAAAAGGAATCCATATGCTGCCAATGGAAAACAAGCATTGTCAAAGCCTATGGGTCCCGCCTATACAAGAGCTATTGGCTTTGCCACTGTTTTTTAGCCATATTGTACACCAGCTTAGCAGCAGTTTGGCATAGCTAAAAGTTAGTGGCAGAAATGAAAGTGGCGTGGAATGTTGTAAAGTGAAGTGTCATTGAACAGAGCAGGGGGTTATGGAGTGGCATAAAGAGTTGTGGAGTGATGTAGAGTAGAATTGAGTATCATGAAGTGGAGTAAAGTGGAGTTTCGTGGAGGGGTGTACAGTGGAGTGGAATAGTGTTGTGGAATGTCATGGAGGGAGTAGAGTGCATTAGAGTGTAAGGGCATAGGATGTCGCAGAATTGAGTGTCAGAGTGGAGTAGAGTGTCATAGAATGGAGTGACATAGAGTGGTGAGGGGTAGTGTATAGCAGAGAGGAGTAGCATAAAGTGAAGTAGAGTGTTCTGGAGTAAAGCGGTGTAGAGTGGAATTGATTGTTATAGAGTGGAGTGGCATAGAATGGAGACATTTTGTAGAGTGAAATAGTGTTATAGTGAAGTGGCACAGAGTGTAATGGAGTGGCACAGATTGGAGTACTGGAGTGGCATAGAGTGGAGTGAAGTAGTGTGTCATAGAATACATTGGAGTAAAGTGGTATAGAGGGAATTTCATAGAGCGTCGTAGAGTGGAGTATTGTTGTAGAATGGCATAGAGTGGAGTAGAGTTTTGTGGAGTGGCACAGTGGGGAGTAGTGCTTAATGGAGTAGAGCATGCTAGAGTGGTGAAGTGGACTAGAATGTTCTAGAGTAGAGCGGTATAGAGTGGAGTTGATTGTCGTAGAGTGTCGTAGAGTGGAGTGGCATAGAGTGTAGTAGAGTAGAGTGGAATGGCATATAGTGGAGTAGAGTGTCACAGAGTGGAGTGGCATAAAGTGGCATGGAGTGAAGTTGCGTAGACTGGAGAACTGAAGTAGTGTTGAGTGCAGTGCAATAGAGTGGAGTAGAATGTTGTAGAATAGACTAGAGTAAAGTGGCATGGACTTGCATATAGGGAGTTGCATAGAGAGGAGTGGAGTAGTGTTGTAGAGTGGCACAGAGTAGAGTGTTGTGGAGTGACATAGAGCGGAGTAGAATTTAATGGAGTAGAGCATCATAGAGTGGAGTGGAGTAGAGTGGCGTAGAGTGAAGTGGCATAAAGTACAATGGTGCAGAGTAGATTGGCATTGGGTGCAGTGGCTCACATCACATTGGTTTTTAGCAAATTGGTGTAGAGCGCATGGCATAGAATGCAGGGCCTTGTTGTACAGTGGTGTAGAGTAGAGTGGAGTGGCTCAGCATATATTGCAGTAGCGTAGAGTGCAATGGCATAAAGTGGAGTGGCGCAGGGTAGGGCGGAGCATGGTTAAGTAGAGTGGCATAGAGTACAGTGGCGTTGAGTAGATTGTTTCAGAGTAGAGTAAAATGGTGCAGGGTAAAGTGAAGTGGTGCAGGATAGAGTGTAGAGGTGTAGACGAGAGTGGCATAGATTGCTGTGGTGTAGAGTCACTTACAGGGCAGTGATATGGAGTGCAGTGGTGCAGAGTAGATTAGAGTGGTGTAGAGATGAGCAGTGGAGGGTAGAGTGCAGTGGCATAGAGTGAAGTAGTGTACAGTAACACAGAGTGCAGTGGTGTAGAGTGCATTGGCATAGACTGGTATAATAGCGTAGAGTACAGTGGTGCAGAGTAGATTTTCAAAGAGAGCAGTGGCATTGAGTGCATTTGTTTTGAGTAAGGTGGTGTAGAGTGCCTTGGCAGAGAGTGCAATGGTCAGAGTAGAGTGCAGTGGAGTAGAGTGGTACAGAGTACAGTAGAATGGCTCAGAGTGGAATGGTGCAGCATATATTGCAGTGCCATGGAGTGGACTGGCACAGGGCAGATTGTTTCAGAGTAGAGTGAAGTGACATAGAGTGAAATGATGCATGGTAAAATGGAGTGGGGCAGGGAAGAGTGGAGCTGGGTTGTGTTCAGAGGTGCAGCGTAGATTAGAGTGGCATAGAGTGGATGGCCTAGAATGCACTGGCACAGAGGGGAGTTGGTACAGAGTAGAGTACTGTGTTGCAGAGTGGAGTGGCATAGAGTGGAGTGGCATAGAGTGGAGTGGCATAGAGTGCAGTGGTGTACAGTAGAGTCGGGTAGAGTGCATTGGCATAGAGCAGCGGTCTTTAATCTGTGGGGCGCGACCCCCAGGGGGGTCGTGGAGTCCTGGTAAGGGGGTCGCAGATTCTGCAGAGTGCAGTTCCTGCCATTGGGCTGAGGGTGCTCACGGCGAGGTGTGAAAAACATCAACGCCTCATTAACAAGTAAAAGGTCTTTTAAAGACCTGTCAAGTACTTGGGTGTGACTGTGTGTGTGTCCCTGAAGCTGTTACAGCCGGGCTCACATACACGAGCTGGGGGGAGCTGAGGGGGCTGGGGGAGTGGCTGTAGTGTAGCCCCTTGAGTTTAATGTATATTGCGCACCTGGAGCTGTGGGTCCCGTGACACGTCCCCCGCCCCCAGCAGGGAGGCACAATGATGCCCTCCCATGAGTGGGAAAGAAGAAGGAAGACGACACAGAGATATACTGATCCCCCTTCCCCCCCCCCCCCTCCCCCATGAGAGAGGCACAGAAAAGGTGGGTGGATGAATGATGGGTGGATGGATGGATGAAAGGCTGAAGGATGGATGGATGTGTGATAAAAAGGTGGGTGGATGAATGATGAGTGGATGGATGAATGAAAGGGTGTATGGATGAATGATGGATGTATGATGGAAGGATGAGAAGGTGGACGGATGAAGGATAGATTGGTGAAGGATAGATGTATGGATGGAAGAATGAAAGGGTGGACGGATGAAGGATGTATGGATGAAAGGGTGGATGGATGAATGATGGATGGATGGATATGTAAAAAGATGGGTGGATGAATGATGGGTGAATGGATGGATGAAAGGGTGGATAGATGACTGATGGATGAATGGATGGAAGGATGAAAGGGTGGATGGATGAAGGATCGATGTATGGATGGGAGGATGAAAGGGTGGATGGATGAAGAATGGATGTATGTATGGATGGGAGGATGAAAGGGTGGATGGATAAAAAGCTGCATGGATGAATGATGGATGGATGTGTGAAAAGGTGGGTGGATGAATGATGGGTGGATGGAAGGAAGGGTGGATGGGTAAAGGATGGGTGAATGGATGGATGGTGGATGTATGGATGGATGGTTGTGTGAAAAGGTGGGTGGATGAATGATGGGTGGATGGAAGGAAGGGTGGATGGGTAAAGGATGGGTGAATGGATGGATGATGGATGTATGGATGTATGGATGGATGAATGAAAGGGTGGATGGATGAATTATGGATGGATGGAAGGATGAAAGGGTGGATTGATGAAGGATAGATTGGTGAAGGATAGATGTATGGATGGAAGAATGAAAGGGTGGACAGATGAAGGATGGATGGATGAAAGGGTGGATAAATGAATGATGGATGGATGTGTGAAAAGGTGGTGGGATGAATGATGGTAGATGGATGGATGAAAGGGTGGGTGGATGGATGAAAGGGTGAATAGGTGAAGGATGGATGGACGGGAGGATGAAAGGGTGGGTGGATGAAGGATGGAAAATGAAAGGGTGGATGGATGTATGAATGGATAAAATGTTGCATGGATGAATGATGGATGGATGTGTGAAAAGGTGGGTGATGAATGATGGGTGGATGGAAGGAAGGGTGGATGGGTAAAGGATGGATGTATGGATGGAAGGATGAAGGGTGGATGGATGAAGGATGTATGTATGGATGGAAGGATGAAAGGGTGGATGGATGGATGGATGCGTGAAAGTGTGGGTGGATGAATGATGGAGGGATGTGATGAGGTCTAACAGGCGCATTTATGGTTGTCAAAAGTTGATGATGAGGAGTACCAGTTTCTAGAAACTTTTTAGGAAGGGGGTCCTTACGCCTAAAAAGGTTTTACAAGGGGTCTCGGCATCAAAAAGTTTGAAGACCTCTGGCATAGAGTGATGAAGAGTTGAGAGGCGTACCCTGAAGTGGCGAAGAGTGAAATGGTTCAGAGTACAGTGCAGTGACGCAGTGTGGAGTGGTGTAGAGTGCAGTGGCATAGAGTAAGAGTTGCAGAGCACAGTGTATTGACATAGAGTGGTGCATAGTAGAGTGGAGTGTGGTAAAGTGGAGAATGCATGGTGTGGTAGCTCACTGGAATTACAGACAACACATTACATTTGCACAGATGTACAGTTTCACTGTATCCAGCGCACATCTATATCTATATCTATACTAATCTATACTAATATAATAAAGAGAGAGCCCAAACCTTTGAGGCAGGTAATCTCAGGAACCACAGCACCAATCACAACACCCAATACAGCGTTGGAGAGGGCAGTTGTAGCAGAAGGACATAGGCTATGCAGATGCCCACCATATACATTTAAAAGGTAAAAGAACCGTGCCAGCAAAGTAGTCCCTTGTGGGCGTTTCTGCTTTGTGCTGTGGGCGTGTGCTGGGGGGGTGACAAACGCTAGGGGCGTGTGGTACATTCCGCCCTTCATGCCATGTCTCATATCGTGTGCTGTGGGAGTGTGCTGGGGGCGTGGGCCTGTGCAGGGCGCGGGATTACAGAAAAAAAGCAAGCGTTGTGCCCAATATTTATTGTTTTTTCTTCCCAGGTTCTGTACATTCCTGCTCCGGGTGTCCACCCTGCTCCCTTTAATTACCCCTGCACCCAATAATCATAACCCACCCTTACTCCTTAAAATACCCCAACACCCTTAAACACTAACCCGTCTTAACCCTATAAATATACCCTGTACCCCAAAACCCAAACCTATCCCTAAACCCTAAAAATACCCCTGTACCCCAAAACCTAGCCCCGAACCCTATAAATACCCCTGTACCTCAAAACCCAAACCTACCCCTGAACCCTAAAAATACCCCTGTACCCCAAAACCCAAACCAAGCCCTGAACCCTACAAATACCCCTGTACCCCAAAACCCAAACCTACCCCTGAACCCTAAAATACCCCTGTATCCCAAAACCCAAACCTACCCCTGAACCCTAAAAATACCCCTGTACCCCAAATCCCAAGCCTAGCCCTGAACCATAAAAATAACCCTGTACCCCAAAACCCAAGCCTAGCCTTGCCCTGAACCCTAAAATACCCCTGTACCCCAAAACCCAAACCTAGCCCTGAACCCTAAAAAAACCCTGTACCCCAAAACCCAAACCTAGCCCTGAACCCATAAAATACCCCTGTACCCCAAAACCCAAGCCTACCCCTGAACCCAAAAAATACCCCATTACCCTAAAACCCAAACCTAGCCCTGAACCCTAAAAATACCCCTGTACCCCAAAACCCATACCTATCCCTAAACCCTAAAACTACCCCTGTACCCCATAACCCCAAACTATATCTTAACCCTTAAAATACCCAAACACCCAAAAACATATACCTCAGTACCCCAAAACATATACCCCTATACCCATACTTACCTTATCCAAACATAAAAAAAACATGCTTTTACCATTCATGCATTTACAACGAATTTTGTTGTAAATGTATGCGTGGTAAAAGCATATAAAATGTAATGCCATGCGTTACAATGGGATTGCGGAGTTATGGTACTTTCGTAATGAAAGTATGCGGAGTGATGGTATGCGGAAAGAAAGTTGCGGAATAATGGGTGTTTACCCTCCCCAGTAAGTACATTGGTGGCACGGCGGCCCACATCTCCAGCAACATACTCATATTTTTTCACCACCGATTTGAAAAATGCACAGGTCTCTCTCATTGATGGCCAGCACCGACATACACTTTTAGACACATCTCCCACCACAAGTTCTAGAATTGCGTACTTTAGAGCTGGGGAGCTACGTTCGTATCTCGGCATCAGCTCAACATCCTGTGATTCCAGGCAACTCGCTTTGTCTCCCCGTGCCTACCACAAATGAATGTGTTCTTCTGTAATGTAAATTGTGCTCATGCCATGTTGTCGAGTTTGCGCTATATAATATTGCAAGGAAAAATAAAGTAGGGAAACTCGAGTTCACACACTACTGAACGCGCACTCTCAAGTTCATCAGCAGTGCACTGTGAATCGGAGCGTTTCATAGGCCTGTCACAGATAAGAAGTGCTATCAAAACGAAATCCTACAAAATATTATACTACTGGCCGGCAGCAATTCATACCCGGACAACGTCGGGACGGGCTGCTAGTACTATATATAATGTGAGGAAATGTCATCGCCTGTGTAAGGATTTGTTTTGATGGTATTAAAATATGTATTGCCACCACTCTCAGAATTACCCACAGTAGCCTTCGTCACTATCAAATAAATCCTTTCACTTTCAAGCCAGAAAAAGAAAAGTATACATCGAGCTCCCTTCCTCAGAAGATGTCGCCTGACATTTAACTTCTATCTTTGAATGCACAGCAAATGTGATATGATAAGAACAAGTTTAAAATGCCTGTTTACAGAAAGGGAGCAGTCAGAAGGATACTTTAAAATGCGTTATGGGCAACAGGAGCAAAAAACTCAAGCTGGACGGCCTAAAGCAAATAAAGCTAGCATATAGAAAGCCAGAAAAAGTGAGTTACAAACTACAAAGCCATAGCCAACCAGACACCTGAGCTGTCTGGTAAGCTGCAACCTAAAAAGAAAGAAGGATGTGTGTGTCCCAAGTGGAAATGCTATATAAATCTCAACAAAATGTAATTGGGGACTCGTTCAAAAGAAAATAGACCTCATCCATGAGCTTGAGGGCTCCATCTTGTTTTAACATAATTCAATTCAATTTGATTGTGGGGAAACATTACTGTAAAACATTAGTATAGAAAACACAATACTGGACAAAGTAAGAATTTCCATCAAACATGTATTGTATTCATACATTTGCAATCTGATGCAAAATATAGGAATATAGTGCAGACGACTGTGCTCACAAGGTGATCATATTGACAACAAATTAATACACAAAGACACTATACAGTTCCCAAATGTTATATAATCCCATTGGCTCAGAGAAACAGAGGGAGGTTCCAATACATGCACAATCCTTTCTTGTTACTTGTAGGTGTCAACCAATTGGGGGTTTGTTGATGCCTCAACCCCAAATTAATAACAGGGTCTCCTCAGGACTTTGTCATCCAACTAACACACCTGCGCACAAAAAAACAGAGAGCGAAAAAACTTAAGTATCAGTACTGTGCCTGTATCAGTGAAAAACAACAACAGGTAAGAACCACCTCTGTAGTTGTTCATCACCCTCGCATGGGTTGGATAGCATCAACCATCTATCTCCCTACATTCTAAGACAGAATCAAAAGTTAAATATTGCAAATTTCACAAACTATTATCCACAGTTCATGTACTTAACCACTGTACACTATGTGGACCTGGAATCAGGGCTCAGGCAAAACCAGAGTACGCCAATATCGCCTTTATCAACCTCAACATTCAAATTCATTAGATATGCAATCAAAATCCGAAGTGTAGTCCAGTGGTCCAAAGTATCTTATTTACAAGTATCCACACGGATGGCTACTCTAGATGTGAGAGCCCTATGTGGTTGTCACTGCTTCAAATGCATACTGAATATATGCTGGAAATAGCCCAATTACCAAAACTAACCAGTGTCTTAATTAAAGTGCTTATTGTTGACTTGATACCAGTGTCATCTGTGACCAGTGACTTCAAAGAAAGTTATACCCCAAGACTAACAGCCCAATTATTCAAAAAGTCCCTAATACTGCCACAACGTTATAATAATTTTCTGTAGTCCCGTAAATCACTGAGGCATTAAACATTACTGCGGGGAGGAGAAAAGAAGAAAAGAAAGGTCACTTACCACCCCTATTATTTGTAAAGTAATCTACAAAACTGAAAATCTGCCCACAAAACATGTCCATACTCACAAGCAGAAGAGCTCCATGCTCCTCTGTGCACAGCGCTTCTTCAATTGCCGATACAGAAGGAAGATGCAACGGATGCTGCCTTGTTATCTGTATTCGAGTCTAAACACTGAAGTGCTGACCTCCGGACCGTCATATTGGAGGTACAAAAGCACACCAATATGAAAGAACAGATAACTCCACAGCGTACTCAAGGCCAAATAATGCCAGTAACCGATTCCAGTCAAAACATGGCATCAAACATATGTGATGACATAGAAAAATCTCTTGTGCGGCCCACCACACATGTACAAATAGCTGTCAAGAGACAGATTCTTTGTTAAATAACATTATAGCCCCCATAATTTAACCCTTTCGCAGCGGGGGTAATTCCCCCGCTGTGCTGGGGGGCTGGGGGTGCGCACAGCGCCCCCGTGCTCATGACGAGCTCAGCTCGTCATGAGGCACAGTGCTTGTGTGCGACCACACCCGTTTCCGTGGAACGTTCAGCACAGCAGGGGAATTAGCCCAGTGTGTGAGCGTTCAACGGCTCATGACCAGCTCAGCTCATCATGAGTACCGGAGCACCGTGCCTCATGACGAGCTGAGCTCGTCATGAGCATTGAAGGTGCTAAGTAACCAAGCTGACATGAGTTGAAAAGGTTAAGAAAGAAGGCTGTAAGGACAAACTATGGGGCAAATTGCTTACAGAGTATTTTAAAGGAGATGTGATCCTGTTACGACTACAAGTGAGAAATATACCCATCTTCACACACAGCGAGAGATTTAAAAATAATTTTAGCGTGATCTGGTACAACTGTTCCCGGCAGTGGATGGTGCTGGGTATTGAGGCAGCCTTGAAAGAATTGAATGAGCTCAAATGCCAAATAAGTGATTTAGAGGAGAAGATCTGAACGAACAGTATTGTTGCCAATGCCAAGGCTGTATTGGACAATCTACAGAAAAGGATTGAGGAATTTCATTCGATACAGATGCGTGAGGATCTGGAATCAAAGCCACTAAGATTCTGGCACAGGCTCTGGACCACCACTGAGCTTGCACACTACAGGCAAGATCTTATCCACGTAATGAACCTGAACCAATGTGATAGAATTCCGTGGTTGGCTTTTGTAAAGAAAGAACTGTACCGGCTGAGTCTTCATGAGCTATGGGAGGCCCCTGAGTTAGGCTGTCAAAAAGTCTCCAGAAAAAGACTGGTGGAGATTCATAAGGAGAGAAGTCTTGCTTCCCTTGTGCTTGCACCCCACAATGGGATTTTAACTGAACGATTTCTGGACTCCAAGAATTCTTATCACTTTGAAAGTTTTATGGATATCATTTTCCCGATATTGGCAAGAAAACTATTCATCCAATGGAGGCTTGGTACATTGCCCATTAAATCTTTTACATGTAAATGGGCAAAGGGGGATGACAAAACATGCCCTGGCTGTAGCAACTATGATGAGGAGGAAATTCATGTCTTGTTCTTTTGCCCAGCCTACAATAGACCAAGGAAACACTGGCTAGTGCCTCTATGTAGGAACTTGGGCGTAAGGAGCTTTGTGATCTCACACAGAATATTGAAAACAAATACTTCCCCTCATATAGTATTTGCAGTTGCTAAATTTTTAATGGCCATGTGGCACATCAGGAGAAAACTATCAAAAGCCTGACTACCAAAGGACGGAACTTCTATATAATTGTATTGCCAATGTACCTTCTGATCACCAACAGGGAATTGATTTATTTTTTCTTTTATCTCCTCTTTCAAAGTATGTTTTAACACAATGTTTTAATATAATGTGGATGTTTTGCAATGTATGTTTTTATATGTATCTTTTATGGCCTAAATGGCCGAAATAAAGAATTTTTGGAATGGATTGGATTTTAAAGGAAATGTGATCCTGTTACGACTACAAGTGAGAAATATACCCATCTTCACACACAGCAAGAGATTTAAAAATAATCATCTGGTACAACTGTTCCCGGCAGTGGATGGTGCTGGGTATTGAGGCAGCCTTGAAAGAATTGAATGAGCTCAAATGCCAAATAAGTGATTTAGAGGAGAAGATCTGAACGAACAGTATTGTTGCCAATGCCAAGGCTGTATTGGACAATCTACAGAAAAGGATTGAGGAATTTCATTCGATACAGATGGGTAAAAATATTGATATACAATTTGATATATTTTGAGCCCTACACTATTCAATCTGTATACGGAACCCCTTGCTAGGACAGTGGAAGCCTATGGGGTGGAGATAGTGTCCTACGCCGATGATACTCAATTGGTGGTGACACTGTCCCAGCCCCCAGAAGAGGCTGCTGCGAATTTCTCGGCTTGTCTTGGGGAATTGGCAGCCTGGATGAGTAACAACTGCCTGCGCCTCAATGCGAGTAAGACCAAGCTCCTAGTGATAGGGAAAGCTCCCTCCATTTGGTGCTCAGTGTGGTGGCCGCCGGAATTGGGGCCTACCCCCTGCCCCTCGGAGCAGGTGCAAAATTTGGGGGTGAGATTGGACGTCAATCTGTCCTTCGAAATCCACACTAGAGGGGTAGCCGGAAAATGCTACGGCATCCTAAAGAGCCTGCGAAAAACTCTGGACTTACTTCCTGCAACCAGCAGGAAGACGCTGATTCACAGCCCAGTTACACCCCACCTAAACTACGGGAACTCATTATGTATTGGCCTGAGCAAGAAAGGATTACATCGACTGCAATGCGTACAGAACGCGGCGGCCAGACTCGCACTGAATCTCTCAAGGAAGTCTTCAGGGAGATGCGCTTTAACCACGCTGCACTGGCTACCCATCCATGAGCGTTTTGTGTTTAAAACTATGTGTACGGTTCAGCGCATTGCGTAGGGAAAGGGTCCTACTTACCTGCAAAAATTACTGACCGTGCACCAGCCTAAGCGACTTCTGAGATCCCTAGGAAGTATGCTCTTCCAGGTACCCTGAATTTATTGAGCACGGATGGGTGGCAGATCGTTCAGATACTTGGCCAGCAAACAATGGAATGTTCTGCCGATTGAGCTCAGGATGGAACCATCGGAGATGAGGTTCTGTCAGAAACTGAAAACTTACCTCTTCCCGAAATAATGCTAGGTTCTCGGTCCGCTTCTACCCTACCTGTTGGCTGAGGTGGATATCTGCTCTGTTTTCACAGCGCGGGGACACACTGTTTTTAGTGAAAGTGCCTATTTCTCTGTTTCTGTTAATCCGCATTTCACCTTTTCTGGCCTACTTATTTACCGGCCCCCGGGCCCGGATGCTGCCTTTAGGGCTGCCCTCCCTGATGTAGTCAGCTCTTTGGCCCTGAAAGCTGCTAATTTCAGCATTATTGGGGATCTTAATCTCCACTTTGATTCTCCTTGTCCTTCGGCGGCCAGTAGCACTCGTGCCGATCTGGAGGCTCTTCAACTATTCCAACTAGTCGAATATCATACTCATGTTGGTGGTCACATTCTGGATCCTTTTTTTACTAACCTTGCATCGGTTAAGGTCCTGTCTCCTAGGCCCATGGCCTGGACGGACCACCATTTAATTGAATGTCATCTCACGCTTAATGATCTACCTCCAACTGCCCCTACTTCTACTACTCTTAGACGCCCTTGGAAAAAACTGAAACTGAGTGATTTTCATCAGCTTCTGGGCGCTGTTCCTTTGGGCCCTTTTACTGACGTTGAGTCAGGCTACGATCTCTACTGTAACTGGTTGACTAAAGCCTTGGATAAGTTGATCCCTATTGCTGAGAGTAAACAGCGGCGTACTGATTCTAGTCCTTGGTATGATGACTCGCTTCGGCTCTTAAAATAATCCGGCAAACAAGCCGAAAGAGCCTGGCGTAAGTCATACCAACCTGAAAGAAAAACTTTGTACCTCGCTGCCATCAAGAAGTACCATAGAGCTATTTGTAGGGCTCGGGCCGCTTATTTCTCTAGTGAGTTCAGTGCTAGTACCAACCCTGCCAAACTCATTTTCAAGGTGCTTAAAGATCTTACTACTTGCAGAGCATCAGCCGCCGAGATTTGTTCTTCTTACCATTGTGAGGATTTAGCTGCTTTCTTCATTAGTAAGGTGGAGGGTATCTATCGTGCCTTCCCCAGCTCCACAGGATTTCAGCAGAATACGATATTTACATCAAAAACTACCTTATCTCTATCGTACCTCCCAGAGCTCTCGACAGAGGATTTTAATAAACTTGTAGCAAGAGTGAAATCGGGTTCTCCTAAGGATCCGTTACGACCCGCTCAATTTAGAGAATCTGCCTCCCTCTGTCTCCCCCCGCTATGTGAGCTTATTAATCTGTCCCTATCTTCAGCCTCTGTCCCTAGTGCTTGGAAACAGGCCTAGGTGATTCCTATTTTTAAAAAACCTGCTCTGGACCCTCAAAAATCGGAGAATTATCGTCCCATTTCCCTCCTCCCGTGGGCAGCTAAACTGACCGAGGCCCATGTTAATACCATCTTAGATAATCATCTCCACTCTGCAAATATTTTAGATCCATCGCAGAATGGCTTTAGGCCCGGTCATAGCACCGAGACTGCGCTTCTCTCTATGGCTGAACATCTTCGCATGTTGGTTGATTCTGGTTAAACGGCGGCACTGGTTCTTCTTGATCTCAGTGCCGCGTTTGACACTGTCTCCCATGACATTTTACTTCAGCGTCTGGTTGAGGCTGGTGTCGACAATTTGGCACTTGAGTGGTTTTGATCTTTTCTATCTGGTCGTACCTTCAAGGTTACCACTCCTCCTTTTGAATCTAAACCTTATGCGATTGCCCAGGGAGTCCCGCAGGGATCGGCTCTTAGCCCCACCTTATTCAACCTTTATGTGCAGCCGCTAGCTGCTGTCGCCATGCGTGGGAACCTGACTATGGTGTCCTACGCTGACGACACTCAGCTGGCGGTTGCCATAAGTGGGGCTTCCGATCTCGAGGCTGCTAAGTTCCGTGAGGGACTCGTATCTGTGGCTCGCTGGATGACTGACAATTTCCTTCAATTGAACGCCAAGAAAACCGAGGTGCTCATTGTCGGGAAACAGATCCAGCTATGGGGCGACAATTGGTGGCCTCATGAGCTTGGCCCTACCCCTATCTCTGTCACTGAGGTAAAAAATTTAGGGGTTTGGTTCGATTCTCAACTGAGCTTCTCCAATCACACTAAAAAGGTTGCTGCTACGTGTTTTGGGACTTTGCGTCAGCTTCGATCCATTTTTAAATTCTTTGACACACCTACTAGACAGCTCATTGTTCAAGCAATGATTCTGTATAAGCTAGATTATGCCAGTTCTCTTCTTCTCGGAGCTAATCAGGCTGAACTTTCCCGTCTCCAACGCGTCCAGAACGCTGCCGCCAGGGCTCTGGTCGGCTTACCTAGATTTTGCTCAGCCAGAAAAACCATTCACAAGCTCCTCTGGCTCCCTGTTGCTCAGAGAATTATGTTTAAGTCTCTTTGTCTGTCGTTTAAATCCTTAAACATTCTTCCCCTCAGATCTTGGAGCACCTCATTTCCCCTTATGTTCCAGCGCGTTCTCTGAGGTCTTCTGGTCTCCACTTAGCCATAGTGCCGTGTTTTAAGAGGTCCAGGATCGGCGGCCGCTCCTTTAGAGTCCTTGCTGCCAAGCTATGGAACTCCCTTCCTGTCCACATTTGTGCTATTGATGGACTTCTATCATTCAGGAAGGCTGTAAAAACCTTCCTTTTTCCCCCAGCCCCCTGGTGCTGCTGTGTTTTAGTTCTGTTATCGCTTTTGTCCTGTTTTCTGTTCTGTTAGTGCCAGGACGCCCCTTTGCTGGGGCATCTGTGCGCTCTATAAATCCGGCTAACATAACATAACATAGTGTAACCATGGCTCTTTATAAATTTTATTATTATTATTATTAATATAACATACAGAGATATAAATCCCCGTACAATATTGAACAGGTGTATCCATACTGGAGACCAGGTTTCTACAACTCCACGGCTTCTCAGGTTAATCACAAAAGAGTAGCATTTTCTGATTCGTTAGTGAGTTGACAACCAGAACCTCCCAGGCACCCGGGACCAGGGATCCTACCAGGGATTCTACACCAGCCCAGACAGATACTACCAGATGTGTTTTAGGACACGGGCAATGTAGAAGATGGAGGCTGAGAGACAGGGTTTGTGGCAAAGGTTGGCGAGGCAACACTTACTAACCAGAGGAGAGACAGCTGCTAGAGGCTCCTGACTTGCAAATCCCCCATTCTCACCATTTCAAAATATACTCTTATGGCAGATGAGTAAAGCATGTTGAGCAAGGGTCTAGGATTTGTGGTTTCAGGCAGACCTGACTTTTTGAAATTGAGAGGCAAACTATACAGGTTCTCCAGAACCATTAGACTCAGACATTTTATTGAAGATAAACCAGACTTGCAGTTGACTGATAGAGATACTCTGCACTTGCTTTCTCATCACATGAGTGCAGAGATGTTGGCCTCTGAAAACATGGTCCTCAAACAGGTCAAGGAACTAGAGAATAAGAAAAGATGCATTCCCTTCAACATTTCTAGATACCATGGATTATAACAATGAGATATGCAGACAATTGAAGCATGGTAGATATTACCATAAAGCCACAGCACAGTAGGGCCCTGTTGGGTGCTGTTGGACGAGCTCAGAGTATCCATAGCCCCGCTGGCTCCCCTGCCTGCATCCATCCTGGGGGCAGTGGGAGCCCGCATTGCTTCTCCCCACCTGAGCAGTATTCTTTTGCTCCCATTCAGTGTTATGCCTGCAAGAGTATGGACATGGAAAAAGGTTTCCCAGGTGGAAGCGCATTACACTTTCCCTGCTCACTCCCCTGGTTTGGGAAATAGACAATGCCCCATGTGTTGGGAATCCCCAAACACCTTCCCCGAGCTAGGCCCATTGAATGGCTCTGGGAGTGGGGCTTCACGCCCCCTCCCCATTTGCCAAGTTGCGGCCCGGAGAATGGGGTCCTAAGGGCCTTTTCCAACTTGGCGATGGGGCTGCGTTCCCCAACCTAAATAATAAATGTGCTGCCTCTCCAGAGACCTCCCCAATCCCAGGGGGGTTGGTTCTTGGTAGCATCAGCACCCATAAATTGTATCTTTAATTTTACCGCTGATTTGTTGATCTTACGGGAATTTACTGCAAAATTTTACCTCATTTAATTGTGTGTCTCTTTTAATTTTTACTTTACCTAGGGCTCGGGACTGAGTCCTGAGTTCTAAGATGGCTGCTGCCACATCGTTGTGGATATGGTGGCAGTCAATCAAATCTCAGTTTGAGATCCGTCGGTCCCATGGACCAAAGTGTAGCTTTCTGCCAAATTTGGTGTTAAACCATTGAGGCGTATGGACTGTAGCTGTGTCTAAAGTTCCAATGGAAAAATGAAAGGGTAAAACCCCTTTTTTCTCGGGCCCCGCTTGACAGATCAACCTGAAACTTTCCAGGATGGACCTGAGGTGGAAGAGCTTTTATTTGAAAAGTTTCATTGAGATTCGTCGAACGGCGCAACATTTTCTGCTGGATTAAGTTAATTGAATTGACATTAGTTTGTAGGGGGTTGTTATTTTGTTAATTTGATTCCCTGTCTCCATTGTTTGCTATGAGAATATTTTGCTGTGGTTGATTTACTTAAAGGCTGGACAGGAGCACTTTTGACCCTGCTTTGACACCATTAGGACTGTAACTTTGGGAATCTATTTTGTGAATTGGAGTGGTTGGGCAATGTTTATTTTGTACCAACATACCACTCTCAAACCCTTCCTTATTTTTCTCAAACCCTCCCAATTCATTTCAAATTATTCCCCATTTTTCCACTGTTCACCCTGGCCCTTCCCCCATTTAATACTAATTGTATTATACATTCATGTGCCGATATCTCTGCCACCATGGCAGAGATCTCCATATGTACATAGAGGTGAGGTGGAATTCTTTGGCTATACGTTTGTGAATTGCTTTTTGAACTACATGAGTGGCACTACTTTATTACAATTTTATGTACTGAAAAATTATTTTGTGACTCAGGCCTTGCATTTGTAATAGCTTGAGGGACATTGAGAACTGGTGGCTTTTATATGTGAGGCTCATGGATGTTTATATATAAGATTTAGGGAGTGTGACTGTGGATGTTAAGGTTTTGTTTAGGTGGATTAGTGTTGGAATAAGTAGGGAGGACCGAGGGTCAAGCAATATGTTGACAGGTGCTGGCTGAGCTCGTGTGAGGCACAGAAGAACTAAAGCAATGTCAAACATATATTGAGGTGATTATAATATCATTATGAATGAATCATCGAAGCTTAGAGTATAATCGACTATCAATTAGTGAAAGTGAATTTTCAATGTGCATCCAATAAACTTGCAAGAAAACGCACAAATTGCTCCCTTAACTTTCCATCTGTTGTCTGCATATGTGCAAATGTCTGTGTTTTTCCATATAATGACATAATATACTCTAGATTGCATTAGCACATACTGAATTGTCTTAAAACATAGTACATATGTATTTTATTTCCAGACTCTTCTCAAGTGTTCTGTTTATATTTTTGTATGTTAGAAAGTAATATTCTTAGCACTCCAACATCTAGCCTATTCAATGCAATGACCTGAAGCATCTCTAGGAGCTGGGGCATTAACTCACCTATAACGTGTAGGCAATGAAGGATAAATATCTCAAATGTCAGCATAATATGCTTGGCCTTGCCTTTCGATTCGCTTGGTCGGTTTAAGTATTCTTTGCTGGGGCTGTTCGCAACAAGATAGCTTACTGTTTGAGCATATTTGATTGGCTCCCTTCACCTTTTCAGGACTGGGCTCTCTGTTTAGACCAGTACTTCCCAAACATGTTAGAGTCACAACCAATTCTTAGAATGACATACTTTCACAACCCACCTACCTTTAATGGAATGAGGAGGGTGATTTATTTTAATGTAACTAAAGCATTGTGTGGTAGCGTTTTGGCATTTACAGGCAGCACTTTTTCCATATAAATTGGTACTTCATTTACAAAGGCATACAGTTTTACTTATACAACTATATAGCACATCAATGATAATGTGTGGAAATCATGTTTCTGTTATCTTTTGTGCATTACCAAGTAAAGGATCTTGATTTGTTTTGATCCTATTAAACTCTCTGGCCCAGCACACCTTAAAATTACAAAAAAAGAGCTTAAATTTTGCTCTTTAGCTGCGGAATGTATGCAGTTCATTTGTATGTATTTCCATTTTGTTCTTTATTGCAAAAAAATAAGACTTTTCTTTCACACTCCTTGTACTTCAGCAAGATTGTCATATAATTCACTTTAAAAACTACTCTCACTTTGCAGGCAGAGAATGAAAAGTAAACACCTATGTACATGTTAAAGGAATAAGCAGCAGCAGACTTGCCTCTCTATTAAGCGCAGGCTAGCTAATGAGACAAGATGAATGCAAAATGTAAAAGCAGTTTTAGTTATTGCTCGGACTTTCCTGACTCACCAAAAATCAGCTAACGGCCCCCAGTTTGGGAAAGTCTGGCTTAGACCATTTTGGTCTGTTGCTGGGCAGCCATTTAAAATATCTGTTGCTCCCAAAACTGTTTTAATATATGGACAATCCAAACACAACTGGCTTTCACATGTTTTGGCGCCAAATCCATCTTACTTTTTTTCTAACCCATCCCTACACAAACTGGATTTTGTAATTTGTTTAAACTGAACTCTTCTCTTTAAGTATTGTGCCCTATTCATATTTTAGTGACCGTTTCGGTTTCTGTCTCCCCATATCTTTAAATATGAATGTTTAACTGTCAAAAGACTAAATGCTAAGCATTGTGCATGCATGCATTTTATTGCAAATGGTCGGGGGAGCCAGAAATTAAATGTTTAGATTTTTTGTCTTAAAGCAGTACAATGTTCTAAAGTGTGTATCTATTTATACTCATGTATTTTTTAGCATGAAAGAATGTTTATTTTTATGAATGGAATGACCACATCAATGCATAAGTTAAAGTAAACATTTTAAGAGAGCATTCTTGTCCGAGGCTGCTTTTTATCCATTATAATTGCCAAACATGAATAGCATGATCATGTAATTATTTTATGCAAATTGTTCTTTGCCCTCCACAGTTTCACCGTCAGCAATGGATTGAAGGCTAAAGATGGCTTAATGCAGCTTAATATTGAACACACAGACCGCATACCACCTACACTGGTCTCTAGCAAGGGTATTCAAGTACTACAAGGAAGTCTGGCGGTTATCTCTCATGACATCCTTGAGCTTACGGATCCAGATAGTCCATTGGACAATCTTACATATCACGTTATCCAGACTCCCCAGCAAGGCCACCTCTTTTTGAAAGAAGCCGTTCTTCAACACAACCAGTTTACCCAGACTGATGTGAACAATAGACATCTTTCCTACAAGCACAATGGTGGAGGTGGAGAACTCGATAAGTTTCTGTTTATTGCTAGTGACAAGGTGAATCGTGGTTTTCTGGTGGACGGACAGCTGAGGGAAGATCCAGTGGTCTTCACAATACAGGCAAGTATATTATAAGGACGTTCAAAAATCCATTTATACACAGCACAACAAGTGAGTTTTAATACTGGCACCGTATTAATGCCTGTACACTTTTTAATTTACACAATCCGACAATGTCTTTTAATTTTCTCATTGTAGAACAATGTACTTTTGCATATCGTATAGGACTACCCTTTTAAGCATTAGTAATTAGCCTGTGAATAAGCTAATTAGGTTTGTTTTTCCACTACTTTAAGTATGGTGGTATTTTCACCTAAAATAAATCTAAAAAATTAAGATAAAAAAAACATTGTTAAGCAATGTTTTTTAATATACTTGCTTGTGGTTGGTTGCTGATGGATTATTTATCATGTTATGCCTGTGTTTCTTTTACCCCACAATTGGTGAGCCAGTTGAAAGAGTCATAGAATGCCTTGTTCATGCAACATGAGTATGTCTGCTATATTCAACATCAAGGTCTCTAACAGGGGCAGAGGAGCTTCTGAAAGCCACCAGTACCCTGAAAGTAGCACCCTGAATTGCAAGACACCACAGTTTGGAATTCAAAGTTTTTAGTCCTACTGAAAAAGTCAAGACTACATATCTTGATATCTCAGTATCCTTGAAGTGGGCATCAGTCAAGTGAATGGCATGGCCACATGCTTACACACAAACATACACTGTGATGGCCTGTGGTACGTACAACATGACCACCTGTCTCCACTCTCAATTTAGCAAAGTCACATGGAGTTGATCACTTTGCAAGCCCCGCTTTATCAGTCATACAATATGTATGAAAACTGGGCCAAACAAAAGTGCCAGCAATAGCCAAAATGGAGTCACTATACCATTAGACTGCCAGAGAGTGGAAATGTGGGCAAACCATGCATTAGAAACCCTCTAGCCAAGAAGAGGCTGGATAGATAGGGGTAACAACCTTTTTTCAGACAGTGCAAGTAGAATGCATATGTATTCATGTGAATTTGTTTAAATGGATCTGGGTGCATGTGTACGCATTTGTGCCATCATATATATGTGCATGTGGTTGGCATCATGACCTGTCAGGGGTCATCTTTGGCACAATTATGAATATTTCTGACATAGAGTTGACACTGGCATAATAATGTTAGGTGTTGACATATGTTGGGTATCCTGGGACTAATCAAAGAAGAAAAGCAGCTTTCCTTGCCATGCTGTGAGCTTGCTGCTTGGTCACGAGTTGCACATCCCGCAAGGGATGTCAGATTGCTGAGTGTTGAAGCTTCAGCGTGCAGGGACCTCCGTGTCAGTTTCAGCGTAGAAGCGTCTCCTCTGACTTCCTAATGAAGATGCAATTCTTTTATACCAAAAAGGTAGCCTCAGGGTTTCTACCAGAACCGATATGTTGCGAGTACAATTATGTAAATGAGCCTAAATCAATAATTGTAATTGTGTAAAGTAGCCTTGTCGCCCAAGGATGAAGGTAGCGATGACCTTTGTACAGAGTATGTCAATCGTGTTGTACGTCATGTTCAGGGGATTAAGATATGATGCTGAAAATCCCTATGCATAATATATGAGGGTAGTTTCAAGAAAACCAATCGATATTTATTCAGTACCTAACTGGGTAAAAGGTCATTGGTAGAACCGTTATGCAGAGCAATGTAGGACAAATGTAGGTAAGGTTGCTTTGCTACTTAGGCCTAGGTTAGGGAACATAACAAGTGAAGCTCAGAATAGATGCACTAGATAACAAACATTTCAGTGATAAACTTGAGGAGACCATGCAGTTCATCAGGCCCAAACTTTCTAGTGGATAAATAATGCTGATGTGACGTGGAAGAATGTGACATTAAAAATTCGAGGCTCACTTTGATAACGTTTTTATTTTGTATATTACTAAAATTGGATGGCTGGTGCAGCAATGGGAATTTTATAGTAACACTATTAATTTTAGCTAGACCCTGCCACCCTAGACCACCTCCCATGTTCTGTGGTATACGTGTTCTTGAAATGGAAAGGTGCTCACTGGCCTGGTACACCTTGTGCTTAGGTGGTTAGCCTACTTTAAATACCTTCGTTAATAGTGCAAGTTTATTTTATTGCCTCAGTGTATTTGCTTATGGGCAGGATATTTATGTGACAACTGGTCTCAGTTGACCATCATTATTGCAGATCAAACTGGCATGCCAGGCTGCATATTAGAGAGGTTCCAGTGTTTGATGGGATGGCAGCTACTGTTGGTAAATTGCATCTTTCAGGCGATCCTGAGAGGTTTTGTCAAATTTAATAAGTGACTGTTGAATTTTAACATGGATGTGAAAAACCTGCATACTGTAATGGAAAGGCTCAAATTTGTGTCTTACATTAGCTATGTGGTTGGGTCATTCATTTCAGCATGCTACACGAGATCGGGTCGCCAACTCATAAACCCATTCTTTTTGTCTAGATTAGATAGTACTAGTATGAATGAGTCTGCGCTTTTCTCTTAAACCTAATTTGACTTTAACAGTTGTAAATGGTTGGTATGTAGGGCTGGCTGGTCATTCTCCTGTGCATACATGTCACTACAATGGGTTCTGCTGGTTTTTGTAGTCCTCTATCCTACCTGTGGTAAGATATGTAGGTTATATTTATTATGAAATGGAGAGTGTAACTGTATACTTGAAAGGCATGGAGATTTAGCTTCATCAAGAGGGGAGAGCCAGCATGTGTTGATTCTATGAATAAAGCTGAAATTGACTTGACTTGACTTGATTCTATGACCCTCATCAAGA
The DNA here is from genome assembly GCF_964263255.1 of Lissotriton vulgaris. NCBI lineage: Eukaryota > Metazoa > Chordata > Amphibia > Caudata > Salamandridae > Lissotriton > Lissotriton vulgaris. The sequence goes on along the minus strand of NC_141685.1, from coordinate 438,550,471 downwards.
GGATCCCTTAATTTGACTTAAATCGGGGGACATTTCTTATTTTCAAAGCAAATGGAGATAACCAGGATAGACAAACTCTGGATTAAGCAGTCTTCATAGAACATTGGCGACAGGAGAGGGGAAGGTTTGGAGCTACATAAATCCTCAGACACAAAATATATAATCATGTGGGCAACTATATGGTTAGAACCCTATCTAGACCAAGTCTCACATCCTTGAGAGTGTTTGCTCTTTTATTGGTTTATATTGGGTTTGATTTGCCGCCAGATTTGCTTTTCATTAGACCAATACAATTTGGCCTCTATCTGTAACTGTCCCTGTGATAAATTGCCTTCCCCGACATTCTCCACTTCATCTTTTGTAAGTTTTCTGAACCATTTTTCTGTCACTTTCTATTCCCTCTTTTGAATAGACTTGGTTTTACAAGGAGCAGATGTGCAATGATGCTTATTGTTTTAAAAATAATTTTTGGAAGGGCTAAATACCATTAGTTAAATTAGGCTTTTAACTAGTGGTCCTTGATATTGAATATTAAAAAAGTACATTGCATAATTAATACTTATCTCTTATTATATTTTCTTATTATTATTTCTAAATGGACTATTGTGTATTCTTTCCTACATAATTATTGAATTTCTGATGTAATTCTATGATTATTTGATTATAATGGAATGGAATAAAGATATGAAATTATATGAACTAATTGTTATCTAACGTGCACGTCAATACAAAGTTAGAGGGTGTTTGTTTAACTCACCGGTGAACATATTTAATAGCATCAGAGACATAACTTCTTTTACTAAAAAGAGGGCTTACAATGTTACAGATTCCGACCATCTTGGTTTCTCCCTGTCACAATATGCTCTTCTCCTTCTTTTTGACTGGGGAATGCATTTCCTCACCAACCCAACTCTTAACTTCAGATCAGAGATTTATTCAATGTGGCCGTTGTCCACTGTACCAGAAAATGACTTTTTGAGCTTTTCAAGGTCGATGAATGCTCATTAGTGAATATAGCACTATATGAAAGGCATTCAACATTAAATGCATTTCTGCAACATATAAGTGTCATCAAGATCCAACCAGTTGAATTTTATAGAAGATATTGACATATCATACCTCCTAAAAAACTCGCTGTGTTTAATTAAGTGTTTCGCATATGTGTATTCTGTCCATTGACAATGGGCAATCTTATTTCTTCCAGTGAGACAGATAAGTGACCTGCTGGTTTGTCCATTGTGTATACATTAATAACTGTGAAAATATGACATTTTGAGAGAGTGTCAAGTTAGCAATAATTGTGGTTCTTGAGGACCAATTTGTTTATTCCCACATTGAAATGCAAAAAATAATTAAAATTAAACATTCATGTGGTTCAGTAGAGAGCCTGGATATACTGAAGCATTTGATAGCCTAGCTAGGAACAAAATATTTGAGGTGTGGTGTACAGGTCACCCTTCACACATGTTAAATAGAATAGTAATACTTAGGTTGGGCCTTTAAAGCAGTATTGCACATTCTAATACCAGTGAGAAGGCTCAGTAGGTTGGTGTACCTACTGAAGAGGTGTTACCTGAATGTCAAAGGTTCCAGTCACAGTGCGATATACCACAGGGTTAATGCACCTACTGCTGAGACTATGTGTGTAATTTTACTTGTAGGTTAAAGGGCAACACAATAGTTACAGGGCATTTTGCTCTTTCTAGCCACACCTCTGACCCATCCCCATACCTTCTGTCCTGCCACCATTGCAGTCATTGCACCACTGAGCACGGTTCCGATACCTATTTGCAGACTCCAACCACTGTATAATAGACACAGACCCACACACAAAAGCACACCCTATACATCGTTTCTCACAGCTAATCTGCCGAGGCCCTCCTACGTTTGCAAGCGTTTATTTTAACACTGGAAAGGTCACTTTCAGAATGCACAGCTCCTTTCTCCTGAATCTAAATGTACAGATGGTCATCTGAGCATATCCGAAATGTAAATGATTGTAGGCTAACAATCAAGAGTTCTAATCACCATTTTCTCAATTGTGGCACTTCGAAATTTTGGCGTGCAGAATTTCAGCACGAGGCTTGTTCCTCTGTGAAACGTGCTCCATCAGGGGCCATTTCAGATAAATCTACTCACTGAATGTTTCTTTGATGAGAGTGTGAAATCTTATTAGTTTTTAATGATAGGCTGACAGGCAAACACGACCAAGCAAACGTATCTGCTTAAAAATGTTTGATTTTGAGATTTAAATGCCCACTGTTGAAATTTTTGAGAAGTTAACGGAGTAGAGAAAGTGTCTTTTCTATAGAAAATGTATTTCAACCATAACAATATGGAGGCTGGATGTTTCGTAACATATTTACGTGCATGACTGTATTTTCCAATTAAGTGTTATTTCAATTAAGTGCCGCCTTCCTTTAATGTTGTTGTTTTAGGAGTATACCGTCTGTAGTAAAAGTAAAAACAACATTTATAAGTAAATATCAAGAGAGAGACAACAAGGCAATGCAGCAATTACAAATTTGGGATTGCCGTATTCGGTACGTGCGCCTGGAGATGAAAGGCAGACGTCGCATGTTTTTCTGTTTTAATTGCTTATCTATAGCAGTTGAAGCTTCTCTTATGAACTGTCACTTTGTTTATGTGCATGATTCCAGAACCCATGAATTATAAATGCTGTGAAACGGAAAGTCCACATGGCTGAAACAATCGGTCCGCCAAACTTGGAAAGAAACAATCACATTTTAAATGTTCATCTTCTGACATGTCCCCAAGTACCTTTCATATGCGACCACATCAAGTAGTGTAGCAAGCGATCTCTGTGGGGGCCGCGGAACTGCTTATTCGGGACTGACAGGTTAAACATGGCAGCCTTTGGAGCCACCAGAGAGAGGCTCCTTTGGCAAAAGTTCAAGAGGCAGTGTTTTGGAAAGATTTGCTTGACCAGCTCCCAGGTGAGCTTGAATCCCATTGCAAGCTAGAAAACTCTGAACTCATTGGAACAGCTGCATGCTTTCTTTGCAAGGCAGATTGCCACAATTATACGGGATGGCTTTAGTGTGTATGATCAAAGAAATGTAAGACAGTAAAGTCTTGTTGTGTGTGTGTTTGTGTACTACAAGTACTGGTACATAAATGGTACCAGTCACTTCTTATTAATTAAATCCTAATGATACTGTGCTGTGTTAATGGTACAGAAGTCCTTTTAGTCTTGTTACGATTGCATAGGAGAATTTATCATTTAATTAACAAGGTACTAATCTATCAACCTTAAACACTTTATTTTTTATTGAACAAGACTGTATTTAGCTAAATAACTCTTTAATGCCATCATGATTAGTATTGATGTAACCAATAAGACAATTTCTCTTAAACAGTGCGATGTCCCTGCATGGTATGCAAAGTGTTAATTGGACGTAAGGCCCATGCTGCATGCTTCTGTCCATGGCCTAGTTTGCTAATTAGTTGTCATAAGACGTCAGGTGGGCAACCATCACTTAAAGATTGCTCAATGCACTCAGTGAAGCAGCTAATTAGTTGGACAGTGGCCTAGAGGTGGGCTTCCCCGAGGAGGCGCGCACTATCTGAGCAGGTGAAAAAAGTTTTGATAGAACGCATCTCAGTGGTATAAAACTCAACACTTGGCCGAGTTACAGTCATGCGGACAACGAACACACTTTCCCGGGCCTTCTTCAGGGACTTCACACTACAGTGAATTCATGGACAATAATTTCCCTTCGCTAGCTTATTTTCAGGATGAAGCGAAGTTAATTGTAGGCTTGAAATTACACTCAACCATCCAGTGAGCCATTTAGTTTGTTGTGTGAGCAGCTTGATTTTGGTTAACTTTGTCCCTTTATTGGTAAGCGCATTAACATTTTAAACTACAATCCCATGCTTTATTTTCAATATGTGCTATTTCCGCTATTGGAGTTTGCACATTAACTTTTTAAACCTTTAAACCAGATTGTCTAACCATGACACAATGGTGAATCTCTTTTTCAGTGGCCTTGAGTAATCTCTGAAAAAGACCTGCATCAATAAAAGTGTTATACAATTACACAATATTTAAGATCAAACCTATGTAGATATGCAGTAGTCAACATGATGGATTCATTGTGATTAATCATTTTCTAATACACTTTTAAATCTGTGATAACTGTTTTTTTTTACTTTGAAAATACGGGATAGGTGGAACATGAAGACAAGCTCCCACCCACTCTCATTGTTAAAGAAAGTCCCACCGCAGTCGAAAGTTTGAAAGATGGCAGAGTGGCTGTTCAGATCACAGCTCACAATCTCAAAGCCTCAGACATGGACAGTATACATGAAGATCTCACCTTCAGGATCATGCGCAATCCTTATTTTGGACACTTGGAGAATGTCAAAACAGGTGAGCTTACCTTGGTTTCTCAGTGTTTGCTACATATGCAGAACTAAGTATTGCGGCTTCTCACGTGCAACACAATACAGATATTCTTACCCGCAAAACACTTCTTCTGAACTAATGCTCTATTTCACACAATTTGTCACATCATCAGTGTTAATTGCTCACAATGTACATGCAGTGTGTGTGTCTGTGTGACAAATATATATATATATATATATATATATATATATATATATATATATATACCGTATTTTCTGGCGTATAATACGACTTTTTAACCCTTCAAAATCTTTTCAAAAGTTGGGGGTCGTCTTATACGCCGGAGTCATTTTATAAGCAAGCGAATATAGCCCAAACCCTATATTTTAAAAGGAAAAGTAGGGGGTTGTCTTATACGCCCAGTCGTCCTATACGCCAGAAAATACGGTGTGTGTATATATATATATATATATATATATATATATATATCTCACCACAACCTCCTTCGAAAGAACGAGCAGAGGCCTCGTAGGGGAAACTTGGAAGCATCTTTATTTGTTAGATGGCGTTCCGGCTCTCGTCAGCGCCATAGAGTTCAGGGTGCTCACTTAAACATCAAAGTGCCTCCCGCTGGTCACCAATAGTGAGCGTCCGCTCCGCCCATCCAGTGTTTGCTCACCTAACCCAGTCCGTGATGTTGTGATGGACTGGAGTTCCCAGGATGCATTTCTCTCCCAGGTAAGTGGTGCCGGGCGTTTGATCAGTTCTTGTCCCAAAGTGGAATAGCGGACTGCAGGGCTAGATGTTTGTGATGCCGGTATCCTGCAGAGTAGAATGAAGAAGCGCCTCCTTGGGTCCCCATAACCGCTTCAGCCGCCAAACTCAGGATTCAGTGGAGCGGGGGCAGGTATGACATGCATCCCGCCCAGCTTCGAAGTAGAATACTCTTATGCGACCGCCTTATGTAGTCCAGAGCTCGAGGGCGGGCCCAGTCCAGTCCAATCACTGGGAAGACACACAACCTGCCGGAGCAGCAACCACCGAGGTACCGGGCCAACTTGCACGATACTGTAGCGCGATACTGGCAAGTGCGCATAAATAACACCACAACCTCCTTCGAAAGAACGAGCAGAGGCCTCGTAGGAGAAACTTGGAAGCATCTTTATTTGTTAGATGGCGTTCAGGCTCTCATCAGCGCCATAGAGTTCAGGGTGCTTCACTTAAACATCAAAGGGCCTCCCACACTTTATATATATTTATATATTACCTACTGGCAGTCGCCAGAAGGTAGTTATAGTTAGGACCTATTTTCAATAGGAAATCCGCAACATTCTATTTGGAATAACTTTGGCGCTGGTCGACGAATATTAGCGAAATTTTCAAAACTTATGGCCCGCTCTGGTCTTCTCCTATCCTGAAAGTCTAGGGGTGATTCGTCAAGTGGGGGGTGAGAAAAAATGGGGGTCCCAAAATGTGTTTTCCCCATGCAATTTTCCATAGGAACCTTTAATCGCAGCTACAGCCCGAACTGCTGAACGGAATTACACCAAATTTGGCAAAAAGGTAGTTCTTGGTTCACACTCGTGCTTTTTGGTTAAATGGTGTAAATCTGTTCAGTAGTTTTTTAGATGTTAAAGGAAAAAAATACATATATATCTAAGAACCTAAGTTGGAAGCCTCAGTTGGACCTTTTGTCCCTTAAACACGCCCAGCTTGGGGGTGCTATATTGAAGGAGCACTCCAATTCTCTAACTAAACCCCTGGCACCCCTAGCCAAAATCTATGGTTCAAAAATAATTCCCTCTATCCTATATGGTGCAGAATTGTGGGGTTACAGTGATCTATCAAGACTGAAGGTAGCTCAGAACAAGTTTCTCAGAATGGTCACTGGCCTCCCTCAATCCACGCCTTGCCTCCCCCTACAGTATGACCTGGGAATTAATCCTATAGAGGATGTAGTTTGGTATAGACCACTGGCGTTTTGGCGGCGCCTGTGGACTACACCTGAACTATCCTTGTATGCCGAGGCTATTCTTGAGGTAAGGGGCATAGAGGGGGCCTATAGGGTTCCATGGTTCTCATTCCTTAGAGCGCTACTGAAGGATCTGGGATTGAAGGGCCTTTGGGTAGACCCAGCTAGTGCCACCTTCCCATCCAAAAAAATCCTTAAAGAAATGTACTGGCGCAGGATCATGGAGAAGAGATCATCTTTAGTGGGGGGGTTCTACGATGACTTCGGTTTTTCTAGTTATTAAGGATGTCCCGAGCTATGAAGATTACTGGTACATAATAAACAAGTCAAATGACCGGAAATTGTATCATCAACTGAGAGTGGGCTAGCTACCTGTGCGTGGGCTAACACACTCTTGGAACCCAGGAAGTAGTGACAAATGTCCTTTTTGTGTAACGGAAGTAGAAAATATTGAACATCTACTATTCTGCTGTCCAAAGTATTCATTACCCAGAAGAGTCTGGTTAAGACCAGTATGTTGTTCGTTGGGCACTAGATCTGCTATGGCTGCCAGTAGGATTTTGAAAACGGACACTACTGCCTTTATTGTCATCGGTGTGGCAAAGTTTATTAGCTGGGCCTGGTCTATACGTTCCCGTAACCTTAGTCACTGAGTCATAGCTTTTACGTCATCTGTTTTGTAATTGTGTATTGTCGTATGTCGTAGTCATGGTCTTTTTCTGTCCAATTTAATGCTGTTTTACCCAGGTTTTAACGTGTATTGTATTTATTGTCCTAATCTTTTTATGAAATGCATTTTATGCTTGCTGTATATTGTCTTTTATGATATATATCGAAATAAAGACCTTTTGACTTGACTTGACATATATATCTGGGTGGAGACTAACGACACATCTTATCGTGAGATCTGATTGTCTGTCAGCACTTCATCCAAGAAGTGTTGGCAGTCATCTTGGAACCAATATACATGATAGCACCTCATTAAAAAGCATTGCAGTTAATAGAAGGTTTTAAGACTTTAGTTACATTATAAATCATTTGTTGATGGTACCATACTCATTTTAGGAATTGTGGTGTTCTAAGGTGATTTTACCATGTGAAAAAACCTTCTGCTGGGATATCAGGAATCATGTTTGAGAGAAAACTATGTTCTCATGCTTTTCCCACAGCGGTTTGGAAGGTGATCCATAAGCTAAACTGAGAGCATATTTTCTGTAAATTCACATTATCTTTCTCAGTCATGTGAGAATGAAGTCTGACATTCTCAGTAAAACCTGTACATCCAACAAGGGCAGAGACTGTCAGTTGATTCCTTTATGTTCTACTGCAGCTTCCCAGAGTGTTCTAAAGAACAACTAGAGTGCTAACAGCCGTACTTATGACAAAAGTATGGCACACCTGAAGCCATATTGATGGGAATAAAGTGGTAACTCTTAAAACTTTTAATTTAAAAAGGAATAAAATGAGGGGGGGGGGGGTCATTTTGCCATAGAAAGTATGATTAGTGCTGCAGAAAGAAAAATGAGGGCACATTTTGAGTGACTTCTCAAATCCTCTTCTATTTCATTAAAAAAGAAATCTCACATGCAGACTGAAACATGTACTTTCAATACCAGCAGCAGACTTCCCTGGTGAGCAGTAGCTTTACTACAGTGATCTAATGAGCAACTAGAGTGCTAACATTCAGAATTTATGGCAAATGCGCGACACATGTGAATGCCTTATTGATGGAACAAAAGTAAACACTGAAAGTATTTCCTACTGAGGAGACTGTAGTAAATGAGGAAATTAGGAAACTTCATAACAAATAAGTCTCCCAAGATGTCCACCAGAGACAAAAGAGCCCAAATGTAGCACAAATATCACCCAGACGTAGCCCAAGTATAGCCCAATGCCAGAGTGTTCTAAAGAACAAATAGAGGGCTAACAGTCTTCTTATGGCAAAAGTATGGATCACCTGAAGCCATCTTGATTGGAATAAAGTGTTAACACTTAAAACATTTAATTTGCAAAGGAACAAAATGAGGGGCTTCTTTTGCCATAGAAAGTATGATTAGTGCTGCAAAAAGAAAAATTAGGGCACATTTTGACTACTCAAACCCTATTCTATTTCATTAAAAAATTCTAACATGCAGACTTAAACATGCACTTTGATTACCAGCAGCAGACTTCCCTGGTGAGCAGTAGCTTTACTACAGTGATCTAATGAGCAACTAGAGTGCTAATATTCAGAATTTATGACAAATGTGTGACACATCCGAATGCCCTCTTGATGGAACAAAGGTAAACAAGCATTGAAAACGCAATAGGTCTTGCCCTCCTTTAAGTTTTTTTTTACTTTGAAAATACGGGATAGGTGGAACATGAAGACAAGCTCCCACCCACTCTCATTGTTAAAGAAAGTCCCACCGCAGTCGAAAGTTTGAAAGATGGCAGAGTGGCCGTTCAGATCACAGCTCACAATCTCAAAGCCTCAGACATGGACAGTATACATGAAGATCTCACCTTCAGGATCATGCGCAATCCTTATTTTGGACACTTGGAGAATGTCAAAACAGGTGAGCTTACCTTGGTTTCTCAGTGTTTGCTACATATGCAGAACTAAGTATTGCGGCTTCTCACGTGCAACACAATACAGATATTCTTACCCGCAAAACACTTCTTCTGAACTAATGCTCTATTTCACACAATTTGTCACATCATCAGTGTTAATTGCTCACAATGTACATGCAGTGTGTGTGTCTGTGTGACAAATATATATATATATATATATATATATATATATATATATATATATATATATATACCGTATTTTCTGGCGTATAATACGACTTTTTAACCCTTCAAAATCTTTTCAAAAGTTGGGGGTCGTCTTATACGCCGGAGTCATTTTATAAGCAAGCGAATATAGCCCAAACCCTATATTTTAAAAGGAAAAGTAGGGGGTTGTCTTATACGCCCAGTCGTCCTATACGCCAGAAAATACGGTGTGTGTATATATATATATATATATATATATATATATATATCTCACCACAACCTCCTTCGAAAGAACGAGCAGAGGCCTCGTAGGGGAAACTTGGAAGCATCTTTATTTGTTAGATGGCGTTCCGGCTCTCGTCAGCGCCATAGAGTTCAGGGTGCTCACTTAAACATCAAAGTGCCTCCCGCTGGTCACCAATAGTGAGCGTCCGCTCCGCCCATCCAGTGTTTGCTCACCTAACCCAGTCCGTGATGTTGTGATGGACTGCAGTTCCCAGGATGCATTTCTCTCCCAGGTAAGTGGTGCCGGGCGTTTGATCAGTTCTTGTCCCAAAGTGGAATAGCGGACTGCAGGGCTAGATGTTTGTGATGCCGGTATCCTGCAGAGTAGAATGAAGAAGCGCCTCCTTGGGTCCCCATAACCGCTTCAGCCGCCAAACTCAGGATTCAGTGGAGCGGGGGCAGGTATGACATGCATCCCGCCCAGCTTCGAAGTAGAATACTCTTATGCGACCGCCTTATGTAGTCCAGAGCTCGAGGGCGGGCCCAGTCCAGTCCAATCACTGGGAAGACACACAACCTGCCGGAGCAGCAACCACCGAGGTACCGGGCCAACTTGCACGATACTGTAGCGCGATACTGGCAAGTGCGCATAAATAACACCACAACCTCCTTCGAAAGAACGAGCAGAGGCCTCGTAGGAGAAACTTGGAAGCATCTTTATTTGTTAGATGGCGTTCAGGCTCTCATCAGCGCCATAGAGTTCAGGGTGCTTCACTTAAACATCAAAGGGCCTCCCACACTTTATATATATTTATATATTACCTACTGGCAGTCGCCAGAAGGTAGTTATAGTTAGGACCTATTTTCAATAGGAAATCCGCAACATTCTATTTGGAATAACTTTGGCGCTGGTCGACGAATATTAGCGAAATTTTCAAAACTTATGGCCCGCTCTGGTCTTCTCCTATCCTGAAAGTCTAGGGGTGATTCGTCAAGTGGGGGGTGAGAAAAAATGGGGGTCCCAAAATGTGTTTTCCCCATGCAATTTTCCATAGGAACCTTTAATCGCAGCTACAGCCCGAACTGCTGAACGGAATTACACCAAATTTGGCAAAAAGGTAGTTCTTGGTTCACACTCGTGCTTTTTGGTTAAATGGTGTAAATCTGTTCAGTAGTTTTTTAGATGTTAAAGGAAAAAAATACATATATATCTAAGAACCTAAGTTGGAAGCCTCAGTTGGACCTTTTGTCCCTTAAACACGCCCAGCTTGGGGGTGCTATATTGAAGGAGCACTCCAATTCTCTAACTAAACCCCTGGCACCCCTAGCCAAAATCTATGGTTCAAAAATAATTCCCTCTATCCTATATGGTGCAGAATTGTGGGGTTACAGTGATCTATCAAGACTGAAGGTAGCTCAGAACAAGTTTCTCAGAATGGTCACTGGCCTCCCTCAATCCACGCCTTGCCTCCCCCTACAGTATGACCTGGGAATTAATCCTATAGAGGATGTAGTTTGGTATAGACCACTGGCGTTTTGGCGGCGCCTGTGGACTACACCTGAACTATCCTTGTATGCCGAGGCTATTCTTGAGGTAAGGGGCATAGAGGGGGCCTATAGGGTTCCATGGTTCTCATTCCTTAGAGCGCTACTGAAGGATCTGGGATTGAAGGGCCTTTGGGTAGACCCAGCTAGTGCCACCTTCCCATCCAAAAAAATCCTTAAAGAAATGTACTGGCGCAGGATCATGGAGAAGAGATCATCTTTAGTGGGGGGGTTCTACGATGACTTCGGTTTTTCTAGTTATTAAGGATGTCCCGAGCTATGAAGATTACTGGTACATAATAAACAAGTCAAATGACCGGAAATTGTATCATCAACTGAGAGTGGGCTAGCTACCTGTGCGTGGGCTAACACACTCTTGGAACCCAGGAAGTAGTGACAAATGTCCTTTTTGTGTAACGGAAGTAGAAAATATTGAACATCTACTATTCTGCTGTCCAAAGTATTCATTACCCAGAAGAGTCTGGTTAAGACCAGTATGTTGTTCGTTGGGCACTAGATCTGCTATGGCTGCCAGTAGGATTTTGAAAACGGACACTACTGCCTTTATTGTCATCGGTGTGGCAAAGTTTATTAGCTGGGCCTGGTCTATACGTTCCCGTAACCTTAGTCACTGAGTCATAGCTTTTACGTCATCTGTTTTGTAATTGTGTATTGTCGTATGTCGTAGTCATGGTCTTTTTCTGTCCAATTTAATGCTGTTTTACCCAGGTTTTAACGTGTATTGTATTTATTGTCCTAATCTTTTTATGAAATGCATTTTATGCTTGCTGTATATTGTCTTTTATGATATATATCGAAATAAAGACCTTTTGACTTGACTTGACATATATATCTGGGTGGAGACTAACGACACATCTTATCGTGAGATCTGATTGTCTGTCAGCACTTCATCCAAGAAGTGTTGGCAGTCATCTTGGAACCAATATACATGATAGCACCTCATTAAAAAGCATTGCAGTTAATAGAAGGTTTTAAGACTTTAGTTACATTATAAATCATTTGTTGATGGTACCATACTCATTTTAGGAATTGTGGTGTTCTAAGGTGATTTTACCATGTGAAAAAACCTTCTGCTGGGATATCAGGAATCATGTTTGAGAGAAAACTATGTTCTCATGCTTTTCCCACAGCGGTTTGGAAGGTGATCCATAAGCTAAACTGAGAGCATATTTTCTGTAAATTCACATTATCTTTCTCAGTCATGTGAGAATGAAGTCTGACATTCTCAGTAAAACCTGTACATCCAACAAGGGCAGAGACTGTCAGTTGATTCCTTTATGTTCTACTGCAGCTTCCCAGAGTGTTCTAAAGAACAACTAGAGTGCTAACAGCCGTACTTATGACAAAAGTATGGCACACCTGAAGCCATATTGATGGGAATAAAGTGGTAACTCTTAAAACTTTTAATTTAAAAAGGAATAAAATGAGGGGGGGGGGGTCATTTTGCCATAGAAAGTATGATTAGTGCTGCAGAAAGAAAAATGAGGGCACATTTTGAGTGACTTCTCAAATCCTCTTCTATTTCATTAAAAAAGAAATCTCACATGCAGACTGAAACATGTACTTTCAATACCAGCAGCAGACTTCCCTGGTGAGCAGTAGCTTTACTACAGTGATCTAATGAGCAACTAGAGTGCTAACATTCAGAATTTATGGCAAATGCGCGACACATGTGAATGCCTTATTGATGGAACAAAAGTAAACACTGAAAGTATTTCCTACTGAGGAGACTGTAGTAAATGAGGAAATTAGGAAACTTCATAACAAATAAGTCTCCCAAGATGTCCACCAGAGACAAAAGAGCCCAAATGTAGCACAAATATCACCCAGACGTAGCCCAAGTATAGCCCAATGCCAGAGTGTTCTAAAGAACAAATAGAGGGCTAACAGTCTTCTTATGGCAAAAGTATGGATCACCTGAAGCCATCTTGATTGGAATAAAGTGTTAACACTTAAAACATTTAATTTGCAAAGGAACAAAATGAGGGGCTTCTTTTGCCATAGAAAGTATGATTAGTGCTGCAAAAAGAAAAATTAGGGCACATTTTGACTACTCAAACCCTATTCTATTTCATTAAAAAATTCTAACATGCAGACTTAAACATGCACTTTGATTACCAGCAGCAGACTTCCCTGGTGAGCAGTAGCTTTACTACAGTGATCTAATGAGCAACTAGAGTGCTAATATTCAGAATTTATGACAAATGTGTGACACATCCGAATGCCCTCTTGATGGAACAAAGGTAAACAAGCATTGAAAACGCAATAGGTCTTGCCCTCCTTTAAGTTAAAGCAATTCTGTTTGTAATTAGGTAGCATTTTAGCTTTGCTTTTATTAGTGTTTTTCAAACTTTCATGTACATAACACGCATATGTATGCATATATGTATATGCATATGTATGCATGCATTTATATTTGTATTTATATAGATAGGCAGATTATATATATGTTGATATATGTATATATATATATATATATATACACATACATATATAAATGCATATATATATATAAATATATATATTACGTCAGCAATTTACTTAAACAAGAAGACGCCGCACACCACTTCAATATTAGCTTCAGTTTGTTTATTTCCTGTAGGTTCTTCCCGACCTACGCGTTTCGGACATCAACTATCCCTGGTCACGGTTAACAAACATTGGTCTTTCCTTTGTGTTGATTATTTATACTGTAAGCTCCACATAGCATGTTATGATGCATTATGGGCTCAGTAGGCAATGCTTTCTCTCAAGCTTATCTTCGCATTGAGGAGCCGGTGCTCGTCATTTTACGTTGTTTTGGGGATTTGTTCACCACTTACAATTATTCAGCAAGTGTCATATGCATGAGAGACGCTGATGTTTAGTACATCAGTCATCTTTTCAGACAAATAAGTTTAATTGGGCTCATGCTGTAGCACTAGTGACTGCGTGTCTTAGTGTGATTATTGGCTGAGTGCCTGTATATGTTTTACCCCTTCTATCGTGATTGCCGTTCTTACAGCTCCCCAATGCTCCGATAACAAGTATTAAAAACGATTATCTTATTCACATGTCTACTGATATTTCCTTTGTCATACTTTGTACAATGTTTTGACTTCAGTCCATACTGAGGCGAAGTCTATACGTAAAGATTGGCTCAGTCAAGTGTTACAAATTACTCTCATAGTAATTCCATGGACTTTCACCATAGTTCTTTAGAAGGCATCCAACTTTCGGAAACCTTAAAGATGTACATGCATCTCTTTGTCTCCGTTAAGTCCCATTGGGGTCCTGGTTTTAAATTTGATTATTAGTTTTGATTCAAGGTGTCTTTCTGGATTGATCTTATATGCTCCAGTATTCTTTTTTTGAGGGGGCAGGTTGTGAAGCCAATGTATTTCGTACCACAGAAACATTGTAGTTGATACACGACAAATTGTGACTCGCAAGTTATTTTATCTTTGATTTCAAAATTGCGTCCTTTGGAGTCCTTAATGCATTTCTGATTTTGACCGATTTTGCAAACCATACACGATTGGCATTTCGAAAATCCATATTGGCGTTTATCTAGCCATGTCACTGGTTTGGTTTTTCTGAAGTGACTATTGACCAAGGTGTCTTGTATTGACGGTGCTTTCCGAAAGACTATTAGTGGTCTGTCTCCTATCAGGGGTCCAATTTCTGCTTCTTTTTTCAATACACTCCAGTACTTGGTTAGAATCTGCCGTATCTTGAAACTTTCTTTAGAGTATGTAAGGATTAATCGCGGTTTGTCTTCATCTGGTTTTGTTTCTTTGATCTTCGGTATGAGCGTTTCTGCTCTTGTTTTTCTTCTTGCTCTCTGTTCACCTCGTATAACATCAGAGTGTTTGTATCCCCGGGTGATAAACCGATCTTTGGTTTCTTTGAATATGTTTTCCATCTCTTCATCTTCCGAACAGTTTTGTTTCATACGCAAGAATTCACCGTATGGAATACTTTGTTTCAATGAGACTGGGTGAAAACTTGTGCCGTATAATACGCTATTTGTAGACGTCTTCTTTCTAAAGACTGTTGTTTCTAGTTTGTTATTCTCTACATAGACCTTTGTGTCTAAAAAGTCTATTTCTGTTTTTTGAATGTTGTAGGTAAATTTAAGTCCTACTTCATTTTCGTTCAAAATGTCAATGTACTTAATCAGCTTTTGTTTAGGACCCTTTCAGAGGAGGAAAAGGTCGTCAATTAACCTGGGCCATAATACCACATCCGCGGTATATTGATCATTCTCCTCTCTCCAAGCTATGTTCTTCTCCCACCAACCCATGGTGAGGTTGGCATAGCTTGGAGAGAAGGACACGCCCATTGCGCAGCCACATATTTGTGCATATATATTCTTATTGAAAAGAAACACATTATTAGTTAGACAAAAGGTTATCATGTCTATTAGCATATTAGTGTGTCTCAGCTCGGAAATTGGTCTTTGTTTTAGGAAGTACTTTATTGCTGTGAGTCCCACGTTATGTTGGATTGACGTGTACAAAGACACAACGTCTATCGTTGCCAGCCAGTATTCAGGATGCCACTCCGTATTCATGATGTTTCTGAGAAAGTCCCCAGTGTCTTTAATGAATGAGCTGAGTGTTGGGACAAATGGTGCCAGGAAGTGATCCACATATGATGCAATAGTTTAACATAACGAGCCACAGCTAGATATTATTGGCTGGGCAGGCGGATTATACAGCGTCTTATGGATTTTGGGCAAAAAGTAAATTGTAGGGATTATTGGATGGAGTACAGTGAAAAAGTTTTTTCTTCCTTGCTGATAAGTCCCTTTTCTTGCCATCCACTGATTTGTTTGTGTAGATCATGCATCATTTCAACGGTTGGATTATGTTGTAGTAATTTGTAGTTTGTCACATCATTTAGTTGCCGGTTGGCCTCTTCCACATTTACAGTTTACAGTGGCGGATGACACAATCTTACAAACTGCCTACCAACTGACACATGAATTGGAAGAAACAGAACAAACCAAGTGATATCTGAAATGGGAATCCCAATTGTTTCATATTCAAAAACCGACTTTAAATGCAAGTCCAAATTCTGCCCAGTGATATAGTCAGGCAACCGCATATACACTTACCATGACCTAGTTGTGGCAGAACTGGAAGTCATGAGTAACACAATGAACAGCAAGGAAAATGTGACTGAAAAGGAACGAGCAGCACTGAAAGCCCTCCAATCAAATTCCCTGATAGAAATAAAAACCAGCAGACAAAGGGGGCAACATTCTAACTTTAGGCACTCTTCAATGCTAACTAGCCCCCGAGGGGCCAAATCCCGGGGGCATTATGAAAAAAGAGTGTGGGGGGGCCCAATCCCCCCACACTGCCCCGGGGACCGCCACCCCCGGGGCATTAACCTAATATAGGCATGGGCTCATGCCCCCCCCGCAGCCCCTGGGACCACCACCCCTGGGGCTTTTTTAAATTGGGTGGGGGGCTCTCAGGCCCCCCAGCCCCGGAGACCACCACCCTGGGGCTTCTTACAATTTGGTGTGGGGGGGCTCTCAGGCCCCCCCAGCCCCGGGGACCACCACCCCCGGGGCTTTAAAGAATGTATGGTGGGGGCGCATGGCCCCCCGTGGCCCCGGGTACCGCCACCCCGAGGCTTTAAGTTTTTATTTTAAAACACCCTGTTTGGGGGGATCAAGCCCCCCACACGTCCCGGGGACCTCCGCCTCCCCGGGGCACTAAATATTCATATTGGGGGGTCCGTGACGGACCCCCGAGCCCCGGGGACAATCACCCCCTGGGCTTTGTAAAATGTGGGAGGGGGCAGCGCGGCCCCCATCCTGGAGCCTGGTCAAGGCCCTGGGGACTGCCACCCCCCAGGGCCGTCTCCTGCAGTGTCCTGGCTTGCCCAACCCTGGGACACTGTAGTTTGTAATGACAGGGCGGGAGCCTGGCGGCTCCCACCCTGTCATTGCAAACTGCTTTACTATTTGGAAGAGAGAGTCTCTCTTCCAAATAGCAAAGCAGATTGCTTTTCCACACAGGGAGCAGCATGTTAGCTGCTCCCCATGTGGAAAAGCAATGCCGGCTCCCGCAGGATGCGGGGAGCCGGCAGGGACCATGGGGGGATTGGGGATCCCCCAATGGCCCACAACAGAGAGGGCCATCCCCGGGGGATGGGGTCCCCGGGGCTATTAGTGGCCCGGGAGGGGGGCCACGCAGCCCCCCTCCTCAAATAAAAAAAAAAAATAATTAAAAAAAGAAGGCCGCCCCTTGGGATGGGGTCCACAGGCCATAAGTGGGCACAGGAGGGGGGCAAGGCAGCCCCCCTCCAAAATAAACATTTTAGAAAAAGGGCCATGCACCGGGGGATGGGGCCCCTGAGGCAAATTATGGCCACGGGAGGGGGGCACGCGGCCCCCTGCCCGAATTCTTTGTTTTACAAAAAAAATAAATTGGGGGCAGGTACCTCCAGTATGCGCCAGGGAGCTGCGTTGCAGAGAGGTGTTCAGAGGCCATGCCCCTTTTTACACCTCTATGCAATGCAGCTCTGTCGCGCTTACTGGAGGTACCTAGTGGGCTAGTTGGACCCTAGGGACCCTCAGGATTTAAGGGGACTTAATCTCCCAACTTAAAACGTACACAGGGCCGTTAACACAGGGGCGAAGGGAGGGGGCGGGGCCTGATGTGACGTGTGCAAGCACGCCCTGTGGCGTTTTTTAAGCTGGGGAAATAATTCCTCTTCAATCCTGAGGGCCCCTAGGTTCTAACTAGCCCACCAGGTGCTTCCAGTAAGTGACACTACACTGCGTTGCAGAGAGGTGGCCCAGGCTGTGCCCCTTTTTACACTTCTCCGCAACGCAGCTCTGTGGTGCTTACTGGAGGTACCTATGGGGCTACTTGGACCCCATGGACCCTCAGGATTCAACGGGACTTAATCTTCCAAATTAAAACAGACACTGGGCGCGTTTACACAGTGGTGAAGGGAGGGGATGGTGTAGGAAAGTGGCTCTATATATAGTGGACCAAAGTACCATCAGCCAAACTACGAATTCCGATTTACTCACCTGTTATCAGGAAAGACCTCAGTGCTGCATCTTTGAGTCCAGTACTGATCCTGAAAAGTAATTCTAAACGTACTTACCAGTAACTTGAATTTCCTTCCGTAGGCTAACATTGACTAGTTTCACTTGGAAATTCTTTTAAGTGTGGAGTTTTGGAGCTTACAAATATTCCTCTAAATTCAGCCGAACTACGAATTCCAATTTACTCACCTGTTATCAGGGAAGACCACAGTGCTGCATATTTCAGCCCAGTACTGTTCCTGGAAAGTAATTCTACCAGTAACTTGAATTTCCTTCCATAGGCTAACATTCACTGGTTGCACTTGGAAATTCTTCTAAGTGTGGAGTTTTGGAACTTTAAAATATTCACCTAAAATCATCAAAACAACAAATTCCGATTTACTCACCTGTTATCAGGAGAGACCACAGTGCTGCATCTTTTAGCCCAGCACTGACCCTGAAAAAGTAATTCTAACCGTACTTACCAGAAGTTGTATTTCCTTACATAGGAATCCATTGTGTGGTTTTCACCAGAAAACTTTCTATGTGTCGATTTTCACATACTACAAATATTCCTTAAAAATTGCTTGTATGACTTAAACGCATTCTTTCAACTGTTTACAGGAGATGCACCAGTGCTGGATCCAGGATCCACCACTGAGTAAGAAAAACTAACGATAACACTACTTATCTGCTAAGTGAATTTCCTCCCATAGGATAACATTGGTGATTCTATGTGAAAAAGTTTCTAAGTGTCAAGTTTTAAAATACAATAATATTCCTTAAAAATCAATAATACAACCAAAACGCTTTTACTCAACTGTTTACAGGAGATGTCCCAGGACTGAATCTAGGATCCAGTCCTGTGGTTAGAAAAGTAATCCATAAAGTAACTACTTGCATTTAACTAGAAATCCCCATTGAGCTCAATGTTGCATTGTGTTTGAAATTGTGTTGCCCATGGCAACAACTGTAACTACTGTACTTAAAAGTCTATTCTCTATTTGCAAAGTATTTAAACTAAAGTAATTCATTCTGAGAAAGTATATTTTGTAATGTAATGTATAATGTAATTAGAATGTAATTAAAAAAATATATAAAAATAAATAGTTTTAAAAAATTTAGTAAATCAGTATCAGAACAATAAATATAACAATTAATACATTTAAACATTTTCCTTTACAAAACCTTTGAAATTCACAGAAAAAAACAAAGGTTTCAGACATGTTATAGTTAGGAATTAGCATTTAAAAAACCCTTGAAATTCACTAAAAAAAAAAAAATAGGTTTCAGATATGTTATAGTTAGGAATTAGCATTTAAAAAACCTCAGAAATTCACTGAAAAAACCATAGGTTTTAGGGGTGTTATAGTTAGTTGGACATTTCACTCGTACAAAACCATTGAAATTCCTCCGTTATAGTTAGTTGCACTAACTATAACTCGTGCTCCCGCAATCCACTGCTGATGATGTCACATATTACATCATTCATGACATGGTCAGTGACATCATATATTCTGTATACTGGTACCATCTCATAACATTAGATAGATGGTTACATGACAACAGTAACCCTAAATTCATCCTGCCCCAATAACCAAACCTGTTTCAAATATATTTCATGACGTTTTTAAAAAACCCTCCATTCTTGCAGTTGTTCTGCTATTAAGCCACCCAGACCCCTTACATTCTTCTTAAGGCACACTTTCTGATGTTTTGAGCTCCAATCACCTTTAAGTTCTGATCTTGGAACTTATTATTCACTCACTCCCACTGCTTCAATTATTATATAATATAATTGGCAGTGGACTCCAGGCTGCTTCGGGTAATACCTGATCCCCAGCCTCCTGATTTTAATTTTAAAACTTGTGTTATGCACTTTTTAATGTTCGGAACTGCATTGTATTGCGTGCCAGATCTGACCATTTCCCACACTGTTGCCTATCCTGATCTGTGCTGACGCCGATTCTTATACCTGCAATCCATGTAATATCTTGGACTGTGTGGCTCAATACTTAATTCAGGTGCAATAGGAACCCCAGGTCCCCGATCCGCCGAAGCTTATGACGTTTGTGCGGAGGGACCCTCTGTTTAATTTTTCTCACTTCTTGCCCGGGTCTAGTGAATTCCGGTCGGGTCGGCGCTGTAGTGGCTGCATCCCCCCCCCCCCCCCCTGCCTACTTAAACCAGGAAGGGGCACGGATGCACGCAGCGGCGCGCCGGTGATCCGCCAAAGGCAAGCCCATATGTGCCCGTTCGCGCCTGACCGCCGCCATAACTGCTGCCCAAAGGTCTCAGGAATAATCTGAAGTGAGTTATCCATTTAGGGCCATGCAGTGCTACTCTAGTGAAGAACTGAAACTCTTAAACAGGCTTACTACTATCTTACAATCAAAAGATCTATTAGGCACTGAGGTGTATTTTAAGCTATCAACGGGAGATGCTCAGACTCTCAGGATGAAGCCTTCTAAGCCATCTAAGATCACCACTCCTAGCCCTGAGATAATGAGGGACAGTTCACATTATCTGCATGGACTCTACCTTAATGCTCGATCTATTCCTAAACACACTTTAGAGTTGTGGAGCCTCTTGGATCTGGAAAAACCGGACGTTTGTTTTATAACTGTAACATGGCTCCATGATCATGCTTCCCCTGATATAGCGACGACCTTTCCTTCCCAATATCAGATGACTAGATTAGATAGAGTAACAGGTGGGAATAGCGGTGGCAACTGAAAGGAAATTGGACATTACCATGTTAGATTCCTGTTCCTCGGATAAAGCTGAGATATTGATTTTCAAAATCTCGACCCAACCATCGAAAACCTGGACAGGGGTGTTAGTTTACAGACCCCCAGGACAAAAAAACAATTTTGTTAACACTCTTATGGAATTTATTGCACCCTATGTCCTGGGCGTCAAGAATTTTATTCTCATAGGAGATTTTAACTATCATGTGGATGTAGTACAGGATTCTGATACAGACCAATTGCTTACCTCACTACAGACTTTAGGATTAGTGCAGCTGGTAGTGGGCCCCACCCATCAGGCAGGTCATACTTTAGACCTATTGTTTACTAATACAACTAAAGTTGCTGTGGAACAGTCCCAATCTTTGCTTTGGTCGGATCATCATCTGTTAAAATTTGCCATCAATACGGTGGCACCGATAATCCATCAGGACAATGACTACACCTTAATCAGATCTTGGTGTAAGGTCACTCCCAATTGATTTGCCACTTATTTCGATGCTGAGGCTATACCATACATAGATGATGTAGACCAAGCAACAGAGACTTTTGAAGAGGCTATTACGCATTCCCTGAATAAAGTGGCCCCCATGTCAAGAGTCAAAATCAAGGCCAAGGCATCCCCGTGGTTTACACCTGCATTAAAAATTGAGAAACTTGCTTGTAGAATTGCAGAACGGCATTGGAGAAAGTCTAAAACCATCGAAGATCAAACCAAGTATAAACTTACCCATTGTTCTTATTTAAATAAGATTAAACAAGCTAAAAGGACCTACCTAACAGCAAGGATTAATAATGCCTCTAGCTCTAGTAAAGAGCTATATAAAATTCTGAAGGAGTTTACTACTCCTCAGGTCAATCAGCTTAATCCTTCCCCCACCTAAGAGTGGGTTAATAGAGTCTTCATTTCATTTGATGAAAAGGTCAAAACCATCTATAGATCCTTTCCTCAAGGTAACACAAGCAGTGTTGACTGGCGATCAGTGACCAACAGTCAATTGCAAGTACCTTTGCTGGATGTCTTTGCAACTGTAACTTGCGACCATGTACTAGAAGCTATCACTAAGATTAAATCTGGCTCCCCTGCAGATCCCATACCTCCCTGTTTTTGTATGCAACTTGTACCTCTGCTGATAACAAAGCTACCAGAGATCTTTAACATGTCTGTAGATCTAGTGATGGTGCCCAAAAGATGGAAAGCAGCCCAAATTAGGCCTATCTTGAAAAAGCCATCTTTAGATCCTAGTGAGCCAGGTAATTTCCGTCCCATCTCGCTACTGCCTTATTTCGGGAAGGTGCTCGAATCCTTGGTAAACAAACAGCTCACCGTCCATATAGAAAGCCATGGATTACTTGATCCATCACAATCAGGATTTCGGGCAGCACACAGTGCCAAAACGGCAGTAGTAGAGATTGTGGATAGCATCCGGTTAGCTCTAGATAAAAGAGAATCAGCTATGCTGGTTCTTCTGCACCTGTCTGCTGCTTTCAACACCATCTTCCATGACATTTTAGAACAACGGCTCTGGGAGATGGGAGTCCATGGGAAAGCTCTGGGCTGGTTTAATAACTATTTAAAAGAACGATCCCCTACTGTACATATAGATTCCTTGGCAGCTTGTAGAAGACCAGTAAGCATCGGAGTTCCTCAGGGTTCTATCCTGAGCCTAATGTTTTTTAATCTTTATGTAACTCCCCTGGCCAGGATGATCAGATCGTACGGGTTTTAGGCTGTGTCATATGCCGAAGACACTCAGCTGCTGATCACGTTTGGTCCCGGCTCTGCGGACACAATGGTCTGGTTTAAAAACTGCCTGACTCATATCAATAACTGGATGGGCATAAACAAATTGCAGCTGAATGTCAGTAAAACCGAGATCATTCTGTTTGGCAGGGCCGAGGAGTATTGGTCTAGCAGCTGGTGGCCTCTGGCATTAGGCCCCTGCCCGCTCCCTAAACAAGTAGTCCGCAACTTAGGAATAAAAATCGATAACAAGTTATCGATGAAAAATCATGTTAATATTGTGCTGGGCACCAGTTATGGGTTTTTGAGGAAGCTGCGTAAAACTTTTAAATGGCTACCCATCGAAGTCAGGAAGCCACTGATTCAAGGCTTAATTGTGAGCCGTATGGATTATGGGAATGCCTTATTGGCTTCCCTAACCGAAGACCTCCAAATTGCAAGTTTTGCAAAATACAGCCACTAGATTGATCCTATATCTTCCATCTAGATCTCCCTCTGCCCCTAGTCTGTGGTCTCTTCACTGGCTTCCAGTTAGGAAGAGAGATTATTTTAAAATCTTGAGCCTCACCCATGAAAGTATATATGGTACTGGTCCCAGCTATCTAGTGAAAAAACTTAAAAAGCATCAGCCTAGCAGAACACTAAGATCCAGTGCAAAATCTTTGCTTACACCCTTTCGTGTCCATATGTCACGTAGTGAAGGCTGATCATTTTCTTTCCTTGCTCCCATCCTTTGGAACAAGTTACCGTCCCTTCTCTGTTCTATGGGGATCACCAGGGTTTTCATAAAGAACTGAAGACCTGGCTGTTTGACCAATAATTATGTAATCAGGACCTGGTCTAGGCTGCCAGAGCTTCTGCAAGCGCTATGAGACCTAGCGGTGATTTGTGCGCTATACAAGAGTCTCTGACTTGACGGACTTGACTTGACTATAATTAGCTTCATCTGTTATTATTATCTGTAGTGAAAAGAAAGGGATAATCTTGATGTATCAAGATCAGAACTTAAAGGTAATTGGAGCACAGAACTTATACTTGGGGGTTGCATACAATGGAAATATCATCTATATAGCGGAGCCATAATATAACTTGTTCGATTTCAGGAAAATTGGGATTTTCCATGAATATTTCCTCTTCCCATTGGCCCAGAAACAGGTTGGTAAAGCTAGGGGCAAAGCAATTACCCATCGCGGTCCCCAATGTCTGCTTGAATAGGGTACCATTGAAAATGAAAATATTGTTAGTTAAACAGTATTCTATCATTTCTAGGATCATAGTTGTGTGTGTTCTGATTCTTATGTGCCTGGTTTGTAGAAAGTGTAGGCACACTTGGATACCCTGGTAATATATATATATATATATATATATATATATATATATATATATATATATATATATATATATATATATATATATATATATATATATATATATATATATCCACCCGATTTTGTGCAGCGATCTGATTGGGTGGCAACACTTCAACCAGGAAGTGTTGGCAGTCATTTTGGGATTCTCACTCAGTTGAGTCCCAAGCAAAAAGCTAAAAAAAGGAGAAGGAGTTGGGTAAGAATACCCTGACCCCTAGGCCTGGTGCTGAGGTCCCCCAGGGACCCACTCAGGGCCCACAAATATTTTAGTTTTTAACTTTTTCAATGAAAATCATGCTTGTTTTCACTTTAGCCAGGTTCCGTAGGTATGAGTGTGGTTTCTAAATAAAAAGGAAGAGGATGCATGGGACCCCCTCTTAGGGCTCCTTTTAGTCCGGAGGACCACCATCTCCCTGGGGCTTTATTTAATTATGGGAGTGGCACTGTGTGGACTCACCTCCATTGGGCTCAGTGAGCACCGGGGCCCACCACCACTTTCCAAGGGCTTTGGACCCCCTCCTGGGGCTCAACAATATGCCCTGTGGACCACCACCACCCTGGACCTTAATAAATAGTGTAGGGGGCTGGGCAAACTCACTGGCCCTGGGGACCACCACCTCCTCAGGGCCGTCCCATACATACTAAATAAGCGGGACTGCGTGGCCCCCCATCTGGAGCCATCTGGGTACCACCACCCCTCAGGGACGGGTCCTGCTATCTTCCGAGTTGCTCACCATCAGGAGATAGTATTTTGCTTTCACTTGGCCGGAGCTGTGATAGCAACCGCTAAGCGAAAGCGAAAACTAATTTTTTCAAACTGCTTCTGCTTGCAGGGAGGGGAGTTTCCCTGCCCGCTGTCATTTGGGCAGGGAAACAGATGAAAGATTGCTCCTGCATGCAGGGAGCTGCATATTTGGTAGCACCCTGTGTGCAAGAGCAATGCTGGCTCCCGCAGTAGGCAGAGAGCCGGGTGGGACTGCGGGGGCATTAAGTCTAACCCTGTGGTCCCAATCAAAGCACACTGGGTGCCCTGAGTGATGTCAGGGCACCCAGGTAGACATGGTCAGACCCCGAGGGATGGGGTCCCCAGGGCCAAAATTGGCCCAGGGAGGGGAGAAAGGGCAGAAGATGAGCTGTAAAAGCAAAACAGAGCTGAAGAGGGCAATACAGAAAGCAGAAAAACTAGCAAGAAATGCAAAACAGAGGGCAGAAAAACAAGCAGAAAAGGGGAAACAGCAGAAGAGGGAATGACAGAGGGCTAAAAAATGAGCAGAAAGGACAAAACAGAGGGTGGAAAAACTAGCAGAAAAGGCAAAATAGAGGGCAGAAATACTTGCAGAACACGCAAAACAGAGGGCAGCAAAACAAGCAGGAAAAGCAAAACAGAGGGCAGAAAAATTAGCAGAAAAGGCAAAACAGACCAAGAAATGGGCAGAGGAGAAACAAACAGAGGACAGCAGGTAGGGAGGCAGCAGAGAGTAGCGGACTGCAGGCAAGCTAGACAACAGAATAGTCACAGGGGGAGCTGGCATGAAGAAATGCTTAAGTTTTACAGAAATTAAACCTCAATGGTAAACACTTACATATAAACATAGCAGGTGCCCTCATTGAAGCTCCATTTCTGTAAAGGACAAAAGATTCTGACCTCCTAGACTTGACAAAGGCAAAGCAAGTGTGGCTTCTCTGCAATTCAGCATCTGAAATACTTCATGGAAGTGAATACATCATTGATCAATTGCAGCTCAATGTATAGTGACTGTGACGAGTACGTTCTTTCTTGTTTTTACCTGGTGAGAGCAGAGTCCATAGTTCTCCCTTTAGATGACTACAAGTATACAAATGTGCCAAAGCATTTGAGGCTACACCCATTTGGCCAAGCCCTATCCACCTTAGTAGTATAAAAGGGTTTGCCCGCCTTTTGACAGGATGATAAGCAGCTTACTGAAGGGACCCCCTTTTCCCACTGATTTTTGTGATGTGTTCTGATGCTGAGGAACATGAGGACCTCTCCACCAAACAAAGAAGCACTCCTTTATAGTTGAGATGAAGGATATTTGTTTGGTGGAGATTTACTTCTTTGTACTCTCATTGTCTTCTCTATAGGTAGATTCATGTTATCACACATTAAAGACAAATGAGGAACAATCACATTGCCAAAATGCTCACAAGACCACTGATGACATTTCCTTGTGCTTCATTACGCAGCTGTAGTGTAGAATATGTACTGGACATTTACCCAAGAGGTAGCACTTAGCTTACCCAGCAGAAAGTACTCCACTTGGGTAGCTATTCTGTGCAAAACTGTGGACCTCTATCTGGTCCAGAAAATATCTAGCATCACTTTCTGTCCCTTTCCAAACCACAAAGAGGTCATCGATGAAATTACACCAGTGTATTATGCAATTTTCCCAGATTTCTTGATATTTGGTTCTGATCACCTGCTCCTCCCACCAGCCCATAAGCAGATTTACATAGCTGGGGGCAAAGCATGTGCCCATTGCCATTCCACACACCTGGTTATGCACTTTAGGGACCAGATGTAACACAGGTGTAATTGGATGATTGATTTTCAAGAGCATGTATTCCTCATGGTTAATCACACCACTTTCTTGCTCAGCTTGTAGCTCTGAAATATAGCTGTTATATACTGCTGTCATCACTACACTCGATACTCTCACAAAACACATTATGTTATGCAATTGTTTGTACGCCTCAGCAAAATACTTGTTTTTGGACCATAGGTCTACATTTCCTCCCTTATCAGAACTCCTCACTATACAATTGACCTCATTTGACAACTTGTTAATCAGTGCATAATATTCCTTTTGCTCCTAAGTATTAACATGCTTTTTATTGCTCACATGGGATGTATATTTTTAAGTTCATTGATTAGAACTTCATTGTAAATATTAATGGCATCTCTTCCCATTGCTGGTATGAAACAAGATCTTGGTCTAAATCCTGTCAGAGCTTCACCAAATACAATAACTCCTTGTTCTGCTGACAGAATTTTTTCATTGTAAGCTGTCTCTACTCCTATGTTTGCTTCTTCTAATTCTCTCATTCCATCATCAATTTCATATCATCCACTGATAGTCCTCCATGTTGCATTTCATCAGTTATCTTGCCTGGTTGCCTGGGTTTCTGCTGTAGCATAAAGTATTTTTTTCAATTTCCTGGTTCTTATGTATCTGAACATATCAATTCTTGTTTGTCTGTAGTCCATATCAGCTTCTGGACAATACAATAACACTAATTTCAATATTTTTTTGTCTTGGTCTGATAGCTCAATGTCTGGTAGGTTGACAATGTTATTATCATTGGCAGGATCCATTTTTATTGCTTCTTCTTCCATTTCTTTTTCTCAGGTAGCTTTTCTTTGTTTTCCACCTTTTCTCCTCTTGCTCCTTTGCCTCTTCCACTTGGAGGCTTTGGATTTTACGATTACTGTCTGGGACACAGATTGAATTGTCTGTCCTTTCATAACAAATCTAATTTGTCGATAACAGACGGTATTGGATCTCTCATTGGACCACTTGATCCTTCATCTGCATCTGTATCTACTTCCGAGCTTACCAAGCTACTTTGTTTTGAGTGTATCTCTGGATCTGATTTGCTGCATGCTGTTAATCCCTGCCTACGTAAATTGTCAAACTTCTTTGAAAAGGTGTAGATCTGCCCACTCTCGTAGTCCATTTTACAATGTACAAACTTGTGTGCCTTCCTTTCTTTCATGGATTCCTCAAGTTTGCACAGGCGTCCTTTCATTCTAATATAATATTTGTTTATTTGCTTATTTGCTCCAGATCCAATTCTTTGGCTAGAGACCCATATAGATTGTCAATTTCATCCAAATTTTTCTTTCTGTCTACACTTGCGTATTTTATTAAAATCGCTAACATTCTCTGTCAGGAGTCACTATTATTGTCCACCCATTCCCGCAGCATTTCAGGATTGGGGTCTTCATAGCTAGGAGCCACCAGGATCCTTAGTCCTCTTGGAATACGTCTTACTTCCAAATATCATTAGCTTCCCATCATTTTGATAACTGTTCATTTTAACTTTTCCAGTCTCCTCAATTGTGATGCAATATAATTTGTTTGCAGTCCTTCTCACCCCCGGAGGATCCTCTCTCCATCGCAGTGTTATCATTAAACATTTTTAATACTGCTTCTCCTCTCTCCTTAACCTCTGAAGCCCACATAATGATTGTATACGTTTCACTATTTTGTAAATACTCGGTACCACAACCGCCACTGGCCTCTACGTGAGATTTCTTTGGTTTTCGTCTTACCTGGGTGTAACAGTGATCACCGGGGGTCCTCCGACTCTCCAGTTACTGCTCCACAGCCCCAGTTCTGCTGCTGTTTCTCCCGCTTATCAGCGTGATGTGGGAGGGGCGGCGGCTCGGCAATTCCTTCGCCTGCAATCTTATTTGCCGCCACACTCCTGAACGAAGGGTGCGTCACCTTAGCAGACCCCACCAGAAAAGGTCCATAAACCAATCAAAGCACTCCTCCACCAAGAAAGGATGAGGACGTTGTGTGTAGATAATCCAACGAATGCGTTTCAGCTGCAACCAGCCTTGCTTACCGATGCTGAGGCGCCATTGCAGATAGCCACTTTCAATTACGGCCTGCACTAATCACACAGTGAAAACAGTGAAACGAGACTGGCAATTCTAATCTCATCCGTGTCTTTTCTTTACATTATTTAAATACATTTACCGGCAAATGTCCAATAATTTATTTCATGTGCTTCTCTCCACATTCAATAATATATTATATGTAAATTGTGCAATAAATTTATGATTTTCACACTATTGCCGTAATGATGTCCATTTTGTGCATATTTCACAATGAATCTCGTAGTGCTTTAAATATTATAAGTACTACAATCAATTCATTCAACCGAAATAGGTATCTTAATTGGCATTTTACATTTACCACATTATGATGTGTACACCAATATCGGTTAAAGCAATTCATTCAGCCTTTATAAATATTATACATGTCAATGCATACATGTGATTATATATGATAGATATATATATATATTTATATATTAACTGGTAAAACACAGGTTAAAGTGACGTTATCGTTAGGTGAGTATGTCAGTGACAATATTAATGTTTTGAACTTTAAAAAAAACTAAAATAATCCCCAGTTGTATTTAGCAGACCTTACAATAACTTATGCCCTCGCCATGCACTGCTTATGTCCTCACAAGTTACATTACTTATGATATGTGCTATGACATAATTTATGACATCACTGATGAGGTGATCAATAATGTCATTTGAGATGTCATCTGATCAATAATGTCATTTGAGATGTCATCCGTGATAAATGATGTCATAGAACATGTTTTGAGTGAAGTAATATGTGAGGTCATAAGCAGTGCATGTTGGTTGCTCAAGTTATAGCTAGTTCTGCTAACTATAACTGGTGAATTTCTGTGGTTTTTGAGTTCAAAACGTTAATGTTGTTACTGACATATTCACCTAATTATAGAGTTACTTTAATGTTAGTTTTTTTCAGTGAATTTCTAGGGATGTTTAAAAACAAAAACAGATCTCTATGTGACACCTAACTATAACCTTAATGTAATCTTTGTTTTTCTTAGTTCTGAGATGTAAAATTAGAGTTTTGTATGTCACATTATATTTTATTACCATACATAAAGTCTTTTTACATGATAACCACCACATTAATCAACTGATGCTGCTGTTTGTTTATCTCTGTGCACTGAGGCTCTACTAACCAGGCCCCAGTGCATGTGCTCTGACCCCTAAAGCATGTCAAAATGGGTTATGCTCCTAATTGGCATAAATAACTTATCTATAAGCATCTGGTATATGGTAGGAAGTGTACCCATAGCCTGGAAAATCAAATGTCACAGGTGGACAGCAGCAGCCATTGTGCCACCTGCTACAGTGACAGTGACTGCAGGCCTACCACTGCAGTCTGCCTGTGCTGCTTTAAAATTGGAAATTTACGTGTCAAAATACCTCAGTTTGAGAGGCCTGAACTCTCCTTTTAAATATTATTAAACCCTCCCCTAAGTATGCCTCAATTCCCTTAAAGTCAGGGAGCAAGGTATTTAAAAGTAGGACATGTAAAGGTTTAATGTTGCACATGTCCTTACAGTGATGAGGTGCCAAATGTTATTTCCATCACAGCACCGTTAGCTGTTCCATAGGAAAGCATTGGGGCACAATATACAATTTAATAATGTTACCTCCTCCTAGAAAGCAACTACACAGTTCATTTGTGGGCTTTTTATATTTTTAATTAAAAACCCAACCATGGTTAAAGTCTGATTTGTAATAGGTATTTTAGAAAAGGGACATTTAGGAAGTTGCATTTACCCTCCCTAAAGTCTCTAAAGGCCACTTTGCATGAGCTTCCAACTATCACCATTAATGAGGTGTGACTTGGTACCAGAGCTAAGACAAAGGCCTTGAGTGTTGGGAGGTGTTCTGTTCCTCCGGTAGGATGAATATCTGGGCTATGCCCAGGAGCTTAATTACTTCAAAGAGGCCTACCGTGTCACATGCAAAAGTTAGCTGACATCTTAGTAGCACCCTCTTTTGGCTACCTAGTCAGGCAGGCACTGATCTCAATCGGAGAGGTACTGCCCCCAGAACATGTTTGAAGTGACCACAGAGGAGGGGTGTCGAATTTCCCTGGCCTTACCTCTAAAATAGAATACCTGTAGTCTGCACAGAGGAAGAAAGGTTATGTCATCTTAATTTTAGGTTGAGAGAGACACTGTGGAATTGTTTGCAGTACGGCACACAGGAAATTTAGCAAAATTGGGTAGGGTTGCCCTTGGGTACTTTTTGCCTATTGGTTAGAGAGAAGCCAGGATTCACATTCCAGCCACAGACTAGTGCCATGCATAAATGTTGGCCCCTGCTCAACCTCTTCAGAATGCTACTGGACCTGTGGAAGACAGAAGAAGGGCTGCACCTGCTTTGAAGAGGCCTGAATGGCTGTATCTATTCTCAATTGTACCAAGCACAAAAAAGTGGACACCAAAGGTCAGCTGGCTGACCACCTGTTAAGCTACAGGGACAGATCAAGCTGGAGAACCTAGCTGACCAGTTCAACAGACCATGGTGGTGGCTTTTGCTGGAGTGAGCGTTGACTGCCAAGAGCTGTTCTAGAGATCCTAGGACCGTTGGCTGTGCCATAGTGCAATCCTCCTAACATCATGGAAAACGTGGGACTTAGAAACTATTTAATACCAATGATTACCGGCGGACCAGGTTAAATCTCCTAAGTCAATCTGACTAATGTGCTTTGCCATGCTGAGCGAAAGATTCTGTTTGCTCTGGTTCGTAACTTTTCCGCAGCATCAGATTAGTTTCAGTGGGATGTTTCAGAGAAGGCGCTTCGTGAAGCCCTGTTTGGCTACAGCTTACAGCCTTACCCCGGTGGAGGAATTCAAGCTCCAAAAAAAGTATTAGGTTCAGATATAGAAATCTTCCCAGGACGAAAGCGACAAAAGTTTTCGGCCGGCGAGGGAACTTTTCTGGGCATGAATTTATCATTTTTCCTGCTCTGAGCTTTCTTGTCAAAAGTCAACAGCTTTATCAGACCATGTCCGTTGGCTATCCAGCCTTACGGATCCCATCTTTGCCAGAGCCTGCTGCCTTGCCCTGCTGGAAATGTTTGATTTCCATTTCAGAGTTTAAGTCAGAAGGTAAAACTTCTGACCTGGTTGAACCTTGCTTTTGTATTCGAACCTTGCTCCATCGTGGTAAGTCTTAAATGACGCCTTGGTACAAGTCACGCATAATCAGATGACTGTGGTTTATGCTTAAAGGATTCTGGTGCCATTTTTATTTGAAAGTTTTTAAACTCACATCTTTGGTTCCCGGTATTGGGTTTCATCATTTTGGTGTCATTAAATTGTCATTTAATTATTCTATATTTTTTTAAATGGCATTGGATTTTTATTGTGTTTTTTTTTTTTGTGTCCTCATAACCACCATGTAGACAAAGTACCAAAAGGAATTTACATAGAGCAGCTGTCTCAGTTTATCTAGTAAACTGGAAGGGACAGGAAACTTGTGGGGGCCATTTATCCCTCAGCTGTCAACTGCATTCCAGGAAGGCACAGAGTACGTGCATTGCCCTTCTGCGGCAAACCTTGGGGTAATTTAGCAGCCAAATGGGGCCGGGCATGAACCGGTTAGCGGCTGTTCCATAGGTACAAAATATAGAAGCACCATAGGAGATCAATCATAGGACCCGGGAAAAAAAAACCCCGGATGAATCAATAAAGCCAAGAAAGTAGGTACCAGAACGCCCTTTTACTGTGATTACCAGATCTAGCCAGATCCATGCGTGAAGTCTGCAAGATTGAGGATTGCCAATCTCTAAATGTAGGGGGTGAAGAGTCTTTCCATTTTCTGCAACTCTCCCTTCTTGCAAGCAGGATAGCATAAAAGACTAGACACCTGGCTGGATTTTGTAGGCCTTCTAAAACCCCAAATAGTACTAGGGACAGATCTATGATGACAAGATTTCCCAGTGATTCTGTGAGGGAATTACCAATTTCCTCCCAAAATGTGGTTAACAGTGGGCATTCAGACGGGGAGGAGCCTAGCGACGAACGAAGATGGCCGCATAAGCTCTCGGCTCCGTCGACCTCCTCCTGCTGCTTGAATATCCTGCTACAAATCCTGCTTTTTCGCCTCGCCCCCGTGTGGGTGACCCGTTGCTGATACTGGCGGTGTGGTCCTGGGAAACTTACGAACCGGATTGCCGGAGTTACATCGAGTGGAAGTTCTTGGCCTAACGCTGACCGAGAGCCGGGACCTCCAGTACTGACCCTGCCGGGTTGCAGTGCAACAACGGCGGCCGGGGGACCCAGACACGGTCCGGTCGATAGAAGTGGAGAGCAACCTGCCCCTGGACTGGTGGCGAGCCTGCGGTTCTACCCGCATTGAGGAGGTGTAATGATCCTGTGAGTGGCTGAGTGGCCGGGGGTCCCCTTCTCGGCGTCCCCTTCCCGCCGGGGTGGGGCCCCCGTCCGAGAGGCCCTATCGCTGCTGGACTGTGTGCCTCCTGCCCCCGCCTGCCCTCATTGCACTTTGGTCCCTGGGAGAATCGGGTGACCCGAAGGGCGCACTGATGTCTGGAGTCGATCAGTTCGCGGCGGTGCGGGGTGAAGAAGAGCCATCATTGCGAACCGTGATGGCCGCCATTCAGGGTCTGTGCTCCTACATGGTTGCTCTTTCACATAAGTCAATCGCGGATGCCACCGAAACTGCCCGATTGCATAATGACTCTGATCTGTCTGGTCCCCCTAACCAAGCCGTTTCCCCGACTTTGATCCCGGAATCTACGACTCGAGGTCCATCTAGTGTCGGAGCATGGATAGCAATGTCTGTACCGCAGTGTGCGGCTGAATCCGGCGCCATGGTGTATCACCCGCCCACGTTGAAGAGTCCGCCTGTGGTCGTGTTCACGAGCTCATCTCCCAATGACTTTATTGAAACTGTGACCCGACGGAAACAGCGAACATCTATCGATCGTGTGAGCTGTGCAGTGTGGTGGAGTATGGGACGGTCGGGATCTGGTCGTACCGTGGCGAGTGTCATGGCGGCTGAGGATTGTGGTGGACTGTGGATACCCGTTGGACTCGCCGCACAGATTCATGGACTGGCTGGACTTTTGATTTATCCTGTGAATAGGCGGATGCGGTGTGCGGAACTCATGGTGAACACTCGTAGAGGTCAAGGGTGAGACTGGTGTTCGACTCGGATGCTAGGGGTTTGTGAGGGACCCAGGATCTGCCATTTTCTTGTATTGGGGGCTGGGCGGTGTAGGATGTCTTTCCTGGGTTCTACCGAATCTACTTTGCTTTGTTGCATATTGTTTAATGACCAGGACTGTACGTCGCAGGAGGGGGGCAGTGTGACCGGGAATGTGTGATTCTCCTCCTCCCTTAACTTTTCTTTTCTTTCTTTTTCTGTGTTTCCTTCCTTTATAAATCTCTTTTCTACTATATTTCGGGTTTTTGGTCGCTGGGCGATAGGCACGCTGCTAGGGGGGTAGGCCGTAGCCATCTGCAGGGGTGCAGGGTGGGGGGTAGGGGGTGGGGTATTTTTGTTTTTCCGTTCTCTGTTTCTATGGCCTTTTTCTCTTTTTTAGTTTGACTGGACTTTCCTTTTTCCTCTCTCCCTGGGTTGGGGGTCAGTGTATCGGGTTACTGTTTGGACTTTTTGGGCGGTGCTGGGACTGTGGCCGCTAAGCCTCTCCTGTCATTGGATTCATCGGGTGGGGCATTAGTCAGGAGTCTTCAGAAATGTATGCTTGCTTATATTGTACGCTTCAAAATGTTGGTGTCTCTGCAGTTGGACATGCTTCCCTGCCCACCCGGTGATTGTATCTACTTTAGATCCCGTAGCCGGCCCCCTCCTGTTTTCTTTTCTCTCTCTTCTTTTCGTTAACATATGGAACTGTATTACGTATTTACCGTGTATATCCTGTTTTAATTTAAAAAATTGACCTCTCTTATCCTGAGCAGCTCTCCTGGGTGTGCCGAAACAGTTTGATGCTCTAATTTTGCTGCCATGCCTCCGGGATGTTTGGCTGAATAGCTGTGTGCACCCTTTTCTGAATAAAGGTCTTCCAAAAATAAAAAAATAAAAAAAACAGTGGGCATTCAAAAAACATGTGTGTATCTGATGCAGCGATCAACCTGCATTTAGCACAAGACACTAACTCTCCTCCTGCAAATTTAGACAACCTAAGAGGGGAATAATATGCCCTATGCAGGGTGTAGATATGATTTCTGCGAAGCCAGGATGGTTTAACTATGTTCCACAAAAGTTCAAAAGAAGTTATCCAAAGATCTGGTAAATCCTGGTCCATCAAAACAGAGCCCCATAATGACTCCGGCAGAACAAAGTCTCCATCCGACTCCTCCAGAATAAAGTTATACCATTTAGATACCTCTTTTTTAACTGGACCACAGATTACTAAATCAGAGACAAATTGGCTATGCCCTCCAAGTTTAAATTTATTCCTGTTAGCGGTGAAGTTTTATAGGCTACAGTCCAACTATGAATCTGTAAGTATTTAAATCATGAAAGGTTGGGGCCAACCTTAGCTTGCAGATGTTCCCGCGAGAGTAAATCCTCCTCGAAAAAGAGGTCACCCCAAACTTCCAGGCCTGCCTCTCTCAGAGGGATAGCTAGAGTGTCATCAAGCCAGGCAGGATTTTCAGGCAACCCCCACAACGGAGTTTTTTTGCAAAAGTAATTTAGTTTTATGGATTTCATGACTTCAGCCCAAGTTCTGGCAAGAACTTGCAAAATCTTCAGTTTAATTTTTTTTAAAACTTAGGATTACCAAACTTAAAAAGAAAACCTGAACGATGAATTCTTTCCCCATCCAACATAGCTACATACATAGGACCTACCCCAGAGGCTAAGGGACCCTTCAACAACATTCGTGAATGGGATAATTGAAAGGCCCAAGCATACATTTTTAGGTCTGGAGCCGCCAAGCCACCCTTATCACGTTGCCGTCTTAGTTTTTTCCAAGCGATTCGTAGAAGATGGTTGTTCCAGATAAAGGCTGAGATGTTAGATTGGAGTTTAGCTAAGGTAGTTTGATCAAAGTATAAAGGAATGGTATTAAATAAAAAAGAAATTTTAGGAAGGATAGACATTTTGATGAGATTGGCTCTACCAAGTAATGACAGGGGCAAATGCGACCATGATTGGAGAAGCTTGCGACAATCTTTAACAAATGAGGATAGGTTGATTTGGACAAGCTTATTAATGTCCTTGACTATCGTCAAGCCTAGGTATCGCAATGAAGTGCCTTCTTGCAAATCGTTTACGGCATTCTCATCATTCCATACAAGCATTTCTGTCTTCGCGGCGTTAATCTCATATCCCGATACTTGTCCAAAGTCGTGGGCCAGTTTCAAGATCGCCGGAAGAGCAGTAGTGACCTCTGATGTTAATATAAGCACGTCATCGCGTATAATGCTACCTTCCTCATCCAACCTTGATAGTAAAAAGGTTTGATGGTGACCTCCTCCCTTGGATGTTGCGAAAAAGGCTCAATGTAAACATCAAAAAGCAAGGGAGAGAGCGGACATCCCTGTCCGGTGCCCCTAGAAATGGAAAAAGTGCTCGAGAGGTCACCATTAACGAGAAGGCATGCAGATGGATTACTGTACAACAGGCCTATCACCCTACGGAACCTTTCCCCAACACCAAACTTGGCCAAGGCTTCCGACAGGTACACCCAGTTAACCCTGTCGAAAGCCTTGGTTGCGTCCAGCGTAAGGGCGGCCAGTGGAAGATTATTGGTTGTCGCCATATCTATGGCACCAATCAAATCATAGGTTAGTTCATAAAGTTGTCTCCCTTTCAGGAACCCCTTTTGATCCGAGTGAAGGACAGAAGGCGCAATAGAGGCTAATCTAGTGGATAAAACTGTGGTAAAGATTTTATAATCCACATTCAAAATGGAAATCGGCCTATACGAGCCACAGGCCTCCTTAGGTTTACCAGGTTTTAAAATAAGGGTGATAGAGGCATTATCACATGATGTCGGAGGGGACACTCCTTCTAAAAGGATTTGATTAGACAAAATGGTGAGGAAGGGGACAATTTCTGACTCCAGGAGTTTATATAATTCAGCTGGCAGCCCATCCGATCCGGATGCCTTCCCTTTCTTACCCTTCCTAATGGCTAATCTTACCTCTTCCTCTGTGATGGGATTATCCAAATGTTGTGATTGTTCGAAGGAAAAAGAGGGTAAAGTGATGTTACTCAACCAGCTCTTAATAGCCTCAGCCGTGATAACCTTGTCTTCTTCATATATATCTTGGAAGAATTCCCTAAAAGCTCTTCTAATTTCATCATCTGAGGTAAAGTTGTTATTTCCTACTTTTATAGATGCTATGTTGTTCCGGCCCTGGTCTACTTTGGTCTTCCAAGCCAGTAATTTACCAGCGCCTTCACTGTATTCAAAATGCGCCAACTTACTGGCTTCCCATCTTTGTTGAACTCTCAAATTTAGAATTGAAGCAAGGCTTGCTTTTAGAATCAGCAGTTGATTGTGAAGAGGATCTAAAATAGACCCTGAAGCTGTACTGTTAGTATCAATATCTTGTTGGACAAGAGCCATTTCTGCTTCAATGGAAGAAATCTTTTCATTATAATTCTTCCTACGATAGGTAACTTTAGCTGTAATAGGCCCTCTCAAGGTAGCCTTAAAAGAGTCCCAGATAATTCTATTTAGAGCAGAACCATTATTTGATATAAAAAAGTTCTGAGTCTTCAATTTCAGATATGAGATATCCTCATCATTGGTGAGGAGAGAGCGATCAAAGGACCACGTACTCGTGGGTTTCTTGATACGGAGACCTAATTCCAATTTAACCGCCGAATGGTCTGAAAGATGAGAGGGAAGGTAATCTATTGTTTTAACAGAATCGACCAGTCTTTGAGTTATTAAAATCAAGTCGATCCTTGACTTATGATGATATTTGAGATTCCGAAAAGAAACACCTTGTTGTTGTCCCGACCTTTGTCGCCAGTCATCAACAAACCCATACTGCCTTGTAGCGTCCAATAGGAAGGATCTAGTCTTAGACAAAACCAAAGATCTATTATTAGGGGACTTGTCCAAGACGGGGTCCAACACTATGTTGAAATCGCCGGCTAGTATTATAGGTCCTGAAACGTTAAGTAACTGCGAAAAAATAGTTTCCAGACAAGATGGATCGTCCTGGTTCGGACCATAATAACCGACAATTGTAACTGAGAACCCGGCCATAAGGACTGATGCCATGGCCCATCTACCAGAAGAGTCTACAGCCTGCCAAACCAGCTTAGCTTTAGCTCTTTTTTTGAAAATAATCGCAACCCCCCTAGTATGAGATGTTTGAGTGGTAGAAACGACAAAATCAATCCATCTGTTCTTCTTGGTAATTGCAATCAATTCACTATGTGTTAAGTGGGTCTCCTGCAACACAACAACCTGCACATCCAAGTCCTTCAGATATTGTAAGATTCTATTGGCTCGAGGCTTGGTGCGCAGGCCGTTGACATTCCAGGAGAAAAGACTGACACTACTCATCTCTCATCCAGTAAACCATGCCGACCAAAAATACTATAGCATAGAAGAATATTTGTAATCTCATTCATAACTTCCTTACAATAATTGTGTATAATGTGCGAGTTACTATTCCCAAAACTACTATTTAGGTTATTGAGGACTTTTTTGTATTTTTGCCACCCCACAGCACTCACCCACCCATGGTGAGTGCCCTTCCCCCCGTGAAGAACCCTTGCAATATCTAACCGGAACAATGTCCAGTAGATAGTGCCCCACCGGTTGACCTCCAGCAAGAAAGATCACCCGCCTTTTTTTTTTCCAAGTGACAAAAAAAGAAGTGGAAAAGATTTCAAAGAA
Source organism: Lissotriton vulgaris (assembly GCF_964263255.1). Taxonomy (NCBI): domain Eukaryota; kingdom Metazoa; phylum Chordata; class Amphibia; order Caudata; family Salamandridae; genus Lissotriton; species Lissotriton vulgaris. Next base: position 438,512,217 of record NC_141685.1, on the reverse strand, counting down.
GGAGAATAACTAAGACTGTGACCATGTTGACTAGTGTATTTGGGTGAGAGGAGAAGCACAACTTCCACATCTAAATCAAAAAATAGGGAATTAAGTGGTAGACCTCCTTTGGTACTTAAGGTGGAGTTATAGGTTTCAGATGTCATATCTTACAAGCACCCTTGCCCAGATCCATTAGTAGCTCATCAGCTGCTTGTACAGACCTGATGTTAAACATCTTGTTATTGTACATTACTTTGAGAGCTGCCGGAAACATGAGCTGAGCTGTTGCACCTAATTTTCTAAAGGCATCTAGACGCCTCCCAAATTCCTACTGCTTTTCAAGTGTTACTCTAGAAAGGTCTGACCTTATCAAAAAGGTAAAATCCTTCCCAGCCAAGGATTTTTGTTTCAAGGCCATATTTAGGATGCGCTCCTTTAAAAGGTAAGTGTGAAAGTTCACTAAGATTTTACGAGGTTTAGCCCTCTGAGGATTCAATTTAAAGGGATCCCTGTGAACCCTCTGAATGTCAGCCGACAGTTCTGCTAGGGTATGCTCTAAGTTCAGTGATTCCTTCAATAAAGGCACAATGTATTGTTTAATATCTGACCCTTCAGATCCTTCAGGAACATTCAAAATACGAATGTTCCCCCATCTTGCGTTGTTTTCAAGAGTCTCCAGCCTCTCGCTGAGAGCCAGATCTTCCTTTGTGAGTTTCTGAATATCCACTTTCGCTTGGTCCAAATAAATTGAGTGGGCACCAACCGTTTCCTCTAGCACTCCGGTCCTTATAGTGAGCCCTTCCATTTTATTATCAAGTGTTTCACAATAGTTTCTAAACTCTAATTGGTTAGCAGATGATTCTGTGAACCCCTTTCTTATCTCCAGGGTTAGGGCTGAAAACATCTCTAGAACGGGGGCTGCCGTCATCGGAGAGGGAGACGGAGAAGAAGAAGTGAAAGGAGAGGAAGGGGCCAGTAATAAGTTGGGATCAAGTAGAGCAGGGACAGAATAGGTTTCCATATCTACACCCCCAGATGCACCTCCTAGCTCAAAAAAATCTAGCTCTTGGGCCTCCTTGATCAGCTCTGTAGTCGAGGTTAGGGGAAAACTCTGCTCTATCACTCATGAAGATCGTGGCGGAGATTGCGCAGACTGCACAGACAACACGGATTGTACAGGCTGTTGTTCTATCTCTAGATCATGCAGACCTTGCGGGTTCCCTCCTAAAGCTGTGATTGCCGCATTTTCAATAATTTGACTACAGCTCTTGTCAACTACATCTTCCACCTCCAACGGCGAAGTTTCTGCTAGCACTGATGGTTGGCAATAAGAGGAGGAACTAGCCTCTGGGACCGATGCCATACCTGTGCCTTCAATCTCTTCGGAGAGATGTAAGATCTGAGGAACGACTTTGAAGTAAGATCGAAGTGAAGGAGTAATTCTTGAGCTTGTAGGGAGCAGTGTTTTTGAATCTGTGGCCTTCGCTTTAGTTTTACTCTTCATATTAGAGTTTTTGGACTTAAGTTCTGTACTCAAAAAAGAAGATTTTTTCTTATGTGGTGTATTAACCCCTTTTCCTTTTCCAACCTCTGCGCCCCCCCCGGGACTGCGACTTTGTTTACTCCGTTTTTCTTTTTTCGACCGCAGCCTCGACCTTTTTTAAGCCCCCCTCTGGGAGTATTAGGTGAGGTGTCAAAAGTTTTTGAAGTATCGGGAGTATTTATAGTAGGAGAAGCCTGAACGTTGTCCTCAATGGAGGTAGTGTAAAGTAAGGAAACAAGATTAGTTACTACTTGAGATGAATCTGTAAAATTTCCATCCCCTAGTTTATGTGCCGAGGACCCCTCCACTGCGGCAAAAAGACCGGGCTGTTGTAATTGACACTGCTGATCCTTTGAACCTTCTATGGAGCTGGAGGTTACAGTTATATGTGTGGCATTCCCTGTATTTACTGACCCCCAAAAGGAGATTAAGTTCCTTAGCCTTTTACCTCTCCTTAACTCCAGCGCGACTAAACAAATCCTCAGGCTGGGTCAGGAGACTCCGGGAGGTATTTAGAAAAAGGTGAAGAGGGAGCTCAAGAACCACTCTCCAATCGTGTCGGCAAGCCGATCATAGGAGATTTTCCCCACTCCCGCAGGCACCCTGAGCAACACTGTCCCCCAAGAACCACTTGCCTGCTCCAGAAAACGCGATATGAAACCCACTGCTACACCCTCTGCCCTGGAACTCTGGTCGGCGTCCTCCGTGATTGTCCTCGGCACCGCCCTCACTCCGACCCAGGAACCATGGGGATAGAGAGAGGACTCCGGAGCAACGCCAGCAACAGTACGAGGAATATCGCATCCTGCGTCCAGCGCGGAGGAAGGAGCCCGGAGCCCGGAGAAAAACAAAGTTACCGGAGAGGTGCTCAGTTCTTCAAAGGATCATCGGAGGGCTTTACTTCAGATAACCAATCTCATTGATAGAAAACACACTTGTTTTTGCGCGACGGAGACGATCCCGGCAGGAGGTCATACCGGAGCACTGCGGCGAGCTAGCTAGCTGCCGCCATGTTCTTCGCGCACGGAAACCCCCCTGCTCAACCTCTTCAGAATGCTACTGGACCTGTGGAAGACAGAAGAAGGGCTGCACCTGCTGTGAGGAGGCCTGAAAGGCTGTATCTGCTCTCACTTGTACCAAGCACAAAAAAGTGGACACCAAAGGTCAGCTGGCTGACCACCTGGTAAGCTACAGGGACAGATCAAGCTGGAGAACCTAGCTGACCAGTTCAACAGACCATGGTGGTGGCTTTTGCTGGAGTGAGGGTTGACTGCCAAGAGCTGTTCTAGAGATCCTGGGACAGTTGGCTGTGCCATAGTGCAATCCTCCTAACATCATGGAAAACGTGGGACTTAGAAACTATTTGATACCAATGATTACCGGCGGACCAGGTTAAATCTCCTAAGTCAATCTGACTAATGTGCTTTGCCATGCTGAGCAAAAGATTCTGGTTGCTCTGGTTCGTAACTTTTCTGCAGCATCAGATTAGTTTCAGTGGGATGTTTCAGAGTAGGCGCTTCGTGAAGCCCAGTTTGGCTACAGCTTACAGCCTTGCCCCGGTGGAGGAATTCAAGCTCCCAAAAAAGTATTAGGTTCAGATATAGAAATCTTCCCAGGACGAAAGCGACAAAAGTATCCGGCCGGCGAGGGAACTTTTCTGGGCATGAATTTATCATTTTTCCTGCTCTGAGCTTTCTTGTCAAAGGTCAACAGCATTATCAGACCATGTCCGTTGGCTATCCAGCCTTACGGATCCCATCTTTGCCAGAGCCTGCTGCCTTGCCCTGCTGGAAATGTTTGATTTCCATTTCAGCGTTTAAGTCAGAAGGTAAACCTTCTGACCTGGTTGAACCTTGCTTTTGTATTCGAACCTTGCTCCATCGTGGTCAGTCTTAAATGACGCCTTGGTACAAGTCACGCATAATCAGATGACTGTGGTTTATGCTTAATGGATTCTGGTGCCATTTTTATTTGAAAGTTTAAAAACTCACATCTTTGGTTCCCGGTATTGGGTTTCATCATTTTGGTGTCATTAAATTGTCATTTAATTATTCTATATTTTTTTAAATGGCATTGGATTTTTATTGTGTTGTGTTTTTGAATTTTTAACAGTTTTGTTACTTCTAAATGCTTTACACATTTTCTTAAGTTAAGCCTGTCTGCACTGTGTTGTAGCTGCCAGGGGTTGAGCTCGGGTTTAAATGATCAAACCCTTTACTGGACCTAACAAGAATAGTGATACTATTACTTGTTATGTACTACTTATCCACCCCAATCAGCAATTCTCTTTCTCACACTTGTGAATCATGCAAAGTGAGACATTACCTCTAAGAGGGTAATGCTGACTTTGAGTCAGAGTACTGTGTCCTAGCGGTAGGTTTCCTATGCATGGCCAAATACAATTTATCCTTTTATTGCTACAAGCAGAATATTATACAGGTACCTTTTTTTTTTTAAATAATTGGGAATTCATTTTTTATAAGTCCAACAAATGTGTATATTAGGTATACTTATCCTTAAAATCATTTGATGTGATTGTTCCAAAATGCCATTTTACAGAACTGCCATTTTATGTTGTAAAACCATGTTCAATGAAGTGATAATGTTGTACGTTGTCCAAACACCTTAACTGTGTTTTTGCATTCTATAGGTAGCCATATTGGAAGTGCCTTTACTCAAAGAGAATTAAATCAGCGTGTGATAAGATATATTATTAATCCATCCATAGACGTGACTTCTGACAGTTTTGAATTCAGGGTCACAGATCCAGCAGGAAACACCATCACTCCAGAAATGTAAGTGATTACTAAAGGACTACATATTGATGCCCCAAAAGTAATGTTCCAATTATCTACAGTGTGTTACATCTTGATTGCCTAGAACCCTGTGAAATGTAAGCAAATCATATTGATTAGCTAAAAATGCTAAAATCGGTTCACAGATAAATAAACAAGCATGTTCCTCATTTTCTAAAAAGGATTGCAATAAACATGTTTTCTATTATTTCTTCTGAATGTCCACCTCAAAGATACTTTTTTCTACAAGCCCAAGTCAAATCTGTTTTTAAGACAAGTTGGAAAATTTCCGACTTTACAAGAACTAGTAAGGAATTTGAATTTTGTGTCTGGGAATTTGTATCTGTCAGGATATGGGCAGAAATGTATTTGAGGTTAAAATATGAAAATGTTTAACACCGTGAACACAGAATGGGGCTTTACTCCCTGAAATGACAACTTTTGCCCACCGAGGTCTTAACAATCAGGTCCTACATGTTTTAGTTCATACTATGTAAAAGAAATTGCAAAAGCATATACCTCCAATAAAGTATATATGCAAAGAAACTTCATAGCTCCTGTAATTCTAAAGTCAATAATTTGAATTTACATAAGAACTTTTTGAGTCACAAGGCTTTTATGGCCATTTGACCCTTTGGACTAGCGAAGAAACATGAAGGATGTAATTCATAAAACAGACTAGACATTAAAGCGATGACTACCTTTTTAGGTCTCGCCTAGCATTGCAGCGCACATGCGCTGCTCGATCTTCGAAGCATATTGTAGTAAGGTATGTTTTAGAAGTGGAGTGGAAGCCCCGCCCATCTTTTTCATTGGCTGACATCATCGTCCATGGTAAATGCTGGCTTCCAATTGAAAATGAGGCTTCTTAGACCCTCTTTGTTACCGCCCTGTCTCCTTTGGGGACCACCCATCAGGACTGGATTGTTCACTTATACTGTTTTGTACAACATGTCTCCTTCAATTAGTTGATAAGCACGCACTATTTTGAAAATGGACACTGATTGTGACAATGACGGCTGCAGCGCTATGCACTCTAAATTGTGCATTTGGTATTACTTTAATGAGCGTGGCGCCTGCTAGAGACACTGCGCTCACTTTATTTATTTATATTTTATATTTATGTTGAGCACGGCATCCACTTCAGGGACACCGTGCCTTGTTTGTTTTTATGTACTTTAAAACTGAGCACGGCGCCGCTTCAAGGACACCGCGCTCGTTTTCCTTATATTTTTTAACTTTAACACTGAGCGCAGGGCCCGCTTTAAGAACACCCGCTCAGTGGTAAAGTAAAAGAAAACCAAATAAACAGCACGGTGTCCTGAAGCGGCGCCGCTCTCAGTTTTAAACATAACCATTTGCAATGCAATTGGACCTATTGCATTGCTAATGCTTGTTTAGTGTGTAGGCAAGAGAGTTCCGGAACCGATGGCGCAACAGAGAGGTCTTTCTTTCCATGTACCAGAGTAAATGAGAGGTGTGGATGCTGTGATATGGTATTGGCAAGACTTGGTGGGAGACCGGTTGGTGCTGGGTTTGGAAACATTCCCAGACAAGAAGAGGGTGTGTGCCCAGAAAGAGGGTACGCCCTCGCAACTCTTTGCTCTTCAGACTTAAACAAGTTTGGGATCCGAAGCACCCCCTGCTTTGCTCCTCTTAATGGCGGTGGCCGATGACCCAAGGGCATGTTTTTGTGAGGTGGAGTCAATCCACCGTATAGCGCTTTCTAAAGTTATTTCTGTCTACCAAGGAGCCTCCTTGACGGTTGCTCGTATTGTAAAGAATGCAAGTTGGAAAGACTTAGCCGAGGGGGGCAAAGGTTGACTATCCCTGCGCTACAAAAAAGACAGTGTTTTGACTTGCTTCCCAGCCTCTATTACTGTTATTAACAGTTAGCACTATTGCTTCATTTTAGAAGGTGCAACGTATATATCAAAAGCTAGAACTTGGCTCATTAAAAAGTCCAGCATCGCGAACAGGTTTCATGGTTATCAGTGGGCACATATTGTGCGTGTCCTGTCAATTCTATTTGTGCATTCAGATTGCATTTGGCATGGTTTAGCAGATTTCTGGAGCGATTAAAACGCTTTGGAATGTGCAGAAGTAGAATGTGTCTCTATTGTGATGTAAATTGCCGGGGCCTGCTGAGTCATCAGGACTGTTCATTGCACTTTTCATTCAAACGTAGCACAACTATGTAGCGGGTTCCAGGATGGGCCCTTCTCTCTTCATGAAAGTCTAAGCAATTCCATCTAAAACTCACATTTATTTGCATCTTTAGGGATAAGTAGCATGGGTTTCTCTCTTGACAAAATACTGTGTGTTGACACCAGTAGAAACTGATCAGCCCAGTGTTTCATTTGTTATGTTATGTTATGCATTTGCAATGTGTTAGACTAGGCCTCATTGGCATGAGTCTCCCTTCCATTTTTATTGATTGCCTCCTCTGTTTTTGATATGTTTAGCTGGCTATATGCTTTGGGCACTGTGCCACTGCTATTCAGTGCCACAGTGCAAGTGCTTCCTATGTTAAATTGATGTACTGATTAGTGACTCCATGATTGGGTTATTTGATTTACTTGTCAGCCCATAGTACAGTGCACCATGTGTGCCTAGGGCTTGTGAATCAAATGCTGCTGGTGGACTTGCAGCACTGGTTGTGCCACCCACAGAAGCAGCTTGTAAAGTGTGTCTCAGGCCTGCCATTGCAAAGCCTGTGTGCAGTCTGTGACTGCAATGTCGATTTGGTAAGTGCACCCACTTGCCAGTCCCTAAACCTTCCCTCTTCTTCATATCACACACCCCTAAGGTAGGCCCAAGGGCAGGGTGCATTGTAAGGATAAGGTAAGACATGCCCTGGTGTGTGTGGCATGTCTTAATAGTGAATTACAGCCATTTTCGTTTTTCACTATTGCAAGGTTACCTTTTCTCCATAGGCCAGAATGGGCAGTTTGATTATTACATCTTATAATCCTAACTGACTCAGGGAACAGGGTAGAAATTCGAATTTAGAATGCCTGAAATCAGAATGATAAAATACATCCGTTAGTGAAGTTGGTTTTAACCTTCTGTGTTTGAAAATACCACTTTTAGAAAGTAGGTATTTTATTGCTTTAACTATACAAGCCTGTCTCTGCTAGGCTGTGTATTCCTTGTCTGGAGTTTGAGTGACAGGGCTGGGGGATTCAAGGAGACAGAATGGGTCAGCCCAGTCGAGAATAGAGAGATCTGCATCTAGATGGGAGGGACCCAAGTACTTTAGATCACTTCTGGGAACAAGACGCACCTTTTGCCAAGGAGAAGAACCAAGGAAGCTGCAGGAGTTTGGACTGCCCCTCTGCCAGTGTACTGTTTGCTGGGTAGTCCTGCAGTGGTTTCTTCATTGCCAAGGAAAGGAGAAGCAACTTTTACAGAACATTCATCATCTTGCAGAATATTGCTCCAAGGGCTTGAACTTGTACTTGCCTCCTGCTGAAGTCTCGGGGACAAAAGATTTCACCTCCAGCTCCCCTCAGAGTTTCCTTGCTGGGAATTCTGTCTACAAAAGCCTGCATGTCACTGGGAGCTGGAAGCGCGACGCATCGAGAGAAGCGTGTCGCAGTCGCAGCTGTTGCGATCGCATCGCCGGAGAAGCGTGTTGCCTTCGCCGAGTTTGCCACTGCATCTCCAAAGAAGTGTGACTTCATCAATGCTGTTACCTGACGCATCACCGGAGAAGCGTGTCGCCGGGCCTGTCGCAGATCTACAGAGTTTGCCGCACGGCCGCCAGGCGTGCACGCATCATCTTCACATTGTCGAAACAAGGGCGCCATCTTCTTGCATCACACCCGAGTCGCCATCTTGCGCAACGCAACCAGGCCGCAGGATGAGAATCTATGCATCACCTCCGCTCCGGTAAGGATCAAGACGCATCCCCTACTCTGGTCAAGCATTGAGGCGCGACTTATCGTCTCCCCCAAAGCACGGAACCAACGCATCTCCCACTCTGCGAGCCTTTTGTTTGTTTTGCGTTACTCATCCAGGTACTTTTGTCAGAACTGTGCCGCATTTATCACCAACTTGAACTAAGTAACTTTTACCATCTTTAAGTCAACTTTAATTACAGTATTGTGGATTTTTGGCGTTTATGGTCTTGTGTTAAGCCTATATAAAGAATACTTATTTTTATAAAACCTGTGTGGTGTCCATCTGTAGTGTTTTCACTGTATTACTCTGTATATTCACAAATGTTTAACACACTGCCTCTGAGATAAGTCTGTCTGCTCGTGCCAAGCTACCAAGGGGGTGAGCAGGGGTTATCTAGGAGTGTAATCCCCTTGTCCTGACTTAGAAGCAAGGGTCCCTATTTGGTCAAAGGTGTATACCATTGCCAACTAGAGACCCCCAGTCCTAACACAATGCAATAGATCTCGCATTTACGCGAGTTTAAGCTATTGACATTGTAAATGACAATGACTTTATTTATGTTTTAAGAAACGAAAACAAAAATAAAAGACATTGTTATTTGCAATGTCAATAGCTGAAACTCACCTAAATGCAAGACCTATTGCATTGCAAATGCTTGTTGATGTCTTGAGAGCTAGACGACAAGAAATGACTTGGACATGTGTTGAAGCAATGTTGCATTTGATGATTTTACAATAATTTTAAAGGACTCATTAGGGAACGTGAAGTAATACACAACAGCAAAAGGGTATTAACTATACAGGAAGTAATGGCGCTCAGACAGTATTAGCGTGCATGTAAAATGAAAATACAGCAGTAACTGGTGCTAGCAGGGAGGGGAGACCCCAAGAACCCCTTAATTTAAATGTGAGAATTCACATCTAAGATTTAAGAAACAAAATCCCGCGCACACAGATTTAGTACAAACAAGTGGAGTGCTACTATATGTGATTCACAGAAACAAATGTCCAGCGTTGGTTCTTTGAATTTAGATGTATATCTCCTTTTATTAGAAAGTCACACCAATGGTAATTGACAGCCAGCCGACACGTGTTTCGTTATAGGTCTATACAATCACAGACGCTATAACTCTTCAGGGCTCAATGGCTGGATCTTTATCTGTAAGGGCCCTAGTCCGGTGATAATTCCAACACGGCAGGGTAACCCATAAATTTCAAATAATAATGTAAATGGAGGATGCCAGAATTCAGCACATCTGTGCCATCAAAAAATCAATGATCCAAATCGTAGAAATAGAGAAATTATTCACGGTTCACCACATGGGTACGTGTGGTGTCCAGGTTCTGGGTAGAATCACCCTTGTTGCAACTGGTGTCCCCAGGTTCCGATTTCTTGGAGCCTGCTCTTACATAGGCCTCTACTGCTGTAAAGCAGAGTTAGAGATGTAATAGTCTACTGATTTTTGCTGTCACCTGTAAAATTGAGAATTGTAACTACCAGTCTTTTTAGATATCCAAATTAATGTATTGAACATTTTAGTCACTTTGAGTATAACATGTTTCTTTAATATATAATTGTTAGGTGTATTGAAAACATCCTATTGATGCCAATGAAAGAACATATATTACACATAGAAAACGTTTGCGCTATGAGATTCCTATTTGACAATGGTTAGATATCTCTTCTAAAGTCTTCTAGGTTTAGGATTATTGTATAATAAATCACTTTTACTATTTTGCAATGCGTAACCCTAAAAAACTCACAGACTTTTTTAATCAACTTTTTTTTAGCTATTCGCAGATTAGTTTTTTCATGGAAAAGTTAATAAACAGCAGCGCCTGGTTACTCCTTGGATGATAAGCGCACTATATAAATCCACATAACATTACATGACATGACATAGCATCGCAGTGGGTTTTCTTCTTCCTCAATTGAAACCAATACTTCTGAAATCAGACAGTGTGTATATTCAACATCTATACAATTGCATGAACATTGTACTTTTATATTTAGGGACTTGTAGTAATGTATTAATTGTATTAATTCACATAGACATCACTCTTGGCTGATACAGCATCTTACTGTTGCTACCAAGCAATGAGGGAGGTTGCTCTTGTTAACGAAGAAGAGGTTTCAGTAACCAGATTTTATTAGTTTATGCTTACATGGACTTATATAGACCTGTATCTTCTTTCTAATTGTATATCAAATGTTGAAAATGAACAAGCAGCGCTTTAAGAAATCTAATACATACACTTAACTTTTGTGTTGTGCAGCTAAAAGTCAACCATCACACTATGAAATATTCTTCTTCACTCACACTCTGTGTTCTAGAGAACTGATTCCTTTTTGGACTAGCTCTTGCTCCGGTATTAAACGTCAAAATAAAAAATGTTGTAATTTCATATCATGTTATAATTTGCAAAGTGAGCTCTTCCCTAAACCACAAACAGAAACAATCCCAGTTGTTAGCTCTCCTTTGGAGAATCTGGACTGAGTTAGTAGCATGTGTGAAGGACTGGCTATATTTATTAACATTTATGCTCCTTGTATGTATTGTGCTTGGTATGCTCTAGAAGCACTTGATCATGGTATTTCCATTAGCTACAGCATAGAAAAACGATGTATACATTGAAAAGCTTATACAATGCATTCAATAGTAATCTTCTAAAATGTCAGGCCACTTCCCTTAGTTCGAAGGCAATTTATAGGGAAGTGACTCTGTGTAGGGACCTATAGTGCATACAATAAAGCAACTTGGAATCCTTACTTAACTTACTTCTTCTATTAGTAAAAGGAAAAATTATGTTTGTAGCATGTGTGCATGTACATACACGTACACATGCTCTGGATATGCCTGCCTTCTAGTGTTGGACTCGGACGTTTGCAAGTTGTTTTCCTTCGAAGAAGTCTTTCAAGTCACAAGATGCGCTATAACACATCCCTTAGTTAAATTGTTTTATTCTGCATCGGATTCAGATGTACACCAATAGGGCTCCAAGATTGTTATGTTCCCTGAGTGTTTTTGGAGCCACATGTTTGGATTTTGACACCAACGTATAAAAAACAGTCCATGCCTTGACAGCTCTCCATCACATTACTTCACCAGACAGCTTCAGAGGACCAACGGCCAGTGACTGATGCCCCGGACTTTGGGGTCGTAGCCTTTGGGATTGTATGTCCTTCCTTGACCTTCAACACTGGAGAATGCAGACCACAAGGGAGTGATGAAATGGACACCCTTCAAACATTTCCTCTGTGAATTCTGCCTCACCGTCTGCTCAAAGATGACCCTACGGTACCAAAGGGAAAGGCACTGGGTATACTGTAAAATTATCACATTTCTGCCATCCTGCCATCAAGGAGCATTGGCAAGGGCTCTTTGGGGTCCAGATGTTGCACCACAATGTAACAGAACTCTTTAAAACACCTTGCATTCCCATATACACTCCACATCCCAGTCCAGGCTTATGAACCATCATTCTAATGCATCATGGTCCTTGTAGTCCTTTCTGTCTCCAACCCCTGCCCTGGTGGTAGTGTTGCATCCTCTTTCTTGATTCCTGGACCCCAAGGACTTTCTGACCCTTTAATATGTGCCTTCTGGACTTTTCATTCTCTTGTCTCTGATCATTACTCCGTTCCTCTTCCTGGTTGCTGGCTGGTGCCCCTTAGTTTTGTTGGTTTTACCCTTTCGAACTCACATTTCAGCGTTCCCTTCATTGGTGGTTTTCTGATTCCTTGCAGCGGGTTTATTCCTAGCACCTGCCTCTTTCCCTGCACCTTTGTGCCTCCCCAGAGCTTCTGGCTGTGATCCAGATTGTAGTGGCTAGCAACTGACTTGGTTTTGAATATTCTAATACTCTCTCACTTCCATGCCGCTGATTTTCAGGCTTACCTTATGATTCAATTTCTATCTCTTGTTTTTTTTGCCTCCCTGTTTCTGTCAGTCCTTGTTCTCAGTCTTGTCTGCACTTTTCCAGATCGGTCCTAATATATGTAAACTCCATGCCTTATGTTCAGTGTACTCCAGTTCTGATTATGAGTTTGAATCCAGTCCTGTTTTTCTCTTAGCCCTGTTCCTTCTGTCTGTGCTCTGTTCCTTCCACTGTTTCCCTTTGTCTTCTTAACTGTTTATATTATAATCCTGATTGCCTTTCCTACGAAGAGTAAGAATCCGAGGTTTGTGTCTCTGGCACAGAGAACCAGCCAGCGCTCTTTATCCAGTGCAGCTGTTGGGTGTATCCTGAACTCTTTGGCATTAATCTGATCCATGCTTTCTTGTAAGATCCTTTCACCTCACAGAGAGATTATTTTCCAAGGAGCATACAAACTTTCATTGATGATAGTTTGTCTGTTGTCTCTCTTGTACCTCTTTGTTGTACTACTTGTGCTATCCTATTTCCTCTTACAGACTTTATTTCCTTAACACATCCTGTTCTTGCCTGCTCCAGCCCCAGCACTTTCCTCCATTCCTTCTCAGCCTTCTGATACTTACTTGTTCATGTTTATGTTTTCTCAATTCTTTCGAAATCCCTTGTCCCTGCAGTCAGCAAGCACCCTCCTATTACCTTCAGATAACAAGATCCCTTCAGTGCCAAAGAAGGCAAAGAGGGGATCCATTGGGAATTGCGGCAGCCCAGGACACACCCAGTCCAGAGATTGTCTTTTCTAGTGCTTCAGATCCCAAGGAAGAGGAGGACATTGAGTCCTTAACAAAGACCATGATCATAGTTATGAGAATGCCACTCAGTTCCGATAACCACGCGACCAAGCCAGAGTCACAAAAATGTCCCATTCTGAGGCAGATAACTACACCTCGGGGAGTTTGGCATCTAGCCTTGACCACAGACAAAAAGACTGCTGGCTCCAGGGCTTCCACCCCTTTCGGCTCTAGCTGGCATCGAGAAAGGCCTTAGAGTTAATGAAGGGTCAACCCAAGGGAGGCTTATCCGATCCACGGGTGCTGAGCATCCTTACTCACACCCGATGCAAGCACCAAAGGCACCATTAAGGCCAGCACCAAAGATACCCTTGATGCCAAAAGTGTGGTCCACAGCCGGATCCGAAGAATTGAAGTTGGTATTTTTTCAGCATTTTCAGGATGAGCTTGTTGTCACACAAGTGTCTCATTATTCTTCCCATGTCCAGGAAGATCTGGGCAAAGCCACTAGAGACACTGCTTCACAACAGAAGGTTCACCTTCAAAGGAGAACCTTCTTTTGAGGGCCCCTCACCCCAGTTGGTACTAAAAAAAGAGTACAGAGACAGAGGCACAAGCAAATCACACAGAACCCATCTATAACCCCAGTAACAACTGTAACATAGACTTCCTGGGCGATCTTGATTTGAACCACTGCCCTGCCAGGGCAACCCTGCCAAATTACACTGCGGCCTACCATGAGGTATACACAGGGTCACTGCTTTTTGCAAAACAGACATGCATGTCTTTCATGAGTAAGCACACTTCCTCATGGAGGCACTTTCCTAAGTTGAGCAGAGAGTGCAATTCATGTCAATGCTTATATCTGCACGGAGAACTTTAAGGTGACAGTAAGGTGGGACTGGTGACACAGAGGGTTGAGAAAAATATAAACCCTCACTTTGTGACCCTATCTATAACAAAGGTCATGTTTCCCCTACTCTTTGGTAGTTCACACTGCCGACAAAAGGACTCTGCTCAACCAGCAGACAAGAGGATAGCTGTGTGGGCAGCCATGTATTAGCACATATCCAATTCTGTCTGGTCTGTCTCCAAGCCCGACAGGTTCATGTGGGAGGAATTGCAGGAAGTTGTCCAACACCTTCCAGAGGAGCACAGGAAGAGGGGGGAGGAAATAGTGTCTGTAGGCAAAAGTCACTAACTCCTTAGGTCAGGAATAAACATTTCATCCAGTAAGGGTAAGCACGTCCTTAATCAGGGCCTAGCAGTAACTGGTATCAAACTGTCCCCCAGCCAGGGGTTAACTCCACTAAGTCCAGGCCCCGAATGCTCTTACAGGGCTCTGGCCTAGCTCAGGATTCCCTCTTTGGTTTACTAGGGCCAACGGGGCCCGACAACAATCTCCGGCAGGGGAGAGCGGCCTCGGGCATCCTCCTGTCTCCCGGGAGGCCCCGCGTTCACTCCTGCAGCCGCCCTCCTCCCCCTTAGGTTACCTGCAGGCATCGGCTCCTCAGGGAGCCCTTGCGGTGCTATCCGGGAAGGGGGGACTCTCACTCCTCCCTGAGCCCCTCCGATATGCCCCGCGCTACAGTGAGACCGGTCCCGGGCCTCTCGCTGGATCCTCTGGCCCCGGGACCAGTCAGGAGGCGGCGCAGAGGGATGAGGCTGCTGTGGCCAATCTCGGGCCTTTACCGGTTGGGTGGCGGCCTCCGAGCCAATCCGCGGCTCGCTTCCTAGGGGGCTCGGCCACACGACCCAATCAATGCGCGGCGGGGGCGGAGTTCAGGACGCGCCCCCGTCACGTGATGAGGGATTCCCGGGTTCAGGCTTTGCGGCCTAGTGCGGCCTACTTGAAGTTCGCGGCGGCCTTCTCAAGGCTCCGGGGGCCGGTGCGGGGACTCTGCTCGATCAGGGCCGGGCTGCGGCGGTGATTCAGGCCCCTAGGCGCACTGGGTGACAGCGCCTCTTCGGATCGCTCTCCTGGGCCGTGCGCGGCCCACAGCAACACTGCGGCGTCCCTCACCTGACACCGGGGGCCACCGAGGGGGGCAGATGACGCCGGCGCCGTCGAGCGCACTAAGCCGCGAATGGGGGGTAAGAAAACCCAGAGGGCTCCCGCGCTGCAACGGTTAGTCGGGCAGTGCTTTGTGGGGGCAATCGCCGCTTCCAGGGCCACGGTGCTCAGAGGGGCCAGCAGCGCTTCGGGGGCAGCAACTACCTCGAGGAACACAGCTCTTCTCATGGACACAGTAGGGGAGCGCTGGGCAGGCAGTGCAGTCACATGAGGCAGTTCAAGCAGGACAGAGCAGGGGCCCAGGTGGGGGCAGAGGGGCACAGGGGTGACGCAGCCCAGTACCTGGTTGATCCCCAGTAGTCCTGGTTAGCGCAGGTGGGTTTCTTCTTGGCGCTTGGTGGTTCTTGCACCCTTTGTAGTTAGTTTCTTGAGGGGGGGGTTGAGTTGAAGGTTGCTGACAGGATTCCTCAGCAGGTCACTGCAGGTGGTCCCTGGGTTCCCCTCCTGCTGGGCCAGATCAGTGGGCTAGTTCAGTGTTCCTCACACAGCTTGGTGGGCAGCGCCTAAACCCTGTCACCCCCAGTGGTATAGGTTCCTGACTAGGCCCTACCGCCTAAGTCTCCTGCGTAGGGTCCCCCAGGTCAGTGATGCCCCAACTGACTAAAAACTTCCCTCCTTTCTTTATATATGCCCAGGTCAGGTGACCACTCTCTAAGGCGGCAAAAGCAGACCCCGCCCCTATTCTAGAAGGTTCCAGGAGCTTCCCTACTCTAACTATGGGCAGGCAAGGCAGGCTGGTATTGCAACAATGTTTAAGGGTTCCAGCCAGCTCCTGGCAACTAGGGTGCTTCACAAAAAGACCACGCTGCAGTAGCAGGGGCCTATGGCAGCCATGTTTGAAGTAGAGAGCAACTGCACCTTAGCATTGGTTAGCAATGGGAAGGAGCTCGGAGACCTATGGCCAACAAAAAAGAAGGTGGGAAAAAGGAGGCAAGGGCGAAAAAAATAGGGAAAGACAACCCTAGGGCTGACAGGTCTAACAGTGTCTATTTCAAACACCAACATATGTTGTGTGCTTGATGCTCTGGCCACAGATTCTTGAGGCATCAACACCAGTGTGCTCTCAGATGACACATCTGGGTCTGCATCTCCAAGTTCAGCATCATCTCCTCAACCTCCTAATCAGCAGGGCGCATCTCTTTGGTCCAAAGGTTGACAAAAATGTTAGGAATTCAAAAAAAGACACAGAGATTGCGAAGTCTATGGGAGTAACAGCAGAGGCAAGGGCAGAGGTAGCTCCTGTCACAGAGCTTTCACCTCTAAATAGTGATTTGTCCCACCTCCCCCAACACACATCACCTGTCAGGGTACAAACACAAGTTTTACCCTCGACCTGTGAGGAAATCACATGAAACTAGTGGGCTGTAGCGATAGTTCCCCATGGCTACTGCTTAGAACTTCTCACAACTCTTTCCTGCATCCCACCCCACATATGTATTCAGCAGAGACCATCTCTGCCTCCTAAAGGAAGAGGTACAGGCACTGCTATCAAAGGGGGCAATTGAGAGAGTTCCTCCACTCCACAAGGGGAAATGTGTTTACTCTCTTTACTTCCTTATTCCCAAAAACAACTGTCCCCGCAGGCCTCTGTACAAATACATCCTGTTGGAGCATTTCCATATGAGTGACCTGCAGGACATCATCCCTCTGCTACAACAAGGTGACTATATGATAGCAGTAGGCCTCAAAGATGCCTGTTTCAAATACCCACCCTGCTCATCACCAGTATCTTCACTTCGTGGTAAGTGAAAATCACTACCAATTCAAACTACTTTGTTCTAGGGTCACCACAGCTCCAAAGGTGTTAAGAAAGAGCTTAGTAGTGGGGGCCGCACATCTATGAAGGAGGGGCACTCACGTTTTCACCTACATCTGATTGCCCGATGAAGAGCAGCTGCAGGCAGCAATGCTTAGACCGCATGCAAACATGAATTTCCCTGCCCCACAAACACCACTAAGTCTCTCCTATAACCACAGCAGATCCAACACTTCGTGGGATCCGTGTTGAGCACAGTTTGAGGGAAAGCCTACCCCAACCAACTAAAAGTGCTCTCATTTCAGCAGCTGCTGTCTCTTTTTAAGCCCAAGCACCAACTCACATTTAGAACTGCGATGCGCCTTCTAGGAATAATCACCTCGAGCATCACAGATCACACAGCACAGACCTGAACTTCTACCTGGAAGACCATGCAAACCCCAACTCAAGTGCACTCATTGAAGACCTGTGAAGCCTGGGTCTAACCCAATGAGTAAAGGGACCTACCCATATTGCTGGACACCTCCTGGATCCTATTTTCACCAACTTCCACAACATTCAATTATGCGAGCCCACACCAGTCCCCTGGACAGACCATGCCTTTGTCAAGTTCAATCTCCATGTACTGGTCCAACACAATCAGACCAGCCCACTGAAACTAGAACAGTATCACTGATAAGAACTGGACACCGTTCTAAACACCCACCAACCTGAACTCAGTAACAGCCTCACCAAAGACATCAAGAATTTCAAAAATGTGATCCCCTCCTGCCCGACTCCCTGACCCACATCAAACACAGCAATACAGGATCCAGACCCAGGCCATTCACAGAGAAGACAAAAAATCCTTGGTTTAGTGGATCACTGAATGAAGACAGAAGGAAACTGAGAATGGCAGAAAGGAAATGGAGACAACACCCCTCATCCCCGGAGCTGAAAGCTCTCAGAAAAATCAGACGCCAGTATAACAAAAAGATCATCAATTCCAAAAAGGAATTTATCCGATCAGAATTGGACAATGCCAAAAACAGACCACGAAAACTCTTTGAAATCCTTAAACACCAATCAAACAAACTAGCCAAATCCTCACAAGAGAACACAATTACTCCGTTAGGCTGTGAAGAATTCTCTACATTTTTTACAGAGAAGGCAAAAGCGCTGGAAGAAGAGCTCACAAATGCGGCAACCACTATACATCCTTTGCCCCCAAACGATGACATCCAGTCATTAGAATGTACCAAGACCAAAAACGAGGCAAACTGGGATACATTCAAACTATACGACCAGTATAAAACCGCCAAAACGCTGTCAGAAATTAAACCTAATAACCACTACCAAGACCCTCTTCCCGGAAAATGTTTAAGAGATATCAGCCACATTCTGGTTCCAATATGGACCAAAATAATAAATGCATCACTATCTCAAGGGATCCTCCCTGACTGCCTGAAAACAGGTCAAGTGGTTCCCATGATCAAAAAGCCTACAGCGGATGCAACAGATCCGAATAACTTTCGCCCAGTGACTAACATCCCTCTTCTGGCCAAACTAATCGAGAAATGTGTGCAGGGTCAACTAAGCCAACACATCACCAAATTCTCCTTACTAGACGACTGCCAATCAGGATTCAGAGCAGGACATAGCACGGAAACGGCTATACTACATATTGTGGACGACGCGCTACAAGCCCTAGACCAAAATCGAGCGTGCCTACTGATTCTCCTGGACCTGTCATCTGCATTTGACACGGTAAATCACGAAGCCTTACTGACCAGACTTCGAGATAGGATGGGATTAACAGGAAATGTGCCGAAATGGTTCAACTCTTTCTTACGGAACAGGACACAAAGATTCCTGGTCAATCATTCTACCTCAACTCCATGTTCCAACACAATAGGAGTCCCACAAGGATCGACACTTTCTCCAGACCTGTTTAACCTGTATGTTGAACCACTCACAGAAATTCTCCGAGAAGCACAGATATCCTACCACATGTATGCGGATGATACGCAAATTTACATAAAGGTCGCCTCCGTTGAAGACATTGATCGGATGAACGAGTCCTTAGGAAGGGCATTGCAATGGTTATCCACCAATCACTTAAAGCTAAATGCTCACAAAACAGAGTTCCTTCTAATTTCGCCACCAAGGTGCCAGGCTGAAATAAGGGAATGGACCAAACTAGTGACTGCACTAAACTGCACCCCCAACATTAGTCGAATCAGCTAAATCGCTTGGAATCACCCTAGACGAGAACCTCGATATGAAAGCTCACATTAATGCATTGGCCAAAAGTGCCCGCTTCCACCGTAACTACTTAAGGAAAATGAAACCTTACATGTCTGAAGCTGATCTAAAGTTAGCAATCCAATCTCTTGTTATCTCTAGGATTGAATACGGCTGCTCCACCTTAGCAGGCTTACCGAAAATGTCAACAGCTCCGCTAAAAGCCTGCCTCAATGCAGCGGCAAGACTAATCACAGGATCAAGGAAATTTGATCATATATCCCCTCACTTGAAAGCATTAAACTGGCTACCTTAGGAAGCCAGAATCCAAATGAAGTTAGCATGTATCACCCATAAAGCGCTTCACTTCAACACTCCTAGATATCTAGCCAAGAAAATCAAGATATCTGGAGGTGACAGACAGCTCGGAGTGCCGTTGAACTGCTATTGCGGCCAGCCAGATTCCGAAAGAAAAAGACTTACGACAGAGCATTCTCGGGAGCTGCCCCTAGAATCTGGAATTCTCTTCCTCCAAGCATTAGGAAGATTCGCAATATTGCATCATTTAAGTGGGAAGTGAAGAGCCTCATGATGAGCAAGATATGCTGCCCTGATTTAGGGCTGCTCTCAGAAGGAGAAGCTCCAACTTGAATAATATGAAAGCTAATTGTTGACCAAGACTGGCAATTTATACAAGACGCAGAGATACTCTTACCTAATGCCCTGAAGGGCAATGTGATAATATATCTGTATCGCACAGCCTAAACCTTACCCTCTCCTACCTCACTCCTGACGGGGTATATGGCATATGATATAAGCTTAGCCTTACCCCACATCTTAATACGAATTGCACGGTATCTGTGTCTCTCATATATAATGTCTCACCCAATCATAGCCACACTATTATCTACCTCATAAGGGCTTTGCTCGCAGAAAGGTTAATACTTTGTTAATTAAAATTAAAGATAAGGACTGGGCACTCCTTGTTTGGGTTCTATATACCTAATTTAAAACGTTGTTATATGCGTGCTGCTAAGGTTAGCACAATGTCCAAATTGTGCAGTTCAATTAGACAAACAAACACCAAGTGAAACCACCTGACCTTATGCGCACTGTTGCACTTCCTGCTGGAGAGCTTCAATTTAATTAATCAACATAAATTGTATCAAATAATCAACAATACAATATTAATCTAATGTACACAAACATTAATTGATTTGTTCATTAGTGTTTTACTTTTTTTTTTTTTTCTTCAAACGTAAAGTCAAACATCATAACCAATTGTGAATTTCATTGGATGACAATTTTTCATTTGCTATTCGTACATATACATTTTATACTTTTTTTACGATGCCCTATGCATTTCGGGCCCCTTGGCCCTTCCTCAGGGGCTGTATCTGAAAACAAACAGAAAAATTCATACTATTTGATATGATCCTTCAACATAGGGGAGAATGCAGTGTGAGAATTTTCAACATGGTGAATCTATGTAGTTCAGTGTAAGTACATGCCAATATGATGGTGACTGGAAAAGTAAGGTGAAAGAATAGAAAAGGTTAGGTAGTCGGACAACCTGTGGAGTGATCTAAAAAGATAGGGGAAGACCGGGGAAAAAAACCGGGGGAAAAAACTGAGAACATGCGAGAGGTTCTGTGAACAATATGGGCAAAAAGGCAAACCAGTAAGGTGCAAGTTTCCAAAAACATGCCTTTACTTGAGCGTTACTAACCTCTACTCCAATAAATGGATACTCAATGGTTCGACAATGGGCACGTTCTGATTAGTAAATGCATCCTAAAAGGCACGAAAATTACTGCTATGATGCAGCTGTTCAAAAGATATATAACATATATGTCGACGGAGATATTACATTCCAGTCCTACCTTAACGCTAGTCTGATAATCTCAACTGTACGAGATCCTGTGAGTCGCCAAGACGCTGAAACGGTTAAATCCTCATGCTGGAAAAATAAATGAGATCGCATTCACTAGCGGCTCTATGGGAAGACCATGGGTTCTAACTGAAAAACGGGTTGTGTTTACCTGACACGGAAACGAAAACTCAGTGAAACTCTGCGACGGGAAACTGTAGTTAGCGCTGGGCTTCTAGAGAATAGTCGAGCATGCGTGTTCGAAGCTTTACATGCTGATACTAAAAACGGACTAAAACAGGGCTAGCAAGTTACTGGGGTCTGTTCGGCGGCCATGTTGACTTAGGCACACTTGGTACCACCTCCAATAGTGCATACAACAGATAAGACCCCTGGAACATCAGGAGAATCAAGCACAAGTGGAGCAACAGGCGGTAAAACGTCTTTTTCCCAACAGGACGGGGATTCAAGCCAGCCACCAGGCAAACCAAAAGGAAAACCAGGCGAAGCAAAAGAAATAACAAAACCAAACTTGAGGAGCACAAAACAAACATAGTGGTGAACATATCATCTCAAACTATAACTAGTCAACAAATCAAAGTACTCAACAAAGGTTTCAATTTTGTACCCACCTATCACACCAACCAATTGGAAACCGAGATAAATTTTTTTAAATTCATGAGAGTACTGCGTCTGAAATATTTTTTCATGAACATTCCAGACTTAGGAACAACCTCAGTAGAAACTGAATACGAGGAGTTTAAACCAAAGTCTACATTCATAGCTCCCACATCACACAAGATATTAGACGCATTTGAAAATCTAGTACTGAATGACATTAAAAAAATCCACACATGGAAAAAGAGAACAACGAACTTTACAAAACAAGAGAGACAAACCTTGAAAGAACTAGCAGAAGACCCTAATATACGGATCGAGAGAGCTGATAAAGGAGGAGCCATAGTAATTATGGACAATTGTTTTATGACACCAGTATCCAAGAGCATATTGATGACACTGAAACATACTTGAGACTAGATAAAGATCCAATAGAAGAACTCAAAAAAACTCTGAACAAGCTACTTGATCAAGCCGAAAACATGAAATGGATCACAGCCAAAACCAGACAATTCTTAACAGTTCAGCACCCCAAACAACCCAATATCTACATGCTGCCTAAGATCCATAAAGACCTTCTAAAACCACCATTCCGTCCTATAGTCGCAGGGTGTGGCACAATCTTTGAGCCCCTGGGCAAATACTTGGATCATTTTCTGCAACCATTCGTACAGAATTGGTATTCATACATCAAAGACACAACTCACTTCTTACAAAGATTAGCTACAGTTCAATACAAAGAAGGATTAATATTGTGTACACTGGATGTAAAAGCACTTTACACCTCCATCCCGCACACTGGTGGAATTGACGCAGTGGAATGGGCTCTTCTCAAACAAAATGAAATAAGAGCGGACAAAGTATTTCTCTTGGAAATGTTACATTTCTGCCTCCATCATGGGTACTTCAAATACAAGAATGAGTTCTTTATACAGAACAAAGGAACATCCATGGGATTTTCCGGAGCACCTGCGTACGCCAATACCTATATGGCAAAATTTGAAGAAGAATATTTATTGGCAGATTCAGAATGGATAGAAAACACAACCTTGTAACATCTTTTTGATATGGCATAACAGCAAAGAAAAGCTTGAACAAAAAATACTCCAATTGAACACACTGGATGAAAACCTGCAGTTCACTAAAACCATCGAAAATGAGAAAATACCTTTCTTGGATGTATTGGTGAAGATAGAAGATAAGGAAATACAGACTGAGGTATATCATAAAGCAACAGACAAGAACACAGCTTTGATGTATAACAGTTTTCATCCTAAAAATTTAATTGAAAATTTGCCATACTCACAAATACTTAGAGCCAAGATGATTTGCACGGATACTCAATCTTTTGAGCGCAATCAAGTAAAAATCAAGGACAAATATTTGGAGAAAAAATACCCAGAAACATTGTTGCAGAACACTTTAAAAAAAGCAGCAGAAAAAAACAGGGAATCACTACTAATATCCAAACCCAAAACAGAGAAGAACCGTCAAGTCTTTGTATCAAAGTATTCCACCAGCTCTCGAGAAATTAAAAAAAGCATCAATCAACATTGGGAGTTGCTCAGTAATGAAAATGACTTTCAAGGAAAGTTTAAAGAAAGACCTATCTTTGCCTACAAAAGGTCTAGAAACATCCAAGAAATGTTGAAACCATCCATGATGAACCCTCAAGAGACTTATTGTGGAACTAAGAAATGTCACAATTGTGTACAGTGCAACAATGTAATTGTGAGCGACACAATAAAACATCCACACACAGGTGAAACTATCAAGACCAAGCATAATGCAGACTGCAACTCAATGAATCTGATATACGCCATAAAATGCCCCTGTGGGCTTTTATATGTAGGAAAGACCGAACGTAAGATAAAAACTCGTATATCAGAACATAAAAGCACCATACGTAATAACAATCCTAACAGTAGCTTAGCAGTACATTGGTCCAAAAATAGACACACCATAGCCCAGCTTAAATTCCAGGTGCTCGAGGTAGTTAAACCCACCCCTGGTAAGGATTTCACTAAAATGTTATTACAAAGGGAAATATTCTGGATAAGGAAACTAGATTCTCAAGATCCGAAAGGGATCAATGATCGAGTAGATTTAGGATGCTACTTATAAATATTGCCCTATCGTCGCCTGCGTGCGACCTGTGTTCTATGTACAAATGTCATTCAACTGTATATACAGCAGCTTAACATATTTCAAACATATGTTATTTTTTGATACCTACAATGCATTGAGATACTTGTATATCATACCCCCTTCATGTTATTTATTCTACCTTCACTTTCTTTTCTTTCTCATCTGTCTTTACATTGCTACAGTCACTTTTTTGGTAACAAGTGTGCCTAAGTCAACATGGCCGCCGAACAGACCCCAGTAACTTGCTAACCCTGTTTTAGTCCGTTTTTAGTATCAGCATGTAAAGCTTCGAACACGCATGCTCGACTATTCTCTAGAAGCCCAGCGCTAACTACGGTTTCCCGTCGCGGAGTTTCACAGAGTTTTCGTTTCCGTGTCAGGTAAACACAACCCGTTTTTCAGTTAGAACCCATGGTCTTCCCATAGAGCCGCTAGTGAATGCGATCTCATTTATTTTTCCAGCATGAGGATTTAACCGTTTCAGCGTCTTGACGACTCACAGGATCTCGTACAGTTGAGATTATCAGACTAGCGTTAAGGTAGGACTGGAATGTAATATCTCCGTCGACACATACGTTATATATCTTTTGAACAGCTGCATCATAGCAGTAATTTTCGTGCCTTTTAGGATGCATTTACTAATCAGAACGTGCCCATTGTCGAACCATTGAGTATCCATTTATTGGAGTAGAGGTTAGTAACGCTCAAGTAAAGGCATGTTTTTGGAAACTTGCACCTTACTGGTTTGCCTTTTTGCCCATATTGTTCACAGAACCTCTCGCATGTTCTCAGTTTTTTTTCCCGGTTTTTTTCCTCGGTCTTCCCCTATCTTTTTAGATCACTCCACAGGTTGTCCGACTATCTAACCTTTTCTATTCTTTCACCTTACTTTTCCAGTCACCATCATATTGGCATGTACTTACACTGAACTACATAGATTCACCATGTTGAAAATTCTCACACTGCATTCTCCCCTATGTTGAAGGATCATATCAAATAGTATGAATTTTTCTGTTTGTTTTCAGATACATCCCCTGAGGAAGGGCCATGGGCCCGAAATGCATAGGGCATCGTAAAAAAAGTATAAAATGTATATGTACGAATAGCAAATGAAAAATTGTCATCCAATGAAATTCACAATTGGTTATGATGTTTGACTTCACGTTTGAAGAAAAAAAGAAATAAGTAAAACACTAATGAACAAATCATTTAATGTTTGTGTACATTAGATTAAGATTGTATTGTTGATTATTTAACACTTTGTTAAGCCAAAACCTTACCATCGCCTACCTCACCTTGTCGGGGAAGATGGGTATATGATATAAGCTTAGCCTTACCCCATCTATTAATGCGAATTGCACATGTGTTTTTGTTTTGCATATATATTGTCACATAACCATATTCATTCTATTATATACGTCATATCTGTTTGTTTCTTTTAATGTCAACACTTGTGATAGTTAATTATTCTGATGTTAAGCGCTCTGATACCCACGGGTCTTTTTCGCGCTATATAAAACTCTACAATAAATAAATAAATAAATAAATTCAGTACACAGAGGAACTCAGACTGATGAAACTCCACAGCAAACAATTGGAACGTAAAGGAGAAAGAGCCAGGACAATGCACATTCATCTCAGCCCTAATGTGCTACCACCTTATGATTCGTACCACCAAATGTGCAGCTCTGGCAGACCGCATTAATGCAAGAACCAACAAAAGCAAAGAAATCTTCAACATTGTCACAGATGTAACTTCACCATCAGTGGCCTCTAGCCTGATCACCCACTCGCAGGACCTCTGCAAAAATCACTCTCAATTCTTGAGCAACAAAATCATCGCCATTTACATCAACTTCACCCTACAACAAACTAGACAAATCTACAAAAAAGTATGTCCAACGCTAAGGGTGCTCTTTCACTTTTGCACTATTAAGCCCCAAAAGTCATGCACTTGAATAGTATAGAATTTTGAATTTGTAAGAATACATTTATATTAATTATCAAGCAATCAATGTTTTATGAAGAACATATCTAATTAATATGTTAGACTTTGTATGTTGTGTGCATCCACACATGCATTAACACCAGAAGAGTGCCTGTGCAATAGGCAAATTCCTAATAGTTTCAGCTTCCATTTATGATGGATTGACT
This sequence comes from Lissotriton vulgaris, assembly GCF_964263255.1. Lineage (NCBI taxonomy): Eukaryota > Metazoa > Chordata > Amphibia > Caudata > Salamandridae > Lissotriton > Lissotriton vulgaris. The sequence continues at coordinate 438,486,485 of NC_141685.1, read as the reverse complement.
AGAGTACAATGCAGTAGAATACCTCATATATTCTACCTTGAAAGCTATGTTTGGATTTGGATAGTGACTTTTGAAAGAGAAGAGGGGGGGCACATTACCATGCAATATCAGATATTTTTAACATCTTCAGGGAGGATGCAAGGATTATGCTGGGCATTTTTTCAATAGAAAGAAAAAGGATCACACTGCTTCTCATGGCAAGTACAAGACAGCCATAACTGGAGTGCAGTGCCCCCATAACAACCCTAAGACTCAGCCTATCGTACTTGTTGCACTAACATTAGCTACCCTTCTTTTTGAAATTGCTCTGTTTTGGGTTTATGCATACACATTAGATATAATATGACAGGGGTACAGTGCTGAATGATGAATTATGGTGGTACAAAACAATGTAGAGTAAAGAGAATAGGTGAGACCTAGGGTGTCCTGGCCCAATGGGGAATCTGCTTGAGAGTTTATAGCATGTTTGACGCTAAGCCTGTAGGAAGCTTTAGAGGGAAGGTTTGAACAGAAATGTAGAAAGTGTGCTGGTGACCTACTAGAGAAAACAAGTAAGAATGATGGTTAAGTCACAAGTTGATGTACCTGCCCACCAAGGGTTTGTCTACAGTAATGTTGTGTCTAATCAGGGGGTGAATGCCAAGAGGATGCTGACCCTGCCCGCTATGGCCATGGGTTGCTCAGCCCTGTATCTCAGGTGACTGATAACATCATCTTATACATCAGCCCATTTCACAGACTCTGATCTCCAGGCTGTTTCAAATGGAGAAGAACAAGCTTTCTAACTGATCAAGATGGCGTATTTCGCTAGAGATTAAGCAATAAGCATGCAATGGGCCTTATCCATCTTGGGGTGGTGCATTAAATGCAGCTGTAATGTTTTATATGTAAGTATGTGTTGTCTACCTGCCAGTCGAAAAACCAATTTGCTAAGAAAGGTTGCACCAAAAAAGCTCAAGGGCTCTGCATGCCTATGTCTTATGAAAAAAATCTGCTTCATTGCAGTTACATCTAGGGCATTTGTGGGAAGCATTTAGTCAGTGTAGCCTTCTCTGGAGTGTGTGGTATATGTAGTTAAACAGCAGTAGTTTCAGGTATGTGTTTCTGGGCACCCCGGGTATATCATGGAGAATTGTGGACCAGTCCCCGTCAGGCACTTCAACAGCCAGATCCTGGCTCAATTTGGTCTTCAGAGCTGTAAGATGTTCTAGGTACCTGCTTTATGTTCATGATTCTATGGCGTTGGGAACCCCATGTCGTCGCATGTCAAATGTAAACTCCAACTCTGGATGTTCCGCAAATCTTTCCAAGTGGTGTTAACTGCTCCACGAAGGGCTGCATGAACCTGGGAATGCCCAATACACAAACTGTAGGATTTTCATAGTTCAGCAAATGACATGGGGTACCCCGATTCCAACAACTGACCAAGACATGTGATCAAAGCAGCTGTCCACTGCACCCTGTTGGCTATCAACCCTGCTTTCACAAATCAGGGCAAGCACCACAGAAGTACATCTAGCGAACAGGCTGCGCTGTGGGAGTGACCTACAAAGATATTAAAGCCAGCAGTTTTGGGCTTCTTGGAGGAGGAGAGCTTCCAACAAAGCACAAGGGCAGTCGCCCACTAGTCCATCCAGAATGGATGCGTTTCCCAAATAATGATCTAAGTAACCCTAACCATGGAAGGTGTTTGGGACAATCCAAGTTATAACCCACTGGAACTGTCCCACAAGTTAGTAAGATTCATAATAAGTTGCTTACAGGCCCCTGACCTCCATCAGAAGGAACAATCAGCCCAGGGCTATCCTATGTCTACATGCTTCCCCACACCAACTCTATTAGCAAGCTGTTGAATGGTGTATTGCCAATGTCAAGTTGGAAAATATGTACAAAAGGCGTCACAAGATCACAATTGTGAACAATGCTGAGTACCCCAGCAGAAGCAAGAGGAGTTTACTCCAAAATGTGGAGGAGGATCTAAGTGACACCAGTGCAGTGCCAAGGTTTCCAGCTTTGAGATCCTGTTGCTTACAATATGCAGTGAATAATGTGTTGATAGCATCCTGTTTGTGCAAGTGGTGTGCGTCAGGGTGGCAGTTAGCTGTGGTGGCTGAACTGCAATTTTGAGCAGGCCAACTAATAAGCATACAGATTTGTCTCCTTCCATAGGACAATGCATAACACATTTCCTATAGTCATGTTTTGCCAGTATGGTACTCAGATCGATATGCTGTTCTCTTTTTTGTGCGTTTTTACGACTTGGGGTGTCAGATTCTACCACTTTTAATTTATTGGAGCGCAAGTCTCCCTTTACCAACCTTAATTGATTCTACAGTGCTGCACACACTAATACAGCAGATACCCCAGATGAACACCTTGAATGCTTCCCACATGATTTAGGTGTCAGTGAGCGATCCAGTATTGGTGTTGAAGTACTTAATCTCTTCCACAACTGTGTCCCTGCATGCAGCATCCTCAAGGGCTGACACCCGAAGGTGTCATGTAGGGATTTCAGCAAAAGGCCAAAAGCAATGGATTGTGGTCAGAAAATGTCATCGCTTAGTATTTCAAACTCTGCATAGTCCTGGTCAGGTGAGACGAAGAACATATCAATGCATATGTGCAAGGCACATACCCCCAGATTCATAATTGTCATGTTTTGCGAGTCCTTAATAGCGATTTTTAAGGAATCGCTATTAACCTCATAAGTGCTGCGCCTAGTCCAACGGCCGACGGCACAACTACCTCAGGAGTGCTGCCGTCGGCCGTTGGACGTTCGAACCTCACCTGCGCAATGGAACGTTCAGCACTGGAGCTGGACGTTCCATAGCTGCTAAGGTGTTAAAGACTCGCAAAACGGGATTCATGTAGAAATCGCAATATTTATTGCGATTTCTACAGCTTCCTTAGTTGCGATTCGCTAATTGCTAATCGCAAATAAGGAATAACTCCCCATTCATTCCTATGGGCCTAAAGGCCCATAGGAATAAATGGGGAGTCATTTTTTATTTGCGATTAGCAAATAGCGATTCGCAAATAAGGAAGCGATTTCAAGGGATCCAGGGTGTCCAAAGGACACCCTGTAGCACCCCTGAAATGGTAATGTACACTGGTGTTGCGCACACACATGTCCAAAGGACATGTGTGTGTGTAACATACAACTTTTCTAAGTTTTCGCTATTTACCACGTAGTTAGACTTCGCGGTAAATAGCGGCCCCAAATTGCGAATTCGCAATTTTAAAATGGTTTATGAACTGCATTTAAGGAATCTCAAATTGAGATTCCTTAAATGCAATTATTCGCAATTTAGCGATTTTTAGATTTGCGATTTTTGCATTTGGGATGATGAATCCCAAATGCAAAAATAACGCTCGCAAAGGGCCAGATTCTCAGAAATGATGAATCTGGCTGATAGAGCTGAAAAATAGGAGGATTCTCTGCTACTATGGTTGCGAAATCCTCTAAGCATCAGAGAGTTCTCAGTTGTCTGCAAAGGCCTATGAGGTTTTTGACCCTCGATTTCTTGAAGTTTGGCAATGTGTATGGTATGTCTCCTCAAATAGCGTGCATGCTGTGGTGCTTTGCTAGTTGTCCCTGCCCCCTGATATTCCATGTGAGAAATATGTGTTAATGAAAGACATGGCAAACAAAGGGGCATAATAAGCATGCTTTCACACAATGTGCGCCCCTGCATCTAGCTGCCAAGAATGGCCCAACAACCGAGGCACTAATAGAAACACCCAGGAGCATAAGAAACAAAAACAACAACATACCCAACTGTAGGCCCAACCCAGGACTTGCCTCTAAATTGGCACTTGCCGAAACATAAGTTAGCCTTTAGAATTTAAGCTATGAAGGAAAGAATCAAGTAAGGAGTAAGAATACAAGAGAAATGCACTTTGTCAAGTGCTATAATAAGGAAGAAGTTACCACCCAATTACTGCTTGCCCCCATATCGGGGGAGAAAGTTGGCTTTCTGTGATGGAATACCTCAGTGATGTCAACTAGGAGGAAGGGATCCCTCATGAGGACTCCTGTGTGAGATTGGCAAAAACAACAGAGCTTGGGCCTGCGGTGAAACCCCCACAGCCACAGAGAGAAGTGTTCAGTATCCCAGATGGTTGGATAATGCTGCTGGTAGAGAGACTGATACTGTTCTGTAGGAGCAAAGCTGTCGACCACCACACGCGGACCACACCACCACCCACAGACCACCTCACTGCTCCCCGGGTTGCTATTTCAAATCATGTCAGTTTATGTGAAATCAAGTCTGTGGGGTGGCTCTGAGTTGTTTGAAATCTTCATCGCTGGGGGCAGATCATACTCCACTCCCACTGTTGCTGCAAAAAGAATCTGTTGTGAAGCAGCCAGATAGCACTCAGGTGGCTGCCGTTGCCTGCAGTGCCAATGTGTGCATTTCCTTGATTTGAACTCAGTCCAATGTTGACATGTTTTGCCGATTTGGTGCTCGGTTCCTTGGTCCAAGTCTTTTGTGAGTACCATACCGACACATCCCCCAACTTTGCAGGGCCTCTGCTTGGGATGAAGTGCCATGTTGTTCCGCTCGGCCACAGACCGCTTCTGGATTGGCGACGAAAAAGGTTTTGTTGTCAGACGGTATTTTGAGATCAGCGGTGAAGAGTAAGGTACATTTGAGTCCAATTTCACGTAACTTATATTTCACTCCAGCCAAGGTAGCTCGGTGGTGCTGGATTGCCAAAGTATAGTCGGGAAAGATGAGGACCATACCATTATTGTCTGTAATGTGCCCAGTGCTTCTGGCTGCTCATAAATTGTCTTTGAGGTCACTTAAGTGAAAAAGTTTGCTAACCACAAATCTGAGTGACACCTTGGGAGGCAGAAGGAATGCCTGTACCTGATGTGCCTGTTCGATCAAGAAGGGGGATGACCCCCAGGCTGCTACTGTAGTAGTATGCCAGCCCTCCAGGAAGGTCATCTTGTCTTGTATCTCTGTGCCCTCACATAACCCCACTAAGTGAATACTGCAACATCTTGAATGTCCATCTGCATCCTTTGCACTACCTTCCAAAATGTGGATACAGTCTGTGAGTTAGCTCTTGGATACAGCGTTGAGGGTCCATGGTCTGTGGTTGTAGTAATTTCAGTGAGTTCTCTGTCTGAAAGACCGTTTCTGTGAACTTTTTCTGATCTTCATGTAGAAAACCCTGATTGATTGCCACCACATCGATTTTGACCTTGAGGGAACCCCTATGGAAACTTCTAGGGCCATATGTATGAAGCTCAAGTGTGTTCGCAAACACCGAAATTCGCAGTATTTCGGCGTTTGCCAACTCATTTGCGCTAACTGGTATGTATGTTGCAAAATTGAGTGCAAAATAAGGAATTGTAATTTGCGATTCCTTATTTTGCAATTGCATTTAAGGAATCACAAATTTTGCGATTCCTTAAATGCAATGTAAGAAGCATTAAAAAAATGCAAATTGTCCTTAAGGAATCGCAAATTACTACCAACTTCAAGTTGGTGGTAATTTGCTAATTCCTTGAAAAATGCACTTTTTTGCATTTTTCAAAGTGCAATGTGAAGCACATACATGCCCTTAGGGCATGTATGTGCCACATGTGCACCCATGCTAAATTCAGGGGTGTAACAGGGTGTCCTTTGGCACCCCTGCACCCTTGAAATTATTCTCAATTTGCGATTCTCAAATTGCGAATCGCAAATTGAGAATACCTTCCCATTTATTACTATGGGCCTCCTGGCCCATAGTAATGAATGGGAAATTATTCCTTAATTGCGATTCACAATTTGCGAATCGCAATTAAGGAATTTTAAGAAATCGCAAAAAAAAAGCAATTTTCTACATACATACCAATTTGCAAATCTCAAATAGCGATTTCTAAAAAATCACTTTTTGAGATTCGCAAATCTGGATGTTGGTACATATGGCCCCTAGTATCATGTCCAGCTTATCAATCTGCTTGCTATCTTTTGTGGATGTCTCAGCATTGTTGAGGTTCTAGGATCGGCCTAGTCTGTGTCCAGGTGTCAGAGCTGATGGTTCCTTGGGAGCAGTACCCTCAATTATGTCCACCTTCCGACAGCACCGATTCTGCAATTGTAAACAGAAATTCAGAATGGCCAGACGAGGGGAAGAGCAAGGGTACTCGGGGGAGTGAAACATGAAATGAGATGATATACAGGTTAGATGACTGGAGTTGTATACAGTTCAGTACCAGCATAATGGTCATCTTGTCTCTTACCTGTGGAATAATAAAACCTGCATTTGTATACTGCCTGATTAGTACCGATACTCAGTATTTTAGCAGTAGCACTTATTCTCCTGAGAAGTTACAGTCTTGTTTACTCTCTGATCCTAGCAATGGTTTGCTTTGTATTGCACAATATAGTCTTTAAGTCTAGCACAACCTTAAAGAATATCATGAGCATGTTTTGGCTTGATTTTCTTTTTTTTTAAACTTTATTTACCAGTTTCATAATTCACACTTTACCATTTTCAGCTCCATTACAAAGACAGGTACAATAACACATGCTATATTACAACTGTATCTGCTTTTCATGGCATCCGATTTCGCTAAATTGTGTGCACCTGTGACAAACAGAGCTTCATTTACATAATGCAGATCCCAAACTAATTTTTCCAGACCGATTTGGGGATGTTGTTCACATATCCCAACAACGCTATGGCAGGTGTAGGGTCTATATCAAATCCAACCATGTCTCCCAGTGTGTGAAATATGTCAGTCCAAAATCTGCCAATCTTGTGACAAGTCCAAGCCAGATCCGCAAAGTCTGCATGTAGGGCATTGCATTTTGGGCAACAGTGGGGTCTATTGGGGTCTATTTTATGTGACATCTTAGGTGTAATGTAAATTCTACATAAGAATTTGAAGTGCAGAAGTTTTATGGTGGCTATTCAATGGCGCCTCCTTAGTTTGTAAACGGCATGCAGCCCACTGTTCGTCTCTTATAGGGTGACCTAGATCAGCCTCCCATGCCGCCTGTATCTTGACATCTTGGACTGGAATTATCTCCACACAGGCCCTGTACAATTTCGAAACTAAATGGTCCCCCGTGTTGCTATCTATTACTTTGTATAGAGGGATGAGAGGGTCTGGTTCGATTGGAAAGACATGAACCTTAGCTCTTAAGGCGGCTTGCAACCGGGTAAGTACAAATTTGTCCATGAAAGACGCCTCTTGAAACTTGAAGGCTTGGCTCTCTATGTATATGTCCCCTATTTTGGTCACGCCAAACTTAATGAGAGTATGCTACACTATTCTATCCCCAGTGATTGGTATCCTGCGTTGGTTAGGAAGCGGTAAGCTCGGGGAATACATAATCGGTGATCCCAGCACCCTGAGCAATTTATGCCAGGCCCAGCTGGTGGCTGAGACCGTCTGGTTGTCTAGGGGGTCGCGTGGAAAGCCCATCGGCAACACTGTGTTTAATGTGTCCCGTAGGACCAAACCGGCCTCAGGTCTTAAATAGGGGACCCTGACATCAGGGTGGAACCAGGAGAGAGAATAGCTGCACTGTATGATTAAATAATATAACTGAAAATTCAGGACTCCCAAGCCTCTTCTGTGAAATGGAAGGGTCATGACCTGCCAACGGACCCTGGGGCGTTTGCCCCCCCCAAGTTAGCCGAATAAGGTGGGTATCAATAGTCTTGAAGAAATGGCTTGAGAGCAGGATAGGTATATTAATAAATAGATACAAAAAGTTGGTCAGGACTATCATCTTGATCAATGCCACTTGACCCACGATCGAGAGTGGAAGCCTTAGCCAACTATCCACTTGCTCCAATTTGTGTATCGCTGTGCCATAGTTTAATAGTAAAATGTTGGTGGTCTTTAAATATATGTGGATCCCCAGATATTTGACAGAGTCAGTACACCAGGTAAGTGAATATTCACTTTCCCATCTAATCGTACCCGTAGTAAGGGGAAATATCACAGATTTATGCCAATTTATACAGAGACCAGAGAAGCCGCCAAACAGAATGATCTCTCTGACCAGGGAGGCTAAGTCGCTTTGAGGGTCCCTGACATACAGTATGATGTCGGCAGCATATAGTGACACCAGTATTGGCCCATGTTAAATTGGACCCCCTATGTAGATGGCGTTCCTGAAAGTGTCTAATGAGTGGATCCATAGCTAGAATGAATAGCAGTGGAGAAAGGGGAAAGGGGAGGGAAAGAGTGCCATTTAAGCGTAGAGTAGCAGCGGGGGCTGAATACAGCAGCGCAGTGAGATTGACGAACCGAAAGGGCCAGCCTAACCTGTGCATAACCGTCTATTTAAATTGCCATTCCAAAGAGTCAAATGCTTTCTCCGCATCCAACAGTACTGCCGCTGCCGGTGTGGCCGGATTAATTCAGTGCAGGACTGCGAAGAGTTTACGCAGGTTTAGGGAGGTAGATCTATGAGGTACAAACCCCGACTGAACTGGGGATTATATTTTGTCTAGTAGCAGAGCAAGGCGAACTGAAATTGTTTTCGCCAAAATTGTATAATCAAAGTTTACTGTGATAGCAGTCTATACGACCCGCAATGTAAGGGATCCTTGCCAGGTTTAGGTAATAAAACGATCACTGCTTCTCTCAAAGTTGGCAGCAACTGGTTCCATTCCAGGGATTCATGATAAACTTCCAGGAGCTTAGGAGCCAGTATATGAATGAATGAATGAATATGAGACTTTTAGAGCAGGGACTTAGCCCAAGGGCATCAAGGCGCTAGCACAGATCAGCATGCAAGGAAACCGATTCCTACTCAAACCCAACTCTCAGGGAACAACCATGTCTTCAGGGTTTTACGAAAGATTGAGTGTACTTGTTGCCCCGAGAGAAAGTCCGGGAAGGAGTTCCAAACATTCGAAGCCGTAAATGAAAAGGCCCTCCCGCCCCATCTCATCTTTTTGACCCTTGGAACAACAAGGAGGTTCTTTTTTGCTGACCTCAGGTTCCTAGAGGGCACATACTGTTGAAAAATGGTCTTTATGCTCGAAGGGCCCAGGCCATAGTATGCATTATGAGTAAGGCAGAAAGTTTTAAACACAATTCTGCGATCCACCGGGAGTCAGTGCAACGACCCAAGGGAAGATGAGACCGAATGATGTTTGGAAAGGTCCATCACCAGCCTGGCAGCAGCGTTTTGCACCAACTACAGGCGGCGTGTCGGATAAGCCCAAAGCAGGTGGCACCTGTCCTAGAAACCTGCAGATTCATGGATAGGGCGTCATCCACCACTACTCCCAGATTTTTGCCATGGAAGACGGGAGTTGTACAGGCGCCCAGGGAGTCAGGCCACCACTCCCTAGATCAGATGTCAGGCCTGTCTCCAAAAATCAGGACTTCCGTCTTCTCGTCGTTCAATTTAAGATAGTTTTTTACCATCGACGACGAGACTGCTAGCATGCAGTTCTTAAAGTTCTACGCGGAGTCTGTAGCGTTTTGCGTGATTGACACCATAATTTGGGTGTCATCCGCATAAAACAGAACTTCCAACCCAAATGACTTAACCACCCTTGCCAGCGGGGTCACATAGATATTAAATAAAGTGGGGCTCAGGGAGGAGCTCTGAGGCACAATGCACACAAGGGGGATAGACTCCGAGTAGAAGCTTCCCAATTTGACTATTTGGGACCGCTCTTCCAGGAAGGAAGCCAGAAGGTCCAAAGCCTAGCCCGACCCGAATCTCCCTGAGACGCTCCACCAATCTCTGGGGAGACAGGGTATCGAATGCGGCAGTGAGGTCAAGTAAGACCAAGAGAGTGGTATAGCCTTTGTATTTTTTGTAGAAATCGCCCGTTAAGCCATCTAGGTCAGGGGTGGAGGTACCGTTTAATGCATCAAGCACATCTTTTGTTTCTTCCTTTGAGAATGGCTCTGTGAGGAAATCTTGCATATATTTATCCATATGTACCATCGCAATCTCCGCAAAATAGGCCTCGCGCTCCGTGTCGATGTGAACAAGTTTGAAAGCGTACAGTTGTTCATAACACACCAAGAATGTGTCTCGGATGTCAGCTTTTTCCATTAAAGTGACCCCAGCTTGTGAGCGAAGGGTTGTGATGTACGATTTTTAATATGGAGGTCTGAGAAATTGTGCTTGTGCTCGCCCCGGTCGTTCGCCTTCGTCATACTTGCATGCTATCACATATTTGCTTAGGAAGTGAGTTTCTCTTTCTGCTGCCACCCAAAACTCTAACAGCAATGCCAAGCGGGCCCGCTCTCCCTCAGCAGCGTTTGGAGAACCTATCATAGCGGCTTCCACAGCAGTCAATTGCTGCTCAATGTTTGCTAGAGTTTTCCTCAGATGTTTCAGTACCCCAGCATGTTTTGAGATGGCAATGCCCCTGATGTACGCCTTGAAAGCACCCATAATGTCGCCCATGTGTCCACTGACCCTGTGTTTAGTTCAAAATAATCCTCAATAGCTTTCCTAATTTCAGAGTCAAATAGGTCGTCATTCAACACCCTGCCCAGGAATCGCCACTGACGCTCGTGTCCCTCCGGTCTGGGAATACACAGTTTTAAAAGGACGGGGGCATGATCGGAGTAAGTCCAGGGTAGTATCGCTATTGCATTATACCATTTGCGTGGCAGCAGGGTGAGCAGCCAGAAATCAAGTCTGGTCCAGGTGTCGTGTTGGGAGGAATATTGAGTGTATCCCGGGTTCTCCAGATTAGGGACTCTCCAGATATTAAAGAGTTGAAATGCCTCGCAAGTGTCCAACAACATCTGACGAGCCCTGGGCTTTGAATCCGCCATCCTAGAGAAGCAGTCAATGCTGAAGTCCACGCCCAATAGTACACTGACAGTATTCATACGTAATAGTGCAGCATCCCGCTCTTGGAGATATTCAGGGCTGTCAGTGTTCGGGGCATATACACATAAAAGAGTAACAGTGTGGCCCAATATTCTGCCCACTACTATTGTGTATCAACCCTCATGATCATTGTGGCAGTAAGATAAGGAAAATGGGAGTCTCTTATGTATTAAAATCGCTGTGTCCTGGGCATAGGTACTGTAATTGGAAATTAATCTGTGAGCACTCCATCCAGTCGCAAAATGAATGGAATCGGACCTGGGTAAATGTGTCTCTTGGCTACATCCACATTATGGTGTTGTAAATAATGCAGCACGTGTTTACATTTTTTAGGGTTGTTAAGACCCCTGACATTCCAGGTTAGAAGAGACAGGTTTGACTGTGTAGCCAAGTCAGGGGCAGCTGTCATTGGTGCCATGTAGTAAAATAATGAAAGTGAGTAGCATGCAGAGTGACAACTGGAATGCAATATTTGGAGCTGGTAAAGAAATAGCAACTAACAATTGGACAAACTACACCTCCCCTTCCCAACCTCGCATCCCAGTACGCAAGTAAAAAACCAAATTAACCAATAACCTAATGCATCCTGGTAACACCACAATTGGTAGGTCAGAGTTGAGAACTGATGCATTGTAATCTGAGAGTACAACAGTGTGCTACGCACCTTGGGGGGTGGCAGCGCTCCTGTGGCGCCCAGCTAACTAAGACAGTGTGAAACAAAACATATTTATGCTGTCTCCATTACCATAATAGCAGAAGTATTACACATTATAAATGCTGTTGCGAAATAAGAGCAGAGAAAGTACAGCAACGGATTGAGGGTCATTTGCGCGAGAAAAGTTCAACACTGGCAACTAAACCGCTGTGAGGAGGGGAAGAGTCATTGCCAATATCTCTCCACTGAGTGTCAGAGTTTTTATAGGCTTTGCAAAAAGCTTGAGTGTCCATGGGGCTATCAAAGATGTGGGATTGACCATTGACATCTACCCGCAGCTGTGCCGCATACGGCATGCCATACGGAGGCCAAGATTTCGCAGCGTCGCTTTGACACCAGTGAACTTGCGGCGGTCAACCATGATTGTAAAGTCCAGGAAGAACGACACGGTGAATCACTGCCATGTGAGCTCACCCTGTTCCCTGGCCAATCGTAGAGCTTTGTCTCTATCTCGAAAGTTCATTATTTGAGCAATAATTGGGCGAGGTGGACAGCCAGGATTTGGACGTTGGCCCAATGATCGATGCGCCTGCTCCACTACAAAGGCGAGGGTGAACGCTTCCTTTCCAAAAATGTCCCTCAGCAGTGATTCCACGAAGGTATCCATTCTGCCTGTGTTTGTTGACTCCGGAATTCCAATGATACGGAAAGTGTTACAGCGACTGCAAGCTTCTAAATCTTCATTCTTAATAGCGATGTTTTTCAAGATTTCTTCCATGCAGTCCAGTCATTTCATTGATTGAGTGGTGCCGTCTTCAAGATCCGAGATACGACCTTCAGCTGTGTCCAATCGTTTATCATGTATGTATTGTTTGGCCCCAAGTGAGTCCATGCGCTTATCGAGTGTCAAATCTGTTGTCAATCAAGTTGAATCCAGCCCTGAGATCGGGGTGAGAGGAAGCTGCACCCGGCACAGTAGCGAGCCGCGGTCACCGTCTGCCATAGTAAAGTTGTTGTCCTGTCCTTTATATGTCGCGAGGGGAAATGTGAGCACTCTTTACTTGAGGTCTTTTCTGCCCATGCCGGTATGCCCATAGCCAGGAGTTGTAGTCGCCGCTACACACAACAGCGAGGTCAGGTAGAGAGGAGGGCGCCTGTTGTGCTGACAAATTTAGAGTCTTAGGGGCACCTCATACCTCAAGTTGAGGGATACCGGGCTGGGGCGTGGGCGGTTTGGTAATCATGCATCCACAGCGGTGGCTGGATGGCAGAGCTGGCCCTAGACAGAACCTTAAAGACAACGGGACCCGGAATCCAGATGAGAGCTTCCCCGCTAAGAGTGGGCCTGTATGCGTGTTTACAACATGAGGGGAAACATCCTTTACAACAAAACTTTTTCCATGCAGTACCTTTACAATGCAGGATTTACAACGCAAGTCGTTACAACGACTTGCGCTGAAGGGCGCTGTAGGATAGGGAGTAGTTTAATTTACTATCCAAAACCTTCCCTACTATTCACGGGGACTGGAGTTGGAATAGTAAATTAAACTATTCACTATCCAGCGCCCCCCAATGCAAGTCGTTGTAACGACTTGCATTGTAAAGGCATGCGTGGAAAAAGCATGCGTTGTAACAACATACATCCCAACAGGAGAGTCACAAGCCACACAATGTGAGTAGGCCGTCGGCTGAGAACACGCACAGCGTGGGAAGGGCCTTAAGTACCAAACGATCACAAAGCGATCCCAGATACAGCTGAGGGCAAGTCTACCCTTTGTAATTGAGTATTACTCCCCGGCGCCGTTCATTGTCGGAGTAGACAGGGCAGTGTCCCCAATCAGACACGCCTCGAGGCAGAGGACAGGCTCCAAATGAGGTCTCCCCGTCTTCAACAACTCATTCCATGAGGCAATCCAGCAGCCAATGGACTGCGGAGGCTCTAGAGCTCCAACCTCCCCTCCCCCCACAGCCCCGGCGCACAGCCAAGTTGCCGCCACCCTGGCAGGCCCAAGGACCCTTTCTCCTTGGGGCCTATGGGAGCGTTGGTTGATCAGTGCCCAGCCCCCATGTCAGATGTCAACAAGGGGGGCGCGCCGCGACGGCTGCAAGGGGGCTAGAGAATGGGGGGGTCAATTCAGCCAAGCACTCACCACAGTCCATAGTTCTTCACGGGGACCTCAGTGCGCCACAGGCGCGATCCCGCAGATAACAGGCCGGGCTGCCGCCACTAACGCCCCCTCAGGTTCCGGAGCGGATTTCTGCGCTTTGAAGACAGCTCTGGGGGGTGAAAAAGTCACCACCGCTGCTCCATGGGTTACGGATTAGGATCCTTGTGGAGCAATGTCGTAACGAGCCATTTTTGTAGAGACAGCCGGATCAAAGCTGGGCAAACAGTCGGAGCTTCACTGCCGAGTGGCTATCTTAGTCCGTGGCCTGGCCACGCCCCCATGTTTTGGCTTGATTCATGAATTGAATTACAACATATAATTCAGAAGTCTTAATTAACCATGAAGAATACAAAGAGCGAAAATTCTCATCAAATGTTCTGTAACTGTGGTTTAAACACAAGAAGCCTTAAATGTTGACTTGACACATGAAATAATAGACCAGTGGCTTTTCCCTCAAAGACACAATGAATTGATAGCAACAGTAACTCTCATTGAGTCTATGGCACTGTAGCATGTTGCAATTTCTAGCCCATAACTTGAAATTTAAGGCGCTTACGAGTGCTGTTAGTGTTGGTTAATGCACACTTCGTACATGAAAGCAAACGCTTCCAATATGATTGTATATAACATAGCCTTTTACTGTGATTCTGAGCTCCCTAATCCTGCTTATACTTATTCTGGTATTGAGGGGCCAATGGGCCTACAGGATCATAGGACCTTCTCCGATGTCTGACCGCTAAGATGGGAAATCGGCCGTTAAGAACTGTTGACATTGGGTGGGGCCCCTATTTGTCGCACGGGTCACACCCAAGATAGCGACCAAGATTGTTTGTCATCTCGCGGGATTTCACTGCATCTGCAGTGGGTAGACTGTGCATCTGTAATATGCAATACTCGCAAGATGGGCTTTAACAGTCTTGGCATGCACTATGAAAATGCCTGGTATTTCACATGTTATGTATGCATAACGGAACAGAGTATCCACATCATTATGAGAAAAAAGTGTCCATATTGCATGAAAATATAGCATCCCTATCAGAAATACCATACTATTACCATCAACTAAGATTGAAATGTCTTTATTACAGTTTATGGCAGTACAATGCCATAGCTCTGGATACACTATGTTATTTCAAAGGTGAGTGCTCAATATAATCATGACTCCTACATATTAGCAGTGCATACATATAATGAAGCGGCACCCGTGACAGCGGTGATACCGGGGCATTCTTGGGATTGGGCAGGGGAACCAATGGTAGTCTGGCTGCGCTGGATTGCCCCATAATTTTGGCTGATGACCTTGATTGGTGTGGACACTCTGTTTCATTGGGAAGGTCCCAGGTATGTAAGTTAAAGACAAGGTTCTCCTGTCCCCAGGTATGGAGCTGCAGGTGGGCTAGGTGACAGCCCCTGTGTGCACTTGATTCTGGCCTACTTACCACATACTTCAGTCAGGAACAGGTTTAGGTGTAATGTAAAGTATTATTTTACATCTCTACTTGGGAAAATGCTAGCACAATGAATCAAAAGTATTTTCCTCTCCCTTTTCAAAACCTAATTTAATGGTGACACTGGTTATTTGTTACTACGCAGTGGAAAGGACTTAAGCAGCCACCCCCCCACCTGGACCAGTCCCTGCTTCTGATCACAGCCAGGTTGGGGGAGCCTCCCTTGGCCCGATGGACCCCATCACAGGCAACCAGACACTCGCTAGGCCGCAGGTCGGGGGCTCCCGCACCACAGGGTCATTTAGGGGTGGGCAGAAAACTCCGCTCTGACAGAGTAGTGGATGAAGCCAGCCACTCCTGCTCCCCGGGCCCGGTCCAAGCTTCCGAACCCTAGCCAGGCCGGGGAGAGCCTCCCCGGGCCCCGGTGGAGCCCCGTCCCCAGCGCCCGACCCTCTGATAGCTTGCAGGACGGGGGGGCTCACGCACCCTGGGGCCGACCGGACGGAGCTCAAGCCCCGGTCCCACCTTCCGAACCCTAGCCAGGCCGGGGAGAGCCTCCCTGGGCCCCGGTGGAGCCCCGTCCCCAGCGCACGGACCAGGGACGGACTGGGACCCAAAACTGGCCCTGGCAAAGTGCTCGGCCGGCCCCCCCACACCCCTGGGGGGTTGGGGGTGCGACTGCGCTCTTTGCCGGGGCCGGTTTTCGGCCGATTTTGTTACAGGGCCGTTTTTGCAGCAACGCTGCAAATTCGGCCCTGTAACAAAAAAAGGCCCCCAAAGGCCCAAAACCGGCCCCCACCCTTGTGGCGCACCGGGGGATTGCCCGGTGCCCGCAACGGCCAGTCTGGACCTGGCACGAACCCTCTGATGGCTTGCAGGACAGGGGGCTCACGCACCCCGGGGCCGGCCGGACGAAGCTCAAGCCCCGGGCCAATCCCTCCTTCTGAACCCTAGCCAGGCCTGGGAGAGCCTCCCAGGGCCCCGGTGGAGCCCCGTCCCCAGTACCCAGTCCCTCTGATGGCTTGCAGGGCAGGGGGCTCACGAACCCCGGGGCCGGCCGGACGGAGCTCAAGCCCCGGGCCCCGTCCCAGCTTCCGAACCCTAGCCAGGCCGGGGAGAGCCTCCCTGGGCCCCGGTGGAGCCCCTTCCCCAGTGCCCAGATCCTCTGATGGCTTGCAGGACGGGGGGCTCACGCACCTCGGGGCTGGCCAGACGGAGCTCAAGCCCCGGGCCCGGTCCCACCTTCTGAACCCTAGCCAGGCCGGGGAGATCTTCCCTGGGGTCCGGTGGAGCCCCGTCCCCAGCGCA